>NC_073625.1:5105833-7652500 GCF_029407905.1 Bubalus kerabau | reverse complement strand
GCTCTGTGTGCATGTGTGTGTGTGTGTGTGTGTCTGAACGAGGGCCCTGTGTGTGTGTGTGTCTGAGCTGGGGCTGTGTGTGTGTGTGTGTGTACTGAGCGAGGCCTCTGTGTACAGAAAGAAGCTGACGAGTGTGTGGCCCTACACTGCATCCCTGAAGTGGCTCCAGGGGCGAAGGTGTGGTTGGAAGAGTGGGGAGGGGACAATCACTTCTTTATACAATTTTTAAGAAATGGCGAGACTGTATATGGTTTTTACCTTTTGCGTTTTTGAATAAAAAATAGAAAAACTTGTCAAAGCTGTTTTTGCCCGGGTAGCTGACTGTGTTTGCGGTTTGGAGCCAGGTTTTCTGCCTCCTGTTGGAACAGTTACAGGATGCAGCGTATGGGGTCAGGATTTTACTTTCTCAATCCATTTCCAGCATCCTCTTCATATTTGAATTTTTACAGTTCCTTCTGTTCAACTACCCTATCCTCATTTTCAGAAGAGTTGTAATCTACACTTTAATTATATTTCCTTTGAAAATATTTAGTTGAAGGCAGCTTCATGATCATCATAGAGTTTAATACTTTTCTCATATGCTCTTTCAAATTTCTGAATTTCTTACCAACATTTAGTACTCTTATAATGGAAACATGTGCCTGGTATAATCTTACATTCCCTTCTATGTGGTGTAACTTTGGTTGATTTACAGCTTATGATTTCACATTCTGTCTCTCGGAACAGTGGGTGATCTTCTCTGCTTTCTGGAAATCTTCCTCATTCCAGCGAGAGACGTTAGGTTTTGAGTTGCAGATGGTGTTTCCTGACAGTCATTCTATGATCGTGTTGGATTTAGGGTCTTGACCTGTCCAAACTCTGGGCTTCCCTGATAGCTCAGTTGGTAAAGAATCCGCCTGCAATGCAGGAGACCTGGGTTCGATTCCTGGGTCGGGAAGATCTGCTGGAGAGGGAATAGGCTACCCACTCCAGCATTCTGGCCTGGAGAATTCAATGGACTGTATAGTCCACGGGGTTGCAAGAACACGTGTATACCTGTGGCGGATTCATTTCGATATTTGGCAAAACCAATACAATATTGTAAAGTTTAAAAATAAAATTAAAAAAAAAAAAGTAAACTTAAAAAAAAAAAAAAAGAGTCGGACACGACTGAGCGACTTTCACTTTCCTGTCCAAACTCCAGTCCTGCTTGTTCAGAGGGACTCCCGACCCAGCCCTCTCCATTGTTGTGTGAAGGAATCCTTAGATCACATTTTTTAAAGTGGAAGTATAGTTAATTTGCAATATTGTGTTAGTTTCAGGTGTAGGGCACAGTGATTCAGTTAAACCTATCTATATATTTTTTCTGATTCTTTTGCATCGTAGGTTATTACACGATGCTGAGCAGCAGTCCCTGTGCCGCACAGCATTGCTGCTTATCTGCTTTATACGCGGACTGTGTGTATGTTCCTCCCAAACTCCTAGTGTCTCTCTCCTCTGTGTGTCCCTTTGGTAACCATAAGTTTGCTTCTATGTCTATGGGTCTGTTTCTGTTTTGTAAATAAGTTCATTTGTATTGTTTTTTTAGAGTCCATGTATAAGAGAGCACTTCACGTTTTGAGGTTTGAAAAGAAATTGTCTTTGGGGTTACTATCTGGTGGCTCAGATAATAAAGAATCTGCCTGCAATTCAGGAGACCTGGGTTCGATCCCTGGGTTGAGAAGATCCCCTGGAGAAGGGAATGGCTACCCACTCCAGTGTTCTTGCCTGGAGAATCCCGTAGACAGAGGAGCCTGGCGGGCTATAGTCCTAGGGTCTCAAAGAGTCGGACACGACTGAGCGACTAACTCTTTCACTTTGGGGTTAGTAAGTTAGCAAGTGCCTTGGGTGAAATAGCTTGAACAGAAGGAAGTAAAAGAGATGCAGTTTTCTTCCTGGGACCTGGAGCAGCAAGTAAGCGAATTTGTCTGGGCTCCATGCCTTAGTTGTGAGCGGGGGATAACGGCCTGGGCTCTGATTCCCTGTAGCACTCGCACTTGCTGGGCTGATTGCGCAGGGCTAGTGACACGTGCTTCGGGGCTCCAGGAGGCACCGATGGTGGTCTGCCTCCAGCATGTCCGCCTCGTCCTGTGAGCCTAAGGAAGATGTGGAACACCCTGCTTCTGCCTACCATTTCACACCAGTGGAGGGAACAGCCTCTCGCTAAGGTTGCCTGGTCTTAAACTAGACAGACAACGGGAAGTGACTCCAAGTAGAACTTACATCCCGTGAAACCTGTCCTGAGGGGAATGTAAAGAGAGAGGAAACTTGGACCAGAAAGATCCAAGTAAAAGTAAGAAGTAAAGTAAGAAATTGGGCACATCATCAAGGATGGGGTTAGATGACCTCATTCACGGCGGTGAGACTGGGGGGTCGCCTCTTGGACGCTGACGTGTGAAGTTTAAATGAATAGAGGCTGTACTGTTTGATGGGAAAACACGTTTTTAGTTATCCGTTATCCCAGGGAACCAATGCACACCCTTCCATGGTGTGTTAAGTCTGGGGGAAAAATTCAGGTCCTTTGGGAGGTTACTGGGGGAGTAATGTCTTCCCAGGTGACCATCCACCTCGGTCCTGATGGCAGAACCGAAGTCCCTGAGGACTGTGGCTCTGCCCTGGGCTGCACGTTTCGATGATGGGGGTGAGGTCCATGCACCCCCAGCTGCATGCTGGGAGGAGGAGGACGTGGGGTGACTCATCCCTGCCGGGACACTTCAGCCCAGGCTGTGAATACGAGCATTTATTCCACCCAGGGCCTCAGGACCTGTGAGACAGTCGCCCTTTCTTGACCCTCCTCCTGAGGTCTGGCTCCTGTGTGTTATCTTAGGAGGTGAGCTGGTTATTAATAGGCATTTGTAACTATTTTAAACACTGTGTGAAGAGCCTGAAAGAACCCCACAGTATTTAACATAATTCAGTCGTGAATACTTTTACAAACAAGTTTCTTTTATTTTTTATAAGTCCCAAATTTATCTGTCAGGATAGTTTGAAGCTGAGTAGAAATGCCATTTCCTTATTCAGCAACCCTGTAAAACCAGTCATGTCTTCATCCTGCTCCTTGATTTACAGCTTTAGAAAATGTTTTCAGCAGAAAATGGGAGTCTGGGGAGCATTTGGGAGA
Organism: Bubalus kerabau; assembly: GCF_029407905.1. NCBI lineage: Eukaryota > Metazoa > Chordata > Mammalia > Artiodactyla > Bovidae > Bubalus > Bubalus kerabau. The sequence continues at coordinate 7,649,361 of NC_073625.1, read as the reverse complement.
GAGGACGTGATGAGGGCAGAATTACTAGGTTTCCAAGGGCGTCACCTGGTCAAGGACTGCTCTCTCCAGCGGGGGTCCCTCTGCCGATAATTGGAAAAGTCTCTGAAAGCAGTCAGTGCTAAAGAAAATCAACCCTGAATGTTCACTGGAAGGACTGATTCTGAAACTGAAGCTCCAGTCCTTTGGCCACCTGATGTGAAAAACTGACTCATTAGAAAAGACCCTGATGCTGGGAAAGATTGAAGGCAGGAAGAGAAGGGGATGGTAGAGGATGAGATGGTTGGATAACATCACCCACTCTATGGACACGAGTTTGAGCAAACTCTGGGAGATGGTGATGGACAGGGAAGCCTGACGTGCTACCGTCCATGGGGTCATAGAGAGTCGGACACGATTGAGCGACTAAACACCACCAACCAGGACAGAGTCCTCTTTAGTCTTGCACAGAGAGGGACATCTCCCTGTTGTCTTAACATCGCCAGTGTCTGCTGTGAACCTGAAGGTGGGTTCAGGGCCTAATCAAGCATTAGGAACAGAGACTTGTAGGCAGTCGGGGGTGGGTGTGGGGCTGGTTTGGCTCCCTGGCTCTTGGCAGCGCTCATACCTAAGATTCTCTCACGATGAGCTGGCACTTTTTGCACCATGGAAATGCAGCAGAACATTTCCCCCGGCTTGTTTCAGGTAAGACATCTGTCTCTTTAAGTCTCCCGCCCTGCTCGCCTCCCCCGGCCCTGGTCAGTACGCATTCTTCATAGCTTCCTCCAAGGTTTGGGTCTGCAAGCTTGAGGCAGCTGCTGCCATCAGGGCCACGCATGCCCGGCATGTGAATCAGGCCTTCTTTGCAGCCTCCTGGACGGTCTATTCCCAGCTCGTGAAAGCCTGAATGCACGCCGCCTGGAAGGGAGCCCGCTGGAGGGACCCCTCTTCCTGGGAAGGCAAGGCGGATGGGGTGGTGGGTCGTTAGTTGTATTCAGTGTCAGATTTGCTCTGGAAATCTTAATCATAATGAATGATTTTTCAATACGTCTGGCATTCAGATTTTTCTGGGCCTGAGGGAGAGGTTTAAAAGGAAAATAACCACCCAGAGAAAACAGGGTTTTCAGTCTGCTGGCCTTGAACCATGGTCGGAGCTGAAAAATATACATAAGTGCAGACCTGACCCTGCACGATGGAAGATGGAAAAATCCGTTGTCAGGACTGTGGTTATCTTTAAGTGGGTTGATGCTGTTCCAGTGTTTTCTCAATAGTACGGGGGGGGGGGGGCATTCGTGGCATCTCAGAGGCCTGATTGATGAGAAGCCTAATGGATACATGGACGGGACTCCAGACACTGTGTTTTGCATCCTCTTCCAGGTGTGTGTAGCCCTGGCAGGTTTTTTTTTATTTCCCTTTTGTGGTTTACAGATGTTTGCCTGCATGGGCAGGTAATGCTGGGGTTTCTGCTTTGGGGGTTGGGGGTCTGTGAGGGGAGTCCAAGGCTGAGGGTTTTCCTCTTCGGGGGGCAGAGGCTCAGGGTGGCTGGACGCATGGTGTGGCCCCCCATCTTGGCCCACCAGGACAGCTCTGCGGAGGCCAAAGCAGATGGACTGTGTCTCCACGTGGCTCCAAGTGGACGGTGGGGATGCAGCCAGGCAAGGCCCCTGTCCCCCGAGGAGTGAAGCCAGCGGCTCTCCTGCTCTGAGATGGATTGCCTGAGCCTCAGCATCCTCCTAGCAGACGGTCTTTCCGTGCGTGGGGGCCAGTGCTGGGTTCCGCTTTTGGGCTTAAACGCTTCCTATCAGGAAAGAGGAAGTGGAATAGCGGGAGGCTTTCTTGTGAGGAGGATATCTGTTTACTGATAAGATGGTTGTTAACTGTTTCGATGGCATCCAGTTATTGCACGATGCAAACCTTTTTAAACAAAGCATCACCTTAGTGTTTTAACTTTGACTTTTTTTAAATTAGTAAGAGTATTGGGAACATATTTTTATGTTGCCATTGTTTTAGTTATCGAATTTCAATGAAGGGCAGCAGCTGGTGAATATGCAGAGGGAGGGCTTTAACGGATGAGTGGAAAAGGAGTTAATGCTGGCTGGGGGAAAATCTACAGATAAAGAACCTCTGACTCTCAGAAGAGTGAACGTTAAGAGGGGGAATGGCTGAGACGGACTGTGAGTTTGTTCCCCAGATCTTGACGTCTTAGGATGAAAGGGTGCTCTGAGGTCAAGGTCAGGCTCAGAAGATGCTGGGCTTCCCTGGTGGCTCCATGGTAAAGAATCCTTTCAGCGTCAGGAGACATGGGGTCTGTCCCTGGTCGGGGAAGATCCCACTTGCCCTGGAGCACCGAAGCCCATGCGCCGCCACCAGGGAGCCTGTGCTCTAGAGCCTGGGAGCTGCAGCTCCACTGTAGCCCCTGCTTTTGGTGCAACTGGAGAAAAACCGATGCAGCAGGGAAGGCCCTGCACAACCAAAAACAAGCAAAGAGAAGATGCAGTTCACACGTGAAATTTACTGGGGCGGCAGAAAGGCAGGATAAACTTAACTGTGTGTGCCAGCGACTTCTCTTAGGAGCTGAGATATACCTGACCTCTAGGGTACATGGAAAGGAAAGGCCGGAGCCTCCCGCAATAACAGAGTATTCTAGGTGTCTATCCCATTATTTTACAGGGAGCATGACACAGATGGTCATGAAATAGATGAGGGATGAATATCTTCTCTCTTCCAATTCAGGCTACATGTTATCTGTGTTACTTAAAAGACTTTATATAGCAATAATAGTGCCGTATTACAGAAGATTGGAAAAGTCTCCAAAAAAAAAAAAAAAGTACAAGCCACGAAACCAGAACCCTCGTACAGACACTGTTTGTTTGGTGCACACTTCAGGTTCTAGATGGTTTTGTGTTGTGATTTTTGATGTTTAACCTCCGTTTTGCACACAGCTTTGCTGGCTGGTGCATGGTGAGTCTGCAGAAGGTCTTGGCAGCGTCCTGCTGAGGACCTGTGCTGGGTGGTGTTCGCCCGAGGTAGTCCCCGTGGTGACTCACCTTCACGAGGTCTCAGCAGAGCCTTGCCTGCTTCCAGGGCCCTCGAAGGACCAGCTGACACACATCCAGAGTGGGAGGGTTGAAAGGCCCCTTCCCCATAGCAGGAGGTCTGTCTAGGAGCTTTTGGGGGGTGCATGCTCTGTTTAAGAACTTTTGTTTGAGAACCTTATTTTTTTTTTCCAGTGTGTTGTTCTGGGCAAGTGCTACGATGCCGTCACTTTTGACATTGGGGGTGACATGGAGGAGGGCTCTGAGAACACTCCCTTAGCTGATGGAGCTGTTCACGAGGAAGAGGATGGCTTTCTTTGCTGGCAAGTGTGTCTGTGTGGAGCTCTCTGGTTCACTCAGAACCTAGACTCTGCAGACGTCATGGGACCAGGAAACTCCGATTGGCGGTACAGTTACCTCCAAACTGGCAGGCAGCAGGAAGCCTCGCTGTTCCCCCTAGTTTTAAAAAATTAGAATCTTCTGGAGGACGTGGCAATATAGCATTATGGAACGATTATAGGCTGAATACTGCTTCTGCCACTCATCAGCAGTGGTAGAAGGTGTAATTATCCCCAATTTACAGATGAGGAAATTGAGGCTTAGGGGGATTAAGTAATTGGCCTGAGGTCATGTAGTTTAAAGAGATGGGACTCACTGAGGCCTGTCTGGACTCCGACTGCACTCCGAAATCTGCTGCACGCCCTCGGCTTCTCTCTCCCTCCCCGCCTGACTCTTTCTCACTCTCCTTTTGATTCTTTCTGTCTTCCTCCCCTTTCTTCCTCCCCTCTCTTCTTTTCCTTTCTGGCCCTCCGTCCCTTGCTCTCTCCCTCCCTTCTTTTCCAGTGATCTGTGGCCGAGTGTAGGGGATGGTGCAGAACGCCCTTTATCTGTGTGGGTATGAAATTGTGGTTACAGACGTAGATCGCAGAGCCCAACAGCCGTACCAGGTTTGCATCAAGGCCTGGCCACGTCCTAACTGTGAGCCTGGGCAAGCTACTGAACGTCTCTGTGCCTCAGTTTCTCCATCTGTGAGCCCGAGACAGTAGTACGTCCTCTATGTTGTTAACATAATAAATGAGTTATCCCCTAGAAAGCACTTGGGACAGCGTCTAGGATATGGCGGACATTCGCTGCTGGTGAGCCGTACTGTTTTGTCATGATTTTGCCACTGTCTCTTCAGGATGGAGAAGAGGGGGATACCTTGTGGCTGGTGGGACACTCAGTCTTACCCCATGCAGGTGCCTCCATGCCCAGGGGTCTGGGCAGACAATGTTCTCAGCAACAATGCAGCTGAATGTTCGCAACAACTAAAGCAAAACTGGGTGATCAGCCAGTCTTAAAGTAATAGTCTAAGCAGTGTAACAGGGTATGTGTCCTATACTCTTACTGTGCAAAAAAAGTAAAGGAGAATTTAAGATGATAGCTGAGGTGATGAAAAACACTTTCAAGCTAATTTCTAGGTTCTGGGCAGATTCAGTTTAAATACTTTAGAAAGCAGCACAGAAATACAAGTTCTGCGGGGGTTGATATGACTGCTCCTGAGGAGACTTCAGTTTTGTTGGAATCACTGACTGGCGGGCAGCTTTGTGGGAGTGCTGGAGTTGGGGATGAGAGTTCATGTTTTGGGTCCACGTGTGGAGGACATCATCCTTTAGCATGATGACCTAGTTGGGATGAAGAAGGAGATGCTTAGAGTGTTACAGATGGGAAATAGTGGAAAACACGGGCACAGCGGGTCTGGGTTACAGAGTTCTGTTTTTCAGTAGGAATTTAAGAAATAACCATTGCACCCTCTTCTTCTGGGAGATGCCTTGATAGACCTGCCTGGAATATACATGTTCCTTAAAGGGTACACTGGACATTAAAATGCCAGAATCATCCTGCAGAAAACATAAACGACAAGGTCACACAAGCTGGAAAAACCTTTGCCTTTTCAGTGAGAGCTGAACCAGTGACCCCACCACTTAGATGAGTAGAAAAACCATGTGTGAAGGTAGTTATTCACAGCTTCGACAAATGTTACTAGCCCATAGGTGCTGATTTTGACTGTCACATTCCACGGACCTGTTCAACACAAGGTGTACAGAGTGGAAGGTGAACACAGTGTGTGATGTTTTAGCCTCAAAATCCCCCCAAAGGAGCTGAAGCTTGCCATAATAAATGCCTTGACTGCTGAAAATCTGGTGGCACAGAGAATTTGCTTGGATTTTGAAATTCCTCTTGGCTTTTCCTGGTAGTTCCGATCTTAATAAACTATGGTTGGGGCTTCCTTGGTGGGTCAGTGGTAAAGGATCTGCCTGCCAGTGTAGGAGACACAGGTTCCATCCCTGATCTGAGAAGATCCCACGTGTGGGAACAGCAAAGCCGCAACTATTGAGCCTGTGCTCTGAAGCCCGAGTGCCCTAGAACCCCAGCTCGCAACAAGACAGGGCACCGCTAGGAGAAGCCCCCGCACCTCGTGTAGAGAGTAGCCCCCACCTGCGGCAGCTGGAGAAAAGCCTGAGCAATAGCAAAGACCCAGCATAGCCCCCCTGCCACCAAAAAAAAATTGTGCTTGGTTGAATAATAATTAGCTGTATTTTCTATCATTGTTCTGCCTGAATAAGATTTCAGGGTCGAGTGGAACAAAAAAATCAGCCAAGAACCACCAACAAAGCTGGTGTCTAGGTCTTCTGTGTATCAGAATCTGGTTTGATACTCAGCACTGCACAGAAGACTCAGACAGGGAGGCCAATTGGACCCTCCGCTGATTTTGCCATGGACTTTCAAGTTAGCCTCACAGACCCTATTGTCTGCCCCTAGGATCCCTTTTGTCTTCATCTCCCGGCGCCCTCTTTGGTCACTCTGCACATTATATTGGCTTTTCTCCAAAACATCCCAAGTGTGTAATCACCTTTGTACCTTCTACTTTCTGTCTGCTCTGTCTAGAATACTCTTTCTGTGATACATTTCTTTTGCCCTAGCTCTTAGGATGCTCACTCAACCTGTCTGGTGCTAGACGGACCTTTATTTTCTCTCCTTACACTCAGAGTGTTGTTCTACCGGTTTCTGACTTGCGTTGTAGCTTTGAGAAATCTGTTAATTATTGTTTCTTAGTTCCTTAGTCAGTTAATTGCGGTTCCAGTACAGTTGGATTGCACATCTGAGGGTTCAACCAACTTTGGTTGGAAAATATTAAAAAAAAAAAAATTCCAGCAAGTTCCAAAAAGCAAAACTTGAATTTACTTCATGCCAGCAACTACTTAATAGAGCATTTACAGTGTATTTACAATTATTTACATGATATATGCATTGTATTTAGCATTGTAAGTTATCTAGGAATGATGTAAAATGTATGGGAGGGTGTGCAACACAATGCCATTCTACAGAAGGGACTTGAACATCTGTGGATTTGCGTATTTGTAGGATGCTCCTGGAACCAATCCCTCTTAGATATTAAGGGATGGCTGTAATCTGTCTTTTCATTCTGGTTGTTTTTAAGATCTCTTTGTCTCTGGTGTTCTCTTGTGTCGCTGTGTTGTGTCAGGAGGTCTTTTGATGACTCTGTATGGAATTTGTTAGGTCTTCTGAATCTTTGGATTGGTGTCTTTCATCAATTCTAGGACATGTCCAGCCATTCTCTTCATTTGCTGCCTCTGATTTGGTCTCTTTCTTTTCTGATGGGAATCTAATTAGATGCGTTAGACGCTGTCAACATTATCACGTCTCTTAATACTTCCTTCAGTTTTCCATCTGTGTCTTTCTCTGCTTCATTCTCAATAATTTCTTCAGTTTTGTCTTCAAGATGTATCTTCATTGGTGTCTAGTCTCCTAATAAACATATCTGTTGCATTTTAAATGTCACTTATCTTACATGCTTGGATTTCTAAAAGTTCTATTTATTTAAAACACCTGCTTATTTTTATGAGTTTTCTGTTTCATATTTATCTTATCAGTTGTTAATTTTATTTCTTTAAACTTGATTGCATTGTATTTTGTGTTTGATGATTCTGATATTTGAGACTCTTTGCTGATCTTCTGTGTGTGTGTGTGTGCGCACGTGTGTGTGCGCGCGTGTGGTTTCTGCTGATGCTTCCTCCTGTATATTTGTGACTTTTAAGTGTGTCACAGTTTTTTGAAAATTTATCTGTGGAAGTTCTTTCAGGCCTAGACTGAAGGTGGGTTCTTCCAGAGAATTTGTTTGCTGCTGCCTGATTTCTTGGGGGTCTCACCAACCTGGGAACTCCTTAAAGCACATTTTTGTCTCTAGATTCACCAGGCCACCAGGCACCGTGAGCTTAGACTGCAGGTCCCGTGTGAGGGCCAGATCTTGATGACAGATGTTTAGGGGAGATTGTTTTCCCCATGAAGTCACAAGGCTTGAGAAGTCAGATTTGCTTGCAGTTCCTTGGAGGCAGCCATACTGCTTGTTCTGTGGTGACACCGTACAGATTAGCTGGGGGGCTCCTTTTCCAAGATACTCGATCGCTATCATACAGAAAATTTTCATCATGATGTTAAAATCAGAGATGACTGTGGGGTGAGGCACTCAGACCCCTGGAGGTGTGTGTGATGCACAGGTGTCCTTACCTCTGATTAAAACGTGTCCCTGACCCCATCCTGCCCATCTGTTACCAAAAGAAAGTCCATGGGCCCAACTCATAGAGAGGCCACATTGAAACACTGGAGTTTGGAGCAGAGAATGCTTTTTCGTGAGGCCATGCAATGAGACGGGTGGCCCATGCTCCCCCCAACCCCTTAACAAAACATTTTTAAAGGCAAGAGGAGAGAGGGGTATGGTTGGCTGTTGCAGACTTCTTGGTGTTGGAATCCTTTGTTCTTACAGCTGTCCAGGTAGCTCAGGTTACAATTTCCTGTAAAACTCCAACAACACAAATGTTGTTCTCTGTTCTGCAACATTTTACCTCTATATGAATGGAAAACTGTTATACCTTTAAAGGTTAGAGCCTTGAGAATGGGCTTCCTGTATATTTCAGAGTATAGGTAACATTATTACCTTGAAGCAAAGACATAGAATATAAAAGCTAAAGTAAAAGGAACAGACCTTCTATAGAGTCAGATTTGTTCTTGCCTATTACACAGTCAGTCCTGGCTCAAAGGCTCCATCCTCTGTGAAGACGTCCCTGGTTTCCCACGCTCTCTCCAAAGGCATCTCCTCTTTGCAATTATCTTAGGATGGTGTGCATTTATCACAGATTCACTCTTATCTCCACACCAAACTGAGAGCTCCATGTTTTATTCACATTTTTCTGTTCCATAGCACGCAGTGGAAGGCCTTAAGCAATAGTTGGGATATTTTGTTCAATAATTAAAGGAAAGGATTTAATTGAGTAGCAGGATGAGCACCTACTAAACACAGCATTACAAAAGGCTTGCAATTTGAATGGTGCTTAAAGATTCTTTAAATCTCCCACGTGTAGTTCAGAAAGGTTGTTATAGTGGGTGGGAGCCTTCTCTGGGAGATGGCATACCCCATCCCAGAGAGCCTGGGTTTTTTTGCACAGTCTCATTGTCTGGAGCTTGGAATGGTTTGGCAGGACTCTGTCCATGTAGAGTCACAGATGTCTGTTACAGCAGTAAGTGTTTGTATCATTCTAAGAAAATGATTTCTGTTCATCATTATTGTTTTCAAAGAGAGATTAGGCCTGAATGTTCTATAAAAAGTACTTCCCTAAAGTTTATTTGGTTATTACTCAATATATTTGACTTGATTTTTAAAGTGAATGAATGCATATTGCAGTTTTTCTTCCTTTCCAATTCTTTTCTAATATCAGGTGATTTTAGATTTTTTTTTTTCAGTAAAACTGGAGAAATGTTTTTTCAAGTCTTGAGTTTGCTTTATCTGGTTCTTCAGGAAAATTTACTTTGTACTGAGAACTTTTGACAAACTGCCTGATCAAAACTTTGAAGACTATACAGGACCCTTGTTTTAAAGATGGGGAAGCTGAAGCGAAATAACTTGTCCTGCTCACTCACCAGTTAAGGATGGGACTGTTATGATTTGCTTCACCTGAGCTCAGAGCTCTGCTTTCTTTCCTGGGCTCCATACACTCACTGATGCTGCTAAGTCGCCTCAGTCATGTCCGACTCTGTGCGACCCCATAGACGGCAGCCCACCAGGCTCCCCTGTCCCTGGGATTCTCAAGGCAAGAACACTGGAGTGGGTTGCCATTTCCATATACTCACAGCTTCAGCTTTATACTAGTATTTGGTCTGGTTTTAAATGTTAGCCATTAAACATGTTTAAATGCCTTGTCTTCCCATTTGAAATTCAAAGCTAAGTTGTGATAGTCTCAGGATGTGACCTCACTGGAAAGTGACTGGGCGTTTCTAGTTCTTGTTGTTTACTTTGTATTAATATTTGGGGAAACAGCAGGAAAATATTATCTGTCCAGTGACTGCTACTGACAGTGACTAATGCTTGTGTCTTAGTGTCAGGTCCGGAGACAGTCAGACGGTGTCTGGGGTGTGTTCTCGGTGATGGTTGGACAGGGCACTGTATGTGCAGAGGGCACAGCCAGGGGGCTGCAGCGCTCTGATTGGCGGGAGCAGTGGGGATACAGGCTCCGGTGTGGACCACCCGGCATGGCTTCCTCGATAGGGGGAGGAGTTCCATCACGGGCTGGTGTGGGAGACATGAGGCATGCAGGCAGTCCGGAACTGCAGTTGCTCTCGTGCTCTTGATGATAATAACTGGAAAGGTAGGTGGATAGTTGGATAGAGCAGTCTGATGCCCTGGAGAGATGTACAGGTGAAAATTCTGACTTGGTCCTTAAGGCTCATGGAGGGGATTAAAGCCGTGGGGTAGGATCTGGACCGAGGGCGGGACCTTGACGCACATGGTGGGCCAAGAAGCAGGTGCCTCTAGGTGGTAGCGGGAGCAGACGCCCTTGGGGCGGGGGTGTAGGCCCTCTAACGCTGGAAGGGACGGTTACCGCCCGAGGGTGTCCTAGCAGTGCTGAGGGAGATCAGGTCAAGATGAAATTGAGCGGGGCTCACTGGATTCGTGTGGCAAGGTGTGAGGACTGTGAGAGAATGAACAGCGACAGGAGATGGCCATCTGTTGACAACAGGGCTGGAGGAGCCGTGGGGAAGATAGCATTGTGGTTCGGGGAGCGAGGCGGGTGCAGGTTCTGCCCAGGGGGACAGCGGACCTTGTGGGGGCAGCTCTGAAGAGAAGGGGATGGGTTCACTTGCATCAGTTCATCCTTTACCTCTGTGGCTCTCCCACTTGTGTGACATACACTGTTACAAATGCCCAGAGGTGGTTCAAAGCAGAAAGCTGGTGAATGGAAACATCGGAGGGAAGAAGAGAAGCCAGTGAAGGGCCATGGGCAGGAGAGGCCCCGGGGCCGGCTGGCTCGCCAGCCAGGTGGGGAGGGGGTTTGAAGAGGGGCTGGCCGTCAGCAGTTCCCAGTGCTCGAGTCAGGTCAGGAAAGTTAATGGCTCAGGAGTGTCCATTGATTTTGGCAAAGACTATTACAGAAACTTAGTGGGGTCAAAGTCCAGTTGGCATGGGATTGCTGGGTGGAAGCACTGGAAAGTGGGCAGAACTGCTGCAGATTCCTGAAGCTGCCAGATTGGACATAGAGAGGAATGTGGTCTAAAGGGTGGTACCAGCGGAGGCAGGATAAACTTGTGCTGTCTGTAAGCTAACGGAAGGAGGAAGAAGAGCGAGTGGTAATGCTCTGGAGGGGAGAAGATTTAAGGAGTGAGGGCCTGGAAGAGGAAGCAGGTGGGTGGGAAGAGACACCTTGCCTGGTGATCAGGAGGGACGGAGGTAATGAGAGGGACCTAGATGTTTCCAGATGGACCCTGATGGCTGTTGTTGATGGCTGTTGAGTCCCAGGGTCACTTGTAAGTTGCATCAGCTCCCCACTCCTTGGTCTTTACCCCAAGCTTCCTAACATTAGGGAAGTTGTTACCACAGCCTACCCTGTAATTCAGGAGTGTTGCCAAATCCAGCCTGCCTGCTGCCTGTTCCGTAAAATAAAGTGTTACTGACATGCAGCCATGTTCATGCAATTACGCATCATCTCAGGCTGCTTTTGCCCAACAGCAGAGCCTAAAATAGCCTCTGTCTGGCCCTTTTTGGAGGAGTATGTAGACCTCTGTACAGGTGGGGAACCGAGGTGCCGTGAGGATGCTGGCTTCAGAGGGCCTCTCTTCCCGCAGCGCTGGGAGCACTTCCCTCTGTGTTCCCTGGCATTCTCCAGACGCCACCTGCCCTGAGAATTACCCGCTGACTCCTCTCTCAGGAACTTTATTAGAATCGGAGATTAGATCACAGGTGCACGAAACCTGGCCACAGCTGCAGCGATACCTGTCTGGGTGCTCCCGAAGGAACCCCGGTAATGCCTGCCTGCCCTGCTCTCTCCAGGACTGGGATGTGCTACTTTATTCTGCTTCCCTTGGATTGCTCTTCTTCACTTTTTCTAAGAAGCCAAGACCCACTTCCTCTCCAGAATCATTACCAGGAGCCCCCATGTCTTCCTCACGCGGGTGGTTTTGTTTCTCTGCCTTGAGTCTTCCCAGCAGTTGTATGTGTTGTTTCCACCCCTCTTGTGCATTTCCAGCCTCCTCTGTGCCCTGGGAGAGGCTTCACTGTGGCGGGGCTGCAGCGTGCTATGCTCCAGCCCGGGGGACGGGGACCACTCCGACCCTGTGTCCCACAGTTGCTCAGCGGTACGGATGCCCGGCGCATGCATTTCGATGAAGCTGAAAACACCTGAGTGCCGCAGAGTCGCTCTAATGCACGAAGTGGTGCTAATTGCTGACACTTCTCAGCCACTCTTGAAGCCCGATCCTCTGCTGACTCTCACATTCACTTTGAATTTCTGAATACACTGAAAGCAACCTGTTTGCAGGCACGTTTTCCCTCTGTGTGCCACCCTGCTCAGTTTTCAAGAGTAAAAACACCTCCATTCAAATCTGGGTCTCTGTTGGATTTTAAAGTGCTTCTGAAGGTGAGACAGGCTGGGGCTTGGGACCCTTGGCTGCAGGGCTTGCACCTGGACAAAAATACAGAGAAACTATAAGGGACTGAAAGTCACTGCGTGCGCGTGCAGATGGAGCAAATTATAGACACAAGATACAAAAAGACCAAAAGCCCAGATGCCACTTCTGAAGAGCTGGGAACAAAAGCAGGGGTTTGGGGGCAAAAGCAAAGTCCTGCACATGCCCGCTGCCCTCAACACCACTCAAGGGGGTGGCTGACCACCTAAGCCATACCTCTAGCTGACCTCCGGGCCTGCTCCTACCCTCACCAAATAGGAGCAACCAGCTTGTCCCCGCTTGGGGAATGAGCCAGCAAGGGAACCTGTTACTTGCTTTTCCCTCCCCACTGCTGCAGCAGGGGCCCCACTAAAGCCTTGTCTGAATCTCTTGTCTGGCCTTTTATCAATTTCTGTTGATTGGGCAGGGCCAAGAACCCTGGTTGAAAACAAAGGGACAGAGATTTTAATAGCTGCAGTTTAGTTCTCCAACTGAAAATTTATCAGGGTGTAGTTGTATCTCCTTAGCCCTATTGTCTAGAATTTTGTTCCACGAAGTGTGGCCGCCCACCTCAGTACAGGTGGCCCTTGGGACTGCCTTAAAGAGGTGGAGTCTTGGGTTGCCCACAGACTTACCGAATCCGAATCTGCATTTTAACGAGGTCCCCTGAGGTGTGTACAGGCATTAAAGTTTTAGAGGCACTGCTCTGGCCTGTTGACCTTGTGTTTCAGATGAACACACAAAACACAGAACCCTACCTCATCCATGTTTTATACCTTTTATATCTTTGCAAGGATGTGGTTTTATATTTTATGATGAATGTTTCCCCTATCAGAAAAATGTTGCCATTTTTCTCAGTTATTGTTGGAGATAGATCATAATTAAGAGACCGAGTATGCTTCTGACTATGCTTTTACTCTTTCTGCATTTAATTTCTGTCCTTATGTAGAAATAAAGTCTAAAATCCCTTTTCCTGCCTTTGAGGATACTTTGCAGTAAGTGAACAGCCTCAGCCTCAACCGTAGGCTTAATGCTGTTTTGTTTTATTTTCAAATCTTTATTGAATTAGTTACAATTGCATCTGTTCCATGTCTTTTTTTAAAAAAAATTTAATTAATTTATTTAAATTGGAGGATAATTACTTCACAATGTTGTAGTGGTTCTTGCCATATACCGACATGAGTCACCCACAGGTGTACATGTGTCCCCCGTCCTGAACCCCCCTCTAACCTGCCTCCCCATCCCATCCCTCTGGGTTGTCCCAGAGCACTGGCTTTGAGTGCCCTGCTTCATGCATGGACCTGGCACTGGTCATCTAGTCATATGGTAATATACATATTTCAATGCTATTCTCTCATATTAGCCCACTCTTGCCTTCTCCTACATAGTCAAAAAGTCTGTTCTTTACATCTGTGTCTCTTTTGCTGCCTTGCATATGGGGTCATTGTTACTGTCTTTCTAAATCCCATATATATGCATTAATATAATGTGTTGGTATCTCTCTTTCTGACTCACTTCAGTCTGTATAATAAGCTCCAGTTTCATCACCTCAGTAGAACTGACTCAAATGTGTTCTTTTTTTTTTTATAGCTGAGTAATATTCCATTGTGTATACGTACCACAACTTCCTTATCCATTTGTCTGGCAGTGGACATCTAGCTTGCTTCCATGTCCCAGCTACTGTAAACAGTGCTGCAATGAACATTGGGGTACACGTGTCTCTTTCCCTTCTGGTTTCCTCAGTGTGTATGCCCAGCAGTGGGATTGCTGGATCATAAGGCAGTTCTATTTCCAGTTTTTTAAGGAATCTCCACACTGTTCTCCATAGTGGCTGTACTAGTTTGCATTCCCACCAACAGTGTAAGAGGGTTCCCTTTTCTCCACACCCTCTCCAGCATTTATTGTTTGTAGACCTTTCGATGGCGGCTGTTCTGACTGGCGTGAGATGGTGCCTCATTGTGGTTTTGATTTGCATTTCTCTGATAATGAGTGATGTTGAGCATCTTTTCATGTGCTTATTAGCCATCTATATGTCTTTGGAGAAACGTCTGTTTAGTTCTTTGGCCCACTTTTTGGTTGGGTTATTTCTTTTTCTGGTATTGAGCTGCATGAGGTGCTTGTATATTTTGGAGATTAATTCTTTGTCAGTTGCTTCATTGCTATTATTTTCTCCCATTCTGAAGGCTGCCTTTTTACCTTGCTTATAGTTTCCTTCATTGTGCGAAAGCTTTTAAGTTCAATTAGGTCCCATTTGTTTATTTTTGTTTTTATTTCCATGTTCCACATCTTGATTCTTTGGCAGCATGTATGTGGGATCTTTCTTAGCTCCCCGAGCAGGGATCGAACCCACACCCCCTGCTCTGGAAGGTGAAGTCCCAACCACTGGACTGCCAGAGAAGTCCCTTAATGCTGTGTGTGTGTGCACACGTGCATATTTTATCATTCCCCCTTGATCTTGGAAATTGCTTGTATGCATAACTGTGAATTCTGTATTAGGTGAAGTTTTATTTTTCATTTTTTGAGTCCTTGAAAAAAATGAGGAACTAATTAAATACAGGAACAAGTCAATAGATGAATAAAACTACATTTCTTTAAAAGTACATAATTCATTCATAACACTAATTGATATTGTCCTTCTCACTGATTAATCCAAGCAGGCAGAGTAAAAGATTTGAATCTATTGATTTTTGGACAAGTCACGCACACGTACAGAATTCAGACCATCTCATTCCCATCCTCATCTTCTAGCTGAGCAACTCTTTGTATAAGTTTCTTGGGGACACTCTAAGAGGTAGCAGAAGTATTAGGAGGTTCAGTGTGGTTTGGCCCAGAGGGTGAGCTCTGATGCCAGACAGAGTCTGAAACTCAGTCATTCACTTTGTGACTTTGGGCAACCTCACTGTACCTCAGTTTTTCTCATCTGAAAAATGGGTATATGAATGAGGTCTCAGAATTACTGAGAACAACTAATGAGATAATTCATGTACAGTGCTAAGAACAATTCTTGGCATACAGAATACATCCAACAAGTATTAACGATTAATATTAAATGTGAACATTTCTTTTTGTCCTTACCCTGTACATAAACAGTAGCATATGGTGTGCACTTCCACACCTTGCTTTTTTTTTAACCTAACAATATGGATATTGGTTCATTTTATCACGTATAGATCTGCCGCATTCTTTTTAGTGGGTCCACAGTATTCTCTTCTGCGGATATAATTTTATGTATTTAGTCCCCTATGGGTGGACATTTAGATTGTTATGATACTATAAAGAACCTTTATGTTATATTGGTATTATAAAGAGCCTTAGTGAAATGGCATGTGTACATGTACTAGTGTTTCTGTAGGATAAATTTCTAGAAGTTGAATCTAGAAATGGTTGAAGTACAGGTTTTTGTTTTGCTGGATACTGACAAACCGTCCTCTGTAGAAGAATGTACCCCTACCAGCAAAATATTCTCATATACTTGTTTTGACAATCAGCGTTTAATTTTTAAAAATACGGTTTTGTATTAGAGAAATGCAACTCAAACCTACAGTGCGGTTCCCTTCACACCAGTCAGGATGGCCATCATCAAAACGTCCATAAACAGTAACTGCTGTAGAGGGTGTGGAGAAGAGGGAACCTTCCTCCACTGGTGGTGGGCGTGTAAATTGGTGCAGCCACTATGGAAACAGTGAATGTGCTCAGTCGTGTCCAACTCTGTGCGACCCCATGGACTGCAGCCCACCAGGCCCCTCCGTCCATGGGGATTCCCCAGGCAAGAACACTGGAGTGCGCTGCCATGCCCTCCCCCAGGGGATCTTCCCAGGGGTCGAACCCAGGTCTCCCGCATTGCAGGCGGATTCTTTACCAGCTGAGCCACCAGGGAAGCGGAAAACAGTATGGTGTTCCTTAAAAAAGTGAGATAGAGCCACACGTGGTTGCTGTGGTTTCCCAGGTCCACTGAGGGGAATGCACGGGCCCACAGGAGGTTTGTGCTGATTTAGGGGCCCGTAGACAGCTGGGGCTCCCTGGTGCTCTGCGGTGGGCTTCATCACTGCTCTGTATGCTTGCCTGCTGCTGGGAGTCGAGGAGGCCATGCAGGTGTTCCCTGGACCGCTGGACCACAGGTTCTTCATCAGCGTGGCGGTCGTCCCTTCTCAGCAACTTGACAAGATCCCCACTGGAGGAGCGTGTCTCTCCCACCCCTTGGGAATTTAGCCCGATGCAAGAGATGCTGCTAAACTCGGCAGTCGGTGCTGTTTGTGTGGCTCTTACCAAGTGCTAGTCTTTTTGTCAATTGTTACCTGTCACCAACACCCTGCGAGACAGGCGAAATACTGACGCTCCGAGAGATCAGCTGACATGTAAACTGGGAAGGGGACAGAAGTGAGATTCGTGTCTGGGTCTTTTTCGTAGTGAAGATCGTCCTTCCTTGTCCACTTTGCCATCCTGCCAGCTAAAAATAGAAGTGCCAACACCGAGGCCAGGAGCTGTCACATTTCTCTGACACAATAGTTTTTTCTAAATAAGGGCTCATTATGACTCCTGCTTCAACTACCCGTAAGGTAATTACAGTCAATTTTAATGTTGCTAATGATTTTCAATATCTCCTCTAATTATCTTTATTACTGCTCAGAAGAAGACTGAGGCCTTCATGCGTTGACAGGTCGTCAGGTTTGCCCTTAAGTTCCCAGCGATCAGAGTACCACCCAGGGTCTCCCCTCAGCTTCTGGTGATGAATAGAGGGCTCTCTTTCTGTCTCTCCCCGTCCTGGTGGCCCAGCAAGGTCATCATCCACGTCTCGTAGGATCCGCAAGCAACCAGGCAGCGTTCTTATTGTACACGTATCTGTACGTCCAGGATTTTCCTGTCTTCCCACGGAGTGAAATTGATATTTCTGTCTTCATCAATTCCTCCCCTCGCTGCCCATTTTCTCCTTCCTTTGCATACACCATCTCTTTTGAAGTGTTCTATAGGCTAATGGAGATTTGTCGATTTCTCATCCTTCGTTTATTTCTTGTTACCCTTTTAGTTGTAAGGCTTACTGTATTCTGTGCCTTCCCTGGGCATTATTGATGCTGTTTTCCCGTCCCTTTGCCCCAGTTCTGTTCCAGGCTGTTCAGGGTCTGGGTCAGGTTGTGCTGGAGCAGGGCCAGGCCAGCACTGGGGGAGCCTGCGGGGACCGTCTGGGCTTCTAGATTCAGAGCATCACTCAGCTCTGCCCATCATTCTCTTCCTAGCTGCCCCAGCCCCCCCGCCAGTGCCCAGCAAGGCTTTTCCCCGGGGCCACAGGCCAGCTAGGGAAGAGAAAACAGTGCTTCCAGCATCGGGAAGGAGGGGGTGGTCTCTGCGGTCTCTGGTCTTTCCTGGGTGGGTCGTGGGTTCCACGCATGGCTGGGCACCCTGGGCTTTGATCCAGGTGTCTGGCACCCACTACCTTGAACCTCACACTAAGGCTGTAAGGGTCGTTACTCTGTTTTCACCAGTGAAGCAAGCTGATGCTCCGAGAGGTTGAGATTTCGCCTGGGAGCACACGCCTGCCTGTGGGCGCTCCAGGGTTCCAGCCCTGTCTGTGGGCCTCCGCAGTCCGCATCACTTCCACCGCAGCACATCTTTTCTATGCAAAGGTGCTTTATACCTGTGTGCTTTCTGCATTTTCTGTCGTCTTCACTGACTTGGTGCCTTCATGTCCTAATTAGAGGGCGTCTCAGTGGGTATCTTAATACTACTGCATCATGCTCCCTGGAGTTATTTATTTTTCCCTGTTTGACTCATTGGGCTTCGCTGGCGGCTCAGGGGTAAAGTATCCGCCTGCCAGTGGACGAGGTGCAAGTTCAGTCGCTGGGTCGGGAAGACCCCCCCGGAGGTGGAAATGGCAACCCGCTCCAGGATTCTTGTCTGGGAAATCCCGTGGACAAAGGAGCCTGGTGGGCTACTCCATGGGGTCGCAAGAGAGTTGGACACAACTTAGCGATGATATACAACATTTGACTCATTAATAATCTCTGCACATCATTTCCCTTGTTCACTGTGTTAGTACCCGGTGAGCCCCGTTTCCCAGGGGCTCAGGGAGAGCAGGCCTTAAAGTGATATCACACGGGGCCTTGACCATCTGATGTCAGATCAAGGGCGTTGATTATTTTCCTTTTAATGAGTTAAACTTTGATGCCCAAAGGATTTTTACATGAATTCTTTTCCTTTTAGCGGCCCTGTTTTTTTACTTTTAGACCTGTGTCTTGCTTAACAGAGCGTTCTGTAGGTGTTTACACAGGAATTTTATTATAGGTAATATCGGGCCGACTGCAGACTGGGATAAGACCTTGAAAAGTTTAGGGTGTGCCTCAGTTTCATAAAATTCTTACAGTGAGTTTTAATCTGCAGTGAAAATTTGAGATGAGGTACTTTTTAGTTCTGTAATTCTGGTTTCTGATAAGTTTTGATTTGGTAAAGTTCAGTATTTTCTTACTCATTGTCTTTAGTTAAGGGGTCTAGGGATATCATTAAAGTATATTTTTCCTGGTAGGAAGTGGATATATATTAATTATGGAAAATGTAGGAAATGCAGAGATATATAAAGAATAAAATATTAGCCACCTGTAATCTCACTTTCTTTTGACCATTTTGGGATTTTGCCACCCCCCACCCTAGTTTTCGCGCGCGTGCGCGCGCGTGTGTGTGTGTCTGTTGAGGGGGGGGTGTGTGTGGAGGTGGTGTGACTGTGTGTGTGTATTTTATCAGATCTAAGATCACATCACATGCAGTTTTGTATTCACCTTTCTCATTTAACATAGATTCTCTATCATTAAAACTCTCCATGAGCACAATTTTAATGGCAACTTAATATTTCATAGACGTTTATGTCATCACTTACTAGCCATCCCCCAGTGGCAGGCATTGAAATTGTTTCCAGTTTTATGAATAATGCTCCCAATAATGCACCTGCTTTGTCCTTGTCTGGATTTATGATAGTTTCATTTAGATTGATTTTTTTTGAAGTGAATTTAACAGGTCAAAGAGTATAATCATTTTATTTTTTCCTCTTTTTTATTTTTGAAATTATAAATATATGATAACACATTTATAGGAGACTTGGAAAATGCAGAACAAAATTATATGTAATTCTGCCAAACATTACAATTACTTTTTAAGTAGAAATAAATTAAGATTCTTAGTTGGAGTTTCAGTATCACTCTCTCAAAAATTAATAGAGTGAATAGACAGAGAAGTAGAAGGATACAGTAGGCCCGAAAAGCACTGTGAACCAATTCAACATAATTAAGGTTTATACAATTTTCACACACCAGTAGGATACAAATTCTATTCAAGTTCCATAGACTATAAACTGGGAGACACTAGAATGTATCCAGGAACATAAGACCAAGTGCAAAGATTTCATGGTCTAAAGGTATTGAAATCATATAGAGTCTGTTCTCTTATCATTGTGGAATTATGTTAGAAATCAATATCAAAAGATATTTGAAAATAGCCTGCAGATTTTCAAGTGCAATGTGACACTTACCAAGAGAGATCTTTGACTTAGCCATTGAAGGCCTCAATAAAGTTAGAAGACTGACAAACCAGAGGGTGATTGCAGAGAAGAAAGATTTCTCATTTAAAGGAGAAATCAATATCAAACTGAGAAACTAGTATCAAAGATACTTTAACAGTTCCATGTGTGTTTGATCACTTTAAAGGTATGTGATACATAAGTTGAAAGATACATAATGCTGGCCAAATTATTTCCCAGTTAGCATGTGTAAGCTCTTGTATATGGAATGGATAAGCAATAAGATCCTACTGTATAGCCCAGGGTACTATATTCAGTACCTTGTATAAAGCATGATGGAAAAGAATATAAAAATGAATGCATGTATATATGTGTATTGGAGAAGGCAATGGCACTCACTCCAGTACTCTTGCCTGGAAAATCCCATGGATGGAGGAGCCTGGTAGGCTGCAGTTCATGGGGTCGCTAAGAGTTGGACACGACTGAGTGACTTCACTTTCACTTTTCTCTTTCATGTATTGGAGAAGGAAATGGCAACCCACTCCAGTGTTCTTGCCTGGAGAATCCCAGGGACGGGGGAGCCTGGTGGGCTGCCGTCTATGGGGTCGCACAGAGTCGGACACGACTGAAGTGACTTAGCAGCAGCAGCAGCAGCAGCATATATGTGTATAACTGAATCACTCTGCTGTACAGCAGAAATTAACACTACATTGCAAATCAACTACACTTCAATAAAAAAAAATCAAACACTAAAATAAATAAAGTTCTCCACTGAATTTCTATGCAGTCAGCAGTGGGAGGAGGGGCCAGGACTCATACCGGCTTCAGGCATCATGTGCTGACATGGCTGATGTGAGAAGCAAAAAATCATGGTGTTTATTTGCCTTTCTTTGATTGCCAGTGAAGTTAAACGTTTTTATCTGTATATTAACTTTCAGTTCAGTTCAGTTGCTCAGTCGTGTTTGACTCTTTGCAACCCCGTGGACTGTAGCATGCCAGGCCTCCCTGTCCATCACCAACTCGCAGAGTCCACCCAAACCCATGTCCATTGAGTTGGTGATGCCATCCAACCATCTCATCCTCTGTCATCCCCTTCTCCTCCTGCCTTCAATCTTTCCCAACATCAGGGTCTTTTCAAATGAGTCATATTATTTAATACGTGTTAAAAAGTGCTCTACTTTTTAAGCTGTTGAAGTATAATATATTCCTAACAGTTTATAGTGTAAGTAAGTGTTAGTCGCTCAGTTGTGCCCGACTCTTTGAGACCCCATGGACTGCAGCCCACCAGGCTCTTCTGTCCATGAGATTTTCCAGGGAAGGATATTGGAGTGAGTTGCCATTTCCTTCTCCAGGGGATCTTCCCAACCCAGGGATGGAACCCGGGTCTCCTGCACTGCAGGCAGATTTTTCACCGACTGAGCTACAAGGGAAGTCCTGACAGTTTATAAGGCATCTTTATATATGAAGGCTATCGATTCTTTCTCTATAATAGTTTTGAAAGTATTTTCCTAATTAGTTGCTGTCTTTTATTAATATTTTTTGATGTTTGTGTGCATGTGTGCTAAGTTGCTTCAGTCGTGTCCGACTCTGTGTGACCCCGTAGACGGCAGCCCAGCAGGCTCCCCCATCCTATTTTTTGATGTTAGGTTGCTTCAGTCGTGTCCGACTTGTTGCGACCCTATGCACTGTAGCCCACCAGGCTTCTCTGTCCTTGGGGATTCTCCAGGCAAGAATACTGGAGTGAGTTGCCTTGCCCTCCTCCAGGGGATCTTCCCAACCCAGGGATCAAACCTGTGTCTCTTATATAAGTCTCGTGCATTGGCAGGCAGGTTCTTTACCACTAGCGCCACTTGGGAAGACCTTTTGATTTGTTTAGTTGTGTTTAATTTGCTAATTTTTATTTATAATGTTAATTCACTCTAAGTGTATAATCTTAAGACTATATCATTACTATGTAAAAATAAATTTACTAATTTTAATTTTTAAGAAGTCAATTTTATCTTATGGATATGTGACTTCTGTCACAGTTTTAAAAAGTCTTTCCCTACAGAAAGGAAATAATATGCTTAACTATTTTTTTTATAACTCCTCTAATGGAATTTTTAAACTTTGTGAGTTACTTGGGATTAATTTTGGAGTATATCTTTCTAACTTGATTTCCTCCTATAGATAATCAGTTGACCCAGCAATTATTTTGTTGAATCAGCCATTGAATCCACCACAGTTTTGTCATCACTTCATCATGTATTCCTGTTTTGTATATCTTAGAGTCTGTTCCTATGATATTTTTGTTTTACTAATCTGATTTAGCCTAAAATTGTATTTAAAAATTATTTTTTTGAAATATAGTTGATTTGCAGTATTGTGTTAATTTCTGCTGTACAGCAAGGTGAGTCAGTAGTTCATATGTGCACATTTTTCCCTATTCTTTTCCATTATGAGTTATCCCAGGATATTGAGTACAGGCCCCTGTGCTGTACAGTAGGACCTTGTCTCTCCATTCTCGTATGACCGTTTGCGTCTGCTGCCCCAGCCCCCCACTCTGCCCCTCCCTTACTCACCCTCCCGCTCCGCCCCTCCCTTACTCACCCTCCCGCTCCGTCCCTCCCTTACTCGCCCTCTCACTGGGCAAGCACAGGTCTGTTCTCTCTATCTGTCCGTCTGTCTCTGTTTTGTAGATAAGTCCATTTGTGCCATACTTTAGATTCTTCATGGAAGTGATGTCTTATGGTATTTGTTTTAGTCCTACTGACTTGACTTGATGTGATCATCTCTAGTTCCATCCATGTTGCTGCAGATGGCATTATTTCATTCACTTTTTATGACTGAATAATAGTCCACTGTATATGTGTACATACCACATCTTTACCCACTCATCTGTTGATGGACATTTAGGTTGCTTCCATGCCCTGGGTACTGTGATTAATGCAGCTATGAACGTAGAGGTGCTTGTACCTTTTTGAATTATAGTTTTGTCAAGATATATACCCAGGAGTGGGATTGCATGATCATATGGCAACTCTATTTTTGATCTAAAATTATACTTTTAATTATTGTAGATCTATAGTATGTTTTATTATTTGAGAGGTTGTATTTCTCCTTCTTACAGTTATTTTTCAGAACTTACTTATTTTAACCTTTAAACTTTAAAAATATAAGTCAAAGAATCACTCTGCCAAAATCTTTATCCTCTATCTCCTTTGACCTCTCTACTCCCACCCTCAAGCAAAAACAGACAAAATGAAAACCAAAAGGAGACACAGACATCTCTGGGATTTGTAATTGCAATTGTGTAGAACCAAGAAAATGCTTTTAGGCAGAACTGAGCTCATTTAGTGCCTATCTGGAAAGGCGCTTTCCTTTTGAACAAAAGCTTCTTAGTTTTCTGTGTTTTGCTTAATCTACAATTTTGTCCTGTAAGAGGTAGTTATCCTGCATCTCTGTTTAAGCACCAAAGTTGGTCTGAGGCTGTGACTACAGCCTGATAATGGCCAACGGTGGCCAAAGGCTGCCCACCCACGGCTCTCAAGCTGGCATGGTTTTTACGCGTTTATAAGCTTGTAAAAATCAAGCAAAGAAGGGTATATATGACAGAGACCCTTTGTGGCCCGCAAAGCCTGGCATATTTACTGTTAGGTGCTTTACAGATGAAGTTTGATGAAGGCATCTGCCCCAAAGCTCTGGCGCGCAGACAGCCCTGTGGGAGGCTCTCGTTTGCTTGTTTCAGGCCTTTAAGGTGATCTTATGTAAGGAGAGGGGTGAACGACTACAGGTTTGGTTTTGTTCTTCCTTTGTTTTCTCCCTACATTTCAAAATGTTTTCCTATGCTTTATTTTTTATTCTTAAACTTTTAATGTTTTATTGGAGTGTAATGGATTAACAGTGTTGTGGTAGTACCGGGGGACAGCTGGGAGACTCAGCCATACATATCCGTGCGTCTGTTCTCCCACCAAGTCCCTTCCCATCCAGTCTGCCACATATGCATACACAGTTCTGTACAGTAGAACCAGCTGTGCCGTACGGCAGGACCTTGTTGGTTATCCATTTTAAATACGGCAGTGTGTACTCGTCAGTCCCCAACTCCCCAACTATCCCTTCCCCCAGTCCTTCCCTTCTGGCAGCTGTAAGTTCTTTCTCTAAGTTTGTGAGCCTGTTTCTGTTTTGTAAATAAGTTCATTTGTAGTGCCTCTTTTTAGATTCTGCATATAAGGAAGCCAGGCTTCCCTGATGGCCCCATGGCAAAGAATCCACCTGCCAATGCAGGAGGCATGATTCGATCCCTGGGTCGGGAAGGTCCCCTGGAGAAGGAACTTGCAACCCACTCCAGTATTCTTGCCTGGGAAATCCTATGGATAGAGGAGCCTGATGGGCTGCAGTCCACGGGGTCGCAAAGAATCGGGCATGACTTAGCGACTAAACAACAAAAACCACAACATATAAGGGATGTCATATGATATTTCTCCTTCTCTGTCTGACTTACTTCACTCAGTATGAGTCTCCAGATCCATCCATGTTGCTGCAAATGGCATCATTTCATTCCTTTCGATGACTGAGTCTATTCCATTGTATATATGTCCCACATCCTCTTTGTCCATTCTTCTGTCGCTGGACATTTAGGTTGCTTCCATTTGTTGTCTTGGCTACGGTAAACCGTGCTGCAACGAGCACAAAGTGTTTTCATACACTTTACACTTTAAAAAGTGCCTTGGGACTTCCCTGGTGCCCCGGTGGTTAGGACTCCAGTGCTGAGGACATGGGTTCAGTCCTTGGTTGGGGAACTAGGATCCCGCATGCCATGTGATGTGGCCAAAAAATAAAAAGAAAACTTTTTTTTTAAAGTGCCTTGACTGTTGAGAATTCTTTTTTAAAGTACTTCTTTTGGAAGGCTCACATCTGCTCATAAGAACATCCGATTTTTATACCCTGTGTCCTGAAGCAGGGCTATTGAGGTCAGCCGCTGCCCACACGGGAGTGTCTGCGGGGCTCCAGGCAGACTCCCAAGTCTGCCCCATGCTCCAAACCCCAGCAGCAGTGCTGTTTCCTAGACCTCTTCTTAGCTAGAGAAGGGCCTTCCATTAACCTGACGTGATCTGGTTTATTTATCCAATTAACTTCCGTCTACAACTGACCCTCCATCTCCATGGGCTCGGCATCTGAGGGTTCAGTCACTGCAGATTGTAAATATTTGGGACAGGAACATCCAAGGAATTTCCAGAAAGTGAAACTTGAATTTGCTGTGTGCCAGCAACTATTTACATAGCATTTACATCAAACTTACAGCTATTTACATAGCATTTACATTGTATTAGATATGAGAAGTAGAATTGGAATATATGGACATATTTTAAAGCAAAGGAGAATGTGCATAGGTTATAAGCAAATACTGCAGCAGTTTATATAAGGGACTTGAGCAAACCTGGATCCCAGAACTGATCCCCTGCAGATACTGAAGGATGACATCACTGGAGACAGCTAAGACTGCCCCGGGCATGGACTGGTTCAGGTGGGTGTGTAGCCCTGCAGAGGCTGTGGGAGTCCTGAAGGAGCCTGAAGACTTTACAGGGTCTTGAGGATGAGAGATGTTTGGCAGGAGACAGACGGGGTCTGCAGGTCCCTGTCAGTGGGATCACGGGTAGATTCCATGTCCCAAGAGACCTGGAAACCCCGAGGAAAGAAAGGCAAGACAGCAAAATAATACCAATTCTGCCTGGTGTTCCAGAAGTTTCCATCGTTGCTGAAGAAAGGCTGGAGAGGACCAGTGAGACCAGGTTTCGTGTCTGAGCAGCCTGAACCTCACAGCTGGGACCAAGTGTAGGGGTTGTCTCCTGTGTCTTGGAAAATGTGATCATTCAGGCATTGAGTCCAGCCTTTTGGATAATCCGAAAGAAAAAAACAACCAAAATTTAAGTCTTAAGCTCCTAAGCATACTTTTTGAAATATAGAAGGTGTTTGCTAGATGTTTCATAATCATTTTTCCCCCCTCCAAATGTAGCATTGTTCAAGAGGAGTATAAAGCCCTTCTGAATTTGGTTAATAGAATTTACAGCAGGCAAGTCAGGCATAGACCAGATTTCATGGAAAAATTTCTAAAGCAAGGTTGTTGGGAGTTTAAATTAGATTTGAGTGTGGCTGATCACTCCTGGAAAATGCGGTCGTGCCTCACTAAATTAGAAATTCTACTAGGATCTGCCTGCGGTTAACAGTGTTGTTTGCTGATGCTGTGGGGGACCGATTTTGAGTTTTGATCCTAAGTATATGCATTTTCCAGATGTAATCATTTTTCCCAAGTTAATGAAAGCATGGCTGTATCTGGAGTTCAGAGCCCTTACTTTGAGAACATGTCCACCAGCAATTGGGTGTTCAGTCAGGAATGCTCAACCCCATCCCTGGTGTAATTTTCAAGTTAATTGCTTGTAGTCTCACTTTACTAAAATGTTTCCTATCTTTTCTAATAATGCATTAACTGATTCATCAGGTCTTTAAATCTTTAGGAAATACTCTTTACCAGAAGCTTATGATAAAAATTTCATTATACTATCACATGTCTCAAAATAATGCTCTTTTGTATATGAATGAAGCTGTTGTTTTTAACATGCAGTGCTGCATGACTTTAAGTTATGTGTAATGAACATAACTGATTTTGTTTTAATTGTAATTTGTTAACTTCTGTACATATCATTAAAATAAATTTGAAGTTGGAAAAACACACCCAAAACTCCAAGGAGTCTTTGGAGAAGTTCCCTCTCAAGAAAAGTATAGTTTTAAAAATGGAGGAGAAAAGAAAAAAGATTAAAATACTGGGAGATTTATCAGGATCTATCCATTCAGCTCACATATTTCATAAAATGACCTGCATATCTGGCGGGTGCTGTTGGCTGTGACGTGAGATGGCGATGTGATAAATTGTTGACTACAGCACCCTTGATGGAAGTCAGAGCTCTGTCCCTGTAGACCTTGTAGACCAGGTGCGTTGATGTTTACTGCCCTCATCAGCAGGCAGGAGAGCTCGGTGAGTCTCATGTAGGGGAGGGGATGAGTCAAGACCTTGGAAGTGCCCTTGGTGGTCTCTCTGACCCCTCAGATTCTTGTCAGGGCAGGAATTCACTCCTCTGCAGGTCACTAGGACGTATACACGAAGAGTTATGCATAATATAATCAAAGAGTTGTACATGTACATAATCATGAAGAGTTGCACCCTAACTCCCTCAGAAAGGGGTTTCTAGACAGTCTTTAAAGGGAAAGGGAAGGGAAAGGGAAGTCGCCCAGTCGTGTCCGACTCTTTGCGACCCCATGGACTGTAGCCCACCAGGCTCCTCTGCCCATGAGATTCTCCAGGAAAGAATACTGGAGTGGGTTGCCATTTCCTTCTCCAAGACAGTCTTTAAAGATGTGTGTATTTCCTGGGGGTATATTCAACTCCCAGCAGAGTGCCTGGCATGTGGTACTCTGCAAACATTTGTAGAGAGAATAAGTGGACTATGGAATAGGAGTCTTGAGACTGAATCTTGGGTCTCCCTTTTCACCCATGCAGGTCTATAGATGGGGGCCATTGTTTGTTCACTGGTGACCGTGCAAGGCATTGTGTTAAGAACTTCCTCTGCCATTTCATTTGATCATCACAAGAAGGGGCCTGAGGAAGGCTTGAGCTGCGATCTGTTAGATGGTGCGGTGTTAGGTGACTGGTCTCAGCACAGGGCTGGGTACCAGAGAGGGTGCACAGCATCGTGTGTGCGTGGACTCCTCACTGTCCACACCTGGATGCCACAAACCTTCCTCCGCTCACAGTGCATTTGTCAGAGCTGGTCACGTAGCGCCGTGCAGGTGCAGGCGGTGGAGGAGTGTGCCTTCTGTGCGCTGGGAAGAGGGGGAAAGCTGGAGACTGGTGTATCATGACAGTGGCTGCCATAGGACCATGTACGGATGGTAAAACGGAGTGCAGGGAGGAGCGGTTACTGGTCCACGGTTACATCCCTGGAATGTGGCAGAACAAGGCCTGGGACTTAGAATTGTTTGTCTCCAAAGCCCATACTCTTAACCGCCAATGCAATGCCGCCTTTCTTAGGGAGATGGAGTTTCTTCTTCAGAAAACTTGACCTTAATGAGGGGCTGAATAATAAAAGTACTGGACTGGGGGCTGGGTGCCTGGTTTCTGGGACTGATTCTCTCACCGATCCTCTTTGCCGCTTGTCCGGGTGACTTCCTCCCATGGGAATAACCGTTGCTATGCCAATGACAAAGTGCTGCATGCGGTGCATCTGGAGAGGTGTAAGGATGTGATGCTGTTTCTGACACTGCCCTGCACACTGCTCTTGTGTGGACTTTGCACATGTAACAGTCTCATGATTCCTACAAGGAAACAAAGAAACTTTTTAAACAATCTTTTAGTTGTTTCCATTGTATGAAAATATCTTATATCTTACGAAGTAAATTTAAATGTTTCAGGGATTTCATTAGACTGAAATGATGCCAAGTTGCAACTAAAGTTATAAACTCGTAGCTTTTATTCCCCCTTCCTCCCATTTTTTTATTGTATCAACTTTTGAAAAACTGTTCTTTTTAAAGAATTGTTTCATTGAAGTGTAATTGTTTTACAGTGTTGTGTGAATTTCTGCTGTACAGCAAAGTGACTCAGTTATTGTTCAGTCGCTCAGTTGCGTCTGACTCTTTGAGACCCCATGGACTGCAGCACGCCAGCTTCCCCGTCCTTCACCATCTTGCAGAGTTTGCTCAAACTCATGTGCATTGAGTCGGTGATGCCATCCAACCATCCCGTCCTCTGTCGTCTCCTTCTCAGTTATACGTGTATGTCTGGGGGTTTATTCGCTGAGTCATGTCTGACTCTTGCAACCCCGTGGACTGTAGTCCACCAGGTTCCTCTGTCCATGGAATTCTCCAGCAAGAGTACTTGAAGTGGGTTGCTGTTTCCTTCTCCAGGGGATCTTCCCGACCCAGGAATAGAACCCAGGTCTCCTGCATTGCAGGCAGATTCTTTACTGACTCTTCTGTGAGTGGAATATACGTGTATGTGTATATATCACACACACATATATATATATATTCTTTTTCATATTCTTTTCCATTATGGTTTATCCCAGGATACTGAATATAGTTTCCTCTGCTGTACAGTAGGACCTTATTGTTTCAAGAACTATTCTTTTAAAAGTGAATGTTCCAAAAAACACTTGTAGATAATACAAATGGATATGTCCCTATAAATCCAAGAAGCTGTAATACTTTGCCATCTGTCGATGGTGAATGGAGGGGGTCAGAGCAGTTGTGTGTTGTCTGTGGCCTAATTAGGAAAAGCAGCCCTATTCCTTTGTGGGTGTAGAGGAGAGGGAAACTTTTTTTTTGTCAAGTGTTAAATCTCCAACCTGGCTTCCTGTTGCCCACACTTGGTGTGATTGTGGTTTTCAGCACTTGCTTGCATCTTGGGGAACTCCTGAGCTCATTGTTTCATGCACATCTCTCCCCTTGACCCCACACACGTGATCCCAGCTCATACTGGAACGTGGAGCCCCCAGGGACCCCAATTGTAGGTCACCTCCCTGCAGATGGGACATCATAGATTTTTACAGTCCTCTGACTTCTTCCTGGAAGTGGCTAAAATTGCAGTGAATAATCAGATTAGAAAATAAAAAGCTTTCTGTAGAAATTTGGGAGCAGAATTCCCATTAATTAAAAAAAAAAATACCCGGCATATTTTTCTCAGAGCCCTTCATATAGACATGTTTGGCCTTCATTGTTTAAATATAACCCTGCTAACCCAAGGGCAAGTTATCTGTGCCCCCTCCTCTCCCGTTTGGACATAAAGCCTGTGATTGTTGATTGTTCTGGTTGGATCATTTGAAAATGAGATTTCAGTTTAGTAGAATATTTCCATTACAGGGTAATGGGCCTTTTTAATTTTGTACTTTTATAAGGGCCAGGAAAACATTTACATTTGCTCCTGGTTTTCCCTTTGCAGAATCCTGAATAGACAAGGCAGATTCATTAGAGAATACATCATGAAATGTTGCATGTCTTTATTGGTGAGTCATGAAAGTTCAGGAAAAGAGCACAAAAGTAGGCATTTATAGTATGAAACAAGCCTTTGTCAAATTATGTATGTGGTGGTTTTAGCTGACCTTGGAAGTTATGTAACGCTCTGTATGTGCTTTTATACCCCAATGTGGTCTATAAAAGTGATGCTGATGCATCGGCTTTACAAAACCCCTTCATGGCCGCCCAGCCCAGCTCCTTCCCTGCATCTCTCGGCCAGGGGAGAGAGATCACTGTGCCCACCCCCCCATCCCTGTTCATTTCTGTCCACTTACATAATCACTTCTTGCAGAGATCTCCTTAGACTGTTTAAATTCCAGGTGAATCAGTCTTTTGTGCATTTAGATTTCATTCAGTCATAATACATTTCAAGTACCCCTTTCCCTTTTATTATTCTTTTTTTTTTTCTCTCTATTATTGCCTTCCAGTTCCTCCAGTTTCTTTTACCTCACTTTGGGATAACTTTTTTTTTTGCCATGTGGTATGTGGGATCTTAGTTCCCTGAACAGGGATCAGGTATCAAACCCATGCCCGTTGCATTGGAAGCACAGAGTCTAACCATTGGACTGGCAGGAAAGTCCCTAGGAATAGCGTTATTGATACTTTTGAGGGTCATCAGTAATCAGAGCAGTGAGCCCTGGGAGAGCACAGATCTTACAGGGTGGAGAGAAGAAGGGTAGGTCTGGGGTCAGGTTGAGCTCAGAGACAAGTGGGCATCCTTTGGGCGTGGCTGCCATGCCGGGCAAGTCACGTCATTTGTCCCCTGCAGGTCCTCCTTTGTCTGTTTTTCGTTTCTGTTATGCAGTCTCGGTAGACAGCACTGGGGCAGAGCCTGGCCCAGGTGGGCCACCCTTGGGAACTGACTTTGCAGCTGAGGCCTGGGGGGTGGAGTGGGCCCAGCGATGCTGAGAGGTGGGGAGGGAATTTCAGGCACACAGAAAGGTTCAGCACATTAGACATAAGAAACTAGAGAGAACTCTTACTCAGCGCCTGCTCTCAAGGTACTGACAGTTTAGGCTGGTTGTCACGCTGGTAAGCTTGATTCGCTGCCACTTCCTGCCTTTCTGAAACTGATCCTTCCTGTAACCCCCAACCTCTGGCTGCTGTTAAACTAGGTGCGTCTTCAACTTGCACATGGGCTCCAGATTACCTTGAAGGACCTGTTGAACTGATGACTTGGGCCAGCCTCAGCTAATGTCTGCAAGAGACACCCATCTGGTATGTTTGTTAACAAATAACCACACACACAAAAAAGGGTCAGGTTGAAGCTGAATCTGGCCTCTGTACCCCTACACTAAATTAAATTTAAGACAGAGAGTTTTGGGTGAAGTAGAAAAGACCCTGATGCTAGGAAAGATTGAAGGTGGGAGGAGAAGGGGAGGATGAGCTGGTTGGAGGGCATCAGCGACTCAATGGATGAGTTTGAGTAAGCAGCTGGTGATGGACAGGGAGGCCTGGCGTGCTGCACTCCGTGCAGCCACAAAGAGTCGGACACGACTGAGTGACTGAACTGAACTGAAGAAAAGAATAGCTTTATTGCTATGCCAGGCAAAGGGGGGACACAGTGGGCTAATGTCCTCAAAGCTGTGTGTCCCAGTGTGGAGGGGCTAATGAGGAGTTTCAAAGCAGTGGTTCAAAGAGGGCGTGGTCAGTTCGTGGGCGTTCTTCTGATGGGTTGGTGGACAGGTAAGTGGGAGTCAGCATCGTCAACCTTCTGCTTCTAACTGGTCTGGAGTCTGTGTGCTGGTGGGCAGCACCCTACTCTCACCCGGAGGGGCTTTCCATATGTGCAAAACAGCTCAAAGATACTCTTGTGTGTATTGATGGGGAACCAAGACCCTGCCCCAAGGCTGCACTATTCTTTCTCTTGACTGTTTGTTTCTTCTGGTTTTGTGCTTGAATCTGACCAGTTGGAGCTCAGGGAAGGTCATGGAGGCTGAATGAAGGTTATTTCCTATAATCAAATAAATGAAGGACACAGAAAAGCTTTGTGCCTAGGCCCTCACAGGGCCCTACTCAGTATCAGTGTTAATGTAGGCTAGATGCTCATCCAAGGAGCGTGTTTCTTAGGTTGTGATTTTCTCTGTCAGATGCAAATGATATTCAGACATCAGCCCTGCAACAGAAGTTGACAAGCTGATTCCTAGTTATTTGCTCTCCATTTTACTATCTTTTAAAAACTTTAGCCTCAGTTTTACAATTTAGCTCAGCCCTGAAGGGAAGCTGCTTACTATATGTGCCGCGTTAGACTTAATTTGCATGGAATATTATTAACGGAGTCTGTAGGCTTATCTCCCCATGTATGCATGTGACCACATAACCATTCTGCTAACATTAAGTTTTAAATGTTTTCATTTAAAATATCAGCCTTTGAGGGGAATATCCAAGACCTAGCTGAAGAGAAAATTAGGCTTATGACATTATCATACAAAAAAGAGAGCATTATCATAAAATGGAAAAGAAAAATAGTAAAATAAAAATCTTGCCAACTGCATATGGTAAATAAAAAAGAATGATTGCGGCTATTACTAAATATTAAAGTCACCAACTCTAACTTGCAAGAATTAAGGTTTTTCATGGAAAAGAATAAGATGATTTGGTTGCATATGAACTCAGGAAGAGAGCCTTTAAGGCAGAACCATTTCCTTAAGACATTTTAATGAAAACAGATGATGAAATGTAAGTCATTGCTTTCTTTAATGAATGATACATCTGAAATCATTGTCTCAAGGACTCCGATTTGCCTGTGAAAGTATCCATATCCAAGTGGTATAAAATGATGCATTAAGTAATCAAGGTAAAAAAACTTCATAAAACCTCTGAGAGGAAGTACTCTTGTGCTATTCTTGTTGAATAGAGAATTCTAGAAGGATGTTAGAGATCTGTCTCAGGTTGAGGGAAGCACTGTTGGCTATGGATATCTGATACCAGTGACCCTCAATTATTGTGAACACTGATTTTTGCCAGACAGGTAGTGTTGTGCAGGTGTATTAAAAATAGCAAACCGGTGTGTCTTTATGGAACTGTCAATACTTTCCAGATTCAAAAAAGCATAGAACATAAAAAAAGTCAGCTGTTCTCTATAAAGTGGCCCCAATACTATGCAAAAGTGGGGTTTATTTCACAGGTATTTTCTCTGGGGTTCTGGCATGTCTTATACATCCTTCCTGGGAATAATATCATGAAATTTGGGAAATTGTGTGAAAGGGCTTCTCAACTGGTTGAAAGAACAGGGGAGTGAAAAGACAAGGAGGAAAGTGGAGATGCTGGATACCTCAGAGCTGCTCCCTTCTGCCCATCCCTTATTTATTTGTTTTTATTTATTTGACTGCACTGGGCCTTCGTTGTGGCATGCGGGTTCTTTAGTTGGGACATGCAGGATCTTCTTCCCTAACCAGGCATCGAACCTGGGCCCCCTGAGCTGGGAGCGTGGAGTCTTAGCCACTGGACCACCAGGAAGTCCCCTTTCTGCCCATCCTTTAATGAAGTGACTCCAGTAAGCCAAGGACATGGGGTTGATCCGAGAGGTGATGGGGGCATTGGGGAAACAGGTGTTCACCTGGTGCTCTGGATAAGAGTTCAGCACCAGGGAGGCGGGCAGAGAGGCAGCCTGGTCCCTTGCAGGCCCTTGACTCATAACGTGCCATGCCTTTGTGTGGGCATCACTAACGGGGAGGCGGCTCAGACAAGGGCTCAGGCCCAGGTGTCCTGGGGAGAGGACGGGGGGTCCCCTTCTCCCTCCCCTCCTCCTGTTCTGCTTTGCCCTGAGAGCCCACCCCCGGGAACAGGGCTGTGCCATGAAATACAGAGTAAACAGGTCTTATTTGTTACTGAAAGCAGAGGAGCACAGCAACTTAATTGACACACAATAGATCCAACCAGTCCATCCTAAAGGAGGTCAGTCCTGGGTGTTCATTGGAAGGACTGATGTTGAAGCTGAAACTCCAGTACTTTGGCCACCTGATGTGAAGAACTGACTCATTTGAAAAGACCCTGATGCTGAGAAAGATTGAAGGCAGGAGGAGAAGGGGATGACAGAGGATGAGATGGTTGGATGGCATCACCGACTCAATGGACATGACTTTGGGTAAACTCCGGGAGTTGGTGATGGACAGGGAGACCTGGTGTGCTGTGGTTCATGGGATCACAGAGTCGGACATGACTGAGCGACTGAACTGAACTGAACTGTACTTAGGGCAGCTGAGGACTTCCCTGATGGCTTAGTTGGTAAAGAATCCGCCTGCAATGCAGCAGACAGGGGTTTGATCCCTGAGT
Source organism: Bubalus kerabau (assembly GCF_029407905.1). NCBI lineage: Eukaryota > Metazoa > Chordata > Mammalia > Artiodactyla > Bovidae > Bubalus > Bubalus kerabau. Next base: position 7,615,542 of record NC_073625.1, on the reverse strand, counting down.
CGGGAAGATCCCCTGGAGAAGGAAATGGCAACCCACTCCAGTGTTCTTGTCTGGGAAATCCCATGGACAGAGGAGCCTAGTGAGCTACAGTCCACGGGGTCGCGAGGGTTGGACATGACTTAGCGACTAAACTACCCCACCACCAAAGCAGCTGAAGACTTCCAGGGAGGGAGTTCTGACCCAGCTGATGTCTGACTACTGCTATAGAATTTGAGGTGTTTTCACCATTTCATTAACTTAGGTTCTCACTTGTGTATAACAACAGTTTTAGTCAACTCAGTCTCCCATACAAAACACCATGGTCTGGGAGGCTTCAACAGCAAACGTTTACGTTCTCGCAGTTCTGGTGGCTGGGGGTCCACGTGCCAGCACGTGGATTTCCAGCAAGGACACTTTTCCCGGCTTTTACTTCTGCCTTCCTGCTGTGTATTCACATAGGTGGTTGAGGGAGAGACAGGACAGATAGACAGACACACACAGACGCACACTCACACTCCAGGCTTTCTGGCGTCTCTTCCTATAAAGGCAAAAATCCCATCATTCAGACTCTACCCTCATGACCTCCTAACCCTAAGGAGGCCCTTCTAAAGGCCCCATCTCCAAATACCATTACACTGGAGTTAGGGGGTCAGCATATGAATTTTGGGCGAACACAATTAAACTTTTTAGTCAAAGCTACTTTATATGTATAAAAGTAATATATTTTTAAGATTAATGAATATGACATGAGATAGCCTCCGTGTATTTTAATTTTAAGGTAAAATGAGTTTCCCAGTTTATTTTGGGTTTATTAAATATCAAAGAAACAAACACACACATCCCCGGAGGGCCCTCCCCCTGAGTGAATTCTGATCACAGACCTTCATCTGCATGGTGTCACTGGAGGCTGTTTTCCTGCCAAAGTGTGGGACCAGAAGCAGGGCCCTGGCGGTGGGCCTGGACAGGATCTGAGCCTTGGGGACCGCTCATTGTAGCAAGACTTACCCAGAGGAGCTTTGAATGCTGTGAAAGTTAATCTAGACAGTGGGGTTTGAACCATTATCTGACTCCTGAACCCATTTTTAACAAGGTATATGTGCTAGCTTCCTTTTTTAAAACAATTTTTAAAATGTTTATTATTTTAAAAATTTATTTAGCTTCACTGGGTCTTAGTTACGGCCTGTGGGATCTAGTTCCCTGATCAGTGATCAAACCTGGGCCCCCGTGCATTGGGAGCACAGAGTCTCAGCCACTGGACCACCAGGGAGTCCCCAGCTGTCTTTTTTCTGTTGATGGCTAATTTTTTTTATTTCCCCCCAGCTTTATTGAGCTGTAATTGACATACAACATTGTGAATGTTTAAGGTGTACAACATTTGATCTGATGTATTTATATATGGCAAAATGATTGCTACCATAGAATTAGCAACTATGTATTAGCAACAACTCCGTCTTGTTACATAATTGCTATTTCTTTTTTGTGGTGAGACTATTAAATATCTATTCTCTTTGCAACCTTCAAACATATGACACAGTATTCCTGTAATCATCATGCTGTGCCTTAGATGCCTAGAAGTTGTTAATCTTATAATCTTAGGTATATCACATCTTATTTATCCATTCATCTGTTAATGGATACTTAGATTGTTTTCATATCTTAGGTAGTATGAGTAATATTGCAAGGAATATGGGATTGCAGATAGCTCTATAAGGTCTTGATTTTTAACTCCTTTGGATAAATATCTAGAAGTGGGATTGCTGGATCGTATGGTAATTCTGATTTTACTTTTTTGAGGAATTGCCAGAGTGGCTTTCATAATGGCTGTACCAGCTTGCATTCCCACCAATGGTGCATTCAGTTCAGTTCAGTTCAGTTCAGTTGCTCACTCGTGTCCAACTCTTTGCGACCCCATGAATCGCAGCACGCCAGGCCTCCCTGTCCATCACCAGCTCCTGGAGTTCACCCAAACTCATGTGCATCGAGTTGGTGATACCATCCAGCCATCTCATCCTCTGTCGTCCCCTTCTCCTCCTGCCCTCAATCGCTCCCAGCATCAGAGTCTTTTCCAATGAGTCAACTCTTCACATGAGGTGGCCAAAATATTGGAGTTTCAGCTTTAGCATCAGTCCTTCCACAGAACACCCAGGACTGATCTACTTTAGAATGGACTGGTTGGATCTCCTTGCAGTCCAAGGGACTCTCAAGAGTCTTCTCCAACACCACACTTCAAAAGCATCAATTCTTCGGTGCTCAGCCTTCTTCACAGTCCAACTCTCACATCCATACATGACCACTGGAAAATCCATAGCCTTGACTAGATGGACCTTTATTAGCAAGGTAATAGCTCTTCTTTTCAATATTCTATCTAGGTTGGTCATAACTTTCCTTCCGAGGAGTAAGCATCTTTTAATTTCATGGCTGCAATCACCATCTGCAGTGATTTTGGAGCCCTGAAAAATAAAGTCTGACACTGTTTCCACTGTTTCCCCATCTATTTGCCATGAAGTGATGGGACCAGATGCCATGATCTTAGTTTTCTGAATGGTGAGTTTTAAGCCAACTTTTTCACTTTCCTCTTTCACTTTCATCAAGAGGCTCTTTAGTTCTTCTTCACTTTCTGCCATAAGGGTGGTGTCATCTGCATATCTGAGGTTATTGATATTTCTCCCGGCAATCTTGATTCCAGCTTGTGCTTCTTCCAGCCCAGCATTTCTCATGATGTACTATGCATATAAGTTAAATAAGCAGGGTGACAATATACAGCCTTGACGTACTCCTTTGGGTTCCTTTCTCTCCACATCTTCCCAACATTTGTTATTTGTGTTCTTTTTGATGATAGCCATTCTCCCTGGTGTGAGGTAATACCTCATTGTGGTTTCAATTTGCATTACCCTGATGATTAGTGAATTCCAGCACCTTTTCATGTAATTGTTGGCCATTTGGATGTCTTCTTTGGAAAATAAATTCTTCCACTGACTTTTAACTTGGATTGTTTGTTTTTTGCTGTTGAGTTGTATGAGTTCTTTATATATTTTGGATATTGAGCCCTTATCAGATAAAAGAAAAGTGAAAGTGAAGTCGCTTAGTCGTGTCCGACTCTCTGCTACCCCATGGACTGTAGCCTCCAGGCAAGAGTACTGGAGTGGGTTCCATTTCCTTTTCCAGAGGATTTTCCCAACCCAAGGATCGAACCCCAGTCTCCTGCATTGCAGGCAGATGCTTTACTGTCTGAGCCACCAGGGTAGCCTCTTATCAGATATATGATTTGCAAATATTTTCTCCCATGCAGTAGGTTGCTTTATCATTTTGTTGATATGCAGAAGCTTTTTCGTTTGATGTAGTCCTGCTTTTTTTTAAAATTTGGCTTCAGGGCATGTGGGATCTCAATTCCCCAACCAGGGATTGAACCCATGCATTGGAAGATCGATGTCCTAATCATTGAACTGCTGGGCAAGTCCCTATTTCCACTTATTTGTTTTGCTTTTATTGCTTGCACTTTTGGCGACATGTCCAGGAAATCACTGCCAAGACCAATGCCAAGGGGCTTTTCCTTCTGTGTTTTCTTCTAGAAGTTTTGTGTCTTGTGGTATAAGATTTATATCTTGTATCTTGTGGTTTTATATCTTAAATTTAAGTCTCTAATCCATTCCAAGTTCATTTTTGGGAGTGGTGCACATTCTTCCACTTGTTGTTATTCAGGTTTCCCAATACCATTTATTGAAGAGACCATATATACATAGATTTATTTCTGGGCTCTCAATTGTGTTCCATTGGTCTCTGTGTCTATTTTTATGCCAGTACCATACTGTGTTCATTACTACAGCTTTGTAGTACAGTTTGAAATCAGAAAGTGTGGTGCCTCCAACTTTGTTCTACTTTGCCATAATTGCTTTGGCCATTTGGGTGTCTTTTGTGCCTCCGTACAGATTTTAGGGTAGTTTTTATATTTCCATGAAAAATATTATTGGAATTTTGATAGGAATTGCTTTGAATCTATAGCTGGTTTTGGGTAATAGGAATATTTTAACAATATTCATTCTTCCAATCCATGAACATGGGCTATCTTTCTACTTGTTTGTATCTTTTTCAGTTCTTTCATCAAAGTCTTATAGTTTTCAATGTACAGATCTTTCACCTCTTTGGATAAGTTTATTACTAAGTATTTGATTGTTTTTGATACTATTGTCAATGGGCTTGTTTTCTTTATTTCTTTTTCTGGTGTTTTATTGTTAGTATATAAAATCACGACTGTTTCCCATATTTTGATTTTGTAACCTGCAATTTTACTGATTTAGCTGATTACTTCTAGCAATTTCTTCACGGAATCGTTAGGATTTTTAAAATATAAAATCATGTTATCTGCAAACAAAGACACTTCTCCTTCTTACTTTCATTTCTTTTTCTTACGTGATTGCTCTGGCTAGGACTTCCAGTACTGGGTTGAATAGGAGTGGTGTCAATGGATACCCTTTTCTTGTCTCTGTTGTCACAGGGAGAGCTTTCACCATTGAGTATAATGCTGGCTGGGGGTTTATCATAGACGGCCTTTATGTATGTTCTTTCTGTATTCAGTTTGTTAGGAGTTTTACCATGAAAACATGTTGTATTTTTGTCCGATGCTTTTCTCCATCTATTGAGATGAGTCTACTATTTTTATCTTTCATTCTGTTAATGTGGTGTATCACATTGGTTGTCTTGTGTATGCTGAACCATCCTTGCATCCCAGTAAATAAATCCCACCTGATCATGTTGTGCATTAGTTTTGGAAGAATGCCACAAAAAAATGACCACAAGCTGGGTGGCTTAAAACAACAGAAATGTATTGTCTCAAAAATCTGGAGGTTCGACATCTGAAATCTGTGCCTCTGAGAGCATGGGCAGGACCATACTCCCTTTGAAGCCTGTAGGGGACAGTCCTTCCTTCCTTTCCCTGGCCCTGGCCGTGGGTGTTAATTCTTGGCCTCTCTTGGCCTGCAGCTGCAACTCTCGCTCTCTGTAATATCTGTCTCATCACCGTGTTCTCTCCCTGTGTCTTCACATCATCTTATAAGGACTCCAGCCATATTGGATTAGGGACCACCCTATCCCATTGACCATTTGATTCCAATGAGATGGCTTCATTGCATCTGAAAAGACCCTGCTTCCAAACAAGTCACACTTTGACGTTCTGGGCATATCAACAACAGTGTGCTTACTTTGTTGTTGAGAGGGCACAATTCAACCTGTAACTGTATGCTAGAAAATTTTCCATCTTTGGTGCAGATGAGAGTACTATGTTTATGAAGCTATGGGTGAAAAAGGAAAGCACTGAATTACCAAAATCCTCCAGTTATTTGTACTGCATTAAACATCTGTGCCTCTTGTCCTGGAGGCTTCCCAACATGGTTAGTGAGGGTGTGTGGTAAACTTGGCAAAGACACCTTCAGTTCAACCTGATAATCAGTATCCTCTGAGCCAAAAGTCCTTCTCTGGAAATTTTAAAATAAGTTAGAGGAGAAGTGGGTGACAGAAGATGAGATGGTTGGATGGCATCACCGACTCAATGGACATGAGTTTGAGCAAGCTCTGGGAGTTGGTGAGAGACAGGGAAGCCCGACGTGCTGCAGCCCATGGGGTCACAAAGAGTCGGACACGACTTAGTGATTTGACAACAACAAGCCCCAAGACTCCCCTTAAAAAGGCTTTCAGCAGAATGTGTAGACACTCTGGTTAGGTTGACAGCAAAGTAATGGGGAGAATTTTCTTAGCATTACCAAAGTGTGGGTGTTTCAGCTTTTTGCTTTGAAGGATCTTACACTAGAGGATGTTGCGTTATAAAATATGTGGATGCCTTGCCTCAATTTTCGTAGGTAGCCAGAGGTCAGACACAGAAGTATTTGAATGTATCCTCCAAAATGTATCCTCAAGAATGCAAAGAAAAGGTATTCCAAATGTTAGGTTTTTTCCTGGCAAATTCTTTTTTGATGCTTCTCTTAAATGTTTTGCCATTTGGTTTGGAAAAGTGTTCAGGCATCTTTGCCACCTCATTATGGACTGTTTCCAAGGCTCTAGAGGAGGTGCCATAAACAGCACATCCAGAGCTGAGGATAAGCGCTTGTTTCATATGGGTTAGATCATGCCTGCTAAGACCGGGAATATTAAATGGGCTGTTAAAAAATTTAAGATGTCTTGCCAATAATTTTTCAAGGCAGATGTGTTATATGATTTTTGATTATGTTAAGTTTCATATAGCAAGTTCACATCGATGCAAAAAAGAAAATGAAAACGAGTGACTTCTTTCAAGAATTATTTGCACTTTATTGCCTGAATCTTGGTTGAGTTAATGAACATCAAAACCATTGTATCAACATGCAGGTGTGAAATGCTGCTTTGCCATAAATATAGCAAGAGAACGTCTTTATGAAAATTCAAGCCATAGCAGGTGTAATAATAGACAGTGAAACCTTTCTTCTCATTATTCTGGTGCTCTAGTTTCTATAAAAAGTGCTAGAGAACATCTGGACAAGCTATAGAAGAAGGAGAAAGCACAGCCTCCTTCCCCTCCCTGCTGTTCAAGTTTTAGTGCCTTAGAAATGGTATGAAGCAATTTATGAGTGCACAGTGTTTAAATCTGAGAACGTTGTCAAAGCAAATCCAGGAATGTCAGAGAAAATGCCTAAATGTGGCCAGTGGTTACTGGAAGACAGTTTTTTTTTAATCTCTCAACTTCAGGTGTCCAACTGCCTTTGAAAGTTTGTATTTTAACATATTAGTGATGATGGGACAAATTTCGATTTGTTTTCTTCAAGCTCAGTGTGTTTCAGGTTCCAAATCATATATCAGCCTTGCCTTCAGCAATAGGAATGAATTGTTTTAAAGATTAATTTTTCTTTCTCAACAGAGGCTTCTTTTGTGATTGGAATTTCTGAGAATGACCGTTCAGAGCTGATTCCTTGCAGTTTATTATGCAGTTTATCAGACGTTGCTTTTTACTTGAGGGAGTTGAACAATGTACTTTAAAAAATATATATATACTTGGGTTAAAGTGAGAAGATATCACTCCAGAGAAGGCAATGGCACCCCACTCCAGTACTCTTGCCTGGCAAATGCCATGGACGGAGGAGCCTGGTAGGCTGCAGTCCATGGGGTTGCAAAGAGTCGGACACGACTGAGCAACTTCACTTTCACTTTTCACTTTCATGCATTGGAGAAGGAAATGGCAACCCACTCCCGTGTTCTTGCCTGGAGAATCCCAGGGACAGGGAGCCTGGTGGGCTGCCGTTTATGGGGTCACACAGAGTGGGACACGACTGAAGCGACTTAGCAGCAGTAGCAGCAGCAAGATGTCACTCCAGATGACTGGAACGGCTGAATCTAAAACACTGGCAGCACCGAGTGCCGGCAAGGACCGTGGATCAACGGGCTCTCTCATTCATTGCTGGTGGGGGTGCAAAATGGCACAGCTGCTTTGGAAGACAGTTTGCACTTTCTACAAAGCTGAGCATATTTTCACCGCACGATCCAGCAATCATGCTCCTAAGTGTTCTTCTAATCAATTGAAAACTAGGTCCATATGGAACCCTGAACACAAACATTTGCAGTATAGCACTTTTATTCATAGTGGCCCCAAATGGGAACAAACCCAAAATTCCTTCAGCAGTAAATGGATAAACAATGGTACATCCAGGAGAAGGAAATGGCAACCCACTCCAGTATTCTTGCCTAGAGAATCCTGTGGACAGAGGAGCCTGGTGGGCTGCTGTCCATAGGGTCGCACAGAGTCAGACACGACTGAAGTGACTTAGCAGCAGCAGCATGATACACACATATCATGGAATATTACTCAGTGATGAAACCGGTGGATACACCCATTCTTATCCATGTGCCATAGCCTGGTGCTTAATGTCACAGTGTGAACTTCAGTTAGTAATAGTGGACCAACAGTAGTTCATCAGTTGTAACAAATGCATCACACTAGTGCAAGTTGTAAACGTGAGTGTGTGGGACTTTGGGGGAGTTTGGGGGAATGATCTGTATTTTCCGATCTATTCTGCAAACCTAAAACTGTTCTTAAGAAAGTGAAAGAAAGAGTCAGTTGTGTCTGACTCTTTGCAACCCTGTGAACTGTAGCCCACCAGCCTCCTCTGTCCATAAAATTCTCCAGGCAAGAATACCAGAGTGGATAGCCATCCTTCCTCCAGGGGATCTTCCCGATCCAGGTATTAAACCTGGGTCTCTTACACTGAAGACAAGTTCTTTACCATCTGAGCTACCAGGGAAGCCCTGGTCTTAAAAAAGTCTATTAAAAAAATCTCTCAAGTCATGAAAAGACATGGAGAGAACTTAAATGCACGTGGCTAAATGGAAGAAGCCAGTCTGAAAAATCTGCGTACTGTGTGATTCCAACTTTATGACATTCAGCAAAAAGTAAAACTCTAGGGGCAGTAAAAAGAGTGATTTGGGATGTCCCTGGTGGTGCAGTAAATTGCACTCTACCTACCAGTGCAGGGGACACATTCGATCAGATTCAATCGAATTCGATCCCTGGTCCGGGAAGATCCCACATGCTGCGGAGCATCTAAACCCATGTACTACGGCTACTGAGCCTGAGCCCTAGGGCCTGAGAGCTGCAGCCACTGAAGCCTGCGTGCCCTGGAGCCTATGCTCGAAACCAGAGAAGTCACTGCAAGGAGAAGCCCGAGCACCACAACTCGAGAAAGACCGCGCAGAGTAACGAAGACCCAGCGCAGGCAAAAATAAACAAATAAAAAAGATCTGTGGTTGCCGGAAGTTGGGGAGGGGGAGGGATGAATAGGCAGAGCACACGGGACTTTTAGGGCAGTGACGCTATTCTGTGTGATCTTGTGATGGTGGGGACTTGTCTGCATTTGGCAGAAACGATAGGCTGTGTCACCAGGAGCGAACCTTAATGAAAAGCATATTAACGCCTTACTGACTGGGGGATTTTTTGCAGTAACTGACATCTGTAGCTGGTGATTTGTTATGTAAGCCAAAATTGAAATATCTCTGGTCAATAACATTCGGGTGACAAAAGATATATCAAGTCTGTAGTCAATAATGTATAATTAAGTATCTGTATTAGTTCATCAGTTGTAACGAATGTTCCGTAGGAATGAAAGATGTGAGTAATAGGGGAAACTCCCATGGGGCGGTTGGGAGTTCATGGAGACTGTACTTTCATCTCAGTTTCTCTGTACACTTAAAACGTCTCCAAAAGTTCACCTACTAATTTAAAAAATTGGCCAAAGGTGAAAAGAAATTCAAATTTCAGTCTCCATAAATGAAATTCTGTTGGGGCACACACACATACTTACACACCCAGGGCAGTTTCGTGGGTGCCTCTTCCGACATGGTAATTGCGGCTCCATCACCGTCCACATGGCCAGATGGGAGGAGTCCTCCAGGGGCATTTGCTCTGTGCTGAGCACGGGTTCTGTTTTGAAATCTTCAGGGCGTTCCCTCCCCACCTGTCCTGAAGTCGCTTCCCAGCCACCTCCCCGAGCGGGCAGCCCAGGTTCTCATCTGTCGAACGAGGGTCATTGTTCTTCCCCTTTCTCTTAAGTTTCTTCTAATTCGACTCGTCACATCCACAGGGAGGTTGTCGAGAGAGTGATAACCAGAAACATGGGTTAACTTACGGGATGAATGAGGTCCCACAAAAACAGCGAGGTAGAGATCAGGGGAGGTGGAGCTGATGTCAAACCAGGTTAGCCGCACTGCAATGGATGGAGGTTTTTGCAACTGGAAAGGAACATCATTGATTAAAAAAAAAAAAAAAATGCCAGCAGGCAGAGGATTGGTCAAGCCCTTACATCTTTGAACTCAGCAGAGTGTGTTGTGTAGTGGGAAGTCTGGCCTTGAAGGCAGAAGAGCATGGGCTGGAACTTCCCCTGTCCACCCTGGCAGCCAAGGGACTTAGCCGGAGCTCAGCCCGTCTGCAGCTCAGTTTCTTTGTCTGTAAAATGGGCCAGCTGATGCAGTCAGATAACGCACTGCACACCCTCCCTGCCCTCCCCAGGGCCCGTGCTGCCCTGGAGGGTGGGGAGCGGGGCTCGCCACACAGGTTTAATTTTGAGTCGAATGAACTGCCAGTTTCATTCTTTCTTTCAATTCCTCTGACTGGTACTCCTTTGACAAAGCTCTTTCTCTCTCTCTGGGTCCTCCTCGGGCTTTAGAAACACATGGATCAAAAAGGACCACGTGTCCTCCTAGGGACACGTACAGAGTGGCCAGGAATGACCACTTCCCGGTCTTTTCGGTGATGGTCATGGTTCTCTCTTTTGTGTCCTTTTTCTTTTCTTCCATATTATTAACTCCTGTTCTGACATTTTCTTTGATTTGCTGTTTTTTTTTTTTTTTTTTTAATACTACTTATTGGCTAAGACTCTGAGGCTGGCATCCTGGGTTTACCAACTGCATCCGTGCCCAAATTGCTTCCCTTTTCTGAAACCCAGTTTCCTCCTCTGTAAAATGTGATGAACACAGTGTCTACTGTAAAGATTTAAGTATTCAATATGTGGATAAAAATAAAGTTCTCAGAACAGTACAGCTACCTAGAGATTACTCAACAAATGATCAGCTGTTTTAATTTCTAAAGTATGTTTAGTTATTTGCCTGTGTTGGGTCTTAGTTGCAGCACGTGGGATCTTGGGTCTTCATTGCAGCCTGTGGGATCTTTACTTGCAGCATGCTAACTCTTTGCTGTGATCTGATCTGACCAGAGATTGAACTCAGGTCCCTGCACTGGGAGCGTGGAGTCTTAGCCACTGAACCACCAGGGAAGTCCTGATGATATCAGCTGTCTTTAAACTTTTTACTTTGAAATCATTTAGACTCACAAGAAGTTGAAGAACGAGTGTAGAAAATTCTCCTGAAACCATTGCAGCTTCATGTAATGATGGTATCTTCCGTAGTGACCATGCTTCATGAAACCCAGGAAACTGCCCTTGGTACAACACTATTAAGCACAGACCTTGTTTGGATTTCACTCTTTTTCATGCTGTGCTGTGTGTTTGTGTGTATATGTGTACAGTTCTGTGACATTTCAGGACACACCTTCACGTGACCGTCCCCCTAGTAGGATGCAGGATTGTCCTGTTTGCACAAAGGCTGTTACGTCATGGTCGCCCCTTCCTGGACACCATGGATCTGTTCTCCATCACTTTTGGAGAACGTCGTGCAAGGGGAATCACACGTCTGGAGATCGCTCTTCCACCCAGTGTAATGACCTTGAGACCCATCCAGGTTGGTCGTGGGACAGCAGTCCTTGCTTTTTCACTGCTGAGCCGTGGCCCCGAGTTCGTTCGTCCATTGACTGTTTGAAAGACATTTGGGTTGTCGTCAGTTCTTTGGCTATTGCAGACAACGCTGCTGTGAAAACTTATGTCCACTTTGTGTGAGCATTTTTCATTCCCTAAAATTGTGATTGCTGAGTCATGTGTGAAGTGTATGTTTAACTTAAAAAAAAACAATCTGTCAAGCTGTTTTCTCTGGTGCCGTCCCATTTTACATTTCTACCAGCAATGTGGGCGACCTCCAGTTTCTTTGCACTGCTGTGTTTTATTTTTGCCATCCTAAGAGCTGAGGCAGTATCTCACTGTTACTTTAATTTGCATTTCCCTAATGGCTAGTGGTGTTGGACATCTCTTCATGAACTTATTTGTCATCTGTATATTCTCTTTAGTGATGGACTGGTTTCCAGTCTTTTGCTCCTTTTAAAAATTGGATTCTTTGTGTTCTTACTATTGAATTTAGAAAGTTCATATGTTCAGCGTACAAGTCCTTTGTTAGATATGTGGTTTGCAAATGTTTTCTCCCTTTATGTGGCATCCCCTTGCAGGATGTTTTTTAGAGTGAAAGTTTTTAATTTATTAAATTTTTTCCTTTATCGATCATGCTTTTGTTATGTCTGCAATTTCTTTGCCTAACCCTGAATTATAAAGATTTTTCTCCTCTGTTTGTTCCTAAAAGCTTTATATTTTTATGTTTTACATTGACATCTAGGATCTATTTTGATTTAATTTTTGTTTAAGGTATGAGGTTTAGATTGAAATTCTTTCCTTTTTTTTGAGTATGGATAAACAATCATTCTGACACCATTTATTGAAGACACTATACTTCCTCCAGTCAGTTGCTTTTGTGTCTTTGTAAAAAAGATTCATTGGCCATACTGATGAGCTATTTCTGGGTTCTTAAATCTGTTGTATTGATCTGTGTGTCTATGCCTCCGCCAATAAATACCCCGCTGTCTTGATTACAGAGTGAGCCTCAAAACAGGGTACTGTGACTCCTCACTCCTTATTCTTCTTTTCCCAGATTGCTTTTAGTTATTTTAGTTCTTTTGCCTTTCCCTATACATTTTAGAAGAAGCTCGTCTTTGTTCAACAAAAAGCGCTTTGCTGAGATCAGCTGTTATTTTAAATACTGTTATTACTTTTCTCATTCTGTACTTGTTTTATTGTCTCACTTTATAGTTCTCCCAATTTCCTAGAACCACAGTGGGCTTTAGAGATCATTTAGCGTGATTCCACTGATCCCTGTGGAGAAAATGTCATCTTCCTTCAGAATAGATTCAGCACTGGTGAGTGCCCGTCAGATCACTCGGGGTTAACTGGTTGAGGGCCAGGGTTCGCAGCTTCTGAGCCTTTCATCTGAAGAATTTTAGTCTCTGGATAAGTGCTTTCATCTGAAGGGTTTTCAGTTCGTCACAAGGCCTCTCCCCTCCTAAACCTACCGAATCTCTTCTTTTTCCCTTATATTGTTCTACTTTCTTAAAAGACATTATTTTAGAATTTGCTGTTGAGTGCTAAAGATAGCGTGATCAATGGTATGGAGTCCCCTTGGAAACTTGTTAAAAGTGCAAGTTCCTGTAACCCGGGTTTTTATTCAGTAAGTGTGGTGTGCAGCTCAGGAACCCACAATTTTTTTGTTGTTGTTTGTTTCGGTGTTGTTTATGAACTTTCTGTTTTGTATTGGGGTGTAGCTGATTAACAATGTTGTAATAATTTCAGATGAGCACTGAAGAGACTCAGCCATACATATACATGGATCCATGCTCTCCCAGACTCCCCTCCCATCCAGGCCACCATATAACGTTGAGCAGAGTTCCCTGTGCTATACAGTAGGTCCTTGCTGGTTATCCGTTTTGAATATAGCAGTGTGTGCGTGTCCACCCCAAATTTCCTAACTGTCCCTTCCCCCAGCAACCATAAATTTGTTCTCCAAATCAATGAGTCTTTCTGTTTTCTAAGTTCACTTGTATTCTTTCTTTTTGGAGTCCACATATAAGGGATGTCATGCGCTATTTCTCCTTCTCTGTCTGACTTTCTTCACTGTATGACATGTCCATCCATGTTGCTGCAAATGGCATTATGTCTTTCTTTTTAGTGGGTGAGTAAGATTGCCTTGTATGTATGTACCACATCTTCCGTATCCTTTCCTCTGCTGATGGACATCTAGGTTGCTTCCACGTCTTGGCTGTTGTAAACAGTGCTGCCATGAACATGGGGATGCATGTATCCTTTTGATCATGTTTTTCTCCAGATATATGCTCGGGGTGGGGCTGCAGGGTCGTTTGGTAGCTCTTGTTTTAGTTTTTTGAGGAACCTCCATACTGTTCTCCACAGTGGCTGCACCAGTCTACGTTCCCACCAACAGTTCTGGAGGGTTCCCTTCTCTCCACACCCTCTCCAGCATTTATTGTGTGTGGATTTTTTTTTTTTTTTTTTTTTTTGGTGATAGCCTTTCTGGCTGGTGTGAGGGGATATCTCATTGTAGTTTGGATTTGCACTTCTCTAATAATTAGTGATGTTGAACATCTTTTCGTGTACCTGTTGGCCATCTGTGTGTCTTCTTTGGAGAAATGTGTATTTTAAGTCTTCTGCCCGGTTTTTGAGTGGGCTGTTTGTTTTGATACTACTGTCATGAGCTGTTTGTAAATTTTGGAGACTAATCCCTTATTGGTCACATCATTGGCAAATATTTTCTCCTGATCTGTGGGTTGTCTTTTCATTTTGTTTATTGTTCAGGATCCCACAATTTGAAGAGGCACCTCAATGACTCTGATGCAGGGAGGCTGTGGGCCACACTTGGATCCACCTAAGACTGAGATTGATTGAGAAGTCACATGACCATGGAGTCATAGATGTGGGGTCAGCTTCTCACTCGCCTGTTTATTAGCTCTGTGCTTTGCTTTCTCCATCTATAAAATGGGAATAACACATCTGGTTCCCAAGTCTCCTTTCTGTTTAAACATGATGTGTGTGAAGTTGGTACCCACATCAGTGAAGACCACTTCCTTCCTCCTTCCTCCTTAATGAACTGGGAAGTTTGATGTGCATTTGAGACAAGAACAGTATCACCTGTTCAACAAACCACTTCACTTTCCTCTTGATCACTGGGAGACCACCCTTGCCTGCCCCTTGGGATCTGGGTAGGGTCATGTGACAGGTTCTGGCCAATGGAATGTGAGCAGGGCCAGGGTGTGTCACTTCCGGACTGAGAGGCCAAGTCTGGCCTGGTCTGGTCCGACCTCCCTGTGTGCGTCTGTGTTGCTTCTGGCTGTTTGACACTCAGATGACACTGCAGCAAGCAGGTGGTGATTTGGAAGAGAACTAAACCTTTGTTGTTTTAAACCACTGAGATTTAAAGGGATGGGTGAGTGGTAATTACTCCAATTAATATACTGATGGATATTTAGAAGTGTAAAACAAAATTATCTTTTGAATATTATATTTATTATACTTCTGTGAATGCTTCATTTTTATTGAGCTACAGGAAATACATTATGAAGCATGCAGGTAATTTTGTCAGAGGCTGTAACACAAGATATTCATTTATGATTATAGACTTTCTTTTCAAACTGGAATATGTGTGAGAGTTTTATGTATTGGTAAAGAGAGAAAGTGAAGTCGCTCAGTTGTGTCCGACTCTTTGTGACCCTATGGACTGTAGCCTACCAGTCTCTTCCATCCATGGGATTTTCCAGGCAAGAACACTGGAGTAGGTTGCCATTTCCTTTTCCAGGAGATCTTTCCAACCCAGGGATTGAACCCAGATCTCCCGCATTATAGGCAGACGCTTTACTGTCAGAGCCACCAGGGAAGTCCAGGTGTGTGTATTGGTTGCTGCTGCTGCTGCTGCTGCTAAGTTGCTTCAGTCGTGTCCGACTCTGTGCGATCCCATGGACGGCAGCCCACCAGGCTCCCCTGTCCCTGGGATTCTCCGTCCCTGGGATTCTCCAGGCAAGAACACTGGAGTGGGTTGCTATTTCCTTCTCCAATGCAGGAAAGTAAAAAGTGAAAGTGAAGTCACTCAGTTGTGTCCGACTCTTAGCGACCCCATGGACTGCAGCCTACCAGGCTCCTCCACCCATGGGATTTTCCAGGCAGGAGTGCTGGAATGGGGTGCCATCCCCTTCTCTGGTATGTATTGGTGGCCTTATGTAATTCTCAAGCACCAGAAGGCAGCTCAGGTGTTCAGGTGAAAGTCAAGATAATCGTCTCTTAAGGATAAGGGCCATTGGGAATTAGAATGGCAGAAGCAACAGTCTAGGAGGGTCTCCTCTGCCAAGGAGGTGGTTGGACAGTCTAGTGCTCGTGGGCATTCTTCTCCTGGGAGAGAAGTGCTTGGCTCTGGGAGGAAAGACGGTACCATTTCTCACTGTAAAACAGAAGGTTCTTATATTCCATGGAGTGGCTGCCCAGGGTCTGTGTCCGAGGCATTTAACCGTTTGTCTCCAGTGACCTCAACGTAGGAGGGAGGTGGGCCCCTTCTCAGGTGGAGGCTCAGTGTGTGCTCCATTAATAAAAGTCACAGATCTCAGGACAGCATGTCAGGAGGGAAGCAGGCCTGTTCACCACTTTCAGATGCCTTCTTTTTTTAAATTAATTAATTTAATTGGAGGCTAATTACTTTACAGTATTGTAGTTTTTGCCATACATTGACATGAATCAGCCATGGATGTACATGTGTTCCCCATCCTGAACCCCACTCCCACCTCCCTCCCCACCCCATCCCTCAGGGTCGTGCCAGTGCACCGGCCCTGAGCGCCCTGTCTCATGCATCAAACCTGGACTTACGATCTCTTTCACATATGGTAATATACATGTTTCAATGCTATTCTCTCAAATCACCCACCCTCGCCTTCTCCCACAGAGTCCGAAAGTCTGTTCTTTATATCTGTGTCTCAAAAGATGCCTTCTTGACTTAGAAGTTTTTCCTTCTGGAAGGATTTATATTTTCATTATCATTCACTTCTAAATAATTTTTGATGAATGAATTATTTAAAATAATTAACCAATTATTTATTGGTTAATTCTAGACACTGGAGGATTTTTTTTTTTCATTTCTGTTAATTGATTTCTGGCTTGATTGCACTGTGATCAGTGAATGCACTCATTGTAATTTCCATCTTTAGAGATTTGCTGAGACTTGCGTTCTGGCCCAGCAGGAGGTCAGTTGTTGTAAACATTCTGTTTACTGCTGAAAATGAGGCATGTTCTACAGTTGTTGAGTGTGGAAGAGTGTTTGTAGTGTTGTTCAATTAAATTTTTTTCAGTTCGTACTGCTAGCTTCTGAGAGATGTGTGTTGGAATATTTCACCATGATTATGGATAAGTGCTTATGCTTACCTGTCCCTCATTTCCTTCACTTTTTGCTTTGTATGATTCAAGCAATATTACATTTATTACATTTATACAAAATATAAGACTGCTATATTAGCCTGATGACAGTGATTTTTCCCTTAAAGTCCACTTGGATTAACATAGCCCTTCCAGCTTTCTTTTGGTTAGTGTTGGCACGCTCTTATCTTTTTAAAAAGCCTATTATCATCAACCATTTGCATCCTTATGTTTAAAGTACCTCTCTTACAAGCAGTATAGTTAAGTTTAATTGTGCATCTAATTTATCAATCTGTCTTGTAATTGGACTAGTCTTTTTGCCTTTAACAAAATTGAAGATCTGTTTGGGTTTCAAGCTGCCATCTGACTGTCTGATTTCCATTTGTCCCACCTGTTCTTGTTCGTCTTTCTCTTCTTTCTTGTCTTGTTCTTAACCAAGTATTTTTTACTTTTCCGTTTTTTCCCTCTCTTCTTTGGCTTGTGGGTTACACATTCTTTTATGTTCTTCTAGTGGTTGCCTTAGACAAGGGCTGACTTCTTTAAGGCTGATACAGATGAGTACTTTTCCTGATTCCTGGCCAATACAAGGACCTAGCTGCTGTTTAGTAGCTAAGTGACGTCTGACTCTTTGCAATCCCATGGACTATAGTCTGCCAGGATCCTCTGTCCATGAGATTCTCCAGGGAGGCATACTGGAGTGGATTGCCATGCTCTCCTCCTGGGGATCTTCGTGACTCAGGCTTGAACCTGCATCTCTTGTGTCTCCTGCATTGGCAGGTGGTTCTTTACCACTAGCGCCATTTGGGAAGCCTCTAGATGGATCATAGACCTAAAATAGGAGCCAAAGCTATAATACTTCTAGTCCAAGTTCTGGGAAAACTCTAGTAAAGAAATACACAAGGAAGCAATTGCTGTGTTTAAGTCAGTAACGTCTGTCCCCTTTCATCAGAAGATCGCTGAGTCAGCAGATACAATTAGGATGCTTTTAACTAGTTTTGGAGAAACTAGTGATGTGCTGGGACCTGTTAACAACCAGCTATCTGAGGAAAAAAGGAATTGCATATATATTTATACCTATGTACATAAATCACTTGTAAATTTTACTGGTGTAGAGTGTTAATACACAATTTATAGGTAACAATAAAATATGCAATGTTCTTTATCATAAGGTGGACTAGAAATCTTATCACCTTTGTCTAAACTACCCAGGTCTCACTCAAGGTTTTTCTGCTATTTTTAAAACTTTTTAAAATTCTTATAGCATTGGGTTTCTCTGCTTGTCTGTTCAGATGTGAAGCAGGTAATTCCTCTCCTCTGCTGTGACTGTGCCTTCTAGGCGTGCACTCCCTGCTTCCTGCTGGCAGGTTTTGGGTGGGAGCACCTCCCGGTCCCCACCTGAGCGCCTTCCCTTGCAATCGAGAAGGAGCATCTGACCGTAGCCGCCTGCTGGGGTGTCTGTGTTCTCTTTCTTGCCCAGTGCACAGAGCTCAGGATGTCTTAACAGTAAATGCTAATGTTAAAATGAAGAATTTTATTCTTTTCCAGGCCTGGGAAATCCTCTGTACTGTGTAATGGTAGAGATTGTGTGATGAGCGCTCTTTGGGGGTCAGGTGCTGCCTTTGGCACTTTCTCCTTCTTTCAACCTCCCGGTGCAGCTCCTTAGGTAGGTTCCATCCTTACCCTCTTTTTAGGAGTGAGAAAACTGAGATCCAGTTAGGAACACTTGACCGAGGTTTCAAGGGGCCAACCTGGGATTCGAACCCCGGTTCACCTGACTGTAACCGCTTGCTGCCCGGTGACTGGTCAGCAGTCTGTGCTGCTTCTCCTTTATCTTTCAAGTAACCTCGCTGGCCTCTGCTTCCCTTTCTATCATCAGAACTTAGTGTTCCTTGAAGTTTAGAGGCTGAGGACAGGGCCATTTTGTTTTGGTCATGCGTGAACATGTCAATGATACACAACGTGGGTTTTGAAAAAGAAGAAAGCTACAAGTTTGAGGAGCTGCCTCGTTTCCCTCACCTGCATGAGAACCACCACTTGTCCTGACTGCCTGCCTGGATGTCCCCCCAGCTCCGACTCCTGGAGCTTTCTGGAAGTTTCCACACCTGGGCTCTCCTCCTCCCCAGCCTAGCTGCATCATGGCCCTGCAGTGAGCGTTTTAAACACAGATAGGACCATTTCCATCTTTTGACTAAGTTGTGTTAGTGGCTCCATGGCCTTTTGGACATGGTTCCTTCCCTCAGGGAAACTCCCAGCCTTCTCACCGCCCTCCCCACCCGCTTTTGGGGTCTCTGGGAGTCCGCACTCCCAGCCACATTCACGATTGTATTCCTCTCTCCCATTTCTTCTCTCATCTTCCTTCCCACCTGCTTGTCGTGGCTCAGATGTGGTTAGATGCTCCTGCAGCCCCTGCGATGCCCCCGGACTCCACAGCCTTCTGAACTCGGGGTGGTGGGCAGCTGAGGAGGGTGAGCTCCCTGAGAGCAAGGGCAGTAGCCCCATCATAGAACTGGGCCCTTGGGGTCAGTCGGCATGTTTCTGTGGGATGAGTGGGAAATGGAGGTTTGCCTGTTTCAACCACCGGCTCCCCACCCCATTAAACATTTCGCTTCTTTTGAGGTGAAGAGTTCAACGTGGAAGAAAATGGGTGGTGGTAATAATTACATTATGTAGATCCAGCGGGAAGGAAAAAACCAGATGGTGTGACAGATGCAGCTATGCTTGGACAGCGTGCCAGTCAAGAACTGGACAGGACGTTCCCCTCCCTGGGCCCTGGTTCCCAGGAGTGGGGCACATTGGGCACCACGATTGCTGGGGTTCTTCCAGGGCTGTGGCCATCCATTGATGGCCGATGGATTGTAAGGTTGGGGTATACATTGTGCAGAGATAGAGAACTTCTCGAAAGATTTGGAATTCTGATTATTTCCTAATCATGATGGGAGGACAAGTCTCATTGTAAGCGCATAGGAACGTGCTGACTTCTACTGAGTCCCTCTTGTAAAAGCTCGTCTATTCTTGCTTCATATTGTTGAATAAATGACATGGTAACATAAATCAGTACAATTTTATTTTAAGACCCTCACATGTAAAATATGTACATCAAAATGAATGCAAAGTAATTCGGTGACGATATCCAGGAGGCTGTTCCCAGGAGACTGCCTTTGCTTAAAATACGTTTGGAACTGCTGTTCAGAATTACCCGTGAGAACTTGCACGTTCTCGTTTCTAACGCTGGCAGATCTGTCTTTGCAGCACAGATTTGTGAACCAAGTGGGTGGTTGAACTGGGTTACTGCCTTGTTTATTGTTTATCAGTTTGCTTATTTTATGTTCATTTGGAGAGCCTGCAAGAAAGAAGAAAATCAACCCATTCTATATTCTAGTTAAAAACTAGTCAGTCCTTGGAAGAAAACTCTAAACATCATTGTTATAGAGCCAGAAGGTGCTCAGAGTCTCCGAGTTCTCATCCAGTATAAGAAGTCTTTTTCTGACTCCCTTGCTAGCGCCCTGGGATGGGGTTTTTCTGTATGAGGAAGTCAGGATGCCTGAATTCATTTAAGGAAGCAAAGTCCTCTCATGCCATCTTTTTCTTTATCTTGGACTTTAGGCCCTCTTTTTTTTTTTTTAATAGGGACGTGCTTAGTCTCATCTGGCTCTTTGCAGCCTTTTGGACTATGGTTTTCCAGGCTCCTCTGTCCATGGGATTCTCCAGGCAAGAATACTGGAGTGGGTTGCCATTTCCTCCTCCAGGGGACATTCCCAACTCAGGGATTGAACCCACTTCTGCTTCTCCTGCATTGGCAGACGGATTCTTTACCACTGCATCACCTTGGAAGCTCTCAAAATCTGTAGAGCATGCAAGATGAAATAGAAAGAGGAAGAACTTAGAGCTTGTTTGATTAGGTCTCATGAACTGTGCTAACACACACAGGTGGGTTTACCTATGTAAACCTAGGTGCTTTGCTTGTAAAAGCAAGGTCAGCCTCTCTGTCCAAGCTATTGTAGGATTATAGGGACCATTCATTCCTTTACTCAGTAATAACTATATTTAGATGCCATTAGACCCTGGTGGTGTTAAAAAAGGAGATAGAGTCATGTGAGAGAGTGATTCTGCGGGGGTGTGCATGTTGATGTGCTTGAATAGATAAGAAAGCCAGATATGTGAGCTGAAATAATACCTGAGAGACCAGTTGCTAATATTCAGTTCAGTTGAGCAACATTCTGTTGAGCAAATATTTAGGAGTGGGATTGCTAAGTCAATGATAAGTGAATCTTCAGTTTTAGTTCAGTTCAATTCAGTCTCTCAGTTGTGTCCGACTCTTTGTGACCTCATGGACTGCCACACGCCAGGCCTCCCTGTCCATTGCCAACTCCCAGAGTTTACTCAAACTCATGTCCATTGAGTCGGTGATGCCATCCAACCATCTCATCCTCTGTCGTCCCCCTTCTTCTCCCGCTTTCAATCTTTCCCAGCATCAGGGTCTTTTCCAATGAGTCGGTTCTTAGCATCAGGTGGCCAAAGTATTGGAGTTTCAGCTTCAGCATCAGTCCTTCCAGTGAAGATTGAGGACTGATTTCCTTGAGGATGGACTGGTTGGATCTCCTTGCAGTCCAAGGGACTCTCAAGAGTCTTCTCCAATACCACAGTTCAAAAGCATCAATTCTTTGGTGCTCAGCTTTCTTTATAGTCCAACTCTCACATCCATACATGACTACTGGAAAAAAGATAGCTTTGACTAGATGGACCTTTGTCAGCAACGTATTAGGCACTCAAAATGTTAAGGTGTTTTATCTTTGCAAATGTCCCAATTTTGTCCCCGTATATCTTTCACAAATAGCTAGACAAGATGATAAAAAATCTTATCCAATTTTCTCACAAAGACCTGGTTTACCGAAAGCCTTATTAAAATTCGAAGTAGAAAATACTGTGAAGAAGGAACTAACAGTTTTGAAGAACACACTATTATTTTTAATGCTGAAAACAATCCAATGAGGTCAGAACTGTTGGTATGCCTATTTTAAAACTGAAGCTCAAAAAAGTTAAATGATTTTCCTAAAGTCATGTAGCTAATATGTAGTGATACTGATGTTTGAACGTGCATATGTCTTAACTCCAGAGTCTTGTTTTATCAACATTATCACCGGAGATGAGATTACCATGAAAAAGTGATGTTTAAGCTTCTCGACCCCATAGCCACCGGAGATTCTTGAGTGTAAAAAGTAATTCCCTGGTGGTCCAGGGGGACTTCAGTGTGGGATGGGGATGTGGGTTCCATCCCTGGTCGGGGAACTAGGTACTGAGTACTGCACAGTGTGGCCAGGGGGAAAAAAAGATAATAGTTGCCATCTCTTAGGGTTGTTGTAAGGATTAAAATAGATGACTTATATATAGTACTTGAGTTCTGGACACATTAAAAAAAAAGTAGCTAATAAATTGATCTACCCTAATTTAGCATGAGTGTTATTTTGGTATATTTTTTCTAATTTTAAAAATATCTCACATATATGTTTTATTTAAGACAAATTGAGATCCCACTGCCTCTTTTACTTAGTACTGTATAATGAGTGTATTGCCATTCATTAAATTTTTAAAATCTGATTTTTGGGGTTACATTTTATCCCATCATATATATCCATGGTGTATTCACCATTTTCCTGTTGTCTTCTTAATAGCAGTTTCTGGATGTGTTTATTTGTCTGTACACTCAATGACAGAAATATTTACCAGTTTGATAAACTAAACTGCTTCTTAAAAGTAGAATTTTTACTGTTAGTGAGGTTGAAAATTTTCACATAGTCTTTTTTTATTAACTGTTGTTTTGCTCCAGTTTCTGCTTTATTTGGTATAAATATTGCCATCTAACCCTTCTTTCTGTTTGTATTTTCTAGACACGCTGTGCTCTTCTTTTTATGTTTGATTTTGAGTCATTTGGTATTAGGCCCATCTTATAAATAGCATATAATTGGATGATAAAAATCTTTTCCTTTTTTGGGGTCTGTTTAACCCATTCACATTTATTGTCATATTTCATAGATTTGATCCTTTGTTAAATAATTTTTTTTAACATTTTATGCCTCTTGTTCCCTGTGCTTTTGTGATATGGATTGTATTTTTGTTTTCTTTCTAGTGATTTGAAAGGCACGTATCCAGTTTTTATCCTGCTGTTGCCAATTTTATAGCTTCAAAAAATAAAATGGACTCAAATTAGCTCTGAAAGTTCTTGTGAAAGAGGGTGTTGGAATGAAGTCATGAGCAATGGAGCATGATTGAAATAAGCGTCTACCCCTCCAAGAGACAGCTGTGACATGCAGTCTCATTTGACGTCAACTGTTGATACTTTTATGTAAGAAAAAAAATAGTGTTTTACAGTAAGGTCAGTGTGCTGTGATTTGACCCTTTGGTTACTTGAAGCCTCATTTAAAATAAAGAAAAAGAAAAAGCCAAAACTTCTGTCTAGGCCCTTCCTCTGCTGTGCCCCCTGCTCCCTTGCCACCTCACCTTGCCTCCCGTGGAAGGTGTGGCAAGCTGCCGGCCAGGCCTGCATCGGCAGAGTGGCAGAAACAGCCTGTGTTATCAGATGCTGGAGAAGCCTCTTTGCTTCTGGCTTCAGTTTCCACATCTGCAAGTTTAAGAAGTTGGGACACATAATCTCTCAGGTCACTTCTACGTTTCAACCTTCTATGATTCAACAGAGTTTATTAAACTGCTGTTTGCATAGCTTCAGTACCAGGGCCTATGTAGAACCGATCTGTGTTTAAAAAGCAGAGACGAGATCTCAGGTTGGTAAAAGATTCTGTGTTTTGATCTGTGTGGGGGTTACATCATGTATGAGTCTTCGATTTGCGCTGGCTGTGCCTTTAAGAGGAAGACAACTTCCTCACTTTACTTGCGTGTCTTAATGCCTTGATAAACAGGATAAATAAACCAAAAAGAGAGACAGACGAAAAACAAGCAAGATGTTTAAAGGTTGTGGTTATGAGACAGGATGGTGTATGGAGAATTCACAGCAAGTAGATAATGAAGTTGAATCCTGTCATCAATTACCAGCTTTTGAATCTTGTGCACATTATTTATGTTTTTGAAAGTCAGTTTCTTTAGTGCAAATGAACTTTCTAGTCTCTACATTATGCGGCAGTCAGGGGTACTAAGTGAGTTATAGGGCGCAGAAGGCTCCTGGCATGTAGTAGGTGATCAATATCTATTTTCAAGAAGAGGCAGTAAGAGTTTTAAACAGACGTGTGACAGATTCAAAGAGCTAAGAGACTTTACATCCATCTTTTGAAATCACCCCAAAATAAATAAAACCCAGAAAGCCTAGTGTTAAAAAGACTATGAAGGAAAAGCTAAACTCATATTTTTCTGGTGATGTTGCAAATTGGTAATACCTCTTGAAGAGAGCCCCTGGCAACTTATAATAAAAGTCATGCAGCTGATTATGGTCTTTAAGCTGGTATCCCACTTTTCAAATTACAGCCTGAGGAAATAGCTCCAAAGGATAAACAAAATTTATTTATTTAAAAATGCTTGACTGAATTATAACAGTGGAAACAACTAGCTCAAAGATGGCTTAATGAAACCATTTCAGTGATACAGTGGAATATTTGTCCTTTTAAAACGACAGATACCAGGACCTAGTAGATACATGGAGAATTCAGGCAAAAAGTTAGAAAATGGTGTGCATATCCGAACACAGCCACGTAAACCGTTGCCTGCAATGACAAAGGTCAGAAGTGAGCTTTGTAAATCTCGAGTTTTGTGTGAGAAAGAGGGTATCTATATTTTTTTGTTAATTAATATTTTTGGCTGCGCTGGGTCTTTGTTGCTGCCTGGGGGCCTTCTCTAGTTGCGGTGAGTGGGAGCTGCTCTCCAGTTGCAGTGAATGGGCTTCTCACTGCGGGGGCTTCTCTTGTTGCAGAGCTCAGGCCCTTGGGCGCGTGGGCTCCAGCCATTGTAGCGCGTGGGCTTAGTTCAGTTCAGTCACTCAGTCGTGTCCGACTCTTTGCAACCCCATGGACTGCAGCACGCCAGGCCTCCCTGTCCATCACCAACTCCCGGGCTTACTTACCCTGCCGTATGTAGAATCTTCTCAGACCAGGGATCAAACCCATGTCCCCTGCACTGGCAGCTGGATTCTTAACCACTGGACCACCAGGGAAATCCAAAGGTGATCTAGATTTTAATTTCTGTTATTGTAGTATGCTGCTGCTGCTGCTTCTAAGTTGCTTCAGTCATGTCTGACTCTGTGCGACCCCATAGATGGCAGCCCACCAGACTCCCCCGTCCCTGGGATTCTCTAGGCAAGAACACTGGAGTGGGTTGCCATTTCCTTCTCCAATGCATGAAAGTGAAAAGTGAAAGTGAAGTTGCTCAGTCGTGCGCGACTCTTTGAGACCCCATGGACTGCAGCCTACCAGGCTCCTCTGTCCATGGGATTTTCCAGGAAAGAGTACTGGAGTGGGTTGCCATTGCAGTGATTGCTAAATGGGTCCATAAAAATATAAACTATATGTTCTGAGATAGAACAGGACATCTATGAAGAGTGTATGAACCACAGAATAAAAACGTAGGGCAGAAAGACAGGTGGAATTAGAGAAAAATAGTCATTATGCTTCCTCTAATTTTTAAGTTTGCCTCACCAATGCATCATGACCGTAGTTATCACACTTGAGAAGTACTTTTCCCAGAGATAATGTTCAAGGCAGCTGAAACCCTCAATACAGAGAAGAAAACTCAGGGAGAAGTTGTTTTTAGGGATATCTGGTTTCTTGTCAGTCGCATCTTTTTCCAGCTGCTTTTCCTTCTTTTATTTTGTGACAAAGGAGACGGTTTTATAGATGCTGAAATGGTTTACAATTGCCTTATTTTGTTGCTCTTATTTTTTATATCTCCGCAGAGGGTCACAAAAATCCTTCATTTAAAAAGAGAAAATGATGTGTTTTTAGTGCAAAGAGAGAATAGCCGAGGGGAATGGAGATAAATGCATTCTGGCCCCATGGCCACAACATGCCCAGTACTTTGGATCATCTCGGATGTTGGAAGCTTTACAGGGAGAATGGAATGAGCTCTGGGCCATGGGACGCCTCCTTTTCACCACCTGAAAGCCCAAACCAACTTAAAAAAAAATGATATTTTTTATTTTTTAATTGAAATATAGTCAGGGTACAATGTGATGTTAGCTTCACAATCACATAATGGTTCGACATTTGCCTCCGTCATGAAATGCTCACCATAGTGAGTGCAGGGCCCATCTGTCCCCACATGCAGTCATCACGGTGTTATGGACCATCTTCCGTATGTGCTGTGTGGCATTGCTGTGGCTTATTCATTATATGACTAATATAACTGCGTGTTTGTACCACTTAATCCCCTTCACCTATGTCGCCCAATCCCCCGCTCCCCTCCCTCTGGCAACCACCCGTTTGGTCTGTGTCTCTAGGAGTCTGCTTTCATTTTGCTTTGTTTTATTTTGTTTTTTTTTTTTTTAGATTCCACATATAAGTGAAATCATGTAGTATTTGTCTTTTTCTGACTCATTTTATTCAGCATAATACTCCCTAGATCCATCCAGGTTGGTGCACATGCCAAGATTTCATTTTTGTGTGTGTGGTTGAGTAGTATTTTGTATTGGATATACACCACACCTTCTTGGGCTTCCCTGGTAGCTCAGCTGGTAAAGAATCTGCCTGCAGTGCAGGAGATCCCGGTTTGATTCCTGGGTTGGGAACATCTGCTGGAGAAGGGATACACTACCCACTTTGGTATTCTTGGGCTTCCCTGGTGGCTCAGCTGGTAAAGAATCCGCCTGTAATGTGGGAGACCTGGGTTCGATCCCTGGGTTGGGAAGATCCCCTGGAGAAGGGAAAGGCTACCCACTCTAGTATTCTGGCCTGGAGAATCCCATGGACTGTTCCATGGGGTCACAAAGAGTCAGACATGACTGAACGACTTTCACCTTCACATCTGCTTTATCCTTTCATCTACTAATGGACATGTACGTTGCTTCCATGTCTTGGCTATTGTAAACAATACTGCAGTGAACATAAAGGTGCATATATCCTTTGGAATTGCTGTTTTTATTTTCTTTGAGTAAAAACCTACAGGTGAAATTGCTGGATTATATGGCAGTTCTGTTTTTATTTTTTCAAGGAATCTCCATGCTGATTTCCACATTGGCTGTATCAACTACTTTCCCTCCAGCAGTGTATAGGATTTCCTTTTCTCCACATCTTGTTATTCCTGGTGCTTTTGATGATGGCCATCCTGACAGGCATGAGGCGTTATCTCACTGTGGTTTTGGTTTGCAGTTCCTGATGATTGGTGATGCTGAGCATCCTTTCATGTGTCTTCTGGCCATCTGCGTATCTTCTTGGAAAAATGGCTTTCATGTCTTCTGCTCATATTTCAGTCAGGTTTGTTTGTTTCGATGTTGACTTGTATGAGAACTGTAATCAGATTTATCCTTTGCAAATATCTTCTCCCATTCAGTAGGCTGCCTTTTCATTTTATTGATTGCTTCCTTAACTGTGGAGGAGTTTTTTAGTTTGCTGTATTTCCATTTGTTTATTTTTACTTTTATTTTTTGGCCTGAGAAGACATATCAAAAGTATATTGCTAAGACTGATGTCAAAGATCATATTGTTTATGTTTTCTCCTAGGAGGTTGATGGTTTCATGTCCTGCATGTAAGTCTTTAATCATTTTGAATTTATTTTTGTACATTTTGCGAGAAACTAGTTCAGTTTGATTCTCTTGCCTGTCACTGTCCTGTTTTCCGACTACTATTCAATGAAGACTCTGTCTTTCCTTCATTGTATATTCTTGACCCCTTTGTCATAGGCCAATTGGCCATATGAATATGGATATATGTCTGACTCTTTTCTGTTCTTTTGAACTATGTGTCTGTTTTTGTGTCAGTTCCACACCATTTTTATTACTCTAACTTTGTAGTGTAGTCTGAAGTCAGTTCTGTGAAAAATATTCTACTTCTTTGAAAAATGCCATTGGAATTTTTTATAGAAATTGGGTCGAATCTGTAGATTGAGCAGTATGCTCTTGTTAACAGTATTCTTTCAGTCCACGAGGATGCATGTCTTTCCGTCTGTCTGGGTCACCTTCAGTTTCTTTTGTCAGGGTCTTACAGTTTTCTGAGTACAGGTGTTTCGCCTCCTTGATTAGACTTATTCCTAGGTATCTTATTCTTTCTGATGCAATTGTGAGTTGGATTATTTTCTTTGTTTCTCTTTCTGACAGTTTGTTGATAGTTTGTTATAGAAATAACAATAGGTTTCTGTATATTAATTTTATAGCCTGCAACTGTACTGAACTCGTTTATTCTAACAGCTCTAGGATTTTCTATCTGTAGTCTATATATAGTCATCTGCAAACAGTGAGTTTTACTTCTTTTCCAGTTTGGGTGCCTTTCTTTTTCCTTTCTGATTGCTGTGGCTGGGATTTCCAGTACTATGTTGAGTAACAGTGCTGAGTGTCAGCATCCTTATCTAGTTCCTGATCTTAGAGAAAATGCTTTCAGTTTTCCACCAATGCAAATGATGCTAGCTATGGGCTTACTGTATATGATCTTTGTTATGTTGAGTTATCCTCCCTCTATGCCACTTTGTTGAGAGTTTTTATTGTAATGGATGTTGAATTTTGTCAAAAGTTGTTTCTTCATCTATTGAGATGATCATATAATTTTTATTCTTCAATTTGCTAATGTAATGTATCACATTAATTGCTTTGCAGATATTGAGCCATCTTATATCCTCAGGTAAATTCCACTTCATCATGGTGTATGATCCTTTTAATGTATTGTTGAATTTGATTTACTAATATTCTGTTGAGCATTTTTGCATCTATGTTCATCAGTGATATTGGTCTGTACTTTTCTCTTTTGTTGTGGTATCTTTGTCTGGTTTTGTTATCAGGGTGATGTGGGCCTGGTAGAATGAGTTTGAAAGCCTTCCTTTCTGTTCAGGTTTTTGGAATAGTTTGAGAAGGATAGGTGTTTGGTAGAATTCATCTGTGAAGCTGTCTGGTCCTGCACTTTTGCTTATTGGGAGTTTTTAAAATTACCAATTTAATTTTCTTGCTAGCAGTTGATCTGTTCATATTTTCTATTTCTTCCTGGTTCAGTCTTGGGAGATTTTGCATTTCTAAGAATTCGTCCATTTCTTCCAGGCTGTCCATTTTATTGGTGTGTAGTTGTTTGTAGTACTCTCTTATGATTCTTTGTATATCTGTGGTGTTGGCTGTAACTTCTTTTTCATTTCTGTTTTTATTGATTTGGGCCCTCTCCCTTTTTTTTTCCTTGATGAATCTGGCTAAAGGCTTATCAATCTGTTTATATTTTCAGAGAATCAGTTCTTACTTTCACTGATCTTTTCTATTGTTTTTGCTTTTTAGTCTCTATTTCATTTATTTCTGCTCTGATCTTTTTTTTTTTTCCTCTCTCTCTCCTTCTACTAACTTTAGGTTTTGTTTTTTCTTCTTTTTTTAGTTTCTCTAGGTGTACGTTTAGGTTGTTTATTGAGATTTTTTTTTTCTTGTTCCCTAAGGTAGGTTTTATCACTCTAAACTTACCTTTCAGAACTGCTTTTGATATATTCTCTGATTTTGGATCATTGTGTTTTCATTTTCTTTTGTCTAATTTTGGTCTTTTCTGCTTAGAGAAGTTTAGCATTTCCTGCAAAGCCAGTTTAGTGGTGTTGAACTCTTTACCTTTTTTTTGTCCATAAAACTTTATTTCTTTCTCAAACTTGAATGATAGGCTTGCCAGGTATGCATGCCACATCACTTCAGTCATGTCCAATTCTGTGTGACCCTGTGGACTGTAGCCCACCAGGCTCTTTTGTCCATGGATTCTCCAGGCAAGAATACTGGAGTGGGTTGCCATGCCCTCCTCCAGGGGATCTTCCCCACCCAGGGATCGAACCCATGTCTCCTGCATTGGCAGGTGGGTTCTTTACCACTAAAACCACCTGGGAAGCCCCTTGCCAGGTATAGTATTCTTTTTTTTTCTTATGTTTTGAATATATAGTGTCAGTCCCTCTGACCTGAAAAATTTCTGCTGGAAAGTCAGATGATAGTCTTAGGGGAGTTCCCTTCTATATAACAAGTTGCTTTTCTCTTATTGCTTTTGGGATCCCCTCTTTATCTTTAATTCTTATTAATTACAGTATGTCTTTGTGGGAACCTCTTTGGGTTCATCTTCTTTGGGACTCTCAGTGCTTCCTTTCTGGACTTAGATGTCTAATTTCTTTTCCCAGGTTAGTGAATTTTTCAGCTATTATTTCTTCCAATAAATTCTCTGTCCCTTTCTCTCTCTTCTTCTTCTGGGGCCCCTAAAATGTTAGCGTTAATATGCTTGAGTTGTCTCAGAGGTCTTCTAAACTGTCCTCACATTTATTTATGTAGATTTAAAAAATTTTTTTCATTGAAGTACAGTTGATTTACAATGTTGTATTAGTTTGAGGTGTATAGTACAGTGATTCGGTTATAAATGCACATATAGCTATTCTTTTGTTCAGGAAATGTCCTGGGGAGAGCAGTGCATGCGCCTCACCAGGGCAGCATGCTCTGGAGTGCCCCTGTGTTTGCTCTGGGGGCTCTTCTGCTGGGATGAGGCTGACTTCTCGGGGTGGGGGTGGGGCTGGTGGGCGGGGCTGTCCTCGGTTGGCTGACAGGTTCTGCCACATGTGCCCCACTGGCCTTCAGAGCCAGACATTCTGGGGGCTTGTCTTTCCATTGCAGCTGGCATGAGGAATGCAGTGTGAGGCTTGGACCCCTCGATTGTGGGGGAGAGCCTCTGCAATTGTGGTTATCCACCAGGTGTACAGGTCTTGACTGTACCGTGTCTCCGACCTCCGACCCATCTCCTTGAGGTTCTTTTGATGTATATTTAGTTGTGGAAAATCTTTCCTGTTGCTCTTTAGTTCATGCTCATAGATAGTTGCTCTGTAAATAGCTGTAATTTTGATGTGTCCGCGGCAATAGATGGGCTCAGGATTTTCCTACCCTAGCGTCTCGGCCACACCTCCCAAATCAACGTTGTAGAGTTTTCAAAGTGAAAAAGATTGTTAGTGTGCATAGGAGAACATGGTGGGCTCTGATTGGGGGACCCTTCTCCTTTTCCTTGGGCTTTCCCTTAGGGTGGTCCCTTGGGAACAGAATGCCTTTGGGAATAATGAAGGAATTTGCGAGGTGTGGGAGAGATCCAGGTTATCTTAAAGAATGGAGGAAGCTTTGTATTGGAAATATGTTTGTGTCATGAAAAATTTTTTACTCCAGTTACAAAATGCAAGGGGTATTATCCCAAAGAGAACTGGCAGAATCACCAAGCTGGAAGGAGTCTTAGGAATCAATTAGTCCAAACCCTTGATCTTACTGAAGAGGAAAGACTCCGGGAAGAGAAATGGCTTGCCCAAGTGTATAGTCATCACCTAGGACACAGCCAAACCCAAATCTGTTGATCTCTGGGCGTGATTTCCCCTGCTCCCCACTGCGGTTCCCCTCCCTCCCACCACTGCTTCATTACTGACTTTTCTGAATAGCGTTCAGACTTAGAAATGTAGCTGTTTCACGTACAGAGTTTCTTTAAGCCATCAGAGGTGTGAGTCAGCAAATCGTGACCCACAGCCTTGGTCTAGAATTCTGTGTGTCTAGCAGAGGGAGAGATTTAGTTTCAGAAGCTCAACCTGGATTTATACCTAGCTCTACCTCTGGGCTGGTGAAGGATGTGAAGCAAGATACTTAACTTCTCTGAACTTTGATATCCTCATCATGATAGGCAGTGCCTATGCCTTAGGTTCCTTAGGTGAGGAGCAAGTGGCTCAGTCCGTAAGACTGGGGCCTGGTCTAGAGTGTACATGCACTCAGTTATGCCCAGCTCTTTGCAACCCCATGGACTGTAGCCCGTCAGACTTATCTGTCCATGGAATTTTCCAGGCAAGAAATACTGGAGTGCGTTGCCACTTCCTACTCCAGGGCATCTTCCTGACCCAGGGATCACACCTGTGTCTCCTGCATTGGCAGGCGGGTTCTTTACCTTTTGTGCCACCTGGGAAGCCCTGATCTATAAGTGCTCAGTAAATACTAGCAATTGTTACTGTAACTCTAAGGGTAGTTAGAACTATTTCTGTCAAAAATACTAAGGAACTAAAAAACTATGTTTATATGTGTGTATGTATAAGCAACAATCAGAAATCTTGCTTCTGGAGGCTTTTATGGGTTCTAGTCTAGCATGTTGTTTTCTATAGCTTTTCATCCAACAACTATCTTAATTGCCTCAAAATATAACTACTCAGTCTTTAAAAAATTTTTCCCTATTTTTGTCTATTCAGTAATTACTCTGCAATAAACTCACACATTTAAAGTATACACGGGCTTCCCTGGTGGTTCCATAGCCCCAGAGCTGGGGACCCAGGTTCCATCCCTGGTCGGAGAACCAGATCTCACATGCTGCAACCAAGAGTTCTCACTGATGACTAGAAGATCTCACATGCTGCGACAGAGATCGAGGCTCCAAGGTCCCGTGTGCAGCAACGAAGACCTGGTGCAGCCAAGTAAATAAATATTTTGAAAAAGAGGCATTCCAACTTCAGAGGTAATATAAAAAAATTAAGTATACAACTTGATTCGTTTTTACAAAAATTTATTTATTTATTTTAATTGGAGGCTAATTACAATATTGTAGTGGTTTTGCCATACATTGACACGAATCACCCATGGGTGTACATGTGTTCCCCATCCTGAACCCCGCTCCCACCTCCCTCCCCATCCCATCCCTCAGGGTCGTTCCAGTGTACTAGCCCTGAGCACATGTCTCATGCATCAAAGCTGGACTGGGGATCCATTTCACATATGGTAATATACATGTTTCAAAGCTATAGTTTTAATACACACATGAAACCACCCCCCAAATCAAGATAGTGATCATATATACATCACAAGGAGAGTTTCCATCTGCCCCTTGGTAATCCCACCATCCTGCCTCTCCTGGCCCCCCCCGACCCTCTATGCCCACCTCCAGGCAAACTCTGACCTGCTAGAATTTTATATTATGGAATCATACAGTGTATTTTCTATTTGTCTGGCTTCTTTCCCTCTGCATGATTATCATTCTTACTCCTACATGGACCAATTGTTCATTCCTTTTTACTGCTGATTACTCCCAATATTTTTTGTTTACTCTCTACCCCTGTCTCACTTAACTGGACATGGCATGAAATGAAAACATATTTTAATGATTTTAAAAATATTTATTGGGTTAAATATCTCTGTTTCTCATTCTTACTTTTCATTTTGTTGTTATCTGGTATATGTAGTAAGTAGTATACAGAAATTGTAGATTTCTTGAGAGTAACACCCATTGTACTCTGTATGCATATTTTAAAAATTGATATCTATAAATAGTATTGCTATTTATTTGAACATCGAGATTACAATTTTTTCCTGTCTTGCTGACTCTCAGGTACAAAAAAAAAGCATCCATCCCTTGGCCTGACCCAAAACATTGATTGAATAAATTCAGTTCTATAAATATTTACACATAGTTTTCATTTTCATGGTGAAATATTTCTTATGTTGGTGTTTAAGTCTTTTTTTTTTGAAAATATGGACAGTATGTTCTCAATTTCCTTGCAGCTGGAGCATAACATGAAGTAAACTAAAAAAAAATGGCTACAGCAAAAAATAATATATTTACAAGATAATAAGAGATCATTTGGGAGGCAAGTCCATTTTTCTAATGTTCTTTGCCAACACCATAGTATCTCTCTACTGTTGACATTTCTGCATCTGGGAAGGGGCAAGATAAAAATTACCATTCAGAATACCTGTTCAAGTTTGGAAAAAGATTTAATTTCTTCATCTGTCACTGTGTCACGAGCCCTGTGAATACTATAGATCAACCCTCAGTGCCAGAAGTGCTAGAGACTTGGCAGCGTTGTGGGTAGAATTTAGCCAGAGGGAATTGTCAAGAAGCCAGAAAAAACAAACTTCACCCATTCTGCACCTCAGCCTTGTGTTCTGGATGGTTGTCCTGGGAACCCTGGGAATGCAGTGATTTAAAAAACTGAGCCCATAAATGGAGATGTATATACTGACCTTAACGATGCTGCAGGGATTCTAGGAGCAAGATAGACTTTTATGGAACACAATAAAAAGTAATTCAGTTACAGTCTGTGCTGGAAGGTACCTTAGAGATGATCTGATCCAAACTTTCATTTTGTTGGTGACCAGCCCAAGGTCACACAGTAACTTAATGGCAGAACTAGGGTAGACCAGGGATTTCTGAGCCACACATGCATTTTCTACGTGGGCCCTCTCAGTGTTCCTGCCCCTGTTGCGTTGGGGCTGGTGTGTTGGAGTGTTTGGTGCTGGAAGGTGGGATTTGCTGTCTCTGAGCTGTCCTGTGGAGGGGTCCGTGTTCCCTGGGGCACTGCATCTGAGCGCTCTTCTTCCTGAGCATCTTGTCTTCTTTGGGGGTGAGTTTATTCTGCTGAACGGAGAGCTGTGCTTCTGGCTCTGTCAGTTCTGTGAGGTGTGATGTTTGGTTAGTGGACAAACCCATGCTTTTGATGGTCAGGTTACTCATTATCATCTAGTCTGGTAAAATCATTATACTCAGGAGGCTGTACCTTTAAGTCTTGAAAGAGCTTCTGCTTTTTAAAGCTCCTTCCTTCATCTTTGCATCCAAGTCCAGGTGCTGTCCTGCTCATCTCCCTTCATCTGTACTGTTTGTTTCTCTCTGGGATGTATGTATCTCCCCCACTGATGGAATCCTAGTGGGGAAGGGAGGCAGCTGATAAAGACCACCCTCCTTCACCGAGAACCACTGGCCTGATCCAACCAGACTTGGAAATACAGACTAAGACGTTATGGACTTGCCTAAGGTCTCATAGTAACACATTTAAGATGATGCCTTAGTCCAGGCTGCTGTAACAAAACACCCAAACACACACTGGGAGGCTCATCAACAACAGTCATTTGCTCTTCACAGTTCTGGAGGCTGGAAGTCCAAGGTCACAGGGTGAGCATGGTCTGGTTCTGATAAGGGCCTTTTTCTGGGCTGTGGACAGCTGACTTCTCACTGTGTCCTCACAAAGCGAAAAAAAAAAAAAAAAAAAGCAAGCTAGCTTTCTTGTTACATTTCACAAGGGCACTAATCCCACTCAAGAGTGTAGCACCCTCATGACCCAACTACCTCCCAAAGACCCCATCTCCAAATACCAACATATTGGGATTAGGACTTCAACACAGTCCAGAACAGATGAAAACCCGAATCCCACACCGTGCCCAGGGTTGAGTGCTACAGGTCTCCCTCACTAGCATCTGTGATGTCAGCACATGCCTGGCAGCTGCAGCGTCTCAGAAGGGCAGGGCTGCCCCAGAGGGGTTTCAGAGAGGGCGTGTGAGTGTAACTGCAGACTCTGCTGAGAAGGAGCTCTCTTTTATAAAGGTGCATCAGCTGTCTCAGGTTCAGTCCCTGGGTCAGGAAGATCCCTTGGAGGAGGGCATGGCAACCCACTCCAGTATTCTTGCCTTGAGAATCCCATGGACAGAGGAGCCTGGCGGGCTATAGTTCATGGGGTCACAAAGGATCAGACATGACTGAAGTAACTTAGCTCGCACATCAGCTGTCTGTCTGTATCCCAACTGACGTAGGAGAAAGATGTGTGATTGGGCTCACCATCAATGGCAAACAGAGCACTTTAGTCTCTTTTCTAGAGATTGGCGGTAACCCTTGATTCCCTCCACTTCTAGTCTGTTTTTTCTGATGCTCTAATAGCATATTATTTTTTACTCTATTTAGCATATGAATCATAGTAATCATATGAATACTAATGTATTTCCTTGCATTAGCAGTTTTCACGTTGACAGTATAGGAGACGGTCCACACAGGGCCCTCACGGGGACCCCACAGACTAGGGTGGGAGGCACTTTGTAAATGCTTGAAATTTAAGGAAATACACTTATACTTGATACCCTTTAAGGCAACATTAGACCTATACATTTTAAAAGAGACTTCAAATGATTTAGCAACATAATCTTGCTCATCACCTTGGCAGTTCTGTTCATAGCATAGTAAGTAATGCTCAAAATTCTCCAAGCCAGGCTTCAACAGTTTGTGAACTGTGAACTTCCAGATGTTCAAGCTGGATTTAGAAAAGGCAGAGGAACCAGAGATCAAATTGCCAACATTTGTTGGATCATCAAAAAAGCAAGAGAGTTCCAGGAAAGCATCTACTGCTGTGTTGACTGCTTCTGCTTTAAAGCCTTGACTGTGTGGACCACAACAAACTGGAAAATTCTTAAAGAGACGGGAATACCTGACCACCTGACCTGCCTCTTGAGAAATCTGTATGCAGGTCAGGAAGCAATCGTTAGAACTGGGCATGGAACAACAGACTGGTTCCAAATAGGAAAAGGAGTACGTCAAGGCTGTATATTGTCACCCTGTGTATTTAACTTATATGCAGAGTACATCATGAGAAATGCTGGGCTGGATGAAGCACAAGCTGGAATCAAGATTGCCAGGAGAAATATCAATAACCTCAGATATGCAGATGACACCACCCTTATGGCAGAAAGCAAAGAAGAACTCTTGATTAAAGTGAAAGAGGACAGTGAAAAAGTTGGCTTAAAACTCAACATTCAAAAAACTAAGATCATGGCATCTGGTCCCATCACTTTATGGCAAATAGATGGGGAAACAGTGGAAACAGTGAGACCTTATTTTGTGGGGCTCCAAAATCACTGCAGATGGTGACTGCAGCCATGAAATTAAAAGACACTTGCTCCTTGGAAGAAAAATTGTGACCAACCTAGACAGCATATTCAAAAGCAGAGACATTAGTTTGCCAACAAATGTCCGTCTAGTCAAGGCTATGGTTTTTCCAGTGGTCATGTATGGATGTGAGAGTTGGACTATAAAGAAAGCTGAGCGCCAAAGAATTGATGCTTTTGAACTGTGGTGTTGGAGAAGACTCTTGAGAGTCACTTGGACTGCAAGGAGATCCAACCAGTCAGTTCTAAAGGAAATCAGTCCTGAAAATTCACTGGAAGGACTGATGCTGAAGCTGAAATTCCAATACTTTGGCCACCTGATGTGAAGAACTGACTCATTAGAAAAGACGCTGCTGCTGGGAAAGATTGAAGGCAGGAAGAGAAGGGGATAACAGAGGATGAGATGGTTGGATGGCATCACCAACTCAACGGACATGAGTTTGAGCATGCTCCAGGAGTTGATGATGGACAGGGAAGCCTGGTGTGCTGCAGTCCACAGGGTTGCAAAGAGTCGGGCACGACTGAGCAACTCAACTGAACTGATCTGTGCTTATCACTGTTTATCAGAGTGATAAATTGAAGTGAAGAAAGTGAGGATGGCTGCTTCACAGGCAGGATTAGGAATGAGAAAGGGGCATCATCTCCTTCACTGGTAGCTCAGCAGTAAAGAATCCGCCTGCCAATGCAGGAAACCTGAGCTTGATTCCTGGCTTGGGAAGATCCCCTGGAGGAGAAAATGGCAACCCACTCCAGTATTCTTGCCTGGAGAATCCCATGAACAGAGGGACCTTGTGGGCTACAGTCCAAGGGGTCACAAAGAGTCAGATACGACTGAGCGACTGAACAACAACACATCCTCATCTCATTCGGTCTGCGTCTTTACACACAAGACCAGGACGCAGAGACTCTGTTGTTCGTTTGACAGAATAACAGAAGACAGCGTTTTGAAGGAAGAACTCATGACTTTTAAAGTGTTTCCTAAAATGTACTGTTTTCAGTAAAATTATTTAATGTGGAAGGAATCTTGTCAAGAATATAGTAACATGCCATTTGTAACGTGTAGCATCCAAGGGCACTTTCTTTTCTGAAACATTCTTGAGACGGATAATTTTAGAAGTTGGCTGTGTACTTCCCGACCCTAAGTCTGCCCTATCTCCCAGTGCAGTTACCCAGAGGACTCCGTTGATTAATACAAATGAAAACACTACCATCGAGATTTTAAAACATGTATATTATTATCCACATGTGCACAAAAAAAATCCCACTGGGCAGCTTGAGTTGGCCGGTATGTTTCTAGTCTATCGGTGCTTTGGTTTGTTATGTTAGGCAGGCTTTTTTGTTTTGTCTTATTTTTCATATTTCAGGAATCAATGTGTCTGATACTGATGTGGTTTAGATGGATTAAAGATTTAGATTTACATGTATGAATGTGAGGGAGCCTTGGAACTTAAGGTACCTGGATGATTATAGGCAGCCCATTGGACCAGCCGTGTCTTTGACGTTCTTTGGAAGTCCTGGGAACTTTCACTTACTCATTGTATGTTGAACAGCACGGCTTCCCAGATTGTTAAAATGGTATTGACCTCAGTGTCCTTGTTTTCAGCTGCTCTTTTCCATAGTTGATTTTTGGCAATCTCCTTTGGCATGATTAAAAGCTGACTTATTTATGGAGTGCTGCTAATTGATGGATGTCAAACTCTGTTACTGTGGGGGCTGGGCAGGGGCAAGCTTCCCAACCTTTCAAATCCCAACTGGGAAATTTCCAAAACCGAGTATGTGGTTTTCCCATGGAGCCTCTCCCAGCCACTCTCATGCACATTGTGCCTTCTCCTGCTCACTTTTTACCAAAACCAGAAGTTGAGCGGCTACGGAAGCCCTGCCATAATCCTCTCTCTCTATGCCAAACTGAGGAGAGCACCAGGGCATCAGATAACTGGAGAGGAGCCCTCAGACCTGGAACTCAGCCTGAGGGATGTCCTTGAGAACTAGTTTCTGAATTCGACAAAGCAAGGTGCTTGTCTCTGCTTTGTACCTGCAGTTGCTTTCTGGATTTAGCTTTTATTTTTAGTGCATTCTTATTGTCTCTGTCTTCGATACTCTGAAAGGCTTGTCCAAGAGCAGTTTGTCACTGTGATTTCTTGTGAATAATGAGGGCTTCAGGAGTCTGGGGAGGGTCTTCGGATGCAGGCTGCGTGTCTGCAGGTTACCGCTGGCAGCCACCCACCTGTTGGAGAACCACCCATGAGGACCACCGTGTTGGATCCTTGAGGAAGTTGAGGCTTGCGTTTCTTTTTCTTTTTAGAGCTTTGGTTTTGAAGTCAGAAAAATCCTGGCTTTACCATATATCTGTCCGAGAGGCTTCTTAGCACCTTTGAGCCTCATTTTCCCCATCTGTAGAATGGGGAGGTTTTTGCAGACTCCCATGGCATCGCTGTGGGGATGGGGAGCTCACCCTGGGAGCAGCTCTTGCAGTGTGAGGCAGGCACG
The DNA here is from genome assembly GCF_029407905.1 of Bubalus kerabau. NCBI lineage: Eukaryota > Metazoa > Chordata > Mammalia > Artiodactyla > Bovidae > Bubalus > Bubalus kerabau. Next base: position 7,576,673 of record NC_073625.1, on the reverse strand, counting down.
TGGCAGGCAAGTAGGTGACAACCCTTCCCATCTTCCTAAAGGGAGAAGCCCAGCTGCACAGACCCCTGTCCTCTGTGTATCTGTGCCTCACCTCCAGTGATTTTCCATGATGGCACCTCCCCTCTCATCTTGACCTCTAGGGAGTCTCGCCAGTGGTTCTGCCTTCCTGTATCTCTCCTTTTCTATTACCAGAGAGAGATGACCCACCTTCTTAGGGTACCTGATGTTTGGAACTGCAAGGAGACAATGTGCTTCCCAGAGCTGAGGAGCCGAGCGTTCGTGTGTGCTTTACTAGGAGGTGAGGAGAAGCAGGGCTGTCCTGTAACTCCTAACCTGTAGTCTGGCGTTGCCAGGACAGGCACTCAGGGGCTGGACGGATGAATGGGGCCTCTGTGTGTGGATGAAAAAGCCCAGCATTTCTCTTCCAGTTGCTGCAGTGAGAAGAACAAATTAGATTATTAATTTGATCATGTGGTAGCATGAGCCGACAGCCTATTTAGTTTCATTGTTAAAACAAGTGTGGTTTTGAATGATGTGGACTTTCCCTCTTACTTAGATGGCCAAGAATATTCATTACGGATATCGATAAAGACCATGCTGGTGATCCAGCCTCCAAAGCTTCCCCCCACCCCACCCCCCACCCCTGCATGCAGAAAAGGCAGAAAAGGATATTTAGAATGGGAGACTGGAAGCCAAATTATAAACTCATTTCAACTCCTGGCCCGCAGGCCCCAGAGTGGCCTTATTTGTTGTCAAGGATGGAAAACAACTCGGATTCAGGTCCAAGTGATTATTCGACTTTGGCATTGCTGCGGGGCTGCCAACTGCAGTTCCATTTAGACACAGATTAATTAGCCAGGCAGGGACGGAAGTGGGCTGGGAGAGAGAAGCCGGGAGAGGCAGCGCAGCGGGGGGACTGGCGGGGCGGGGTGGGGGGGCTGGCCCCGGCTAGCCCACCGCTTCAGCAGTTAACCCACAGGAAAGCGGATCCAGATGCCCCTTCTATGGTGACACACCTCGCCGTACTTACTGACTCGGTGTCCGTGCTGCAGAGAAAACTTTCAAACTTGGGCGCAGGGAGAAACTGCACGTGACAGGCCCCAGCACTGGCACCGGGAGGCCGACCCCGCGGACCTGAGCCGCTTATCAATCTTCTCTTTGTCCCCCTGCAACCACCCTAGACCTGTTTTTTAAAAAATTATTATTATTATTCCTGCATGTGAAACGGGAACCATAGAGTATTTTCGTGTGTGTGTGTGTGTGTGTGTGTGTGTGTGCGCGCGCTATGACTTGAATTATAAAGACAGATGAGATGAAATCACAAACTCGGGAAAACACGACTCTGCGTAAAGGAGTTGAAGATAAAATTATTCGCCTCTATTTAATCGCGGGGGCGAATTCTCTCCGGAGTGTTTCCCCCGCTGCTGTGCTCGTACCTCTTTTGCGTCCGCGTTGATCTCCGTGGACACAGGGGCGCTCGGTGGATTCCTGAAAGGCCGGGGGGCGCAGGGCTGGACGGAGCGGGCGGAGGGGGCCGTCAGGGGAGGAGGCGGGTCCCGCAGGCGGTGCTGGGGGCGTCGGCGGGGGCGGCGGGGGCGCGCGTCCCGGGGAGCTGGGCTCTCCAACTTCCCGGGGGTTTGCTGTTTTGTAACATTTCTTCCTTCCCTACGACCGACCATTAGAAAAAAGTGGCGGCACGGCGCGCGGTCCCCCGATCCCACCTGAACCGCGGCTTCGCTGCGGACGCACAGCCCAGGCCCCGGCGCCTTCGGGAGCCAGCGGGCACCCTTCCTCCCTGCGAGGTTTGCTTTTTCTGGGTTCTTTTCCAAGAGTGTGACTCTGCTTTGCTTTTACACACGTATCTACATGGCTCTCGGCATTTATTTTAAACCTTGATCATTTTTTTTTTAAACAAATGCTTTGCATTTTACCCATTAAAATAGAAAAGGGAAAATACCATCCTGCTTTTTGGGGCAGGACTTTGGTTGGATAAATTGTATTTTAGATCCTAAGTGATTTAAAATTTTGTAATATCATCTATATTTAAGACGTGGAAATTCCCAGAAGTGACTCCTATTTTTATTTTTTAGATTCCTTTCCATTTCAAGGAGGAAAGTCAAGATATTTTTACTCAGTGGAAGAATGATGTAGTTTCATCCTAACCTTCTTTTCTTATGCTTCCAGGTAAGTGAGTCTGTTAATCATGAATTACTTAAGAAATGAATCTTTGTATGGTCTGAGTTTATTCAGTATTCTGGCTATGTTTGAAATGTGCTGAATTTCATTTTACTTCCAATAGTTCCATTAATAACAGATTATTATTTTAAGATATGAGTACTTTTTCAAGGTAGTATAATTACTTGGCTGCCTTGGAAAATTATTTTATTCACTTGTAAAGCCTGTAATTTACATTTAACTCTGTCAGGTTCTTCAGAATTTATCTCTTCTCAGAATGGCAAATGCCAATAATGTAGTTAGAAGAACTATATAATTCTTTTTTAAAAAATTCACCTGAATAGGATAATTTGTTCTTCTTTTGGAAGTTGTGATGAAATGTTAAGCTTTCTCAAATATTTAACCCATAATCAAAAGGGCATCGTAATTTTCACCATGCTACAAAATAATTATTTAAATAAAATAGGAAATTGAATGATGATCTTACTTTCTGACTTATAGCATCTCAGGGGAATACTTTCTAGAACTCTTGGAGAATAGTACCCTGACAGATTGTATGGTTGGTTTCAGATTTGGGGACACATGTAAATCTCGGGGACGTTATTTTAGTTCTGCTCTTGTAAGCAGTGATTTTGAATTTCTCTAGAATAAGATATTTTATTACATCTGGCGAGACTGAACTTTGAAAAAAACTAAGAACTTCAGGGACATCATTAGTTGAAAGGAAACAGTATGAGATGGGAAGTCACGTATGTGGTTCTTCCCTTCAGCAGAGCAAACCTTTATTTTAGTTTTCTATGGAGATGAATCTATAGATGTAAAAATGAAAATAGATAAGCTGTGCTCACCATCTGCATACTTTCAGGAAAACCCCTTCACTGGTCTTCATTCAACAAATTGCTATAGAGGTTTTGTTTTGATTTTTAATGTTTACTTTTGTTGTACTGTTTGAGATAAAAGGCTGAAAACCAAAACGTTGGATGTGATTTTGCTTTAATGAACTGCTTTATACTCAGACAATGGAGAGTGAGGAGTTAAAGGGATTGTATCTGAGTTACCAGTAATGAAAAATAAAAACAACCTTGACCAAAGTTAATAATAACCACAATAAAACAATAATCATAATACAAGAATAACCAAACAATAATTCTTCATGGATTCTTTTTTGAGTAGAGACTTGAGTGGCTAAGAGGCCTAAGTGATCCAAGGCTACTTTGAGGGTCACAATGGAAGTCTTCAATCTGAGGTATTTCAGTGTTTAATGTTTTTGAGAATGACTTGGATGATGTAGAAGAGAACAGTGTCATTAGAAAGAACATCATGATACCATTAAAAAGAATACATTTGAATCAGTTCTAATGAGGTGGATGAAATGGAACCTATTATACAGAGTGAAGTAAGCCAGAAAGAAAAACACCAATACAGTATACTAACGCATATATATGGAATTTAGAAAGATGGTAACAATAACCCTGTGTACGAGACAGCAAAAGAGACACTGATGTATAGATCAGTCTTATGGACTCTGTGGGAGAGGGAGAGGGTGGGGAGATTTGGGAGAATGGCATTGAAACATGTATAATATCATGTATGAAACGAGTCACCAGTCCAGGTTCGATGCACGATACTGGATGCTTGGGGCTGGTGCACTGGGACGACCCAGAGGGAGGGTATGGGGAGGGAGGAGGGAGGAGGGTTCAGGATGGGGAACACAGGTATACCTGTGGTGGATTCATTTCGATATTTGGCAAAACTAATACAATATTGTAAAGTTTAAAAATAAAATAAAATAAAAAAAAAGAGCATCATGATATTAAAACCTTGAAATGATTGTAGAAAAGAGCCAGAGTAAACTGTACGAAATAGAGAAGTAATGAGAAATAATCCAATTAAAATGTTCATACCCCAGGATGAAGTGATGAGGGAGGCCCAGCTGGGTTTTGATGAGGGTCTGGTCTCTCTATGTTCTGCTGCAGACACAGGGTGTTGATGGGGAGTCAGGCTGCTCTGGGACAGTGGGAGCTTGGGAAAGCCTTCAGTTTTCCTGGAACTGTGGGCTTCCCAGGTGGCGCTAGTGGTAAAACAACCCGCCTGCCATGCAGGAGACAAAAGAGACATGGGTTAGAAAGATCCCCTGGAGGAGGGCATGGCAACCCACCCCAGTATTCTTGGATAGAGGACAGTATCTTGGACATTATCCCATGGACAGAGGAACCTGGTGGCCTGTATTCACTCCATAGGGTCACAGAGAGTCGGACATGACTGAAGCAACTTAGCATGCATGCATACTCCTTATAATCTGAGTTCCTTATAGATGCAGGGCTTTGGAAGTCCCTCAATAGTGGACCTTCCCCAGACCTGCAGGGGGCAGCCGTGTAAACTGGGAGGAGTGGCTGGTTGGCAGGTGTACCTGCCCTCCGCACCGTGGTCCTGGAGTCCCAGCCAGGAGAGGCGGTTGGATCATTGTTCGTGGTTGGATCATTGTTCGTGGTTGGATCACCAGCTTGAGGTGCTGGAAGGCTCCCCCGGGGCTCTCCTGGTCTCCTCCGTGTCCCCCTGGTGCCTTCGATGCCGCCCGGCCTTCTCCATGAATGCTGCCTGCTGAGTGCGTGCCCCACCCCAAGCCCAGTGTCTCCACACTCTCTCACACTGGGAACTCTCCCTTCCCTGCCACCCTCCAGGGAACATTTACTGGTCCTTCAGTGGCAACCCCCCTGTGGAGCTTCCAGCACTCAGACACAGGCCCTGGCACCTGGATACGCTGAAAGAGGCATTGCATGGTTGATGAAAACATAGGAAGGGAGTATAGGGCGTCTGGTCCTGTGGGAACCGCATCCCTCTGCTTCCCTTCCCGCCCAGAGTGGGCGGGCACCTGGCACTGTCTCCTTGTCTCGGTCCCACGATGGCCACCTGGGCCCCCGAGCAGGATGCTGACCCAGCGGGTCTCACTCTGTGATCCAATTAGTTCCTCAGCTGCTGTCTGCGGGGTCCAAGCTCTCTTTGTGGCCGAATCACCCTGTAGTTCTTTGCAGCTCTGCAAGCCCATGCATGACACGTGTCTATCAGATAACGTGAGGTAGTAGCCAATGCGGTTTCCTTTTGGAACGAAGGGGTGTTACAAGTAAATACGAATATAGAACTATAATGGAGTAACTTGCAGGTTGCACATATTTGCAAAACTAGAGAATCAAGTAGAGAAGTTTGTATTGATAGTTTACGAAGTGGCCTTCTTTGGGATCTGTTTTGACCTTCCACAGTCTTTCCACTTAATGGAATGAGACAAGAATGTAAGCTTGTCATGAGTGCCAGTGTCTGCTGCTGCAATTTTCATTTATCCTCCTGAACTGCAGTTCCTTTTCCGCAGATGGGGCTTCTCCAGGCCAGGCCAGGAGAGGAATGCTGGCCTGTTGCGGCCTGCCACGGGGCCGCTGTCTCTTGTCTGCTGATTGTCACCTCCTCAGGCCTGGCTTTTGTCTTTTCTGCTCTGTTCCGGGGCTCTGCTCATTGAGATTCTCCTTCCACCAAGTGGGTTTCTTGCTTCAGCCTCTCATGGCCGTGTCTTGCCCTGCCGGCCCCTCACCCCCCAACCCCCACCTCCTCCTTCCTCTGTGCCCCTCCTCACTGCGTTCCTGCTCTGGACTCAGCCCTGGAAACCCATCCTGGCCTTTGCCTGGCCTGGGGCTGGGCCCTGTCACCCCCCAACATTCTCCACTGTCTGCAGTTGTTCACCTGCTGGCTGTTTGTCCTGTGGCCGTCCTCATCCTCTAAGGGGGCTCCGTGTCTGCGTTTGCAACGCCCAGCATGTGTTGGTCCATATGCATGTTCACAAACAAATGTTTGGATGAATTTCTGGTATCTGAAAACCCTCATCAGAACCAAGCATTGTCAGTATTTTGATTTGCTGAGGGCGTGACCGTGTACAGTCTGGGTGACTGAACACTCATGCAGTGGCAGTATACCTGTCTTTTCTCTGTCTTCTTTTCCCCACTCTGTCTTCTTTCTCTTTCACATTTGTTTTCTGTGCTACCATGGATAGGAGGGAGGTGAACTGGTGCTCTAACTCCAGCACCAGCGCCTGCTTAGGTTAAATAAATTCTTTTTAAAGTAAGTCATGGAAGGTTGGCTGTAACCCAGGTGTCCACTGGTGGTGAATGGTTAAACGAACTGTGGTCTGTGCGCCCAATGGAATAGTACTCAGCCTTAAAAAGGAAGGCGATTCAAACACATGCTACCACACGGATGTTGAACTCGAGGATGTTATACAAAGGTGAAATCAGCCAGTCATGAAAGGGCAAACGCTTAGGATTGCACTTTCAGGAGGGAGCTGAAACAGTCCTACTCATGACAATGCAGAGTAGAATGGTGGTTGCCAGGGGTTGAGGGGGCAGAGGATGGAGTTGTTTAACACTGTTTAAGTTTTCAAGACGAAGAAGTTCTAGAGAGTGATTGTACGACAGTGTGAATATACTTGAAAATTGTGAAGAAAATAAACTTTATGTTACGTGTATTTTACCATAATTAAAAGTAACAAAGTAAGTCAAAGACCTGACTTTAAAAAAGAATAATAATCCTTTAAAAGTTAAAAAAAAAAGTTGAAAGGGATTTCTCTTTTTGCCACTCAAATTTTCTAATGAAAGGGATTTCTTTAATTTAGGGACTTTTCCTTCCTTGAGCTTAATTTTTCACTTGTGTAGAGTGTAAAAAAAAATTATTGATTTGTGTACTTTTGGCTGTGTTGGGTCTTTGTTGTGGCGCTCAGGCTTCTCATTGCTGGGGCTTCTCTCGTTGAGCACGGTCTCCAGGGTGCTGGGGCTCAGTAGCTGTGGCCCACGGGCTTAATTGCTCTGCAGCATGTTTTATCTTGCCCCAACCAGAGATGGAACCCGTTGAGATGGAATCCGCATTGACAGGTGGATTCTTAACCACTGGACCACCAAGGAAGTCCTACTTAGATTTTTAAATCACTTTTCATTAAAAAATCGTATTGTGTAAGAAGAACAAATTATCTTTCCATTGCCGAGACCTTTGGAATTTACTTTTAGACCTTGTTATTCCTTTTCTTAGTGTTGCCTGTATTTTCAGTTAAAATCTGGTTCAAAATTATCCACTTCCTCACCTGTTTTTCTTCAGCAAAGGTAACAGGATCTTATTGCTCATCTGGAAATACTTGTATGACATTGAAAATCAATATGAGGAGCAGGAATGTTTTTTTCTGTCTCAAGAAGAAGGCATGACAGACTCTAGGGTTTAATTTGACTGCTCATAAGGAGACAGCTGGGCTTTCCCTGTGGTTCAGACGGTAAAGAATCTGCTTGCAATGAGAGAGACCCCGGTTCGGTCCCTGGGTCAGGAAGATTCCCTTGGAGGAGGCCATGGCAACCTACTCCAGTATTCTTGCCTGGAGAATCCCAGGGACAGAGGAGCCTGGCAGGCTGCAGTTGATGGGGTTGCAAAGAGTCGGACACGACTTAGCAACTAATTCTAATACTTTCAAGGAGACAGCTACTTCAAGTCTTGCCCTTTTATTTTATTTTTTCCATTACACTAATGGTCCTTTCAAGTTGAAAATCATGACCCTACAACTGTAAATAAAACTCTGCTGCTTGAAAGGGCACAGTTTCACAAGGTTCATCTGACACTTAGGAAGCAGTTGTCTGAAAGGTTGTGACCCGTTAGGTAGTATGTTTCCTGAAGAATTTAAAGTGAAACTTGAATCCCTTCAGCGTAGGAGCACACTGGCTGAGAAGGGAAGGTAGAGATCGGGTGAGGCCACGTGTGAAGGTTTGGGGGGAAAGTGGGAATGAAAGTCAGAGGCGGAGAGTGGGCAAAAGAAGGAATTAGGACCTAATGGAAACTTCCAGCTCAATTGTTACTGAGGTTTTTAACGTTCCAAATGTGATCCTATGGTCAAGGCCTCTAGAAAAAATGAAATTCATCTCTACTATTGGGAAACTCACTCAAATTGATATTGTAAATTTTTTTTGTAAAGTTTTTTTTAAAAAAACGTGGTAATTAGGAGTAATAGTGTTTATAATTCAATGTTGTGATAAAGCTATGCATATTTTCAATTCAACAAAAATGTGAGACTTATTATTGGGTTGGCCAAAAGGTTCGTTTTTTTCCCGTAAGATGGCTCTGCTAGCGTTTAGTTGTCTTTAACTTCATTCAAAACAGTTTTGTTAGATTGTATGGTGGCAGCTATCATATCAGCATGCGTTTTAAAAAACTTAACCAAGATTGGTGAATTGTTGTGTAGCCGTTTTAGTATTGAAGATGGAAGAAAAAACCGCAACATATTATGCTTTATTATTTCAAGAAAGGTAAAAACGAAAATGAAGCAAAAAAAAAAAGATTTATGCAGTGTATGAAGAAGGTGCTGTGACTGAAGGAACATGTTAGAAGTGGTTTGCAGAATTTTGTGCTGGAGGTTTCTTGCTGGACGATGCTTCACGGTTGGGTAGGTCAGTTGAAGTTGATAGCGATCAAAACAAGACATTAATTGAGAACAGTCAACATTATGCTGCGTGGGAGGCAGCATGCTCAAAATATCGAAATCAGTCTGGAGCATCACGTGCACCAGCTTGGTCATCTTCACTGCTTTGATGTTCGGGCGCCACATAAGCTAAGTGGAAACGCTGTCTTGAGCGTATTTTTGCATGAGAGTCTCTACTTAAACATAACAAAAACATTACCTGTTTTTTAAAACAAACTGTGAGGGATGATGAAAACTGGATACTGTATAATAATGTACAAGAGAAGAGTTCATAGGGCAAGCGCAGTGAATCACCACCAACCACACCAAAGGCCAGTCTTCATCCAAAGAAGGTAGTGTTGTGGATACGGTGGGCCTGAAAGGGAGTCCTCTGTTATGAGCTCCTATAAAACCAAAAGATGAATTTCGACAGGTACTGCTCCCAGTTAGACCAGCTGAAGGCAGCACTTGATGAAAATTGTGTGGAATTGGTCAACAGAATGTGCATAATCCTCTACCAGAGTACCACAAGACCGCATGTTTCTTTGATCACCAGGCAAAAACTTACAGCTTGGCTGGGAAGTTCTGATTTCCTCTGCTAGATTCACCAGACATTGTGCCTTTGGATGTCTTTGGATTTTTTTTTTTGGTCTTTGCAAAATTCTCCTAATGAAAAAAAATTGCCATTACCTGGAAGACTGTAAAAGGCACCTGTAATAGTTCTTTGCTCAAAAAGATAAAAAAATCTGGGAAGTTGAAATTATGAAGTTGCCTGGAAAATGGCAGAAAGTAGTGGAACAAAATGATAAACACGTTCAATAATGTTCTTGGTGAAAATGAAAAATGAGCCTTTTATTTTTACTTAAAAACTGAAGTAACTTTCTGGCCAAACAAACGTATGCTGGTCTTGAACCCCTTTGATTACCAAGTGCCAATTCTTGGATTGGATCCAGTCGCTGGTGAAGGTATCAGTCACCTGCAGAGAAATGAGAAAAATAAAGTGATTTTTCAAAGAGCTAATATTCACTTTAAAGGAATAATGTTTACTTTGAGCTTCTGGTCTTTTTTCTTATATATTAAAATATAAAATATTTATTCTTTTAGAATATAATGATAGTTAATATTTAAAATTTCTATTTCTTGGCAAATTAAAATGTTGGATATCATTCAGGATTCGTGGTTACAAGAACCAGAAATGAACTAGACTACCTCAGGAAAGGACTCTGTTGGAATTTGCACAAGGTCATGTGTGTGTGTGCTAAGTCGCTTCAGTTGTGTCTGACTCTTTGCAAGCCCCATGGACGGTAGCCCCCCAGGCTCCTCTGTCCATGGGATTCTCCAGGCAAGAATACTGAAGTAGGTTGCCATGCCCTCCTTCAGGGAATCTTCCCGACCCAGGGATTGATCCAGCATCTCTTATGGCTCCTTCATTGGCAGGCAGGTTCTTTACCGTGAGCTCATATCTGATAAAACTTCCAGCCAGGGCTACTGGTGTCATTAAATGTGTTTTCTGAGTTTATAAAACATGTGACAGCTTTGTCCCAAGCCAGTGGGGTATATACCAAGGGATAGAGGTCTTGATGGCTGGAAAATAGTAGATTGAATTGAAATTAAGTACCATCACATGACATATACCCTTGGCATTTTTGGATGGTTTTCTGCAGCAAGGTGAAATGTAGCATTACCTGTAGCCTTGACCTCATTTGAGCCCTGCCATTGGCAGGGGAGCTGTCCCTGGGTGTGGATTAGCTACTTGCGTGTGGGCGCCTGTGTTGTTTTGTGTTAGGCAATCACCTAACTTTTCTTCCTCTGAAGTTCTTGCTGTGTGTTTCAGTGTTATTATTGCTCATCTCACTGTAATTTGATGCGGCACGTTAACTCTTAGTTTAGTGCTTATTTAGGAAGCCAGATTGTGGAGGTGTGTGCAGCTCTGACGCTCTGACCGCTGTTCTAGAAACTCTCGCTCCCCTTGGTTTGTCTGGTGACCTCCTCTGGTTTTCTCCCTCTTTCTGTGGCTGATCCTGGGTGGCCCCCTCCCCAGTCCAGTCCGTGTTCCTCAGCATCCCATCCCCTCCGCCCTCTCGTTCTGTGTCATCCGTGCAGTCTCCTCGGCTCTAGGTGCTGACCTCACGTTTGTTTCCCCAGCTCACTCTGCCGTCTGGTGCCCCCAGCCCCCTGCACTCATTATGCTCCCCTGGGCTCCCCCAGCCCCCAGCCAGAACCCCCCAAGATACCTTGATGTTGTTACCGTCACTCAGAGGGCTTATGTGGTCCATTGCCAAGTGCCTGCACCCTGCCCATCCTCTTCCTTTTTTTAAAAAATTAATTAATTGTTTTATTTTTTAATTTTTTACTGTGCTGGGTCTTTGCTGCTGCGTCCTCCTGCCAGGACACCCTTCCAGGCTCCTCGGCCGGGCCAGTTCCTGCTGGTTCTCCACGACTTTACTCTGGTGGTCTCTCTTTCCAGGCCTCTCCCCTCCCCCTGGACTGACCTGTGGGTTCCCCTCTCCTTTTATGGCACCTCCTGTGTGGTGTTACTGCATTTGGTTTTCTTGCCTTTTGTTCCTGTTACCCGGACCATGGTGTCTGGAGAGTCCCGAGCACCCCTGGGACCACTCGACACCCCCGGGGATTGGCGCTGAGCGGGTGCCCCGCAGGGTGAATGGTTGGCAGGAGTTTGAGCGGGCCCGCCTGCTCTCCTGCCGAGGAGGGGGCTGCAGCGGACTCACGCTGTCAAGGGATTCAAACCAGCATCTTTCTTCCCACCTCTTCTCTTGGTCCGTGCCTTCTCCTCTAAGAAGGGCTCTTGTTTTTTCCTGAGTCAAATCGTGGGAGAAGCTGAGAATGAAGAAGTTTATGAATGAAAGAAAATAACGAGTCAGAAGGGCACCAGAGAAACAGCTTCTGTTTTATTCTACCTGCTGCACTTCTCATCTCGTGTTTCCAGTTGTGTTACTTTGGTTTGGGAAATGTGAGTACATGGCTACCAGTCTGGTAGCTTACAGGCTGCATGCCAGCGTTTCTCCCATTAGGAGCAGACCGAAGGTGTATGTTGGCATCTCCTTTCTCCTGAACTTCTTCTTTAACTCAGGGCACACATGGCCCTCACCCTGGCACTTCTGGTTGCTCAGTTGATTGGTGTTGGAGTGGGTGCTCCCTGTTTCTAGAGGTGAGGCAGTGGGCTTCACATTGGCCCTGGAATTGGGGTTGGAAGCTCAGCTCCATTGTTTACCGGTGCTGTGAGATGGACAGGTTTCTGCACCCCTCTACCCTTCATCTGGAAAATGAGACAAACCTTTTAGAGTTGTTGTGAGGATTGAGATGAATGTTTGTGAAGTACCTGGCACATCCTGAAGGCAGTCAGTCCTAAAGGAAATCAACCCTTTAGGAGATTTCCTAAAGGAAATCAATCAATCCAGTGAATGTTCATTGGGAGGACTGGTGCTGAAGCTGAAACTCCAACACTTTGGCCACCTGATGCAAAGAACTGACTCATTGGGAAAGACCCTGATGCTGGGAAAGTTTGAGGGTGGGAGGAGAAGGGGATAACAGAGGATGAGATTTTTGGATGGCGTTACTGACTCAATGGACATGAGTTTGGGGAAACTTCAGGAGATGGTGATGGACAGGAAGCCTGGTATGCTGCAGCCCATGGGGTTGCAAAGATTCAGATGTGACTTGAGCCACTGAATAACAATAACAGCCTGACACATAGTAGGGATGCAAGAAATTACCAATATTAACTAACAGGATGTAAACATTTACATTTTTCCAAAATTGAAAATAAAGCTGTGGTCCCTGCTCCTCCCTTTTCCTTTCCCAGCTTCCATAATGGAAAGAATTTGTTTGTTTATGGGCTAATTAGTTAATTAAGCACACGTTGGTCTGGGTGTCAGCCAGGAGTCCTCCACTGGGAGACACTGGAGGTTCGGGGGAGACACTGGAGGTTCGGGGGATGCATAGTCCTGGCTCTGTAGGAGCCCGTGGTGTGGTCCCTGAGCCCCTGCACTGAGTCTTCTAGGATGCTGGGGACCCAGCCAGATCCCCCGGCTTCACTTGAAATCAGAATCTTTGGGGAGCTCGGTTGTTTCAGCTCTGCTCACAGGAGCCTCAGAGGGATGCTAACTTCACCTTCTCCTGGTGAAGCTCAGACGCAGGGCCCCCGAAGGAGCCGTGATCTCTGCTCCGGGCTTGCTGTCTCGCTCTCTGCTGTTCCTGACTTACTCTGGAGCCTCCACCAGGCTTATGGCTGGAGAGCCTGTCTCATGTGTGCTGGTCTCGTCCCACTTCACTTGCGGTGAACGTCTCACCACGCACACGCTTCTGATGCACACCTTCTTCAGCTGGGGTACCGGTGTCCTGTGTCGTTACTTACGCAGTCGTCTTCTTGTGCCCAAACGTGGTTCAGCACTTCACTGGTTGAAAATACTTTATTTGGCAATAATTTCAGCTTATAGAAAAGTTTCAAACACAAGACTGGAACCAAAAGCACACAAAGCCTTTACCCAGATCCTCCTATTGTTAATATTTTGCACCGTTTGTTTTTCATTTGTGTGCTCTTCTCTCCCTTTCTCTAGTATATGTAAACAAAATTATTATACATCATATTTTCCTGAACCATTTTTTCATACATCATGATGAACTAATAAAGTTTATATACCATATGGGCTTCCCTGGTGGCTCAGCCGGTAAAGAATCTGCCTGCAGTGCAGAAGTCCTGGGTTTGATCCCTGTATCAGGAGGATCCCCTGGAGAAGGGAATGGCTACCCACTCCAGTATTCTTCCCTGGAGAATTCCATGGACAGAGGAGCCTGGCGGGCTACAGTCCATAGGGTTGCAAAGAGTCGGCCATGACTAAGCAACTAACACTTTCACTGTTTCACAGATCATAAATGAAGTGAAGTGAAAGTTGCTCAGTCATCTCTGACTCTTTGCAACCCCATGGACTACACAGTCCATGGAATTCTCTAGGCCAGAATACTGGGGTGGGTAGCCTTTTCCTTCCCCAGGGGATCTTCCCAGCCCAGGGAGCAAACCCAGGTCTCCCTCATTGCAGGCGGATTCTTTACCAACTGAGCCACCAGGGAAGCCCCATACATAGCCCTTGCCCTCAAATAGTTTGGTGTGTATTTCCTAAGAATAAGCATATTTTCCAATATAACAACACTGCAGGCATCAGTCAGTCAGCTTACATCTATTTCAGTTTATCTTCTTAGATAACAGACTGTCTACACGCTGACTCTGTAACATTGACTTATAACATCCTTCATGGTGTTCCACTCTGGTACTGCAATCAGGCATTGCGTTTAGTTATGTAAAACCTTCTCATAGTTTTTCTTTTTTTGAATGATGTTTGTGAAGAATACTGTCCTTTATCTTGTAGAGGATGTTCATTTGGGTTTAGATGACTGATCTCGTGGTTGGATTCAGGCTGTGCGTTCCTAGCTGGGATTCTGCACAGGGATGTGTTCTTTCCGGCTCCCCACCTGCCCCTTGTCGGCGATGCTGATTTCAATGACCCTGGTCAGGTGACGGTCCATTTCTCCACTGTGTGGTTACTATCTTTCTCTTTGTAACTACTAAGAAATGGCTTACTTTTATCACCTTTTGTTTTGATACCTATTCATCAACTCGTTTCTCACCTGTAATGAAATGAGCATTTTAAAACCTGCTTTGTACAAGTTCAGAGGCTTGGCTTATGTGGAGGCTCCCATCTGATCTTAATTTTATGGCGAGCAGTTGGATGGATTGGAGATGGATGGATTGGAAACCTGGAAAGGAACTGAAGTAACTGTCACTGGTTTTTTTTTACAGATGCTCATGTGGTGATTTATTCTGAAGAGCTCACACTCCTCAATTCATGGTAAAACATTGCAGTCTGGTGGCGGTGTGGAGATCTGTCTTTAGCTTGTAGGCTGTGCTCACTGCGCATGCTCAGTCGTTCTGACCGCCGAGGTTTGAGGCCCAGAGACAGAAGTGACAGTGGCCGGACAGTGTGCGGAGCTGGCGAGCTGGCCTGGCCAGCCCTCCCACGGGGCCGCCAAGGCGGTGCGGTCACTGTGATGCTTGAGGAGGCGAACGCGGAGTGGACCTCTTCTCTCCGAGATCTGCCCTTTGAAAAAGAAACTTTGCTGTTCTCTGCCCTGTTTCGGAGGTTGACCAAGAGGTTTAGGTCAGAGGTTCACGGTGTCGTTAGTGTTCCATTCATTGTCTCAATACCCCTTGACTAAGAAAATGACTCAGAGGTTTGTTTTTTTGTTTTTCCCCACTAAGTAGTTAAAGCCTGGTGGGCTGTAGTCCATGGGTCGCTAAGAGTCGGACACGACTGAGCGACTTCACTTTCACTTTTCACTTTCATGCATTGGAGAAGGAAATGGCAACCCACTCCAGTGTTCTTGCCTGGAGAATCCCAGGGACGGGGGAGCCTGGTGGGCTGCCGTCTGTGGGGTCGCACAGAGTGGGATACAACTGAAGCGACTTAGCAGCAGCAGCGGCAGCAGCAGTTACCGCCATTAGCTTATATTTATGTCGTAACAACCTAGTAGCTGTTTGAAAAAATAACACAATAGATTGAAAGAGTAGTAAGTTTTATCTGCTTCTTAACCACAGTTACCTGATAATGGGTTGTGTGCCTCCCTGGGAGCTGCACAGCCGCAGACCTTGGAGTCAGATGGGCCGCTTCATCTCGTGTAGCCGTTGCTCTTTATCACAGTAACTGCTCAAAATGTAGTTTCACAAGGATGTGATCTTCAAAAGGAATGTAGCTCAGAATGATGTTGAAAATGTGGATTACCTGGAGCTCTTAGTTTGCACAGTGTCCAGCACAGTCTAGTATCTAGTGCTTTGCTTGAAAATTTAAAATATTCTGAAGCACAATTATGCACTCCCCTTGGTACCTTGGCACACAGTTTGGGAATCAATGAGTTAGGTATTAAAAAGTTTTCTGGGGGTGTTTTGTAATCCTTCTGTAGCCTTTAGACACCCAGATATGTGCTCCAAGGTAAGTTAGGGGTTAAGTAACTGTAAGGAGCAAGATTATAATTTCTCGGCACACTGACAGGAGGGCAGAGATGTCATGTCAACTTAATTAGCAAAAGCTGAAAATTCTTTTATTTATGATATGGCTCAAGTCGGAGGCCTGCTCCCTGCCCCTTGGATAGTATTACATAATACCCTGCTTACTAATGAATAAAAGAAATTTGATAAGGTTTTCTTACTTAACCTTTTTGGTTTGGTGCACATGTTATTCTTCCCACAAGCTGATTATTTTCTATGGATTAATAATTTCCTTGACAAATATTTTAGCAGTGTCCCCTTCAGGCTTTGGAAGAATGCTGTAAATCTCAAACCCAGGCTTGTCATTAAGGTTTATATCTTTCATAAGAAGGTATAACAGCTGTGTGGATTAACTAGATCCTAGTAGAAATTAGATATGGTTGACATAATAATTTCAGTTGTATGTATTTGAGCTTCAGCTGTGAAGAGATTTTCCTGTTAGGAAGGGGGATGTTTTGAACATCAGGGTAACGAGGGACACCCACTCTACCTGTGTGAGGCTTTGGAAGATCATGACAGATGGCTTTCCCATCTAAGGGGTGGTCTCAAAGGAATGGGAACTTGGGAGCATGTCACCATAGACGATCCTTGTAAGAGTGGAATGGCTTGGTGTCCAGATGGGCCCCAAGCTGCATGTAGCGGATGTTGCTACACAAACTCCGTGGCCTGGGTGAGGCTTGTCCTGGGACCTGCAGGGTGTTCAGCATTCCTGGGCCCACTCAATACTGTGTCAGCCAGGTACCACCCTCCCGCAATTTTCAGACATCCTTAACTACCATGCTTGGGTCAAAGGTGAACCCAGCCCTCGTTTAGCAAATGAGGAAGCTGAGGCTCAGGGCAGGGAAGGGGTCACCCGAGGTCACAGATATAACTATAGCCAAGATCTCAGTCCCCTGCCCGCCTGCCTGGCAGGCACAGAGCTGCCCAGGTCATTTCCTCCAGCTCTGATCATCCAAGATTCTTATGATCAAAGGGAGATGGGAGGTTTTGTTTTGTTTTTCCTTTTATTCAAGTATGTCAGTTTGCAATGAGTGTTACTTTCAAGCATACAGCAAAGTGACTTTTTTTGCAGATTATATTTCATTATAGGCTATTACAAGGCACTGAGTGTGGTTCCCTGTGCTGTCCAGTAGGTCCCTGTTGCTTGCCTACCTTCTGTATACTAGTGTGTGTCTGTGAATCCCCTGCTCCTAATTTATCCCCCCTCCCTTTCCCCTTTGGTAACCATAGGTTTGTTTTCCATGTCTGTGAGTCTGTTTCTGCTTTATAAATAAGTTCATTTGTACCATTTTCTTTTCTAGATTCCACAAAAAAGTAGTATCATATGATATTCTCTTACTTCACTCAGTATCACAATCTCTAGGTCCATCTGTGTTGGTGCAAATGGCATTATTTTGTAATTTTTGTGGCTGATTAATATTCCATTAATCTGCCCATGGACATTTAATTTACTTCCAGGTCTTAGTGCTGCTATGAACACAGAAGAAAACTCCCATGAACACTTTTCATGTGCAGAAGTCATCCACTCAGGTCATACTCATTGAACATCAGCAAAATCACAGCAGAACTGCAAAGATGTGAACATGCAGGAAAGTATTTATCCATGAGCCATAGCTAACTGGAATTAGAGAAGTAACATAAAAGTGAAATAGGAGCACTCTACGAATGTTTTGGGCTTCCTAGGTGGCTCAGTGGTAAAGAATCCACCTGCCAAAATAAGAGACACAGGAGATGCGAGTTCAATCCCTGGGTAGAAAAGATCCCCTGCAGGAGGAAATGGCAACCCACTCCAGTATCCTTGCCTGGAAAATCCCATGGCTGGAGGCGCCTGGAGAATTACTGTCCATGGGGTCACAAAGAGTCAGACGAGACTGGGCACACGCTTGAACACTGGGGTGTGTGTGAGATAGGAGTTTGAAAGTGAAGTTGCTCAGTCATGTCTGACTCTTTGCAACCCCATGGACTGTAGCCTACCAGGCTCCTCCGTCCATGGGATTTTCCAGGCAAGAGTACTGGAGTGGGGTGCCATTTCCTTCTCCAGAGTATCTTCCCAACCCAGGGATCAAACCCAGGTCTCCTGCATTGTAAGCAAGACGCTTTACCATCTGAGCCAACAGTGAATAAACCTTAGAAGAAAATGGAAATGACAGAAATCCAGTTTACTTGCTAAATATTTGGATTCCTAGACCTAGAATAAAAACTATAGGAGGGCAGGGATCTCTATCTCTTATTCACTGCTGCATTTCCACCTCCTGGAATGCTGCCTGGCAAGTAGGAGACACTCTGGAAATGTTGTGGGTTGGGTGCAGGGGCATGCTCTAACTTATGGGTAATGTTTGTGGGTAATGCTATACCTCAAGTATTCGGGTAGGATATGAGTTACTGGATTCTTTTAAGTTTGCTTAGATAAACTTTATTTCATGTTACATATTCATGTTCAAATAATCTACAGGAATGATAATGTCTGTGCTGAGTTCTCACTGGCTGGAGTGTGATGTTGAGGGTACTATGATGACATTATTATTTTTGTCATCACCAACTGAATATCCTGCCTGTGACTTTGTGTTGCGTATTTGCAGTGCTGGCCACACGGCAGGCAGAGGTGTGATCTGATCATAGCTGGCGTCTCTTGCTTCTGTTGAGTTTAGAATTCTAATCCCCAGGAAGGGGCTCAGAAGAAAGCCAGGCCCATATCTAGCCCAACACTGGAAACGTACCTGCCTTTTAAGGATCCCTCGTGTGACACAGGGAGTTTATGCCCATGGCACCAGCTGTTAGAACAACAGCTTGTAAGGCTTCTATAGCATCATCTTTTCAGAGGGAGATCCGTACAGTTTTGTCGAATCACTGAGAATGTGGATACATGTGGCCCCTTTATTCCAAGAAATTCAGGATCGTGTGCACAGGCTCACTTTCATTCACGACGTAGGAGTTGTTATTTATTACTTACGTGTGTTTATTTTGGGACCAAATTAGGAGGGTGTGGAGCTGTGTAGAGCATCCTCCCAGGTGGGGAGGGGTGGGACCAGGGTCCTCGTCACCCGATTTCTGACTGATCTCCACCTGGAGTCCTCATTGCCCCTCCGTGTGTTCCGGCCTTTCACCACACTGTCCTTTTGGAAACTTCTAGAGAAGGGGACAACACGGGATGAGATGGCTCGATGGCATCATCGACTTAATGGACGTGAGTTTGGGTAAGCTCCAGGAGTTGGCGATGGACAGGGAGGCCTGGCGTGCTGCAGTCCATGGGGCTGCAAAGAGTTGGACAATTAACAGAGGATAGTATTCCAGACTGATGCTTCCCCAAGTGTTGCCTGGAGATCACTGGTGTTATCAGATGCTTTTCAGAGGAACAGTTTGCTGGTCAGATAAGTTGGGAAAATACCGGATACTGCTTTACTCTCTTGCGAGTATGATGCACCTGGGCCTATTAAAGTTCTGGGAGCTTTAAAAGGAGGACTTAAATTTGGATTAACCTCGTGGGTCCCAGCCTTCTTTTCCACAGAACCCTTTCTCAGCGTGACACCTCTTAACCTTTGTAAGAACAGTGTTCCACCCACCATCCTTTAAGAAAGAAGTGTTGCCATGATGGCCACATCTGATTTTGAGTTTGATTTGGCCCTCGCTAGCAGCCATAGACTCAGGCAGTGTTTCTCAGCCTTCATCTTGGAGCTTTGAAAAAATACAGATGCCCAAGCTCATCCCAGAGTCTCTGATCCTGATGTCTGGGCTGGTGTGCGTTGCCTGCATTTGTAAGATGCTCTGCAGGGCGTCTCCGGGGTCCCAGAGGCTGAGTTACTCTTCTTGGAAGAGGTTTCTGTTTCTCTCAGGCCGCAGTAGTTGCCTCCACTTCAAACCCTTCCGGATGTTGGGTGTGTTTCCTCAAGGGAATTGGTTTTGGGTTGAAATAGATCTGATGTGACCTGTGGCTTGGAAGTCCTCAGCCGCTGGGCCTCCGCTGGTGCATTCCAGGGCAGGGGTGGCCAGGTCCTTTGCAGGCGTGGTCTCGAGGCTGCTGGATCAGGGGGTGGGTGGGAGGAAGTGGTGAGGGGTGGGGAGCATTGAGGGTCATGCTCCTGACCCCCACCCCCTCCCCCCAACCCCGCTCTGCGCAGACCTGGAACTCCGCCCATCCGTCAGCTGGCGACGTGGAGGCACGGAGGAGAGTCTCGGGTTCTCTCGGAGAAATGCTCAGTTGGGGTCGCCTCCTTTCATCTCGGGGCCTGCCTGCCTCCCTGTCCACTCTTTGTTCCTCCCCATTTACCCCGAGAAGCCTGGCGGGAAGCAGCCCAGTGAGGTAGGCGGGCTTTTACTGTAGTTACTGGGGAATCCACACCAGGATAGTGAGGTGGGTCCTGCTGCCGCAGGTGCCCCCCGGGGGCTTTTCCAGGGAAGGGCCTAGGTGAGAAGGACCACCAGGCTGCCTCCCCTGCCACTTCAGGGGGTGTGAGACAGGCCCCAGCGACTCAGTCTTGGATCCGAGGCAGGCGCGTCAAGCTTGTCTTTACCCCGTTGATGTGTGGTCACAGAGACGACACTGGGCTCACCAGAGAGCATAAACTCCGGCGGAAGTGACCCCGTCCTGTGAATGTAGGGTGGAGGGAAGAGCCCTCACTGGCCTCTCTGGGTGCTGGGCAGTGGCCTGCTAGAAGGAAGAGGACCGCTCTCTGCATGGCGATCACGTGCTGCGTCCTCCGCTTCACACCTGGAATGCCCCCTTTCTTCCCTGCCACAGTCCTGGGAACTTTGCTTCTTGACTAACTCTCCAAGCGAAGATGAGAGACGTGGAAGCTCAGAGAGAAAACGCTCTTGTCCAGGGGTGGCTTGAGAGTGCGGGGCTGGAGTGCGAACTTAAATCTGCTCCGTTCCAAGGTGTGCTTGGGTGCCCCCGGCCCCGTCCTGCGGACTGTTGCTGGACAATGGCAACCCGTTGTCAAGGTTGCCATTGCTCTTGCTTCTGAATATCTTCTCTGCAGTTGGGCTGGGTAACAGGCTCTTAAGAACATAACAAGATGCCTTGTAGGGCTTTATTACCTATCAGCTGCTTTCTGTCACCCCTTGTTCTGGGACAAATTCTGAAAGAAAAGAAGACGGTGACCGAGGATTCAGCCGTTTTCTCCGCTGAGTATGTTTAGATTATGCTTCTTTTGATTTTATAAACGGGTGATTGGTGGTTGGATAAGCCATTAGCAGTACTCACTGGCAGTGTGCCTTACATCTAGGATTTGCGGCATTAGCTAGAATTTTATAATGGCGTAAAAAAATTTCATGGAGGAAGTAAGAGTATCACCATGTGGTACAAAGCTAACATTAGTAGAATAAATATTAATCCGAGGTTAACTGTTTTAAGCCTAAGATTTCTCTTAATTCAGTATCCAGACTGAGCCTTTCTGTGTTTTTTAAAAAAAAGAGAGAGAGAGGGAAAAAAACTCTTATTTCAGCTCAGTTTGAAATTCTGATGTGAAAATCACCATGACCTTGCAGAATCGCAGTGTGAGTAATACTGTGTCCGTAACTTCATTCCAGAAGCTGGGTACCGCTGCCCAGGAGGTAGGTGGCTGTGCGCTTCTGAGTTCCCTGAACACAGATTTCTCAGATGTCAGCTCTGGAGGGTGATCGGTTAGTTTGACTAAACATAAGTCATAAGGACCTAAGTGGATGGAAAAGCTACAGAGGAAAATGATCTTCTGAAAGGCTCACAGCTGGGGGCTGGCAGACACCGCTTCTGATTTTGTCATCATAGATAATGTTGTCTTTAGTTGCCGTATTTAAGAAAAATAAAGTTGGCCAGCTATTACAGTAGCCAACTCTCCGGCTTGGCCCAGTTGTGTGTGTGTGTGTGTGTGTGTGTTTTGTTTTTTTTTGTGGGGGGCGGGGGATGTTTCCACTGGGTCTTCATTTGCTGCCTCTAGGCTTTCTGTAGATGGGGTGAGTGGGAGGCAACTCTTTGTTGGGGTGCACGGGCTTCTCACTGCGGTGGCTTCCCTTGTTGGTGAGCACAGGATCTGGGCACACGGGCTTCAGTAGTTGCAGCCTGCGGGCTCTGTAGTTGTGACTCATGGGCTTCAGTTGTTCCTCGGCATGTGGGATCGATCATCCCGGATCAGGGATCGAACCCGTGTCCCCTGCATTGGCAGGGGCGTTCTTATCCACTGTACCACCGGGAAAGTCTCAGTGTGTGCTTCCTCTGATATTTAATGGTAACCCAGTAGCACAGACCTTGCCTAGCACTGCTGGCCGCGTAGAGTGACGTTTGTCCGTGTCTGTCAGGCCTCCCAGGCCCAGAGGAGGAACGGATGGCTCACAGACTCTGGAAGCCTGGTTCAGGGCAGCAGGCAGGTGACAGCAGAGTTTAAATAAGCTGAAATGATGCCTGCCAGTGAACATCCTTCCGAACAAGGCCTGTGGGCAAAGAAATTGGATTTATAGTGGTTGGTAATTTTAGTGAAAATTAAGATTTAGGTCTTTCTGTTCCGTCATGCTGAATTATACTTGCTTATCATCATCAGAAAGGACTAAGGGGTTTAGTAGCCTGATTTGTTCTGGGAAAAGGTCACTTAGCATACAATCAAATGACCTTACTTTTATTTTAAACTTAGAGGCTTAAAACTCCAGGGCTTCACACTGGGTTCAGTGCAGCTTAGAATTTTTTTCCAGTCCTGAATATTCATTAGAAGGCCTGATGCTGAAGCTGAAACTCCAATACTTTCGCCACCTGATGCGAAGAACTGACTCGTTGGAAAAGACCCCAATGTTGGGAAAGATTGAAGGCGGGAGGAGAAGGGGACAGCAGAGGATGAGATGGTTGGATGGTATCACCGACTCGATGGACATGAGTCTGAGCAAGCTCCGGGAGTTGGTGATGGACAGGGAGGCCTGGCGTGCTTCAGTCCATGGGGTCGCAAGGAGTCGGACACAACTGAGCGACTGAACTGACTGTGTCCATGTCAATGTCTGCCCTCTCTGGTCTAATCCAGTCCCCCAGAGCTTCCAGCTGAGAAGTCCTTTGAGGCATCGCATGGCGGTACGTGTTGGAATGGCTGCCTTTCTGTGGAGTGAGCATATGGAGCCTCATTCTACGTCAAGAGATAAAAATCCCAGCTCATACTGGCTCAAGCAAAAAAGAAAACATATTGGCTTCTATAAATATACAGGCAGCTGGCTTCTGGGATCCCTTGGTCCAGGGACTCAGCTCTCTCGGGTCTCCTCTCTTGTCAGCTTTGTTCATGGGAAAGGTGAGACATCTGTAGATTCTGTTCCAGCTGAAGAGGGTGGTGCTTGTCTCTTGGTCATCTGAGCACACGGCAGGACATACTCGCTGACCTTGATGGGGCACGTGTCTGTCTCTCAAACCAGTCCTCGTGTTTAGGGGCTGAGTTATTCATTGACTGGGTCTTGGTTGTGGGTATCAACTCTTGAAGCCTGGTGATTTCTTTCACACAGGCTGGAGAAAATGATGGCTTAGTAGATGCCCTCAGGTTCTTCCAGCTAAGATGCTGGGATTTTGAGGGCACACGAGCATCAGGGTGTTCCTCCTCGATCTGGAAGCTACAGTGTCACTTGTGGTCTCAGGGGTCAGTGTTCCTTCTTTCCCACGTAAGGTTCTTGTCTTGGGTCGTCTGTGAAACCTTGAATCATGTTCTTCTATCATGGTGCCATTCAACAGAACAGTATCTGAAATCCCAGTGGAGGGGGACTTCGAGGCAGCAGTATTGCCCATTTTGCAGCCATGGCCTTCTGGAGAGAGGGCTGAGGGACAGGAGTCTTGTCTTTTCAAGCCTCATTTTTCTGTCTCAGCTTTTCCAGGACTCATTTGGGTAAGATAGATACTCAAACAGCTTGGGTGGGTAAAATGTTATTGCAAAATTATCTTTAAAAGCTTTTTTTTTCTCGTTGTGTAAGTTTCGGGTGTACAGCATAAATATTTGATATCTGTGTACCATGTGGGTGATCCCCATCACAAGTCTGGTTACCGTCCATCACCATACAGGTTGACCCCCTTTGCCTGTTTCTCCTGCCTCCCAAACTCCTTCCCACACACAATTATCTTTAAGCTTTTGCATCTGCTTTCTCTTCCTGTGAACTAAGATGAGTAACTTCCTAGGTTGTTAGAAAAGTCAGACTAAATTTCTGAAGCCTTTGAAATTATGATGAGCTCAGCGCTCTTATTTTTTTAAAGTGTAAATCCCTTTTGAACTCTTTATTTCTGAAAAAATTTGTTGAAGTACAGTTGATGTACAATATTATGTAAGTTACAGGTGTACTCACCACTCCAATTTATCTGCAATAGCAGCTTCCTGTCTTCATGTTAAGAAATCAGTCTCACCACAAAAGAGTAATAACTCAATTTTATTCTCTACATTATGGGCCTTGGGTTTCCAGAAGGTGAAATTATGACTACTGTTGATACCCAGTAGCTGATGTGATTTTAAGTTCATTTTAGGAGTTAAAGACATCTCAGACTTCAATGAAAAATCTTTATAGAGTAAGTGACAGATTTTAAAACTAAAAAAGAAACAGAAAAAAAGAATGTAATATGTCATAATTGATATCTTACAGAATTCTGCCCCAAATTAAAATATTTTAACCATGAGACTTTTATCCTTAATAGCGAAGTGGGTGAGAGAAGCTATGAAAATTCCATAATTGAGCGGAAATTATGAGTCCAGCTTAAATATGTGATTTATATCTGTGTTATGACCCTCCCCCCCACCCCCCACCCCTCACCCCCTCAACCCAGTATATCTCCCCATAATTGTGGTTCAGAGAGCTTATTGGATTTGTGGCTCCGTATCTTTAATTTGTTTTGGGAAACTGCCAGTGATTATTTCTGCAGCTATTGCTTCCTTTTCCTCTTTTCTCCTGGGGATTCCAGGTATAGATGTATTGGCGCTTTTATCCACATCTCAGGTGCCACTTCAACTCTTTTCTGTACTTTTATTCTTCTGTTCTCACTGTGCTTTTATACAGACATTTTCCCCTTATGCCCCTTTTACTTTAGAAAATCCTCCTTTTGCTGTGTCTAATTTACTGGGATCAAGATTGCCGGGAGCAATATCAATAACCTCATATATGCAGATGACACCACCCTTATGGCAGAAAGTGAAGAGGAACTCAAAAGCCTCTTGATGAAAGTGAAAGAGGAGAGTGAAAAAGTTGGCTTAAAGCTCAACATTCAGAAAACGAAGATCATGCCATCTGGTCTCATCACTTCATGGGAAATAGATGGGGAAACAGTGGAAACAGTGTCAGACTTTATTTTTTTAAGCTGCAAAATCACTGCAGATGGTGATTGCAGCCGTGAAATTAAAAGACCATTACTCCTTGGAAGGAAAGTTATGACCAACCTAGATAGCATATTGAAAAGCAGAGACATTACTTTGCCAACAAAGGTCTGTCTAGTCAAGGATATGGTTTTTCCAGTAGTCATGTATGGATGTGAGAGTTGGACTGTGAAGAAAGCTGAGCGCTGAAGAATTGATGCTTTTGAACTGTGGTGTTGAAGACTCTTGAGAGTCCCTTGGACTGCAAGGAGATCCAACCAGTCCATTCTGAAGGAGATCAGCCCTGGGATTTCTTTGGAAGGAATGATGCTAAACCTGAAACTCCAGTACTTTGGCTACCTCATGCGAAGAGTTGACTCACTGGAAAAGACTCTGATGCTGGGAGGGATTAGGGGCAGGAGGATAAGGGGACGACAGAGGATGAGATGGCTGGATGGCATCACTGACTCGATGGACGTGAGTCTGGGTGAACTCCGGGAGTTGGTGATGGACAGGGAGGCCTGGCGTGCTGCGATTCATGGGGCCGGGAAGAGTCGGACACAACTGAGCGACTGAACTGAACTGAACTGAACTGAATTTACTGTTAAACCTGTCTGTTGCATTTTTAATTTCAATGATTATATTTCTATTCAGTTCTTTTGCATAGATTCCAGGTATTTGATAAAATCAGTCATCTTTTATGTGTTTTCTTACACACAGCAATTATAATTGTATTAAAATTCCTTTTTGATAATTGTAGTATATCACCTAGATAGTACACTTAGAATGTATGTATTATCCATCCTTTCTCTCTGGTTTTTGTCATTTGTTCTTATCTCTTGTTGTGCTTAGTGATTTATAAAGGACCTGACATTGTATTTGAAAATTGCAAGGTCTTTGGGTGCTGTTATCTTCTGCCAGAGAATACATGATTTTCTGGTGGGCAGTAGAATAAATCTGTTCATCTAGATATAGTCAGCAGTCACTGTGACTGAGGCGGAGTTCAGGCAGGTGTGTTTCTCTTGACCTGACTCCTAAGGCGTTGGTCAGTCAAGGCTTTGGAAGGGAGCTCAGGGTGACCTCAAGAGCATTGCCCTGATTCCAAGAGGTCTGGATATGGGAGCCAGAGCAAGGGACCCAGGGTGGGACCCCAGGGCTGACACTGTTCTGAGGAACTTGGCTTTGCATCGGTATTCACACACACCCTTGAACGTAAGTTTGTCGACAGTTCAGGGGTGGTAGGGTCTGCAGTCCTGTAGCCCAGAGTCTCTTCATTTTGTATGTGTATTAGAGTCTGGGATTAGCAACCCCCCTAAGCAGTGACTTAAACAATAGTTATTTTTTTTCACATAAAATCCAGAGGTGATGATTCACTCTAAATGCAAGAGAGTCTGCGAAAATAACTGTGTTCTCTGAGTCTATAGGATTATAGGGTTGATTCTGAAGTGTGGGAGGGGTGTGCACAGAGCCAGGGGCGTGACAAGTGTCCCCTCCTTGGCTTATCCCAAGTCCTCTCAGTGGCTGGGTGCTGCTTAGCTCGATTAATTGGGCAGGGCTTTGGGGAGAGAGAATATTAGAAATCGTGATGAGCTGTTACCCTAAACGCCAGTGGCAGAGTGGACGGCCAGGGGAGCAGACGCTCTGGACGGCATCTGCAGCCTGCCTGCTGCCTGTGCCTCGGGTGTGGACCGTGCACACCGCCTGCGCCTGGGCCAGGGGCGCGTCTGCTGAGGACCCCGTGCTGGTCCGTCGGCTGACTGCATGCCCACCGGGTCTGTGGCACAGTGTCTGCCATCACTCCATTCAGGGAGCCACCCCAACGAGGCCCGTGTGTGTCGTCCGCCAGCCAGCTCTTCACGTTTAAATTAACTGGGGGCTGGCATCGCTCGACATGGCGGCTTTGCTTGTTCTCCGCAGGGCCCCAGGTTCAGGAGTCACCTCGACCACCTCTCCTTTCCTAGTGATGGATGCAAAAGCTTCACGGTGTTGGCTTCAGGGTCTTGCTCAAAGCAGAGCCCCAGGAGCTGGCGAGTCCGGTGCCCACCTTTACTCCCTGTGATGACCAAGCCAGTGGGGGTGGGTCTCACTTGCCTTCAGATCACCCTTGCCCGACCTGGAAGCCTGACACCCAAGGGTGCGGCAGGGTGCTAGGGGCTGCTGGCTGAGATCTTTTGTGCCACCCCGTCTGCCACCCCAACAGTAGAGCTAGTCGCCTGTAGAGAACAGGTTAGGTTCTAGGTTCTCCAAGGCCCAGTACAGCCCCAGTTGATTTCCAGGTGCAGGAAGGGACACTTCTTTGTCAAATGTCTACCAGCGGCCGATAAGAAGCGGGGCTTCGGGGTACAACCGTGGAGAATCCAAGTTGGTTCTTCTCTGTCCTTCCCAAAGGAGAGCGGAGAGGCTGGGCATCAGGAGGGCCCCCTGCTTCTGAGCTGAGGTGGAGGAGGGACAAGGGGGTTGCTCATCGCATTGCTGGCGTCCACAAGAAGGGAGGGCCACCTGCACTCTGCTGGCGTGTCCGCTGCCTGCCCCAGGCTGGCGCAGTGCAGACGGAGCGTGTGCTGGAGGGTGTGTGGGGGGGTCCCTCGCAGAGGCCACAGACAGCCTCCCCGAGGTTAGGGTCCCTAAGAAACATTCACGCAGACTCCTGCCATGAACAGGCTGGCGTCTTGGCCCCACAGAGGGAAGACTAGCTTGGGCTGCGTTGGGCGGAGGGAGAAGGCTTTGTCTCATCAGCATAGGGCAGCAAGACGCTGAGCCCTGGGGGCTCGGCTGGAAGACAGGGCTGGGTCTCCTCCCAGGAGGCCGGCGAGGCTCAGAGCGCCGCTCAGGCTGGAGACCCCGCCGGCGAGGCTAGGGCGCCCTCCTCCGTCCTGCTGTCGTGCGGGAGAGTCGGACGTCGACCCAGAAGACAACAGACCACGGAGGGAAGAGCTCAGGCCAGCCTCTCTGCTCTGTGGACGGAGGAGCGGACGCAGGGAAGGGAGGGCGTGGGGAGCGGACCTCCCCTTCTTCTGCTTCTGCCCGCCCACCTTTAACCACCGGCTTGGCCTGCTTTGCAGGGAGGGAGGAGTATCTTAGGATCGAATGCGAGATGGATGAGTTCCGCGTCTTAAACCCTTTTCATTGGAGAAATCTCTCAATGTACACACAAGTAGAATAGAGTGAACTTTCATAAATCTGTCGCCCAGTCCAACAACTGTCAACCTTTTGCCGGTCTTGTTTCTTCTCTCCTTCCCCAACTTTTATTAAAAAAATTTGGGGAGGGGACTTTTTTTTTTTAATTAATTGATTATGTTTGGCGGCGCTGGCTCTTCATTGGTGCACGGGCTTCTCTCTGGTTGCGGTGCGCGGCTTCTCTTTGCAGTGGCTTCTCGTTGGGAGCACGGACCCTAGGGCAGCTGGGCTCAGTAGTTGGCGGCATGTGGCTCAGGAGTTGTGGTTCCCAGGCTCTAGAGCACAGGCGCAATAGTTGTAGCACATGGGCCAAGTTGCCCCAAGGCATGGGATCTTCCCAGACAAGGGATCGAGCTCGTGTCTCCTGCATTGACAAGCGAATTCTTAGCACGGAGCCACCAGGGAAGCCCCGTGGGACTATTTTTAAAGCAAACCCCAGTCATGTCATTTTATGTGTAAATAACTCTTGTTTATATTTCTAACACACAAGGGCTTTTTTTTCTGCAAAACCATTATGCCATTATTGTTTACAACAAAATTAATATTAATTCCTTACTTAATGTTCTGTAACACTGACTGTATTCAGATTTCCCTGGTTGTTTCAAAAGGATAATTTCACAGTTGCTTTTCAAATTTGTGTATAAACAAGGCCCATATTTTGCATTTGGTGACTGTGTTTTTAAATCTCTCTTATTATGTAATTGTTCCCCTTACTGCAGTTTCTGTTTCTCCTTCCTAACACTGCTCGATGGTGAAGTAGGTCCGTCTGTCCTGTAGAAAGCGTCACTCCCTTGACTGATTTCTTCCTCGTGGTGACATTTAACTTGTTTCCCTATCTCGGATATTATTATTTGGAACCTGGCAGGTAGATTTAGAAACCTGGCTAGATTCAGGTTCAGTGATTTTTAGACAAGGTACTTCATAGTGGTTATTTTAATATTATTAACATTAAATATCATTCATTCTTAATATTATTAATATTTTAATAGCCAAAGGACCCTGGAACATTTGAACATGGACTGAGAATAAAAGTCACTTTCTGGGGGGAGGGGGCACAGTGTGGAGTCTGCTGTTCCTGGAAAATTAAAACCACTGGTTATTAATCAGATCAGCCTATTAAAGAGCAAAAATTCAGCCAGTTAATTTGAAGATCTAATTGACTTTACTAAGCTACTCATGAATCAGGCAGCTTCCTGTCCGGCAAGTAGAGAGATTCTCCAAGGAGTTGTATGAAATGGTTTTCCAAGGCAGAAGGAGGGTGGGCAAGGAAGTTATTAGCAAAAGTACGGATTATTTCAGGCCAGGACTACTACTTCTGGGGAAAGGAAATGGCAGGAGTCTTATCATGTAGACTATCTCTTTGGTGCAGACCTAGAAACTCCAGATGGACCGATTGACATCACCTGGGGAAGGTGGGAACTGCAGCTGGGCCGGGCGTGAATTCTAGGTTTGGGTCATAGGCTGTAGCGCAATTGACTTATGGGGGAGGAGAAGTTGTGTTTTCTGTTTCTTTGTTCTTGTCTATGGCTATACCACACTGCACATGCCTAGTCTCATCTATTTCTTTATTCTTTTATTATATTTTAATTTCTTTATTGAAGTGTAGTTGATTTACAGAGTTGTATTAATTATTGCTCTACAACAAAATGATTCAGTTATGCATATATATATATATTCTTTTAAAAATGCTCCTTTCTATTATGGTTTACCATAGGATATGGATTATAGTTCCCTGTGTTTACAGTAGGACCTTGTCATTTATCCATTCTCTATGTACTAGTTTGCCTCTGCTAATCCCACCTTCCACTCCATCCCTCCCCCAACCCACAGGATCCCTTGAAAACCA
The DNA here is from genome assembly GCF_029407905.1 of Bubalus kerabau. Classification (NCBI taxonomy): domain Eukaryota; kingdom Metazoa; phylum Chordata; class Mammalia; order Artiodactyla; family Bovidae; genus Bubalus; species Bubalus kerabau. Next base: position 7,546,683 of record NC_073625.1, on the reverse strand, counting down.
CCATCTATTCTGTGTCTGTTTTGTTTTGATCATGTTCTGTGGTTGTGCTCAGACTGCGTGTTTGGATGAACTGGTGGTGGTTTAGTTGCTAAGTTGTGTCCGACTCTTGTGACCCCATTGACTGTAGCTTGCTGGGCTCCCCTGTCCATGAGATTTGCTGGGTTGGGCTGGGTAAGGAGAGGATGAACCAAATTGACTACATCTTTTTCACGTCTTGAATCAAAGTAAAACCTCAGAACAGCAGCCGTGGGAGTGCACCCTTTTAAACTATTTGCTGGTGGGAGCGCAAACCTTGTTCATTTCATCTTCTGTCCTCTGTGTATTTCTCTTTTAATGTCATTTCCACAGGTTGTAGCACGTACAGTTTTGACACAGATTCCCTGGGATTGTTTTCTAAATATGATTTTCAGGGCCATAGCATTTTTCTAGAGAAAGTGCACAGTTATATCTCATTCCAGGTTATTTATCTTAACAGATGGAAAATACTGTCTTCTGTCTTTTATGAACGAATGTCCATGAAAAACTTCGGTCTGAATTGTCACGAGTCTCCCTGATTACTAAAACATTAATTTATGTAAATATTTAATAGTCCCTATAAAATTTTAGCATTTGCTAACCAATCTACTCCCCTTTGCATAAGAAATGTGTCTTGCAAATCATCCACTCAAAGGGTAGCTTTATTTATTAGGGAGTAGTTGGGGAAATAGAATTAGTTTGAAATAATTTATTATTATTATTATTATTTTTTTTGGCTGAATGTAAACTTTTCCTTTGTGAGTAGTGTGCACACATGAAGTGATTTTTTTTTTTTTGCTGGTCATAGAAGCTTTTGTCCATTTGGTATTTGGACCTTAACCACTCTTAATACTAGTGTCCCAGAAGGGACTCTTGAATCTTACTGCTTTTTGCTTTTTTGACTTCCTGTGTTAACCTGTTGTGAATATTACCTTGATTTTTTTCCCTTAGACTCAGTGTTAAGCCTAAAATACCACTCTTCTTTCACTGCATCATATCCTTGAAGAATGACAAGAACAGGAGAAGATTAATGATGTGGATTTAAATTTTTTTTATCCCTTTCATCAGAGTAGATGACATTTTATAGATAGATAAACACTTAGGTCTTTTGGAGGAAGTGACTCTATTATAACATTTTAAGGGAATATATTTACATTTTTGTTGCTGTTGCTGATGTTTTTCCAGTTGACTGGCAGATTTTACTGTTTTCAGTATGAAAAAGGTGCTTGATGGTGAATGAAATTCTGTAGCCATTTAAAATATGCAATTATGAGATGACCTATGATAAGCGGTGGAGAGTCAACTACAGGGAAAAAATTATGTAATGACTTTTCCAGTGATGAAAATGAGGCTGGCAGTTTTAATCTAAATATTTTGAAATGAATAAATGAATTCAGCTTATCCACTGAAAACGTAGACCATCTTCTTAGAATTCAGAGGTATCGTACATTAGCTTTTCAGGTAGCCAGTTCTTGTAGCAGAAAGGGCAGAGGTCCCCTTTCCATCTTGCTAACGGACTGTAGGTTTGCTTGAAAATGGAAAGTCAGTGGTTGAAATAGCCGAGGTCATCTCCCCTGTGCTTTGGCTGTGGAAGCTGAAGTTCATGCCTTTCTCTCTGACTTTTCAATTTTTTTTTTCAAACATTGGTTATTTTTGTCAGGAGTTACCTAAATGATAATGACTTGTTTAGTTGCTGAGTTAGACTCCTTTATGTTTAATCATTAGCTTAAAACATGTTTAGCACCTTTTTTGTGGAAATGACACTTTAGCCATGTGAATTAATGAGAAGAGGTGGTGGCTGACAGCGACCCTTGCCCTGGTCCTGATTTCTGACTGCTCTCCACTGCCTCCATAGACACAGCGACCCTTGCCCTGGTCCTGATTTCTGACTGCTCTCCACTGCCTCCGTAGACACAGCAGGCTCATGTCAGCAGTCGTTCTCCCGCACTGGTTTCTGTGACTCCCTGACTAACGGGTCTCTAGTTGGGGACCGGCTCACGAAAGGCAGAGCATCTAGTGCGTGAGTATCTGTGCATCTCAGAGGTGGAGCTTCAGGAATCACAGGCATCTTTGTGCAAGCCTTATTGCTTTCCTGGTGGCTCAGATGGTAAAGTGTTTGCCTACAGTGCGGGAGACCCATGTTTGATCCCTGGGTTGGGAAGATCCTCTGGAGAAGGAAATGACAACCCACTCCAGTACTCTTGTCTGGGAAATCCCATGGACCGAGGAGCGTGGTAGGCTACATCCATGGGGTCGAAAAGAGTCAGACATGACTGAGCGACTTCACTTCACTTCACTTATTGCTTTAGGAGAAGTCCTTGGGGTAGCCTGAGCCGTGCCCTGAGCCCCTGGGACCCTTGGTTGTCAAGTTGGAGACGTGCCTCACTTTGGTGCCTGTCCTGACTACCTCTTGCTCTCCATGGATGTCTGGATTTCGATTAGGGCTCCTTTGAGATGTTAATGAGGATCAAAATACTACTGAGACAATTAGAACCACTTAAATGTCTGCAATGGGAGAGAGTCCTGTTTTTTGATTGGCTAGAAGTTCCTTTCAAGTGCTTAGACGTTCATATTATCAGATCAGATCAGATCAGTCACTCAGTTGTGTCCGACTCTTTGCAACCCCATGAATCACAGCACGCCAGGCCTCCCTGTCCATCACCAACTCCCGGAGTTCACTGAGACTCATGTCCATCAAGTCAGTGATGCCATCCAGCCATCTCATCCTCTGTCGTCCCCTTCTCCTCTTGCCCCCAATCCCTCCCAGCATCAGAGTCTTTTCCAATGAGTCAACTCTTCCCATGAGGTGGCCAAAGTACTGGAGTTTCAGCTTTAGCATCATTCCTTCCAAAGAAATCCCAGGGCTGATCTCCTTCAGAATGGACTGGTTGGATCTCCTTGCAGTCCAAGGGACTCTCCAACACCACAGTTCAAAAGCATCAATTCTTCGGTGCTCAGACTTCTTCACAGTCGAACTCTCACATCCATACATGACCACAGGAAAAACCATAGCCTTGACTAGATGAACCTTTGTTGGCAAAGTAATGTCTTTGCTTTTGAATATGCTATCTAGGTTGGTCATAACTTTCCTTCCAAGGAGTAAGCGTCTTTTAATTTCATATTATAGCCAACAGCAAAAATACATTTAAACATTAGCTTCTCATAATTAAAGTGATTAAGACAAATATTCAGCGTTGATAAACAGCCAGTGTTTTTTCTTATTTACCATTTTAATGATGTATAATTTATATAAAATACCCGAGTCTTAAGTGTACATACAGCTCAATGAAGTTTTACATACAAGTATACCTTCGCAGATCACCACCAAAGAGGCTCCCTGTCCACACCTCTCTCCCACTTAACACCCCCACCCTCATAAATAACTGCTATTCTGTCCTCAGATCTAATCTAGCACCTTGGAATAGTTTTCCCGTTTTTGAGCTTCACGTGAGTGGCGTCATAGGTCTGTGTTCCTTTGTGTCTGGCTCCTTTCGCCGTGTCTGTGAGATTGATGCCGTGGTTTGCTCTTGTTTGCTGCTGTGCCGTGTGTGATGGTAGGAATGTACTACAATTCGCCGTTTTACTGTTGATGGACAGTTTGTGTCTGTCGCACAGTGACTGTTATAAATAAAGCTCTGGTGGATACATCTGTTCTTGAATCACTGGATCCCAGGATCTCTACTTACCCTTGAGAACAACACACTCATAGACAGTTTTCCACATTGTTGGTGTCTGTGTAAACCCCCACCAGCACTGGATGTGAGTTCCAGTTGCTCGCCATCTTTGTCAATACTTGGTTGTGCCAACAGCCAAGAAAATGCTGTCTCTCATTTAGTCTCTCATTTAAACGTATGGTCTTTCTATCCCAGAGCTCAGGGGATGCATTTTTATTAACTCCCTAAATGGTATTACTGAGGGCTTTGTTGTCCCTGAGGGTCTGTGAGAGAATAGAACATGAATCCTGGACTCACGGGTTTCCCGTGTTCCGTCGGCACTGGGGAGAACAGCCCGTCAGCGCTGCAGTCCGGATGTCACAATGCGCCGTATTCAAGGCTCTCAAACACATCTTGACGGCAGGACTGGGTCCCCTGCGTTGTCAAGTGCGTTACGCTCGTCTCTGGGGTCTTTTCACTTTCCTTTCGCACCGTTGTGTTGCCCACTTTGTTCTTTCCAGCAGACTCACGGTGCCAACCCGTCTGGCTCATAGTAGCACCGCGTGCTGCCTAAAAGTACTCTGTCTTTCTCCTCTACATTGTCAGACTTGATTCCCTAAAATCTTGCGTATGAGTCAGGTAAGTTCAGTTTTGTATTAAAATTGGATAATGACTCAGATATGCCACCTCCTCCAAGAAGTATTTTTCTTTTAAAAATAGATCCCAGGAGACGTAGTGTTTTAGCTCAAAGGAATTACTATTGATACTTGGATTTCTGATGTTTTCAGGCTAATGGGGAATTTTGAGAAGTCTGCTTTATAAATATAACATTAAGGGAAACTATCCATTCCACCTACGTATAAAGGTAGCTCTAACAGGAGAATAACTAAAAACATAAGGCAGAAGTTTCAATTAATTCCCATTTAAGGATGAATTGGCCTCATTATACATACATTGGTTTGGAACACTTATTCTAAATGGATTGGAATAGAGTAGATGGCGTAGAATCTCAGATGTGTTGAAATATACATATCTATAATATGCCACTTTAGATCTTATTTTTCAATAGACTTTTCTGTAATTATAAAATTAAAGGACTTAAAGTCTTTTTGTTTTTCATAGTTAATATAGTACTTAGTGTGGAAATTAAATGTTTCTTTATGTTTACTCAAAACATGATTGAGCTAATGATAAGAATTCTGGTTTACCATCAGAACCTACCTTGTACCTGTCTGAGCAGAATTCTTAAATTAAGCATCAAGATACCTCTAGATTTCAAAACCAGTTTTGAATGAGAAGATATGGTGATAATTATATCTAATTTATTTTTCTTTCATTTGTTATAACTAAAATCTATGCACATACCTGAGTTACTTTTAGAAAACTCAGTAAACTTGATGCTTTTCCTAGTATAGGTTTTTCACATCTTTGTTAAACCCATTTTTAGATACTTTATATTTCTGATTATATAGTCCATGGTCAATGGTATCTTTTAAATATTTCATTTTCTAACTCTTTGTGTGCTGGTATGTGAAATACAGTTTATTTTTACATGCTAAGTTTTGTATCTGCAACTTATTAATTCTAATATTTTATCTGTGTTTTCTGTTGTATTTCCTACACATATAATCACACATCAGTAAATAATGACAGTTTTATTTCTTCTTTTCCATCCCTGATAATTTTTATTTCTGTTTCTTGCTTTACTGCGTAGGCTAAGATCTTGAGTACAGTGTTGAAGAGAAGTGGTGGTGGGCATCTTTACCTTATTCCTGATCCTGAGGGGAAATCTTTTATCATTTCACTGAGAAGTCTTGATGCTTGTTGGAGGGGTTTTGTAAATGTTCTTCAAATTAAAGAGGCTACCTCCTATTCTCAGTTCTTAAGAATTTTTATCCAGTTGGAATGATGAGTTTTATCACACACCTTGTCTCTACATTGTCTCTTCAGTGGGAAAATGGCAGTGCTGATGACTCGCTCATTAAGGTGTGACCTTTGGGGCTTCCCTGATGGCTCAGTGGTAAAGAATCCAGGAAACACAGGTTCGATTCCTGGTCCCAGAAGATCCCACGTGCCACGGAGCAACTGAACTAGTTGCTCCTGAGCCCGGGAGCCACAGCTGCTGAGTCCACGTGCTGTAGCCTCTGAAACCCTGTGCCCCAAAGCCTGTGCTCCACCACAGGAGAAGCCAGTGCAAAGAGAAGCCCGCCCACGGTAATAGACAGGAGCCCCCGCTCTGCGTGACTAGAGAAAGCCCGTATGCAGCAACAAAGGCCCATCACAGCCAAAAATAAATAAATAGATAAACAGCAAAAAAAAAAAAGATGTGATCTTTGGGATTGTTTATTACCTGGGATGGGTTCCAGGCAGATCCTTTCACTCTCTTTCTTGGCTAACTGATGCTGGAAGAGTTGATGTTTGCAGTTGCCTTGCTGCTAAGTCGCTTCAGTCATGTCTGACTCTGTGCGACCCCATAGATGGCAGCCCACCAGGCTCCCCCGTCCCTGGGATTCTCCAGGCAAGAACACTGGAGTGGGTTGCCATTTCCTTCTCCAACGCATGAAAGGGAAAAGTGACAGTGAAGTCCCTCAGTCATGTCTGACTCCCAGCGACCACATGGACTGCAGCCCACCAGGCTCCTCCATCCATGGGATTTTCCAGGCAAGAGTACTGGAGTGGGGTGCCATCGCCTTCTCCCTTTTGTCCTGGTTCTGCATGGGGCCTGGTTCGTTATCCTCAGAATACATTTTTTGTTTTCGTTTTGTTAACTTTTCCCCCATCAGGCCTGCACTAGAGTCTTTTCAATAGAAGCAGTCTATGTTCCAGCCCTGTATTTTGCCATGAACCCTAAGGTGACCGAGTGTTTGCAATGAATCAAAGGAAACTGGAGGAAAAGCAGAACACGGGGGATTGGGAATGTCAGCCTCATCCTTCTACGGGCGGCACATTGCTGTGCAAAGGCTCCTGGCAGAGTCGAGGTACCTGGGTCCTCTTGCTGTTGCAGGGCGAGGGCCTCCGCCCGTGGGCTCTTGTGTTCCCCTCCCTGGGTTGAAGTTGGGGCTGAAGTCTTCTTGAGCTATTGTAGCTCTGTGACTCCGTGAATCTGTGAGGGGTTGTCTACCATCATCTTTTTTCTCACTATCCTTATTACCCTTAGGGGGTCAAGAATTTTAATCCTGTGTTTTCAGGTGGAAAGCTACCTTACAGAGATCAAGTGATTGGCTTCAAATCAGGAGAACAGAGGAGAACAGAGTACCATATTCTAGATCTGCCCTGCAAACGGAAATTGAATATATTCAAATTATACTTACTTAAATCCCATGGACTGTAGCCTGGGATCACAAGAGTTGGACATGACTTAGTGACTAAACCATCACCACCAAAATGTAAACGCTGAAGGACAGGGAAGCCTGGCACGCTGCAGTCCATGGGGTCTCAAAGAGTTGGACGTGACTGAGTGGCTGAACAACGACAGCAAAATGTAAATGTCAAATTTATTTACCATGAAACAAAAACTTTTTTTGATAGCTATCAGACTTCTTGTGCCATGCTTTTCATAGTGTCCAGCTCATATTAATGATCAATTGTAACAAATATAAAATGACCACAAAGTGGGAGGCTTACCATAATAGAAATGTGTCATCTCATAGGCTGGAGGTTGGAAGTCTAAAATACTGGTGTGGGCAGGGCTTTGCCCACTCCAGGCTCCGGGGAGAATCTGGTCTTTGAGTCTGGTCCTTTATGTTAGTTTTTGGCCGCATCACTCCGGTCTCTGCTTCTGTGTTCATATCGCCTCCTCCCCTTCTGTGTCAGAACCCCTCTGCCTCTCTCTTCTAAGGACGCATAAGATTGCATTTAGAGCCCAACCAGATGACTCAGCATAAGCACCTCCTCTTAAGATCAGTAACTTAATCACGTCTTTTACCACGTGGGGTAATGCTCACACTTGTGCCATGTGTGATAATACTCACAGGTTCTAAAATGTAAATGTGTCTTTTTGGAGACTACCACTCAGCACTGAATGGTGATTTTCTCAGTGTAACTGGAAATGAGCACTTAAAGACCAGATCAGCCTTGAATTTCTTTAAGCTATGAATAGAGGTCCCTCTACTTTGGTACCCCAAAAATGGAGCTAGAGAAAATAACATTTTTGAATATATCTCCCATTTCTCCTTTGGACTTCCTGTTTATTTCCACTAAAATAGACTATTAAAGTACCCTGAGTTTGAGATACCTCTACTAACCCGATTATGTGAATGAGTGTCATAAATACAGGGTAAAAGATGTAATTTAAAAACTGATATGATGTTGAAGAATGTATGTAAGCAGTCATGCTACACTGCCCAGAGAGGTAACAGCTGATGCCAGAGGAAGTGGAAGGAATGCTTTATTTTAAATGTACTCACTCTGGGAGTCAGACTCCAGGTAATTTTTTGTATGTTTTTCAATTTTAGAACTTTTCTGAAGGATGGATTTTAGTCTTTAATATTTCATTCTATAAATATAAGAGAGGGAAAGGATGTATTTTTCCTTTAGGGTGATTATAACATTTGAAGTTTGGTTACACTTGTAATATGGGCTTCTCTGATGGCTCAGCCTATAAAGAATCTTCCTGCAGTGCAGGAGAGACAGGAGAAGCAGGTTCAATCCCTGGGCTGGGAAGATCCCCTGGAGGAGGAAATGGCAACCCACTCCAGTATTCTTGCCTGAAAAATCCCATGGACAGGGGAACCTGGCAGGCTATAGGCCAAAGGGTCAAAAAGAGTTGGACACGACTGAGCCATTAAACAGCACGCTTGTAATATAATGGTGATTTTCAGTGAGGCGTGGGAGGTAGAGGCGACCTGGATTATTATTTTGTTTACTTGCTTATCACTCGTTCGGTCAACAGATGTGTGCTGAACCGCTGCCATGTTTCAGGCGTTGCCCTGGGAGCTTGGGAAGCTGCGATGAGCAGCACAGCAAGGACTTGACTTTGGTGGAGAATAGACGATAAACAATTGAGAGAAATTTAGAGACTGACAAGGACCCTGCAGAGTGTTGAAGTAAGAAAGGCTCCAGAGTGACCAGTGGCCTCTTGTCTGGGGGCCTGGAGAAGGCCTCTCCCGGGAGGTGATGTCTGGGATGAGCTTCAGGGGGGCAGGAAGGGGCAAGCCTGTGGGTGTGCTGGTGACGGTGCAGAAGTACAAAGTAGGAGCAGCTCTTGCAAAGGCCTTGACGCAGGAATGAACTCGATGTCTTGGAGGAACCCAGAAACGAGCAGAGGGAGGGGTTTCTGGGAGGAGCAGAGGCTAGAAAGGCAGTGCAAGCCGGTTGGGAGGTCTGCAGAGGGGAGTGACCCTGAAGAGACAGTGAGGCCAGGGGTCTCCGGGCTGCTGCAGGGACCTGCGGGCAGAGAGCAGTGGGCAGTGGGAGGACGGTCACCGGGTGGGAGCTGGCAGGGGTGATGTGGGCCGTCTGGGACCCACCAGCTGCTTCTGTAGCTGAAAATGGCTTTTCCCTTTTGTTCCTACTCTGGTGTGCAAGGGGACCTCAAAATAATTTTTTGTGTGCGTGAGTGTAATAAAGTGAGGAAGTCAGCCTAATTGGACGGGTGTGTGTGTATTTTGTCGCTCAGTTGTGTCCAACTCTTCGTGACCCCATGGACTGTGACCCGCCAGGCTCCCCTGTCTAGGGGATTCTCCAGGCAAGAAGACTGGAGTGGGTTGTCATTCCCTTCTCCAGGGGATCTTCGCCTCCCAGGTGTTGAATCCAGGTCTCCGGCATTGCCGTCTGAGCTACTAGGGAAGGCCTAATTGGAGGACACAGTTTAAATGACCCAGGGTGGTCTTTTCAGAGTTGAGGACTGAGTGAAGTGTCTTGAAGTCCCTTGGTGCAGCTCCTGACCGGGCTGTGGGGAGGCTCCAGGGTGGGGCACGTGAAGATGCTCCGGAATCAGGAGTGAGGAGCAGGGAGTGGGCCTGGAGCTGGAGGAGCGGCCCCTCCCTGCCCGTCCAGCCACCAGGTGTCTCAGCGCCCCGCCTCCTCGGCCCACAGCCCCACCGCAGGCCTCATTCCGTGGGTTCCCTGCCAGGAGACTGAGCTTTGCCGCGTGTGGTCTCTGCCCCAGGCCTCGTGATCGCTTCTAGCGTCAAGGCCATTGTGGTCATCTCGGCTTCTCTTTCGTGCCCCTGTGCCTCCGCCTGCTTCTGTCCTCACCCCCGTGGAGGTAGCGCATGTGTGACCTGACCCCGGGACCACAGCACAGTAGCCCTGGGTCACCTCTCGCAGAGATGGTGCAGCACTCGGACATGAATTTTTTGTGTGTGTGGTTCACTGGAAGGAATGCAAGGGAGAAGTCCCTGGAGCTGAGAAGAGGGAACAACCCCTGTTCTTAGCTGTAGCCTGTTTCTTATCATTCGTCTGTCTTTCTGAGCTTGCTCATGAGAATGAAACTTTAATAGGTCGAAATCAAACTCTAGAGTTTACATATTTATTTTCAGTAATTTCATTTCATTTCTTATACCTTCTGGATCCTTAGTTGTCCATTGGGTGTGCATATGCCTCATCTCTTTTCCCATCCCTGATGACTTTCCTGTGATGTTTCTTAGTAAGCAGAAAATTTTAACTTTGATGTAGTCGAAATTTATAAATTATTTACTTTATGGGTTGTGGCTTTTTGGACCTTGTTTAAGACATCCGTTCCTACCCCGCTGTCAGGAAGTATTCTTAAGTTCTATATTTAATGCATTTTCTATGAGAAACTCAAGTAATTTGGATTTCTAACCTCACGAACACATCAAAATTAATTTGTATATTAAATTATTTTCCATATTTAGCCTTTCACATTTCAGTCTGAAGTTCATCTGCAGTTAATTTTGATGTGTTCTGTGAGGTTGGAAATCCAAATTGATTTCTGTTCTATGAATATGTATTAGCCTCAGTTCAGTTGAAAAGACTGTCCTTTCTACTTCTGTGGTGTATCACATATCAGGATGAGTGTGAGTCTCTTCTGTTGGTCTATTCTATGCCCATACCATGCTCTTATTTTTTAAAAAATCTTGATTTCGGAGAGGACATTCTTCAAGAGGGTCTTAACGTGTCTTGGCCATTTAAAATTTTAGAATCAACTTAGTCAAGTTCCACACTCCCCAAATAAAGTTTGGGGATCTGAAGTGGGAGTGCATTGAATCTATGAATTAATTTGAAGAAAACCGATAGTTTATAATACCGAATCTTTCTCTAAAGTCTTTTAAAACATCTTTTAAAAAAATTCTGTAGTTTTTTTTCTTAGACACATTCCATATCTTTTGGCATTTCACATATTTTTTCTACTTTTGCGAATATTATTTTTAAGGCTTAATTTTCTGTTTGCTATTTGTATAGAAATTTAGTTGGCTTTTCCGCATTGATAATTGATTATTCTGCATTGTTTAACTCTCCTAACAGCTTATGTGTGACTACCTTTGGGTGTTCTACGAACAATCATATCATTTATGAAGAATTCAAATATAAGACTTTCTCTCCAAGCCTTATACCGCGTGTTACTTCCGCCACTGCACTAGCTGGATCTGTTTACTTGTCCAGAAAGGTGGACATATTTGTTGTTCTAATTTCAAAGGGAAATTTTCTGCCCTTAAGCATGAAATATGAAGTTTGCTGTAGCATTTTGGGGGAGGGAGTAGATAATTTAATAAAGATAAAAGACGTGATTTCTATTCCTCCTTTTCTAAGGGTTTTGAATCATGAATATTGAATTTTACTAAAAATATTTTCTGTATTTGTTAAGAAGATTATACTATTTTTCTGTTTTTAGACTGTTAATGTGAGAAGTTAGATTCCTGATTTTGGCATGTTAAACCAGCTTAGTATCTGGGATAAAATCAGCTTAATATTTTATGTATTAGTGACTTCAGTTTGGTGATGCTTTGAGTGGGAGTTTTTGTGTCTTGTGTTCGTGAAAGCTTAGTTTGTGATTTTTTTTCCCTTTTCGTACCAACTTTGTTGTTAAAATAAGACCTTGAAAACTTTGATTTCATTCTGAGGTTCCCTGAGGAGTAAAAATTAAGCTTTTTGATGTGAGAACCACTGTTGCATTGAAATAGGACTGTTTACCTATGCATGTAGTGCAGGGAATATCAAATATTTGGAATTGATTTCCCTTGGAAGATTTCAAATTATGTTCAGAATGCTTCAGTTTGGTTAAGGAGAAAATTCCTTTATAATAAATTGTTTCACAGATGAAAAGAGTTCTTTTCAAAGTCATTGCAAGAATGTTGTTGACTTGTATGTCATGGGCTCATCCTTTGATGAACCATTTTTTAAAAAGATAATTAGATTTAAAACTTGCCCATGATCCCATTTCAGTCTCTGAATGGAATGTCAGTGTGGAAAGAGCTTATCTTTTCCTGGATGACCTGTGATACTAACAGTTTGGGGACTGAGTCAGTAATTGAGTTTTATACTTTCTAAATAAAAAAAAGAGTTTTTGGAAGCAAAAGGCAAGTGTTGTAAGTTTAAAAAGTAAAATTAAATAAAAACTGCATGATGTAAAATATTTTAAAAATTTGATTAATTTGGCTGCGCTGGGTCTTAGCTGCGGCTCGCGGTGGCTTCTCTCTGTTGAGGTGTGCAGGCTTCGCTTGCTGTGGGACACGGGCTCTAGAGCCAGCTTCGGTGGTCGCAGTACTTGGACTTACTTGCATGTGGGTTCCTACCCCCCTAGGGATTGAACCCACGTCCTCCGCATTGGAAGGTGAATTCTTAACCCCTGGACTCCCAGGGAACTCCTAAAATACATGTTATAATTTAGGTTGATGTTAATTAACTTTCCAGGGCATATATATCTTTCTCTGTATTAACATATTCTTTGCGAGAGTGTGCAAAAACCACCTGGCAACCGCGATGCTGTAACTTGCTCAGCTCCTGGGGCCCTCGCATCCCTAGTGATAATAACCTCCTCCCCCGGCATTTCTGAGGTAGTCTGGGAAAGGACCTAGAGCCGAGTGCAGGTGAGGAAATATATATGTGTGTGTAATCAATGGATACCACTGACAGTTGAAGCAAATTGGATGTTAAGGAGCCTGAATCCATAAAAGAGCAAAGGGTGCTAAGCGGTGGCTTTCACGAACTCCTGGCTATTCATATCCTTTACTGCAAACTTGATATGTTACTGATCAGATGGTAGTGTCCCCAGGTTTCGTGGTGGCGATGAGCTGGTAAAGGAAATATTAGCATTTTAGAATAAGAGAAGACATTAGCCACCATGCAGTATAGTGTCCTCATCCCAGGGATGAGACAGACTAGTGGCGTGCCTGAGATCCGAAAGGTAATTATTAGAGTTGAGACTAGATTTGTTTGTTTCTTCATTCATGTGTTCATTACACATTTACTGAGAACCTAGTGTGTGTGGGAAGTTGTACCTACTGGGGATACGGTGGTGAACAAGGTCCTTCCCTCCCAGGACCTGTATTCCACAGGAGGAGGCTGGCTGTGAGCAAAGTGACCGGTGTGGAGAAGTGGCCAGAAGGGAAAGGGAGTGAGTGGGGAGAAGGTGATGGGGTGCTTTGGGTGGGGTGGTCCCTGAGGAGTGACCTTTGGAATGAGGGCATGAGCCTGTGGTCTTGGAAAAGGGAAGAATGTTTTAGGGAGAGGGAACAGGAAGCCCAGGTGGTCAGTGCCACCAGATCAGAGGGGGGCGGGCTGAGGCGGGTTGGCCGGGGAGGTGGGCACCGAGGTGGCCATGGTGGGGCCCGAGCCAGGTCGCCAGGGCTGGAGGCCTGGGGAGAACCTTCGCGAATTACTGGTCAGCGTGGGAGGACGTTGGAAAGTTTAGCCCAGGGAAAGGACCCCAGCTGACGGCAGGAGTGCAGGGTGCCGGCTGGCTGCTGTTGAATCATCTGAAGAGAGGCCAGCGTGGTTTGACGGCAAGAAACCAGGGTAACTGAGCCAGAGAGACAGTGGGATGGCTTCTGATGTGTTCTAAAGGTTCAGCAGTGGGACTGGCGGCAGTGTTGGGCGCAGGACGCTGGGGAAACCCAGGCTCCTCACCGTTCCGCCGTCCCCTTCCGCCCCGCTGCCCTCCTTGGAAAGCTTTGCCAGGACGCACGTTCCCTGGGCATATTTCAGTCACGGCTCCGGGCCTTTCGCTGGGCAGACAGCCTTCTTGTCTGCGGTGATGGACCTTTCATTTACAGCACACCTGCCCACAGGGGTCACTAACTCCGCATCCGATTGGCTTGAAATGCCCGCACCTGGTGCAGTTTTGATGCACCTCTGGAGACGTCACAAAGTTTTCCTCTCATCTCTGCATTGACCTGAAAATCCACTAGGTCTTTTTGAGGTGAGGTTTGGCTTCGAGATAAGACGGGGTGTTATCATGGCAGTGGCAGCTCAGCGTGTTGGCAGCTAAAAGAAATCATCCTGGAAGGAGGAGGGAATCTATTGGTTTGTGCTCGTTCACTGCAGAGAGGTGTCTGCATACAGAGCAGGCCCGATAATGCAGCGTTTCGATGGTGCCAGCTTATTAAATGGACGGAGGACCACGCTCAGGGAGGCAGCGTCCCCCGACTCCATGCAGTGACACCGAGTCTCGACTCTGAATTGATGCCAAAGGCAGATCCGTTCAGTTTCATGAATACTGATTGCCGGCTGTTGTTTTTTTTTTTTTTTTCCTCCTCCTTCTCAAATGCAGGGAACACGTGTTCAAGCAGGATTTCTCCACTAATGAAATACTCCTTTTCATGTAGGCTGTTACCGCAGGATTTTGTTCACGCTTCTTATCGCAACTCAGTGGCACTGGTGTTCTTTGAAGGAAAAATACGCAATAGACACCCCGATGACTGGTTTTTGAGCGGGACTCCAGAGGCTGGATGAAATGAGCATTTTTACATCTCCCATTTCGGATTCTCCCCCCCCGCTGAGTTACCAAAGGGAGGAATGCATGGAGTTGGTGTGTTTCCAAAACTGGCCAGGTTGAAAGGTTCCAAAACATGCCAGGTTGAAAGTTTTCTCACGAAGCAAATGCCCCATCTTTTTAGGCAGTCTATGAGGGTCACAGTGTGTTTCATTCTGAGAGCGAATATGGGTGGAAGTGGATCTGTTTAGTTGCCGTGGAGCCCAGTGTTGGAGCAGCATCTGGACTGCAGGAGTGGTTTCAGTGCTCAGAGATGTTCCCAGGAGAGTCAGGGTCAAGGTCCCGTGTTAGCCCCTGATCAGCTTTGTGCCAATTATGTGCCAGTCTGTGCATAGACTTCAGATCCTTAGATCAGAGAGTACCTGTGAGTGATCTAGGGAATCTCGTAAAGCGTGGGAGTCTTGGCCTTTTAAAGCGACCTCTCGGTTGCATCTCATCCGTTTTGTCAGTTTCCTCCTCAGACTCCACCCTTTGCACTTCCTGGGCATCAGTCCTTGCCAGGTCTCTTGCAGAAGCATTCTGTCCAGGCAGGTTTCTTTCAGGCAGGAAGGGAATGAGAGGCTAATGAGAAAGAGGCTGAGAGCAGAGAGGGGAGAGGATGACCAGCTGGGGAGGCCGGAGAGCTCAGGAAAAGGGCCCTGTGTGCAGCCAGACCTCCTGCCTGTGTGCAGGCTCCTCCCTCCGTGTCATCTGGCCCTCCTGCAGGGTTTATCCTTGCCTGCTCCCGCCCTTAGCAGCCAGTGGACGATGACCGTGCGCCGTCAGCCCCTCCCTGCAGGTCTGACCTGCGTCTCTGGTCTCCTTAGTCCCGTCCTCCTGGTGTCACCTCATCCTTGGCAGCTTCCCCACCGCTTTCCTCTTGCCGCCCTCATCCTGCTCTGCTCTCTGCGGGCTGTCTCGGTTGGTTGGTGGTCCATCATCCGGTCCCCAGGGCACTCCCAACCTTCCCTGCAACAGCGCATCAGTTACTGGTTAGAATATAAAGACGTTTTCTAATGAAGCTTTTTTTCAAGTTTTTTTTTTACAGAGTAACTCATGCCCATGGTTAGAAAGCTGACTTGTGCAGAAATGGCGTAGAATTAAAGAACTCTTGTCTTCCTGACCTCACCTCCCTGCTCCCTCCCTGTTCCCAGAGAAGGGAACCCTTCTTGCGCCCCTCTTCTGGCAGCCCCTGCTGTGTATCTGAACTGTACTTAAGCCGATGTTTCCTCACGTGTCGGCGTGGACGGCATCTGCTGGCTTCCAGCCACACTTTCTGCTTCTCCAACTCCTTGACCTAGCATCGCTGTGTCAGTGTTCAGGTCTCCTAGTTCAGAAACGTAAGTAACATAGATTGTGTATCCTGCCTCATCCCTCCAGGCGGAGTCACCTGGTCCCTGACTTGCTGGGACCTCACCGTCTCTCCCTGTGCCCTTCGGTCCCTTCCAGCTGACTTGCCAGCTGCCCGGGTAGATACCTTGCACGTGATAACGCTGATCCAGCGATTTCCCCTCAGAGCTTTGAGACGCTGCTCCACACTGGGGTCCTCTGTTGCGGATAAGCCTGATCTCAGCCGAATTGTGTTTCCTTTGCAGGTGATCTGTGCTTTTTCTTTGGGAACCTTTAGAATAGCCTCTTTACTTTGGGGTTCTGAAATTTCTCTGTTGTGTTCAGGAGTGTGTGCTTGTGTGTGTGTTTTATTTCCCCAATTCTCCAATTTTCCCTACTAATTTTCTCCCATTTTCTCTGTTCACTTTTTTCCTAGAACTTCTGTTAGATGATGGACAACTGGACAAATTGGAACTTATCTTTTAGATGCCTATATTTTCTTTTCCTGTATTCTGGATGGCTTTCTCTGTTTTATCTACCAATCTTTTATTGATTAAAGAGTTGGTGAGAAATATGCGCACCAGCCCAAAACCAAGGGATGGACTTGGAGACACGAAGCACAGTGAAAGCGAGACTTTTAATGATGGTCTTGCAGGATGGGGTGTCTGGTGGGCAGGCACTCCCAGGGCGGTTGAAACGAGCAATTTATTCCCTGACACACAGGTGCCCCCCCACCCCGGTTCCTCTTTGGCTGAGTACTGTGGGGTGTACAATCTTCCTGGAGGTCACCTGTCTCAATATTTCCTTATGGGGTATCCTTTTTTCTCCCTTTCCAACTTATATCCTCAGTTTTCAAGGAGGACTTTCTTGCTAGTTTATCCCTTCACCCAACATCCTGTTTGCTTGGGACCCTCCAGGTGCATGAATTCTGTCTCCTCTGCGTCTTTAGGCCAGTTTAGAGCCAGGGCACAGGGAATGGGTGGATTCCTGTCTCTTTCGAATCTCCCTCCCCCAACCCTAAGTTTAAAGAGTCCAGGCCTCAACTTTATCTAAAGAACCCAGGCTTCAACTTTGTCTAGAACATGGACCACTTCAAGTAAATTTCTGTTTCTTACAAGTTTTTTTTTTTGTGGGTGTCTACTTTTTTGTTCTGCGATTGATTTTTTCATAACATCCTGAACTTATTTATGGATGCAGTGTTTTTTGAGCCTTTGAGAGTAATGATTGCATTTTAAAAACTTCTTTTAAAGGGACAGAAGCTTCTCATGTACCCTCTGTTCCCATGCACCCATAGCCTTGCCTGTTGTACCACTCCTCACCAGAGTGGTACCCATGGAACAGGTGATGAACCTCGATTGGCACAATCACCCAAAGTCTGTAGTTTGTGTTAAGATACTCTTGGTGTTGTATATCCTGGGTGGTTTAGTCACCCTGTCATATCTGACTCTTTTGTGCCCCCATGGACTGTAGCCCACCAAACTCCTCTGCCCATGGAATTTCCCAGGCAAGAATCCTGGAGTGGGTAGCCGTTTCCTCCTCCAGGGGATCTTCCCGACCCAGGGATTGAACCCATGTCTCCTGCATTGGGAGGCAGATTTTTTTTGTTTTTTGTTTTTTTTAGCACTGAGCCACCCATGGGTTTGAATAAATGTATACTGACTTGTTTTCATCGTAAATTTACATTATCATACTGAGTATTTTCACTGCCCTGAAAATCCTCATACTCCACCTCAGCACCTGTCCCACCACTCCATCTCTTGGATCCACTGATATTTAACTGTCTCCACAGTTTTTTTTCCTTTCTGGCAGCATTTTTTGATAGTTGGACTCATAGCACAGTGTGTAGCCTTTTCAGCTTAGCTTCTTTCCCTTAGTTGCATGCACTCAAGTTTCCTCCGTGTCTTTCATGGCCTCAGAGCTCATTTATTTTTACACTGAATAATATTCCATTGTCTGGATGTACCCACAGTTCGATTATTCACACGTGAAGGACACCTTGCTTGTTTCCAAGCTCTGACAGCTATGAATAAAGCATCTATAAAAATCCGTGTGCAGGTTTTGTGTAGACATGCGTCTTCAGCTCCTTTTGGTAGATATCAAGGAGTATGACTGCTGGATTCTATGTTAAGAGTATAAGTAGTTTTATAAGAAACAGCCAGACTGTCTTCTAAAGTGGGGCTCTTCTATTTTGCATTCCCACCAGCAGAGAATGACAATTCCTATTGCTCCACATCCTTGCCAGCATTTGGTGTTGTCAGTGTTTGGAATTCTAGCCATTCTAATGGGTGTGTAGTGTTATTGTTGCTTTAATTTGCACTTCCTTGATGACGTCTGATGTTGAATATCTTTTCCTGTGCTTATTTGCCATCTGCGTGGCAATAAGGTATCTATTCAGTGAGGTGTCTGTTAAGACATTGGCCTGTTTTTTAAGGAGCTTTTTTGTTTTCTTCTTGAGTTTTAAGAGTTCTCCATATATTTTGAATAACAGTCTTTTATCAGATGTGTATTTTCACATTTTTTCCCCAGTCTGTGGCTTGTCTTCTTGACATTGTCTTTAGCACAGCAGAAGGTTTTTAATTTTAATGAACCCAGCCTACCAACTTTTTCTTTTATGGATTGTGTCTTTGGTGTTGTAGCTAAATACTCATCTGTGTATTCTCTTATGTCATTCTGTGAGTTTTATAGTTTTGCATTTTACACTTAGGTCTGTGATCCATTTTAATTGAGTTTTTGTGAAAGATGTGTCTAGATTCGCTTTTTTGCATGTGGATGGTCCAGTTGTTCAAGCATCATTGTCAAAAGACTCTCTCTGTGGGCTTCCCTGGTGGCTCAGCGGTAAACAATCCACCTGCCGGTGCAGGAGAAGCAGATTTGATCCCTGGTCCGGGAAGGTCCCATGTGCCACGGAGCACCCGAGCCCATGTGCCACGACTACCGAGCCTGTGTTCTGGAGCCCCTGTGTTGCAGCTGCTGAAGCCTGAGCATCCTGGAGCTTCTGCTCCACAACGAGAGGGGCCTGCACTATGAGAAGCCCGCGCACCACAACTAGAGAGCAGCTCTGCTCCCCGCAACTGGAGGGAGGGCCACACAGCAGTGAAGACCCAGCATGGCCTAAATAAATAAACAAGCATTAAAAGAAAGACTGTCCTTGCTCCATTGTATTACTGCCTTTTGCTCCTTTGTCAAAGGTCAGTTGACTGTGTTTAGGTGGGTGGGCCTATTTCTGGGCTCTCTCTTCTGTTTCATTGATTTATAGCTCTATTCTTTGATCAACCCTTACTGTCTTGATTACTGTGGTTTAGTCACCAAGTCCTGTCTGACTTTTGCAGCCCCATGGATAGTAAGTCTTGAAGATGGGTAGTATGAGTCCTCCAGTTTTGTTTTTCTCCTTCAGTTTTGCATGGGTCACAAAAGAATCCCACACGAATCAGCAACTAAACAGAAACAAATATATATATGTATATGTTTCAGTGCTGCTCCCTCAATTTGTCCTACCCTCTCCTTCCCCCGCTGTGTCCATAAATCTGTTCTCTATGTCTGTGTCTATTGCTGCCCTGTAAATAGGTTTATCAGCACTAGTTTTCTAGATTCCATATATATGTGTTCAGTTCAGTTCAGTCGCTCAGTCGTGTCTGACTCTTTGTGACCCCCTGAATCGCAGCACTCCAGGCCTCCCTGTCCATCACCAACTCCCGGAGTTCACTCAGACTCACTTCCATCGAATCGGTGATGCCATCCAGCCATCTCATCCTCTGCTGTCCCCTTCTCCTCCTGCCCCCAATCCCTCCCAGCATCAGGGTCTTTTCCAGTGAGTCAGCTCTTTGCATGATATGGCCAAAGTATTAGAGTTTCAGCTTTACCATCAGTCCTTCCAAGTATACGTGTTAGTATATGATATTTGCTTCTCTCTTTATGACTTACTCCACTGTGTATTACAGGCTGTATGTTCATCCACCTCGCTAGAACTGACTCAAATGCATTCTTTTTTATGGCAGAAGTGATATCCCATTGTATATCTATATCTATCTGTGTGTGTATATATACACACACACACACAGACACATCACAACTTCTTTATCCATTGAGCAGTCAGTGGACATCTAGGTTGCTTCCATGTCCTGGCTATTGTAAATAGTGCTGCAGTGAACACTGGGGCTTTTTCAATTACGGATTTCTCAGGATATATGCCCAGTAGTGGGATTGCTGGGTCACGTGGTAATTTATTCCTAATTGTTTAAGGAATCTCCATACTGTCTGCTGTAGTGGCTGTATCAGTTTACAGCCAACGAAAAAGCAGGGAGACACATCTGTTAACGCCAAATTGCTAACAGTAGTTACTTTGTCAGTGTGGGGTGAGGACCCAGAGTACTGTGTCTATTTACCTTATGTAATTCTGTGTTCCATCGGAGAAGGCAATGGCACCCCACTCCAGTACTTTTGCCTGGAAAATCCCATGGACAGAGGAGCCTGGTAGGCTGCAGTCCATGGGGTCACTAGAGTCGGACACGACTGAGCGACTTCACTTTCAGTTTTCACTTTCATGCATTGGAGAAGGAAATGGCAACCCACTCCAGTGTTCTTGCCTGGAGAATCCCAGGGACGGGGGAGCCTGCTGGGCTGCCATCTATGGGGTCGCACAGAGTCAGACACGACTGAAGCGACTCAGCAGCAGCAGCGGCAATGCTGTATTCCAACCAGTCCATCCTGAAGGAGATCAGCCTTGGGGTTTCTTTGGAAGGAATGATGCGAAAGCTGAAACTCCAGTACTTTGGCCACCTCATGCGAAGAGTTGACTCATTGGAAAAGACTCTGATGCTGGGAGGGATTGGGGGCAAGAGAAGAAGGGGACGACAGAGGATGAGATGGCTGGATGGCATCACTGACTCGATGGACATGAGTCTGAGTGAACTCCGGGAGTTGGTGATGGACAGGGAGGCCTGGCGTGCTGTGATTCATGGGGTCGCGAAGAGTCTGACACGACTGAACGACTGAACTGAACTGAATGCTGTGTTTGTTTTCCCTAACTATTTAGATGCCTGCCAGGCTCCTCTGTCCTTGGGATTCTCCAGGCAAGAATACTGGAGTGGGTAGCGATTCTCTTCTCCAGGGGATCTTCCTAACCCAGGGATTGAACCCAGGTCTCCTGAACTGCAGGCAGATTTGCTACTGTCTGAGTCACCAGGGAAGCCCCAGTAAAAAGAAGTACATAAAATCCTAAATATACCTCAGAGAATTATTTAAAGTGAACACCCATGTAACCACTGTCCAGATCAAGACCTAGGACCACCCAGCCCCACAGAAGCTCTGCTGTATCCTTCCTTCACCCCTCAGTAACCATTGTCCAGATTTGTAAGGTTATCACTGCCTTGGCTTTCCTTCTAGGTTTATCTAAGTAGTGACTTTGGCATTGCCCTTCTTTGGGACTGGAATGAAAACTGACCTTTTCCAGTCCTGTGGCCACTACTGAGTTTTCCAAATTTGCTGGCATTTGAGTGCGGCACTTTCACAGCATCATCTCTTAGGATTTGAAGTAGCTCAACTGGAATTTAGTGATGCTTCCTAAGGCCCACTTGACTTCACATTCCAGATTGTCTGGCTCTAGGTGAGTGATCATACCATCGTGGTTATCTGGGTCATGAAGATCTTTTTTGTAGTTCTTCTGTGTATTCTTGCCACACATAGTTCTTCGGTATATTCTTGCCACCTCTTCTTAATCTTTTCTGCTTCTGTTAGGTCCATACCATTTCTGTCCTTTATCAAGCCCATCTTTGCATGAAATGTTCCCTTGGTATCTCTCATTTTCTTGAAGAGATCTCTAGTCTTTTCCATTCTGTTGTTTTCCTCTGTTGCTTTGCATTGATCGCTGAGGATGGCTTTCTTATCTCTCCATGCTATTCTTTGGAACTCTGCATTCAAATGGGTATATCTTTCCTTTTCTCCTTTGCATTTTTCTTCTCTTCTTTTCTCAGATACTTGTAAGGCCTCCTCAGACAACCATTTTGCCTTGTTGCATTTCTTTTTCTTGGGGATGGTCTTGATCCCTGCCTCCTGTACAATGTCACGAACCTCCGTCCATAGTTCTTCAGGCACTCTGTCTATCAAATCTAATCCCTTGAATATGTTTCTCACTTCCACTGCATAATCATAAGAAATTTGACTTAGGTCATACCTGAATGGTCTGGTGGTTTTCCCTACTTTCTTCAATTGAAGTGTGAATTTGGCAATAAGGAGTTCATGATCTGAACCATTGCCAGGAGAAATATCAATAACCTCAGATATGCAGATAACACCATCCTTATGGCAGAAAGTGAAGAGGAACTAATGAAGTGAAAGAGGAGAGTGAACAAGGTGGCTTAAAACTCAACATTCAAAAATCTAAGATCATGGCATGTGGTCCCATCACTTCATGGCAAATAGATGGAAAACAATGGAAACAGTGACAGACTTTATTCTCTTGGGCTCTAAAACCACTGCAGATGATGACTGCAGCCATGAAATTAAAAGACGTTTACTCCTTGGAAGAAAAGTTATGACCAACCTAGACAGCATATTAAAAAGCAGAGACATTACTTTGCCGACAAAGGTCCGTCTAGTCAAAGCTATGGTTTTTCCAGTCGTCATGTATGGATGTGAGAGTTGGACTCTAAAGAAAGCTGAGTACCGAAAAATTGATGCTTTTGAACTGTGGTGTTGGAGAAGACTCTTGAGAGTCCCTTGGACTGCAAGGAGATCCAGTCAGTCCATCCTGAAGGAAATCAGTCCTGAATATTCATTGGAAGGACTGATGCTGAAGCTGAAACTCCAATACTTTGGCCACCGGATGTGAAGAACTGACTCTTTTGAAAAGACCCTGAAGCTGGGAAAGATTGAAGGCTGGAGGAGAAGGGGACAACAGAGGATGAGATGGTGGGATGACATCACTGACTTGATGAACATGAGTTTGAGCATGCTCCAGGAGTTGGTGATGGACAGGGAAGCCTGGTGTGCTACAGTCCATGGGGTCGCAAAGAGTTGGACACCACTGAGAGACTGAGCTGAAGTGAAGTAGTGACTTTTTTGAGATTGATTCAAGATGAATCCTGATTTAGAATCACGCTTAAGAGGAGTTGTTTGGGGGCATCTGTGGCTTGCATACATTTGTGTGGAGTTCATTCTCATGGTTCAGTTCAGTTCAGTCGCTTAGTCACGTCCAACTCTTTGCGACCCCATGAATTGCAGCATGCCAGGCCTCCCTGTCCATCACCAACTCCCGGAGTTCACCCAGACTCACGTCCATTGAGTCAGTGATGCCATCCAGCCATCTCATCCTCTGTCGTCCCCTTCTCCTCCTGCCCCCAATCCCTCCCAGCATCAGAGTCTTTTCCAATGAGTCAACTCTTTGCATGAGGTGACCAAAGTACTGGAGTTTCAGCTTTAGCATCATTCCTTCCAAAGAAACCCCAGGGCTGATCTCCTTCAGAATGGACTGGTTGGATCTCCTTGCAGTCCAAGGGACTCTCAAAGAGTCTTCTCCAGCACCACAGTTCAAAAGCATCAATTCTTCGGCGCTCAGCCTTCTTCACAGTCCAACTCTCACATCCATACATGACCACAGGAAAAACCGTAGCCTTGACTAGACGGACCTTTGTTGGCAAAGTAATATCTCTGCTTTTGAATATGCTATCTAGGTTGGTCATAACTTTCCTTCCAAGGAGTAAGCGTCTTTTAATTTCATGGCTGCAGTCACCATCTGCAGTGATTTTGGAACCTAAAAAAATAAAGTCTGACACTGTTTCCACTGTTTCCCCATCTATTTCCCATGAAGTGATGGTACCAGATACCATGATCTTCGTTTTCTGAATGTTGAGCTTTAAGCCAACTTTTTCACTCTCCACTTTCACTTTCATCAAGAGGGTTTTTAGTTCCTCTTCACTTTCTGCCATAAGGGTGGTGTCATCTGCATATCTAAGGTTATTAATATTTCTCCCGGTAATCTTGATTCCAGCTTGTGTTTCTTCCAGTCCTTCCAGTTTTTTCTCATGGTTACCTATGGCTATAGTTCATTCATTTTCATTGCTGCAAAATATTCCATCGTGTGAGTATGCTGCTGCTGTTGCTAAGTCACTTCAGTCATGTCCGACTCTATGCGACCCCATAGACGGCAGCCCACCAGGCTTCCCCATCCCTGGGATTCTCCAGGCAAGAACACTGGAGTGGGTTGCCATTTCCTTCTCCACTGCATGAAAGTGAAAAGTGAAAGTGAAGTCGCTCAGTCATGTCTGACTTTTAGCGACCCCATGGACTGCAGCCTACCAGGCTCCTCTGTCCATGGGATTTTCCAGGCAAAAGTACTGGAGTGGGGTGCCATTGCCTTCTCCATCGTGTGAGTATAGGGTGGTTTATTTAGCCAGTCTGTCATTTATGGACATTTTGTCTTGTGCCCAGTTTTACACTATTGTAAATAATGCTGCTAGGAACTTTCTCAAACAGATATCTTGAGAAATGGGCACTCTTGGTTCTGCCAAGTGTAACAGACAATGGGGAGTGGAATGCTGGTCGTAGAGTGTGTATGTCTTTAGCCTTGCTAGATACTGCCAACAGTTCTAAAGGGGTTATACCAATTTATGCAACATCTGAGAAAACAGTGTCAGATTTTAAAAAATTACCATTCTGGTGGGTATAGAGCAGCACCTTATTGTAGTATTTCTTTATGTTTTCCTGATGGCTGAGTTGAACATTTTTTTACTTATCACATAGATACTTCGTTTTCTTCTTCACTGTTCAGTTATCTTTTTCTTTTTGATTCATAGGGTGTTTTAAAAATGTGTTTTGGATTCAAATTATCTGTCAGTTTTATGTGATACAAACATCTTTTGCCACTCTGTGACTTGCCTTTCTATTTCCTTTGGGGTATCTTTTAATAAACAGATTTTTTTATTGTGTTCTAATCAGTATTTGTGGTTAGTGCTTTTTCTGTCTTATGTAATAAATCTTTTCCTAATCAGAGGTCAAGAAGTTGTTATCTTGTACTTCTTTTTTAAACCTTGCTTTTTCTTTCACATTGAAGTCTTCTGCCTGGAATTGACTCTGGTGTGTGGTATGAAGTCAGGCTCAAATATCTGTACTAAAAGCAAATAGACTACAAGCCTATGTTTCTTTAGCAATGCTGATTTTTGTGATACCCACATTTTGAATGTAGTCATGCTTTTATCATGTAGAAAGTCTGTCTTTAATTTCACTAAAAATTATTTCAACTTGCAAGTGTGAATCTGGAAATGGAACTGAACTTGCTTTAGAAATCTTTCTTTTTCCCAGGAGAATGTGTCTGTTAGCAAAAAAAAAAAAAAAAAAAAAAAGAAGCTTAAAATAGCAGTGATTATTTTCTGCATGCAAATCTATTGGAAAGAAAAGCATGCACCTGGAAGAAATTTAAGATGTAATCTAGTGCAGGATTTTACCTCTAAGAAGTGAACTGTTCTCACTTTTGATACAATTCCAGAAAAAGAAAATTCCATACCCTCTTCTGGTAATATTTGCTACACTTTACTCTCGTTGAGTTTTCCTTATGTTATGTCTTAAGTTCATTTTCTTACTCCGTTTCAAATGGAAAGAGAAGAATTGGGCCAACATCTTGTGTCTATAATAACCTTTCATTCACCTGATGGCCATTGCTAAGTCCCACATCAGCCCTCTCTTCGTTTTAAATCCATTTGTTTAGCTCTTTCTTTTAAGCCAATTCTCAAATTCTGTAATTACTGCTTTTTTCCTGCCTAAATTCTCTCCATGTCATCTGTAAATTATTATTTAGAGGCTCAGAAATTGAACACAATACTTTTGCCAACGTATGACCAAATTCTCATTAACAAATGAGGACGTTACTCTGTTTAGAGTGTTCTCTAGCCAAGACTTCTAACCTAAATTCTTTTTCACGATGATAAGATTTTTGGACATTAAGGCTAATACATGGTAGCTTGAGCGCACTTGTTTGTTTCTGCTTCCCGAAGTTACCCCAAATGCTAGACAGCAAATAAAACAGGCATAAATCCACATGGACAGGGAAGTTAGGAGAGGAGCCTTGGCGGACGTGGGAAAGGGAGTGGGGGAGTAGGAATTGAATTAACGGGGGGAGGAGACAGCCAGGCTTGCATGCTCCATCCCTGGATTAGGGGCCTAGAAGCTTCTTCCCTGGGAAATTGTTCGGTTGAGGAGATAAGACGTAAGTTCACCGTTTCGGATTCTACATGCACGGCCGAGGGTCACGATGCCTTGAGGGTTGTCTCCAACAGGAAAGGGACCAAAGCAGATACATAATCAGGGAAAACAGAGGGAAATGTGGAGAGCAAAAAAGGTCAGCAAATTATAAGTGGTATTCTTTGAAAGATTAGAGAATATATTGCATCTGTGAGATAGGGCTTGGAAATTGATGGCCGGAACCCTTCAGTGAAAGAGTTGGAATGTTGATAACAGAAAACATGAGAGAAAAGAGGAGGAAACAGAGGCTCCTCTTAGGAAGTCCAAAATCTGATTAATAGGAGTCTTAGAAAGAAAAAAAAATATGGGAGAGAAAATTAAAGGAGAATGATATAGAATAGGCTTTCAAAATTAAAGGACATAAATTTCCATCAAGAAGGTGCATTAAGTGCAATGTATAAGAAAAAGGACCCATTCCAAAACATTGATAATCTGATAAAGCCTGTGAATAAAAGACATTTTTCTTTAAAGTTTTAAGTAAGAGAAAAGTAGGTCCTTTACAAAGATCAAGAATCTCACTTCTCAGCTATAATAGTGGAACATACAAGACATAGAGCTTTTACCCCCAAATTTGAGGGAAAATAGCCTCCAATCTGGAGTCCTGTACCTGGCTGGATTGTCAGCCAAATGCAAGAGTAGAATAAGTCTATTTTCACACAGACATGAAAGGTCCCAAAAATTGGCCTCCCATGACTCTTTCTTGGATAGCTACTGAAGGAAGTGCTCTGCCATGATGAGATAATAAGCCAGACATGCTGGAATTGGGGGAAAGTGAAGAAATTCCCCCCATGGGAGGTGAGGAGAAGTATCAGGTGACACCTAGATATCACCTGTGTGAGGCCCAGAGAACAACCTTTCCAGATCAGACAGGAGGGTGGAGGGATCAGGAGAGGGAAACGGGGCAGGCAGAGAGAGTCCCAGGTGTTGACCTGTGAGGAGACGCATGTTCTAGTTCTATGCTGGAGTTTGGGGAAGGCGTAAAATGGAAAACGGAGCTCATGATTAACACTGGGTAAAACAAACGGTTGCATGAGAAAAGCAATGTCATTATAGTACACCACGGGGCCCGACTTGGAACAGTACTTAACGGAATATAATGGTGTAGTGCCGACGCTGAGCATTATTGCATCTCAACACTGATACAGTTGAGAAGGTTTGGTGGGGGCGAAGGGACACATGTGCAGAATGAAGGCAGGAGGCCCAAATCTTCGACCTTTGATAGTGGAAAGCCCGGAGACAGTAAAAATGGTTCAGAAGCACCAGTTGAAGGGGATATATTAAAACATGCATGTAAATACTAAAGCAAAACAGCTAAAAGGGTGGGAAGTGACTGCCTTTGGCCCCATGACTAAGGAGTGGGAGGTGGCAGGGGTCCGCCTTGTTTAACTGTGAGCCGGTAGTGGCATTCGATTTGGGAATTACGTGTGTGCAGTTCCACGGACAGAGGAGCCTACAGGCCACGGGGACGCACAGAGTCGGACACCACTGAGCGACGGAGCACTGAACGCATTATTTTGCTAAAAGTAAAATAATCCACAGACATGAAAATGTCCTTGCACATGTGCGTTTTCCTTTTTTATGTATTTCACAAACTTTTTTATTTAAGAAAAACTAACAGCAGTGAGTTTTATGGAATATATCGAAAAGGTAACGTTTTTTAATTTGTGAACCCTGGGTTCAGAGTCGTGGCTGCTCTGATATTGGATGTTGGAATCTGTGAGAACTTCGCTTTATTACTCACACATGTAGTCTTCAGTTTATTCTTTAATATTTATTAAGCAGTAGGAAAAGGTGCCAGATTCATTGGCATTCAAATCTGCCTTCCTTGAGGAAAATTCCAATTATAATGAAATGGGCAAGTTGCCTTTTTCCGAGTTTAAGGATTAGTGTTGATTATGGTTTGGCTGAAATATACTCCATATGCACTATTTCTTTTAAACATTTAATAGTCAAGCCTATAGTCCTCTCCATCCAACTCTGGAAACTTCCAGAGTTCAGCCTCCCAGAGTCAGGTGAATGATGTGTTACATCACAGATAGGATTTCATAATAAGGTGCTTGGAACAGGAGCCAAGAGACCGCTGGTCTCTGCCCTCCCCGCTCCCTCACCATGGAGCCCACCCCTCCACCTTGTCCCCAGAACACACCCTGTGCCCCCAGGACCAGGCAGCAGCCTTCTTATCCTGTTTGCCTTTTATGTAAGTTTTGCTCTTTCCTTCACTTGTGAGTATTATTTATTGGTCAAATTTATTTTCCATATCAGTGATCTCTCTCTTTTCCACAGGAATCTTGAGTTATTATTATTATTTTTTCAAGTTTTTATTCATTTTAATTTTTGGCCACAACCCAGGGCATGTGGGGTCTCAGTTCCCCGACCTGTACCCCCTGTATTGCAAAGTAGATTTTTAACCACTGGACCATTGGGGAATCCCGGAAATTATTATTCTTGATGTAAGTTGAAAGTCCCTGGGATACACTGGACTGTGTCTTCTAAATACCTAAGTGCATTCTGATCCAAATGACCAGGCCTGGACCATAAATAAAAGATTTTTCCTCTTTCCCTCAACATGTTACATAATCAAAACGAGTTATGTAAAGCCTCAAAAAAACTCATCAAGTGATGAACAGATTTTTGGTGAAACAGTGGTTTTATTCTTGCATCATGGAACCTTTTATCTTTTGGCTAATATGTATGTATTTTTTAGCCAGTGAGACTCCGGGTGTCTTTCTGTATCTGTTATGTTGTCAGGTGTAGAAATCCAGACTCTACTATGAGATGCTGGCGAGTTCTCAGAAGGTGTTTTTGGAAAATCACGGTCAGGTGTCTGTAGGGGAGAGGCTGCTGACGATTCAGCTGCCGTCAGCCTTCTCGGGGAAGAGCATCTTGGCAGTTCGCTGACTTGGTGAAGCCCCAGGAGCCCTTGCACTCTGGCCCTTAATGTGACACTGATTGAGGGGCCTCAGTTACAGTGGCAAGACCTCCGCTTGGTTACCGTTCTTTGCAAAGAACAGTTGGTTTTGTTTCTAGTTTTCATCTGAGTTTGGGTGGAGATCAAGACTGCTTTAGATATTATTTTACTAGCAATTTAGCAGGACTGTATAAATAGCTGCCTGGTGAAGAAGGAGGGGGCGGCAAGTCAAGCAGAGAGAAGCATGAGGCTTTGGCCGTCCCTTTAAGCAGTCTGATTCTGGTCATGTATAATTACCCGCACCATCTGGAGTTGGGACCAATTCATTAAGCACAGCACAGTCTCCGTGGGGGACCCTCAGTTGTGGTTGATTGAATTAAATTGGGAATTAGTCGTAATGGATGGAGAAGGAAATGGCAACCCACTCCCATATTCTTGCCTGGAGAATTCCACGGACAGAGGAGCCTTGTGGGCTACAGTCCATGGGGTTGCAAAGAGTTGGATATGACTGAACGACTAAGCACAGCATAAAGTCAGACACAACTGAGTGATTAACACATAGTCATATTGGAAAGCCCAAGTTCTTTTTTTTTAAACAGCTTTCTTGAAATGCAAATTTAATACTGTACAAAACTATTTAAAGTACATAATTCAATGACTTTTTATATTGCAGTATTAATTAGCTTTTGTAAAAATGTGGTAAAAATGTTTATAACAAGTTGTCATTTAAACTACTTAAAGTTTTAAAAATTAAAATATTTTTAATACACATAACATAAAATTTGGGCTTCCCTGGTGGGTCAGATGGTAAAGAATCCACCTGCAATGCGGGAGACCTGGGTTCGATTCGTGGGTTGGAAAGATCCTCTGGAGGTGGGCATGGCAACCCACTCCAGTATTCTTGCCTGGAGAGTCCCCACAGACAGAGGATCCTGGTGGGCTACAGTCCATGGGGTCTCAAAGAGTTGGATGTGACTGAGAGCCTAAGCACAGCACAAAATGAAATTTGTCATCTTAATCATCATTAAGCACACAGTTCACTGAAGTTCAGGGTCATAAAGTCCATTCACGTTGTTGTGGAACCATCGCAACCATCCATTGGCAGAACTCTTTTCATCTTACAAAGCTGAATCTTCAGGCCGTCTTGCCTCCCCTGCACCCTGTCCCCGGACACCACTGTTTTGCTTTCTGTCTCTATGAATTTGAATACTCCTAAGTGCCCCCACCGGAGAAGGCAATGGCACCCCACTCCAGTACTCTTGCCTGGAAAATCCCATGGACGGAGGAGCCTGGTAGGCTGCTATCTATGGGGTCGCACAGAGTCAGACACGACTGAAGCGACTTAGCAGCAGTAGCAGCAGCAACCATGGGGTCACTAAGAGTTGGACACGACTGAGTGACTTCACTTTCACTTTTCATTTTCATGCATTGGAGAAGGAAATGGCAACCCACTCCAGTGTTCTTGCCTGGAGAATCCCAGGGACAGAGGAGCCTAGTGGGCTGCTATCTATGGGGTCGCACAGAGTCAGACACGACTGAAGCGACTTAGCAGCAGTAGCAGCAGCAAGTGCCCCCACATAAGCAGAAGCATACAGTATCTGTTTTTTTGTGTGCGTCTGGCTCATGTCGCTGAGTGTCTTCAGGTTCGTCCATGTTGTAGCAGGTGTCAGAATTCCCTTCCTTATAAGACTGAATAGTAGTCTGTTTTATGTATGGACCATGTTTTGTTTATCTGTTCATTTGTCAATGGACATTGGAGTTCTCTTTTTTGGCTAATGTGAATAATCCTTCTGTTAACTTTGGTGTACAAGTATCTATTGATGTCCTGAAGGGCCAATTTCTGATTTGTAGATCCCTACAACTCAGTAGATTAAAAAAGAATTTGACTTATGTTCTGAGAGAATTTCTTTTGCTGTGCATTGTCAGAGGATATTCCACGTGCTTATTTTCTAAATGATTTGATGGCACATTTGGTTAAGGAAATTCTGGTTGTCTCTATGACCTCCTCTTAAATCTTAATGATGTTCCCCTGTTTCAGTGGAAAGTAATGAGGGGTAGTTGCTCTAACAGCTCTTTTGAGGTTCACAAATTTCTTCAACAGAGGTAGAGGCGGGGCTCTTGTTAGAAAGGATAATGTCTAGTAATTCATGTGTGGTCAGTAACCTGCACAAAAGTCAATTGTTGTAGCAGGGATAAGATGGACATATAGACATCTTGTTGTTTTGGGGAAGGGAACAATGAAAACCCAAATATTTAAACACAACCCCTTAGGCATACATTAGAACCCTATTTTCCCAATGGTTCAGTGTCTAAGACTCCCCTGCTCCCAATGCAAGGGGCCTGGGTTCAAATCCTGGTCAGGGAACTAGATACCCCATGCTGCAATTAAAAAAAAAAAATAGATCTTGCATGCCACAACTAAGACCTAGTGTAGCTAAATAAAGAAATGAAATAAATAAAAGTACAGAAACCATACTTAACTCATTTCTCAAAATATACTTAAAGAAATATTTTCTTATATTGGTGTATTTGATATATAGAAATTGGGTAAAAATATTAAAAGGAAATTTTCTATTTTACTAAATTTATCTGTGTACACCTGTTTGTAATTGACTAGAACATGTCAAACATATCGAGCCTATTCTAGTTTCCTTGTAAGACTTTCTTCCTTGTGTTAAATGAAGAGAAAAACTCCTCTGGTGATTTTATCCAACACCATGGAGACCACATGTCCTGAATTTCAGACTCGTGCCCCACTTACGTGCTTTTTTGCATTTTGCTTTGTTTCCTTGAAAACTGGGGTTGTCGTATTGGTTCCTCAGCCTCTCCCATCCGTGCCTGTCTGGAGACTTTGGGAGGAAAAGTGCATTGTAGTTTGATAATTTGATGTATTTATGTCTTCACAGCTTTTTCTTCTCCGTTGTTTAACCACCTCTCTTTAACATACTCATGTCTTTTATTGGGAAACATTTATTGAGCTCCCGTTAAATCTGAAGCCTGGGCTGGGCGTGGGGAGGGAAGGAATAACAGAAGGCAAATCCTTGCAGTCAGCGAGCTGGCCATCTAGTCACTTGCCTGGGAATGTCAGCGGTGGCATTTGATGCTCTCAAAGCATCCGTTATTATCAGAGGGGGATAATGTCATAAGCCGAGGGCTGCTTTTCCAGAATGCATCCATGAGAACATTCTCACAGTCTCCATGAGAGGCTTGTCTGTGAATTTACATCTTCAATTAAATTTGAATTGTTCTTTAGAAACATTTTTTCTTGAGTTTTAATTCATTTGGACTCTGCTCAACCCAGAGGATGCCTGCATCCTTCTATAGTAGAGAAGGTGTCACACCTGGTGGTCACTGAACTGCTATGAACAGCCCTCTCTGACAGGCCAGATGTGGCTTTGGGTCAGTCAAGTCCAGAAATAGGACTTGAACAGTTTCACTGGAGAAAAGTGGGTTTGTGACCTCAGAGTTGACCTGGGAGTAACCCTGCGGAGTTCCAGTCCCACCCCAGAAATACCTGTACACTTGTGGGGTCACCCTCATCCTGGGAGCTCAGCTGTTGAAAGTGTAAAGTGTCTGAAAGGATGGATGGGTTTCTCCTGAGGTTCCCACTCTTGTCTTTAAGAGCTTCTCTATTTGACAGGAGAGAGGCCCAGAGTCTCTTCTGTAAACCATAGTCTCTTTCTTTGTTGTCTTCTCAGGAGGCTTTTCTCTTAGACTCACAGCCTCCTTTGGAGGATGAGGTTGGGTGTCTGTAGTCACCTAGCGAGATGAATGCAGATCAGATCTACTCTGTAATCTATATACGTTTCTGTGTAAGCGCCCAGCGAGGCTGTGGGGCCATGTTCCATATTTCTCTAGAAAGAAAAAGAAATTTTTGGACAAGCCGGTTGCAGATCTTCTCCACGAGTTTGTTACATCAGAGTGGTTAAAAAGGAAGGTCTTCCAAGCAGGTGCATGTTTATTTGGTTTAGTTCTGGGTCTTCCTAATGTAATAAAAACAGAGAATTCTTCGTTAAGAGTTATCAGAAAGCTCTGCTACTGCTGCTGCTGCCGCCGCTAAGTCACTTCAGTCGTGTCCGACTCTGTGCGACCCCATAGACGGCAGCCCACCAGGCTCCCCCGTCCCTGGGATTCTCCAGGCGAGAACACGGGAGTGGGTTGCCATTTCCTTCTCCAATGCATGAAAATGAAAAGTGAAAGTGAAGTCGCTCAGTCATGTCCAACCCTCAGTGACCCCATGGACTGCAGCCTACCAGGCTCCTCCGTCCATGGGATTTTCCAGGCAAGAGTACTGGAATGGAGTGCCATTGCCTTCTCCGTCAGGAAGCTTTAGGATTTTTTAAAAAACTATAGTTGATTTACAATATCATATTACTTTTTAGTATACAGCATCAGTTCAGTTCAGTCGCTTAGTTGTGTCCAACTCCTTGCGACCCCATGAATCGCAGCACGCCAGGCCTCCCTGTCCATCACCAACTCCTGGAGTTCACCCAGACTCACGTCCATCGAGTCAGTGATGCCATCCAGCCGTCTCATCCTCTTTCGTCCCCTTCTTCTCCTGCCCCCAATCCCTCCCAGCATCAGAGTCTTTTCCGATGAGTCAGCTCTTCACATGAGGTGACCAAAGTACTGGAGTTTCAGCTTTAGCATCATTCTTTCCAAAGAAATTCCAGGGCTGATCTCCTTCAGAATGGACTGGTTGGATCTCCGTGCAGTCCAAGGGACTCTCAAGAGTCTTCTCCAGCACCACAGTTCAAAAGCATCAGTTCTTCGGTGCTCAGCTTTCTTCACAGTCCAACTCTCATATCCATACATGACCACTGGAAAAACCATAGCCTTGACTAGACGGGCCTTTGTTGGCAAAGTAATGTCTCTGCTTTTGAATATGCTATTTAGGTTGGTCATAACTTTCCTTCCAAGGAGTAAGCGTCTTTGAATTTCATGGCTGCAGTCACCATCTGCAGTGATTTTGGAGCCCAGAAAAATAAAGTCTGACACTGTTTCCACTGTTTCTCCATCTATTTCCCACGAAGTGATGGGACCAGATGCCATGATCTTCGTTTTCTGAATGTTGAGCTTTAAGCCAACTTTTTCACTCTCCTCTTTCACTTTCATCAAGAGGCTTTTTAGTTCCTCTTCACTTTCTGCCATAAGGGTGGTGTCATCTGCATATCTGAGGTTATTGATATTTCTCCCGGCAATCTTGATTCCAGCCTGTGCTTCATCCAGCCCAGCGTTTCTCATGATGTACTCTGCATATAAGTTAAATAAGCAGGGTGACAATATACAGCCTTGACATACTCCTTTTCTTATTTGGAACCAGTCTGTTGTTTCATGTCCAGTTCTAACTGTTGCTTCCTGACCTGCATAGTGATTCAATATTTAATAGCTTATGCTCCTTTTAATGTTATTACAAAATAATGGCTATATTTCCCTGTGCTGTACAATATATCTTTGTTGCTCATCTCTTTTATAAAGCTCTATAGTTTTTTCTTTTCTTTTCATTATTGGAGAAGAAAATTAAAATCTTATGTTCTAATTTTGAGCATCTGAATTTTCATGTTTATTGTGTATGTCAGTAATAAAAATTAGTGATAATTTGTTCCCATTATCTTTTAAAGTGTAAATTTAAAAAGTAGTGGACTTGAGTCCTATTAAATTATATTTTTCTTAATACTGAATTAGAGAAATAAAATCCTAGTCTTCTTGGTGGAGGCCCATAGTCCAGCTGTCTGCTCTGCCTTATTTTGTTGCCTCTGGCAAGGAAGAGAGTTATTATTTGGGTTCTGTCTAAAATCTGTAGTTTGACATTCATGTCCTTGTGGTCACTAA
Organism: Bubalus kerabau; assembly: GCF_029407905.1. NCBI lineage: Eukaryota > Metazoa > Chordata > Mammalia > Artiodactyla > Bovidae > Bubalus > Bubalus kerabau. The sequence continues at coordinate 7,511,843 of NC_073625.1, read as the reverse complement.
GCTCTTCTGTTTCCATAAACTAAAGGGCAGCAAGCAACCTGTAAAAAGTTAGAGTTGTGTCTTCATCGTGAAAACCCCATTAATTAGCAGCATGGGGTTATTATGTTGGCTGGACTTGACGATGGTGGTGTATTGTCCCCTTTAGAGAAATGATCAAACAAAATCTTTACTTAGTAGAGCTCGTATTTTGTTTTAAGCCTTTGCAGGGGCGTCCCCCAAAACATCCACGAGTTTGGTGATTTGCCAGAAGAGCTCGCAGCATGAGCGCGTGACCACACTTCCCCCGGGGCGGGCTACAGTGACTGCGTGAGGGTTGTGTGCTCTTCTGTGCTGTCCATGAGAGATAGCCAGGCTCCCCCTCCCGAACAACAAACACTGCAGCTGCGTGCAGAGCCTTCTGCCCACAGAAGCCCACTGGAGTCAGAGTTTGGGGTTTTATCGTGGGGACTGTCAGGAAGGCCTTCTCTGCCTAGCAACCCCACTGAAATTCCAGCCTCCCAGACAGCAAGCAGATGTTCACCATAAATAACATTGTTTGTGCAAACAGCCTGGACACCAAACCACCTTATCAGTTAGGAGACACTGCCCACTGGTATAGGGAGCCTCATACAGTCCTAGGTTCCCGGACACCAGCCAAGGGCCAACTGTGCAGGCAGGCCTCCTCCCGAGGGCAGCAGCCGTGGGCCTGCTGTGTGAGCGCTTCCCCGCACCAGCTTGCATTTCGTTCTTGTAAACAGTCTGCAGCAATACACCGAGCTCTGCGAGACAGCGATGGGCAAAGGCACGTGATCATTCCTCTGAACCGTCATCGGGATCGGACTTGGCCTTTGATAGAGGTACCTGGAGCCAAAGACGAGAAGCTGCGAGGGTTCTCCGCGTAATACACTTCTATTTCTAGAAGTCTCGTGAGCCTAATATTTTAAAACTGCAGTTTGCTCTTCATCAGGGTTCCGCTTTGCAGATGCAGGCTTCTGAAGTGCTCGGGGTTGGGTGTCGGTACAGTTTAAATCGGTTTTATTGCCGGTAGTTTTATCCGTATTCCTGAAGGATCGCACCTGTGGGTGAATGTTCTGGGAATAGCTCTTGCCTCTCTGATACTTTGTTACTGAAGCTTGCGGACTAAATTTCCCGGGACACAGAGTTGGAACGTAAGGAGGAGCTTCACAGAGTGCTTTCAGTGTCGCGTTTATAAATTAACCCAGTAGCTTAAGAGCCAGTTAGGCAATTAAGACAACTTAGAAATTATGTTTTCTTCTTTTTTAATTCTAAAAACTCAAGTGAAGGACACAGTTTTAGGTAGGTAAAGAAATAACAATGATGGCGTGATGAAGAAATGGGGGGCAAGACACTGCCCGTTGCCTTCCTGTGGAAAGACGTGGAGGTGTGCCTTTGTCCTCCGCACAGATTCCCAAACCCTCCCCGGACGGAATCATCACCTCCGCTCTGTCACTCAGTGTAGTCTTGCCTGGTGTCACTCAGACCGAGGCCTGGAGAAGAGGCACTGCAGCCAGTACTTGTGGGGAAGGGACGGAGCATCCTTCTTCCTGCGGGCATCCTCTGGAGTCACCCGCCAGCCTGGGGCCTGAGTGAGCGAGTGAAAGCCACACAGTCGTGTCCGACTCTTCGCGACCCCATGGACTGTAGCCCTCCAGGCTCCTCTGTCCATGGGATTCTCCAGGCAAGAATACTGGAGTGGGTAGACTTCTCCAGGGGATCTTCCCAACTCAGGAATCGAACTGAGGTCTCCTGCATTGCAGGCGGATTCTTTACCAGCTAAACCGTCAGGGAAGCCTGGGGCCTAAGAGTCAACAATCCCTTTTCTGTGAATGCCGTTTCCATCTTCTGTAAAATGGACGGTCTTTGCTTCTTGCTGTGGCTGAAGTGACCCAGCCCTGGTTGGACTGACAGTGTTTTCTTTGTAGGGAATTTAAATGGCCTTCCTTTGGATTAACCGGGCTTCACTTGTGGCTCAGCTGGTAAAGAATCCGCCTGCAATTCAGGAGACCTGGGTTCGATCCCTGGGTTGGGAAGATCCCCTGGAGAAGGTAACAGCTACCTGCTCCAGTATTCTGGCCTGGAAAATTCCATGGACTATATGGTCTACGGGGTCGTAAAAAGTCTGACACGACTGAGCAACTTTCACTTTCACTTTGACAGGCTTTGGTGAATGATTACTCTGTGTGTGTGTCTGTGTGTATATCTCTGCATATGTGTGTCCGTGTGTGTCTCTGTGTGTGTGTGTCCATGTGTGTCTCTGTGTGTGTGGGTCCTTGTGCCTAGTTTCTTCTTTCTTGCATACTTAAAATCCTTGTTGAAATCAAGTGACTCACAGAACAGTGCACTCGGTTCTTTGGCCTTTAAACACTCACTTTCCTTCCTTCCACCCAAAACTAGACAGTCTCCTTGGATAGGAACTGTTTCCCATAATAAATCTACCCATGCCAGAGTTCTTCTTGTCTTGTTTCCACTCCAACGTTTGTTGATAACTGAAGACCTTTACTGTCAAGTGTGGGATTCCTGTGCAAACTGCCCAGAGTGGTATTTGACAGGAACACAAAAGGACCTCATCTATCCAGACACTCACTGTAGGGACTGGGGATATGGAAACATTCAGGAATTATTTTTTACTTTCTACTACAAAACTACATTTTTATGAAGATAATATGGAAAACCTGTAAGAGCTAAACTGAAAACAGAGAAAATTCTTTATTACCCTCCAGGTGGCTCAGTGGTAAAGAATCCACCTGCCAATGCAAGAGACACAGGAGACGTGGGTCTGATCCCTGGATTGGGAGGATCCCCTGGAGGAGGAAATGGCAACTCACTCTAGTACCCTTACTGGGAGAATGGCATAGATGGCGGAGCCTGGAGGGCTACAGTCCATGGGGTTGCAAAGAGAGGGACTGAGCATGCCCACATACATCCAGAGAAAATACATGATTGTCCCATGTATGCTGATGCAGGCCTGACTGAGGGCGGAGGCCGAAATTAATAGGACAGAGCTATTTCTTTCAAGGACCTGCAGTATGGGGAAGGGGTGGGGTGGACAGGCCGCCAGGCCAAGATGAGGGGGACTGGGTCAAGTGAACCTATGGGATGGTGTTTAACAGGGGGGTCGCACAAAGGTGCCTGGAGGCCTAAGCTGATGCTGACGGATGTACGGGAATGATTCACACAGAGGGGCTGGAGAGAGAGGAAGGCCTTCACAGGCAGAGGGAGCAGGACGGATGGAGCTCTTTAGGCGAGGAGAAAGCATGAGGAATCATGATGTAAGCCCATGTGGCTGCAGCACCACATCCAGAAGTGAGGGCTGAGAGCTGAGGTCTCTAGTGGAATAGTTCAAGCAGAGTTGCGTACAAGGCTGGGGCAGGAGCGAGCATGAGACGCTGGAGATGACACAGCCGGTCAGTATGGGGCCTCGGGGAGCCAAGGGCACAAGGTGGGAAGACCTCCTCTAGAGCCCTGATCCCAGGATACAGCGAGCGCTGTAAACCCTGCCTTTTCCACCGACCTCACGTTCACCTCCAGCCTGCCCAGCCGGAAGGACAGCTCGGGTTTTTCTCCAAGCCTGTCCTGCTTCCCATCTCCATCAGCCTAAGAAATTAAACTGAAACCGCTAGGTGGCATCTCGGGGCGGGGTGGCTTTGAGGTCCTCCAGTCCTTTATGGCTCAGAGCAGAAAGAATTCAGTGAGAGGCAAAGTCATAAATAAGGAATGATTTTTTAGAATAGGACACTTGTAAGGCTTACAAGAGGGTGCCGCCCATAGAACATAGTGGGCTACAGTTTTATAATCAGAGGAAAAGTGGGGAAGGGGAGAGGACCACCTTCTTCCCCATTCTTGAGTAGACACGTCCGTCATCAGCGCCTCCTCCCTGTTGGGTAGGGGATTTTGTCCCTGCATGGTCAAGCGCGTCCGTCATCAGTGCCTCCTCCCTGTTGGGTAGGGGGATTTTGTCCCTGCATGGTCAAGCGCGTCCGTCATCAGCGCCTCCTCCCTGTTGGGTAGGGGGATTTTGTCCCTGCATGGTCAAGCCACGACTGTCACGACACTAGGGAGAAATTATTTCATATCTCAGTACAGTGAGGGTGTTTCACTCTGAAATGTCACCTTTCCATAAATTACTGTTTTCTATGTGTACCGAGAGTATGCCCTGGGGGCTCATTAACCGACTGAGCTCACTGAACAGGATGTGGGTCTCATGCTACCATGGTTTTATCATTTGGGGGCATGTTTTGTTCTTCTGATCCATGGTTTTGTTGCTCAGCAAGCATGCTTGGTTTTGTGCTTAAGCAAACCTGCTTGCTTGAGTGATCATTAACTTACAGGGGTCTCCCATACTTTTTTCTATTTACAATGCTCTACTACGACTACCTCCCTGGAGGAGGCGGTGGCCACCCACTCCTGTATTCTTGCGTGGAGAATCCCATGGACAGAGGAGCCTGGCAGGCTACAGTCCATAGAGTCACAAAGAGTCGGGCACGACTGAAGCGACTTAGCAAGCATGCACTGGGATTAACTATATAAAATCACCTACTTTGTCCCTCTTCTTTGTTCCTATCAAAACTATCCAGTGGCTCCCACAACCCGTAAGACTTCCTCCCATGTTCCCATCCAGCCGTCCAGTCTTCCAGTCCTGTGTCCAGTGGAGAGCTCAGGTTCCTTCTCTCTGCCCTGGTGGTTCCTCATCCTTATCCACACCATTATCTCATGATTTGATCACTGCCTTGACCTCTTGGTTGATTTCCCACCTTGCAAAATGTTCATGTCTTTTTGCCCACTTCCTACTTGGACTATTTGTGTTTCTCACTCTTGAGTCTTGAGAGTTCTTTATATATTCTAGATACTAGTACTTTGTTGGAGAAGGCAATGGCACCCCACTCCAGTACTCTTGCCTGGAAAATCCCATGGACGGAGGAGCCTGGTGGGCTGCAGCCCATGGGGTTGCTAAGAGTCGGACACGACCGAGTGACTTCACTTTCACTTTTCACTTTCATGCATTGGAGAAGGAAATGGCAACCCACTCCAGTGTTCTTGCTTGGAGAATTCCAGGGATGGGGGAGCCTGGTGGGCTGCCGTCCATGGGGTTGCACAGAGTTGGACATGACTGAAGTGACTTAGTAGCAGCAGCAGCAGCAGTCCTTTGTTGGATATGTGTTTTGCATGTATTTTCCCACTCTGTAACTTACCTGTTCATCCTCTTGACAAAGTCTTGTGCAGAGCAAAAGTTTTAAAGTTTGATGCCATCCACTTTATTCATTTTTCCTTTTATGCATCATGCTTTTCAGTGCCAGTGAAAGAACTCTCTGTCTAGTCCTTGATCCCAAAGATTTCGCCTGTGTTTATTTCTCTCAAAATGCTGTAGTTTAGTGAAGTGAAGTGAAGTGAAAGTCACTCAGTTGTGTCCGACTTTTTGTGACCCCATGGACTATACAGTCCATGGAATTCTCCAGGCCAGAATACTGGAGTGGGTAGCCTTTCCCTTCTCCAGGGGATCTTCCCAACCCAGGGATCGAACCCAGGTGTCCTGCATTGCAGGCAGATTCTTTACCAACTGAGCCACCAGGGAAGCTGTGTGATCTCTTTTGAGCTAATTTTTGGTCAACGTGTTTTGGGGAAGGTGGGGCTGTAGATGGTCAATTGCTGTGGCACCTTTGTTGAAAGGACTGTGTGTCCTGCACTGAATTACTTCTGCGCCTTCAAGAAACCCCCCTGGCCACGTTCACTGAGTCTGTTTCAACTTCTCTGTCTCGTTTCACTGGTTTGTGTGTCTGTTCCCATGACAGTATCACAGCCTTGATTACTGTAGTCGTGTAATAATTCTTGAAATGGGTAGACTGAGTCCTCTCACTTTATTCTTTTTCACATTGTTTTAGCTATTCTCGTTCCTCTGTGGCCTTATATGGTTAGAATAATCTTAGATGTATGTACAATACAATTCTGCTGAGATTTTTTATGGGAGTTGCAATAAATCTGTGTATCAGTTTGGGGAGACTGTATCTCTCGTATGTTGAGTCTTTGAATCTGTGTATATGTTTTCTAGTCCTTGCGTGCATTTCCTTAGCTCTTTGAATTCTTTTATTAGCGTTTTGTAGTTTTCAGCAAATAGGTTGTATATATATTTTATTAGATTTATACCTAAGTATATCAGTTCTTTGAATGATTGTAAATGCTATTGTATTTTAAGTGTGTGTCCACTTGTTCGTGAATACAATTGATTTTTGCATTTTCTAGAGATGACCATCATGTCATCTGCAAATACGGACAATTTTATTTCTTCGCTTCTAGTCTGTCTGCCTTTTCTTGACTCTTGTACTAGCTAGAGTTTCCAGTACTAGACTCAGGAAAATTATGAAGGTGGACATCCATGCTTTGTCCAGTTTAGTATTTCACCACTAATACAATATTAGTTTCTGTAGATAGTCTTTATCAACTTGATGAAGTTCTCTCTATTCTTAGTTTTCTGAGAGTTTTTTTTTTAATCATGAATGGGTATTGAATTTTGTCAAATGTTTTTTTCATGGGGTGGTGTAATTTCTGTTTGTAGCCTGTTAATATGATGTATTGCATTAGCTTAAATGAATGGGTTCAATCTGCTATTTTGCAGTTGGAATCATGTTTAGTTTCTAAATTTCTGGACATTGAGCTGGAGTATTGTGTTTCCCTCAGTTATAAGAAACAAATTCTCACTTTTCAGTTGTTAATCTGGGGATATTAATCCTTGTTTAAATGATTGCAAATGTTTAAAATGTTAATGTTATTAATGGACATTCAGTTGAACCAGTGATTTTGAGGTTGAATGTATATTTTTCTAAGCCTTCTAATCAGGAGAGTTCAGTTGCTGAATCACCCATTTCAAGAAGGTCTGTTTTTGGTTAATAATCAATTTCTATCCCAGTTTTTATTGCTGTCATGGGAACAGAAGTTGTAAATTACTGAGTTATCTCGGATCCTTGAGTTTGGAAACATTTAAGGAGCAGCTTAGATGTCAAATCCTTCTTTGAGGTGCTGGGAAAGCATCCTGAAATATTTTTGCGGGCCTTTAGCTGGAAGACTTCACTAATTTTTCCATAAAATTAAACATGGGAGAGAATGCTTCTTTTCTTATTTATTGTATAATCTAGTTTACTCATGGGTAACAGACATGGGACTTATAATTTGGAAATAGGCCTGACAATTTTTAATGTACTAGACACCTGTTTCTTTTCACATTCTTTCCCTCACCACAGATGGCTTTGAGCCTTTGCTATTCTCCTTTCTAAATCCTCTGTAACATGAGAGTTTCGGGTTATATTTTATTGGGGGCAAAGTGAGGACTATAGCCTGGGAGATAGCTCCTCAGATAGCTCTGAGAAACTGCTCCAAAGAGGTAGGGGTGGAATCAGTATTTATGTGATTTTGGTGAAGAGGGAATACATGCAATCAAGCACATATTTTTTGCAGATTTCTGCCAGTCATGAGAAACAGTCATCACCAGAAGGGTTTCAGTGCCTTTCTAGACAGGAGGAGGTACAGGAATCGGGCTCATAAAATCAGCTCCTGAGAATATCTATCTGAAGACCTATTCTGCCAGTTTTCCCGAAGCACAGAGTGCCTCATTCCTGGTCTTCACCCTGAACTCCTCCAGGGCGTGTGGAAGGTCAGCTGCTGCAGTGTGTGATCTAGTCCTTGTAGAGGAACGCGGCGAGGGCCGACCTGTAGCTCACAGCTCCTCTGCAAGCTTGCGGCCCTCACCTGTTCTAACCAGCATCTTATAGCCGAGTCACCCCAGACATATTTTGGCAGCTTTCTGTGATCAGAAACGTGTAGGAAGAAATATTGTGAAGTGCAGTGGATAGACACAAAATATATTGTCATAATCACCAAAACTGTTTGGATTGCCAACTCTCCACTTGACCCGAGGAGGAAAAAATATTGCTGCATGCAGCATTTGTCCTAATCAACAGCCTATTATTACTGTTTGATTTCTTTAGTCATTTTTTATGCCTCTAAAAATTAAACTGTCATTCCCTATGAGAGAGTTTGGTCACTTGGGGCTTTTCCATTTCTGATTCAGTTTTCTATTCCTTCTGCCGTGAGTTCTGCCAAGAAATAATTCTTTTTGGGTTTCATTTAATCCTCCTGGCCCCTGGAGTAGCAGCCTCTGCAGGGCCGTGATCCATGTTTCCTCCTGCCCACAGGCCACCATCTGCAGCAACTCAGTTGGCTGGCGTTTGATTTCCCTGCAGTTCTTTCTTTGTTATGTAACTGCCGTCCTATAGCTGAACATCGCATCCAACTCTGAGCTTGGTATTATCAAGTATGGTTTGTTTCAGACTTTATTCTAATTTTCACACCTCACTGAATAGGATTTATTCCCATATTAAACTTACGTTAATTTAGACCTTTGGAAAAGAAGGGGGACTTTCAGTGGCTCAGTGGTAAAGAATCCACCTGCAATGCAGGAGACACAGGAGATCCAAGTTTGATGCCTGGGTTGGGAAGATCCCCTGGAGAAGGAAATGGCAACCCACTCCAGTATTCTTGCCTGGAGAATCTCATGGACAGAGGAGACTGGTGGGCTACAGTCCATGGGGTGGCGAAGAGTCGGACACGACTGAATTGACTTAGCAGCAGCAGCAGGCTTTGTTGAGAGGGAGAAAAAAGAAGGAAACAACCCAGTAACAAAAAAAGATTCATGCTTTCTTATAATCCCAAGCTGACAGTCTCAGTGTAGAATTTACAGTAAACCAGAGTATTGATCTGGGACTTGCCATCGAACTGTTTTCCTGGGAATAAAAATGAGAACTCAGGCATCGGCAGGAAGCAGAGAGATTCCGAGGGGCTGGCCCTTCCACTCCCTACAAGAGAAGGGCAGGGGCTGCTGGAAACCTCGGGGCACCGCTTGCTGGAGGGGTGCACGCAGCATGTTCAGGGGTGCAGGGGTGCTTGAGCTGAGTCAGCTACAGCCAGTGCACAGAACAGAGGGAATCCGAGGTCTGCTCCCTGCAGACGAGGCCCTGAGAGCAGACTGAATTTGGTTGCAAAAGACAGAGTTCTTTTTCTTCCAAAGAAGTCACTGTTGACATACAGTTTCACCTTGGCTACACTCGGGCTTCCCTGCTAGCTCAGTTGGTAAAGAATCCGCCTGCAATACAGGAGACCCCGGTTTGTTTCCTGGGTTGGGAAGATCCCCTGGAGAAGGGATAGGCTACCCACTCCAGTATTCTTGGGCTTCCCTTGTGGCTCAGCTGGTAAAGACTCCGCCTGCAATGCAGGAGACCTGGTTTCGATCCCTGGGTTGGGAAGATCCCCTGGAGAAGGGAAAGGCTGCCCACTCCAGTATTCTGGCCTGGAGAATTCCATGGACTGTATAGTCCAGGAGGTTGCAAAGAGTCAGACATGACTTAGCGACTTTGACTTGGCTACATTCTCAGGATGTGAGATATTCAGGCCTACAGCCAGAAAACCTGGGGAGGCCATATTTTGGTTGATACTAAGGGGTCTGTTTTTACCCCTCCTGCTTTTGAACATCCTATCTTGATGTTTTTTAGAAGTTATATGTAAGCTTTGTTTTACATATATCTTAATTTTTTTCCCTCAGTTAGATTGCATATTCCTTGAAGAAAAGGATCTTTAAAAAATTCTTCTGTACTCCCATTTCAAGGAGCATTCTAAATATATTTTTTCTTTGTTTTGTGTAGATGTGAATGAATATTCTGGCAGGCTGAGTCATTATTTTACATTCATCTAGAAAGCTTGTGATTTGGGGCTTTAAATTTTTCCCTCTCTCAAATAAAGATAGTAGATATCGGATCTGTTAGTAGCATGTCATAGGGATTAGGGAAGTAATCTAGTCTGTGATGACGGTGATCAAATTGATCCTTGTCATGTTTCTGTTGAATGGGAATGGCAGCTTCACCAAGTGGCCACTGGCTGTAGTTCTTAGAGCCCAGAGCGCAGCCCAAGTTCTGGGTTTGACCTTGAGCCCCGCCGACCTCTGTAGTGAAGGAGCTGCTGTGGGGAGAGGCAGAGGTGTGGCTGCAGCCTTGGTCATCCTAGCGGGGATGTGGGGTGCTCCATGGAGATTCCCCCAAGGGAAGCACTGTGCTGAACAGAACTCCGTGGCTTGTTCTGGGAGGCTCTTCTTGTCACCAACCTCGTTCTCATTAGAGTGTCTGTGTGGAGAGGTCTGAAGTCCTGGAACTTTGTGGACAGTTGCTTTTCTCTGCTTGGTTTTTGGGCTTCCCCGGTGGCTCAGCTGGTAATCTGCCTGCAGTGCGGGAGACCTGGGTTTGATCCCTGGGTTGGGAAGATCCCCTGGAGAAGGGAAACACTATCCAGTCTTTTTGGAAGCAAGAGTTTAGCCTCTGGATTATGATAACTTCTATTTTTGTTCAGTCGCTCAATAGTGTCCAACTCTTTGCGACCCCATGGACTGCAGCACGCCACACTTCCCTGTCCTTCACCATCTCCTGGAGCTTGCTCAAACTCATGTCCATCGAGGCGGTGATGCCATCCAACCATCTCATCCTCTGTTGTCCCCTTCTCCCGCCTTCAATCTTTCTCAGCATCAGGGTCTTTTCCATTGAGTCGGCTCTTTGATTCAGGTGGCCAAGGTATTGGAGCTTCAGCATCAGTAACATTTATATATTGTGGTTATAATTTTCAAGTATAGAAACTGAACTATAAATACAAAGTCTGCTACTTACCTATGTTAATGAAGGAAAGAGTTGCAGTACAGTCTTTCTGGGCGCTCCTATTTGCGATACTTACTAGTCAGTAGCGGAGAAGGCAATGGCACCCAACTCCAGTACTCTTGCCTGGAAAATCCCATGGACGGAGGAGCCCGATAGGCTGCAGTCCATGGGGTCGCTAAGAGTCAGACACGACTTAGCGACTTCACTTTCACTTTTCACTTTCATGCATTGGAGAAGGAAATGGCAACCCATGCCAGTGTTCTTTCCTGGAGAATCCAAGGGATGGGGGAGCCTGGTGGGCTGCCGTCTCTGGGGTCTCACAGAGTTGGATATGACTGACGCGACTTAGCAGCAGCAGCAGCAGCAGTAGGGAAGAGCTTCCCTAGTGGCTCAGACAGTAAAGCGTCTGTCTGCAATGCAGGAGACCTGGGTTCGATCCCTGGGTTGGGAAGATCCCCTGGAAAAGGAAATGGCAGCCCACTCCAGTATTCTTGCCTGGAAAAGCCCATGGACCACGGAGCCTGGTAGGCTACCGTCCATGGGGTCGTAAAGAGTCGGACAAGACTGAGCGACTTCACTTTCACTTTCTTTCAGTGGGGAAGGGGCGTGTGTGGTGATGATCAGTTGAATGTTACTCAGAAGCCAGATGCTAGGGTCAGAGGAAGCAGAAGGAGGCAGGGGGTCTTTTTTATTTGGCTCCCACCCCCCAGTCTTGAGTGAAGGTCTGCAGGTCTCATCCGCCATATGACATCATGGGCTGCCCTCCATCACGCACCTTTCCTGCTCCCTTCTCCTTTGCAGCTAAATTAGAATACATTTTCTCTCCTCATTGTCTCCATCTCCTTCCTGCTCTGTAATCTGCTCTAACGCACCTTTCACACCCATCAACCTACTAGGCGAACTTTTGCTGAATAACCGTGACCTCCTTTTTTTAGTTCTTTTAGCTTGACAGCTCAGCAGCAGCTGACATTATTTTGCCTCCTTCTTCTTAAAAGTATATTGTTAAAAATTTCAGACTTAAATATTTTATTAAGACTATGACAGCCCCCATATACTCACCACCCACCTTGCATGCGTGCATGCGTGCTAAGTCACTTCAGTCGTGTCTGACTCTGTGTGAACCCGTGGACTGTACCCCACCAGGCTCCTCTGTCCGTGGGATTCTCCAGGCAAGAATACTGGAGTGGGTTGCCATTTCCTCCTCCAGGGGATCGTCCCGACCCAGAGATCGAACCCGTGTCACCTGCGTCTCCTGCATTGACAGGTGGGTTCTTTACCGCTAGTGCCACCTGGGAAGCTCCAACTTTAAGAAATGGAATCTTGACAATATTAATTCTTGATTCCTTATAGGGTTCTCAGGCTCTCTACCCTGAGGGGTAACCGCTGTCCTGCCCGGGTGTCTGTGGGGCCCTAGCGCTCAGTTTATTTGCTTTCTCACCTAAGTTCCATCAGTTTCTCCAGACACAGACAGGATGGCATCCTTGGTCATTCTGTGTCTTTTTGGAAAAAAATTTATTTATCTATTGTAATTGGAGGCTAATTTCTTTACAATATTGTGGTGGTTATCGCCATGCATTGACATGAATCAGCCACAGGTGTACCTGTGTCCCCTGTCCCGGACCCCCCTCCCACCCCCCTCCCCATCCCATCCCTCTGGGGTGTCCCAGTGCACCAGCTTTGAGTGCCCTGCTTTGGGTCATCTGTGCCTTCTGTTTGTTGCGATGAAGACATGCTGGGGAGAAGCCAGGCAATGTCAGTAAGAGGCTGTCAGAACCTCGTATGTGGACTTGGGTTTTGGTTGGATGACCTGCAGGCGGGTCTGAGGTGGGCAGGGCAGGTTGGTCTAGATCCGATGTTGTCCAAAAGTGGAGGTTGTTCCTCTGATGAGGTACCTCAGTAAATCTTACCTGTTGGGGCGGTGGCTTAAGTGAGGAACTGGGAAAGAAGTAGCCGTGCATCATTTTGGCCAAGAAAGGAGGTGTTTGGTATTTCGTGGGTGACTCTTTGATTTTGTCTGTGATTAGACAGAATTAGGAAGTGGCCTTATTTTTTCCTTATCCTGATCTCAGAGCCATCTTGTGGCGACTGGTATTCTTCAGATGATTTATGTCCAGTACGAGCGTACATGGTTTTGCTGGGGGCCCGGGGTGGGGGGCAGCTTCTGAATGTCAGGAGTTGCTTTCTTTTTTCTTTTTCTCGGTTCTGAACAAGCAGAGAAACTGTATTCAGGCAGATGGAGACCGCAAGATCAACTGTGTTACAAGGTTAGTTTGCAGGACATGGTTTTGGTATTACGTGGCAGAAATGGCTGCTCTGATACTGAACCTCAGACAGGCAGACCCCTACCGACTCGTGGACGGCAGGGGAGATTGAAGAGGCCAGGGCCCCGGTCTCCCATGGTAACAGAGCCGTGGACTCGGAGCCCCTGGGAGTCCCTTCCCGGCTCCCCCGCAGGCCGCGGTCCGTCTCCTGGCCGTTCTGCCCTGGTTTCCACACTGGTTCGGGGACCAGGTTTTCTTGCTGCTCTGTTCTCTCCCCATATTGTCCTCTTCATCCTCAGGGTGTGATGACGTCTGTACACTGATGGCCTAGATGCTGTGCCGTCTCCAGGCTAGACTTCCTCTTATTCCTCATCTCCCCCTGGAAGTTCAACTTAACATGTCCAAGGCCACATTCATACTCCCCTCTCTAAACTCCACCTTCCCAGGTTCTGCTCAGGGGCCTGCTCCAGACATCCTGACAGCCTGCACCGTGATACTTCCCGCCCCCAGCCCTGCCATGGGACTGTTTCCTGCGAAACACTCTTTCATCCTTTCTCTGCCTTGCTAAGCACCCCCTTAGAGCCCTGGCTCAGGCATCACTTCAGGCAGAAAGCCTTTTCTGAGCCTTCCAGACCTGGCTGGCTGTCCCTGTCTGTGTCAGACCCTTCTTGCCTTGCTTCTCTAGCCCAGCAAAAAGCTCATGGTTTATCTGTTCATGTGTCTGCCTCCTGTGGGAACTTTAGCTTATTCATCTTTATGTCTTGAGATGTATCTGTTCATCTCTAGTTTGTACTTAATGTATATGCACTTACACTTTATTTCTGAGTGCAGACATGTAGATACGGGTCTGTGTGATACAGGTAGCTGATGTCTTGAACTTGGCTTGCCATACATAATTCATTATTCATTAGGTGCAATACATGCTTGTTAAACAGCTTGTTGTCTAAAGATTCTGTTAGCATCTTGTCCAGTCCTGGAATGACCAGAGCTTTGCTAATTTTAGTATGAGAAGAATGAGCCAAGTATTTTTTATTTGGGGATACTCTACTCAGGATATAATTTAGAAAAGTAGGATCTATACTGACGTTTTTCAAGTACACAGTTTTTCCAGAATGCTGTATTTTCATTTCTAATTGACTGCCATTGGGTGATGACTCCTAAGAGTGTAAGTAATATCTTTATCAGTCAAATAAGCATTTTTCTTCTTATCTATACATCTTAAATGAATCTGTAAGTTCAGAGTTAAGGGTCCTTAAACAACGGCTCTTCTACCCTCTGAGTTAAGGGAGCGCAAGCTTTTGGGCAGAACCTGGGTCCAGCCCCTAAGCCCGTGTTCTCTTCTGTCGACCCGGTTGGATTTCAGAGACGGGTTGGGGGTGGGATTGGACAGGGGGCAGCTCTATGGGCCTGGACAGCAGTCTCTCCGCGGGCAGCAGAGCGCGGCTGCCACAGCCTCCCCCATCACGGGGGTCTGACCGGGCACTCAGGCTGTGGGCCGGCCGCTCCGGGTTGGCAGCTTGTCCCCAGTCACCGATGATGACCCCCTGAGCAAGGTCTCCAGTAGTCTGGGCTCACCCTGTTGATCCAGACCACACACCGAGCTGTCCCTCCAGCTGTCTGTCTGTCTGTCTCTGGGGGAGGGGAGGCCTCTCTGAGCACACCTGGTGCCAGGTGAGGGATGGGCAGTGTTGGGGGGTGGGGAGCAGGATGAGAGAGGAGCTGGGAGCCAGAGGCGGGTGCCAGCGATCTGAGAACAGACTTGGCCTTGAGCTTGCTGTGGAAACCAGAATGTGTTTTCCTCAGTTATCACCTCCTGACGTGCTGTTCTCGGCATTGTTCCTTCGACATTTCTGCAAGTTCTTTGTGTCAGTCACAGTGAAGATAAAAGCAGCGGTGATCCCACCCGTTGCGAGTGTTTCGCTTTTGTACCCTGCAAAGCATCTCCACATTTGTTTAAAGAAAACTGACATTATTTTTTCATGAGCTCTGCAGCTGGGATTGTGTGCCCTTGAGGGAGACCTTGACCTCGCAAATGAATGAGATGAAGAATAGGAAGCTTCTGTGCTGAAGTAGGCGAGGGGACGGGGCGGGGGGTTCCCTTTTCTGAATTACTAGAGAGAAAGACCAGTAGATTATATGTGCTGCTAAGGTCTGAAGGTGTGGTCTGGTTTGTGCTTTGCCCTGTCTCTGGATTCCCTGGTGGCTGCTCAGGGCCGGGCAGGGGTGGGATGGCCCCCTCTTCATTCTTTTCAGCATCTTTCGTCTGATGCCGAAGCTGAGGTTGGGGAATGTTTGACAGAGGTGCCCTTCATTTTGTTATGTTTCTGCTTATGTCAGTCCTATCCGGGAGCCAGAAACTTGGAAAAAATATCAGCCAAAGGTAGGCAAGCCACGGGGTCAGCTCTGCAGCTAAGGAAGCGCCTTAAAAATCTCACCTCATTATAGACTTTTAATAGAGATGAAGCAACACTCATTAAATGTGGAGCTTGTCTCAGACTCACTTCTCCACAGGGTAATTGCCTTTGAATCAATCTTGAGACCCATTAGCTTGGTTTAAGAAAAAAAAAAAAATTCAACTCTTTTTTTTTTTTTTTCTATGTGGAAGGAGTTAATGTTAAAGAAAAAAATACACACTGTTATATTTAAAATGGATAACCAACAAGGACCTACTGTGTAGCACGTGGAACTCTGCACAGTGGCAGCCTGGATGGGGGCGAGTCTGGGGGACAATAGGGACACGTATATTATGTGTGGCTGAGGCCCTTTGCTGTTCACCTGAAACTCTCACGCCATTGTTAATTGTCTAGACTCCAAATAAAATAAAAAGTTTAAAAATAAGTAAGGACTGTGACAAGGTCATGGAGTTTTCACCTTGTCTGGAGCACATGAAAGAAAAAGGTTTGAACACCCAGAGGCACACTCAGACACACAGTCCGGGAAGGGGAGGGGTAAATCGGGAGTTTGGGATGAACATATACACTGCTGTACATAGGAAATAATCGTCAAGAACCTACTGTATCACACGGGGAACTCTATTCAATATCTTGTGATAACCTGTAATGGAAAAGTGTATGAAAAAAAATCTAGAAAAAACATGACACTGTCAATGGTGTATCTTTAGAATTCTTTATCTTTTCCCCTTTTAAAAATTAAGACAATGGGAGTCCTTACTAGTGGAGCTGGAGTGGGAACGGAACGCCTTACTAGGTCTGCATGTTGCAGACCCGTGGTCATGGAGGGGTTCTCGGCTGTGCCACGTGGAATCGCACCCTGCAGCTTCTCTGATCCTTCCAGCAGGAATCGCGTGGCTCACCTCCTCTGAACCACGGTGGCACCCCTTGTCTACACTAAAGATGACTGACCGCATTCCCTGGCAGCCAGTGGGGCCCTCAGCGCGCCCCTCCTCTGACCCTGTGGTCGTCCGAACGGTCTCACTCGATACACACTCAGTGACTGGGTGGATAAAGTTAATCGTGACGTCGCTGCTGAATGTCAGGAGCTATTTTCTGCTCCCTTGTTACTATGGAGGAAGTGGTTGTCATGAGGGTCCCACCTGCCACCTTCTGGTGGGACGAGGTGGGTGGTCTCAGAGCCCCATGTGCATAACCAGAAGGTTTTATTGTTGTTTAAAAAAATTTTTTTTAAACCCCAGGAGTAGCTGTAGTACCAGCAGCTGGAACTAGAATGCTGCTGTATCAAATCATGTCTTTTCAAGCTACTGGAAAATTGCCTTTCAGAAATACCCTAGGAGGATCAGAGATTTCTCTCAAAAAAACGGTACCAGCTGGCGTTTGACCTGGTGGGTCCCACTTTGGTTGAGTTGTGCCTGTGGTCCAAGTGGGCAATCTGCTGGTCAGGCAGTCTGTTTCCTGCTTGGCCGGGAGGTATACTCCCCAATACCCGAGTGATGTCCAGGACGTGTGAAGACCCCCTGCCCTGTGCTGTCCTGATGCCGGGGTGCCATGCTGAGTCTTCACGTGTGGTGACTTTTAAAAGCCCCCCGGGAACCTGCCTGGGGTCCCCACCTCTCTGTTTAAATGCAGTTCGGGGAAAACTTTTCAGATACACTACAATTTTCTTCTCTTTTAAAAAATAAACCAGACTTTGGGGGATGACAAGGATGTGAAGGAGCTACTTTGATTACAGTGTGGGCTTTCCTGGTGGCTCAGATGGTAAAGAATCTGCCTGCAATGCTGGAGATGCAGGTTCCATCCCTGGGTCAGAAAGATCTCCTGGAGGAGGAAATGGCAACCCACTGCAGTATTCTGGCCTGGAGAATCCCATGGACAGAGGAGCCTGGCGGGCTACAGTCCATGGGGTCACAAAGAGTCAGACACGACTGAGGGACTGACACTTTCACACACTTCAGGGTGCAGGATAGAGGCAGGGACCGGGCATCCCAAGCCCAGGCGTCTGCTTCTGACAGTGCTTTATGCTGACCCCATCCCTTTTCTCAACAGCAGCTGTTTCTTCCAGGCTCACCTTTCTGGTTGGGGAAACGATGGCTGTGCCAGACTGACCCCCTCCAACCCCACGGCCCCCACCTCAGCAACCGGGCATGTCCAGAACGAGACCCCTCTTTCTGCTGATCTCCCCATGAGCCTGTCCTTTCCCAGAGCTCCACCCGGCACCCTCCTCCTCCGTGGATGCTCCCTCTCCCGTGTCAGGCCGGTCTCCAGTCCAGGTCCTGGAGATGGAACCCAACAGACCTTTCTAGAACTTCCATCCCCCACACTGAGTGCTGCTGCCTCCACTCGCCTTACCCCACCCCCTCAGAGGCGCACTGACCTCGGGCCCATCTGCCCAGTGCCTATGGCCTTTCTCCAGGGCCTCTCAGCACTGTCTGTTTGCTGAAATTCAGTTCCGCTCACAATGACTCCTGTTTAAGAAAGGTAGCCGGCTGGCCGACCACTGCCTGTAGGCTATAGTGCAGATGTCCTGTGGCAACAGAAGGCTTGTCTCCTCACAGACCCCTCTTACGACACTGTAGACGATGTGGCTCAAACAGCACGTGTTTAATTCTCACAGCTCTGGAGGCGGGAAGTCTGAGGTCAGGGTGCCAGCCCGGCCAGCTCCTTGTATTTGGGTCCCCTGATGCACCAGCCTTGCTCCCTGGCCAGGTTCTATGCTTTCCCTCTACAAGGCCCAGGCCTCTTAAAAGCACATAGTACAGGGTAGAGAAGGGCTCCCCGGGTGGCTCAGTGGTAAAGAATCTACCTGCCAGTGTAGGAGAAGTGGGTTGGATCCCTGGGTCAGGAAGATTCTCCCGGGAAGGAAACAGCAACTCACTCCAGTATTCTTGCCTGGAAAATCCCATGGACCCAGAAACCTGGCAGGCTGCAGTCCATGGGGTCACAGAAGAGCTGGACACAACTTAGTGACAACAGCAAGTGGCAGAGAAGCCACAGGGCCCGGTGATGGAGAGACAGAAAGTAGGGCCATGCTGCCTGGGCTGGAAACCCACTTCTACCCTTTCGTTGCTAGGTGACCTGAGCCAGTGACTAACCTCTGCCTCAGTGACCTTACCTGCAAAATGGGTATGATGTTAATAGAACCTACCTCATTGGAGACATCAGAGAAGCAGGAAGAAGATGCAAGTAGAGTGGGATCCTAGACAGGAAGGTTTCCAGGAGGGGCAGGGGATATTTTAAGAATGAAGCAGAGAGATGTTAGGGGAATATTAAGAAGTATTAAACTGAAAAACAAACTTGGATTGAATAAGCACCCTGTGTCACTTATCTCGTGTGGAAATAGGACAGTTTTCATTGCCGGTAACTTTCTTTCTAGGAGTGATATCTGGAAATGCTTTTAGCTAGTCCCCTAGTGATCAGTCGGCCACCTCAGCAGAAATAGCGGAGGCAGGAGAGGCTTGATGTCCACTTACAAGCCAAGGGATGGCGGGGCATACCAGCGGAGGGGCTTATGGTATGGTGGGCCGCAGCTGGACTTTAAATATAGTCTGTGATCAACCCGAGGTTTTATTTTTGGGAAAATAATGCTACGTCTTTCATTTATATGATGTTGGACTAATAGTATATTTTTCGGCATTGCTGGTTCTTTTCTGCACTCATGCTCTGCTGCCCTGGCTCCATGGGATTTCTAACTCCTGTGCAGGCCTTGCTGTCTCAGTCCTGTTCGGCAAGGACCGCTTTCTGGAAGCACGGCCCCGTGTGTGTGCTGGTGCCTACTTGGTGGTGGGAAAGGACCGGGTGGGAGGACCGGGCTGAGTCAGGTGGTCATTTTGTCTTGACTCAGGACAGTGGTTGACTCCTAGGCTTCACACAAGTCAGCAAAATGCGTTGCTGGCCTCCACAGGGTGGGTCCCAGTACTTTCAATTCAAGATGTGTCCAGGGGTTGGTTGCTCCTCTGGGGCCGTGGCAGGGTTGGGGAGCGACTGTGCTCACCCGCTTCTTTCCAGAGACCTGGGGCAGCCACACTCACACATCACAAGGCTGGTGCCGGGAAATGAGTGCCACCCCTGGCGGGGGGCAGCTTGCGTGGCCACAGGGTATCCACAGGGTGTCCACGGGGCCAGCGGAGAGCCGTGGGTCGCCACTGTTTGCCCTAATGTGGGGTCTCCCCCAGGGGAGCCCAGGGTGGGGAGGGGAGAGGCCCTGGGCACCCCTCCCGGCTTCTCCCCCTCCAGACCCAATCTCTGCTGTCTCGCACTCTCAGCGGCTGGTGTCTGGTTCCGCTTCACCTCGGCGGCTATTGGTGCTCTTTGGAGAGCTTTCCCTGGCGCACATGTTCTCTGCCTGCCTGCACTTCCCTGTGGCCCTGCTCGTGGGCGTCGCCTCCCCTTTGCCGCCATGGTCTGATTCTGTAAGTGTGCTCACTCTGTCTGTGCTCTGGGGTGTCGTGCTGATGGGCGTTGACGCCCTTGGGGGTGTGGAGGCTCCCGGCCGTGTGGGAAAGTCTCGGATCTCCCCGAAGTCCGGTTTCCTACTCTCGAGATCAGGATCACCAACTCACGTGAGGTTCAGGGGAGACGGCAGATGATGCTTGAGGGGCAGTGATTCTTGGAATGCCCTTGGGGGAGCTGCTGGGCTGCCTGAAAGGCCACCAGGTCCCTGCCTGGGACTTGTCACCTGCTCAGTGTGCAGGCGCTCTGTGTCTGGAAGTGTTTTCAAGACGCGGGCTGGGGTGCGGTGGAGGCATTTGGTGAAGCTTGTTTCTCATCCTCCTCTTCTCCTCCCTCCTCTGATCTGCTAATCGGTGCACGAGAGCTCAGCTTTCCCCCTCTCTGCTGCCCTTCCTGTAAGTGAGCCTGAGCGCCCGCCCCCATCTTCAGCCTTCACAGCTCGGGGAGGGTGACTCACGCCTCCCACCTCCCCGGGAGCTGGTGTTTACCACCCAGCGACTCCGCCCCGCATCTGCGTGGGGCCCTGCTTGCCTGCCGCTCTCGGCTTGGAGGGCTTGGCATGGAGCCCTGCTCACTTTTAATTTGTCCTCTCCGTGTTGATTACCAGCACGCCTTTCCCCGGAAGCTGGACTATGTGACCTCGGGACGTGGTCTCCCCAGGGGTGCGCTTCCCTGAGTCTCCAGCCATGTCACTTTCCAGGGTGGCTTCTGCCTGCACGGGAGCATAGGTGACGTGTGGTGATGGCCATTGCACGGGCAGCCCCTTCACCAGCCTCTGGAAGAAGGAAGGGAGAACTCGGTGTTTGGCAGAAGAGAGCTCGTAGTGAGTCCAGCCAGCATCTCGGTTAACTGACCAAGAGGTGTCCTGTTTTCTCCTTTCGAAGAAGAAACTCCCCTTGCCGGAGTGCATTTTAGTTGTGCTGTCTTAAACCTGATGCGTGGGGTAGGGCTCCTGGCATCTGCTCAGAGGCCTCTGGCTGTTGCAGGCATGTTCTGTCCCTGGCCCCACTGGGGGGCCCCAGCAAGGCTCGCCCCAGGCACTCTCGGGATCCCCGGTATTTCCAGGGACACTGTGAGTTTGCAGAGCTGCTAAGGGGATGCGGACATACAAACCACAGCTAAATGGGGAGACAAAACATGATGGAGAAAAATGACTGCTCTGTACCACGTCTGAGAGGCCAGGCAAGATCCACTGGGTGCTTAGAAGCAAGAAAAATTGGACAGGTCGGGTGCAGGAGGAGGGGCGGGTCGCAGCAAGCAGTTCGGGATTCTTGAGGGTAGTGAACGGCACAGCCTGGTGGGTACGAGCAGGGTTTGGCATCAAGACTGAGCCGGATTTGATGCGGGGCTTGGCTGCTGGCCGGTTCTACACCGGGGGCGAGTGACCTCACTGCTGTCAGCCTCAGTGTCCTTATCGTTAATGGGATTGTTTTGAGGATTAAATGAGATAATGTTTATAAACTGCTTAATCTGGAGTCTGGCCCAGAGCAGATGCTGAGTGGGTGTGATTGATTGTAAGCACCGGGAGGGGCTGGGAGCCAGGTTTCTCAGGCAGCCCCACAAGCCCCAGAGGCCCGGTGGGACAGAGGGGCAGATGGAGACAGGACGGGTCTATTTGGCAGCTGACTCAGCCCTGCTCTTATGGTTGGGGCATCTTCCTGCCAGGAAGAGGTTCTTCGTGGGCCGAGACCACGCAGCGTGAGCCCTGTGTTCTCGTGTGAAACCCTTCTCTCTCGTCACCCCCGCCTCCAGGTTCCACGGCCCCCACCTGTGCCGACTAACCCCCTTAGATGCTCCTGAAACAAGGGCAGAGGTGGCAAGGGGGATGAGAAGGAAGATCTACGTGTATTTCAGGAAGACCCTCTCTTTCAAACATTCACTGGCAAATTAGAAGCCAAAATCCAAAGCGATCAGCACGGAGGGCTGGCCTGTTTCCTGACTTTTCAGCTTTCGGAGTTGTGACTCATCTCTGCATTCATTTTCTGGTTAGCAGACCCTAGTTTCTTTTTTCTGCATTTCCCTGTCTCTGCTTCAAAGTAGGGAAAACGGAAGCAGAAGGATTCCTTCCAAGTAGTATAGAGATGCGGGTGCTGGAGGGGTGCCTCCCAGCAAGGGGCTTTCCATCCCTCTGGGCCGTGGGGAACCCCCTCTGGAGCTGGTTACAGGGAGGACCCTCAGGGCATCTTGAAGGCCATGAGGTCCAGGTCCTCCAGGTTGGAAGGGAGGGAAGCATGCTCGTGGTGGGGTCAGGCAGTGTCCAGCAGTTGGTGTTGGAGACCCTGGGATGGCGCCAGGGGTCCAGAGGCAGGAAGGTTACCCCGCAGACTGGGAGCCTGCACTGGGCCCTGGGTGAGTGGGGCTGCAGTTTTGTGTCCTGGGGATTCTGGAATGAAAGGCGGTGAGGAGGGCAGTTATATGGGAGCCAGAAGCAGGTCCCAGGGGAGCCCAGGATGGTCCACTGGAGTGAGAAGACATTCAAAGCATTTTTCATGATTCATTGTTGTTGGGGTATTGTTTTGTGAACACGTAACGCAGCGGTACTGTAAGATTGGTGTGTAGCTTGCCAATGAATCCATTAGACATTTGGTCCTCGCCCACTGGTCACTTGCTGCTGGGCATGCCGTGCTGTTTACATCCATCAGCTTGGAGACCACTGATCCAGGAGTAGAGGAGGAGCATGGCCCTCGGAGCCTGTCATGGACAGAGCCTTGGGCCGGGCAGCCTGGCATCAGGCTGGGGAGGCTGTGAGGATGCTCCCCGACCACATGACACTGTGATGCCAGGTGAAGGCTGTGCCCCACTGGCCCTCACCTGGTCCTGTGTGGACAGCGACACTGATCTTCCCTGCACTCCTCAGCTGCCGTCAGAAGCACCCTGAGGCTGACAGTGCTTGGCACAGGATGAGTGCTGACTCAAGCCGCCTGGAGAAGAGACGCTTGTGTTGCAGAAAGATGTGTGATGCCGGAGAAGTGCAGCTCCTCAGCTCCCGGGGGTGTGATTTGGGAAGAATATGCTCATTTTCCGGCTGTTTTAACGTCCCTGCAACATCTCAGCCCTAAAGTGGCAGATGTGAACGAGAGGCAGCTTGCTCTGGACCACACGATGCTGCGGCAGGAGTTGCATCTCTAAGAGACCGGATGGGAAAGAGTTAAAAAGAAGTGTGTTCACAGGAGGCAGGGAGGTGGGGCTGGGAGCTGGGTGTCTTCAGCCCCCGGAGTGGCTTTGGTCTGCCTTTTACTGGATTCTGCAGAATTTCCCGCACTCCTGCAGGTGGCCTCGGCCCCTCACAGGTGCCCCAGGCCGACAGGGAGGCAGGGATGCCAGGCCATGCTGGGAGCTGCCCGGTGCATACGGGAGCTAAGTGGAAGCATAGAGAATTCCTGCAGCGCTGAGGAGGGCCAAGGGTTTGTTGTTGTTCAGTCACTCAGTCGACCCCATGGACTGCAGCACACCAGGCCTCCCTGTCCATCATCAACTCCTGGAGCTTGCTCAAACTCATGTCCATTGAGTTGGTGATGCCATCCAACCATCTCATCCTCTGTCGCCCCCTCCTCCTCTTGCCCTCAGTCTTTCCCAGCATCAGGGTCTTTTCCAGGGCGAGGCTTACAGAGTCACTTTGTATATGTTTCTGAGAGCATCTGAAGTCTGTCTGAATAAGCGTCCTTGCATGATGCCTTCTGCACACACATTCAGGATAGTGTGCTTACCCAGGAGATGGGACCTCGATTTATGCTCCGTTGCTGCTGCTGCTGCTAACTCGCTTCAGTCGTGTCCGACTCTGTGCAACCCCATAGACGGCAGCCCATCAGGCTCCCCCGTCCCTGGGATTCTCCAGGCAAGAACACTGGAGTGGGTTACCATTTCCTTCTCCAATGCATGAAAGTAAAAAGTGAAAATGAAGTTGCTCAGTCATGTCCAACTCTTAGCAACCCCGTGGACTGCAGCCCACCAGGCTCCTCCATCCATGGATTTTCCATTAGTACAGCTAATCCTGCCACCGAGGGTCTGCCATGCCCCTGCTTTCAAAGAGCCGATTGTCTGTGTCCCCCAAGGAGCCGCTGCACAGGGTGGCCTGGGGCCCTGGTCCCCCGCTTCCTGGCTCAGGACACGCGGTTGATTTTCTTTGCTCCTGCCCTTCTGGCTGGGTGTGTGCACAGGGTGGAGCTGTCCCGGGTGCTTTATGGCCATGCCCTGAACGGGCTCCTTTGTCACTCAGGCCTGTCACTGTGCCGAGTAGGGCTGTCCAGCCTGGCCTCACCACTGAGCCCCGACCCTTCTGCCTGCTGCCGTCACGGCCGCGTCTCACAGCGGGGCTTGTCCTGCGGTCCTCAGCGTGTGTGAGCTTCTCAGGGACACTCGTAGAGGCCTCTTGGAAGGCTCTCTCTGTCGCAGGCCACAGCCCTGCTGACCAAAATGTCCCCTGGCATCTGTAGTGTGAAACCGGGACACGCATCTAAGAGCGCTTCTGTCCTGGCTGTAGAAATTGTAATGTCTACTCTCCTCATTTTCGGTGACTGTTAGACCCTGGACCAAACTTAAGACGTGTCTTCATTTCACTCTGTTTCCACTCTAAGATGAAAGGATACGCAGTCCCTGTAGCTGCTTGCCTATCTTAAGGAATGTTGTGGATACCTAACATTTATTTTAAGCTCTTGTCATTTTGAAATTTATTTTTTTATACTTCTCAACCCTATCCCCCGTACATTTGGTAGGTGGGAACATGGCATTAGCGATGATATCTGTCTCAGTGTAGTTTGGCTGTTAAGGGTTCGTGTTACAGTTATTGGCAAAGGGCTTCGTTCCCCTGCAAGCTCATGAACTTGCTCCTGGAACTTGGGCTCGGTCCCCTTTTCATCTCCTGTAACTTCTTGTCGGCAGGGTGCTAGTAGATGCTCAGTAACAGCGAGGATGAACAGCGACAGCCTCCTGGATTCTTCCCTGTCTTGGGTCCTTGCTGTGCTCTCTGGAGGCCTGGGGCTGCCCCAGACGCTTGCTGGTCAGCGCAGGCTGTCAGATGGCTTGTAGCTGGAGTCTGAGAAACCCACCCCATGGCTGGGCCCCTTGGCTTAGGCCCTTGTGTCTTTCAGACTCTCCGCCTTGACTGTTCAGAAAGAAATTCCTTAAGCAGCCCCCTGCCTGCATACCCCAGGGCAGAGCTCTTAGGGTCAGTCTGCCTGTCCCGAGAGCCCCTGTCTGGCCCGAGAGTTTGGGGAGGGACCTTGCACTGAGTGGGCTCTGCCCTGGGTGATGTGGTGAGCACTGCTCTGCAGCGTGGTCCGCCCTCACAGCAGACCTTGGAGGAACCTGCTCTGCCCTGGGTGATGTGGTGAGCACTGCTCTGCAGCATCATCTACCCTCACAGCGGACCTTGGAGGAATCTCCACCTGCCCTTCTGTTGCTCAGAGGTTGTAAAAACAGCAGCAAAGCCACTATGTTTGGCTGTCCCTTCAGTCTAATCAGTAAGTGCTGTGTTTTTTGGATGGTGTGCGTCACAGAACATCCCTGGGGATTTGGCTGGGGCAGGAAAGCCTGGGGGGAGCTCTTGGGAAGGATGGACCTTTGAAGCGAAGGTGGCAGCGGAGTAAAAGGGCTTCCTCGGTGGCTCAGACGGTAAAGAATCTGCCTGCAGTGCAGGAGACCTAGGTCAGGAAGATCCCCTGGAGAAGGGAATGGCAACCTACTCCAGTATCTTTCCTGGGAAATCCCATGGACAGAGGTGCCTGGTGGGCTACAGTGTACGGGGTCGCAAAGAGTCAGACACGACTGGTTGAAGAGAAAAGACAAAAAGTATTACTTCTCAGGTGGACTTTTCTCTAAAGTACTGGATTTGAGTCAAATTTTTGCTTTAAAGCTATATTCATGGTTTATTTTCTTGAACTTTTCTGAAAAACAGACATAAAGTGTATGCCCTTGCTTGACTTCACAGTTATCTATCATTACTTTATGTCTACTTTTAATCAGGATTTAAAAAAAAAACCTAATATTTGGTTATTTTGTAAAACAGCATTTTGAAATGTCTGATACATTTATGCTCTTGTTTTTTTCTCTCTAAACAATGAACAACAACAAAAAATCATCCTTAATTTTGCTCTACTAACTAGAGTACAAGAAAAATCTAATGCTAATTGCAATGACAAAAAGGTAAAAAAAAGATTTAAAAACAGTAAAATATAGCTAGCAGATGCAACGAGCCCGAGGATTTTTTGGTAGTTAAAAAGTAGGAACATGCACCTCCCTTTTACTCATCCTAAGGTTGGTTACTGAGAGGACTTTGTTGTTGTTCAGTCGCCAGGTCACGTCTGACTCTGTGACCCCATGGACTGCAGCACACCAGGCTTCCCTGTTCCTCACCATCTTTCAGTTTGCCCAAGTTCATATCCATTGATGCCGTCCAACCATCTCATCCTCTGTTGCCCTCTTCTCTTGCCTTCGATCATTCCCAGCATCAGGGGCTTTTCCAGTGAGTTGGCTCTTCCCATCAGGTCTTGCCCCTAACTACCCCAAAGATGGAACTCCTCTGAAATCTGGGTGCCTTTTCTGTTTTTTAAATAGTAGCACAATGCTACTGGGATGGTAACAGCTGTATTTTCACTGTCTCTGATGATAGTGCCTGGTAATTACATGGTGGGCTCCATCTGCAGCTGTAAACACAGTATAAATGTTAACTGTTTCATTCTCCCAACACCTC
This sequence comes from Bubalus kerabau, assembly GCF_029407905.1. Classification (NCBI taxonomy): domain Eukaryota; kingdom Metazoa; phylum Chordata; class Mammalia; order Artiodactyla; family Bovidae; genus Bubalus; species Bubalus kerabau. The sequence continues at coordinate 7,485,352 of NC_073625.1, read as the reverse complement.
TTCAGAGAGCGGGAGAGGCTGGACCTTTGTGGTTTGGTTGTAGGTTTGGTCCGGATTGTATGGTTGTATCTCATCGAGGCATCCTGCATGTGTATGTGGTAGAGCTGGGAAGGTAACACCTTTGCTGCAGATGAAAAATACGATGTCGCCGTAGAAGCAGGAGTGGGGAGGATAAGCCTCCTGAATTCAGCAGGCAAACGTGCAACCAGTTTACTATTTTGATTACAGGATAGATGCTAGAAACATCGAAAACCACTGTGTGTTGAGAGGTGCGGAATTTTGTTTCTGATGTACCTTATCTGCTCCTGACCTTTAAAAGGAGCAATCCATCACTGCTCCCTTGGCAGTAATTTTTATGGCTTTTGATTCTTTCAAAAAGTCATTTCTTACTAAGCCTGTTTTTTTTTTTCTCTCCTTTTATATCTCAAAGAGTGAAATACCAAATAACTTTGAAATTTATACTAGTGAACTTCAAAAGCTGGACTAGACTTTCAAGAGATTTATGGAACGGAACAAAATAATTATTGTACAGTTTAAAAAATTTTTAACCATTGCTTTAATGCACTGCTTCAGTTAACCAACATGATTTCAATTTATTATGCAAATGCAACAATTATTCCATTTGAAACGTTAGAAAGATTGCATTTGTTTCCCCAGCACAATAAATGGTGTTGAATGTTCCATTTTTGGTTTTTTTTTTTTTTGATTTGCTTATTTGGTCTTTAGTGACAACCCATTTAAAGTAAAAGTCTTTTAAAGTGGCCGAATAACATGGTAACGTGTCTTCACTGGTAATTTAGTACTCGCATATAATGAGTTAGTACTCGGATATAATGAGTTAATCCAAAGGATGTCATTAAAAACAGCACGGTGCCTGAATTCCCAAGCTGAGATGTTTTTAATCACAGAATTATAGTAATTACATAAATCCTGGGATTTTCATCAGACGGAAACATGCACTAAACATGCACTTTAAACTCGACACCGATACCCATGTACTGTGCTAAAGTATAGGCTGGAGAATCCTCAGGCCAAGGGAGACATTGGAGAGAATGTTAGGTGTTGCATCTTAAAGGAAAATTGGGAAATCAGCTATTTTGGTAACAGTAATATCATACGAGGCACATCCCCTGAGGATCAGGAGAGAAACCCCTGGCTGTGGCTGCAGGACAAAGGGCGACTACTCAGACTCAGTGACCCTGCTGTTCGCTGCATTTTCAGCACACGGAGGGTGCAGAAGGATCACCTCCTCCTTTTCCCTGGGGCCCAGAAGCTGCTAATTGCCTAGAGTTCTTCCGGTCCATCAGTGAGACAGCCCACAGATAAATGAGGCGAGAATCTGGATATCCAGGTCTGGTGAAGACTATGTGAAAAGTAACTTTGTTATCGCAGGGATTTTTTTAAAGTATTGAAATGACCCAGACACAGTACCCTCAGGGAGCTCGTTTCAGGGAAGTGATATATTGAGTAAGAAGATGAGTGCATCTAGGAAAATTTATTAAAATCTCCAAAAACAAGAAATCTTATTTGATTCATGTATTGTTCTTTCTTTTTCGTGGCTCAGATGGGCAGGGGAGTTGAGAAAAGGGGATTGAGGAAGGGAGGGGGTTGAGGGGGTGAGGAAGAGAGGGTCATTGATGGGTGGAGGAGGAAGGGGGTGCCTGGGAAAGGGGGACAGTGGGTCAGAGCCAGGTGGCCCTGCATTTGTTTGGGGGGATGGTGAAGTTGAGGTGCAGAGTGTGTGTGTGACAGGCCGTGTGGTCTGGCTGGGTATTCCTGGTGAGCCGCCAGGACAGGGAGTTCCTCTTGGAGGGTGGGCAGAGGCATCCTGGGTTTGAGTTCTCACCAAGCAGTATTTCAGGTCTCGTTCTCCCAGCCTCATCCCTTTCTCTGTAAACTCATCACCCACTGCCCTGGAAGAACTATCTGCTCATTCTGCATCAGATCAGATCAGATTAGTCGCTCAGTCGTGTCCGAATCTTTGTATTACCATCCAAACTTAGCGTTGGCATATTTGAGCCTCCAGGTGCTTCCGTGCTGCTCAGCAGAAAGCGTGAGGACCACCCTGAGCCGGCCTGAAGCTCTTCCCCTGGATGGGTGCCCTCAAGATCAGGGATGTTCACTGTTTGCATCTGGGCTTGAGCAGGGCCTGTCTGCAATCCCATTGTCATTTAAGTTTTGCTTTTCCCTTTTAACCACGAAAATAATATGTGCCATTGTGGACAATTGACATGATAAAGAAAGCTCACCATTAATCCTACTCTAGTAAGAGAGAGCTCACATTTTGCCATCTTTTCTTCCTATTTTTTTTTTTTTTTCTGCATGCTTTGTTTTTTTGTGTGCACTCCTCTGCAAATGGGTACCTGCATTCTGATTCAGAAGCACCAAATATTTAATCACCTGTTGTAAGCATCTTCTTTTTTCTTTTCCACAGATTGCATGACTTGCAGATCTTAGTTTCCTGCCCAGGGACTGAACCCGGCTCTGGGGCAGTGAGTGTGTAGCAGTCCTAACACTGAACTGCCTGGGAGTTCCCAGTATTTTCCATAAACCCCACTGCATATTGATTATTGGCCGTCATGGTGAACACAAGGAGGTTATTGTCTTCAGTGAGTGTTATTGCCCTCTGTCTCTCCCCAGATCCCCTCTGGAAGGTTACGATGGGAATGAGCCTGACGACTTGGATGGTTTCCCCGACTTGCTGCCTCTGCCCACAAGTTCGTCCTTCGGAAGTCAGGAAAGTGCAGCACGTGGTGGTGGCCTCCCAGCAACAAGGCGTGGCGGTGTAGACAGGAATGGATGAGAGCGGCTCGGGGGCACTCGCACGCGTGCTTCCGAAGGTGTAGTCTGGGGACGCCCCTGCGGGCCGGGCCGCATGGCCGACTCCTGAGCCAGGATGCTGCGCCGGGGGCTGCTCGCCTGGGCCTCCCGGGTGGTGGTCTTGCTCGTGCTTCTCTGCTGCGTGGCGTCTGTCCTCTACATGCTGGCCTGCACGCCGAGGGGCGATGATGAGCGCCAGGGGCTGCCCAGGGCCAACGGCCCCACGGGCAGGGCCGGCTCCCAGGCGGCGGTGCTCGGCTGGGAGGAGCGTCACCGCGACCACGTCGGGAGCCTCAAGAGGCAAATTGCGCAGCTGCAGGAGGAGCTGCAAGAGCGGAGCGAGCAGCTGAAGGCCGCGCAGCAGCTGGCGGGGGAGCCCGCGGGTGCCCCGGGCAGGGCCCAGGCCGACCTGCTGGCCTTCCTGCGCTCGCAGGTGGACAGGGCGGAGGTGCACGCCGGCGTCAAGCAGGCCACCGAGTACGCCGCCGTGCCCTTCGACAGCTTCACGCTGCACAAGGTGTACCAGCTGGAGACCGGCCTGACCCGCCACCCCGAGGAGAAGCCCGTGCGCAAGGACAAGCGGGACGAGCTGGTGGAGGCCATCCAGTCGGCCGTGGAGGCCCTGAACAGCCCCGCCGAGAGCAGCCCTGACCAGCGGCCTTACACGGCCTCGGACTTCATCGAAGGTTGGCCGGCTCGCCACGGGGGTGGGAAGTGGTGGGAGGGGCTCGGGTTCCCGGTCCAGGCAGGGCCGGGCTGCGGAGGTCCGCGGTGGCTTTGGGCAGACGGCTTTGTGTGAGCCGCTTTAAGGACGAGGGACCACAGTGGCTGTGACCTGCAAGACGGCTCAGCGTGGCCAGGGAAGGTGCAGAGTCAAGGAGGGAACAAAGGAAGCTGAGGGGAAGCTGACCAGGCAGCAGCCCCAGGAACAGACTGACAGTACTGTTGACTGAAGCAAGCACAAATCCACCATGAGCCCAGGCCCGGACCGATTTAGACCAGTTCAGACTGGTTTGAACTGGCTGAGACTTGTTTAGACCAATTTAAAAAGCCTCTGACACTGGTTTAGACCTGTTTGAGCTGGCTGAGACTAGACCAGTTTAAAAAGCCTCTGAGGCTGGTTTAGACCTGTTTGAACTGGCTGAGACTTGCTTAGACCAGTATAAAAAGCCTCAGATCGGTTTGACCTGGTCTCAGCTGGTTCGAACCAGCTGAGACCAGGTGGAAACGGCTTAGGCCCATTTGAACTGGCTGAGACCAGCTTAGACCAGTTTAGATTGGTTTAGACCAGTTTGTACCATCTTAGACTGGTTTTATGGCCGCTTAGCCAAGAGCGGTTTTGAGTGTGACAGGCAGTTTTCGTTTTATGACTTCTTACAGGCACTTCTGGAGACAGGGTCCTTTCATCAGGTCACAGACAGAACAGTAATAAACAACGTGTGCCTGTAGCACTTAGGCTGGTCTAGCTCTGTTTTGGAGAAGGAAATGGCACCCCACCCCACTCTTGCTGGAGAATCCCAGGGACGGGGGAGCCTGGTGGGCTGCCGTCTATGGGGTCGCACAGAGTCGGACACGACTGAAGCGACTTGGCAGCAGCAGCAGCTCTGTTTTAGCACGTTTATACTTACAGTGACCCCTTGGAAGGGGTGAGGGGACGGAGGCTCAGGTTAAGTAAATCACCTAAAATTGCTCCCTTACCAGTGACAGTGGGGTGTGAACCCAGAATTCTGATTCCAGCATCCGGGTCCTTAACCACTGGGTCACACTGTAGGTCGTCAGAGCCCCTGGAAGCTGAGAGTGAATAGCTCTTTTCTTCGTGGATGCAGAGCAACCTTGTATTAACTTGCGTTTGTGCCAGTTTTAGAAGAAAGCTGCCTCATCTTGGAAGTTTCTTGCAGGCTCTTCTTACTGACTTTTCTATTGTTACCGATTCACAAATCAGCTGATAATTTGGGAGAGGAGCTGCCTTTGAGGTTGCCCAACTTTTCCTCCTGTTTCTGAACAGGACCTACTTCCCAGACACGTGGCTTGTCCACTCACCATGCTCCCTACTGGGTTCTGTACTGACCACCTCGTCCACCAGCAGGCAGGACAAACTGCCTTTAGTCGTATCAGAAACCCTCCCTCTGCTCCTCATGCCTGTTCTCTTTGGACACCTTCCAGTCTTACCGTTTTTCCCTTTACAGGTGAACTGTAAGTTAATGCAGTTTTGATACATTATCTCTTTTCATATACCTGGAGCTCGGTAAAGAAATCTTACACAAGACCAAGCTTTTGATGTGTTTACTGAAAAAAAAAAAAAAAGCATAACCTGAGAATTGTGATTTAAATTTTATTTGGGTGCAAAATGAGGACTTTAGCCAGGGACAGCATATCAGACATCTCTGAGGATATGCCCCAAGAAGTGGGGTGGAGGTCAGGATGTATGTGATTTTGGTGAAGGGGGTCCGTGAAGCAACACATTTTGGAAGAAGGTTGCTGCTGGTCACGAGGAGCAGATGTCATTGTTCATGATTTTGGTACTTTTCCACATATAAGAAGATACAGGAAATAGGGCTCATAAAATCTCCTGAAAGTATCTATCTGAGATCTGTCCTCCAGTTTTTCCCAGAGAATTGAGTGCCTCGTTTTTACTCTCAACCTCAAACTCTTTTCAGGGTAAGTAAGTTGAAGGTCAGTGACTGCAATGGCCAGTGACTTCATCCTTGTAGAGGCAGATGACAAGTGTCCATTTTTCATCCATAGGTGTCAGGATTTTTTCGACTTATTTATTCTGAGGTATTAAAAGGCTCAGCACACCGGGAAGCTAGTAATCACAGGGTGAGCATTCGGTAAGTGTTTAAAATATCGTGAGGCTGTTGCCTCTCATTTTTAGAGAACTTGAGAGCTTATAAAACATTTCCACAACTGTTATTTGCCTAGCCGACTTGCAGGGAAAATCATTAAACATCCTTTAAAAGGAACTCCTGGTTGCCCCTCACACAAAACCTCACACAAAACCATTTCAAAAGAACTTGATTACCGGTCCGCGCCTGCACTTGGGCATGTTCACCCTTGTGGCTTTAATCTGCATTTGTGTTTGACATCTCTGCTTTTCTATGCACAGTATCTGAAGTGTAAGGCCTGTGGTTCTCCGTCAGGAGAGACCCGGACCTCTTGTCCCTGAGCTGATGTGGCATGACTGACTTCCTCTCAGAGACCGCTTGTCACACTGCCCTGTGTGGGTACCACCCTGTGTGCGAAGGCAGGTCGGTCCACACATGCCTTCCAAACTTGGGGAAAGTCTACTCAGCTATTTCGTACGATGAGTAAATGGACACAAACACTTTAAATGTGTTTACACCTATTTGACTGTCGTACACATAGTTAATACCACTTTTTCATTCTTATCACAAAAGACTATGGAGGCAGTTTTTACTTTCTCAGTAAATGGATGTCAACAAAAGATTCCACTGGCCAGGAACTGCAGGAAGGCAGAGTTAAATCCAGTGCAAGGAATAACTGTCAGACCAGAGACGTTTCTGAACAAAGTGGGGTTTCCATCTCTGCAAGGATTCTGTCATCAGCTGGATAGCTGGGAGGTTGTAACTGCTGACTCTGTCATCAGAGAGGTGGCTGGACTGAGGTACATATGAAGGTCTTTGCAATCCTGGTTCATGATTCTTTGATCTACACCTAGTGGGGAAGGAAGAAGGGAAGAGAAAGGGTCTGATTTGAAATCTTTTTTCTGTAGTAATTAGAACAAGTGACAGAACCTTGTAAGGATTAAGACTGCCTTTGCAATAACATCTTTAGGTTTGTAAACTGGAAGTTTGCAACTTCCCTGGTGGCTCAGATGGTAAAGAACCTGCCCACAATGGGGGACACCCGGGTTCAATCCTTGGGTCAGGACGATCCCCTGGAGAAGGGAATGGCACCCCACTCTAGTGTTCTTGCCTGGAGAATCCCATGGACAGAGGAGCTTGGCAGGCTACAGTCTACGGGGTCGCAAAGTGTCAGACTGAGCGACTGACACTTTCACACTTTCACTTTACATGGTAATTAGAACAAGTGACAGAACCTTGTAAGAATGAAGTCTGTCTTTAAGATAACGTGTTTGGGTTTGTAAGCCTAACCTTGGACCCTTTTGTGTTTGGGTGTCAGCAGGCAGTTGAGTGGGAGTCTCCGGGCAGACCTGGGCTCCACACACTTATAAGGGCTCCACACAAGGGTCACGGGTTGGCTGAACCCTGAATTCCTGTGATAAGGCTGGAGGTTCTTTGTGTTCAGACGAGGAATAATGAAAGTCTGAGAATGCTTCCGGATGATAATGGTTGTGTCGACTGAAAAGCCAGCCCTGGGGCAGGAGGCATGATGCCAGGGTGGGGCCTGGGCGACCCTGGTCCAGATCCTGCACCTCCCAGCAGCTGGGTCTCCTTGTCCTTCAGTCAGAGGCCGACTTTCATGTCCCCCAAGGCCTACCCGGCTCCGCCTCCTGCAAATACAAAGCACAGCTTCAGCTTGGTTCCTCTCGGCTTTGCTGAGAGACCGTTCCTGAGGGGTGCCCCAGCCCTCCGGATCCTGCTGTCTGGAAAGGGTGGATTTGGACAGTCTTCTCTGATGGTGGCCACTTCCTGCAATTCCGTGAAACCTGCGGAGGGGAACGCCTGCTGATGACCGTCTAATTTGTTATCCACACTAACTGAATTATTATCTATTCTAAAAGATAGAGGAAGCGATGTTGATCCCTATTTCCAGATGTTTCTTCTGGCACTGATTTTTGCATTGGATTCTCACATAGCATGAATCTTTGGTACAACCATCTGGGAAAAGAAGATAAAGGAGAAAAACATGATCATATCCTGTGCATTCAGAAACCCAACTATTTATCTCAAGTGAACAGAACACTGCCCTTTGTGGCTTAGCACCTCCTGTTCAGGTCTGAGTGGCATGACTTTTGGCTTTGATGGCATATTTTAAATAGAGCTCTGGGCCCTGCAGCCATAAAACAGTTTGTTGTTGTCTGGTCGCTCAGTTGTGTCTGACTTGTTGCGACCCCATGGACTGCAGCACACCAGGCTTCCCTATCCTTCACCATCTCCTGGAGCTTGCTCAAACTCATGTCCATCGAGTCGGTGATGCCATCCAACCATCTCATCCTCTGTCATCCCCTTCTCCTCCTGCCTTCAGTCTTTCCCAGCATCAGGGTCTCTTCTAGTGAGTCAGATCTTCTCATTGAGTGGCCAGAGTATTGGAACTTCAGCATCCGTCTTTCCAATGCATATTCAGGGTTGATTTCTTTTAGGAAAACAATGTAGCCTCCTGAATTATTATTGTAACCATCTAAACACTGGATAATGTGAGGCACTGTGTCTACCTTCTCTGTGGGGTGGTTCTGAACCAGCCTGGGCAGCTCACTCGCTCCAGCTTTTCTAGGGTTAGTGGAAGCAAGAGTGGGTCAGATGCCGAAAGACTTGATTTTAGGATGATGGAGCTGAGCCAAGAGTCACGAGAAAGTGAGGCTTTTGATGGTGCCCTGAGACCCGTTTTAAGACAAGGGGATGTGGAAGTGGCTCCAAAACCTTAGTGGCCGCTGAACAGTGATCTCCTGTGCCCTGCAGCCAAGACTGGGGAGGGGCTGGTTCCCAGGAGGCTGAGGTGGAGTGAGGATCCTGAGTGTTTTACATCCTTTGTTGATGCCTCAGCTTAACCTCCAGGAATACCCTGAGTACCACGATGCTAAGCTTTGCTAGACAAGTCAAGCCCAGTCCCAGGGCTGGGTGTCTGGAGGGCTGGGTGCTTGAGGCCATGATGCTTGGCGTGCCTTTTTGTGAATTGGGGAGGGAAGGTAAGACAGGTGTTCAGGTGCATTTCCCGGCGCTTGGGGGGCCTCTGGGGTTCTTGATGCAGAAATTAGGAAGAGCAGGGATTCTGTACGGTGGGCGGGGTGTGGGGGGGATGAGCAGATGGTTCACGGAGGTGGCTGCAGGCAGGACAGGATGGAGAGTTTGCAGTTTGCGGGCTTCTTATTCCAGGGGCTTCTCCTCCTGTGAAGTGTGGGCTCTAGAGGGCTGGCTCAGTCGTTGTGGTGCATGGGCTTAGTTGCCATGGGATCCCATGGTGGGATCTTCCTGGACTAGGGATTGAACCTGTGTCCCCTGCATTGGTAGGTGGAGTCTTGTCCACTCTACAACCAGGGAAGTCCCTGCACATACACCCTTGAACACAGCCCTTTTGTAGAGAGCACCACCCCCTCAACCCCTGTCCGCCCCCAGTTCCTTTACATTGTAAATGTCTCTGTCAGCAGCAGCCAGAGTTTCCTGCATCACTAGTCAGGCTCTATCTGATTCTCTCAGGGATGGGAGCTTTTGGGAGGCAGTAGTGAGATTACCTCTTACGCTTTGCTTAGAATATCAGCAGTCCCTGGGGTCTGTAAAGCATTTCTTGTCTGTATCTGTCTGCTTCCACTGGGGCTGCTGATCAGAGGTGGGCAGGGGTCCATGGGGAGGTGGGCTGCCTGGGTGCTGAACCTTGGCCCTGGTGGCTTTATCCTCCTTGAAGGACCCGAAGGAGCTGAGGTGCAGGAGAGGTGGACCCCAAGGGGAGTGGCTCCATTGTGGAAACGCTGGCCTGCGTCCTGCCTGGCTCTCCTTCTGCCCTCAACCCCATCTTTGCTGTGGACGTAGATGAAGGGAAGGAATAGACTTTTTCCATCCTTGGAGGTTCCACTGGCTTATCAGTTGATCTGGAAAACACAATCTGGAGAGGCGGGTGTTTGTGGGGAGGACGCTGATGGTAGAGGACAGAGTGGAGGGGAAATGAGATTCCAGGAGGAGGTGGTGGGTTAGGTGTGGCTGGGCATGTCAGAGCCTCCTTTCGAAGGTCTGTTCCTTGCGTCTCTGTGGCTGCGTTGCGCCTTGTCTGTGGCGCACGGCTCTCCATTGCGTCATGCGCTGTTGCGCCTTGTGTGTGGCGCACGGCTCTCCATTGCGTCATGCGCTGTTGCGCCTTGTCTGTGGCGCACGGCTCTCCATTGCGTCATGCGCAGTCTTCCACTGCAGCACGCGGCCTCTTCAGTTGTGGCGCGTGGGCTGAGTTGCTCCATGGCATGTGGGATCTTAGTTCCCTGACCAGGGATCAAACCCGAGTCCTCTGCATTAGAAGGCGGATTCTTAACCCCGGGACCACCAGGGAAGTCCCACAAAGTGCCATAGCTTCTTGAATGGAGGGCCAGATGGGTAATAGGAGAGTTAAGCTCTGAGGTTTCTGAAGGCTTGGATGTTCAGTCTGTTCATTCACGGGGGGCCCATGCGCCAGCATCATCCATGCTGGGGGCAGCCAGAGTCACACACACGACCCCTGCCCCTCGCAGGTGATGACAGCAGAGTCACACCCTAAAGGGGCCCAGGGGAGAGATTGGCCCGGCCCGCGGCACGGTCAGCAAGGTCTTCACAGAGAAGGCTCAGGCCGGGGGCTGCTCCGCTCAGCGGGAGAGATGACGGCAGCACCTGGAGGCGTGTGAACCCTGGGATGTTCGGGGAGCTGCAGGCAAGATGCTGGGGTATTCAGCAAGAGGATGTAGCTCTGGATGGGGGGAGGCGTGGCAAGATGGTGACCCTGAAATTAGTACCAAGATCATCATGGATTTATGTGCATTTCATGATTTCTAGTTTACTCTGCAGGGCATGTGCCATTATTGACCATTTTTAACTGTGGCTAGCCTGGTCACTATGATAGCAGGGTATAGGGGATATTGGAGAGGGCTGAGAGTTTGGGAAATAGTTTGGCAGGTCCTCAACTGGGAAACATAGTTTCTTCATGACCCAGTGGTTCTGCTTCAAGGTATGACTCGAGAGAAAGGAGAATGTATGTTCACACAGAAACTTGGACACAGATATTCATGACAGCTGGATGGTGAGAACAACCCTGATGTCCACCTGTGGATGGACTGATGCACACCATATGACTTTTGTGCAAAATTTTTTGCCACAGAAAGAAACAAAGGACTGATCTACACTGCAAAGCGTATGTCCCTTGAAAACATGATGCTGAGTGAAGAGACTCCACATATAGAAGACCACATATTGTGTGATCCACTTACGTGAGATGTCCAGAAGAGGCAAGTCTGTAGCGACAGGAAGTAGATTGCTGGTTGCCTAGGACCTCAGGTGGTTGGGTTGGGAGAGGGGTGAGGAGTGACTGATAATATAGCTACAGGGTTTCCTTTTAGTGCAATGAAACGCTCCAAAATTAGATGGTGGTAGTGGTTGCACCAGAGAAGGCGATGGCACCCACTCCAGTAGTCCTGCCTGGAAACTCCCATGGACGGCGGAGCCTGGTGGGCTGCAGTCCATGGGGTCGCTAGGAGTCGGACACGACTGAGCGACTTCACTTTCACTTTTCACTTTCATGCGTTGGAGAAGGAAATGGCAACCCACTCCAGTGTTCTTGCCTGGAGAATCCCAGGGACGGCGGAGCCTGGTGGGCTGCCGTCCATGGGGTCGCACAGAGTCGGACACGACTGAAGCAACTTAGCAGCAGAAGCAGTGGTTGCAAAACTCTGTAAATATAGTTAAAAAAAGAAAAAAGGTGACTTGTACAGTTGAAACAGTGAATTGTTTGGTATGTGAATTACATCTCAGTAAAGCTACTTAAAAGTAAATATGATATAATCTCTGTCCTCAAAAAAAATGCAAAGGCTGGGAGATGAATGAAAAAGCTTTAAAAATAGTTGAGGTGGAGAAGACTCCTGCACCAAGGCTGCAGCCATGGAACAGGAGGGCGAGGTAGGGCTCAGTACATTGGGAGGTGGTAGCTTTGTGGTCTAACCAAAAGCTTAGCGACTGAACAACAACAGCAATAGAATCCTGGGCTTTTTTTTTTTTTTGGCCATGCTGCGAGGCAGCAGTTTCTTAGTTCCCCAACCAGGGATCGAACCCTTGCCCCTGTGTGGAAGTACAGAGGATGGGGTGCAGTGGACCATCAGGAAGTCCCCTGGGCTTTTCCATAGGCATTTCTCCAGAGTGTGTAATGAAGAACAAGCTGCCAGGAACATACTCACTTAAACATCATGCTTTTTCAAAAGGGATTTTAGGCAGCAGTGGTATTTATTGATGTCAGACCTCTTTCCCCTTTATGTAAGTGCTAAATCATGTCTTTCTAATATGAGACACCAATACTGGCAGAGACTGGATGGGGAAGTGGGCAGAAGCTGGAAGAATGAATACCCATATCTTACTTTTACTATAAAATTAATTCAACAGACAGAAATACAAAGAATTCTTGTTTCTGACCGTAGTCAACTGACTGCCTTAACGATCAGTTTCCAGTTTGGAGATCATCTTCCAAACACACTGTCATTAGCCCGAGGCCAAACATTCAAGTGTAAGAACCAAAAGCCTGTGTGCCATCGCTTGTCGGTGACCATTGGCAGAGGGCTAGGAGCTTGCCTGCAGGGTGGGCCAGATGTGAGGCCACAACACAGCTGGGCCTCCTGCTGCTGTTGAAGGGACAAAAGCTTTGAGGACAAAACCCAGTCCAATGGGTGTCAGGACCCGCAGAGGCTCAGCAGCATCTGGCAGGCTGGCCATGCAGAGCAGGTGGTGCAGAGTTCAGGGGCCCGACAGGGATGAGGTGCAGGAATCAGCTGGACACAGGGAAGAGACAGGAGACGCGATCTGAATCAGGTCAGGAGGGGTCGGCACCCTTTGTTGTTCAGTCACTCAGTCGTGTCGGACTCTTTGCAACCCCATGGGTTGCAGCACGCCAGGCTTCCCTGTCTTTCACCACCTCCTGGAGTTTGCTCAAACTTATGTCCATTGAGTCAGTGATGCCATCCAACCATCTCATCCTCTGTCGTCCCCTTCTCTTCCTGCCTTCAATCTTTCCCAGCATCAGGATCTTTTCTAATGAGTTGGTTCCTCACATCAGGTGGCCAAAGTATTGGAGTTTCAGCTTCAGCATCAGTCCTTCCAATGAACATTCAGGACTAATTTCCTTTAGGATGGACTGGTTTGATCTCCTTACAGTCCAAGGGACTCTCAAAGAGTCCCATAACTCAAAAGCATCAGTTCTTTGACATTCAGCCTTCTTTATGGTCCAACTCTCACATTCATTCATGACTACTGGAAAAACTATAGCTTTGTCTAGACGGACCTTTTTCGGTACCCAGGGATAGGTGTTTATTCATCAGACATTTATTGAATGTCTACTGTGCATCGGGCATGGCCCCGGGGGCTGTGCCGGCAGACCTTAGGATGAGGGCTGTGGGCTTCTCTGGAAGGAGCCCCCACAGTTCTCATGTAGGTAATATTTCGTTACTGAAATCCTATGAATTTTCAGCCATTTCCTAAGAGATTCTCACTAGTTGCCAATGTTCCCAAAAGGCAATAGTTTGAACTTTTTATTCATTTTCAAGTTCATGGTTGAACCTCCTCAACTTTTGAATATGTAGAGTTTATTAATAGTATGGAGTATGCTTGACCTTCTCTCCATGTTTAATGAAATCATTCATCTCAGTAACCTCTGCCCACAAACTCAACGGCCCTGGAATTCATGAAAAATAGCAGACTGTGTGGCCTCACATAAAGTGTGTGAATATAAAAGTATATCTCATACCCTTTAATTATGTGCCAAATTTATTCAGAATCAGTCATGTCCTTTGCAGATGAGTGAATAACAGAGGCATACATCAAATGCTCAGAGTGAGATCTAAACAGACCCTACTTTATATGGCTCAAGGTACAATGAGCCTGATAGCAGTTCTTGCTTAAACTTTTAAGTCCAGACAAATATCATGAAAGATAAATGGGCAAAAGATACGAACAGATCATAAAGAAGAGACATGGATGCCTGAAAATCACATGCAAAAGTGAGAAGTAGATAAAAATTAAAAGTTGAATATTTAATTGCCATAATAAAAATGGCAGTCCATGATGTTGGTGAGGTGAAATGAACATTTATACCTAGTAATGTGAATATAAATGGAGGCAGCCATTCTGTAAGGCAGTTTGTGACAAGAGCCGCTAAAATGTTCATACCTTTTCCCAGTATTTTCATTTCTGAAAACTTGTTCTCAAAATGCCCATCAATGTGTACATCAAGAAAGTTCACTGTAGAAATGCTTGTAATAGTGAAACAAATAGAAACAACCCAAATGCCTAAGAGTAGGAGACTGGTAAAATCACGTTTTTGTTGTTAAGTCACTAAGTCGTGTCCGACTCTTTGCAGCCCCACGGACTGCAGCACAGGCTTCCCTGTCCTTCACTATCTCCCGGAGCTTGTGAGGCCATCCAAGCATCTCATCCTCTGTCGCCCCTTCTCCTCTTGCCCTCAGTCTTCCCCAGCATCAGAGTCTTTTCCAATGAATCGGCTCTTCACCTCAGGTGGCCAAAGTATTGGAGCTTCAGCTTGAGCGTCAGTCCTCCAGTGAATATTCAGGGTTGACTTCCTTTAGGATGGACTGGTTGGATCTCCTTGCAGTCCAAGGGACTTTCAGGAGTCTTCTCCAACACCACAGTTCAAAAGCATCAATTCTTCAGCGCTCAGCTTTCTTTATGGTCCAACTCTCACATCTGAACATGACTACTGGAAAAACCATAGCTTTGACTATCTGAACCTTTGTCGGCAAAGTGATGTCTCTGCTTTTTAATATGCTGTCTAGGTTTGTCATAGCTCTGCTTCCAAGGAGCAAGTGTCTCTTAATTTCATGGCTGCAGTCACCATTTGCAGTGATTTTAGAGCCCAAGAAAATAAAGTCTGTCACTGTTTCCATTGTTTCCCCATCTATTTGCCATGAAGTGGTGGGACTGTATGCCAAGATCTTCATTTTTTGAATGTTGAATTTTAAGCTGTTTCACTCTCCTTTTTCACCTTCATCAAGAAGCTCTTTAGTTCCTCTTTGCTTTCTGCCATTAGAGTGGTATCATCTGCATATCTCAGGTTGTTGATATTTCACCCAGCAGTCTTGATTACAGCTTGTGATTCACCCAGCCTGGCATTTTGCATAATGTGTTCTATTGTACAGAAACCAAAAATCATTTATTAACTACTAATAGAATGGGACAGCCTGTGTCATGGGAAAAACTGTAATTTTAGCTGTGAAAGTACTGATAAAGTTTTCATCTAACTATAAAAATTAAGAGGATGAAAATACTATATCAAAGCATTTATAGTCTTACTTGCAAGTGGTGGAATTACAGGTGATGCTGTGTTTCCGGACATGATAATCTGTTGCTCTTATACTTTGCAAAAGGATATAGCAGTGGCTGAATGATGTTGACATGATTAAAAAGGAAAGTAGCGTCTGATCTCCACAAAGTGACCGAATCTGATGTTTGGGACGGACGCTGAATCCAGGGTGGTGGTGTCCATGCATTTCTGTCCTGCTTCTGGAGACTCAGACGAGAAAAATAACAGTGTAGGTCATGTTCTCGGTCTTGAGCAGTCTTGAGCCTCAATAACAGGGCTGGAGGAGGCTGCCAGCCTGCAGAGGTGAGGGTCATTCTTAGGAAGGCGATGACCAGCCTCTTGGAAGAGGCCTGAGCACAGCTTCTTTGTGTCCTCCCTCATCATGATGGGTGGCAGGTGTCTGGCTGGAGGGCAGGACCCAGCAGACAGCCGTGCGGTCACCCTCATCAGCTCTGCAGGACTCTGGCCCTGGATCCTTGGCCCCTAAACAGCAGTTTGGCGGAGCTTCGTTCCACTGATGCCCCGCAGCTCTGATGCTGTCTGCCTGACTCCTGGTCCCTGCGGCATCCAACTCTGTTTTCTAACTTTCCTTGAAGCCCCCCGGGACTTCTCTAGGAGGAACGGGGTCTTCAAATATCAAGAAAGAGGAGAACAAGGCACCTCTTCTTCCTCCTCTTGTAAAAAGACCCTACCGTTGATGGTGCCTTTTTTAAAAGCCTGTCTCTCCCCTTTGCCTTCTTTTCCAAAAATAGGTGTTGTGAAAGACAGTGTGAGCTGCAGCAGCCTCGCATATGTGGCTTCCCATCTGCAGCTCGGTCTGCACAATGCGCCATAATTTTAGCTGCCTAAATCGGGACTGTTCTGCGTGCTGATTCAAGAGGGGCTGGGAAGTCACATGGGCGAGCAGGGCTGTTTGTTGGTCAGGACTGGCTGCTGCATGCTCTCGGCTCTCACCCGCGGATCCAGAAGTGAGAGATATTTGGGGACATCAAGAGAGCAGATGGCCCGTGAAGACAGCTGGCCCAGGCAGTTATTAGTCCAGGGAGGCGATGGGTCATTTTCTGAGCCTGTAGCAGAATTTCGCGCCTGTTGTTGCCATTCAAGTTGCAGAGAGAGGCTTCGGGCAGAACTGGTAGGGCTGGAGACTCTGTCAGTAAGTCACCGCAGCTGAGCGATGACAGCTGGCTTTGCTTCCCGAGTGAAAGGTTCCAGCAAGAAGATAGAAGGGGAGAGGTTCTGTTTGGTTTAAGTTTAAAAGCAGAGGTACTCAACTCTTTTTTCAATGAATGGGTTATTCCTTTTTAAGTTTTGTTTATTTATTTTTGGCTGGGCTGGGTCTTCAATGCTGCAGTCTTTTCTCTAGTTGGGACTGGTAGGCTGTGCTCTCGTTTCCGTGCCCAGGCTTCTCGTTGCAGAGCATGGGCTCTGGGGTGCTTGTACTTCAGTAGGTGTGGTGCTCAGGTTAGTTGCCCCTCGGCCTGTGGAATCTTCCCGGACAAAGGATCGAACTCATGTCCCCTGAATTGGAAGGTACATTCTTAACCACTGGACTCCCAAAGACATCCTCGACTCCTTCATAGGGCTAGAGAAAAATGAATTTGCCGAGGGAGCTGGTGAAAACCCAAGATGGGGTATTTGGCGCCAACCCCATCTCCTCCTCTTTCACGGCACTTGTGTCCCGTGATGGCTAAGCTTTGTGCGTCCCTCGCTAGCCTGAGCTGAGGGACCGCTCCTCATATCCCTTGGTAGCCCTGACACTTCAGTGGAGTGCCTGGCACACAGGTGCTGGCAGTGTTTGTTGAATGAATACATGAACGCATGGCGGCACAGGTAGAGGGATTGGCCTGCACGGGAGGAAGGAGAAAGCTTCCTTTGAAACAGAGAAGAGGGTGGCTCTGCAGTCTGATGAGTCAAGTTTTGCTCATTTGATTTTTTTTGTCTGAGAGAGTGACGAGGAATTTAAGGTCGGAACATACAAATAAACACTGTACTTACTATTCAGTAAATGACAGTGATGATTTCATGTGATGCTTTTATTCGTCTGTATCTCTGTGTGTTTGAGTCTTTAAAGTAGAAAGCTAATTTAATGTACGTTTGACATTTCTCTTGCAGTAACCATCCTAGTCCACGTCCATGGTCCGTCTTCCTCCTCTTCTGGGGACCCCTCACCCTCCGCTTCACGGTGTTCTCTCTGCTGTTAACCCATCTCCGGTGACCTGGCCCCCATCGCTCGTCTCTGTGCTTCACCTGTAGGAGATGCATTTTCTGCCCTTGAAAGGGGAGCCAGTGTCTTTTCTTGGACATATTTGCAATCACAACTGCATATAATTAGTTTTTACAATCTTGGTCTATGTAAAGTGCAAACCCTCCCATTC
Organism: Bubalus kerabau; assembly: GCF_029407905.1. Taxonomy (NCBI): domain Eukaryota; kingdom Metazoa; phylum Chordata; class Mammalia; order Artiodactyla; family Bovidae; genus Bubalus; species Bubalus kerabau. Next base: position 7,467,989 of record NC_073625.1, on the reverse strand, counting down.
TGCTGTGATTCATGGGTAGGTAAAAGAGCTCTGCACCAATTACAGTTTGTGTGTGTGTGTGTGCGTGTGTGTGTCTTCCCCACTCATCCAGCAAGCACTTCTCCGACACCAGCTGGGTGTCCTGCAGTTCAGCTCAGTTCTGATACCTTCTACCTGGAGGTACATCGGATTCCACGGTGTAAAGGGCTCAGTCCCACAAGACTGCCCTCTTCCCTGACTTCAGACCTCAGGTTATCACATGTGCTTCTGACCAACCAGCTGTAGGCTGGAAGTTCCAACGGCCCCTTCTGGGTTCAGTTAATTTCCTAGAGCAGCTCACAGAATCAGAGAGACATTTTACTCAATTGCTGGTTTATTATGAAAGGATGCGATGGAGGTTGCTGATGAGCATCCAGGTCGGAGCCATCTGCAGAGCAGGCATGTGGGGAGACGGGAGCTCCCTGGTCTCTCCGGGTCCCACCCCCCCAGCGTCTCCACCTGTTCACCGACCTGGCTGCTCTCTGAAGCCCCATGCCTTTGGGATCTTTATGGAAGCGTCATCACTCAGGCCTGATGGATCGTTAACTCCACTCCCAGCCCTTCTCCAGAGAACGTGGGGTGGGGCTGAAAACTCCAAGCTTCTAGTCATGACTCTGTCTTTGCAGTGACCAGCCCCCAAGCAGCAGCCCACCCAGAGTTACCTCAACAGAACAAAAGACACTCCTGTCACCCAGGACATCCCAAGGGTCCCCGGGAACCAGGGCAGAGGCCAGCATACATTTTCCACAGTGTCCCAGATGGGGACGTGTATTAGACTATCCCATCCTTCTGCTGGCGTCTTTCATGAGTTTGGCTTGGGAGCCAGGCTGCCTGGATTTAGATCTCAGCTGAGCCGTTTAGCTAACTGGCATGGGAGATGCCGTGAATATGAAGCTGGCTTTCCCAGGGCCTGAGGTTTATCCATGACAGTTTGGTTGTGCTGACCCCAGTGAGTTCCCCAATTGTGGGAGACTCGGCTGCATGCTTTGTGGTAGTGGGGGACTGCGTGTGCACTTTGCCCTGTAAATAGAAAAAAGAGTGATTTTCACTCACTGTGTCTGCGCAGTGAGTGAGTGGAAGTCGCTCAGTCGTTTCCGACTCTTTGCGACCCCATAGACTGTAGCCCACCAGGCTCCTCATCCATGGGATTCTCCAGGTAAGAATACTGGAGTGGGTAGCCATTCCCTTCTCTGGGGGATCTTCCTGACCCAGGGATCAAACCCGGGTCTCCTGCACTACAGGCAAGATTGTTTACCTCTGAGCCACCAAGTGGACATTCTAATACCTCATGGGATTGTCACAAGGAATATATGGGTTCATACAGATAATGCTTTTATAGCATCCCTGGCACAGTAAGTGTTAATTATTACTACTATTTTTGTTATTTGTTGGTGGACCTGGGGGAGGCATTTTTATAGCCCCAGACATTTTTTAGAATCCTTCCCTGGCTTCTTAGACTCTACTGAATTATAATTAATCTTCCCTAAGACACAACAGTTGTGGTAAGTTCATTTCCCTTTCTTGACTCATGTTCAAAATGCCATTTAATATATGCAAAGTTAAAAGTTTTGAAAAGTTCTCCTCATGAAATTAGAGTTCGGTTCTTACCCAGTGTTAATATTGTGGTTGTCGGCGGTCATTTTTCAGTGTCTGTATTAAGCAGACTAATCGTAGTTTTGTGCATGTGTCTGTTGATGTAAGAGAGTGTCTCTTGGGAAGTGTATAATGTAGAGAATTTTGAACCTGGGGTGACTATCCGTATTCGCATTTATTTCAGCACATCTTAGGATGTGAGTTTTCCTTCTTTCTTGTTCCTGCCTTGGGGCCACCGTGTTCCATTCTCAAGCCCCAAGCCTCTTGTGGCTGGGAGCGCAATGATTTTGCAATCCCTGCAGTGTCTTCCTGCTGAGAATCATCTCGGGAGATGGAGGCAGGGGAAGGGTCTTGCGGTTGGCGTGTGAAAAGGCACTTCTGTGCTGAGAACTCCGAGCGGCAGATGAGGACCACGCCCCGGGGCGGAAGCTGCAGGCTCCTTTGTTAGCGCTGTGACTTTGAGCCTGCTGCCTATTACGAGTAGTGGAGTCCTTCAAAGCCCGCCCGTTTTTCTTGTCTGAGATTTCACCCATCATTCTTACTGACTTTCCACTCATCATGTTAACTGCGATTTAGATGCTTGTTTTTCTGGCCCCAGACTCCCTTGTCCTGCCTTTAAACTTGGTGCAGACTCTGTCGTGACCTTGGCATGTGGTGGTCCCTCCTGCCTTGGTGGGGTGGGGGGACCGTGTCCTCACTCCCATCACAGAAACTGGATGTCCAGTGCTCTTGGGACCCGGGACCAGTGGGACCAAGCAGGAGCAGAAATAAAGGAAACGCATCCTTTTCTTTCTGGACCCACAGCTACCGCTGGGAGATGGAATGGTCACCTCTTTGGGGGTGTTGGTTGGAGTGAAATTGTTTGTCTTTCTAAAGCAATATTGTATTTTAGGATATAGTTGATTTCATAGTGCTTTTCAAATATTAACCCGATATATGAGTTTCTGGGGGCAGATCGTGAGTAAATCTTAAAGCACAAGCTTTCAGGAATAAAATTTAAGCTCTTTAGAGTTGTCAACTTGAGGGGGGAAAAGAAATGAGATAATCCTTCAGAAAGGAAGCGTCATACGGAAGTGTGAGTTGGCGTCTGAATGTAGGTTAACTTTCTTCCCCAGGAATAACGGTGAAAGGATGCCTCTTCACTGCGGCGTCCTGACAGGACGTGTGGTGAATCCCGATGCAGTTACATGGGCGTTAGCGGCAGCAGCCTCTCAGCTTCCGCTCCGCCGGGCACCGTCCCGGGCACTGGGGGCCGTCCTGGGCACTGGGGGCCCGAAGTGCAAACCCAGACAGAGCGCAGCTCATGGAGTTGCATTCCAGTTGGGGAAGAGAGTAAATATAAACCTGAAGGAGCAGATCACACAGCAAGAGGAAAGATGGGTTCCTTTATCAGGGAAATAAAGGCGCTGTGGCTCAGATGGTCAAGAGTCTGCCTGCAATGAGGCAGAACCTGGGTTCAGTCCCTGGGTCAGGAAAATCCCCTGGAGGAGGAGATGGCAGTCCGTTCCAGTATTCTGACCTGGAGAATCCCATGCATAGAGGAGCCTGGCGGGTCACAAAACATGGGACAAAACTGAGCAACTAACGTGCACACACAAGTGGGGGGTTTCTGGGGAGAACACTTCCATCTGAAATACAGTGATCAGATGAGGTTGTGTTGGGGTGTGACAGGTGGACAGAAATGTGGAGAAGGTGAGGGAGCTGGGCCTTCATACACCTCGGGGGCGGGGGTGGGGGGTCCAGAGAGGAGTGGTGGGGCACTGGCTCGGCCCGGGAGCCTGCCCGGTGCCTGGTGTGGGGACAGTGTGGGCTGGACAGAGCTGTTGGGGAAGAGAGGGGAGATGGAGCCAGCGGTGGGTGGCTGGGGAGGGGGCACATATCTCATGGACCATTGTGGGGACTGACTTTACATGCCTCAGTGAAACGGGGAGATTCAGGCTGGTTTTCAGCTGAGGGGGTAACATGATCTGACTTAAATTTTGGAAGGGTGATTTTGGGTGCTGTGTTGGGAGCAGACCGTGGAGCGGGTAGAAGCCGGGCGACGTCTCCGGGGCTGTTACAGGGAGTGTGCACAGGCGGTGTGGCTGGACCAGGGCGGGGACAGGGGAGATGCTCGGCAGTGGTCGGATGCTGGGCGTGTTTTGAGAATGGAGCCAGCATGTTTGCCAGTGGATGGATAAGCAAGATCAGGGAGTCGGGGTTGATGCTGGGGACTTGAGTCTGAGCATCCAGGGGACGCGTTGCTGTCAACGGAGGTGGGCAGATTCTGGGCGGCCCGTGTGCATGCCTGTGTGTGTGTGTGCACGCCTGTGTGTGTGTTTGGGGGGTGTAGAAGGGTCCATATTGTGTCTTTCTCATGTCTAAAATGTATGAAGCTCATTTTTTTAGAGAATTGTAAGTTCTCCGATTAGATTTCCTGAACAAGTACACACCCTTGTGCATAGGCACAATATCGTTGGGGAAGTGGGTCCCGTGTGACTGATGATGGCCATCACTGGTCCCGGGACTGCAGGGCAGGTACCGCCAGTGGGGGAGGGGCTTAGACAACAGACGTTTATTTTCTCACAAATCTGGAGGCTGGAAGTCCAAGATCAAGGTGTGGGCAGGTTTAGTTCCTTCCGAGCACTTTATCATTGGCCTGCAGATGGCTGTCCCTACTGTGTCCTCCTGTGGTCTTCCCTGCACACGTGTATCCCTCATGGCTCTGTGTGTCCTAACCTCCTCATCTTATAAGGGAACCAGTCAGATTGGATTAGGACCCCCTAACAGCCTCAAAGGGACATGCCCACCTCTTTAGAGCTCGTGTCTCTAAACACAGCACCTTCTGAGGTGCTTGGGGTGGTTAGCCTGTGAATTTTTGGAGGACAAAATTCAGCTGCTGATGTCGGTCTTCTTTGGTGTCTGGGAACCTGAAGGGGTGTCATTAGAGTGTTTTGCGTGTGTGCACTTGTTTGTGCTCAGTCCCTTGGTTGTGTCTGACTCTCTGCGACCCTGTGGACTGTAGCCCACCAGGCTCCTCTGTCCATGGGATTCTCCAGGCAGGAATGCTGGAGTGGGTTGCCATTTCCTCCTCCAGGGAATCTTCCTGACCCAGGGACTAAACCTGCGTCTCCTGTGTCTCCTGCATCGGCAGGCAGGTTCTTTACCACTGCCCCACCCAGAAGTTAAGTGCTTGTTGCTCAGTCGTGCCCAACTCTGCGACCCCATGGACTGCAGCCCACCAGACTCCTCTGTCCATGAGATTTTCCAGGCAAGGATACTGGAGTAGGTTGCCATTTCCTTCTCCAGGGGATCTTCCCAACTCAGGGATCGAACCCGGGTCTCCTGCACTGCAGGCAGATTCTTTACCGACTGAGCTACAAGGGAAGCCTCACCCTGAAATGACTCCTGAAATGAGATTGTCAATAATATTCCTCACGTTAAAAAGCAAAACACTGAAGTAAATGCTCTTGCTGTGTATATTCATTTCACTCTCTCAGGACTCTTATTAAATGCTTGTGATGAATTAGGCTTTGAAACAGAGAAGAGTGAGAGAGTTCTCCTCATCCAGCTGGGCAGCCACGTCCACCAGTGACCTGTGCAGGAGGCTGGAAAGGAACAGCTAGGGAAGTTGGCAGAGAAGCAGAACGTGGTACCTGGAAAGCCAAGGAACGGAGGCGTTTTCAACGGAGAGAGTTGGCATTCACAAGCCTCAATGACTACAGTTGAGACGTGAGTGAGGGTGAAGACAGAATTAATGAGAAAACCAAAGTATCCCCATCTTGCAATACAGGAAGAATGGAAGAAGGAGAAGAAATCCAGCTGCATCAGATTAGTAACAGTGACAAATCCAGAGGCCAGCCTGCGGGCACCCGGACAGCTGGCCCACACGCCACCTTGACCACCGGGCTCTCAGCGTGACAGTCCACCCCACAGTAGTGTCATTCACAAGACCGTCACCCTGCGGGGTGGGTGTTCACAAGCTGGATTGCACGTTGTAAACACGTGGATGAGCCATCTCCTGACATTCAGTGTGTCCTCCTGCCCCCTCCGTTTCTTCTCACAGAAAGGTCCACAGTTCACATGCTGACAACCCAAAGTGAAGTCGCTCAGTCGTGTCCGACTCTTTTCGACCCTGTGGACTGTAGCCCAACAAGCTCCTCCATCCATGGGATTCTCCAGGCAAGAATACTGGAGTGGATTGCCATTTCCTTCTCCAGGGACAACCCAAAGTGGACTTTAATTTAATTTAATTTTTAAAGATTTTTTTTTTTAATGTGGGCTATTTTGAAAATCTTTATTGAATTTGTTGCAGCATTGTTTCTGTTGTTTATGTTTTGAATTTTTTTTTTTTTTGCCACGGGGCATGTGGGATCTTAGCTGCCTGACCAGGGATCGAACCCACAACCCCTGCGTTGGAAGGTGAAGTCTTAGGCACTGGACTGCCAGGGAAGTGTCCCCTAAAGTGGATTTTATCAAATGGGGAAAACAGGGCATCTCCAGACCCTCACTGGTACACAGCGCCCTGCCCGGCCCTTTTAAGGACAGTAGGTGCTGAGGTTGGGAGGCTCCTTTGGTCTCAGGCTTGTTCACAGGTGTTCACGCTCACGGCAGGCCTCTGAAGGACGGAACCTCTGTCATACCAGGCCTCTGCAGCCGGAATGCTCCTTTCCTGGTACCGTTCAGAGTGAGGCATCAGAGTGCTTCAGGGTGGAGAAGGTCTTCCCTCACATGCTAGAACCGCTCTGCAGCGCGGCACTGGGCTCTGGCGATGGCCTCGCAGGGTGTGGGAACCCCTGAGTGTGGAAGCGATGGGACTGCAGTCTCTAAGGCATGCTTCCTGGCCTCCGCTGCATGGTGCAGTCTCTTGGGGTGTCCCAGCCACGCTCATTGGATCAGGATCTCGGGGGTTGGGGCGGGGGCAGCCCCCGGGGGATGCTGGTGAGCAGGTGCAGACATGAGCCGCCGCCCTGATGGAGACGCCAGCCCTAGAGCAGAGACAGCCTCACAGGCAGTTCTCAAGGCCATGCCTGTCCGGGAGGGGGTCTCTGGAAGTTGTGATTCTCCAGGTGGAATATTGTGAAACGTGCTTGACCTTCACTCTTTAACCAGCACGTGACCTTCATCTGGGGGGAACTGAAGTCGTTCTTCTTCCTTTCCTTCTCCCCAAATAATATTCTGGCTCACATTCACACACTTCAAGGGCTTTGTGTATTAACTGCTGTATACGTACTTCAGTCCTCATGAGGACCCTGGGAGATGGTCTTCATTGCAATCATGCGTTTTTGCAAGCAAGGACACAGGGGCAAAGAAAGCTGCAGTCATCTGCCCAGAATCAACACGGCTGGTGCTTGAACCCAGGTGCCCTGGCTCTGGTGCCCTGCCTCTCTGTCCACGGAGAGAAAGCCAAGCACTGATTCACTCCACAGGTATTTATGGGCCCCTGCAGGGTGCCAGGCCCTTACTCATACTTTCATTTTGAATTAGGGGCAGCTTAACAGGTAACAGGCCCACATAATGCTCTCAGAAACACATGACTGAAAATCAGTTTCAAAATAATTATTCTTGGTAGATGTCCTATAACACTCAACTATTTAACTGACTGTATTTTGTTTTACTCTCTATGAGATACCCTCTTTAGCCCATGGATTACTTAGAAGCGTGTTGTTTGATTTCTGAGTGTTTATAGAGATTTCCTTGTCTTTCTGTTACTCGTTTCTCCTTTGATTTCATTATGATTGGAGGACACACCCTATATAATTTCAGTTCTTTTCAGACTGTTGGTTTGTTTATGGCCCAAGATATAGTCTATCTTGTTGAAAGTTCCATGGGCTTCAAAAATACATGTGTCATGCTTTTGTTGGGTGGAGTATTCTGCACATATTGGTCAGATCCTGTTGGTCGACTCTGTTGTTCACTTCTTCTGTATCCTTTCTGATTTGTATCTAGTGGTTCGGTAAGTTGCTGACGAGGGGACCAGAGTCTCCAACCATGGTTGTGGAATTGTCGGTTTCCGTTTTCAGCTTTCTTGGTTTTTGCCCACGTGTTTTGTGGCTCTGTTGTTTGGTGCATATGCGTTTAGGGTCATTATGTCTTCCTGATGGAATGATACCTTTATTATTTGATAATGTTCCTCTTTGTCTCTAGGAAGTTTCTTTGTTCTCAAGTCTGTTTTATCTTTTAATTAATTAGGCTGTGTTGGGTCTTGGTTGCGACACGCAGGATCTTCGCTGTGTCGTGTGGGATCTTTCACTGCGGCACGTGGACTCTAGTTACAGCGTGGGATTCAGGGATTGGAACACGCAGGCTTAGTTGCTCCACGGCCTGTGGGGTCTTAGTTCCCTGACCGGGGATTGAACCCGCATGCCCTGCATTGCAAGGCAGATTCTCAGCCACTGGAAAAAGTCCAACCACTGGAGCTTCTCACCAAGAAAAGTCCCCCTACTTTGTCTTACCCGGCCCCTCCTGTTTCACTAACGGTTGCACGATGTGCCTTTCCTCATCCTTTTCCTTTCTGTTTGTCATTTGGTCAAATCTGAAGTGAGTGTCTTGTAGACAGCTGTACTTGTGTGTGTGTGTTTTAATCCATTCTACCAATCCTCTTTTTAAAATTTATATATTTAGGCCATTCAGACTTAAGGTAATTAAGATATGTTAAGAGTTTGTCTTCCAAGTTAACAGTGTAGCAGTTTACATAACACACATAACTAAGGCACGTTTTCTTTCGCCGAGTTCACCAAGAGATGAAACTAAGAGCAGCTGTCACTGGGCTCTTGCCCAGGGTATCTTTATTTGTGTGGTTTTTATGCCCCGAGTGTCATTGGCGACGTCAGTAACACCAGGACGCGGCGGCTGGCAGTGCTTGCGTCTGCTCGCGGCACTGGCGTGGCGTGTTTTGTGTTTACAGGCCCGTACTCCTTGCTCTCGCTCCATTATTACTGCTGTGTTGCAAACGGTCCTAGAATCTAGTGGCTTTTGATCCCCACCTTCACATGCTAACAGACTCTGTGGGTCCACAGTTCAGAAAGGACCCCATGGGGACAGTTGTCCCTGTCTTAGCTTGCCTGCAGTCATGTCTGGGAAGGCAGGAAGGCTGAGGGGACTCACCCCGGGGAGACAGGCACCCGAATGCACCTTCCCTGGCAGATCTGGCAGCGTGCTGTGGTGGTGTGAGCACCAGGACGGCCCTTGGGCCTGGCTGCCTTGGGGCAGTCAGCCTCTTACGTGAGGGTCTGGGCTCCATGAGCCAACGTTCAGCAAACCAAGCGGCTGCTGCATCACTCTGCTGTCCTCTCTTGGGTGAAGTAGCCACAGGCCCACTCAGATTCCAGGGGACAGGCCCACCCTTGACAGGAACCTTGTCAAGTAATTTGGGGGTCATGACATACGTGAGAAAAAATATTTAGGGTGTGTGTGTGTTAGTTGCTCAGTCATGTCTGACTCTTTGTGACCCTATAGGTTGTAGCCCTCCAGGCTTCTCTGTCCATGGAATTCTTCAGGCATGAATACTGGCGTGGGTTGCTATTCCCTTCTCCAGGGGCTCTTCCCCACCCAGGGATCAAACCTCGGTCTCCTGCATTGCTGGCAGATTCTTTACCATCTGAGCCACCAGGGAAGCCCTAAATAGATTAAGTAGTATTGTTTTTCTTTTAAATTCTCTAAGTTGAAAAAATTTTATATTAAACTATCATCTGAAAAGTTTTCCAGGTGGCTCAGTGGTAAAGAATTTGCCTGCCAATTCAGGAGACATGAGAGATGTGGGTTCAGTCCCTGAGTTGGGATGATTCCTTGGAGAAGGAAATGACAACCCATTCCAATATTCTTGCCTGGTAAATCTCATGGACAGAGGAACCTGGTGGGCTACAGTCCAGAGGGTCGCAGAGTCAGACACGACTCACACTCACAACAGCCATCATGTAAAAACCGCATGTCCTAAGAGACTTCTTTGTGTTGATATCCGGTGGAATTGCTTTTATGGTTGAAGTAGGTCAGTCTCAGACTGAGTGAGGCTGCTGTAGGAATCATCTAATGGCCTGTGACCCTGGGATCACAGCGTATTTCTCCAGGTTTATTGTGACTTCACAAAGCACAGTGAGTCGTGTGCTGTTTAGCACGTGTCCTGTGCAGTTGGAGAAACTGAAGCCTTGAGAACTGACTTTGTGCAACGTCACAGAGCAAGTCAGCGCTTGAATGGAATTAAATGCAGTCTCTCTGTGTCCTGGGCTGGTATCTCTGTGAGCATGTTCCCCGGCTCTGTCATCTAAGACGACCTCTGGGATCTAATGCCTGATGATCTGAGGTGGATGGAACTGATGTAATAATAATAGGAATAAAGTGCACAATATATGTGATGTGGCTGAATCATCTCAAAAGCATCTCCCCCGTCTGTGTAAGAACTGCCTTCAGGAGATTGGTCCCTGGTACCAAAAGGGTTGGGGGCCGCTGATCTCAGGTGTCCTGTAGAATGTGCCACCTCGCGGAGTGACCGACCCATAGCTCGGCGTCCTGAGCGGGTTGTTCTGTTGGACGGGATGTTCCTGCTGTGACAGGCCTCAGAGCCCCCGACAGTCAGTGCTAAGTTGTCTCTGTGTGTGCTCCTCAGCTCAGAGAAAAAGCGCCTTCACCTCCTTACTGCGATCCAGCCGACGCATGTCCATGTCTGTTTCAAGGATGGGGGGCAAAGTGTATCTTAGGATGTATTGCTCCCCAAAAAGCTGATCTCAACGGGTTTTCCTTCAAAACATTATAGTGATGAGAACATATATATTTTTTTAAGTTTAAAACTGTTATACTTCAAGCTCTTGATATTATCTACAAAATAAAAGAAAATCTACAAACCAGGATCCAAATAAAACCAGCCCGCTGTGTGGTGGCAGCTAGCCCGACCTTGGTGAGAGTCCCAGGCATGGGAGACCCACGACCCGCCTAGCCCCCGCCGGGCCCTAGGACCATCCAGTTTTCTGCATGGACACGTCCTCCTTTCTTCACATCCCCCCGGGCACTTGCCTCTCGGGCAGTGTCCCCCCATCTCCTGGCATTGCCAGAGGGTTCTCACCGCACCTCTGACCATGTGTGCTCCAGGCAGCCCCAGGTGTCATTCATCTACACGGCTCCAGTCTGTTACCGTGATGGAAGGTGCATATTAGGGGACCATGGGGAGAAGGAGCCACGGGATTGATGGCTCTCAGACGCATAACCCATCACTCGCTAGCCTTCTGCGCCTGTGGCCCTGGAGTGTTTGCCAGAGATGATTCATTATTCAGATTCCATTTAAAATGCTGCCCAAGTTTGGGCCATAGCTCCAGGCTTTATCGCATAATGAAGAAGAGGTTCAAAGAGAAAAACAAGAGCACTGGGGTCTAGAGAGTGCTTTCCACGTGGGTTTTCCAAGCTGCTCTGGTCCCAGTTCCTGTCTGTTTCTGTGACCCTGGAAGTAGCAGGCGTCACAGGCCCAGCACTGCCCTCGGGTCTCTGAACACGGCCCCCTCCCAGCAGAGCTCCATCGACTCCAAGGTAGTTCTGATTTTACCGTCTTAACGTTTGTACCCATTTCAGGTAAACCAGTCATTCCACAATTTAATAGGTCTGATGGGGCTGCCCAGGAACCTGCTTACCAGTTTCTACCAGTAAAAACAAACACAGGCCAATCAGTCTCTGTTTTGGTAGGGAGCGGTGACTTGTGTGCTGGCCCTCTGGATTCTTTTACTCTTCAGCTGCTGTGGTTTGTCTGTCATGAGGGAGCCCCACGTAAATATACATATTTCCCCCGGGTGTCCAGTGGTTCAATGTTATAGTTTCTCTGTGAAGTTAAAATCAATTCTTACCATGGGCTAATCAGAGGAGTTAGCCAAATAAGATAAATGCATATAGGAGGTCAACTTCACACTTGCCTTGAAGCACAAAGCAGTTGATGTGGATGCTTTTTGTACATTGTGATTCGATTTTTAAGACCAGGAAGTAACAACTCAGTGTCATGAAATAGCTTAAGGTGCTACAAAGTGAGCGGTGAAGCCAGGGTTAGGAAGGGGGTCCCTGGCTTAGGTGCGGCCGAGCACAGTGGCTCTCGGGACAGCGCGGGGCCTGGGCCTGTCTGTGCGGGTAGGAGGCTGTTACACTTGTGTTACTGATGATGCTGTTGTAGGTGTGCCGTGACACAGGGTCGTGCTAAACTGCATGGGGGATGTAGTCAGATAAACGGGCGTGGTATCCAGTAAATACAGGTTAGTTATTTGAAAATTCCGGTTGATATTAGAAATGGGTGTTTTTTCAAGCAATAGCTAAAAAATACCCTATTGAAATATTGCTAAAAATTATCTTGATTCAAATAATTATGTATGTTAATTTATATATCACCAGACTTTTTAGCAGAATATCAAGGTTATCATATAAGATGACCAAAAGGCACATGAACAGATGCTCAGCACTGATAATTATTAGAGAAATGCAAATCAGAACTACAACAGGGTATCACCTCACACTGGTCAGAATGGCCATGATCACAACGTCTACAAATAATAAATGCTGGAGAGGGTGTGGAGAAAAGGGGACCCTCCTGCACTGCTGTTGGGAATGTGAATTGGTGCAGCCACTATGGAGAGCAATATGTAATTTCCTTAAAAGCTAAAAATAGGGCTACCGTATGATCCAACAATCCCACTCCTAGGCATGTTATCTGGAGGAAACCATAATTTGAAAAGATACATGCACCCCTATGTTCATAGCAGCACTGTTTCCAATAGCCAGGACATGGAAGCAACCTTAATGTCCATCAGCAGAGGAGTGCATAAAGAAGACGTGGTGCATGTATAATGGGATATTACTTAGCCATAAAAAAGAGTGAAATAATGCCATTGGCAGCAACATGGCTAGACCTAGAGATTATCATACTAAATGAAGTGAGCTAGACAAAGACAGACGGATATCATATGATATCACTTATACACGGAATCTTAAAAAAATGGTACAAAAGAACTTATATAGAAAAGGGAAATGAACCCACAGACGTAGAAAATGAACTTATGGTTACCAAAGGGGAAAGGAGGAGAAGGAGGGATAAATTAGGAGTTGGAAACTAACACATACACACTACTATGTATAAAACAGATAACCAACAAAGACCTACTGTATAGCATAAGGAACTATACCCAGCATTTTGTAATAAGCTATAAGGGAAAAGAATCTGAAATATGTATATATATATAATACATGCATATATAAAATGGAATCACTTTGCTGTACATCTGAAATTAACACAACATTGTAAATCAACTATACTTCAGTTTAAAAAAATTAAAAAATAATCCTGCTCTCTGGGTCCATAGTGACTTAAAAAAATGAGTGATTGGATCCAGTTTACAAGCATATTTGAGGTCAGTGTATATCGCACAGCAAAAGGAGGGCTTGCCCAGGGCCCTGACCCCTGTGACCAAGAGCAGTGATGCAAAGACTAATGGAGTAAAGTGGGACGATGCCATAGTAATGAGTAATGATGTCCTAGGAATAAGAGTGATTATATTGTTATAATTACTGTTGCTGGCATCACCAAGTGCTTCCTGGGTACCAGGCATATTTGCATGTGTTAATTTATTTAGTTTTCACAGCAGCCCTACAAAGAAATAGGTACTATTGTTGATCCTATTTCTTAAAAGACCTCGCTGATGGCTCAGCAGGTAAAGAATCCGCCCTCAGTGCAGGAGACGTGGGAGACGTGGGTTCACTTCCTGGGTCAGGAAGATCCCTGGAGGAGGAAAATGGCAGCCCCCACCAGTATTCTTGCCTGAAAAATCCCATAGACAGAGGAGAAGGTGAGCTACAGTCCAAAGGGTCACAACTGAGCAACTAAGTTTGCACACATTTCTTAAAGGTGAGGAAATTGCTATCAGGGGATCAGTCTATAATATGTCACCTCAGTCTTCAAACATGAGGTTTTTTCCTTTTTTTAAAAAGTATGATAAAATTTACAGAACATTTGGAAAATGCAGAACAAATTTACATATAGTTACACTACATATAATGATTTTTAAAGTAGATTTTTAGTTGGGGTTTCAATATCAACCTCTCAAAAATTAATAGAATGAATAGACAGGGAAGTAGAAAGATAATAGTAGATCTGAAAATCACTATGAACCAATTCAACATAATTAAGATGTATACAATTTTCACACAACAGCAGGATACAAATTCTATTCAAATTGCCATAGACTATAAACCAAGAGACATGGGAATATATCCAGGGGACATAAAACAAGGTACAAAAATGTCATGGTCTAAAGGTATTGAAATCATACAGAATCTATTCTCCTGCCACTGTGGAATTATATTAGAAATCAATATAAAAAGATATTTGAAAATAACCCACATATTTTCAAATGCAATATGACATTTACCAAGAGAGATCTTTGACTTAGCCTTTGAAAGCCTCAATAAAGTTAGAAGACTGAAGAAACACAGAGGGTGATTGCAGAGAAGAATTTCAATGAGAAATTAATATCAAAGACACTTTATAAATCCCATGTATTTGGAAATTAAATGTCTACTTTTAAATGATGGGTGTATCAAAGAATCGATAACAAGGAAAATTAGGAAATATTTGTAACAGAATAAAAATGAAAGAGAATTTATAAGAATTTATTGTATGTAGCTGAAGCTGCTCAATGCAACTAAATACAATGTAGAGTCTTGAATAAACTATGAAAACAAATAATGGACACGCACATAAGAAAATTGAACAGAATCTGTGCTTTAGTTAATAATACTGTGTCATGTGTTAAATTTCTTTTTTTTTTTTTTTTTGGCAGCGTAGTATTTCTTTATATTCTCAGAATTAGATTAGAAGTTCCAAGTCTCATTCAAATTTCTTTTCTAAAAATCAGTAAAATAATAAGCTTTCCAAACTTTTAGCAGTAATACTAAATGCCAGAATAAATGGAACTATATCAAAGTTTTGAGTAAATATAAATTAGAAATCTAGCATTCTATTCATACCTAGTCAAAGAGTTGGAACCAAAATGTCATGGACTTTTAGCTAAGCAAAAATTCAAGTTTTCCTACATATATATATATATAAATGTAGGTATATATATACACAAAAGCTTTTCTGCTACACTTGATAAAGACTTGAGAAAGAATAAAAAAGAGATGGAGCAATTAGAAAACATAAACAATAAAGTGGAAACACTGATTATGAAATAGAAAAAGTGAAACTAGATAAAAGTTAAAGGGCATCATAAGGTCCTGTTGCTTTTAAACATGGTTGCCCTCTAGAATCACATCTAGAGCTTTGAAGAAGAAAGCAATACCTAGGCATTTGTATTTTTCAAAAATTCCAAGATAATTCTAATGCATGTGGGTTTTGAAAAGTGATTCCAGTTTTTTCTATTAAAAGTAGTAGTTTAGTATACAGAATTCTCTTATTTTCTGTCGACCAATGCAATGGTATTAAAACAAATAATTGTTACATAATCAAAGTAGTAAAAGATGTTTATCAGTTTTAACAATCAATAGCGAGACAAAAAACAGTGTGACAAAATAGCAAGTCACAATGGAAGCATGATTAATCTAACAATATAAAATAATTGCGTACAATTTGGGGGGTTAAGTAGAGTGATATGGTTAGTGGAAGTGCATACCTGTGCGTGTTTCATCCCCCTGAAGTGAAGTTGCTCAGGCGTGTCCGACTCTTTGCGGCCCTATGGACTGTAGCCTACCAGGCTCCTCTGTCCATGGGATTTTCCAGGCAAGAGTACTGGAGTGGGTTGCTATTTCCTTCTCCAGAGGATCTTCCCGACCCAGGGATTGAACCCAGGTCTCCTGCATTGCAGGCAGACGCTTTACCCTCCATCCCCTTAGCCTCCTGTATGTATTTGGTCGGTGCATTTAATCCACTTACATTTAAGGTAATTATCAATATGTGTGATCCTATTAGTGTTTTCTTAATTGTTTTGGGTTTATTTTTTGTAGGTGTTTTCCTTCTCTTGTGTTTCCTGCCCAAAGAAGTTCCTTAGCCTTTTGTTGTAAAGCTGGTTTGGTGGTGCTGAATTCTCGTAACTTTTGCTGGTCTGGAAAGCTTTTGATTTCTCCATCAAATCTGAACCTGAGTCTTGCTGGGTAGAGTATTCTTGGTTGTACTTTCCTCCCTTTCATCACTTTAAATATGTCATGCCATTCCCTTCTGGCTTGTAGAGATTCTGTTGAGAAGTCAGCTGATAGCCCGATGGGAGTTCCCTCTTATGTTATTTGTCATTTTCCCTTGTTGCTTTTAATATTTTATCATTTAATTTTCAACATTTTGATTACTGTGTGTCTTGGTGTGTTACTCCTTGGGTTTATCCTGCCTGGGACTCTGTGCTTCCTGGACTTGGTTGAATGTTTCCTTTCCCATGTTAGGGAGGTTTTCAGCTATTATCTCTTCAAATATTTTCTCAGGTCCTCTCTCTTTTCTCCTTTTGGGACCCCTATAATGTGAATGCTTGTGCGTTTAATATTGTCTCAGAGGGCTCTTAGGCTGTCTTCATTTTTTTTTTTTTTCCATTCTTTTCCCTAGATTCTGTTTTGTAGCAGTGATTTCCACCATTCTATCCTCCAGGTCATTTATCCATTTTTCTGCCTAAGTTGTTCTGCTATTGATTCATCTCTGTTTGTTTGTTCTTTAGTTCTTCTAGGTCTTTGGCAAACATTTCTTGCATCTTCTCTATTTTTTTTTTTTTTCTGAGATCCTGGATCATCTTTATTATTATTATTCTGAATTCTTTTCCTGGAAGTTTGTCTATCTCCACTTCATTTAGTTGTTTTTCTGGGGTTTTGTCTTGCCCCTTTATCTGGGACATAACTCTCTGCCTTTTCATTATGATTAATGAAATGGTGGGATATGGTTTTCGTTCTGGCAGCCGTGGGCTTGTAGTTCTTGGATCTTCTGTCTGCCCTCTGGTGGAGGAGCCCAAGAGGCTTGTATAAGCTTCCTGATGGGAGCAGTGGTGGCAGGGAAACTGGGTCTTGCTCGGGTGGGCAGGGCCACGCTGAGTAAAACTTGATCCCAGTTGCCGATGGATAAGGTTGTGCCCTCTCCCTGTTAGTTGCCTGAGGGGACCCAGCTCTGGAGTCTGCAGGCTCTGTGGTAAGGTAAATGGTGAGCTCCCAGAGGGCTCACACCAGCGGGCACCTCCCAGGGCCGCTGCTGCCAGCGCCTGTCCCCCTGGCAAGCCACTGCCCACCCAAGCCTCTATAGGAGACCCTCCAGCACGAGCAGGTAAGTCTGATTCAGTCTCCTGTGGGGTCACTGCTCCTTTACCCTGGGTCCTGGTGCATGCAAGATTTTGCTTGTGCCTTCCAAGAGTGAATTCTCGGTTTCCGCCAGTCTTGTAGAAGTTCTGCAGTCCAGTCACCTTGGCCTTCAAAGTCAGGTTCCGTGGGGATTCCTGGTCCCTTTGCCTGATCCCCAGGCTGGGAAGCCTGACGTGGGGCTCAGCAACACAGCAGTGGGAGAACTTCTTTGGTACTATTGTTCAGTGTGTGGGTCAGCCAGCGGCAGGTGTGGGATTTGATTATATCGTGACTGCGCCCCACTCCCCACCATCTTGTTGCAGCTTCTCCTGTCTTTGGACGTGGGGTGTCTTTTTTTGATGGGTGCCAGCATCCTCCTGTCAATGGTTGTTCCACAGCTAGCTGTAATTTTGGTGCTCTTGCCGGTGGAGATGAGCTCACTTCCTTCTACTGCACCATCTTGAACCTAAATCCCAGAAGTGAGTTTTAAGACTCACTTCTCTAATGTATTGTGTACAGGCGATTAGCTTTCTGAAGAATCTTTGTTGATGCTTTTCTCCTCTCAAAAGTCAATCTCAAAGAGAAAGGAAGGACAGAAAAGAAAGAAGAGTTATAATCATCCTTTTGGTGTTAGCTTCCCTTATAGCTCAGTTGGTAAAGAATTCACCTGCAATGCAGGAGACCCTGGTTTGATTCCTGGATCGGGAAGATCCCCTGGAGAAGGGAAAGGCTACCCACTCCAGTATTCTTGGGCTTCCCTTGTGGCTCAGCTGGTAAAGAATCCGCCTGCAATGAGGGAGGCCTGGGTTCGGTCCCTGGGTTGGGAAGATCCCCTGGAGGAGGGAAGGGCCACCCAGTGCAGTATTCTGGCCTGGAGAATCCCATGGACTGTATAGTGCATGGGGTCGCAAAGAGTCGGACACGACTGAGCGAGTTTCACTTTTGATGTCAAGGTTAACTGGCCTTTAAGACCTTGGCCATGACCGGCTCTTAGATTCACAGCCATCCTGCCGTCACCCCCTGAATGCATCGTTAATGACCTGGGACCAGTTAATCAGTTCCTGTGTAGGCCTCTGTTCTGTCCTCTTAAGAGGATGCGGTGGATGGCAGGTCCTGTAGAAACTTCCTTAGAACTGAGATGATGTCTGTAAACCTGGTGCAGCTGTTCGGGCCTCACGGCCTCTCCACGGGGGTGGGCTGGGCGCGTAGCTGTGGACACATGACCCACGGTCACCAGAGACAAGGGTGGAGTCCCACAGCCCCTGCTCTCTGACCCTTCACCCCTGTGCGTTGCCGCTGCTGTGTCTTGAGTTGCATCTGTTCCCACAGCCTGGACTTACTGTTCACATGCTCAGAGAGGTAGCCAGCAGCTGGTGGGAAGTGTGATAAGGGGAGAAGACTTCCCACCCCCAGGGTTTGCTCCAGAACCCGGGACCCCTCTGCTCCGTCCAGGCGGCATCGCCTGTGCGGCTTCCATGTCGGTTCCTTAGAGGAGAGAGGAGGACCCGCGGAGACCCATCCCCGGAGAGGAGGCCATGGGCTTGGAGTCTGTCCTGCCATGTGAGGGCGGGAGTTGTGGCGAGGTGGGGGAGGCCCGACTCCAGGGCAGCCGTACCTGGGCCTGGTCTCCCCGAGAGCCTGCTCCTCCATGAAGCCTCCATGTCCTCAGGAGCCAGTTTTGGGGACTCTGTGGTCATGTCTGACCTTGGCCCCTGAGCTGTGGTTCCTCTCTTGGGCCCATTTCTCTCCCCCCGACCCTGCCTTTCTTTCTACCCCACCCCACCTCGGCTCAGGCCAGACCTCGGCAAGTTCCCTCAGCCCCTGACCCCGCACACGATGCCTAGAGCCGCCCGGATCAGGGAGTCTGGTCTCTCCCCTCCTCTCCTGCTGGGGACGTGTGTGCGTGCCCTTGCCCGGCTCATAGACGCCCTCTGCCCAGGGTGGGGAAGCCCACTCGCCCTGCTGCACGGTCACCCCAGCACCCACCGGCCCCACCTGCCCCAACCTCTGCCCGCCCCAACCTGTCCACTGGGCCTCCCCTTCCTCCTGCTTCACATCACCTGCCCCTCCCCTGGGCGCCCCTCCTCCTCGCCCCCTTGCAGTCCACCCGCTGGCCCCCTTCCTGCGCTGTGCTGGGTGTGGTCAGAGGTGTGGCCCTTCCCTGGGGGTGGACTCCGCCCCCCACCCCCCACAAGCCTCATTCCCTCCCTGTTTTCTCCCGATCCGTTTCTGTTTGCGTCTTCCTCTCAGCACACCGTGGGCTCTCTTCTATTTTTAAGAAAAGAAGGCGCTGTCAACTCCCTCAGCTTCCTCTGACTGCTGCTCTGCTGTGGCCGCCCCTCCTTACCCAGCACCGCCTCCTCCCCTCTGTCTGCCCCCTGCACCCCAGAGACAGATCTCTGGGTCCCTCGGGGCTTGACTGCTGTGGGAGGGGCTGGTGTGGGGTGCGGTGCACAGGACTGAGAAGGTGGGGGGGGCAGGTCACAGGCAGGGACAGCACTAGGGTGGGGAGCGTGTTCAGGGGGACCCGGGGGCGGGAGATGCCTCCTGGCGGAGGTCCACTTGGGTGGAGATCTGAAAGGCGGGCAAGACCCAGCGGAGCCGGCCTGGTGCAGGATCCCAGGCGGACGGGAAGGGAAGGGCAGAGGTCCCCGCGCAGGAATGAACTTGACCGCTTGAGGGAAACAGAAGAAAGATGCTTCCTCGGCCAGCTCACCCCTGCCCCTTGACCTCTCACCCGCAGCGCCTACTGCTCCTGGAGCCTCGTGGCGGCGGTCACGGGGGGCTGCTGGCCACCCCGGGGGCCACCCTGTCCTCGTCTTGCTTGACCTTGACCCTGCTGCCTGGCTGAGCCGTCCTCCCCTGCCTCTGCGCCTGCCCTGACCTCGCCGCCTCCCTGCTGGCCGCCAGCGCCTGCTGCCTGCCGGTGGGAACGTGCCAAGCCCGCATCCGGGGCTCCTCTTCCCATTCCTTGCATTTGCTGCAGCTCCACTCAAAGTAAGGGGTGGCCTCTGAAAAAAGGCCCCTCTGCTGAGCTTCAGACCTGCCCACGTGGCTCTTCACGTCAGCATTTCCGATCTTAACTCACAGCCCTCCCCCTGGCCTGCAGCCTACCTGACTCCCACCACCGCCCTGCGCCCACCCTCCCACCTCTAATGGGGGTCTCTCCACCCCTTTCCACCTCTCTCCCGCTGGCGCTCTCAGTTTCCTGCTGAGTCACGGGTTCTTTCCAGCTTCCCGCCCTCTCCCCTTGTCCTGAATACCCCTTGCTGTCACGCCAGGGCTCTGATCGGATCTCGCCTCTCCCTGGAGCTCCAGGCGAGTTTGCCCTGGTGATGACCCGATGGCCCAAGGGCTCTGCCCCATCGGCCTGCCCAGCTTCGCCTCCCACCCCCGCCTTGTGCCCCAGCCTGGCTAAACCACCTCGGCTTTGCCACACAGGACAAGCTGGTTTTGTTTGTGCAGTATCTTTGCCTTTGCTGCCGTCTTTCTGTAGAATGTTCTGATTTTGCAGTCTTGGCACATGCCCACTCGGTCTCCAGTCCCGCTGGAATGTCGTCTGTCAGCCTGTCCACACCCTCAGCAGGTGGACGGTCCCTCCTTTCTGCTCCCTGCACCGCGGGGAACGCTTAGGAGCTTAGTGTGCTGTGTGTGTCTGTCTGCCTTCCTCTCTAGAATGTGAATTCTGAGAGCGCGGTCATTTTTTATCATGTGCCTCTTCATATCTCTGATGGATAACACAATCCATGGTGAATGATAGCCATAGGGAAAATCAATAAGGATAAAAATAACCATGTCAGTTGACTCTGAGTGGTGTGTGGCTGGCGGGGCACCTGGTGAACCCAGCACCCTGCTGCGCTGAGATCATAACGTGCCTTGGTGTGTGTGCACGCGTGCATGCTAAGTCACTAAGTCATGTCTGACTCTGCGACCCCATGGACTGTAGCCCTCCACGCTCTTCTGTCCATGGAATTCTCCAGGCAAGAACACTGGAGCGGGTTGCCATGCTCTCCTCCAGGGGATCTTTCCTACCCAGGGATTGAACCCGTGTCTCCTGTGTCTTCTGTATTGGCAGGCAGGTTCTTCACCGCTAACACCACCTGGAAAGCCCTAACACGCCTTTGCTTCCCACTTTAATATCAGATACCCAGTCGCCTTCATGGAGCTGATACATAGTTTTGTGGGGAAAATATGGCTCTGAAAAGAAAATCGACTGTTAGTACTGGTGATGAAGTTGGGAGGAGCCCTCAGTAAGTGAGGTTTTCAGAAATCCCTGATAGATTAAGAACCAAGTGTTGAGTTTGTCGGCACGGATGTACGGCATGAACAAATGCAGTGAATAGGAGTAAAAAGATGACCTGTGAATTATTTCAGCAAGGATCTCAGTGCAGCCACGTATCATCAAATGAGAAACGTTTAGAGAAAGTTAATGGTGATGAACCTGAGTCAGGATGTATCCGGAAGCGGCTGTGAGCTGATGTGCTGAGATGCAGGAGAAAGGAGGTGTCTGCAGGGGCCCCTGCAACCTGGCATAGGAGGCAAGCGGGAAGCCTTTTTACTGTTTTTATGGGGGGAATTCTTTACATTGTAGGTTTCTGAGCATTTGGGGACTTGGCTGCAGTCTTTCACAAATATTAAACATCTGCTGCTTCCCCTTAAAAAATAGAGCTGATGACAGAGGACACCGTGGTGATGTCTTGTCGTCCTGTGTGCCCGGGAGTGAGACGTCACACCTCAGCGGACTTCTCGGGATAATGGCAGCCCACAAGCATCAGCAGTTCCGCTGTGGAGTAAAATCCTACGCAGGAGTGTCAGCCTCTCCTTCTGAACAGGCCAAGGAGGATATGCTTCTATAGGGGTGTGTTCACAGGCAGGTTACGGGGTAGAGGGTTTTTTTTTTCTTTGTATTATCCCAGACATTTCCGATAAATTAAAAAATAATAACAACATACGACCGTCCCCTTCCCACCTGCTGTCAGGAGGCGGCCTGTCGGTATTTACCACTGTCTGCATTTCTGCCTGTTACATATTTTCTTTCCACATACACTTTTTTCCAGAAATATGTATTTTTAAATTTTTATCTATTTATTTTGTTGTTGTTGAGTTGCTAAGTTGTATCCAACTCTTTTGTGACCCTGTGGACTGTAGCCCACCAGACGCCTCTGTCCATGGGATTTCCCAGACAAGAATACTGGAGTGGGTTGCCCATTTCCGTCTCCAGGGGATCTTCCTGACCCAGGGATCGAACCCATGTCTCCTGCGTTGGCAGGTGGATTTTTTACCACTGAGCCACCAGGGAAGCCTGATTATTAATTTATGTCTGTGCTGGGTCTTTTTTTTTTTTTTTAAACTTTACATAATTGCATCAGTTTTGCCAAATATCAAAATGAATCCGCCACAGGTATACATGTGTTCCCCATCCTGAACCCACCTCCTCCCTCCCTCCCCATTCCATCCCTCTGGGTCGTCCCAGTGCACCAGCCCCAAGCATCCAGTATCGTGCATCGAACCTGGACTGGCGACTTGTTTCATACATGATATTTTACATGTTTCAATGCCATTCTCCCAAATCTTCCCACCCTCTCCCTCTTGTGCTGGGTCTTTGCTGCTGAGTGCTGGCATTCTCTAATGGCAGCAAGCGGGGGTCATTCTTGAATGGTGATGTGAGGGCTTCTCAATGCAGTGCCTTCTCTTGTTGTCGAGGATGGGTGGGCAGTCTTCAGTAATTGTGGCTCCTGGGTTTCGTTGCTCCGCGGCATGTGGGATCTTCCCAGACGAGGGACTGAACCCGTGTCTCCTGCATTGGCAGGCAGATTCTTAACTACTGGACCACCAGGGAGGCCCTGAAAGTTGTTTTTTTTTTTTTCTTTTCATGAAAATCTTCTCCTTCAAAATTTATTACTTATAATGTGTGGTAGGCTCTGAAT
The DNA here is from genome assembly GCF_029407905.1 of Bubalus kerabau. Lineage (NCBI taxonomy): Eukaryota > Metazoa > Chordata > Mammalia > Artiodactyla > Bovidae > Bubalus > Bubalus kerabau. The sequence goes on along the minus strand of NC_073625.1, from coordinate 7,445,214 downwards.
TCAGGTAATTGTTAATTAACAGCTGTTAGAGTTGTGGGTAAAAGAAAGGGTTAAAGCTCTGGGGCAGGTGGAGGGGAGGTAAGGTTTATCGAGGGTATCGGAGCTGCCGGCCGTGGTTTTCAGCGCAGAAATGATGTTGTTCCTCTGATCGCTGGTGTTCCTGCTCCTGCTTCTTCCCCTGCTCTGAGGGCGCGGCACTGGGTGTGGAAGGGGGCTCGAGGGAGGAGACAGTTGCCCTGGGTCTCACTCTGCTCGTCTGTAAGAGGAGTCCACCGTGGACTGGTGGACTGGACCATCCCCCGGGTGCGTGCGTCATGTGTCAGGAGAACAGCTCCACACGGAGGGGCTCAAACTCTCAGGCCCTCGTGTGTGGAGGAGCAAGAGAGAGAGAGAGGACTTCGGATTGAGAGAGTCTCAGCATCTTCCTGGCGGGGAGGGTCCAGTTTAGAAGGGTGACGGGTGAGGGTTGAGGGGGGGCCGCTGGGGACCTGTGTCTTGAGGAAGTGCCTGGCCTTTTCACGGGACAGCGGTTTTGTGGTTGTTCAGCTGCTCAGTTGTGTCCGACTCTTTGCGACCCCATGGACTGAAGTACGCCAGGCTCCTCTGTCCTTCACCATCTCCTCGAGTTTGCTCGAACTCATGTCCATTGAGTCAGTGATGCAATCCAACCATCTCATCCTCTGTCGTCCCTTTCTCCTCCTGCCCTCAATTATAACCTTTTTTTTTTTTTGGCTGCATTGCATGGCTTATGGGATCTTAGTTTCCTGACCGGGGATCAAACCCACGTCCTCGGCAGTGAGTATAGAATCCTAACCACTGGACTGCCAGTGGAGGCCCTTATTTTAACCGTTTTTAGGTGTACTGTTCATGGGCATTGAGTACACTCACATTGTGTGTAACCGCCATCCCCTCCCATTGCTAGAACTTTCTCATCGCATCAGACTGAAACCCTGCCCCCAGTGACCACTGACCCCCGCCCCCTGCCCCGGCCCCTGGTGCCCACCAGCCTGCCTCTTGTCTCTGACTCTGACTCCTCTAGAGATAGCGTGGGAGTGGGATCACACAGCAGTTGTCCTTTTCTGTCTGACTGACTTCACTTAGCACGTTCTCAGGCCTCTCCATGTTGCAGCATGTCTCTGAGTGTTATTCCTTTTTAAGGCTGAGTAGTATTCCACTGTGTGTATGGACCACACTTTGTCCATCCGTTCATCTGCTGGTGGAGGTTTGAGTTGCCTCCATTTTGGCTGCTGTGAAAATGTGGGTTCCAGCCCCTGCTCACGCCTCTAATTTCAGCTCTTTCGGGTACACACCCAGAAGTGGGATTGCTGGATCATATTATATAATTCTGTGTTTAATCTCTGAGGGCAACTGCCAGGCTCTTCTCCAAAGCTGCACCGCTTCACATTCCCACCAGTTTCTCCAGGAGGAAGAGAAGTTGTCTGTGCTTGATATAAATCCGATTTCACATGAAGTGGGGCAGGACCTACCCTCAAGTCATTAGGAGTCTGGGGTGGGTGAGGGAGGGTTTGGGGCTTCCCTGGTAGCTCAGTTGGTAAAGAATCTGCCTGCAATGCAGGAGACCCCAGTTCGATTCCTGGGTCAGGAAGATTCTCTAGAGAAGGGATAGGCTACCCACTCCAGTATATTCTTGGGCTTCCCTGGTGCCTTAGCTGGTAAAGAATCCGCCTGCAATGCGGGAGACCTGGGTTCGATCCCTAAGTTAGAAAGATCCCCTGGAGTAGGGAAAGGCTGCCCACTCCACTAGTCTGGCCTGGAGAATTCCATGGACTGTATAGTCTGTGGGCTCGCAAAGAGTCAGACACGACTGAGCGACTTTCACTGAGAGGGAGGGTTTGGAGGCCTGGCTGTATGTAGTCCTGGGACTTTGGGCCATGGGAAGCCGGGGGCCTTCTTAGCTAGGGCAGAGCAGAAGCAGGGTGGTGCTGTGGGAAGCTAAGGGCCCAGGGTCGGTGCAGGGTGGACCTGGACATGGGCCAGGGGTGTCAGAGGCCCGGAGGGATCCAGCTTGGGGGGCTGGGCTCCACGCAGCAAGGTAGGGAGGGCCGGGGTGAAAGTGGAGACGTTTCTGGGCTCAGCAGTGGGCTGCTGGCCGCCATGCCCACTCAGACTGAGGAGGGTGGGGAGGAGGGTGCGGGCGTGTGGCAGGCAGGGACCTTTGGCGTTGTGACTTCTGAGGCCCCAAGTGGAAGACAGGTCGGGGTCATACACCCATCTGGTGAGCTCCTCGCCTACTGAAGGAGCAGACGTGTGTGCCGCAGACCTGGGAGCCGCACCCTGGACTCCTGGAGGTGCCCCCACCTTGTCAGTGTTCCTGGGGCCTGCCCCCCCGGAAGGACCAGAGGATGAACACGAGTCTGCCTACACTGGTAGCGGAAACACCAGACTCAAAGTCAGCTTAGCTCCTGTGGGTGGAGAGACGGAAAAGGTGCTAGACTAAGCTCTCAGCCAGCTCCGGTCCTTATTTGATCTGTAATTTTGCAGAGTGTGTAAGAACGACACCATCCTATAAAATGTGACGAGCGAGGGCCTCGTGCGGCCGAGTGGCTTTGTGTTTGCCCCTGTGCACGCAGCTCATTGGCTGAAAACCCGGTCCTGCCCCAGAGAGCTTCAGCTCCTTTCCCTCTGAGCGAGGATCTTTGGAGTTTCCACCGCTGAGGGCTTTTCCAGGAGGCACGTGGGGGGTGTGCTTAGGTGCTGCCCAAAGGCATGGTTGTAGGAATCACTAATGATAAGAAATGCTGCATTCTCTGGTTCTTTATAAATAGATGCCTACCTCTTGGAAGAAGCCTGTACCAGTACCTTCTGTGGATTTAGATTTTTAAAAGTTAATGATTCTGACCCTGGTTTAGATTTTTAAAAGTTAATGATTCTGACCCTGGTTAGGAGAAAGAGGATGACTCTGTTTTGAGAAACCTTGTTATCTGCAGGTTCAGTTCCGTAGCAAACTTTCCCGGGGGTGGCTTGCTGGGTCACAGGTCTGTCTTCGCCCAGTGGAGATGCAGCTAGTCTGCTGACCCCTTCCGACTCAGTCCCACCTCCTCCAGGCCCTGGGAGCTTGGCTTCCCACGGCTCCAGGCTGCAGCAGAGGAGGGAGGTGCCTGTGTGCTCTACGAGGACCAGTTGCCCGAGAGCGTGAACAGGCTTTGCAGGGAACTGCTTCGCGTTTTCAGAGACCTCCTTCGAGCCTCATGAGCAGTGCCTCCCTTCTCCCATGAGTGGGCCCTGCAGGGAGGCTGGATTCTGCCCCAGTGGGAGCTCTGTAGACCTTCTCTCAGCCTCCCCAGCCTGCACCAGGAGCCCCAGGGGCTTCAGTAGGGGGCCCTGCCCCGTCCATCCTCGCAGCCTGCACTCAGCTCCTGAGTCCCCTTGCCCTCGGGGGTGAAGCACCTGGATGAGTCGCAGCCCTGGCCGAGCTCCTCTCTGTGGCTCCAGAGGGAAATGAGAGAGGCCGCCGTATAGTCTCAGTGCAAGGCAAAGAACAGAGACGCTGTGCAGCAGACCGGCAGTCCCCACAAAAGGCGGGGGTGAGGACAGAAGGAGGAGGGGTCCCGAGAGGCCTGGAGATGGGTGACCACCGGCGGATGCCTGTGTTCCGAGCCTTGTAGATGCTCGGCCTGGGGCTGAGTCCCGGCCAGAGAGGGACTCGGAGAGGAATAGGAGGGGAAGGGCTTCCCTGGTGGCTCAGCTGGTAAAGAATCCACCTGCAATGCAGGGGACCTGGGTTCAGTCCCTGGGTCGGGAAGATCCCCTGGAGGAGGGCATGGCAACCCACTCCAGCATTCTGGCCTGGAGCATCCCATGGACAGAGGAGCCTGGTGGGCTACAGTCTGTGGGGTCATAAAGAGTCAGACACGACTGAGCGGCTAAGCACAGCACAGCACACAGGGGAATGAAGGACGAGGAGGAGAAAACCCAGCAAATCGCAGAGAAAAGGAGGAAGCCCGTCTGGTGTTTCATCGGATTTGATTGTTGTTTTTTTCTGATGTTAGGAAAATACCCATGAGCCCAGTGACCCTGAGGAGGTGTGAAATTGAGGCACCAGGGGATGAAGGGTTCACTCACAAAGTGGGGATGTTTTGTGTGGTCAGGCCCAGGAGCCTCACCCCACAGTTGAGCGGAGATGTTGGGGCCTGTGGTCACCCCAGCGAAGGATGTGGTGGAGTCTGAGTGACAGCGATACTCGGAGGGCCCACTGTGGCCCCAGTAGGCTGGCCCTGCCACGCTGGCTGTGCTGCTTCAGCAGGTGAAGTTGCGTAAGATGGGTGCCTACCCCTGAGCTGGTCCCACAGGCTTCATCTACTTCAGTGCTTCCAGAAGCTTCCATGGGGCCACGTGACCCACGTGATGGCCCCAGTGGCCCCCATAGATCATTATGGTCACTTCTTCTGAAATGGCTGTCGTTTCTAAGAGATAATTTTAACACTTCTTAGGAGAAGGCAGTGGCACCCCACTCCAGTACTCTTGCCTGGAAAATCCCATGGACGGAGGGGCCTGGTGGGCTGCAGTCCATGGGGTCGCTAGGAGTCGGACGCGACTGAGCGACTTCACTTTCACTTTTCACTTTCATGAATTGGAGAAGGAAATGGCAACCCACTCCAGTGTTCTTGCCTGGAAAATCCCAGGGACGGGGGGGGGGCTTGGTGGGCTGCCGTCTATGGGGTCGCACAGAGTCGGACACGACTGACGCGACTTAGCAGCAGCAGTAAGTATAATATTAAAGTGTTTAATCATATGGCAGAAAATGTAGATAAATAGCAGAAAAGAAAAACCATAACCCCGACTAACATCACAGATGATCTTATTTGGCATATTTCCCCACCATCCTTTTTTTAAGACCCCTGAATAAGTATAAATGCAGTTTTCTGTCCAACATTGCACATTTTTTTGGTTGTGGTTTTTCTAGGGTCTTCATTAACTGTGATTTTTAAATTGACGGTATTTTCATTTCTTTGGGGATTTGAGTGGAAGCATTTTGAGTTTTCTAATGATCATTAGACGTGGAGATTTACTCTGAATTGTAAACAAAACATCTCGTGCTAGCTCCCGGCGATACGCACCACTTGGCAGCTGAGTTAGTTCTCAGAGCTCTCCCCTCATGTCTGTTTACAGGGATCTACCGCACAGAGAGGGATAAAGGCACGTTGTATGAGCTCACGTTCCGAGGGGACCACAAGCACGAGTTCAGACGCCTGGTCTTGTTCCGGCCGTTCGGCCCCATCATGAAGGTGAAGAAGGAGCAGCTGAACATGGCCAGCACACTGGTCAACGTCATCGTGCCGCTGGCCAGGAGGGTGGACAAGTTCCGGCAGTTCATGCAGAACTTCAGGTGTGTGTGACTCGCGGGTGGCTCCTCCCCGCCTGCCATGCGGGCCTCTTTCTCTCCCTGCTCGGCTCTGTTTTCTTCCTGTAAAGTTGATCGTTGTATTTGCCTTTTTCCCTGGAGCAATTAGATGTGACTTCCCTGGTGGCTCAGATGGTAAAACGTCTGCCTGTAATGCAGGAGACCTGGGTTCCATCCCTGGGTGGGGAAGATCCCCTGGAGAAGGAAATGGCAACCCACTCCAATATTCTTGCCTGGAAAATTCCATGGACAGAGGAGACTGGTAGGCTACAGTCCATGGCGTCGCAAAGAGTCGGACACGACTGAGTGACTTCACTTTCTTCTTTCTTTCTGGTGGCACAGTAGTAAAGAATCTGCCTGCCAATACAGGAGATGAAAAAGACCTGGGTTCCATCCCTGGGTCAGGAAGATCCCTGGGGGCAGGAAATGGCAACCCACTACAGTAATTCTTGCCTGGAAAATTGCCTGGATAGAGGAGCCTGGCGGGCTACCATCCACGGGGTGACAAAAAGTCAGACACTGAGCACTCAGAGCAATTGGAAAGCGGCTAGATTTCCCTTCAGAAGTGCGGGTCAGGAGGGCTGGGTTTTCGTCAGGATCTGCAGAGACGGCCGGACACCCGGGGGTTCTGTTCTGATTGCAGTGGCTGAGGGTGGGGCCTCGGGCTGTGCTGTGCCCAGCGTGGACGGGGTCCTCTCCCAGCCCCCAGAGACCTCCGCCCTCGTGGCTGTGCGCCTGTGCATCTGGCTGCAGCCCGGCTTCCCTTCCTGCCCCGCTCCAGCAGCGGCTGGAATGCTCTCAGAGTCTTTTTTATTTTAACCCGTGTCTCCTCCAAGGTTACGTGTAGAATTATGCCGAGAAGTTTCCCAGCCTTCATTTTTGTAGATACTTGAGAAGACTTCAACGGGCTTTTGTTCGGAGGCAGTGGTAGTTTTTACATGTGTCTTCAAGCTCCTGACTTGTAAGTGCTGTGTTGAATCTTGCACGCTTGTGGGCCACACTCACACTGCTTGAGGTCAGTCAGCAGCTAGCTTGGCCAGATTATCTTAAAGATAGAAAGTCGTATGTGTCTAATGATACATCTTGGAATATCAAGCTTATTTTTCATCTTTTATTATTAAATGCACATTAAAGTCACTTGGTCATGTCCGACTCTTTGCGACCCCATGGACTATACAGAATACTGGAGTGGGTAGCCTTTCCCTTCTCCAAGGGATCTTCCCAACCCAGGGATTGAACCCGGGTCTCCTACATTGCAGGCGGATTCTTTGCCAGTTGAGCCACAAGGGAAGCCCATGAATACTGGGGTGGGTAACCTATCCTTTCTCCAGCAGATCTTCCTGACCCAGGAGTCGAACCGGGATCTCCTGAATTGCAGGCAGATTCTATACCAACTGAGCTATCAGGGATTAAAAGCCAGTAATGCTCAGTATAAGGGTGTGGTTGATACTTTACATTCCGGGTCGTGACCATATTTGAAGAGTAAGCCTCCTCGACTCCCTGGCCGGGTTTCAGAGATGGGAGTAAAGAAAGCCCATCACTGTGCTGGATCCCAGGAAGCCCAGCACTTGTGTGCCAAGATTCCTTTCTGTCTTTTGTAACCTCACTCTGAATGTGTCCCTCAAGCAGAGGTGACAGCCTCTGTCGAGATGGCCCTCCCCTCAAGATGGTCTCATTCCAGCTTCCAGAACCTTCCCCACTGGCATGTCCAGGCCTAGAGATGCAAACGCCTCTGCAGGCACCAGGAGGGGTGCTGCTCTCGTCCCTGTGTCCTGCCTACATCTTGTCATTAAGCTTTGTAAAGTCAAAGTGTCAGTCGCTCAGTCCTGTCCGACTCTTGCGACCCCATGGACTGTAGCCTGCCCAACTCCTCTGTCCATGGGATTCTCCAGGCAAGAGTACAGGAGTGGGACATCATGTCCTTCTCCAGGGGATCTTCCCGACCCAGGGATCGAACCCCGGTCTCGTGAATTGCAAGCAGATTCTTTACTATCTGAGTCACCAGGGAATAGGCTAAGCTTTGTAAATGGGTCCTTAATAAATTTTCTCCAACTTGAAAGAGTAACCCTTTTCTAGCTCAATGTTAAGGTCACAATCCAGGAGTCTCTGGGGGTCCTCTGGCCTGACCGTCCCTTCATTCAGAATCCCTCAGTGGCGCTCCTGACACGTGGTTCTGTGTGCGGTGTGTGTGTCAGGTAACTGCCCGAACCCGGTGTGGGCCGGCTGTGTACTCCATGTGTACCCGGTGTGGACCAGGCCACTGCCTGTGCCCCGGGGCAGGCTGCCGCTCTGGAGAGGAAGCTGGCGGTTGTTTGGACCTGAAGTCGCCTCCCCGTGATTTCTGCCCAGGGCTCTGGTTCTGGGCTCGCTCTGTCTTCTCCGGTTCGGGAGCTGCCTTCAGCCGTGCTGTCCCAAGGGGCTGGCTGGGCTGAGCTCCCCTTTCCTCTGCAGAACACGCCGGGGCACACCCCTTGCCTGTCAGCAGTGCCCCTCTGGCTCCAGCCCTGAAGTGGCTGGCGCTCGGCTCCCTTCAGCCTCGCCGGGTGCAGCCGTGTCCCTCTCTGCCTTCTCTTCGGACCGGCCCAGTGCGCTGGTGGAAGCATACATGCTGAGGCGGGCTGACCCGGCGGTGGGCACCAGGCTGGAAGGGAAGGCCAGCCATTGCTCCCGAGGCCAGTGTGCCCACTCCCAGGACGAGTTTACAGTGAGATCCGTGGGCCAAGGAGCTGCCTGGAGCTTGCAAGGCCCTGAGGCTGGCTTCAGCACGCAGGCCTCTCCCTGGTGAACTGGACTTGAGAGGTGGTCCTCACCCTGGAGGGCTGTCTGCTTGGGAGCTGGCCAAGCCCTCCCCGCAGGGCCCCGAGCCTGGGAGAGCAGAATTCTCCTGGGCTTCCCCAGTTCAGTCACTGCCTTGGTGTCATGAGGATGGCCAATAATTAACAGTAGGAGTAACACTGGAAGGGAAATATTGTTGAAAAAGGTAAAACTAGTACCTTAATGAGTCTCCAAAGTGGAGGTGGCGAAATGAAAAGTAATTCTAGTTAAAGCTTTAAAAACAAAAATTCAAAGCCCCTTTCTCTTGCCTGGCACTGTTCCCTTGCCTGTTGTCGCACGTGGGCAGTGGGGTCCTTGGGGACTGGGGGGCCCCGTGTGTGCACCAGACCCTCGACCAGACTGCGGGGGATGAGAGGAGCCTGGCTTCACGCAGAGAGGAGTGTAGTCACATAGTTAGAAGTAGAGGCTGGGAAAGCAGGAGGAGAAAGCCTTCCTCAACGGAGGGCGCTGGAGCAGAGCTGACAGCAGAGTCTGCTCCGTGGTCCAGCAGCTTCTGAGAGCGCTGAGGTCTCTGAAAAGTTGGGCGAGATGGGATACTTAAACCTGTGCTCAGACACTCAGTCGTGTCAAACTCTTTGTGACCCTATGGACTATAGCCCTCCAGGCTCCTCTGTCCATAGGACTCTCCAGGCAAGAATACTGGAGTGGGTTGCCATTTCCTCCTCCAGGGGATCTTCCAGACCCAGGGATCAAACCCACGTCTCTTATGTTTCCTCCACTGGCAGCCAGATTCTTTACCACCATTACCACTTGGGAAGCCCAAAATCATCTTGTTCTTGTTGTTCAGTTGCTTAGTCGTGTCCTGCGACCCCATGGACTGCAGCACGCCAGGCTTCCCTGTCCTTCACTATCTCAGGGAGTTTGCTCAGACTCACGTCCATTGAGTCGATGATGCCATCCAACCATCTCATCCTCTGTCATCTCCTTCTCCTCCTGCCTTTGAGCATCAGGGTCTTTTCTACAGAGTCGGGTCTTCACATCAGGTGGCCAGAGTATTGGAGCTTCTGCTTCAGCATCAGCCCTTCTGATGAATTCAGAGTTGATTTCCTTTAGCCCCAATATCTGGGGCTATTTAATTTCGAGTCAGAACTTGGTGAAGGTGACATTTCAAGCTGGCCAGCAGGAAATGGATCGATCCTTCAGTACATGGCTTTAGGACAGCTAATCAAGCAGTAGAAAAAATTTCATTCTGACTTCGCACCAAAACCCAAAGTAAACTCTGGTCAATTAAATATTTAAATGCCATTAAAATGACCATAAGAGTATTGGGAGAAAATACAAGCTGATGTTTATTCAGTGTTCAGTGTTGTCTCTGTGAAGCCACTTCCATCCAGCAGTGGAAACTGTTACTACTGATCCTAAACCATTCTGGTTGTCACGGAAAGTGGAACCGTGAGTGATCTTTTTTCTTCTTTTGGATTCTCTCTGTCTTAGACATTTTTATATTGTTCTGGAAATGTTTATACCGTTGCCCTATTTTTTATGCTTTGTTTAAAAATTTGATGGAAGTTTTTTTTTGTTTTTTGTTTTTTTTTTGCTTTTATAATTTAAACTTGACTTTTACACTTGTGAAAGTGATACATGGCTATAATGAGATGTTTACATGGCAGAACACAACCAGGAATAAGTTATTTAAAAACTCAGGTTTGGCCCTGCTTCCCTAAATTAACCATTTTAAACGTTAATTGAACGTTCTTGGCACCTTTCTTTGCACGTCTACAGATACAAAAATAACACATTTGAAATGTCATTCAGTATGAGACGTGCTTTATGTTCTATTTTTAATGAGAGAATTAAGTTTTTCCTCACTTAAACGTATAGCCATGAAATTAAACAACGCTTACTCCTTGGAAGGAAAGTTATGACCAACCTAGATAGCATATTCAAAAGCAGAGACATTACTTTGCCAACAAAGGTCCATCTAGTCAAGGCTATGGTTTTTCCAGTGGTCATGTATGGATGTGAGAGTTGGACTGTGAAGAAGGATGAGCGCCGAAGAATTGATGCTTTTGAACTGTGGTGTTGAAGAAGACTCTTGAGAGTCCCTTGGACTGCAAGAAGATCCAGCCAGTCCATGCTAAAGGTGATGAGTCCTGGGTGTTCATTGGAAGGACTGATGTTGAAGCTGAAACTCCAGTACTTTCGCCACCTCATGCAAAGAGTTGACTCATTGGAAAAGACCCTGATGTTGGGAGGGATTGGGGGCAGGAGGAGAAGGGGATGACAGAGGATGAGATGGCTGGATGGCATCACCGACTCGATGCACATGAGTTTGGGTGAACTCTGGGAGTTGGTGATGGACAGGGAGGCCTGGCGTGCTGCGATTCATGGGGTCGTAAAGAGTCAGACACGACTGAGCGACTGAACTGAAACTTATAGAAAAGGATGTGCATTATGACAGAAGAAATTAGTGCTCTTTGAGAAAATGTTTCTGTGCTATAAGAGATATTAGTTCCTGGGACTTCCCTGGTCATCCAGTGGATTAAGAATCTGCCTGCCAATGCAAGGGACGTGGGTTCAATCCTTGGTCTGGGAAAATCCGCTATGGAGCAGCTAAGCCCGTGTACCGCACTTACTGGGCCTGCGCACCCCAGAGCCCATGTTCCCCAACAAGAAAGGCCTCCGCGATGAGAAGCCCATGCCCAGAACTAGAGAGTAGCCCCGCTCGCCGCAACCGGAGAGAGCCTGCAGGCAGCAGTGAAGACCCAGCACGTCCAAAAATCTAAGAGAGAGAGAGATACTAGTTCTGTCTAATTAGAGGTCTGATTAGAGATGGCTCTGAAGGTAAAACACATTTTACAAAACTGAGCAGACTGAAATCGTCATGTGTCTCCACCACATACATTAATGTTAGACTAGATCAACTAAAACGTCCCGGTAAGAAGAGAGGAGCACGGTTACGTTTCCTCCCTCTCCGGGGCCCATCTCCCATGTCTCAGCTGCCTGTTATTTTCACCTCAGTGGGGTTTGCAGCCCTGTGTCGTAACCAGAGCCTCTGCATGTCAGTGGCTTTAGGGCCTTCATCAGCAGTGCTCCACCAGCGATGCCTTCATCCCCGAGGTTTAGGGTGCCTGGATTTCATGGTCAGTGTCTCTTCAAGGAGGGTCCTGAGTGCCTGAGAACAGAACTTGGGTTCTGTGCTTGTCACCTGCACAGTTTAGGGTGCCTTGGCTGGGCTTAACGCTCTTGGGCACGTTTCCTTCCCGCGGGAGGTTGTGGAGGTTCTGCGTATGACGACGCCGTGGAGGCATGTGAGGCCTGCTCTGTTCTGTCTTTGCTGAAATTGGCGGAAGAATGCCTGCCTTCATCGTGACTCGTGGCCGCTTAACCCGGATGCGCCTCAGCTCAGTGTCTTGTTTTTCTGTCTCCTGTAATTCAGTTGCCTTATCTGTGGAAGATTGTTGCTGAACCCCAAAAGATGCCGGGATTCTTGGCCTCTGGAGGAGAAGAATTCAATCTGGGGCCAGAGACAGGGCTTGATCACTCAGAGCTTTTGGGTAATAAAGTTCTGTTAAAGCATAAAAGAGACAGAGAAAGCTTCTGACACAGACATCAGAAGGGGGCAGAAAGAGTGCCCCCTTGCTAGTGTTAGCAATGGAGTTATATACTCTCCAATAAGGTATTACAATGAATCAGAAGAATGTCTGGAGGTTTGCAAAGATCTTACTAGACCCGCTCCCACAATCCACATTTCAAGATAACAGGATTAGCCAGAAGGCCCTCAGGAAGGAGAAACTGTCCTCAAGCAGGATACATTGCTGCTATATAATCCTTAGCACAGAGTCCAAATCCAGTTCCTAGTTGTGTAATCATCAGTTCCAGGCTTAAAGATAAAAATGTTTTATGTGACTAAGACTAAGGAATGTAGGGAGAAAAAAAAAGACATTTGTCCTTTATTCCTCCTTGAGAATTCCAGACCCCTATCTCCACTTCGAGAGCCCCAGACCCCTTTCTCCTCCTTGGGGACCCTGGACTTCTTATCAACCTGCCTAGGAATTGACTCTCTGATTTGTTGTAGTGGATTCTTCCATTTCGGGGAACTTTTTTGGTGTTCTAATTGCTGCTTTGTTGCTGATTTCTCTGCTTCTCAGACCTACTTACGGATTTTGTAGTTTTTCTCAGTGTATTTGCTGCCCTCTAATTTTTAACGCTTTAGTCTTTAATCTGCTTTTACACAAGCCTTTCCTTTATGTGAGGAATTTGATTTTCAGATGGAAAGCCTCGTTTTCCTCAGCCTCAATGGCTAATGAAAAGGTAGCTGCTGTTTGTTGGGTGAGACAAAATTTTCCTAGAGCGAGACCCTCAGGGCCTTTATTGAAGAGGCCGTGAACAAGAGATGGGGGATGTTCCTGGACTGACAAGAAGGGATGCGGCTTGAAGCTCCAGGGCTGTCCCCGCCCTCAGTGGGAATGACACTGGTGTGTACGCGGAGGAGACGTGTGGACCGCTGTGGTCAGGTGCGCTGGGGCTGCTCGCGGGCCTGTGTGCTCCAGACTCCACTGTTGCTATGGAGATGAGATGGCCCTTCACTCCAGCAGGCGCCGCCTCCTCCCTTGCTGTCTGGTAGCCCTGGTCCCTGTCCGGTGGACCTCACAGGGTCCACGAGCCGTTTCCTCTCCCATGAAAGCCCCGGGTGCCTTCACTCCCAGGACGTCTTCAGCCTGGCCCAGAGCAGAGGGGGTGCACCCAGGAGAACTCGCTTCAGATTCAGTTCCCTTTGCCTAGCGGTGTGTTGGCTTAAACTGACCTCCCCCTCCTTTTTTTACATCACCTCATTCTGCCTTTTTGGAGACTCTTCTTGCATTTGCTCTTCCGCTTCTCGGTCTCCCTTGGCGTCCGGCTTATCCGTTTAAAAGCGCATCTGTCGTTTCGTTGTGTAGTTTGTCTGCAGTTGCAAGTTTGCTCGACTTTTATTTTGACACCTTCCAGCTGGACTGAGAACCCTTCCCCATGTTGCTCTGAGCCTTCTCAGACTTTGCTGGTTATTTTTGTTTAATGTTCCCCCGTTTCCCTTCCTCCAACTCTTCTCTTGTCCCTCCCAAGGCACTTATGACATTTAAACATAGTATCAGGGACACCTTTTACTTGAATTTTCTGCAGAACTTTTAAAAATCCTCTTCCTGCTTAGCGCTGTTAAGATGTTTCTGGACATTTCTGGGTCTTTAGAAACCAGTGACTATGGACTCTGAGACGGAGGTGGGGCTGCAGCGTGGGCTCTGCTGGGTGGGCAGGGGACCAGCCCAGCCCTGCTGTGCACGCGCTGCGCCAGGCCGCCCACGGGGGCCTCGATCCGGGAGGCCCTTTGTCATCTTTGTGTTCCCTTGCGTAGCTCACCCAGCCCCGTCCCCCACCCAGCCTCGCCCCCTACCTCTCCCTGGGCAGGAGATTCTCTGATCAGACTCCGATGCCGTTCCCCAAAAGTTTCTGGTACACATGTTTGAGAAATGGTAATCTACATCATTCACCTTATTTGCATTAAGGTCTCTCCAGGGCCTAATAGAGGCTGTTTTTAACTTCATTTGAGCCAGATTATGTAGAAACATCTGTTTAAGAGAAGAAAACCATCAGTTGCCAGTGGTCTCATTTGCTGTCCTGAAATGGGGAATGTAGGTCCCTGTGGCATGGTCGAGGGTCACTATTGACTCTCACGCCTCAGCGCCTCAAATCGTGGCATCCAGGAGTTGTGAGTCCTTCAGTGTGGGGTGCGGGAGGGGAGAGGACCCACCAAGCCGAAGAAGCTTTCTTTCTGAAGCCCGATTCTGACGGGCCCCCATCCCTTTCTGTTCCCTGTATCTCCCTGGTGTCCTCGCTGACCACAGGGAGACACTGGAGCCTGACGGGCTGTTTCATGCTTTTTCATTTGCACAGGACATGATTAAAGCCTCGGTAGGTTTTCTTCTCATCCCCGATGTTCCTGAAGAGCAGACTGACTGAGACAAGAACTGTGATGTGATTTCCTTGCATTCGCACCTTCTCAGCCGGGAGAGCCCTTGCCCCAGTCCTCTCCACCTGCGGGGCGTCCACTTGCCTGTCTAGGCTTAGCCTGGATGCCGCCTTGACCTTGGTACCTGTCCCCATCGCCCATCAGAAATCAGCCACACCCCCGCCACCCTCCTCTGCCTCATTAGGCCTGTTACTGCCGTTTTCTGACCTGCCGTGCCTCCCGCTCTCAGCTGCCCATTCCTTGCTGTCAAGTCCCTGACGTGGGCAGGGTGACCAGTTGTCCCAGTTTGCTCTGAGGCATTTACTGGGTGGTGGGCTTTCAGAGCTAAACTCTGGAGAATCCCAGGAAACCTGGATGGTCCCTCTACAGAGTCACACGTGGTTATTCTTTTACAATCTTACTCCAGTGAGAATTATGCATCGCACAGCAATGGGACTCAGTGTTCGTCCTCTCGTCTTTCAGGGGATGCAGTCCAGGGAGACCTGCTTTGAAAAACACGAAAGTTTGTAAAATTATCAGACAGATGGTGATGGTGTTCCTCCCTGGGAGGCAGCGTGTGTTGGCTGCTGTGTAGATAGTTTTAATCATGCAATCTCCAATCAGAAGGAGACCTTCTCAAGGGCAGAAATGTCTTACTCGATTTTTAAGACTTCTTACTTGTTGAATGAAGGCAGGAAGGAGTAGACGCATGAATGGAGTGGGGCCTGGAGGTGGCCCTCAGGATAAACTCTGCTTTGCCTTTTCAGGAAGCCGGAGCTGGTGAACGAGAAGTAAAGGTCCAGCGTCTCTCTCTGTTTTATTCCTTGAAAGCAGGAAGTCCTTTGATGGATTTTAAAATGCCAACAAAGATGTTGCTAGAAAAAACAAGGATGCTTTTTATTCAGGCTCAGTGGGTGACTCTCTCCTGATCCATCCTGGGATGGATTTTTTTTTCCTGAGTGCGCACACTTTAAAGCAGTTTTTCAGGCGCCTGATGCTGTGTGTGTTTTTATTCGGCCCTAGCCAAGGGAGCCCCAGGATTCTCTGGCAGGTTTGCAGAAGGAGTCTTTTGTGTACAGAGAAGTTTGTCCCCCGTGGGTGGTAGCTCGGCCTGCAGGGGCGGGGCTGGGAAGCTCTCAGTTTTGAAGCAGGGTCAGCACCCCAGCCCCATTCCTGGTCCCTTGCCTGCTTCTCAGAGCCCCAAATTCAGTCTGGTTTCAGTCAGATCTTCTCTTCCTTCCTCTGGAGACGGGAGAGAATTCGCAGAACGAAGGTGAAGGCTGTGCCTCTTTCCCGGGTCAGTAGACTCCTCCCCGGTACTTCTTCCCTCTGGAATTGTCTCCTCCTCTCTGCACCACAGTGCTGCACATCCCTCAAGGTGCCAGCCATTCCAGCCCGCGGGATGGTCTTCCTTTCAGAATTCCGTGTACTTTTTCATCAGTGCCACGAGCTTCCTGATGATTTCATTTGAGCTCATTTATTTCTTAAGAAAGTTTTTGAGGGCAGGAACCATGTTTTCTCTGATCTTCCCAACAACCCCAGGTAGGCAGCCCCTCCTCCTTGACGTCATGGTAAAAATCACTGGATAAACTGGCCTCTGCAGTTAGAGGTGGGAGACTCTGAAACTCTGATGTGGGTGGTTGTCTAGCGGTTCAGGGAAGTTGCAACACAGAAATAAAGGAATGAAATGGAAGGACAAGCAAGGTGTCAGCATTTCCCAAAATATCATCCTGCCAGTAGAATTGTATAAAGAAGACTGAGGGCCGAGAATTGATGCTTTTGAACTGTGGTGTTGGAGAAGACTCTTGAGAGTCCCTTGGATAGCAAGGAGATCCAACCAGTCAGTCCTAAAGGAAATCAGTCCTGAATATTCATTGGAAGGACTGATGCTGAAGCTGAAACTCCAATACTTTGGCCACCTGATGGGAAGAACTGACTCATTGGAAAAGACCCTGATGCTGGGAAGGATTGAAGGCAGGAGGAGAAGGGAACGACAGAGGATGAGATGGCTGGATGGCATCACTGACTTGATGGACGTGAGTTTTAGCAAACGCCTCGAGATAGTGATGGACAGGGAAGTTGCTGGCGTTGCTGCAGTTCATGGAGTAGCAAAAGAGTCGGACACAACTTAGCAGCTTAAACAGCAGCAAAGTAGAAACGTACCTTTAAGTTGCTTTCAGAAATCTGCTGAAATGATGCACAGACACATACACACGCTGTCAGCCACAGAGCGGGCAGTGGGGAGCATGAAGGGAATCCACCCGCCAGGGAGAGTGCTGTCCAGCAGCGGTGCTTCTGGCCTGTCGCTCCCTCACCGCCATGACGCTGGCTGTCCCCAGGGTTTCTGGAGCCCCCAGAAGAATACATGTCTTTTAACCTTTGCTTGTTCAGTCTCTAAGACTATTCTGTGCTGCACACACAGGAAAAGGCAAGGACGAGGAGTCTAGTCTCGCCTTGCTGGACTTCGGTGTTCTCATCTGTACAATGGGCTCTGTCTTCCATCCTTCATAGACTTCTTGTGGCAGAGAAAGGGATGGCCCCAGCGCTGTTCTGGACATTGGATCCCGGCCCCAATAGGCCGGACCCGAGGCAGGTTGAGCCTGCAGCCTTTTGCATCTTGCATTTTCATTGATCAGATCTACATGTTTAAATTCCGTGGTTTTCTTGGTAAGAGAAGTAGGAATACGGATCCTGGGACGAGCCAGCCAGAGTGTCCTGTCCTGTGCTCTGCTTTCCTGGCGGCTCATTCCCGGGGGACCCTTTTGCACTTTACAGAACAGGTATCCATTTGGGCTTCGCCTGTCGTGGACCCAGGACCAGACTTCCGTGTTTTGTTTTCCAGGGAGATGTGCATCCAACAAGACGGGAGGGTTCATCTCACTGTCGTTTACTTTGGAAAAGAAGAAATGGATGAGGTCAAAGGAATACTTGAGAACACTTCCCGGTGAGTCCGAGGTGAAGCCGTGGTCGGGAGTCCAGCACCTGAGCCTGAGAGGAGGTACCTGAGCTGGTCCAGGCTGTTTTATGTCCTTACCGCTCCCGGCCTGACCCGGGAGAGTGACGGGCTGGCCTGTGTGTTGGGAGGATTGAGGGGTTGCTTCTGCACCCTCCATCCTGGGGACCGCCCGCCTCGCACGCATCCTCGTAGTGTGGGGCAGCAACTCGGATGGGCGGGGGACAACAGCCCAGAGTGGCCTGGGTGGGGGACAGGGCTTCTCTGGCCCACCGTGTGAACGGCAGGTGTGGGGACTACACTTGGCAGGGATGGAGTTGGGGAGCATAGCCATGTGGGGAGCTGCTTCTCAGCCCTGCTCTTCAGGGCTCCATCTCATCCACTTCGCAGATGGGCTCACCCTCCGCTGACTCTCTCATTCTGCACTTTGAGATCAGAGAGGAGTGGGCGGTGATGACTGGGGCAGGGCGGGGGGCTAGATTCACAGAAGCTGTTGAACCAGCACCTTTGGATGGAGGCTTGTGGGTTTCTACCTCATTCATCAGTTACGTGGGGAATAAATGTATTAAAAAAAAAAAAAACAGGTTTTTTTTTCCCCCTACCCAAATAAACGAACAAACATGTATTTAATGAGTACACGCCTGTGGCATTTTCTGCTTGTGAGGAGGCTGGTGGTACTGCCTGCTCACTCCTCCCAGTTTGCAGCTGCAGGTGAATGACCAGGTGGGTGGTTTCTCTGTAGGTACGTCTTGGGGGGTGGTCAGAGGTACTGGGGGCAGAAGTCATCTGAGTAGGTTCATCTGGTTTGAGTACAAACAAGTCCCTCTGTTTTCAGTCTCTGGTCAAAGCATAAGATGCTGAGACTAAGTGCGCTTTTTGTGTTCAGGCTTTGTTACTTATTTTGTATTACCGAGCACAAGATCAGAATGGTAGTGATTACTCAGACATCTGAAGCAGTACCCTGGTCAGATTCTATCCACACTGACTTTTGTAAATGAAGTTTTATTGGCTCGAAGGCCTGCTCATCTCTTTCTGTATCATTTATGGCTGCTTTCATACTCAACTGCAGAGCTGAGTAGTTATCACAGAGACAGTGTAACTCACAAAGCTAAACTTTTTACTATCTGGTCATTTATAGAAAAAGTTTGCCAACCTCTGTTCTAAAGCAATAAGGAGTTAAAAGAGTTGAAAACTAGTACCAGTTTAAAGCTGTGGCGCCTGCCGAAGGGAGATCAAAGGGAATAAAATAATTGAATATCCTAAACATAAATGAAATAGAAATCTCTCGACTCCAACGCGTTGCAGTATCCTTTTCATCTCTACTTGGGAGTGAGGAGCTGGAGTTATTAGAATTCATGTCCTCTGCCGGTGGATAGGTTTTAACATCTCTGCAGGTAGCCACGGGAGGTGTGGATCTTTTTCATGCCTTTTAGATGATTCTGAAATGCAGCCAGGACTGAGAACGATTGTCTAGGAAAGTGGAGGTCCCTCCAGGGGCTGCCTGAGCTACCTCCTTTAAGGGTACTTTAAGTAGAGGTCCAGGTGACTGTAAAGCACAGTCAGGCTGGGTCTGGCATCTTCCAAGGACATCAGAAGGCAATCAGACATTTGCTGATAGATACGTCAGGCCGACTTTAGACGAGTCTGATGGACGAATGGGAGGCCACTGAGGCCGTGTTACAGGAAATGTCCAGTGGCCGGAGTGCCCGGGACTCTGTCAAGGCAGTTTCTTCCATATCACATTACCTGGAGGGCTGAATTCACACTCAGAGGGTTGTGTGGTCAGCCAAGAATGAATAGAATCTGAACAAGGACAGTACAATCATTCCCAGGGTAGGGATGGTTTGGAAAACTCCCAGAGACAAAGCTAGCCCTGAAGGGGACTTCGTGCTGGAGCCTGAGCCAGTCTTTGAAGCAGCGCTACAGAAACTTGCTGCCTCCCCGCTCTGATCACCGGTGACATTGCAGTGTTGATGTCGCAGAGGCCGTGGGGCATGTTCTGCCCCTTCCTGGGTGTTGCTTTAGGAATACCCTGCCCTCTGCCGCCAGCCTGAGCTGGTTCCCCACGGCTGCTGCCTGCAACCCCGTGGAGCACATGGAGTTCCTCATCACCCGCTGTACCCACTCGGCAGTCCCCAGGCTCTTAGCTCTCCCGTCGTTTTGATGGCTCAGTGCCCCGCAGCCGCACGGGGGCGCAGCTCACCCTTCGTCCTCACTCGCCGTGTTCCCTTGGGTCTGGGTTCCCTCCACCCTCCTTTCTGCTTCCTCTGATGCTCTGTCTGTCCGTCAGCACCCAGATCCCCACTCTGGAGCTCCCCCTGCCCTGTCCTGCCCTCTCGGCTCTGACCACCCTCTCCCTCAGCATCTCTCATACACGCTTCCTGGCGCGCGTTTCTATTGTCCTGACTAGGCTATCTGCTGCTAGCGTAGTACCGAGTCACGTGCTTCTGTGACTCCAGCCCTCAGCATAGGGCCTTACCAAGTTTTAAAATGTTCAGTGTTTGTCGTTTGGGAGAAGGACAATGCCCAGTGTGTAGTAAATTTGTATGTAGTAATCTATGTAAAACACACAGAAGAAGCTTTACTTAACTACCATCTTTATCCTTCTCTTACGATGCTAAAACTTTAATTAAAATGTATCTCATCTTTGAATAGTATTAAAATGTCATTATTAAATTAGTCAATAATGTTAGATCATTATTATTAATAATTATTAAACCATTGTTATTAACATGAATGATACCACTTAATGTTTGCACCGACCTTATAAGATAGAAGCTGTTATTAACCCCATTTTTTCTTTTTTTTTTCTGCACGGCATGTGGGATCTTAGTTCCCCTACCAGGGATCAAACCCATGCCTGCTGCAGTGGAAGCGTGGACTCAATCACTGGAACTCCCTGACCCCATTTCTTAGGTGAAGAAGTGGAGGTTCAGAGGGGTTGGTACTCAGCCTGCCGCTCCTGATCCGGGGGACGGGCAGACCTGAACCTCGTCTGTAGCTTCCAGATTCCCAGTCTTAACATCCCAGCAGATTCTCACTCCAAAAAGCCATAGCTGTTCATTGAAAATAGTAAGATTTGAAACCAGTTTCAATGAAATTTATTTCACTTGGCTATCAGCATTGTGATAAAACTATTCTAAACCTAGCTAATATGTACATATTTTAAGAATGTCTTGGAAAAGTCTAGCTTGGTGACCAGCGTGCAGTGTTTGTATCTCTTGGCTTATGCTTACTCCGTCGAGCTTTCTGTTTCCGCGGACAGCTGCCTAGCAGTGTTTCCCAAACTACAGTTTGTGACTCATTAGTGCTGTGAAATTGATTCGATTTGAGTGGATTGTGTGCAGTATTTTCAAAAAACCAAGGAAGAACAGGACAGAAGATTATCAAAATGTGTCACGAGTAGTAAAGATGAAATATTGTTTCATGAAACTTTGATTTCAGAGAGTGTGTGTGTAGAGGGGTTGCTTGTCATGATGTGTAAGTATCCTTTTGTAAGGATAAGCGTGGTGGTCAAAATATTTAGAAGCCACTGACATAGATAGAGATCCCATTAGTTTGAGAGAGGATCCAGGCATAAGATCTCAATAACCATTTTCTAGTCTCCCCTTGGGCTTCCCTGGTGGCTCAGTGGTAAAGAATCCACCTGCCAATGTAGGAGATGTAGGTTCAATTCCTGGGTTGAGAAAATCCCCTGGAGAAGGAAATTTCAATCCACTCCAGTATTCTTGCCTGGGAAATTCCATGGTCAGAGGAGCCTGCGGGCTACAGTCTATGGGGTCGCAAAAGAGTCGGGCACAACTTAGTGGCTAAAAGACAACAATAAAACAATGACAAATTAGTTCTCAATAGATGATTTTTATTCCACAGAGTTTTTTGTACTTGTTGTTGTTCTGTTGCCATGTGGTGTCTGACTCTTTGTGACCTCATGGCCTGCAGCAGCCCAGGCTTTCCTGTCCTTCAGTATCTCCCAGAGTTTTCTCAGGTTCATGTCCATTGAATTGGTGATGCCATCCAACCATCTCATCCTCTGTTTCCCTCTTCTCCTTCTGCCTTCTGTCTTTCCTAGCATCAGGGTCTTTTCAAATGAGTCAGCCGTTCGTACCAGGTGGCCAAAGTATTGGAGCTACAGCTTCAGCTTCAGTCCTTCCGAAGAGTATCCAAGGTTGATTTCCTTTAAGATTGACTGGTTTGATCTCCTTGCAGTCCAGGGGACTCTTAAGCGTCTTCTCCAACACGACAGTTCAAAAGCATCAATTCTTTGGTGCTCTGCTTTCTTTACTGTCCAGCTCTCACATCTGTACATAACTACTGGAAAGACCATAGCCTTGACTATACGGACCTTTGTTGGCAAAGTGATGTCTTTGCTTTTTAGCACTGCTACTGCTGCTCCTACTGCTAAGTCGCTTCAGTCGTGTCCAACTCTCTGCGACCCCATAGACGGCAGCCCACCAGGCTCCCCGGTCCCTGGGATTCTCCAGGCAAGAACACCGGAGTGGGTTGCCATTTCCTTCTCCAATGCGTGAAAGTGAAAAGTGAAAGTGAAGTCGCTCAGTCATATCCGACTTTTAGTGACCCCATGGACCGCAGCCCACCAGGCTCCACCACCCATGGGATTTTCCAGGCAGGAGTACTGGAGTGGGGTGCCATTGCCTTCTCCGTTTTAGCATTATGCTTCAGCTAGTCTCAAATTTACAGCCTAGCTCAGTGGTTCTCAAATATAAATGTACTTTGAATAACTGGCGTGCTTTTAAAAATGCAGATTCCTGAGCTCCAGCCCCAGAAATTGAGTTGTTAGGTCTGAGATGAAGCCTCTGAATCAAGACTGAGTTCAGCCTGCGATGCTGATGTGAGTGGTCCATGGCCTGTATGGGGAGTTCAAGCCTAGTGGACCCACTCCCACTCCACTGTTCTTGCCTGGAGAATCCCATGGATGGAGGAGCCTGGAGGGCTACATTCCGTGGGGTCACAAAGAGTTGGACATGACTGAGCGACTAACTAACACACACACACAGCCTGGGGACATTTGCTTGGAGCTGTGTGTTAGAATATTTAAAAAAAAAACCATACTGGTAGATGGATTTGCATGAGTTTTAATTTACTGTGTGGCATCTTTGTCCAGTCGTGAGGACAGGAAGGCATCTTTCAGAAGGATAGTCTCCGAGATGGAAGCACTGGAACCGAGACCCTGCCCTGTCCTGCAGCCGTGTGCCCGAGGGTTTCGTGTGTGCTGTTGGGAACCAGGCTTTGTTGCCGTGGTGTTGTCTGCATTTCATGCCTCTTTGAAGGGACTTGTTTGATGTGTATCTTCGGGAGCAATTTATTAGAATATCCGTAAAGAAAACTGGGGAGAAAGTTGTCTGAAATTTGAGTGTAATTGTTACTTTAACATTCTTCATAAACAAGGAGGTTTCATTTTATCTGTTTACTTTTTAGTATTTATTTGGCTGTGTCAGATCTTGCCGCACATAGGCTCTTCATGGCGATGTGCAGGCTTCTGTCTAGTTTTGAGGTGGGGGCTTCGCTGCCCCACGGCATGTGGGATCTTAGTTCTCTGGCCAGGGATCAAGTCCCGTGTCCCCTGTGTTGGAAGGCAGATTCTTGATCACTGGACCACCAGGGAAGTCCCAACAAGGACTTTTTTAAATAAGAGTCTCATCTGCTAAAATGAAAAATGCTACAAAGTGAATTCCTTTCTAGAAGATAAAGAGTCCTGGACACTGGGAAGTGCCTCACAAATGAAGGCAGCTTCTCAGGGCTGTGGCCATCTCACCCAGCATCTGCCAGAGAAGGGACTAAGCACCACTCTGCTTGGTAACCACTTTGCGCAGATGTGCCTGTATTTTTAGGCATTCCAAGTTGTTCTTTGGGGGATTCGAGCATGGCATATAGATTGTAGTATCGTGATAGTGTTAACTTTCTTGAGTGTAGGTACATCACTATTATAAAGGAAAGTATCTTGGTCCTTATTTTTGAAAGTGAAGTTGCCCTGATGCCTGTAACCTCAAATGGTTCAGAGGAAGGAAGGAAATACAGCCAAATTTTAACACTTGATGAATCTGGGTGAATGGTATATAGATACTTTAGTACACTTACAACGTTTCTAATGGTTTAAATTTTTCCAAGTAAAAATTTAGAGAAGCTATGCTATGAAAAAAATTAAATGAAATTCAGTTCATACAATGGAATATAATGCAACAGTTTTTTTTTTAAAGGCTATATCAGTGAAATGGTGGAATAAAGACCTTGCAAAATTCTCCTCCATAAAAGCAGTGAGAAAATTAGTAAAAATCGTCAGAATCAACTTTTATAAGACTATGGAAATTAAAGCTTGCAACAGACTAGAAAGTGCTTCTCTAAATAACCGAATGTCAGTGTGAACAGGGAGCTTTGTGAACTTTAACTTGCCCCTTTTCCACCTCTCCCCCCGCCTTCAGCTCGTCTATAACCTTGAAGGCCAGCAGCCCATAGGAGTCACAGCTTGGCAGCCACTGGGTGCCAGAATATGGCTGGAGCTCCTTGAGAGCAGTATTCTCAGAGAATTGTCATTAGTTGGCCTGTCTGGGGATTTCCTTGGGAGATCCTCCTTACAAGCTTGTCTTCATTTGCCCTGAATCAGAGCCCTCACAGTGGAACCTTTTATCCAGAGATGTTTGTCAGAAAACAGTCATAGGAAGTCTTTAACATTGTGGCTTCCTGCAGTGGTAGAAAAGAGCTGGGGCAAACAGCAGACTAACCAACAAGCTCAGGAGGTGAGTCTGAGCAGTGGGACCTCCAAAGTGCTGGGAAAGCTCCAGCACCTTCCTGGGGATCCAGAGGCTGTGCTCATACCTAGGAAAGACCTGAGCAGGCCTTTACTTTGACCTCTGACTGACCTGGAGACTCTTTGCAGGAAGTAAAGGCTCAGGTGCGTTGTCCCCTGCTTGGCTGTTGTGTGTTGATGGCATGCCCCACCATGTTCATAAAGTCCCCACCATTCGCAGAGTCCTCTGGCAAAGACTGGGAGACTTGTTGGTTTCAGGCATTTAAGGAAACCCATGACTAATCACTAGCTTACCACTAAGGGGTCACACACAAGAGTACAGTTTACAGAACTAGTTCAGGAAAGCCACTAAACAAACAACAAGAGCAAATGGCAATGATACCGGCAGAGGGTGGAGAGCCTCATTTCCAGGGCTGCCATATTACATTATTGAAATGTTTCGCTTTACACAAAAAAATTATGAGGCATGCAGAGAAATGAGAAAGTATGGCTCATGAGCAGGGAACGAAAGCTGTCATTAGGAATTGTTCCTGAGGAGGCCCAGGTGTAATCCTTAATAGCCAAAGACACGAAGTCAACTGTACTAAATATGTTCTAGGAATGAAAAGAAACTGTGTTTAAAGAAGTAAAGAAAAATATGAGAGCCATGTCTCACCAAATAAAGATCCGTTAAAACAAGAACCAAATATAAAGCCTGGAGTTGAAAAGTACAATATTTAAAATAAAAATTTTACTGTGGGGCCTCAAGATCCGGTTTGATCAGGCAGAAGAAAGAATCAGTGAACTTTAGGTCAGTTGATATGATACAGTTTGAGAAACAAAAATACAAAAGAATAAAGTAACTGAGTAAACCTCAGAGGCCCGTAGGATACCATCAAGGATGCCAACATAGACATACTGGGAGATATCCTATCCAGAAAGATAGGAGAGACATAGAGGCAGGAAGATATATCTGAAGAAATAATGGCCCCAGACTCCCTTTATTTGATGAAAACATTAAACTACACATCCAAGAGGCTCAAAAACTCCAAACAGGAAAACTCAAAAGACATGCAACAAATAGTTGAAAGACAAAGAGTAAAAGAATCTGTGTTACTGAGTCCAAACTTGTATAGCCCACCATGTTGTAGACCAGTAGATTGAGAGATGCGGTGTTGGGGCAAGGAATAGTGGCTTTATTTTCAAAGCCAGTGGGTGGTGGACTAATGTCGCAAAGAACCATCTTCCTCCAGTTAGAATTCAAGTTCCTCTTTTACTGGAAGGGGAGGGAATGTGGTTGGTTGTTGCAAAACCTCTTGGTGTTGGAATCCTTTGTTCTTGCAGCTGTTCACAGGTCACAATGTTCCTGTAAACTTCCAACAAGACAAACCTTATTCCCTGTCCTGCATCTTTTTATCGCTATGTGAATGGGAAAATGTTATACCTGTAAAGGTCAAGACCTTGAGAACAGTCTTCTTGTATATTTCAGGCTATAGGCAACATTTTTAACTTGTAGCAAAAGCAGTAGAATACCAAGTTTAAAGTAAAAGAAGCAGATCCAATATGGAGTCAGATTTGTTCTTCTCTACATAAGCAGCAGGAGTGAAGCAACTCAACAGGTCCAAGGAATCCTTTATAAAATAGAAAGTGGGATGGCATATTCAAAGTGCTGAAAGTAAAGTTCTGTCAACCAAGAATTCTATATTCAGCAAAACCATCCATCAAAAATAAAGGAGAAATTAAGACATCCTCAGTTAAACAGGAACTGAGAGAGTTTGTCACTGGTAAATAAGAAATAATGAAAGGAGTATTTGTGGCTGATGGGAGAGGATACTAGGCATAAACTCAAATCCATACAAAGAAACACAGAGCGCCAGAAAAGTAACTACGTTAACAGAAGACACAGTAAAAACGTATTTTCTTGTGTATAGCTTTTTTCCTATCTCATTTAATAGATAACTGCATAAAGCAGTAATTATACATCTGTACTGATAAAGGCACAACTGATTTTTATGTTAATTTGTTTCCCACAATGTTACTAAATTCATTTGTTAGTTCTTAATGGGTTTTTGGTGAAGTCATTAGGGTCTTCCATATATAGTATCATGTCATCTGCAAATAGTGACAGTTTCATTTCTTTTTTTCCAAGATGGATGCATTTTATTTCATTTTCTTGCTTAATTACTTTGCTGCTGCCGCTGCTAAGTTGCTTCAGTCGTGTCTGACTCTGTGTGACCCCATAGACGGCAGCCCACCAGGCTCCCCCGTCCCTGGGATTCTCCAGGCAAGAACACTGAAGTGGGTTGCCATTTCCTTCTCCAATGCATGGACTTCCAATACTGTGCTGTATAAAAGTGGCAAGAATGGACATCTTGTCTTGTTCCTGACCTTTGAGGAAAGGCTTTTACATTTTTACTGTTGATTATGATGTTAGCGGGCTGTCCTGGTGGCTCGGATGGTAAAGAATCTGCCTGCAGTGTGGGAGACCTGAGTTTAATCTCTGGTTTGGGAAGATCCCCTGGAGAAAGGATTGGCTACCCATTCCAGTATTTTTGGCAGGAGAACTCTGTGGACAGAGGAGCTACAGTCCGTGGGGTCCAAAGAGTCGGATGCAGCTGAGTGACTTTGAGAGAGAACGATGATGTTAGCTGTGGATTATAGAATATGGCCTTTGTTATGTGTAGGTACATTCCTTCTATTCCTAATTTGTTGAGTGTTTCTATCATAAAAGGATGTTTGAATTTTTTCTGCATCTATTGAAATGATAATAAAATTTTTATTTTTCATTCTGTTAATGTGGTGTATCACATTTTATTAATTTGCAGATGTTGAACCATCCTTGCATCTTAGGGATGGATCTCTCTTGATTATGGTGTGTGATCCTTTTAATGAACTCGTGAATTCAATTTGCTAGTATTTTGTTGAAAATTTTGCATTATGTTCAGGGATGTTGGCTTGTAGCTTTCCTTTTGTGTTTTTGTTTGACTTTGGTACCAGGGTAATGTTGGCCTCATAAAATGACTTTGGAAATGTTCTTCTCCCTTCAATATTTTGGAAGTGTTTGAGGATTGGCATTAATTCTTTAAATGTTCGGTAGAATTCATCTGTAAGGTCAGCCAGCCCTGGGTTTTTATTTGGGGAGATTTTTGACTACTGATTCAATCTTGTTCGTTATTTGTCTGTTCAGATTTTCTATTACTTCATGATTCAGTCTTGATAAGATGTATGTTTCTAGGAACTAATCAATTTCTGTTATCTAATTTGTTGGTATGTAATTGTTCACAGTTGTCTCATGATATTTAGTATTTCTGTGGTATCAGCTGTAATGTCTCCTTTTTTGTTTATAATTTTGCTGATTTGAGTCATCTGTTATTTTTCAAGATAATAAGCTGAAGGTTAGTCAATTTTGTTTATCTTTTCAAAAGAAACTTGCTGAAACAACTGTATAAGTAGGCTTGTATATAAGCTCAGAAACTAGAGAACTCTAAATTGTTTAAAATGCCTGCTATGAAAAACTAGCTGGGAATGTTTAGCTTTAAATTATTTACTGTATTCATATCCCTTTAGTAAGTAGAAGTCATAAGCAATGTCAGTATTCAGGGATGTTAGATTTAAATTTTTAAGTTATACATTAAATATATATTTCTATGTAAATTTTTAAATGTGTTTTTTTTTTTTTTAATGAAGGGCTTTTGTGGGAAGTGTCACATTAAGATAATTTCCTTGTAGCAGTCAGAAGATATTGATATTAGAGTAGATCACGTTAGACAGAAAGATCTTTTTATCATTTTTTAAGCCAGCAGTTCTGGGAAATGCAAGTCAGTTAAAGAAATTAAGTCTCCGTTGAAACAGTAGCTTCCTCAGGTCATTTTAACCTCTGTCCACATGACTATACCTAACCTGGAGGAGACCCCATGCATTGGACTTATATTAAGAGAAAGGAATTGAAGGAGAAGCTCAAGAATTTTGTCAGTCGATAATTACAGTTCAAGAAGAAAAGAGAAGAAATAATTATAAGTAATTCTGGGGCCATTTGGAACTGCAGACTCTGATTCATAACAAGAAATTACACAGTAAAAAATGTGATGCTGTGAAAAACCCCGTTTCTTACAAGGCACTTACTCTTGTTTGTGTGTTCAGTTGCTTAGTAGTGACCAACTCTTCGCAACCCCAAGGACTGTAGCCTACCAGGCTTCCTTTTGTCCATAGAATTTTTCAGGCAAAAATACTGGAGTGGGTTGCCATGCTCTCCTCCAGGGGATCTTCCCGACCCAGGGATCAAACTTGCATCTCTTGTGTCTCCTGCATTGGCAGGCAGATTCTTTAACACTAGCATCACCGGAGAAGCCCTTGTTACTCTGGACGTGCTGCTAGATATTACATTTCTTTGTATGGGTAAATGAAATATTTCAAGCCAAATTACATTGTATTTTCCTCAGCACTCTTTTTTTTCTTTTACTGACATATTTGTAATCTTCTGTAAAGCTTGGGTTTGTGCCTGAGAAAGAGTTGATTGGCGCGTCTTCCTGATTGGGGAGGGAGGCCCACCCCAGAGGACGAGGTGGTGTCCTGGGCCAGCGCCTTCCACAGGTCCCGGGTCTGAGTCCATGGACTCATCTCCTGACTCATCCAGTGTTTACAGAGCTGCTCTGCGTCCCATGGGCACCGTTTACTGCAAGCGCTGATAACCCCTGACGATAGAGGTAAGGGCAGCCCCTGTCCTGCAGGGTTTAGAGGACAGGCCAGGGGGGTCAAGTGCACAGGGCATGAGAGAGGGCACTGGGTCCCGGAGGATGGAGGAGGGATTGGTTCCGACGCCTGGGGGCCAGAGAGGACACCTCGTCCCACGGGAGGGTGGGAGGGGATGCCACTCGACAGGGACCATGAGGATTTGGGGGGATCTTCCCTGGAGTCTGTGGAGGAAGTGGATCCCCAGAGAGGAGACCGTGGAGCTGACGCAGGAGGTCCCCGCGTGTCCACGCCATCTGTGCCCATCTTCTGGCAGAGGGGGTGGGGATGGACAGAGCTCAGCATGGCCCCCGGCCTGTGTGCCTCTGCATCCGGGCTGCGGCCTGTGGTCGTGCTGTGCACGTCCCCACACCCACAATCCACTGCAGCAAGTCGGTGTTCCGTGTTGAAACGTGACCTTGCTTTTGCACAGTCTCTTAGTACACAGTCCCCGCGCCGCCCGCAGGTGCCGGGGCCCACTCCAGTGTTCTTGGGCTTCCCTGGTGGCTCAGCAGTAAAGAATCCGCCTGCAATGCGGGAGACCTGGGTTTGATCCCTGGGTTGGGAAGATCCCCTGGAGAAGGGAACGGCTACCCACTCCAGTATTCTGGCCTGGAGAATTCCATGGACTCTAGAGTCCATGGGGTTGCCAAGAGTCGGACACGACTGAATGACTTTCACTTTCACTTCAGACCAGGGTTTGGGGAACCAGGGGGTGGAACAGATGAGACTGACCTCTGTGTGGGGCACGTGTGTCCCCCCAGCCACCATCCCCCTGGACCTGTAGCTCTTGCTCAGTCATCTCCCTGCCACTCGCTCAGCCCCCAGGCTGCTCGTCTTCCCCGATGTTAGTTCAGTAAGAAAGTGAAAGTGTTAGTCGCTCAGCCATGTCCGACTCTGTGTGACCCCACGGACTATAGCCTACCACGCTCCTTCATCCATGGGATTTTCCAGGCAAGAGTACACCAGTGGGTTGCCATTGCCTTCTCCAGGAGATCTTCCCAACCCAGGGATTGAACCCCGGTCTCCCGCATTGTAGGCAGATGCTTTACCGTCTGAGCCACCAGGGAAGTCCATACATATATAATTTATTTATTTTTGGCTGTGCTGGGTCTCCCGTGCTGTGAGGCCTTGTCTCTAGCTGTGGCGAGTGGGGCTACTCTTTGTTGCATTGCTCGGGCTTCTCATGGCGGTGGCTTGTCTCATTGCGGTGGCTTGTCTCATTGCGGTGGCTTGTCTCATTGCGGTGCCTTCTCTCGTTGCAGAGCACAGGCTTAGCTGTGCTCTGTGGCGCACGGGCTTAGCTTCTCTGTGGCATGTGGGACCCCCCTGGATGAGGGATTGAACTCGAGTCTCCTGTGTTGGCAGGCAGATTCTTTACCCCTGCGCCACCAGGGAAGCCCTGGTAGTTCAGTTTCTAACGCTGCCTATATTATAACTATTCACCGTGACTCGACTGTAAATGTGTGACATTCTACACAGTAAGTAGCAAATACACTATTTGTGTAAATATTTGGTATGTCAGCACCGATAAACTGTAGGCTATTTGGGACGAAAATCCTGCGTGTCTTTTAACACCACAATTCAGGGACCTGCCTTCCTCTACTCTTGGCAGAAGTTACTTGCTGTGGTTCAAATAGGAAGCGTTTTTTCTATTTGAAACCTCTAATGACAGAACTTGGGAAGCCTCTGGGAGGAGGCACCTGAGTCCTGGGTCAGATACATCTGAACCGGGATTTGATGCTTCAGCAGGGCAGCCCTGCCTGCCCTGGAAATCAGCTGACGGATGTCCCCGTGGGCTGGGCGGGTCTCACAGAGTGTGGACTGTGAGACTGTCGAGAGCAGAGATCTGCTGCAGCTCTTAGAGGAAGCCGGGCCCCAGGTGGGGGACGCGTCCTGGGAAGCTGGCTCAGACGAACAGGTGGAGAGTCAGGCATCTCTCAAGGGTAGAACCGCCCTGGAAAGTGACCAGGTAGGGCAGGGGGAGGTGGGCTGCAGAAACCTCCGGGGGTTGGGAGGATGGTGAAGGGCCGCATGTCAACTGGACGTCTTCTCTGGGGACAAGGAGGCCGCGCCATGCCTTTTGGGGGAAGCCTTGGGACGCAACCTCAGGGCACACTTCAGGAGATAGGAGCCAGGGCCACCTGCCCGGGGAGAAGAGTCGAGATGGAGTTCCGAAAGAGGAGTCCACCTCATGTAGAGCGAATCAGCCAGCAGTGGGATCTTAGCTCGTGAAGGGCCTGAGCACATCCATGAGGCTTGGCGGCGAGAAGTGGAGTGACTGCCCGGGTAACATGGGGCGGGGCTGGACTGGAGTCGTTCGTCTGTGGACACGTTTAGTCCCCAGCACCTGCCAAGCACCCAGTGGGGTTGGGCGGCTCCAGAGCCTGGCCCGGGGCTCCTGACTCGCCCTCCAGTGCTCCACCAGCCACCGGACCTCCTGCCATGTCTGGCCTCGGACTTGGACAAGGTTGGGCCCAGGTTTCCAGGATAAAAAACGAGCAAGCTCATGCCCAGGTCTAAAGGGAGGTGACAGATCAGGAAGGGGTAGCAGAGCTAGCTCCGCTGATTAAGCTGCACACGTGAAGCTCATGGCTCTGCATTTGTGTTGACCTTCACCCGAGACAGTTTCAGACTTCAGACAGTGGGTATGGGTTGTTGAGGGGCCTTCCCTGGTAGCTCAGATGGTAAAGAATCCTCCTGCAATGCAGGAGATGCAGGTTCGATCCCTGGGTCGGGAAGACCCCCTGGAGAAGGGAATGGCAACCCACTCCAGTATTCTTGCCTGGAGAATCCCATGGACAGAGGAGCCTGGCAGGCTACAGTCCACAGGGTTGCAAGAGTTGGACACGATTTAGTGACTCAACCACCACCACATGGGTTTTTGAACCTCTTTTAAGGCAACGAGATTAGAGAGAACTTGGGGGGTGGGATAGGCTGGGTTGGGAGAGGGCTCAGAGCCAGGGGCAAGGAAGCCATCAGGCAGGAGAGGTATGTGCAGTCAGCAGGAGGGAGTGCTGGCTGGATACGAGGCCTGCACAGGTGGACTTGGGCGCTCCAGTAGGACCAGAGTGGGTCTCTGGTTCTCTCTGGGAGAAGACAGCCCCTGTCCCACTCGGTACTGGATGAATTCCTGGAATTTTGTTCAAGACATGCCCCATTTCAGAAGGTTCTGGGCAGGAACAGCCAAGTTAAGAAACACCTGGACTCCCTTACCCAGCCCTGTGCTGGTAACAGACTGGCTGATGCTTACCCAGTGCTTTATGCTCTTGGCCATGCTTGCCTCACAGGTAACTCTGAGCAGTTAAGGAAGGTGTCGTTATTTCCGTTTTGCAGATGAGGCAACCGAGGCTCCAGGAGATGGATGGGCTTGCTTAGATCACAGCCTTAATGCACAGGACAGCCAGGCCCCAGACGCCCCAACCTTCTGAATCCCAGTGGTGTGTCCTTGGCATGTTTGGCTGCTTCACCTATGGGTGGGAAAGGGGGTCCAGGTGTAAGTGTTTGAGGATAGACCCAGACCGTCCTGCTGGCCTCGTGGACTTCAGCGCTGACAAGGAGCTGCTTGGTGGAGCCATGGCAGCATGGCTGTGTTTCTTTGGCCAACAGTTTCATTGGCTCCAGGGCTATGGGGTTGTCCCAGGTTCTGTTGCCTGGTCTTCACTGGCTCGTGTTCTCTCCCTCACATTAGCCTTGACAGTTGTTTTCAATATGGGAAGAAACAAGAAATAAATTGGTACTTATACTGGCTCAGACAGTAAAGAATCTGCCTGCAATGCAGGAGACCTGCGTTCCATCCCTGGGTTGCAAACATCCCCTGGAAAAAGGACAAGCTATCCATTCCAGTATTCTTGCCTGGAGAATTCCATGGACAGAGGAGCCTGGCGGGCTACGGTCCATAGGATCGCAAGGAGTTGAACATGACTGAGCGTCAAAACACGTCCAAACTTCACTAGATATTTTCATGCCCTTAATCCCAGCGCCCTCAGCTCACAGAGGACATGTGGTGAGATGCTGCGGGCCTTGACCATGCATTTTCCAGGGAATTCTGTCCTGCGAGCCTGGGCCCCTGGGTGACCGTGTCTGGTCTCCGTTTCAGAGCCGCCAACTTCAGGAACTTCACCTTCATCCAGCTGAGCGGGGAGTTCTCTCGGGGGAAGGGGCTGGACGTGGGCGCCCGCTCCTGGAAGGGCAGCAATGTGCTGCTCTTCTTCTGCGACGTGGACATCTACTTCACCTCCGAGTTCCTCAACACCTGCAGGCTGAACACGCAGCCAGGTGGGCTCCCCTCCCGGGCACCCTTCTCGGCACAGCTCCCTCTGACCACCAGCTCCACATCAGCCTTCAACCCCCTGTGACGGAGACAGGCGAGCTGTCTCATCGATTCCTCCTTTGGTGTTGCGCTGGGGGCCTGTTGGCCCCCGTATCTCCAGGCTCTCAGTCCCAAAGGCGTGTTCATAACCCCTTTTCTGTTCTCTCCTGGGAGGTCAGCTTCAGGGGACAACCAGGAGCAAGTGTGGTGGGTAGGGCGTGGGCTGAAACCACAGGGAGGGCGTGTCTGTGTGCAGTCCCCAGGGCAGGAGGGCCCCGAGCAGAAAGAACCCATGACCCAAAAACTGTTCTCAAAGCCTGGGACTCAGTGGCAAGGCCGACACTCAACTGCTAGCCATTGGAACGGCTGTGTTGGTTGTTAAAAAACCTGAAATGCTTCTGTGTCAGTGGATAAAGAGCAGCCACCCTGGGCTCCCTGAGTCTGTTCCTGCTGCCTGAGGTCACCCTGGCCAACTGCCCCGAGAGCCAGTAGTTAAAGGGTTAAGATCTGGCTGGGCAGGAGGCATTGAGACCCTCGTTCACACCCATTCCCATTCCCATTGGTGGTGTCCAATGCTGGAGCCACTGGCTATTAGACTTTGAAACATCACCCCTGTCCTGAGAAGTCAGGAATCCAAGTCTGTCCATCTGGTCTACCTGCTGCAGTTCTAAGGTCTGTCAGGGTCTAGTGAAGAGAAACAGGGAAGTACATGCAGACGCCAGGGGTATGTCCGAGGGTTAAATATAAATGAATAAGCCTAATAGCTCTATCTGTCCTTTTAAGTGAATGTTTGTTTTCTGATTTAAAGGGAAGAAGGTGTTTTATCCCGTCCTTTTCAGTCAGTACAATCCTGGCATAATATATGGCCATCACGATGCAATCCCTGCTTTGGAGCAGCAGCTGGTGAGTGCTCCCCGTGGGGCCTGGGTGGGGGGTGCTCTGTTTCATGGCTGTCGTCTCCGGGGGCACCTGGCCACACGTGGAGGTGAGTGGAAATCTGGGGGTTGCTTCCTTAAGTAATTTGTAAGTTTGGCAGATTTTCTGGCCTTTGCTCCAGCACCTCATCCATTAAAAAGTACTTGCAGTATTTAAAAATGGGAAGTAAATAGGAGCAATACCTTACAGAAAGGTAGTTTCACACCTTCATAGCTTTCTTCTGGCATTTTGGAAACCAATATCATTGTATTATGGACGAAGCACATTTTCCCTTTATTATTGCAAAGCGCTACGAGGTAAGAAAGCTGAGATTCAGGCTCCGATTGGACAGGCAGAAGATGGAAGTTAGAAAGAGGTGGCTGACCCCCCGGGCACACAGTGAGTTAGGGACGCGGGGCCAGATCACTGCTCCCGCTTACCGTTCCATTAGCATCGCAAGTGTTACCGGCCAGGTGGCTTTCACAGGAGTGTGGGAGGGACTCTGTGCTGAGATCCTGGTGCACAGGTGATGGTAGACACAGCACCCAGGCGCTCCTTAAGCTGAGATGTCTTCGTTGGTCCTTTAAGCAGAGAAACTGTAGGTTTCAGGAAGATGGGTGAAGGCAGCAGAGGGTCCCTGTGCCGCCGGAAGGCGCGCCCCCCAGGGTTGTTGTCACCTGGCTGCCATCATCTGCAGAGACCAGGGGGCTTGTCTAAAGCCGATGTCGGCTCAGGCTGCGGGCGGGGGCCACTGCCTTGGGGGCCCAGTCTCTTGTGGAGGTAAAGCCGCGTCCTGTCGCCTCTCACGGTGGAGAACAGAAGCTGCCCTGTGACCCTGAGGAGTGCTGGAGTCCCCAGTGCTTTCCTGCAGCGGGAAGGGAAGCTGATTTCATTGAACACGTGTTCTAAGGAATTCTTTTGTGTTGAAGCTTCCAGATGTAGGAAAACCTGTTCTCTCCCGTCCCCCGCCCCCATCCTGGGTCCCCTTCGTGTTCTTCTCTGGCAGCTGATATATAATGACCTTTTCCAGAAAGTTCCAGCTTGGGCTGCTGCAGGCTGGACAAGGGTGATTCTGCACCCCGTCCCAGTTGGAGCCTGACCATCATCCTCTCTTCCCCCAGGGAAGTTTGAATATCGCAGCTTCTTTGTCCGACTCTGCGTGCTGTGTGTGTATACTCAGGTGCTTCGCACATCAACACTGTGAGAGCTCTTCACTCCCCAAGAACCAAGTTTTACCTACTTAGGGGTGATAACCGCCCCTGTTGAGACAGAGAAATTTCACATTTCCTTTCCATAGAGTTCTTAGCTTCTCATAGGGCTCCAGTGGGAATCGAATTCCAGGTTTATTTTCTTTCAACCATTCAGAATAAAAGTTCCTCTGATTTTAAACAGAGTACTGCTTTGCATTTGATGTTGAATGGGCTTCATGGTTCAGCTTCAAACCAAGGCCTTACTTGCTTGCAGGGAATTCATTTCATTGAACAGTTTAAAAGTTTCATCCTTTTGTTGCTGTTCCTGTAGGGAAGCCGGAGGATCTGGTCAAACCAGTTTCTCAGATCCTCAGAATAAGTGGTTGAGTCAGAAGCAGAACTCAGAACTCACAGCTCCGAGGCCTCTGAGCTCTCCTGCAACCTTGACCACTCACCTCCAAGTCCACCTGAGACCTTCACTCTTTCTCCTAGACTCAGCCTGGGTCACACAGCCGGCTAGAGCTCAGGTCAATACCGGGATTCACCTACCTAGTGTGGTGGAAACAGTTTTGCTTGGGATCTAGGTGAGAACCGAAATAGAAGGGAAATGTCAGAGGAGAACATCCAACCCCAGAAGTTAATTCGGTGGAGAGAGGACGTGTGGGTGCAGAGAGGGGGTAAAATAAAAGGTGGTGATTGGAGGTGGGCGAATTAGGAAAGACTTCCTGCCAGGGGTTCATTTTGGCTCAGTCTTGAAACATCCAACACATACATATTAATAAATTCTTGAGAGCCTTCCCTGGAACACGTCAGTATCAAGGGGAAGGCAAAGCTCAGATGCAGAACTCGGCTGTGACAGGTGACGGCCACGTCCAGACAAGAGGCAGGCTTTGCCAGCAGCCCTGCTGATGTGACTTGGGTACCAGTTATCACTTCTGGCTGCTGCCTCTGACACTGGATGACATTTGATAACATTTGCCTGCAGACAAAGGAGAGAAACCAAATTTAAGGGAACTTCTTTTGTGTCCAGGTTACTTCTTTCTGTGCATTTGAGTACAGTTAGTAATCAGCATTAAGTGAAATCATGGGATTTCATAACTGTCGTTTGACCTATTGAGTTTTAAACCTGAGATGAGCCTTGCTGATGCTTTAGTGTAGAAACAGCCTTCCAAGAAAGGAATAACCCTAATTTAAATAATTGCTAATTTCAGACATCCCCTTTCCTGGTTTGAGCCTTGTCAGTTCCTGCTGAGGCCCCGGGCAAGAAGCTGTCAGAAATCCTCTCTCCTTACGCTCCAGTCTCTTTGTCACCTTAGGCCAGAGATGCGATTCCAAAACACAGATTAATTCTATTAAAAAAAAAAAAAATCTTTGAGGACTTTGCTGATGGTCCAGTGGTTAAGATTCTGTGCTTCCAATGCAGGGGACATGGGTTGGATCCCTGGTCAGGGAACTAAAATCCCACAGGCCCTGTGGTGTGCTCCAAATGAAGTGTTCAAAGCCCCGTCTGTGAAGGGAGAAGGAGCTGCCTGTCTTCCAGACGTCAGTCCTCCCACGGGGCCTGGTTTGGACGCCCTCTGACGTCTCAGAACAGAGCTGAGGATAGACTTCCTTGCTGGTCCCAGCCACACCAGCACAGCCCTGAGCCCTGATTCCTTTGAGGGTGAACTGCCCTCCACAATCTGACACTCAGACTGATCACAGAGGAGTTGTCTGCAGACCCTGGCACCTGGGTGTGACCCGCTGCTCTGCCAGGCAGGCAGCCCTGCCCGGGGTCTCCCAAGCTGCCCACCTCGCCCCCCCCGCCCAGGGCCATCTCCTCTCCAGCACTGAGGCCACGATGCCTGGCTGCTCCCTCTGCCACGTGGTCCTGCCCCCCACTGTCTGACGAGTGGTCAGCGTGCGCCTGGTGTGCAGGCCCGGCCTCAGCTCTCTCTGCTTAGACCCTTCTCTCTCCTTTTGTCCAAAGAGGACTTTGCCACTGGCCCGCTGCTCTGCCAGGCGGGCAGCCCTGTCCAGGGTCTCCCGAGCTGCCTGCCCCTGTCCCCCAGGGGCATCTCCTCTCCAGCACTGAGGCCACGATGCCTGGCTGCTCCCTCTGCCACGTGGTCCTGCCCCCCACTGTCTGACGAGTGGTCAGCGTGCGCCTGGTGTGCAGGCCCGGCCTCAGCTCTCTCTGCTTAGACCCTTCTCTCTCCTTTTGTCTGAAGAGGACACTGGCCCAACTTTCAGTTTAAACTTTTAAGAACTAATAACTGGGCCTGGGTCATCCTTTGGTCTGTTTTTCTTTGTTCCGCTAGCAGACTCGCCCTGAGAACTGAGAGTCCCATTAACACATGCTGTGTCCGTGGCCTGGGGGCAGCTGGCATTCTCTGCCTGCGTGGTCCTGTGAAAAGGACTGTCCCGCTCACATCACAGGGAGAAGCTTGCAGCTCAGGGGTGGGTGCCGCTTGTTGAGAAGCCTCCATGCTGGGGCGCAGGTTGGGGACTCCCTGACTGCAGCAGCAGGGGTGGGGGCTTGTTCTCGGTTCCCCGTGCTTCCAGGGGGCAGAGGCTCTGACTTCGGGTCACAGCTCCCAGGACTGAGTCCTGATCCAGCACGAAATCCTTCAGAAGAGACTTCATTTTTTTAATGCAGGTAAAAGGAGACTGGTGGAAAAGTGTGAGTTACTGCAAGTCTTGGAGCAGGTTGCAGTTGAGTCCATTCTTAAACCCATTCTTTGAAAGCCATGGCTTGCGAAATACCTTCCTTCTCAAGAAGTGGTCTCTGGCACGGCCACACTGGTGCTGCTTGGGGCTCGGGCCTGACTGGCTGAGTGTGTGACAGTGGGCGAGTCATTCCGTCTCCCAGCCCGGGGCCTGTGCACACATGGTGCAGCCTCGGGGCCCGGCCCCCCAGGGGCCTACGGCAGATGAGGGGCAGCCTGGCCCCGGGACCCGCAGACCAGGGTGTCTGCTGCTCACTGTGTGATGCCTGGCCCCGGGCAGGCCCTTCCCGGAAGGTGTTTACGGAGCATCCCAGGACATCAGCAGAGCATCAGCCAGGCGAGAGGCAGGCCTGCAGACCCCGGGCCTGTCAGGTTTCCCGTGACCTGAGGCTTGCCAGACGCAGCAGCCTTGGTTCTGGGGAGCCTGTCTCTGACGTAGTGGAAGTATTCTGCCTGAGTATTTGTAGTTGTTTACCTTCTGACCGAGCATGCTTCCTGCGTGACTGCGGGGAACTGCCTTCCTGCATCTGTGGGAGAGGCCGATCTGTGCTTGGTGTTCAGTCCTGATCGGAAGTCATCACTCTCGTCACGTGACCACCATCCTGCGGGGTGTGGCCGGCACGGGCAGTGCCTGCTGGGCTCAGGGCATGAAGACGGGGCTGGCGGAGGGGCAGGCGGCCTTGTGACTAGCAGGGCGCTGGAAACAGGTGCGATCCCGGCTGGGTGATGCTGCCTTTACGG
This sequence comes from Bubalus kerabau, assembly GCF_029407905.1. Classification (NCBI taxonomy): domain Eukaryota; kingdom Metazoa; phylum Chordata; class Mammalia; order Artiodactyla; family Bovidae; genus Bubalus; species Bubalus kerabau. The sequence goes on along the minus strand of NC_073625.1, from coordinate 7,406,805 downwards.
CATCACTGTCGTCTGCAGTCTCCTCCTCCTCTGACATGGTGGACATCGCCCGTGTGTGTCGCTCTGCCCTGTCCGGGAGCCAGGGGCATAGGTTCTAAGAAGTCGAGCCATCTGCTCGGAGCCTAGGAAGGCGGAAGCCTTTCTATCTGTGGGTCCAGATCTCACAGTTCTGGGGGTCTCCTCGGTGGACGCCTAGGCCTTGGGCTGAGCTCCTCACGGCTAAGCATTCCCTACCCGAGCTGCGCCTCTCTCCAGCGGCCGGGCGCTCTCCTTCTCTGGCGGAGGAGTGACTGAGGGCCGGCGCCTGTGCATGGTGGTCCGGGGGCTGCAGGTCTAGCCATGAAGGAGACCCAGAGCCTGTGTTCGCCAGTGGTGGTGGGTGGGTTCAGATGGCAGACAGAAACAGCCCATCAGCAGGAGCACTTCTGGGAGCCATGGTGTTTCAGGGAAAACGTAAACCAGCTGGCGGGACGCGAGGTGGGAGCTGACGCTTTCGGGGGGTCAGCGTGACCACTCTCAGCAGAGTCCCCATGGTGGGCGACCCTGGCCGGGTGGTGTCTGGTGGGTGTCCAGCCTTTGGAGGCCTGTGAGCCTGACACATTCACGGGGACCCAAGATGGACAGGGCAGGCAGGAGCAGATCACCCGGGGCCTCTGTGGGCCCCGGAGGCTCCCCATGGGTTTTATTCTGATCGCCTTGGGGCGGAGGGAGCTAACCCACTGCAGAGCTTGGATGGGGCCGGGCTGTGGTCTGACGCACACTTGAGGCCCCTCGGGCTCCAGTTGAAGGGCGTGGCCTCTGCCAGCGTGCCCATCTGGCCCCCAACGGTACCTGCTGAGGGCACCACCAGGTCCAACCCCACGAAGGGCTGAATGTCCACCTGCTCGTCCCATACCGGCTTTCTGTGGCCTGTGGGCTTCAGAGCCCGCATTAAGTGTTTGTGTAGCTCATTCCCCGCCCACAGGTCACCTTCCACTGTCCCACTGTCCCCAGGCGAGGGCCACACCTTGCCGGGCTCTGCGTCCACTCAGCGGGTCCTGGCTGGCCACCTCCATAACCCCTCTTTCTTCCCCAGCGCTGGCCCTTGTTTTCCCCACTTGGAGCTTTCTCTCAAGTTCCAGGGAGACCTCTGCCACACGTTTGAAGTTGGGGTGCTGGGGCGACTCTCTCACTGCATTTTTACCCAGGCCTTGTCCCCACCGCCAGAAAGGACAGGGGCCATCAGTTGCGGGAGAAACAGTGTCCCTGCCACCGCTGGGAGGGAGCAGAAGCCGTTTCTAAAAAGGGACGCAGTGGAGATTTTCCTAGGCTTTCCTGCCCTGTGAACTATCTCCAGCTGATACTAATAAATTATTATTGTTGCTGGGGGCTTATCCTGCAGCAGGCCTTTGTTCTGGAGTCAAGCTGGGAGGACACAGGCCCCCTCCTGTCCCTTCTTCTCCTTGGTCTGGTTCATGGCAGGCAGAGTGCCGGTGACCTCTGTGTGTGTAGATTGCAGTGAAATAAGGTGGTCTCATTGGTTGCAGAGTAAAGGGAATGTTAGGTCCATCACTGCTTCTGCAGGCCATTTGTTGAGTGTAGTCTAGCCTGTGGAGTGGATAGAGTGCAACTTCCCAGGTGGCTCAACAATACAGAATCTGCCGGAAATGCAGGACAAGCGTGTTTGATCCTGGGCTTGGAAGGTCCCCTGGAGGGGCATCACAACCCACTCCAGTATTCTTCTGGAGAATCCCATGGACAGAGGAGCCTGGTGGGCTACAGTCTATGGGGTCACAAAGAGTGGGACACGACTGAAGCAAGGATGCTCACCCACGAATAGAGTGAGCCCTCAGGAATGTGGGCACAGTAGGGAGTGAGTGTTTGGGTGCTGGGCTGGACGAGCCCTCGGGTGACTTGGCTCAACCTCCTGATTAAAGAAGAGGAAACAGAGGGACCGGCGAGCCTGCCTGAGGCAGACATGCCAGCCGGTGGGCTCATGGGTCAGGACATGCCGTTTCCAATTAGTGGGGACCCAGGCCCGGCGTCCCAGGTGGAGACCGCAGGTAGGAGGGGGCCGTGCTGGGGGGCCTCCTTTCCTCCCAGCACCTACGTGAGCTTCCAGAACAAATCCGGGAAAATAACCAGTACGGTCACAAATCTGTTTGCAGGTTTACTGCAGCCGCATGTATATAAATAACAAAAGACATCTTTGAAGTCTTGCTGCTCCACAAGTATGTTGGAAATGGACTTTTGAAGTGAGACATGCACAGGGCTCGGCCTGGCTTTTTACAGATGCATCCTCACCCAGAAGGGACCCCCCCCCCACAACTACTCTGACTGGGGGAGCAGATGGTACTAAAGCAGTCTGTGGATGAGTGGACAGACCGTGTTCCCAGGACCTGGCCTCACTGCGTCTTCATCCTAGGCCAGCACTGTTGACTCGGGCTTTCTTTTCATCCCCCGAGGGGTCCTGTTCATGCCCTGGGCCAGGATGGCTGAGTTCCAGGTCCTTCTCTTTCCTTTTTTCAAACGTCCCCAGCCCAGTGTCGGGCTGGACACACAAACAGCTTTTCCATGGTGCTGCCCCAAACCGGCCCTCCCCACTGGTCTGTGTGTGTGTGTGCGCGCGCAAGCCTACACCTAGAAACACCCCAGCTAGAGGTGCCAGAAGTCACCAGGCCTGTTGAGGACGGGGGGGTTTGCTGTGCCCGGTCGTCCGCGCCCCCACCAGGGGGTGGCTGTGTCAGCAGCCCCCCTCCGTGTCCACTCCATCTCTGTCTATCCAGTGATGGCGCTCTCCCTGCAGGTCATAAAGAAGGAGACTGGATTCTGGAGAGATTTCGGGTTCGGGATGACGTGCCAGTACCGGTCCGACTTCATCAACATAGGTGAGCCCAGAGCCCGTTCCCCGATGGAGACCGCGTGGGTGCCTAAGAAGGCCGCTCCCCGGGAGGTCTCTGCATAAACGTGGCTCCAAACCAAGTCGCTCAGGGCCTGGCCCTGTGCCCTCTGCGCAGAGCATCCTCCACGGGGAGGGGATCCCCTGGACGGAAGGGCTGGGAGGGTCCCAGTTTCTCTGTGCTGAACCTGTGAAAATCCTGGACATCACTTCAGGTCCCCGGTGTGCAGACACTGTCAACATGCACACGGGCACACGTACGTACACCGATGCCTACACGCATGTGCATGCACGCACACACACATCTAGAACCCAGAGGGGAAAGGCCCCCCAGTTGTAGATTGGAGGCCAAGTCTCAGAGAGGCAGAGGGACCTCACAGCTAGAGAGCCCCGGGGGTCTCCTGTCCCCTGGGAGACAGCACATCACTTCCCCGGGGCAGCACCCACTCTCCAGCCTCTAGAGGGAATGGCGTGGATTGTACACGACCAGGGGACGAGTGAACAGGCCAGAGCCGTGATCTTGGGCCCAGGGCCTCAGGTGGTCCCCCGGAGGCCTGTCCTCACGTGGAGACCCCTACCTTTGCGTCTTCTGGGGGTCCCTAGTCTTGTTCTCTTCGCCACCTCCCCTCCCGCCCAAGGCCTTGGGCTTCTCCTTGTAAGGTCAGTGAGTCAATCTGAGTTCCAGGAAGTTTGGTAGACAGCAGGGACTATAGGACTCTCAAAAAAATCACCTAACTAAATAAAAGCCCAAGGGGCTTCCTGGAGGTCTAGTGTTTAAGACACTCAGCTTCCAGTCGGGGGCACAGATTCAATCCCTGGTCAGGGAACTAAGATCCTGCATGCCATGTGGTACAGCCAGAAAATAGAAAGAAAAAACAAACCACCTAATGCCTTGAAGTTAAGTCCTGTAAGAAATAATAGAACACACAGTTCAAGGGCCTCTGGTGAGTGTGCTCAGATTCCCAGCAGGTCACCACGGGTGTTCTTCGATTTCTCTATAAATGGCCTAAATTATTATGTGTAAATCTAGTTCAAAAATGATTTACTTTAAAACTTTTCTGAAGGAAACTTCCATTTTGAGAAACTCTTGTTTCCTTGCTGTGTGTGCAAGGAAAAGTGACTCTGCGATGATGTACGTTTATCGAATTTGGACTTAAGAGAGGCACAGTGGCCACTGGTATGGCAACCAAGACTTGAATTCGGGCCCCGACCCAGAATCCTGCGTGTTTCCTCAACTGCCCAGCGGCCCTGCTCACAGGCAGGGGTGTGTCGAGGACCCCCCCCCCCCCCCCCGCCCCACTTCTGGCTCCATCAGAGCAGCGTGGCCTGGGGGCTGCAGGGAATCCGGCTAAATGACAAAGCCACTGAGTGTTGATTCACTTTTTGTTATGCGAGGCCAAGAACTCTCTGGAAGCAAGGAACAGTGACAAGCAAGTGGCCACTGCTTCCCGGTTCTGTCTGGGACAAGGTGGCTTTAATAGACAGGGGGATGTCACCATTCACAAAGGTGTGAAGGAGCCACTGTGATGTGAAGTAAGCTGTCTGAAGTAAAACTTCAGAACTGTGAGGCCAGTCCTCTTAAAGTGACTCCTCTCACCGGCTTGCGGGGGCCCCTCACAGCTTTGGGGACTCCAGTCCGCAGGAGCGAGGGCGCTTTTGTAGGACATGAATTTTTCACACCTCCGGGCCCTCCCTGGTCTCTCCTCTGCAGGGGCAGGAGGGGGCCACGTTAGAACAGAGCCCCACGAATTTCCGTTCAGAGGTTTGGGTTGGGACGTGGAGGGCGCTGCGGGCATCGCTGACCCCCGCGTTGCTATGACGACAGTGCAGCTGCGGCTGCCCAGGCTTCCGGCAGCCGGCGGGGCGTGCGGGCGTGCGGGCGTGCGGGCGTGCGGGCGTGCGGGCGTGCGGGCGTGCGGGCGTGCGGGCGTGCGGGCGTGCGGGCGTGCGGGCGGTCTCGCCGTCTCCAGGAGCTCGTGCCGGGCCAGGGGGTTCCTGAGTTCTCTAACCCCGGCAGACGCGCACCACCCAGACTCGGGGAATCGGGGCGGGGAGACCTCCCCAAGCTGCCTCTGCTGAGCACGCTGGTGCTGGGTGGGGCCGGGGCCCCCCGGCGCGCGTTCAGCCGAGTCTTCTGCCCCGCAGGCGGTTTCGACCTGGACATCAGAGGCTGGGGCGGCGAGGACGTGCACCTCTACCGCAAGTACCTGCACAGCAATCTGGTGGTGGTGCGCGCGCCCGCGCGGGGCCTCTTCCACCTTTGGCACGAGAAGCGCTGCGAGGACGCGCTGGCGCCCGAGCAGTACCGGATGTGCATGCAGTCCAAGGCCATGAACGAGGCGTCCCACGGGCAGCTGGGGATGCTGGTGTTCAGGCACGAGATCGAGGCCCACCTCCGCAGACAGAGACACAAGACGGGCAGCAAGAAGTCATGAACGCCCCCTGCAGGGAACCAGGGGTGCGGAGACGCTTTATTGTTTTTTTTTTTTTTTTTTTTTTCCTTTTTGCCGTTGCAACAAGGAAAAATAATGCCCCAAAAGGGCAAGGAAAGCATTTGACTGGTTAGTAAAATGGACGAGGGGGGTTTCCCTCTGCCTGTGTAGCTTATGCAACTGGCATCAAACGCCCCCCACTTGGCCTGCAGAAGCAGCCCAAACGCACCAAACCGCGGCCACCAACAGAGGGGTCTCATTGTGAGACTGAAGGCGTGGAGGTTGTGATTGTGTTTACGGCAAAGCGAGTGCTGTTGTTCTGCGCTTATTGAAATATTCATGAAGGAAGGGAAGCTTTGTAAAAAGTTCATTAGGATGGAAGGCCAACACATGCCTTCCGGTCTGAGGGGTGAGCAGCCCTTCTCTGGGGTCTGGGAGCTGAGATTTCAGGATGCGGGCAAGGAGACCGTGTGAAATTCAAAGATACACTCATGGTGATCTTTGTGAATATAGTAAGCAAAACCAAATGGACTAAAAATGAGAAAACAAAGAAACTCGTAGCTATTGTATCATCTCCCCCAATATTAACCAGAAGTAATCTGCTCATCTTTTTGGTTGTAGTTTTAACCATCTCTGTTAATTTTATTTAAAAATGCACTTTTTTTGGCTTATGAATTATATTCTGCTTATTTAATTACCCATTTGCAAGCCTTATGAAGAGAGCATAAGTTAGCTACATTTTGATATTTTCTAAGAAGATACTTTTCACTGCTTTGGTTCAGTTCAGAGCATCAGATTGTGACCCACAGCCAGGGACGTGGCAGACGCTGATCCTGTGGGGACTGGCCAGCAGACGGTCATCAAGGGGACGGCGTGGCTTGGGGCTGCTGACCACACGGGCACACGGATACTTTATCTGAAGAGTATTTCCTAAGTGGAGCAACTGAACACTGGTGGGAATGGAAAATGTATTTTTTACCTTAACAGAGAAGGAAACTCATTCAGACTGGTGATAAAAGTCAGAAAACACGTTTTCTCCTCAGGGGAACTGGGGACCACTTTCTTACCTGTTGAAATAAACCAAAGCAGACTGTATGAACCAAACTCTCTCTTTTCTAAGCAGGGTGCTCTTCCTGGCTTCTGGCTTCCACGAGAAGAAACACAAGGAAACGTCTTTAATGAAAGGTCACTCCACCCGCCAGCGCCCGGTGGGACGGATGATTGTGAGGTGGGCTCTTCCAGCCCAGCCGAACGGCTGTGACTTAATTGTTTTTTAAATTACGCTGTTCTACTCAGTCACCAAGATGCTTCTGAAAATCTCATTTTATTACATTTTACAACTATTAAAAAAAAATAAACGCAGTTAACATTTAGTGGTTTCTATGTTTATGTGAAAATTATTTACTTATTAGCCAGCACCAGATACAGGAGCTAATTATCTCTCAGGTGCCTTGCCTTCTGTTTGCCCACAATCAACTCATTGTTTAAAAGCTCCAAGAACAGTCAAGCTGTTGGTGGGTAAAAAAAAACAAAATGCATTGTACTGATTTGTACTGATAGTTCATAAAATCCAATTAAAACCCAGGACATGAATGGAAGGCGGCATTGGACAGCTAATAAAATGTGATTTGTGGGTACAATTTCTTCCTGAAGTCAGAACACCAGGTCTTTAGTTTCTGGAGATGGGTTTCCTGAGTGTTGACCAGCTCCCCTTGGCTCTGCGGCGTTTCGGGGGAGGTCATTCCCTGACCGGGGATGTCCTGTGTACTCAGCATCCCTGACCCCTCCTCCCACCATCGCAGGAGCACCTCTCACTCCGGGGACCCCTTAACATTCTCATGTCACCTCCAGGTGACCCCTTGGGGGCACTGATCTAGCAGGAGGGGAAAACCTTGGTGGAAAACCTGGAAGTTAATACAATCTGCTTGTTCTTTTTAAAATTTTTTTCTCTGTTTAGTTTTGGCTGTGCTGGGTCTTGGTTGCTGCTCGGGCTTCTCTAGTTGTGGTCTGTGGGGTCTCCTCTCTAGTTGCATGGCTTCTCCTTGTGCTGGCGTCTCGTTGCAGATGGGCTCTCAGGTGTTTGGGCTCCAGTAGTTGCAGCTCCTGGGCTCTGGAGCGCAGGCTCAGTCTTTGTGACGCTTGGGCTTAGTTGCTCCGTGGCACGTGGGATCTGCCCAGATCAGATGTGTCTCCTGCATTGGCAGGCAGATTCTTTACCGCTGAGCCACCGGGAAGCCCTGCTCGTCATTTTTGATTAGAAGTTGAGGAGTGGTTTCCAAGGGCCCTCTTATTTCCACACACACAGTGCTCCTGGAGGAGACTCAGGCCCAGGTCTCTCTCCCCAGTGGGTCTCCGGCTTGGTGGCGCTGACGCTGCCCCCTCCAGCCTGTCTTCCTCCAGGTCCAGAGGCTGCTCTTCAGGCTGGCAGCGGGAGCGTGTGTGTCTGCCTGTGACCTGAGTATCCCCCAGCGGGGCCTCCAGGCCAAAGTCCATGGGTGACCAGCCATTTGTGCAGATTTGAATGGCACAACACAGGTGCCTGAGGCAGACATTGAGAACTGGATTTTGAAAGACGCTGAGGGTGGATGAAGCCTGCCAGGCTCCTCTGTCCATGGGATTCTCCATGGGTCTCTCACATTGCCGGCAGATTCTTTACCATCTGAGCCACCAGGCAAGCCCTAAGAGAAGAGACAGCAAACTCAAACAATATATATATATATATATATATATATATATATATATATATATATCCCTTTTTTAAAGCTTCCCTTGTGGCTCAGCTGGTAAAAATCTGCCTGCAATGTGGGAGACCTGGGTTCGATACCTGGGCTGGGAAGATCCCCTGGAGAAGGGATAGGCTACCCACTGCAGTATTCTTGGACTTCCCTTGTGGCTCAGCTGATAAAGAATCCGCCTGCAATGCGGGAGACCTGGGTTCGATGCCTGGGTTGGGAAGATCCCCTGGAGAAGGGAAAGGCTACCCACTCCAGTCTTCTGGCCTGGAGAATTCCATGGACTCTGTAGTCCATGGGGTTGCAAAGAGTCGGAGACGACTGAGCGACTCTCATTTTCTTTTTAAAGCTTAGTTAGGTAAAGGGTGTTATCAAGAGGCAAGAAGCCTCGTTAACCACATGCAGGAGTGGTCTGTCTTAGCTGGGGCTGTAAGACACACCACAGGCAGGGTGGCTTCATCACCCAACGTTGACGTCCCAAGGTTCTGGAGGCTGAAAAGTCCACGGTCAAAGCACCGGCAGACCACATGTCCAGTGAGGACTTTTCATGTGTCTTCATGTGTTCGAGGGCAGACAGAGGGCTGGCTTCCCTTCCTGTTCTTAAAAGAACACTGATCCCTTTGGGAGGCTCCACCCTTATGACCTAGCACCTCCCAAAGGCTCCACCTCCAAATACCATCTCATCAGGGCTTCAACCTGGGCATCTTGTGGGCACATTCAATCTGTAGCAGGACCTTCCCCAGCTCCCTGCCCAAGCCACTTATTTATAAAAGCAGGGTTGTTGATTCCCCCACTGGAGCATGATGGTCAGGGACTCAGCACTCAGCCTTAGACAGCAGAAGCTGGCAGTGATGACCGGTGTCTTCTAAGGAGGAAGAATGCTGCCAGGGAAGCACTGAGGCTTGGGCTCGTCTGGGGTCCCTTCCAACGCTGCCTCCTTGCCCCCTCCCCTTGTCCTGACTCTATGTAAATTTCTCAGGAACAGGCCTTGGTCCCCTTGCTGGAGCAGGGTCCCCGGTAGAACCTGGGGTCCCGTGCATCAGCCATGTGTGGACCATCCTCGTGAGAACCATCACCAGCACATCTCCTCCTCCTCGTAAGCTAAAGACACGGCAGCCAGGGACGGTCCTCTGCTGGTCTCCACGGGAGCTGCTTCTGTGCAACCTGCTTAGGTAGGATGCGCCATACTTGTTTCAGTTCAGCATGGCAATTAGTATCCAGGCTTTCCCAGCCACACACCTGGATTCAAATTCAGGCCTTTCACTTCCAGCCCGTATGATCTTAAAGCTGACAGTCTCCACCCCAGTTTCCTCATTCAGGGTCATGGATGAAATCACATTTGTATCATAGGACTGCCTGGGGAATTGGGACATGTCATGAAATGGCACTCCACTCCAGTATTCTTGCCTGGAGAATCCCATGGACGGAGGAGCCGGACAGGCTACAGTCCTTGAGGTTGAAAAGTGTGGGACACGACTGAGCAACTTTCACACTCACACACGTAGCAGGCTTTCGTGTCCGATACAGGTTCCACATTCACAACTGTGTCTGCTGCTCTTCCCAGCGCACCCTGCCCTCTTGGGTGTAAGCAGACAGTGGGCCTCACGGGAGACGTCATGAGACCATCACGCATGCAGTGTTGCCCTTTATTTTTGTCATTCTGAAAACCATTTCGGTCCATCTGAAGATGGGTTACTAGGAGTGTAAAATACAATGAATAGTTTCTTCCTAAAATTCTGTGCTCAGGAATTTGGAGTTGGTGACCCCCTCGGCAGAGGCATAGAGGTTTTTGAAGCATAGCTGGGTGCCTGTCTAAAGGACAACTGTCTAAAGCAGCTTGTTTCATTACTTCCGTTTTCCAGGTACAGAAAACCGAGGCCCAGAATTGGCCGGGAGCTGACCCAGAGGCCCTGCCAGAGAGTGGCCTCGTGTTTCCTCCCAGGACCAGCTCCGGGCCTCCAGCCTGAGGATTCCCCTGGCAGTGGGTGGAGACTGGTCACTGGTGGCCCAGGGACACTGAGCAGGCGGGCACTGCCCCCTCCAGCTCTGGGCCATCACCGGATGGGTTGGAGGCCTCGGAAACTGGAAACTGGTCGTCTAGTAGGCCCCCAAGGTGTTAAAGCTGGCCTTGAGTTGGAGGGTGGGTGGTGGGAATTCTTGCTTTTTGGAAAAGATTTGACATTGTTTCTGAGGATGGCTGACCAGAGAGAGTGCCCTTGTGTGCTAAGTTGCTTCAGTCGTGTCTGACTCTTTGTGACCCCATGGACTGTAGCCTGCCAGGCTCCTGTGTCCCTGGGATTCTCCAGGCAAGAATACCAGGGTGGGTGGCCATCTCCTCCGCCAGGGGATCTTCCTGATGCAGGGATCGAACCCAGGTCTGTCTCCTGCATTGGCAGGCGGATTCTTTACCACTAGCGCCGCCTGGGAAGCCCTTGGGCGGTTCCTAAAAGAGTGGGTGTGTTTTACTCCCAACACTCATCAGATAGCTGGCGGGATGCGTCATATGTGCGGTCCTTATCTTGATTAGCTTTATACTTGAATTCAAAGCTGTTTCTCCTGCCAGGACTTGGTGCTTTGCTGTTGCTGCCGAAAGCTCAGGCCTGTGCCAGTTGGTTGGGGGGTTTGGGCAGTGGTTTTTTCAACACAGAAAGTTTTCTCTCGGTCAGCTGAGGTGCCTTCGAACATCTCGGCATTACTGATCCTCTGCACACGCCCTCTGGAGTAGCCAGCCCTGTGCCCAGCTGTGTCTGCCTCGCTGCTCTTCCGAGGGGAGGGGCTGGGGAGACAACATGATGCTGTGATGCCTCGGGCTGCCTCAGCCTCTGTCGTCACCCAGAGGTTCAGAGAGGGCCGGGCCACCTTCATGGCCTCTGCCTAAGACGCACCGGGTGCCTGTTTAGCTGGAGGTTGGCTGTGAGGATGTCCTGCAGGTGCTGCACGCAGGCGGAACCTGAGAGGGGGCGGGGACGCTGGATGAACTGGGCTTACCCCTCACCTACCTGAGGGTCAGACACGTTGGCCTGAAACCAGCTGAGTACAGCGTTGCCAGCACCTCCCTGCCTCCGTCGTGAATCCCACAGCCGCTAACCTCACGACTGACCCCCTGCCTAAACCACCTCCAGCTCCAGGGTTTACGGATCTTCGACAGCTGACCTCACCTCTCCGGCTGGGATGGCTAACCTCATTTGAAAAGAATGAGAAAAATAAATGGAAATTAAAGACAAACCCCACTAAACCTGTTTCTTGATAAATTTACAAGGGTTGAAATCATATCAAGGATCTTTTCTGATGACAAAAGTATGAAACTAGAAATCAATTAAATGAAGAGAGCTGGAAAATCACAAATATGTGGCGATTAGGCAGCATACTACTGAATAACTGCTGGGCCAAAGAAGAAATCAAAAGAGAGATTTAAAAAATATTTTGAGACAAAAGCAGAGGTGTAAGATACTAAAATTTATGGGATGCGGTAAAGGCGGTTCAAAGAAAGAAGTTCATTGCAATAAATGCTCACCTCAAGAAACAAGAAAAGCCTCAAAATAGCAGCCACACTTCACACCTCAAGGAACTAGAAAAAGAAGGATGAGGTTTAAGTTTAGTAGAAGGAAGGAAATAACAAAGATCAGACTGGAAATAAATGAGAGAGACCAAAAGGAAAAAAAAGGCAATAGAAAAGAGTCACATTAAGAGCTGGCTTATGGAAAAATCAACAAAATAGACAAACCAGTAGCTAGCCTCTCCAGGAAGAAGAGAGGATTCAGATAAATTCAGAAATGAAAGAGGAGAAATTACAACTGATAGGTTAAAATACAGAGGCTCACAAGAGACTACTGTGAATAATATGTGCCAACAAACTGGGCAACCTAGAAGAAATAAATAGATTCCTGGAAACATATAACCTACCAAAACTGCTTCATGATGAAACAAAACATTTGAACAGGATGATTAACAGAGATTGAGTCAGTAATCAAAACCTCCCAACAAACAAAAATCCAGGACCAAATGGATTCACTGGTGAATTCTACCAAATATCCAAAAAAGAATTAATACCAATCCTTTTTGAACTTTGAAAAAACAGAAGAAGGGGGAGCTCTTCTGAACACATTTTACAAGGTCAGCATTACCCTGATACCAACACGAGACAAACGTACCACACACAAAAAAGTTACAGGTCAATATGGTTTCCCCCGTGATAAAGAGTCTGCCTGCACAGCAGGAGAGGTGTTCAATCCCTGGGTCAGGAAGATCCCTTGAAGGAGGGCATGGCAACCCACTCCAGCATTCTTGCCTGGAGAATCTCATGGACAGAGGAGTCTGGTGGGCTACAGTCCATAGGGTCACAAAGAGGTGGACACGACTGAAGCAACTGAACACACACACACAGGCCAATATGCCCGATGAACATTAGATACAAAAATGCTCAACAAAATATTAGTAAATCAAATTCAACAGTACATTAAAAAGATCATACACTGTGACCAAATGAAACTTATTCCAGGGATGCAAGGATGCTTCAATATCTGCAAATCATTCAAAGTGATACACCATATTAACAAAAAGGAGGATAAAAGTCATATAGTCAACTCAATAGCTGTAAAAAAAGCATCTGACAAAATTCAACATCCCATTTATGATAAAAACTATTGGCAAAGTGGATATAGAGGGACTATACCTCAATATAATAAAGGCCATGTATGATAAGCCCATAGCTAATATCATACTCAATGATGCAAAGCTGAAAGCATTTCCTCTGAGATCAGGAAAAAGACAATGATGCCTACTTTTGCCACTTTTATACAGCATAGTATTGGAAGTCTTAAAACAATAAGGCAAAGGAACCCAAATTGGAAAGGAAAAAGCAAAACTGCCATTTTCAGATGACATAGTACTATATATAAACCCTAGATATTCCATCAAAATAACTGTTAGAACTAATAAACGGATTTAGTAAAGTTGCAGGGTGCAAAGTTAGCATACAGAAGTCAGTTGTGTTTTATACGCTAATAACTATCTTAAGAGAGATTAAGAGACTATCAGAGAACTATCAGAGAAATTAAGAAAACAGTCCTATTTACAATTGTATCAAAAAGAGTAATATTTACAATTGTATCAAAAAGAGTAAAACACCTAGGAATAAATTTAACCAAGGACGTGAAACACCTGTATGTTGGAAACTGTAAGATATTAATGAAAGACATTGAAGAAGACATAAATAAATGTAAATACAGTCTGTGTCCATGGATTGAAGAATTAATGTTGCTAAAATGTCCATATTACCCAAGGCAATCTACAGAGTCAGTGAAATCCCTATCAAAATCCCAATGGTATTTTTCAAAAGCCAAACAAAAAAAACACCAAATAGCCAAAGCAATCTTGAAACCGAGGAACAAAGCTAGAGGCATACACTCCCTGATTTCAAACTATATTACAGCTGAATCCGCTTGTCAAGGGCCAGCTTTGGGGTAAAGGCAAGGTGATTGCTCACTTGGGGGATGTCAAAAATGAGGCAGCAGAGAATTCCCTTTCAAACCCAAACTAACCAAGCCATTTCTCTGCAAGTCAACTGGCTGGTACATTCTGTGATTCCTCATCAGATCCCTCTCCTTAAGATTCCCTTTCCCCCTCAATTCATCCAAGAAACTAGCAAATGGGCCGTTAGGGTACACAGCCCGCTGATTGTCTGAGCTGAGCTGATAAAGGGGGAGGTGGATTCTGGATGCAGGACCCACCGGATGACTGCCGTTTGTGGAGGACTTCACACATTATGCATGGTCCACGCACTTTACACATTTCTTTTCTAAGCCTCAAAACCCCCCAGTGTGACTTTAGAAACTCCTGTTTCAGACATGAAGCTGAAGATTACACACTGCTGGTTAAAGAAGTAGCCAGGATCCAAACCCAGACCTGCTGGGCTTTCTGCTGTATCAGGCTGCCTCGTTACCAAATAATGTGTTTTCACCACCCACAAACAAGAGGGCAGCTTTACCATTGAGGCCTCCTGGTGGCTTTCAGTCTGGGGCAGCAGCAGGGCGTCTAAAGCTCCCTGAACAGGGGGGTGAAAAGGCAGAGCCAGTGGAGTGGGAATGGAAGTACTAACATCCATGCTAAAGGCTGCCCAGGAGCAGAGTTCACACTGCAGAGCATGTAGTCTGTGAGTGAGAGGGAAAGAGTGGACAGTTCTCCTAAAATACAAGGAAGGGGTTAGAGAGGGGCAAACAGTGAGGAGGAGATTATAACCATAGAAGCAAGGGAAGGACATCGAAAGCGAGATGCACAGCTCAGGGTGGGGACACGCAATTCAAACGGAAGTGTTTAAAGATACAATTGTAGAAAACTTAGGCTCCTGGCATGCTGTGGTCCACGGGGTCACAAAGAGTCAGACACGACTGAGCGACTGAACTGGACTGAACTAGGTTCTGAAACAAAAGCCTTGTGCAGTGCAGTCTGGAAGGAAAACCTTTACCACGTTCTTGACAGAATGAAAGCAAGAGGGCCCTTGGAGACGCCTCTGAGCGCACCCTGTACGTCACTGCGTGTCCTCTCTGTGCGCCAGGGGCAGGCGTCCTGCGTGCGTGTGTGAGGCTGTAAGCTGTGTTAGGATGCGTGTGCGTGAAGGAAGCTGCCTCTGCGGAGGCCTCAATTGCAAAAAAATAGACAAAAATTATTTTTAATCTAAAAACAGCCCTGGTGCCACAGCAGCGTGACCCTCTACTAACAGGATGGTCAATTCCAAAGCGCTAGCCCAGAAGGGCAGCTTGGGGTACAAATGCTCCTGAGTGACCAGGCCGGGCCCTGGTTTCACTTTCGCTCCTTTCTCTGGATTCTTCTGTGTCCCTGTGTTTTCCTCTTCTTGGCGTGAGGTTTGAGCCTACTGACACTGACTTCTTCATGTCGCTTGGCCTCCTGGCGACGCTGATGGTCAGAGAGACTCTCTGGTGCACCCTCCTCGGCCTGCTGGAAGTTTGGGAGGGCACCAGGGCTGGCAGGGGGAGGGGCAGGGAGAACGGCAGCGGAGGGTCTGGGGTGGCAGGAAACCCAGGATCTCCCAGGGGGAGGGCTGAGTGACGCTTCAGGGAGCGGTATTTGGCACGGTCCCTCTGAGGTGGGTGGTTGCAGGGCCTGGGGAGGCTCCCAGACCAGGAAGCCTTGGCAGGCAGGTGTGGGCACTGGCTGGACTGAGGCCGCGGGAGGGCGAGACGAGGCCGGCATGGACATCCTGGCCTTCAGCCACAGCCAGGCCCAGACACTGGGAGACGGAGTCTAACTGCAGAGCTTGGATGAGAATTCAGGCTTCTCCAACCCCACCGAGTTGTAAACAATGGCTGAATTATGTAAAACGTCCCCCCTTAGAATATCAAGCGTTACTCTTGGCCATGTTATCCTCAAACACTGGACGGTTTCTTGCTCTGAGTATCAGTAGCCAACAGGGTAAGATTATGAACTCAAATCCGCCCCCCTGCTGATAGCAGGTTCGCTCAGTCAATCATCCTCTATTTTCCAAGTCTTCCTCCAGCGGGATGGTGGGGTGAGAAGAGGGTGGGGTACATGTATGTGTGTGTAGTGGGATGTCAGTCAGTGTGGTGGCTTCTGGATACGACTTCCTTACTTCCTCCAAAATAACTGTCAGCAGAGGGTGGTGCCAATATCTTATCTGTCTTCATAATTAGACTATAGGATATTTTTCTATTCATTTCAGAACTCCAAGATTTCAGAGCTGAGTAAAAATAAATAATGACCTGGTTATCCTACCTTGTTTTATTAGAAGTGAAAAACTGAGGTTCAGAGAGGTAGAGGGACCTGTCCGAGGTCACGCAGCGAATGGTGGGAAGAGATGGGAACGGGAGTTTCTGACCCCCGGCCCTTGTGTGTCTCTGCAGGTCTGTGATGTCATGACTGCAAAACTACCATTAGACATGAAAGCTGAGAGACACGACCTCTCAGACAACAGACTCCACATGGGACATTTTAAGCAACATTATTTAACAATAATCTGTTTAAAAACTTTCTCATTACAGCACACATACACCCGTGCATACTCACACACACACGTACCCCACCCCCTTCTCTGACTATACTTTACACAGTCAAGGTGTGTTTTGCACGACCAACACCCTCACGGACAGACTGCTGCAGCCCTACGCTTCCTTTAGAACAGCTGCCCCAGGAGTCAGGCCCAGAGTACCAGTCAGGGCACCCTCTCCCGGGACGATCTCGCTGGGGCTCATCCAGGAGCCGCTGGAGGCTGGGGTGGGCTCAGTGGGGCAGGAGGTGCCTGACCCAGTACATCTGCCAGAATCGCCAGGGGAGGTTATCCCCTGGGTTATACTGCTCTCCCTTCGTTAGGAGGCAGGCATGCTGAATAGTGACCACGGGTACACAGTGCATGTCAGCGTCTGTGACGATGTAAATGTCTGTATTCATTTCCTGGGGCTCTCCTGTAATAAATTACCATAAACTCAGTGGCTTATGAAAAAGGACATTTATTGCATCGTAGTCCTGGAGGCTAGAAGTCTGAAGCTGAGGTGTCCCCAGGGCCCTGGAGAGGGGGGCTCCAGCCGCCCTGCGGGACCCCGTGTCCCCGGGTTTGCAGCTCCTCACTCACGGCTCTGCCTCGTGTGCCTCCGCTTCCAGAGCCCCCTCTCCTTGTCAGAACGCCAGCCCTTGGCCCTGGGCCTACCCTCATCTGGTCTGACCTCAGCCCCAGAGACCCTGTTTTCAAATAAGGTCAGGTTCAGGTGCGGGGGAGAGGTCTCATCCCAGGACACACGGTGTCTAGGGCGCTCCCCCAAATGCCCTGCTCTGTCTGCCAACACCAGTCACACGCAGGGCTTCCCCCTTCTCTGTCCTGGGTGGAGCCCTGCCTGCTCCCCCAGAGCCGGGAAACCACCTCACACACAGTCCCTCGCCCCCTGCCCTCGTCCAGGGTATTTCTGTCCAGGTGAAGCCCCTCTTCTGACACCTTCAAATGCTGCATTCAGTTCACCCCGTCTCCAGCTCGTGCTCCCTGTGTGTCCCTCACCCTGGCTGCCACATGCCCAGTGAGGTGGGTGGGAGTGGTCGACTCAGCCCCCAATGCCACCTGAACCTCACCTAAACAGGAGCCTGAGACCTTCCCGTGAGGCCGCAGGAGAGTCTGGTTTTGAGGTGTCCCTTTATTCCGACCAGCTTCCCAGGTGGCGCTAGTGGTAAAGAACATGCTTGCTGATGCCAAAGATGTAAGAGATGCGGGTTTGATCCCCGGATCGGGAAGATCCCCTGGAGGAGAGCATGGCTACCCACTCCAGTATCCTCGCCTGGAGAATCCCATGGACAGAGGAGCCTGGTGGGCTACAGTCCATGGGGTCGCACAGAGTCGGACACGACCAAAGCGATTTCGCTCGCGCTTAATTCCTACGAGGTACCGGTTTCTTGGTCTGTTTCACACGTCGTCAGTGTCGTGGCCTTCGTGTTAGGAGCTGTGGAATTGCGGGTTCATCTCCCTTTACTGCTGGAGCATGTATGGCGTGGAGGAGGTGATTCCCTCTTGGCGTGAAACTCCAGCACACGTGCAGAGATCTTTATGGGACCTCAAGGGTCCTTTCACTTGGTCGGGGTCGGCTCGCTGTGGCTTCTCACGTGTGTGCCGCGGGGTCTGCTGGCTGCAGGGCTGTCACTCAAACAGCTCCAGGTAGTCGGGCGGCTCTTGCTGCTGACCGCAGGGGTACAAAAGGAGCTCCTTCCCCAGGGAGGTGATGGGCTCCTCCTGTGAGGGAGACAGTACAGGTCAGGCTGCAGCCCCCCGAGAGCGGCAGAGGCATCAGCCCAGGCTCCCGCGTCTTATTTACAGGACATTTTCATAAGAAGCCCTTCGTGCCTTGCCAGAGCACACAGCTTCTGGTCTCCCCTCGCTTTACACTAAGCTTTCTTGGCTTAGGCAACCCCGAAAGAGAGATTTATTGTCCACAAGCTGCCCCGTGGTCTCCCTCCTTCCCAGGCTTGTGCTCTCACTTAAGGGTGTTCTCATATGGAAAAGAATGTACTTTTAAAAAGAACGTGTCTGTGTGCACATATATAACGGAATTACTCTGCTGTACAGCAGTAATTAGCACAACACTGTAAATCAACTATACTTAAGAAAAAGTGTTCTCAGATGTGATCGGAGTGCACAGATTTTGCATCATCTCGTGCATTCTCTGCCCCACTGGGTTCTCCCTGAGTATATGAGGAGGGACCAGGTTCAGTGATAAAGGAAATGCAATTAATAATCCTTGTTATTGGGAAGGTTACCCACATGGCTCAGCAGTTAAAAGAATTTGCCTGCTAATGCAGGAGGTGGAGGAGATGTGGGTTCATTCCCTGGGTCGGGAAGATCCCCTGGAAGAAATGTCAACCCACTCCAGTATTCTTGCCCGGAGAATCCCACGGACAGAGGAACCTGGTGGGCTACAGTCCATGGTGTCACAGAGAGTAGGACACGATTGAGCATGAGCACCATTATCGGGAGGAGTTATCGAAGCGGGGGGCTGATCTCCCACTGCTCGTCTCCGTTCTTTTCCGAGCAGCTGCCTTTCACTGTCAGGGCAGCTGCAGGACACCCGTCGCCGAGCGAATGAAGCGTGCGCAGGCCTGCACCTTGTGGTACTCCACCAGCTCGGCCAGGCTGGCGTGCTGCAGCTGGTCCACGCCCAGGAAGCTGTATGAGTCTGAGGAGGCATCTATGAGGAAGTGTTTGCAGTCATCCTCGGACTGGTAGGACAAGGTGTAGCCCTTGACCTTCTCATTGACCCGGATCAGAAAGCTGCCCGGCACGCAGGTGCTCAGAAGCTCATTCGCTCTATTTACAGTGAGGATTCCTGCAGGAAAGAAGGGCAGGGGTTTCAGCCACATCATTTCCAAAGCTTCCCCCTGCTAAACACAGCCGTGTGGATAAAGCCAGTAACAACCTGAGCTGCCCTAAGTCCACATTGGGTTTCCTTGGAGCAGTAGTGTGGTTCGTCATCTGGTATTTGGTACCTGGGATGGGGTAGGTTCCATAAGCAAATGTGTGGTACAAATGGAGGGCTTCCCAGGGCGGTGCGGAGGTAAAGAACCCGCCTGCCGATGCAGGAGGCATAAGAGACCTGGGTTTGATCCCTGGGTGGGGAAGATTCCCTGGAGGAGGGCATGGCAACCCACTCCAGTATTCTTGCCTGGAGAATCCCCATGGACAGAGGAGCCTGGTGGGCTACAGTCTATAGGGTCGCAAAGAGTTGGGCCCCGCTGAAGCGACTTGGCACGTATGCAGTACGAATGGAGTGCTCGCCCCTCAGAACACGTTTCCACGTGCACACCCAGTGACAAGCACGGGCGTCACGTGGCTTCTGAGTGCTAGGACCTCCCAGATGGTCATCCTGGGAGGGTCAGATCTCCCAAGTTGACTGATGGGGACCCTGGGGCCTGGGAATGATCCTACGAGATCTGGAGCAGGAGTTCTCACCGGAGAAATGTCTGGAAACACCTCAGACACTGGGGCTGGGGGGTGGGGTGGCTCTAGTCTCCTCCAGTGCATGGAGGCGGGGATGCTGCCAAACCTCTCACCACGCACAGAACAGCCTCACTACAGACAGTGATCCAGTGCCAAAGGCTGACAGTGCCGAAGGTGGGCACCCTAGCCAGGTGTCAGCGAGTCAGTGACAGTGTCCTTTGCTGCGACTACTCCTAAATGAGGCTTCATTTAAAGGAACGAAGCAAGAGATGGCAGGCATACACACGTACGTATGTTTTTGTGCTGTGCTTAGTGGCTCAGTTGTGTCTGACTCTGCGACCCCGTGGACTGTAGCCCGCAGGCTCCTCTGTCCATGGGATTCTCCAGGCAAGAATACTGGAGTGGGTTGCCATGCCCTCCTCCAGGGGATCTTCCCAACCCAGCAATCGAACCCAGATCTCCTGCATTGCGGGTGGATTCTTTACTGTCTGTGCCACCAGGGAAGCCCAAGAATACTGGAGTGGGTAGCCTATCCCTTCTCCAGCGGATCTTCCCGACCCAGAAGTTGAACCGAGGTCTCCTGCATTGCAGGCGGATTCTTTACCAGCTGAACTACCAGGGAAGCCCCACGTGTATATATGCATACTATCTATTTGTGTCTTCACAGATATTCAAAAGGATGCCACTCTTCATACACACACACACACACACACACACACACACACACACACACGTGTTACACTACATACGCATAGTTTGGATGCCTCATGCTGCTGCTGCTGCTGCCGCTAAGTTGCTTCAGTCGTGTCTGACTCTGTGTGACCCCACAGACGGCAGCCCACCAGGCTCCCCCGTCCCTGGGATTCTCCAGGCAAGAACACTGGAGTGGGTTGCCATTTCCTTCTCCAATGCATGAAAGTGAAAAGTGAAAGTGAAGTCGCTCAGTCGTGTCCGACTCTTTGCAACCCCATGGACTGCAGCCTACCAGGCTCCTACGTCCATGGGATTTTTTTCCAGGCAAGAGTACTGGAGTGGGGTGCCATTGTCTTCTCTAGGATGCCTCATGAATTCACAGTAATTCAAGACCAGCCTTTCCCCCCAATTAGTCCACACTCCTGAGGTCTGACCCGTGCTCCTGGTTTCCCTTCTTGCTCCTCCTCATCTGTAATTCTTCAGGTGAGCCCACGACATGATAAGACAGAGAGGAAGTGCGCAGACACGTGCTGGCAGGATGATGAGCTGCTCTGACCTCTGGGCAGAGAGCAGCGTTTCCCGCGTCAGCAGACGGAACCTCCCGCCTCTTCCATGCTGACACTCGGTATTACGATTAGGGAGAAACCCAAAAGACCTCCTGGTGAAAAGGCAATGGATTATCACAGCTCCTTAGTTCGATAAGACTAAAGTTAGTAAAGTTAATTGGGAATTAAACCTAAGGATCCAAAGTAAAACGTCAAATGAAACCACTTGTGTTCTTTTCTGTAAGTAAACCTTTGAGAAGGGAGGATTAGAGATCACACACTCCCCAGGCCCCGTCCAGCCCCGTCTACCCCGCAGGGCCCGAACCCGCACGTCTGGGTGTGGGGGCTCAGCTCCAGGGTGATGCGGCTCAATGACAGGGCCTGCAGCCATCCCCTCGTGGACAGGAAACGCGTCTGTGAGGGAAGAAGCAGGCGGCCTCTCCTCTGGGGTCCTGGCTCTGCCAGGACCCTGCCCCACAGGCCGTCGAGTCCAGTCCAGTCGCCTTCCTGCCCTTTCCCGATGAGACTGAGGCGCTGGACACAGCAGGCGCTGCGACTCTGAGGAGACCCTGGGGTCGCTGCCGGGTGTCTATGTCAGGCGCCCAACTAATGCCCAGGTGAGCATCCCCGCGGCGACTGCTCCTTCCTGCCCGATTCACCTTCTACACACCTGGTCCCACTGTGGGCATCAGAGGCTGAACCCAGGCCACCGGTGACCAGCCTGCCCAGGGCCTGCAGGGGCTACAGTGTGAAGACTCTGGGTCTTACGCTGTCTAAAACAGGGGGATTGCTTAGTGACGTCATCCTGGAAAGATTTATCTCCCCTCCCTGACAGGCTGACTCTGAAATTCCAAGTGACTTCAACAGACGGTACAGATGTCGTCATTTATAATATCTGGATTTCAGCATGATGGAGTCCGATTCCTAGAACAAAAGCCATTCTGGAAGATTATTATAACCAGAATGAGACAAATTCCTCCTCAAGTCAGGTCATAGAGTAGCTGCAAATCAGACCGTCCGCGAGCCCCTGTAGCTGTTCTCAGCGTGCACAAACCCCGGCTCTGCCTCGGCTCCACCAGTGCGGGGCCCCTCTCCCCTCGGTGGCGCCCACGGCAGGTGCAGAAGGTGAGCGCCGCGGGGACCAGGCTTTGCTCATTCGCTTCACCGCAGGGTCGGCGTTCCTGAAGGGCACGAGCTCTCGGGGCATCTGATGACACAGGTCAACATGCAGTTTCACCTGATGTCATCAAGGGCAGCGGGGGCCTCCAGGGAGGTCTGGCTGAGGTCACAGCCAAGCGGCGAGCTTGGTCTGCCTGCAAAGGGGGCTCTTGCAGGCAAAACCGAAGTCCAGCATCAGACGCTAATCGCCGGGGGACCCCTGCCCAGGGCGTGACGCTAAGAAATTGGTTCTAGTACAGACAGTGGTCTTCCTCCAGCCCCTGCTGAGGCCGTGACACCCCCAGGCTGCCTCCCTCTAGCCTCTCCAAGGGCTCACTCAGCCCCACCTCCACCCAGCCAGCACGGTCCACAGCTCTGGAAAGGACCCTGGCACGCCCTGCGGTCTCTCCCCGCCCTGCCTCCTCGTGAGCAACCACCGCTCCTAGTTTATCTTCATGCCCTCGGGAACTGCTACCCGGAAGATGCCCGGGAAAGGTCTAGCACATACCTCGCTCACAGTCAAGTGAGAAACGTCCCTCTCCAGGACAACCCTAGCACCCACTGCCACTAGGCTGAGCGCTGATAACAGGGACCAGGGGTGCCCTCGTGTTTCTCCGAGGTACCCCCAGGCCTGAGTCACACGCACACCTGTGTGACCTGCTTCCAGCACCTGGACAAGCCGTGTTTAATAACCAAACGAATGAGAACTCAGTAACAACAGCACTGAGAGCCCTTCACGTCTGCCTGGCCCTCCCCCAGGTGGGATTCCCTTATCCGATCCTCACCGAGGCCTGGAGAAGAGATGCTGTCACGGCCCACCGAGCACAGAGGGGAAGGCCCGCGCCTCAGAGGTCCCAAGGTGGGTCTGGAGCGCAGGCTAGAACCAAAGGCCAGACCAGAGAAGCCAAGCTCGCACCCACCCTCCAGAACACCTGCCCCTGGCAGGCGTGTCGGGCTCCAGAGGCTCCTACTCACTGTGTTTCTTCCCCAAACAGCTTTAGAATAAGCAGAAGCATGGCCATTTGGGGGTCTTCCCTGGTGGCTCAGATGGTAAAGAATCTGCCTGCAACACAGGAGACCTGGGTTTGATCCCTGAGTTGGGAAGATCCCCTGGAGGAGATGGCTGCCCCCTGCAGTATTCTTGCCTGGAGAATCCCATGGACAGAGGAGCCTGGTGGGCTACAGTCCATGGGGTCACAAAGAGTCAGACATGACTGAACGACTAAGCGAGCGAGCGAGCTATGGCCGTTTTACAGATGGGAAAGCTGAGAGAGAAAGGTAGGCACCCGAAGCTACAGGACAAGTCAGTGGTGGTTTCAAGCCCTGCTCAGGGCTTGGCTTAGCCCAACCCACCGGGCTCATGAAACTCTCCTGGAGTTGGCTGAGAATTTAAAATGAGATTGACTTCACAAAGAGGTGTTCATTTCCCACTTGGGCAGCCTAAAGAAGATGTGTTTTTCAGTGATTACCGGGTGCAGTCCCTATGTGTGGAGACGATGCACCGTGACCCCTATGACCCCCTCAGCTCAGAGTTCGGCGGTCGTGGATAAAGAAGCCCCAGCCCGTGCCTTTGGGGCTCCCTGATCTCATGGGGTCTGCTGGGGCGGTGGAGTCCCCGGTGCTGTCTCAACCTCTCCCTCTTGTCATCTTTCCCATGTTCTCTGCCCCAGATGATGGTGCAGGGAGGGCGTGGCACCAAGCTGACGTTCTGGATGGAACACAGCTCTGCTTCAGGGTGACCTCAGAGCCCCGCACTGCCACCTGCCCAGGGCCGGGTGGACGAGAGAAAAGCCAGAGGTGTTTCCAAGCAGAACCCTGCAGACTGAGAGCATACACGTCACCCCTGGTGAGTCACAGTCGGGAGAGAGCTCTCCCTACTTCACCCTCTGATCCTTCAGCACGTACAGGACGCAGGTTCAGAGAGGCTCTGGGTCCCGCCCTGGTCCTCTGCCTAGAAGGAGACCCACCACGATGCTGACATGTACCCTTGAGCGCTCAGGCACCTTGGAAGTTCAAGTGTTAGTCTCTCAGTCGTCCGACTCTCTGCGACCCCATGGACTGTAGCCCGCCAGGCTCCTCTGTCCGTGGGATTCTCCAGGCAAGAAGACTGGAGTGGGTTGCCGTGCCCTCCTACAGGGGATTCCTGGCCCAGGAATCGAACTGGGATCTCCTGCACTCAGGCAGATTCTTTACCAGCTGAGCTGCCAGGGCTCAGGCACCTTAGGGATGAGGAAAAGTGGCCAGAGCTCTTAAAATATTATTCATAATGTTTCCCTAGTAATTCAAAGATTAAAATGACATCATTTGTTTTCACTTCATCACCTTAATGGCCAACACTTACTGAAGGTGACTGAGCATGCATCACACACGGTTCTGAATACGTTGCATATTACACCTCACTGAGTTTTCCGACCAGCCCTGGGAGGCAGGTAACGGATTATCTGCATCGGACAGATGACAGGCAAGTGCAGGAGTTGTGCGACTTGCTGAGGCCACGCAGCCGGCTGGTGGGGGACGGGGAGCTGGGTGCAGGCGGTGTGGCCCCGGGGACGCACTTGTCACCAGCGAGCTGGCTCCTCTCCCCACCCTCCCCCCGACCAGCGTCAAGGAGCAGTGCCCAGCCTGCTCCGACGGTGACAGCAGAAATCCAGGACACGGGCATGTGACAACGAAGAAAGTGTGACAGCAAAAGCATGGATTTAATATCCATGTAAAATATCCCAAGTAAAACCCCCCAGCAGAGCTGCTCTCCTTAGCAGGACCCACCCGCTCCCCTCTGTCTCCCCTCTCAGGCCCCTCCAAGAACACAGCGGGAACCACAAGCCTGGAGCCCCCGGGGCGTCAGTAATGGGAAGCGCAGGGCTCCCGGCACAGGCAGGCAGTGACCCCCATGGCCGGCAGCATCAGGGCGAGGACCCCACGGCAGCATCTGAAAAACCCAAGGGAGGGCTTTGAGGTTCATAAACTCCTCTCAACAGTAGTGGAAAAAGATGCTAAGAGTTTTGCAGCAAGTTTGCTGCATGGGGTAATGTCTGAAAAAAGTCAGGGTCTCCCAGGCAATTGTGTAGTATTTGCTGCAGAGAAGCCAGCGCTTCTCAAATCTGTAGGAGTACTCTAGCTTTCACGCCTTTATCTTCATCTTCAGTTAGTTCAGAACTGAGCTAAGGCTAGGCAGGCACAGCGGAGCGCTGCGGAGAGTAACGTGGACAAAGCGCTCTGAGGCCACAGTGCAGATGAAGCTTCGGTGCTGAGCGGAGGTGAGTCCTCGGGCTCGAGGCTCAGGTTCTGCTGGGCCCTCCCAAGGTCAAGGCCTCCGGTGCCCTTCCCTGTCACACACAGGCACCCAGATCCTCCTGCTGCCAGCCACAGCCTCTCCCACTCCATGAGGGAGATGAATCACAGGTGTAGGTGAGGCAGGGTGGATACATTAGGGTGACTTTGGAAAGTCACACCCATCAGTCTTTGTGTGTAAGTCAAGACAAAGCTTGAAAATCCCTTTGTGAGAGATGGGCAGAATTTTGATGGCCCCACAAGTAAGAAATCTCCAAGCCTCAGGAAAATGGCTGGAAGACAGATCATGGCTTAAGGGTGCCAGGGTCCAGGTTCATTAAGGTTTTAGCCTGAAAGAAATCTTGGGAGGCTTCTGTGAGACTTTCTCAATGCAACCCTGCAGGTATACACACTCAGCCCTGGAGGGCTGAGCTGACGGAGCCTGGGCGGCACTCTGAAGAGCAACTGGGAAGAGCAAGACTGACTCCACGTTGCATCCATTTCTTTTTCTATCTAACTTTTGTGCCCTGTGGCCTGTGCTGAGTCATGCTGGGCTCTGCACCTTTTTTGGAAAGAATGTTACCCATAGCCTGAAATATACAGGAAGCCCATTCTCAAGCCTCTGACCTTTTAAGGGTATAACTCTTTTACATTCACACAGAGATAAGAAGTTGCAGAACAGAGAATAACATTTGTCTCTTTGGAGGTTTACAGGAACATTATGACCTGACCTACGGAGACAGCTGCAAGAACAAAGGATTCCAATACCAAGACGTTTTCATCAGCCAACCATACCTCCCTCCCCTTTTAGTATAAAAGAAGCCTGAATTATTACTTGGGGAAGATGCTTCTATGGAACATTTGTCCACCATCTTCTTGATCTTCTGGCTTTCCAAATAAACTTACTATTCCATGTCCCAACACTTGATCTCTTAATGTACTGGCCTGTCATGCAGCGAGCAGTGAGCTTGGACTCAGTAACACTGGGAGGACAAAGACACAGGACTCTTCCTGGACACTTCTCTCTAGGAAACCTAGGTTTGAGAGAGTAACTGCCTCCACAGAAATGGATACGATTTACCCCCCTTGGAGAATGAAGATTTGAAGGGTGTATCAAAAATGGAGGGGCTTCCAGGGTAACTCAGCTGGTAAAGAATCCACCTGCAAGGCAGGAGACCTTGGTTCAATTCCTCGGTCAGGAGGTTCCCCTGAAGAAGGGATAGGCTACCCACTCTAGTATTCTTGGGCTTTCCTTGGTGGCTCAGATGGTAAAGAATCTGCCTGCAATGCGGGAGACCTGGGTTCGATCTCTGGGTGAGGAAGATCCCCTGGAGGAGGGCATGGCTACCTGTTCCAGTATTCTTGCCTGGAGAATCCCCATGGACAGAGGAGCCTGGCAGACTACAGTCCACGGGATCACAGAGTCGGACATGACTGAGCTATGCAGGAAAAATGGAAGCAATAAAAATAGCTGTGGTATGAACTGTGTTGGTATCCTGTAGATGTTAAAGGGATTTACTTTTTAAGTAGCTTAAAATACAAAGGTTTTTAAAAATGTAAAGCATTTGGAGAGCAGGTTTGATCATATGCCACAATAGCAAAGACGTTTAAAAGAAATAAATCAGGTGGAAATATTTAATCAACCGTCTAATCACTTCCATATTTGGATAAGGAAGTGTAAATTACCTTTCAGAGGAATAATGATCAACTATTGATGCATGAAGCAAGCATGTGAATTCTCTAACAACAACAGAAGCAATTAGAGATCTCCCAAATCAGAAATCTGTTTGTGCATTTCCTTCCATCTTTTTCCCGTCTTCCCACTCGCAGCCTCTGCTGGCTCCTAAGCTCCTGACACTGCTGAATGTTTCACAGAAGTAGGAAAATGCTGATGGACAGAGTGAAGAAATGGGTCCGCGGGGTGATGGATGGACCTTCCAACTTCAGTTTTACTTGTTCCCCAGCCCTTTTCTTCAAAAAGTGAGTACAGTGAATTGTATACCTACCTACTTTGGGGAGCCATAGCACGAGACAGGATGAGTGAAATGGCCATGTTCAGCGGGGTGTCAAGTTAGCCAAGAGGGCTTCTCGACACTTATCGCCAACTGCACCAAGAGCCCAGACCAGAAGGTGCTGTAACAGGGGGGCTACTCGGGAGAATGAGAGGGATAAAAACACGGATCGTATTTGACGATCAAGACAGTCCTGAACACTCATGCGTGAGAGGAGGTAAGGGGTGAGGACAGAGAGAGAAGAAGACAATCCTTCTTGAGGAAACAAAACCAAACAGACTACAATGCTCAGATTATAAACCCATGACAGCGGCAGCAGTTCAGCAGCCCCGGCACGCGCTGCCGCCTCTCCACACACCCCCTGCGGACCCCACACGCAACCGTAACTGCCTGGGATGACTGCAAGCAACTTCATTCCCTGTTTGCGGGCTGGCTCTCCTTTGGTCCTTCCAGATTACTGCTGCCTTCTGGGGTGGCCTCCTGGGCTCTGGACTTATCAAGGACAAGTGAAGTCGCTCAGTCGTGTCCAACTCTTTGCGACCCCATGGACAGTAGCTTACCAGGCTCCTCCGTCCATGGGATTTTCCAGGCAAGGCTACTGGAGTGGGCTGCCATTTCCTTCTCCAGAGGATCTTCCCGACCCAGGGATCGAACCCGGGTCTCCCACATTGCAGGCAGATGCTTTACCGTCTGAGCCACCAGGGAAGCTATTGTCAAGGACAGGCCCTAAGTAAATAATTGAAGAAAATAATTAAGATCTATGTTATTGAAGTGCTGCTTCATCCTTGTATGTGATGCTGTTACTGAAGACAACACTTTTTGGCGGGGTGAGGCTGATGAGGAGTAGAAGGGCAGAGGGGACCGGAGGGGTAAACTTTCTCTTAGGCTGATCAGTTACAACAGAAACGCTGCACCAGGGCCTAAGCCTTCTCAGATGTCAGCTGACTTAGAAACAACGCTGTGGTGTAGATTCTATTATTACCCCCATTCACAGAGGAGAAAACACAACTCAAACCCAGCGATCCATCTCGGGAGTCTGGTACTAAGCCTGCATCACACTACATTTCCAAGCTGTGTGTATTAGTTGCTCAGTCACGTGCAACTCTTTGTGACCCCATAGACTGTAGCCCACCAGGCTCCTCTGTCCATGGGATTCTCCAGGCAAGAATACTGGAGTGGGTTGCCATTCCCTTCTCCCGGGGATCTTCCCGACTCAGGGGTCAAACCCTGGTATCCTGCATTGCAGGCAGATTCTTTACCATCTGAGCCACCAGGGAAGCCACCTTTCCAAGCTAGGAGCTAATAAAACTCTGTGCTGCCTTGGGGCATTGAATTGACCAGAAAGAATGGTCAAATGATTACAAGGAATAACACAAGAAGACACCCGCCTATCTAGGAACCCTGAAAAGCTAAACTGACGACAAATCAATGCAAATTAAAACAAGGTGGTTCCACTGGTAAGATTAAGCGGGTGGGAGTATAACTTTGTTTAATGACTTTGGAGGACATCTGGCAACACTTAAAGAGGTTCGTATCCTACCTCCCAGCAATTTCACTTCTAAATACACACCCTGAAGAAATGATCACAAATGTGTTCAAGGAGGCATGTTCAGGGTGAATACCACATCATTTTCTGTAACAGCAAAAAAATTGTACCAAATGTAGGAGAAGAGATGAATGAGTAATGACACACGTGTGTATGTGTGTGTAATAAAATATATGTCATGAAACACAAAAGATTACGTGTTTTATAGTATGTGTATTATAAATATATAAATAACATATATCATAAAATACTGCACTACAAGTACCAGGAATGATTAGTCTACCTTTATAAACAAGGGAAACCCCACTTAACATAATATTGAGAGAAAATGCATGTTTCAGAAGAATGTCTACAACATGATACCATGTTATATGTTAAATGTTAAACACATTGTTCTGTTTTGTAGAAACATATGCATACCTGTGTTTTATATTTTTAAAATATATTTTCCTGAAGTACCCACACAGGTATACATGTAATAAAATGTAAACATGGATGGGAAAGACAGCTTCAGAAGAGTGGTTCATCCCTTGGGAAGAGCAAACAACATCAAAACAGAGTGAAAAAGGAGCCTTAATTCTGTCTTTCAGGGTTTATTTCCTAGTAAAAATAGATACAAAGTAAATATGGCTTTTAACACTCCCCGTATCTAGAGAGCAGCTATAATACTTGTTATATCACTGGCACTGGATTTATTTTCTCCTGTACTGTTTTTGTGTAAAATGTTTCATAATTAGAAAAACCACGTTCAAAGGAGGAGAGAAAAACGCTCCCTGGTGTGAGTGGGCCCTGTCCCATCAGTCAAAGGCCTTCAGAGCCTGATCTTCCCTGAGCAAGAAGGAAGCTGTGGGCAGCGGGCGGTCTCTGGACCTGCTGTCCACCTGCTCCTCCCTGCCACCATGCTGGGTGCTGCCTGGCGCTCCCTCAGCTCCTCTCTCACACCCTCCCAGCTCACCCCTGGAAAACCCCATGCCCTCCATGCTTCCAGTTACGTGCTGACCATCCAGTCTATTATTTCCAGCTCTGACCCATTAGTCTGGCTGCCCCAGGGACCGTTTCACACAACGGCCCCAAAGAACCTTCAAAGTCATCACACCCCAAATGAGTGCCCTGCCCCCTCCCCTAAGTTCCCGCATCTTCTGGGGTCCTCTGGGTCCTGCCGTATCCTCTGGGGTCCTGCCACATCCTCTGGGGTCATGCCTCACCAACATCCTCTGGGGTCCTGCCTCATTCTCTAAGGTCCTGCCTCACCAACATCCTCTGTGGTCCAGCCTCATCCTCTGGGGTCCTGCCGCATCCTCTGGGGTCATGCTGCATCCTCTGGGGTCATGCCTCACCAACATCCTCTGGGGTCCTGCCGCATCCTCTTGGGTCCTGCCGCATCCTCTGGGGTCATGCCTCACCAACATCCTCTGGGGTCCTGCCGCATCCTCTAGGGTCCTGCCTCACCAACATCCTCTGGGGTCCTGCCGCATCCTCTGGGGTCCTGCCTCACCAACATCCTCTGGGGTCCTGCCGCATCCTCTGGGGTCCTGCCTCACCAACGGTGTGCAGCCCCCCGCCCACCCCACAAGCCAGAGGCCCAGCTTCCCTCACTTCCCTGGTCCCTGCCTTCTCTCCCCCATCCTTACTCAAAGCTAATTTAGAGAAAGGGGTGAAATACAGACTCCATCGGGGGAAAATTAGGTGGCCAAAACAGTAACTTACGAAGGGTGATTTAGGGGTGTGAGTCAATGAAAGGAATATGGCCAACCAACAGCGAACTGCTATCCTGTTATTTCAAAACACGTTTTCTAGTAAACAGTTATGTTTCAAAAAGATAAGCTGTGGTCCCTCTTCTCTTTATCATAGAAATGCAAAATTTTTTCTTCTTAAAAGTAAAGATAATAATTTACATTGACTACATGGCTGTGTATTTACTATCACATCACTATATCATATCATATTATTTACTTTGCTTACAACGGGCTTCCTAGGCAGAGCTAGTGGTGAAGAACCCGCCTGCCAATGCAGGAAATGTAAGAGATGCAGTTCAATCCCTGGGTCGAGAAGATCCCCTGGAGGAGGGCATAGCCACCCACTCCAGTATCCTTGCCTGGAGAATCCCATGGACAGAGGAGCCTGGCGGGCTACAGTCCATAGGGTCACAAAGAATCGGACACGACTGATACAACTATGATAAATATTTGTATAAATGAAAATAAATCAACAATAGCAATGAATAAATGACAGGTAAAATCCAAGAGTCTTATATTTCAACCAAAGCTTCAACTAAATTTTTAGTCCAACTGTGTCTTCCTAGCTCATAGCAACTCTTTCAAGTAGAACTGCCTATTAAAGTATCAGGATTTTTAATAACATCAGCACTTTGAATGTCTCACTCCCTGCAGTTAAAAAAGTTAGCACCCTTGGAATCAGGAAGAGCAGCATCTTCTGCCCAACGACACAGAGACTACAGAGAGGCCGGTTTCCTCACTGCTTATCTTAAAAAAGAAAAGACAGACAACGCGAGATGGTGGAGGTGCTGACCATGTTCCTCCCGTTCACCGCTGTCACTCCCTCCCCCAGTATCTTCAGAGGAGAGCAGAAAGGGGAAGGAGGCTTACGACCTCCTCCTGGGAGATGGAGGGGGCTCCTCTGGGCATGGACAGTTACAAAACCTCAGTCCCCAGAGAACCGGCATTTTCAGGGAAAACTACATTGTTCCGCTGCACCTGTAAAAGCAGTCCCTTCACAGAGAGCCTGCCACAGACGACTTGGTTCTTTCTCAGAGGAGTTTGCCATCCTATGGGTTTGGGAGCTGATTTTTGTGGCTGTATTTCTACGTGAGATGATCCTACTGAAAAGAAGAGTAGTCTTAAACACAACTCAAACCAAGACACCCGTTAGGACAAGCGTTCTATGTGAGAGGACGTGATTTCTGTCTTAAAGCTTTTGTTGTCCACAGAGCCAGTGATAATCCAACCCAACCATAGAACTCGCAGAAGCAGCAGACAGAAAGTCACTGCCTGTTTTTGAAATCCAAGAAGCTGAGAGGTCAGTGAGGTGGGTGCAGGGTAAATAGACAGTTTGAATGAGTCCAGTTTCAAGCATCGAATGAAGACATGCTTTATGAGCTGACCTCTGCTTAGCCTCCAACAAGCCCATCTCGCAGCCTTAACTGCAGGGATCAAAACCACAGAACTTTTAATTAAAGGTCACAGTGCTCAACCCCTTCATTTAATGCATGAGGAAAATGAGGCTTGGATAAATGGATTCACTACAGAGAACCAAATCCTAAAGGAAATCAACCCTAAATATTCATTGGAAGCACTGAGGCTGAAACTGAAGCTCCAATACTTTGGCCACCTGATGAGAAGAACTGACTCATTGGAAAAGACCCTGATGCTGGGAAAGATTGAAGGCAGAAGGAGAAGGGGACAACAAAGAATGAGATGGTTGGATGGCATCACTGACTCAAAGGACACGGGTTTGAGCAATCTCTGCAAGATCGTGGACAGGGAGGCCTGGCATGCTGTAGTCCGTGGGGTCACAAAGAGTGGGACCGTGGGGTCACAAAGAGTGGGACACAACTTAGCGACTAAACAACAAGAACAAGAGAGAACGTGATCTGCTCAAGGTCACGTGGCCTGTGCCCTTCCGACCACATCTGGTGGCCCCTCCCTGCTTGGGGGGGATGGACCAACGGTGCTGCCATCCGTGGGGGCACAACCAAGTGCCCTGTGCAGGGGCCCAGGGGGCATTGCCTTGCCAGTCGCCCCACGGTGTCCATCTGGGGTGATTAACCAACCTCTGCTGGCAGCCACCAAGGCTGCGGCCCACTTGGCAGGTGCCAGCCGCTCCCTGAGAAAGCTGGGAAAATCCACTTTCTGAGAACAGTATCAGAGCCTCTCTGGAGCAGCTCAAGCGGAAGGGAGCCTTTGTCCTGCCCTCCTGCTGGCTTACCTGCCTCCAGGGTCAGCGCTGCACACTCACCGTGGAACCAGGGGGCGATGCTGTCCGAGTCCGCCAGGTAGCCCGCCCGCAGAGGAAGCTGCTCCTCCCGGAACCAGCGCCTGATGTCCTCCTGGGCTGGGCTGGACGCCGGCCTCGTCACTCTCTGATTCCTGACATTCGTAAAAGGTTTGCAAGTTAGAGTCACCGGATTTGAAAATAATGCTTTCAAAACTCATGCGCACACGCACACACACACAAATACAACACACGTCTGAAGATCACACGGCTGAGCTTCTGAGGTGGGGCCCTGCACACAGCCGTCACAGGGCTCCTCCAAGGCAGGGAGCAGGGTGGGGAATGGATCTGCCCTGCCGGTCCTGTAGACTACTCATGGGTTTGAGTTAACACTACGGTGCTTAACTCATTTTTGATATGAGTGAGAAGCTCCATTAACTCCCAATTAAAAATTGAGAAGACAGCACTAAAAAGTGAAATATTCTGCCCCCCACCCCATATTTTCCTGGAGAGCAACTGCTTGCAAGCAGAAGAACCCAAAGGCCATAGAATAAACTTCCCTAACACTTTCATCATTCAATTTCCTCTTCTTCCTGTTTCCACTAACCTCCCTGACTTGCCTCCTTCTCTGACACACTTTCAAAAGTTCTGCTAAAAGGCAGTTTCAGAAATGGAAAGTAAAAGAAAGAAGAGTGTTTGAAGGTTGGTTAAGAGAAAGATACAGGCAGCAGCATGGTTTTGAAATAAAAAGTCAGTAGCAGAACTTAAGTTCTGGGACCTAAGTCAATTTCCATTATAAAAAGCAACACTGCAGTGTTTTAATAATAAATGTATTTCCAAGTCCCAGGCCCACTAATTCTGAGCAGCATTGTAAAAACAATGAGTCTAAATGAGCTACTGGATATCATGTAAATTAACTTATGTTCTTTATATGTCTTAATGGTAACACATGCTACCAGGAGTTACATGTGACATACATGTCAGCGTGTACATATACACGTGTGATGTACATGCAAGTACATAGGAAGACAGCAGTTTGGAGAAAACAGCCCATAATACTTGACCTTCTGGGGGGGTGGACACTGCACACACGAGATTACATGCTAATTTCTCCTCCCAACCTTCAGATTAGGTCCTTTTCTTCAGGAAATTTTCGGCGATCAAGTGGAAACTCCACGGACAGTCCGTGTCTGTCCTTCCCTGGGCTGGCTCCTAGCTGACCTCGGTCATCACCGAGGTTTGAAATCTCAGCCCTGACACCATCCAGTCTGGCCACCTCACAAAAAGCACTTCATGCAAGTGGCTTAAGTTGGAAAAAATGAGCTAACCGAGCTTAAAACATCATCTTAAAACCCTCATGAAAGGGCACCTTTGTTGCCATCAGTCGCACGGGCTGAGCTCTAAAAACACCCTGGGTGCAGACATATGGCGGCACGTTCCCACCCTCGGGGGAGCCTGGAGGAGCACCCAGCCCGCGGGGACCCGGGCCCGACACAGAGACAGGCTCAGGCGCAGGAAGGGCTGGGCAGGAGTTCACGCTCTGCGCCTGGTCACAGCACTGTGGGGTCTTCCTTGTTTTGTTATCCATAAGGAAAAACTCACTCCCCAAACAGCCACTCTGTAGAACGTGGTCATTTCGTGCTGGCCTGCAAGTCCCCAGATGGAACCTTTCAACTGAGTAAAGAAATAATCACAGAAGAGGAAACGCCCACCCCCTGCTTCCTCTGAGGTCATAATTCCCGTTAGGAAAAAACCCTGAAGATAACCACTGACCTCATACAAAGGGAGAGCTTTGTTCTTTATTTTTCCATACTCCTAACAGAGAAGGGTTTTTAGTGTTTATGTCAGAGAGGACAAGGCTTTAGACAGTTGTATTTCATTAAATCAATATGTGATTTCTCTCAGTTTTTTTAAATATCATCTGTCTACATACCAAATCATATAATAGCAATAACCGGGAGAAAATAATTTTATAATCAGTTAACATAAGGTCATGTGAATGTATGGCAAAAACCACTACAATATTGTAAAGTAATTAGTCTCTAATTAAAATAAATAAATTAAAACAAAACAAAACACAATATAAGGTATGGGAGTTTCTGCTGTGGTACCACTGTTCTAGCCTTGACTAGACCGACATTTGTTGGCAAACTAATGTCTCTGCTTTTGAATATGCTATCATAGCTTTCCTTCCAAGGAGTAAGCGTCTTTTAATTTCATGGCTGCAGTCACCATCTGCAGTGATTTTGGAACCCAGAAAAATAAAGTCTGACACTGTTTCCACTGTTTCCCCATCTATTTCCCATGAAGTGATGGGACCGGATGCCATGATCTTCGTTTTCTGAATGTTCAGCTTTAAGCCAACTTTTTCACTCTCCACTTTCACTTTCATCAAGAGGCTTTTTAGTTCCTCTTCACTTTCTTAACTTTTCGTTAAGGGGCTTCCAAAACAAATCGTTCTGCCTAATACCCCCAAAGCTAAGGTAATCATCATCATCAAATAAAGTCTGCATTTAAAAAAAGAACATTTCCAAATTCTCAACCTATGAGCTTAGCTGTATATCCCAGAATGAGTGTGTTTGTTCAGTCGTGTCCAACTCTTTGGGACCCAATGGACTGTAGCCCTCCAGGCTCCTCTGTCCATGGAATGTTCTAGACAAGAACACTGGAGTGGGTTGCCATTTCCTACTCCAGGGGATCTTTCTGACCCAGAGATTGAACCTGCATCTCTTGCATCTCCTGCACTGGCAGGCAGATTCTTTACCTGCGGAGCCACCAGGAAAGGCCACCCCAGAATGAGAACCATCATCAAATCTTTCATCCTGATCTGTGGAAAATGGAGTTCTGCTGGTGACGTGAAGGCCAGCAAGCCCAGGGTTCCCACTGGGATGACCCCTCAATAGTCCCCCTCCCCTTACTGGCTGTCACCCCGGAGGGGCCGGGCTGGGGGCACGCGAAGTCACTAACCTGTCTAGGTATCTTTACGAAGTTACAGGGCATGTTAGTGGTACCCACAGTGGAGATTTTACAGGCAAGGAGGATGAAGCCCTGCCCAGGTGTCTCAGCATCATAGGCGGGGAGGTGGGGCCGGACTGAATGGCACGGGCAGCCTCTGTCCCCGAAGCGGCCACGCAAATTACCCTCAATTACTTACACTTAGAGCCACCCGCCCAGCTTCTCACCTGAGAGGTGTGTGTGGCTGTCCTGCTGGGCTCAGGAAATGAGGCTTGGGGGGAAGCGGGGGCCTCTTGGGTTTCTGGGGGCCGCCCGGGGGGCCCTGCTGCCCCTTGCCGCTCCTCCCCCGCTGCGACAGCCGCTTGTAGTCCTCCCGGGCCTGCTTGGCCAGGGAGCGCCGCTTCTCATCAGCGGCTTTGGATTTTCGCACTAGGAGAGACAGCGGGGTTCGAGTCAGCCCACGGAGACGGTGAGCAGAGTCAGCGCGGCAGACTGGCAGCAGAGTGGGGGGGGGGGGCCGGGACGGGGGAGGGGGGCAGGGACGGGGGAGGGAAGGGGAGCCCCGTGCCCGAGAACTTCCTGCAGCGGCCAAGGTGGAGAGGAATCTCAGCCCGAGCGAGGGTCCGGTCAGCGGGGTCTCAGGATAATACGAGGTGAAGCCGCAGTCTCATCCTTGAGCCCAGAGACCGCCCCTCCCCAGACCATCAGGGGCTCTTTAGTGGCTTGTGGCCGAGGATGGGCTGGGTGGGCAGAGAGGCCATGCTCAGAGTCCGCGTGGCTGAACCACGAGTGATTCAGACTCCCAGACCGAAGAAGGAAATGATTCTTACACGGCCAGTCACAGCCTCTGTGGGTGCATGAAAGCGACCCAAAACAGCCTTTTACAATTGCATTGTAACACAGAAGGGCTGTTGCTTTGGCAGTTTTTATTCCAGCAACCGAGCATCATGGACTTGAATGCAGGATGCAAGAATAAATAATGCATTTCAGGCATTATTGGTCAGAATCTGTTATGTCTGACTTCAAAGAAATGCCTAAAATCTTCCATTACACCAAGATTTCACTGCACAGAAGTGATGGGATCTGGTGAACATTTTCATTTCACAAAAACTGTCATTTTAATGGTGTTCGTTGTAAAGGAATTCCCAACATTCTGCGGACATGCCCGTCCCTGGCTCCTCCCACTGCCTCAAGGGATGACCGGGCAGTTAGGGCTTCCTAGTCCGAGTCGGATGGAAGCCCTAACCCTGCTTCACATCCGAATCCTCCCAGCCTCAGCCTTGCTCACCCTCTGCTCTGCTTCATTGGCACTGGCCTCTCCCCAGGAGGACCCTCTCTGGGCAGTGCTAACTCAGAATGAAGCAGGGTTCAGACACAGGTGTGGCAAGGATGTGACAAGCCTGCCTGTCATCCCTGTGTCTTCTGATTACAAAGTTTAGATGTGCTCACTGTTGAAAGCTGAGAAAAATACACAAAAACAAGAAGTCCAACAAGTAACTTTGAATCCTGCCTCTCCAAGAAAACTAATGTTAATATGTTAACCTTCCACGTCTTTTCCCTCATACACTTAGACATTTTAAAACAGGGGTGCTTTTCATACTATTTTTATAATCATTTTTTTTCTCCAAGTTAAACAGATATAAATATATTCCAAGGACATTAAACACTCTTCCAAAACATTTTTCATAGCTAAATACCATTCCATCATCTAGATACATCATAATGTTGCTAGTGCAAAGATGAGCTGAGAACCTTGCTGCAATTCAAAAGGTGGCCCGTAGCCTTTGAGTAATAATTTAGTGTTAAAAATATCTCTGGACAACCATTCTAAGTGTTTCCCAGGTCGTCATATTATTAAGTGAACAAGCTGCTTTCGTGTCACTGTTATAGAGGCCTCTGGGTACTTACAAGAAGCCTGCCACTCCGAATCTTCTTTCCAGTTTTTATAAATCTCCTTGGTTCTCTCTTCATCTATTTGTTTTATTTCTTCATCTTGTGTTTTCTTCACTGACACTTTCTTCTGTTTAAAAAACAAAAACAAACACTAGTGAGGAACTCTGGCAGTTTCCTGCAATGAGGCAGGTGCTACGTACTGAGTGAGCACAAAAATGAGCATATAGACGAATGGAAGAGAATGGAAAGTCCAAAAATGAAAGCATACACTTACATAATCGATGGAATGCAGGAAAAGCAGTTCTAAGAGGGAAGTTCATAGAAATACAGGCCTTCCTCAAGAAACAAGAAAAAAATCTCAAACAGCCCAACTTACCACCTAAAAGAATTAGAAAAAGGACAAACAAAATCCAAAGTCAACAAAAAGAAGGAAATAATAAAATCAGAGAGAAGATAAATAAAATAGAGTTCAAAAACAATAGAACAGATCAATAAAACTAACAACTTTTTTTTTTTTTAAGATAAACAAATTTAACAAACCTCTAGCCAGGCTCAAAAGAAGACAGAGAGAAAGAACTCAAACAAAATTAGAAATGAGAAGATAACAACTGATACCACAGAAATATAAAAAAATCATAAGAGAATACTATTAACAATTATATGCCAACAAGGTGGACAACCCAGAGGAAATGGACACATTTCTGGAAGAATACAGTCCACTAAAGCTGAGTCAGGAAGAAATAGTGGATTTGAATAGACCAGTTACTAGAAGTGAAATAGAATTTCTAATAAAAAAAAAAAAGAAACTGCTTGCAAACAAAAGTCCAGGACCAAATGGCTTCACTGGGGAATCCTACCACAAACACAAAGAAGAATTCATACCAATCCTTCTCAAACTCTTCCGAAAGACTGAAGAGAAGGAGACACTCCCAAAGTCATTCTATGAAGCCAACGTCACCCTGACATCAAACCAGGCAAAGACACTACCAAAAAAAAAAAAAAAGAAAGAAATTTACAGGCCAATATCTCTGAATAATACAGATGCGAAACTCCTCAACAAAATATTTGTAAACTGAATCCAAAAACACATAAAAAGGATCCTATACTGTGATCAAATTGGATTCATTCCACAGTCACAAGAATGACTCTACACACCCAAATCAGTCAATGAGGTGCATGACATCAGCAAAAGACAAGACAAAAACCACAAGGTTATGTCCATAGATGCAGAGAAAGAATGTGAAACAGACAGACACTCATCAGTATGTGTTTAGAGGGAACATATCTCAACATAACGAAGGCCATTTACAACAAACCCACAGCCAAACATCATTGTCAATGGTGAAAAGCTGAAAACTTCCCACAGGAACAAGGCAAAGATGCCCACTCTTGCCACTTCTATTCAACATAGTATTGGAATTCATAACTATAACAATCAGACAAGAAAAAGAAGTAAAAGACAAAGAAAAAATTGGAAGGGAAGAGGTGAAACTGCCACTATTTGCAGATGACAGGAAATTCTATATAGAGAACCCTAAAGTCTCCAGCAGTGGCCACAGGACTGGAAAAGGTCAGTTTTCATTCCAATCCCAAAGAAAGGCTATGCCAAAGAATGCTCAAACTACCGCACAACTGCACTCATCTCACACGCTAGTATAGTAATGCTCC
Organism: Bubalus kerabau; assembly: GCF_029407905.1. NCBI lineage: Eukaryota > Metazoa > Chordata > Mammalia > Artiodactyla > Bovidae > Bubalus > Bubalus kerabau. Next base: position 7,367,629 of record NC_073625.1, on the reverse strand, counting down.
AAATTCTTCAAGCCAGGCTTCAGCAATACGTGAACTGTGATGTCCAGATGTTCAAGCTGGTTTTATAAAAGGCAGAGGAACCAGAGATCAAATTGACAACATCCACTGGATCATCGAAAAAGCAAGAGAGTTCCAGAAAAACATCTATTTCTGCTTTATTGACTATGCCAAAGCCTTTGACTGTGTGCATCACAATAAACTGTGCAAAATTCTGAAAGAGATGGGAATACCAGACCACCTGACCTGCCTCTTCAGAAACCTATATGTAGGTCAGGAAGCAAGAGTTAGAACTGGACATGGAACAACAGACTGGTTCCAAATAGGAAAAGGAGTACGTCAAGGGTGTATATTGTCACCCTGCTTATTTAACTTCTATGCAGAGTACATCATGAGAAACGCTGGGCTGGAAGAAGCACAAGCTGGAATCAAGACTGCAGGGAGAAATATCAATAACCTCAGATATGCAGATGAAGCCACCCTTAGGGCAGAAAGTGAAAAGGAACTAAAAAGCCTCTTGAGGAAAATGAAAGAGGAGAGTGAAAAAGTTGGCTTAAAGCTCAACATTCAGAAAACGAAGATCATGGCATCTGGTCCCATCACTTCATGGGAAATAGATGCAGAAACAGTGGAAACATTGTCAGACTTTATTTTTTTGGGCTCCAAAATCACTGCAGATGGTGACTGCAGCCATGAAATTAAAAGACGCTTACTCCTTGGAAGGAAAGTTATGACCAACCTAGATAGCATATTCAAAAGCAGAGACATTACTTTGCCAGCAAAGGTCCATCTAGTCAAGGCTATGGTTTTTCCAATGGTCATGTATGGATGTGAGAGTTGGACTGTGAAGAAAGCTGAGCGCTGAAGAATTGATGCTTTTGAACTGTGGTGTTGGAGAAGACTCTTGAGAGTCCCTTGGATTGCAAGGAGATCCAACCAGTCCATCCTGAAGGAGATCAGCCCTGGGATTTCTTTGGAAGGAATTATGCTGAAGCTGAAACTCCAATACCTTGGCCACCTCATGAGATGAGTTGACTCATTGGAAAAGACTCTGATGCTGGGAGGGATTGAGGGCAGGAGGAGAAGGGGACGACAGAGGATGAGATGGCTGGATGGCATCACCGACTCGATGGACATGAGTTTGGGTGAACTCCGGGAGTTGGTGATGGACAAGGAGGCCTGGTGTGCTGCGATTCATGGGGTCGCAAAGAGTCGGACACAACTGAGTGACTGAACTGACTGACTGACTGACCACCATGACATTTTAAAAATTGTGGTAAAATGTACATAATATTAAGTTTACCATCACCATTTTAACGTTTACCCTTCTGAAGCATTAAGTGCATTCAAGGGAATTTGTTTTTAACCAGAGAGAAATCTAATACACCAAATCACTTAAAAAGCCCTTTGTTTATTGAGGACAGCCTTCTGAGTGCTCAGGAGAAAACTGAACTTACAACTCGGTGCACACAGCAAGACACAGCCCGTCAAGCTGAGTCGTGAGAGAAACTGAGCGTCAGGGAGGACTGGCTGTGCTCTGCTCTGCACCGCAAAAATAATGGCTTTTCTCTTTTGTGTTCTCCTATAGAAAAACAGACTCTCTTGTGGTTAAATGATTTCACCACAAGTAAAATACATGCTATGTAATTGGTTTCAATCACCATTAAATCTCGGTTAACACAGAAGATGGTGATAATTCAGAAATTGCACTTCACCTCAGATGTATCGAAACTTTTGTGGTTTGCTTGTTTTCGCTTTTTTCTTCTTATACTCTTTTCCTGCCTAGAGCTAAGCCCCTTTCTTTAGTCAATATTACAAAAACCAAAGAAGAGCTTTTGGTGTTTGGAATGACTATTAAAATTTGCCATTGCCTTAATGAAGCTGTTGGCAAGCCTGAAATCAGTCCCAAGTGCAGGTCCCAATTTCTAAGCTCAAACAGGAAAAACTTCCAAGTTGAGCTTTGTTTGTCTGACACCTGCCTTTTAAAAACTGATTTTAAATAACTGGAAAAAAATATAACTACAATACTAAACTACGGTATGATGCATATTGTTGCTTAGGAAAAGCAAGAAGTTTGTAAAGTGGGTCTCCTTAAGGAAATATATTAAGTAAAGAATAACTTGGGCGGTGCTCAGTTGCTAGGGGCTACGCCAGTGTCTGAGAGCGCTGGGTTTAGTAAATCGCATTCCTTTTTCATCCGCAGCATCAATGCGTAAGGGCACACGGAGGAAGGAGACAGAATCAGTGAGTTTCACAGAGCAACAGCAGGTGAGACCTGACCTTGGCCACTGTGTTCATTCAACCCAGCTACAACACTCAAGAGCTTGTCCTGAGTTTCCCTAAGGATTCCTCCAGAAAAATGTACTTTTAGAAAAGGCTTTACAAGTTGATCTTTACTTTCTCTATTTAGAAAACCCTCATTTCCTCTTTAGAAGCGGAAACGTCTGTCTGTCCACTGAAGACAAGGAACCTGTCTATCTGCCGAAGCCCACAGGTCCAGGATGAAGGCCGGGAAGTGGAGAGGCAGCGGGGCTGAGGCTGGACACTGGTCCAGACGTCCAGGGGCCATAGTGCGGAGCTGGAGACGGGCAGGGGGGCTGTCAAAGGTCCCCAACACAAAGCCGCTCATCGCAGGCTGACGCAGACAGTCCCACCAGCTCCCTCCCCAGCCCCTCGTTCCAGCTCATCCACCCATTTCTCTGTTTTTCCTCCACCTCGTCCTACAGCTCTCGCCTCTGTGCCCGCCTACGTGCGGTTCCCTCTGCCTGGAACGGGCTTCCCCAGCCAGCCCCATGGCCCCAGCCTCGGTCTCCAGGCCTCTGCTCCAATACCCACTTTGCAGAGCGGCCTTCTCTGGCCTGTCCTCAGCTCCCTTATCCTGCATTATTTTCCTCCAGAGCTCCTAGGACCTGACTTCACACGTCAGCTTTATCATCTGTCTCCTTGTCAGAAACAGCCGCTTTCCGAGGGCAGGACATGAGCTGTTTTGTTCAGCAGAGGCCGGCACTCAGGAGGACCTCAACACAGGGGTCTGAACGAACAGGGCAGACCTTCTGACCTTTCTGCCCCGCCTGCCCGCGTGTAAAATGACATCATACTCAGGGCAGCGTCCCTGGAAAGTTCCTTTAGCAACTGTGGCTGCTGTTTTTGGAAAGAGGCATCTATTAAGCAGCAGCTGCACAGCAGGCCCACAGCTCCAAGGGTCCCCATGACTAAAGTCTACCACGTGCGTGCTCGAGGGTCACGCTTGGCCCCGCAGAGGAGAACGGGCCTGGGTCACGCTGTCCATGGGAACCGGGCCGGGCTGCCCTCACCGCAGCCTCCATCCCCACCACCCCACCGTGGCCAGATCCTTCTTTTCACAGCCTCATCTCTTACTCCACTTTTTCCGATCTTCCGTGGGTCAAGCCCTACAAGGTTCCCAGTCTCTGCCTCAGTTATCCTGAGAGCATCTCTGGGACCAAGACAGCAGAACAAGAGAGCCAGGAGACCCCCATCCACATAGACCCAGACAGCGGAGCGCCTGGAGGTCCCGTGAGCACTGTGGACACAGTGACACAAGAGGTCACTCGGTGCAAAGGGACTGGCTTGAGAGGGGGTGGACGCTGGGGAACCTGATCTGAATCCACCATTCGGCCAAGTTTCATGCTTCCTTCATCTCTAAAATCAGTCTCCCCAGCGCTGGCCACCACCCACTCCCACTGTGTCAGGTCTTCAGGGAGGGGTCCAGCTGATAGGCCCTGGCACCTGCTCTTTCCACGATACTCAAGACTCTCTCACTCCGGATCAGCAGGTAAAGATGAACAGCTGTGTTCACGAGCTTCTCAAAACTTAATTTCATTTCTGCATGAGGCTAATAAACCAATTTGTGAAACATCAGCAGAACTGGCTCTGCCCTTCACCCCTGAGATCGAAGGGGAGTCTGTTACCTGGTGAAATCCGAATTCCTTTATTCGACTGACAGAATCTGCCAACATTTGGTGAATATTTCTTGAGGAGCTGGAGGACAGCTAAAAATCAAACGAAACACATTTTTATGCCATTTAGAGCTGCAATGCAATTTCAGAAGATCATCTGCTAATGCTTCCCTTGTGTCAATGTTCCCAAACACTGTGCCCACCCCCACCGCTGGACCCACGCATTTCCCAGCAACAGGTGAGCTCCTGACTCCATGAAACTCCATAGGAAATCCCGGCATCTGCACTCAGTAGGGTTAGTGGTGAGTTACTGCTCAGAAGCTGAGGGCTGGTGATTTGCTTGTGTCTTGCTCCCGGCTGGCCCCAGGACCCCTGGGATTACTGTAATAAGACATCAACACTACTCCTTAATCTCAATTCTTTCTTTCTCAGTCCCTGATCAGCCTCCCCATGAATTTTAGGTCAGACCAGAGAAACATCTTAGTCGTGACCACCACACTGCGCTCGCCTCTCTCCCCATCTAGGGCTGGGGACACGCCTGGAGCACTTGGTGCCTGGAGCCCTTCCCCCTCTCCCTGGCACCCACTGCCGCCCAGGGTCCCCAATGCCACCATGCCCCAGCTCAGAATCTGGGCTACTGCCACTCTACGCAGTTTTCCCAGGAGCAGGCTCCTGCCCATGAGGTTCCCAGTTCCACTGTGGGGATCCCCGGGGCCACCCCTGTGGGCCTCACGCCACCCCCCCAGGCTCTGTGACTGAGTTGGCATAGCACCCCGGGTGCCTCCTAAGACCAGGTCAGTCACACTGGCCACGTCGACTACTCCCTGGCCCAAGCATGGAGTCTGGGCAGTGGCCAGCCTGCAGCCACGTAACCCGTGTAGCCGAGACAGTCACCCTGAACCCACGGGACCACCACTTCTGAGCCTTATACCTGAGGACTCCTTCCTGGGGCCTGGCATAAGTCAGAAATCGCCTGCAGACATTTCAGCCGGAGGTCAGCATTGGCGCTAAGACTCAGTGCAGAGCACGGGGGACGTAGGGTCACTTCTATGTCATGAAACAAACCTGCAGGGCCATCTCAATCCCGCCCCGTCCCCACACAGCTGGCACGTGGCTACCTGCGGCACTGTACTTCCCAGCTGGCCGACCCGTTCGGTACCCATGTGAATAATTATCTCCAAAATAACGCAGGTGATAACTGGCATTGGCCACCTCTATGTGTGTGCGTGTGTGCTAAGTTACTTCAGTCGTGTCCGACTCTTTGCGACCCCATGGACTGTAGCCCGCCAGGCTCCTCTGTCCGTGGGATTTTCCAGGCAAGAACACTGGAGGGGGTTGCCATTTCCTGCTCCGGGGATCTTCCCAACCCAGGGATCAAACCCGCGTCTCTCACACTCGCTGCACTGGCAGTGGGTTCTTAACCACGGTCGCCTCCCGGGGACCCCCTTACGCCTATTACTTGGCAAAGGAATGAATCCTATAGGTTTCACAGTCGCTACCTGCCACATTCTCTTTTCCTCTTATTTTGATATTATGTTAACAAAAGGATGCAGCTCCCTGCACCTAGAGCACAACAGGACAATAATCAGTCTCTCTCCTGATGAGCAGATGAGAAGGCGCCCAGCAGGCTTTGGGGAAGTTGGTCTGTTCAGAAGCCTGAGATGGCTTTGAAGGGCTCAGGCTTGTGGTCTTTGAATGCATTTCCACTAAAGGGAGTGTGAACCTTAAAAACAGGTTCATTCTCCCTTCCCTCAGTGATATGAGATCTGTGGGGCATCATTTTGCAAAATAGGATCAGTTTCTTCTACGCTGAAAAAGAGGTGGCAGCTAATCGCGCTCCCTTGATACCTTCACAGCTGCTGTGGGCAGTCCCGCAGCCCCGACCTCCACTCGTGGCTTTCGGAGGGACTCAGGCCTTTGTCACACGCAGAGCTTTGGACCTGGGTTTCATCGGCAGCACCTCCACCATGATCAGCTCCTCAACAAGCCTGCAGTTGTTTCCTGAGTAAGCATCAGGCTAATTCCCGGGTGGCTGAGCTGGTAAAGAATCTGCCTGCAATGCAGGAGACCCCAGTTCGATTCCTGGGTCAGGAAGATCCCCTGGAGGAGGGCACGGCTACCCACTCCAGTATTCTTGCCTGGAGAATCCCATGGACAGAGAAGCCTGGCGGGCTACAGTCCACCGGGTCACAAAGAGTCAGACACGACTGAGCGACTTTCACTTCACTTCACTCCACATGTCTGACGCTGCTCTTCCAAGTCATGCGTTACAGGGTGTGCTCTATATTGTCAAGGATTTCCCCCCAGCACCTGCCAATGACTGTCGTCTGCTTGGACACAGCACCTTCAACACGCAGCAGGAGTTATTCTTTGTCCCTTAGAAGTGCTCCTTCAACTGCGCTAACTGCCTCATGTACACACACAACTGTGTGTTCTCACCACTTGCTTTTTTAAAAATCACCATCTGAATTTCGTCTGTCATCATCGTGTTCCCCTTCTCACTAGCAACATGCTCATGGCTTCTGCACTTGTCAGATATTACAGTGTTATCAGTATTCTTAAAATAACTCAAATCTAAGCATAGAGGCAGGAACCAGTTTCCAGGACTTGGTGCTGGACCTCTGGTGACCGTCAATGCCACCTACTGGTGCCGCTCAGAACTGACAGCTCTTTCCTTGTCTGAAGGGTTCAGTTCGGTTCAGTTCAGTCGCTCAGTCGTGTCCGACTCTTTGCGACCCCATGAATCGCAGCACGCCAGGTCTCCCTGTCCATCACCAACTCCCGGAGGTCACTCAGACTCACGTCCATCGAGTCAGGGATGCCATCCAGCCATCTCATCCTCTGTCGTCCCCTTCTCCTCCTGCCCCCAATCCCTCCCAGCATCAGAGTCTTTTCCAATGAGTCAATTCTTCGCATGAGGTGACCAAAGTACTGGAGTTTCAGCTTTAGCATCAGTCCTTCCAAAGAACATCCAGGGCTGATCGCCTTTAGAATGGACTGGTTGGATCTCCTTGCAGTCCAAGGGACTCTCAAGAGTCTGAAGGGTTAGGTTTTCTTTTTAGTACCTCAGAGCTCACAAGTTGGTTCTTGAGTAGAGAAGATTTAGCATAAATAATTGATTAATTTAACAACCATCCCAGCAATCGGTACTTCTGTTTAAGGCCTTCCATGTTTATAGAACATACTGTCAACTCTAAAACTATTCACACGTGCTAAGAACCACGTTTATAAAAATTCTCATTGTAAAGGTGAGCCAAGATTCACTCTTATTCCAGAGCATTAAAATAATGTAAAGAAGTTACTCCAGTCTTGCGTAGAGCCCGTTCATTCAGATACACGTCCGTGCTTCCAGATCCACGAAACACATCACGTACAACGGAATAGACTGGAGGGAGTGTGAGGCAGGAGATCTCCTTTACTTAAAAACAGCCAGAATCAGGGCTCAAAAGCAACGATTCACGGCACTGGTAGCAGAGACAGGCGAGCTGAGGACGGCACTCTGAGCACCCCAGCCTGAGAATGAAGCGGAGTCCTGGAGAGGAACGAAGCTTCTCCGAAGGTTCCATGTGATGCTGTGTTCCAGGGAACAGACTGTTGTTATTCCAATTTGTGGGGCTTCCCAGGTGGTGCTAATGATAAAGAACCTGCCTACCAGCACAGGAGATGTAAGAGACCCGGGTTCGATCCCTGAGTTGGGAAGATCCCCTGCTGGAGGGCATGGCAACCCACTCCAGTGTTCTGGCCCCAAGAATCCCATGGACAGCGGACCCTGGCAAGCTGCAGTCCCCGGGGTCACAGAGAGTCAGACACGACTGAAGCGACTTAACACGCACGCACACATACATTTCAATTTGTAACACAAGAAAGGCTGGGGAACCAGCTACCTCCCAACATAGATTTTGCTTACAAAGAACTTTCAAATCGATACATCCTTTGACCTTCTTAACACCATAAGGGTGTCAAAGCAAGCGTCATCCCTTTACCACACAGGTAAGGCCACCTGACCACAGATAGGAAAGCAGGGACTGACACCCACATCCTCTCAGCCTGCTTCGTCCATGGGGCATCCCAGAGAACACCCGTCTGCTCTCACACACAGAAGCCTGGACTGTCCCCTCCCATCCTCGGCATCGCAGAGACTTCCACAGCTGCTGAAACTCTACCGGCAGAATGAAAGCAATTGTGTCCGCGTCTTACTTGCTTTATTTAAAACCAAAAACTGTCACGCAATATTTATGCAAAAGTTCCAGAAAATAAGGAGAAAGCTTGGGAGCCAATGACCTCAGGAGACAGCTGACTTTCTGCAGACACCAAGTCAGAATGGTCCACTCCAATCAGTGCAGACCAAGGCCTGGGAGTAGAGCCCCTCCACACTGACCAATGGGCTTTATAAATACATATAAATTACATTAAAATCGGAACTATGGCCACTCAAATCTACATAAGCAATGTGGTAACAAAAGACCCTGCCAGCAACATCACTATTACATGGTTACAAACTGTATCTCCTCCAGAGACTGTATGTCACACGAAGATTATTCTAATTATATTCCCTTTTTAAACTGGTTTGAAAAGTGGTTCTTTCCGGCTTCTAACCAAATATTTACTCTGTTTGAAAGTAGGATTATGCAATGAAACAAATGTCAAGAGACTTTCAGTCCCAATAAACCAAAAAGCTCTAAAAGACAGAACATTTTCAGCACTGGCTTTTTTTATGGTGAAGGAAGTGATAAATCCAGGAGTTAAAATGAAGAGTTTACATTTGAAAACAAACCACTGGGTTAAGTATTCGCTCCTCCTGTCCTTACACCTCTTAAATCCACAGTGTTCCTTCATAGACTGATGGTCGGCATAATAACCTCTGTGAGGGCAAAGACCACGTCGGCTTCATTAACTCACTGATGTCTGGAGCCTCAGCAAAGGGAACAGTGACTGGGCACATGGTACAGCCTCAATAAATACCTGGTGAATGAGTGGACACACTATAAACTCACTAGCACGTTCTCAATCATGAGGAGATACTCCGTCTAGTTTCTTCTTAGCCTTACTTGTGTGTGGCTGTGCTGGGTCTCTCTTGCCGGGTGCCAGCTCTCTGTAGTTGCAGTGAGCAGGGGCCCCTCTCGAGTTGTGGTGTGTGGGCTTCTCATTGCAGACATTTCTCTTGGGCTTCCCTCATAACTCAGTTGGTAAAGAATCTACCTGCAGTGCAGGAGACCTGGCTTCAATCCCTGGGTCAGGAAGATCTCCTGGAGAAGGACATGGCAACCCACTCCAGTTTTCTTGCCTGGAGAATCCCATGGACAGATGGCACGTGGAATCTTCCCAGACCAGGGATCGAACCCCTGGTCCCCTGCGTTGGCAGGCAGATTCTTAACCACTGGACCACCAGGGAAGTCCCAGGCTAGTTTTAATACTAATAAGAGAGACTGAATTCAAATCCTCCAAAAAAATCGATGGCTTGTCTCCCCACTTTGCTAACCAGGTCACTGGAATAATCAGATTCCTATTTCTATGCCCAGCCATTTTAAGTAAAAAGAGAATTTCCCAGTGATGACTCTAACAGGAAGCTTTTGAGCGCACTGGGGGTTTAACTTCTCTTTTTTTCTTTCTAAAACAGTGAGAGAGGCAGAATAATAAAACTGCTCTTTGACAAAGGATAATAATGCAGAGAAAGTGGAGGTACATTCATAACGCCAACTAGACTAAGAAGAGGAAAAAGGGACAATCAATTTTACTGCTGAAAATACAGCATGGTCCCAGTGGAGAGATTTCACTGAGACATGAATTAGGACAACGGAGACCCTAGAGAATCTTTTCCCCATTCCTCTAACATTGTTTCTAGCAAAATCTATACATGGAGACTCCTGGAGAGCCTGATTTGAAAATACAGTGGTTTTGATGTGTAATTTTATGGCACCTCTTTAAATAATGCATTGTCTTTTCTGGCCAAGTCGCTTCAGTCACGTCCGACTCTGTGTGACCCTACGGACTGTGGCTGGCCAGGCTCCTCTGTCCGTGGGGATTCTCCAGGCAAGAATACTGGAGTGGGTTGTCATGCCTTCCTCCAGAGGATATTCCCGACCCAGGGACTGAACCCGAGTCTCTTACATCTCCTGCATTGGCAGGCGGATTCTCTACCACGAGTGCCACTTGGGAAGCCCATTGTCTTTAGTGTCTGAGCTTATTTTGAGCAGAGCTGAGCATGGAATGGTCATGCCGCATGAAGGGCTGCCCACCAGCATCACACCTCACCCATGACTCCTCCAAGCAACGTGCAGACAGCAGGACTGGAAAGTAACATCCTCGGAAAGACAATCATCAGAGCTAGTCAGGGTTGTTAGGGCAACGAGCTTCAGACAGGAAAGCGTCTCAGAGGCCCCTCTTACATTTAAATATATTACCATGAATATTTATGTATTTACTATATATAATAGAAACATAACATACATAAGGATAGTAATAAAAAATTATTAAGAGAGTAGTCAGAGCCTTCAAAACATGGTTCATTTGGGAAGTCTTGACATAAAATAAAATAGGAACACACCAATAAACAATAATAGAAACTTGGGGCTTTCCTGGTGGCTCAGTGGAAAAGAATCTGCCTGCCAACACAGGAGACATGGGTTTGCTCCCTGATCCAGGAAGATCCCACATGCCCCGGAGCAACTAAGTCCATGAGCCGTAATTATTGAGCTTGTGCTTAGAGCCTGGGAGCCATAACTCCTGAGCCCGAGCACAGCAAGCAGAGAAAAGCTCGAGCAGCGATCAGGACCCAGCACAGCCAAAAATAAACAAGTAAAATGATTTTTTAAAAATAGTAATAATAGACAATAGTAGTTCTGTCATATATCATACTTTACAAAACACCTCTCTATGTTATTTCATCTGATTCTCACATCCAACCCAGTGATTTGTAGCTACTTCACCTCCATTTTTCAGAACAGGAAACTGAGCGCCAGAGAGGTCCTCTGACTTGGGGTCTGTATCTTTCTCCCCAGCACACGCTCTCCCAGTGAGGCGGATAAACGAATCGATGCCGGCATCACCGGCACAGCCCAGCGTGAAGCTGTGTTGCCAGTTTCATAAGGTACAACTCTCAACACCAGAACTGTTCTCGTTTGTAATTCACTTTATATTAAGTTCTTTATATAACATACTTCTTTTAAGACTCCAACAGCTTAAATGAGCTTTTGGGGCTTCTCTGATGGCTCAGATGGTAAAGAATCTGCCTGCAAAGCAACAGAGCTGGGTTCGATCCCTGGGTCAGGAAGATCCCCTGGAAAAGGGAATTGCCATTCCCCACCCACTCCAGTATTCTTGCCTGGAAAATCCCAAGGATAAAGAGCTTGGCTGGCTACAGTCCAGGGGTTGCAAAGAGTTGGACATGACTTGGCAACTAACATTTTCACTTTCTACTTTGAAGGGCTTAGGATTCTGTGAGTGTAGCTTATACGAAATTTTATTCTACAAACTACCATGAAATTCTATTACACTTACACGAAATCAGCTTGGGAAACCGTGTAACTCTGATTATGGCTCCACTCTTGAGTTAATAAAATGGTCCCAGTTAATTCCTCAACTGTTTTTACTTGGAATACTCAATACTTTCTCACAAAAAAATAATACTGAAATGCTTCCTTCATGTAGACTAGGAGGGAACAGACATCAGGGACATAGTTAGTGGTTTGGAATTTTCTCTCTCTGTTTTGTTCACATCCAACTCAACCCTCAAAATTCCACGTGCATTTCAGGAGTACATGTCCCCTCCTGTTTGCAGTGGTTTCCTCATTATTAGTCCCTCTGGGGGACCGGGAACACATCTGTCTGCAGACAAGAGCCAGCTGCTCCACGAGGGCTCCACCAAGCCCTGGCACAGGGCACCTACCCCTCCTCGGTGGAGGCGGGCTCTCCATCTGCATACTACCTGCCAAGGTTAAGCCACCAAGGGAGCTACGCTAATACTACTTTTCATTCTTCTTTTATAATTTTATTTATTTTTGGCTGTGCTGGGTCTTCGTGGCTGCACAAGCTTTTCTCTAGTTGCGGCGAGTGGGGGCTACTCTCCAGGTGCAGTATGTGGGCTTCTCACCGTGGAGGCTTCTCATTTCAGAGTCCAGGCTCTAGGGCATGCGGGATTCAGCAGCTGTGGCCCCCGGGCACTAGGGCACCGGCTCAGTAGGTGTGGTGCGTGGGCTTAGTTGCTCCTCCGCCCGTGGTATCTTCCCAGATCAGGGATTGAACCCATGTCTCCTGCTTGGCAGGGGCACTCTTTCCCACTGGGCCAGGGAAGTCCTACTTTTCACTCTCAACAGAAAGCCTATGCCACAGAGAACCCCAAACTTTGGGTGCCAGACAGCAGCGCCTCAAGACGGATAAGAGTCCAAAAGTAAAAACCAAGCATTTTCTTTTCCATCCTGTCCAAGTGGTATGATTGCAACATCTTGTTTCTGAGTCTCTCCTTTATGAAGACAAGCAACCGAAATCCAGCTTCAGAGAATTACTGGTGACCGAGCAGACAGCAAGCTTAACAACTTTGCTCTGGGAGGGACGAGGGAGGTAAGGCAGAAGGGAAACCTGAGAGGAAGCCTTTCATCACGTCTGAACATCATCTTATGGGTACTGCTTCACTGCTCTCTACGGAAGGAACATCACCTACGAGCCAGAGTAACGCCTCAAAACACAACTGGACGCCACACCTTTCAAGGCCAACTTTACAATCAAAGCGCACATTTTAGAGGCATGTTTTTTTTCATCGGTTGCTTTAGTGAAATGACAGGGGCAAAAGCAGGTACCAGAACTTTGGGCAGTGTGGGAGGGGTGTGTGTGCGTGTGTGTGTGCACACACTAGGAGTGGAAAGGCAAGCAGTCTCATCTCCAGCTCCATGTGGTTAAAGAAGATACAACATATGACAGGGAAGAGTCCTGCTCAAGGATTTTTAATATGCTAGCTTCAAGGTCTTTTTCTCTTTTTTTGGAATGCTTTGAATTCCAGATGTTTGTGTTTTAATTTTTTAAAAATCTCCTGTTTTGCAATACTATCCACTTTGAAGGCCATTTCTGTAAAAACAAGTAATTCTCTGGAAATAAAATCTAAAAGTGAGCAGATAGCTTTATTCGAGGTCCTCTTTGGAGCAAGGACAGTCAGTCTACTGATGGAGAGTCAGTCCCCAGCCTACAAATCACCCGACGCAGATGCACACAGGGGCTTATCTTTGAATTAGCGCCCCAGCCACCCCTCTCCCGACCACGTTCAGGCCTGTCCTGCTCCCTCCCATATTCTCCCGCAGGAAGGGTTACACACTGCTTCAGGGGGATGGGAGGCTGTCAACACGGGGGGTCCCTAAGGGTCTCCTGGTTCTACCTAAACTCCCCCGGGGAGGGTGCCTGTTCACACGGTGCTTCTCCTGCCATTTTCTCGGGCTCCGATTAAGTCCCCATCAGACTTGTCTCTGCCTGAGAATGGCCTCTGCTTCCCAACGTGCCTGTCTCAGAACCTGGCTGGGTGACAGCTAAGTTCTGATGTTTATCATCACCTCCCGCTCAGCGACAGACTCTGAGCAATGCTGGAGCGTTTGCTGTCCTCCGCCGAGAACCACAGCACTCTCACTAAATGTTAGGCAGGCCATCTGAGTCTCCCAAGCGCTGTCACCACTGCCAAGAACAAGGGGAGGGCAGGTATTCTGCCGAAGACCACAGCTTTAGAATACACGCCATGCAGTCAGCCCTGATCTAGGCATCTTTTCTGCCTCCTCCTCAACTGCTCAAGCACACAGCCTCAGCCTGCCTCCACTCTCTCCTCTGTAAAATGACAAGGACCACGGCTGTGCTCGTGGTGAGAGCAGCATCTTATAACTGAAGGACTTCAGGGGACAATTCTTGCTGCTTCCATGAGATAAGACCAGGAAATCATCTGCATACATTTTTTTCAGCTTCCTTTGTAAAGAAACAATATTGCTAATTTAATCCCTATTTTACTGCAGGAACTGATTCCGCTAGAGGGACAGAGCTGCTTCGAAAGGGGCCCATTCCCAGACCAGCAGTCTTCTACTGTGTCAGATCTACAGTTTCAAGAAATCTGGTACTTAATCAGCCAGTCTTAATTTTGGCCATCCATTTATTAAAATGAAAAATTTAAGTTTACATAAATATATTCTTAAAAAACGTTTTTAAAAAGATTATCTTGAGTGATAGAGATACTGGACCCCAAGTTTTCTAAATCCTGAAACAGAAATTAAACAACTCTTCTCAAATCCCCCAGATATGCTTCTTGCTTCCCTGGTAGCTCAGTTGGTAAAGGATCTGCTTGCAATGTAGAGACCCAGGTTTGATTCCTGGGTTGGGAAGATTCCCTGGAGAAGGAAATGGCAACCCACTCCAGTATTCTTGCCGGGAGAATCCCATGGACTGTAGCCTGCCAGGCTCCTCTGTCCATGGGGTCCCAAGAGTTGGACACGACTTAGTGACTAAACCACCACCACCAAATATAAGGGCGAAGCAGACCGTCTCCACCCTCAGAACTGAGGCAAACCTTGCATTGTTCTAGAAGACGCCTCCTTGGATAAAGCCGTCTGCGGATGAAGATATAAAATAAAGCATTGTTCCATTGGTATAGAACGGCCCAGTTGCAGACCTAAAGATCGGGCTGTTCACTGCTCTGGTTCCATGAAAGGAAGGGTACAGGTCTCTACATTTGTTATATGTAAGGAGATTAACTAGGCCCAGGTAGGCCAAGAGATACCGGTTTGAGTCTGGGGGTGGAGGGCTGTGGGGAAAAGCTCAGAATACGACAGCCAGTTGACTAGGGAGCACGTAATTTGTACTTTATTTCCAGACAGGAGGCCAGGTTAACCTCACCCTGTACTGCTGGTTCCTGGACCTCACACCCCTGCCCAATTCCCACTCAGATGTGAACATCCAGTCCCGGTGACATGATTTACCCAGTGAAACTGCATAGAAACCCTCTTTAACAGCTGCAGAGACCTGAGAAGATATTCACATTCAGGCCACACAGGAAGGGGCCCTGGCTGCGAGGAAGAGGGTTGTGATCCATTAGTGATGTCTGTGTGGACAGGGCACAAAAGAGGAAGGGGCCCTGGCTGCGAGGAAGAGGGTTGTGATCCATTAGTGATGTCTGTGTGGACAGGGCACAAAAGAGGAAGGGGCCCTGGCTGCGATCCATTAGTGATGTCTGTGTGGACAGGGCACAAAAGAGGAAGGGGCCCTGGCTCTGGGGAGGAGAGCTGTGATCCATTAGTGATGTCTGTGTGGACAGGGCACAAAAGAGGAAGGGGCCCTGGCTGCGAGGAAGAGGGTTGTGATCCATTAGTGATGTCTGTGTGGACAGGGCACAAAAGAGGAAGGGGCCCTGGCTCTGGGGAGGAGAGCTGTGATCCATTAGTGATGTCTGTGTGGACAGGGCACAAAAGAGGAAGAGGCCCTGGCTGCGGGGAGGAGAGCTGTGATCCATTAGTGATGTCTGTGCAGACAGGGCACAAAAGAGGAAGGGGCCTTGGCTGCGAGGAAGAGGGTTGTGATCCATTAGTGATGTCTGTGTGGACAGGGCACAAAAGAGGAAGGGGCCCTGGCTCTGGGGAGGAGAGCTGTGATCCATTAGTGATGTCTGTGTGGACAGGGCACAAAAGAGGAAGGGGCCCTGGCTTCGAGGAAGAGGGTTGTGATCCATTAGTGATGTCTGTGTGGACAGAGCACAAAAGAGGAAGGGGCCCTGGCTCTGGGGAGGAGAGCTGTGATCCATTAGTGATGTCTGTGCAGACAGGGCACAAAAGAGGAAGGGGCCTTGGCTGCGAGGAAGAGGGTTGTGATCCATTAGTGATGTCTGTGTGGACAGGGCACAAAAGAGGAAGGGGCCCTGGCTGCGAG
This sequence comes from Bubalus kerabau, assembly GCF_029407905.1. Lineage (NCBI taxonomy): Eukaryota > Metazoa > Chordata > Mammalia > Artiodactyla > Bovidae > Bubalus > Bubalus kerabau. Next base: position 7,351,835 of record NC_073625.1, on the reverse strand, counting down.
GAAGAGGGTTGTGATCCATTAGTGATGTCTGTGTGGACAGAGCACAAAAGAGGAAGGGGCCCTGACTGCGGGGAGGAGAGCTGTGATCCATTAGTGATGTCTGTGCAGGTGCAGGCATAGGAGTGGTCTTGTGCTCCTTGGCGACAGACCATTTAAACGCCTCTCAATTGGATCTGCATATTTTTCCCTCAGAGTGTGCCCAGACAGTCACTCGTGTCCAACTCTTTGCCACCCCATGGACTGTAGCCCGCCAGGCTCCTCTGTCCATGGGATTCTCTGGGCAAGAATACTGGAGTGGGGTGCCAGCTCCTCCTCCAGAGGATCCCTCAGAGGGTAAGCATTTCAAAAATATCTCATGGTCTAATCCATTCTTGTGCATTTAAAAAAATTTTTCAGGGTCTTAATTTTTAAATTTACTTGTAATCTTTAAATTTGTAAATTTGTAGCAATGAGGTAATTTTCTAAAAGGGAATTTGTTATGGGTGAACTTGATTTCATAAAAATCAAATGTAAACATTTGTATTTACACCCAAAATATCCAAAGTAGACTAGTCAGTCATGATAAAATGTACTATGTGATGCTATTAAGTAACTGGTCAATACAAATGTATATTAGTTTATATAGAAAAATGGTTGAATAGGTAGGGAGGCAGGTCAGATGGATGGATAAATGGATAGATAGCTTTTGGATGATTAACACATGCTCATATAGTTAAAAAAAATCATTGTTAACAAAGATAAATACTACATGTCTGACTCTTTGTGACCCCGTGGACTGTAGCCTACCAGGCTCCTCCGTCCATGGAATTTACTAGGCAAGAACACTGGACTGGGTTGCCATTTCCTTCTCCAGGGGATCCTCCTGACCCAGGGATCGAACCCGGGTCTCTCACATTGCAGGCAGATGCTTTACCATCTGAGCCACCAGTGATTTGGATACATTTTCATTAAAAAGTTATATTTTTCAAATACTGGGGGGAAGAAGCCTCTCACTTTACAGATAAGGAAAAACAGAATCCTGCAGACACAGAGTGAGGATGAAAGCCCCGGTCTTCTGGGTCACTTACCGTGTTTGCTCTCATTCTGCTTCCACAGCACAAAAGTCTCCTCCAAGTCCACAACCCCTTATGAACAATAATGAAATCCAACCAGTTCTGAATGTACACAACTTATCCTCAGGAGAAAACATGACTTGGACTACTATGAGGCCATTTACAGTATTTACCGTCACTGATCAGAGTGTAACTAAGCCCTACTGGTGGAGAAGGTGATGGCACCCCACTCCAGTACTCTTGCTTGGAAAATCCCATGGACGGAGGAGCCTGGTGGGCTGCAGTCCATGGGGTCGCTAAGAGTCGGACACGACTGAGTGACTTCACTTTCACTTTTCACTTTCATGTATTAGAGAAGGAAATGGCAACCTACTCCAGTGTTCTTGCCTGGAGAATCCCAGGGACGGGGGAGCCTGGTGGGCTGCCATCTCTGGGGTCGCACAGAGTTGGACACGACTGAAGCGACTTAGCAGCAGCAGCAGCAAGCCCTACTGGGGATACTACACATTACACTGTATAGACACAGCATTTCTTTTATAAAGTCTGAAAAAATCTGAAATCTAAAACGCATCTGGCCCAGGGGTTTGGATAACGGAGGGCAGGCCAGTACTGCTGAGCCCTCCGCCTTCAGGGTGTGGTGGGCAGTGAAAGTCAAAGTCGCTCAGTTGTGTCCGACTCTTTGCGACCCCACGGACTATACAGTCCATGGAATTCTCCAGGCCAGAATACTGGAGTGGGTAGCCTTTCCCTCCTCCAGGGGATCTTTCCAACTCAGGGATCGAACCCAGGTCTCCCACACTGAAGGTGGATTCTTTACCAGCTGAGCCACCAGGGAAAGAAAGGTATGCTTTTCATTTCTGGGGCTCAAAAAAAGGCAGGTGTTTTTAATTCCTGGGGCTTCCCTGGTGGCTCAGTGGTAAAGAATCTGCCTGCCAATGCAGGAGATGTGAGTTCGATCCCTGGGTTGGGAAGATCCCCTGGAGGAAGAGATGGCAACCCAGCCCAGTATTTTTGCCTGGAGAATCCCATGGACGGAGGAGCCCGGCAGGCTACAGTCCATGGAGTCGCCAAAGAGTTGGTCACAACTTAGCGACTGAACAACAACAATTTTTAATCTCCAGTTTTTACAGAGGAGAAGACGGAGGCTCCAAGAGGTTCTGAGATTTGTCTGCCGGCCCTCAGGAGAAGCCGGGTCACACAGACTCAGCACTGCCAGGCGCAGGGCAGACACCAAGCGGTCTGGCTGAGGCAGCAGCAGGGCTGGGATGTAAGCTGTGGGCATGCTGCCTCGATCCCCTCTCCACTCCTTGCTCACTCCCTCTCCTCTCTCTTTCTCCCTGTTTTCTTACAGAAGAAAGTCTACTGTTTAATTTGAAAGCCAGCAACATCTGGATCTAAAGCATTCCTGCTTTAGGAGGGAAAAAAGCAAAACCTTGAATCCCCAGGGTGTGATGGTGAGGGTGCAGCTGGTTCCTCCCCAGCAGAAGACAGGGCCGGGCCCCGCCTCTAACACAGGCCCCACCCAGCCACGGGCCAGCCCCCTCCAGTCCAAGAACACACCTGGTTTCACATCCCAGACAGCGGCTCTGAGGATGGAGTGGGATCCTGAAACCAAGTCCTCCGGCAGCTGTCCAGGGACACCTGCATGTAAAGGGTCAAATTCCTGACCCCAGCCACAATTGCCCCAGTTACCAGCACAAAAGCAAACCTGTCTTTTCACCGAATAATATCCCAGGCTCCTGGCTACACCTTTAGGATGTTCTGCTTTCGCCTCTTGGCATCCTCTTAAGGTGATTTCATCTTATTCAAAATATTAGTGGGTAAAGAGAGCAGATGGGGTTTCTCTGGTGGCTTAGAAGGTAAAGAATCCACCTGCAATGCAGGAGGCTCAGGTTCGATCCCTGGATTGGGAAGATTCCTCTGGAGGAGGAAATAGCAATCCACTCCAGTATTCTTGCCGCAAGAATTCCATGGACAGAGGAGCCTGGCGGGCTACAGTCCATGGGGTCGCAAAGAGCTGGACACAACTGAGCAACTAACACTTTCATTTTCAAAGAGAGTGGATAATGAAGGATTAACAGTGGGATTTGCCCTGAGTCCTACATGGGCCCAAAGGGGCCCCAGACTATATGTCTATCACAATGTCTCCCACCTCCATACTTTCATAAGACAATCAGAGCAGAGCTGAAAAGGCACCAGCTGGTACAAATGCAGAGATCCAGCCCACTCCTGTTGTTCAGTTACTAAGTTGTGTCTGACTCTTTGTGACTTCATGGACTGCAGCACACCAGGCTTCCCTGTCCTCCACTGTCTCCCAGGGTTTGCTCAGATTCTTGTCCATTGAGTCGGTGATGCCATCCAACCATCTCATCCTCTGTCGTCCCTTCTCCTGCTGTCTTCAGTCTTTCCCAGCATCAGGGTCTTTCCCAATGAGTCAGCTCTTCTCACCCAGGTGGCCGAAGATTGGAGCTTTTTATGATTCTGGAAAATCGACTGTTCTTTAAATCCTCCCATGGTTATTCAGATAAGCATTATGATCACAAACTTCAATAAAAATGCTTGATAGTTTTTCTTTTCATAATAAATTTTAGGCCTTGTGTAGACAATGAAATTTTAAAGACATGACCATATCCTTTTATTGATAGATACTATGGTTAAATTTATATATTTTCTTGGGCTCTAAAGTCACTGCAGAGAGGGACTGCAGCCATGAAATTAAAAGATGATTGTTCTTTAGAAGAAAAGCTATGAGAAACCTAGACGATATATTAAAAAGCAGGACATCATTTTGCCAACAAAGGTTCCTATAGTCAGAGCTATGGTTTTTCCAGAAGTCGTGTACAGATGTGAAAGCTGAACCACAAAAAAGGCTGAGCACCAAAGAACTGATGCTTTCAAATTGTGGTGCTGGAGAAGACTCTTCAGAGTCCCTTAGATTGCAAGATCAAATAAGTCAATCCTAAAGGAAATCAACCCTGAATATTCACTGGAAGGAGTGATGCTGAAGCTCCAATAATTTGGCCACCTGATGCAAAGAGCCAACTCATTGGAAAAGACCCTGATTCTGGGAAAGATTTAAGGCAAAAGGAGAAGAGGGTGGCAGAGGATGAGATAGTTAAATAGCAACACTCACTCAATGGACATGAATCTGAGAGAACTCTGGGAGACAGTGAAGAACAGGGAAGCCTGGTGTGATGCAGTTCATGGGATCACAAAGAGTTGGACACGACTTAGTGACTGAACAACAATGGTTAAGTTATGGCTGCAACACAGAAATCTTTACAGCGAAAGTCTGGACTGCATTTTGGAAACATGCATTGTCTCAGCTTCTCACCAGAGTTCTTTCCCAAGGAGCAGATCTGGAGAAAACAACGAATCTGTACATTGGAATTATGATGGGAGTGGGAGTTAAGTCAGATATAGGAAAACAAGGACTTTCAGAGATTTGGGGGCAGATTAGTCTCTTCGGGCGTTAGTCTGTGGATGTGCACACAGAAATCATACTCATGTCGTAAAATGAAATAATTCCACAAGAAAAAGCTTTGCAAACTCTAAATCAAAATGTGTGTATTTTATTCTTTAATATAAAATCAGCTTCCCTGGCGGCTCAGACGGTAAGGAATCCGCCTGCAATGCAGGAGATCGGGGTTCAATCCCTGGGTGGGGAAGATACGCTGGAGAAAGAAATGGCAACCCACTCCAATATTCCTGCTTGGAGAATCCCATGGACAGAGGAGCCTGATGGGCTTACAGTCCACGGGTTGCAAAGAGTCAGACACGACTTAGCAACTAAGCACACATATAAAATCAACTTACATCTCCACCTGAAGGAGCATGAGAAATCCTTGATGTTTCTAAACCAGACTCAGACTAGTCTTTACGGCTAATGCATTCTGACGTATGGCAGAAACCAGCACAAGATGGTAAAGCAATTATCCTTCATTAAACAGACAAACAAACCAGCAACTCCTCCAGCATTTGGTTCCTGTCTATGCTGATGACACGCTCATGCCCCTAGGCATCCAAGCATGGAAACCTGTGCTAGAGACCTCGATCTGATGCAAGAATGCAAGGCCTACTCTCATGCAAGAATGGTCAGTTCCTCTGAAAACAAATCTGCTCAGGTCAGCCCCTTGCTCAGAAATCACTGACAACTGGCAACTGTTCTTGCACAACAGGTCGCCCCCAAGACCCTCCCTGTCTGGCCCCACCCGTCCTTCACTCCAACCCTGCCTCTGCACGCCAGCCACCCCAGCCACACAGCCCTGCCCAGCGGTCTCTCTGCTGGAACCTCTAGCCCCAGGCACCCTGTGCGGTCACCTCCAGCTCCGAGTCCCTGCAGAGCCATTCTGCCCACCGCCCCCCACCCCCCCACCCCGGTGATGCTCACGTCCCTGGGCTAAGAGCACAGAAACACACCCCGGTCCCTGGACCACTGCTTCCGCTTGAAATAACACTTTATGTGAAGTCTCTCTAGCTTCCTCGGTTATGAAGTCCACAACAGCAGTGATCCTATTTTTACTCCTATGGTGTAATCTCAGTCCTGGTACATAACGGTACTTCTTCACTGAACGAGTAAATCAATCCATCTTGGGGTCTTCTCCTCCATGTACCCCCCCCTCCACCCCCACTCAACATCCTCCAAGAAGTAAAGAGCACACCCAGCGCCAGAGGGCCAGAGCCCTCACAGAAGCCAGGCCGCTGCAAATCCCCTGCTAGCTCTCCGGGTAATTAAGTTCTTGGCAGAAGAAATAACTTCATCATTTAGTTTTATTATTCTTCCAAACCACAATCCCAGAAGCAAATCGCGTTTGAGCTCTTGTAAATGACCTGACACCTCAGAGAATTCATTCTAGCTCCGAGGACAGAGCTCTTGTTGTGTGGAGGCCAACGGCTGTTGCACAAACCAGCCAGACCCTATGAAACCAACGGGCCCTGACGCTTCATCCTCAAAAGGGGTCAGGTCAGCCCCTTGCTCAAAAATCATTGACAACTGCCAACCATTCTTGCACAACAGGTCACCCACAAGACCCTCCCTGTCTGGCCCCATCCACCCTTCACTCCATCACTGCGGTGAAGCGGGGGGGACTCATGAGGACACAGTCTAGATCCCGGAGGAGCCGGTGTTCCAGGCCCAGCAAACCACAGCCTTAACCACCAGACCTGGCCCTGCCCGCCCTGGTGAGGGGAGTTGGCTGCGGTGTGCACACGCCAGTCCCGGAGGCTACGGGACCAGGAGCTCCGCCGTCCACCAGCCGGCCCTTCGAGAAAGACCCTGCCGACCCATTACAGAAAAATGTAACAGGAAAATAATAACCCTGGGGATGTCTTAACAATGCACAGTTTTCTATTTAGAGTTCTCTCCTCACAACTTCTCCCATGAAAAAGGGGGCTCTATGTTGTTTGTGAGGAAGCAGGTGAGTCCATCCCTCTAAGGAATAACCGCAGGGCCTTCAAGGCAGGAGGAACCTTTTCCAGAAAAGCCCCTTTAGGATCCCGATGCCCCGGGGCCCCGACACCACTGTCTCCCTGTCGTGAAGTTCCGCATGGTTTAGAGACATGACTCACAGGCGCTTTCTGCTCTGCAAGGGGTGCAGCCGGCCCGCAGCCTCGGCCCGGCGTCCCCGCCTCTGCCGCCTTGTCGCCCACGTTCCCGGTCTCCCAGGCACTGGGCGCTCGCCCCTCAGAGGACGGCAGCTTTGATTTCGAGCTGCTGCTGAGCTCTCCAGGCTGAGCTTTTCTGAGGAGAAACAAACGTGAAATTATCAAAACACATCCTGCAGTAAAGACAGCTTTCCCCCAAGTGGATGTCTACGTTCAAATGACATGAACGGTGTTGATGCCAGGCTGAGCCCTTGCGAGATATTTAAAGACATTAACCAAGTCCTCACAGCAGCCCTGGGGGCAGGGTGCGGTTACCCTGGCTTTGCTGTAAGAGGCTCAGGATAACTGTTATCCCGCATCCAAGGCCCGGCAGCGGCCAGGACTGGAATCCAGGCCTGCCCGGCTCCCGCATCAGAAGCTGAACAGCCTTCCTTTTGTTTGGGAATAGAGCAGACAGCTTTCGCGTCCTCAGCAGCACAGAGCCCCTTTTTTTTTTTCCCTGTGCGCCCACCTACGGCTGTGAAGTCACAGCCCTGAGGCACGGGACAGAGGCCTCCGTCTGCTCCCGCTTCTCCTCTCATGCAGGGCTGCCCACACTCGGGGGCAGGGGGCCCAGAAGCCACCCTAGCACCCAGCAGAGGCAACCCATGCCCTGCCCCGTGTCTGCCACCCGTGACCTCCCTGTGTCTGCAGTGATTATGTCACTTCCTCACTCAGCACCTCCTCACTGTCCATAGAATGAGATCCAGACTCCTAAATCTGGCCTTCAAGGCATGAGAGAGCACCACCCCCATCACCCACATGCACCCCAAACACGCAGAAGGATTCACCATCATCCCACGTATCAAATACACTCTATCGAGGGGTCCTGAGGACCTCCTCTCTGCCTTCTCCCACCTGACCTCCTACAGCTGGAAAACCACTTACCTTTCCAGGTTCTCCCCCTGGGATCAGGATGGGAGCCCCCAGGCTGGCCTGAGTCACAGCACACACACAGCCCACGTGGCCGCCTGTATCTCCTCCTGGACTGCAGGCTCCCGGACCGTCCCTGAGCACCCAGCATGGACAGACCCCCTAGGGACTGCTCTCCTCAGCGGCCGCCCGGGAGCCTGCAGCCCGAGGGGGTTGCGGGGCCACACTCACTCCCATGACTGTGCTGCTCTTGCTCAAGGTTAGGGAAGCCCAGGGTCACTGGGAACCACGTCCACGACGTCCCGGGGGGATGCAGAACAGCCGACGAGGTGGCCTCGTGAGTGAAGGGGGTCCCCCAGAGTCAGAAGGGAGAACTTTCCAGAAACTGGATGCCACCGCGTGCCCTTGAGGCCCACCTGGCCCTCCCACAGGCTCTATCAGCCAAGAAGCGTGGCGGTCCCTGGCTGTGCTCTCCCGGCCCCGCGGGTCCACACCTGAGCTCCGGCGTCTCCTGCTCGGCCTTCAGCCTCGCCCTCTCCGCGAGGATCTCATCACAGATCACGTCGTAGGGTTTGTCCAGGTGATGTTCACCCATCACCCAGACCCAGACCTCATTGTCGGCTCCCAGCTTCCAGTGAACGGATCTGCCGTTGTCTGCAAGCAAAACAAGGATCTGGTTTGAACAAGTATCTTCAGCCGTGGGTTAGGAGATTTTCCACCGTTCAAGTATTTAAAGATCAGATGAAGCAAAGCACGTCCAACATGCTCTGAGCAAGCAGCCCCTTCCAGGGCGGTGGCTGGAATGTCTGTTTTAAAGCATGATAAGTGTGGGTTCTGCACGTGCCCTTTTTATAAGTCAAGACCCGAGATGGGAAGACCACTGTCTGCGTTATCTCTAGGGTAACAGAGCCAACATCAGACCCCTGAACCTCTGAAGCCTGAGAATCTCCCTGCAACCCAGCTGCTCTAGGGCACGGCGCGTCCACCATATTCCTAGGACTCACTGCTGGGTCCAAGGCATGCATTTTAGAGTCAGACCAGTTTTGCTTTAAACCCTAGCCCTGCCATTTAGCTGTATGACTCGGACAAATCATTTAATCTCCCTAAGCCTCAGTTTCTTGTCCACACAATGGGAACGCTAACGTCTGCTCCGGAGGACAGCCGTGGTGGGAGGCAGCCGTGGGGCAGGTCCCCGGGGTGTCTGACACACGACGGTGCTCAGCAGAGGGGGGTGCAACCACTCCTCTGTGCTGTTGACGGCCATGGCAGCTGAGAGACACACCAGCTGTGAGAGACGACACGCCCGGAGTGAGACATGGGGAAGCTCCTAGAATAACACAGTTCCCTGCTGATCGCAGGGGCTGTGTTTACCTTCTAATTCCTGCTCCTCCAATGGGCACATCAGGCTTCCTGACACCCGGGACGGTGGGCATCCCCTGGAGAAGTCGGGGGGCGGGCAGTCCTAAGTCTGAAGGTTCCAGAGAGGACTCACCAGGGCCATGAGGGACCTCAGCTGGTCCTCGTCTAAAAGCCTGAGCCCGAGGACACACGCTCGCCAGCGCTGCTGAATGTGTGATGGGGGGCGGCTGCCAGAACGCAGGCCAGGCCAGGGAAGGGTCGCAGGAAGCAGAGGCCAGCTTCCCATGAAAGAGTCCTGCTGTGGACTCAGAATGCGGCCACTCGGGGGCCAGCCTAGCTCTTCCTCTGGGTGCCTTCCGCCCTTGGGGCCACAGAGATGCTCTGGGTACAACAAGGTTCTCAGTAGGTAAAGAATCCACCTGCCAATGTGGGAGACACAGGTTCAATCCCAGGGCTAGGAAGATCCCCCATGCCGCGGAGCAACTAAGCCCACGCACCACAAGCCTTGAGCCTGCGCTTTGAACCTGGGAACCGCAACAAGAGAAGCCGCTGCAATGAGAACACACACCGCAACTAGAGAAAAGCCCATGCAGCAACGAAGACCCCACACAGTCAAGCAATAAAGGAAATCATTAAAAATAAATAGGATATTGGGGGGCAGGGAGGAAGAGTCAGTCTGTGCTCACAGGTGGACGCAGGTATGAGGGAAGGTCAGTCCCAAGTGGGCCCTGGCTGGGGAGGCCAGGTCAGCTCCAGATCGTTGAGGAGATGCCCACAGGTTCCTTTACCGTGGGACGCCGGCATCTCTCACAAAGCCCCCATACTGCCCACTCTGGGGCAGCTAAGAATATTCCCACTGCGTCCACCTCTCTGTCTTCACCTAACAACCCTCTGCCAACAGTTCTGGCAGCAGGAGGAAGGTGGCCAGAGATGGCATGGCCAAGAGCCAGGGGAGGCGGGAGGGGCCCAGGGGTCCCTGTAGCCCCTCTAGGGACAGCAACACAGGCTGCCCCCAAACCATGTCTGAGAGCGTAACACAGGGCACGCGGGGGCCATAACTCTTGTCAGGGGAGGCCCTGCTCTGGGGAAGGGGAATCCAGAAACCCTACGAACACAGGAGGGGCTGAGAAGCAAAGGGGAGGGGCAGCCAAGGGGAGGACAGAGCCCCCGTACCTCTAAGATGGTGGGGGAGGCATAAAGAGATGGCGGCTCTGGGGCAAGAAGGAAGGGGGTTTGGACGTGTCAGATAGCAGCCCTGACGGGAGTCTCTGCTCTGACGGCCCCTCTCCTTTGGGGAAAAGACACTGGGGTCCTTGGGGGGTCCACACAGCTCCCCGAACCCAGGGAGGGGGTCATTCTAGTAAAGGGAGTGTCAGCCTGGTGCCCCCGGCTTCATGCCAAGACAGGGAGGGCTGTCTCCCACGATGTTCCCATGGCATCCCTAAGGCTGGCGGGGTCCAGAGCTGGGTGCTTCGGGGTGCACGGGCTGAGACACTCTCCTGCAGGTCACCAGGGCCTGGGAGAGGAGGACAAGGTGGCAGGTCACCGACTTGATGAACTTCGCCACCTGTCTACTTCGTGCCAGGCCCTGAGGTGGACGCACTGCAGACACTTGCAAACAAGACAGACAGTCCTGGCTCTCAGGGACTCAGGTTTCAGCTGAAGGAGGCAGGCGCTGGACCACCAGTTAATTACAAGAGTAGCAGGACTGAGACAATGGTGATGTCAGGCAATCAGCTGTGTCTGACTCTTGGGACCCCATGGACTGTAGCCTGCCAGGCTCCTCTGTCCATGGGATTCTCCAGGCAAGAATACTGGAGTGGGTTGCCATGCCCTTCTCCAGGGGATCTTCCCAAGCCAGGGATCAAATCTGGGTCTCCTGCATTGCAGGCAGATTCTTTACTGTCTGAGCCACCTGGCTGAGGAAGGGGTGTTAAAGTGCTAGCGATGGGGTCAGGTGGGCAGGGGGACATACTCTGTGACCAGGCGAGATTACGTCCAACGAGGACTCAGAGAAGGCAGGGAGCTTCGAAAGGACAGAGAAGAAATAAGAAGTTCCTGGCGTTCAGCTGGGGAGGCTGGGTATGGAATTTAGACAGAGAACAAAGTGGGTTTGGTTCTGCACAGGAGGAACAGCGTGACCGAAGCCCAGGGACGGGAACCGGCGAGGGGCCACGTGGAACCGGGGTCTCTGCCAGAGCTAATGAGGCTTGAGAAGCCACCTGGCCATGGGCTGAGGTCACAAGGGGAGCAGGGGCCCGCCTGGCACAGGCCCCAGATGCCCGGCGAAGGGGTTTACGTGGAGGGCCTGTGTTGCATAACTCCAGAAAGCTGTAGGAAAATCCCAGTGTTTACGGCACTTTATTTCTCCAGTCCGAGTTTCCTCTTTGATAAAACAGAGGCGATGAGTCTGAACTCACAAACAAGTGCTCAAAAGGATTAATTCCACGTTCTTGGTCTGAGGGACCAACCAAGAGTCCACAACTGTCAGACACGACACCACAAAACTCCCAGCAGAGAACACAGGCAAAACATCCTCTGACATAAATCGTAACTATTTTCCTAGCTTGGTCTCCCAAGGCAAAAGAAAGAGAAGCAAAAATAAACAAATGGGACCTAATCAAACTTAGAAGCTTTTGCACAGCAAAGGAAAACCATCAGCAAAATGAAAAGACAACCTATGGATCGGGAGAAAATATTTGCAGACAATGTGACCAACGAGGCTTAATTTCCAAATTAAACAGCTCATACAGCTCAATACCAAAAACTAAACAAAACAAAAAGCACCCAATCAAAATGTGAGCAGAGCACCTAAACAGATGTTTTTCTGAAGAAGACATACATGTGGCCAACAGGCACATGAAGAGATGCTCAACATGACCAGTTATTACAGAAATGCAAATCAAAACTACAATAAGGTATCAGCTCACACTGGTCAGAACAGCCATCATCAAAAATATTGCAAATAATAAATGGTGAGAGGGTGTGGAGGAAGAGAAACCCACCGACGCTGCTGGTGGGAACCAAAGTTGGTGCAACCATTATGGAAAACAGTATGGAGGTTCCTTAAAAAACTACAGCTACCATATGACCCAGAAACCTCACTCCTGGGCATATAGGTGACTTCCACCGACCCTGGGCTGCAGTGTCCATGCGCTGCCTGAACTCCCAAGGAACTGCCCACCACTCTGGCCGCTCCTTGTGGTCGCTCACCTCTGACCCAGAAACCAGAGGGCAAATGCCTGGCCGGCAGGGCCTCAGGGATTTGGGTGCTACGGCCACGTTCCTTCTGATGGGTGGCCATGCCAGGTCTGCCGTGAAACATGTAGAGCATCACCGAGGCTGTTAGTAACCCTACTCGGCCATGAGGAAACTGAGGCTCAGGGAGGGTAAGTTCCTTGTCTGGGATTGTAGAGCTGGTGCAATGGAACCAGAATTCCTTACCTGACTGTGAGGCAGTAAAACCTGTGTTTAGAGTCACCTCTGACGCACTGTCCAAACTGAAATACCTTTGAGAGCAAAAAAAAGCAAACCCACCAACAGGAAAGGCAGGAAATGAATGTTTGCAGGGCTCTGCTGAGCGAGCTGGGTACGGGGTCACCATCTCGGCCCTGCAGAGCAGGAGAGCGCCAGCCCCACGTTTCAGTGAAGACCAAGGCCCAGTCCTGGGCTTCCCTGGTGGCTCAGCAGTAAAGAATCTGCCTGCAATACAGGAGCCAGAGGAGATGCGGGTTCGATCCCTTGGTTGGGAAGATCCCCTGGAGGAGGGCATGGCAACGCACTCCAGTATTTGTGCCTGGAGAATCCCCAGGGACAGAGGAGCCTGAGGGCTACAGTCCATAGCGTCACAAAAGAATCGGGACACGACTGAAGCAATTTAGCACAATAAGGCCCAGTCCTATGGGGACTTCCCTGAAGGTAGTGCGGGTAATAATTCTGTGAGTCTGTGTTTCAAACCTTTGAAAATATTTATTCTAGAGACAAAAGGGACAGAAAGGGAGCTGGAGAACCCACAGGGTGCCACCATCCCGGGCAGCAGGTGGTGGCACAGACAAGCGAGTAGGTCACTCGGGGGGGAGGCTGGCTGGTCCACGGCTCCAGGGCGTGAGAGGGAACATCCGAGTGGGCATCTGAGTCTAGCACTCCACACGTGAGACAGAAGGCCATCACACTATCCAGCCCAGAGTGAGCCCAGAGCGGGCTGGGACCGGCAGCTCAGAGCGGACTCAGATCTGACATTCAAACCTGGACTCCACCGGTGACCCGCCCACGTCACTTTCCCCCAGTCTGTTTCCTTATTTGTAAGAATCAGGCGGCAGGCAACATTCACCTCCCTGGATTCTTACAAAGATTAAATGAAGTGACATCAACACAAGGGCCTGGCACTTGCTAACAGACCCACAGGGTGGTAGGGAGAACCTCCGTGGGATGGAGCAATGGAGTGTGCTGAGACAGGGAGTAACCAGGGGACTCCCAGGCTTCCAGCTTTGGTGACTCAAAGGAAAGCAGGCTGCAGATCATGGTGGAGACTGAGAGGCAGGAGCAGGCCTGGGGGGCCGAGGGGAGAGAGCTGGGATGATGCTGAAGAACCTGGTTTTGCATCAAGGGCCCAAGGGTCTTCTGAGCAGAGATGCTTGTTGGGTAACTGATATGAGACCAATGCTCAGATAAGAGGTCTGGTTTCGAAATACAGGTGTGAGATTCCATAAAGAGAAGAAAAGGTGCCCCAGGGAGGGAGTACAGAGACCCTGACCTTAACCTAGTCGGGGAGTCAGTGAATGAGGCTCAGGGAATCTGTCAGCATTGGGAAACTCTGCAGCAAATGTCGTCTGTACGGATTTTCCTGGTCCAAGCTTTCAGTAAGTTTTCCACGGAGTCTAAGGGATCTCAATCCCACCTGAAGCTTACCAACCACCAGGGCAGAGTGAGGCTCCCCTGGGGAACACAGGTATTCAGGGTCAGGCAGAGATGTAAAAGACAACAGTCATGGAGACAGCAAGGGACCATGACGCGAAGAGACTCTGAGAGGCAACTCACAGGGTGAGACCCAGCTGAGAAATCAACTGAGCTGAGAACTGAACCCAGCAACGGAGGTCACTGTGCTGGGTCAGGAGGGAAGGGAGGGAAGCAGACACGGCAGATGGCTCACACCAGGTCTCTGCCATCATTTCATTGAATAGGGAAGGCTCTGCATAAAGGAGCTCGTCTGAGAATCCACAAGTGAAATCTCACAAGCCCAAGCCTGTTCCAAGGGTGCACACGGAGCATCTCAGTCACCGCTCATAGTGACCAGAGCCTGGCTTCTTGCGAGAAGTTCCCACCAGCTGGAGAGGTGTCTATTGCTGGGCAGCCTCTACCAAGTAAAGACCTCCTCTGTGTGCATGACCAGAAAAAAAACTTACGGAATAAAGGCTCCATGGGAGGACACCCACACAAGCACACGTTCAGATGTGTGCAGGGCACCCGCAGACAACGGCAACTGTTACCAAGCTCCAGGTAAGCTCAACGCGCCAGGTAGGCTGAACAAGGGGCAACGTTTGTTAACAGTGCCAGCTATGGGAGAGTTAGACTCAGGGTCACTGACCAGCTGCTGCCCTGGTCCCTCCGTCTCCTTTTCCTCACCTGTGAAATGTGAAAGTAACTCAGCTCCAGGCTTGGCTGTGATGATTTCATGAGATAACAGACTTAAGCACAGAGTTCAGGGTCTGACACTCCAGCAGCTCAATCGGCACTGGTTAGGGCTGGGTTTACAGTCTAGAGCAGTGCTGTCCAATGGGAGCGCTGCCTGTAATTATACATTTTCTAGCCGTCCTATTAAAAAATCAACAGGAGCCCGGGCAAGATGATGGAGCAGGAAGGCCCCGAGCTCACCTCCTCTCATGAGAACACCAAAATCGCAACTATCTGCAGAAAAACCATCCATCAAAAAGACCAGAACCTACAAGAAAAGATCTCCTCCAACCAAAAACATAGAAAAGGAACCACGATAAGACAGACACCACAGTGAGACAGATACCCCAAGGTGGACGACCCACAGTCTGGAGCTTCTCCCACCGGAGTGAGAGTTCTGAGCCCCAGGTCAGGGTTCCCAGCCCAGGGGTCCTACTCACCTGGGAAGATGAGCCCCCAGAACATTTGGCTTTTGAAAGCCAGCAGGGCTTAATTTGGGGAGTCCCACAGGAGTGGGGGGAATAGAGACTTCACTTTTAAAGGGCGCACATGAAACCTCACACACACCAGGACCCAGGGTGAAAAGCAGTCATTTGATAGGAGTCTGGGCAAGATCTACCCGTTGGTTTTGGAGCGTCTCCCAGGGAGGCGGGGGTGGCTACGTGTCACCCTGGGGCCATGAATCCTGGAGGCAAACATATTTGGGGACCTTCTGTCGTGAGGACACGGCTGCTGGCAGCTTCCATCTTAGCTCATTAGTGCCAAGACCCAGGCCGCCCAACAGCCTGCAGGCAATCCGTGCTGAGAGGCCTCAGGCCAAACAACTAACTGGGTAGGAACGCAGCCCCAGCCATGAGCAGGCCCTAAGGACTTCCTGAGCCCACAGCTGACTCTAGACATGCCTCTGGACTTCGCCTTGCCCACCAGAGGGCCAAGACCCAACTCCACACACCAGCGGGCAGACACTGGTCCTTCCCTCCAGGAAGCCAGCATGGGTCTCCAGACCAGCTATTTGTAACAATACAAATAACTATTTAGAAAAAAAAAAAAAGACAAAAAAAGACAAACGAGGCAGCAGAGGAACACGTTCCAGATGAAGAAAGATGATAAAACCCCAGAAGAACTAAAAGAAGTGGAGATAAGCTTTCTACCTAAGAAGGAGCTCAGGGCAGTGCTTATAAAAGATGATGAAAGAACTCAGGAGGACAGCAGGTATGCACAGAGCAAGAAGTTGGAATTTTTAAACAAAGAGTTAGGAAATATAAAGAACACACAGAGAAGGAGAATACAGTAACTAAAATGAAAAATACACCAGAAGGAATCAACAGTAGACTAAATGATACAGAAGAGTGGATCAGTGAGCTGGAAGATGGAGGAGTGGAAATCACTGCTGCTGAGCAGAAAAAAGGATGGAAAGAAATGAGGACAGGTCAAGAGACCTTGGGGACAACATCAAGGCACTAATATTAGCATTATAGGCGCCCAGAAGGAAAAGAGACAGAAAATGAGCCTGAGAAAATATGTGAAGACATAATAACTGAAAATTCCCCTAGCCTGGGAAAGAAAGGAAGCAGTCACTCCAGCCCAGGAAATGCACATACTTCCAGACAGCAGGAGTCGCCAACCTCCAGGCTGCAATGACTCCCCATCACTCACATTACTACCCCTCACCATCCCCATCCACAGAAAAAGTGTCTTCCCTACAGCCAGTCCCTGCTTCCAAAAAGGTTGGGGACGACTGCCAGACAGGATGAACCCACAGAGGAACATACCAAGACTCATTGTAATTAAAATCACAAAAATTAGAGATAGAGAATATTAAAAGCAGCAAAGGAAAAGCTTCCCAGGTGGTGACAGTGTTAAAGAATCCACTTGCCAATGCAGGAGGCGCAAGAGGGATGTGCGTTTGATCCCTGGGTTGGGTAGATCCCCTGGAGAAGGAAATGGCAACCCACTCCAGTACTCTTGCCTGGAGACTCCCAAGGACAGAGAAGCCTGGTGAGCTACAGCCCATGGGGTCACAAAGAGTCAGACACGACTGAAGCGACTGATCATGCAGCATGAGAGAAGCAACAAATAACATATAAGGGAAGTCCCATAAGGCTAGCAGCCTTTTTCTGAAGGATAGGAGGGAGTAGCGTGATACATTTAAAGAGACGAAAGGGAAAAACCTACAACCTGCAAAGGAAGAACCTGAGCAAGGAACTTCATCTTACATCACCAGGAGGAGACCAACTCAGCAAAAGTGAGAAACCCGAAGTCTCTCAAAGAGCTCCAGGCCACTGATTCCAGGGGACAGAGCTCCAGGCCACTGACTCCAGGGGACAGAGCCCTTCTGCGGCCCCAGTCTACACAGTCACCCACCACGTCTGCGTGTCACGTTCACAACTAATACGGTGCCAGGAGGCCCCGTTATACTTGGTTAACTCAGACCAAAGGATGCAAGGAAATGAAGAAGCCAGATCGGAAAGATACAGGCTCATGCTTCAGTTTGGACATGTTACCACTAGAAGGAAAACCAAGGATGCCCTTGGAGAGTGCAGAGTCCTGTGAAATCCAGTGGACCTGGGTACCAACTGGGGTGTGACCTTGCATGTATTACTGCACTTCTCCACGTGTAAAACAGGACCACTGATAACTGTTTTGGAGAAATATCGTGAAGATGACATGTAATGTATGTAAAAGTGCTTTGCGTGGTGTCTGACAAAACAGGGGTTTAATAAATAGCTGCTATTGGTGATAATAATAAATGAACTACTCATATTTACTTCCATATCACTATAAAACCTTAATTGGAAAAAGTTTTAATAAAAGACAGTGCAAGAAAAAGGTCACTAAACTGACTTCCCTTTTGAGTCTGTGCAAACAAGGGAGATTAATTTTCTCAGTCTTTGAAACCCTGAACAGTTTTATCAAATTTATTTTTCCTGGCTTAATGAAAAATGAAGAGAAATTGATCTTTGAATGCCCCTCTGTAAGTGACTTTGAAAACTGCTTTTTTCCAACAACATAGGTATTTGTCCATAACAAAAAGCATGTGGACGGGTGTGTGTGCGCTAATGCATGCTTTCCCATGTCTCTGTGTGTTTATGCTTTAACCCTGATATACAAAGAATTCCTCCTCATCCATGGCCCCAAAGACGTGGCCAAGCTAACAGGGATTCCTTGGGTCAGGAAGAGGTAGTATATTTGAAAGGTGAACTCACACTAAAAAAATTAGCATTATGACTTTTTTCCTTTTAGTAGTATTTGCATCTTGAAAGTGAATGTCCCTAAAAACAGAAGACTCAAAGAAACATCTTTCAGAGTCTACGGAATGGAAACAGCATTTCTACAGAGATGCAGCCATAAAGACTTTGCATGCTGGTAGCAGAGTACGAGGGGCTTCCCTGATAGCTCAGTTGGTAAAGAATCTGCCTGCAATGCAGGAGACCCTGGTTGGATTCCTGGGTCAGGAAGATCCCCTGGAGAAGGGATAGGCTACTCACTCCAGTATTCTTGCCTGGAGAATTCCATGGACAGGGGAACCTGGAGGGCTACAGTCCATGGGGTCGCAAATTGTACACGACTGAGCAACTAAGCCCAGCACAGCAGAATACCAGGCATCTGGGATAAGACGAGGTGGACCCTTCCTGCATGCCCCTCGAGTTCATCTCCAAGTGACTTTTTACTGCAGCTTAAGGTCAGTTTGGTTTCAAGAAAGACATCTGCTCTCAGCCTCACCACTCCAGAGTATTGCCGCTCGTGTGTGTGTGTGTGTGTGTGTGTGTGCGCGCGTGCGCGCATGCGTGCACACTTCAGGTTGATCAACTGCACCATGAAAAGCTTGTAACACTGAGGGTCCGCCTGCCAAACTGGACCTCAAACGCGGCTAGCTGCTGACCAGCGTGAAACATGAAAATGAGCAGGGAGGCAGCCTGCCGCGTGGGCTCCCGGGAGAAGCGAGCTCCGCTTACCTTTCTTTGGTCTGGGTTTCACTGGCAAGGACTCCTGTTTTTCCATCGCTGCTTCTCTTTCTTTCCAGCGGCGGACCTGCTCCTCCCTCATCTTGAAGAACAGGATCTGTTTCTGTTCCTCGTTCAGCTCTGCCAGCAGATCAGGATCTATGTACATCTCCGACAGGATCTGTTTCAGCATCTTTGCAGGGCTGGAGTCTTTTACACCTGGGGCAAAAGTTCTTGAGAACGGCTTCCAGGGCTGCCTCCCCTCGGCTGGCACGGGGGGGCACCCACAGACCTTCCCAGATGCTCGTGGGGCTGGGACGATGGCAGTTCAGCAAACTGGCTCTGGGTTCCCACACCAGGCTCCCTGTCCAAAACACCACTCATGAACCTGCAAAGAGCAACAGCCAAGATGCAACCGTGTTAAAAGGTACAAAGGCCAGGACAGGCTTAGGAGTAAGCTTGGCGGAAACACAGATCCGCTTTTATTTCAGGCAAGCTTTGTTAAGAGCTTTGTGTAACCTGTATCCTGTAATTTCCAAAGATACTTCAACAACAACAACAAAAATAAACCCTAACTTTTTACCGGTCACTCTCAGGGAAACAAAAAATTAACAGAGGCTTGGCCTTCTTCCAACTAAGCAAACATGCGATTACCTCCGAGCTTAACAAACCACCACGTCCACAGCTAAAAACAGTTAAAGAGACAAAGGCAGGGATGAAATTAAAAGCCTCTCTCCAAACAACGTTCTCCAAAAGAAAACACTGTTTTTGAGATTTCAGAGAATTACCCACCCAAACCCAAGCCGGGCTTAAGGAAGAAATAAAAATTAGACCATAATGCAGTTTTCCCATTTTCCCGTACAAGTGGCAGTTAATACACACAATTATGTGCTGTCATCTTCACAGAAGGACAGTTCAGTGTTCAGACAACTCACTAGAACCACGGAAGCCGGGCAGAGCAGGAGAGGGCACTCACGTGCATTTTGGAAGGGCACCAGGGTTTAGGCGTGCCTCTTCCATATACCCTAATTTCACAGGGTCTAAATTTACAGACCAGATAAACTGGGGGAGCCGTGAAATTAAAAGACACTTGCTCCTTGGAAGAAAAGCTACGACCAAGCTAGACAGCATATTAAAGAGCAGAGACATTACTTTGCCAACAAAGGTCTGTCTAGTCAAGGCTACGGTTTTTCCAGTGGTCATGTAAGGATCTGAGAGTTGGACTCTAAAGAAAGATGAGTGCAGAAGAATTGATGCTTTTGAACTGTGGTGTTGGAGAAGACTCTTGAGAGTCCCTTGGATTGCAAGACGATCCAACCAGTTCATCCTAAAGGAAATCAGTCCTGAATATTCATTGGAAGGACTGATGCTGAAGCTGAAGCTCCAATACTTTGGCCACCTGATTCGACAAAGTGACTCCTTGGAAAAGGCCCTGATGCTGGGAAAGATTGAAGGTGGGAGGAGAAGGGGACGACAGAGGATGAGATGGTTGGACGGCATCACCGACACAATGGAATTGAGTTTGAGCAAGCTCCAGGAGTTGGTGATGGACAGGGAGGCCTGGTGTGCTGCAGTCCATGGGGTTGCAAAGAGTCAAACACGGCTGAGCAACTGAACTGAACGGAAGAGGTGATCAGGCTCATCACAAAGGGTCCTCGCTCTGTAAGGCAGTTTCTCAGACGGAGGAGCCTTGGGCCTGAGCACACAGGTGACTTCACAGGGGTACCTACTCCTCAGCAGATGTGTTCTACTTCACACATTTCCATTTGGTCTATTTTCAAAAAATATAGCAAACCTTCATATTTTTGTCATTAGAATAAAATGATGTACACATTTCCATTCTGGGGGGACAAAAGGATGCTTATTTTGTTCCAATATAATAAGATATGCACAAAAAGCTTATTTATTTCAACTCTTCAGGATCACCTATGTTCTAAGAAACGGACTAACAATCCCACCATCTGGCCACGCCCTCTCAAGTATCTTCTTTCTCCAAACTAAGTTCAAAGGCTCTTAAGCTCCAGACCAGTCACTCAGCCACACGGCGGCCCTCCCAGGCCCATGGCCAGTCAGCCCTGGCCCATCTCCCGGTCAGCCCCGGCCCGTCTCCCGGTCAGTCCAGGCCCGTCTCCCGGTCACCCCCAGGCAGGCTGCCGCACTCCTCTCACGCCCGGGAGGCTCCTGCAGCCTCACTCCTGCTCCGCCTCCTTGCACAGCTGTTTCTCCATTTACACCAGCTTTTTCAGAGAAGCATGAGCAACAGCCCAACAGCCAGGGTACCCAGGGGGCTCTGAGTACCAACGACATGTAGTTCCATTCACTAACATGCCCTGATGTAGCAGGGACTTTTACTGAGGCTACCACGACCCCCGCCATCTGCAGCATTCAACTACCCGGGGCCCAAATGGAACACAGTGTTAAGAGAAATTTTTAAAAGAATTAAAGGCACTGTCCGACTCTAACACAGTCAGCCACGCCCGCCCCAAGCTTCCTGGCTAGCTTTGTATTTTGCTTTGAGGTGACCCTCAAAGGCTCTAACGGCCACACCACTGATGTCCTGTGATGCTTTCCTGACTCTGGGGTCTCCAGGAGAGGGGCTCAACTAAATCTACACTCAAGGGGGGTTTCCAGAGGATAAGCTCTTGTCTGTAGGTGTCAGAATGGCAGGAAGAAGGTAAGTCCTCAGCTCACTGGAGTCCAGTGCTGGAGACCAAGTGCTAAGAAGTCAAAGTGAATGAGTCCTTGACATTCCAAAGGAACATACCTCAACATAATAAAAGCTATATATGACATTCTGGTAAAGGTCCTTACGCCGGGACATTTCTTGACCAGGGGTTGACTTTTGCAGAAATAAAACACAGGGGAGAGGAGCTGCCCAGGGAAGCTGGAGGCTTCCGCTCTATTCCCCAGTCTGGAATTGGGCGACTCCCAGCAACAGAGACAGGCCAGGCAGCGCCTAAACAGGAAAACCCTGAAAGGGCTGAATCCGCTCTCCCCTCCCCACCCGGCGCACTCCTGGTCTCGGACGCTGACCCCAGCCGCGGCCACGACCGTGAGCAGTGAAGGCAGTAACTAACGAATCTTCATCCCAACCTTGGAGTTCAGCCCCTCACCATCCCCATTTCCTACAAGACGATGGAGGGTGTATGCCCGGCCGTCTGGCTCCAGGTCAGGGGCGTGGAGTCTGCTGGGAGCTCAGAATCAGGCTTCCCTGGTAGCTCAATTGGTAAAGACTCCTCCTGCAATGCACGAGACCCCGGTTTGATTCCTGGGTCCGGAAGATCCCCTGAAGAAGGGATAGGCTACCCATTCCAGTATTCTTGGGCTTCCTTTTTGGCTCAACTGGTAAAGACTTCGCCTGCAATGCGGGAGACCTGGGTTTGATCCCTGAATTGGGAAGATCCCCTGGAGAACGGAAAGGCTACCCACTCCAGTATTCTGGTCTGGAGAATTTCATGGACTGTATAATCCGTGGGGTCGCAAAGAGTCAGACACAACTGAGCGACTTCAACTTTCACCTTTCAGAATCAGAGCATTACCGGGATGGGGAACCACAGGTGATGTTTCAGAAGCAAGTTCTGGCAGCAATGGAAATGCTGAACCCAAAGTGCATGAGGCAGGGGTGACCCTCTCGGGGGGCAGAAGCCTCATCTCTGCAAGTGCAGGTGGCCTTAGGGGAGGGCAGGTACGGAAAAGCCCCCACCCTAGGAAGGACAGCGGGAAGTGACAGACACGCGGGGCTCACTGCGTTCACACAGCGCACTCAGTCTACACAGCATCCACCCGCAGCTCCATCCACAGCCCCTGGGGAACAGACCAGCAGCGGAGACGGACCAGGGGAAAGGGTGGCTCTGTGCCGCGGGGAAGACAGGTCCAAGCTCTCACAGCTTTGATCTTGTGCGGTTTCCCCCAAACATGCTTTGTTTTTTTTTTTTTTTTTGCATTAAAGGTAATTAGCGGACCTTCAGGGAAAGACACTGGCTTCCCCCTATCCTCAAAGAAAACTTGGGGATCCAGCTGACAAGAATCTTGCGGGGCGAGGCTGCTGAAATACAAACACTGCATGCCAGGCTGAGGCTGCGGCCCGCCAGTAAGAACCTCAAACACAGCGCCGGCACGCCCAGGAGGCCAGCCCTGCCTTTGCCGGGCTGGGTGTCACTTCACTACCCGCGCTGGCTTTCCTCACCGTGAAAGGAGCCTGAACTGTGTGACTCTGTAACCTGAGGTCTGTGCCACACCATCCAGCGGGGACTTAGGGAGGCAAGTGGAGCCAGGGTGGAGGAAGCAGAAAGGAGGAAATCAACTGGTCAGGATTTCCCCTATTTCACCCCCTGACAATCAGTGCTGCAACCAAGTCTGGCACACCTAGTGCAGCGGGCTCCCCCCCATTCAAGATCCAGCAAAAAGGAAAGCTGGGCTAACTCAGTTTCTTCCTGTGCAATACTTTTCTTAAAAGACAAAAATGACAAGCAACACGTCCACGTCTGCTACTTTTTGCAAAAATAAATTTCTAATGGGTCACAGCTGTCTTCCAGGACTCCCATAGGTGTGGCCTGGCTCTCATACTTGATTATACTTTACTGGGGTTTAGGGCCACTGTCCTCTAAACAATGATTTTTTTTTTTAGAGGACTTTTTGTATTTTTGATGACTCTGAGACCTCACCCGAAAGGGTGGTGCAGTGGTAAAGAATCTGCCTGCCAATGCAGGAAATGCAAGAGAGCCAGGTTCGATCCCTGTGTCTGGAAGATCCCCTGGAGAAGGAAATGGAAAGGCACTCCAGTATCCTCATCTAGAAAATTCCCTGGATAGAGAAGCCTAGGGGGCTACAGTCCATGGGGTCACAAAGAGTCTGACATGACTGAGCACCAAAAAAAAAAAACAAAAAAAAAACAGCCTAATTAATCATAAAAATATTTTTTAATCATAAAAATATTGTGATATGGACATTATAACTTTAATGGTAAGAATATCATTTGAATTATAATTCTTTTCAAACAGCTAGCTGTTTTCAGACTTTCAGTTATCTCATTTAACTTTTCGTTATTAATCTACCCGCACAAAGGTTCTCTTTGAGGATAAAATGAATTGGGGGGGGCAACATCAATTTGGTAAATTCTGTAAAGATGATGTACCACTCTTCAGAAATTTGAAATCACTGCACACAGGTTTATCTTGAAATTTCACTCATGCCAGATCTACGCCCGCATTAATTCCACTTACTTCTTCACTGAAAAAAACTAAATAAAAAACTTGTATCCAAGTCGTTATTTCTCTTAAGCAGGCATCCAACAAAGCTTTTAGGGTTGAGCTGACTCTTTAAGTTTATTTAGAAAGAAAGGGACGCTCTGTCGCCTCTTTCCTATAACTCTTGGGGAGAGAAAGACACTCTGAGCGAACCCGCAGTGACTCCCCGGTGCCCCGGGCGCCACCCCAAAGGCGCCCTCGCGAACCCTAGGGCAGGGGAAGGTCACCGCGCGGCCGCCTGCGGCCACCGTCTGCGCCCGCCTTCCGAGGGGTGGCGCCCCCACCGCGGCCCCGCGCGGCCCCCCCAGTGCACCCCGCGCCCACGGGATCGGGGACCGCGCCTGGCGCGCCGCCTTCCTCGTCCGCGACCCCCAGGCGCTCCCTCCCCGGCAGCCCGGGGCGCTCCCCCGAGGGACGCGTCCCGGAGCTGCCCGCGCGCCCCGCGGCCCCGCGCGCCCCTCACCGCGACCACCGGCCCGCTCTCTGCGCCGCCGCTCTCCTGCCGGCGCGGCGACACCGGACACCCGACACCGGAT
The DNA here is from genome assembly GCF_029407905.1 of Bubalus kerabau. Taxonomy (NCBI): domain Eukaryota; kingdom Metazoa; phylum Chordata; class Mammalia; order Artiodactyla; family Bovidae; genus Bubalus; species Bubalus kerabau. The sequence goes on along the minus strand of NC_073625.1, from coordinate 7,327,512 downwards.
ACCGGGCCGCTCGCAGCTGAGCCCGCCTGGCGGAGGAGCGCGGGACCGCCACCCGCGGGGAGACCCCGCGCTGGCCGCCCCTCCCGCCTCCCGCCCGCGCGGGACCGGGCCGCCCTGGCCGTCGGGCGCCGAGAGCGCGGCCGGCTGCACAGACGCGCGGCCGAGACGCAGGCCGAGGGCCTTCCCCCCGGCCCGCTGCCAGACCCCCAGCCCGCCCGCACCTGCGGCCGCCGGCGCGTCCCTCCGTGCTCCCCGCGGGCCGGGCGGGGTCCGGCCGTGCGTCCCAGCAGGTTGGGGCCCGGAGCCGGGAGCCCTTCTCAGCTCCGCCGGAGGAGCCTGTGCTCCAGCGTCTCCGAGCTCACTTTTTTTCTTTTGTTGACCTTAAGTCAATTATCAAACTCCTCCCGGGCGCTGGTCCGCAAGGGTACGGCTTTGTAGGAGGCCAGGACCCGGAGGAGACAGGCTGGGAAGATGGAGACTGGAGACGGTCAGTCCGGGGGTTTGGGGGGAGAGAAAATGAAAGAAGTGCGGAGAAGGGGAGAAGGCAAGAGAGTTAAGAGGGTGAAGGCGGCGCTGAACTGCGCGCGGGGACAGCACAGGTCTGGGTGGCGCCCGGAGGGGAGGAGCCGCGGCCAGAGAAGGAAATCTGGGAGGACAGCTCATTGGAGGCAGAGTGGACTCGTCCGATGGCATTTTGCATTCAGAGAACCGTTCAGAATGTGTGGAGCAAGGAGCCTGCTGTCGTGACCACACCCTACCCCAACCTGGTCACAGGTGTCAGGGAGAAATGGGGTAAACAGCGAGTGTAGACCTGTCTACACAGCCTACCTGACTTGCTCCTTTCAAAAATGAAACCTTCCCATTTCTAGCCTCTCAGGACCTTGGAAGATACTGGAGAGGTAGAACCTGGGGGTGGAAGTCAAGCCTCCTGAGTAGCTATTTGAGAGCTATTCTAAGGATCCTATCAGGGCAGAATTTCTGGTTGGGCTTGGTTCCCACTGCTTATTAACTGAATGGCCAGTCGAGTGTTTCTGGCTGGAGTGTCATTTAACCTGGCTGGCTGCTGGCGCCTACTCAGAGGGAACCCTAACACTCCGTGGTGAAGCAGTTGAAGAACTACAAAGTCAGTTTAACACAGTCCCCAGAGGCATTTAATGAGCGCTTGCTGGGTACCATGCTGGTCATGGTGAAGCCAGACATGCAGGGAGCAGACAGCCGGCCCCATTGCAGGCAGCACTGCCTTGTACAGTAGCCGCATGTATGTTTCTGCCTCCTTGAAATCATGAACTTGTTGCCAGGACTGATCCCACATCAGTGACTCTGTGACTTAACTATGAGGCTCTCATCACTTCTGTCTGCCTTCGGGCCACGCTCCCGGTGGGAAACATCTCCCCACCCAGTGATCCAGGATGTGTTGTGGGAGGGTTGCCCGCCTTCACGTGCCTGTCGAGTGAGGTCTGGGCCACCACGCCTTGCCAGGGTGCTGAGCCTCACCCTACTGGCCACTGGCAAGTCAGGGACACCTGTGAGCTGTATCACCAGCTGTCTTGCTCTTGAAGTTCTGTTAAAAGCCCTTACAAGCATCCCGGTATCCTCAGATCTTCCCAGGGAGCTTGGACTAGGTCTCCTAGGACAAAAGAAACCAAAGTCTCATCTCTTGCTTGGACTGGATTCAAAATCAAGTATTTCCTAACTTCTGTCTTTCGTGCCATCTTTTCAAAAAGTGCACAGTTTCATTTTAGGTTTACAAAGCATTACTGCTGGTGAGCCCAGAAGTCGCTCTTAAGCACAGCTTACAATCACCTGAGGGAGGGTTAAAGCTTGCCCCTTGGTTCCCCGCCCCCGCCAGGAATTATTTTGTTGAGACTGAGACGGAGCACAGACCACATTTCCCCAAAGCATGCTAGGAGGTCCTCATGTGGCCAAAGATGGAACCACTAAAATGTGAGGGAAGTTGATAGGGGAGATTTTGAAGAGTTATTCTACAGACCCTGTGTGGTGTGCGTGCTCAGTTGCCAAGTCACGTCTGACTCTGTGACCCCAAGGACTGCAGTCCGCCAGGCTCCTCTGTCCATGGCATTCTCCAGGCAAGAACACTGGAGTGGGTTGCCGTTTCCTCCTTCAGGGGATCTTCCCCACCCAGGGATCCAACCCTCATCTCTTGTGTCTCCTGAACCGGCAGGCAAATTCTTTACCACTGAGCTACTGGGAAGCCCAAACATAGCCCCTCGACTTGACAGAAATAAACATGAAGCCAGTGTTCACCTTCTTGGTTCTGATCCCAAAGTCGTGTGTGGGGATGGACAGCCCCTCATGTCATAAATGCAGGGTGTGAGACCAGAGCTCTGGCTTATCAACACCTTTCCTTCCATTCACTGCTCCTGTTTGTGAAACCCAGATGTCCCCTCTGGCCTTTTAGTTGAGGCCAGAGCTTTGCTCTTTGAAATCACCGCCCCACCACCCCCAACACACAGCCAGGCTCCAGGCATTCCCCGTCACTTCCTTGCCTTTCCTGGAGGCAGCCCTTCAGTTCTGCCCTCTAGAGCCATCTCCCTCCTTACACTCTGTTTGCCTGAAGACTCTTCTTTAACTGGAAACAGTCTTGACTCTACCCTGGGGTGAAGTAAGACACTTCATCTCTTCCCCTACCTGTATGTTTAAATAAGAGCCAGCTTATGGCCTCAGCATGAGTGCTGTTGTTTAAGTTTGAGACAGAGAGTGAGTTTTATTGGCATGTCAGTATTTTAACAAGGACACTTGTACAGCATCCAGTATAATGGAAGGTTATGGCCAATAAATGACAGATCATGCCTTATAAATAGGGAAATATGAACATGGACAGGCTCCCTTTGGAGAAAGGAATCTGTATGCATAGAATTTATATAGCCACCCCGGGAACCCTCACTGGGAGTAAATGCTACACCTCTGTCCTCATTAAAACACAGCGCATCACACAGATTTTAGGGCTGGAAAGAATTTGGATGTTATCTGGACATAATTTTGCAGCTGTAAAAAGTGGGGGAAAAGTGAGGTTCCCCACCACAGGGCTTCAGTGGTGAAAACAGAATTAAAGCAGTTTCTGACTTATGGTCGTTACAGAGTTATTATACTGTGTTAACCAGATCATTTACCTTACTGAGTTCAGGAGTGAGAATGAAGGGAACCATCACCTGTATTTCTCTTCCAACATAAGCACCTCTGTCTGTTGATGAAGAGCAGACAGAAGCCGCCTTCAGGACTGCATGCCTTGTGGCCAGTGGTGGGCATAGGCCCCCATCCAGGCTCTGCTGGCCACTCCCAGTGCTCCCAGCAGGTTCCACAAGCTTCCCAGCCCCTCTGGAGAAAGCAAACCTGGGCCATGACCTTCTTGGCTGCAATAAGCAGGTACTGATGGAGCCGCCAGTCAACTCTCAGCTCTTCCTTGGGTCAAATTCTGCACAGGGGAGGAGGCAGAAGGACATGGAGCAAAGGAATCAAATCAGAAGAATAAAGAGAACAGAGGTGATTTTTTTATGAATTCTTATGTGAGCTCTCTTCCTTTTGGAAGAGCCCGTGGAGCCTCAAGTCTGCACTCCTTCCAAGTAGGGGAGGGGTTCACAGACAAGAGGGGGAAGAAAGCACCTGACAACCAGAAATTACTTTGACTTTTTAATAGAAAAGGAGGGATTTCTGGTCAATACTGGGCTTGCAAGCATGAGTTTGATTTGCTAGTTTTGCTGTGTGGTACGCAGCCCTCCTAAACCGGCTGAATAAAAAGTCTAATTAGGAACGTCCCTGGTGGTCCAGTGGTTTAGAATGTGCTTTGCAATGCAAGGGACACAGGTTCGATCACTATCAGGGAACTAAGATCTTGCATGCTGTGGATCAACTAAGTCTGAGAACCACGACAGCCCGAACACTGCACCACCATGAAAGATCCCAGATGCTGCAACTGAGACCCAACAGAGCCAAAAAAAATTCTAATCAAATGCCCGGAACAAAAGACTCAAATCCTATTGTTTTATTCTTTAAATACTATTTCCTAGAGAGACTCCAAGGAAATAACATATGTCACTAAAAAGATGACACTTACTGGTCAGATAGAAATGGTTTCTAACGCTCTGAATGCACTCTATAAAGAAGGCTGAGCACAGAAGAACTGATGCTTTTGAACTGTGGTGTTGGAGAAGACTCTTGAGAGTCCCTTGGACTGCAAGGAGATCCAACCAGTCCATCCTAAAGGAAACCAGTGCTGGGTGTTCATTGGAAGGACTGATGTTGAAGCTGAAACTCCAATATTTTGGCCACCTGATGCGAAGAGCTGACTCATTTGCAAAGACCCTGATGTTGGGAAAGATTGAAGGCAGGAGGAGTGAGGATGAGATGATTAGATGGCATCACCGACTCAATGGACATGTTCTTGCCTGGAGAATCCCAGGGACGGCAGAGCCTGGTGGGCTGCTGTCTATGGGGTCGCACAGAGTCGGACACGACTGAAGCGACTTAGCAGCAGCAGCAGATCTGAATGTACTCTAAGTCATTGTGACCCCATATATCCATACAGATCAACATTTCAAAGCATTTTCAAGCTATTATTTTGTTCAGTCCTCCTAACGTGTTTTGTGAGCTAGGCCTTTGTATCTTAATGGGGACACTTGGGTTCAGGGCAATTCCATGGCTTGCCTTTTCATACTGTTCATGGGATTCTCTAGGCAAGAATACTGGAGTGGTTTGCCATTTCCTCCAGTGGACCACGTTTTGTCAGCACTCCTCACTACAACCTGTCTGTCTTGGGTGGTCCTGCACAGTGTGGTTCATAGCTTCATGGAGCCATGCAAGCCCCTTCGCCATGACAAGGCTGTGATTCATGAAGGAGAAAAAGTGGAAGTAGTGACAGATTTTATTTTCTTTGGCTCCAAAATCACTGCGCACAGTAACTGCAGCCATGAAACTCAAAGACACTTGCTCTTTAGAAGGAAAGCTATGACAGACCTAGCTGCTGCTGCTAAGTCGCTTCAGTCGTGTCCGACTCTGTGGGACTCCATAGACGGCAGCCTACTAGGCTCCTCCATCCAGGGGGTTCTCCAGGCGAGAACACTGGAGTGGGTTGCCATTTCCTTCTCCAGTGCATGAAAGTGAAAAGTGAAAGTGAATTCGCTCAGTCGTGTCCTACTCTTTGCAACCCCATGGACTGCAGCCTACCAGGCTCCTCCATCCATGGGATTTTCCAGGAAAGAGTACTGGAGTGGGGTGACATCAGCTTCTCCGATGACAGACCTAGACAGTGTATTAAAAAGCAGAGATGTCACTTTACCAACAGAAGTCCTATGGTTTTTCCAAAAGTCATGTACGAATGTGAGAGTTGGACCATAAAGTAGGCTGAGTGCTGAAGAATTGATGCTTTCAAATTGTGGTGCTGGAGAAGACTCTTGAGAGTCCCTTGGACTGCAAGGAGATCAAACCAGTCAATCCTAAAAGAAATCAACTCTGAATATTCATTGGAAGGACTGATGCTGAAACTGAAACTCCAATACTTTGGCCACCTGATGCAAAGAGCCGACTCATTGGAAAAGACCCTAATGAAGGGAAAGATTGAGGGCAGGAGGAGAAGGGGGCGGCAGAAATGAGATGGTTAGATAGCATCACAGACTCAGTGGAAATGAATTTGAACAAACTCCAGGAGTTAGTGGCTTCCCTGGTGGCTCAGACGGTAACGTGTCCGCCTACAATGCAGGAGACCAGGGTTTGATTCCTGGATCGGGAAGATCCCCTGGAGAAGGAAATGGCAACCCACTCCAGTACTCTTGCCTGGAAAAATCCCATGGACAGAGGAGCCTGGTGGGCTACAGTCCATGGGGTCGCAAAGAGTCAGACACAACTGAGCAACCTCACTTTCACTTTCTTTTCCCGGAGTTAGTGAAGGACAGGGAAGCCTGGGTGCTAACAGCCCACAGGGTTGCAAAGAGTCAGACATGACTGAGCAGCAGCAAAGGGTCTGCCTGGTTTACGCAGTACAGTGGGTGGTCGTGGACCAGGCCTGGGACCTGGGTCTTCCCACCCCCTGACCAAGGTCCCCTTCCCCACACCTGCTGCCTTTGTCCGCCTGTCCTTCCACTTGTGTGCATGGCATGGCTGGCATTTTGTCTCATTATTTTTGCATTCCCAGAGCCTAGCCCAGGCTGTGAGGTAGAATAGATATTTAATCCATGTTTGTTTAAGAGCTGAATGAATCTGTAGGCTTGCCCACAGAGAATCAGTACCTCCCTGAACAGTCTGGTAAGCTTATTTTTGGAAATTAAGGTTAAGTAGCTTTGCAGCCTAAGAACTTTTCAGTGTGTTTTGAGGGATTATCTTAACCCCAGGAATGACTCAGTAGTTTGAATGTTCTGACTTGAGATGCTATTCGTATGAAAAGGAAGGGATAAGGTCAGGGTGATTATATTATTATCCTGCCACAGAGTCATTTGCCTTGATTTTATTTTCCCTTAACATTGTATTATTTTTCAAATTATTATTCATTACATGCAATGAATGATGTAAATCTTTTATCCCTGCAATGTGAATGACACATATATGAGTAACTATTGTTTTGAAATACATAGCATTTCCTGACCCAGAAGGACTATTATTTACATAATCAGTTTTGCAATTTTAGGAATGCACCATCTTGAATTATTATTCAACTGTTTCACTGATGTTGGTTCTCCAACTAGATTATAAATTCCTTCAGACAGACTTGTGCATTTTATGTATTTTATTTCCCTCACACCCAATGAAGAATTGACTCACAAAGACAGATTTCTGGGTACACAAATCAAGGCAAACAATGTAGATTCCCTTGATGGAGCTCTTACTGTAGTCTGACAGCTCTCTAGAGAGAATTTTTTTTTTTTTTTTAGTTTTCATCTTGATCCAACTTAGTACTATAGTTGGAATGGAATTCTGTTTTATTAAACTCATAGTGTTTCCTAAGAGTTACATATTTTTATAATGAAACTTTCTGTTGGTAGGGCAAAAAATGTAGACAAAGTGGAGGGAACAGCTTCTAGGATATTTGCATTAAGAAGAAAATCTTTCTGCTCCTTCCTCTCTTCCTTTTCAGATAACATGTTAGAACCTACAGGTGTGAGTTTCCATTGCCAAAGTGAAGGGGAAGTAAATGGTTGCATCTGCTGGCTTGTCAAACATTTGGTAAAACTGTGTCACTGGAGGTGGGGGGTAATGAAACAGTCCGTGATGACAATAAGCAGATACCTAAGAGGGGGAGCTGTCATGAATAAAAGGAGTTAAAATAGTTTTAAAAAAGAGGTTGAATGTATACATACTACAGAGGTCACAGGGACAAAGTTGTGAGCATTCAGGAGAAGATAGATTACAACCCGGGGAATGTCGAAACTCCGAGGGTTATCAGAGAATTCATCTTCCACCTCTTCTCCTGCCTATAACTTATTGGCGGTTGAGGGGGAAATTCGTGGGGCAGTCACGGTGGCAGTCCGGGTTGTCAGTGAGGCTGAGCACATACTAGGATTTCACAGCTCTAGGATTTTAGGAACGTTTTCTTAATGAGAAAGTTTTAGTCCTCTGGTCTGATCTTTCCAGATTGTATCAGATGTCTCTTGCTGCGTAACAGACACCAAGCACATAGTGACTTCAAACAATAACCTTTGACACTCCTCACGGGTCTGTGGGTGGGAGGGTTCCCTTGCTGGTCTGGCATGGGCTTGCTTGCACACTGGGGCAGCTGGACCCCGGGGCAGGCGTGTGGCCTCTGAGTCTCCTGGGGTCCAGTGACCTTCTCCTCCAGCAGCAGCAGTGTTTCAGGAGGACACGTTCCAATGTGTCACAGCCCATGTGCTGGTGTCGTGCTGGCTGGGGCAAACCCAGGGGCACGTCCAGAGTCAATATAGGAGGGGCTGCCCTGCGCAGATGGTGGGAAGGGTGACTCACCAGGACCATTTCTGTCACAGTGCATCTCACAGTCCGGCACAGAACTCTCCAGAATGTGGACAGCTTGCCCAGGGAAGCGCAGCATTGCACAGCAATTTGTTCCCCTGTGTCCTGCGTTGGCTCGTTTCTGCCAACGTCGCCTGTGGAGTGTCTGGACAAGCCCTAGACGGGGATAAACCACTGGTGACTCTTCCTCCAAGGACCTTTTCCTTGTCCTTCCCTCTGTCCCTCCATTCTTTCCTTCCTTCCTTCCTCTCTTCCCCCTCCCCTCCCTCTCTGTCACTCCCTTCCTTCCTTGCCCACACTAACTTAGGGAGTGTTAAAGACTAGAATTCAGGTCTCAGTTGAATGATCTTTGCATAAACCACCTCCCTCCCTCTCCAGCTCCTGTGGGATATGTTGTCTCTAGTTTTCTTCTCTTTGTAACGTTTGAAGACGTCTTGCCTAATATTTCACGTGCTTTTCACTACCTAGGGTTAATTTATTTGCTATTTCGTCTGCTTTTCCATGCTGTCAGTCCTCCACATCATCTCACAATCTCGCGTTAATTTCATTTTTTACCATGTTTAACATTAACTAGTAGAGGCACTGCAGAGGAATGACCCCAAACCAGATCCTGCAGTCCTGAACCTTACATTCCCCAAACTATGTTTCCTCCTGTTTATTATTAACTTTGATTTACTTTGCTTTAGCTGGTAGTCTGACCATGAGATTATGGTCTGATATTTGATAACTTGGCTTGTTTTTCAGAAAAGAGGTGATATTCCACATCAAACAAACCTCAGCTTGTAACTTGTAAGTGAATTCAGAGCACATTTCTTAAACGGGTTTCCTTTCTTATGAAGCCAGAGGGTTTAAAGTAACAAACAGCAGAGTGCCGAATGGGATGCTGGGTGCTTTCTTGGCATGTGCCTTTTCTCTGAGTCACAGTGCCCAGTCTGCCAGCCACTGTGCAGGGGCGGTGGGCATCGCTGGGAGGCACAGTGATGCTCCCAGCTTCCTGTGCTCCCGACTCCAAGCGGGAAGTAACCGGGATTAGGGTAGCAGGTCCCTGAGCGAGTCACACGTTCTGTGTTCTACATATAACAGGTGCAGGTTAAACAAACAGACGAAACCAAACCCGTCGTGGTTCTGGGAGTGCTGCTGCTGCTGGGTCGCTGTGAGCTTCGTCATCACCCCCTTGTCATTATTCACGTCATTCTCCTTGCTTGTCATTGGCAGCGTATTTCTGTTGGGGCACAAGGGCGGGTGAAGGGTGTGGAGAGAAGACGGGGAGTCACGGGAAGTGAGGTCAGGGTTGTTCTCTTGGCTCAGCTTCAGGCTGGTGGAACGACAAGTGGACAGTTTCACCGGCGGCCTCCTTTAGTCAGATTGCCTTTGGGAAATTCCACTTGAATCTGAGTCCCACGGTTTAAGGTGACGTCAATCACAACCAAGTTTTTCCAGGGAAGAATGGCTACGTTGAGTGAAGTATAGTTAAAGGAACTGGGAGTGATTAGCCTGAACCAGGGAAAGCTTGGGGTTATGTGGGAACATCCTCAAATGTCTGAAGGAACCTCACATCCTGGAGGTCCTTGGACAGATTAGGTCATTTGAAATTTGAGGTCAGATACCGCTTAGGACATCTCATCTCTGCTGGTAATCGTCACCAGTTGAAGGACAGTGGAAACTGATCGCCACCTTCACCCTGTCCTGGTCCATTTTCCTATTTGTGGCTGCTACATGGGCTTTCCTAAAGGTCAGTTCTGGCTGTGGATCCTTTCTAAATACATTTACCCACCGATGCTGTTTTTGGTCTGTTATGTTTCCAGTGTTAAAGCTCAGTCCATGGTGTCAGATCATCACGTGAAGCTGTCCCATTGCATCCTTCTCACCACCTTCACCTACACAGCTCCCAGACACTGCCCCCATTCGCAGACCTTGAGCCCTGATACCAAGGACTTCCCCTCCACTCACATTCCTGCCAGCAACCTGGAACATCTCACCGTCCACCTGGATGGAGGATCCAGCCCATGGCGTAGCTCAGCCTCCACTCCTCTGACTCTGTCCACAGCCTAAATTTTCTCTACCTCTTAGGTCTAATATGTGAACATTGCAACTTCTGGCCCAGCTTGCTTGCTGTTCTCCCAACGTTCTCATGAGCTCAAGGTATCTTGCTCTTTTAGCTCAAAGAAACTTTTATTCCCTGGTTCCTTTCATTTTATTCACTATCAGCCACCATCTGCCCCTTCCTTTTCTCCCCAGCCATCCTTCTTTGCTGATTTCTTGTCACCCCTTCCATTCCCTTGCTCCCTACCGTGTTCTGCTGGAGAAAGAAAATCACACATGACGAAGACGAGGGCTACCCAGAGTCATGGCTGCAACTCAGCTGGGCCCTCGCACTTCCCATCAGTTCTTCTGCTGGTCTTGGGGCAGCTTCTTCTCCTGTTGTTCCCATCAGCTGCTCCAAACCATTATCATACTCCTTAAGCCCCGGCTTCTCCATCCCAGCAGATGACCTGTCTCCTCTCTTGAGAAAATTCATGCCTTTAGACCTGATGTCTGGATCAGTCAGAGGTCTTTGTTACAAACAACAGAATCCAATCTGGTTGAATACCATGTTTGTTAGAAGTTATTTTGCAATTCAGAGAATCTCTGGAAGGACCTGAGGGCCCTTGGAATCTCAGTTCCAACCAGGCAATGGGGGCTGTGATAGTAAACACCAATGTTGGGATCCGAACCTTAGCGTACCCCATGCACTAATCATGCTCACAACCAGGAATCAGAAGTCCTGCTCCTGTTGTGTCTGAAGAGATAAACACTCCTCTCTTTCATGTGTCAGAACATGGAATCCGTATGTACCTACCTCCTTATGCTGCTTCCTCCCAAGCCAACATCTGGTGCAGGAGCATCTGACTGATGGGAGCTAGATTCACAAGCCTGTATCTTAGCAGCAAGGGGTCTCAGGAGAATGAATTTTGGTTTCTACCTTGTGGAGGCAAGGTTCATCATGTGGGGAGTTCCCCAAACACAGGAGGAGTGATCAGAAAAGACAGTTGGCAGCCTCGAATATGATAAACAGCTCCTGTGATCTCTTTCACCTTCTTATCCACCTACCTGAAAATTTATCTACCTCCAGATCCATTCATATCTTCCTTCTTCCAATCACTAAGCCTATAATGCCCAGTATTCCCAGGTGGTCCCCCATCCAAGTACTAACAGGCCCAACCCTGCTTAGCTTCCAAGATCAGATGTGATCAAGTGCGTTCAGGGTGGTATAGCCCTGGCAGTGCCTCTGGTTTTGAAGGTCACCTTCTTTATTTCTACACCTAACTGCACTCCTTTCTCCTTTTTCCGTGTCCCCTATCTATCATACCCTCTCCATTCTATGTTCTGAATCTGTCGCACTGACAATCACCCAAAATCAATGACTATATTCAAGCTTCTTCCACCCCCACATCCCACCCTAGACTCCCTCAATTTGCTCTCCCCTAGTCGTTAAACTAAGTTCTTGAGATAATAAATCAATCATTTCCATCAACTATTCCCCTCACCCTATTGCTATCAGGCTCTGATCCACTCCTGGATGCCTCCAACCTTGCCTTCACTGAAACTGCTCTTATTATGGTAAACAAATGTCTACCAGTTTAAGCCCAAATGAACACAGATTAATCCCTGATTCACTGTGCCAAGCTGCTGCTTATGACCCCAGAGACGCCTCCTCCTTCTTGAGACCTCCTACTCCGTTAGCGCCTCTGAATGACCTGCCTCCCTGTTCTTCCTTACCTTTTCAACCCGTCCTTCTCTGCTTCTTCATGGGCTGTTCATCTTCCACCTTCTATTTAAATGTTGGGGTTCCTAAGTCCCTGAGTCCCCTGATTCTAACAGCTCTCATGGATTCTGCTTGGGTAATCTCAACTATGTGCATTTTTTGAGCCCACGTGTGTGTGGATGTCCCCTAGTCTGTGCCGCTAGTCCATACGTGTTCCCTGAAATTTAGACTCTGGCAGTGAAATTCCCGATGCCTGTCACTTGAACATACACCCGATGTGAGCTCTCAGCGTACACACAAGGTTAACACCCGATGTGAGCTCTCAGCGTACACACGAGGTTAACATTTCTCTTTTATGCTAACCTCTTTTAGTTGGTGATTCCAGCCAGTCCCCTGAGTTACTCTTGCCATTTCCTTCTCCTTTACTGCCCCTCCATCCCTCTTTTAATCCTAATCGGGGCATGCCAGTTCTAATGCCTAAGTAGCTCTCAAGTTCATCACAGCCTGTCCAGCTGTGCTGTCATTGGTCAAGGGTCTCATCATCTCTTTCTGAACTTCTAACTGGTCTCCTTTCTTCCCATCTCATCTCTAAATCCACCCTCTAGGTAGCCACAGAAAAGGATAAATTAACTAACAGTGCTGCTACACCTCAAAACCCATCGCTGACCCAGGCACTTCCCGCCTCTCCAGCTGTGTCCCATCATTTTGGCCTCAACAGCACTGATGATTTACCTAGTGTTTCTTGCCTCCCTGGTGGCTCAAATGGTAAAGAATCTGCCTGCAATGCAGGAGACCCAGGTTCGGTCCCGAGTCAGGAAGATCCCCTGGAGGAGGGCATGGCAACGCCCTCCAGCATTCTTGCCTGGGAAATCCCATGGACAGAGGAGCCTGGCGCGCTACAGTGGTCCACAAAGAGTTGGACACGACTGAGAGAATAACACTTTCAGCTTTTGCATTTTCATGCCAATTTTGGCTTTTCCGTCTTTATATATACCATCTCTTCTGCCTGGAATGTTCTTTCCTTTGTCCTCTCTACTCTGCCACTTCACCCCTCCCCCCAAAGACCGTCGCTGAAGTCTTCCTCATCCTTTCACGCTCAGCTCAGCATCTGCGCCTCCACAAAGCCTTTCAGGCCTCTTTCCTCCTCCACTGCAGAGTTAGGTCCTCTTTGCCTGCTCGCATAATGCCCATGTATGCTTCTCAAAGCACTCACTTAATGTTTTGTACCTTCAAGCTAGAATAAGACTGTAACTTTCTTAAGGGAAATGTTGGTCTCACTCTTTGTTGTAACTGCAGAACCCGGTTAAAGTACCTGACAGGTAGTAGGAACTAACGTCTGGCAAATCAGTGATCTAATGGATCACCTTTACACACCCTGGAGTTCTGGTGCCAAGTTGCTAACATTCTCATTGTTCCCATCAACACCCTGATAGCATATGAAAAATGGCCCTACATTTGACAATCTACAGCTGAGATTTACTATGCTACCTAAACACACCTCTGAAGGCACTTTAAAAAGCTAAGTTCACACGAGTGCCCTGTCAGCATCATAGCATGGCAGAATGAACCCCACCCTTTGTCTAAAATCACAAAGCAGACCTAACGCTGACCTTCGGGCACAGCGGGTGTTCAGAGGATGTCTGAGGTTGTAAGGCAAAGTAAGAAAGAAGACTCGCCATGTGAGAGGCAAGTATGTGATGTGTTGCAACGTTGGGCTGAAATGAGAGCAGGTGAGCGCTTAAGAGATTAACTGGCTGCTCTTGAGAAGAGCTATGACCATCAGCCCAGACTTCAGGATCTTTTGATCTCAGCCTGTGGAATGACACAGGTTCTTACTGTTTTGTTAAACTCACTGGGACCCCCAGTGGAGCCACTTCCTCCCCCTCCCTGGGGACATACCAGCTCTTGGAGGCCACCATTCCCACCCTCCTGCACCGCCACCATGCACTACCCTCTGCCTGGCATGATGCCAGCTGTATTCCCCATGGCTCGGAGTCCCCGTCTCCCAGTGGTTGGTCCCAGGTGACAGAGGCACCCCTGGGGCTGGCATCTTGTGTGGCTGTGTCTTTGGCAGGGAACTGACTTCATCAGAGGACGCAAGGCGCTGTCCCCCCTTTCTGGAAGTAATGAGCTAGTCATTAACTAAAATACCTATGTTTCTGGGAATGACTCCTGGCAGGCTGAACGCTCTTCTCTTGAGAAGTGGCCCATAATTGAAAGAGGGGCGACAGTTGGGAGCAGAATAGACTGACAGATGGAGGGAAGGGTGGGACCCCATGAAGGCTCATCTTGGCTGTAATAGAGCAAATGGGCCCGGGGGCCCTGCGTTCCTCTCTCCAGCCCGCCCTTACCTATGGAATGAAAGGCTTATCAGGGAAGGAGCCCAAGAGTCGACGATTGTACAGAGCCATGAAACTTCAGAAGTAGACAACTGACTAGCCTGAAAATCTGAGTTAAATGTGGTTAAGGGCATATGCAATGAATTTGCAAGTTCCAACAAACATCTCCACAGATTTACAAGAAAGATTTATAAGATTTATATACAAAGAATAGATGGGGAAGAATCTGAAGATACTGATTACCCTGTTTTTCCAGCCCATGACAGGGTTTATCCAGTTGTCAATCTAGTTCGTTTTCTTTTCATAAATCAGACACCTAATGGTTTGAGGTTCAAGTGTGGAATGATTCAAGACTGGAAATACTGGTTGTGTCAGTCGGACAGTGCTGTGTTCCTATAATCACTTAACATTTTTTTCCTTCTTAAAGATCAGTCTGAAATCCAAAGTCAGGCCAGTTATACTGAGCAGTGATGTTTCAAATAGTCGCTTATCAGCAACGGCAGTTCACTGGAGCCTACGAACAAGGGTGGGACTTTCCCAGTGGCTCAGCAGTAAAGAATCTGCCTGCAATGCAGGAGCCACAGAAGACATGGGTTCAGTTCCTGGGTCTGGAAGATCCCCTGGAGGAGGACATGGCAACCCACTCCAGTATTCTTGCCTGGAGAATCTCACGGACAGAGGAGCCTGGTGGGCTATAGTCCATGGAGTCACAGAGAGTTGGACACAACCAAAGCGACTTAGCATGCATGCTCTAACAAGGGTCTAGGCTCTAAAGTCCTTCTGCAGTTTCTTGTGAGGAGGCACCTGGATGAATTTCAGAGCTCCTCTGTTGTCTGCCAGTCAGTGATGCTGGATCCAGGCCCCAGTGCACAGCAGTGAGGAGCAAGAGGCTGGTGATGGTGAGGCTTCATGGGTTTTTGACCTGATGGGTTTTTGACACTTGAAGAGCCTTCTCACAGCCACTACCTGTCCCCAGCACATCCCCTAGCCCTTCCCAGGGGAGAGCTGCAAATGCACCGCACCGGTGTGCCGCTGAACTATTTGAATGGTTCTGTTATGGGTTTCTAGGATCTGATTCAGCAGTCAAAACCTATGTGCCAAGTGCCAGCCTGTCCTAAGCACAGTGCCAGATGGGAAATTGGTAAAAAAGCCAGAAGACAAGGCTTCTGCCCTCAGGTTTTCAGAGCAGTGGGGAGGATATTGTTCCCCAGCTGAACACGACAAAGATTCCAAGTAGATTTGCACGAGGCTCCTGTAGCAGACAACCAAGATTATTGGGGTAAAAACATCACTCGGGTTTTTTAGTTTTTTTAAATTTTATATCAGAGTATAGCTGATTAACAGTGTTGTGATAGTTTTAGGTGGACAGCAGAGGGACTCAGCCTCCATATGCATGGATCCATTCTCCCCCAGACTCCCCTCCCATTCAGGCTGCCACATACCATTGAGCAGAGTTCCCTGTGCTCTACAGGAAGACTTGTTCATTCATCACTCAGGGCTTTTTTAATTTATTGATTTGATAGATTTATGGCTGGGCTGGGTCTTCACTGTTGAGCAGGCTTTCTCTAGGTGTAGAGAGTGGGGGCTGCTCCCTATTGCAGGGTGGGGGCTTCTCATTGCGGTGGGTTCTCTTGTTGCGGAACATAGGCTGTAGGCTGCACGGGCTTCAGCAGCGGCCACTCGTGGGCTTAACAGTTGTGACTCTTGGGCTCCAGAGCACAGGCTCGGTAGTTATGGCTCACAGGCTCAGTTTCCCCGCAGCACGCGGAATCTTCCCGGACTAGGGATTGAACCCGTGTCTCCTGCACCGGCAGGCGGATTCTTGACCGCTGAGCGACCAGGGGAGCCCGTTGCTCAGGTTTGAAGTGTCCCGCTCAGCAGCTGCTCTCCTAAAAGGCCCAGTGGCCGCAGAAACGTCCCAGGGTTGATTCAGGAATGCAACGCCTGGGGGAGGCGGCGTTTCTCTCCATCTCGCTCAGGCCTCTGGCCCCCTCCTCCCTCCCCTGGGCTCTGCCGTTGTCCTCCGTGCACGGAGACTCAGAGATGGAGAACCCCGACCCAGTGACTGCAGTCTGTTGCGTCCATCCTGGAGGCTGTCTGCCTTGAGGGTGCTGTGGCTCTGAGTCATGCAGAGCAGAAAGAGAACAGATCATAAATGCGTGTGGACGGAAGTGACATGTCCGGGGATGTAAGAGATGCTCACCAGACTGTCACCCCTCACCTTTTCTTTTTTCCAGCTGATTCATTCAACTGGCTGTGTCTTGTGGAAGAGGGTCCAGAGACCACTGTCCCGTGTGGACTGGTGTATTCTTTTGTGTGTTTTTTTTAAAGATTTTTTTTTTTGGATGCAGATCTTTTTTAAAGCCTTTGTTGAATTTGTTACAACACAGCTTCTGTTTTATGTTTTGGTTTTTTGGCTTCGAGGCACATGTGGGATCTTAGCTCTCCAACCAGGGATCCGACTCTCACCCCCACTCCGCATTGGAAGGTGAAGTCTTAAATGGACCACCAGGGAAGTCCCTGACTGGTGTGTTCTTTAAGAAACAATTCAGGTAGCCTTCAGACGGTGTGTGTACCATGTGCCAGGCCCCACACGTCTCATAGCTAAACTCTCCGCGGTCTCCATGTTCCAGATGACGAAGCTGAGTCAGTTGCTTACCCAGGATCACATGGCTGAACAGTGGAAGAGCCAGGAAACTGATTCATCACGGACTCCTAAGGCTGTGTCCTTAACCATTCCAGGTTCTGCCATCCTGGGATGAAAAAGGATTGGGTGTCCTCTCTGTCACATTCCTCTTGAATCTGTGTCAACCACCCGGGCAACTGAAGTATGCTTGGCGTCCACAGGAACCAATCGAGCTGCAACAGTGGCCTCCCGGCCGCGAGTCAACAAGCGTGTGAGCGTCTGGTGTAGCATGTGCCTTCCAGGCTGGTGAGTCTAAAAGCAAAGTTGTCCAACCGGCTTATCCACTGATATCACACCGGCAAGCGATTTTTAAGGTGTCTCTGTACTTTTTTTTAACTCCCTTGAATAACAGTGTTATTTCAGTGGTTATGAAACATGTTTTGAAAATTATTCTTTGATTTAAAATCCTTAAGACGTCATGAATGAAGCCTAAAAACTGACCTAAAAAGGTCAGTTTTTAGAATCATTGCACAATGTGTTGCCTTCATAAAGTGCACTTCATGATTTGGATTGTGGGATCGTCCCTCAGTATTATGCTTTTAATGGAGAAGGAAATGGCAACCCACTCCAATATTCTTGCCTGGGAAATCCCATGGACAGAGGAGCCTGGAGGGCTACAAATCCATGGGGTTTCCAAGAGTAGGACACGACTTAGCGATTAAACAACAACATCATGCTTTTTAAAGGGAAGCCAGTCTCTGAAAGTCATAAGCAGATTTACATAAAAATCTCCTGCTTCTTGACCTCCTTGGGATGCAGATCTATCCATCTTGGGTTCTTTTTTGATCGTTTTAGGTGCATCCATCTTGTTGCTACATCTAGATTTTAAACTCTTTAAGGATACATCAAGACAGCTGGGGATATAGTATGTGTAATACCTAACAAATATTATTGCAAAACTGAACAGAAAATATATAGGCACTAACTAATCATTAAGTACTAAAAATCAAGGCTTCCGTGATAAAAATTGCAGAATTAATTTCGAAAACAAATATTCTCTTTCACTGCCCGAGGGACCACAAATCTCCTTCTTTCTTTCTGTTTTACAGTTAGAATTAGATGACCCATCTAATTCTAGATGACCCATCTAGATGACCTAGATTGTGAATATAATGGAGTAGCTATTGTAAAAAGAGGTCTTTTTTCTTTTATAATTATATTTATTTTCAGTTGTGCCGGGTCTTCATCACCGCGTGGCCTTTTCTCTAGTCGTGACAAGGGTCTTCATCGCCGCGTGGGCTTTTCTCTAGTCCTGACAAGGGTCTTCATCACCGCGTGGGCTTTTCTCTAGTCGTGACAAGGGTCTTCATCGCCGCGTGGGCTTTTCTCTAGTCCTGACAAGGGTCTTCATCCCCGCGTGGGCTTTTCTCTAGTCCTGACAAAGGGGCTCCTCTGTAGCTGCCACGTGCAGGCTTCTCGTTGCAGCAGCTTCTCTCATTGTGGAGCACTGGCTCCAAGGCAAGCGGGTGTGAGTAGTTGTGGCCCCTGGGCTCCAGGTTTTCAGAGACTGGTTTCCCTTTCAAAAGCATGACACCTGCCGGCCTGTCCTGTGAGCTCCCCTGGCGGAGGAGAGGGCAGAGCGAGCGCTTCCTATGGGCAGCGGGCTCCGGACAGGGGTCAGAGCCAGGCCTGGGGGTGCCCTGCACCTCCTCCTGGCCGTGCCCCCACTTCCCTGGTCAGCAATCACTCCTCCCCTCTGAACTCACTCCCTGTGCTGTGCTTGGTCATTCAGTCGTTTCTGACTCTTTTCGACCTCATGGACTGTAGCCCGCCAGTCTCCTCTGTCCATGGGGATTCTCCAGGAAAGAATACTGGAGTGGGCTGCCATGCCCTCCTGTGGGCATCTTCCTGACCCAGGGATCGACCCCAGGTCTTCTCCTGCGTTGCACGCAGATTCTTTACCGTCTGAGCCACCAGGGAAGCCTGAACTCGCTCCCTACTGCTACATTATTATTTATTTACTGAATTCCTTCCTATTTGGATAAAAGGGGAGTTTTTTGTGGCACTTGCCCAACAGAAGCAGGGCGGAGATGGGGACCTGGGAAGCAGGCCCTGTGTCACATGGCTCCATGTGTCCCGCCTGCAGGAGGGCCAGTGGTCCTCTGGGTTCTGTGCTCTCATAACTCCCTTGGTACAGCCCCCTTTACCATGCTGTCTAACCTTTTGGATGATGTTGTTGTAGGTCCTGGGCACGATGGCGAGTTTCCCACCAAAAACTTGGAAATTAGGAAAACTGCTACTGTAAGAGATGAGACACAGTCTATGGCCATAGCAACCGCCCGATCTCGTCCAATCTCGGAAGCTAAGCAGGGTTGGGCCTGGTTAGTACTTGGATGGGAGAGATGAGACACAGATACGTCATTTGAAAGACAAGGAACCACCAGGCTGGCAGTAAGTTCACTGAGTAAATGGTTAGCCCTGGGCTGTCCAATATGGTGGCCACATGTGGCGGTTTAAGTCAACATTAGTTAAAAGACAAAATAAAATAAAAAAATCAGTTCCCTTTCACTTGTCCCGTTTCAAGTGCTCAAGAGACCATGTGGCCTGTGGCCGTTAGTTTAGACAGGGCAGACCAAGGGTGGTTCCATCATCAGAGAAGGCTCTGATGTTCAGCGCTGGTCTGGAAAGGCCTCCGTGAATCGGTCCCAGAGCTGGTCAGCTGACGGACCTGCAGGCAGTGGAGTCTCAAGTTAAACGCTGGCTGCAACGTTGCGTATCTCTGGGTCCTGGGAGAAGTCAGATGGCCCTTGAGGGGTTAATGGAAGAGACTTCAGTAAACAGATTAACAGTAAACAGACAAAGATAGGGCTACACTGACCTAAGAGTGAACCAACAGAGCAGGTGAAGCATCCAGAGCTTTCATACAGCAGGGAGCCTCTGGGGGGAGGCCTGAGAGGAGAGGACGTCATTGGGCCCCATAGCCACTGCCAGATTGATGATGGCCTTGCTGTGGGCAGTTTGGGGAAACACCGGGCTCTTTCTGCCCTTTTTCTGTCTTGCCAGTGCCTCCAGCTGGAATCCGACTGGAAGCCTGCAGGCATGAGAGCCTGGGGGGTCCAAGCAGGCTCGGGGGCAGAGAGGGGCAGAGAAGCAAGAGAAGGGAAATGGGGGGCCAGGAGCAGGGCCAGCCCTCCCTCCAGCGCTGCCTGGGGCTGAGGGGATTGGACCTGGCCCTGCATGCTCCAGGCTTCAGGTGGGGTCCTAACCCCGAGAAGGATGCTGGAGGGCTGTACCATGCCACCAATGGTGTGGTTTCCCGTGGGTCTGGCTACGGAGGAAAGACCGTCCACAGCCTGTGGTTCTCATGCCTGTTTATGGGGCAGCTTTTTTTCTTGAATCTTTTTAAAAATTCATTAATTTTTAACTGAAGGATACTTGCTTGACAGTGTTGTGCTAGTTTCTACCAGATATCAACGTGAATCAGCCATAGGTTTGCTCATGTCCCCTCCCACCGTGGGGCAACTTTCTCTTGCAGTGAATGAACGTATCTGCAGTTTGAAACACCTGGCTGAGTGTCTACGCAACAGCGGGGCCCCAGTCCTCAGGCCAGGGAAAATTTACCAAGTGACGGGCACTGCCCTGTGAAAGCTGTTGGGAAACTCCCCTGAGAAGGACCCAAAACATCCCGTGGGCTTAAGGACAAACATTTAAATTCCTAAAATAGCATCTGCCCCACGGAACTGCTACGAGGGTTCCAACACGTGACTTACGCAAAGCACCTGGCAGCCCAAGGAACACAGAAGGGCCCTTGCGCACGTTCTCCTGATAACACCCGGTGACCCTATGACGCCCGCCACGTTCTGGGCTTGTTCAAGGCTCCAGGGATGGGGCAGGAGCTAAACGGACAACATGTCTTGCCCTCCTCACGGGGCTTTCGCAAAGGAGAAGGATGGTAGCAATGTAGATAAATACACCATATGCTCTGATAGACAGCAGCAGATGCTGAGGGCAAAAATAATACAAGGAACAGAGATCCGAGGGTGGGGGGCTTTTATAGAGAGATGGAGTGGCCAGGGAAGGCCTTCCTTGGACTGTGGCATTGGGGGAAAGCCAAAGGAATGTGAAGGAACAATCACAGAGATGTCTATGACAGTGGGGGAGCTTGTACGGGGCCCTGGCAGGGGGTTCCTGACAAGCTGGGGAGTGGGGAAGGGTGTCAGAATGATGGGGGCAGGTGAGGGGCTGGGCGGATCGTGGGGGGAGGTGGGTGGAAGATCGCCTGGCCTTGCTGTGGATTGGCGCTCGTGGCTTTGCCACGTGTCAGCTCTGATTCACCCACCTGCACACACAGGACTGGCCTCCCTGTCTTTACTTTGTGCTCCCTCTGATCTAAGAGACTTGCTCAGAGCACTCTGGGAGCTGGGCTCCTGTCGTGTGTGTGTGTGTGTGTAATATTTGTAGGTGTGTGCACATGTGTGTATTAACCTGCTTTGTCAGCATAGTGCATCACATCAAGTTGATACCCTATGGATGCTGACTGATGGACACAGAAATTCCCATGTGGTCTTCAATTCTTTTTTTTTTTTTTAAGAAAACTCAGTGATGTCCCTGTCCCAGTGTCATATGAACTCTTGGAAAAGATAGCACAGCTTTTTAATTTGACAGCATGAGCCACTTATCTGCACAGTAATAAAAATCCAGGCCATATCCTTCAGAAATGATATCTTAGTTCATCATTCAAGCAATAAAAAAAGACCAGAATAATTTTAGCGTCCGTTTAAGCTTTTGTGTAATCTTTGACCCAGGGCCGAAGCCATATTCAGCAGCCTGACAGTAGAAGCTGAGCGTGCCAGCCACTCGAGATTGATGGGCTCGGAGCCGGCAGGGCGGTGGGCAGAAGGCCCTGACTCCGCTGCTCGCCTGTCTCCTGTATCTTTCAAAGAAATGACAACCTGAGTGTTGCGCTGTCCTAAGGACGTGATTGAAATTTCTCCCATAAACCAAAAGGAACAAGAAGTGTTTGCCCTTGGATCAAAACGGGGCTTCCTAGTTTGCCCAAACAGAAAGCAGGACCATGAAGCCAAACCAAAGCTCAATCTGGTTTCCAGTGATGCTCTTATGTCTCTGGGGGTTCTGTGGTCCATGGGCTCCCTGTCTTCCCAGGATGTCTTTTTTTCTGTGGATGACTCTCCCTGTGCCCTCTCTTCTCAACTTCTGCTCCTCCTTTGTCTAGTAGAACTCTGGTCTCCGTTCATTCATTTCTTGGCTTACATTTATCCCCTCATCTGCAGTCTCCCAGACCGACGTGAGGGCAGCACCTTGTTGAAGAGTCTACACACATCTTTGATAGGGCTGGACATACAGTAAATTCTTGTTGTTGTTTAAATCTAGATGTCTTACTTATATAGGTAATCATCTTGTTCAGTGGGAATTTGAGATGACTTATAGAAATATATAAAGGGTTCCCTGGTTGCTCAGTGGTTATAGAATCTGCCTGCCAATGCAGGAGATGCAGGCTCGATCCCTGGATTAGGGAGATCCCCTGGAGAAGGAAATAGCAACCCACTCCAGTTTTCTTGCCTGGGAAATTCCAGTCCCTGGGGTTGCAGAGAGTCAGACATGACTCAGTAACTAAGCAGCAACAGAGAAACGCACAGAGTTCAGCAGGATGCTTTTGATGGGGACATTGTGGAGGCAGATTGGAAACACAGGTCTTTATCCCAAGTAGGACTCTTCCACAAGCGTCCTCTCACGATCCAGCAAAGCCTCCGATCCCCTGAGGCCAGTGTCCACCTGAGCACTGCCCTCCCTGAGTCCACCCTTGGTGGGAAGGCGGCTCACCCCGCACCCCCTAATGCTTGGCCAAAGCCCCGTGGACGTGCAGCCCCGGCCGCTCTCTGCAGTGGCTGCTTTGAGATAGAATGTTCACTATCATTTAATCGGTTCGGTTTCCAAGATGTTCCAAAAATGTTCAAGAATTTTTTTTCTTCTTCAGTACTGTGTCTGCAATTAAGGGGAAAAAAAAAAAATCTAACAAGTGAACAGTGATAGCTGGCAGGCCAAATCTTCTTGCCTTTCCTTTTCATGTAGTTACTTCAGTCACAAAGATCAAAGTACACTTTTCTAATTCAACTTTGCCCTGGTTTTAATTTCTCTCATTATAGCAGGAAAAGTGGAGCACATTCAGAAAGGAGATAGCCACCTACTACTCCAACTTGTAAAGTATAATTTTTTGAACTTTTAGCTTCTGAGATTTTTACCAGTTGTAACAATAGAGACTTGAATTGTATTTTGTTCATTGAAGTTATTATGCAGTAATTCTAATATCTGCATGATATTCTTTCCATAATGTACCATGATCACTCTATTAGTTAGCACTCAATTTGCTTCCAATTTTTCATCGTTATAGATACTGCAGTGAGCAACTGTGAGCATCCGGTTTTTCTTATAGTTCGGATTATTTCCTTAAGATAGATTCCCAGAAATAAGAGTACGGGCCAAAGGGCTTTAATATTTTTATGATTCCTTATAGATAGTGCCAAGTAACTTTCCACAGGCTTGGACAGCTTTTCAAAGCCACCATTAATACAGGAGGTAGTCAACCACATAGCTACCTGCCAACTCTGGAATTGCATTAAATCTGTAAATTAACAATGGGGGAAAATATTACTAAATTCAGACTGGAGATGAAGTAGTCTGTGTATTGCTATATTGGTTGCTGTGCAGTTTTTGTTTCTTTGTGTGTATATATATATGCATAAGTGGTATATATCTATCTACGTACAACTGGATGTAGTAAACGAGACTCTGATTTGGAGCACGAGCGTCCAGAGTGTCCCCCCAGGAGTCTGGCTACCCATCCTGGATGGGGGGGTGCAGGTACAGGTCTGTCCCCTGCGCCTCCCACCTTGGGAATCCTGTACCTCTTGGCTGTGCACACAGCAACCAAGCCAGCCCAGCAGGCGACACCCTGGAACTCAGCGCGGAGTGGGGAGGTCGATTGGGTTGGAGCCCAGTTACCTGGCAGGTCTCCCAGGTAACTCTCACTGAAGGGCTTCCCCGAATCACTCCCCAGAGGTCCCCTGAGATCTGGCATCGGTGGCTCCGGTACCCCTGTTTTGGAGCGTGGAGGACCCTGGAGCATGGTGGCATTGCCGAGAGACCCCAGAGGTCCCCACCTTTGGCCTGGGCTGTCCCCGTAAGTCTGAGCTGTGGAGACCAACTCCAGGAGGCTCGGGTGCTGAGTCACAGCCTGCCCTTGGGCACTGTCCACCACAGGCCTGTGTGGACAGGTTCGGCCCTGCCCAGCGGGCGTCTTCCGGCTCCAGCAACCCTGCACTGGGCTTCTGATACAGAGCCTGGAGAGGTCCTCCCAGTGACCTCTGCTGGGCCCTGCCAGTGGCCATTCTGGGCTCTGGCCTCCCCAGGAACTACCGTGCCATCCGTAGTCCTGCGGGCATTGCAGGTTCCCCAATATTATGAGATACACCTTTGGGCAAATGGGCATCTTTGTTTGGAGCAGGCTGGACCCTGGCAGTGCAGTGTCCAGGAGCCCCTGCCTGCCAGCTGGCCTCTCCCGGCCAGGCCAGGCCCAGACTCGGGCAGTTCCCAGGGGGACAGTGCACTCTTGTTCATCCCTGGGAACCCCTGCCCCAGGGCCCACGGTCTCCTTCCCCAGCTTACATATAACCAGATGCTCGCATCAGAGAGTCCCTGGGGCCACGTGCCCCTCCAATCTCCTTGCCTTCTATGTGTTCCCTGACTCTCCTCCTGCTGTCTCCGCCAAGTACGCCCTCCCCGGCAACAAATAAAACCCGGAAACCCAGCGGCAGAGGTGAGATTGCTAGGGGATGATTGGCTGGCGCACACGAGTCTCCTTTAGGTCACACCCGCCTGGAATCAGATGGGAGGGGGTGTCAGATTCGC
Organism: Bubalus kerabau; assembly: GCF_029407905.1. NCBI lineage: Eukaryota > Metazoa > Chordata > Mammalia > Artiodactyla > Bovidae > Bubalus > Bubalus kerabau. The sequence goes on along the minus strand of NC_073625.1, from coordinate 7,302,944 downwards.
AGCGTCGGCTGGCTGTTGCAAGCTTATGGCGTGTCCTCAGGGAGGCGTCCCATATACCTGACGAGGATCTGGGTCTCCCTGATGTGTGTACATGGCCCACGGGTGCTTGTGGACGGATTAAGGTGAATGTGCTTCCTCGAGCCATGCACTAAACCGTGCTCTGTTGGCTGCTCTGGACCTAACTCTGCACTGGGGAGAGGAAGTCGTTACCTAGACCTGAAGGGGGCGCTCTCCGACCACAGGCTTCTTCCCTCGCTTCCTGCAGGGCCCCCAGGTGATGCAGGAAGCTTTGGGCAGGGAGTGATGCAAAATGTTTCTGCCCCCAAGAGTGCTGGTTATTAAGCTTGGGGGCACCCTGAGATTGGAGGAGCCACTGGGAGAACAACACAAGCAACATGAAGCCAGAAAAATAAGAGAAATCATCTTACAATGATGAAGATAACAGCCAAAATGCTGGTTCTCGTTTAGTTTTTACCATATAATGTGCTGTGTTGAAAATATATCACCTAACTTCATCCTGCCAACCGCTCTGTCAAATCATTACTCTCATTTTACAGATGAGCACCCCGGCCTCAGACGGGTAAGTGATCTGCCTGGGGTCAGCGGCTGGGCTGTTGTCCCTCTGAGTCCCATCCTGAGCGGCCAGAGGCAGCTGCCCTGGGTCTGGCTCTCACTGCTCAGCCCTGTGCCCTGGACAAGAGATTCTATTTACCACGTCCCGTGTGGCATGTAAGGTGCCTGAAAGGACGAGAGGGAGCCGGGGGTCCAGTGCTGGCCGCCGAGACCCCATCCTTTATCCTCATGTGGGACCCTTCGGACCTTTCACTTTCTGAACCTGTCTTTCCCTCCACCTCTTCAGCTGCCGGCCCAGTAAGCCCATGGAGGTAGAGGCCAGACTTCAGGGCAAGGCGAGAGCTGCTGCCTCCAGGGAGGCACCCGGAGGAGGCTCAGGGCTGAATGGAGGGGGAGGCGTGGGCCCGGGTACCTTCCAGGGCCGGTGGCACTCTGGCTGGGGTAGGTCCTCGGGCCCCAGCGTGTCTCTTGACCTCTCCTGTTTCCTTGGCCATTTCGCCCAGAAAATCAGGAGAAGAGTACTGCCAATTTCCACCCGCTGTCCTTGGCTAACCCTGTATCCTCAGAACAGATCCTACCCCACTTCTATGAGCCTGGTACCAAGCTCTGCATGTCACTTGCTTCCTCACTGATGTCCCCAGCTTGGAGACCTCCTGAGGCAGGCATCATATTTTTCCCATTTTACATGTGAGGAAAGATCATGTTCAGAAAGATTAGTTTTGCCTGAGTTATCCAGCTGTTAAATGTCAGAACTGGGATTTGAACCCAAATCTCCCTGACTTTCCTTGGAAGAAAAGTTATGACCAACCTAGACAGCGTATTAAAAAGAACAGACATTACTTTGCTGACAAAGGTCGTCTAGTCAAAGCTATGGTTTTTCCAGTAGTCATGTATGGATGTGAGAGTTGGACCATAAAGAAATCTGAGTGCCAAAGAATTGATGCTTTCGAACTGTGGTGTTGGAGAAGACTCTTGAGAGTCCCTTGGACAGCAAGGAGATCAAAGCAGTCAATCCTAAAGGAAATCAATCTTGAATATTTATTGAAAGGACTGATGCTGAAGCTGAAGCTCCAGTTCTTTGGCCACCTGATGCGAAGACCTGACTCATTAGAAAAGGCCCAGATGCTGGGAAAGATTGAAGGCTGGAGAAGAAGGGGATGACAGAGGATGGTTGGATGGCATCACCGACTCAATGGACATGAGTTTGAGCAAGCTCCAGGAGATGGTGAAGGACAGAGAAGTCTGGCATGCTGCAGTCCATGGGGTCACAAAGAGTCAGACACGACTGAGCGACTGAACAACAACAACTCCCTGACTTCAAAGCTCATGTCCTTTACATTACCCCAGGCCGACATTTAGACCCGTTCAGGCTAAGAGGGACAGAGGAAGAAAAAGAGTACAGTTATGCACGAATCCAACCTTTAAAGTTATTTTCAGTGGTCTGCCCTTGCCTTTTCGTTCAAGGCTGAAATTACCCAGCCACCAGAAATAGGACTTGTGCTGTTTTTTTTCTTTACCATTAAAAAAAATTGAATTATAGTTAATTTACAGTGTTCTGTTGGTTTCAGGTATACAGCAAAGTGACTCGGTTATATGTTTACGTATATATCTATTATTTTTCAGATTCTTTTCCATTATAGGGTATCACAAGATATATAGTTCCCTGAGCTATACAGTAGGTCCTTGTCGTTGATTTTATATATAGTAGTGTGTATCTGTTAATCTCAAACTTATAATTTATCCACCCCGTCCTTCTCCTTTGGTAACCATAGATTTGTTTTATGTAATATTTGTGTTTGTCTGACTTACTGAGTTTGATCATCTAGGTCTATCCATGCTGCCATAAATGGCATTATTTCATTCTTTTTTTATGGTTGAGTATTATTCCATTGTGTATATGTATAGTTGTTATTTAGTCACTAAGTGTGTGTATATATATGTATATATATATACACACATACTATATATATAGTTGTTTAATCCTATATATTTAATATATATTATTATATTTTATATATCACAATATAATTTATTTATATAAAATATAATTTAAATTATATTTTATATTTATATATTATTAATAAATTATATTGATATATTTAATTATATATATATATATAGTTGTTTAATCATTAAGTCATGTCTGACTCTTTGATGACCCCATGGACTGTAGCCCACCAGGCTCCTCTGTCCATGGAATTTCCCAGGCAAGAATTCTGGAGTGGGTTGCTATTTTATTCTCCAGGGGATCTTCCTGGACCAGAGAGTGAACCTGTGTCTCCTGCATTAGTAGGATTCTTTACCACTGAGCCACCAGGAAAGCCACTATATATATATACACGCACACATCTTTATCCATTCATCTCGGACACATCTCATTAAGTAATACCATGGAACCTGAGGGAGGCTCCTGATCCTTCTAAAGAAATGAAGTGGTGTGGTAGTCTGGGAGGCAGGGGAAGGTATCGAGAACACATGGATTTCACAGGAATCTCAGTCTCTGTGGAAGCTTTCAGTAACAATGGAAGGACCTTAGATTTCCCAAATGTGTGTTTGAGAACCAAAGATCTTTGTTTGGAAGAACCCTAACACTTTCCCTCCCCAAACCACTGTTCTCAGCGGCGTTCTCAGCCTTGCGTTTCGTGGAGATTTTGTTATTGTTGCTGTCCTTAGGAAATCCATGCTACTGAAAGGGTAACTGGAGCAGTACCTTGCGGATGCAGAGGTCAGCACCAGCCTTCAGCCCTGCGCGGGGACCCAGCGGCAGCAGGGAGTAACCGGCTGTTCCAGCAGGCAGCGCTGTAGGACTCCGGGACCAGGTGTGCGTCCTGCAGTCGTGAAAGCAATCTCCGGGTTTGTTTAAGGACGGGGTCGCTGCCCGGGGGTTTATCCTGGGACCCCGCAGCGCAGACGTGTCATCCTTCTACAGACAAGGCACTCAATAAGGGCCCCGCGGGGACGGGTGCCCGCAGCCCTCCTGGGGCTGCCGTCTGGGGCGGGAAGGACAGGTGAACCCTTCCCTCCTCTGGTGCCCCGAGAATAATCGCTGGGACGCCAGAGATGCTGCGTGGGCAGAAACTGCGCTATCAGGGAAACGACAGAGGAGCCGAGTAATCCAAACAGCTTCAGTGCGAGCGGAGCCCCTGGAGACGCAGTGGTTCTTGATCAGAGGTTTGCTTCAGTGTCACCCTGGGAGCACAATTAGCATCCCTGGACCGCGCCCCTGCGCGCTGCGGGGCGGTCGGGGTGAGCTGAGGAGTCTGTGTTCTCAGCCTCCAGGGCGATCCCGCGAGGGCGCCTGGCAGCTCTGCAAAGGTACCCTCCATGGTGTCATCCCTGGCCCTCAGTTAGTGCAGAAGATAGATCACAGCTAGTGAGCTTCCACTCTTCCGAGTCAGTTTCCTCATCTGTAAAATGGGCCAAGTGGCAGAGAAGGGCTAGTTGTTTAAACCCGGAGACCAGACTTGAGCTACAAGGAGTACCGAGAGCTCTTGGTGTTGCTCCCCCTAACCCCTACCTCCATTCCCCCAAAGAAGTTCGGGGACTTAGTGGAGAGACATGTCATTGCTGTTGAGAGCCATGCCTTCGCCAGTAACAATCATTAATATAACGATGTCAGCAGGATGAGCTTGGGCCTTTCTTCGAGGCTGGAAAGTATTAGGGAAGGGAGCCTCTTCCATTTTAAAACTAGACATTTAATTTCCAAATACATAAGATTTTGTTTAAAGTACTTTAATATTAATTTCTCACTGATACTGATTTCTCATTTAAATGCTTTCTTCTCTGCGATCACCCTCTATTTTTTTTCAGCCTAACTTTATTGAGGCTTTGATGGCTAAACTGAAGATCTCTCTTGGTAAATGTCACATGGTGTATGAAAATATATGGGTTAGTTTCAACTATCTTTTGATATTGATTTTCAGCATAATCCCACAGTGATAAGAGAGCACTCTCTCTGATTTCAATACCTCTAGACTGTGAAGTTTTCACACCTTGTTTCATGTCCCTGGATATGTTCCAGTGTCTCCTAGTTTACAGTCTATGGGAACATGAATAGAATCTGTATCCTACTGTTGTGTGAAAATTGTATACATCTTAATTACGTTGGATTGGTTCATAGTGCTTTTCTGGTCTGCTATATTCTTCTACTTCTCTGTATATGCATTCTATTAATTTTTGAGAGTTTGATATTGAAACTCCAACTAAAAATTTTTAACTTATCTACTTAAAAAATAATTGTAATATATAGTGGAACTATATGTAGCCTTGTTTTGTATTTTCTAACAACCTTATAAATGTGTTATCATACTTTTCTAATTTAAAAAAATTAAAAAAACGACAGAGACCAAAAAAGGGATAGCTTAAATAAGAAGTTAGAGAAAAAAAATAAAGCTTATTAATGCTGTATCTTGGTGTCTCTTTGGCACTTTCATCTCCCAAAGGAGAAAACCAGATTGACAGAAGTGAATGATTGTTCTCAAGGTTGAACAGGTAACTTGTGACAGAGAGGGGCCTGGGAACCAGGGCGCTGGGGCTCCACGCCCCCAACCCCGCAGGGCTGTATGGGCTCAGAGGAAAGGCCCGAGGGAAGGAGACCCCAGGGCCCACAGCAGTCAGCTGTGGAGGCCAAGATCCCCGACACACCCTTTCCTTCTGTCTTGTTTGAATCTGTTCCAGTTACAAGCATTGCAGAAGTTAGGTTACCTGAAATCCTCAACTTCAAATACTTCACTGGACGGTACTGCCTGTTGCAAATGGTCCTTTCAACACAGAGCTGAATGTGCAGAGAAGAAAGGGGAGACTTGGGTGCTGAAAACCAAACGGCTTTGCCTGTGCCTCACTGCCCCAGGGGCGTTGGCCTGAGGCGGGGGGAGGGTGATGCTTCTGGCCCCACAGTGAGCAGAGATCTGGGCGAGCCCCCAACACAGGCCAGCCTGGCAGGGCTGAACCCACTCAGAAAGATGAACATCTCCCTGAGAACTTGCCGCCCATGATTTATTCAAGTAGAAATTATAATTTATTCAGTAAAATTAGAAATTAATAGCAAAGTTATGTTTTAAAAAAATCCTCTACGTGTGGAAAGCTAGTAACCCATTACTAAGTAAATCTTGGTTAAGAGAAAATAAAGAAAATGAATAGATGCTCATAATCAAAGGATAGTGAAAACACATGTTAAAATGTGTGGACGCGCTAAAGAAGTGCTTTTAGGTGAAATTATAACCTTCAATATGTTTAGTAGAAAATTTCAAAAGGTTAAAAATTACATGCTAATTATCTGACTTAAGAGTTTGGAAAAGCAGCAATGGAATAAGTACAAAGAAACATCATGAAAAAAATAAAAATAAGGACAGAAATTAATGAGCTTTGGAAAAATACCAGCAGAAACAGCATCTGGTTTGTGAAAAAGATTAATAAGAAAGGTGTCTGAAGGGGACAAGGGAGAAGACGCAAGTATGTAAAACATGTAACAAAAGGGGAGATAAATCACAGACACTTGAAAATTTTTAAAGGTGATTACGAAAGAACACATACAAATGAATTTGAAAAACCACCTGAGTCAGATAAATTCCTAGAAATGTAAAACACGTAAAAATTGGCACGAGAAATTTAAAAATTAAATAGACCATTATGTACCCAAGGTTTTCAAATAGAATTAGCCAACTGTCCCTTTCAAGGCGCATGTTCACATGTGTACACGTGTGCGTGCACACACACACACACACACACACACACACATACACACACACTGGGGGGCAGCCTCTGAAGCGGTTCCCAGTGGCCTGTCTCCTGGGATTGGGGCCCTTGAGCGTAGATGAGACCCGGCGGCTCTCTTTAAGGAATCAGATATGGCAGAGCAGTTGGGTGTCACTAGGCGACTGCCCACATGGAGACGGCGACCCCCACCCTGCCCTCTCCTCTTTTCCTTCCCAGTCCTGCTCTGGGGAAGCCAGGAGCCTTGTCAGGGGTTCCCTGAAGGAGACGCCTGGAGCTGGGAACTGAGTCTCCTGCCAACAGGCCGTGTGAACAGGTGGCTCGTAAACAGCGTGCGGCTGAGCTGGGACGTGGATTTCCCAGGCCTGCCGAGACCCACGCAGGCGAGATGCAAAGCAGGTCCTCCCCCGGCAGAGCCCCGAGCCCCGAGGCAGTCCGTCACTACCTGGACGACCTGGGTGAGGGGCAACTGAGCCACAAAGCTGTGAAGTAACGCATGCGTGTGGTTTGAAGTCACTAGGTCCTGGGGTAGTCTGTCGCATGGGGAGACATAACATACACACACACAGCAAACACACCCGGCTGGTCTTACAGGTAAATTCCAGTAACGTCCAGTAAGCACTAGTTTCCTGCCTTGTGAAAGTTGTTTCAAAAAATAGAGAAAGAAATAATAATAAGACTCCAAAAAAGAAAAGATTTAACCATGCTGTTTCATGTATAAACAGTTCACTGCTTTTTATTACTACATTCCAAAACAATGTGTTTATCCAACTGCCTCTTACACACATCGGCATTGTTTTCATATTTTGATCCTGATGTACCGAGCTGCAATAACCATTCTTGTGCAAGTCTTTGTGCAGACATGTGTTTTCATTCTTCCTGGATAAATTCCTAGGAGTTGAATACCTGATGGATGTGGTAGGTGTCTATTTAACTTAACAAGAAATTGCCAAAGCTATCAGTTTTCTAAAGGCAGGAAACCATTTTGCTTCAGCCAGTAAAGTAGCAGAGATTTGTGGTTCTTTAACCTCAAAAAACATTTGGTGTTGTTAGTTATTTAAATTCTACCCACTACCGTGGGTATGAAGTGGCACATGCTTGTGGTTATACTCTGCATTCCCTGGTGACTAATGATATTTAGCATCTTTTCACGTGTGTATTTGCCATCCATAGACCCTTCTGTGTAAAGTTACGTCAAGTCTTTTTCCCATGTTTTAAATTTGAGTTGTTTTCTTTATATTCTTGACTTTTGAGTATTCAGGTCCTTTTTATACATATATGCTCCCTTAGTCTGTGATTTTCTTTTTCATTTTCTTAATGGAGAGCTAAATTTAAAAATGTTTGTAAGTTCAATTTATTTCATAAAGGTCAGTATCTATTTATTAGTTGTGTTTTTTTTTACAGTAAGTTTTGAATACAATAGAATTTCTTTACCTTAGTCAAGGTTGAACCCAAAACATACAGCAATAATTACACTTAGTGGAAAAACTTTGGGGAAAAAAAAATCCCTTCAAAATAAAGTCCACAATCCCCAGTATAGTTCTGGCCAATACTGAAAGGAGAAAAGAGGAAGTATAAACATGAAAGGAAAAAAGATAAATTTTTACTATTCAAAGATTGTATGATCATCCATTGACCCAGTGAAAACCCACAGAATCAACATACGAATTAATAGAACTGATAAGAGAGTTCAGCAAAAGCAAACACCAGTAGACACCAGCAATAAGAACTAGATTCGTTACACCACTGATACAGAACTGGAAAGATATAATAAAAATGAAGTGTCATCCACATATTAACAAAGATGGGTAAAGGGTCCAGGAACTAATCAGTGTATTTGAACAGGGTCCCAGCAGAAAACAGATGATGCCGTCAAGTTTGGTAATAGAGAACAAATCGGCGAAATGATGGTTTATCACGGTTGCAGTAGGGTGTGGGGACACGCCAAGGCTTGGTGAAGCATTTTGCAGCGTGTCATATCAGCACGCATGTTACTCCTATGCCTATTGTTTTTTAAGCTCTAATTTTGCTTTTTGTTGCTGACACGGTTCAACGTGGTTTATCCTCTTGTGCGTTTTGTGGTTTTTGATTTTAAGCTCAAGTGCCTTAGAAATTTATTTGTGAAACTTGTAAAAGGCAATGCTTTGTCCTTCAGAGCTTGTTTCTGATGGGCACCTGTCACACTGAGATGTCTTTAGACTAAATTTTGACTTTTCTCCTCCCTGAGCACAGTGGCTTCTGGCCCCAGACCCACCGTGAGCTGCTGTGCTTTGGAATTCTGAGAGCAGGAACGTTTTCTGTTCGTTTTCTCCTTCCCCTCAGAGCCCAGGCAAATACTCCTACCCTTGCTGTAGTTGTGGCCAGTACTGAGTATTGCGTTTTCCAGTTTACCGCCTGGGGGGTGTGGCCCTGGGGGTGTGGCCCTCTGCGGTGAAGGTGCGGTGAAGGTGCCTTTCTGATCCGATGCCTCCCTCTGCAGAGATCAGCCTCCCGGCTCCTGGTCGTCCAGGCGCATGCGCGGCCTCCTCTTCCTGGCCGCCCTTTCCCGACTCCTGCTCCTTCCCATCCTCCTGAACTCCTTCAACGATCTGATCCTTGTGCTCCGACCTGGCCTCAGTCTGGCAACCAGTTTCCTTTCTTCTTTCAGGCAACAAGGATCTCTGGCCCAACACAGGGGAAAGTTTTACGGACAGGATGCCTCATTTTCCCGAACTGGAAACCAGGAGGCGTGGTGAGAGTGGGTGTGCCCACTTCCTCCTCTTGGCTCTCAGACCTATGCGTTCTAGCTCACTGCTAAGGAACAGCACCTTACAATGGCCTTCAGCTCAAAACACATGTCTCATCTAGGAGAGCAGCTCCCCACTCCCAGCCTGATGCCTTAGCTGCATGTTTAAGAGACATTCTCACATTCTTTAAAGGCAGCATCTTCTGCGTGCAGTGGTGAATGATAAGTCCAGTGGATTCCACAGTCACATATACATTGCAACAACTCATTTGCCATAAAGTAGGCCCCTTGGTCTGAGGCAATGCCAAGTGGAACCTATTACACTAAATTACATTAAATCAGATACTCTCTGAGACCTCAGTGGCCTGGCCAAGACACTGATCTGTTCCAGTTTTGCTCTTACTTCTAAGGCTTAACTTCTTAGACAGTACGCCTTACTCCAGGAAACAGAACTTATAAATGAAAAACAGATCGCTGACACTGAGTAAATTAAAGAGGGAAAATCATCCAGTGTAACTATTTGCCATCAAATGGCTGATTGGTCACCTTGAGAGATGGAGCTGTACTGTGGGGACTGAAGATGAGAGAGGTATACCAGACTTGCATGCACAGCAGCAGGAGCTAGATCAGCCCTGGTGTGCTAGAGTGCCACCTTCTGGAAACAAATGAGAGGCCTCTGGCTTCTAACCTGTTGTATCTGAGAATCAAGGAAAAACAAAAGCTTTACCTAAAGAAGAAAAGGTGTTTGCAACGTCAAATGCAGCAGCAGAGGAACAATGCATCAAGCACCATGAAAAATCGCAGTAATACTGTGTAACAAAAAGAAAACAACAATTTTCCAGAAACTAAACTTAAAGTCATGGGATATTGCAATGTAATGGATAGGGAATTCAGAATAGCTGTTATGAAGAAACTTGGTGAGCTATATGGAAACTCAGAAAGGCAGTTCAACAAGCTCAGGAATAAAACTTATTAATAGAAGAAAAACTTTACCTAAGAGAATGGAAATCTAAAAAAGAACCAAACAGAAATACTGGACCAAAAGAACTCAATAAGCAAGATGAAGATTGCATTAGAAAGCTTTAGAAATAGAGCAGATCATATGGAAGATAGAATTACTGAGTTTGAAAATAGAAAACTACAAGTGATACAGAGAGAAGAGGAAAGAGAATTAAGATCTAAAAAAAAAAAATTATGAAATTCTATGACAGCTTTCAGGAAGTGCAACATTACAATAATGGTTATCCCAAATGAGAAGAGAGAAGAGGACAAATAATTTATATAAAGAAATTGTAGCTGAGAACTTCCCAAACCTGGGAAAGGAACTGATATATAGGTCCATAAATTTAAGAGAATAACTAATTATCTCAATGCAAAAAAATCTGTTCCAAGACACATTATATTAATATTGTCAAAAGTCAAGGACAAAAAAAAGAAATTTAAAGGCAACAGGAGGAAAAGGATGGTAACTTACAAAGGAACCCCCATTAGGTCATCAGCAGATTTCTCAGCAGAAGCCCTGCAGGCCAGAAGCGAGTGGAAGGATATTCTCAAAATACTGAAAGATAAAAAGTATCACCCACGAACACTATATCCAGTGACGTTGTCATTCAGATATAAAGACTTTCCCAGATAAACAAAAGCTGAAGGAATTCATCAACACTCACCTTCCTTATAAGATATGTTGAAAGCTCTACTACCAGAAACAAAACAATCAAAATACATAAACCTTTGAGAAAGATGATAAATAGAATCAGAAAACTGCAACTCTACATTAGAATAGGTTTTTAAACACCTAATTTTTATAGCATAAACATTAAAGGCAAAAAAGTATAAAAAATACAGTTATTTCAATTTGGTAACAAACACAACATAAAAAGGAATAATATGAGAAAACAAAAATGTAAAATGGGAAGAGAAAAAGGATGAACCTGTATAGGCAAATGAAGATAAGATACCATTAGCCATAGAAAGGACTATTTGGGGACTTCCTTGGTGGACCAGTGTTGAAGACTCTGCCTTCCAATGCAGGGGGCATGGGTTCAATCCCTGGCTGGGGAATTAAGGTCCTACATGCAGTGGGACAACTAAGCCCATGCACCACAGCTACTGAGCCTGCAGCTAGGCCCTGATTCAGCAAAATAAATAAATGGATATTTCTTTTTAAAGGACTATTTTATCCATGGTATATTTTATACAAACCTCGTGTTAACCAAAGAAAACCACATAAAACTAGAGCACAAACAAAAACTATACAAAAGAGGAAACCGAGAAAAATAATATAGAAAGCCACCAAACCAACTGGAAAACAAAAGATTAAATGGGAATACTAAATCCTCATTTATGAGTAGTCACCCTAAATGCAGTTAGTTGCTCAGTCGTGTCTGACTCTTTGAGATCCTATGGACTGTATCCTGCTAGGCTCCTCTGCCCACGGGATTCTCCAGGCAAGAATACTGGAGTGGGGTGCCATTCCCTTCTCCAGGGGATCTCCCCTCAGGGACTGAACCTGGGTATCCTGCATTGCAGGCAGATTCTTTACCATCTGAGCCATAAGGGAAGGCTAGACTTAATTTACCAATCAAAAGACACACAGTGGCTGGCTAGATATATGCTGCCTCCAGGAGACTGATCTCAGCTCTCAGGGCAAACCCAGGCTCACAGTGGACGGATGGAAGATGACGCCGAGCACAGGGCAGCCAAAACATAGGCGCTGCAGCAGCACCTATAGTCACAGCAGACAAAATAGACGTCAGCCAAAAAGAGTCAACAAGGGACAAAGACAGACAGTGTATCATGATAAAGGCAGCGACTCATCAAGAAAACAAACATTGATATATGTGCATGAAACACAGAAACGGTCTCAAAAACGACAGAGTGATCTCGGTTCATTTCCAAGGCAAACCATTCAACATCACAGCAATCCAAGTCTATGCTCCAACCGCTAATGCTGGAGAAGCTGAAGTTGAATGGCTCTATGAAAACCTACAAGACCTTCTAGAACTAACATCAAAAAAAAAGATGTCCTTTTCATCATAGGGGATTGGAATGCAAAAGTAGGAAGTCAAGAGATACTTGGAGTAACAGGCAAGTTTGGCCTTGGAGTACAAAATGAAGCAGGACAAAGGCTAACAGAGTTTTGCCAAGAGAACACCCTGGTCATAGCAAACACCCTCCCACCCTCCTCCAATAACACAGAGATGACTCTACACATGGACATCACCAGATGCTCAAAACCCAAATCAGATTGATTATATTCTTTGCAGCCAAAGATGGAGAAGCTCTATACAGTCAGCAAAAAAATAAGACCTGGATATGACTGTGGCTCACATCATGAGCTCCTTATTGCAAAACTCAGGCTTAAACTGAACAAAGTAGGAAAGACCAGGTATGACCTAAATCAAGTCCCTTATAATTATACAGTAGAGATGATGAAATGATTCAAAGGATTAGATCTGGTAGACAGAAAGCCTGAAGGACTATGGATGGAGGTTCATAACATTGTACAGAAGGTGACCAAAACCATCCCCAAGAAAAAGAAATTCGAGAAATCAAAGTGGTTGTCTGAGGAGGCTTTACAAATAGCTGAGAAAAGAAGAGAAGCAAAAGGTAAAGGAGAAAGAACTGAATGCAGTTCTTTCTGAATGCAGAGTTCCAGAGAATAGCAAGAAGAGACAAGAAAGCCTTCTTAAGTGAACAATGCAGAGAGAGGAAAAGAATAGAATGGGAAAGACCTGAGATCTCTTGAAGAAAATTGGAGATACCAAGGGAACATTTCATGCAAAGCTGAGCACAGTAAAAGACAGAAATGGCAAGGAACTAACAGAAGCAGAAGATATTAAGACGAGGTGGCAAGAATACACAGAAGAACTGTACAAAAAAAGATCTTAATGATCTGGATAACCACGATGGTGTGATCACTCACCTAGAGCCAGACATCCTGGAGTGTGAAGTCAAGCGGGCCTTAGGAAGCATTACTACCAACAAAACTAGTGGAGTTGATGGAATTTCAGCTAAGCTATTTAAAATCCTGAAAGATGATGCTATTGAAGTGCTGCACTCAATATGCCAGCAAATTTGGAAAACTCAGCATTGGTCACCAGACTGGAAAAGGTCAGTTGCCAATCCCAAAGAAAGGCAATTCCAAAGAATGCTCCAACTACCGCACAGTCACACTCATCTCACATGGTAGCAAGGTAATGCTCAAAATTCTTCAAGCTAGGCTTCAACATTACACAAATTGAGAACTTCCAGTTGTACAAGCTGGATTTAGCAAGGGCAGAAGAACCAGAGATCAAATTGCCAACATCCATGGGCTTCCCTTGTGGCTCAGCTGGTAAAGAATCCACTTTCAATGTGGGACACCTGGGTTTGACCCCTGGGTTGGGAAGATCCTCTGGAAAAGAGAAAGGCTACCCAGTCCAGTATTCTGGCCTGGAGAGTTCCATGGACTGTTTAGTCCATGGGGTCACAGAGGGTCAGACACGACTGAGTGACTTTCACTTTCCACTTTCCACTATTGGATCATAGAAAAAGAAGAGAATTCCTGAAAAACATCTGCTCCATTGACTGCACTAAAGTCTTTGACTGTATGGATCACAACAAACTGTGAAAAATTCTTGAAGAAATAGGAATACCAGAGCACCTTACCTGTCTCCTGAGAAACCTGTATGCAGGACAAGAAGCAACAGTCCAGAATCAGAACCTCATAAAAGAGTTCCATCAGAATGGAACAACAGATGGGTTCAGAATCGGGAAAGGCGTATATTGGCACCCTGCTTATTTAACTTATATGCAGAGTACATCATGTGAGATGCCAGGCTGGATGATTCACAAGCTGGAGTCAAGATTGCCGGAACCAAGATATCAGTAACCTCAGATATGCAGATGACATCACCCTATTGGCAGAAATCGAAGAGGAACTAAAAACCCTCTTAATGAAGGTGAAAGAGGAGAGTGAAAAACCTGGCTTAAAACCCAACATTTAAAAAAACTAAGATCATGGCATCTGGTCCCATCACTTCATGGCAAATAGATGGGGAAAAAATGGAAACAGTGACAGACTTTATTTTCTTGGGCTCCAAAATCACGCAGCCATGAAATCAAAATGATTGCTCCTTGGAATAAAAGCTATGAAAAACCTAGACAGAACATTAAAAAGCAGAGTCACTACTTTGCCAACAAAAGTCCGTATAGTCAAAGCTATAGCTTTTCCAGTAGTCATGTACAGATGTGAGAGCTGGACAAAAAACAAGGCTGAGCACGGAAGAACTGATGCTTTTGAACTGTGGTGCTGGAGAAGACTCTTGCGAGTCCCCTGGACAGTAAGGAGATCCAACCTGTCCATCCTAAGGGAAATCAGTTCTGAATATTCATTGGAAGGACTGATGATGAAGCTGAAGCTCCAATACTTTGGCCACCTGATGCAAAGAGCCAACTCATTGGAAAAGACCCTGATGCTGGGAAAAGAAACCTGATTGGGACCCAGTAGACCAGAGAAATGGTTGAAGTCCCTGGGATGTCAATAGGGGTGTGCTGCTATAAGGACAAGTCGGTGGAAATTGGAAAGCTGGCTACCAGGTCAGAGAGCCTGATGCTGGAGTTTAAAGTTTATGGATGGGGTCGTTGTGGAGGATGTAGCACCCTAGTTCAGGAAGCTAGTTACTGCGGTGAGGAGGGAGGCTCGGAGCACCCTGCTCAACACCTCAGGGGCTTCTGATGGAAATCCACAACACCAGGCTCCAGTCACTCACCTCCTCATCATTCTTAGAGAGCGACCTTGCCTCACATGTCAAAGAAAGATGAGGAGGAAACACCCATTTTGCTATCATCAAACCCATAACCTAACGTATGACTTAGCCTGCTCACTCTGCTTTCTCCTGTTACAAGGAATGCCCTTTCTCCTCTCCAAGGCCAGCCTCTCCTTGGGGATCCTGTGTTCCCTCCTCTCTCCCTTTCCCAGGACTGTGCTTCTACATGGATTGTTTCCCTCTTACATCAACAGTTTCTATTTACTGTGTTATTCTGATACACACACACACACACGCACACACACATACGTCTTAATATCAACCACTATTTTTGAAGAAGATGCTTTCCTCTATCCCTGTCCCCCTCCAGGACCATATCCCCCCACCCCCTCCACAAGAAACCTCCTAAAAGAGTTGTGACCCTCACTTTCCACTCTTCGACTCCTGCTCCCACCTCCATGCACACCACCTGGGTCTCCATTCCCACCTCACCTCTAACACCGCAGTGAGGACCACCAAGGACCTCCACCGCTCCAAAGCCCATGGCCAGTTCTCTGATCTATTTCCCTGCTCCTCCCCACACCCACTGTCTGGTGCAGAAGCTCCTGGGGAACAGGAATTTTGTCCTGCCCGCTGCTGTGACCCGGAGCCTGGACAGGGCAGACTCCCAGCAGGTGACAAAGGTGTGTTCACTGCTGGCTTTCCTGCATCTCTGCCTCCTCAAACAGACACGAGAAATCATGGCACAGGGTAGACAATGTCGTTTCTCCTCCCTCCATGCCTTTATCCTGCTTCTCAGCCTAGAAAAATCCCTGTTTTTCTGGACTCAGGTAGAAATCTAGACACCAGAAAGTTCTGAGTTCAGACAACAGTAGCATTAATGGAGTCATCTTTGCTGAATAGTATTTATGCCATGCCCTTGGCTTTTATCAATGAATTGAAGGAGAAATTTCCATATAAAATCTCCTATTACATTTGATATGCTAGCATTACAGGGGCCATTTTTTCTATTATGGCTCTCAGTGGCATTCATAAAATTCTTACTTGAAACCTTTATTTTAGAACATAGCTTGAAGAAACGCTGATTTTTCCCCTTGATGAACTGGTTTGCTTTTCCCTTTATGATAAGAAACATTATGCAATTGCCCATGACTCTGTCTTCTCTTTCACTACCAAAGAGCTCAGAGCACAGTCAGATATCAAAGTCTGCAAAGTATGGTGGAATTAAACTATTTCTTGGGGACCAAATTTATTTTTCCTCTGGTTTGGATTTCTGTATGATATTTACAGTTTCCTTGGTCCTGATCTACCATTTCTGTTTTATCACTGCATTAACTCATTCATTGTTGGTGTCAGCTGGCCCAACCTCTTTCTGGAAGGGGGTGGGGCAGACAGGAAGAATAGAGTGGCACTGTCTCAGTGAGGTCATGTCCCCTGGCTCCAAGGTGATTGACTGTGTCCTTTATGCTTCCAGAAGACTTTGTTCTCATCAAACACAGCTTTCTTCACATTATCAAATACTGTAGTTAAGGATGTGGTGATGGTTCAATTACTGGGTCCACCAAACGATGTGATCTTGGGAAACCACCTCTGTGGTTTAGCTGTGGAATGAGGATATTATTGACACTGTGCAACTCAGATTGGGTCTTGAACCCAGGTGGACTGGTCTCAAGTCTGGCCAAAACCCAGACTGGGGCTTCAACTGACAGTGTTGTAACTGAGATCACACCTGGTCTCAGGACTTAACGAAGCTCAGGTTCTTGACGTCTCATTTCAGAAAGAGCTCAGTTCAGTTCAGTTCAGTTGCTCAGTCGTGTCCGGCTCTTTGCGACCCCATGAATCGCAGCACGCCAGGAGCAGCATCACCAACTCCCGGAGTTCACTCAGACTCACGTCCATCGACTCAGAAAGAGTTCAGTGAGAGACAAAGGGATAGGTGAGAAGTGGATTTCTTTAGAGGGAAACACACTCCTCAGACAGAGTGTGGGCTGTCGGAAAAGGTGAGAATGGCCCCAGGGTATGGGGTAGTCAGTTTTTATAGGAGTGGGTAATTTCACAAGCTAATAAGTGGGAGGAATATTTCACAATTTTGGGGAAGGGGTGGGAATTTCCAGGAATTGGGCCACTGCCTGCTTTTTACCTTTATGGTTGGCCTTGGAACTGTCATGGCACCTCTGGGTGTGTTATTTAGTGTGCTGATGTGCTATAATGAGGCTTCCCAGGGGGCAGAGTGGTAAATAATCTGCCGGCCAATGCAGGAGACCCAGGAGACTCGGGTTCGATCCCTGGGTCAGGAAGATCTCCTGGAGGAGGAAATGACATCCCACTCCAGTATTCTTGCCTGGAAAATTCCATGGAGAGAGGAGCCTGGCACACTACAGTCCAGGGGGTCACAAAGAGTCAAACACGACTGAGCACAAACACACTGCATGTATGAGTGTATGTTGAGACTCGAGGTCTAGTGGAAGCCAACTCGTTCCATGTGTCCACCGTCTTGGAATTATTCGGTTCTTATCAATTTATGTAATGTCCCTGCACTAGACTATTCTTTTAAAGGATTGCTCCCTGCTCCCTTCCCTCCTGTTTCACTGATGATACCTACCTGGTAGGTGTACTGTAGGAATTAAAGGAATGGATATGAAAGGCTTAGAATGGTGTTTGGACTATATGAAGCACTCAGTAAAGTTACTGATTATTTTTACTGCGATTATGTTATAGTTACTTCTGTGTTTGACTCTCCTGATGTGTCCTAAGCTCCTTTAGGGTAGGGACTTTGTCTTATTTATTTGTAATACATACTGTAGCGCCTGGAGCATTCAATAAATATTTGTAGAAATGATTTAGACTGAAATCAGACTCTGATTCAGGATTGTAGAGGATTAGGAGGTGAATTTACAGAGCCACTATGGGAATAGATTTTTGGAAGGCTTTAAAAACCAAGTCACATTGAAATCATGCAACACAGAATGGGACTTAAACCCATATGGCCAGGACTCAAACCTGCCCTTCTCCAGGTCAAACCTCAGATTGGGACTCGAACCCCTAATCTTTTAATTAGATTCACTTACTTGGTGTCTGGACTTAGGCTCAGGATGTCAGCACAGAAGGAATTCAGCGAGAGGCACAGACATAGGCAAGAAATAGATTTATTAATATAGAATGCTTGTGAGATAGGCAAGCAGGCAGGTGGGAGGCTCAGCCCTGAGATTAAAGTGGGCTACAATTTTATAATCAAACGAAAGTGGGAAGAAGAAAAGACCACCTTCTTTGAGGAGACACAAGGCTTATATCACTAGTTCCTCCTTCATACCTCGCAGGAGAGTGTCTGACTCTCTGAAGTCAAACTAGGATTATTATAGCACTTACTCAGATCATGGAAGGGTGGTGATATTTTTCTTCCACCTAATGATCTGGGGCATATCTCATGCTTTTATTTATGGTTTTATAGTTACGCAAGCCTGTTTCCTTCCATGATATTCTGATAGCTTTCTTGAACGATCACTAACTGGCAGTGGTCTCCCAAAGTTCCTTGGGTTTCCCTCTCTATCTACAGTCCCCTACAGGGACTTCTACAGGCGCCTGTATGTGTGCTGGTTGTTCAGTCGTGTCCGACTCTTTGCAACCCCCTGGACTGTAGCCCAGCAGGCTGCTCTGTCCGTGGACTTCTCCAGGCAAGAATACTGGAGTGGGTTGCCTTTCCCTTCTCCAGGAGATCTTTCCCACCCAGGGATAGAACCCAGGTCTTCCACACTGCAGGCAGATTCTTTACCTCTGACCCACCAAGGAAGCCCAGATGCCTGTATAACTGTCCTATTCTATCCCTATCAACATTTCCATTTAACGTTTCAGGAAGCAAGATCCACTGATGGTCTTTGAAACCCTGGTAGGAAAATGCAGTTTGCTAATGAAGACTAATCTAACAATGGGTGTGCATATCTGGTTACTCACCGGGTGGGACTGATCACCAGGAAAAAGAGCTACAGTCCTCCTTGTCCACGAGTTCCCTGTGGTGTTTCCGGGGTTCACTTTGGTGTTGCGCTGAACTTAGCGGGAAGGCCTTGGCTCTACTGAACTAAGGTGATGCTAATTCTTTCCCAGTGACATCACAGGGCTGCCTCTGGAGACTGGAAGCCGTCAGTCAGGGGCCAGGGCAGTGGACAGGCTTGTGAAGGAGTGCTCCCTCAAATGGACTGCAAGCTGATGAAATCAGACTTAAATCATCTCCTGGGGCAATGCCGAGGGAGAGGAAAGGCAAGGCCGATCGGGGAGGAAGGCTAAAGTCAAGTCACCCAGCCACTGCAGTAGGGCAGGGAGTCGGGGAGGCCTTCTCTTCATCTGAGATGCTTCTGCTTTGGAACTGGTTCCTTGGAGTTACTGCCAGGCCTCTGAGATCTGATTCCTGTGGGCGAGGTGGTGGGGTCGAGGGTTGATGGGGTGGGGGGACACGGACGGGGTGTGCGATGTGCCGAAGGGTGACTAACCTGCTAACGTCCGACTCTGGAGGGCTGGTGATGGAGCGCCCCGGCGGCTTGGGGGAAGAAGGGAAAACCCGAGGCAGAATGAGAAGGTGGGGGTCAGCGCCTCCTCCCCACCCGGTGGTTCTCAGGTGGTCAGGAGGCACCTCGTCTCCTGCCCTCCCCGCCCCCATCCCCTCTCCTCCCCTCTCCTCCCCTGTCCCCATCCCCTCCCCCACCCTTCCCCACCCCTTCCCCCACCCCGCCCCCACCCCACCCCATCCCATCCCTCCCTTCCCCTCCCCCCTCATCACCCTCCATCCCCTCCCCACTCGCCTCCCCCCGCCCCCTCCCCGCCTCTCCCCCGCCCCCATCCTCCGCCCCTCCCCCGCTCCTACCCCATTCCCCTCCCCTCCCCCGCGCCTCTCCCGGCAGCTCCGGTGTCCTTCTCCGCGCTCCGGCCCTCCGGACGCGGCCATCTCCGAGAGGACGAGCGGCGGGTCCGGCGGCGCGCGCTGGGGCGGGGCTCCGGGCACGACTCCCGGCGAGGCGCCCCTGCGGCGGATTAGCTTCCGCCGGCCACCGCCCCCCGCGCTGCGGCCGCGGCCGTCACCGTCACCGTCACCGCCGTCTCCTTCGCATGGCGCCGCACCACTGCCCGCGGGGCGCGTTCCTAACCTGTTTCCCCTTTTCTCCCGCGGCCCCCAGGCTCTTACCTGCACCCCAACGACTCCTACCCAAATGGAAGTGCCCCCTTCCAGTTCTAGGTCCGCCCCCGCCCCGCCCCGCCGCGTCCTGCTTCCATCGCAGTAAGCAGGGGGACGCTCCAGAGTCACCCCGGCGTGAAATCCGCGGAGATCCCCCCACCGCCACCACCACGTGAGAACACGCAGAGCTGGCGGCGGCGCGGGAGGGGCGCCCACCCTGACCTTAAGGAAGCTTGCATACACGGATCCACATCCTCCCCATCGATCGGGCCTGGTTGCTGGAGGGATTGTGGGTCAGTTCAGTTCAGTTGAGTCGCTCAGTCCTGTCTGACTCTTTGTGACCCCATGAACTGCAGCACGCCAGGCCTCCCTGTCCATCACTAACTCCCGGGGTTTACTCAAACTCATGTCCATTGAGTCAGTGATGCCATCCAACCATCTCATCCTCTGTCGTCCCCTTCTCCTCCCGCCTTCAATCTTTCCCAGCATCAGGGTCTTTTCAAATGAGTCAGTTCTTCTCATCAGGTGGCCAAAGAATCGGAGTTTCAGCTTCAGCTTCAGGTTCCAACGAATATTCAGGATTGATTTCCTTTAGGATGGACTGGTTGGATCTCCTTGGAGTCCAAGGGACTCTCAAGAGTCTTCTCCAACACTACAGTTCAAAAGCATCAATTCTGCACTCAGCTTTCCTTATGGCCCAATTCTCACATCCATACATGACTGCAGAAAAAACCATAGCTTTGACTAGATGGACCTTTGTGGTCAGAGTTCTATATTCACATAGTCTGGCCAGGATCCCTTTGTATACTGGCTCCCCCTCTCATCCGCTTCTGCTTCCTCTGACCACAGACAGACACACACAGCTTCCCAAGTGGAAGCTGTCAGTGGAAGTTCTCAGTAAGCCCCCCTGTTCTAAATAAGGGACTTCCCAGGTGGCGCTGGTGGTAAAGAACCCGCCGGCCAGTACAGGAGATACCAGAGACTGGGGTTCCATTCATGGATTGAGAAGATCCCCTGGAGGAAGGCATGGCAACCCACCCAGTGTTCTTGCCTGGAGAATTGCAGGAACAGAGGAGCCTGGAGGGCTATGATCCATAGGGTCACAAAGAGTTGGACACATTGAAGTGACTTATGCATACTGAATTAAGGTCAGCATTTTCCTACGAGAGAAAGCTTCAGGCTGTAGGCTTATGCCCAGGGCTATGTCTCCTGGGCCTTCAGCTCTGTAGTGCACATGGCAGCTGAACTCTCTGATTTTAAAGTTGTGAACACAGCACCCCACGGCCTCTTTAGTTCTGTTGCAGTGCAGACACCCGGAGGTTACAGAAATGTGTCCTGTCCCTAGAGTCGTCATCATCTCACAAACGTCAACTAAAAACCACACCCCAGGCTCCCTGCTACACGAGCGGACAGGACAGGGTGTGGTGGACGTTCTGTGGCCACCAGCTTGGTATGAGTCAGATTCTGCATTCAGCGAGCCCGCCCGTGTCATGTTTGCTGTGGTCTGCTTCTGCGCCCGAGTTCTCCCCCGGGGTGAGATGTGTGGATGTCCCTCTGCAAGCTGGCAGTGAGAGTGAGCATTTGTCCCCATCTGCTCGCTCCAGAGTCGGACATGACTGAAGCGGCTTAGCAGCAGCAGCAGCAGCTCACTCCCTGCATCTAGTTAACGGCAACTGAATGGTCAGCTGCTGATTCACTGGATGCTGTTTAGTTTGTTCTGTCAGCTGTTTATTCATCTGTAACTTCCTGTTAAGATGCAGGGTGTGCTTTTTAAAGAAGCCTTGCACAGCATAAGTTTTATTTTGGGACTGGATGTGCTAATATATAAAGAGGATCTCCGGGAGTTATTTAGCCCCATGGGCTATTTTCTCTCAGCAGAATTTTGTGGGCACTCCCTGGGTGCCAGGCATGCTTCAGGACACGGGTGGTGCAGCAGTGAATGAGACTGTCTCAGCTTCCAGAAGCTTGCCGTCCACTCCTGCGAGACGAGCATAAGTGTGAGTGCAGTGAAGTGTGGTACACGTGCAAGGGGTGCGGGGTGCAGAGCAGGGCTGGAAACTCCCAGGAAGCAAACTGAGGGAGTCCCCGAGGCAGAGGCTCTGGGAGGGAATTTAGCAACATTTCAGCTGTGGATGATAGTGGTTTGTGTAGTCGCTTAGTCATTTCCAACTCTCGTGACCTCATGGACTGTAGCCCACCAGGCTCCTCTGTCCATGGGATTTCCGAGGCAAGAATACTGCCATGGGTTGCCATTTCCTTCTCCAGGGGACCTTCCCGACACAAGGACTGAACCCCGGGTCTCCTGCATTGCAGGCCTATTCTTTACCGCTGAGCCAGCAGGGAAGCCTGGTGGTCACATGACAAAGATGTCACGTTTGCTGACAATGTGAGGGGAAGAGCTTGAACGTAGGAATGTTAATAGCTATTTAAGAGGCTGTTGCAATGATTTAAGCAAGAGATGATAAGGGCCTAATTGAAGATGCCGTGGAGATCTGAGAATTTCTACAGCAGGAAGGGATGGTGGGAGGTGAGGAAGAGTTTGAGGAGACTTTTGTTTTGGATCCTCAGTCAATGGTGTTGCCATTGAGAAGAATGGAAGAGAACGAGAAGCCGGTGTGCTGAGTGAAGGCAGTGGAGACGGGCTCACTCTCCAACCAGTTGCGATTTGACTAGAAATCCAACTTCATAGTTTGAGAAAGAAGTTTGGGCTGGAAATGCAGATGTGAGCCACATTGAACAATTTGGAGTGTGATTCTAATGAGAACAGCTTGTGTTTTCTGTTTATAGTGCTTGACAAATGACCAGCACTTCAAAAGTATATGGTGTTTATTTTAAAATATAGTTTTGAGGTAAAATGTAAGTGGATTCCAGATCACAGCTTTTTTTCTTTAATAGTGTCAGCTTTTCTGGTAGGGGTTCAGCATATCAGGAGGAGAAGAGGGCAGTACAAACTGGACACAGTCTACAAAATGAACTTCAGGGTGTTAACAATGACATTAAAAGTGGTACTTGCCTTTTCAGGATTGCTAGTTGCTCAGTTGTGCAACCCCATGGGCTGCAGTCTGCCAGGCTTTTCTGTTCATGAATTCTCCAGGCAAGAAGACTGGAGCGGGTTGTGATTCCCTTCTCCAGGGGATCTTCCCGACCCAGGGATCGAATCCAGATCTCCCACATTGTAGTCAGATTCTTTACCATCTGAGCCACCAGGGAAGCCCTTTTAGGATTAGAGAGTTAATCTTCACTCTACAGCATTCCAAGAGCAAGTGCAATATACAGTTTTCCATAGTTCACCAGAGTTTTTTTTTAATTTTCAGGATTAGAGATTTAAAAAACACTCTGAAGAGCTGTGGGAAATTGTATATTGCACTTGATCTTGGAAAGCTGTACAGTGAAGGTCTTTCTAAAGGCGTTGTACTAGTTCCTGGGAAGTTGGTAAAAATGTGTCCTTAACCATACAAAGTAGAATTTTAAAGCACAACTTGCACTAAAATCGTCCTTTATATCCAGGAATCTAGCTTAACCCTAACCTTAACTCCAACCCTAACCTGTCGCCTTAACCCTAAGCCTAGTTCCAACCCCCAACCTGCGTGTCACACTAACGCTAACTCTGCCATGATTCTGCATATCTGCATTTAAACTGAGTCCTTACCCAAAGCAGAACTTTTACTCTGACACTAACCACACCCCAGTTGTAACCTGAACCCTAAACCCAAATGCAGTGCTAACCCTTAACTCTAACCTAAACCCCATTTCTTGTGACTAACCGTACCCTTTAGGCTAGTCCTGGCCTTTTCAGGGGTGGACCTATTAGGGGAAACTGTGCTTAGGTCTCTAGATAATCAAAGCTGAGGAATAATTCTCAGACTAAATGAGATTTACAAGCAGATCATCAGTGAACCATCTTTCGTGATTAGGTTCCCTGACCTTTCTGATAAACATATCCACGGTCTGGGTTTGGTTCCTGGATGTCTACAGGACTTCCTTGCTTCTGTTCTCTGATTTCACTAAGTACTTTACTAAATAAGGGTTACTGTGAAAATGCAGTGAAAGTCTCTGAGAGGCAAGATCCAAAATGAGAGTACATTTCCACAGACTCACAAAGGTGGATACTACCCTTGACCCGCGTCTTCTAGAACTCCCCAAAGTGTAAGGCTTTCCTACTCCAAAAGACTGACAGAAGGCTGGGACTCTAAGTCCCATGTGACTCGAATCCAACTGGAACTCGAGGATTAGGCCAGCAGTCTGATAAGGATGTGCTGTGTTGGACTCTGGGGGTTATGGAGGTGAAGCAAGAGACTGCATGGAATTCAGACACTTTACAGCAAAGCTGAGGGAAAGTGATCACCATGCATGAAACAGCGAGAGAGTCTGACGGGACAGGATGTAATCAGTGCTAGTCTGCGTGGTGCAGACCTGGATACCGAACTGGTTCAGAGTATGGATGGTGGTGGTTGTTCAGACGCTAAGTTATGTCCAACTCTTGTGACCCCATGGACTGCAGCATGCCAGGCTTCCTTCCCTGTCCTTCATCATCTCCTGGATTTTGCCCAAGTTCATGTCCATTGCATCCGTGATGCCATCTAACCATCTCATCCTCTGTCACCCTCTTCTTCTGCCTTCAATCTTTCCCAGCATCCAGGTATTTTCCAATGAGTCATCTGTTTGTATCAGGTGGCCAAAGTATTGAAGCTTCCATCTCCCATTTGCATAGCACATAGCTGCTCACTAAACCTTTATGACACACATTCTGTCCTTCTTAGGACTCTGGGAGGTTGACAAAAGGCAGGTGTTAGTATAACAATTTACCTTTACATATGCAGAAATGACTCAGAAAAGTTGACTCCCCCTGCCCCAAATCTCCCAGCAAAATTAGCAGAGCAAAGCTTTGAACTTAGGTTGGCCAACTTCAAATCCAATGGGATGCTCACTCTATTTCATGGAGTAAATGAGACCTGGGCTGGGCCTTAGAAGACTGAATAGAGTTTGAAGAGAAGAGGGGAAACAAGAATATTCTGCTTGGGGTACAGAGTACAAGGAGGTGGCAGGAAGCCAGGAGTGGGGTGGGGAGCAGATAAGGAAGTGGGCAGTGAATGAGGAAGACTGGAAGGGCAAGTGGGCTTTGAGAGCTGGGCAGTGTTGCTGTTTCATGTAGGGCTTTACTAAGGAGTCCATGAGGCTTGTGAGTCCATGAGGGTGAGTGGCTTAAAGCAAGACCCATCTGGCAGTGGTATGTGTGTTGGGGGGGGTTAGAACAATGGGGTCTAGCGGCAGGAAGCCCATCTAAGGGACTTTGGGGTGTGGCTACAAGGAAGGGGTTGGAACCGGGTGGCAAGTGCTGGTATAGAATGAAAACAAATGGGTTTAACAAAAGACAGTTCAAAAGGACAGATTTACTGTTAGAGCCTGAGATATGGAAAAAGCGGAAAAAAATCAGATTCTGCATTTCAGACAACTAGTTATGTGGCCTCAGGCAAGTGACAGAATCTGTCTGGACCCCTCAGCTGACGTAAGTGTGCAGGCAGCTCTTACCTCACGGGAGACTGAGGATGTATGAACAGGCAAGGACTGGCTTCATGGCTTTTTGTTGTTGCTCTTGTTTTTAATATTTATTTATTTGGCCAGTTTATTTATTTTGCAAGTTGGGGCCCGCAGTATCTTTAGTTGCAGCACCTGGGATCTAGTTCCCTGTCCAGGGATGGACCCTGGGCCCCCTGCTTTGGGTGTGCAGCGTCTTAGCCATTAGACCCCCAGGGAAGTCCCAATTGGTTGTTTTGACGAAGATGAAGAGGGAACAATTTTAAAACGTCTAGAAAGACATTCTCAATAAGATCATTTAAAATAATGAAAAACTGGGAATTTTGTAAGTGATTCCCATGGGGCAGAAGTAAATACACTATAGAACTGTGTTGAAATTAAAACCACATTTGAAGAATGTGGGGATGTAAATACTTAAAAATATAAAGGTAGGTGGAGAAAGGAGGACACGACACTCTCCGAATCTTATGAAGAGTAAATACGTGTAGAGAAAAAGGACTGGGAGAATACACTGAGAGTGAGCATCTCTGGTTGATGGGCATGTGCTTGATTTGCATTATCAAGTTTTGTACTTTGGACTTTCTGCAATATCCAAGTTTTGTACAATGAGCCTTATTACTTTTTTTTTCTTTAGAAGGTAGTCTTTTAATTAATTTATTGATTAGGCTGCACCAGGTCTTCGTTGTAGCATGTGGGATCCAGTTCCCTGACCAGGGATCAAACCTGGGCCCCCTGCACTGGGAGTGCAGAGTCTTAGCCACTGGACCACAGGGAAGTCCTCAGTGAGCCTTATCACTTTTATAAAGAGAAAAAATATTTAGGAAAGAAGAACAATAAATGAGTTCAACTACTACTGAAACCATGAAACTCAGACTGGGACTTGAACCCACGGTCTTTTAAGTGAGATCTCACACAACTGGTCTCAGGACTTAATGAGGCTCAGGTCTTTGATGTCTCATCACAGGAAGACCTCAGTGAGACACAAAGTGACAGATAAGATGTGGATTTGTTTAGAGAGAAACACACTCCACAGACAGAGTGTGGACCATCTCAAAAGGTGAGAGGTCTGAAATATGGGGTGAGTAGCTTTTATGGACCGGAGAAGGCAATGGCACCCCACTCCAGTACTCTTGCCTGGAAAATCCCATGGACGGAGGAGCCTGGAGGGCCGCAGTCCATGGGGTCACTAAGAGTCGGACACGACTGAGTGACTTCACTTTCACTTTTCACTTTTATGCATTGGAGAAGGAAATGGCAACCCACTCCAGTGTTCTTGCCTGGAGAATCCCAGGGACGGGAGAGCCTGGTGGGCCGGCGTCTATGGGGTCGCACAGAGTCGGACACGACTGAAGCGACTTAGCAGCAGCAGCAGCAGCAGCTTTTATGGACAGAGTAATTTCATAGGCTAATGAGCAAGAGGATTATTCCAACGATTTGGGGGAAGGGACAGATTTCTAGGAATTGGGTCACTGCCCGCCTTTTGATCTTTGATGGCTTCGGGACTTCCATGGCACCGCTGGGTGTCACTTAGCTTATGCTAACGTATTGCACTGATGCTAATGTGTGAGGCTCAAGGCCCAGTGGAAGGCAGCTCTTCCGCCATCTTGGGCCTCCATGGTTCTAGCCCGTTGGGCCATGTCTTATGGCTATGTCATTCTCCTAGAGGTTGCGCCCTGCCCCTTCCCTCCTGCTTCACTACTGTTTGAAATATTTAGGGGTGTTGTCTCCCTTATAACTGCTTCAAAAGAAAATAGCATAGAATAAGTAGAGATGGGGCAAGAAGTGGCATCCTTTTCTATCTGACTTAGAAAATATCAGTGAGTGGAATAAATCCTGGGACATGGCAGAGAGGGAGAGGTGACGTTCATAAGAGAAAGGGAATAGAAGGCTGACGAAGAGAAAATACTGCAGAAACAGAGCAGGGAAATCATGCCTTCACAGAGAGGAAATCAGAGTTCCTCTCTGTGAGGTAGTCTGAACTTTGGAAGCTGTTTACAGCTCAGATAAATACAAAAGCAGATAAGAATGTAGTTAAGTCACAATTGCAAACAATGCTTCATTGTACAGTATTTCATTAGGTTTCAAACCTCCAGGAGACATTTGCCAAAATTCCTCTTGGTTTTCCACCAGGCCTGCAAAATGGTTTCAATGAACAACCTGCATTCAGGCATAAATAAGAACTGACCATCCAGTGACATCATGAAACATTTATGTGTTGAGAATGTTTTATGAATTTTCATGTAACTAAAATACTTCTAGGAAATTAGACCATAAACATGCCCTGAGGAAAATAATAATTGAAAACCAATAGGATAATTATCTTAGAATCTTGATATCGATCCATGAAGATTCCTGGCTTTGTGCTTAGTAAACGGATAATGAGGCTTTGCCATTTGTGGTAAAGAACCTGCCTGCCAATGTAGTAGACAAGAATCAGGTTTGATCCGTGGGTTGGGAAGATTCCTGGAGGAGGACACGGCAACCCACTGCAGTGTTCTTGTCTGGAGAATCCCAAGGACAGAGGAGCCTGGTAGGTTACAGTCCACCAGGTGACAAAGAGTAAGACACGACTGAAGCGACTGAGCACGTGCATGCACACACACAGACACACAGACACACACACACACACAGATAATGTAACATGACAGGGCTACTGACTGGAGGCAACGTGAGGGGTAAAAGGGTCATTGATGCCAAGTCTTCTGCTAAATGTGCCACCTCACATGGCCTTGTACTAGCACTTATATAGAAAACCGCAGGAATCATCTTTAACAGGTAAGTTTCCGACAAGTGGAGCCTTCGTTTGTTCTTATCTTTGACTTTATTTTACATTCACCTGTGTGTTGTTTTCCACCAAAGGCGTGCTACACAAAGTTCAGAGAACGCTCCTCAAATATTTCTTCTCCTGCCTACTATTCCTCTGGCTTTGTCCCCTCAGCATCTGCTGTGGATTTCACTCAACCTTATCACAGGTGACACGCTGGGGTCTGCCTGGTGGAGGGTCAGAGTTCTCTAAACACAAAGTTCCCCAAGCCCCAGGAAATGCCAGGTCTGAAAGGGTCTGGGGAGCCTCTCTGGTTTCCTTTTGGATCAGCTTGTTACTAATTTCCTGGCTGTGCTCACATTTGTAAAAATGGCATAAAGGAAAATAAACGAACATAGTAAGGATTGGAAGAACCTGAACTTCTCACTACCACTCACCATCTGCCTGTATTTTATGTGGCAAGTGGGCAAATCTGCTCTGGGGAGAGATGGAAGTTTTTTTTTTTCCCCAGTTGTAAGATATTTTTCAAATAGAGGTTGTCAGAATAAACCCTGTCATATCTTTTGCTTAAGATATCACTGTAGAGAGTGCCAGAACCTTAGGAAAACAAAAATTCATGTGTCAATACTGATTGTTTAAACATTAAACCTCATTAGAGTACGGTTACAATGTTAAAGTTGTCTGTGAGGACGAAGGTAACACTGCGGGGAATAAGAAGAGGATAAGAACAGAATGGAGCTTTTGGACTTTACAAAAGTGTAATGATTAGGCCTGAGACGGCTTTTCAGTTGGGGCCCTCTGATTCCGTATGTTCCCTTGAGTGACTGTCAGAATAAGCCACCAGTTTCCACACCGTGTGTAATCAATATGACATCTGGGCTCCATCAGAGGCCACTGTTTCTCCAGCGTTAGCCAAACCAGCGCGCTTCCTGTCACCGGATTAACTCTCAGAGCCGCCGGGTCTGGTGACCCTCCGGCTGTTTTCTCTCGGCTGGCAGGAGGGCTCCTGCCCACACTCGCCTGTCATTCTCGTTCTGAAAAAGCGTACTCCTTTGACAAATACCCACAGGCAAAGCGCTGCGGGGTTACCACAACTACTCGAGGAAGCTTCTACTTCCTTTTGCGATCGATGACGCCTACTTTGCTTGATACGTGTACGTTTGACACCTTTTCCTGCACAAGTAAACCGGAATTGTGTGGTTTTCATCGTGGCCTGCAGTGAAGCAGAGGAGAATGAGGGAGAAGGTCATTTGAAGACTTTGCAGAAAGAAGGGATTGGGGTTCTGGCCTGTTATGGAGTCACGGGGGTAAACCAAGTCATAATACCAGGAAGCAGAACTGTCTAAATTTTATGTATTAAGCGTCAGACACAACCTCAGAGCAAAGTGGAGCCTCTCCAAGGCGCTGGCCAGATGCAAGCCTGGTAAGTCAGTGCTTAGGATTGAAACTTTCCTGTGAAGCAAAACACCGGTGAGAATACGCTTTTAGGAAGGAACGTTTGAGCCTTTGAAAAGTTTTATCCTTTCCATAACTGTGACTGTGGAAAAATAAGAATCCTCACGAGGTGGGGCCTGTTATTTGGGGTGTTTTGCTGGGCTGCTTTGGGATATGTTTTCCTTTGGAGGAAGAGGAGTCAGAAAGATATGCTTGGCCTTACCATCTAAATCTCTTCTAGCATAAAATCAAATTGCCAGAGACTTGGTGTTTGAGGCTCTAGGCAAACTGATGATCTTGAATTATGCTTTTCTTTCAGTATGTTCTGAAATGTCAACCGATTGAATGTGTAGAGCTCCCATGTACATTCACTGAGGGAAGGGTTTATTGGAAAACTCAAGTCTATTCTGATTTAAGGAGCTCTAGTTCCATAAAAAAGAAAGCAAGAAAACTTTGCTTTTTGCCCTTTGTTTAACAACATCTTTATCATTAAAGAGATAAAACCATAACCAAGCAGTCGATGACACATACTGTAAACAGCAAAAATGTTAGAGTAAGATCATGTATTTCCAAAGAAAGTTGAAGATGTAAATTTCAAAAAAAAAAAAAAAAAAAAAAGCCGAGTAAAAAAGATAACTTTTTACTTTCTGCTTATCCATAAAAAATTGCCTCTGTAATTGTCAGCTAAGATGGCCTTTATATGGTTCTTTGCCCTCATTAAGCGCGTGGGGGAAATAACTAAATGTGAAATCACTGCAGTTTATTAAATGTCAAAGAGGAACTTGTTAACCAGACAGATCAGATAACCAGCTGCTGTGCAGAGCGGTCACCAGCCACGGGAAATGTCAGCGCTGCCTTTAAAGACAGCCGATGACTACACAAAATGCATAGCCCGTAAATAATTAGGAAAAAAAGAAAAAGATTAGAAAGCATGCCACTTGTGTTAACCTATATGTTCCTGAGAAGAATAAGTATTAGAACGTGCCGTTAGTAACACTGATTACATGTGGTTGAGCTAGAAACTGAGCCCATCAACTTGCGGCCTAATTCCACAGTCTCAGGTAGATCCATGGGCAGGACACGAGCGGAGCATAGCACTGGAATTCCGAGGACACATCTTGGAGGAGGGGAGGCTGTGGGATATGTGAATATGAACCGAAAAGACAAGTGTCCCAGGAAGAGGTCTTGTCATGAGATGAGACTTTCCCCTTCTCTGTCCTGGGGATTTCTCTTCCCTGAAATGAAGGCAGATGGTGTGTTGTGTCTGTTTTCTGGAAGCTCTCTGTCTTTAGAAAGGAAGAAATAAAATTCCCATGGAAAGGATCCTGGACAAGTTAGGAAACCCTAACAGGGCCCATGGAATCCCTTAAGAGGTCCGTCCTCACTGGACCTGAGGAGGCCCATGACCCTCTTGCAACTTCGTGTAGAATTGCTGGCTGAAGAAGCACTGCTTGGAGTGAGGAGCAGGTTTGAGGGAAAGGACACGCGTGGTGGAGGAGAGACGTCGCCTTGAGAGCTGGGCTCGTGCTGCCGCAGCACCACGCTCAGTATCTCAGGATACTTAGAAGAGCCAGCCCCGTCCAAGACCCTTGCACTTAGTGTGTGTGGGGGTGGTGGGGGGTGGTGTCTGTATAGAGAGAGGGCATTAAATGCTTCTTGCCCTGTGCAAGCAGAGATGTGTGAGACGCCTGTGACTATGTCAGTCTTGCCCAAGTGGTGGTAGAGAGGGTCCGGACCATGGGAGATGCAAGGCTTTTGGAGGTAGCCCTGACCTTGATCCTGGAGGGCTGAGATGGAGATGGAGACGGGGACGCACGCAGGGAACCAGAATCTAGAGCGTTACTGGGCTGTGCTTAGTTGCTCAGTCGTGTCTGACTCTTTGCAACCCCGTGGACTATAGCCCTCCAAGCTCCTCTGTCCATGGGGACTCTCTAGGCAAGAATACTGGAGTGGGTTGCCATGCCCTTCTCCAGGGGATCTTCCCCACCCAGGGATTGAACCCAGGTCTCCCACATTGCAGGCAGATTCTTTGCCAGCTGAGTCACCAGGGAAGCCCTTCTAGAGCATTAACACCCCAGTAAAGACGAGAGGTGCGTGGCTCTGAGGATCAAGGTGAGCAGAGAAGTAAAGCTGGTGAAGTGAAGTTCTGACAGAAGGGGCTGGTGGGAAGGAAGGAGTCATAAGGAATGACTCCGCGCTGGTGTCTGCTCATATTGTGCGTCTGGGGCCTGGGTGAGCTGGGCATGGCTATGGTGACCTGCAGGCGCTGTGGCTCTCGGGCAAACAGGATAGAACCTCATGCCCGCCCGTGTGCTACATCGCTTCAGTCGTGTCGGACAACACCGTGGACTGCAGCCCGCCACGCTCCTCTTTCCATGGGGATTTTCCAGGTGAGAGTACTGGAGTGGGTTGCCATGCCCTCCTCCAGGGGATCTTCCCAGCCCAAGAGTCAAACCTGTGTCTCATATCTACTGCATTGGCAGCTGGGTTCTTTACCACCAGCGCCACCTGGGAGGCCCATAGAACCTCATATTATGGACTAAAGCTCACCCTAGGAAATAATCTATTCCGTCTCCCTCTTTTCACTCACATGAGTGGCACCCAGAGATGAATCCAGATTCCATAAGCAGTCATGGCAGAGCCCCACCAAAACCTGCCTCTTCCTCCCGCTCACAGACGGTCAGCCTGTGCCCCGAGGCTGTCGAGACTCATCTCAGTGTTCCTTTCCGCTCGTTTGTATCTGTCACACCCGGGAGCCCCAGCCCTCCCCTGCACTCTGTTTGCCATGAAGTTCTGCAGCCCCTCAGTCCTCCCCAGCTCCTGGAAACTTCCACGGGGCGGGGAGGGGCTCAGGACACTCATGACCCTTCCTTTCTGGATCCTTTGTGCTCCCGATCACTATCGCTCCTTTGAGCACTTTTTGCATGTTACCTGATGTTGATGTCAGGGCCCCCATCTGTGATCCTTGCTGTGCCCTGGCCCTTGGGTTCTCTCATTCCTGTTCCCGCTAATCCTGTCTTCCACGCTTGGCCAGCCGCTCACCTCCCCTGGCCTTCATCTCCTGCCTCCCACTTCCCACCTCCATCCCCATCGACCCGCCCAGCACCTTGAGCCCAACAATCCTCTGATCCCAGTGGGACCTGCACTCCATGGACTTGGTCACCTGTTCTCCACCTGCATGCCCTGTCTTCCCTCTTTGCCCAGTTAAACTTCTGCTGCCAGTTGGTATAGTCACTGTCTTGGGGACACCTTGGTCCTCACCCAGGCATCTCTTCTTCATCCTTCTCAGTCAGCAAAGCCACAGGTCCACCCCCTCCTGCCCTCCCTGCCCTCGTTTTCTCTGCTCCGCGACTACACAGCTGAGCGTGGCTCCTGCACACTCTCATCACACCCTCTCACACCACGTTCATGGCCAGCATTCCCGGGTGGGCCTTGGGGCTGCCTCGAGAACATCCTGTATGCCCCTGGGGTCCGTGCGCTCTCCTGCTGCCTACAGAAATCTGCCGTGCCCTTTCCTCTCTGGAAACCCCCAGCCTCTTTCCCCCGTGTTCGCTCTCAGCTGATGGCTTTGGGTCTGCTCACTGAGCAGGTCATTGGAAGGGACCATCCAGACCCCGCGCACACGTCCGGTCAGGAAGCCCCTGACCCTGCGTTCCTGCCCCTTCTCCAGGTGTCCAGGCTTCTGGGGCCAGTGGCCTCCCCCGGAACTGATCCCCGTCAGCATCACCATCACTTCTCAAGACCCGCCTCCAGCAGTCAAGCCCCTTCTCTACTGGGTCATTCCCACCGGAAAGCAAGCAAGCTTTGTTTCTCCCATCTTAAAAACAAAACAAAACAAAAAAACTTTTATCAATGTAATTTTTTCCCTCACTATTTTTCCGCCCTCTTTCACGAAGAAATTTCTCAAGAGTTTTCTCCACTTTCTCTCACCCCATTTCCTCTTGAACCTGCTGTGATCAGACTTCACTCAACCACTTCCACAAACCCCTCTGGACAACGATAATAATAATACCTTCAGGCACGGCAGTCTGGTCTCCAAACTCAACTCAGCAGACACGGTCGAGCTCAGCCTCCTCCTGACGTTCCTCCTTCGCCTTGAACCATGAGTGCTCAGGGTTTCCTTCTGTCTCAATGGTGGCTCTCGGTCTCCTTGGCTGTTCCCTCCTGCCCCCACCTCTGTACCATGGAGCTCCCAGGGCATTGGACCTCCTCTCCTACTTGAAAGCTCTCTTTGGGTGTCCTAACCCAGGCTTATGGCTTTAAATACCAGTCACGTGGCAACAATTCCCCTATTTAACACCCATCTGGGACCATTTCCCTTGAACTTGAGACTCACAGCCAGCACCTACTCGGTACCTCACTTGGATGCTGTATCAGAGTCTCATCAGAGGGGCAGAACCACTACGAGTGATGCGGCGATTAGAATTTCTGCAGCTGCAGGAGCTGTTGAAGTGTCTGTGAAGAGCTGCTGGCTTTGGCCCCAGGGTGGTGGTGGGGGAGCCTGTGGATGCTGTAGGTTGGCTGTACCTGCGCTTGGGAAGAAGAGCAGAACCCGCAGTGGGAGGGAGCTGGACAAACTGCGGCCACGTCTGCCTCTCAGGGCCTCTGACCTGGACTGCGGGAGGGCCTGCTGAAGAGCTTCAGGCACCTGAGCCCAGTTGGCAGAGCGGGGAGGGGAGGGTGGTGGGTGGGGAGGGGCTGCCTCCTGCCTGGCTGGCGGCCACGGTGCGGCAGGGCCCGTCCCAGACCCCTGGCAGACCCAGATACTGCCTCATCTGCACCTGCCAGACTCAGCACAGACCGTCGGTGACCCACAGGGGACCCTGGGGAAGGGATCCTGGGAAATGGGCTCCATCTCATTAATAGCTCGAGAGATGCAGCTCAGCGCCCTCATCACCTCTAACAACTCTCACACGACACGCTCCAAACTCTCCCCTTGAATCTTCTCCATCTACAGTCCTCCATGCTTCCAAAAGCCTCAGCGTCTTTTTGACTCTTCTTTTTCCACCCCGCATACCATTTTCCAGGAAGTCTGGTCAGCTCTCGGAGAAGGCAATGGCACCTACTCCTGTGTTCTTGCCTGAAGAATCCCAGGGACGGGGGAGCCTGGTGGGCTGCTGTCTATGGTGTCGCACAGAGTCGGACATGACTGAAGCGACTTAGCAGCAGCAGCAGCTAGTCAGCTCTGCCAGAGTCTGACCCCTTTGTCCAAGCGCAGGGGTTTCCCACCTGGACCTCTGCAGGTGGGGGGTTGCTCTCTGCCCCCTCACAAGCGCCCTCCCCACAAATTTTCCACACAGCAGCCTGGGGGCCGCTGTGAAACTCAAGGCAGGCCCCACCGCTCTGCCACCCAAACTCTCCAAGGGCTCCTTGTTGTTAGAGGTTGTTCTCATTATTAGTCATCCTCATTTGATTTTTTTTTTTAAGTGTAGTTTAATTTTATGGGAACGATTAAAATCTCATATCATTAAATAAATGCTGACTAGAAAATTCAGGCATTATGTCTCATAGTTGTAAATTGGAGTGTGAGGCAGTCAGGTAACTTTAAATTACAGATGATGTGTATTAAGTCAACCAAAATCTCTTGTGTTTCGGAATACATTTCTAAAACTTGAGGTGTTTTTCAGCCACCATTCCTGAGGCTGTTTTATTTTGATTTAGTTTAGTTTAAATGTAGTAGAGGATTCGATTTTTTTCTTACTTTTTGAACACGGATCAAAATCTCTTCCAGCTCTCTCGGTCAGTCAGTTCAGTCGCTCAGTCGTGTCTGACTCTTTGCGACCCCATGGACTGCAGCACGCCAGGCTTCCCTGTCCATCACCAACTCCCGGAGTTTACTCAAACTCATGTCCATCGAGTTTGTGATGCCATTCAACCATCTCAACCTCTGTTGTCCCCTTCTCCTCCCGCCTTCAATCTTTCCCAGCATCAGGGTCTTTTCCAATGAGTCAGTTCTTCTCCAGCTTTCTAGTGCTATGTAATAATTAACTCTGAAACTTAGCATCTCAAAACAAAAGCTCTTGAGTAGCATTTCTCATGGGTTTTGTGAATCAGGAACTTGGAGTGGCTCAGCTGAGTAGCTTTGGCGACAGTGTCTGGTGGGATCAGCAG
Source organism: Bubalus kerabau (assembly GCF_029407905.1). Taxonomy (NCBI): domain Eukaryota; kingdom Metazoa; phylum Chordata; class Mammalia; order Artiodactyla; family Bovidae; genus Bubalus; species Bubalus kerabau. The sequence continues at coordinate 7,267,179 of NC_073625.1, read as the reverse complement.
TGTGTGGAATGTCTGGAGGCTGGCCAGGCATTTCTCCTGTCATGCCATCTCTGCTTTTGACTAAGGAAGCTAGCAGTTCCTCATAGCATGGCTGTCTTAGACTTCTACCAGGTGGCACAGGGCTCCAAAAGCTAGTGACCTAAAAGGGAGAGACAGGAGGAAATTGTGTTGCCTAAAATGACCTTGCCTTGGAAGTCATCCTGTGTCACGTCTGCCATTCATTAAGACAGTCATCAAGTCCCACTCTGGTTCAAGGGAAGAAGACCTAGACTCCATCTCTTGAGAGCTGAAAAGTTCTGCAAGGGCATGTGAGGGTCAGGAGTGTCATCGTGGCCACTTTTGGAAAATACAATACACCACAGTTTGTTCTCTGGTTGCTGTCATCCACACCCCCTCCGTATGCAAAATGCATTCAGCCCCCGCCCCTCAGAAGACCCCCACATCTTGTGCAGTAAGATATCAGGCTCAGGCTTGAGGTTCAGGATCAAGTTATTCAAATCAAGCCTAGGACTTCCCCGGAGGTCCAGTGGCTAAGACTCTGAGCTCCCGAGACAGGGGAACTGTGGTCAGAGAACTAGATTCCACGTGCTGAAACTCAACGGTGGCATGCCGCAACTAAAGATCCTGCTTGGTGCAGCAAAGATCAAAGGGCCTGCACGCTGCCACTAGGACCCAGCAGGGCCAAATAAATAAGTACTTAAAAATAAATGAATCAAGCTTAGGCGCAGCTGAGACTTCTCAAGTGCATTTCTTCACACACAGTTCCTTGTGTAACGTTCCTCTCAATCTTGCAAACTAGACAGGACTTACCTGCCCTCTGCCTGTGCAGCTCGCAATCGTGGGACGGCACGGGATAACCTCTGTAGATGCTCCCACTCGAAAGGGGGTCACAGGAGATGCACAGCCATTCCAAAGCCCAGCCCTGCACATGCCGCTGGGTCCTTGATTAGGTCTCAGGCCCATGTCTCTAGAAACAATTCCTGACAGCTCTTTATTCTGCCCTCTAAACCCATAATTCCTCCCTGGGATTAAAGTGTAGTCCGTGTTTACAGCTGAGTGGTTTTCCCATACTGCTTCTTGCTTGTGGGTCCAAAGAAAGGTACTTTTATTTTATAATGTTTCTACCCTTTTCTGTCCCCGTTGATGTTATCTTCTGCTGCCACACTTTTCTTGAAAGCTTTGAGGGTTTCCTATGAATCATACAGAGGTCTGTTTGGTAGGAAAATAGTAACATATATAAACAGAAAATTTCACAGAAAAAATTACACTTGGCCTTCAAATATATGAAGGAAAGCTTATCCTTGCTCAAAGTAAGAGAGATGCAGTTTGTGATTCAACAGGTCAGCAGGAGGGGGTTTCCACGGTGCTGGTCACGTTTTCTATTTCTTCAGTGTGCTAATCACAAGGGTGTGCTCTTTTTGTGAAAATTCACCATCTCCGCGTTTCTGATAGGTACACCTTCTGTATATACATTATACGTAAATAAGATAACAAGCACATGGAAATGCCACATGTCACTTACAGATAAGCAAACATCCGGAAGACAGACAACATGTCTCCTAGAGAAGGCAGCGGGGAAACAGGCCTGCTTATCCGGTGCTGGTGGAGCTGCCAACTGCCAATACCCCCGGGGTGTTTCACAATGTCTGGAAAAATTAGGTATGCCTTCTTCCTTTGATCTGGCAGCCCCTTCTCTAGGAATGGATGTCAAAGATACGCTGGCATCATTACAAAATGACAGCATGCACATGGCTGCTTATTGCTGTCTTATTTGAAATAGCAAGAGATGGTAAAACATCCAGGTGTCTGTCAGTAGGAGTTGGTTGCTGTTCCTTCCACACAAAGGGTCACCCTGTACCTTCAAAAGGGATGTGAATGGTCTGTACACATCCCCCTGGAGGAAGGGTACCCAGAACCCTGAGCTATGGAACAGTGTTGAAGAGAGAGACCCAGTAAAACAGTATATGGATTCACCTAGAGTTTCAAAAAGAAACAAGTGAAGAATAAATAAAACTAATAAAAAAAATGCTTACCTTTGGGGAGAGGGGGATTAGGGTGGAGGGAACCAAAATGAATCTTCACTTTGGAAACATGCAATGTTTTACATAATTTTAAAATTTAAAAAGCACCTTTCAAACAACACAAAAGGAAGGAAATGAACCCAAGAATCCTATAGCAAGTTTGTGGAGTTTAGACTGAGGATGAGCACAGTGAGTATAATGTGGGTCATCCTAAATGGGGCACATTGAGGGTGAAAAGGGGTGATTTTAATAATTGATCCCAGACAACAGGTGTAAACTGGACTGACCTGGGCCCATCAGGACCTGAAAGGTTGTTGTTGAATCACGCGAATACACCGGGATTCTTGGCCCCTGGAGGAGAAGAATTCAATCCGGGGCCAGAGATGAGGCTTGATCGCTCAGAGCTTTTGTGTAATAAAGTTTTATTAAAGTATAAAGGAGATAGAGAAAGCTTCTGACATAGGCATCAGAAGGGGGCAGAAAGAGTACCCCTGCTGCTAGTCTTCAGCTGGATGTTATATAGTCACTAGCAGTCTGTTAATGAAAGAAAGGAATGTCTTATAATTCAGAATAGCACCAGGCCCCTCGCCCATAAGATGCATTTTGGGATAATCTTGGGCCATAAAATAATTAACTTGAATCTTAAAGAAGGGCAGACCACCATACAAATAGTTTCATTTACATAGATTAGGGGAACAATATCTGAGTATAACATACTGGTTTGTCAAGTAGGTTTTGGGCCCAGAGGCGGAACCGACTTGGAGACCGAGTTTGGGGTAAAGGCGTAGTACATTAGCATAGCTTAAGACAAACATTTCCATAAGAAAAAGGCATTGGTTATCTCTAGGCTCAAGAATAGCTAACTTCAGGTGAAACCAGGTGTCATTATGGCAACACAGTATTTTAAGAGAAACCTCTCTTTAAATTTGTATAGAGAAGGAAAAAAATATTGCTAGTTTGTTTCCTCCTGCCGCTTAAGAGAGATAAAAATGTCTGACACTTGCAGGCTATTTCCTCCATTTGGAGACCCCTGGCCTTCCTGCCTGTTACCCTCTCAGACCCATGACTACCCTAGTCATGGTTGGATGCTCTCAGGAATTATTCTTATTTCTGTTAGGTGCAGTGATATCACTTAGACATGCATATCGAAGTGTTTACAGGTGACACGACTTAACGTGTGGGATTTGCTTGCAAACATAGCTTCTCAAGGGCTTCTCAGGTGGCTCAGTGGTAAAGGATTCTCCTGCTAATGCAGGTTCAGTCTCTGGGTCCAGAAAATCCCCTGGAGAAGGAAATGGCAACCCACTCCAGTATTCTTGACTGGAGAATCCCATGGACAGAGCAGCCTAGGGGGCTTCAGTCCATGGGGTCACACAGAGTCAGACACTTCTGAGCGTGGAGCACGATTGCTTCTCAGAGTGTGAGTGAATCAGAGTCACCTGGAGAACATGGGAAAACACGGAATACTGACCCTCACCACAAAGACTGATCCAGTGGGTCTGGAGTGGAAAATTGCATTTCCACCAGAGTGCTGAATGAGCTGGCATTGTTGGGCTTTAGGCTCATTTTTCTTGTAGCAACACTGTAAAACATTTCAGTTCAGCTAGAGTGTAGGTCTCCCCACTAGGAACTCTGTATCTACTGTATCTGTGTATCAGCTGCTTATCCTGGCTGTCCCTGTGAGAGTAGGTGTGTGTATGTGCATGTGTGTGTGTGAGAGTGTGTGTGAATGAGTGTGAGTGCGTGTGTGTTAGTGGGGGAGGGCTGCAGTGCGATCACTGTTGAAGTCAGGTCATGAGTCCCGTGAAGTTATTTTACTGTTCTCTCCACCTTTGGGTATGTTTGAGAATTTCCTTAATTATACATTTATGTTTGTTTTTCAATTCAGGAGATCTGTGTCCAACTCAAAGGGAACCTTTTATGTTACTTTGATTCCCTTAATCAGATCACACTGATTTTCATTATTATTATAAGAATCATATTTATACTTCTGCCAAAGCAAAGTCCAATAAAAATGAAACACATTTGAAAAATTCACTCTAAATGCTATCATCTGTGATCCACATTTTATGATTTTACATACAATTGTGACTCAGTGAGATGAAAAAAAAAAACTTCAGAATTTGATCAGGCAATGAATTTGAAAATAGGTATAGAAAATCATTGTCTTATTTTTCTTTAATGCAGAAGGAGCTCTTCTAATCATTCTCCTGTATTGCTTTGTCTCTGTCACAACTTTTCCTCAAGTTTTCACTTCCTTTTCTGACGCTGTGACCTCTTCTTTTCTCTTTTTTGTTCACCCTTTTTTGTCTCCTTTGTCTTTTCCTTCATCCTTTCTGCCTTTCTAAAGGCATTTTAGATATTTTTTGGCTTTAGGTAAGGTTATATATCATTTGCAAAGTGATTAGGTTATTTTGTATTTTTCCCTTAAAAACTGAATTGCTTTGAGATTCATATGCGGTCTTGGTAAAAAAGAAACCTTTTTATTTTGTATTGGAGTATAGCTGATTCACAGTGTTGTGATAGTTTCAGGTGGACCGCAAAAGGACTCAGCCACACATACACCTGTATCTGTTCTCTCCCAAACTCCCCTCCCATCCCGGCTGCCCCATGACACTGAGCAGAGTTCGCTGTGAGATTCAGTAGGTCCTTGTTGGTTACCTGAGGTCTTTAGTTGGCGTCTTTTAAAACACCTGAGTATAGGCAGTAGATCTTCATAGGAAAAAACAAACACACACCGTTATGGTGACAGACCACACCTTCTGGCCGATGTAAGTGGTTTGGTTTCTTCCTACACATGCTCCTGGGAAGCCTGTGGTCTGGCTGGAACACGGACTTTTGCACTAAACTCCAAAAGGCCCACTCAAGACAGGCTTCCCTGCCTGCTCCCTGAATTCTGTGATCTAGTTCAGCAAGGGAAGATGCTGCAGTGTTTCATATATATATATATATATATATATATATATATTTTTTTTTTTTTTTTTTTACAAACTTCATATTTTGTAGCAGTTACAAAAGAACAGACTGTGACTCACACAGTTTTGCTGGCGACATGTGTGCTTTGAGTGCGCTCATGAGTGACGTGAACTCTTTGGTTCTTTGGGCTGAATCAGCCGCCAAAGCTGGCAATACAGATGCTGAGAGATCTGTGTAGGAGATGATGGCAAACATGAAGGCCCTCTAAAGCTCCAGCAAATCCTAGAGTGGCTTGCCGTGCCCTCCTCCAGGAGATCTTCCTGACCCAGGGATCAAACCCAGGTCTCCTCTGTCTCCTGCATTGGCAGGCGGATTCTTTATCACTAGCGCCACATGGGCAACCCTATTAAATGTATATGGTATGTCAATTACATCTCAATGAAACTGCAGAAGTTAAAAAGAAGTCTCTTAGGGTCTTTGGACTGAAAGTCAGAAGGTTAAGGAAGGGAATAGGGAATTATTCAATGCAGCATACAATTTGGAAATAAGAAAGCAAGACATTCAAAAGAAGTTAGTAACTTAATTGCCAGGGCAACTCTTTTATGACAGAACAAAAGGAAGATATAGGAATGTGCTCTCCTCCTTATGGCTAGCAGAAAAGAAAGAAAGCAAGAAAGAAAAAATCATGGCTAGCTATAAGGAAGAGAACACTCAGGAAGAAGAATAACTGTCCTAGAATTTAGATTCCTGGGATAGTTAGGAAACAGATACTGTCCTCACAATTAGAATAAGGAAGTAATCAAAAGCACGACGGCTAAAACAATGAGTTTTCTTTTCAAGTGAGGTTCTGTGTGTATAATGTGTCTTAGGTAATTTCTGACTTTAAGAAAAGGCTGAGTCTTATCCTAACATCAGAAGTGCTGAACTTGAATTCTAGTTCACTTTCTACAAAAATATACCTGGATATTCGAGATATTCAAGTTTCTTTAAATCTTGCTCTGTGTCAGCTTAAGTTGGTTATGCCTGAGTTAGTAAACAGTTTTTTTTCTCTCAGTATATTTTTGGTAAAGAAGAATTGGCTGACTTGTAATTCAGTGTATTACTTCTTAGCTAAGAAGTAAAGCCAGCTCACCTGTGGACCCAGACTCAAACACCGCTCTTTGCCTGCTGGAAACATAATCAGTGTTCCAGGCTAGTATTCGTGTACTCAGCTCTCCTGGGGTAATTCCATTTTAGGCTTAACATTTTATAGAGGATAGTCACACGTGTTGTGTCAGTGTCTACATGGTCAGCTGAATATTTCCTTTCTTTTTTTAAAAAAGATTTATTTGGTTGTAGGTCTCCGTTGCAGCACGTCGGCTCTTTCCTTGCAGCTTGCCGGCTTCTCTATAGTTGTGGAGCTTAGTTGCCCTGTGGTGTGTGGGATCTTAGTTCCCGGACCAGGGGTCAAAGCCACATCTCTTATGTTGGAAGGTGAATTCTTAATCACTGGACCACCCAGGAAGTCCCTGAATATTTCCTATTTCTAATAAAGCCCTAGCTTCTGGGAGCTTGCTGTTCTCTGCATGGGGTGGAAAGTACCAGAAAGCTGTTACCTGTTACCTGGGGTTCTGCTGACACTTTCCACGAACTCACAGATTGGCATTGGCAGTGTTTTCCTCTCGCCTGGGCAGAAGCCAGGAATTAGTTCCTCGAGGGAGCTGAACTGTGGCCCCCCCACCTTCCGAGCCAAGCCTGGAGACCAGGGACACCCGTGGTGAGGCTGTGACGAGACTCCTCCTAGGCAGTTCTTGCTGAAAAAGTCCAGGAATGAAGATAATCACCACCTCGCCTGGGGGATGGCCCTGTGTCCCTGTGAGAGCAGCTGAGACAAACACATCCTGTGTTCAGGCCGAAGGCCACAGTCAGCCACAGTTTCTCTTCTGGAAAAAGTGGGGCTTGTGAATATCACTCTGCCATACCGGAGCAGCACCCTTCTCCTCACGTGAAGCCCCATCTGACCAGGAAACGCAGTGACTGAAGGAAGAAGCGTTAGATAAGAAGCAGTCTCCATAGCGTCTCTGGGGCTTGCTGGGTAAACTCCATTTCCTCCTGTTCCTGCCCCCATGAGCAGGAGAAACCTGCTCCCTGGGCCACTCAGAAGTTATCAACTAAAATAATCAATAAACAACCAAGAATAGGACCAGAAAAGAGTTTTACTTGCGCCAAACTGAGGACTAGCCCAGAAGCCCACTTCCCGCAGTTGTTCAGTTTTATGTCTTGTCAGAACAAAGAACGTTAAACAAGTCAGGGATACAGTCCTTCAAGGTAAAAACAAGACAAAAACAAGCAAAAACACCCCAAACCCCACACAGACCAGCACATTACAGGGAGTCAGCGTGGCCTTGGCACCTGGGAAGGGAGCCTTGTCACTGAAGGAAGAACAGCTCTGGTGTCCTGGGAAGAGCCACATTTAATTTTCGTTTTTAATGAGGGCATTCTTCGCTTCTGCTCATGTGCCCTTTTCTCTAATAATTAAAACAGGTGTACAGTGTACGTCTGATAGGCTGCATACAACCCATCTTAGCATCACAGTCGCGGTAACTCATGGACAAGCCAGAGTGATTCCCCATCTCTTAGCTCGTGGACATTGCTTTTTGCAGAAGCCGGGGGGCCTCTGTGTCCCTCCAGTTTCCTCTTGTCCACACCGCATGTCGGTCTTACACTCCCTCCTACTTTAGAGGAAAAGGAATTCTTCATGTCCCTCCAAAGCCGTCTGTTCTCGTCCTTGCTAATGGTCTGTCGTCTCCCACCTTCCCTGGGGTCGTGTCACATTCACTCCCTGCTCTATTTGTCTCTTCCATTTACTCCTCTCCACCCCCCACGCCTACAAACGTGTACACACGCCCTCCTCACATAGGCCTTTTGGTTGCTTCCTTCCCGCGTGTCCCCCTTGTTTCACTGAGGGGGTCTCTCCCATCGCTGCCCCCTCTCCTCGGCTGCGCTTCCTGACCTCTGGAATCCTGGTTTCTGTCCTCACCACATAATTGAACTGTTACAGCAGAGATCATCTGTGACCTCAAATCCGATGTCCTCCTAAGCAGTCACCTTCCTATGTCCCTTGACAGCCCTCCTTTCTCAAACCTCCCCCTACAACCCCCATCCCGGGGTTTGTGGAGCTGCCCTTCCCTGACTTCTCTGCTCCCAACCAGGCATCACCATGGTTCTTTGCAGGGTCCGTTCTTATCAGGGCTGGGGCGATGGGCTGGTCACAGGCTCCTGCTGTGTCCCCTGCAGTGACATGCGCAGGCATCGTCATCCCTTGGTTCTATTCCTCTCTTCTTCCCTAGGGGATGGTAGACCCGAGAAGCCTTCCGAATATCTGACACTCACATTCAGAAGCTGCCACTTTTGTGTCCCTGCCTTGCCCTCATGAAGGAAGGAAGTGGCTGTTTGTGAAAATGGCCTGAGTCGTTCTCTGCCCGCACTGGCTATTGATGAGAGTCAGAACAAAAGGCTGTTTTATGAGATATGTTAAAAATCAGGTCGGCTCTTGCTTCTGGCCCTTAGGTTTCTGGAAATGAACACACTTTATCACCGTGTCCACCTGCTTGGGTGCATCCCGGCTCCCGTGGGGCTGAGGTCCACACTCCTTCCTGCATAAAACAGTTTTGAGGCACGAGTGCATATTTTTATTTGGGAACAGTGGTCCTTACTTCAAGCCACAGGACACCCTTCACACGGCCTTGAGAACCGTCCAGAGGGTCTCCTGCTGCAGCCCTTCTGTGTGCCTGGGGATGGTCTCCTAAAGGCCAGGGCTGCAGAGTCAGGCTGCTCATGCTGTGGGTCCTGGGTGGGGGCAGTTGTCACTTGCTCATTTCTCATTTCAGCAAAACCTTCCTTCCTCTTCTACTCCCCCCCACCCTTTCTGCCCTTACTCCCCTCTTGTTCATGGGCTATATTATTGGAAAATGCAAATAACCCCTAAAAAAATTGCATTTTTCATCTCTCTTCTGAAGAACAGAGGACACAGTTGTGCAAATGCTGAAATAAAAGTAGCAAAGAAGCCTGAAGTGAGATGTGATCTTTGTGCGTCCCCTGAGGCAGAAGGAAGCAGAGAAGCTATGAGGGAGGCGCTGGGATCCCAAGGCCCTTCCTGCCCTTGACGTTTCCAGGTAACCAGAGACAGCACACCTGGGCCCCCAGGGAGGTGGCCAAGAGTTTCAGAGCCTCAAAACTCACTCATGTGGCACTCATGTCTTAGTAAAGTTTATTTCCAGCACTTTTTAAAACCCCGATGTACTGGTTTTTGAAGGAAGTAAAAATATTGATTTTATCCATCTGAAAATAGTCCTTTATGTTCATACTACCTTCTGTGATGGCTCAGATGCTAAAGAATCTGCCTGCAATGCAACAGACCTGCTTTCAATCCCTGGGTTGGGAAGATCCCCTGGAGAAGGAAATGGCAGCCCACTTCGGTATTCTTGCCTGGAGAATCCCATGGACAGAGGAGCCTAGTGGGCTACAGTCCATGGGGTTGCCAAGAGTTGAACACAACTGAGTGACTGACACTCTCACTTTCAAACAGTCCTTTGGTTTTCTTTCTTTCTTTCTTTTTTTTTTTTTTTTTAATTTTTAGAAGAATGTGAACACCTGATAATTTGCCAAGGAGCACTTGTCCACAGTCACGCTGTGAGGCTGGAAATGTTTATCAGAAGACTCATCCTTTTCTTTACATTATTTTCCACTTTTGCATATTCTAGACAATCTCAAAGGTTTACTCTGGAATAAAAAGTGGCTTTCATTAAAAATGGAGGTGACCTGGAGGGGAAGAGGCTGATGATATATTACATCAGTCTCCTGAATATCCCAACCATTTTTATCCAAACAAAAAACTGCAGAATTCCCTAGCAGTCCACTGGTTAGGACTGAAGAATTGATGGTTTCAAATTGTGGTGCTATTGAAGACTCTTGAGAGTCCCTTGGACAGCAAGGAGATCAAACCAGTCGATCCTAAAGGAAATCAACCCTGAATATTCATTGGAAGGACTACTGCTGAAGCTCCAATACTTTGGCCGCCTGATGTGAAGAGCCAACACATTAGAAAAGACCCTGATGTTGGGAAAGATTGAAGGCAAGAGGAGAAGGGGGCAATAGAGGGTGAGATGGTTGGATGGCATCACCGACTCAATGAACATGAGTTTGAGCAAGCTCTGGGAGACAGTGAAGGACAGGGAAGCCTCTATCCACATGCTATAGCCCGTGGGATTGCAAAGAATCTGATGAAATTGAGCGATTAAACCACCACCACCACCACCACCACCACCACCACCATGGTTAGAATTCGGTTCTTTCACTGTAAAGGGTCTGAGTTTGTTCCATGGTCAGGGAACTAAGATTCCACAAGCCATGAAGCCCGCCAAAACAAAAACAAAAACCCTGGGCTTGTTTCTATGTTGAGTTTTGCTTCACATTTCTTTTTGGAGTCACAGCCCTCACCAGTCACCACTTGGGACAACGAAGTGCTGTCCAGCATCTAAAACCTCAGGACACCCATCCTGTAGGACAATCCACAACATCAGCAACTCGGCTGCAAATGTTTTTGGGGGGTCTAACGTCTCTGCAGAAGCTAAAGGGCAAACCGCAGGAAATGCATGGTTTCAGAATTCCATGTTCAGGGGAGTGAGTCCAGGATTTATGTTTTAGACACAAGTGGACACAGATAATCCCAAAATTATCTCTCTTGCTGAATAGCTGGTATAAGAACACACCCCAAAGTGTGCAATTCTGTGGTTTCCCTTTGCTTAGTTTATAATGGTGTCATGGTAGTCTGTAACAACGACAAGGTTTGCCTTAAACTCTGCCTTCTGTCAGGATCCGCTGGAGGGCTTACATGCAGATGGTGGGCTGCACCTCTAGGGCTTCTGAGTCAGGGGTTCTGGGGACTCCCGAGAATCTGCGTTCCTCACTTGTTCCAGTTCCTGGGGTGGTACTGATGCTGCTTGTAGGGAGACTGTGCTTTGAGAACCACCGCTTGAATTACCGTGTTACAGCATGATAATTCTCCACTCCAGTACTCTTGCCTGGAAAATCCCATGGATGGAGGAGCCTGATAGGCTGTAGTCCATGGGGTCGCTAAGAGTTGGACACGACTGAGCGACTTCACTTTCACGCGTTGGAGAAGGAAATGGCAACCCACCCCAGTGTGCTTGCCTGGAGAATCCCAGGGATGGGGGAGCCTGGTGGGCTGCCGTCTATGGGGTCGCACAGAGTCGGACACGACTGAAGTGACTTAGCAGTAGCAGCAGTAGCAGCAGCGTGATAATTACACAGGGGCATTGAAATCTGCTTTATCTCATTCTGTGTATGCAAGAAAAAGGGCTTCCCTCTGGTGATAAAGTATCGAGAGACACAGGAGATGGGGTTTCGATCCTTGGGTCCGGAAGATCCCCTGGAGGAGGAAATGGCAACCCACTCCAATATTCTTGCCTGGAGAATACCATGGACAGAGGAGCCTGGTGGGCTACAGTCCATGGGGTCACAAAGAGTGAGACATGACTGAGCGCACACACACACAAACACACACATGAAAGAAAAATGGAAACATTACTGTGGACTTAAATTTTTGAGGAGGAACACCAATTAAGAAAAGTTTTACATTTTATTTTTTAAAGTAATGTATTTACTTATTTTTGGCTCTGCTGGGCCTTCTTTGCTTGACGTGGGCTTTCTCTAGTTGTGGCGAGTGGGGGCTACCCTCTAGGGCTCGAGATTCTCACTGTGGAGGCTTCTCTTCCTGGGGAGCCCAGGCTCTGAGGCGTGGGCTCAGTAGCTGCAGCTGGGGTTCAGTTGTCACGAGGCACGTGGGATCGTCCCCGACCAGGAATCGAACCTGTGTCCCCTGCCCTGGCAGGTGGATTCCTAACCACTGGACCACCAGGAAAGTTTGAAAAGTTGTATTTTTAAAAGCCCACCATCTCCTGTGATCTCAGAAGTATAACACAGCACATACAGAATGCCTGGGACAAAGAAGCCAGCATCACCTTTTTCTCGTGGTCTGCTGCTATGGGTCGACTCTATAGTTTTCCCTTTGCAAACAGACCTAAGGATTTGGTGTCGGTTCCCATTAAGGTTGGATCCCTTTACATAGAAAACCTGTCCGATCAGCAGCGCTGTAGACCTATCTGACATGACGGTATTTAGTTAACTGTCCTCCGCCTCCTCACAAGATTAAATCACTGCTCCTCTTGCAGCCAGAGGAGAGGGTGCTATGCGTCGCTCTCTGGAAATTCCACTTGGGGATTCAAACCCAACTCAGATTCAAGGCATCACCATTCAAGGAAATGCTACCAGAGAACCCAGGATGGACTTTTCTTGGTTTGGGCTTACTTTTTTTTTTTTTAGTTTTAGTTACATGTGGCTTTTGTAGACTCCTTACAGCACCAGTTTTCTCTTTTAATAACCTCCACGTGGTTTAACTTTTTAAAGCCGAGTGTCAAAAGCGGTAGGAGATGGTAGAGCTGTTCAAGCTCAGCTCAGATACTGTAAAGGAAGTGAACCAGGACCGCACAGCTGAGCGCTGGGGCTGTGGGCGCCCTCCCGGAGCGGGAGGACGAAGGCCAGGGTGTGGGAACCGTGCTCCCAGGGGACCCTGACTCCGCAGGGGCTGGGAGGAGCATGGAGAGGGGCTGAGCGTTCAGGCACGCAGCATAAACAGCCGCGGATGCGCCCAAGCCGTTTCCTTTCTGAATGCGCGGTGTCCTGTGTCCTGAGTCTAAGAGGAGCTGCAGCCCTCCTGGTAGACCTGGGTCTGGGAATTCGTTTCTGGGAAACGAATCAGCAACATTACATTCGGTTCTGATATTCAGATGTGTTCTTTCTTGACCCAGTCCCTTCCCCTCCCAGGGGAGCTGAGTGGACAGGAAGCGACTGCCACCAGAAAGAGCAGAGAGGGCAGCGACGTGGCCCGGCTGGAGGCTCTTCACTTTGGTTTCTTGTTCTCTTCCCTAATTCTTCCTCTTCCAACAGATAAAATGGCCACCGATTTTACACTGACTATCCCAGCTGCGTGTGACTAGAATCGTGTGCGTGCGTGCTAACTCGCTTCAGTTATGTCCGCTCTCTGTGACCCCATGGACCGTAGCCCACCAGGCTCCTCTGTCCATGGGATTCTTCAGGCAAGAATACTAGAGTGGGCTGCCCTTCCCGCCACCAGGTGATCTTCCCGACCCAGGGATTGAACCCACGTCTCTTACGTCTCCTGCATTGGCAGGTTCTTTATCCCTGGTGCCACCTGGGGATAGACCTATTCTCAATTATGTTGTCCTGTTATTCATTCTCATAGGTTATTTGTTTGTCTTCATTTTTTTTTCTTTACTAGGTTTTCTCAGTCTCAAAACAAAGTCTCCTCTGGTTCCCAGCAGACTCTCAGGTCACTTTCTTTATTGCTCAACTTTATTGCTCAAATAATGTAACTCAATACTAGCCTCTCCAAAATATAACTTATAAAATAAACGACCAGTAAGCATTTTATGCAAAAGCCAATATGTATATATATGACTTTTAATATTATCTGTGATTTTAGCTTACGAGTGACTGATCTCTACAATAATAGTAGATATTGCCTCATTTTTAGTAGGCACTAAATTATTGATTGTCTCTCTGTCTTACTAGTTTAATGATACAGAAACTGAAAGAGTATGAGTGTATTTTTATAGTTGTCTTCAATCCAGAGTTTTATTTAGTAAGCCATTCCCTGATGTCTCAGACAGTAAAGAGTCCACCTGCAATTCGGGAGACCCAGGTTGAATTCCTGGTTCAGGAAGGTCCCCTAGAGAAAGGAATGGCTACTCACTCCAATATTCTTGCCTGGAGAATTCCGTGGACAGAGGAGCCTGGTGGGCTACATTCAATGGGGTCACAAAGAGTTGGACGGGACTGAGTGACTAACACTTTCACTTTATCGTAACAAAATTTCTTTTTTTTAAATTTTAAATGTATTGCAAAGATTCATTAATTTCAGAGTAGCTGTGCAGGGAATTCTCTGATACAAATGAAATTTATATTTACATTATAGCACATTAATACTGTAGTCTACATCAAAGCCTAGGATTATTACATGAAGATTCCAGTAAACAAGTGCTGGTACTGCAATTAACATTTGAGAACAGTTAATTGGTGACTCATTTATCTTTTTTACCCAAAAAAGATATTTTTTTAATAGTTAAAAACAGATTTTAAAAATTGAAGTATAGTTGATGTACAATTTAAATAAGTTGCAAGGGTACAGCATAGTGATTCACAATTTTAAAAAGATTGTTAGTCAGTCATGTTCGACTCTCTGTGACCCCATGGACAGTGGTCCGTCAGGCTCCTCTGTCCATGGGATTCTCCAGGCAAGAATACTGGAGTGGTTTGCCATTCCCTTCTCAGTAGGATCTTCCCAACCAAGGAACTGAACCTGGATCTCCTGCGTTGAAGGCGGATTCTTTTACTGTCTGAGCCATAAGGTAAACCCACTCAATTTATAGCTATTATAAAATATTTCCTGTGTTGGGTACTGTATCCTTGTAACTTATTTATTTTATATATAATAGTTTATGCTTCTTAATCCTCTACCTCTGCCTCTATTACCCCCCCTTCCCTCTCCCCACTGGTAATCACTAGCCTGTTCTCTATCTGTGAGCTGGTTTCTTTTTTATGATATTTACTAGTTTGTTTTATTTTTTTGATTCCATATATAAGTGATACCATACAGTATTTTTCTTCCTCTGTCTGACTCATCTCACTTAGCATAAAGCCTTCCAAGTCTATCCATGTTGTTGCAAATGGCAAAATTTTATTATTTTTTATGGCTAGCTGAATATTATTCCATTGTGACTGTGTGTATATATTTATCTCTATCTCACATCTTCTTTATCCATTCATCTGTTGAGTACTTAGGTGGCTTTCATATCTTGGCTATCATAAATAACACTGCTATGAACATTGGGCTGCAAGTATCTTTTTGAATTAGTATTTTCATTTTTTTCAGATATATACCCAGTGGTGGAATTGCTGGGTCAGATCATAGTTCTATTAATATTTTTAATTTTTTGAAAAATACTGTTTTTGCACCAATCTACATTCCTACTTATAGTGTATGAGGGTTTCCTATCCTCACATCCTCAACGATATTTATTGTGCTCTTTTAAAAACATAAATATGTTGTATTTGTTTATTTATGGCTGTTCTGGGCCTTTGCTGCTGTGTGAGGGCTTTCTCTAGGTGGGGCGACTGGGGGCTCCTCTCTAGTTGCGGTTCTCGGGCTCCTCATTTCGGTGACTTCTCTTGTTGTGGACAAAGGACTCTAGGAGCAAGGACTCAGTAGTGGTGGGGTGCTGTGCTAAGTCACTCAGTCGTGTCTGACTCTTTGTGACCCAATGGATTTCTGCATGGCTCCTCTGTCCATGGGATTCTCCAGGCAAGAATACTGGAGTGGGTTGCCACGCCCTCCTCTGGGGATCTTCCCAACCCAGGGATCGAACCTGTGTCTCTTATGTCTCCTGCATTGGCAGGCGGGTTCTTAAACACTGGACCACCAGGGAAGTCTCCATTAATCATCTTTTAGATGATGGCCATTCTGACAGGTGTGAGGTGATGTCTCATCGTGGTTTTAATTTGCCTTTCTCTAATGATGAACAAGGTTGAGCATCTTCTCACATGCCTGCTGGCCATCTGCATATCCTCTTTGGAGAAATGTCTCTTCAGGTCCTTTGCCCGTATTTTAATTGGGTTCTTTGTTTTTGTTTTTGTTTGATGTTGAGTTGTATGAACACTTTAAATATATAACAAAATTTCTTGAGCATGACAAAAGGATAAAATATTTTATTTACAAGCTTCAGAAGCTATAGTTTTTAGGTATTTAAATGCCATGTCATTTGAGAGTGCTAAGACTAAAAACCAGTAAGTGAATCAAGATTAAAACAGAAATAACATGAATTCAATCTATTAACACTCTGTTAATGAATAACTAATACGACTGGACTCATGTATTTGGGCTTGAGGTTAAAAAAAGTCAAGTCAGGAAGTTCTCTTTCTTTCTTAAGGATTCATATTTGTGACCACATAAATATCCCGTAACAAATTCCATTTACCTCCACACAGTTTACAACCTTGTTCTGACTTGACTTCACACCCAAACAGTGACCCTTGAAGGAGTGATTGCTCAGGAAGGAGACCCAGCATGAAGCTCTAGTCTGTCCTGACAATGAAGCTGAGAAAACCCTGAGCAGCGAAAGGTTGCTCCTGAGGCTCCCTGGGTGCCAGCGGGCCTCCCTGGGCTGCTTAGCTGTGCATGGTACCCCCACCCCACCCCCTGTTTGAGAAAGACCACCCTTGCACTCTCATGGAAGAGGGGATCTGAGTTAGGCTCAGAGATGCAGACCAAGACTCTTTGGGGAAAGATCCCTAAGCCTTAAGAACTCCCTGAGGTGAAGGAGGGCAGTGTCAGACAGCCAGGGATTTTTCCAGAAGAGATGTTTTGGAGAAGGGCTCCAGGTAAGGACCAGGGGCTGAGGTCTTTGGGGCCAAGCTGGCTCAGATCCTGCCAGCTGCACGTGGAAGATACTGCTGGTCCTGCCAGCCTGTCGGGGTGGTGGCTTGTGACCTTTATAAGTCTGAGTGTGACTTGTCAGAATGAGATACCGTGGTGTGACACATCAGTATGTGTTTCCAATAGGAAGAAACATCTCATGAGATGAGCGTGAGGTCCCGAGTTGTTGGGGATTAGACCTGCGCTGTTGGGGATTCAAATCTGAGTTGCCAAGCAACCAACACGACTCATCCATTGATTTAAAGGTACCTTGTCAATCAAGAAAAAAATCTGGGGTCCATTGGTTTGATGGCTGAAAAGGGAAAGGTAGAAAGTTTTGTTTTTATTCTGGGCTCTAGGGTAGGGAGAGACCGTGAGGCAGGCTGATGACAGTGAGGGACTGGGAAGGTACTGAGGAAGCCTAACCCTCCAAAACATTTACATTCTGTGTTTATTTCAGGGAGATGGAGACTGCGATGCTGGGAAATGAGGGTGGAAAGAGCAGATTTTGTGCACTCATTATTAGAGAACGCTGCACACACAAGAGCTATGCTGGTTCTTAAAAAGGAAAGGAGAAGACGTAGACTCTGTCTTCTCCAGCACCACAATTCAAAGCATCAATTCTTTGCCATGCAGCCTTCTTTATGGTCTTAAATAGGGCCACCATATAACTTATAGACCAGTCAGAACACTTCTGGGAAAGGAGGGGCCACGACCAGTGACCTCACTGGACAACAAGTCATGGACCAACTGCCCTGCGTGATTAATGACTTAAGATATTCATTTTCAGCAAATTAGTAGCCGCTGGTAAGTTTGCAGCCGGACCCACAACTTGGTTTATTAATTACAGATGTTCCAGGAGTTTGAGTGTGTGATGCAAACCCTTCAGGGCGTTTCTGTTAAACAGTCAATTAGAGAAATACATACTGAGTGACCTTTAAAATAAGGGTTTCTTGTTGCAAAAATCATGTGGATAGGGTTACAAAAGCAGAGCTTCTGACTGCTGGGGAAAGAGCTTTGGAAACCAGAGGACCCACAGTGCCAGGTTGGAAAGTTCTGGACTGCTTCTGGAAGTTCTCTGCTGTCCACAGACGTGGTGAAGCTGAGGCACTTATGGGTGTTTGTCATTCGTGGCGGCATCTTCCATTCCGTCTAAGTCTCGCAGTGTTTTAATTATCCAACAGCCTGAGGAGCTAGCATTTTGGCTAGAAAAGTAGAACAAAAATGTGTTTTTCTAATATTAAGGAGTATGAAGAGTCCTTATTGGAGTCCACATAGTAGGGAAGGATTGAAACTTCATGCTCATATAGACTGTGTACGTTGGCTAGAATATTCTTAAATAGGACAATGAGTTTTAGATTTTGGTTTAGAAATCTAAAGTTTATTATGACAACATAATACTTGAGTTTTTATTTTTTTAACATGATACTTTAAATTTCGATAGTATGTTTGGTATTTCTCTGGTTTAAACTGTGATCATATGCTGTAGCAATGGTGAAAATGTTCTCTACAGGGTTCTAAGGGGTATCAGTGAGGAATATCTAAGACACACCTATTCCATCAAAAGTATTTCTGTCCACCGGTCACGTGCCGGGGATGCACAGATGTGGGCACGTGCTCCGTCTGCCCGCCCCGCTCTGCCCCCGGGAGACCGACCCTGGCTTCCTGGCTTCCGGTGGGGTCGGCTCCCCTAGGCAGCTGCGCCCATATGGCTTCCTCTGTTCCAGAAGGGCCCCAGTAAGGGGTCAGGTCTGCGGGGCATGGATGCAGGGGGTGGGGCTGGAGGGCGGCGGATACTGTGCGATTTCTTTCCTTTTCTTAGATCCTGCTCCCGTCTTTGAAAATAGTCCCTTTGTTAAACTTGCTCCAAAGTATTACTTTGAGGGGCCAGGGCCCTAACAGAACATACAGACCCACCATCAAGGAACTCATTCTAGCCGAAGAGACAGACCTGTAACGGCTAACTCTACATGAAGTGGAAACTTCCAGTAAATTCCTGTGGGAAAGATGTCAGGGCCTGGAGCGGGGGATGATCGGTCTTCCCTGGAAAGGGAGGGATGCGGGGTGGGGATGGGTGGGTGGTCTTCACCCAGAAGGTGGCATTTGGGCTGCTGGGGATCCAAAGGGGGTGTTATTTCCTCGCATCTTTTTTAATTTATTCATTTAGCTGGGCTGGGTCTTTGTTGCTGCTCCGGCTGTTACTGCAGTTCCGCGGAGTGGGCGCTCCTCTCTAGTTGCGGTGCCCGGGCTTCTCACTGCGGTGCCTTCTCTTGCTGCAAAGCTCAGGTTCCAGGGTGCGTGACCTCAGCTGTTGCGATTCCCGGGCTTTGGAGCAGAGGCTCAGGAGTTGTGGTGCACAAGCTTAGTTGCTCCGTGGCGTGTGGGATCCTCCCGGATCAGGGATCGAATCCCTCTCTCCTGCGTGGGCAAGCGGATTCTCTACCCCTCAGCCACCAGGGAAGGCCTCCTTGCCTCTTGATTGACCTCAAGACCTCCGAGATCTTGGCCTGTTCGGGTAAGACGGCGGCACAGGCAGGAAAGAAAGAGGAAACTCCTGGAGACCGCGTCACTGTGGGATTTACAGAGTCCCCGCTTTAGAATAATGTTAACAGTTACATGAGTCACAAGCCAAGTCAAAAAGCCATGTGAGTCCTGAATTTGTCGCTAAATGACTGTGTGAAGTGAAGTGAAAGTCGCCCAGTCGTGTCTGAGTCTGAGACCCCATGGACTATACAAGTCCTTGGAATTCTCCAGGCCAGAATACTGGAGTGGGCAGCCTTTCTGTTCTCCAGGGGATCTTCCCAACCCAGGGATTGAACCCAGGTCTCCCGCATTGCGGGCAGATTCTTTACCAGCTGAGCCACTAGGGAATGTGACTGTGTGGTTGGAGGGGATTTCCCTGACGTCTCTGTCTCCACTGCTCCATCTGCCTACCGTGGAAGACGATTCCTGCCCTTCCCTGGGAGCGTTGCTGTGCACTTCTAGATGCAAGAGTGTTTGTAGATGTGTTGGTACCAAACCCCTCGACCAGTGGGGCACTTGCATCATTTCATTTACCTCTTAGCATCTTTGTCTCTCTCAATTCTAGGGTATTTCCTCAGGTCTTTTTTCTCTTTGATTGCATCTGATTTGTTATTTAACCGATATTTTGAGTTTTTAATTTTCGTAACTACATACTTCATTTTTAGGTCAGTTGAGATTCTCCTGTGTTTAGTGCCCAATCTTTCATATGGTTTATATTCCCTCTTTTTAATTTTTTAATGATGTAAACACAGTTATTATTAGTCTCCTTCTAATATTTCAATTTGGTGGGGAACACACATAGTTTCCTTATGGCAATTCATTTTCTTCTGTGGTTTGTAGCTTTTCACTGTGAGCTCATCTTCAACTGAGGTTGTTTTTCTTTGTGGGTGTCCTATGAGCTCTGTAGGAAAATGTCCCTACATTTTTGCATTTTCTTTTGCCAAGTGCTCCGTGGGTTTCACTGACCTGGGAACCATTTTTGTGTTAATTATACAGTTTATGAGCCCATAAGTGAGGACTCTACACTTGGTAAGGGCTTCAGGATTAGGTTCACATTATCACAGAATTTTTTTGGGTTCATTTATTAGATTTTTATTTGAAAATCAGATCCCTTTCAAGAAACAAGCCACTAATAGAGTTTTTCTGGAACTTCTTTCCAAGGACTTAGCTGTATAAGGTATTTCCCAGTTTCAGCTCCCTCCTTGGCAGAGCTTAAGACCACATCGCAATGCCCTATCTGGAGCTTTACAATCTCTTTTGGACCTTTATTCAGGTCTATGTCTCAGGGGCCACTAGAAGCACCTTGTAATCCTCTCACCCTGCCAAGACTTTTCTGCTTTTGTTGATAACTCACGAAAATCCTTTTTTTTTTTTCTTCCAATATTGGCTCTGTGTTTACATTCTTAGTTATATTTTATGTATTTGTAGGTGATGAAGTGAAGTAAAAGTTGCTCAGTCGTGTCTGACCTTTTGCCACCCCATGCACTATACAGTCCATGCAATTCTCCAGGCCAGAATACTGGAGCGGGTTGCCATTCCCTTCTCCAGAGGATCTTTCCGACACAGGGATTGAACCCAGATCTCCCACATTGCAGGCAGATTCTTTACCAGCTGAGCCACCAGGGAAGCCCATTTGCAGGTGGGATGGGCCTATTTTAGTTCAAATGCCCACGTTGCCGGAACCAGGACTCTGTCAGTTAATATCCTATAGATCAGGGGTCCCCAGGCCCCGAGCCATGGACAGTATTGGTCAGTGGTCTGTTAGGAAGCAGGTCACGCAGCGGGAGGTGAGAGATGGGCAAGTGACTGAAGCTTCATCTGCGTTTACAGAGGCTCCCCATGGCTCATATCACCGCCTGAGCTCCGCCTCCAGTCAGATCAGCGGTGACATTAGATTCCCATAGGAGCATGACCCCTTCTGGGAACTGTGCTAGTGAGGGATCTAGGCTGCATGCTTCTTATATGAAAAATCCCAAACCACCCCTTCCCTGTTTCATGGAAAAATTGTCCAACCTTTTTGCAACCCTGTGGAAGGTAGCCCACCAGGCTCCTCTGTTCATGGGATTCTCCAAGAATAGTGGAGTGGGTTGCTATGCCCTCCTCCAGGGGACCTGAGCTGAGAGTCTCAGCCCAGAACCCTGGAATGGGACGTCTGCACTGCTTGGGGAGTGTTGGATTCTGACCAGGAGGTGTGGTCAGGAGCTTCGCAAATGGCAGACAGACTGTCCCTGACTTGTTCTAAATCTTGGTAGATGTCCTTGATGGACTGTGGTGTTATCTTCATCTAACTCTTCGCAACCTAGACCTCCAAGCAGACTTGACTACTAAATTGGCGTAGGCTTGCTTGATGAAACCGACTTGTCATCCCTGCTCTCATCTTTTTCTTCCCAGCCTAACATTTTCATTAGATGGCATCGAATGAACTGGCTTGAGGAAAATTCAGCTCTTGTATGAGAAGACCACACTTTAATTAGGGCTTTAAGTAATTTAACTCCTTAGGCAACAGGCTTTGCATATAAGTATTATATCAGGGAAGAAATTTGTTCTCCTAATTTAGCAGTGGGTAAACAAAGATGCAGTCCCCATGGAATCGTGGCTTGTGGAGAAGGAAGGAGTGAATACGTGTTCGGACGTCCCTTTAGCCCCCTGGCAGAAGCGTGGTGCAGTTACTCATAACACATGCAGTGATAATATTGTTTTTTCAGTTCTGAGTAATGATGTTATTTGCATCTGCTTTGGGAGATTTCCATAACCTAATGGAGCTTCACAACATTTGGCCATAATTATCCTTCACTTAATTTAATTCGTTTGATTTAATTTAGATTGCTTGGCACAAAGCTTAGTTATCCCTCCCTTTCCTGTGAGTAGACAGCAGTCATTGGAAGGCAGCTATGATATCCATCTCAAATGTCACAGCTGGGTGACAGATTCTTCGAGGTTTGCATTACATCACCTGTGCTGATATTTGCTGCTCTTCCCAGAATCGCTTGCAACGTATCTCCACCAGCATGCATCACGTCATGTAAAGAAAGTTGCGTATATTCTTGTTTCTTCGTCAACATAAAAAGTTTGCCTAGGTCCTCTGAACTTTGCCTGGAAAACCTTGTTTAACTTTTCATATCCTTCTCTTCACGATAGTTTCTTTCATAACTCAGAGCAAGGACTGAGGGAGCGCAAGTTATGAGAACAGGCCAGGAGGAGGCGTGCTTGCGTGAAGATGCAGCAGACCACCAGGGCAGCGCTGAGACTGTGCGGGGCTTGGTGATAGTCTTCTCCTCTCTGGTTAATGCTCCCACACGTGAGGAAGACGAAAGTTGCCCACGTCTGGGTAAAGAGCTCAGTGACTGGCCTGGGACGCCTTGAGCCAGGGGAACATTGAGGTGTCTGGGCCTGTCCTGGAACTGGCTGGGGCTGCCCTCAGAGTGGGGGGCTGACTTACTACAAAGCTAGTAAATCTTATGTGTCAGGGACCCTCACCGTGTGGGGCTCTTCCAAGACCCTGGAAGGGGCCCCAGCAATGTGCTTACATGGTCAGATGTTCTTGTAAAGTATGCCTCGAAAAGGGAAAATCAGCTGTCTTAAGCACTGTTGGTCCAGCCCTCTGTCTCAGCCCCCTCTGGGTGTGCCTCTGTGCTTTCTCTTGTGTCTAGGGTGTGACGAGCATGCCTAGAGTCTGGAGGCTCCATGTCAGGGGAAGATGAACTGGGGAGGCGTGCAGCTGGGGTCATGGAATATGTTTATGAGGCTCATGATCACATTTGTACAGGGTCACTCTTGAGAAACCCATATACAGGTCAGGAAGCAACAGTTAGGACTGGACATGGAACAACAGACTGGTTCCAAATAGGAAAAGGAGTACGTCAAGGCTGTATATTGTCACCCTGCTTATTTAACTTATATGCAAAGTACATCATGAGAAACGCTGGGCTGGAAGAAGCACAAGCTGGAATCAAGATTGCCGGGAGAAATATCAATAACCTCAGATATGCAGATGACACCACCCGTATGGCAGAAAGTGAAGAGGAACTAAAAAGCCTCTTGATGAAGGTGAAAGAGGACAGTGAAAAAGTTGGCTTAAAACTCACCATTCAGAAAACGAAGATCATGGCATCTGGTCCCATCACTTCATGGGAAATAGATGGGGAAACAGTGAAAACAGTGTCAGACTTTATTTTTGGGGGCTCCAAAATCACTGCAGATGGTGATTGCAGCCATGAAATTAAAAGACGCTTACTCCTTGGAAGGAAAGTTATGACCAACCTAGATAGCATATTGAATAGAAGAGCTATTACCTTGCCAATAAAGGTCCATCTAGTCAAGGCTATGGTTTTTCCTGTGGTCATGTGTGGATGTGAGAGTTGGACTGTGAAGAAAGCTGAGCGCTGAAGAATTGATGCTTTTGAACTGTGGTGTTGGAGAAGACTCTTGAGAGTCCCTTGGACTGCAAGGAGATCTAGCCAGTCCATCCTAAAGAAGATCAGTCCTGGAATTTCTTTGGAAGAACTGATGCCAAAGCTGAAACTCCAGTACTTTGGCCACCTCATGCAAAGAGTTGACTGATTGGAAAAGACTGTTGCTGGGAGGGATTGGGGGCAGGAGGAGAAGGGGATGACAGAGGATGAGATGGCTGGATGGCATCACTGACTCGATGGACGTGAGTTTGAGTGAACTCCGGGAGTTGGTGATGGACAGGGAAGCCTGGCGTGCTGCGATTCATGGGGTCACTAAGAGTCAGACACACTGAGCGACTGAACTGAACTGAACTGAAGTGACCAGGAGCCGTCTCATGTAGGGCCCCCTGCTTCCACTCTGACTTGCCTGCTGCAGTGTGAGGGTGCGGGGCCAGGGTCAGGCTGTGACAGGGCGTGTCCTGCGGGGCCCACACTGGTACAACCAGGTAGTGGAGCAGAAACTAGGATTTAAACATGTGGAGACAGAAACTGGTCCTTGGAAAATCTCCCAATTATCAGATATGTAAGATTGTAGAGGGTTCCACTTGCAGTCGCACCTGGTCCGAAGAGAATGTTCTCTCAGGAACAGACACAATAATTCAGTGTATAAAATGAGAAAATCCCTGGGTGGTATTTTTCTCTGTTGGTAGAAACCAGTGGGATGCACTGATCAGACTTCCTGAGTGTGAGGACACAACCCAGCCTCGGGGAAATGTCTGTGTGTGAAATGCTCATGCCTCGCAACAAACTTCGGCCCGTGTGCAGCATCTTCTTAGGTCCTGCCCTAGCAGAGTCTGGTGATGACGGAGACCATGTACCAAGGAGTCAGGGACGCAAGTGGTCCAGGGACAGAACTCCTGAGCTCAACCATCAGTCAGTCGACGTCTTTGACAGAAGAGTGATTTGATTAAACAGTTAACAGTTCAATATAACAGAGCAGCATCATAACCATTTAAAACTGCCTTTGAATTTACTCGAGTGTATGCCTTGATTTCAGATAAATCAGGTGTATTTCCTCAGATTTATTGTTCACACTGAAATTCAAATACAATAAGAAAGAAGTAAGCCAGTGGAAGCCCACGTTGTAAGAAAGAAAGACAGACGGATGGAGTTTAAAATGTCACTCATTCATTTCAGCTATTTTATATTTCAGTTCTGGAATTTCCAAATTATTTTTTTACTTTAGATTTCGATTCTCTGATGAAATTCTCCATTTTTTTCCCATAGATTTTCTCAAGCCTATTAATCAGATTTTAAAGTTCATTCGAATCATTACAATATCGGTGACCTATGGATTTACAAAACCTGTGGTTTTTCTTGGCTTGTGTGAAATTGTTTTCTGGCACACCTGGTAATTTTGGAATAAGTGATGATCATTGTGAAGAAAAAAACAACAACAACTCTCCAATACAGGTCTTTGGAAACTAAAAAACTCCCCAAACTTTAGTAGTTAAAACTTCTGAAGATAAGGATATGTTAATAAAGACAAGAAAATAAAGATAATGAAAATGACACAGAAGAATGTTTAAAGATAAAAAAAGGCCAGGACACTTAAGTGGGAAAGACAAAAAGCAGAAGGAAGATGAAAATAAGAACAAAGTGAAACAGTTTGTACAAACAGCCCGTGAAGGCCAACAGCTGCTTCATTTCAGTGAATCCTTGACTGTGCTAAATTCTATGATCTCAGCTTGTTACATCGAGCAGTAATTTTGGATGCCATTTAATGAAAGCACTGTTGTTTCCCCCCAAACCCAAATTATTATCCCAGTAATATTTACAGAAAACCAAACAGCGCACACACAAAGATGTTTTGAAAACAGATATTCTGGGGAAAGAATGTTTTTAAGGTTTTATACTTTAGAGGATATTTTTCAGTTATTCTCTTCATTTATTATTGATTTGTTTGTTTATTTATTTGGCTGCCTCTGGTCTTTGCGGCATGCGGGATTTTCATTGCATGCAGACCGTAGCTGTGGTGCGAGGTCTTTTTTTTTTTTTTTTTTTGGCATTTTTTTTTTTTTAAACTTTACATAACTGTATTAGTTTTGCCAAATATCAAAATGAATCCGCCACAGGTATACATGTGTTCCCCATCCCGAACCCCCCTCCCTCCTCCCTCCCCATTCCATCGAGGTCTTAGTTTCTCTGAAGCATGTGGAATCTTAGTAATCCGACCAGGGGTTGAACCGAGACTCCTGCATTTGCAAGGCAGATTCTTAATTACTGCACCACCAGGGAAGTCCCTGGGAAAAAATGTTAAATAATCCAAACTGGCATGAGATTCTGGTTGGCTATTCCAAGAATGCCTGTGTCATTTTATTTGTAAGTTTCTTTCAGAGAGGCGGATATTCCTTATGTAAGATCAGGTTTTAGACTAGATGGATATGTTGCTGCTAAGTCACTTCAGTCGTGTCCGACTCTGTGCGACCCCATAGACGGCAGCCCAGCAGGCTCCGCCGTCCCTGGGATTCTCCAGGCAAGAACACTGGAGTGGGTTGCCATTTCCTTCTCCATTGCAGGAAAGTGAAAAGTGAAAGTGAAGTTGCTCAGTCGTGCCCGACTCTTAGCGACCCCATGGACTGCAGCCTACCAGGCTCCTCCGCCCATGGGATTTTGTATTAAGAACCTTCAAAAGTCATAAAGATTCTATAAAGCAGTAGAAGGCTGTGTTTACTTAAATTACACATTAATCAAATAAAAATGTTCTATGTCTCAAAGAATAAAGAAATACAGTATTACTTTGGCTCCTTGAAAGAGTTATGTTTATTATTTTTTCATGAAAAGTTTTTTTTCTGATGTTGCAATGAAAAGTGGCTTTCCTCAAATAATGGAACTTTGAGGGAAATTGTTGAGCTAATTACTGAATTTAATTGACTTTTGTAGGAGCAATTGACAGTAAAAATTTTTAAAAGTGACTTGCTTATCCAAAATAGCTTATATAATATGAACAAAAATAACTTGAAATGTATTTAAAAAAAAGTTAAGACAATCAAATAAACCAGAAAATAAATGGACTCTGTTACTGTAAATTCTCCCTAGGAGTTGACATAAGCTTTATCAGCCCGTGTGTTACTCCTGTAATAGGAAACCCGATGCATGAGTTTTAGCTTTTTTTTTTACCAATTGAAAATCACTTATCTGTGACTTTATTCAATAAAGTAAAAGAAATGGTCAGACAACATGTAGAAGGAGAATGCAACGACCGCAAGCACTGCTTCACAATAGTGAGGCTTCCCCAGAGGCTCAGCGGTAACGAATATGGCTGTGATGCAGGAGACGTGGGTTTGGGCCCTGGGTTGGAAAGATCCCCTGGAGGACGGCAGGGCAACCCCCCTCCAGTATTCTTGCCTGGAGAATCCCATGGACAGGGGAGCCTGGCGGGCTCCACTCTATAGGATTGTAAAGAGTCGGACACAACTGAAGCGACTGAGCACGCACACTCAGTGCCCGTGACACACACGGCTGGCTCCCTGATCTCTTCAGAGAGAAGCCTGCTCCAACAGTAGGCGTTCCTAATGACGGCGGTGTTCTTGTCATGGTAAATCTGTGTGCTCCGCAGGTCCGTCCGGAGCGATGTGAGCTACTGAAAATGTCACATGAGCTACAGTAAAACGTTTCCATGAAAACAAGTGAAAAAAAGAAAAACAGTTCAAATTTTTCAATGATACATTTTGTTTAACCTATGAACCTTAACATGTTACCAATAAAAATATATTTGAACATTTTGTTTTTCTAATTTTTAAAAATACTTTTATTTAGCTATTTTTGGCTGTGCTGGGCTTTCATTGCAGCAAGCAGGCTTTCTCTAGCTGCAGTGAGCAGAGGTTACTCTCTAGTTGCTCTGTGCAAGCTTCTCACTGCAGAGGCTTCTCTTGAAGGGGCTCTAGGTGCTTGGGCTTCAGTAGTTGTGGTGCTGGAGCTTAGTTGCTCCAGTCATGTGGGTTCTTCCTGCACCGGGGATTGAACCCATGTCCTCCGTATCGCAAGGCAAATTCTTAACCCCGCTAGACCACCAGGGAAGCCCACGAATGTTTTAAATTCTAATTTGTGTGTGTGTGTGTGTGTGTGTACCAAGTCTTTGAAATCTGAGATGTATTTTACTTCACAGCACTCTCAGTTCTGACCAGCCCCATTTTATGTGTTTACAGCCTGTGAGGTTAGCGGCTGCCCAGGGGATAACACCCGTGTAAGGCGTGTTGTGTTTCAAGCACAAATGACATCTTGGATTTTTCTTTAAAGGGTTTAAATGAAATGAAATCGTTTTCTCAACATACACTTGCAACAGGGATGCAAGGTAGCAGCAAGCTGCATCCCCTGCAGACAGAGCCGGCAACTGCCTCTCGGGTCTGGACGGCCCCCACCCCCAGTGAAGCCAATGGAAAAGCACAGCTCAGTGGGGTCCTCAGAGGAGCGGCCAGGGGCAAGGGCAGCCATGGGGGGCCTAGGGAGAGCTGGCAACCCCAGCAGTCTGAGCTGCAGGCTCTCAGAGGGTGCCCAGGGCACTGACAAGTGACCAGGTCAGGAGGAGATGCTGGGCTTCCAGGGACCAACTGACTTAACCTTCCTGGTTACCAGTGATGGGGCCCCGGGTCCTGGGTCCAGCGTGGGTGTGACAACTCCCAAGCCTTAGGAAAGCCCGCGGTGAGGCGCCGTCACCCTGGACCGACTTTTGAAAGTCTATTTTGTCTAATAGGAGTATTGCTTTCTTTGCTTTCCTCTTTGCATGAAGTATCTTTTTCCTTCCATCCCTTCACTTTCAGTCTGTGTGTGTCTCTAGACCTGAGGTCTCTGTGTCTGTGTAGTGTGGATTCCACGTGTCCAAGGGAGGAGGTGAACTCGGAGTCTCCCTATGGCGCTGTCTCAGGCCCCTCCCAGAGGACTTCCCTTAAGCTGCTTTACATAACATTCTGCTTGAGAAACATCAGCTTTACACACCAAAGACTAGGCAGTGTAGACTGACAGAAACCATAAATTCTGCTCCTGAACCGCTGCTGTGGCCACAACACCAGGTTCCATAGGGAATGTATATGCACGCTTATGAACTACCCTTGTGCTAGGAAAGAATAAGGGATAGCACCACCTCTAAGAACCCAAAGTGGACCTACAAATAAATCAAGCAGTAGGAGATTTTCCAAAGAAAAGAACTTACTCAGCACTGTGGCAACTTGGCAAGGGAGTTGACAACGTTTTGGAGCTGGCTTCAACATCACAGATGTCATATTTGAATTTAGACTTATAGGATACGTAACAACACGCTAAGTGAGAAAAGCAGTGTCAACCAAGCAAAGGAAAACCAAGCACGAACAAAGGCCTGGTAGCATTTAAAAGGCGAGATGTGCCGGAAAGGTAGGGCTTCCCTGGTAGCTCAGGTGATTAAGAGCCCTGCCAGTGCAGGAGATGTGAGAGATGCTGGTTCTATGCCTGGGTTGGGAAGATCCCCTGGAGAAGGGAATGGCAACCCACTCCAGTATTCCTTCGGGGAGAATCCCATGGACAGAGGGGCCTGGCGGACTACAGTCCGTGGGGTTGCAAGAGTCAGACACACTCAGTGACTGAAGCCCCTTCAGGAAATGGAAACTCGGGAAAGACTTAGGAGTCCGTGTGGCTGCAATTTAGGCTCTAGGCTGGGGGTCAGAACACCAGGAGATGAGCCCACGAGGATAAACTGAACCAGTTAGGCTGAAAGCATTTGGACCTCACCATTTACGTGAGGCTAGCTCCTGATCATTTGAAGCAAGGAAATAACTATGATCAAGTCTTTATTTTTAAAGATACAAAAAGATCAAAGTATAGTGCCAGCTGAGAGAATCCCTCCAACTGTATTAGTCAGAATATGCTGGATTGTGCTGCAGTAATAAGCCCCAAATTTTAAAGGCTTAAAGAAACGTTCAGTCCTCTCTGTCACGTGACATGCCTCACATGAGTCAGCAAAAGTTCTGCGACACGTAATCCCTCAGATTCTGTCTCGTAGCTGCACCGTCTGGGTGGAACACAAGGCCTCCTTGTCCGCAAGGAAAGAGGGAACTAGTCACACAGCCTTGCTTAACTGCAGGAGAGCTGGGATTACTGATGAGCAAACATAATCCTTGGTGACCCTGCCTGTCTCTGCCCCACCGGAGATGGTTTAAAGGAAAACTTAAGCCTGCCTGGATAGGGCAGCATAAGAGCCCCTGGAGCGGTGGCCAGGGGGCTGGGGGTACCACTGAGGACTTGGAGAGCTCAGCTGGGGCCAAGCAGACATGGAAAAGTCAGCCCTTCTGCATCTACGTGTTCAGTGCAGTTCAGTCACTCAGTCGTGTCCATCTCTTTGTGACCCCATGGACTGCAGCATGCCAGGCCTCCGTGTCCATCACCAACTCCCGGAGCTTGCTCAAACTCATGTCCGTGATGCCAGCCAACCATCTCACCCTCTGCCGTCCCCTTCTTCCGCCTTCAATCTTTCCTAGCCTCAGGGTCTTTTCCATCCCTGCTCACAGATGGGTGTCCTCTAACTTCTACTGAGATAGTTGTGGGAAATTAACAAGGAAGCTGATCAAGATTCTAGGTCCCTGGCGCCAGGAGCACGTGGTGTGTAGAGCTCCAAGGCCAGGCGTGTGGATCCCATGGCATTTGTTTCCCTTTTCACCCCTCATCTCATCTATGAGGCAAGGAACAGGACTACCTCTGGATGAGAGAGGGAAAGAAGGGGACAGAGAGGAGAGAGCAGGAGAAAGAATGAAATAACTATATTGAGGGGAAAACAGCATGTTGACAGTGGTTGTCTGGAGGCGCTGAGATTATGGGTCACCTTTTATATCTCTATAACTGCCTTCCTTTTCTATATTTTTACATATTAGGCAGTTTTAAGTGTTTTCATCATTTAAAGGTAACTTGGTTTATTTCAAGGGCTCCCCTAGTGGCTCAGATGGTAACGAGTCTGCCTGAAATGCAGGAGACCTGGGTTCAGTCTCTGGGTTGGGAAGATCCCCTGGCGAAGGGAATGGCAACCCACTCCAGTATTCTGGCCTGGAGAATCCCATGAACAGCAGGACCTGGCGTGCTGCAGTCCAGGGGATGTCAGAGTCTTAAAACACTATATACAAGTTTTCCTGTTTATTCTGACAGCGGCTTGTGAGGTTGACACTCTCAGCATTTTGATTTAATTGTTTACACTATGCAAGTGAAGATTAGAAAAGATTAGCAAAGAATTCTCTCAGCTTCTCAGTGAGTCAGGTAGTAGATCTGAGCAAGGATCTGAGGACAATTTGCACCACTGCCTGGGAGGAGGGTCTCCGGGGAGGGGCTGGAGCCCGGCTTCAGCATGGAATCTGCAGGTCACTGATTGCACTAATGAGGCTGAACCTTCAGTGACAGAACTAGCCTCTCCCTCCCCGTCACCGATCACGTTTCTCAGAACTGGGTTGACACCAAGCCCTCTATTATGTGGAGAAAAGCCCCTCCCCTCTGCTCAGGATTGAATAATGAAAGTCCTTGTTTTTGACTGTTAGAAACTTTACATTTAAATGAATACTTTTAAAACCCCTTTGTAAAAACAAAAAGGATATTAGTCATGTAATAATTAGCATCGTTGCAGGAGGTGGCCACGTGGAGCAATATTAATTTGAACAGACATGAAGCTCAGAAGTGCTTCCCAGGTGGGACAGTGGTAAAGAAACCGCCTGCCAATGCAGGAGACCCAGGAAACGTGGGTTCAATCCCTGGGTCAGGAAGATCCCCCTGGAGGAGGAAATGACAACCCACTCCAGTATTCTTGCCTGGAGAATCTCATGGACAGAGGAGCCCGGCAGGCTACAGTCCATGGGGTTGCAAAGAGTCGAACAAGGCTGAGCATGAAAGCTGAGAGTGGATGAGAAAGTTGGGGTTCGTAATTTGTTAATTCAATTTTTTCCTGTGTGAGTCAAGCCAGGCTGGTGACTTGTGGTTCTGTCACTTGAACATTCTTTCCCTCTGCATCACTGGAGAAATTATGCAGCCGTTCTGATCTTCCAGCTGTTTCTAATCAAATTAAATGAAAACTTGGAAACAGGCTCTGAATGAACCTATATCGTCTCCAAACAGGTCTTGCTTCAAGCAACCCTGGGGGAGTGGAATCTTCTTATCGCCTGTTTACATGCATTTATTTCATTCCTGTCGCAGAGAAGAACATACTTAGAGCCCTTAACTAAACAGAAGATCTGCTCTAATCTCTGTCTGGCCCCCTGTCCTTTGTAGGTCTCCCGAGATGGTCTGTGTACCCAGACTGTTTGAAGCTGGCCGATCAAACAGGATAACTAAGGCCTCGGGAGACGCTACCAGAACCTAGATGTGGTTCAAACACCAGGGTTAGGAGACATGTCTGCAAGGAAAACTGTGCCAGAGCCTCACTTTTGAGGATAGCTGCAGTGTCTCAGATAGAAGGCTGGCAAAACGTCTTCAAAGATATAACAAAAATAAAACCATGGTGTTCCATGTATTATAAATCAGCATAAGTGTGATTGGTAAGACCACAGGAGAACTGGTGTCCAATCCCAGCTCCATTTACTGGGCGCCTCTGCACAAGCAATTTCCCCTCTGAATATCGGTTTTCCCGTCTGCATAATGGGAGCATACTCCTCTCATTGCAGTGCCTGGCTTATACTTGAGGAAGCAGAGCAAGGGAACTCCTCACAGTCAGTGATGGGCAGAACCAGGATTCTATCGTACCTTCCTCGGACTCAGAACCTGGCTCTTCACGTTTAAGCTGTAAGGGAGCCAGGAAGCAGACGTCCAGAAAGAACTTTTTTAGACATGTAGACAGATGCAGAAATCATAACAGAAAATGTACAGATTTAACCACATGAATTTTTTAAACTTTTTAATATAAAACACTGTTGGCTGTGTCATCCCCACCTCACTCGGGAGAAGTCCGGGGGCTGTTCTTGTTTCTTCCTAATGGTCCCCGCCCCCAGGTGGACTCTGGGCTGGACGCCAGCCAGGCATGAATCCAGCTTCCTTCCCCTCATATCGTATCAGCCTGTCTTGTAATTGAAATATCCTACTTGGAAAGTCGGCATCTAAATGTTAGTCTTTTCTTTTCCCTTTGACATTTGTGTTGCAGCAATTTAAATTCCCTCGAGGCAGATGAAGGAAGAAGGTTAAATACAGTCACCCCACCCTGCCCCCTACAATTCCAAACATCAGCCCCACCCCATGGTCTGGTGGTTTGAGTTTGTCTCCAAATTGACCCTTGAGCTCCAGGGACAGACTTTTCTGTTCTTTGGGCTGGGCTCTGTTGAGATTCGAATCCCAGCCCTGCCCTTTACCCTGCAATCTGAGACAACTTACCTATCCTGTGTTTTCATCTGTAAGAATATTACTTTGTGAGGTTATTTTGAGGATTAATTGATTCATGGGATGTTTTCAGGACAGCGTCTGGCACACAGTAAGTGTTCAGGAAAATTGTACCCGCACGTAGACTACCAACACTGTTGTTTTTTAGTCACTAAGTCACATCCTAGTCTTTGCAACCCCATTGACTGTAGCCCACCAGGCTCCTCTATCCATGGGATTTCCCACACAAGAATACCAGAGTGGGTTGCCATTTCCTTCTCCAGGGGATCTTCCGGAACCAGCGTCTCCTGCATTGGCAAGTGAGTTCTTCACCACTGGGCCACCAGGGAAAGCCACCAATACTGGTAGCTGCCCCAAACTCAACCCTACCTTTGAATCTGCCTGTAAAGCTCCGTGGGAATAAAAGCATTAGGCAGTAGTCTGTACTTGGCAGCCTCTTCCGAAATGTTACTGCTTCTCTTGCTGACCTCATGGACTTCCTTGTGGCTCAGCTGGTAAAGAATCCGCCTGCAATGCGGGAGGCCTGGGTTCCATCCCTGGATTAGGAAGATCCTCTGGAGAAGGGAAAGGCTACCCACTCCAGGATTCTGGCCTGGAGAATTCCATGGACTGTATAGGCCATGGGGTCACAAAGAGTCAGACACCAGTGAGCAACTCTCACTTTCACTTTTTCTTCCTGATGGAAAATTCTGCTAACTCTCTCTTCTCACAGGATAAGACTTTTCCTTATCCTGTGAGATAAGGACTGACCTAGGGACTGACTGACTGACCGACAGTCAGTCACCTGTAACCTACGAGGTGGAGTTAACTGATCCAAGAGGCAAGTTTGCAGAGGATGGCATGGTTCCTCCAGCATTAACACCCCATTTGTATGTGTTTAACTATAAAGATAAGTTCTGAATCAACCTGTGGGAAGATGAATAAAATTAGCTCCACTGGACTTTGATCAAAACATACATTACTGGGAGAAAAGTAGTTTTCAGTCTGCAGAATTCAATTGTCCAGCTATGAATCTAAAAATTTTATGGAAAAAAAAAGTGGAATCAAAGGATGTGGCAGCTGGAAAGGGCTCAGAGGTCACCCAGAGCCCACACATTTTAAAGATGAGGAATGAGCTCGAGAGGCAGGAGGGGACTGGCCCGGAGCCCCAGGGAACTCCTGGGGCAGCCCAGAGCAGACCCAGGGTCACCGGGGGCTCCCACAGGAGCTGCTGCAGACGCCAAAATCAATCTCCTAAACCCATTAATGCAGGATTGTACTGAAACCTCCTGGAGACCTAGAGATTATCCTAAAATCGACTGAAAGAAATTGGAGAGCACGCTTTCCTATTATTTTGATTTCATGAAAAAGTTCTAAAGTTAAAATTCAGACTGTCAAAAGCGTCTGTGTAATTTCACCGGGTGTGTGTGGTCTGTCTCAGCATATTGTGGTAAAGGTACATTCAGGTTTTCTTTTTCAAATGCACATTCTTTCAAAAAGCGGAGTGTGTGGGTAGAGATGTTTTCGTAGAGATGTTTGGGAGGAAATTCCTCATTTCCAAAGCAAGGCTTAAAAATAGAAAAAAGCAAGAGTGTTGATTTTTCTTTGGGGTTTGGTGTTTCTCCTTGGCACTTGGTCATCACACTGCATATGGAAAACTTGTCGGCCTTTTTTTAGCAAATGGATTAGTTATCTCAGGGGGCAAGCCATCTGGTCGGGAACCCAAGCCCCTGGCTCTCTAAGATTACGCTCGTTCGGTGGAGCTGTTCCCTTCCTTTGTGCAGTGTGACATGCAGGGCCCAGAAACCTAACTGCCTATATTTTCCTATAATTGAAAGTCAAGTCTATCTGAGCCCCCTAGTCTTCCCAAATCTAGATAATTTAGTCAGTTTCAACTAAAGCTATCACCGCAGGGTTGCTCCAGTCAGTTGGTGATCTCCCTGCCCACTTCCTTCTGCTCCGAGAATGATGTCAGCGCCAGAGGCTTGTCCACTTCACAGCTGGGGCAAAGGGCACATCTGGGGAAGCCTTGAGAATTCCAGCTGCTCTTTGTCTGCAGTAGTATCCAGGGAGGAGCACAATTTGTATACGACTGGGCTTTCGTCTCCTGAAATAACTGATTATGGAAATGTTCGTTCCCTCTAGATGTTCTGTGATTCCTGAGTCAGAAATGATCTCTTTCTATGCTACAGCCCTTGTATTTTGTGTTTCTTGTATCGCTGACCACATATTTTGTATTTTGCTGGTGTCTTTTTCCATTTTACCTTTTAGATGCAAAGAGAAAAGATGGTCTTGTTCATTAAAGAAAATAACCACAAAATCCAATGTATGGCAGCGCTCTAAATACGTTTTCTTAGTGAATAAAGTAATGATTGTATCAGTCAGGTTTCACTGTGATAACGCTGTGTAAGGAAAACATCAGCAGTTTACAGCACTTATTTCTCCCTTGGAGTCACGGGCAGTCAGGTAGCTCTGCTCAGGCTGCTGTTGGCTTCCGTTCTGCCCCACAAACTCCATCTGATGGACTTGGGCTGAGGGAGACAGGGCCGGCGGGAAATCCCCGTGATTCTTCAAACATCCACTTGGAATGAGCAGGGGCCACTGCTTCCCCCACTCCATTAGCCTAAGTGAACCAGCCAGCCAAACCCAGTTCCCCAGGAAATGCACTTCTCCTGGCGTGGAGAAGGAGCGAGGTAGGTCAGACTTGGAGGCGAGAGGGGATATCTGCTGAAAAATAATGTAACGTACCCACAAAGACACCAGGAGCATGGAACGGGAAAGAAGCAGATCCACAGAAGTTCCTGCTGCAGCAAAGCTGCCACCCAGACAGCCCTGACAAGGCCTTTCCCATTCACTTCCCATCCACATGCAGCTCTTCCCACCCAAGGGAAGAAATAGATGAAATGAAGCCCATTAAAGTTTTTAAGTATTTTTATTGAGATATAATTCATATACCATGAAATTCACCCACTTCAAGTGTAGAATTCAATTCAGTGGCTTTAATATATTGTAAGAATTGTGCAACCATCATCACACTATAAATTTAGACCGTTTCGTCACTTCAGAAAGAACCCCCTACTCATTAGCCGTCTCTCACATCAATCATCTCTCAACTCACGGCAACCACAAATCTGCTTTCGGTCTCGTTAGATTCCGGACGTTTCCTAGAAATGGAATCCTATGATATGCTGTGTTTGGCTTCTGCCTTCTTTCATCAAGGCTCATGCATGCTATAGCATATATCAGTACTTGACACTTTTTTTGTGGCTGAATAATATTCCACTGTATGGATGGACCACATGCTGTTTATCCATTCACTGGTTGATAGATGCTTAAGCTGGTTTCACCTTGGGGGCTGCTGTGAACGCTGTGTGGACAGATGCTGTCATTTCTCTTGATTACATACCAAGGCGGGGGTGCTGGGTTGTATGGTAGCTCTATGTTTAAACTTTTGAAGAACTGCAAACTGTTTCCCTGAACAACTGCACGAACTTACGTTTTTGGTGGTGGTGTACAGGGTTCCTAATTCCTCCCATCCTCACGGACACTCATAATTATCTTTCCTGAACTTGGCCTCCTAATGGTTTTGATCTGCATTTTCTTAGAGGCAAAGGATGTTGCACATCTTTCCATGAGTTTATTGGCTGTTTGTATATCTCCTTTGGAGAACTATCTTCAAAGACTCATTTTAATTAGGTTATTTATTTCTTTATTATTGAGTTCCACGAGTTCTTTGTGTATTCTGAATACCAGTCCCTCATCAGATAAGGGATTTGGAATTATTGTCTCCCATTCTCTGGGTTGTTTTTTCACCTTCTTGGTGGTTTTACAGAACAAAATCAGTTTGCCTTAGGTCTTAAGTTTCTTTCATGCCAACACCGCTGAACTTTCTTAACTGGACTTCAGTGTTGCCAGAGCCTTTCAGCTTGAAATAGAAGTCTCACTGCTAGTTCTCCCCGGGGTCACAGCACCGTGAGAATTAGTTTTCTGTTGTGTTAAGAAATGATTTAACTCTCCCTCCAGCCCCAGATCATCTCACAGGGAAGACGCACATCGAATGGACTTTAAATCCAGGGCCTCCCTTGGAGTGGTTCCCAGGGACCCCAGAAATTGTCATCAATCCTGATAAATGTTCCATGACCTCACCTGCATGTTCTCAGTGCTCCTGATCTACAACCTAGAGATGAGAGATGACCTAATTGAAAAAGCTAAACCCATAATTCTCCAAGCATGAATGTGCCTTTGTAGACCTGAACTCTCCTGAGAGCCCTTTGTTTCCGACATGCAAGAGGGCCCTGGTGTGCAAAGCCTGCTTTTAGTGTCAAGCAGGCTTTCAAACAGGTTTCCCCTGTGGCTCAGTGGTAAAGAATCTGCCTGCAATGCAGGAGTTGAAAGAGATGCAGGTTCGGTCCCTGAGTTGGGAAGATCCCCTGGAGGAGGGCATGGCAACCCACTCCAGTATTCTTGCCTGGAGAATCCCAAGGACAGAGGAGCCTGGTGGGCTACAGTCCATAGGGTTGCAAAGAGTCAGACCTGACTGAACAACTTAGCAGGCATGTAAGCAGGCTTTCAATCAGCAAATTGTAAGCGCACGCAGAGCTCTTACCGGTCAGCTGTTCTTCAGGTCACTGATAAACTGACCTGTAGCACAGAGGTGCAGGTGTTGGCTATGGGGCCCTTGAAACTGTCCATCTGCCAGATGGATTCACAGGTGTCAGTTTCACCACGCTCGCCTCCCCGTCTCCCTTTTTAACACATGGAAACTTGCTTAAAAGCGTGAAGAGGTATGTGAGTACCCAGACTCTATGGACCAGTACGCGCTGTCTTAGGTAGGGTTTCCCGGATGGAGACTGTGCCCCGGGAGGGAGGTTTGTAGGGAAGCTCTTAGGGGCAGCTCCCGGGAGCCGTGGTCCCATGAAACCACAGGATGGTGAGTGACGCAGGTTCACGCTGTATCCTCAGGGCTGAGCTATGCTGAAACTTAGTCATAGTTATAGGATGAGGGGTCAGGAGGTGGCGGTCAGGTCTGATGGCGCTCGTGTCCTATGGGTGGAGGTCTCCGCACTCCCTGCAAGCGGGGTGAGGTGGGATGCTGCCCTTCATGTTGGGGGGGAAGTGGCTCACTTCTGTGGGCCCAGAGGGTTAGGGGCTCTAGGAGTTTCAAGGCTGAAGGGGGAGCTGAAATCAGCCCAGCTGTCCTTGGCGGGATGTTTCCCCTTCTTGGACTCTGCTGTCCTGGCCGTTAGGTCCTGAGCCTGGGGATCGTCTTCCTCTGCCTTCTCCCCCTGGGAGGTGGGGCCCTCATTGTTGCTGTAAAGATGTCCTCTGGCTTCGCTGACTCTCAGTCACTGTAAATTGCATGTAAAGGTTTTCCTGACCTTTTCTAGAGGGTCCGCTGAGCTCAGCTATTGAATTCCACTATTGGAGTTGCTGTTGCCCCCAAACTTGTCACACATCTGGCACCTTCCACCGTCTCCATGGTTGCTGGCAAAATTTCTACAACCAGATTAGTTTCCCAGGGCAGTGATGACAGACTGGGAGGCTTACACGACAAATGTGCATTATCTCACGGTGCTGGGGGCCAGAAGTCTGAAATCAAGGTGTCAGCAGACCGTGCTTCCGCCTAGGGCTCGGGGAAGACCCTCCCTCGCCTCTCCCTGCTTCTCATGGCTCCTGGTGTCCCGGACTCTGGCTACACGACTGCAGCCTCTGCCTCCGTCTCACGTGCCTTCTTCCTTACGTCTCCCTGTTGTTGTGTCTCCCCTCTCCCCTTTGGCAAGGATTCCAATCACCGGATTTAAGGCCAATCCTTAATCTTATTTTGAGGTCCTTAGCTAATTCCATCTGCTAAGACACTATGTTTAAACAAGGTCCTGTTCTGAAGTTCTAGGTGCACGAGAATCTTTGGAGACACTAGTCAGTTCACTATCGAGAGCCACTTTGTGGCAAGGGCTCTTGGTGCTTAATTTACCACCAACAAGGGGTGGTCTTTGCCAGCCAGATAGCATGCGAACCAGTTCCAAAAGCCCACGCTCTCTGTCAGCCCACTGCTGATACCAGCTTCACAGGTTGGGTTCCCCAGGAAACAGACCCTGGGCAGAGTTCAGCCTGAGGTTGTTTATTCCTGAAATAAACTGATATTCAGGAAAAGTTATAATGCTGTGCATGGGTGTATACCAAGTTGCTTCAGTCATGTTCGACTCTTTGCAACCCCATGGACTGTAGCCCGCCAGGCTCCTCTGTCCGTGGGATTCTCCAGGCAAGAATACTGGAGAGGGTTGCCATGCCCTCCTCCAGGGGATCTTACAGACACAGGGATTAAACCCACGTCTTCTGCACTGCAGGCTGCTTCTTTACCTCTGAGCCACTGGGGAAGCCCTATATAATGCTGCTGCTGCTGCTAAGTCACTTCAGTCGTGTCCAACTCTGTGCGACCCCATGGACTGCAGCCCACCATGCTCCTTCGTCCATGGGATTTTCCAGGCAAGAGTACTGGAGTGGGGCCATTGCCTTCTCCCTATATAATGCTATGTGACTATAAAAATGCACCTGTGGAGAAAATGTAGACATGGAAATAAGTTAATGATAGAATCTTAAGTGAAAAGGGCTAAACTGGTGTATATATAGCTTAATATTATTTTAGAAAAATAATCTGAAAAGTTATTCACTGAACTATTAATGGTCATGAAATTATGAATGGCTGATTTTGTCTTCTTTTCTGCAGTAATGTTTTACCCTTTATAACAAAAAAGGAAAATTATTCGACAGTAATCATTCCAAGGATTGATTTGTGTGTGTGATTAAGGAGAAATAAGTCACTTTGTCACCTGGTACTACAGTTAGAAGAGCAAAAGCCCAGAACATTCATGGCAGAATGGAAAGCAAACGCCCTCCCCACCGCCCATCTCATGTCCCATCGTAGGCCAGAGGATGTGATCCCCAGTTCCTGGGGGTTATGGGGGTTATGCCTCAGTTCCCTGAGGCACATAGAGCCTCAAGGCTGCCTTGTAAACCCTTTAAACCAGGTTTATTTTTACACAAGTGGGAATCAAACTTGTGCTGACCACAGGAGTCTGGAGGTAAATGTAGGTGTTCTGAGAACTGTGAAAGATGTTATCTTCTTGGAAAAGAGGCCGGAAGCTTCTTATTGCATCAATTCAGTTCAGCCGCTCAGTCCTGTCTGACTCTTTGTGACCCTATGGACTGCAGCACACCAGGCTTCCCTGTCCATCACCAACTCCCAGAGTGTGCTCAAACTCATGTCCATCAAGTCAGTGATGCCATCCAACCATCTCGTCCTCTGTCTTGCCCTTCTCCTCCCCTCTTCAATCATTCCCAGCATCAGGGTCTTTTCAATGATCAGCTCTTTGAATCAGGTGGCCAAAGTATTGGAGCTTCAGCTTCAGCATCAGTCCTTCCAATGAATATTCAGGGTTGATTGCCTTTAGGATGGACTGTTTTGATCTCCTTACAGTCCAAGGGACTCTCAAGAGTCTTCTCCAACACCACAGTTCAAAAGCATCAATTCTTTGGTGCTCAGCTTTCTTTATGGTCCAAGTTTCACATCCATACACAAGCACCAGGGAAGCCCAAGAACACAGGAGTGGGTAGCCTATCCCTTCTCCAGGGGATCTTCCTGACCCAGGAATCAAACCAGGGTCTTCTGCATTGTAGGCAAATTCTCTACCAGCTGAGTGACCCGGGAAGCCCTCCTATTGCATAGGGAATGTCATGTATGATTTGAGGACACTAGCTGCTGAGTGATGCACTAAGCAGAAGGCCCAGAGTTTTCTCCCAGCCCAAATGAACCGGGTGTTCTCAAAAGCCAGATACAACCTGACCTCTGGGTGGCTCTTCCTGAGAGATGCTCTATTTTTTCATCACCAGGAAGACACACATGCAGGATGCTTTGTGCCTGAAAATTAGATGTAGAATTTTAATTTTTATGTTATTTAAAAGTTCAAAATTTATTTTTGCATGACATCTTTTCACACAAGAAATAAAACACTGTGAACAATGTTGAAACCTCCTTGTTTCTCTCCACAGATCCATCTTACCTTCCTTTTCCAGAGACAACCACATCAAGAATCTGGTAAGTATTCTTCCATCACTCTTTTATATTCTTACCACAAATACGTAGTCAAAGCAATACTCTGTTATGCTTTGCATACTCTGTTTTACCAAGTGCTATCACACTGTACATATTCTTCAACTTTTTTTCTCTTTGGTGTTCCATGGTTTTGAAATTTATTCATGCTGACGCACGTGGATGCAGTGTATCCAGTTTAAAGTCGATTGTGTTCAATTGTGTGAAAGTATCACAACTTATCCATCCCTTATTTCTAGACTTTCAGACTGTTCTCAATTTTGCTAATGAAAGTGAGGTTGGAACCGCTGCAGAGATGGTCTCCATATGTAAGTTTACTGTCCCTAGAAGGTCAGTGAAGGCTGTAGAGGTGGTCATTTTCCACATCAGTAATATTGACAAATGGTGTTCTGAATGGTTGTACCAATTTATGCTCCTGGCAGAACTATACATGGGTTTCCTATTTCCCAGAGTCTTGCCAATATTTAGTATCATTGAACTTTTAAAATGTTGGCAACTTTAGGGTATGAGATGGCATCTGCTTTCAATCTGAATTTCCCAGACCACTAGTTGGGTGGAACTTTGTGTTATTCAGGGTGAAGTTGAGCTGCTCCAGTTCTTCTCTCTTGCGTCGCCACCTTGCATGGGCGGTCAGGCTGGTGGGTTGGGGGCCCTGCCCCATGCTTAGTCAGGGGTCCTCCCTGTTGTTACATTGCCATCGCTTAGGTCATCCTCTTCGTCCCAGTGGCTGAAGTTGGGCAGTTGCCACATACTAACTTTGGGGAAAAAATTAGAGAATTTCTGGGAAAGCAATTTTCTTATTGGCAAACAAGGCAGAAACTGCACAGATTCCTTCTGCGAACCTTCCACTGGCAAAATCTCGCCGCATCCTTAGACGGCATGGCCAGGGGACCATGGTCCCTGTGGGCAGTCGCGAGTCCAGGAGGATGTGGAGAGGGGGGCTAGCTTTGCTTCTCAAGCAGATGTTTGCTTGGTTTCTGGGGTTCCGGGCTTCCTTCTCCATGACTCAGCTAGTAAAATGTTTGGTCCATTTTTATTTTGTTTGCCTTTTCTTGTTGATTTCTGGGAATTCCTTACATCTTCCAGTTTGCTTATTTAATTCACACAATAAATCATCATTTAAATGTACCAGTGTACCTACATCAGGAAAGATATTTTAAACTATTTTAGTGTACCTGGAAAGGAGTTTGCTATTTAAATAAGTAATATATTCTTTTGATAAATTAAGATTCTTTTTATAAAATAAATAATTACAACTTTATGGAAAGGACTTGGGGTTAATATAAGTTACTCAAAGTGAACGCTTAGAGAGAGCAGTTTCTCGGGTTCAGTTGAACCTACTGAGCCTGTAAGAGCCTGAAGACACGTAGGACACTGTGGTTAGTTTTGTAACCATTCCGAGTTTCCGTTTACTCAACAGTGAGGATAGTATTATTTGCTCTGCTTCCTATGTGAGGTTGCTATAGGATCAAGCAAGATAATGTAAAGAAAACGTCCCAGAGGAGGCAAAGTTTATGTCATTGTTAGGAATCAGAATTATATTGAATAGTAGATGCATTAGATTTCATCTGAAGGCTCCTGAATCTAGTTTCCAGTTCCCTTGACACTCTGTGCACTGTCTACACTTTACTCTGTACTCCAGACCAGGGTCACTACTGTCCTGGGCGTGTGGGCCAAAGGTCACAACAGTCCTGGGTGTGTGGGCCGATGGTCACTACGGTCCTGGGTGTGTGGGCTGATGGTCACTATGGTCCTGGGTGTGTGGACTGATGGTCACAACAGTCCTGGGTGTGTGGGCTGATGGTCACTATGGTCCTGGGTGTGTGGACTGATGGTCACAACAGTCCTGGGTGTGTGGGCTGATGGTCAGTTGGTCCTGGGTGTG
Source organism: Bubalus kerabau (assembly GCF_029407905.1). Classification (NCBI taxonomy): domain Eukaryota; kingdom Metazoa; phylum Chordata; class Mammalia; order Artiodactyla; family Bovidae; genus Bubalus; species Bubalus kerabau. The sequence goes on along the minus strand of NC_073625.1, from coordinate 7,224,437 downwards.
TGAACCGGTGGTCACTATGGTCCTGGGCGTGTGGGCCGGTGGTCACTATGGTCCTGGGCATGTGGGCCGGTGGTCACTACGGTCCTGGGCATGTGGGCCAGTGATCACTATGGTCCTGGGCGTGTGGGCTGGTGGTCACCATGGTCCTGGGCATGTGGGCTGTGTGTTTGGAGCATCCATGTGAGATCTGAGAGGGGCTCTTCTCAGAGCCACTACTTCCTAAGGGCAGCCTGGCTTTCTAGCCCTCTTGCAAACAGTTTTCAACTAATCCTCTCATTCCAGGGGGGCCGTGGAGTTTCTTTCTCTCACGGTTCAAGCCAATCCAGTTTGTCACCCATTACTGCCCTCACAGGGGGCAGAACTCAGTCTCCCAGCCTTTTGCACCCAGCCTGGCACACAGCTTGGAGCCCCACCCACTGGTCCAGCAGCGCCTCCGCCTGACTGCCCAGCTCCCCCGCCCAGGTCTCTGTGCCAGCTCTGGCCTGTGCGCGGAGCCTCGGGCCCAGCCAAGGGAAAGATGGGGGAAAGGGCAGAGAGATAATGGAGAATGCCTTGGAAAGTGATTTTGCTTTATTCACAATAAAGTTTTAAAATAAAACTTATTTTATTTTATAAAATAAAATTCTATAAAATAAACTTATTTCATAAAATAAAATTTTAAATAAATTTTATTTAAAATAAATCAAGTTTTAAAAGAGAGAAGGGAGAATTTTAACCATGTGTGGAAGAAGTTACTACTCATGCATTGCCTAAGCGTTCACTGAGCGGCTCCACAGACCGAGAGATGTCCCAGGTGCTGAGACGCAGCAGAGGCTGAGCAAGTGAGGTCCTGCTCTCACGGAGCTTAAATTGTAGGACCAGAGACAGTCAAAGACACACAGGATAATGCAGATAAATATGAGCACGTCAGTGAGTGGTAAAGACTCTGGAGAGATCTTGAAAAGAAGGATGAGACAGAGACTGGGGTCATCAGGGAAGGTCTTTGTGAAAAAGCAACATGTGAGCTGAGATGTGCTTGATAAGAAGAAGCTGCTGCTGCTGCTAAGTCGCTTCAGTCGTGTCCGACTCTGTGCAACCCCATAGACGGCAGCCCACCAGGCTCCCCGTCCCTGGGATTCTCCAGGCAAGAACACTGGAGTGGGATGCCATTTCCTTCTCCAATGCGTGAAAGTGAAAAGTGAAAGTGAAGTCGCTCAGTCGTATCCAACTCTTAATGACCCCATGGACTGCAGCCTACCAGGCTCCTCTGTCCATGGGATTTTCCAGGCAAGAGTACTGGAGTGTGGTGCCATTGCCTTCTCCTAAGAAGGAGCAACTCAGGTGAAATTAGAGGGGAGAGCACAAGTGCAGAGGCTCAGCTCCTACAAAGGACCAGAATTGGGGTTGAGGTTAACAGGTCCCTGTGGGACGAGGAGGAAGGCCGAGGGGCCTGGAGTGAGGGCAGAGGGCTGGGAGATGCTGGGGCCAGACCATGCAGAGCTGCTGGGCAGGCCTGACTCACAAGTTCGGCAGTTTAACCCAGAATGGGGTCTGCCTTGGGGAGCTCCTGGGGCCACGAGGAAGCCAGGGTTTTCAGAATCAGGGAGTTTATCCAGGTTGGTTCAAGGACCAGCCTTGGGGGTAAAGGGAAGACACCTGGGAGGTAAGAGCTCTCACAGGGATGGTTCCCACCTGGGAGAAGAGACTAGCAGGTATTGGGTGAGAGGTGATGGGCTCAGCTGACTGAAGGGACCCCCCCAGGACAAAGCAGGACAGACGGACTCACCCTGGATGAGGACTGAAGTGGGGGACCCTCACTCCCCAAGCATTCTAGAAGCGTCAGCTCTGCCTCTTGCAGCCCACGCTGTGGACCCGGGGCAGCACACCAGCTCCAGAGCCCACTTGCCTGAGTGTGGAGCTCTGAGTGGACTGCCAGCTGTGATGCTGGTGGGCTTGCATCCTTGCAGGGCTGAGCCTGAAGTTGGCAGGTTACCTTGGCAGGGAGGCGGCAGCAAGGCAGTGCTGGGCAGACGGGGAGTCACAAACAAGATGGAAAGAACTGTGCTTCGGAAGAGTTAGCATCAGATTCAGGGCTCTACACCTTTGGGTTGAGGCACCGCCCAGGACAAGCCTTTCACATCCTTTAAGGTTGCAGAGCAGCTACCTGGTCAAGAGTCACCAGTGGATTTGGTCAGTCATCTCAGGCAGAAGCACAAACAGAGCTTTCCATGCCAGGTAACATTCCAGGATTCCAGAACACGTCTCTGCTTCCAAGGCGGCACCATCTAACTACGAAGTCCTGACTTCCTGTAGCCAGGAAGAACTCCAGAAAGACCTGAATGAATTAGACAATGGTCTAGGAGCTCAAATGAGGCATCTTTCATGGAAAGATACAATATAACATTAAATTCAAAGTATGCTCCTGTCTCAGAGAAGGCAATGGCACCCCACTCCAGTACTCTTGCCTGGCAAATCCCATGGATGGAGGAGCCTGATGGGCTGCAGTCCATGGGGTCGCTAAGAGTCAGACACAACTGAGTTTCACTTTTCACTTTCTGCGTTGGAGAAGGAAATGGCAACCCACTCCAGTGTTCTTGCCTGGAGAATCCCAGGCACGGGGGAGCCTGGTGAGTTGCCGTCTGTGGGGTCGCACAGAGTCAGACACGACTGAAGCGACTTAGCAGCAGCAGCAGCATGCTCCTGTTTGCTCCATGGAAACCACAGACAGATGACATGCGTGACTATGACATCACCAGGAGTTTCTACAGACAGTGAACAACCCAAGTGTCACTTCTGTCAGCAGCTCTCACCTCTCAGTGCCTCTGTTCCCGGCGCTGTGCTGAGCACGCTGGACACGAGCTCACACTCCCTCTCTCCGGCCGTCGTTTCTGAGTGAGAGCCGTGTACTCCAGAAATCCCTGGGCTTGGACGGTCATCTGGTCTGGTTACATCATTGACTTACAGCAGATTTTCCATTAGTGTAATCTTCTGCACCCCTTGGGACTTGGGTAATCACTTATGTGTGCTTCTTTCTTTTTCTTGGGAGGATGAGTGTAATCACAAATTAACTAAGTGCTTGGATCGTAGGCTAGAAGGGGCTGGGAGAAGGCCCGAGCTGGCTTTCTGCCTTCAGATAGTAACTGAAAGGGGGATCCAGCTGCTCGCCACTCAAAAGCCATAAAAGAGGCCAGATTGGTGGGAAGGAACTTTTGCTTTGTTTTGGATGCAAGCAACCGGTGTGGAGGGGGGAAGGACAGATGCCTGTTCAAAGGCCAACTCCTCCCGCTGACGATCAGTGGACAAGAGGTTTTTATAGACGGAGGGAGGGGGCTACATGCCGAAACAGCAAGGTGAGCTCTGCCAGTCATCTTGAAATTGGTCCCCAGTGGTTTAATCGGTGTCATCTTAATGGTCTTACTCACAGTTAATCTTCAGTTCCAGGGCCAGTTTGTTCCCATTTCCTTGAGGCCAGTTCTTGGAATTGTGGCCGCTGATGTCCCGGCTACAGTGCGGTCATCACGTAGTTAGCTTCTTCCATGTGTTCAGCATCTATGACGGCTCACAGGATATGGCTCAGAATGTTATCTGTGGTCCTTGAGAAGGAACTAAATGTCCTTGACTTTGCTTAATGAGTACACTTATTACTTGGTCTCCTTTGACTGTTTCCCTTTGTTTTTGCCCGTTCTCACTTCTCTGATTAAACGTATTCTTTGGCTAAGTGTTTCCACAGACAAAAGGCAGGTGGAAAACATGGGGGGCAAGGACCACAGGGTACTGCTCCGTTTCAAGATGCGCCTGGTGGTGGGGCAGGGTGGTTGGGCAGGAGAGGCTAACTCACCTCCTCCAGGCCGCAGTGGGGTCTCCTCCTGTGATCCAGGCTCCTACTCAGAACTTCTTCCCCTAAACTGAGCTTCCATGCGGCGGCAAGTGTTACTGTGTGCTGGGATACAGCACGGCTGTGCCCTTGCTTCTCTTTGACAAGCTGCACTTTCAAAGGGTGGATTGAAGAAGTGGGGATGAAATTTAAAAAAATGATTCCTGCAAATGGTATATTGTGTTTTCACTGGCCAACTGGGAAGAATTTAGGAAAGGAAAATTAAAGCCATGGCTCAGAATGAGCATCACCCGAGGGAGAGGATCAGAGCCGTCTTCTTCCAGCCCCACCTGCAACAAGATGCTACCCAGATGGGGAAAGAAGCAAGCTTCCTCCTGTTTCACTTCTTAAGCATGTCAGCTCCCATCTGCTAATGCCCCAAACCACAGGCCAGGATGCAGCGCCAGATTCAGGAGGGAAGGTGCTGAGAGGACCCTCCTGCCAGTCTCACATGGCTTTTACTAACCCTAATTGCAGAAATGGTATTTGACATAGAGAGGGCCCATTTCAATGTGGGTGTGGGCGTGTAGGGAAAATGGTCTCTGATGATTGCACCTAAAAGCTGGTCTTTCCTAGCCTACTACTGAGGTTTCCTGAGTGTGTGTGTGTGTGTGTGTGGGCGTGGGTGTGTAGGGAAAATGCTCCCTGATGATTGCACCTAAAAGCTGGTCTTTCCTAGCCTACTAATGAAGTTTCCTGAATGGCAGAGAAGTAGCCTCTCCCACCACAAAAAAAGCCAGTCCCAGAAAAGTCTCTGGCGAGACAGAAAGGTCTGAACAAACACAGACCAGACACTGATTTAATGCGGATGCCGCCTCCACAAGGAACTTAAGGAAAAGGACAATTTGGGGAGAAACAGCAGCATCTCCTGAAAGAAGGGAGAAAGCAAAAGAATCCCAAGGACCAGCAATTGGCAGCACAGAATTTATCTCGTACCGTTCATAACCCTGTCAACCAGAGCGCACGAAGAAATGACTCTGGAGGGGCAAGGAGAAGTGTGGGGCTTTAGCAGAGGACAAAGAACCCACCCCAAACCTGAAGTCTGCTCTACGCCAGACTGTGTGAAGCTATTGTCTTCCTGCTAAGAAGCAAAGAGGCTCAAACTGCACTCACGATGGTGGATTTATCTACAGATAAAGCATATCCCTCTAATTAAGCACGTGGGGCTTCCAGGTGGTGCTAGTGGTAAAGAACCCGCCTGCCAATGCAGGAGATGTAAGAGACTCAGGTTTGATCCCTGGGTCAGGAAGATCCCCTGGAGGAGGGCATGGCAACCCTCTCCAGTATTCTTGCCTGGAGAATCCCATGGAGAGAGGAGCCAGGTGGGCTACAGTCCGTGGAGTTTCAGAGTTGGACACGAGTGAAGCGACTTAGCACACACAGCACACAATTAAGCACACAGACTAAACAAATCTGTAGTCACAATATTACGCATCCAGGCTTGATGGATTATACTTAAATGACCCCTCTGCATTTAAAGTGCCATTAGGGAGCTGGGTAGTGGGGTTAGTGGGTGGTGGGGATGGAGACTCGCAGGGATGAGCTGCATTCTGCCCGGTGAAAGGCCATCCTAGGCTGTGACTCTTTACCAACTTGCTGGCGAGCAGGGTGGGACAGAATTAACTCCTCGAGTGGACGTTCCATCAGCAGGTCTGGGGGCGCAGTGGGGACTGAGTCATCGGGTGAGTCACATCCCCGCTCCACCCTGGAGCAAACCCACAGCAGAGCCTTTCAGGGCAAAGGTGTGAGTCAGGCCTGAGCCTGCAGCTGGTGGTGTACACGTGATGTCACCTCTGCAGTCCTGCTGGCTCCTCTGACGACAGGGGAGCAGCGATTGAGTCTGAATCAAGCTCAGCTCTATTAGTGAACCTCTGCAAGGTCGACATCTGCTACTTGCTTTTTGGCCAGCCAACAATTGCAAAATGAGCGTGGATGGCTTGGTTAATGAGGCTTTGATAATGGAAGCTGGGACTTGATTAAATTTTCCACAGCCTGTGTTTGTGGACACCAGTGTATCCTGCTGGGTTTCTCAGACTTGTCAATTATACATCAAAAATCATAACAGCAAATGCCCTTTTAAAAAGTATCCTACAGATAATTAGCATGGAGCCTATATATGAACAGCTTTGTGTATATATACACATATATACCTATATATACATATGCATACAAATACATAGAGTAATATATATGTATACAAATACATACTGTACTTAACAATAATGATGTATATGTATATCAGTTCAGTTCAGTCGCTCAGTCGTGTCCGACTCTTTGTGACCCCATGAATCGCAGCACACCAGGCATCCCTGTCCATCACCAACTCCCGGAGTTCACTGAGACTCATGTCCATCGAGTCAGTGATGCCATCCAGCCATCTCATCCTCTGTCGTGCCCTTCTCCTCCTGCCCCCAATCCCTCCCAACATCAAAGTCTTTTCCAATGAGTCAACTCTTCGCATGAGGTGACCAAAGTACTGGAGTTTCAGCTTCAGCATCATTCCTTCCAAAGAAATCCCAGGGCTGATCTCCTTCAGAATGGACTGGTTGGATCTCCGTGCAGTCCAAGGGACTCTCAAGAGTCTTCTCCAACACCACAGTTCAAAAGCATCAATTCTTCGGCGCTCAGCTTTCTTCACAGTCCAACTCTCTCATCCATACATGACCACTGGAAAAACCATAGCCTTGACTAGATGGACCTTTGTTGGCAAAGTAATGCCTCTGCTTTTCAACATGCTATCTAGGTTGGTCATAACTTTTCTTCCAAGGAGTAAGCATCTTTTAATTTCATGGCTGCAGTCACCATCTACAGTGATTTTGGAGCCCCCAAAAATAAAGCCTGACACTGTTTTCACTGTTTCCCCATCTATTTCCCATGAAGTGATGGGACCAGATGCCATGATCTCTGTTTTCTGAATGTTGAGTTTTAAGCCAACTTTTTCACTCTCCTCTTTCACCTTCATCAAGAGATTTTTTAGTTCCTCTTCACTTTCTGCCCTAAGGGTGGTGTCATCTGCATATCTGAGGTTATAGATATTTCTCCCGGCAATCTTGATTCCAGCTTGTGCTTCTTAAATAAAACTATGTGACAGAAAAAATAATGCAGTGAAGTGAAAGTCATTCAGTTGTGTCTGACTCTTTGAGACCCCATGGACTGTATAGTCCATGGAATTCTCCAGGCGAGAATACTGGAATGGGTAGCCTTTCCCCTTCTCCAGGGGATCTTCCCAACCCAGGGACCAAACCCAGGTCTCCCGCATTGCAGGCGGATTCTTTACCAACTGAGCCACCAGGGAAGCCCAAGAATACTGAAGTGGGCAGCCTATCCTTTCCCAGCAGATCTTCCTGACCCATGTGATAGAAAAAATAATGCAGCAGGGGCCCGTTCATGTTAAAAAAAAAAAAAAAAAGAAGAAGAATAGACATAAACATACGTTAAGACTAAGCTCTGACAAAACAGGAAATGCAGAGGACTGGTGGGCTGGTAAAGGTAGAGAGGTGTGGGGTGCTGCTAAGTCGAGTCAATCGTGCCCAACTCTGTGCGACCCCATAGACGGCAGCCCACCAGGTGAGAATACTGGAATGGGTAGCCTTTCCCCTTCTCCAGGGGATCTTCCAGGCAAGAACACTGGAGTGGGTTGCCATTTCTGTCTCCAGATTTATCTCCATAAGCAACCGCTTTTCCCAAAACTTGAGTCTTTGCGGTGTGGGGTGGAATTTGTTAAAATGAGTTTTTTACTTTACGTTCCTTTCAAAATATGCCAAACACTAAAGGAAGACATAATAAATGCATCCAATATTCAGAGGCCAAGCTATCATTACTAACTCACTGGCTGCTAAAAAGATACCACACAATGGTTCCAATTTTCCATGCATTAAGGCTTTGAGGGCCCCCAAACCAAATCCATTGCTCATTGTTTATACTGCCATGTCTCCTCGTCAGCATCATTTTCAAGGAATTGGGGCATTCCCTGTCCAAATAGTCCCTTTCTCAAGAACTCAATCATTGGAAGGAAGCTATTAGAGATTCTGTGTGCCGGATATTACTCATGCTTGATACATCGCATGCCCAGGGGAATATGAAAAAGCATGCCAACAAATGTAGAATTTAATTCACATCGATTAAAACAATGTGTGCCAAACAGCTCTTTTTGTGGGAGAAAAAAATAGCAGCGTGTATCAAGAAATCTAACAACTGAACGTAGGAGACTGTGGCCCGGAGAGACTTGAATTATTCGATGGACTTTTTCTGATTGTTTATTTTGTATCAGGAATTATGCTGAGGATGAGTAGCAGGATAGCGAGATGAAAGGAAGAGAAAAGATAACGATAATTATAATGCAATGCAATAAGAGGTAGAGTAGAGGCCAGAAAGAAAGTGCATTTAAACAAGTGCAGAATCCATGTGAACATGGAAGAATGAGGTCAGGTTTGAAAGGTGAGAATGGCCCTATTCCTGTGTGAGGGGGGCCTCTGCAACAAGCCCCCTAGGGAGTGTCTCACACCTGTTGTGTTCATCACTCAGTCGTGTCTGACTCTTTGTGACCCTGTGGACATATCTCGGTGTCTCTACTGAATCCTCTCTGTACCCCATCTCCAGAGTCTCAGCAAATCCTTTTGGCTCCACTGAAAGGATCAGGGATAGAACCCTATCACATCTTACCAGCTGCGTTGCTTCCAGACTCGTCCAAGTCACCATCATCTACCACAGGTTTTCTTGTTGTTCGGTCGTTAAGTTGTGTCTGACTCTTTGTGACCCATGGACTGCGGCAGACCCTTCAATCTGTTCTCAGCCGAGTGAAGTGGATGATCGATCCGTGTATATGCTAAGACAGGTCATGTTGAGACAGCTCAGACCACCCTGGTGACTCTCATTTCACGGGGTAAACGCTGAAGTCCTCGTGTGGCCGCCCAAGACCCTGAGTGCTCTGACGCTCTCCCCCATCCCTCCTCCCCACCTTGACGTCCCCGCTCCAGCCTCCCCGGGGCACCCTTCTCTCCCTCCAGTTTGTAATCAATGACCCTAATCCTCTTACACTAAATTGCCATCTCTCCTCTTACACCCCATCCTCCTATTTTTTATTTTCTTATATCACATATAACTTTCAAACACTCTATATTCTACCTGTTTAGTTTATTGTCTGCCACCTCCGACCCATCCCCAGAATAGACGCTCCAGAAGACTAGGTGTTTTTGTTTGTTGTGTTCACTGCTGTGTCTTCAGAACCTATGAAAACACTCAGCATATCATAGATGTTCAATAAAAATTTGAGAAAATCATGAATGAATTGAGTGGGGTCTGAATGTAGTATGATAGTATCAAAATTCGCCTGCCAATGCAGGAGACGTGGGTTCTGTCCCTGAGCTGGGAAGATCCCCTGGAGAAGGAAATGGCAACGCACTCCAGTTATTCTTGCCTGGGAAATCCCAAGGACAGAGGAGCCTGGCGGTCTATAGTCCACAGTGTTGCAAAGAGTTGGACATGACTGAGCATACGCACATGCAATATAAAAATTGAGGTTGAAGGGATAAACAAGGGCCCAGCTCTTGAAGGTGCTGTGGTAAGAGCTTTGAACTTGATCAGATGATAGGCGATCACAGGAACTGGAGAGGTGTTTATACCGTTTGTCTGCATGTAAATATGTATTCGACATGAAGAATGCAGTGGGGTGGGGGAAACACATCTGGTATTTTCACCACAAGCATCTCTGCTGCAGGCAGTGTCATGAACTGGCTGTAGGATAATTTTGCTCTAAAAGATAAAGCAACTGGTTCACAGTTTGATTGCAGTGCCATAAAAGACAATATAAAGGATTTGACTGGTAATTCACAATGGTCTTCAAGACTGATTCTGTGGCCGATTTAGATAGACCTGCCTGTTCTCGCCTCTGCTTTTTACAAAATTTATCAACAGTAACAATATTAGAAGTTGGAGGCAAAAGAAGAACCGAGGTCCTCCTCCTCACTCAGAAGAAAGAGGGTTATGTGATTCCTGATGAGTGTAAATTTCTGGAAAATATGAACTTCTTTGGTATTTGATAATGTAGAATGTGATATAGATGGAATTTTGGTATTTGGCACAGAATATGACTTAGATGATTTAAGGAAACGGGGCTTCCCAGGCTCCGTGGTAAAGAATCTGACTGCCAATGCAGGAGACGTGGGTTCAAACCCTGGGTCAGAAAGATTCCCCAGGAGGAGGGCATGGCAACCCACTCCAGTATTCTTGCCTGGAGAATCCCATGGATGGAGGGGCCTCTATCCCATGGGGTCACAAAAGAGTCAGACATGACTTAGCGACTAAACAACCATGACATAGACTGGGTAGGTGACTAAACATCTGGTGTACCCCAGATATGTTCTAGCAGTTACATATGTTCCATGTACTGATGAGAAACAACAGTGTCCCTGTGTGTTTTCAGTTCAGTTCAGTTCAGTCGCTCAGTTGTGTCCTACTCTTTGTGACCCCATGGACCGCAGCACGCCAGGCCTCCCTGTCTATCACGAACTCCCAGAGTTCACTCAAACCCACCACATCCATCGAGTTGGTGATGCCATCCAGCCATCTCATCCTCTGTCGTCCCCTTCTCCTCCTGCCCTCAATCTTTCCCAGCATCAGGGTCTTCTCAAATGAGTCAGCTCTCCGCATCAGGTGGCCAAAGTATTGGAGTTTCAGCTTCAACATCAGTCCCTCCAGTGAACACCCAGGACTGATTTCCTTTAGGATGGACTCGTTGGATCTCCTTGCAGCCCAAGGGACTCTCAAGAGTCTTCTCCAACACCACAGTTCAAAAGCATCAGTTCTTTGGTGCTCAGCTTTCTTTATAGTCCAACTCTCACATCCATACACGACTACTGGAAGAACCATAGCCTTGACTAGACGGACCTTTGTTGGCAAAGTAATGCCTCTGCTTTTTAATATGCTGTCTAGGCTGGTCAAAACTTTCCTTCCAAGGAGCAAGCATCTTTTAATTTGATGGCTGCAATCACCATCTGCAGTGATTTTGGAGCCCAGAAAAATAAATCTGGAGAGACTTGCAGCAGATGTTTTTATATGGTAAAGAAATTATGTCTAACACTAGATCCTGAATCCTTAATGATCAAATTTGAGAGAGAGTCATTGCTTTCTCTAAGATATACCCCCAATTCAGCTATAACCTTGAATCTATGTATTTTAAATGTATTCAAATATTTTTCATAATTTTATATTTTCATAATAAAGTCTTTAAAATTTTTATTATTTTTTCATGTTTCATTATGTCCTTTTAATCTTTTTTATTATGGCCTTCTCTTTTGCACCAAATTTGTCTTATGGCCAATTAGTTGTACAGCAAAACTGCTTATAGCGAGGAGTCTTACCACAAAAATGCCTGGAACCAAGGAAAAGACAAGAAAAAGAAAAGTTTAAAAATTATTGCAATGATATTTGACAGTTAGGATGGAAAATGTGACAGACTCCAGAGACATTTCAGAATAGAACTCATGGCAGGTAGCAGCTAAATTAATGTGGAAGGTACAGCAGAAAGAGGACCCTAGATAACCACATTTCTAGCCTGGGTGTTTGGGAATGTGTTTAAATGCCATTAAATAAAGGTGGAACACGTGACCTGCAAGGAATGTACTCAAGGCTAATCAGGAGGAAATGTGGGCTGACTGGCCTCTGGACTTTATAATTGATCTCAGGCTCTGAATCAGTTTTTACATCTTGCACAAGTGACTTCCTACAGAGATGGCGGACATCTGTCTGTCCTTCGGGTCATTAAATTCATATTTCCTAACATGAACTGGAACCTAAGGCTGGAAATGTGGGAGATTAAAAATAAGCAATTCAGGAATTTCCCTGGTGGTCCATGGTTAGGACTCCAAGCTTCTACTTCAGGGGGCACTGGTTAGAGAGCTAAGATCCCACATGCCGTGCGGTGAGGCCAAAATAATTTAAAAAAAAAAAAAAAAGGTAAAAGAAAAAAAAAAGTAAGGCATTCATACTTAAATTGGAGAAACTTGGAACTTATTATATACCACTATGCTAAGTGGCTCAGACAGTAAAGAATCTGTCTGCCAATGCGGAAGACTCCAGTTCTATCCCTGGGTTGGGAAGATCCCCTGGAGACGGGAATGACAACCCACTCCAGTATTCTTGCCTGGAGAATCCCATGGACAGAGGAACCTAGTGGGCTGCAGTCATGGGGTCACAAAGAGTCGGACATGACTGAGCAACTACCTTGAAACTGATTATATAACACTGCAAAATGTTGTGATAAAGGGCTTCAGGTTTACAAAAGGATGCAATGATTGTAAAAACAGTTCCTATCCTGCTAAGTAGAGAGGGCAGGAGAAATAATAGATGAGGAGATGCTGACATAATATTGCTACCATTGTCTGACATGTGGAGTCAGGTCACGATATTCAGGCTGGGCTTGTTTCACAAAGGCATCTTAGGATGTGCTTTGAACACAGATAGACTTGTTTCATAGAAAACATGTAAACATAAGCTTCAGCAAAGAAAGGTGCTTCTTCTCATTTTTTCCAAGCCTTGCAACCCTCTCAGTCTGTCTTTTTCTAGCTTTTGATGAAGACTTGAATCTAAGAAATGCTTCACTATCTCTTCACTCTATTACAAGAAACATTCCAATGGGATAAAAGACAAGAGGCGGCCGGGTGGGGAGAGGCAGCCGCCAGCTGGTCTCCATGGCAGGTGGGCTGCCCTGATGCTCCTGCTCCTGGGAATGTCAGTCCAGGGCTGCCAAGAAGAGACAGAAATGCAGGTTCCGTACAAAACCGACTTTCTAAAAAGGTTCAGTCAGTCATTTCAGTCGCTCAGTCGTGTCCGACTCTTTGTGACCCCAAGAACTGCAGTGCGCCAGGCCTCCCTGTCCATCACCAACTCCAGGGGTTTACCCAAATTCATGTCCATTGAGTTGGCAATGCCATCCAGCCATCTCATCTTCTGTCGTCCCCTTCTCCTCCTGCCCTCAATCCCTCCCAGCATCAGGGTATTTTCCAATGAGTCAGCTTTTCGCATCAGGTGGCCAATGTATTGGAGTTTCAGCTTCAGCATCAGTCCTTCCAGTGAACACGCAGGACTGATCTCCTCTAGAATGGACTGGTGGGATCTCCTTGCAGTCCAGGGAAAGCTTAGGCGGCGGGTAAACAATGGGAAAGCTCGTATGGACCAGCAGTGTCCTCGGAACCTCAACTGGCTTGAGCACAAGCTTGCGTCTGCTTTAGAGTTTACAAAGCTCCTTTGGGTACATTCTCTTGCTTGACCTCACAGCCACCTGGTGAGGCTGGAATGGTATCATTTTCCTTTGCTGATGCGGCAGTGGCCTGTCGGCGAGCAGTGACCCCCATTACGTAAACCCACGCTGCTCATGTCCGCGCCCCCCTGTCCAAACCGAGCACTCTTTCCTCTGCTCCACTTTGCTGTTTCAAATGTTGAAGAAGTGTGAGACATGTTTTTCATTCTGGCTACTTCCTTTTCCTTCCCTAGTTCTACAAATTATTGGAGCCCAAAATAAGCTGTATGTTGGGAATGTACACACAGACACTATGGGGAACAATATGGAGGTTTCTCAGAAAAGCTGAAAATAGAGCGATCCAGCAGCCCCACTCCTGGGTGTGTCTCAGAAAAGCAGCAGCACTCATTTGAAAAGATGCATGCACGCCAGTGTTCACAGTAGCATTATTTACAATAACCAAGGTATGGAAAACCTGGGTTCGATCCCTGGGTCGGGAAGGTCCCCTGGAGGAGGAAGTGGCAACCCACTCCAGTGTTCTTGCCTGGAGAATCCCCATGGACAGCAGAGCTGCCAGGCCACAGTCCATGGGGTCACAAAGAGTTGGACACGACTGAGCGACTAAGCACAGCACCTTCAAGGTGCGGAAGCAGCCTCTGTATCTGTCAACAGGTGAATGAATAAAGAAGATGTGGCACATATACACAATGGAATGCTACTCAGCCATAAAAAGAACAGTGGAATTTTGCCATTTGCAACAGCCTGAATGAATGTGGAGGGCATTTTCCTAAGTGAAATAAGTTGGACTGAGAAAGACAAATACCATATGATGTCACTTATGTGCAGAATCTAAACAATACAACCAACTAGTGAATACAATAAAATAAAAATAAATTCACAGATATCGAGAACAAACTAGCGGTTATAGTCGGGGGAGGGAAGGGAGGAGGGCAGCACAGGGGTGGAGCATTAAGAGGTCAAACTGCTCCGTGTGAAATAAATAAGCTACAAGGATGCCTTGTACAGCACAGGGAGTAGAGCCAACATTGCAAAACTATAAATGGAATATAGCCTTTAAAAAAATCAGTTGTGTATGTATAATTTCATTGAATTCACTTTATAGATTGTGAGAAAAAAATTAATCATGAAAAATGCAGCAAAGTTTACTATTCTTCAAAATCTTAGATAACTTGATTGGTTAAGTGCTTGCTATTCTTGTCATTAGCCCCAAGTAGGTAAGTTAAGTCTAATCTTAGATGAGTGATATGTGTTAGTCTCTTCCTGTAACTTATACATGTAAACTTCTGCCTCAAAAAATAAGCACCAGAAAGTTGAGGTATAAAGCTATCTATAGCCTGTCAAATGGAGAAGGCAATGGCACCCCACTCCAGTACTCTTGCCTGGAAAATTCCATGGATGGAGCAGCCTGGTGGGCTGTAGTCCATGGGGTCGTGAAGAGTTGGACACGACTGAGTGACTTCACTTTCACTTTTCACTTTCACGCATTGGAGAAGGAAATGGCAACCCACTCCAGTGTTCTTGCCTGGAGAATCCCAGGGACGGGGGAATCTGGTGGGCTGCCGTCTATGGGGTCGCACAGAGTTGGACACGACTGAAGCGACTTAGCAGCAGCAGCAGCAGCATAGCCTGTCAAAAAGGCAAATGAGAGACTTCATATTACATTGCACTTAGACTCTATAAACCCTTTCTACTTACATGGTCGTGTTTGGTCTCACTGATCCTGTCTGAGGGGACTGCTGGCCACTAGTGTTAGCCGCTCAGTCGTGTCTGACTCCCTGTGACCCCATGGACTGTAGCCTGCCAGGCTCCTCTGTCCATGGGGTTTCTCCAGGCAAGAATACTGGAGTGGGTTGCCATGCCCTCCTCCAGGGGATCTTCCCGACCCAGGGATCAAACCCAGGTCTCCTGCATTGCAGTCAGATTCTTTACTGTTGAGCCACTAGGGAAGCCGTGTCTTCTGTTGGAAGATAAGGAAGGTGAGGCTCAGATACACACGTTTGCTGAGTTTACGCTGCTTATGAGCAGAGACCAGGAGACCAGCCTCCAGGCTCAGAGTTCCGTACAAGTTCTGCCGCTAGGTAGCTCTGTGACCGAGGGAAGCTGCTTTCCTCTGGGCTTTCTTCCCCTTTGTGATGATACGTATAATCAGTAAGCTTCTTGGAGAACTGGCAGTGCAGGTTCCTGCCACCAGGACTGGCTCCCGGTCCAGCCCTCTCTCCACCACCCCATCCTGCCATCTTCGCTCCAAACTAACAGGCTCTAACTTAGCTAGGAGAGCTGCTGTGTCTCCCACCAAACCTGGACCCAGGGCACTATCCTCACACCTGAGGAGCAGGGAGGTCGGGTCCATAGGAGAAGGCTTCTCCACTGGTCGCTATATCTCAGAAGAGATGTAAGTAAGATCCAGAAGAATAAGGGAGCAGCTAAGAACACTGGGTTGTTGTTATCGTGTAGTCGCTAAGTCATGTCCAACTCTTGTGACCCCATGGACTGTAGGCCACCAGGCTCCTCTGTCCATGGGATTTCCTGAGCAAGGACACTGGAGTGGGTTGCCCTTCCCTTTTGCAGGGGATCTTCCCCATCCAGGGATTGAACCTGCATTTCCTACATTGGCAGGTGGATTCTTTGCCACTGAGCCACCAGGGAAGCCCCAAAACACTGGGTTAGCAGCAGTCAAAACAAGACAAACACTGAACGCCAAAGATCTTCAGCTAAGGCCAATTGTCCTGTGGAGCCGCCAGCCAGGAGCTGGACAGGGGTCAAGAAAGAAGAGGGTCATGCAAAGAAGGAGCCGTGTGTCCCAAGTCAAGACAGAGAAAGGCCAGATGGACGCCAGGTGGGGAGCTGACCTGTGGTGCCAACAGTTAGATGCAGCCAGGCTGAGTCAGATGCCGGATCAGGACAAGAATGGTCTCGTCTCTGGTCCTTCGTATTACTTTTGATTTTTTAGAGTGCAGGGTATAAACTAAAGTGATCATGGCGACCTTGGGAGCCCAGACTTCCTGGATAAAGGAGCAGTGGACTTAAGGTGGGGAGAGGACTGGGATTGCTAAGGTGATGGGGTTCTTCTTGCTTCCCACCCCCAGGCACCCCAGCCTGCAGGCACTGTTACAGCCTTTGCGTGGTGGTGATACGGGGGGTGGGGTGGAGGGCTCGCTTGCACTTTGAGCTGACCGAAGCTTGCTGAGGGTTTAGCACTCAGGTGACCTGCCTCTGTGACAGGGACAGTCTTCCTTCCATTAGAGCCTGTTTCACCTAAGGTAAGCAAGTGTGGAGAAAGGACCTGAGAATTCACACCTTGGGTTTATGAAGGAAGATTCGCAGAAGTGGTCATGCAATTACTTATTTATGAAGTCTGCTTCTTTGTGGGGGCCGGGGAGAAATATCTCACATCCACTGGACACTAGGGGCGTGTGGTGCCCGACCCAGGTCCCCAGCCCCATCCATCAGCCCCTCCCGTCTGGGACGGACGAGCTCAGCCCCAAGCTGAGAGCACCGTCGGGGCAGCTCCAGGTGCTCCCTCCCTGGACCACCAGCCTCTGCGGGGGCAGCCGCAGCCCAGGTCCCACTGCCTGCGTGGGGCAGCCCGTGTCCAGTGACCGGATGCTGTGGGAGTGTAAGGGTCCAGTCCCCTTGCTCCAGCTGGGGCCGCTGTAGCCTCAGAGTCCACGCTGCTCCTCCCTGGTCTGGAGGACTGGCTGAGGCCGCGGGGCCCTCACGTTCCCACTCTGTCTGGCTCTGCCGCATTGATTTTCCCATGCGATTCTGAGAGTAATTCCAGTACATGAATCCAGTAAGTCCGGCATGTGAATCTCTACCTCAGTGCTGGCTTCCAGGGTAACCAACCTGCAGCAGACGCTCCAACATGTGAAAAACAATGATTTAAAACAACATTGACTCTTGGTCTGGGATTTATCCAGTAATGCAACAGACAAACAACAAACAAGTAAAGCAACAAACAATAGTAATAATAAGTGAAAGTGAAAGTCACTCAGTCGTGTCCAACTCTTTGCAACCCCATGGACTATACAGTCCATGGAATTCTCCAGGCCAGAATCCTGGAGTGGGTAGGCTTTCCCTTCTCCAGGGGATCTTCCCAACCCAGCCAACCTGGGTTCGATCCCTGGGTTGGGAAGGTGCTTTAATTGAGCCCTTACTACATGTCAGGCGTAGTCTTTTATCCCATAAAATCCTCATAACAGTGCTATTAAATAGAAAGTAGTATTCCCATTTACAGATGAGAAACTGATGTCCGAAGAGGTTGAAGTAACATTCCCAAGGTCACAGAATTCATAAGACCTGGAATTTGAGCTCGGGCCTGCTGGTCCGAAAGCCCGCACACAAGCTCGATTCGAGTGTCCACTCTGGAAGCACTTCCGCCAACAGGTAGAACTGTGACTCCAAAAAGTTATCATGCGGAGATCACCTCAGTACTCAGAATCACAATCCCTGGGAAAGCAGGAAGGGCAGGAGGGAAAGGGAGGGTAGGCAGTATTTCCTGGGCTTTGTTGTAATTGAAATCAAAGGTAAGCAGCAAAGAGATCCGTCAGTCCTAGAGGAAATCAACCTTGAATATTCTTTGGAAGGACTGATGCTGAAGCTGAAGCTCTGATACTGTGGCCACCTGATGCAGAGTCAGCTCATTGGAAGAAACCCTGATGCTGGGAAAGACTGAAGGCAAGAGAAGAAGGGGACGACAGAGGATGAGATGGTTGGATGGCACCATTGACTAAATGGACATGAGTTTGAGCAAGCTCCAGGAGATGGTGAAGGACAAGGAAGACTGGCATGCTGCAGTGCTAAGAGTCGGACACAACTTAGCAACTGAACAACAACAAACAGAGTTGATTAAGTAAGATCTTATAAGGAACCTTACCTAACTCTTTTCTTTGTTAGTAATTGTTATGAGTTGAGTCACGTCCCCTCAAAAGATGTGGACGTTCTAACCCCCAGTGTGTGACCTACTGGAAACAGGGTCATTGCAGACACAAATAGTCAGGGTGAGGTCACACTGAGGTGAGGGGGTCCTTAGTCCAGCACGGTCGGTGCCCTCAAAAGAAGAGGATGCGGGGCACTCGGGGGAGGGGACACACCATGTGACGACAGAGGCAGAGATGCGTCTCCAAGCCTTGGAGCCCCAGGGACCAACCGTTGCCCCCAGGAGCTGGAAGAGCAAAGGAAGGACTCGTCCCTGAGCCTCAGAGGGAGCAGGGCCCTGCTGACACCTTGGTCTCGGACTTCTAGCCTCCAGAACTCTGAGAGGTGAAGGCCTGTCGTCTTCAGACACACACTCTGTGGTCCTCTGTTACAATAGGTGCAGGAATCAGGTAGTCATGACATGACTACATTCACGGGAATCACGTAAATGCAGATTAAAAAGGACAAGGGCGTAGCATTTTCTATCCATCAAGGTCACGTCCAGCAAGCTTTTTAATCAGCAAAATTCATGTCTGATAAAACCACCACAAACAGTAGTGTATCGGTAAATATTTAACAACCAGCCCTGAAAATAAAAATGTGTTTATAGGTCAGTATCAGTTCAGTTCAGCCGCTCAGTCGTGTCCGACTCTGTGCGACCCCATGAACCACAGCACGCCAGGCCTCCCTGTCCATCACCAACTCCCGGAGTCCACCCAAACTCATGTCCACTGAGTCAGTGATGCCATCCAACCATCTCATCCTCTGTCATCCCCTTCTCCTCCTGCCTTCAATCTTTCCCAACATCAGGGTTTTTTCAAAAGAGTTAGTTCTTCGCATCAGGTGGCCAAAATATTGGAGTTTCAGCTTTAATATCAGTCCTTCCAAAGAACACCCACGACTGATCTCCTTTAGGATGGACTGGTTGGATCTCCTTGCAGTCCAAGGGACTCTCAAGAGTCTTCTCCAGCACCACAGTTTAAAAGCATCAATTCTTTGGCACTCAGCTTTATAGTCCAAATCTCACAACCATACATGACTACTGGAAAAACCATAGCCTTGACTAGATGGACCTTTGTTGACAAAGTAAGGTCTCTGCTTTTTAATATGCTGTCTAGGTGTTTATAGGTATGTGAATGTAAATATATGTTTACAACAGATAAAAAAGAATAACACACAATTTGAATATAATAAAATATAGAATGCTCTTTATTATCAAATCCATATAGCTAAATGATACGGAAAACTTCTTGTTGGTTTTTACCAAATTCCAAATCCATTGTCAAACCAGAGTTACAACTGTTACGTGAGTCATGACATGAGTGTCACGGGTAAGATTGCATTTCATTCAAATTCTAATTAGCAGGCATCTTCCACTGGAATGACAAGGGTTTTAATAAAGGGTCACTGTCACTGCTCTAAGATAATAGCTGGTAACACATCTGGGTATTTACAACGTGCTGATCTTGATGCCGGGCACAGAGCACGCTGCAGCCCCCGGACAGAGTGCGCTCCTGCTCTGCAGAGCGCAGTCTAAGAGAAGACACTCACTAAAAGTGTGCCTGAGATGCATGGCATCATTCAGTCTAGGATGCTAGAGGCGCTGAGAGTTTCCTCCCCTGCTGAGGACCAAGCCAGGAGACTGACACTGCAGTCCTTAGGAGGCAGGATGGTTTTGAGATACGTTCAGTGGGTTTGGGGGACATAATTTGGTGATTGGATATAAACACAAGGGAAAAAGAGAAGGATTAAATACTCAGGCTTGTGGCTTAAAGTACTTTCCTTCAGTGATCAATGTAACAAATATTTATTGAGCAACTCCAAGACATCAAGGGTGCGGTGCTGAGCCAGAAAAGGCACACACGGGCTGGTGTGAGATACCATACCTCTAGGCCATGGGCAGGTGAACTTTTTCCTGAAGCCGTGCTCAAATCTGCGGCTGGTGTAAAAACTGAGAGATGGGAGAAGCGGAGCAAGACTCCTGCTCCCATGGTAGCTCCATGGGGCAACAGAGACCAACCTGTCCAAAGGCAGAGGGGCTTCCAGGAAAGGAGCGTGAGTGTGGGTCTCAGCATCCCTACACGCCTGCTGTCGGTAGGCTGCATTCAGGTGTTGCCTTCCCAGGGTTGCAGAGTGGCCTTGTCAGTAGGTACCCTTGTCTGGATTTTCACGGCACAACTAAGATGAGCCATGCAGATGGGAAGGTGGAGGAAACGCAATGGGCTGGCGTGTAGGACTTCCGCGAGGGACACAGGGTTTGAACGGCACGTCGTGTCTTGTGTGTTACCTAGGCTGACGATCCCAGACTTCTGAGTTTATACTAAAGCAGCGATACTCAAGAGCAAACAAATAGTAATTTGACAGATATATGACTGCAATCATTGCATAGTGCAAGTTATATATAGATTTACATATTTACACTTCCAGGGAGAAAGAAACGGAAAGATTTCTTTTAAAAAAAAAAGTATAATTTTTTGATTAGTTTTCTCATGTTCTGACTTCATGCAAAATGAAATTTAGGTCCAAAGGCAGTAAACATTAACAAATATGTGACTTCCATCTGGGGTGGGATATGAATAGTCCCTAAGGAAGTGTTTCCAAGAAAGAAACCATAAATGCTTTCACCAAAGCCAGATAATTAGAAGTGTTGTTAAAGAAACAGGGTAGGATTAAGGGGGGAAAAAAATCCCTGGTTAAGGTAAAGCAGATTTGATTATATTTTTGTTGCCAATGTTCATTCCAATCCTTAAAATCTTTCATGAAAATGAATTAAAATCATAATTCTTCATAGGAAATTTGAGAACAATCAAGCTCTCTCAATAGATTAGAATGCTGCTTGGTTTCTGAGAGGAATGTATAATCTTAACAAGAACACAACATGTCACACACCAGTCTCTTCTCCTAACTCACAGGATGCTTTTTCTCTTTGCAGTTATACTAAAAAAAGATTCTTCATATCCTTTCTCTGTTTTAGTAAGTTTAGAGAAGGTAAATTTCATTTACTGTCATTTCATATAGACTTGCAAAGACTGGCTCCCATCAGAAACAGAACACACACATTACCCCGGGGTGTCCGAAGCGTATCTGGCCATCGTGGTTATTCACCAAGTGTCCTTTCCATTGGCAGGATTAACTAAAGCACAGGTAAAGTAACCCCGGGGTAAGTGCCCAGGTCCGGCGAACACCCAGGTATGGAACGCTCTGGGCTGTCTTCCTTCTGGGCTGTGGTGCCCACAGATAGGCTCACAGTCCCTTCTTTAAAATTCACGGGGTCAGATGTGTTTCCAAATTCCAGACATTTGGGGCTTCACGAAGGTAATCTATTTCAGATGTGCTGCAGGGTAACATCCCGAGGAGGCTGGGGCAGCGGCTCGTAGCCTAGCACACCGGCACACGCATTGTTTCTGTATGTTCATCACAGTAACTGAGATAAAAAGGACAGAGAATGGCCTCATGTCAGTTCAGATCAGCTTTCACCTTCAAATGAATTCTGAAAATCTTTTGGTTTTCTGGAATTTCCTTGAGATTGTGGGTAAAGTACTGTGCGTGCATGCATGCTAAGTCGTTTCCGTCGTGTCTGACTCTTTGTGACCCCATGGACTCAGGCTCCTCTGTCCATAGGATTCTTCAGGCAAAAATACTGGAGTGGGTTGCCATTTCCTTCTCCAGGGGGTCTTCCCAACCCAGAGATTGAACCTGCGTCTCCTGCATGGCAGGCGTGTTCATTACTGCTAGTGCCGACTGGGAAGCCCAAAAGACGGTGAATCTGTAATTCAAGTAGGAGCCTGTGTCCTCTTCCTCTGCATGGAGGGAAATCCTCTCTGAGCTCTGGTGGAAAGGCCTCTCCAGTGGCCCCTGCGTTCTGTCCCTCTTGAGCTTCACAGTAGAGCTTTAGCAAGAGACGCAGCCCCCTCTGTGACCCGGGGCGGACTGTCATGGGTCTTGTAAGACATGTGCTTCACCTTTACTCAATGCACAGATCCATGCTAGTTACCCCCCAAGAGGAGGATGTTGTGTTTGCTGGATCTGGTGTGTGTGAGTATATATTATTTATAATTTATTTATAAATATACTGTTTATAAATAATCTTGGGGAATCTTTCACTTTATCACTCACCTTTACCTAAATTAAGTGTATCATTTGTCTACACAATGCAAGATAGTCTGATGATTAAAAAATATCTTAGTTTCAGGAATTCCCCAGTGTTCCAGTGGTTAGGAATCTTGCCTTTCCTGCAGGCCATGTGGTGCAACTGGGAAAAAAAATCGTAATTTCCTAGTGAACTGAGCTTGCTAAGGGTCCTGTCGGTCCTTCTGTTTGCTGCCTTTGTCTCCCCTCTGAGCCCTCTGCTCCCAACCCAAGTTAAATGAGATTAAAAGTAGAGCAGATTCTGAAATACCTTATTTGGGGTATTGAGATAACTAGCAGTTTGTTTTCAAGCTTAACAGATGTAGTCAGTATGAATTAAGGTCATCTTTTTGTCGTGAACCAGTTTTTAATTTTGAACTGACCAGTTAACTGGTCAGTTTAGGAAGGGAAAATGCCATTTTCTTGGTCTTCAGATCTACTCAGTGAAGGGAACCAATAAAGGAAACATAATGTGAGCTACACTTGCCACTTAAAAGGTTCTAGAAACTGCATTAAAAATGTAAAAAAAAAAAAAAGAAGAAAGTGAAATGAGCTTTAATAATATATTTTATTTAAGCTAATCCCTGGTGGTAAAGAATCCGCCTGCAAGGCAGGAGACACAGGTTGATCCCTGGGTCAGAAAGATCCCCTGGAGGAGGGCATGGCAACCCACTCCAGTATTCTTGCCTGGAGAATCCCCCACGGACAGAAGAGCCTGGTGGGCTATACCCATGGGGTCACAAAAGAGTCGGACATGGCTTAGCAAGTAAACAGTCCAGGACAGTAACTGTCTGGGATGTAATCAATACAAAAATTAACAATGAAACTTTTTACATTCTTTTTTCACACCAAATCTTCAAAGTCTTGTATTTTTTACTTGATGACCACCTCAATTGTCCCAGCTGCATTTCAAGTGTTCAATAGTGGCATATGACTGTCTCCTACTGTGCAGTTCAGTTCAGTTCAGTTCCATCACTCAGTCATGTCTGACTTTGCAACCCCATGGACTGCAGCAACCAGGCTTCCCTGTCCATCACCAACTCCCCAAGCTTGCTCAAACTCATTCATGTCCATTGAGTCGGTGGTGCCATCCAACCATCTCATCCTCTGTCATCTCCTTCTCTGCCGACCTTAAATTTTTCCCAGCATCAGGGTCTTTTCCAATGAGTCAGTTCCTCACATCAGGTGGCCAAAGAATTGGAGTTTCAGCTTCAGCATCAGTCCTTCCAATGAACACTCAGGACTGATCCTTTAGGATGAACTGGTTGGATCTCCTTGCAAGTCCAAGGGACTCTCAAGAGTCTTCTCCAACACCACAGTTCAAAAGCACCAATTCTTCAGTGCTCAACTTTCTTTATAGTCCAACTCTTACATCCATACATGACCACTGGAAAAACCATAGCTTTGACTAGACAGAACTTTGTTGGCAAAGTAATGTCTCTGCTTTTCAATATGCTGTCTAGGTTGGTCATAACTTTTCTTCCAAGGAGCAAGCGTCCTTTAATTTCATGGCTGCAGTCACCATCTGCAGTGATTTTGGAGCCCAAAAAGATTAAAGATTTACTGAGCATGACCCCGCCCATCAGAACAAGACCCAGTTTCCCCCTCAGTCAGTCTCTCCCATCAGGAAACTTCCATAAGCCTCTTATCCTGCCACTGTTCAGGGGATGTAAAAGTTTAAAATACAGAGCTGGCACCCAAACTCTCAGCCACTTATGATCTCCTGGCTCCTACTTTGACTTCCTTTCACATTTATCCCACTATATATCAGACAAAAATAAAGACTGACAACCAGTGAAAATAATTCCTAGTACTTTCAGTAAACTAATGAAACACACAGCCTTCAGACTGTAAATCACGTGTCGCTGCTTGACTAAGCAGAAGTCACAATTTGAACCCCAAACTGGAGGAAACGGCGCAATGGAAAAGTTTGCCCATCGATCTTTTTTTTTTTTTTTTGCAAAGAAATTTGCAGAACCAGCTATCTCTGTTGAGTTTAACCCTGAACTTCTGCTGATAGCAACGGTAAACCACTATGGGGAAGGCAAACATGGACATGGTAAATAAGTGTTGCAATGCCTCCAGAGTGACATCCAAGCAGCGTTTAGGCACTTAGGCTTCTTCTCCTCTGGAGCTGACGGAATTTCGATTTTGCAACCTTTAGAGCAACCGGTTGGATCTGATTTTCACGACTATAAAATGAGAATGGTATCCAGTGTTTGTTTCCGGCATTGTTCTCCGTGTATGATATGCACTGATTTGCTTAATACTTACAATAATTGTATAAGGAAGACACTGCATTTTATTCCCACTTGAAAGATGAAGAAACTGAGACCAAAAATGTAAAGTAACTTCTGTAAGATCACACAGCTGAGGAGAAATGAGTTAGAATTCAAACTCATGTTGTTAATCATTATTCTCCAACCTACTGGATTTATGAGGTGAAAATAAGATAAAATACCAGTATCTTAAATAGAAATGATATTGTAAATGCAGTATATCAATATTCAGAAATAACTCTATTAATGAAAATGACCTTTCTTAAAGGGAATCCTATTTTATGTTTAAATTATATGTGGTTTGTCTCATGTTGTACCAAGACAGCTAAAGTTTAAACTCATTCATTCATTTCTTCTGTTCAAATATCAGCTCTCAGTGAGACTTTTCCTGATCACTTCAGGTAAAATAGTAACAAAGTCCCAGTCGTTGGTAATCTCGGCCTTCCTTAATTATAAGTTTATACATGTAGATTCCTTATTATAAATATATACATTATATATTTGTACATAAAGTTTGTATTATAAATTTACTTATATGTTTGCACTGTCGTCTCTCTCCACCCTTATGATATACGCTGCACACAGCAGGACGTTTTCTGTTTTGTTCACTGCTATATTGTCAGTACCTCAGAACAAAGTTCGTGTGTGTGTGTGTGTGTGTGCTAAGTTGCTTCCGTCGTGTATGGACTGTAGCGCACCCGGCTGCTCTGTCCATGGGATTCTCCAGACATGCATCCTGGAGTGGGTTGCCTTTTCCTTCTCCACAGAACAATGTTTGTATCTTAGCAAATTTAAAATAAATATTTATTAATTGAACAAATGTCTGATTTTTATATGTATTCATTCATTTATGCTGAAACAACATATATAGCAATTATGTGCATAGACTTATATGCAAAATTTACTTGGGTTAGGGTTATAGCTGCCATTTACTATTTGTAAAATATACAAATAACAAACGTATTGACCTTGTAAAGTTATTTGGAAGATTACATAGGTTAGATCAGATCAGTCGCTTAGTTGTGTCCGACTCTTTGCGACCCCATGAATCGCAGCACGCCAGGCCTCCCTGTCCATCACCAACTCCCGGAGTTCACTCAGACTCACGTCCGTCGAGTCCGTGATGCCATCCAACCATCTCATCCTCTGTCGTCCCCTTCTCCTCTTGCCCCCAATCCCTCCCAGCATCAGAGTCTTTTCCAATGAGTCAACTCTTTCCATGAGGTGGCCAAAGTACTGGAGTTTCAGCTTCAGCATCATTCCTTCCAAAGAAATCCCAGGGCTGATCTCCTTCAGAATGGACTGGTTGGATCTCCTTGCAGTCCAAGGGACTCTCAAGAGTCTTCTCCAACACCACAGTTCAAAAGCATCAATTCTTCGGTGCTCAGCCTTCTTCACAATCCAACTCTCACATCCATACATGACCACAGGAAAAGCCATAGCCTTGACTAGACAGACCTTTGTTGGCAAAGTAATGTCTCTGCTTTTGAATATGCTATCTAGGTTGGTCATAACTTTCCTTCCAAGGAGTAAGCGTCTTTTAATTTCATGGCTGCAGTCACCATCTGCAGTGATTTTGCAGCCCCCAAAAATAAAGTCTGACACTGTTTCCACTGTTTCCCCATCTATTTCCCATGAAGTGATGGGACCGGATGCCATGATCTTTGTTTTCTGAATGTTGAGCTTTAAGCCAACTTTTTCACTCTCCACTTTCACTTTCATCAAGAGGCTTTTTAGTTCCTCTTCACTTTCTGCCATAAGGGTGGTGTCATCTGCATATCTGAGGTTATAGATATTTCTCCCAGCAATCTTGATTCCAGCTTGTGTTTCTTCCAGCCCAGTGTTTCTCATGATGTATTCTGCATATAAGTTAAATAAGCAGGGTGACAATATACAGCCTTGACGAACTCTTTTTCCTATTTGGAACCAGTCTGTTGTTCCATGTCCAGTTCTAACTGTTGCTTCCTGACCTTCATACAGATTTCTCAAGAGGCAGATCAGGCGGTCTGGTATTCCCATCTCTTTCAGAATTTTCCACAGTTTATTGTGATCCACACAGTCAAAGGCTTTGGCATAGTCAATAGAGCAGAAATAGATGCCTTTCTGGAACTCTCTTGCTTTTTCTATGATCCAGTGGATGTTGGCAATTTGATCTCTGGTTCCTCTGCCTTTTCTAAAACCAGCTTGAACATCAGGAAGTTCACGGTTCACATATTGCTGAAGCCTGGCTTGGAGAATTTTGAGCATTACTTTACTAGCGTGTGACATGAGTGCAATTGTGCAGTAGTTTGAGCATTCTTTTGCATTGCCTTTCTTCGGGATTGGAATGAAAACTGACCTTTTCCAGTCCTGTGGCCACTGCTGAGTTTTCCAAATTTGCTGACATATTGAGTGCAGCACTTTCACAGCACCATCTTTCAGGAGTTGAAAGAGCTCAACTGGAATTCCATCACCTCCACTAGCTTTGTTCGTAGTGATGCTCTCTAAGGCCCACTTAATTTCACATTCCAGGATATCTGGCTCTAGGTCAGTGATACATAGGTTACCATTTTCTAAAAGTGACATAGAGGCTGACACAGTAAATGTGGCTGTGCTGTTGATTTGTAACATTTTTATTACTTATCTATGCCTTTTATTTTATTTAAAAAGCCTTTTCGGTTACTCTCTGTTGCGATGCATGGGTTCGTCACTGCAGGGTCTTCTCTTGTTGCTGAGCACGGGCTCTAGGCACGGCAGCTTCAGTAGTTACGGCTCCCGGGCTCCAGAGCACAGGCTCAGAAGTTGCGGTGCACGGGCTTAGCTGCTCTGTGGGATGGGGGGTCTTCCCCAACCTGGCATCAGCCCGTGTCCTCTGCATTTAGCAGGCAGACTCTTTGCCACTGGACCACCAGGGAAGTCCTATCCACTCCTTAAATACAGGGCCAAGCTCTATGCTGGATGCCGAGGAAGTCTGAGTTAAAGGAGACATCTCTTTTGAGACAGAGTATAGCTCCGACTTCATTGCTGGACTTATAAGAAGTAAAGGAACTCTTCAGGACTCCACAGCCCACGGGCTAGAGCCCACACTGCAGCTGCTACACACAAAGTGAGCTGAAAGCAGTCAGGAGCCGGGAGCAGTAAGCGAAGGAGAAGTGCGGGGCTCCCCCGGGAGCGAAGGCCAAGAGCTGTCCTGCTGTCGGGAGCTCCAGGGGTGACTGACTGACATCAGCTGGGGTCTTCGGAGGACGCTCACAGAGACGGGGCCAGTTTCAGTGGTAGCAGAGGCAGGCGCAAGTTCTCTCAGAAGAAATGTGCTCTCAAGCAAATACAAGTTGAAAAAACTCACCAAAAACATGAACAAACATCATAGAAGGAGATAAACAGATTTAGACCCCAGAGGAGTTCATATTTTTAAATTATCAGATAAAGAATACATAATTCTTAACTATGAAATATTTATGGAAATAAAGGACAGGATCATAAATTTGACCAAGAAGCAAAATGATGGATAAATTTACAAAACCATCTAGTGGAACTTTTTTTTTTAGTTATTTACAATGTTGTGTTAACTTTAGGTGTACAGCAAAGAGATTCAGATCTATATATGGGCTTCCCAGGTGTTGCTCGTGGTAAAGAACCCGCCTGCCAATTCCAGAGATGTAAGAGACGTGGGTTCAATCCCTGGGTCTGGAAGATCCCCTGGAGGAGGGCTTGGCAACCCACCCCAGTATTCTTGCCTGGGAAATCCCACCGACAGAGGAGCTTGGCAGGTTACAGTCCATAGGCTTGTAAAGAGGCAGAAACAACCAAAGGTACTTAGCACACATGCACACCTATATATAAATATATATATACTTTATATACTTTTCCAGATTCTTTTTCATTATAAGTTATTACAAGGTATTAAATATAATTTCCTGTGCTATACAATAGGTTCTTGTTTATCTGTTTTACATATAGTAATATGTATCTGCTACTCACAAGCTCCTAATTTTATCCCTCCTTCTACCTTTTCCCTTTGGTAACCATAAATTTTCTATGTCTCTGAGTCTGTTTCTGTTTTGTAAATGAGTTCATTTGTATCAATATTTTTTTAGATTCCACATATAAGTGATATTGTGTGATATTTGTCTTTATCTGACTTCACTTACTATGATAATCTCTAGGTCCATTCATGTTGCTGCAGATGGCTTTATTTCATTCTTTTTATGGATGATAATATGATATACATACACACACACACACATATATATGTCATCTTTTTATCCATTCATCTATTGATGGACACTTAGGTTGCTTCCATGTCTTGGCTATTGTTAATAGTGCTGCTATGAATACTGGGGTGCATGTATCTTTCTGAATGAGAGTGTTTGTCTTTTCCAAGTAATATGCTCAGGAGTGGAATTGCTGGATCATATGGTAGCTCTTTTATCAGTTTAAGCCTCCATACTGTTCTCCATAGTTGTTGTTCAGTCTCTCAGTCATGTCCAGCTCTTTGCGACCCCATGGACTACAGCACACCAGGCTTCCTTGTCCATCACCAACTCCCAAAGCTTACTCAAACTCATATCCGTTGAGTCACTGAAGCCATCCAACCATCTCATCCTCTGTCATACCCTTCTTCTCCTGCCTTCAGTCTTTCCCAGCATCAGTATTTTTCCAGTGAGTCAGTTGTTCACATCTGGTGGCCAAAGTATTGCAGTTTCAACTTCAGAATCAGTCCTTCCAATGAATATTCAGGACTGATTGCTTTTGGGATGGACTGGTTGGATCTCCTTGCAGTCCAAGGGACTCTCGAGTCTTCTCCAACACCACAGTTCAAAAGCATCAATTCTTCGGCGCTCAGCTTTCTTCACAGTCCAACTCTCACATCCATACATGACTACTGGAAAAACCACAGCCTTGACTAGACAGACCTTTGCTGGCAAAGTAATGTCTCTGCATTTTAATATGCTATCTAGGTTGGTCATAGCTTTTCTTCCAAGAAGCAAGCGTCTTTTAACTTCATGGCTGCAGTCAGCATCTGCAGTGATTTTGGAGCCCAAGAAAACAAGGTCTGTCACTGTTTCAATTGTTTCTCCATCTATTTGCCATGAAGTGATGAGACCAGGTGCCATGATCTTAGTTTTTTGAATGTTGAGTTTTAAGCCAGCTTTTTCACTCTCCTCTTTTATCATCAAGAAACTCTTTAGTTCCTCTTCACTTTCTGCCATAAGGGTGGTATTGTCTGCATATCTGAGGTTATTGATATTTCTCCTGGCAGTCTTGATTCCAGCTTGTGCTTCTTCCAGCCCAGCGTTTCACATGATGTACTCTGCATATAAGTTAAATAAGCAGGGTGACAATATACCCTTTTCTGATTTGGAACCAGTCCGTTGTTTCATGTCCAGTTCTAACTGTTGCTTCTTGATCTGCATACAGTTTTCTCAGAAGACAGGAAAGGTGGTCTGGTAATCCTATCTTTTTAAGAATTTTCCACAGTTTGTTGTGATCCACACAGTCAAAGGCTTTAGCATAGTCAATGAAGCAGAAGTAGATGTTTTTCTGGATATTCTCCATTGTGACTGCCCCAGTTTACATTCCCACCAACAGTGTAGGAGGGTTCCCTTTCCACCACATCCTCTCTAACATTTATTGTTTGGAGCTTTTTGGATGATGGCCATTCTGACCAGTGTGAGGTGGTTCTCAATGTAGTTTTGCTTTGTAACAGAACTTTTTAAAAGTGAAACCTATAATTGTTGAAATTGAAAACTCAATAGATAGATTACACAGTGTGTTAATAGTAGTTGAAAAGAGCATATATGATTGAAAACAAGAAAACCGTGGGAAAGAGACAGAGGTTGTGGAGGATAGAAAGAGTATAAGCGGCGTCCCAGGGGGAGAAAACAGAAGGAGGTGAAGAAAACTTACCGAACAGAACAAATAAAAACAAAATCATCTGGGCATGCCAGAGTGAACTATAAAGTATCTAAACAAAGAGGAGACCCAATAAGCAACTAAAGAGAAAAGGCGGGCTCTCAGAGAGGAATGACAAGTAAACCCAGAGCAGAAGCCTCAACACGCGAAAAGGAAGCCGGAACTTGGAGCGATGTCATCAATCGCTGGAAAAAAAACACAGAAGAACTGTTTTAAGACTAAGAGTGAAATAGCAACCCTTGAAATAAAGGCCCAGTGTTCCCAGGAGCAGATCTTTAAAAAGAAACCTTCAAAGCATCTACTCCAAGATCAAGGAAAGTGATCCCAGAGGGAAAATCGGAGACACAAGAAAGAATGGCAGGAGGATAAATGAGAAAACATGAAATTTTTAATAAAAACGATGCCTGATTGTGGAATAAAGCTTTCCAAAATTCTTATATTTGCGGGGTAAGAGTAAGATATTGATAGTTATTGTAAGATATTGATAACAGTTAGGCTTTGTTTACTCAAGAAAGATCACTGACAAAAATAGTAATAGAATATTTAGCTTCCAAACCAGAAGAAGAAAAAAGAGGATAATAAAGACAAATAAAAGTTTTGTTAGTTTTTTTTAAAAGGCAAGGAATGGGGGAAAGAGAGGCATGGAAAAAGTAAGACAAAAATAACAACATAAGATGATATTAACAAGTCTAAATTGCTTTTGAACTGTGGTGTTGGAGAAGACTCTTGAGAGTTCCTTGGACTGCAAGGAGATCCAACCAGTCCATCCTAAAGGAGATCAGTCCTGGGTGTTCACTGGAAGGACTGATGTTGAAGCTGAAACTCCAATACTTTGGTCACCTGATGCTGAGAGCTGACGCATTGGAAAATACCCTGATGCTGGGAGGCATTAGGGGCAGGAGGAGAAGGGGATGACAGAGGATGAGATGGCTGGATGGCATCACTGACTCGATGGACATGAGTCTGAGTGAAGTCCGGGAGCTGGTGATGGACAGGGAGGCCTGGCGTGCTGTGATTCATGGGGTCACAAAGAGTCGGACACAACTGAGTGACTGAACTGAACTAAACTGAAATATATCAATAATTGCAATGAATATAAATGCTATCATCCTACAAGTTAAAACCAAAGTAAAGCAAAGACAGAGGAAAAATTCCAAGTATATGTTATGTATGAGACATGCCTACAACACAAGAACACTGAAAAGTTGAAGTATAAGAATAGACAAGGATATAACAGATAAACTCTAATTTAAAGCAATACAATATTCAATAACTTTTTGAATAAAGAAAACAAAGAACTACCCAAAATCTTAACAATTATTTTCAGTTTTATGACTCTATCTTTCATCCCAAGCTCCATATTTTTATATTACTGCATTTGTGATATGCATTTAATTTTAATTCTGTTTTTTTCTTTTTAAAATTACAACACCATAATTTCCCAAGGTTTTATGTAGTTTGTATAATATAATTTCATAACTATTTTGACCTTTTTATAATTCAATTACATTTCCTGCACGGCCTTTCTAGTAGTTAACTTTATAAGTAATAAACTAACTCAGTGAAGTAAAAATTCATTTTTTTTTTGTTGCTTAATTGTTAAACTTCAGAACTGAGACTTCCCTGGTGGAACAGAGGTTAAGAATCCGTCTTCTGATGCAGTGGATGTGGGTTTGATCCCTGGTAGGGGGGCTAAGCTCTCACACACCCCAAAGCAATTAAGCCTGTGTGCTCGGGGGCCCACGAGTCACAGTGAAAGATCTCACATGATACAACTAAGACACGATGTAGCCAAATAAATAAATATTTTAAAAAACAACTTCAGAATCCATGTGTCTTGTGAGCATGTCTGGATCTGGAGAACCCATGTTCCTCTTACCCAGGCTGCTCAGATCCTGTGGTCCCTCGTGCAGGCTGAGCCTTGCCTTCTTTTTCATGTCCTTGGTAGCACCACCTGTCCTGCTGATCATCTCTTCTGACTCTTTCTGTTCTCTTTGAAGCGGGAAAAAGGCTGCTCAGCTGGTTGGAAGTTAGAGTGGGGATACCAGGCCTTCTGGACTCACTGGAAAAGACTCTGATGCTGGGAAAGATTGAGGGCAGGAGGAGAAAGGGGAGACAGAGGACGAGATGGTTGGATGGTATCACCAACTCAATGGACATGAGTTTGAGCAAACTCTGGGTGATGGTGAAAGACAGGGAAGCCTGGTGTGCTGCGGTCCATGGGGTCACAAAGAGTTGGACACAACTGAGCGACTGAACAGCACCAGGCCTTTGGACAAAGTCTGAAGACGGAGTAGAGACTGAAGCCGAGGCAGTCAAAACACCAACACGAGAGACGAGTGTTATCTGTGCAGGGCTTCTCGTGCGCCAAGCACTGTTTAATCACTTTACTGAGCTTTGCTCCGTGTGAGTCCACAAGCGCCTTGAATACTTGTGTGAATCTTTTCTCCTCCTCTCTTCTTTGTGTCCCAAGAAATCAGAGCCAACTGACTAGGCATTCAGGCCTCTTGCCTGTTTGCAGACGCTATCAAGTTGGCATCAATGCTTCCATTCATCTGCCTCTCTTCTGGGTCAAGAGGGCAGGATGACAGTATGGACTATGAAACAAAGGGGTGGTAACTTGGGGGCAGGAGGCCAAAAAATATCCAAATAAATAAACACAGAGGTCAACGTTAATGAGCAGAGGACTGGCTTGTAACTAAGATCCTCCCAGGCTTTGAGGAACTTAATAAAATTAGGTTATGTTTCAATGACTGGCATTGCAGCAAAGCTAAATAATGATAATACAGTTAGTGCAACACATACAAATTACTTGTGTGTGTAATTATGGATTTACAAAAACTAATGGACCAGCTGAACTCCTCCCTTATCTCTGACTGAAAACCTTTGTTTTCTTCTTGGGAGTTGGAAAAAAGTCAATGCGTCAGCAACTCATCTATTTCTGCCCGTTGGTTCATCATGCGGAAATTAAATGCGGTGCATAATGTGAATTTAGATGTCAACATTCTGTTGAATTCTAGAAAGATGCATTAAGATGTTTAGTTTGCATTACATTTTAACAAATTTGTGTCATTCTGAGTTTGTTAATTTTGGATTATGGGACACTGAAGATTTGCATAAATCTAAATTCTACTAGGGACCCTGGCTAATACTTCTTTCATATTATTTTTCCATAGAACAAGCTTGATCTGTTCAGTCTTTAAAACCTTCATTATATACTCTGGAAAGCAATATTCTCTTCAACCTCAAGTACGCCGCCATTAAATCAATCTTGTGAATGGTCTTGATAGTTTTGTCTGGCAGGGTAATCATTTGACAACGTTATCATGATATAATAAAAACCAAACCGGATCAAAGCAGAACAACAACAAGAAAAAACTAGGTTCAGGCTGCCAACCATACTGCTGGGCTCAGCTAGAGTCCCTCGGGGCCTCCTGATAAAGGAACACATCTGAGAACAGAGCTGGCCAGGCCAGAGCTCTGGAGCTCAGCCACAGACAGGCTCGTCCGAGTGGGCTGTCCTGGGCCCTGCCCAGCTGATAACGGCAAGCATCATGAGGACTATTTAAAGCAAGCGCGTTTCAATGGTGTGCAATGCAATATGCAATGCTGGCTTATGAAAGCAGCCAACAGAGTGTGCTGCACGCAGGCTCATGAATGTAACGCTTACCTTGAAACGAGCCCCCCACCCTCTTCCCGTGCCCACCCATCTAACCTAAGCCACAGCCCCAGCCTGCAACCCTTCCCCCGATTTCTGGCTTCAGCCTCATCCCAGCTCACCTTCCCTCCACCATCAGCCTTCGTACAGGAATGCTACTGTCCTGTCCTGTCCCAGCAGAACCGCTGGCGTCCACGTGACTGCCTGATGACTCAGATCAAAGCACCTGCTTGGCTTAAACTGCTCTCCCTTCTCCCTCCCTTCTTTCCTCCCTTCCTCTCTTCTTTCCTTCTGCTTTATTGACTGATGGTCTACACACAAGAGTGGACGCATCAGAAGGGTTGTACAGCTCAGGGTATTCCCGCAAACTAGACACGCCCAGGTAACACCCAGGCCAGGCAGGAGAGCCTGCGTATGGCCCCCAGAAGTCCTTCTGACCCCCTCCCAGGTGCCCCCCACGCAACCCAAAGGGAACCACTGTCTCACCTCCCAAGAGCTGCTGTGAATTTGTTCTGGCTTCCCTTCACTCACCTTCCCACATGCGAGGACTCAGGGCACACTCTGACTTGGGGCCCCCCAGGCCTTGCTGCCTGGCAGCGAGTCTAATTGAGTCCCCACTCTGATGGTTGTGGATATCCTGTCACCTACCTTCATCAGGAGTCGCTCCGGGACTGCCAGCTGGAGGTTTTGGGGTGACCGCTGATGAGAGCTGGGCAGGGAGGGGCTGGTGGTGGCTCCAGTTTGATGAGGAGGATGTAGAGCTAATGTCGTGTGCAACGCAGTACCTCCTGCCTCCAGCCCTGCCCCTCAGTCATCTCTCGGCCTCCCACACCATTGCACACCCACAAGCGAAGTCACAAAAGGCACCTGCTATAGTGGCATTGAACCCCTAGAGTCCCCAACTGACACCCAGAGTTTTTGCATCCCCAGGGGAATGCCTCCAGCATTGGGGGGAGGGGGTCTCCGATGCTGCTCCTACCTCAAGAACTATCTCCCTGTCTTCTGGGAATAGAGACAAGAAAAGACTGTTTACCTGTAATTCTTTTTTTTTTTCCTTTTTCATAAATTGGAGGATAATTGCTTTGAGGAGGGCATGGCAACCCACTGCAGTGTTCTTGCCTGGAGAATCCCATGGACAGAGGAGCCTGGTGGGCTACAGTCCACGGAGTTGCAAAGAGTTGGACACGACTGAGCGACTTAGCACGCACGCATGCATAGTTGCTTTACAATGTTGTAATGGTCTCTGCCGCCCATCAGCACAAATCAGTCATAATTTATATCCTCTCCCTCTTGAGCCCCGGAACGCCGTTCCACCACTGTTCACAATAGCCAGGACACAGCAGCAACCTAGACGTCCATCGACAGGGGACTGGATACCTGTGACTCTTTTTAACAGCAACTCAACAAATGCTATTAGTTGTCGCCTCACTGTACGGTTGGAGATTTTTTTAGGCATCTATTGAAAATGCAACATAAAAATAATAAAGACTGAAAAAAAGTCAGGGGCGGGGGGTGGGGTTGGTTACTCATAATCCCAACCTACCTCTACAAACACTTTCATCTGCAGATCACCTCCAGGCCCTGCCCACACTCACGCCCACCACGTCTTACCCTGTGGTTCCTGTAGGGTTCACTCGTGGAGACGGTCTTTAAAGAGGTCTTTTGTTTATGCAAACAAAACAGATGCTTAACAGAAAATGGTCTCTTTACAGAAAGGATCATTTTAATACAGATCATTTTCCTTTAATCATAAAATTCTGCCTTTCTTTTCTGACCTAACCTCAGCCTCTTTGTGCGGGGAAGCCCGTGGAGCTGAGCGAAAACAGATGCAGTGACGCTGGTCCCTGCAGAGGCAGAGCCTGGAGTCTGTCCCTTGTCAGTTACCGTTTAAGTAAACGTGGATATCAGCGTAACCTTGTTATGCCTCAGAATCTCCAGGAGTAAAGGGCTGAGGATGAGACCTAACCCCGCCCCCAACGCCTCACCGGATGTTTCCTTCACTTGGGAAACCTACACGAAGCCCCTGCCACACATGTGCCAGGCCCCTCATGGGGACCTCAGACACCTGCATTCCTGTTGGACAGGTACCAGCTCCAGTCCAGACGGGCGATGCTCCTCAGGAGGGCCATAGTCAGCCCCTGCCCGCCCTAATCCCCGTGTTCTCTGAGAGCAGCTCCAGGCTGCAGGGTGGGCTCAGGGGTCTGAGCTCTCTGAGCAGACCCCCATTCTTTCCCCGGGTTCCCCCTACGGCCCACTCCCACTGTTCCCCTCACAAGTCCTCAGCTCTCCTTCACCAAAGCCTCAAGGGGGCTAGCGCTCCCACAGCCTGGAACCTCCATCCTGGGCAACACAAAACACATTTCCTTCCCTGGAAGGGAAGTGTGGTGGACCTTAGAAACGAAGGGAAGTGTGGTGGGCCTTAGAAACACAGGGTCCCCTTGAAGATGTCTACGCAGAAATGCACAGGAAAAACAATGCTTTTTTGCTGAGCAGGGGAAATTGTTTTGAAACACTCCATTTTGAATTCTGCATCTTGTTCCCCTGACATAAATCCAGAAGCTGGAGCAGCTGTTTCTGATCCAAAGCGTCTTGCGGGATTCTGCAGAAACGGCGGCTTTTGCGTCAAGCGTTGAAGACAGATGGGACTGAAGAAGGGCCTCTCTCGTGGGGGCGCTGGGGGCAGCTGGCGGAGGTGGAGGACCCCGGGCAGCCAGCATGCGCTGGAGCCCCCGGGGCCTCGGGCTGTCAGGTCTGAAGCCCATCCTCGCAGCGGCCAGCAGCTTGTGATTGTACCCGTGTGCGCAGCCCGTGTGCACGGGCCCATGTCCCGTCCCCCTTCCCGTGAGCGTCACCCACAGCTGTCTCGAGAGGCCCTACAAGACCGAGTCTGCCGTCTGCTCACGCCCTCTCCCCTGAGATGGGGAGGTTCTTTGAGACACCCTGCCCCCGGCACCCACGGTCTCCTTTTCCTCCGAATCCCTCCTAATCAGGGCTGCTGGGGGCAGGGGTGAGCCTTGCCCAGGTTTGCCACCTCCGCACAGCTGTGCCCATTTTCCGGCCTGACCTTTGCCCCCGCCATTCATGTGACGTGGACACGCTTCCCCGCTGTCCCCAGCCTCTCCCCCGTTCTCATCATCTCTCAGTCCTGGGCTTGCTTCCACTGGTTCTCGGGCTTCCTTCCTCTCCAAACTCCATCCTCGCTGTGGCTTTGATATCTCCTGGGAGGCTGTCGAGGTTCCCCGCACCTCATTTTCTTCACGGTCATGTCTCAAATGATCTTTTCTTCCTTCTCCTGCAGCCGCCCCACCCTCCGACAGCTGTGCCCCAGATGCTGCAGCCCCTCAAAAGCCCAGGGGCTGGCCTTCAGCCCCAGGCCATCCACGTCCTTTGAGTTGTGCTGTTCAAGCATCCCTCCCAGAGGGCTTCCCGTCTCCTCAGGACTCACACGTCACTGACCCCCACTTCCTCCCTGTCCATGAATAGCCTCATAAATCTCTCCCTTCCTGCTTAGAGTCACCTCATACTCCACCATTCTAATCACCGTTTACAGATGCCGTGAATCCCTCTCTTTCACAGCTTCATGCATGGGCCATGGGCAGGGATCCCTAGCAGCAGTATAAGGGGTGGGTTAAATTAGAAAGGGACTGCTGGGAAGGAAAAGTAATCCAGCAGATAAAGATGTAAATACATATTCATATGTGATATGTTGTCTATTTATTAAAAGACGCTTACTCCTTGGAAGGAAAGTTATGACCAACCTAGATAGCATATTCAAAAGCAGAGACATTACTTTGCCAACAAAGGTTTGTCTAGTCAAGGCTATGGTTTTTCCTGTGGTCATGTATGGATGTGAGAGTTGGACTGTGAAGAAAGCTGAGCGCCAAAGAATTGATGCTTTTGAACTGTGGTGTTGGTGAAGACTCTTGAGAGTCCCTTGGACTGCATGGAGATCCAACCAGTCCATTCTGAAGGAGATCAGCCCTGGGATTTCTTTGGAAGGAATGATGCTAAAGCTGAAACTCCAGTATTTTGGCCACCTCATGGGAAGAGTTGACTCATTGGAAAAGACTCTGATGCTGGGAGGGATTGGGGGCAGGAGGAGAAGGGCACGACAGAGGATGAGATGGCTGGATGGCATCACTGACTCAATGGACGTGAGTCTGAGTGAACTCTGGGAGTTGGTGATGGACAGGGACGCCTGGCGTGCTGCGATTCGTGGGGTCGCAAAGATTCGGACCAACTGAGCGACTGAACTGAACTGAACTGATACTATTTGAATGAGACTGAAACTGTTAGCTGCTCAGTTGTGTCCAACTCTTTGCAACCCTGTGAGCTATAGCCTGCCAAGCTCCTCTATCGGTGGGATTTCCTAGATAAGAATACTGGAGTAGGTAGCCATTCCCTTCTCCAGGGGATCTTCCTAACCCAGGGATCAAACCTGGGTCTCCTGGATTGCAGGTAGATTCTTTCCCATCTGAGCCATCAGGGAAGCTTATTCTTTATATATATATACATAAGTATACATACATGTATATACACACACACATCTCACTTCATGACAAACACCTGGGGACAAAGTGGTAAGTAACAGTGACAGATTTTATTTTCTTGGGCTCCAAAATCTTTGCAGATGGTGACAGCAGCCACGAAATTAAAAGACGCTTGCTCCTTGGAAGAAAAGCTATAACAAACCTAGACAGTGTATTAAAAAGCAGAGACATCACTTTGCCGACAAAGATCCATATAGTCAAATCTGTGGTTTTTCCAGTAGTCATGTACAGATGTGAGAGCTGGACCATAAAGAAGGCTGTGTGTGTGTGCTAAGTTGCTTTAGTCATGTCCGACTCTTTGTGACCCTATGGGCTATAGACGACCAGGCTTCTCTGTCCCTGGAATTCCCCAGGGAAGAATACTGGAGTGGGTTGCCATTTCCTCCTGCAAGGCATCTTCCCGTCCCAGGGATAGAACCCGTGTCTCTTGTGTCTCCTGCATTGGCAGGTGGGTTCTTTACCACTAGCATCACCTGGGAAGCCCAAGGAAGGCGAGTGCTGAAGAATTTTCTGGTGTTGGAGAAGACTCTTGAGAGTCCCTTGAACTGCAAGGAGCTCAAACCGGTCAACCCTAAAGGAAATCAATCCTGAGTATTCATTGGAAGGACTGGTGTTAAAGCTCCAATCCTTTGGCCATCTGATGTGAACAAGCCAACTCATTGGAAAAGATCCTGACGCTGGGAAAGATTGAAGGCAGGAGGAGAAGAGGGTGACAGAGGATGAGATGGTTGGATGGCATCACTGACTCAGTGGACTTGAGTTTGAGCAAGCTCTGGGAGATAATGAAGGACAGGGAAGCCTAGTGTGCTGCATGCAGTCCATGGGGTTGCAAAGAGTCGGACATGACTTAGAGACTGGACAATCACATTTACACATATATTCTTTAAAAATGTAAATGGACTATGCAAATATATGGTTGAACTAACATATATGGTAATAAACTATATTCATCATTAAGAATTAACAGTATTTGGCTTGATCAAATAGTTCAGCCATGGATTTGTCATGTTCAAATGATTAGTCTTTGAACAACTGTCCCAAATTATCTCAGAATATATTTATGCCCACAAGCTGTAAAACATATGTAGTTTGTGGTCTGGGGGCTAATGGGGCCTGAAAGTATCTTTCCACAGTAATTGGAAAGAGCCTCCCATATTTGGCTGGCTATTTTTAAACACAGACAACCTCTCACTCCTTCCAAATCAGATCGCTTTAAACTTGGAAAAAAAGGGCTCTTATTCAGGACATGTGTGTACCAGCTCTACAGTCCAGTTCCTTCAAAGTATCTGGATCGAAATAGTGCCCGGAAAAAGTGATTAAAGCAGCTCTGAGTTTTGAAAACATCAAAAACAGCCATACAGATTTTACAGATGTATTTAAAAACAAATGAACAGAAACTAATTCTACCCAAAGTACCTGGAAAAAGAAAGGGGCCAGGAACAGCGTTACTCTAAATATTAGAGAAATGAGCGGTGGAGAGGAAAGGTATCGCTGAGCTGAGTCAAAGCCAAGAGGCCGGCTCTGGCCAAGGGCTTTCGATGGCTATTTTATTCCTGAGTTGTCTCTAAATCCAAAAATGTTCAGTGAAGCCAATGCAGCAGGAGGGTGCGGTTCTACGTGGCTGAGGACGAGGTGCCGACGGCAGAGCTTGTGGCCTGCCGCAAGGGGGGCGTCAGGAGCCCACCTCGAGGGTGAGAGGGGCCGCTCCTCTCTCTTTTCACCTCCCTGGCATTCCCAGCACAGTGCAAAGCAGAGAAAGTGCTGGAGAAAGAACAGAAGTTATGGAGCTCTTGAGAAAGGCAGCTGAATAAATTAGGACAGAAAGCCTTATATGAATCCCTGGTAGTTCTAGGACTGGAGTGGTTTCTGTGAAGGAACCGTAGTGAAGAGAAAGGGAACAAAGGAGTTCTAGTAAAAGAAACATGGCCCATGTCTGCCAACAGATATTCACGACTGAAGACTGGGTGACTCTGTGCGGGTCTAAACACCATATGAGGACATGCCTCTGCCAGGCACTTGGCCTAGGGCCAACTTCTGGGGCGTCTGGAGGGCAGCGGGTTTGAGCCAGACTTCTGCCTCCTCTGACTCCAGGACCCGGGATGGGCAACTTCCGTCCTGCGACGGTTCTTTCCCCTCCTTAGACTGCCGTGTTGCCCCCACCCTAGGAAAGGAATGTGAAAGTCGCTCAGTCGTATCCAGCTCTTTGCGACCCCATGGGCTAAAAGTCCATGGAATTCTCCAGGCCAGAATACTGGAGTGGGTGAGCCATTTCCTTCTCCAGGGGATCTTCCCAACCCAGGGATCAAACCAAGGCCTCCCACATTGCAGGCAGATTCTTGACCAACTGAGCCATAAGGGAAGCCTAAGAATACCAGAGTGGGATCTTCCCGACCCAAGAATTGGACCGGGGTCTCCTACGTTTTATTTAGGCGGATTCTCTACCAACTGAGCTCTGAGAGGAAAGAGGAACGACCTCCCTGGAACTAACTAGGAAAGAGTCTGCAGGTGTGGACTTGTCAGGACACAGCTGAGGGCCGGCCCAGCCTGACCTCGTCCTTTCTGTACGCTCGTTCACTAAGAAGCAGGGCCCACGAGAAGGGAAAGTTTGGACGGAAGTCTGAGTGAACAGAGGGCCAGGAAAAGCTGGCAAAGCACAGTAATGATTACAAGCACAGACATGCGGAAAACCCAGCGCCAGCTTCCCAGAGGTGGCCGCATCCCCCAACGCGTGGAGCTAGAAAACGGAAACCCTGGAGCGGCGGACTTTCCAGGGAGGGCAGGGTCAGAGAATGAAGAGATACGGCAGAGCGCCAGCCCTTATTGAAGATTCATGGAGCACCTTAGCATAGTAAGTGTTAGTCGCTCAGTCGTGCTCGACTCTGCGATCCCCTGGACTGCAGCCCACCAGGCTCCTCTGTCCGTGAGATTTTCCAAGCGAGAACACTGGAGGGGGTTGCCATTTCTTTCTCCAGGGGATCTTCCCTGACCCAGGGACCGAACCCGGATCTCTGGCACTGCAGGCTGATTTTTTACCAACTGAGCTACGAGGGAAGCCCTCACATTGTAAAGCCTCTGACAAGTCTCGCAGCAAAGAAACAGGATTTCCTCTTTCATTTTGAGCTGGCTGGATGATAGAAACTTTAAAACATATGTTCAAAACTTTAAACCATGGGTTTGTTAACATTGCACTGAACACAATAGATAAAACGTTGTGCTAGGGAATAAAAACCCAAGATCCCCAACGGGCATGCGATGCCCTGCAGGGTCAGCCCCCTCTGCTGCCTCACCAGAGAGCCCAGCCCGCTGTGGCCCATCTCTGCACTGAGCCCACACAGTCCTCGAGCTGCACACCGCCAGCCTCAGGGTTTCGGGGAGTATGTTTTGCTGATGGCAAACACCATTTCTGGCTCTCCTCTTCCGGGTTAAGGGTGGTGTGAGACTCACGCAGGGCAGGCAGCTGCCAGGGATATTCTGTAACCTCCAGTGGAGCTGTCTACACCTCGGTCCCCAGCAAGATCCACCCTCCACACAGCTTCCCGACACAGCATCTCGCTTAGTCCTCGCTTCTGTTCGCACCGGAGACGTCACTCCCGTCATCATTTTACAGATGAGAGAACCAGGATCACAAAACCCAGGGGCTCGCCCAGGATCCCTCGTCAGGGTAGTGGGGGGGCTATTGCAGTGGGGTGGCTCCCCGGGCTGGAAACCCTCGGTCCCCAGGAGCCACTTCCATTACAACTCAGGACGCTCCTCGCCCAACACGGCCCTGCCAGCTCCGCGGCGGCTCCCCGACAGTCCTCTGCTGACGTGGACGACAGAGGACAGAGTCTCCGATGGAGGGAAGCTCCTTTGTGTCCGGGGCGCACGTCCTTCTCACAGCAGCTGCTGTTCCCAATTTTCCCCTTGGCTGGAATAGTTTAGTCTTAAATTTTTTTTTTTTTTCTCTCGCTAAATGAAAAACAAACAAAAAACGCAGTCACGTGAGTGAACACATGCCAACGTGTTTCTTTTAGAAGCAAATATTTGTAATAACAAAGAGCTGGAAAGGATGAAACATCTTTTTTTTTATACATCATTTTCACTATTTTAAAAGAAGAAAGTGACTAAGGGAAGAGCCTCCAACTGCAGCTGGAAACACTGAGCTCATGAAACCTCTGTCTTTCTCAGCTGCCCGTCTCCTTCGTCTGCCCGGAGCTCTGTGGCAGAGAGCTTGTCCCCCCGCCCCAGCTGGTACCCATGGACCGTCCTACGGATGCAGCTTAAGAAAGCCCCTTGTGCCTGAGACACCAGGGGATGGTGGGTTTGTTCCTCCCGGAGTGATTCGTGTTTTAACGGAGAAACCACCCTCACCCCCCCACCCCAAGGCGATGATTAACCCAGAGAAATGAATCCATGTGGGTACATCTCTGGAGTCTTTGTCACTCTGACAAGTGTAACTTTCAGGCCAGTTAGGCCTTCCTGGCGTCTTCCAAGTTGCTTCCTATGCAGGGACCTTTTCCTCTCCTTTGACGACCAGAGGGAGATAAGTGAAGCAAAGTTTTGAAAGGGCCTTAATGCCTATGTGTGTTAAATGGAATAAACAGTCATTTTCCATTATTTGAGCAGCTGCACCGACCGAATGAAAAGCATTCTGTTT
The DNA here is from genome assembly GCF_029407905.1 of Bubalus kerabau. Lineage (NCBI taxonomy): Eukaryota > Metazoa > Chordata > Mammalia > Artiodactyla > Bovidae > Bubalus > Bubalus kerabau. The sequence goes on along the minus strand of NC_073625.1, from coordinate 7,181,265 downwards.
CCAAACAGTTGCACTTTTAACTGCTTCTTTCTGCCCTCTACCCCTCACTCTTCTTGCTCTTGATGTGGCCTCTCAAGATAAATCAGGCCTTTTTTCTGCTGTTGCAAGAATTCCTCCTGAAAGGCAGACAGCGTGCCTGAGAAGCAAATCCACACGTACCCAGTCGAGGCTGTGATTCTGCATGGTCCTCCAGGCGAAGGCAAAGCAGACCTGCCGGCCAGCACCGTCCACACCTGCCCGCTTGGCAGGGCTGTGTGCCCTCCACACCTGGGGCTCCTTGCTGGCTCTTATCTTAGCTATTTTATATTTGGTAGTTGGTGTCTTTTAGTCCCTTACCCCCATCTCCTCCCACTGGTAACCACTAGTTTGTTCTGGAAGTCTGTGAGTCTGTTTCTCTTTTGTTACATACATCCATTTGTTCTATTTTTTAGATTCTACACACAGTAATGTCTTCCTCTGATTTCTTTCACTAAGCATAATGCTCTCTAGGTCTATGCATGTGGTTGCAAATTAGAAATTTTCATTCTTTTTTATGGCTGAGTAACAGTCCATTGTGTGTGTGTGTGTGTATGTACATGTATACACCACGTCTTCTTTATCCATTCATCTGTCAGTGGACCCTTAGGTTGCTTCCATATCTCGATCACTGTAAATAATGCTGTTATGAACATCGGGGTGCATGTATCTTTTCAAATGAGTGTTTTCATTTTCCTTGCATATGTACCCCAAAGTGGATTTACAGGCTCATATAGTAGTTCTGGTTTTAATGTTTGAGAAATCTCCAGACTGTTTTCCATAGCGGCTGCACCAATTCACGTTCCCACCAACTGTGCACCAGGGCTCCCTGTTTTCTCCGCATCCTTGCCAACATTTGTTATTTGTAGACTTTTTGAGGCTAACTACTCCGACAGGTGTGAGGTGGCGTCTCACTGCGGTTCTGATTTGCGTTTCTCCGATGACTGGTGATGTGGAACGTCTTTCCATGAACCTGTCGGGCATCTGTGCGTCCTCTCTGGGGAAACGTCTGTTCAGGTTCACTGTGATGCTCCTTACTACCTGCAGTTCACACTCATACTAATCCACACTAATCCACTTACCAAACAACTGCCTGGCCACACCCTGGGTTCCCTTCCAAACACTCTCTCTCTCTTTTTTTTTTTTTTTTGTAATATGAGATTTTTTCTTTTCTTGGTTTATAAAATATTTATTAAAATAGGAAACTGGGGGATTCCCTGGCGGTCCAGTGGGTAGGGCCCAGGCCTGGGTTTGATCCTGGATCAGGGAACTGGGAACTCACAAGCTGTCTGGAGCAGCAGCCCATAAAGAAGCTTAAAAAAAAAATTGTTTGCTCTTCTATCCCATAAGCATCCATCCAGCTGTCTGTCAGCTGTTAACATGTTTGATTGCTGTCATAAATGCCCTTGAAATCTTCAGGATAACAGAGTATTGACCTTTGCTTAGAACTCCTTGTTCCTAGCATTGCATTACCTCTCTCCACACTTGCAGAAATTTTATGAAATTTGATAGGTTATAATAGGTAGATTCCAGAATACTGTTGGCACTGTTAATCTTCAAGTTCTAGTTCCTTTTTGCTTAGTAATTCTATCTTCAAACCATTTTTCTCTTCTTACTCACATTTTACTATAAAAAGTCAGAAGGAGCCAAGTTGCTCCTACAACAATTCACTTAGGAACCTCCTCAGCTAAACATCCAATATCATCACTCACATGTCCTACTTCCTACAAAACACTAGGGCAATAACACAATTCAACCAACTTCTTTGTCGACTTGTAACAAGGATTGCCTTTTCTCCATTGTCCAATAACTCTTTCTATTTGTGTCTGAGACCTTGCCAGAATGGCCTGTTCCGTCCATATTTCTGCTGACATCATACATACATATGATTATTTATGTAACCTCTAAGGAGATGGATGTGGAACAACGGACTGGTTCCAATTGGGAAAGGAGTACGTCAAGCCTATGTACTGTCACCCTGCTTATTTAGCTCATATGCAGAGTACATCATGAGAAATGCAAGCTCAAGCTGGAATCAAGATTGTGGGAAGAAATACCAACCACCTTAGATATGCAGATGATACCACTCTAATGGCAGAAAGTGAAGAGGAACTAAAGAGCCTCTTAATAAGTGTGAAAGAGGAGAGTGAAAAAGCTGGCTTAAAACTCAACATTCAAAACACTTTATGGCATCTGGTCCATCACTTCATGGCAAGTAGAAGGGGAAAACACGGAAATGGAGGTAGATTTTATTTCCTTGGGCTCCAAAATCACTGTGGACATTGATGGTAATGAAATTAAAAGACATTTGCTCCTTGGAAGAAAATCTATGACAAACCTAGACAGCATATTCAGAAGCAGATACAGGAGGAGAAGGGGGCAACAGAGGATGAGATTGTTGGATGGCATCACCGACTCAATGGACATGAGTTTGAGCAGTATCTCCCAACTCGAGGAGATAGTGATGGACAGGGAGGCCTGGTGTGCTGCAGTTCATGGGGTCACGGAACTGGACATGACTGAGTGACTGGACAGCAACAACAGAGGAGATGGAAGCTCTCTCTACAGGCCTCCTTTCCCTTTTGAACTCTTACCAGAATCGCCTTTAAAAGTTCCTTTATTGCCCAGCCTCAAAGCTGCTTCCACATTTTTAGGTATTTTTTGTAGTAACATCCCATTCATCTCTGCTCAGGCTTCTGTCACCAAGTGCTATAAACTGAGTGACTTATGAACAATAGATGCGTGTTTCTCAGAGCTCCGGAGGCTGGGAAACACAAGCTCAAGGAGCGGCCAGCTTGGTGTCTGGAGAGAACCCGCTCCCTGGGTGTGTCCTCATGTGGCAGGAAGAGTGTGAACTGCCCTCTGACCTCTTCTCTCGAGGACACTAATCCTACCAAAGGGGCTCCACCCTCATGACCTGATTACCTCCCAAATGCCCCACCTCCAAACACCATCCCACTGGGCCTAGGTTTCCACGTGAATCCTGGAGAGACACAAGCATTCAGTCCATAAAGGCCATCTTCCATTGATCTCCCTGCTCTGATGAAGTCCCTTCTCTTGAGCCCTGGGGCCGTTCGGCTTCTCTGCCTCTAAAGCCGCTTACTTGCTTGTGTAGCTCGTACCCCACTGGGTCTAAGCTGCTTTGGGTATTGATGGTGCAGACTCACCTCTGTGGTCCCCGGCACGCAGGAGACACATGCATGGTAACATTTGTTAAAACAGGGAACTCATGCCACTTCCTGGCATTGACGTAGGTGCCACTGATGTTAGACACAGCAGTTGTTCAATCCATCTGTCTTATTACCTTAAAAGAAAGCATCAGGATTCAAGTTCTCCTCCGTGGTCCTCACACGGTAATTATTTAGTAACACCCTACAGTAAAATATGTTCAGTAATGTTCTGAAGTTAAAAATCTAAAAAATTTAAAATTTTTACATGCAGGAGTTAAACCCTCACATCTGTGCTCCTGGTAAGGAGTGCGGCAAGCACAGCGGTCCGGTACACAGCCTTTTCCTGTCATCACTCTCCCCAGACCAGAGCCGAGGCCTGTCTCCAGTGAGGGTGGGGGCATGCCTTCAGCCGAAAGCTCTCGTCAAGAAGTACAGCAGAAGCTGGGAAATTCCGAAACGGAGGCAGGGAATCTGTCCTGGACAAGTAGGCATCCCCAGTATTATCCGGCCTCACTAGATTCTAGACTTCTCCTCCCTGAGTCTTAACTGATCACACGCCGTCTTTGTGGAACAGAGGTTCTGTTTAACACCGATCCAGTCCCTGGTCCTTGACTCCTGGATCATCCTACCCTTTCGAAAAGGAATGAGGGAGTCGAGGATCACTGTGTTTTCCTTTCAAAGCCTTTATGCAGGGCTGTTACTGGAGGGTAAAAAGAGGGTTCTCATCATATGGATGTGATCATTCCTTTTAAAACCTGAGAAAACTTCCTTCACTTCGAAGTAAACGTGCAAATATAGCAGACACACAGCTTTCCAGACTCACTGCTGAATTAGTCATATTTTGGTAGCATCTCAATACATTTGACAGCCTGTGGCCATTAAAAAGTGACCAATATGTAGTTCTGATCTGAGTTTACAATTGAGCCTACTATTTTACTTATGAGAGGAGTTTCAACATTAAAATATTTTGAATTACTTTGGAGACTGTGTCAGGAGTTAGTAAAAAGAAATTATTTTCTAAAGCCTTTTGAAAATGTCTTTCTGTCTTTTTCTTTCTAAATTCCACCACTGGCGTCAGAATGCGTGTAATTGGCCGGAAGTGCTAGAAAGGGGAGGGTTACTGACGGCCACAGTGTCTGGCCAGGATGTCCGAGAGATGGAGGGATCCAGCTGGGACTCCAGGAGGCGACGGGTTTGCACAGGTGTGGAGGAGAGAGAAGGGAGGGCTCAGCCAGGGTCCTGGGGAGGCTTTGCAGGGTGGGCCTGGGGAGCTTGTCGTGCCTGAGGGGACCCCACAGGGGAGCAGTGGGAGGGAACTCTGGAAAAGCAAGGACGGTGCAGGCAAACTGCTGGCTGTGGCGCAGACGTGATATTGGAGACTCCGGCGACCACGTGTCATCAGTGTGCAACCTGGGGGCGTGGAAGACAGGGCAGGGCGCCGGTCCACGGTCAGCTCACTGGGACGGGGTGGGCACCGCCAGGACGCGACGGGGTGGCTGGGAGTGCAGCCTGCGTGTGTCTGGGAGGCACCGGTGCCCTTGAGGCCTTGTGTGCGGTTAGAACTGAAGGGTTGAGGACCGGCTTTGCCTCTGGTCAGCAACAGCAGACAAGGTGACCCGTCTCCCTGGGCCTGAGCTCTGCATCCCCAGGGGTAAACAGGAGAGCACACGGGAGGCACTGGGCACCCGCGGCCCCAGGATCGACAGGATCTTACAAAATATGCACTTGACTCCACCCCTGCTCAGAGGGCCAAGCGTCTGTGAAGGCTGCTCCCAGTGAGGGCAGCCTCCCCAAGGGACCATCAGAGAGACCGGGTGAAGTCCGTCCAGCCTCCGGCTCTGACCCAGGCCCCAGTGAACACAGACCCCAAACCCACTCCTCCCCCAGCTTCCCCTTCCACGCAGCCCAGCCCCTCGGGGGAGAGGCCCTGCCCCCTGCAAGGCCCTCCTCTAACAGCCCAGCACTCCATGGCAGGAAGAGCCTCAGGACCACGAAGGAGGAGATGTCTGGGCTCGACACAGGACAGAGCGCAAGTTTCTCAGGCCAGGACTCTGATCTGTTCATGAACTTTTTCCTTTACTTCAAAAGCATCAGCCTGTGTGATCAGATGCCAGGGTAGACATACAGCAACTTAACATACAAAGAACCGCACAGAACACACCCCCCGATGTGTGTCTGGGGCCTGGTGGCAGGCAGTAAAGGAAACAGAAGCAGGCTGGAATGAAAGACTCTTTCTAATCGGAGCATTTCCCAAGTGTCCCATCTGGTTCCTCCATAAATAGTCATCACAAGGGGATGCTGACATGGTGTCATCTCCTGGGAAAAAAAGAAAGAAAGAGCTTGGCTTGCTTCTGGAAGAGAGAAAAAAGTAGTCACAGAGGAGAGGGTTTGGAGGAAGTAAGGGGTGGAGGAGTTGAGGGGACCATGTGTCCTGGAACTCAGGGAGGAGACGAGAAAAGTTTTCTTTTTTTACCTCTCCAAATCTCGAGTCTTTGTCTGTAAAGTGGAAGATAATGTTGTCCTCTAAATGTATTAGCTGGAAGTCAGTGTGGCGTCTTGAAACAGGCATGGGCCTGAAAGACCTGAGTCCACAATTGCTGTGTTGCTTTGGGAAAGTCGTTTAACTTCTGCAGATTTCACGTCCCTGTCTTTGAGACAGAGTCTAATATTTGCCTTATTCTGAGGATGTGAAGTCACAAATACAAATTGCCCTTGGCCATGTCAGTCATATGAGAGACATTCCATAAATGATAACTCTCACCGTCACCAGCATCAAGCTCACTTTTAGGCAAACGTCTTTACAATAATGGAGGGAACCAAGCTACGACAGGGCAGGTGTGTTTCTAACCAGTAGACAGAACGTCCTGGAAAGTCCCGAAGCCTTATTTGTGTGGCCCGAGCAAGAAGGCTTGGTGCAGATTCCCGGCATTGCTTCCCATCTGGCGGCTCACAGCTCAAAAATCAAAACCCAGCGAGAGGCAGTTGCTGGTAGAAAGGGAAAATGCTTTAATCAGAAAAGCCAGCAACCTGGGGAGAAGGTGGACTCATGTCCCAAGACCAACTCTGAAGATTCTGCCCAGCCATGACAGTTGTTAAAGGGGAAAAGGGGGGCATGATCTCAGTTAATCCTTGAGATGGGGGTCAGCTTTGTCACCATCCCACACCACGTACAGGCTTGTCCGCGTCTTCTGATTTTCCTTAGACACCATCTTGTTCACACAGTCTGTTCACGAGGTTACTGAAGGGGAAGCTAGGCAAGAGACCTGGCCACCTGCTAATTACTTATTCTTCATTTCTACTTCTTTGATCTCAGAAAGAACCAACAAGTTAGGCAAAGTATTGTGTGATCAGAAGATCTGGAAAGTGTGCTTGGACTGGAGATGAGCAGAGCTTGGGGGCACCTGGTTGAAAGTTAGCTACAATGAAGCTTTGCTGAAATGACAAGAAAGGGGGTTTCCTGCTGAGGGCAGGTTCCTGCAAAAGCTGCTTACAAATCCCCCTGTTAGATATTATTTCATTTCAAAGGGATTAGGGACAAAGGTGCATCTTCTGTAACTTTTTTGTGCTGAGAAAGGGTATTGGGGTCTTATAGTGGAAGATTTTGACACGGGTCTGTGGCATCTCTTTGCTGACAATTTTAGTTGCCTGCTTATGATTATGAGCAGAGCAAGCTACAATTACTTTGATGCCCACAAAAATATAGATGATCACGAGCAACAGTGTTAATCCCATTCTGTTGAGGCCAGTTCTTGGAACTGTGCTGGTCACAGACTCAGTACTGTTCAAAAAGAAGCAGCAGGTGTCACGGGTGTAGTGTGGTCGTCATGCAGCCAGCTTTTTCCTTCCGGCAGCAGTTACAGTATGTGTAAAACAGCTCAGGGGTGTGCAACACACACAGGTCTGTGACTCAATTGTCCTCATCATTAGTCACTTGCGTGTGTGATAAGTCACTTCAGTTATGTCCAGCTTTTTGCAACCTTATGGACCATAGCCCACCAGGCTCCTCTGTCCATGGGACTCGCCAGGGAAGAACACTGGAGTGGGTTGCCATGCCCTCCTCCAGGGGATCTTCCCAACCCAGGGATTGAACGTGTGTCTTTTGCATCTCCTGCATTGGCAGGTAGGTGCTTCACCCCTGGTGCCACCTGGGAAGCCCTTGTTAGCTGCTTGAGCCTGCTCTCTAATGACTCAGGGAAATCTAGGACACTTGAGATCTTCAAACAAGAGGCAGGTGTCGTGGAGGGGCCTTTGTACTTGGGGACCCCACAGAGCTCTGTTCGTTTCCACTCCGACTCTGGTTGGCAAAGGCAGCACACGTGGGCAGAGCGTCTCTCCGGGAGCCCAGGTCTGGAGAGAGGAGCAGAGGGGCTGGACCCGCTGTGTGCACTGACCACTGGCCTAGAGGGGAGAGCAGGGAGCCGGGCTCAAGTGGCACCTCCTGCTGCTCCTGAGTCCCAAACTTGCTCTCAGCAAGTACCCCCACCGCTCCTGTCTCTTTCTGCATCTCCGGAAGGGGGCTCAGCTGCCAACTCCACGAGGCCATCACGAGATTGGAGCCAGAGATGCCCTGACGTCTTTCCCTAGTGCCCACTCCCCTCTCCGCCTGCGCTAAGGTTCTAGAATCTTCTCCTTTCTGTTTACAGGTGACGAGAAGAGATCATTAGCAGAAACAGAGTACAGTTTAAACTGTCTGTTATTTGCCTTCACACCTTATGAATCTTGAAGGTCAGTGATGGTAGAGAAATATGAAGTCAACTTAGAATCCTTTCAGACAAAAGTCCTGAGTTTTCACAGAAATCAGAGACAATGGTTTAGAGTTGTTATTCATGCTACGGTATTATAACAAGCAGGCTGACATCGCAAAGAGTCAGATACAACTGAGCGACTAAGCACAGCACATCCTGACTTAAAGACTTAATAAGTATTAATTTTGTGTTTACAGAGTACATTTACATAGATAATCCCACATGACCTGAAAAACAATTTTGTAATGCAGGAAGGGCAGAAATTAATTTTGCTCAGGGAGTTGGTGATGGACAGGGAGGCCTGGCGTGCTGCAATTCATGGGGTCGCAAAGAATTGGACATGACTGAGCGACTGAACTGAACTGAAGTCCACTGAGGGTCAGAAACTTGTTGTGAGTCACACCTAGTAAATGACCACATCAGGACTCCAGACCCCAGATTCGCTGCTGACTCTTCCCTCATCCCAGTGACTTCTTCAGTTCTTACCCATCCGATAGGAAGCATACAAATGTGTATGTGATTGCCATTGTAGGTTAAAAAAAGATATGCAACAGCTCAAATCGTTCCATTGGGTCAACCCGGTTTTTTTTTAGACCTCAAAAGTGTGTGTGTATAAATTCTAAGAGTTGCTAGCATTTATCAAGGAATGTTTCCATGCAAGATAGTATGCTAAATAAGGTGTTGACAGATACTTCCACTAAATCCTTTCAACAACTCTATAAAGTGGGTATTGTTAACTTATCTTAGAGAAGAGGACACATTATCAGAGAGGTTAAGTGACTTGCTTAAGGTCACACAGCCACACCACAAACTCAGAGAAATGTCTGCCTGGCACCAAAGCTCATGTTCTCAGTCCCTGTGCTATTTTACATCAGAGTAGACACCCGTGTTTTTCTGGCACTGGCCCCTATTTCTTACACAACCCCAGCTCCCTAGAGGACCCCCAGTACTAAGGAGGTGTCTTATATGTGTCCTCAGGTAAACCCTCAGCTCTCTTGTCATTTGCCCAGTGGCAGCCTTGCAATTTGTTTCAGTCAGTTCAGTCGCTCAGTCGTGTCTGACTCTTTGCGACCCCATGGACTGCAGCACACCAGGCTCCCCTGTCCATCACCAACTCCAAGAGTTTACTCAAACTCATGTCTGTCGAGTCTGTGATGCCACCCAACCATCTCATCCTCTGTGTCCACTTCTCCTCCTGATCTCGATCTTTCCCAGCATTAGGGTCTTTTCAAATGAGTCAGTTCTTCACATCAGGTGGCCAAAGCATTGGAGTTTCTGCTTCACCATCAGTTCTTCCAATGAATATTCAGGACTGATTTCCTTTAGGATGGACTGGTTGGATCTCCTTGCAGTCAAAGGGACTCTTGAGAGTCTTCTCCAACACCACAGTTCAAAAGCATCAGTTCTTCAGTGCTCAGCTTTATTTATGATTCAATTCTCACATCCATATATGACGATTGGAAAAACCATAGCTTTGATTAGATGGACCTTTGTTGGCAAAGTAATGTTTCTGCTTTTTAATAAGCTGTCTAGGTTGGTCATAGAGCTTCTTCCAAGGAGCAAGCGTCTTTTAATTTCATGGCTGCAGTCACCATCTGCAGTGATTTTGGAGCCCAAGAAAAGAGTCTGTCACTGTTTCCATTGTTTCCCCATCTATTTGCTATGAAGCCATGGAACCGGATGCCAAGACATGGATGCATCTTTGGCTGAAATTCTCTCTGCCACAGTGTCTGTTATAAAGGGGTTACAGAGTCCACAGCCTGGCCCAGACAGCTCTGGGCACATGTAGACTGAGTCATTTGTCAGCTTATCTGGAAACAAGGAGAAGCCTCCATAAACTTGGGAGGAAAAGCTGTGCAAAGATGTTTAAGGAGGAGAACGAACACCCCACCACCTCCTCTGAGAGTTTCCAAACAGCCTTGTCCAGGCAGTGGTGGTCAGCCAGGGCGGGGGCCCCTGGCCACTGCAGGCGTGCCGCCCATGTGATGTCAGGCCGAGGGTCAGGGGGCTGTGGCTCAGGCCTGGGCACTGCCAGCTCTCCAGGCCCCTGCCAATTTGTCTCAGAGGATGGCTTCCTAATTCCCTTCCAGTCAAGCTCAAACTGATTAAAAAAAAAAAGATCTTTTCCACCCACTGCAGTCCTCTTCCCAGGGTCAAGGCCAGCATGCCTTTCCTTTGTGAGGGATACTGAGCCTGTTCAGTTCAGTTGCTCAGTTGTGTCCGACTCTGTGACCCCATGGACTGTAGCACGCCAGACCTCCCTGTAGTAACCCTCTTAATCTGAATTACTGGATGAATTTTCAGGTGATTTCCTATTGTTCTCAGAGTGTAGGAAAACTAATTTTAAAAAATAATTTAACAACTCTCCTGACTGATTTGTCACCTGGATAGATTTTCTTATTTCATCTTTTTCTCTTTTTTTTACTTCTTTTTTATTTTCTCTTTTTCATCTTTATTTTAACTATTTGTATGTGTGTACGGACCACCTGACCTGCCTCTTGAGAAATCTGTATGCAGGTCAGGAAGCAACAGTTAGAACTAGACATGGAACAACAGACTGGTTCCAAATAGGAAAAGGAGTACGTCAAGGCTGTATATTGTTACCCTGCTTATTTAACTTATATGCAGAGTACATCATGAGAAACGCTGGAAGAAACACAAGCTGGAATCAAGATTGCCGGGAGAAATATCAATAACCTCAGATATGTAGATGACACCACCCTTATGGCAGAAAGTGAAGAGGAACTAAAAAGCCTCTTGATGAAAGTGAAAGAGGAGAGTGAAAAAGTTGGCTTAAAGCTCAACATTCAGAAAACGAAGATCATGGCATCTGGTCCCATCACTTCATGGGAAATAGATAGGGAAACAGTGGAAACAGTGTCAGACTTTATTTTTTTGGGCTCCAAAATCACTGCAGATGGTGACTGCAGCCATGAAATTAAAAGATGCTTACTCCTTGGAAGGAAAGTTATGACCAACCTAGATAGCATATTCAAAAGCACAGACATTACTTTGTCAACAAAGGTCCATCTAGTCAAGGCTATGGTTTTTCCTGTGGTCATGTATGGATGTGAGAGTTGGACTGTGAAGAAAGCTGAGCGCCGAAGAATTGATGCTTTTGAACTGTGGTGTTGGAGAAGACTCTTGAGAGTCCCTTGGACTGCAAGGAGATCCAACCAGTCCATTCTGAAGGAGATCAGCCCTGGGATTTCTTTGGAAGGAATGATGCTAAAGCTGAAACTCCAGTACTTTGCCACCTCATGGGAAGAGTTGACTCATTGGAAAAGACTCTGATGCTGGGAGGGATTGGGGGCAGGAGGAGAAGGGGATGACAGAGGATGAGATGGCTGGATGGCATCACTGACTCGATGGACCTGAGTTTGAGTGAACTCCGGGAGTTGGTGGTGGACAGGGAGGCATGGCGTGCTGCGATTCATGGGGTTGCAAAGAGTCGGACAGGACTGACAGACTGAACTGAAGTGAACTGAACGGATGCCTAGTATTTTGCTGTGGGACTCTGGGGCTACCCTGGGGAATTCCTGCAAAAGCACGGGATTTAAAGAGGAACTTGATGAAGACATCAAAGTTGTTTACAACTGTGCGTCACCGATGCAAGAGAGGTGGATTGAAAGTGAGCTTCTAAGTGTCCTGGAGGTAAAACTTTCCATCACACCGGCCCCAGGGTCAGACGTCAAGCAAGAGGTGTCGCTAATATGGAGGTTAGGATAGACAAGGAAAGCAGTAACTTCAGTGTCTTCATTTCAAACACGGGGAGGGGGCCGGATCACAGGACAGAACTCCTCATACCCCTCAGGCAGAGGGCAGCCCAGTTCCCACCTACCCTGCCAGTCGGGCTCCCCGAAGCCCGGTCTGTTCCTGCGATGCTGAGAACTGAGTGCAGAGCCCAGACCCGCGGCTGGGTCAGCCCCCTCCCCACTCCCTGAAGACCCCCGGGGCTGAAGGTGTGTCCTTTGCTTCCTCAGGGTCAGGCCATCGCGGAGCCATGAGGCCAGGTCACGCCCGCCCACCGCTGCCGACCTTCGCATCCCTGGAGATCTGAAGCCGGCCCGGCGGGACCCAGCCGAGCCCCCCGGAGGCCATGGCCGAGCGGCACCAGCAGACGAAAACATCCTTCCTCTTCGTGCAGCTGCGGGCGCCCCCTGCGCGCGTGCGCCCCGCCCCGGCTCCAGCCCGGACCGCGGCCGCGGGGGGCCCGGAGGAGGGCCGCCCTTTCCCGGGTCCTGGGGCCGGCTCCTCGGCGGGCGGGGCCCTCGGGCCCCCTCCCCGGGCAGGCCCTCCCCCGCCGAGGCCGGGCCGTGGGACCGCGGCGCCAGCTGCCCCCTGTTGCTCGGCTCCCGCGCAGGGAGAAGAGAAAACCCGGGCCCTGGATGCGCGGAGGGGGCGCGCTCGCGGACCCCCTGGTCGCAGGCGCTCCCCGGCCCCCGCCTCCGGCGCGCGTGGACGGCGGCAGCCCCGGCCATGCAGACCCCGTAGTCTGGCTCCCGGCATGGGCGACGGCGGCCGCAGCCCCTCGGCGGGCTGGACTCCCTGGCCGGACGGTCCTGCCCGTCCCGGCCCGCAGGCTCGGGACGCCGCAGGGTGCTCCCTTCCGCAGGCCCAGGCTGCCGACGGCGCTCAGAGCCCGGAGTCCCGGGGCGGAGTCGAGGCGCCGGCCCGCAGCCCCGCGCGCCCGCGGAGCACTCAGGGCGCGGGCACCCTCGCGCGGGCCAGCCGCGCCAGGCTCTGCAGGCACCGTGCGCCCCTCCAGACCAGCAGGAGCTGCGCCGCCCCGCCTGCCGCCCTGCCTCTCAAGGTAAGAAATTGTGTGCGGCTGAATCCCTGAGACCCGCGCTCTTCCCAGAGAAGACATGAGTGGACGAGGCGGCCGATGTCCCACAGGGCCCCCAGCTCTTCGCGCTGGGGTCTCCTGTTCGCTGTGCGCTCCTGGCCCCTTCCCATTTGCTCCGCCTGCACCAGCAGCTTATTGTGTGGAAGGGGAGAGTGAATAGCGCTTCCCAAGATTCTGCCAGGGATAAGAGCAGGAGAGTTGGGTAGGGATGTGCAACCTTTATGGGGAACAGAAAGCACACAGACACTTGTTGAGCCCTGGTCCGTGCCAGCCTTATCCTGGGCGTTTTTGCCTATATCCACTTAGCTGCATAACCTCCTGAAAAATGCAGGCTCCTATCCCCAACTTCAGATGAAGGAATTGGGAAGTGGCACTCCAGTACTCTTGCCTGGAGAATCCCATGGACGCAGGAGCCTGGTAGGGTGCAGTCCGTGGGGTCGCTAAGAGTCGGACACGACTGAGCAACTTCACTTTCACTTTTCACTTTCATGCATTGGAGAAGGCAATGGCAACCCACTCCAGTACTCTTGCCTGGAGAATCCCATGGACACAGGAGCCTGGTGGGCTGCCATCTATGGGGTCGCACAGAGTCGGACACGACTGAAGCGACTTAGCAGCAGCAGCAGCAGCAGGCAAAAATACTCCTCGTCCTTCCTAAAGTGGAAAAGACAGAAGCAAAACCTATTCCCCAGAATGGGCATGGAACCTTGGGGAGGCTTCAGGGTGGTGGTGGGGGGGGGTGGTGGTGCAGGTGCCCAGCGCCCTCTGTACCTACTGGACCACTTTCCATCCCCGCCGGCAGGTGGATGTTGGCCCTGGGCGTCAGCCTCCAGCCCCCGCTTTCCTTCCCACTGGGAGGAAAGGGTAGCCCAGGTGGTTTCCAGCATCTCTGCCAGCTCCAGTCCTGGCCAGGCCTCCTCTTTGCTCTTAGCATTTTATTCTCTGCATCTCCACTCAGCCTCCTCACCAAGCTGGTGTCTGAGCCTATCTTCCCGGCTCCACCCAGCTCAGGTGTTCCGATCCCAGAATGGGTGGACAGAACTGAAGGGTATGGTTTTGCATTTCCTTTCCTGACAGCATGGATGACTTGCTATACTTTGCGCACGTACAGGCAGTGAGGGTGAGGGTGAAGAAGAGTGTCGGGGGAAGGGGTCATGGGAACAGAGTGGAGGAGAGGCCCTCCTGTTGGAGTGTGTGGATGGTCCCTGTGGAGGGGGCTCCTGGGGAAGTCACCGGATAAATGGATGAAAGTCACATCAGGAGGGAACCTCCCTCAAGACTTGGCCTTCATCTGGGGCCCTGGTCTCTCTCCCTTGGGCTTCAGGGGCTTCTCCTTTACCCTTTCCTCTTAACAGGCAGCCAGTAGAGTCATGGTGGAAAATCAGGGAGAGAGGATGAGCTCAGGTTCTCCATGGAGCGAAACTCTTGGAAGAGGAGAGATGCTAGCATGCTTAGGAAACGGTTTACATTCCACTCTAGTGCTGTATCACGCATTTCCTACAGGGATTTAAGAGGAATGACATGCCCCTGTCAGCCCAGGCTCTGAATCCGGGGTCACAGGGAGTTGTTTGTGTACTTGGAGGCCACTCTGATGACTTCAGAACTCCTCCTCCCCTCCTTTCTCCTCCATCTTCTGAGTGTAAGAAAGCCGCAGAGCTGTTGCCAGTTCTCTTGGGCGAGGCACTGAGGGAGCTGGTCCAGATGGGTCGGGTTCTGCCTCATCTGCCCCATTTAGCCACGTGTGCTAATTGGCCCGCAGACATCTGGTCTGTCTAAAGCAAAGATGGCAAGATTCCTGGCTAAAAACGTGGAAACCCTAGGTTCAAGTCCTAACCTTGAGCAAACCACCAGAGCTCTCAGTTTTCCCATCAGAAAACACTGTGGACCCACCTGCCTGGCAGTTGCTGTGGGGCCAGCGAGGGTCTCTCGGTCGCCCTGTCTTAGGGGAGAGAAGGGAAACAGAGTCCGTGGGGCCAGGTAGGACTGGGAAGCGTGGAGTCAGAGGGGTCAGTGAGGGACTCCAGGGCCAGGGGACAAAGCAGGGCTAAACTTAGCCTCGACCGAGCCGGTCACATGGTGTGATGCTCTCTGCCCCAGGGAAGACGTGAAGTGTGAGTCGCTCAGTCGTGTCCCACTCTGTGCGACCCCATGGACTGTAGACCGCCAGGCTCCTCTGTCCATGGGATTCTCCAGGCCCGAATACTGGAGTGGGTTGCCATTTCCTCCTCCAGGGGGTCTTCCCGACCCAGGGAGCATGCCTGGATCTCCCGCATTACAGGCAGATTATTTATCATCTGAACCACCATGGAAGCCTGGAAGTCAGCCTTCAGAACCACAAATCCTTCAGATGCTTGGGGCTGTTACCAGCCAAGTGACTCTGCCTGGTCTTGGGTGTTAGAGAAGGGAAGAGTCAGCAGAGCGAGGTTTCTACCTGCCCCGCCCTGGGCACGTGAACACGCCCTTGGGTCTGACAGATTAGTGCCTGAGCACTGCCCAGTCTGAATGCGTTGGAATTAGCTGTTTGGGTCACAGCAAAGTGGCAGCAGACTTGTTGTGAACCATCAGCTGAGAGGCCTTTCACTCGATACATGCATAGAAATGTGGCCAATTACTCTCTTTATTGGGAATTCCCTGGTGGTCCCGTGGTTAGGACTCTGTGCTACCAGTGCAGGGGACATGGGTTCGATCCCCGATTGGGGAACTAAGATTCCTGTATGTTACATGACATAGTCAAAAAAAAAAAGATTTACTACATTTCTTAAAGCGAAATGTTGCTTATATGGAAGCAAAAATCTTTTCCTACATGTGTATCATAGGATGGAGGTCCTGGGATCAGGCAGACAAGTCTAGATCCTAAGTGTCAAGTTTCTTCACTGCACTCTAAATAGCCAAGTCTATTCTTCCCTGGTGGCACTGTGCTCTAAATAGCCAAGTCTATTCTTCCCTAGTGGCTCTAGTGATAAAGAACCCGCCTGCCAATGCCAGAAACATAACAGATGCGGGTTTGATCCCTAGATTGGGAAGATCCCTGGAGGAGGGCACGGCAACCCACTCCAGTATTCTTGCCTGGGGAATCCCATGGACAGAGGAGCCTGGCACGCTATCGTCCATAGGGCTGCAAGGAGTCGGACGCGACTGAAGTGACTTAGGAAGCATTCTTTCATTGTTGAAACAAATGGAGTCCAGAGTGAGGAATTCTCATCCTGAGTCCAGAGTGAGGGACTCCCATCCTCCCATCCCTGCTGACTTACATCTTTTCAGGTGTCACAAGCAGTGGGTGCAGCACCCAGATCACTTAGCTCTCCATTCAAACCATGACTGGGCTTCAGTAAAAAGGACTACAGTGCTCTGTGCCCCATGGAGGGCTTCCAGAACATGGTCCTGTCTGATCCGAACCTCACAACCCTTAGGTTGTACTTTATCACTGTGCCCACTTCGTGGATGAGGAGATACAGGCTTGAGCATGGTCAGTGACCCAAGGCCAGGACACAGCAGTGCCGGGGACAGAGTTCCCGGGGCTCCTGCAAAGGTTGGAGCCCCGCTCTCCTTGCCTTCCTTGGCAGACAGCCCACAGCCCCTGGGACTGGGGGGCCTGGACTCACTCCTGGGGCTTGGGGGAAGCGTCTTGAGGGAAGGGGTCTCAGGATCCTCAGGTCTAGTGACCTGGCCTTGCCGACATGTGACTCGAGTCTGGGGCTAACCATATAAAGACGTAGGAAATAGACACAATTCGAATGAAAAGGGAAAAAAAACTTTCTCTACAATCATTTTGGGGATTTTCCATGCTGTTGTTGTGTTTTACTAAGTTCCTATCTTACCTATTTTATGCTTTGAGATAACAATGACTTTTGGTGTGTAGATGACATTAGAAAATTAGTAGTAAGTAATATTAAAAATCTGTGTCCAAATGTCAAACCCCATGCCTACAAACCCCATCTGTAGCTTTAAATTTTCCAGGAAATTTACCTCTTTATTTTGGTTTTCCTCTTTCTCTTCCTCTCCCCTCTCAAAAACAATCAGTTTTTTGAGTTTTCCTCGCCAGCCGCTAGTGTTCGGGGTTCAGAAGGGAGGGTGAGGGTGAGCAGGACGGATAGGGTCTCCCCCGGGGCTGGGGGTCAGGGCCTGGGGAACGGGGGACAGTCATTCGCTGAGGTGCTGAGGGCAAGGGGGAGGGGGTCCATTTATACAACAGCAGGCCGGAAAGAATAGCTTTAACCCTCTGTGTCTCGCCTTTAAACAAAACCAGGGTCTGAAATATGTCTGTGAAGTATATTACATTCTTGATCGAGAGTTCTTATTTAGAGCAAAGGTCCCTGGCACTGAGATTTGGGGAGTGAAATGGAGCTCTGGTTCTGCCAACCAACTAGCTAAGCGCCCTGACAACTCACTAAGCAAAGCGAGGCTACCCCGTCTGACCCCTGAGGCCTTTCCAGCTCTGACCTTCTAGGATAAGTATGAATCGTCAGATCCAGAAAGGGAATGAAGTAAAAGGATGAAACTAATCTAATTTCATCTCGTCTGTAAAGATTATTTTGTCAAAGGGCTTCACGGCAGGAAAGCTACATGCAGTGGACTTGTACGTCTCGGGCGATGTGGAGTTTCAGCCAGGGCCTGGGACGCTCTCTACAGGATCCGCAGTTCACAATCAGCTGAATGAATGAACCCTGGGAGCAGGGTTAGCACCCAGTGATAGAGTCAGTGCCTTCTTTGGGCATTAACACAAATCCCCCGCAAAATTTAGGGCCACGGTTGATTGCCTCCTCTCCCCTAAAGACTAGTGTTTCTTTCTCTAACCAGATGCAAGTTGAATGAAACTCCCTTCTGAAGTTGAATACTGACCCCCAGGTATACCTCACCCCCAGGAGGAGTCATTGATCTCATCTGGAGTTAATGTTTAATTCCTCATGCCTGTTTGACTTTTCTGGCCTGTTGTGAGTTTAGAAACTGTTCTGCGCACAGAATGATAAAATTCTAGATAATCCTGTCTTTATAGTCATCATTCTTGGTGAGCAATTTAGAATTTTTTTTTAAAGAAGCTAGAACAAAGAGAGAGCTTACACAAATGCCATATAGTAATTTGAACAGCAATGTAGATAAATGTGCAGTGGGGTCCCTTTTAAAGGGGGATTTTAGTGTTTAGCAGACTGCACTGATTGGAATCAAAAGCTTATCTTTAGTCTATTTTACCCTGCATCGCTGTTGACATAGATGTCTTGATTTCTTACTTAGATAAACAAAGCCTGAGATAGCAGAATGGGTTTCAGCTCTGTTTCATCTTGTGGTTTGCCTCCGCGTTCCCATGACAACCTCCTCTCACTCTTTTTCTCTCCTTACCCCTCCCTTTGACGTTTGCGCAGACGGCCTGTGGTCAGTGTGTGGGGCCCCGTCATGGAACCACACCCTCTTCTGCACTTTGATGGGAGAAGAGGGCAGAGAGCATGTGGACCACGTGACGTGGTTCCCCCCAAGACGTGGAGGGAAGATTTGCAGTGGGAGCTGGGACCCAGCGTCTGGCTCAAATTAGCGAAGTGATTTGGCTCACATTAGCTAAGTAAAGGTGTTCTCTTCAGTCTGGGTCTAAATTCCTGAAACACGAAGAGATCAGACTCTAGTTTACTCTCTAGCTCAGGATTCTAAACTCTTGCCAATCCATTTGCACTCGTGTTTGTGAAAGAATCCACCAAAGTACAGGTTTTAAGGACACATCTCTATAAGTCTATTGTGTTTAGAAGTCCCTACTGCTGGGAAATTCCTTTGTTGGTAAAATTAGATGCCTCTCCAGTATTTAGAGGATAAAGAGGAACTAAAAACACATTTTAAAACATTGTACGCCAACATATATCCTATTTTCCAATCTCAAGTGTTAAATTTTTTTAATAAAATATTGGTAGCACTCATCAAGTATTAGGTTTGGCCTGAGAGTATTTGGAGAAAATATTAAATTGAGTTTTGTTTTTTTTTAATCAAAGTGAAGTTACTCAGTTGTGTCCAACTCTTTGTGACCCCATGGACTGTAACCCACCAGGCTCCTCCATCCATGGAATTTTCTAGGCAAGAGTACTGGAGCTGGTTGCCATTTCCTTCTCCAGGGGATCTTCCCGACCCGTGGATAGAACCCGGGTTTCCCGCATTGCAGGCAGACGCTTTACCGTCTGAGCCCCCAGGGAAGCAGAAGTTGTGTTTTGTTTTCCTCCCACGTTTAACGGAAATACATTTGCTGAAAGGGATTGTTTGGTGTTTTTAGTCCCATGAGGCGATTACTCAGCAAAGGGAATACTGGAAATGGATTCCAAGATTGAGACCCAGAACGACAAAGAGGCTGGTCCTCACTCAGCCAGTTGGAATCCGTTCCAGCCGTGCCTCGCTGTGCCCTTGAACAGAAGTGCTCTATTGCTTGGGGATTAGCTAGGATCCTTGCTTGTGTGTGATAGAAACCCTCAAGGCCACTTCACCCCCGAGAGGGGAATTCATGAGCAGAAGCATCCTTGCCTGCAAGTGTCTGGCAGGCGAGGTGCAGCTGGGCCTCAGACTCCCCTGCCCAAGAGCTCCAGAGGGTCTGGGTGTCTTTTCATCCCTCCCACTGCCCTGTGCCCTCCCTGCCCTCTTCTCTGACTGGCTCTTCCTCCTTCTGCATGTCTGCTTCCTCTCCTCCCTACTCCCCGGGGAGGAACACGGTCGCCCCGCATTCCCAGGTATACGTCTCCTCTCGTTAAAGACTGGGGTCCTCGGGCCTGCCTCCCTGTCCCACTGTGCGGAGGCTTCTCAGTCCAGTGCAGGTTGGGGGTTGGTGCCCACCCAGCCTGCTCTGTGGGGGCAGGGGCCGAGGCAGCTCCCATGGTGAGGCCAGGTCTTCTGAGAGCCCAAGCCTGTTATAGCCCCGTAGACCTGCGGGAGGGAAGGTCCTAGAAACGGACCTGCAGGGAAGGGGGCCGCCGTGGCCAGCCACCCCAGTATGTGACAAAGACACTCAGGGAGTCTCACCTACAACTTACAGTCACTGCTTTGTGTAGATGTCCTCCTTAAGCCCTCTCAGATTTTAGGGAAGCCAGTTCTTATAGCTTTTAGAGAGATTTTTAAAAAGAATCTCTGAAGTGAAAGTGTTAGTTGCTCAGTCGTGTCCAACTCTTTTGTGACCCCATGGACTGTAGCCCACCAGGCTTCTCTGCCCGTGGAATTCTGTAGGCAAGAACACTGGAATGGGTTGCCATGACCTCCTCCAGGGGATCTTCCCAACCCAGGGATCAAACCTGCGTCTCCTGCAGGAGATCCTTCCTTGGCAGGTGGGTTCTTTACCACTGTGCCACTTGGGAAGCAAAAGAATCCCTGAACAAGCAATATATTAGATTCAGATTACTGCCTGATATGGCTTATAAATAGATTTATAACTTTATAAATCTATTTATAAACCTATAAACATATGCTACTGGGCATAATATGGGAAATTTTCTCTTTCAAAGGCTTTTTTTTTTCCCCTTTTTTCCCTTTCCCTTTGGATTTTTTTTTTTAATCCAAAGGTTTTTAAAAAAAGAATTGTGTACTTTATGTACACAATTGTGTAGTTTATGGCTGCGCTGGGTCTCAGTGAGGTGGCCTCTTCACTGGTGGAGCACAGGCTCCTGGTGTGCAGGCTCAGTAGCTGTGGCTTGCAAGCTTAGTTGCTCCGTGGCATGTGGAATCTTCCTGGACAGGAAACTGAACCCGTGTCCCCAGGCAGGCAGCTTCTTAACCACTGGACCACCAGAGAAGTCCTCCTTGTAGGTTTTTAGAGATTGTAAGATACTACAAGATTCACACAAACCTAAGTCCTTAGGTGAAACCTCCTTAGGTGAGGTTAGCAGGGTTCCTTAGCCCTTCAGGTTCCATGTGTGATTCAACATTGCAGCAACTCCTGGATGCCCACAGGATCTGAGATGCAAGGACAGTGGGGAGAAATATGGCTCCTTGAGCTGAACTGTATCTGAAGAGCCCCCACTCCCCAGGGTCCCCGCCCCGGGGCGCCGAGTCCTGCCTGGCGAGGAAGGCCGCTTCCCTTGGTTCCAAAGGAATCAGCAGCTGTGGCTCCTTTCTGGCTGCCCTTCGTGTTGTGCATATTTCCTGTGATTATTTTTTAGTCGATTTTAACTTTTCGGAATCTAACTTTCAATTTTCAGGATGTGTGATTTTGCATTAACCTTTCAATTACCAGTTCCAGCAGATTATGAGCTAAAAAGCCCCAGGACCCTATTCAAGCACTTACCCTGTTCTGTCATTTGAAAATTCCATTTTTTCTATAGGGAGCTTGGATACCCTTCACTGAGTTCTCAATCTGATTGTATGACAAAGTAACAATTAAAACGTCACCCCATCCATCCCATGCAGTAAGCAGAGAGATCTCACTTAATCTTTGTCCGTAAAGGATTTACAGTGCCCGACAACCAGAGCATGGTGAAGAATCTGCCTGCAATGAAGGAGACCCAGATTCAATCTCTGAGTCTGAAATATCCCCTGGAGAAGGGCATGGCAACCCGCTCCAGTATTCTTGCCTGGAGAATCCCATGGGCAGAGGAGCCTGGAGCGCTACAGTCCATGGGGTCAAAAAGAGTCAGACACGACTGAGTGACCATCACTTTCACTTCCACAATTAGAGCGCACAAAATGAAACTGTTGGTGAAGGTAAATTAGTGATAAAGAATCGGTTCCAGGAAAATATAAGTAAGTGGCAAGATGAAGAAAAGATCAGGTCGAGATCAGGAAAAAACCCAAAAGAACATGCCACAATGGCAGGGAGAGAGCCATGTTTGAAAGTCACATTTGGCCATGTGACTTTCTAGCTGCTCAAATTAAAAGAGATGTGGTTAGCCGCACAGTTATAACTGTGGGAAGGGATGGGGGAGGGAGGCGGGAGGAAGAGGTCCTCTAACGTGTCCACAGAAATCAGTTCTCTTAGAAAACCAGATTTCGATTGGCCTTTAAAATAGCACTTTGGACAGAAATTTTTCTGAGGATCACTTAACATTTCCTGTTTGCTGAGACCCATGTATGTGTGTACAACATGATTAATGTCCTTGATAACTTGGGCGGTCACTGTGACAGCAGAATTGCTTGCTGGCAGCTGCAGATCTGTGAGATCATTTGCTTCTATACATGATGCCCCAGATCCGCTGGCTGAGTTCTCTTTGCTTTTTAGTAGGGTTTCAGTTTCTTCCATGCTGCCCTGTCCCTTCTTGGTGCTCTTAGCGTCTACCTCTAATATAGGGCTTCCCCGATAGCTCAGCTGGTAAAGAATCCGCCTGCAGTGCAGGTGACCCCGGTTTGATTCTTGGGTCGGGAAGATCTCTTGAATAAGGGTTAGGCTACCCACTCCAGTATTCTTGGGCTTCCCTGATGGCTCAAATGGTAAAGAATCCGCCTGCAATGTGGGAGACCTGGGTTCGACCCCTGGGTTGGGAAGATCTCCTGGAGGAGGGCATGGCAATCCAGTCCAGCATTCTTGCCTGGAGAATCCCCATGGACAGAAGGGCCGGGTGGGCTACAGTCCATGGCGTCGCAAAGAGCTGGGCATGACTGAGCGACTAAGCACTGCACAGCACCTCTGTTATGCTTCTTTGATCCACCAGAGGCAGGAAACTAGACACCAAACTTGTTTAAATTGTAAGGCACGTTTGTTAATTGCGTAAAGTCAAAGTAAAAAGACTGTGTGAAGGGTTGAGTGACTTATCGGACGGAAAATCTTGCAAGTTTCAAAAAGGACTCTTTTTTTTCCCTCTGAATTTTGTGTGTTCAGAGATAAGACTGTTACAGTCACACTGAAAGTGAAAGTCTGTCAGTCCTATCTGACTCTTTATGACCCCGTAGACTATACAGTCCATGGAACTCTCCAGGCCAGAATACTGGAGTGGGTAGCCTTTCCCTTCTCCAGGGGATCTTCCCAACCTGGGGTTCAAACCCAGGTCTCCCACATTGCAGGTGGATTCTTTACCAGCTGAGCCACAAGGGACGCTATGGATGGATAAAGTTGCTGGACAAGTAACTTCTGGATTCACTTATTCAGTAGATATGTCTTGACCACCAGCTACAGGGCAGGCACTGTTCCAGGCAGTGAGTAGACAAAGTGCTCGCTCCTACAGGGAACGATAAACAAGCAAGCGATACACAAGCGTAGGATTTCAGATCATCACAAGTACTTGGAAGAAAATGTAACAGAAGGGGTGGTGAGGGGAGGGTGTACGAATGAATGGTTTAGTTCATGTGATGAGAGAAGGTGACCTCAGAGTTAAGCCCTGAGTGACAGGCAGGAGGCCATGTGGGGAGAACATGGAGGGAAAGTTCTAGACAGGGTTAGCAGAAGAGTCTTGTGTACCTGTGGTAAAGGACCCACCTGCCAATGCAGGAGACGTAAGAGAAGTAGGTTCAGCCCCTGGGTTGGGAAGATCCCATGGAGGAGGGCATGGCAACCCATTCCAGTATCTTGCCTGGAGACTCCTATGGACAGAGGAGCCTGGTAGGCTACAGTCCATGGGGTTGCAAAGAGCTGGACACAACTGAAGCAATTTAGCATGCACCCTGTGTATTTTGGGGGCCATCAAGGGCATAAGTTACTGGGGAACTTGCTCAGAGCCATAGGTAGGCAGAACCAGAGCACACAGGGTCTCTAACTTTTCAATAAGGAGTTTGAATTTTATTCTAATTACAGTGGAAGACTTTGGTTAGTTTTAAGCAGAAAAGAAACACAGCAATTAAGGGAAGCCTGTGTGTGTTTATGAAGAAACCTCCCTACTGTTATTCTGTGGGTTATAAGATTGAATACCCCTGTTTCCCACTTCCTAATCTTGTCAAAGAAGCCTTGAGGGCACACAGCTTAACTCCCTCTGCACACTGGGGGTTCTATCTATATTTTTTTCAAAGTCCTTTAGTTCTGAACTATAGAGGTTTGATGAGGTCCTGGGGACTTCAGTGGAGAAAGGTCCAGTTACTCAAGGATTTGAGATTTCCCCAAAGGAAGCTGCCTTCTAATGATAGACAGGACAGCAGATCTTTTCCATATTTGTAACCTCAACAAGTTAAACTTGTTCTGGTGCATAGTGTTTATGATTTAGACAGATACTCCCCTTTTTTGAATATTATAACATGTGTTGCACATGGTAGGTGCTTCCTAAACATTTCTCAACTCGGAAGTTATGACGAAACCACACTAAGCGAGCTTCTCTTTGACCAGTTCTTTCTCTTCTTTCCTTGTGCGATCTCATTCCTCCCGTTCACATTTGCAGGCAGTGGGCTGTGAGGTGTCCACGCCAGTGACTTAGCAAGCAAGGGCTGATTGTCGACGTTGGAGTCAACCCAAAGTAGAATAACATTTCAAACTATCTTCGGGGTCACAAAATTAGCATAGTGGTGTTTTTATGAAAATGTATTTATCCTGTGACTTGGACTAATATTTAAGGAGTTCTTGGGTGGGCCCATAGCCAAAGAATTACAGTAATATTTCTGGCTGAGCTTGGTGACCTAGCTTTCTGAATCTATTTTGTGAGTAATGACCACCCCTGACCCAATAGCAGTAACTGTTCTCCTCAAGAACTAGGTTTATGTCATGCTTTAAATAACCTCTAATATTTTCAACTCAAATAAGTCAGTCACTTTTCAGGCCATTTTAGAAAGCTCATGGCAGCATCTCTCCCTTCTCATCCTGTCTGTTTTAATAAGTGACAGGATGAGAACGGCCCTCAGAGTTCTCTGCAAACTGCGCTCCAGCCACCTCTGTGCTGTTCTGTGAGCCACTGGGGATCGGCGGCCTTTGTTTATTGTGCCAACTCGTTCCTAGCCTCTAGAGCCCTTTGAGAAAAAAGTGCCACACAAATCCAGTTACAAGTAACGGGAGGACTTACGCTGTTGACTACGTGTAACCTACTTTAAGCATCATTAAAAGAATTTACTACATGTTTCCATAGGTCCTTTATAAAACATGAAACAGAGGCAGAAGTTTCTTTTCCTACTTTAAGCTTAATGTTTGAGGCAGACAGATGTATATGCAAAGAGGCATTTTTAGACATATACATGTGCAAGAAACATCAGAATAAAGGGTTTACTAGTAGGTCAACAGTAGGGTAATAGCTGAATCGGCAAGCTGTGCAAGTTACTATTTGCACATCATAATTTGAGGAGAAAAGTCACCATCTCTGTTCCATTTAGTCAGGAGAAGATTCTTGATGGAGATGGGCCATCTGAGTGAAGGGAGGAAGACTTGGTGGACTGATGGAACTTAGAGAGGGTTTGCATTTGTGGTTTCTCTGAGTCCAGAGTGAATTTTATGATTCATTATGAAGGAATATAACAATTATGTGATCATATATATATATATATAGAGAGAGAGAGAGAGAGAGAGAGAGTGAATGTTTTCCAAACTGAAAAAATTAAGATTTCTGGCTTGTTAGTTTATATCTTTTATTTGAAAGTATAAAAAAATAAATTTAAAATAATTAACTCTATTTACTGAAAAGAATAAAATATCCGTGAGAGAAGCACATATTCCAGCATCAAAAAAAAGTAGGCATCATTTAATGCAACCTTGGAGAATTTTTTCCAGGCAAGAGTACTGGAGTGGGGTGCCATTGCCTTCTCCGAAAGCAGAACCAGAAAGTCTAAACACAGAGTGTCATGTCTGTGCGTTGCTCCTGCTGCTGCTAAGTCACTTCAGTCGTGTCCAACTCTGTGCGACCCCATAGACAGCAGCCCGTGCGTTAGAGGGATCCTAACCTGACCTGGCTAATTCTTTTTTCCCAGGAGGCAGGCTTGCCGGCGACTGAACAGGGCAGCTTTGGGAGGCGTTGCTAAGAGACGCAGAGACGCAGAGACGCAGGAAGGGGTGCTGGACCAATCAGTGACTAGGAAGCTCTTTCTAGTAGGGAAGCGGGAGACGGAGGCCTCTGAGAAGATTCTGTGAATGGACCAGCGTGCGGGGGGCTGCACCTGCTGTTGGCAAATCGAAGCAGGTGATCCAGGAAGGGAGCAGTCCCTGTGTGGCTCCTGAACAAAAATGACGTTTAGAAATTTGGGACACTAACACGTCCTTCACAACAGTCCCCTGCAGACTGGCTTTCCTGCCTCTTTCCCTCCCAGACAGAATCCTCATGTTTATTAAGACCCCTCAGGCCTCTTAGTCCCAAGACCAGCCGGAGAACCATTCTGCTGCCCCCACAGTGTCCCTGGACCTGTTTGTGCAGCTGGTGGTACCGTCTTCCCCTGATGAGAAAATAGATGAAGCGACTTAGCAGCAGCAGCAGACTGTTAGCAGCAGGAAAAGAACAAAATAAGTTATTCCTGACTCTCTGCTGCTGCTGCTGCTAAGTCGCTTCAGTCGTGTCTGACTCTGTGCGGCCCCATTGACGGCAGCCCACTAGGCTCCTCTGTCCCTGGGATTCTCCAGGCAAGAACACTGGAGTGGGTTGCCATTTCCTTCTCCAATGCATGAAAGTGAAAAGTGAAAGTGAAGTCGCTCAGTCGTACCCGACTCTTAGCGACCCCATGGACTGCAGCGGGATTTTCCAGGCAAGAGTACTGGAGTGGGGTTCCACTGCCTTCTCCTGACTCTCTAGCAGGCATCAAAATCCATTAGCATGCTCAGAGCGAGAGCCATTTCATTCTTGTGTTAAAATCACACTAAAAAGCCAGCTGCAAACCCCCATGCTACTGGCCCTCAGTGGCTCTCAGGGCTCCCCGTAGAGCTGTCCCAGGAGCCAGACTGGTGGGAGGTGGACTCGGCCTGTGCCTTCCTCTGGGTGGCCTTAGTGAGTTACTTACTTAGTCTCTCTGTGCCTTCGTTTGCTCCTCTGTAAAACAGAGGTTAAATGAGGACCTGCCTGATAGAAAATGAGGATTAAGTGCCTACGAGCATTTAAAGTACTTGGGAGCATACCTGGTGTGGACTTTGCAGATACTGGGGACCCCGTCTGTCTTCCAGAACCTTCTCCTAACTGTGTCTTCCCCCTCGCAGTGCCGCCCCCGCCGTGTGCTGCTTCTGTGCCCCAGGCTAGTGGGGGCTGGACTCTCTGCTTCTGGAAGAGTGACAGCCCAGAAGTCACTCCCTCCCACGGAGGGGAATGGGGACTTCCTTCTTTCTCTGTAGCCCGAATACCCTCCCCCTATCTCTGCCTAGAAAGACAGGGGTTATGTGTTCTTTGCTTAATCATAATTTCTGTTATATATACACTCAACATCTGAATTCCCTGTGACTTCATCACTCACTCTCCAGAACCAATGGGGCCTGGAGAAACAGGAAAATTTAAGCTTAGAAATGTAGGAAACAGGAGAGCTCTCTGTAGTTGGAAGAGTGACGTCAGGGGCCTCAGGATCCTAAAGACAAGGCTGGGAAATGGCGGGCAGAATAGAAAAGCCTGTAACATCCTGGCCAACAGTTTCCTGGCGTCGTTTCAGAAACACAACCACCTCCGCTTCATCCCTGCCCCTTTATTCTCCTCCCGCCCCTGAAAACTCCCCTCGCCCCCACCCTCTTCCTGGGGCTGCCCCTCAACAGCCCCCCGGGAGACACAGGGCCCCCTTCTTCCCTGTCCTCTCCCCAAACACCCGGCTCCTCAGTGTGTCTGACGGATGGGAAAGTCCTGAAAAGACCTGGTTCCCAGCACAGAAAACTCCCGGGCACAAGTCTGTGTTAACAAAGGATCCTGCCCCTCAAGAATGTTTTGAAGAAGTTTTCATTGTTAGACCACATACTCAAAACACTTAGGCCAGGTCTACCTAGAGGTAAAAAAAAAAAAAGAGTGAAAGAAAAGTTGGATTTTACACAAATGCATTGGATAAAATTCTGTTGGTACTCTGGGTTCAAATCTGCTTAGTTAGTTCCAGTGTCCTTTTAATTTTTATTTTATTTATACTTGGGTTCCAGTTCGGAGGTATCTTAGAATATATGGTGAAACAGGAAGAAGCACATATCCTGTGATCAGGGCTCAGATTCCAAAGCAAGCACATTGACTGTGTCACAGCAGGCAAGTGTCATCCACAATTTCTTGGGTAAAGTGGGGGTGCATCACCCCTGCCTCCAGCAGCGGTACACCTGCCCCCCTCCTCTCCTCCCCCCGTAGTACCTCACAGGCAGCGCGGCTGTGAGAGCCCAGCTCTGCAGGTCTCAGGACACAGGTCCCTGAACCTCTGAAGTAGCCCCTCACCCCAGTGTTCACCAAAGGCAAATAGGGGCTCGTGAACTGGTGCAAGGACCCCGGGAGAAAACTGCATGTTCACTACATCTTAGTTATTATGAGTCTTGACAGGGTCTAGCAGTGTCCAGGGCTTCCCTGGTGGCTCAGATAGTAAGTAAAGAATCTGCCTGCAATGCGGGAGACCTGCGTTCGATCTCTGGGTGGGAAAGATCCCCTGGAGGAAGGCATGGCAGCCCACTCCAGTATTCTTGCTTGGAGAATCCCCACGGATAGGGGAGCCTGGTGGCTACTGTCCACTGGGGTCACAGAGTCTGACACGACTAAGCATAGCATAGCAGCAGTGTCCAGAGTGGGTGGGCAGGACAATCCTTTGGGTACAGAAAGAAGGAGGTGGTACTCCTTCTGTATTTTATATCTTACCTTTAGAATTTTTATTTTGTGTTTCAAAATGTGCAAGGTGTATTAATATGAGCACATTAACACATCAATCATATACAAATATGTATATTTGGGGAACAAATGCTCATATAATTTTGCTGATGGTGTTGAGAAAGATTTAAACATGACAAGGCTTACCACCCTCAGAATCGTCAAAAAACAAGATTCAATTTAGTCAATTGTAAAAATCTTAGTGTTTCGTTCAATGATTTCATGAATCAGGCAGCATCCCGTCTAAGCAGATAGGGTCTCCAAGGACTGCAGAAGATGAAGGACTTTTACAGGCACAAAGGGGTGAGAATGAGGAAGTCAGACCAGTAAACCGTGGGTTGTGTGTGTCACGGTCAGTCCTGAAGGGGGTGCAGGGGTCCCTCAGGCAGATGACCTCACTAGTGCTGACCAGGTGATCGGTGGACTAGTTTAAGATTCCATTCCTGGGAGAGGCTGAAACTGCAGTCAAGTCTGGGTTTGGTGATGGGAGGCTCAGCCTAAGTGATTCCATTGTGTTTAACAGAACAAATATTAAAAACAAATAATCTTTTATATGACAGTTTTGTCTATGCCTCTTATAGCCACTATGATTCATCTAAAACAGGGCTGGCACACCTATTTTATTTAATAACAAGGTCTACTTTTACTCCAAATTCCGCCCCAGGGAGGGTTTTCAATTTAATGTGAACGATACATCTTATACATGGGGTGGGACCTCCTGGCCTATAAAAACCGAGCAATTCTTTGACGCCAGCTGGGTGCCTACAATTCAGTTCAGTTCTGACGCTGCCTATGTGGAGATGGCATCAGATCCCACAGGTTAAGGGCTGGGTCCTATAAGACTGCCCCTGCCCTCCCTCGGACATACCTCACAGGTCTAGACTGTCACTGGCGCCTCTGACCCACCAGCTAGAGTTGGGAGGTTCCACTGTGCCCCTGCCTCAGGTTCAGTTAACTTGCTCAAGCAGCTCACAGAACTGGTTTATGATAAAGGACGTAACTCAGGATCAGCCAGGTGAAGAGATGCAGAGGGCAAAGTCTGGGGAGAGGGCGCGGGGCTTCCATGACCTCTGGGGATGCCACTCCCCGAGACCTCCAAGTGTCACCAACTGGGAAGATCTCTGAACCCAGCCTTTTGGTGGCAAGGCGCAATTGAAAAAATCATTGATTGAACTCAGTCTCCAACCCCTTTCTCTCCATAGGTAGGGTGGGGGAGGGACTGAAAGTTTCAACTTGGATCAGTTGGTTCCTCTGACACCAGCCCCCTCCTTAGGAACATCCCCAGGGTTATCTCATTAACATAACAAAGGATGCCTCCTTGGATCTTCTCACTTAGGAAATTCCAAGGGTTTTAGGTGCTCTGGGCCAGAAACAGGGCAAGACAGGAAGATATATTTCGATCACAATCTCACATATCGGCAATAGTCCATATCACTCCTAACCAGAAATCCATTGTACCTAACAGTAGCTTTCAAGGATGAGATTTGGAGAAGGGTTGCCAAATTTAGCAAATGAAAATAGCAGTATTTGAGACATACTTAACACTTTTTAGTATAAATATTTGTTATCTAAAATTCTGAAAGAGCTATAAAAGGGCTTTCCTGGTAGCTCAGATGTGAAAGAATCTGCCTGCAATGAGGGAGACCTGGGTTTGATCCCTGGGTGGGGAAGATCCCCTGGAGAAGGGAATGACAACTCACTTCAATAATCTTGCCTGGAGAATCTTATGGACAGAGGAGCCTGGCAGGCAGCAGTCCCTGGGGTCACAAAGAGTTGGACACGACTGAGCAACTTTCACTTTATTTGAAATTCAATCTTAAGTGGTATACCGTGGTTTACCCAGCCGCTCTTGTTTGGAGTTGGGGCTGGTGTTGAAGACCACCAGCTGAGTGACCTTGGGCAAATGACTTCGCTTTCCTGGCCTTACTTTCTTTATGCCCTCCGTTGTGAATTTTCTTTTTATGGTGTCTTCTTATAGTGGATATCACAGTTAGCATGGTTCCTGCCCAAAAGAGATACAGGTCTAGGTTACAGGTATTATTATAGACTACCCTGTGACTTGCAACTCAGATTCAAGTATTTATATACAAATCTTACCTCCTGTACTTGAAGGTGGGATCCACGTTTGCACAGCCTTGCTCTTAATGTGGGCATAATTTGTTGAATTCTGCATAAGTCCAGCTCCTGCCCAAGCACTTCCAGAGTCTGGCTGGCTCCTTGGCTGCCCTGTCTTCCTAATCTCTTAGTCCTCTTTCCTTCCCCCTTAGGAAGAATGAAGCTTTGTTCTTAAGTTTTTTCAAGCAGGCTAAGCCCTTGTGGAAACTGCTTCGTACAGTTTTCACAGGCCGTTAGGTCCCACAGCATGTATAAGATGTATCATTCATATGAAATTGTAAAGCTCCCCTGTGTAATTCTTTGAAACTACAGATGAAAATGAATGGCATTGACTACAACCGTAGTAAAGATTTAATGACATTTGCATTCAAGCTGCTGAAAGTAAATAATTATGATGCCGGTGGCTATTCTTTTTGCTGAGTTTAGAACAACTTGTTCAACATTAGCTTGGTGTTAATTCAGGGTGTGTGACATGTCCCCCTGGGAGCTGTGGGCTGAGTATGATGGAAAATTAGACATTTCTACACAGTTATGAAGCATATCCAGGACTGGGAGCAGGGCACCCAGGACAGCGATACGGAAGGTAGGAGAGACTCCCTGGAATGCTCAGCGGTCCAGAGCAGCCCTGAGAGGAAGCAGGGGTGCCAGAGAGGAGAGGCTGGTCCATCCTCGTGGTTACAGCGAGCTGGCCCAGGGGCTTGGTGTGTGGCTGCATTGAGGCGCTTGGACCGTCTTCCGCTTGCTGTCCAAGACTAAGTTCAGTCTCTCAGTGTTGTCCGACTCTTGCAACCCCATGGACCGCAGCACGCCAGGCCTCCCTGTCCATCACCAACTCCCGGAGCTTGCTCAAACTCATGTCCATCGAGTCGGTGATGCCATTCAACCATCTCATCCTCTGTCGTCCCCTTCTCCTCCTGCCTTCAATCTTTCCTAGCTTCAGGATCTTTTCAAATGAGTCCAAGACTAAAGTGAGAGTTAAAGACTCTCTGAGTTTGACTTTATTTTTAAAAAGTCCCTGACTTAAGCGCCACCCATTTCAACTCTGCTATTATTGATACTAAGCATCCCTGGGGGCCACCCACTTTGCTCAGGTGTTCTGGGGGCTCTGCCAGGTAGGTGTCCCCCACATGAGGCCGCAGAAGAGCCAAAACTGGGGCACCTTTGTCCCCAGTGTGTGGGCCTGAGTCATGAACGGATGGACCCAATGTTCAAGTGTGGGGGGGCTCATTCTCTTCCATGTGATTTTCAGAAGGCATTTCCTGTGTGCCAACCGATGGAGGGATTTTCCTTTGGCCCCGGGTGTTCCCTGTTGGGAAGCTAAAGGGAGGTGTCTGCAGTGGACAGAAGGGATAGATTGCTGGGCACGCTTCTCCAAGCTGGACGGACAGTACACAGCGGGCCAAGTCGATGGGCCCAGCGGTCACCCATTGACTCAGATGGGGGAGATGAGTCGCCCGCTGGCAACTGCTGTGGATCCCTAGAGGGCAGCTCTTGCCTGCAAGGCCCCGGGGGCTGTGGTTCACTTCAGCATAAGACAAAGCTCTCACCCTGAGCCTGGAGCATCGCCACTTGTCTGGAACATCAAACTGTTTTTCCCGCTTCTAGCTCCATCTCCCCATTTTTGTGCAATTTCTTATCCCCTCGTGGGCTTCCCCAGTGGCTGAGCTGTAAAGAATCCACCTACGATGCAGGAGACGCAGGTTCGATCCCTGGGTTGGGAAGATCCCCTGGAGGAGGGCGTGGCAATCCACTCCAGTATGCCTGGAAAATCCCACGGACAGAGGAGTCTGGTGGGTTACAGTCCCTGTAATTGTGAAGAGCTGGACACGACTGAGCATACACATGCAATTTTCTCCTGACGAGTTGTGATTCAAGCTTCTGAATCATAGAACACGTGGCAAGAGTCCAAGGGCTTCCCCGGTGCCCAGTCTGTGGGAGGCGTTTGGAGGATGCGGTGACTCTGGGTGAAGCGATGGCCTTCTGCTTCCTCATCTCTCACATGAAGCTTTGGATGAGATGACTCTGTGAGCCTCTGAGGTGGAGTAATAGGTATGAATGTACTATGAAGCAGAGAGGGTATGGAAAACTTAGGTACCACTACTGTTATTAATTTTTGTTTCCAAATTGTGTCACAAACTGAGGTGTGGCACCCTACAAATTTCTCTCAATTCATAATTCTTGCAAATTGACCAGTTTTTAAAACTGACAATTGAATGTCTACCCAAAGAACTCATCCATCTCACAGCTTCCGCAATCAACTTTCACTCCACAAATTTTCAGTTGCAGGCTCTGTGCTAGACGCTAGGGATTAAAAAAAAAAAAAAAAAAAGACAGACCTACCTTCACAGTGTATATAATCTAGCTGAAAAAACAGGCATTGTATGGGTCGTTAAAAGTATGATACGTGTTACTAGGAAGGTCAGGATGCTGTAGACGTGTGTAGTGGGGGTACCCGACCTGGTCTGAGTGGGTGGGAAAACCTCTTGCCCGGAGGGCTCTCCAGGTTAATAAATAAGAGCTAACGTGTACTGAGCATGTATTATGTGTCATCATATATGTCATTATATATGCACAGGTGTTATGTGGAGTGTTTCATTTCATCTTCACAAGAACCCCATCAAACAGGATCTTTTATAGTTCCTGTGCGTGTGCGCTCAGTCACTCAGTCGTGTACGACTCTGCGACCCCCTGGACTGCAGCCTGCCAGGCTCCTCCGTCCACTGGATTTCACAGGCGAGAAACGTGGAGTGGGGCGCTCTGCTTACAGACAAAAAACATCAAGGCACAAGAGGTGACAGCCGCGCCCCCACAGTTAGTTGGGGAAGCCCTGGATGTGGGCGCAGGAAGCTGTACCCCAGTCTCGGCTGAGTCCGTAGGAAGGGCACTGGGACGAGCCGGGGACAGAGGTGGGAGGCAGGCCCCGGGCCAGCTCACGGGCCTCGCGAGCTGGCGCTGCAAGGGCGCTCCAGTGCTGTGCCGTCCCTCTGTCCCAAAGATGCTACCGTGTTTGTGAAAGAAAAACTGCGTTCTGATTCAGCAGTGGTTGTACAGTCAGAGGTTATTGGGATTTATGAGAAATAAAATCACCTTCAAGTCAACTTTTCTCAGAAGTGGGATGGGTGTGTAACCTCATTTTCTAATAAGCCTCAAATAAGAAAACTCTGTAATGATTTTAATGCACTTCCACCTGGTATCAATTGGGTGGCGATAAGAGTAGATGTTCGCTGCTTTAATAATAGAATAATTCTAGCCAGAGTCACAGTAAGTAAGTAAGTGTTAGTCGCTCAGTCGTGCCCAACTCAGAGAGGCATGGATTATAGTAAGTTTTTTTTTTTTTTTTTACTCAATTCTAGGAATCACATATATAGGAGAAATGCAGGAATAATGAGGAAATACTGTAATGGCGGAAGGTGGACTTTTCGTCCTGACACATGAGCAGTTGTACACGGTTTACCTGGACATTTTTTGGTTCAGGAAGACTTCAAAACCTTCAGGAGAAGGGTCTGCTGGGCCACCTTTAGCTTCCTCCAGTGTTATTAAAATGTTTCCACCTTAACTTCAAAGAAGCAATTTAAGCATGACCATGTCCAATATTACTTTCTCTGAGCGCACATAAAAGCATCTTTAATTATTAGGAATTACATACTATTTATGCTTAATTAGCTAGAGTTCAGTCACCTGGAGTTCTCAATGAACTCCAATTATTTTTTGTATTGTCTCTAAGGCTTAAGGGAAATTGGCAGATTACAAAGTGTTGAAAGAAAAATAAAACCCAACTTAGTCATTTTAAGACGAAGGAGTGTCACGTTGGCAGCACACCTCAGGCTGGGTGCTGGGCAAGCCCGTTCCGCTACCCTTGGGATTAAGACTTGAATTTTGAAATCAGATGGGCGTGGCTGGGAGTCCCTGTCAGTCTTTGTCTCCAGAGGAGTTACTGCATTCCTTGATGGCTCAGTTCGTCCATCTGCGTAAAGAGGATGACAGTACCTATCTCGCTGCAATGTGGGGATTGCAGAATGAAATCCCAGCAGTAAAGCTGAGGGCCACTCAGAACAGGTGCTCAGGATCATTGACAAGGTTTAGCCTGGGCCCCCACAGTATCACAGATCATCAGAGAAACATAACAGAAATTATTCCTTCATATTTTCAAAAGTCTTTTTACCAGTCACCATTAAAATTAAACCATTGTCTGGTAATCCTTGGTTAGCTATAACTAAAGTCAGCTAACTAGAATGTCCAATTTAGAAAATACTCAGATTAGTAAAGACTTCATTTTTCCTGTATTCAGATACTACTGTTTTTTGGTTTTTGCTGAGTATCTATTAACACATTTGCTTTTGTAGGGCTAATATACTTTTTTCTTGACTAATTTTGAATGGTAGAAAATTTTCTTTTCTCTGGCATTTGGGGCAAAGCAGATCAAATCAGATAAATATGACTTCTTTAAAAAGATTGATTTTTCAAATATGGGTCCCAACATAGGTACATAGTAACATCTTTGTGAAATGCAAGCTAATCTATCTTATTGGTTAGTGTGGATTTTGATGTAGTATGATGTTTTCCAAAAGTGTGGACCTTAAGGTAGTAACACAACTTTATTATTTTCATTTTAAAAGTTACATATTAATATTTTATACAATATTAGTGTATACCTTCTATTTCCAGAAAATGATACTGGTTTGCCATTTTTTGATAGTAATTCTAAAGATTCCCTTTAAAACCATTTACATTAAAAAAATATTAGGAATTGAACAGATGTTATTCATATGCAACAAAAACTGGGCAGATGGTGTGGAAGAGGGTAAAGCTGGGGAAACAGCGGTTCGTTGCTGGTCTGTTGCTGCATCCTGAGGAAAGAGACCGCTTTCTACCCATCTTCCCCTCCCACCGACCAGCGCAGAGTGAGGACCGCCGCAGTGCAGCTCGAGGCAGGACTGTGAGATTCAGCACGTGAACTGGCCCCTCCCTTTCTGCCGTTCTCGGGACCCCTGTGTCTAGGGTCGTCAGCTCTTCTGTTTTCTTTTCGGTTGTGTACTCAGAGAGATACATGGCATAGTCACAAGCTTGAAGATTTAACAAATGATTGAGTTTGTTTGTGCCCTGGATGTGTGAGATGCAATGAAGGAAACCGGAGAAGTGTCAGGAATGGTGACTGTCCCCATGGAGTCTGCAGGGCTCTTGGGGAGACACGGTGGAGGGCAAGTCAGGCATGTAGGTCAGCTTACATCTCTGGAGGCAGTGAGTCTTACCCGGGATGGGGGAGAAGTTATGTCATTGGCAAGTTTGGGGAGGAGATGGGACATGACTTTGAAGGAAGAGGTGTTTAAAATAAGGGATAAGGTGACTTCTCTGGTGGTCAGTGGTTAAGAATTCACCTGCCAATGCAGGGGACAGGGGTTTGATCCCTGGTCTGGGAAGATTCCACGTGGCACAGAGCAACTAAGCCCATGCACCTAGAGATTGTGCTCCACAACACGAAAAGCCCCCACTTGCCACAACTAGAGAAAGCCCAAGCACAGAAAATAAGACCCAGCACAACCAAAAATAAAAATAAATAAAAATAAAATTAGGGGTGGGAGAACATTCTAAGTTGTGTGAGCATTGTGAGTAAAGTCTGCAAAGTGATGTTTTTAATGTGTATCTAACAAACTCACTAGCCGGCAAGCACAATAGTAATATCTGTCTCCTGATTGAAGCTCAGTATTTGTGCTCTAACGTTGTTTTCAGTCTCTAAGTCGTGTCTGACTCTTTTTCAACCCCATGGACTGTAGCACGCCAGGCTTCTCTGTCCTTCAGTATCTCCTGGAGTTTGATCAGATTCATGTCCATTGAGTTGGTGATGCTACCTAACCATCTCATCCTCTGCCACCCCCTTCTCCTTTTGCCTTCAGTCTTTCCCAACATCATGGTCTTTTCCAGTGAGTTGGCTCTTTGCATCAAGTAGCCAAAGTACTAGAACTTTAGCTTCAGCATCAGTCCTTTCAATGAATATTCAGGGTTGATTTCCTTTAGGATTGACTGGTTTGATCTCCTTGCAGTCCAAGGGACTCTCAAGAGTTTTCTCCAGCATCACCATTTGAAAGCATCAGTTCTTTGGCGCTGAGCTTTCTTTATGGTCCAACTCTCACATCCGTACATGACTACTGGAAAAATCGTAGCTTTGACTATACAGACTTTGTTGGCAAAGTGATGTCTCTGCTTTTTAATATGCTGTCTAGGTTTGTTATAACTTTCCTTCCAAGCAGCATCTGTTAATTTCATGGCTGAGTCATCGTTTGAAGTGATTTTGGAGCCCAAGAAAATAAAATCTGTCACTGCTTCCACTTTTTCCCCATCTATTTGCCACGAAGTGATGATTCAACTAATAAGTATGTGATCTAATATACTTATTGAGTTATTTTGTTAATTTTGTCTTAATTAAATTATTGGGCATGTTCTTCCCTGCCCCCCAGCCCCCACTAAATATTCTGTATCTATCTGTATCTGTATGGCTCTTGACTAACTAGATTACTCTGTCTCTTTGGCTTGTTTGTTTTGTAAGTGTAGTATGATTGTGTGTGTGTTTATTTATAAAGACTGCCAGCTATGATTTCAGTTATTTTTTTAGGAAGTTCTATGCTGTGATGGAGACTGGGGAGTGGTGAGGATGAAGGGGCTGAGCAGATGCCTGGTGGGGGCAGGCACCTGGCTGATGCCAAGGCCGTGGAGAAAGCCCAGGCTGATGAAAGTTGCCTACTGTGCTTTGCGGCTGATTGAAAGGGACCAAAAAAAGTGCCAGTCAGAGCAGGTACAAGACAGGAGCCTGCAGCAAGGGGCGGTTGTCGCCTTGCCAAAGAGACATCTAGGCGCCAGGGTGGGCACCCTGGGCCACTGCCATTCCTCAGCCCCCAGTCTTTGCAGGCCTGTTGCTTCCGTGTATCACCTGTCCTGTCCCTCTTTCCTCCGGGAGTTGACTTTATAGTTGAGGAGTCGTAAAGGAGAATCCCATCCTAGAAGTGAAAAATAGGAGTGAGAGGAGGCGATGGTCAGTGGGCTTCAATATGGACTCACATGTGACACTGACAAGCTCTGCCGGTCGTCTTAATCGGCTGACGTTGAGCTGCACATAAAAAGCCAGGTCTCCATGATGACAGCCATGAGGAATCAGTAATCCTGCACGTGAGGCTGTAGTTTTCCACATATTAATAAAAAAGAGATAGTGACAGAAAAGTCCAGCTTCCCCAGTGGTTCAGCCGTAAAGAATCTGCTTGCAATGTGAGAGTCCTGGGTTCGATCCTTGGGTCAGGAAGATCCCCTGGAGAAGGGAATGGCTACCCACTCCAGTATTCTTGCCTGGAGAATCCCATGGACAGAGGAGCCTGGCGGGCTACAGTCCATGGGGTCACCAAGAGCCAGACACAACTGAGCAACTGAGCTTGCACACATGACAGCAAATTATGTAGATGCGCCTACACCTCTTGGAAACTCCGATTTTAAACTTTCTTTAAAAAAAAAGTTTTCCTCTATTCACCTGAAACACATATTCTTTAAATCTTCAAACATCAAAACTCGGACACTTCCTTTGGCCACCATTATTCACAAAGAAAGTGGAAGACAAACCCCATCTCCACAAAACCTGAGGTTGCAGGAAATCAGGGCCCTCCACGCATCACCTAAAATGTAGGTAGAGGTTGTCACCTGAAGTCAGCAACGTGAAGGGCTTCTCTGGTCGAAGGCACTCAGGTCAGGCACAGGGGGGACACAGCCCACACACACTCATTCGCCCATCGGTTCTCAGGGCCGTGGCTCCGATGCGGCGCTGGGCACAGAAAAAGGCCAGAGGTTTCCATGGTTACAGGAGACAGAAGCCGGCTGGGTGGGTACTCTGGATGGAAGGCCAGCCATGGAGGGCTGCCAGGGACTTCAGCAGGCTGGAAACTAGGAAACTGATCCAAGAGAAAGGAAAACCAGGCGCTTGCCATGACCGGTCGTTTCTTTCCGATCTCTCGCTTTTTCTTTTCTCCAGAATCTCTTTCCTAACCTTTCTTCTTTCTGTCGTGGGAGTCATTGAAGATCTCAACTCAGCATTGCACAAGCCTAGCACATTTTTAATGGTTTTGAATACTTGATCATAAACTCATTCTCATAATCTTGCTAGGTACTGGGGCAGGCAGGGAGGGAGTTCTGTTTGATCTCATTGAATAAAGGACTTCCATCTCATCTGATCCTGGTTTAAATCCTAGACTTTTCTGAAAGCTTTAGTCTCTCTCCGTGCTAGTTTTCTGTTCTGGAGCAGCTGCTGCTCTGTGTGGATAGAGTCTCAGAGCCTGGCACACCCTGC
Source organism: Bubalus kerabau (assembly GCF_029407905.1). Lineage (NCBI taxonomy): Eukaryota > Metazoa > Chordata > Mammalia > Artiodactyla > Bovidae > Bubalus > Bubalus kerabau. The sequence goes on along the minus strand of NC_073625.1, from coordinate 7,142,476 downwards.
TTTCCTCGTTCTGTTTTACCTTTGAGCAGCACCATCTGCAGAAGCAACGGTAGAGCTGGAGGGCAAGGGACCACCTTTCTAGAGTCCAGCAGCCTGGATGGCCGCTCCTCCATTGGCTCTGCTCTGGGGCCATATTCCCTGGTCTGGATCTTGGCAGGGGGTGCAGACTCAGCCACAGTTGGGTACCGCCTGGGTGGAGGGACCTGCCCGTGACTTAGACCGCCATCATTCTGCTTTTAATGGTCTCTGCTAAAAGGGAGATTTCAGTGTCGGTGGCATACAGGGTTTTCAGCATCAGCATTCAACTCCGATACAGTGAAACCTAAAGAGCCTTGGAGGGCAGTCAAACTTCCCTGTGGCTCCTGCCAGCAGGACACGTTGTATCCTTTCAGGCTGGCAACTCTGCTTTGCAAAGGGATCACGAGGGCGAGCTGTTGGCTCCCATCGCTCAGTCAGCCTCGCTCGGGTCACAGAAACTAGCTGGGATTTTGCCTGGATCCCCAGAGCCATGGCGAACTGGGATGGCCGCGTCCTCACTCTGCCTTTCTCAAGGGTGCTCCACCCTGCGTTCCCTGTCAGCCTCCTGGCTGAGGTACTGAGCAGTCACTCGCCATCAAAAACACGTAGGTGAGGAGCCAGCACCTTTCCCTAATTTCCAGAAACATCTCCAAAGTTCAGAGACATTTAATAACAATGTGCTTAACGCTTCAATTCAGGGAAAAGGCAGGGGTGCTGCTGTTAGTTTAGTTGGTCTTCACTGCACTTGAAAAAATTATCATAAAGTAAAATTAGCACATTTGCATGTGTGTGTGCGTGCCCAGTTCTATGAATTTTGACATACATGTATACGCACAAGGGCTTCCACGGTGGCTCAGTGGTAAAGACTCTCCCTGCCAGCGCAAGAGATTTGAGTTTGATCGCTGGTCTAGGATGATCCCCTGGAGAAGAAAATGGCAACTCAATCCTGGAAAACTGTCTGGAAAACCCCATGGACAGAGGAATCTGGCAAGCTATAGTCCATGGGATTGCAAAAGTCCGACACGACTTAGTGACTAAACAACAGTACATACATAACACACACACATACACAAATAATTGTGCAAACACACTCAAAAAGCACATGCTTTCCGTTTATACTTACACCCTTCTCCACCCCTAGCCCCTGGAAACCACTGATCTGTTCTTCAGTACAATAGTTTTGTTTCTCCAAGAACGTCAAAATGTGTGTCACCTGAGACTTGCTTCTTCCACCCAACTTCTGCAATTCTAGGTTGTCCAGTTTGCTGGTGTATAATTGTGCATAGTATTCTCTAATGGTTGTTTGTATTTCTGCATTTCGGTTGTTATTTCTTTTCTTTTATTTCTTCTTGGGGAGCCTCACCAGAGGTTTGTTGATTTTGTTTATCCTTCCAAAAAAACTCAGCTCTTGGCGTTATTGTTTTTTTCTATTGTTTTGTTTAAACTCTGCTTTATTTATTTCCTCTTCGATTATTTTCCTCCTTCTGCTGAGTTTAGGTTTTGTTTGTTCTTTTTCTAATTCTTTTAGATGGTGTGTTGGGTTTTTTATTTGGTACTTACCTGTTTTTTTTTTTTTTTGGAAGAAGGACTCTATCGCTATGAACATCCCTCTTAGGACTGCTTTTGCTGCCTTCAGTAGATTTTGTATGGTTGTGTTTTCATTGTCATTTTTCTCAAGATATTTTAAAATTTCCTCTGATTTCAACATTAACCCACTGTTTTATTTTAACCACTTTAAAGTGTGCATCAAGTACATTTATGATGTTGTACGACAATTAGCCCTCTCTATTTCTGGAACTTTTTATTACCCCCCAAATAAATGGTATTGTATTTAATAGTTCAGTTTTACATATTGTACATTTTATGTAACACTTTAAGTTATACAGTATGGAAATATGACTTGTGTGTGTATACTTTGTATCTTGTGATCTTCCTAAGTTCCCTAATTAGTTCTGAGAGTTTTATTATAGATTTCTTGCGATTTTCTACATAGATAATCATGCAGCATACAAAGAAAGATAGTTTCACTGATTCCTTTCTATCCATTGAGTTTTTAAATTTAGATTATTTTACTTTCATTTTTTAAATTCCTACTTGATTCTACTTTGATATGTTTGATTTAATATTCTTTTTGAGAATATTGGCAATTACTTATTTGAGCCCTTTTATAATAGCTGTTTAAAGTCTTTTGTCAAATATTCCAAGGTCTGTGTCATCTTACTGTTGTCATTTGTTGATTACAAGTTAAGATTTACTTGGTTCTTTGGCGATCAGGTAATTTGGGGTTGTATCATGGGCATTTTGAATATTACTTGATGACGCTTGGATTTGTTTAAATCATATGGGGAACATTAGTTTTGTTTTAACAGATAACCAACCTAGTGAAGTTCACTCTGCAGATTCCTCTTTTTGTGGTCTGTGGTTGCCACGTCAGGTTAGTTTTCAAAGCCTTTGCAGTGATGCTGATTGAATTTGTCCAACTTGTGCAGCACTGGTATCAGTGTGGGATCTGGGTAAGGTCTATCCTTTAAGTCAGTTCTCCAAGTTTTTGGTATGCTAATTGGCACCAAACCTGTACACAGGCATGTCAGGCTGAGCCTGAGCATTTGCAAACAACCTTTGAGGTCAGTTTCCCAAGATGCTCCCTCCTCACTACCTCTCTGACATTTCCCAGTTCACTTGTCTCCTCTTTCGGTCCCCTAGCCAGAAGCTATCCACTCCCACAGCTGCGCCACATCTGGGGCCAGGTGGCAGGGGGAATGGGGGGTGGGTCAGGGGAGCCCTGGATTTGGTTCCAGCTATAAGAGGGGGCTCAGTGATGAGGAATCCACCTGCCAATGCAGGAAACTCGGGTTCAGTCCCTGGGTCTGAAAGATCCCACTCCAGTATTCTTGGATGAAAAGTCCCATGGGCAGAGGAGCCTGGCGGGCTACAGTCTATTGGGTCAAAAAGAATCAGACACGACTGAGCAACTGAACAACAGCATGTAGACCCACCACCCACTGAACGAAAGGTTCCTCTCCTTTAAAGTTTGAAGTTCTGTGCAAACCTGATGAAGAGTGCGTCTCCCAATCTTCCCGTTGCACGTGCAGTTTCAGCTGCCTCACGTTCAGGGTTCGGGGGGGATGCTGCAGGGAAAAGAGACCAAACTCACCCTCAGTCCAGTTGCGCAGTGCTTAGTCGCTCAGCTGTGTGCGACCCCATGCACTGTAGCCCGCCAGGCTCCTCTGTCCCTGGGATTCTCCAGGCAAGAATACTGGAGTGGGATGCCCTGCCCTCCTCCTCCAGGGGATCTTCCCAACCCAGGGATCAAACCCCGGCACTAGTTTGAATTCTAGCATTTTTGCGATCTGCCTGCCAGTATGTACTTCCTTTGTAAGGGCTTCAAACATCTGAGTCCGGCAATCCATCTAGGTTTAATAGTTGCGTTCAGAGAGAGAAAGAGTGGCGTGTGCGTACTCCATCACACCAGGAACCAGAACCTCTGGCAATTGTTTTTGCATGACATAATTTTTTGTTTAACCCAACCAATTTTGTTTTGAAGAAGTATTGTTAATAAGGCATCATTATGTTGAATCAAAATAAAAAAACACTAGATCCAACTGGAAGAAAAAAATTACTTTATCTACAAACTCTTCATACCTCAGCTTTCTCCTATAAAGTGGGGATAATAGTAATTAGAGTTGTTACAGGGTTTAGATGAGATAATGTATGTGCAGCAGTTAGAGATGTAGCTTAAACATAGTGGAAAAGACCCTGATGCTGGGAAAGATTGAAGGCAGGAGGAGAAGGGGACGACAGAGGATGAGATGGTTGGATGGCATCACCGACTCCATGGACATGAATTTGAGCAAGCCCCAGGAGTTGGTGATGGACAGGGAAGCCTGGCGTGCTGCAGTCCATGGGGTCACAAAGAATCAGACACGACTGAGCAACTTAACTGAACTGAACTGATAAATAGTATCAGGTAGAAACTTGAAATCATCACCATACGGCATTACTCAGAAAGATATTAATCATTTTTGTAAGATGAGATCTACCTTTGATATTTCAAATATATATGCAATGAGAGATAAAAAGACAAATCTTAAGCAATTAGATTACAATCTACATAAAATGTAAAACAAACAAAATGTCAATTTTGTACTTTATGTGTGAAAGCTGCTGCTGCCGCCGCCTCTGCTGCCAAGTCGCTTCAGTCGTGTCCGACTCTGCGACCCCGTAGACAGCCTCCTACCAGGCTCCTCTGTCCCTGGGATTCTCCAGGCAAGAACACTGGAGTGGGTTGCCATTTCCTTCTCCAGTGTGAAAGCTAAGCAAGTAAAATACAATGAAGTGTATATGTGAAAGTTAAGCAACTAAAACACCAATGAAAACGTGGAGTTTTTCCTTTACTGTAGATGCTGATTTATAAAAACGAACCATGGTTTTCCTTGAACCTCGCTGCAAGTGTGAGTTTTCTTATTAGATGAATATATAAATTCCCATCGTTTCTCTGAAGAATAGTTTAACAAGAACCCCAAAATCATTCAATTCTAAATGCTGAAAACATTAGGATTCCCTGTAATCTCTCCCCCGATTTGGGAAAACACTAACAGACTTTTCAAACCTCCGACAGTTGTATCTGCTTAGTTGCGTTTCCCTAAAGGTGTTTCGTCCACCCACCGTGCGGGTGTCCAGCTCCCTCCGCCGATGCCCACGTTGCACCTGGACATGGTTACAGCGACAGTTCTGTCTCCAATCACTCCATCTGCCGCTCTCATGCTTTCCTGGGCGTTGGTCTGAGCTGACACGCAGAACACTGATTCGCTAACCCATTAAATCTCCAAACTGTGCTTATAGTGTGCAATCATAGTGGGAAAACATGACTGATTAGGGCAAAAACACCCAGACACAATGTAATTTTGAAGTCTGAAGGGAATGCTTGCTGCCTGTTGACATTTGAGACATTGAGTGCCTTGCTAACCTGGACTCTACTTCGCCATAGCTTGGTCTGCCCATGCATTTCTCTGTGCCCTCCTGGACTGCATACATGGAATCTGTCCAGTCTTTGCATCAAGAGTTTTCTCTTTACCTTGTAATTGTACAATGAGTCAAAACTCTGGCTTACTTCTCTTCTACTGAGAGAAGCAGTTCCAAGACACGTTTTACTTTCAATACAATATTCCCGGTAATACAGACATGCAGATTCTGCCTGGTCTGATTAATGATGGCAGATGAGGGTCATGTTTCTTTCTTTCTTTGCAACACTGCAATGCAGCAAGCTACCCAGAGACGGGAAAAGGTTTCCTTTGTGGCTCCTGAGTTTTAGATTTTGCGTTGAAATAACATCTTTTGTTGGCCTGCATTTGAAAACGATGAAAGGGAAGGAAGTTATCCCATGAGAAAGTTTCTGTAAAGGATCACATTTGAATGAGATTAAAACTCAAAGTACAGTCACAAGAAGTACCGTATTTAACGTCAAGAAAGAAAAAAAAATCAGACCAAGAAACACAGATTTTCAAGATAATAGAACTGCCTTTCATAGATGGTTTCTTTAATAAAACAATAAGGCGAAAACAATAAGGGGTGTAGCAGCCTTTTTATGAGAGCAGGTGATTTGGGGAAGCAGTGTGTTTTCTTGCCATGCTCATCAGCATGGAGACTGAAGTTGAATGGTGTTGCATTCTGTGTCTGCCTTTGGCAGAACGGCTTTCAGTCATATTTAGTATAATCTGAACACAGAACAGGGACCATTGAGATGATTAAGTCTCCATGCCCACAGGTCACAGAATGGGATGTGGATTCCTAATTGTGTAGCTTTGCCGTGTCAACACCCTTTACCCTGAGCACCAACTCCACGTAACCCTTTCTGAACCGTTGCCTTTGCTTGCTATCTCGGGATTGAAATACATAGCTTGGTGCTTTCAGCCCAGGACCAGGGCTGTAGGTCAGTGGACAAGGCTGTAAGTCATCCAGGACTGGGGTCCCCATCTTCCGGGATCTAGTGCCTGGTGATCTCAGGAGGTGCTGATGTAATGATAACGGAAGTAAAGTGCACGGTAAGTGCAGTGCGCTTGAGGGGCTTCCCTGGTGGCTCAGCGGTAAGGAATCCACCTGCCAGTGCAGGAGACATGGGTTCGATCCCTGGTCCAGGAAGATCCCACATGCGGCAGAGCTACTGAGCCCCTGCACCATGAAATCCTGAGCCCACACCCTAGAGCTCCACAGCAAGAGAAGCCACTGCGCTGAGAAGCCTGTGCACCACAACTCGAGTGTAGCCGCCAATCGCCACAAGTGGAGAAAAGCCCAGGCAGCAGCAAAGACCCAGCACAGCCAAAAACAAACAAATAAATACATGGAATGTACTTAAATAATCCAAAAAACTGTCCCCTCCACCACAGCCCTGGGCCATCTGTGGGAAAATTGTGTTCCATGAAACAAGTGCCTGGTGCCCAAAAGGTTGGAGATCACTGACCTCGGATGTAAATACATGTCCTGCGTTATGTATGAACTCCGTCTTCAGCTGTTGCATTAGTTAGGCCAGGCTAAGCCGTTCCCTTGGCAACGCAGCAACCCCTGAATCTCAGCGGATCCACACACTCGAGGTTTACTTCTTGTTCATGCAGAATCCAGTAGGCAAAGAGAAGAGGGATCAAGAGGTCAGGCAGAGGCTTTTCACTGACACACACCCGGGAGGGACACACAGCTCTTCCGCTCACGTGACTGGGGCTCGTCACCTGGAACTGCCTCCCTGCCAAGGAGCTGCATGGGGCGTCTTCCACGTGCCGGGGAAGGAGGATGGAACAGGGTAGAGAAGCTTCTAGGGTAAATATTCCTTCTGCTGGTAGTGTATCACATGCATCTACCATGCACAATATGTGTAATATCACATACATCTATCATGGACAAGGTACATACTATCATACATCTATCATGTACTATCTGTATAATATCACATATGTCTGTCATGTATAGTGTATATAATATTACATATATCCATAATGTATGGTGTTTGTAATATCATGTATATCTATAATGTATATACTGTTACATTCATCTTCAATGTAAAACGTGTGTATCACGTACATCTACAATGTACAATGTGTCTGTGCTCAGCTGCTCGTGTCTGACTCTTTGTGGCCCCATGGACTGTAACCCGCCAGGCTCCTCTGTCCATGGAGCCTCCCAGGCAAGAATACTGGAGTGGGTTGCCACTTCCTACTCCAGGGGCTCTTCCTGACTCAGGGGTTGAACCCACATCTCTTGAGTTTCCTGTATTGGCAGGCAGATTCTTTACCACTGGGCCACCTGAGAAGTCCACAGTGTGTCTAATACCACATATCTCTATAATGTATATCATATCACATGCATCTGTAATGTACAATGTATATAATATCACATATGCCTACAATGTGTAATGTATGTAATATTCTTGCTTTCTAAATTATTTAGTTCCAAAGTATCTCAAGCCTAGAACTGCAGGTATAACAAGATTAAAAATTGTTTGCATTATTAGATGCTATTAAGGGGAAAACTTTATGGTCATGATTCATGTTTGAGAATAGGCCTTTTTAAGATCCTTTTTTTAATAAAAAAGCTTTAGAGTCATTTAATTAGCTCACAGGTATTATTAAAACTAAATATACCAAAAATATGAATTCTCGGACTGCGTTTGGCCAATTCCCAGGTGCAGATTTGCACTGCTTTTTTCAGCATAAAGAGAAGTGGGGGAGAGGGGAGGAAGCCAACAGATGCATAGGAGGCAGAAAAGCTAGATCCATGTGCGATGGTCCTAGAGCTCTGGAAGTACAGTTTCCTCGCTTGCTCTCTCCCTCCTTTTTTCCTTTCTTTCTTCCTTCCTTCCTTCAACAGATGTTATTGTTCAACTTCCTTCAGCAGTCTCTGCCACATGCCCAAACTCTGCCGGGAACCAAGGAGATGCTCACAAACAGGTAATCATCATTCCTGGATGACTTAGGGTAACACTGGGTGCTTACCAGATAAATCCCCAAATCCTTGTGACTCAATCGCAGTAACATTTACTTTTAATTCATGTGCAATCCTGAACGTACATGCAAGGCAGGGGGAGGCTGTTGCCAATCATATAATCCGCTCAAATGGCTCCCTGAATATTACATGCAACTTCCAGATATTACGTGAGTGATTGCAACAAGCCAGCAGAAAAGGGAACAGTGTGGACAATCCCAGGTAGGAGATTTCTGCAGGCCTGGCCCAGCAGGACTGCGCACCTCTCCCACGTCCCAGCACGGGTGGGAGGGTCAGAGCAAAAGACACAACCCTAAGGAGTTCTGTTTTGGTTTAGGGAAGCAAAAATAAAATGTTATTCATTCACTTGTCCAGCACATAATCATTTGCCTTCTTTTTTCTTTTCCCTGCCTCCCTCTCTCTTTTTTTTAAGTAGCATGCTTCTTATTGATTTTTTCCTTTATGTATTTACTTTTGGCTGCCCTGGGTTTCTGTCGCTGTGCGTGGGCTTTCTCTAGTTGTGGAGAGTGGGCACTACCGTCTGGTGGGTGGCTGCTCTCACTGCGGTGGTCTCTCTGGTTGTGGACACGGATCTCGGTGTGGGCGTCAGTCGTCTCAGCTCTTGGGCTCAGTGGTTGCAGCTTGTGGGCTTCGGAGCACAGGCTCGGTAGTTGTGGTGCGCAGGCATAGTTGATTCGAGGCATGTGGGGTCTTCCTGGACCAGGGATCGAACCAGTGTCCCCTGTACTGGCAGGTGAGTTCTTAACCGCTGGCCCACCAGGGAAGTCTGTCCCTCTCTTTCTTTCTTTCTTCCCTTCCAAGCAGTGGTACAGGGGCTACTACAGTGAATAAAACAGAGAAAAATCTTCCTACTGTTCTCAACCTCAAATTCTACTTTTAGGGCTTGTACCCTTAAGAAAATCTTATACATGTAAGTGTATTGGTCCTGCCCAGGTGAGGCATTTCCCCTTCTTGCCCTCAGGGGATGCATCTGAGGCCATGCAGAGAGGCGCTAGTGAGAGGGAAGGGGGAGAGATAGAGAAGAGGGAGGCTCTGGCTTCCAAGTGGGGAGACGGGGGAGACAGGAATGGAGTCATGCAGCTGACCTCCCCGTCTGGCTGCGAAAAAGACGGCTCCCAAGGTCTTTGATGTGTTTGTCATCCATCATCCAGCACTCTCAGTGCTTCTCAGTTCAGTTCAGTTCAGTCGCTCAGTCGTGTCTGACTCTTTGCGACCACATGGACCACAGCGCCAGGCCTCCCTGTCCATCACCAACTCCTGGAGTTTACTCAGACTCATGTGCATCGAATTGGTGATGCCATCCAGCCATCTCATCCTCTGTCGTCCCCTTCTCCTCCTGCTTTCAATCTTTTCCAGCATCAGGGTCTTTTCAAATGAGTCAGCTCTTCACATCAGGTGGCCAAAGTATTGGCGTTTCAGCTTCAGCATCAGTCCTTCCAATGAACACCCAGGACTAATCTCCTTTAGGATGGACTGGTTGGATCTCCTTGAAGTCCAAGGGACTCTCAAGAGTCTTCTCCAACACCACAGTTCAAAAGCATCAATTCTGCACTAAGCTTTCTTTATGGTCCAACTCTCACATCCATACATGACCACTGGAAAAACCATAGCCTTGACTAGATGGACCTTTGTTGGCAAAGTCAGTGCTTCTATAACTCTTCTAATGTAAGAGACCCCATTAATTTTATTATTTTCAAAGGGATTCAACAAATTCAAGCCTCTGTGACTTTAAGAGGAGTCATGCACATGCTTGGGTTCTCATCACCAGGCTGTTCTTAGAAAATCTATCTTTTCCCTGGGCAGGTGCCAGACCACCAGAGTCACCTTGACTGGAGGTTAACTCTTGCATCAGCAAAGCGAGTCTAGCTCCCCATCTCTGTCACATAACCATTCTCTTTGAGCCTGGGACACCACACGCACAAGCCAGGTGACCGAGGTAGATTTGTGGGCTCACCTCAACTGACCAGCCAGACAAGTGGACTAGACTAGGATCAGCCAAGAAGATCTTGGTTCAAGCTGCTTCTTAGTAACATGCTTTCAGCATGGGATATGTTCTTGTTGATTGTGCTTTGGGTGTTTTCCATTGTACTATGGATCTTTTTGTAAACCTTAATTTATTTGGCTGTGCCGGGTCTTAGTTGTAGCATACAAAATCTTTGATCTTTGTATGCGGACTCTTTAGTGGTGGTATGTGGGATCTAGTTCCCTGACCAGGGATTGAACCCCAGTCCCCTACATTGGGGGATTGGAGTCTTAGTCACTGGCCCACCAGGGAAGTCCCATTTCACTGTGTATCTCTTTATATCCTTACTTCATCTCTTAATCTTATAAGAAACTTGCCTTTCTTTAAATAAGTCTGTCCCAGGATTCTCTCCCATGAGGACCTCATGTTCTCCTTGTTCCCTCTGTTGGAGGAGAGGACTCTGTGTGTGTGTGTGTGTGTATGTACGTGTGTGCATATGCCTGGGTGGACTCCTCCCACTTCCCACGGACGTTCTCTGCCCTCCTGGAGTCACTGGACCCCTTCCCCAGCTTGGATTCCTTGATGAGCTGTATTAACCCCGAGGCTCCTCCCTGCTCATCAAGCTCTGAATTGAAGCACAGCTGAAGAAATCCCAAGAAACTGTACACATATGGCAAACCAATTCTCAGCTCCTGACACTTGCTTTCACAACTTTCTATCTTTTTTTATGAACTTTCTGGCTTTCTTACTGTAGCTTTCCCAGACAGTCTCTGCTCTCTTCAAGCCTCTGTCTTTCCCCATCCAACCTCCCTCTTACTTGAGGGTCTCCGCAAGGAGAGGCTGGAACAAGGCAAGGTGGATGCCTGGAGCAAACGCCCCATGCCCCGCTGCATTTCCTTTGATTTCTGCATTTGTTCTCTCTTCCTCTGTTGTGGGATCAGAGGAAGAGACTTTTCCTGTTCCTTCCTGGAGTTCATCCAGCTACCTGTGCTTGAAGTTTTGGGCCATCTGAGCTGAGAGACCTTATTCCTGTATCATGCCATTTCTTTCAAGCACCTCATGTAGCTGCCATTCTTTTAGCTCTTTGTATTTTTCCTCCTTCAACAAATGTGTGCATGCCTGCACTGTGCCGGGAGCTGTGCATTCTAATAAAATGTAAAATATGGCCCCTGCCCTCAGTCAAGTAGGGCAAGGTGGTAACGTTCTCTTCCGACCGTAAGTCAACGCGACAGAATGAGAAATAGTGCCGGGTTCCGGGAAGGAGCAGTTATTCCAATGGGGGATTTTAATTTCCTCAAGCCCTTCGATGATTGCAGAGCCAGTCTCCCGAGCAGCAGAATAAATAGAAAAGGAGAAAAATGCACACAAATGCGCTCATTAATCCATTCGGAAAATATCTATTAAGTGCCTACTGTGTGTCAGCTCTGGTGGGGTGCTGGAAGCCCCCTAATGAGTGAATACCATCTAGGTTCCTGGACTCATGGAGTTCACAGACAATCGGAGAAGACTAGTCTTAATCACACATTTACGTATGAGCTGTGGAAAGTGCGGGGAAGGAGAAGCATAGTAGAGGGTGTGAAATGGAGCGAGACCGTAGGGTCCTTCCCTTCCTTCCCCCCTCCCACCCCTCCCAACCCAGCCATGTCCTCTGCCTGCTTTGTCTTTAGTTAAGAAGGCTTAACACCTTAGTTTTACATTTAGTCAAAGAATAAGTTTAATGAGAGAAATGAGAAATGCAGAAACAAGGGAAAACAGTCACAGGAGACCAAATGATAATCATGGGTCGCTGGGTGCAGTCAGGGGCCTTTAGTCCCTTCTCAAGGGCTGTAGATAACATTGTGAGCCACGGCTGGTGAGCTGTCTCACAGATACCGAAACGCCAGGGTGAAGAAGTTAACTCCATGTTGACCAGGCTGTACCCACGACATACGCTGCCACGATTCTAAGAATTGGCCTCAAGGAAATGGCAACAAGCTGACCCTGAAACTGAAGATTAATTGTACTTCAAACAATTAAGATGACACTGGTCAGACTGCCGATGACCAGTTTGAAGATGACTGTCAGAGCTGACTGTGCTGTTTCTGCATGTAGCCCCCTTCTTCTGTCTATAAAAGCTCTTGCCCCACTGGTTGCCTGGGGTAGGGGGTTGGGTGGGAGTCAGCCTTTGGACAGATGTCCATCCTCCCCCCATACCAGTTACTGCATCTGAAATAGATCGAACTTTCCTTTCCACCAACCTGGCCTGTTTATTGGCTTTTGGGTGGTGAGCAGCCAGATCCCATACACCTTTCAGTAACAGGTGTGGTTTAGTCCCAGGAAGCAGAGAAGTCTGCCCTGGGCCTGGGACAACAGAATTAAGACCTGAAGGATGAGTGCTGGTCGTCGAGGCAAAGTGGGAGGCCAGAGGGACAGCCTGCACAGAGCTTTTGTGCAGGAAAGGGGTTCAGGAAGGGGGTTCCACAGGCCTGGGAGGAGGCCAGCAAGCAGAGAGGGGTGGCAGAGAAGGCGGGGGTGTAGACCTGGAAGGTGAGAGATGCCGTGGAGGGGGACCTCGCAGTCAGGACAAGAAGCTGTGTGTTTACCCTTGGAGCTATGGAGCTGTTGAAGGGCTTGAAGCGAAGAGGAGGCTTGATCAGATATGCTTATCAGTGAGCACTCTAGCTGCTAGTGGGTAGAGGGTGGGGGGCTTGGGGTCAACTCTGGTAAATTGGAAGAGCACTGGCTTGGAGTTGGGTGTCACAGGCTGTATACAAATCTCATTAGCCAATGTTGTTGTTATTTACTCCCTAAGTCATGTCCCACTGTTTGTGACCCCATGGACTGCAGCACACCAGGCTTCCCTGTCCTTCACTATCTCCCAGAGTTTGCTCAAACTCATGTTCATTGAGTCAGTGATACTATCCAACCATCTCATCCTCTGTTGCCCCTTTCTCCTCCCACCTTTAATCTTTCCCAGCATCAGGGTCTTTTCTAAGGAGTCAGTTTTTCACATCAGGTGGCCAAAGTATTGGAGTTTCAGCTTCAGCATCAGTCCTTCCGATGAATATTCAGGGTTGATAACCTTGGGCAAACCCTTCTGTACCAAGGCTCGGTTTCATCCTCTGGACAGTGAAACGGTTGGGAGAAGAGGTGTCAGCCTAGGTCCTGGCTCACAGGAGGCCTTCAGCCCATAGGTTTAATCCTCTGCCTTGTCCAGTGTTTCTTAAGCCTCAGAGTCATTATTCATCTGCCAGGAGGGAATGTAGGTGAAGGGTGCATTTCTGTCTGGTTCAAAGAGCACATCCAGGCTCATCTCACAGGCCAGGGGGTGGCACGGTCACTTAAATTAGATCACTTTCTTTTTCTCATTTGCAAATTGCTGACCTTGAAGACTGAGCTGACATGGCCTCCTTGACCTGCATTCTAAGTAAGGAGCTCTTGATCTAAGAATTATTGCAGTCTCCATCACACATTGGCTAGCTCCTGTGAACTATACTGCTATGCGTTCAGAGTCCTGGCACAGATGGAGAATTTAAACTCTGGGCTTGGTGCTGGCTGGAGCTGGGGATGTTAGTTGTTCCATCCCTCCCTGATCATCAGTGTTATTCCTGAAGGGATTGGGTGTTAGGGATGGGAATGAAAAGTGGGCAGTCTGGCTTCACACCCTGCGTTTTGCCAGGACACCCTGCTGTCCCACTATTCAAAGCACGAAGGTTTCCACCTTTTAATTAGAAGAGGAAACAAAGCCGCCTTTGCCACTGTCTTCTCTCAGAGATCCCAGAGTCACAGGAAGGTCTTAGAAGCACCAGTGGACCGTCACGTGCTAAGATTTAGGTGTAAAGGGTTCCTGCTACAGGGATGGGGGTGTTCTCCCTTCTGCTCAGAGAGCGTCCCCTGCTTTTAGGACCTGAAGTATGCTTCCCCACCCACCCCACCCCTGCAAGTTCACATGGTGAAGCCCTAACTCCCACTGCCTGAGACGTGACTATCAGGACACAGGGCTTTAAAGTGATGATTAAGATAAAATGAGATGATACGGGTAGACCCTAATCCAACCGGTGTCCTTAGAGGAAGAGGTTAGGACACAGACAACACAGAAACCAGGGGCAATCTTAAGTGGACACAGGGAGAAGGTGGCCGCCTCCAAACCACGGAAAGAGTCCTCCGAAGAAACCAACCCTCTGAGACCTTCGTCTGGGGCTTGCAGCCCCCAGGACTGTGAGACCAGACCCATCTGTGGTGTGAGGCATCCAGTCTGCAGTGCTTTCTCGTGGCAGCCCTAAGTGGTACAGAGCCGAAGGCAGCTCCCCCGAATCTGTGAAAAGTGGGACTACCTGCCTGTTTCCGTGCTTCCCTGCCCGTGTAGACCTGACTCTCGCCGTGCGATTTCTCTGTGTTGTGAAGGAGGCTGCTTGCGGGCTCACAAGCCTTCCAGCCCAGCGTCTCACAGGTCTCATGTTTACCCACCACGTGGACGAGGTGACGTCTCCTCCCTTCTTCCTCCCTTCTCCACGAGGATATATGAGGACAGAGAGCATCCTGGCAGCTAAATTGCCTGGAGTACATAAAGTATTAATTCGGCAGTTGAGCACCTTTCACTATGTTATCCATTTATCTTTGTATGCTAAATGGTTTTCACGTGCTCAGGGCTATAAACCATTTCTCCAGGAATCTGACTTTCAAAGGCGTGGGCTTTAGGTGGGGAGAAAGTACACTCTGCCCTCATAAAAGATCCCATTAAAAAAAAAGTCTCCAATGTGACAGGCTTGCCAGGACTCTGTGTCCATGGGAGAGGCAGGGGCCACTTCGCTTTGAAGAGCCGAGAGGGTGGCTCCATCATCCCACCTGGCCCACCGGCATTGACTTGGGTCCATTTCAGTCCTGGGGGGAGGGCGGCCATCAAGGGTGGCCTTGCCCTGGCTGCCACTTCTGCTGAGGCTTTGGGGAGTGAGTTAGAGGCCGTTTGCCCTGTTCTATGGGGCCTCTGCATGTGCCCATGCTCCTTGTCTCTGGTTTGGGGCAGCCAAGGGTGCTGCCGGGTCCTGCAGTGGAGAGGTCGCATTAGCAAGGATAGAAGGTGAATTGGCATGCAGCATCATTAAAAGACAAATCAAACTGCAGGCACTCAGTGACACCAGGCTATGAAGAGATGTCATCCGACTGCAGGAACTACAGAGCAGGGGGCCCACCGGGTCCCAGCATCGGCCCCAGGGAAGCTTCTGCCCGGAGCATGGGCACCGTGGGATCCTTGTTCTGGGGGGCTCCTGTTCTTAGGCAGGAGAGGGCTGTTAAGTCACATTATTCAGCCCGTGCCTACGGAGTACCTCCCTTGTGCCAGGTATTATGAGGGGGAGTAGCTGATAGACGTACTTCCTGCCCCTCGGGCTCAGCAGCGAGGTTGTGCAGGCAGCAGAGGCTGTGTTTCCTTCCCCCCACCGCACTCCTTGTCTCCCTCTTTTTTGCCCTTTCACCCGTCCCCTGAACTCTCCAACTCCCAGAGGCTTGCATCGGAGGAAGAAGGCGCAAGAAGGATGCTTATCTCAGGGCAGGAATCCCTAATGGCAGGATTATATCATCTGGCTAGGAGATATTTTACTCCAAATGACCATCTTGTGGCCTCTCCAACGACAGGATCCTGAATCCCTTGCTTGCAATGAAATCCTCACAATGCAGCTTACTGCTGTAGCCTGGAGGCACATGGGGGCTACCCCAGAGGACCAAGAACTGCAGAGTTAGAGAGAGACCTCCAGGCTTGCAAATCATTAGCAAATAAACAGCCGAGTGGCACTGCGCTGCTCTGCTGAGGCTCTTAAGTACTTCATCCACTCAAGCACCGAGCTTAGTTCCTGCTTCCTGCAGATTTATGTCCCCACATACAGGGCAATAAGAGGCCTGCTGGCAGTGAGCCCCGGAGAGGTAGTGGGGTTGCAGAGGATATGCTGACAAATGGAATTGCTGGCAGCTGTTGGTCCCCGGGCTGCCAGCCCTAGGATTTAACCCCTAACTCTCCAGGTGCTGTGTGAGTTGAGGATGGGCAGAGAGGATGCTCATTGGAGGAACTGGTCTCCGTGCCTATACAGTTTAATGCCTTTTCTTCTATTGCCTGACTAACCAACCATTTCACTTCCAAGACTTGAACAATAGCAAGCTTCACCATTAAATACTGTTTAACAGTGTCAGCAGTATTTCTTTGAAACTTCTTTTGTCAGGTTTAACAAAACCCCACCAGATCTTACTAAAAGGATTAGCATCCTGGTGTTTTACTTGGGTAGTCCAGTATTGTTCAGACTTGGAAGAAAAAGGAGGTTTAGCTTGCCTTGCAAATTCAAGGCAAGGTTACACTGGGGTGACTTAAGAGGCAGAAATGACAAGGGGTACAGTGTCAGGACTGAGTGAGAAAGAGCAGGCATGGCCCTTTGCTAAGTCTGACCTCAGCCAGATGCATGGTGCCAGGAACTTAGCTCATATTTGCTGAGTGACTAAGTGATATCCCAAGAAAGGAAATTGATACAATACTAAAAATCAGAGTCCCTATCACGTTCAAAAGTGGAAGATCTAGTTATTTCATCCTTGTTCTTCACTAATTTTCTTGTTTCCTGTGGATAATTCCAGTAAAAGTTTGCACCCAAACCAAACTTAAACAGAATGTAAAGGATGATGGTTATAGACAAAAAAAGAGGATTAAAGGAAAGTATTTGAGAAACTAGTTATTAGACTGATAGTCCTGAATTCAACTGGGGATAAAAAATGCCTACATGGCAGGTTATTGTGAGGATTAGATGAGATCGTGTGTATAAAGCATCTGGCACAGTGCTGACACCTAGGAGGTGCCCAGCAATTGCTAGCTGCCTCTCTCAATGCTCCCCGCCCCCCACACACACCTTAGTTGATTTGGGGCTGAATCAGATGACTGGTTTCTTTTACTGTCTTCCATTTCTAGGATTTCCTTCTCCTCTTAATGGAGAAATGTTACCGAGGTAAGGGATCATTACCTTTCTCTTGTTCTATAAAAAGACCTCACCTTGCAAGAGTGAACAATTTTCTAATCACTTTCACGCTGTTGAATCGGTCCAAGAAAACAGCTTCTGGGAGCTACTATTTTTCAAGAGCTTTGCACTGTTGCTTAGAAATGCTTATTATTTTTCCAGGAAAGGTACTTGGCTGTGTTCAAGGGAGGTTGGCTACCGTCAATCTCTACTCCCTTAACATTTCCAATATATTCAACATAAAAGATATAGAAGAGAAATATCCACACCCTTTGGTGAACTTTTTCCATGAAACTCTTGTTTTCCATAAATTTTCTGTGACTCTCTTGTTTTCACATCATTCTCTCCTTAAAATGTTCTCCCAGTTGCCTGTAGGAAGCAGAGTCCAGTAGCTTTATAACGGCATTTAAGGGTTTTCACAGCTGGGGCCTTGACTTCCTCAGAAGTCTCATTTCGCTCTCTCCCGGGAACACACCTAAGCCTCCAGTTTTACTGTTCAGTCTCCCCATCTCTCCACCAAACTCCTGCTGGTCGCTGGAGAACCTCTTCTGTGAAGCTTTGTGAACCACAGAGCAAGGTTCTCATAGAATGTCCAAAATTCTTTTTCTCTTGTAGTATGTTTCATGTTTTATTGTATTTCATGTTGATATAGTGGGCTTGTACAATATCTAGTATCCAGTTGACACTAAGTCCATGTTTGTTGAATAAATTTTGTCTTGAATTTGGTGAAAAAGAAGGCAGATACAACTTTTTTTTTTTTATTTTTTTTAACTGTTTGCACCAGGCTGCAAACTCCTAGAGACCAAGACTTGGTGTTGGTGACTAGATTAAAGATCATGGAATGAGTTGACAAAAGACAGTAAATACAGTGAAAAAAAGAAGAGAGATGATAATTTACATTTATCTAATATCTGCTATGGGCTTCCCTGTGGCTCAGATGGTAAAGAATCTGCCTGCAATGCAGTAGATCCAGGTTCAACCCCTGGGTTGGGAAGATCCGCTGGAGAAAGAAATGGCAACCCTCTCCAGTATTCTTGCCTGGAGAATCCCGTGGACAGAGGAGCCTGGCAGGCTACTGTCCGTAGGGTTGCAAAGAGTTGGACATGACTTACAGACTAAACAGCAACAAATATCTGCTATAAACTGGGTGCTAGATGCTTTCAAGGATATACTTGATATAATATTATTTAATCTATTTGATTACCATGTGGGGATTTACACACTGATGGGTTAGTAAATGGGTTTAAGCATAAAGTGACTTGGTTAGAGACTTAATTAAGCATGGAGCCTAGATTTGAATCTCATCTTTTGCTCCAAAGCCCAGGCTGTTTGTCTTACACCAGTCTGGCTCAGAGAAGGGAAATACTACCACTGAAGCAATTGGCTGGCATTCCTAGGCAGCATAGATTTGAGAGGCAAGGAAGGCAGCTAGGAGAGGAGTAGAATAATTCAGTCGGGAGGTCATGAGGGCCTGGGTGAGAGTAATAGGCAGAGAGCAATCAATACGAGTGATTGGCAAGAAGGAGCTAAGCAGAGCAGAGCATCTTACCTGTCTGAATGTGGTTGTCAGGGGTGGTGGGGGCGGGTGTGGGGGGAAGGGGGCCCTGCAGTAGGGGCCAGGCACAGTGCTTGGCACAGATCCCCAGATGCAGCTGCTCTGGGCCCTGAGTGGGTGCCTGGCCAGTAGTGTGTGGAGCAGGAAACAAAAAAGACTCAGATCCTGCAGAAAAATCATAACGTGCTTTATGCCTACGTGAGTGTCGAGCCCTGACATAAGTGGTCACTATGGTTCCCCCCCACTATGAACCTCAAGGTGGCCTGCCAGAGTAATAGGTTGGATCCCCCATTATGCTCCTAGCCGGGAGGGATTTGTCAAGTCCACTGTCCCACAGAAACATTACCAGATACAGGGCTGTGTGTGAGCTCTGTTTGGCTGAATATCACA
The DNA here is from genome assembly GCF_029407905.1 of Bubalus kerabau. Taxonomy (NCBI): domain Eukaryota; kingdom Metazoa; phylum Chordata; class Mammalia; order Artiodactyla; family Bovidae; genus Bubalus; species Bubalus kerabau. The sequence goes on along the minus strand of NC_073625.1, from coordinate 7,123,596 downwards.
GTATGTGGAAAGGTTTTTGACCTTGAGCTTCCACTAAAACTGCTTTGAAATCTTGTTTACGTAGCATGATTCCACACATGTGAATTCTTAGCACAGCCGTTTGGGCCAAATATGCTGTCTGCCAGCCTATGAAACTTGACAAAATGTGCTGTCTGATGCTGAACACAGTATTGGCCTCCTGGTTAATGTACTTCAAGTCCTGGGTCTTTACTCTTTTTTTTTTTTTCCTACTTTTTTTGTCCCATCTATTTTTCTATAAGGTCAAAGCTGTTTACACATCCTGGGGAGAGGCTGTAGGATAAGGACGGACCCATCTTTCTGTAACTCCCTCCCTCCTGCCTGCATTCCTGGCCATCTTGCTGGCAGAATATTCCTTTATTCAATTTTACTAAGATGGAAGTTGTATTTAACTGGAGATGAGCTTCATCATTCTTCTCTTGTAAAGTTGTGCTTTCTTTTTAGGAAGTATGATTCCTTTATAGGCATTTCATTCAATTAAAAAGAAAGAGAAGATCGAACTTTTGGCAGCAACATCAAGTATTATGAACGAAATTAAAACACCCAAGCCAGTGCTCAAGCCTATTATGTGGATTTATGGTTCTCCTTTGAACTCTTTATAAATTCAGTGATTCTGAGTTTCAGTGACCCATGGGAAAAAAAAAAAAAAAAAAACACTTTCAAGAGGTGCTTTAATGTCCCAGACTCTTTTAAAGAAAACTGTAGAAATTCTACTGGTGTCTTGATGTGGTCAACTTATAGACAACTTACTTTGCTGGCATTGAATGGAAGGTTTTTGATGTTTCAGTCATTGATAGTCTGCTGTGACATATGATTTTCTTCACTTTATATATTATAGACCTAGATTTATCATGCCTGACATTTTGGTTTTGAACTATACACCTGGGTTTGCTTGGAGAAGAACATACTGGGGGTTCACCCATCACTCCCCCTCACAGTTCAGGAAGCGTGTGGAGGGAAGTACATTTGCAGAATGTAATCCTAGAAGCTGGGTCATCTGAGAAATCACTTTAGAATCTGATACCCTTTAAAAGGCGGGGGGTGGGGAGTGCTGCAGGGATGGAAAACCATATGTTAGGTGCACCGTGGGAATCTCAATCTTTCCCTCTTTGATTATGTAACTGTTTTGAAGCCACATGTTCCTCCAGCTGTTTCTCATCAGATTTGTTTTGTTCCCGTATAAACACATACACACAAAACAGAGCCATTTTCATGAAAAGAGAAATTATCTTTTTCCCTTAAAGTTTCTTTGATGATGAAATTCACGTAAAGCTCTGAATTATGAAAATGTGCCAGTGAAAGAATTCAGAAGAGAATTAGAACAGAAGGCAGTTTTGATTGTCTTTTGTCTCCCCTTTTCAAATGTGTTTCTTCATTCTTTTTACTCTCTATAAACCCTTATAGGAAAAGCCCAACTTTGAAATAATATTAGTAATCACGGTTTTTGGTTTCCGTCTCATGAGAGAAGATAAAACGGCAGAAAAATTGTGCTGATAACATCCAAACAGAGGAAAACTGGTTGTTTCGAGCGTGTTGGGACACCCTTGCTTCTTACTTGCTCTTACTCCTGTCTCAATTCTGAAAAGTTGCCTGGGTGCATGGTCCAGTGATTTATCTGACACATACCGACTTTGTATACAAAGCTGTCTTTGGTCTGGCCCAGCAAGTTCAAGAGCTGTAGCATTTCCAGAAGTTACAGCTTTACAAAGTGACAGAGCACAGTATAAAACATCTTATTATACCTTGCGTTTAATTTCATTTAAATAAGGACAGTAGCTTAGGTTTCTATAAAACTATACTTTTTAGTAACTTAGATTTCTGTAAGCTTTATAGAAGCTTATGTTTTATTTTATCCTCTCATTTAGCCTTCATAATTTATACCCCTTTAACCATGAATTTAGGGCTCAGGGGATTCTGACCCCATGTGAATAACTAAAATATGTGTCATGCAAAGAGGCCCATTCGCTATGGTGACGCATCCTACTACACCAGGAACCATGAGCTGGATAAAGGTAGGGTAACTTGCTAGACCAGCTCCAGTTAGCTCTGACCTCTGCGTTAATGCCTGTCCCTTTTGGCTTCTGACTTACAGGGTATATGGGGCCATAAAAAAGTAGATAAGAAAATAAGAAATAAGAAGATAAAAAGAAAAAATGGTGTCAAGTCTCATAGCCTGTAGATTTATGGTATTAAAGAAACCTTCCCTACCATGTTGTCCAAGCCTGACTTATGGACCCCACCCCTGATTCCCCACCTTTCTAGGATACTTCTAGTAATAAGGGGCACAGCCCCTTACAGGTAGCTTTTTTAGCAAGCTCATCTCCTGCATGGATATTCTGGTCCAAGCCACAAGACCCTCTTACCTGACAACTGAATCTTACAGGTCTTCCTGCCATCACTCTGGTCCTGCCCCAAGCTCCATTTGCCACATAGCAGCAGCAATCTTTTAAAGGGTCGTCAGGCCCCGTTATTCTTTGTGAGGTCAGGACTTTGTCTTGTTCATCCTCCACTGTGTTTCCCAGTGTTGTCACCCAGCAGGTATTCTATAAAATTAATGAGCTTAAAATTAATTAGTTATTAGAAAAATCTCCTTTACATTTCAAGACTGAATTTATGTGAGGGAGAAAGATGACACTAAGGTTCCATCCCCGAGTGTCTGGAAGAGTGATGGACGTGGGATGTGAGGAACCGAAGGAACATAGAGTGGATGGAATCTGATGTCACCACCCCACCCACTTACTCTGAGATACGGTTGGATGATGACCTCAAGTTCACAACCCGTGTGTCTGGGGTGGAATCTATGTCCTCTCATTTCCCTGCTTTTTGTTCTTTTCAGGACGTGACACCATCTCATCAGCAGGAAGTGAGGTTGGGGTACAAATGAAGGAAAGATGATGAATTCAGCTTTGAACATGCTGAGCTTGAAGTATTCCTGAAACATCCAATAGTTAGAAGTAATAACTGAAACTCAGAAATGAGCTCAGATACCTGATTGATTTTGTAATTGAAACTTATGGGAAAGGATAAGATTGCCAAGGTAGATAAGGAGAAAAAAGTCAGAAAAGGGAGAGAAGAAGGAAAGAAAAGTTAGCAAAGGTCATATGGAAGAAGTTTGCATAGGAAAAAGGGGCCACCTGGTCTCAGGAAGTGAAGGAAGAAAGAAGGTCAACAGAGGGAAGGTCAAGAAGGATGAGGCTGAGGCAGGAGGAGGGGCAGTTTCAGCAGTATGGGGTCAAAGGTTGGAGGTCCTGAGGATGAGGCCTTAGTGGTTAAGAGCACTGGAATTAAACTGCCTGGGTTGGCACCCAGACTTCAGCATTAACTGAAGGTCCTCAGGCAAGACTTTGAATCTCTCCAAGCCTTATTGCCTCATATATTAAATAGGGATAAAATTTTCTATCATATTAAAATACTATAAGAAATAAATGAAATAATCCACCATAAATTGTTTAACTCCATTCCTGATACATAGCATCTGCTCAATAAGTTTAGACATTATTTATTTTGGTACGAGTTTGGAATATAAAGGAGGATTAACTGAGTTCGGGAGACCTCTTAAGTGAACAAAATCCTGTAACAAAAGGAAGAAGAATCATAAATGTAGACATAGGACTTAGTGTTAGGGAAGAGAAGATAGACGTTGAGATAGGAGCACAACATGGGTGGTAGGGATGAGAAGAGAGATGGGTGTTTGGACAAACAGAAGGTCTTCCACTGTCGCCCTGTTGGATCGGCCCATGGCCTCAGTGAGTTGAGAGCTTGTGGGTGCCTCTTTCTCACAACACCACATGGGGCTGATAATTCCAACTTCCCGAACTTCTACACTTCAGTAAGCACTGCCAGGGCTCAGGATGGCACTCTGCAGACACCGTAAGAAAGGCTCTCCCAGAGGCCAGAACCCAACTGTGAATCAAGCTGCCTTTCACTCAGCACAGTCTTCAAGAATCTCAGGGCTGGAGGCATCTGAAAGGCTACCTGGCCCAAGGTCACCTGAATTCCCTCAGTGGTATCCCAGCGGGCAGTTACATATAAGCTGCATTTGAACAGCATCCTATTTGGTATGTTGCAAGCCAGACCTTTCTTTCTCAGGTTAGATTCTTCAGCACAGAAAGTTCTCCTGCTGATCTGCTGTAGACTTGGAATTGCCATTTTCAATCACCCCTTAGGCTTAAGGGACTGAAGGATTTTTTTGAACCGCAAATATGTAACCTGGATATGGAGACCCTGGTGATGCCTTTCTGTAAGGGTCCCTTGTCAGTCGCAGATGACTACTCCCAGGAGGAGCGAATCGAACGTGCGGTGGGAGAGCAGCGGATGGTAACATTGGAGGATGCTTAGCATCTGGGGATGTTAGAGATCGTGAGACAACTGCTGAAAAAAAGGCAACATGTAAGCACAGAGATTTCAGAGGAAGTTAAGTATTGAAGTCAGGTTCATGCTTTGTCTTACTCTGGCCTCAAGTAGACACTGGGGTGAGCTGTTCTTTAGGGGAGCCCAGGCCTGAGCATTCACTCCTTGCCCTCATGTAAAAGAGGACATTTCAATTACTGGCAATGAAGTGGTTCATCGAACCCATTTAGATAGACCCAGCCAGAGTGGGGCCAGATACCCAGGTGGCTCAGTGGTAAAGAATCTGCCTACCAATGCAGGAGACACAGGAGATGTGGGTTCTGTCCCTGAGTCAGGAAGGTCCCCTGGAGTAGGAAATGGAAACCCACTCCAGCATTTCTGTGTGGAAAATTCCACAGACAGAGGATGCTGGTGGGCTGCAGTCCATGGGGTCAGAAAGAGTCGGTCACGACTGAGCCACTGAACAAGTCAGGTCAAGAGATTCGTGGATCTGGTTTAAGCTAAGATAGCTGAAGGTGTTCTCAGTCTACCTTGAGGAGAAGACTTCAGCCCAGCCATATAATCTGACCTTGATCCAGATAGAGCCCAGCCCAGCACCCTGGGAGCTCAGCTAACTCTAAGCCTTGTGTTCCCTCACCTGTGAAATATCTTACCTGTTAGAATGCAGGGAGCTGAAGTAGAGGGCAATGGCAGTTCTTCTCATTTCTAAATTCCACGATCGTAGCTCAGCTGCTGGAGAGGTCATGGCAGGAGGCAGGTAGGAAAGGAACAGCGGCAGCTCCAGAATTTCAATCTAGAGCAGACCTGGGGCCCATCTGCTTGGTGGTTTGACAGTCTGGAGAGCTTGTTGTGTGTAATAGCTCCATCTGCATGGCAAGTGGCTGCTTTTACTTCAATGGCATAAGCATCAAGGGGAGATAGGAGAGGTTGACAAGCTGTCTGCAAACAACCACTTGTGCCGTTTTGGGAAATAGTCCTGGCAGGTGATGTGACCATTCCTCCCGCTCCCACTCGGGGTGAGCTCCATCCTGCACTCAGCTATCGGAAACCGAAAGGCTCAGCAGTGGCGTTTGAGCTTTGTCACTGCCGTCAGAAGATATTTCATTTTCATCAGAAAACTTTGGTTATCGTTATGTGCGTTAATTTTCTCTTCTGCCTGAGTGTATAACGTGAGTTGGTTAGGATTTGGCCAAGAGAAGAATAAAAGAGAGACTAGACAATTTGTTAAAAATAAGAAGGTGATAAAATTCAATGATGAAATTATGGCGGTTAAAGGAAAATGAATTGGTCTACTCCGGCCATAAGTACTTTGCTTTGATGTTTATCACACTAACATTAATACCAAACTCTGTGCATCTATTAATAGCAATTTTCATCTCCCCAGTGCTTTACCAACAACTAATTAATTAAGCTAACCTATTTTAATTGGTTGCCATGGTAGTGGAGATGCACAGAAATGGTTGTATCCATCAAATGCACTCTTAGTTCCTGAAATATAATTCAGCTGGGGCCGTTAGTGATCATTATGTGGCATTATAATGTGTTTAGAATGATAATCGCTACGTTAGTAATGAAAAGATTTGTACGTATACATAAATACGTACAAGCAAATATCCATAAAGATAATTTTTGTGTTTGTCACCTCTAAAATCTTTTCCTTTACTGAATCTGAGAGCCAAGCATGAGAATTTCATCTGTAATTATTGCTCTGTTTATACCTGATCTACTGTGTCTGTTCCTTGGTACCCATCCTGAGAAGATGGTCTTCTGGATGAAAGAGGCTTCCAACACTTTGCTGTTAAATAATAGTGAGGAGCAGAGTGATGGGGGAGGGCGGGGAGAGGACCGTCTCCACCTCCACGTGTCTAAGGTTGTTGGGGTGGAAGAGGTCTGGGGGCTTGTCCTCTGGGGTCCAGACCAGAGTGAGCAGTGGCGGCTGCAGGGAGCCGGTGTGACCTGGGGTTCCGCTGCACAGGGGTGGCATTGAATGCTCTGGGGCTGGACGGGACCTACATCCAGACCTCATCCCTGCTGTGGTGGGGGTGCCTGCTCTGAGCACGGGAGGGCCTGCACCGGGTCGTCTGGGGATGCCCAGCTACTGCACAGAGGCCTCTGCCTGGCACAGAATAAGCGGAGCGTGATCGTTTGCTCTGTATTAGTGGAGGACTTTTGTCTAAAGAGTGCTTAAAAATAGAAAGGGCTGCTTTGTGAAGCCGTGACTCACTTTTCTGTCTGCGGAAGTAATGAAGCAGAAACTGGATGACCACCTGTTAAAGCTGTTGTGTAAGGGCTTCCTGCCTTGAGGGTGAGGTTGAAATAGATGATTTCCAGGTCCACGATGCCGTGAATCTGGGGAGGAGGGGAAGGAGGAGCGACTTCGATTTCCATCCTTCAGCCTTCGCTGTGCTGGATTCTCGCTGTGATGGGACATCTGGGGGAACCTATGTTTGTGACACAGTCGTCAATATTAGTGGTGAAACGGCATCACGTGGAGCAGCCCCCCTCTCAGGCTTTTGCCCTGAGTTGGCCTTAATTCCAGGAAAAAACAGTCACTAATTTTGACTGTCTAGTCTCAGCCAAGTTTTCCTTTGAGACCTCTTAGGTCCTTTTCAAATGGAGATTTTTTTTTCCAGTTTCCTTATGCCTTTGGCTCATGTGTTCTAACGTTGCATTATTTCCTTATGCATATTGTTGTCTGTCTATAGTCACATTTCTCTAAATATTTATTTCTATCGTCACCTTGTCCTTTAACTCATCAGCGAGCAGGCAGTGAACCAGTCTAGTTTTCACCAGCGTGGACTCTTTCTCGTTTTTCTTTCTTTCTCTCTGACAACACTGTACGGTGACAGCTCCGGCCTAGTTGCTAAATGTGTGCAGAGAGCTGCCGGAATCCGCACAGTCACAGGCTGGTGTGTGGGGCCTGGTGTCAGGGCCATCTGGACCACTCGGAGACTGCCGCTCCTGCGAGTGTGGCTGTGGAGGCAGGCTGAGAAGGCGGGGACGGACTGAGAGCCTTAGAGCGAGGCTGCGGGGAGCCTGGGGAAAAGGAAAGAGAAAATGACTCCTGGGGAGGTCGCAAAGGCCAGTGTGCAGGGCTGGGTGTGAGCAGCGCAGGTGGAGAAAGGAGACGGAAGGAGGAGGGCAAGAAAAAGGAGAGTTAAGATCTGTCCTGGTTCTCACTGTTAAGCCCTGCATCTACACAGATCCTTCAAATGAAATAGAAACACTACTCCTTACAGGAAATAGAAATTAAGCTTTGAAAAATGAAATGTATTCTAAAAGAGAAAAGAAAGACATTCTTTTATAGATAGCCATTCTAGAATTGATTGTTTATTATAGAAGTCCTGTAACAGCATCTGCAGCATAAACTAGTATGGGAGCTTTCTTTTTTAAAAAAATAATTATTTATTCATTTATTTGGCTTTACCCGGTCTTAGTTGCAGCTATATCTTCTGTCTTTGTTGCAGCACGTCGGATGTTTTGTTGAGGCATGTGGGATCTAGTTTCCTGACCAGGGATTGAACCCAGGCCCTGAGCATTGGGAGTGTGGGGTCTTAGCCGCTGGACTACCAGGGAAGTCCCAATAAAACACAAAGAAAAAAAAATTAAACAAGAAATCTATCTCATATCCAAAAATATGATGATTGTGTGTCTCTATTAAATAACTTTTAAAAATAACATAAGAAATCTTCTTGTCTGAATAAAATAGATTTGAAGATAAGTCCTGTTGTTCTGTTTGTGTGTGACATCAGCATGACATTTTTACCAAATTACAAATTTTAGAGCACTAAAATCTTGCTCCTTCTTAATGTTAAAAGTTGCAGAAGTTCTTTAACTAGAATATTTGCATATTCAACTTATATTCACAACAAAACGAGAAGCGAGTTCTACAGTCTGACATTAATGTTGAATATCCATCGATTACAAATTACTAATACTTTTTTTGGAAATATTTTTCAGCTGAAAAAGATCAGTAGCAGGTTAATGTATCTTATATTACAAAAGAAATCAACTTGGCTTTCAATTTTGCCTATAAGTATTATGTTTAACAAAGAAACATAAAGGATAGATAAAGCCACATCTCATTTCTGATGTGTGTGGGTTTGGGGTTCGTGTAAGAAGTTGAAATGTTGATTTTTTTTTTTTTTTTTAAGAAAATCAAATTGCTCTACAAATCTGAAAAGCATTTTATGTGTAACTCATTTGACAAGTGAAGACAGTGGCTGGAGTGAAAGGCCCAGACAGGACCCACTGGCCCCAGGTTGGCCTCCTCCAGCGGTCCCCTCCCCCAGGGGTCTGGTGGCCTTTGCATCCATCCCCAAGTCATGCTGAGTGGCAGGAAGCCCCCCTAGAAGGTGACCACTGCTCCAAAACAGAGCAGATCGTGGGCTGTGTCCACCTAGGACATTAGGAGAGTAAAATACTATGATGACTGTCCTCAAGCAAGTGTCTTGCAACCTGTGCCAAGAGTGAGAAGGATCTCCTCATCTGTAAGGTGAAGAGGTTGGTTTAGACCATTTCTAGTGTTTCTCTGGGTCCCGTCTATGAAGCTGAGACTTCTGCTCATGGTTTTATTTCCACTCCTATTTAGTTAACATGCAAAAAAAAAATCTATCATCAGAGTGTTACCCACATTCCTCAGAGGTAGCACCCAACTGCACTAAGGTAAGTCTAATATACTTACTCTTAAGAAACTTTCATCCTCAGTCTCCAAATTGGAGAGCTTTTCAGCCCATTTGCCTGTCAGGAGAGAATACCCCCACCCACCTATGTGTTTGGTACATAGTCAGCTGGTTCTTTTAAAAATTCATTTATTTGGCTGTGCTGGACCTTCGTTGCCACACAAGACCTTTCTCCAGCTGTGGTGGGCGGGAGTCATTTCCCTGTCGTGCCCCACCGGCTCTTGGCACACAGGCTCAGTGGTCGTGGCACACGGGCTTAGGTGCTCCTGGGCATGTGGGATCTTCCCAGACCAGAGATCAAACCCATGTCCCCTCCATTGGCAGGCAGATTCTCATGCACTGGACCACCAGAGAAATCCAGTACTTTTTTAGCTTGTTCTTAACTTTGCTATGTCAAAAAGCAAAGGTCAACTCAGCAGAGTCTAAAAGAATGACTTGAAATTTGTTGTATTATTATTCTGTTTGCTGCAGTGCTTTTTCTCCAAGAAGTAGTACAAAAATGTGACTAAGTTGATTGCTGATTTGGGGATACATGATTCACATATCTTTGAACAGCGGAATTCTCTTCCAGGTTTTAAAATAACATGCCTATTACTGATACTTGATTGTCTGTAGTCTGAGGTAGGTGTAAGTGATGTTCCTTGTGTAACAGAATAATCCATACATTTCAATAGCTTAATAAGATACAAGTTTATTCCTCACTTACTTCACAGAATGCGTGTTCAAAGTTCTGCTTGCTCTGAGCATTGATGACTCTCCAGAAAACAGGAAGAAGAACATGGAAAGTGTCCTGGAGATTTTAGGTGCTGGGGCTGGAAATGGGCATTCCATTGACCCGAACTAGTAATACGCCCCACGTGCTGGGAAATGCAGCCTACCTACCGTGCCCAGGAGGAGATCAAAATGGCCTGGCAAATGCACAGAAAGGCTTCTGCCATATATTCTATGGTGATGAGCCATGCTTAGCAGGGAGCTGAAGAGGAGAGACTGGAGGGAGAAGCCGCCCATCCAGGTACATTTTCCTAACAGACGCTAGGACTGTCCTCAGGGATCGTGATAGTGGCCATGTTGAGCTTCTTCTGTCTCAGTGATTCAGAAATGAAAGGGTGGTAGAAGAGTAGAAACTAAGTCGATATGGCAGTAGAGAAGAAGAATGCCCAGTTGGGAGAAGATGCGTTATTCTTCCATGTATGTGTGTATTGGAGTATCTGTAGAACCTGGAGGTATTATCTGCCAGTCCCCAGATCTTTTCTGGATGTACCATATCTTTTCCATAGTCTAGAGTTGCTTATAATCTACTCTATTTTCTTTCCCATTAGCTTAAGCTCTTTCTAGGCTACAACCTTAAGAAGCTAGAAGCAGAAAATCAAAGTAATACGAAGGAAGCAAAAACATGGAAATAATATAAGAACAGATATCAATAAAATAGAAAACAGGAAAACAATATAGACAATCCATGAAACAAAAAGTTGATTCTTTAAGAAGATCGGTAAAATTGACAAGCCTCTAGCTAAACTGATGAGGAAAAAGTAAGGAAGACACAAATGATCAGCATCAAGAGCAAAAGCAAGTGCATCAGTAGAGATCATAAAGACACTGAAGGATAATAAGGAAATACTATGGAAGGCTTGTACAGTGTCACGAACCTCAGTCCATAGTTCATCAGGCACTCTATCAGATCTAGTCCCTTAAATCTATTTCTCACTTCTGCTGGATCATGGAAAAAGCAAGAGAGTTCCAGAAAAACATCGATTTCTGCTTTATTGACTATGCCAAAGCCTTTGACTGTGTGGATCACAATAAACTATGGAAAATTCTGAAAGAGATGGGAATACCAGACCACCTGACCTGCCTCTTGAGAAACCTATATGCAGGTCAGGAAGTAACAGTTAGAACTGGACATGGAACAACAGACTGGTTCCAAAGAGGAAAAGGAGGACATCAAGGCTGTATATTGTCACTCTGCTTATTTAACCTCTATGCAGAGTACATCATGAGAAACGCTGGGCTGGAAGAAGCACAAGCTGGAATCAAGATTGCTGAGAGAAATATCAATAACCTCAGATATGCAGATGACACCACCCTTATGGCAGAAAGTGAAGAGGAACTAAAGAGCCTCTTGGTGAAAGTGAAAGTGGAGAGTGAAAAAGTTGGCTTAAAGGTCAACATTCAGAAGACTAAGATCATGGCATCTGGTCCCATCACTTCATGGGAAATAGATGGGGAAACAGTGGAAACAGTGTCAGACTTTATTTTTTTGGGCTCCAGAATCACTGCAGATGGTGACTGCAGCCATGAAATTAAAAGACGCTTACTCCTTGGAAGGAAAGTTATGACCAACCTAGATAGCATATTCAAAAGCACAGACATTACTTTGCCAACAAAGGTCCGTCTAGTCAAGGCTATGGTTTTTCCAGTGATCATGTATGGATGTGAGAGTTGGACTGTGAAGAAAGCTGAGCACCGAAGAATTGATGCTTTTGAACTGTGGTGTTGGAGAAGACTCTTGAGAGTCCCTTGGACTCAAGGAGATCCAACCAGTCCATCCTAAAGCAGATCAGCCCTGGGATTTCTTTGGAAGGAATGATGCTAAAGCTGAAACTCCAGTACTTTGGCCACCTCATGCGAAGAGTTGACTCATTGGAAAAGACTCTGATGCTGGGAGGGATTGGGGGCAGGAGTAGAAGGGGACGACAGAGGATGAGATGGCTGGATGGCATCACCGACTCGATGGACGTGAGTTTGAGTGAACTCCGGGAGTTGGTGATGGACAGGGAGGCCTGGTGTGCTGCAATTCATGGGGTCACAAAGAGTCGGACACGACTGAGTGACTGAACTGAACTGAACTGAATGGAATGCTTTATCCCAATAATTTTGACAACATAGATGAAATGAACAAATTCTTCAGAAGCTCACTCAAGCAGAAATAGATAACCTGAATAATTGCATATATGTGTATATTTTATGTCTTATTACTGCATATACTTATATATGTATTTTTAAAGAAATTTCATTTGTAATTAAAAACCTTCTCACAAGAAAACTGCAAGTCCAAAGGACATCAAGGGTAAATTTACCAAACAGTTAAGGAAGAAACAGTACTGATTCTACACAAACTCTTCTAGGAAGTAGGAGAGGAGAAAAAGTTTTCCAGCTCATTTTATGAGGTCAGCATTACTTTAATATTAAAACTGGAAAGATATATCACAAGGAAAGAAACCATAGACATAAGCATAGGTACAAACATTGTAAAAATAATTACCAAATTGAATCCAGCAACATGTAAAAGGAATGATTGTTATGAACTGAATTATGTCCTCCACCCCCCAAATCATATGTTGGAGCCCTAATCCCTCAATTCAGTTCAGCTTAGTTGTGTCTGACTGTTTGTGACCCCATGGACTGTAGCACACCAGGCTTTGGGCTTCGCTGATAGCTCAGTTGACAAAGAATCCCTTTACCAAGGGAAAGGATACCCACTCCAGTATTCTGGCCTGGAGTTTATATACAGTCCATCGGTTTGCACAGAGTTGGACATGACTGAGCGACTTTCATTCACTCCTAATCCATCAGTGTGACTATACGGAGGTGATTAGGGTTAAGTGAGGTTATCAGGATGCGGTCTAATCCCCTGTATGGAGGGGACTTCATGGAGGTGATTAAGGTTAAGTGAGGTCATCTGGATGGGGTCTAATCCAGGGGGACTGGTGTTCTTATAGCAGAAGATACCAGAGATGTGTGCACGCAGAAGAAAGGCCATGTGAGGTCACAGAGGGAATAACTACCTGCAGGCCAGGAAGAGAGGTCTTATTGGAAACCATCCTTGCTGGGACCACGTTGTTGGACTTCTAGCCTCCAGAACTGAGAGAAAATAAATTTCTGTTTTTTAAGCCTCAAAGTCTGTAGTATTCTGTTATGGCTGCTTTAGCAGGCTAATACAATAATATATCATGATCAAATGAGGTTTACCTCAGGAATATAAAATTGGTTTAACATTTGAAAATCAACCAATGTAATTTACCAAAACTACAGCATAAGAAAGAAAAATTATATGAAATCTCAATAGATGCAAAAGGAACATTTGACAAAATTCAACACTCATTCCTTATAAAACAAAACAAAAACCAACCAAACAAGAAGAAAACCTCTCTACATACTAGGAATAGAAGGGAATGTTTCTCAACATGCTAAAAGGCATCTACCAAAAACTTACAGTTAACTTCATACTTAATAGGGGATGACTAGATGCTTCTCCCTTGGACCAGAAGCTAGGCAAGGATATCTGTCTTTATCAGTTCTATTCAATACAATACTAAAATTCTGACCAATGCAATAAAGCAATAAGTAAAACTGTCTTTATTCACAAATGAAATGATCAGCTATGTAGAAAATCATAAGAAATTTGTTTAAAAACTAGTAGAATAAATTAGGTCACAGTAAGAATTAGCAAGGTCATAGGATTCAAGATCAATACACAAAAGTAAAATTTATTTCTTTATATTATGAAATTTGAAAGTATAAAAAGATAGTAACATTTAGAATAATATCAAAAAGCATGAAACACTTCTGTACAGAACTTAATAAAATATGTGCAAGTTCTATACACTGTAAACAGCATAACTTTGCTGAAAAAAAATCAAGAGACTAAATAAATAAAAGGATATAATCCACGTGTTTATGTTTCAGAAGACTAGATGTTGAGATTGTCAGTACTCTCCAAACTTACCTATAGAGTCAGTACAATCCCAACTGAAATCCTAGTAGGCATTTGAAAAGAAACATTACTTTGCTGACAAAGGTCTGTATAGTCAAAGCTATGGTTTGTCCAGTAATCATATATGAATGTGAGAGTTGGATCAGAAAGAAGGCTGAGCACTGAAGAATTGATGCTTTTGAACTGTGGTGTTGGAGAAGACTCTAGAGAGTCCCTTGGACTGCAAGCAGATCCAACCAGTCCATCCTAAAGGAAGTCAGTCCTGGATACTCATTGGAAGGACTGATGCTGAAGCTCCAATACTTTGGCCACCTGATGCAAAGAACGGACTCATTAGAAAAGACCCTGATATTGGGAAAGATAGAAGGCAGGAGGAGAAGGGGACGACTGAAGGCAAGATGGTTCGATAGCATCACCGACTGAATGGACATGAGTTTGAGCAAGCTCAGGAGATGGTGAAGGACAGGGAAGACTGGCATGCTGCAGTCCATGGGTCACAAAGAGTTGGACACGACTTAGCAACTGAACAGCAAAATATACATCAATAAAGCCAATTTTGAAGGAAAAAAACAAAAACAAAAACCCTTTTCTCCAGGGTTACTGCCTATGGATTTATATGAATAACTAGACCAAAATAGCTCTGCTCACAGGACTCAGAAATGAAGTGATTTAAAAAGAGCCACTGCCAGAATTCACCCCTAAGACTTTGTCACCTCTTGCAGGTAATTAGGCAGGTATGTCCAGAATGAGTCTTTAGTAGGAAATAGAACGGGTAGATTTCTCATCCTTCATAAACACGGTTACAGAAATTTTCAAATGTCGGAGTGTATAAAGCTGGGGTTTTGTGATGAGAGTTCTGTCAGAAGTCCTCGTACCTGCTTTGTTGACAGTGTTCACCAACACTTCCCTCTGTAGAGCCACTGAAATCAAAGGACTCCCTAAACACACGCTAGTCCCTCCCAGGATGAGGAGAGAGAATTCATCTTGCGCGTTCAGGGAGCATTTGACGGGCACCTCCTCTATGCTGGGCACCGTGCAGTGGGCAGGATGCAAAAAGGAAGTAAATAAAGGAGTGCTCTCTGCACCTGATGGGTAGTCTGGTCTGGGTTTCTTGGGGTCACAATTCAGAACATTTACAGATCCAGCTTCTGGGATCTGCCATTATCACTAAAAGCCTGCCAGAAGGCTTGTGAGAACTGTGACGATAGAGACTGCTTTTGAACGCCAGGGCGGTTTTGCCGTTCTTCTTTTTGACTGTGCTGAGTCTTCCTCACTGCGTGCAGGCTCTCTCTTGGTGAGGAGCACGCTCTCTAGGTGCATCGGCTTCAGGAGTTGGGCACGTGGGCTCAGTAGATGTGCTGCATTGACTTAGTGCCCTCGGCATGTGGCATGTGTGATCTTTCTGGACTGGGGATCTAAGCCGTGTCCCCTGCGTTGGCAGGTGGATTCTCGCCCACTGGACCACCAGGGAAGCTTGCCAGGACACTTTTACAAATGTGAACACATGCAGGCGTCAGTAATTTCCATAGGTCATTTCTACTCTGGAATAGTACTACATGTGAAGTGCTTATTTCAGCAAAGTAGTTTTTATGTGGAATCTCCCTTCAATAAAAACACTGCTTTTGCAACAATTCCTTTTCACTGGAATAATCCTGAAGAAATAATTTGTTTTTTTAGGGAAGTGGGGACTTTTTCCCAAACATTTTCAGTAATTATTTGGATGGTAAAGCATTTGCTAGTGGAGTAGGAGGATGCAAATAGGTTTGCAAGTGTGAAATAGAAAAGCAGCTGTACCTATGTACCTAAGTTTTTGTTCTTGATGGTTGAGTCAGTACTTGGTACTATACAACAAGCTTTATAGTTTCAGAAAATCAAACCAGGGCAATCATATGGTATTGTTAGGGAACTGTTGACTGAAACCACCCACCTTGGCCAGGCATGATAATAACCACTTGCACGAGTTGTCTCACAAAAGGAGGTCTTAATAGGGAACACGGTGCTGCCACCTAAAACTAACCAGGAGAATTTGGGAGGGGCTGAAAGGAGCGAGGAGATGCCAGCCCATATGTCCCATCAATTTCCCAGAACCCCTCATGCTGGAAACCATCTTGCTGAGAGATGCATGTGCCATCAGGAAGGACCCTGAGTCAGACCAAATATGGGCACAAGCAAGATGAGTGGCCAGAGGCAACCCCCAAAGCTAGAAACCCCGTCACCGTCAACCCCGAGAGACTGTGAGCCACATGGCGGAGCAGTCCTCCTGGGTTCCCTTACCCTGCGGCTTTCTGCCTGGGCGCCCCTTTCCAAAACACTCTTTTGCTTTGTCATCATGTTTCTCCTCGGACAGTTCATTTCTGGCATCAGACAAGAGCTCACTCCTGGGTCCCCCTTCCAGTTACAGCATCTTTGGATCAAACTTTGGCTTGTCATTTATTCAATGCCTCCTATATGCCAAACCCCGTGTGAGGCAGGGCTGTCCAACAGAACTCTGAGATGGTGAAAATGTTCTAGGTCTGCTGTCTAACTATAGTGGTCAGGCTCAGAAGCTGGGTTTTAATTTAGTGGAATTCCTTTCACATTTAAGTGGCTACACGTGGCTAGTATTCATCAAATTGGACAGGACAGGAATGAGGAACAGGTCATATGAAATGTTGCAATATTCCCAGTGCAGTTGTGGTGGGTTGGGCGAGGTGTGGATGGAGGGATTTTTCAGTTCTTTCTGTCCACAAGGGACCCAGTCTTTCAGAATCATCACCTTGAAACATGTGAACCTACGATGGAGGTGATTGAAAGCTATATCCAGAGATACAATACGTAAAGTATATACTTAAATGTCCATGTAAGTATCTGTACTCATGTATTTATAGCAAGGAAAAAAGGCTTTGACTCTTTCAAGAAGTGCAAGGATATGATAGGTAGAATGGGGCTTTTTCTGTCTCAGGTTCTATACTGAGGTGTGAACGCATTAGATATGAAAGTGGGTCAAAGTAGATGTGAAACAGACCTCCACCCCATGTGCAGAGTTCTCAGGAGATGGTTCTGGGATCCTGCCCCACAATCTTGGATCCCACAGTCAGATCAAAGCTATAAAAGGAAGTGAGTGTGAGGAGATTGGGCTTTCCTGGTGGCTCAGATGGTAAAGAGTCCGCCTGCCATGCAGGATACCCAGGTTCGATGCTTGGGTTGGAAAGATCCCTAGAGAAGAGCATGGCTACCCACCCCAGTATTCTTGCCTGGAGAATCCCATGGACAGAGGAGCCTGGCAGGCTACAGCCCCTGGGTTGCAGAGTTGGACACGACTGAGGGATTAACAGGAATGCTATGAAGAGACTGGGAGCAGATGGTGACTTGAGTTGTCGCCTGCTTCTATTCCCCTTTAGGGGAAGGTGGAAGGTTCTACTGTGACCCCAAGCCTAGTGAAGGGACTCCAAAGGGACCCACTGGAGAAATTTGAAACTGTCCCCTGTAGCTGGAAAGCGCTAAGGATGGTGGTCTCACTCAGACCGGAAAGCTCATGGAGACTGTTGCCCCCCGGGAAACTCGGTGTGAGGGAGAGCTGAGTGCTCTGGGGGCAGGGCGTGAGGCCCCCTGCTCTGTGGTTGGGGTTAGCTTGAGCTTCCAGAGTTGCTGAGCAGGGGCCACGAGTCTTCTCATGGACCAGACATGGTCCACATGCGAGAGAGCTGGCATGGGGTCAGCCTTCTTGGGGTCTCTCCAGTGGGGTGGGCTGGAGCATCTCAGGAAGAAGAGGAGGTGTCCTGGAGGTACCCAGAGCTGATGAACAGGAGCAGAGCTTGTCACCCACTGTCTCCTTCCAGAGCATGCTTGCAGTTGAGCAGCAAAGAAGATCTGGTGCCAGGCGAAGTCTGGGCACTCTCCGACAGGACCCTTTAATTACTAAATCAACCCTGTGTCTAGAGTGAGCTGGACGATTTCTGGGCCTGCCAAGTTTTCATTTAATGGAAGAGAAGAGTGTCTCCCACCGAATGAAACAATTGTGGAGGACAGTTCTGGTCACACCAGGATGGAACTTATTCAACAACCTGGTTTTAATGTGAATATTGATTCCATTAGCTTTTCCTTGTTATAATTCCTAGAAGGTGTGGTTGGTAGTTCTTTTCTTTTGTAACAAAAAATAAATTAATTACAAAATAACTAATAATTAATTTCTATCAGCCTGGAAACCTCTGTATGAATCAAGTATCTTTTTAGTGAATTCTAGAGGTAATTATTTTTGTACAAAAATAGCAAATATTAATTAACTAGGTCAGGTATAACAAATTAGCTTGAGACAAGGTGAGAAACTGCTAGAACTATAGGTATAAACACTCTTTTCCATTTTTCTTGAAAATGATGGAATGGGCATGGTGATAAAAAAGAGAAGTGATGATTGCAGGGTGCAGGGCATGAAGACAGAGAAACTACTCATTGAAAACTTAAGAGAGGAAAAAGTTTCATGTAAAAATTACCTGAAAATATTCCTTTGAAGAACATCTATTTGCTTTCCTCCTACTTTGTCAGCCTCCTCTGCTGGATCTTAGTCATCTCTCTAATTTCTTAGCTTTGCATTGGACTCTCCTCTTTTCTCTCTACCAGTCCACTCCTTTGGTAATCTCTTCCGGTTTCATGGATGTAGATACCATTTCTACTCTAACTTGCAAATCGCTCCAGCACCAAGCTCTTCCCTGAATTCCGATCTCCCGCTGTTTATGCAGCACTGCTGCTGGATGTCAGTCTAAAAGGTGCCTGTAACTCACCCTGTCCAGAGCTGAGGGCTGACCTCCCCTGCCCAGTCCGGCTCCCCCTATAGTCTTCCCAGCTCACTTCACCAAATCCATCTGTTGAGCAGTTCTCTCCCAAATCCTTGTTGTCATCCTTGGCTCTCTTTCTCTTCCACCCTCCGTCTATCAACCAGTCCTGTCAGCCCAGCTTTCAAAAGATGACAGATTCTGAACATTTCTCATCACCTCCTCTGCTTCCACCCTGGCCTCTGCCACCCTCATCGACTTGAATTGTTGTGTTAGCCTCCTAATTCTTTTCCCTGTTTCCAATGCCCCATATAAGATAATTCTTGTTGTTCAGTTGCTAAGTCGACTCTGACCCTTTGTGACCCTTTGTGACCCCATGGACTGCAGCACGCCAGGCTTCCCTGTCCTTCACTATCTCCCCGAGTTTGCTCAGATTCATGCACATTGACTCGATGATGCCATCCAATCATCTCATCCTCTTTTGCCCACTTCTCCTCCTGCCTTCAATCTTTCCCAGCATCAGGGTATTTAATGAGTTGGCTCTTTGTATCAGGCGGTAAAAGTATTGGAGCTTCAGCTTCTGCAGGCATGAGTCCTTCTAATGAATATTCAGGGTTGATTTCCTTTAGGATGGACTGGTTTATTTCCTTGCAGTCCAATGGACTCTCAAGAGTCTTCTTCAACACCACAGTTTGAAAGCATCAGTTCTTTGGCACTCAGCTTTCTTTACGGTCCAACTCTCACATCTGGACGTGACTACTGGAAAAACCATAGCTTTAACTATGTGGACCTTTGTCGGCAAAGTGATGTCTCTGCTTTTTAAAACGCTGTCTTGGTTTGGTAATCCTGGTAAAACACAAATCAGATCGCACTGCTCCTCTGCTCAAAAGCTTCTAAAGTCAGTTGAAAGCCCAGATCCTCACAGTGGCCCATGAGACCGCACATATCACACCTCCCGCCACCACCTGTCACTCACACAGCGATTGGCGCACTGACATCGTTGCGGTGGTCTCTGCACCGGCAGTTTATCCCCCATCTACAAGGCTGGCACGCTGGCCTCCTTGTCCTCACTGAGACTTCCCTTTCTCAGCATGGATAGCCTTCCCCTAACACCCTTTGCAACCATCCACTCCCCACACCCACGCTCCTTACCCCTCGTTGCTCTTGATTGTTTTATTGTTCTCTAAAACGCTTATCACCATGTAATGTCCTATAAATATTAACTTACCTTACTTATTTTCTGTCTTTTTCAAACTCATGAGACTGTAAGCTCAGTGAGGACAGCAGTGTTTCATTTACTGCTAAAGTCCATGAACTATACCTAGTATAGTACACAGTAGATGTTCCAGAAATACTGGTCATATGAATGAATAAAGAATAGCTGTCCATGAGAAAGATAATAAAAAATAAGCTGAAATGTTTGTGTTTCTTTATTTGTGGTTCTTCTTCTTCTCAGATATAGCTGACCTATTTGGATCCTGGGGAAAAGGTGAACTGGGTCCAGCCTGTGAGCTAACATTTCTGTGCAGGCACCACAGGGGGTCCATGTCACTTTCCCCTTGACTGTCCTCAGATTCCCTGCTCTCTGAAACCACCAACACAGACAGACTGCATTTGTGTTCTTTGCTTCTTGTCTGCCAACCCTCTTATCCACCCAGCATCCATTCAGTATTCATTAGAGTCAAATGCTCGGTGAATTTTGCCCTAGACATACCCTCTTAGTTTTACCTTGGGCTACTAAAATTCAAGGACAACATGATTGTAGGTTGTGTATTTGAGATGAATATTTGTTGTGTATGTGTAATTGAATAGTACATAAATAACTGGATAGTCTATCTTGGATAATGGCAAATTTCAACTCAAAAGTTATTCACTGAGCCTTTACTATGGACCAGACACAGTGCTAGAAACTAGGAATTTGACAGTAAACAAGATAATGTTCTTCAACCTAACATATCCGTTATAGGTATACAATTGATATATCATTAATGTGTAAGATGTCTTTTACTTGAAAATACTGTAGAGGTTAGAGTTGTTTCTATATTTCAAATAAAAACAAAAAAAAATGCATGTTCTAAGACTCTTATTGTTTGAGAATTCAAGTAATAAAGAAGAGTGAACCATAGATCACAATGAAAAATTTTCTTTTGACATGAAATAACTGACATCTAGGAAATGAAAAAACACAATAATATTAATAAAAATGGATTTAAGGGCACTTAATGTTAATCATTGCCTAAAAAACTTGAAATGTCCCCAAATCCTACAGTTCACATATGAAATAAATGTGAGATGTTTTCTTAAATTTGACAACATACTAAAATCGTGCATGTTATTTTCAGTAATGAATGTGAGACAGGAACTTTTAAAATGTAAAATAAAAAAACCCCAACGATGTTTGATCAACTATGCTGGAGAAAATTCTTATTTTACCCATAGGAAATGTTGTTATAGGATTATTCTACTACTTCACACCCACTAGAATGACTATAATCAAATACAGACAATAATCAGTGTTGGCTTAGGATGCGGAGAACTTGGAACCCTCATACATGGGAATATGAGATGGTGCAGCCACTGTGATGCACAGTTTGGCACTAAAATTAAACAGTTATATATGACCTATGAATTCTACGCAAGAGAAATATAACATCCATACAAAAACTTGCACAGGAGTGTTTATAGCAGCAGTGTTCATGAAAGCCAAAAAGTAGAACAACACAAATGTTCATCAGCTGATGGATGGGTAAGTAAAATGTGGCCTAGCCTTATGGTGAAATATTATGTGGCAACAAAAGGAGTGAAGTTCTGATATATGCTGATCATGGATGAGCACTGAAAATGTTAGGCTAAGTGAAAGAAATCACTCCCGAAAAGACCACGTAGTGCATGATTCCATTTACATGAAAGGTCCAGAAAGATGCAAGTCCATACAGATAGAAAGAAGCTTAGTGGTTGTGTGGGGCTGAGGGGATTAAAAGAAAAGAGCAGTGACTGCTAAGCATATAGCATTCTTTCTGGGGTGATAAAATTTTTATAAAACGGATTGTGCAACTCTGTGAATATACTAAAAGACATTGAACTGTACGGTTTAGGTGGGTGAGGTGTATGAGTTACATCTCAATAAAACTGCTAAAAAAAATTCATTCCAAAGAAATGATTAAGAGTATGCAGCCAAAACACACGGGGGAAAAGTACTGCAAAGGTATTTTAGGAAGTTAATTAATAAAAATCTGTGATTTTTCTGGATTTGGTGGTGTGTGTGGAACTTGTCAAGTTTTAGAAATTTGCATTGAAGTTTGTTTCCATTCTAAACAGGTCTTCATTCTTGTACCAAGAAAAAAGAAAGAAAGAAAAAATATTATACAATCTGATACTTCAAACTGGTCTTCAGAAATAGTGGGGATTAACTGTATGCATGAATCATGCATGAGAGAATTTCAATTTCCTTTTCATTTCTTCTTTTGGCCTCCAGTAACTCATGCCTGGCCTGTTATCTTTTCTCTTTGCATAATACACCGCAGGGCTCATGGGCAGAGTTGGTGGAGGAAGACAACATGGGGTAACGACAGAGCAGCCCCCGCCTCTTTCCTGCTGCTCCCTGGCTGGGTGCCTCCTTCTACTTTTACAAGGTGGATGTTTGTGTATTCTAACAATGAACTTGAGCACAACTGTGAAACTTTGAGTTGGGTGGGATCTCTCGGGGCTAGAGTAGTGGAAATGGGAATTCATACTTTATTTCCAATCAACTCAGAAGTGGCAACACTGGCTAATTTGTGCTGATCAGAATCTTCAACCATTATGTCTTTGATCATTTAAGGTGGGAGAAACGAATGATTATTTAATAGACGTGATCAGCTTTGTAAGTAAGATCTTAAAACATGTTGGATTCAGGGAGGAAAAAAGTTTCCTTTGTGATGACAATGTTTCTGTTGCTTAACTTTGGAAATGCCTCTTTTAAAATATAATTTCATTAATTATTTTCGGCTATGCTGGGTCTTCACTGCTGCATGGACTTTTCTCTAGTTGTGGAGCCGTGGTGTGCGGGCTTCTCATCATGGTGGCTTCTGCCGTTGCAGAGCACAGTCCCCAGGGCGAACGGGCTTCAGTAGCTGTGGAGCGAGGGCTCAGTAGTTGTGGCTCCTCAGCTTTAGAGCGCAGACTCAATAGCTGAGGCCCATGGGCTCAGTTGTTCCGCAGCACGTGGGCTCTTCCTGGATCAGTCAAACCCACATCTCCTGCATTGGCAGGTGGATTATTTACCACTGAGCCACCAGGGATGCCCTGAAATGCCTCTTTCTTTAACATTTACCGTGGACCAGGAACTTTACATAACTTGTCATGCTAATAATTCTTCATGTTATTATCACCCTCTTTCTATAATCGAGGAAACAGTCTCTGATTATGTGTGTCTATCCCCAGTTCCCTTAACTAGTAAATTCCTGCAAATCTATGTCTGCTCTGCCTTTTCTATGAAGTTATGTCTGTGTATAGTTGGTATGATTTTACATTCAGCTCAAAATGCTGACCTTCTTCCATTTATGAGTGTTGGTTGATTTTCCAGGTAAAGGCCACCAGGTCAGTGCTCATGCCCCAGGTAGCAACTGCATTTCTTACTTGGTTTTACATCTGATTGTTTGCCAACAAAATCATCAGACCTCGAGGTTCAAGGAAGGTGGGAGTTTATTGAGAATAGGCACACAGGTACTGTCTTCTTTGTGTCATTCTGTAAGAGGGGGGATCCGTAAGGGAGAAATACGCCCAAGTAAGTGAAAGCCGCTCAGTCGTGTCCAACTCTTTGCGACCCCATGGACTATACAGTCCATGGAATTCTCCAGGCCAGAATACTGGAGTCGATAGCCGTTCCCTTCTCCAGGGGATCTTCCCAACCCAGGGATCGAACCCAGGTCTCCCGCATTACAGGCGGAACCTACACATCTGATCAAACTTCTTCCCTGGCAGGGGAGCATGGACTAAGATCATTTTCAGACGCTGGAATGGATCTGTAAAAATGCATACACCCCCTCATTCTGGTTCCGCTGGTGAGTACCACTGGCTGACTGGTAGCTGTGGAAGAAGGGGCGAGGCAAAGTAGGGGACGCAAGGGCCCCCTGCACCCTGACCTGGTGGGCGGGCTCCTCAGGCCACCAAAGATCCTCCATGTCCACTCACAGCTTGGCCACCTTAGTCATTCCCCTGTCTTTGCGCATCTTCTACCACCGCAGAAGCCAGACTTTAAAGTCCTAAGACTCTTACGGAGCACGGAGGCGGGGTTCTTATTCAGGAGCTGAGCGCGGTATTTGCAGGTAACAGACCTCGCAAAGGGGTTTAGGTCCGCACCCAGCGGACCTTTCCCAGCGCGGGTCTCTGCCGCTCAAGGCTCGAGGGGAAGAGGAAAAGGGCCTCGGCCTGAGGCACTCCGGTAGGAAACCGCAGTTTAGGCCGGGATATCCCGGCAGGCTCCCATTCGGGGCTGCACGGCCCGTGGCTGGAGCGCGGGATCCGCTTCGAGGGACCGGACTCGGAAAGGGTCGGCGGGTCGCCGGCGAGCAACCCCCTACACTGACCCCCGAGGGCGCCGCCCGGCGGCTCCGACCCAAGGGGGCGCGTCGGAGCTAGACCCCGGACCGCGCGAGACACCGCCCCCTTCGAGGCTCCCCTCACGGCACCTCCTGACTGCAAACTCCGTCGGAAGCGCCGCTCGATTTCCTCAGGGAGACGGCGAAGCAACAGGCAGGCTTCCGCTGGAGGCCGGCGACCGCGAGCGCCGCGCGGGACCCGGCCCGGCCCCCTCTCTTCCCGCTCCCGCTTTTCTCCCCCTTCCCCTCTTCTCTCCCCTTCTCTCCGAAAACCGCCCACCTCCCGGCACCCCATCCCTTCCCGCCACCCGCCGGGCTGCCCCTCCCCGCACCCCAGTCCCTTCCCATGCTACCCCCCCGCGCCGGCCCCGGGCCTACCCCAACCCCCGCACTTCTCCGCCCCCGGCCTGCCCCTCCCCTTCCCGCGTCCTTGTGGGGCACGCCCCCACCTCCCGCGCCCCTCCCACCGTCGACCCCACCCCTTCCCGCTCGCCCCTTCCCCACTATCTCCCCTCCTTCTCCTCCCCGGGGCCCCGCCCCCTCTCCTGCCCTCTCTCCCGCCCCGCCCCCCTCCCCCCGTTCCTTCCCCTGTGCCACGCCCCCTCCCCACTATCTCCCCTCCCTCTCCTCCCCCAGGGCTCCGCCCCCTCCCCTGCCCCTGAGGACTCCTCCCCCTCTCCCGTCTCTCTCCCTCCCCTTCCCCTCCCCCTCCCGCGGCCCTCCCCCTTCTCCGGGCCCCGCCCCCGTCCTACTCTCCCTCCCATCCCCCTCTCCCCCCCGAGGGCCCCGCCCCTCCACGCTCGCCCCTCCCTCTCCTCATCCAGGGCCCCGCCCCTCCCCTTCCCCGCCCCTCCCCCGCCGTCCCCGGGCCGCTGACGGGCTGTAGCCCCCGCCAGGGAGCGCGCTTCTCGCCCGCAGCCCGCCGCTCGCCGGCGTCCCCGGAGCGCGACAAAGAGCGCGCCGGTCGCCCGCCCTCTCGCCGTGGCGCCCGCGGCTCCGGCGGCTCGGCGGGCGATGGGAGATGGAAGGAAGAGACGCCGCGGTGAGGCTCGATCCGGCGGGCGGGCGGGCGGCCGGCGGCCGTCGGGCGGGCTGTGCTTCGTGGCGACTGGGTCCCGGGTCCCGGGAACGGCTTCCTTTCTGCCCCTCTTTGTGAGGGGCCGGGAGGCTCGCTTGTGGGGTGGCGGCTCGGGGGCTTCACGCCGAGCCCCGCTCTCCAGCCGCGAGGCCGGGGCGGCGCGGGAAGCGGGAGGAGCCGGTCGGCGGAGCGCGGGGCGCTCCGGCTCGCCTGGGTTGCAGGGAGCCCAGCCGCGATCGGCGCGGGACGGGGGCGGGTTCCGAGCCTCGGAAGGCGTCGCGGCCCTCCGGTTTTCCTCGCCTTTAACTTTGCCCACGGGTTCATGCCCGGAGCTCCGGCAGATGATGCTGCGAGACGTGAAAAAACCAGGCACCGCTCGGAGGACGTGGGTTTAGAGTGCTGTCGGGGGGCCTGGAGGGTAAATGTGTTGTCTGTCGGTCCGCCTTCCACGGACATGGGGGTTTCCACGCCGGACTCACTCCTGAGTGGGTCCAGGCACTGGTGTAGGGAAGAGGAGGTCTGGAAAATGCCCCTCCTTGGGACGGATCCTGGCAGCACACGCTTCCATTCAAGAGCTGTACCTGGATATCTGCAAAGGATTTTGCAGAGCCCGGTAGCTCGGTGAGCGCGACTGGCTCTCTGCTGTCAGGGAGTTTGCTTTCTAGGACGGGAGGCTTGGGCGGAGATGTGAAGGAGGAAGGCGGAGGAAGGCTTGGTTCTGGGAGCCGAGGGCCTGGACGGCCTCTGCTGGCAGCTCTGGATGGACCTTGAAGGGGAGGGTCGGGTGGGGGCGAAAGGATGCTCCGCGCAGGAGAGCAAATGCGTTCTCTGGCTTCTTTCAAGAAATACTTGACCATCCTTCCTTACAGTATTCACAGATCAAGGGATATTCTTTTTAAAAGTCGTTGATTTCGTCCTCAGCACTAAGCGCAGCATGCTCAACAGAAACATCACAATCACAGTAAAGCAAAACAAACGAACACCTTCCCAGACAATTTTTAGAAGCTCTATCCTTCTGTATCTTTCTATATCCACTCACGAATCATATAAAAAATCTATGAGGCTGTTTATGAGATACTTCATTAATATACACTTCGTACTAAATGGAGCAGAGTGGGTATGGTGAAAATTACTTCGACACCTGGCTTGTAGATTTTGTCACTGACATGATGAGTTTCAGCCTCTGTCTAGGGCACATCGTTTAACCTCTGGAATTGAAATTTCCTCCTGTGTAGGATAAGAGGATTGGGTAGATAGATGCTTTCTCAGAGCCTTCCAGCCCCAGCATTTTATGGTTTCATGCCTAAACATGTACATGCATTCCTTATTCAGTGATTTACTCTCAGCTTCACCTCTGAACATCTCTCAGTTCTGTGAATCAACACTCATCCTGGTTATTAAATGGGGGAGATATTTTAAGGCGAAATTCCACAGTTGAATGTTGTTTTTAAAAATGCAAGTGTAAGAAGCTTTATTTGCAAATCTGAGTGAGTGCGGGCATTATAAAAAGTTTTGTTGACACTGTTCATTTCATTAATGACCAAAGAATAATACATGCTTTGTTATCTACGTTGTATTAAGAGGTTAAATTTTGCTTTTCATTAAATACCAGCCCTTATAAAAGTGAGATACCTTGGGAATTTGGAAATAAAAATAAGACAGTAAATTAGCTCATTGAAAAAGAAAAATTCAGAGAAACTTTCCATCAATGGCTCTATTCACTTTCTAAAACCTTGATATTTATCTGTTTGCTGACCGTGATGGAAAATATGAGTGGGATTTAGCCTGGCATTATATTAAAAAAAAACGCTTCCAAAGCATTACTCCTTTTAGAGTTGATTTCCCCACCCCCCCCCCCCCCTTGGACATTCTGGAGTCATCTGACATCATTCATAAACTAAGACTCCAGTGTGGTAATGGATTAATCCCAGTCTTGGTTAAGAAGTGCGGAGGCAAAAACTGTGTGAATGTTAAAATATGTATGTACTTTGGCCTCCAGACTGGTTTGTTTGAGGTTTATCTGAGGTTTTGTTGTCATTTGGCAATTCTGAAAAGATTATTTCTTTGGATTTGGGTTAGGTTAGGAGAAGGCAATGGCACCCCACTCCAGTACTCTTGCCTGGAAAATCCCATGGACAGAGGAGCCTGGTAGGCTGCAGTCCATGGGGTCGCTAAGAGTCGGACACGACTGAGCGACTTCACTTTCACTTTTCACTTTCATGCATTGGAGAAGGAAATGGCAACCCACTCCAGTGTTCTTGCCTGGAGAATCCCAGGGATGGCGGGGCCTGGTGGGCTGCCGTCTGTGGGGTTGCACAGAGTCGGATATGACTGAAGGGACTTAGCAGCAGCAGCAGCAGCAGCAGCAGGAGATGAGTAATGGATGGTGATCCTTCTCAATTTTTTAGAAATGAATTCAGACAGGACTGAAGTTTAGACAGTCTGAGAAATAATCTAGTGATCAGGAGGTGACCAAAGCCCCCCCACCTGAACATGGGATTCAGGCTCATAGACCTTGGGGTCCAGTCTCACGTCCCGTCACTGCTGCTTCTGTGGTTCTCAGCATTTAGGACTCCCCCTGTGTAGTCATGGAAACCCACTCCAGTATTCTTGCCTGGGGAATCCCACGGATAGAGCAGTCTGGCGGGCTACAGCCTGTAGCATCGCAAAGAGTCGGACACAACTGACGCGACTTAGCAGACATGCACCGTGCGGTTGTGATCAGGCAGAGAGGTCCTTGGCTTCCCTTTGCCATAAGTGGAGGCGTTTCCATGTTGAGTACTGCCACTCAGCTCTTCTGGAGTTCTTTCACAGTTAAATCAGCTGAACCTTAGTGTCGGGTGGTGCACGATCCAGAGGAAATGGGCAAAGCATTTGTTCCGGGCGTCTCTGCCTGGACAGCTTGTGTGTTTTGTGGTGTTCTTTGCAGTTTCAGTTTGCTATAACCAGTGTGTTCTCTTGGCAAAACTCTATTAGCCTTTGCCTTGCTTCATTCCGTATTCCAAGGCCAAATTTGCCTGTTACTCCAGGTGTTTCTTGACTTCCTACTTTTGCATTCCAGTCCCCTATAATGAAAAGGACATCTTTTTTGGGTGTTAGTTCTAAAAGGTCTTGTAGGTCTTCATAGAACCGTTCAACTTCAGCTTCTTTAGCATTACTGGTTGGGGCATAGACTTGGATTACCATAATATTGAATGGTTTGCCTTGGAAACGAACAGAGATCATTCTGTCATTTTTGAGATTGCATCCAAGTACTGCATTTTGGACTCTTTTGTTGACCATGATGGCTACTCCATTTCTTCTACGGGATTCCTGCCCATAGTAGTAGATATAATAGTCATCTGAGTTAAATTCACCCATTCTAGTCCATTTTAGTTCGCTGATTCCTAGAATGTCGACATTCGCTCTTGCCATCTCCTGTTTGACCACTTCCAATTTGCCTTGATTCATGGACCTAACATTCCAGGTTCCTATGCAATATTGCTCTTCACAGCATTGGACCTTGCTTCTATCACCAGTCACATCCACAACTGGGTTTTGTTTTTGCATTGGCTCCATCCCTTCATTCTTTCTGGAGTTATTTCTCCACTGATCTCCAGTAGCATATTGGGCACCTACCGACCTGGGGAGTTCCTCTTTCAGTATTCTATCATTGCTGGGAGAAATATCAATAACCTCAGATATGCAGATGACACCACCCTTATGGCAGAAAGTGAAGAAGAACTAAAAAGCCTCTTGATGAAAGTGAAAGAGGAGAGTGAAAAGGTTGGCTTAAAGCTCAACATTCAGAAAACGAAGATCATGGCATCTGGTCCCATCACTTCATGGGAAATAGATGGGGGAACAGTGGAAGCAGTGTCAGACTTTATTTTTTGGGGGCTCCAAAATCACTGCAGATGGTGACTGCAGCCATGAAATTAAAAGATGCTTATTCCTTGGAAGGAAAGTTATGACCAACCTAGATAGCATATTCAAAAGCAGAGACATTACTTTGCCAACATAGCAATAGTCAAGGCTATGGTTTTTCCAGTGGTCATGTATGGATGTGAGAGTTGGACTGTGAAGAAAGCTGAGAGCCGAAGAATTGACACTTTTGAACTGTGGTGTTGGAGAAGACTCTTGAGAGTCCCTTGGACTGCAAGGAGATCCAACCAGTCCATTCTAAAGGAGATCAGCCCTGGGTGTTCTTTGGAAGGAATGATGCTAAAGCTGAAACTTTAAAGGTGTACTTTGGCCACCTCATGCGAAGAATTGACTCATTGGAAAAGACTGATGCTGGGAGAGATTGGGGGCAGAGGAAGAGGGGACGACAGAGGATGAGATGGCTGGATGGCATCACTAACTCGATGAACGTGAGTCTGAGTGAGCTCCGGGAGTTGGGGATGGACAGGGAGGCCTGGCGTGCTGCGATTCATGGGGTTGCAAAGAGTCGGACACGACTGAGCGACTGAACTGAACTGAATTTGCAGTTTCAGAGATTTGCTGGAAAGAATTTTAGCAGTAGCATAATTTTTTTGTGAGTGTGTGTCCCTTTGTACCTTTCCGTGTTTCTGAGTTATCTGTCCATCTTCCAAAGACGTTTTTCACACACTCCAGTTTAAATAGTGTTGGTTGCCGTGGTTGCAGCAGTAATGTGATCGGCTGTCGCACTTTGCAGAATGGGGTCGTGGGGAGAGGGGAGAGGAAAGATACTTCCAGCGTGTAGTGAAGTTACTCTTAAGCTCATTTACTGGATTCCCACGCCTCATTCGAAAATACGGTGTTAACTCCCAGCGCTAATAATGGATCTTTGCTTCTGCTCTTATTTGTGTAAAACGGCACGTGTCCCTGCAGTCCTTGTTTTCCACTGTGCCCAGAAGGTCAACTAACTGGGGCCCTGTTGGCGCCAGTGGACAGAATTTTTGTTGACGCTCCAGGACACAGAGGCGGCGGGGCGCTTTCTCTTTTGGGGACACCTGTGATGTAAGGAAGGGAGTTACCAGCTTCTCTCCCCTGCCTCCGTGGGAGCACCAGGCCCTGGCCGTGGCTGACCACTCATTTCTCCTGGCTCATTTAACTGGGAACGGCCATCTATTATTAATAGTTTGAAACTCGCTTTTCTCTGGTCACAGACCAGTAGATAAGTCAGAATAGTTTGTACATGTTGATGGACATTATGGGAAGTTTATCTTTGAGGTTAGGGTAAGTGGGAGAATGAACACTTTGACCTGAGCTGAAGGCTTTTTTCTTACGTAGTAGTTTCAGGTAGGTTGTCTGAGAAGCAGCATTTTCCTTTAAGTTTCAAATGATGGCCTGACTTTTGGGAAAATGCTTATTTTATGTGATATTTCCAAGCATGATGCATTGTTGGAATCACAGCTAAAGTTTATTGAGCTCTAGGTGCTGTTTCACCAGGGGTTACCTCTAGTCCCCACGACAGCCGTGTGGCCAGTACTGTCATTACCTCCAGTCTGAAGGCTGCAGAAGTCACTAACACAGCTAAGTAAGCAGCAGAGCTGAGATTTAAACTTGGCAGTCGAGTGTTCTTAACCACCACTCTGCTTCTATGTCCTCAAAGTTAGCATTGTGTGTTGCAGGATTTTGGCTCTCATATTTAGATTCTCTGGGTCTTGGAATCTGAAATTGGATGACTAATTTGTCAGCAAGCATTATTTTATATGTCTATTGGCTTAAATAGTGGGAGCGGGATTGTTGTTTGGCTCAAGAGATGGAAACTGTGTATTTTTCCTTCAAAAATGCAGTGTCTACAAGGATACTAGAGGGGTTATGTAAGGAATTCCATATAGTTATAAGTACTTAATTGGAATTCAAATAAAGCAGATTCACCGTTTAAAACTGAATGTAAAGCTTGCCCATTTTGACTTACAGTTACGTCACACGATAGAAGTGACCTAGACTTTTCTATATGTGTGAGGATCAGTCTGCTTTCCTTGTTTTTTTTTCTTCTAGGGAGCTGGGATTTAGGTTGTTGAGAGAGGGGTCTGAAACAATAGGAGGACGGTGGGGGGCTGAGCCGAGGGCAGTCATAAGAAGATCACGTGGCAGTTGCTTCCCCATTCTCTTGCCTTCTGTTCCCAGACCTCTGCTGAGAAAAAGCGACTTATAGAAATGAAGCGGGTTCTTCCTATGGCTCTTCAGTCTGTGAACAATGAAAGTGGAAATGTTTAAATAGACGGAGCTGTAGTTTCTTTTGTTTGGCCTTCCCATGATTATTGGTTAAGGAACAGTGGAACTGCTTTTCTCTGCATATGATAACTTACAGGCTGTTTTGAATTTCGTTTTTCAACAACTCTTACTTTCCAAGAAGTTATTTGGTAAGCACAGTAGCATGATTGAGTCACAGGACTCTGACAGAAGGGGAAATCTGGGCCTAACAGTCAGCGGCACAGACAATGTAATTGGATGATTGCTGCCTTTGTGATTATGTTATTTTCTGTTAAAATTATATTGGGAAATGACAGCAGGTTGTGTGACCTTCTGGAGCATGGTCTCCGACCGGACCTGCGTGCCTCTAAAAGGCACAAGTAGTGTGTGTTTGAAGAAGCAACATGTGTCCTTGGGTCTGAACTTTTCACTTGAATAGCAAAGTTCCCTTTGGACAGATGTTTATGCTTTTCAGCTTCATTTCTTTGCTTCTTCTTCTTTTTTTTAATGTTTTGGTCTTTTTGGCCACGGGGCGTGTGGGATCTCAGCCCCCTGACCAGGGATCGAATCCACACCTCTTGCATTGGAAGGCCAAGTCTTAACCACTGGACCACCGGGGCGTCCCTCAGCTTCACTTCTATTGACTCCAAAGGGTCCATGAGCTGCTTACCCCATCTCCTGATGCTTATTTCTCCCCATGAAAGTCTTCCATGGAGGAAAGAAAATTCCATTGTTTTCCACGAGCATCTGTAAGTATATTATGGCAGAAACCAAAGTATAGATATTAATATGCTGTTCAGTCATGCATTCATGCAGCAGGTATTAAGTATTGATACTTACCATGTGCCAAGCTCTTTGTTGGGCTCCAAAAAGCCTTGTCTACTGACCACTAAGAAAACCTGCCAAGAACATTTAGAGGTTAACCAGGGTCATATTTCTGAGTGTCAAACCTCACAGCCTGTAAATATTGAAACTACTGTATTTAAGAACTCTTTCATAGAATCCTGTCTTAGAATCAGTGAGTTGCCTCCAAATCAGTATTGTTCAACACGACTTTACATTCGTTTATATCCGTGCCGTCTCATGTGGCAGTCAGTAGCTGCGTGTCGCCACCGAGAGCGTTTGAAATTTGGCTAGTGAGAGTTAGGAACTGAGTTTTAAATTTTATTGAATTTCCGTGAACTTAAGTAGCCTCCTGTGACTCGTGGCTAATGTATTGGGGCAGCAGCTGTAGAGCAGAAATGCTTTACGTGGTGGCAGTGGTGGGCCTGGGCGGGCATCTCCCACTCGGCCATCTGGTCGCTTATGGTATGTTTACCTACTGGGCTTTGCTAAGCTTCTACTTCTGTACATGTTTACACCATCGTGTCTGATGGGTCCCAGAGCAGGGAGAGGATACAGAGGCATGGGATTTTAATGGAAATGAACGTGAAGACAGAATCACTGCAAGTGAGAAGAAGAATGTATTCAACAGGTGGGAAAAAAAAAAGAATACTTTGTGTAACAGGTAGCCTCAGCAAGATGGAGGAAAAGTTTTTGATAAAATAGAAAAATGAGTACCTGGCTGAGATTCACTATTATATACATTCAAGAGCTGGCTGTGAGTTGTTTGAGAACGTAACAGAGATCCTGAGAGCACTGCCGTTGACCTCTTCATTGCAAGCTGTGGATAGCTGCATAGCTCCCAGCCCCCCTTGAACCTGCATAGCATCACAGTCCATCTCCAGGTGGGGAGTGCTGAATATCCAAGTGGCTAAGGCCTTTCCTGAGACCCCAAAGCTATCTTGAGGTCCAGTAGATTTTCGAAGTGGATAAAGCTGAGTAGGAGAGAGTCTTGTACAGCATGGCAAGGGGTGTGCCTAGTTTTAAAGCTGCATTGTTAGTAGAGGTGTTTCAGACCATAGACTAGAGGGAAAAAACCTTACTTTTTTTAATCCCCAAACACTTTTCAGTCTGGGAGGTAGATAGCCACATTTATAGACACTGGGGTTTCTCCGGGGTCAGGCATGTGGGAGGTAGCCTTGAGTATAACAGCAGGTGTGAACTCACGAGAGGATTCTCAAGGTTAGGCTTTTGTTGGAATACATGATTATCTTGAGTTTTCTAACTTGTGGGGAAAGCATAGTGATATCAAGGCATAACACTGCAAAAATGTGGGGATAGGAGGAGGAGAAAGAATAACATACTTGCCAGACACTGTGAAGCGGGGTGTGTGTTTGTGTGTCTGTGTATGTGAATTTACATCTTATATATTCTTTACAATATTGCAAGCTAGGTAGTATCCCCATTTTCAGAGGATGCATTTGAGGCTCATGGAGGTTAAATGGGATTCTCTTTTTAAAGCAATCGTACTGAGATAAAATTCACATGCCACACAACTCGTCCATCTAAAGTCTATGTCCCTGATTTTCAGTACCTTCACAGAGTTGTGCGTTCATCCTCTTAGTCGACTTTAGAGTACAGTAATCACCCCGAACAAACTTGGGATCCATTAGCTGCTGCCCTGTAATCTCACTGGTGCCCCATCCCCTGACCCAGGGATCACTGTCCTATTTTCTGTCGTATGGCTCTGCCTCCTGTGCACATATCACACGCACGGAACCACACAACATGTAGCTGTTTGTGACTGGCGTCTTTCATTTAGCAAAATGTTTTTCAGTGCTCAGCCGTGCTGTAGCATGTATCAGTACTTCTTTCCTTTTTATTGCTGAGTGATATTCAAATGAATAGCCAGAACATGTTTTATTTATTTATCTGATAGTGGTCCCTCCCCTCCTTTGGCTTTTAGGAATAATGTTGCTGTGAACATTCACATACAAGTTTTTGTGGGGATGTATGCTTCCATTTCTGTGGGCTGTGTAGCTAGGAGTGAACTTGCTGGGTCGTATTGTGACTCTGTGTTTGACCCTTGGAGGAGCCACCAAACTGTTTTTCATGAGGGCTGCACCACTTTACATCTCTATCAGCAGACTCCTAGAATCCCCCTTTCTCCACACATGTTATTTCCTGTCTTTCTGACTTTAGCCATCTTAGTGGGTATTAAATGGTATTTCCTCATGTTTTATTTCCCTAATGTAATTGAGCATCTTTTCATATGCTTTTTGGCCATTTGTGTATCTTTCTTTGAAAAAATGTCTATTCTGATCCTTTGCCCTTTAAAAAATTGGTTTGTCTTTTTTTATTATTAAATTGTAAAAAAGTTCTTCATATATTCTGGATGCAAGTCTCTTGTCAGGTATATGCTTTGCAAATATCTTCCCCCATTCTGAGGGCTATCTTTTCGTTTTCTTGTTCCTGTCCTTTGAAGGAAGTGAGTTCTTTATCTTAAGCTTGGGTAGGCCTAACACACTTCTAGGTCCTTGCGTATTTGCTGCAGTCCGTCAACACACTAACTTGTAAAGTGATTTGTGTAATGAGTATCATTCTTTTGGGACTTCTGGTTGGAAAAAGGGATGGATTTAACTTTTGTCTAAGCTACTTAAGGGAAAAGTAAAGCTCAGGATTTGAGACCTTTATGTGTCTTGAAAGGAAATTTTGGAAGTCGGTTCTTTGGAGTCTTTTATGTGCAGAAAATGGTGCTTTCCTCTTGGATTAGAGAATTGCTTGAAAGGAAAAGGACAGTCTGCCTAGAAGACTGCTCTTGGTCTTTTTGGGTCCTGTCATTTTATGGTCTGAATAGTGGTTCCCAAACTCGCCTATCACAAGAGTTACCCGGTTTTAGATTCTTAGGGCTGCCTGCAGGTCTGGTCCCTTAGTTCTGAGGCGTCCCTTTTCATAACCACCCCAGGTGATTAAGATCGGGACACTTGAGAAACTCTGATTTAAGCTGGTGATAATCAGGGCCTTTTAGTGGTTGCCCCTAGAACTTAATTAGACTCTTCAACGGGTGTGGTCCCTGGTGGCAAACATCCCTCACTGAGGGTGATTCTGGAAGAGCTGATCCAGCCTGTCTGACTGCTTTGCTTGCAGAACTACTGATCTTGATCCAGCGCAACCCACGTTGTCTTCCCTTCCTCTCTCAGAGTAGAGATGGTTCCACTATCAAAATTCAAACTAGCTTCACACACTTTCAAGTCACAGGGTTGCCACCACCTTCCCCTTTTCCTCCCCTTTAAGATGTGTTCTCATTTCCTTACCACTGCAGAATCCCTAGCAGCCTTCTATAGCCATACAGATCTCTGTAAAACCCAGGGGGAGAAAAAGTCATGGAAAGAAAAATAGATCAAAGTTTGTTGTTGTTTAGTCGCTAACTCATGTCCAGCTCTTTTGTGACCCCATGGCTTGTAGTCCGCTAGGCTCCTCTGTCCATGGGATTCTCCAGGCAAGAATACTGGAATAGGCTGCCATGCCCTCCTCCAGGGGATCTTCCCAACCCAGGGATCGAACCTGCGTCTCTTGCTTGGCAGGCGGATTCTTTACCACTGAGCCACCTGGGAAGCCCTAGATCAAATTTTACATAATCATTACTTACACTTCGCTTATTTTGCATGGGTGGTCAGGGTCTCCTAAAGGATTTGATATCTGTGAGGTTGGGCTGACTCTAATAAAACACAGCATAATATTCTAAAGCTGGGGAGACTCGCATGCCTAGGTCACTAAGTGAGAGGCAGGTTGTGGTTAGACTGTGGCCTTAATAATGCTTGAGCAGAGCTTAGAGCCTGTGGAAAAGCAGTAAGTGGACAATAAATGTGACCTGGATGGTAGGTTATAGTGTTCTTACCTGGGCGCGAGGTGGAATTATCTTCGTTCTTAAAATCACACAGGTGTTAAATGGTAAAACTGGTCTTTCTTGTTCCCTATACTGTGATTGCCTGTAGATAACGCAGTGTGGCAGCCAGGAGGAAAATTCTGGCACTTTGAATGGTGCTTTGGCCCATGGTAGTCATTCGATAAATGTTTGTTCAATGAATGAGTTAAACACCACAGGCGATTGAATTGCTAAGCCTAAGAACCTTTCAGGAATGTATGGACAGAAGAGGTGCTCTGATACTGGCCCTGGTCACGTGGTGGAGTAGAATTTCCAGAGTTGGCAGGTTTCTGACCTGATCGTTGTTTGCTTTGCTGTGTGGTCTTGTTGCAGCTCCTGCTTTGGGTAGATAGAATTTTTCCCACTTTGCTGACAGCGTTCATGGGCAGCATTTAGTGCTCCAGGTGTGACTTTTATGACAGTTTCTTGTAAATAACAGCCTAGGGCACAGAAAATAAGAACAGTGTGTAACTGAATTTCCTTACACAGGTCTTTCCCTTTTGGCAGACACGTTTGATAGAAGTAGATTAAAGGTGTGGACTCCGCCTGTGTGGTGTGGTTATTAACGGTCTCAGGGACCAGATTTATTCACTCTTTTGATTTCATCATATTTGTTTTTCATTCTTGACTCATGTCTTCCTACCTTCCTTGTGTGGCTTATATGTCAGTTGACTGTCTTCTGTATTGATGAGTTCTATTTGGGGAAAAGAAATCTAATAAAACACAGCATAATAGTCTAAAGCTGGAGCTTAAGTAAAGATATATTTACTTTAAAAATACTTATATATTTTAATTTAATTTTATTTGTATATAAAGATATTTATATATTTAAAAGAACTTGTTAGCTTCAGAGTAGTTAAAGTCTATATTTTAGAAACTCTACTAAAATAAATATATCTGTGATTAGTTAGAAAATATTTTAATTTATAATATCATTATATATCAAAAGAGTTCACAGGTCGATTAACAGGATAATAGTAATAATTTCTTGGTATGCATGCTTCTAAGTTGCTTCAGTCATGTCCAATTCTGTGTGACACTATGGACTGTAGCCTCCCAGGCTCCTCTGTCCATGGGATTCTCCAGGTAAGAATATTGGAGTGGGTTGCCATGCCTTTCTCCAGGGGATCCTCCCAACCCAGGGATCAAGCCAGCGTCTTTTATGTCTCCTGCATTGGCCGGCTGGTTATTTACCACTAGCACCACCTGGGAAGCCCTATTCCTCTATTTAAAAATAAACCATTTTTTGGTAGAATTCTCTTATGGTCATTGAATGTCTTATTTCTAAAGCTTTTTAGAAATTTAGCTTTTGTGAAAACAACTCTTTCTTGTTATAAACTTATATAATTGCTTTGCTGCTGCTGCTGCTAAGTCGCTTCAGTCATGTCCGACTCTGTGCGACCCCATAGACGGCAGCCCACCAGGCTCCCCCGTCCCTGGGATTCTCCAGGCAAGAACACTGGAGTGGGTTGCCATTTCCTTCTCCAATGCATGAAAGTGAAAAGTGAAAGTGAAGTCGCTCAGTCCTGCCTGACTCTTAGCGACTCCATGGTCTGCAGCCCACAAGGCTCCTCCATCCATGGGATTTTCCAGGCAAGAGTACTGGAGTGGGGTGCCATTGCCTTCTCTTTACATACTATTTAATTAGATTACACGATATTGGCATAAATCAATTTGGCTCAATTCAGTTCAGTTGCTTAGTCGTGTCTGACTCTGCGACCCCATGGCCTGCAGCACACCAGGCTTCCTTGTCCATCACCAACTCCAACAGTCTTCTTCAACACCACAGTTCAAAAGCATCAATTCTTTGGTGCTCAGCTTTCTTTATGGTCTAACTGTCACATCCATACATGACTACTGGAAAAACCATAGCTTTGACTAGATGGACCTTTGTCAGCAAAGTAATGTCTCTGCTTTTTAATATGCTTCCAAATCAGTTTGGAGACAAACACAGTTGATTCTTGGTAACCATCAGCTCAGTGATGGGAGCAGAATTTCAGGAGCTTGCCAAAGCCTCAGTCACTAAGTGTGAGCACCAAGTTATGATGGGTTTCATCGGGGATGTTTTACAGGTGCCTGGGCATCTCAGAGTTGTCTAAGTGCAGGGTGGGGAGAGCCTCAGCTGTATATGTAAGTTTAGAAACAAAGGCAGACCTGATGGAGGATGTGAGAATTGATTAGGGAGAGAAATTAGGACACTCTCCATTTGTTTTAGACTCACTTTTGACTGTTATCGGCTTCATACCACTTCTATTTGTATACAGACTTACTAAACTCATGAATAATTTATTTCTGCATCTAAATTTTTTTGAAATAATTTTTTCCTTTTACCCGGAAGAAACTTTTAAGTACTTTAAAACTGTGGTTTATAAAAATATGACCCACCAGTATCTATCTATTAAGTGACGCATTATCAAAGTATGGGCTTCCTCGGTGGTTCATACAGTAAAGAGTCTGCCTGCAATATGGGAGATATGGGTTTGATCCCTGGGTCGGGAAGATTCCCTGGAGAAGGAAATGGCAACCCACTCCAGTATTCCTGCCTGGGAAATCCCATGGACAGAGGAGCTTGGCAGGCTACAATTCATGAGGTTGCAAAGAGTCAGACACGACTGAGCAATTAACACATTACTGAAGTACAATATAATAACAGCAAAACTTTTTCCTGTCTCATACCCAAGTACAGAGGTTCACTGAAAACAGGTTACACCCAGATTTTATACATCATTAAAACATTAAGTGCCTTATACTTTGTGTCATAGTTTCTCTGTTACTTAAATAAAAGTCCATTACATTGGTCTGGTGACTTTCACCTGCTTCAGGAAGGGTGTACACGTTGAGACCCATCTTTCAGTGTGTTCTGGTGAAGTAAGAGGTAGAGTTTGTATATGAGAGTGTTTTAGAATATCTCTCGGTTTAGAGAACTGTTTCTTTACAGTTATTCGGGTTTTCTAGGAGGTTAATTTAATTATCAAGTCTCGGCAGCTTTTTTTTTTCTCTACAATATCTGAATATGTATATGGATACAAAGTGTTCTATTAAAATAAAACCCTTTTGTAAGACTACAAGATATACTATCCTAGATCATATGCAGCTCTGTATTACTGTTGTGTCATTCATTCACATATTCATTCAACAAATATTGGGTGCTTCCTATGTACCATGCATTATTTTCGTTGCTGAGGATACTGTGGTCAACAGAATAAACCAAAAATTCATATTCTTGCAGGGTAAGACAGATCGTGTGTGTATGTGTGTGTGCATGCACACGCTCCTGTGTGTGTGTGTGGTAATTTGGGGAAAAATAAAGCAGGGAAGGGGGGTTGGGAATTGGGACAAAGTTGAATTTTTAAGTAGGATGGTCAAGAATGGTCTTCCTGTGGTGACTTGGGATGAAGGCCTGAAGAAGGTGAAGGGATGTAGTCCCATAGAGGCTACATCAAGATGTAGTCCCGTACTATGAGTCAGAGGCTACATATCATTGCCGACACCGTCCATCTCTTCAGGTTGAATCCCTGGCTGCTGGAGCTGGACTCGAGCATTTGGCCATCAACCAAAAATCTATAAAT
Organism: Bubalus kerabau; assembly: GCF_029407905.1. Lineage (NCBI taxonomy): Eukaryota > Metazoa > Chordata > Mammalia > Artiodactyla > Bovidae > Bubalus > Bubalus kerabau. Next base: position 7,083,967 of record NC_073625.1, on the reverse strand, counting down.
TGGAGAAAGGAGCCCAGCCGCTGGGGCTGCCACATTACACCGACCCCGGAGGATCAGGGATGAATCCTGCTGGGAATCCCGTGGCGATGGCTTTCCAGGTCCAGCCCAACTCATCCCAGGGAAGCACGGCCTACCCACCGCCCCCTTCCTACTGCAACACGCCCCCACCCCCATATGAGCAGGTGGTGAAGACCAAGTAGCCGGGGGAGCTGCCAGCGCCTGCCTGTGTGACGTGGCCGGGAGGCAGGGCGAGGCTGTCGCTTGCTCTCCCTGCTCCATCATGGCTCACTTCCAGGAAAGGTCTTATGAGCCACTGAGGGCAAGTTCCTTTTTGATATCTTCAAAGCACAGCTTCCTCTCAAGTTTTCCTTGGAGGACCAATATTTCAATTCACCCTATGTCTCCTCTGTTGCTTCTGTTTCCAATGTAATCTGTGCTCTGGCTGAGTGGACAGTCCTGAGGGTTGCCCCCCTGAGCTGGCTGCCCAGGCCCGCAGCGGGGGACCCCGGCAGAAGGCCAGGCAGTACGGGTGAGTGCCTGGGGACGTGAGGGAGCCCGTGGCCCAGGCACCCCGCACACAGCCGGCTGCCGGCTAGAACCAGGCCCAGCAGAGCCAGCAGTTTCCTCTTCCAAAAATGATGACGGGGTGCAGCCTCTGAGCCCCTTCTTCCCCTTCCCTTCCTGAAGACCAGAGCGCTGCCCTTGGTACCGCCAGGGCTGGGAGAGCACTGGTGTGCTGTACCTCAGGAAGATGGGGCTCTAGAATCAGGCCAAGTTGATGTCTGTAGTTCCCCGAAAATCACTAAGGGAAGGTATTTAAATTCATGGGAAATTGCCTCCTGCCTCAAACTGGACATTGCATTCCATGAGCTCTTGGTCTGACCTGGGAGGAAAATGGAGCTGTTTTCAGTGCATCTGGGGAAGGTGGTGTGGAGTCGTGCCCTGAGGTCAGACTCGGAGTCTTTCCTGGGTGTCAGTAGTTCTCTGGCCTGTGATCGCAGCCAGGCATCTCTGCACCCTCCCCTGAGGCAGGCCTGACAGTGTTTTGTAATGGACACTTTCAAAGCAGAGAGGTACATCCAGCTGGGAAGCCACCTCGGCCCCTGGAGAGAAGTGTCCCAGCGGAGCACAGCCAGTGGCTTGAGCCTGGGTGGGCAAGCCTTGGCCCTGCCTGCCTGATCTCAGCGGGTGTATGCCAGGCTCTGCAGAGGAGAAGCTTGCCAAGAAAGACAGGAACACAAAACCCCAGGACTGCAAATAGATCTCTTCCAAAAGGAACGAATAGATTTCACTCACGAGTTAATCAAAATTAGAATAAAGATGTGGTTGGAAATGCAAACCTGGCTCAGAAACCTCTCTGGCCCTCGCATCACAGGGAGTCCTGGATTGTTAGGGGACTGGAGTTCTGCTCCTCTACGTAGGTTACGCCCACCATCATGTACTTAAACCCAGATTGAGACCTGATGGGTCATGTATAGGAAGGGCAAAGCATCGTAGCGGAGACATGTATGTATAGTAATGGGGCGGGGGTGGGGGTGGGGGTTGGGTGCTTATTTTTGAAATGAAGTAATTAGAGCCTTTTGAGAGATTGTCAGTCATTGAACTTGAGCATCAGGACATCTCACTAGAGTGATACTGAGTGTTTTCATTCCCCATTCCTTGTCTCCATGTCTTTGCTCTGCTGGAGTAGGAGTGAGGAGTCAGGATGGAGAATCTGGGAGCCTCCCCAGGGACTCCATGGGGTACTCTTGGAGCCAGATGAACACTGGAAATAGTCTGAACATAGATGCTGCTGCCGGTGCTTTTGACCACTGAGCGTGACCTCTGAACTCCTGTCCCCAACTTCAGTCCCTCCCCACACTCAATTCCTTGATTTGAATGAGCAACAAAGCACAACATTTGCTGTTTACAACCCAGGATAACTACACGGGTCCAGAAGTTTCTCTTCCTCCAGGCCATTCCTTTGGCATTTTCAGCTCCAGTTTCTTCCTTTACAGTTCTGATGAGAAAGCGTCCCAAGTTGGAGTTTGTGCAGCTACATGGGCACCCAAATGTCCACGATGAAATTCTGTTTTGGGTTTGTTTTTTGTTTTTTTTTTTTTATAGCAAATGATCTTAAGAGACTAGATGATTTAGGTAGCACTCAACTATTTTATATTCATGCTTGTGTGAGATAAACTTTGTTTTCCCTTGAACATTGGTGAGAACCCACTCAGTGGTCAGTGTGTGTGGAAATTCCTTCTACAGTGATATTTCCTGCCCACTGTTCCCCCATGCTGTCGGTGGACAGTGCCCACTGCTTGGAGCCAGTCCAAGCCAACTTCTGGTGTGTGAAGTCCCATAGAGTCCATGGCTAGGAGTGAACTGGGAGTAGATCTGTGCATGCTTTTCCTCTTGTAACACTTGACTCATTTGTCTTTTTTGTTCTTTTGATAGGGTCATGTTTCCTATGTATGCACAATAAAAATAAATTTGGGTGTGAAAAAAAAAAAAAAAAAAAAAAAAAAAAAAGAAGGTGAAGGGAGTCATGTGACTGTCTTGGGGGAGGAGAGGTCAGCAGGTGCTAGTCTTGAGGCCTAGGCATGTTTCCCACCTTCTGGGAACTTGCAAAACTAGAGTGGCTGGAGTGGAGTAGGCAGGGAGGAGAGCAGATATCAATTCCTGTAAGGCCCCTCGGTCCTGTCGGCTGTTGCAAGGGCTTTGGCTTGTTAGAGTGAGCAGAGGAGCTGGTGGAGGATTTCACGTAAAGACGCGACAGGACCTGGCTTATCTTTTAAGAGGATGCGCTGCTATCGTGTCTCATGAGATCAGATCTAAGTGGAGAAGGGCAGAACTGTTGTAATAGTCTAGGTGAGCAATGGTGATGGCTTGGACCAGTGTGATTTGTTTTGAAGATAGAGTGTGAAAGATTTCCTGATTGACTGGATGTGAGATGTGAGTGAGAGGAGTCAGTGATGAATAGCAAGGTTTTGGCCTCTGCAGCTTGAAGGATGGAGTTAGATTAACTTGGGTAGGGAGAAGCTGATTTGGAGGGAAAGATCAGGAGCTCAGTTTTGGAGATGCCCAGTGGGCAGCAGTGATGCTAGTCTGGACTTCAGAGGAGAGGTCTGGCTAGAGATAAACATTTGGGAGAGCTCAGAATGTATGAAATGGATGAAATTGGTTGAAACCCATAAGAGAGTGAGTGTAGATAGAAAAGAGGTTCAGGAGCAAGAACCTGGGCCACTTTTGCACTGAGCTTGGGGAGATGAGATGGAACCAGTAAAGAAGAAGGAGAAAAAGCTGCTGATGGGATAGGAGGAAAACTAGGAGAAGGCCATGTCTTGGGAGCCAAGTGAAGAAACTGTTTCAAGGAGGATGAGTCAGATACTGAAGAGGGAAGTACAGTGTCAGTCGAGGTCAAGAATTGACTTAGGGATTTAGTGGTGGGAGGTCATTGGTAAGCTTGACAGAGCACTTGTGGTGGAGTTGTGGGGACCTACAATTGATGGTGAGGAATCAGGATACAACAGGAGTAGGAAATGGAAACATCAACTGTGACAAGTATTTCAAGATTCTTGTAAAGGGAAGGTGATTAAACACAGCTGAAGGGAAAAATGAGGTCAAGAAAGGTTTTAAAATGGGGAAAGTAGCAGCATGTTTGCTGATAGCAAAGACAGTGAAGAGGAAGAAAGGAATGATCTTTCATGTAGTAGCATAATTCTTATCCAAAATCAGTCAGTTCAGTTGCTCAGTCGTGTCCGACTTTTTGCGACTCCATGGACTGCAGCACTCCAGGTTTCCCTGTCCATGACTAACTCCCAGAGCTTGCACAAATTCATGTCCATCAAGTCAGTGATGTCATCCAACCATCTCATCCTCTGTCGTCCCCTTCTTCTCCTGCCTCAATCCTTCCCAGCATCAGAGTCTTTTCCAATGAGTCAGTTCTTTGCATGAGGTGGCCAAAGTTTTGGGGTTTCAGCATCAGTCCTTCCAATGAATATTCAGGACTGATTTCCTTTAGGATGGACTGGTTTGATCTTGCAGTCTAGGGGACTCTCAAGAGTCTCCTCCAACACCACAGTTCAAAAGCATCAATTCTTTTCTTTGTAGTCCAACACTTACATCCATACATGATTACTGGAAAAACCATAGCTTTGGCTAGACGGGCCTTTGTTGGCAAAGTAATGTCTCTGCTTTTTAATATGCTGTCTAGGTTGCTCATAGCTATTCTTCCAAGGAGCAAGCTTTTCTTCCAAGGAGCAAAAATTAACTCTGGTTTAATTTAAAATTGTTAAAATCATTTGGCTTACTATTGTAAACACCAATGTTTGTTAGTATAGTCTGTATTTTCAACATACAAAGTTATCTTCCCATCTCCATCAAAAATCAAACCTTTTTCTCTTTTTTTAAATATATATATATATATTTTTTTTGGTATGGATAGTGTCTGTTCTTCTTTTTCAGCCTAAGGGAGTTCCTAGTTGTGCAAAGTGAGCATGGGCTTGAGGTACACTCTGCCCACACACTTCAGTACCTGCTGACTTTTTTGTTTAGACTTCATTTTTTTAAGATCCGTTTTAGGTTCACAGCAAAACTGAAAGGAAGGCACGGAGATGCCCCACATGCTTCCAGCACCACACGCATGGCCTCCTCACTACCGGCATCCCCATCCCACAGCACACTCGTTACAAGAGATGAACCCACACTGACACATGATCACCCCCAGTCTGCAGTTTACATTCGGGTTCACTCCTGGTGCTGTGCATTCTTGGGTTTGGAAAATGTATAATGACATGTACCCTTCATAACAGTAGAATGTTTTCACTGCCCTAAAAAGCCCTCTGTTCTACCTCTTCATCCCTCCCTTTACCCCAGCCTCTGGCAACCACTGATCTTTTTACCATCTCCATGGTTTGGCCTTTTCCAGAATGTTATTTAGTTGGAATCATGCAGTGTATAGCCTTCTTCAGATTGCCTTCTTTCACTTAGTAATACACATTTAAGGTTCCTTTGGGCTTCCCTTGTGGCTCAGCTGGAAAAGAATCCGCCTGCAATGCAGGAGACCAGGGTTCTATCCCTAGGTTGGAAAGATCCCCTGGAGAAGGGAATGGTGACCCACTCCAGTATTCTGGCCTGGAGAATTCCATGAACTGTATAGTCCACGGGGCTGCAAAGAGTCGGACACGACTGAGCGACTTTCACTTTCACTTCACATGTCTTTTCATGGTTTGAGTGCTCATTTGAATAATATGCCGTTGTCTGATGTGCCCAAATTGATGTGTCCATTCACCCAGGACAGTATGGTTGTTTCCAGGTTTTTGGCATTTATGAACAAAGCTGCTGTAACATCCTTGTGTAGGTTTTTGTGTGGACATAAATACCAAGGAGCATTGTGTGGATTGCTGGATTGTCTGGTTAGAGAGTGTTCAGTTTTGTAAGAAAACTGCCAAACTGTCTTCCAAAGTGATGCTCTGCATTCCCATCGGCAGTGAACGAGAGTTCCTATTGCTCCATAGCCTCGCCAGCATTTGGTGTTGTCTGTTCTGGATTTTGGCCATCCAGATATGTGAGTAGTGATGTCTCACTGCTCTCCTGATTTTATCTCAGACACAGGTTTCCCCCCATCCTTTAAGCAGGTATGAAATCCTCTGGGTTTCCAAGAATATATTTAGTCAACAAAATAGTCATTGCACACACGATGGCCCTATGTTTACAGATAACAACCACAAGGCCACAGATGGGCGATAAACAGTAAGAATTTAAGGAGACAAGGTCTCTGGCTCTTGTGTGGGTTGGTATTGGCTTCTGTGTGTGCTGTGCAGATCAGCATGGACACTGTCGAAAGACAGATTTTGACTCTTGAGGTTTGGGTGGGGCCTGGGATCCTGCATTTCTGATAAACTCCCAGGTGATGACTGCGGTGCTGCTGCACCTCATTTTGAGTAGAAAAATATCAGAGGCACTGCGTCTGAGCTTAAGTTTTTTCCTTAGGTTTGTGTTCTCTTCTTCCTTTCTAGTGGGAATTCTCAGAATACATTTCAGTATCTTCTGCCTTCTGGCTTTGCATTTTTATTGATCTCTGCAGAAAGGCTACTGGCTTCTGGATGTGTGTTTAGTAATTAGGTAGTAATGAGGCAAGTGTCATTTGTTTTATCTGTGGAAAGCCAGGCTCCCAGTCTGATGTAAACCATGAGGCCCTTTGCTCCTGAGCCTGTGAACATCAGCTTTTGTGCTTTAAAGGCCCAGAGCCTGGGTCCAGCACTGGCGCCCAACTGCCAGTGCAAGTGTGTTCAGGCATGGTCTGCTCTCTGATGCTCTGGACACTTCCACACTTCGTCTAGTTCTCCTGATGAAAGTTAGTTGCTAAGTGTGTTATAGAAGTAGATTTTGTCAGCTTATGGAAAATAAAGGAAATCTTTTAAATTCAGCACATGCTGATAAAAAAAGCTTCTCAGATGGCTCTAGAAATGAAGAGTCACTAATCAAAGGTAATTTGTGAGGAAAGTTGGGGAAGAGTTTGAAATTAATTATATATAGACTGAAAATTTATTTAAGTTCTACATTTAGTTTATGCTGTAATTTAGATCATAAATCTTGTCCTGAATTTAATTTTCATGAGGCATATTCTTAGGCTCATCTATATCAGTGCTGCCCAGTAGAAATACAATGTGACTCTTATGTGTATAATTTAAATTTTTCTAGTAGCCACCTGAAAAAAGTAGAAGGAAACAGGTGAAATGAATTTAAAGAATATATTTTATTTAACCCAGTTATCCAAAATATTGTCATTTCAATATGTAATAAATACAACAAATATTGAGGAGATAATCTGTTTTCTTCTTCTTTCTATCCTAAGTCTTAGAAATCAGACATGTATTTTATATTCATAACACACCTGCCATGTTTCAGGTGCCAAATGGCGGCATGTGGCGCCGTCCTGGACAGTGCTAATATGCAGAGCAGCTGCTAACGTAATAGTACGGTTTTGTTTGTACCTATATTTCATCATTCTCTGTGAATATCAGCATACTGTTTGCCATAGCGATAGCATTTGTGGCTAGCTAAATATTAAAATTAGGATGGAATTTTTATGAATTAAAAACATCTACCCTAAAATGCATAGATAAATGATGTATGGAAAACAGAAAATTATAAATATGCAACAAACGCTGACCTGCTGACTGACTTGTGTGTCAGTCGTGTCTGACTCTTTGACACCCCATGGACTGTAGCCCACCTGGCTCCTCTGTCCATGGAATTTTCCAGGCAAGAATACTGGCGTGGGTTGCCATTTTCTCCTCCAGGGGAACTTCCCCATCCAGGGATCAGACCCACATCTCTTGTGCCCCCTGCATTGGCAAGCAGGATGCTTTACTGCTATGCCACCTGGGAAGCCCACGAACAGAGGAGCCTGGTGGGCCATAGTCCATGGAGTAACAAAAGAGTCAGCATGACTTAGTGACTAAACAACAACAGAGGTGAAGGTCTACATCAATTAAAAATGGTTGAGACTTTCAGATAATACGTTTAAGCAAAATTATTCAGGATAATTTGCTTCTTCAGATAACTTCTGAGAAGTACTTATAACAGCAGCATCAGGAAGAGTTTTGAAGGTGAAAAGCGCTATCCTGAATATACTTCATCGCCATTTTCATTTGGTTCCCACAAATCCCTATGAGGTAGATAGGTATGTATTGTGATGACTCCCATTTTACTGATGGGGAACCTGAGACCAGAAAGGTGTAGTAATTTGCCCCAGGGCACCTGGTAGCTAAATTATGGATCTAGGATTTGAACTCTAGGTAGTCTGAGACCAGAGCTTAAGTTTTCTTCAGGTCTATGCCAGACGGTTTCCTCAGCGTGTCTCAGTGATGCCTCCTTAAATGGTGTGATCAGGGGTAAAGAGTGGGGATTGTTTGATTTATGAAATCCTTGTGTTCTGAAAACTTGAGTATAAATTAACTGTTTAAATAAATCCTTTGCCATTAATTTGTGTTAATTTCAAATTGCGTTATCTTGGCTTCTGACTGATCTTCAATTTGAGTTGAGCCTCAACACTTTATTTCTCTGCTGAACCCTGGCTGGGAGGGAAAGCAGCTAATGATATGTAAGGTAAAGCTCCCATGTAGGAGAGAACTAGAGCTTGCAGCTTGATTGGGGGCATTTGGTTCTAACGTACTAATAAAAGATTATTGTAACTTATTGTTAACTGCAGTCTCAGCAGCAGTCATTTATTGAGTGATTATCATATGCCAAGCATTGTGCTAAGACTTTACGCTCATTATCTTTTTTAATCATTAAAATGATGCTGTAGGGTTGGTTTTATCTTCCTTGATAAATAAGTGCCCAAAGCATTGCCACTTTATCTGAAACAGACAGTGCATTCAATTCTGGGTGTCACTTTTTAAAAGAGACATTAACAATGAAAGGACAGCTAGGAATCTGAGTGGTGGATGAGTGGTCAGAAAATCATGTGATGTCAGGAGAGATGTAGAAACTCTAGTTTAAGGAAAGAAGATTTAATGGACAGAATAATTGTTTTTAAGTATTTGGAGCAAGGATTGTGGTCTAAAGAGAAACCTGACTACAGGAAAGGAATATGTACACTTATTCCATCTTTCTCCAAAGAATTAGAGAAGTTTCCAGAAAAGCAGATTTTTACCTCAAAATGATAAAAAACTTTCCCCCAGATCTGTTTGAAAAGCTAAGCTCCTTTCTGTTTACATGTGTTTGGACAGAGACCAGGCCTCTACTGGGATATTTAGATTAGATGCTTACATTTGGAAGATTCGGATTATAGGAATTGGCTGTTGGGTCAGTTGTCCAATTGGTCAAATGAGAGACCCTTTAGGTTCTTTCCAGTATTGGGGGTTTGGAATTTGTTATAAACTGTGTTCTAAAATCAGACTTTTTTGTAATGTAAATAATTACTACGTCAGTTGTTTTGGAAATTAAGTTGGAGATTGTGATTTACTAATAGAATGTCAGAGCTGAGAAGGTCCTTAGAAATCTTGTGGTCTAACCTCATTTTGCAAATGAGGAAACTGAGAAAGTTAGAGAAAATAAAGACCCAGTTAGACAAGTACTCAACTTGTATTAATTTCAGCTACACTGTGTTTGTTTTTTTTTCTTTTTTCTCACTATATTACTAATGTGTAGGTGGAATAGACTGAATGACCTATAGCACATTTGAAAAGGTTCTTTTTAATCTGCTCTAGCGCTAATAGAATGAAGCAGCCTTGAGTTCATTTTGTTCTAATTGGGGCACATTCGAGTCCTTTTTTTTGTTATCTCATCTGAACTTGAAGCTCAGTGATTTTCTTGTAGACAGGCTTTCTGTTTCTTCAAATTATTTAATGCCACGGTGTTTTATTTCCCTGAAAACATAAGCATCTTTCACTTTGAAGGCGGAAAGAAAGCATACAGTGGCTCTGATAATTCATCATTCCTTAAACACATGTTTACTGAAGGCCTCCGGTGTGCCACATGCTTTCCTAAACACAATTGTAGGGTTTTACTCTGAGCTGGGAAGTCATCAGATAGTGTGGAACAGAGGAAGAGGGGATCCGTCCTTCTTTTCAAAAAGTATCACTAACCATCGAAAAGGACTCTCTGGGCGCTTCAGCCAGCTGTGGTCTGCTTTGATTTAGGAAAACACACACCTTTTGTCCAGCTGGCACACACTGGAATTACTGCAGTTACAGCTTTGATCCTCGTTAGTTATATAAGCAAGTTATTCTACCGTTTACTGATTTGGAAAACATCATAACTTCATGAAGGAATCAGACAGACCTGGCTTTGAATGCTACGTCTCAGTGGTGCTCCGATTTTGAACAGATGTATTAATTCTGAGCTTCAGTTTTGTCATTGGTAAAATGGTGTTAAAACTGTTTTTTTCTTTTTGTGGGACTTTTTTGTTGATGAAAGGATTAAAAGGAGACCGTGCTTGTGAAATGCTCAGCTCAATCATTGCATGTTGTAAACCAAGCACAGCGATTACTATGATAGTTTAGAAAAGGGGATTTTAAGAGTGGGTAAGTTATTTTAAAGATAGATTTAGGGTGCTAACTCAACCTTAATTTATGTTTAGTTTAGACTAAACGTCTTAAATACCTTTGTCTAAAAGTCCTGACATTGAAACAGTACTTAAAATAACACCCCTGTCTTAGCACTGTTTGTCTTACACGTGTGTGAATTAATCCTGTTAAACGTCACCGGCGGCTTTTGTGCTGCCTCAGCTTTTCACATTCTCGAACTGTCTTCCCATTCCACAGGCATTATCAGTTTTGGACAATTCTGGAAATTTGACTGTTGATTAAAACAGGTGGAGAGGTTCCTGTCTGTGGGTCACCCAAGGACACCCATGAAATGGTTCACTGTGAAGCTTCCCTGAGTTTTAGGGGCATGCTTGTGTGTGTGTGTGTGTGTGTGTGTGGTGTAGTACTCTGTTACCCAGAATCTTTGTCCTTCCAGAGTGAGAACATAGCACCTTTTGATTCTGTAGACAAGTTCACCTCTGATGTTTTTTGTTTGCATATTTTTACGCTTGGAAATTCAGTATGCCTTTTATTTAGTTCAGCATCATATCTAATAGCAGTGCCTGGTTAAAAGCATCACACAGTTGATTTGCCAGTCTTCAAGTGATACCGGGAGACAGTGCCGTGTGTAACTGGATTGGCCCTCCCTGCAAGTTGTCTTTATGGCACGACACTTTTCTTGGGTGATGGCCTGCTCATTTGCGCATCACATTTTCCTGGGGCTTTAGGTGTCACCTAGCTACTTTGAATACATCCAGGTTATTTGGAGAGGAATAGAGGACCGTGTGGACATTTTAACTGTCTGTGGAGGTGGTATTTTATTTCCCTCTCCTCAATTATTTGAACGTACTCTGGCTAAATAAGGCCACTCTGTTAATGAGATATAGCAGCACTATTTTCACTTGGCCCATGAGTGAGTGTGAACATTATGAGAATTCTAAATCATGGAAAGGGCAGGCCTCTGGTGAAGATGTGGGCATGTGCAGCTTTCTTGGATTGTGTGATTAACTTTTTAAAATCCCTCTTAAAATGTAAAATTTGAAATGTTTTTCTGATTATGAAAAAAGGCCTGGTGACTGTAAACAGATTGAGATATACAGAAATATCTAAACAAGAAAACAAAAGGCATCTTTAATTCCTCTCAGAGATAAAACTGTTAACTTTTTGTGAGGCGTCTGTTTCTTTTATTCTGAGCATGTGTGTTTTGTGTTTGTATTCGTACAGTATATGTAGTTTTACATGTTGTTTTTACTTTGCCTAATATTGTATTATGGACATTTACCCATGTCCCTAAAACTGTTTGCAAATATGCTTTTTAAACGGCCATCTAGTATTTAATGCTCGCGCTCTTCTATAACTTATTCACCCCTATTGTTGGCTACCTGGGATATTTCCAGGATTTCATTGTGGTTTTATTTCTACATATACGTATATTAAACACATGCACGCACACACATACACACACACACACTTCATATACAAACTTTTGTCTGTATTTCTGATTGTTTCCATAGAATTTTTTTCCTGTAAGAGGAGTTTGAGAGTCTTAGGTGTGAACTTTTAAAGTCCTCCACATCTGTATTTCTTTCTGTAAAGGTGGCACCATTTATATTTACATTTTACCCACCACAGTATGGCCTCAGAAAGAGACTTTTGTGTTTTTTAAGTGATATGTGTTAGGACTGGCTTTGTTGTAGCCATTCTCTAAGTTCACATCTTTAAAAGGAGGCTGTGGAAGCACCGAGCTGAAATCTTGAGATCTAAATCCAGTACAGATCGAATCCTAGTTTGATATTTTGCAGATGAGGAAACTGAAACTACAGTAGTTAATTAAATGATTTCCCCAAGTTCATGTAGTTGGTAATAGGCTGATCAGGGTTACAGACTTTGACTCCTTGTCCCGAGTCTTTTCTTTTTCATTTCGATCCTGATGCACCAGAGATAGTTGGCCCCCAAGACTGACTTAGAGAGGAATAGAGCCTGTCGCCAAACACTTTTTTGCCGCATCATAGCCTCTGCTGGATGTATGGTCCCATTTGTTACCCATCATCTGGCCCAGCACATGCCTCTTCCCTGTGTCTCCCCCAAATCTCTGGGCTTTGTTTTGATAGGCCTGGCTTGAGTTATGTGTCTGTCCCTGTGGCCAGTGCCTTGGCTAAGTCTGCGTCACATGCCCAGATGCTGACCCTGTGTGGAGATGAGAGGAAGATGTCAATTTAAGCCTAACACATGGAGGGAGAATGGAGGAGAGATTATTTAAAGAAGAAAAGTGGTGTTCTGTTCTAAGAAGACAGAGTGCTGGGCCGGCAGAAACAACAGCTGTCCGAGGCTGATGAAATGGGGCTGGCCAGAGGACGCATATGCCATATGGAGGGTTGGCAGTGTACAGGCCGGGGCAGGCAAGAGCTGAGCGCAGGAAAAACCAAAGCGGCTGCAGCCCAGCCAAGAGAGGAGGCAGGAAGGGAGGACAGGGAGGGAGGGAGGGGAATTGGAAAGGTGAGCTGAAGCCAGATTGTGCAGTGAAGTAGGCTGCTTGGATTTTGTCCTACAAACGTGGGGCTTCAAGTCGTTGCAGGGGTTTAAACAGTCTGTGCCTGTGTGCACGCTCAGTTGTGTCCGAGTCTTTGCGACCCCATGGACCATAGCCCACCAGGCTCCTCTGTCCATGGGATTTCCCAGGCAAGAGTACTGGAGTGGGTTGCCATTTCTCGCTCTGAGGGATCATCCTGACTGACCCAGGGATAGAACCCAAGCCCCCTACTTTGGCAGGCAGATTCTTTACCACTGCGCCACCTGGGAAGCATTAGCCTTTAAAAACAATTGTGCTCCTCTTCTTTATCCAAGGTGTTAAGGAAGAGGGAGAACACTTAGGAGGCATTTGTGGGAGAGACATGGAAGTTGTTTGGATGGAAATACAAACAAGTGGAAAAATGAGTGAGCCATGGTCTGTGTAGGTCAACACAACCTGCTGAGTGGTGGGATGTAAGGAGAGGAGGAAGGACAGATTTCTAGCTTCCTTAGCCCGGCAGATGGAGCTCCTGGAGTTGAGATCCAGCTCTCCCATTGCATACTGCTTCGTGTTACTTGGTTCTTCCCACCCAGCCTGTAAACTTCTTGAGAACAAGAATGAGACCTGTCTCCTTTTTCTTCTTGATTCTAGCATTGTCCTGACACGTATAATAGGCACTGGTTGAACATATTAATAGATCAGGGGGAGCTGAGCCTAAACCCCACTCCCAGGGTGGGCCTCAAGAGGAGGCTTACAGGAGTAACAGATCCCATTTGTTAGGATATTTTTTGTTGATGGTTTGTAAACTTGTTTAAAATGATATAAATTATGTGGGAAGAAGGTACTGCAAATGGCATTTCATAGAAAATAAAGAAATCTGCCCTAGATAAAATTTTTTTAAACTTTATTCTTCTTTTCACTTTACTTTTTAATTAATGAGTTAATTTACTTTTGGTTGCAGTGGGTCTTCAGTTGCTCCAGGGCTTTGTCTGGTTGCGGAGAACAGGGGCTACTCTGTGTTGAGGCGCAGGGGCTTCTGATTGTTGTGGCTTTTCTCCTGAGCACACAGGCTCAGCTGCTCCTCCGCATGTGGACTCGTCCCAGACCAGGGAGCCAACGCGTTTCTCCTGCGTTGGCAGGTGGATTCTTATTCACTGCACCTCCAGGGAAGTACATACCCTCGATAATTTTTTGATAGAGGTTTAACATTTTCTAATCCCTGGTGGTTGTTGCTGTTGTTGTTCAGTCATGTCTGACTCTTTGTGACCCCATGGCCTGCAGCATGCCAGGCTTCCCTGTCCTTCACTGTCTTCCTGGAGTTTGTTCGAACTCATGTCCATCAAGTCGGTGATGCCATTCAGCCATCTCATCCTCTGTCGTCCCCTTCTCCTCCTGTCTTCAATCTTTCCCAGCATCAGGGTCTTTTCCAGTGAGTCAGCTCTTCTCATCAGGTGGCCAAAGTATTGCAGCTTCAGCTTCAGCATTGTCCTTTCAATGAATATTCCGGGTTGATTTCCTTTAGGATGGACTGGTTTGATCTCCTTGCAGTCCAAGGACTCTTAAGAGTCTTCTCCAGTGCTACAATTCAAAAGCATCAGTTTGATGCTTTCAAACTGTGGTGCTAATCCCTGGTATTCTCATTAAATCAGCTACCCTGTTTTTGTTCTTTCAGGTAATTTTTTTCTGCCTAAAGTGTTTTTTCTTTGATGTTATTTATTCCAAATAGTGAAACTACAACAAAATATCAGATACTAGCCAAGTCCTCTCCTCCGGGGTCTCTGCACCTTTGGTGCTGCTTTCTCTCTCAGTTCCTTGGTCTTTTTGTTTCTCCTTTACTAAAATTCTTATTCTGAAGTGCTTATGAAAAGAGGCCCAAACTGGGAGAGATCAGTCCAGTGGTCCAGCTCTCTGAGGTTACAGGGCAAACAAAGCCTCTTCCCAGAATGTGCTCCTGGCCTGGAAGCCCGGTGCCTCCCCGGCTCAGGAGGCGCTCGGCGGTTCCGGCCTCTCTGGCCTCTCTGACTCGGCTCACCGGGCTCAGGAGGCGCTCGGCGGTACCGGCCTCTCTGACTCGGCTCACCGCTGTGTTTGCTCGGCCCAGCCTGGCAGGCGGCTCAGCAGGCCAAACGGCCGGCTCTGCCCCAGCACGTCCTGACCACCTGGGCTACAATGCTTTTTGTTCTCTTGTTTCTCCATTTACTACAGATTTTAAACACGGATGATTAAAAGAGTCTCAGAAACCAGAGTTATTTTCCATACTCTTATTTGCATGCTTCTGGAGGCCTATTAACTTTAGTCTGTTCCTTAGTTTCTAAGGAAAAAAGTCCCCACACTTTGGGGTTACATCAGTCCTTGCGTTTAATATGTGGTCGTGTCATTAAATGTTCCGGAGATAGAGCTGTTTAAGGAACTAGAGCTGTGGAGGGGCTTGGCCTGTGGGGGTTGGGTGAACATTCTTGACTTGGGTAATTAGGCGGCTACAACCATGTGGAACAGAAGTGGTGATTAGACTAATTAGTTAAGCCATTTTGTAAATGCCATGTCAGCCCAAGGGTAATGGCCTAGAAATGCTGCCTTCCCTGATTTATTTGATTGGTGAAAAGCAGGCTTTACACTTGGGGGTTTATTTTTAAAATTACAGATCTTTTTTTTTTGCCTGATTTTCATGTATCAATTCTGTCCCTCTGACAATAGGAGGCAGGCCAACTTGGGAGTTGTGGGACGCGCTCCTCTGCTTTTGCTTCCTCTTCGCACACTCTTCTCGTGGAGCAGGGCTCACAGCGCAGCCTTAGTCAGGTCTGTTTGTCTAACATTCCTTGTTGCCTGCTGTGTGTCAGGCACTGTTCGGTGCAAAAGGTACAGGGATATCTAGCAGTTAAAGAGTTTTGTGTATTCAGTGTTACTGCCCCAGCTGCTTGGTGCATGGTGGGTACTATGTAAATAATTTTTGTAAGAATGAGAGGGTTTTGTTTGGATTTAGCTCATGCAATGGTAGCTCATTTTGCAAAACAAAAAAAAATTTTTTTAAAGAAAACATCCTGTAAAACTTAATCCTATTTCCCTGTAGTTTTAAAATGTAAACTAAATCTCTTCAAAGAATTTGCTTCTAAAAATACTTCATAATAGCAGGAATGCTATATAGATCTTTCAAAATAAAAACACAAAGTGAAAATGTTTTGCCAGATTTTAATACGGTGCTAAGTGTAATCTCCCGGGTACTTTTACACATGCTGTGATGTTTGATCCTGCTATCAGCTCTGAGGTAGGCAGGGTGAGCGTTACCATCCGTGCCGGGGCGCTCGTGTGGTGGACACGTCGTGTGGCTTCAGGAGCGTTAGCTGGTGTCCTCGAGTGTCCGCAGCCGGCACAGGATGGTGACCGTGCAGCCCCTCCTCTCTCACTGCTGGCCCCGTTACCATCCTGTCGAGGAACAGCCTCCTCCATACCAGCTCATAGATGGCGGATCAGGCCCCCTCTCTCACTGCTGGCCCCGTTATCGTCCCGTCGAGGAACAGCCTCCTCCGTACCAGCTCACAGATGGCGGATCAGGCCCACTGGGGTCAAAGAATCCTTTAAAGCAGGCACTCAGCAGTAAGTAAAGCGTCTAACTCTTCAAAAAAACATTATGTCTGTGTGTGTGTTTGTGTGTGTACGCACACTCACACACACTAATCAGATAAACAGAAGATTTAAAGATGGCTTTTGAGACTTTTTAAAACGTTGACTATTCTGTGATGATTTGACCACTCTTTACCTCAGATAAGAGCCAATGGGCTTGATAAAAATGTATAGTGAGGTAAAAAGCCAGACAGGCCGTTCTGAACCCTTTCATCCCTGAGTATATTTTATAATGTATGCTGCTAAGTCGCTTCAGTCGTGTCTGACTCTGTGCGACCCCATAGACGGCAGCCCACCAGGCTCCCCCATCCATGGGATTTTCCAGGCAAGAGTACTGGAGTGGGGTGCCATCGCCTTCTGCGTTATAATGTATAGTGAGGTAATAATACCAACCTTGCTGAAATGCTCTCAGTGTTAAATGAGGTAATACATTTAAGTGTAGTACTACCATGCTACCACAGGCACTCAGGATCTGATAGCAGAAACAAAACAAGACAAAAATAAGGAAAGAATCTAAATACCAAAGGGGAAAACAAAACTATTTCCAGGTGACTTTGTATATGTTGTAGTTAAATTTTTAATTACAATAACTTTATCTACTTATTAATGCAGTTTCTCCAAGGACCTCTACTGTTAATCTAATTTCAAAAGGCACCCCACTCCAGTACTCTTGCCTGGAAAATTCATTGACGGAGGAGCCTGGTGGGCTGTGGTCCATGGGGTTGCTAAGAGTTGGACACAACTGAATGACTTCACTTTGACTTTTCACTTTCATGCATTGGAGAAGGAAATGGCAACCCACTCCAGTGTTCTTGCCTGGAGAATCCCAGGGACAGGGGAGCCTGGTGGGCTGCCGTCCATGGGGTCACACAGAGTCGGACACGACTAAAGCGACTTAGCAGCAGCAGCAGCAGCATGTATATGAAAGGATCAAAATAATTTTCTTTTTAAAATAAAAATTCTGATTCTGCGTGACTTTTCACAGTTAATTAGCCTTTATTGCATTATTACCAGTTGAATATTTTAAAGACCTATTGCTGCATCTGCCCTGCATATTATGGGTTAGGGGATTAAGACATAACTGGAATTTCTTCGTCTTTAAAAGAGAACTTTGGGTAATAAAATGAGGTAGATTATCGAGAACAAAGCTTGATAAAATGTGATTATTAATTCAGAATCATAAGATATTCATTAAATCACACTAATTAGGAAATATTTAATTAAATATGTGATTAATATTTAATTAGGAAAAATAGAAGATGTAATAGAATGAATTGTCATCCAAATTCAGGAACAGAATAGAGAAATAGAATTGAGTCTGAGACCTTTACATGCTACTAAAACACATCATGCTAATATTTTATTATTTTAGAGAGAAAACTCCAGAATAATTCTTTAATTTGTCATCTGATTCAATTCTTGGGTTGGGAAAATGTGCTGGAGAAGGGATAGGCTACCCACTCCAGTGTTCTTGGGTTTCCCTTGTGGCTCAGCTGCTGAAAAATTCGCCTGCAATGCAGGAGACCTGGGTTCCATGGCTGGGTTGGGAAGATCCCCTGAAGAAGGGAAAGGCTACCCACTCTAGTATTCTGGCCTGGAGAATGCCATGGACTGTGTAGTCCATGGGGTTGCAAAGAGTTGGACACGACTGAGCGACTTTCACTTGTCATCTGTCTTATGGGATAAATAATGAATAATTTCACTATTTGGATAATATTTTTGGATAATGTAGAAAGTTTAAAACACTTAACACTTTTTATGGGCTTCCTTGGTGGCTCAGATGGTAAAAAGTCTGCCTGCAAAGTGGGAGACCTGGGTTCGATCCCTGGGTTGGGAAGATCTCCCGGAGGAAATGGCAACCCACTTCAGTATTCTTGCCTGGAGAATCCCATGGACAGGAGCCTGGCTGGCTATAGTCTGTGGGGTCACAAAGAATCGGACATGACTGAGCAACTGAGCATAGCACATAGCATAACACTTTTTATAGCTACAATTATAAGGATTGTATATAGCTATATAATTCCTTATATAGCTATAAGGAATTATAATAAAATTCAATAAGACCACAGAATTCGCAAACATATCATCTCAATAAAAAATTGATATGTGTTTCTTCTAAAGCTCAAATGGTTCTTTTAGATCATATTTTTATGGAATACTTTAAAAGATGAATTATTACTCCCTTTTTCTGTATTTTTAAAAGAATGTACTTAATGTTGTTTAACTTTTTAAATGATCTATGTTGTTTTCAAGTACTGAAATACTGTGATATTGTCCTCATGGGCTGTAGGTCTGTACCTAATCGTGTCAAGGCATTATGGTAAATTAATGTATGATTTTAAATAAGAATCTAATAACAGTTTTAGTTGAATTCTGCTGTTTAACAACTAGACATTCAGCCTCTATTGTAAATATGTAGACAGAATCTTAATAAAAAGTGTTTTAAGTGCTTCTCAAGTGTTAGCTTATTTATTCCTTATATTAAACTAATGAGGCTGTTTTGTTATCTTCCTTTTCCAAAGTCACATGGAAGTTACACGCTTGTGGAAGGTCGCCTTCTAGTAAGCAGGAGTCAGACTTTGAATTCTGTCTGGCACCAGAGCCTGCCTCTCTATCACCATGATAGTCTTTTCGTTCTGCAGTGAAGGGACTGTTTTTCACCTGTGGCCTGTTTTGCTTTCATCCTGATTTTTGTATGTTTGATACTTTTGTTCACTTATTTGTTCATCCAGCAAATGTTTACTGAGCGCCGGTTGTGTGGTGCGCAGTCAGCCAGGTGGGCCCAGTCTGCTGGGCCCCGGTGTCCAGCGGTCCTTGTGTTGACCCTGAATGCCTGGGAGGGAGGGTGGGTGGAACAGAGCGAAGCTACTGTGTTCCTGCAAGACAGGGACCAGGGAGGTAAGCAGGATGAAGCCAGACTGGGAACAGGTGTGAGGAGAAGCGGGGTCGGGGGGAATGAGGGCATTCCAAGTAAAGGGAGCAGCTGAGTGCAAAGGCCAGAGAGGCTGTATAAGGTCTTTGGGGAACCAGTGTGTGAGTTGGAAATGGAGTGATAAAGAATGTGTAAGTAGTGTTAAAAGTGTTCTAAGATCAGATGGAAGAAAGAAAGGATTGATGAACTTTATATACTTTATTGTAATTTCTGATGATAAAAGAATAGAAACCAAGTGTATAGCTTTCAAACTTATGGGGACATGGGATAACTTGCTGTTGTTGTTCAGTTGCTAAGTCATGTCCAACTCTGTGTGACCCCATGGACTGCAGCACGTCAGGGTTCCCTGCCCTTCATGTCTTCTGGAGTTTGCTCAAGTTCATGTCCATCGAGTGAGTGATGCTTTCCAGCCATCTCATCCCCTGTCGTCCCCTTCTCCTCCTGCCTTCAATCTTTCCCAGCATCAGGGTCTTTTCCAATGAATTGGCTCTTTGCCTCAGGTGGGATAATAAATCACTTCAAAAGGAGGCCGGAAAGCAGATTAAAGTAAAATAGATGGGCAGATAGCACAACATAAGTTGATAGATATAAACCCGTTGCATTCGTAATTACTTTAAATGTGTATGGACTAAATTCACCAAAAAAAGAAAAAAAAAAAAAAGATTTTCAGACTAATAAAAACCAACCAAACAAATCAACAAGGCCTGGTTTTACTTGACAGGAAATACCACAAGACAGGAAATGGCCAGAGCTGACCATGAGGTGCTGTGCCCCCATCTTCCCACCTCTCCCTTTATCCTGACGCCACCTCCTTCCTAGAAGGGCACTGGGCTTGCCCCCGTCAGTGCACTGGAGGTCGTCCTGAGAGCTGGCAGGCTCGATGTACCTGGGTCACGCGGTCCTGGTGCCCCACCAGCTTGTGAGAGTGTTACGGCAGAGGTGGAGTCTTACTCACATCCCTAGTGAATTGTGTAGTGTTTGGCAAACATAAGTATAAATACCTAATCTAGACTTCATTTTGTGTATACACTGATTTTCCTGTGAGAGTGTAAACTCTTTGCAGGCAGGGAACCTGTTATACTTTTGACTTTTCCCTAATATCTGCTACACCATATATGTATGAATAAATAATACATATTTCTTGTTTAATGGTTGAATCAAGGCTAAATCTGATGTCTACATAAGGATATTATTCTACCTCTCAGTCCTTTGGAGATTTGTTTTCATAGCAGAGAAAAAATTTTTTTTATACAATTAAGGACATAATGACCTACTTTCTTCATAAATGCATTTTATAAGGTAGAAGAGAGTTCTTTTGTACTTTGAAAAGCATGATTTATTTAATATCAAAGAAATGCTTTACTCATAAAAAACTCATAAAAAATATTAGTAGTAAAATAACACAAATATTTTTCTTGGAAGAAAAATTGGACAGAGCATATCAAAACAGTAGTTTCTTTTTTTTGGAGTGAAAGACATTCTTGATTCTATTAGTCCAAATGCCTGAACTTCTTTTGTCAAGGAAGAATATGCTGCTGAAGAAAAGACTCTGTTGACCTCACATAAGAGGTTCTCATTATGAATAGAAAGAATGACAGAATTCTGTTTTTACTTACAATGTATAAAGAATAAAAATTAGAGCCAGGGTCTAAATGGATATACTTCTTTGCAGTAGGCATTTTGGAAACATTTAGTGAGAAATAAAGATGCTTTCAAACTGTGGTGCTGGAGAAGACTATTGAGAGTCCCTTGAAAAGCAAGGAGATCAAACCAGTCAAAGGAAATCAACCCTGAATACTCTTGAAAGGACTGATGCTGAAGATGAAGCTCCAATACTTTGGCCACCTGATGTGAAGAACCAACTCACTGGAAAAGAGCCTGGTAGTGGGGAAAATCTAGGGCAGGAGGAGAAGGGGATGACAGAGGATAAGACAGTTAGATGGCATCACCAATTCATTGGGCATGAACTTGGGCAGACTCCCGGAGATGGTGAAGGACAGGGAAGCCTGGTGTGCTGCAGTCCATGGGGTCACGAAGAGTCAGACATGACTTGGTGACTGAACAGCAACAAAGATGCTGTATGCTTTTCCCCTGGTTGGTTTTCTTGTTTAGTGACCTTAGTGAGCGGTGGTGGAATCACAGAATTTTGAAGGCAGTTACCAGTACCAGCTACTGAGTATCAGTTGTGTTCTCAGGTATTAACGTGATATCTGACTTACAGGTCCTCAGGAAGACATGTACTGTTCACTTGTTTTTACTCAAAAGTCCATCTCTGGTTCAGTTCATTTCAGCCGCTCAGTCGTGTCTGACTCTGCGATCCCATGGACTGCAGCGCCCCAGGCTTCCCTGTCCATTACCAACTCCCAGCGGTTGCTCAAACTCACATCCATTGAGTCAGTGATGCCATCTAACCATCTCATCCTCTGTCGTCCCCTTCTCTTCCTGCCTTCAACCTTTCCCTGTCAGGGTCTTTTCTAATGAGTCGCCTCTTTACATCAGGTGGCCAAAGTATTGAAGCTTCAGCCTCAGTCCTTCCAATGAATGTTCAGGACTGATTTCCTTTAGGATTGACTGGTTTGATCTCCTTGCTGTCCAAGGGACCCTCAAGAGTCTTCTCCAACACCACAGTTCAAAAGCATCAATTCTTCGATGCTCAGCTTTCTTTATAGTCCAACTCTCACATCCATACATGACCACTGGAAAAACCATAGCCTTGACTAGATGGACCTTTGTCAGCAAAGTAATGTCTCTGCTTTTTAATATGCTGTTTATGTTGGTCATAGCTTTTCTTCCAAGGAGCAAGCGTCTTTTAATTTTGTGGCTGCAGTCACCATCTTCAGTGATTTTGGAGCCCAAGAAAATAAAGTCTGTCACTGTTTCCATTGTTTCCAAGGAGTCAGGCATGACTTAGTGACTAAACAACAGCACAACATAGTGATTTGATATTTCTATAGATTACAAAGTGATCACTGTGATAGGTCTGGTTACCATCTGTCACCATACAAGGATATTACACAATTATTTACTATATTCCCCACCTGTACATTTCATCCCCCTAACTAATTTATTTTGTAACTGAAATTAATATCCCTTAATCACCTCATCTGTTTTACTCATCCTTCTCCCTCCCATCTGGCAATCAGATGTTTGTTCTCTGTATCTATGACTCTGTTTCTGTTTTGTTATGTTTGTTCATTTGTTTTGTTTTTTTGATTCCACATTTAAGTGAAATCATATGATATTTGTCTTTCTCTCTGGATTATTTCACTTAGCATAATGCCTTCTAGGTCCATCCTTGTTGTTGAGAATGGCAAGATTTCTTTATTTTTCATTGTTTATGGCTGCGTAATATTCCAGGGTGTGTGAGTGTGTGTGTGTGTGTGTGTGTGCGCGTGCATCACATCTTCATCTGTTGATGAGTACTTAGGTTGCTTCCAAATCTTGGCTATGGTAAGTCATGCTGCAGTGAACAGGGATGCATTTATCTTTGAATTAGTGTTTAATTTTCTTTGGATAAGTATGCAGAAGTGGAATTTCTGGAGCATATTGTAGCTCTACTTTAAATCTTTTGAGGAGCTTCCATATTGTTTTCCATAGTGACTGCACCAGTTTACATTCCCACCAGCAGTGCACAGGGGTTCCCTTATCTCCACAAGCTCTCCAACACTTGTTTTCCTTGTCCCTTTCACGGTAGCCATTCTGACGGTTGTGAGGTGGTATCTCACTGGTTTTGGTTTGCAGTGTTGAGCATCTTTTCACACACCTGTTGCCATTTTTATGTCTTTTACAGAAAAATGTCTACTTGGTTCCTTTGCAGTTTTAGATTAGTTTGTTTTATTGCCGTTGGGTTGTATGAGTTCTTTATCTCTTTCGGATACTAACCTCTTAGCAGATACATGATTTGCAGATAGTTTCTGCCGTTCCATAGGTTGCCTTTTCATGAATGGTTTCCTTTCCTGTATGGACGATTTTTAATTTGATGTAGTCCCAATTGATTATTTTTGCTTTTGTTGTCTTTGCTTTTGTTGTCAAATCCAAAAAATCATCACCAAGGCTGATGTCAGGAAGCTTACACTCTATGTGTTTTTCTAGGATTTTTATGGTTTCAGTTCATACAGCCCAGACTTCAATCCATTGTGTTTGTTTTTGTGTATGGTGTAAGATAAGGATCCGATTTCATGGATAGTTTTTTTTCTTAATGATTTTTATGAGCTCTTCATAAAATAAGAGCATTAGCCCTTCAGCTTTCCTATGCTTTGCAAATATTTTTCCAACATAAGCATTTTCAATAACTGTGTATTTTCCATTATATGGAAATACTGCGATTTACCTGAATGGTGGGCCTGTGGCTTCCCATTTTTCATTACAGTTTTGTCAAGAATATTCACTTAGTAGTTTCTTAGAAAATTTCCTAGAACTGATAAGTGGTGGGTGAAAGGGAATCCACATTTTTAAGGCTTTGACTCATATTGTTCTGTTTCTGTCTGGACAGATCGTGTGTACATTGACGGCAGAATATAGAGTGCTGCGTCCCAAAAGCTGATGACAGTACTTGGTGTGATATAAAAAGCTTGGCTAAATTATACTCCTTTGATTATGAGTTAAAGGTGCGATTACTTCCTGTATGATTATGAGGATCATTATTATTATTTCTTCTTTTGCAAATTGCCTCTTCACGCCTTAAGGAAGATTTTGACCTTGTATGATTTTTTCAATTCTGTATCCCCAGTGGTGCAAGCTGCCTTCCCTTCCTATCTCTGATGGTGTTAGAGCAGACATTACAGATATTAGAAATATTTAAGGCTGGGGAATGAATATTTATAAACTTACAATTAAAAGTCAGCCTTTAGGCCTGTTCCTTCTTTCTGTTTTAATCTTACACATAAAGCACAGGCTTGGATAGGCCAAGTAACTTATCCAGGCTCTCCCAGTTGTACGTGGCAGAGAGAGGATATGCTCTGCCTGGCCTCACAGCACAGGTTTCTCCCACTCTGGGGGCTACGTTGTCTAAGATACACTTACTTTCGGTGGAAAGTTAGCTGGTTGAAACCTAAGTTGCGTTCTGACCAAACAGAATTTTCAGAAAATATCTAAGTAGAAATATTCTAATGTGATATAGAATACTTCAGAAATTTGGTGTTTTTTTTTTTTTAAATTGGAGAATAATTGCTGTACAACCTTGTGTTGGCCCCTGCCATACATCAGCATGGATCAGCCGCAGGTAGGTGTGTTTTTACTTTTACTTTTCTGCTGACTCTTCCATCAAGAGCTCTGGTCTACTAGGAGCCTAGACAATGAGCAGGGATTAGGCTGAGGCCTTTTCCTTAGTTCTGTGCTCGCCCGCGTCCCCACAGCTGCAGCTCCTGTGACTTTGCACAGCTTTCCTTCCCGCCCGCCGCCCTCGCCCGCCGCCCTCCCGGGACTGAAACCTCCGTGCCCTTCGCCCTCTCCTGCTGCTGTGTCTCTCTAGGCTCTGGTGATGGGATGCCTGCCGCTGTTTCCCCAGCGCCATGGCAACGGTGCACGGATAACGCCTTTCCTTGCCTTGAAGGAGAAAGGCTTCACACTTTTCTTTCTCTTTGATCTCGCAGTTAGCGCGTGGTCCACCCCTTCCTCCAGTGAAAAGCAGGGAAGTACTGAACTGTAGTCAGGACGACAGAGCTCACAGGCCTGCTGCGCCTCAGTTTGTTTAGTCTTTCCCCACCAGAATGAAGGTCTAGGTGAGTGGCATTTACTCTGCCCTCTGCATGTTCCCTGGAAGCAGACCAGCGGCTCTGTTAGTATTTGTCAAATGGGCCACAGGACCTGGTGGAGGAAAGCCTGACTTTGTTTCCCAGGACCTGCTCTCCTTGGCTCTCTTGGCCTTGGAGGCAGGTTTGGATGATACCCGGCCCTCCCTGTGACTTGTGGTCTGAGCCCCCACCCCCCACCCCCGCCCCCGCCCCCGCCCCCGGGTCTCAGAACCTGAGCCAAGGGAGTGCGTCGTAGGAGTGGATTATAGTTGATGTAAGTAATTTGCATGTGCAATAGCCTAGGCTTTGGTTTGAATTCTGACCCCGGATGTTCTTAGTCCCGGTAAAGTTTGAGGAAGGCTTAATACTGCCTGCCTCCTTGCTGTGTGGTGAGATGAACTCTGACCCTGTAAGGAAACAGCTGGTCTCTAGGAAGAAAAATAAGCGTTGGTGGTGATGTGGTTGCTAGTGTTTAGTTCTCTTCTGGGTGATATTCTGGTGATCATTGGAGTTATTTCCTCAGTTGTACTTACTATCTTTTACTAATTTAGGGGAGGCTCTTCAGGTTAATGTTCAGAGCTGAGTGGGTGACTTTGGCATTGGACTGGGGCTCCTTCTGCCCCTTGCCAGCACTGGGACACTGGGCAAGAGGGAGCCTAATTTATAAAGAACAACAAATGGCCATAATAGTAGCACTTACCTCAGAATGGGTGTAAAGACTCAGTGAAATGGTACTTAGAACAAAGTTTGGCCCATCGGAAGTGCCCAATAACTTATCCTGTAAATAATAATTGTTGTCATAGTTGTTAGAGTTGAAAGAAACTTCGACTTCATCTAGTCCAACTCTAGTAGCCTTCCCCTGTTTCTCATTTTGCCTTAATAGAGTAATAGAGACTACATCAGCTTCCTTTTCAGTTAGTCTTTCATATACTTAAGGTTGGAGTGAATGTGGTCCCCCACGAAATTCATATGTTGAGGCCCTGACTCCTTACGTGACTGTGTTTGGAGACAGAGCCTTCAGGGAGGTGATCAAGGTTGAATGAGGTCATAAGGGTGGGCCCTAATCCTGTAAGACTGGTGTTCGCAAAGAAGACGAAGAGCACTGGAGATTTCTCTCTGTCTGCAGGGGCCTTATGAGGATGAAAATGAGAAGGTGATTAACTGTAAGCCAGGAATAGAGGCTTCACTGAAACCAACCCTGAAGGCACCCTGATCTTGGACTTCCAGCCTCCAGAACTAGCAGGAGGTTCTGAAGCCTGGTCCTTAAGCCCCCTAGTCTGGTATCTTGTTACAGCAGCCTGAGAGGACTTACACACATCCTTTTTCTTTTCTTACATCGTCATCCTTGTCTGCTCTTGGATCTCCTCCTATGACAGTTTTGACACCTTACCATCCTGGTCACTACTGTCTAGACACTTTTCATGTGTGCACATATCCTTTTAAAATGGGCAACACCATGAGGAACTCAGGACTCCCATGTACTGGACTCTACCCTTCTAATAGAATCTAAGATTGGGTTAGGTAGTCACCTGAGCAAGCCTTTAATACGCACGTCTACCCCATCCTGTGTTAGTTGCTCAGTCGTGTCCAGCTCTTTGCAACCCCATGGGCTGTAGCCCGCCAGGCTCCTCTGTCCGTGGAATTCTCCAGGCAAGAGTACTGGAGTGGGTTGCCATTCCCTTCTCCAGGAGTCTTCCTAACCCAGTCTCCTGCATTGCAGGCAGACTCTTTACCGTCTGAGCCACCACGGAAGCCTCATCCTATATTTGGTCTATTACTTTAGTACAAATTCAGAATTTTATCTTGCTAATCCCACCCCTACCCCCCACCCCCGAGATTATAGAAACCAGTTTTTTAGACCCCAGGTTGGATAGGACTTTAGACGTCTGAGCCAACCAGCCTGCCTCCTTAGTGCGGGCAGTCTTCATGCTGTTTTAGTCATTTTGGGGTGCTGTAACGAACACCTGCCGGGGGGCTTAAGCAATAAACATTTATTTTTCACCGTCCTGGAGGTTGGAAGTCCCAGATCAAGGTGCTTGTATGGTGAGATTCCAGTGAGGGCTCTTTAACTGGTTCACAGGGGCTGTTTCTCTTGCTGTGTCTTCATGTGGCGGGAAGGGGGCTACCCAGCTCTCTGGCCTCTTCTTATGAGGGCACTGATTCCATTCCTGAGGGCTCTACTCTCATGGCCTAATTACCTCCCAAAGGCCCCACCTCCTAATACCATCCCGTGGGGAACGTGGGGAGGACACGACATAGCGCGTTGCGTTCCTAACAGTAGCTGCCTAATCTGCTCCTGTACTTCAGTGGTTGTGAGATCGCTGCTTTGCTATGGAAGTTACTCATTCTGTCGTTGGGTTCCTTCACACATTTGGAGGAATCATGAATGTTGAGTCAAACTCTGACTGTGTGGCTTCTATCTGTTGAGTCCACGTTTGTTTTCTTATCAGAAAATGTCTGTTCTGCTTGCACATGGCAGTTTCTTATAGACTCTCCCCTTCTCTCCTGGTGTTTGCTCTAAATATTATAATGATATATGACTTGGTATCATTGGGAAAAATCAATGCACTTGGTTTTCACATGCCTAAGTTAGGTAGATAAATGAATCTAACAAGTACATAAATAAAGGAGGAGCCTCACTGACAGAGGAATACTGTATTTCATTTGTTTTAATGAGTAGCTTCCATTAGATCATTCTCTATGAAAACAGATTGAGGAAATAGGCTATTTATCGTTTATTATTTGTATCAGCATGATTCATACCTTTCTTCTCTGTTTAGTGCGATAAGCACTAAATCTTTATTGTAGCTCTTCATGTACGTTCATACTGGAAGATACCCTACACATAATTTCTTCTGGACCCTTCTGTGGCCGACATTTGTCTTTCTGTGCCTGGTCTCCTCCCCTTTTCCTGAGAATCAGAGGCAGGTGAGAAGCTGGCTGAAGCCCAAAGCTGGCAGACTCTCCTGGGCCTACCTCTGGCCATCAGGTTGCACGTGTCACCTCCCCCAGCATGGAGTTCTCAGGAGAGGAGTGCCAAGCTCCGGCCTGTTTAGCTTGTTGGGCAGCGGGGCCAGGTGATGGGCCAGTATCCTGCGGGCCGAGTCTGCAGCACAAGCCCGGGTGAACGAGTTAACTGGTCACGGTGGTGAAGCAGGGCTCCGTAGAGCTCCCCAGGGGAGGCTGCTCTGGGCTGGGACCTTGGCTGGACTTTGCCTTGCATGGCCCCAGCCTGAGCCTGAGTTTGCAGCCCTCCTGCAGGCAGTAAGCTACCCACAATCTTGCCGGTAAACACTTTTCTGCCTAACCTGACCTGAGTCAGTTTCTTGCTTTTAACCAGGAACCTGGACAGGTGCATCATTACTTGACTGTTCTCAGGTCATGGTAGAGGGTTCCGGTGCTCGGTCCTCCTCCCCAAGCACATCTGAGATTTGCGGGTACTTGTTAAGGGGCACACTCCCTGGGTGGGTAATGCTATATATGTGGCAGTTAGGAGTTATTTCTTCACATCCTTAACTGATTAATTTTCAGAGGCCTCTTCTAGGAAAGATTTAACTTTTGACCCTTTCAAAGCAGGTACTGTTTAAAAAAAAAAAAAAGAGTTTATACAAGGAACTTGCCAAGATGTTGAGAGCTAGGATGTGGAAAATGTTTATGAAAGAATAAAATCATCTCTGACTGGCTGATAGAAAGGTTACAATCTAATTAGAACTGCTGAAAGTTTTATTGAGCCCCACGGAAGGTCTGTAATCCCAAAAGCAAATGAGAAGCATTGGCTTATCAGCGACTGGATATACTGGGGGAAGAGGGTGGTTTTTCTTTTTACTTAGCGTGTATTTGTATTTCTCATTTCAGAAAGCTAGATAGTTATGAATAATTAGGCATTATGCATATACATACATACATATATATGTATGTATATATATATATAGTATTAGCAGTAATAAACTTAAAATTCTTAAAGTTCTGTATAATTTGGAGTGTTTAAAAATAGTTTCCCATGGGCCATTCCTATGGAGACTATGTGTCTGTGGTGCCTTTAGATCCATACTAATAATCCATCCTTTCCACTTGAATGTTTATTCCTGTGACTATAATTTTCAAATTTTGGGGGATTCCTGGGTTTACTTTAAATTACACCTATCTACTTTAAATCGTGGGCTTCCCGGGTGGTCCTACTGGTAAAGAACATGCCTGCCAATGCAGGAGACATAAGAGATGTGGGTTTGATCCCTGGGTCAGGAAGATCCCCTGAAGGAAGGCATGGAAACCCATTCCAGTATTTTGTCTGGAGAATCCCATGGATAGAGGAGCCTGGTGGGCTATAGTCCATGAGGTCACAAGGGTTGAACGCAACCGAAGTGACTTCGCACACACACCCACACTTTAAATTATAGGTAAAATAGGGATTCAGGTCTATACAGTCCATGGAATTCTCCAGGCTAGAATACTGGAGTGAGTAGCCTTTCCCTTCTCCAGGGAATCTTTCCAACCCAGGTCTCCCACATTGCAAGTGAATTCTTTACCAGCTGAGGCCCAAGGGAAGCCCATGGAGTATTATTGCCAAGACTAGTAGTAATTAGAGAGCCCTTAAAACAATTTGGATTTTGAGTTTTCATTAAAGATGAACATTCAGAATATCCAATTCATTTGATTAATGTGGTTTTTCACTATATTGCTAAAAATCTTAGCGGGAATTTTTCCTGCGTACTAGTCCATTTTTGTGAATATCACATACTGAACAAATATCGTGTGATCTTTCTTTAGAAAAGGCCACTAATAAGATACCATTGGTATAAAATAAATTTTAAACAAGGCTTAAAACAAACCTGGATAGTTTGTATTTCATTTCTGAGTCTGCCTGCACCAGGAATTGGTAATGTTTTGTGGACATCCCACAAATTTACATTGTGCTCTGGATTTCTATGCAGTTGACGATAATACTGTAGTCATTTTTTTTTTTTTTAACTAGCTTCTTGTTGCATCTAAATTTAGCTGTTTAGTTTTCAGTATATAATTAAGATAGTGTACTTCATGGAACTTAATGGGCTTCCCTGGTGGCTCAGATGGTAAAGCATCTGCCTGCAATGCAGAAGACCTGGGTTCAATCCCTGGGTTGGGAAGATAGCCTGGAGAAGGAAATGGCAACCCACTCCAGTATTCTTGCCTGGAAAATCCCATGGACAGAGGACCCTGGTAGGCCATAGTCCATGGGGTCGCAAAGAGTCTGACACGACTGAGCGACTTCACTTTCATTTCATGGAACACCGGAACAAAAAATATTCATGGGGAAGGGATTTTTAAAAGATTGCATAACTGTGATGTAACTTGAAAACTTAGATCTGTTTAATAAATGGATCCAGTAACAGAAGCCATTCTGGAAGGCATTGCACCCCCAAAGTTTATAAACTAAATAAATTTTATATTGGAACTTAAAGATTTAAATGAATGTTATCCTTTCCAGAGTAGGCACTTTGGGAGACTGTGTACTTATTTTTCTGATGTGGTAGTAGCTCAACATGTTATTGATCTTTTCCCTTTGGAATTGCATTTATATCCTCCATTACATTTTAAAGATTTATCCTCAGCGGTGACAGACCTTTAATTTTTTGTGGGTGGATTTTATTTTTGAGTCAGGCCATAACTTTTAAAGCTTGCTCTGTAAGCCATGTTATAGCAAGATGGGAAAAGTTTTTCTTCAGTGAGACATGAGGTGTGTCTATTAAGAAACTTCCTGTCTTATATGATGTGAAAACTGGTTTTGGAGGTTATTTCAGGATAGGATTTCTAAATGACTTGCTCTGGGTTCCTTGTGTGGCTTCCCTAGGGTGACTGTTTGAATGAGGACAGTTCATTTAGACATAAGCAGTTTGGTTTTTAAAAATCAACTTCTCTACTTTATTGTCTTTCTGTGAAACCTTCCTCCAGGTCTGAGTATCCTCATTGGTCAGAACTGGACTGGGCGTGGTTTCTCTGAGTTGGGATGGAGAATCTGATCTTAGCTGAGGAGTGTGGGAGTTGTGTTTGCCTTCCTGGCCCCTGAGAAAGGGACTGTGTGTCTGCCACCTTCTCTAAGGGGCCTGCCTGGGTGCTAAGACAGTTGAGGACCTAGGTCTTCTTCCTTCAGTTTCAGAAACATGGACGTGTGTTTCTGCCTCCTGGTTCTTTCATAAATCTAGATCTGTTTTAGCTAAGGAGCCCAGATGAATGTCTCCCGAGGTCACACTTGCTCTATTAGTTCCTCAGAGGGGTTTTCAGTTTAGTTTGGGTGCTTCAGGCTTAGATCGTCCACTAGCTTCCTGCTGAACTTCTTGGATATGAGAAGCAGCTCCCCCAGAGCTTCAGGCAACATCTGAGTGGCCCCGAGACCTAATCCTGACTCTGCGTTTTCAGGTTCCTTTCACGTGCCTTCATCTTTGGTTACTAACCCGATGGTGCGACTGTTCGGCAGTTAGTGGGTGCTTTAGTTGGTGTAAAGGAATTAACTGCTACCAGCGTATGTGGTCATTTGCCTTTCCTTTATTTACTAACTTTCCACGTGAAATAGAACATGGTCCTGGGAGTCAAAGGCCTTGGCAGGTGAACGTGACATATGTTAGGCATTTTAAAAATTGTTAAATGAACCAAATAAGTGACTTTTAATGTCTGGGTAGGCGGGTAAGCACACGTCACTGGTAGTCTTAACATACTTTTGTGAAGGGCTGAGGTGGAATTCCCCTCTGAAGGTCTTAGAGTCTCTGTAAAAAGAAAGCCAAGTAAAGCCTTTGTGGAAAGATGTCTTCCCATCCACCTGGCATGTTTAGGCCAGGCAGGTAGATTTGGAATAATTTTTTTTTGAAGTCTCTTAGTTCTGTTTTTCAATTTCTCAAACATTTTTTCTGAACTGTCCCAATTAGCAAGATACCGGTGGCTCCCTCCCAGCCCGCCCCCAGCCCTGCTTGCCGAGAAGCCCTGAAGCAGTGTTCCTAAGGGCCGCGTGTCTTGTTCGACTCATTTAAGAAATTCTTGCCAATCTGGTATTGTATTTCCAAAAATACAACAATTTTAATATAAAAATCAGGTTTTAAGTGACCATCTGTTCAAACGGAGCTCCAAGAAAACATGCCTGTTGGTTGAGGAGTTGTGTACCCCTTGGCATGCTGCTGAGTAACCCTGAGGGTCTGAGGAATCCCTGATGAGAAGCATGGTTTAGGGTCTAATTGCAAGCTGAGTGGTCTGAGGAAGTGCGCCTGTTTAAAAACTACTTTGTTTGAGAGTCCAGGAGAGCATGTAAACACCTTGTGAGAAGTGGAACAGCAGTGGTTTGGAAAATGTATAGGACTTAGCTGCCTGATTAGGAAACCCATGTTCTCTTGGGGAGAGGCATGTCCTTTGAAGTAACCCTGTGTACTCCAGCCACTACGGGAAGTCACGTCAGTGGTTCCCCAGGCTGTGGGACTGTGTGCCGGCTGTAATCCTGGGAAGAGTTACACAGTATACTTTTCTTTTTTCTCATTTTAACAAGGAAGATTAAAATACTTGCTGCCTCCTCCCCTCGTCAGGTGGTGTAAGGATTAATGAGATCATGTTAGTAAGGTGCATTAACCTCTTTGAGAGAAACAGGCATGGAGAACACCAAGTGTTCAGTCACCAGGAGTTTAGCCAGTCTTGGGCCATCAAGCTTCCATTGTTCTGTTCTGCTCTACACAGTACAGTCCTGTATTAAGCCTGAGGGCCATCTATAGGCCACAAATAGCCATGTGTCAAAACGCAGGTAGGCCTTGCAGCTTTGCATGTTTTAACTTGCCACCCAGCGTCCTGCAAGCTTGACTGCTGCGTGTTGGACTGGACACTTTCCCTGTAGCCCTCTTACTGCATTTTACAGCTTCATGTCTGTTTGTGGGGACTCAGTTTCTTCAGTAACTGTGTGTGTGCGTGCCAAGTTGCTTCAGTCGTGTCCGACTGTGCGACCCTATGGACTGCAGCCCGTCAGGCTCCTGTGTCCATGGGATTCTCCAGGCAAGAATACTGGAGTGGGTTGCCATTTCCTCCTCCAGGGGATCTTCCGGACTCAGGAACCGGACCCACGTCTCTTAGGTCTACCTGCTCTGACAGTTGGGCTCTTTACCTCTAGTGCCACCTGGGAGGCCCCTCAGTAGCTATATAGGTGGTCCCAGTTTCTTAAACTGTAGTTTATTCCTGTCCCCTCCATAGGTAATAAGTTGTCATTCAGACAGCGTGAGGGTCCTTCTCATCAGCGGGTATGCCGCTTGCTGTCACTGCAGAGCGGGAGAGGACCCAGCCTTGCCAGTAAAGCTTGTGGACCTTCTGTCAGTGGCCCGGTAGGGATGGTGGTTCCTGAAGGGCATGGCCGCCTCCTCATAGGTAGATGTTGCCTGATTTCAGTTGGAAAAGCTGCCCTTGGGCTTTGGCAGGATGTGGTAAGTAAATCCTGACTGTCATAACTGAGTTTAAAAGTCAGATGCCGGAGTGTTCTGAAAGACAGTATTTCTGAAGGACTAATGAATGAAGCTACTGTAACAGAAAACAGCAAAGTTTAAAATAATGTTGATACTCAGGATGGCAAAATTGGGGGAGGTGGAAATGAGACGGGAGAAATATAATGTTAAACATTTAAAAGTCCACTGAAATATAATGCTTAATTGTCAGTGGACTCTAAGCAGTGAATTAAGCACATTTAAAAATAGCTTTTTAACGTGAATGAACCTTTTTATGAGCTGAGCTTCAATGACAAATAAGTTGGTCGTGCAAATCACTTTTTAGTGGTCTGCTTTAAACATTTTAGGGCTGGGATTTAAAAGAAATATTTTGAAGCAAAAAGTCTGACCTACAAGCAACACTAATTATCATAATAGTTATGTTATGTAGCCCAGTGAAGAAATAGGCATCATTTTGTAATATTATGTTTTCTTTGCTTTTCAAAATAAGCGAAAGGGTGGCCTGGATGTAAAATGGAGACCTCTGGCACTGAGGGAGTTAAGAGTTTCATAGACACAGGAGTCTTTTGTGCCTCTCTGGAAAAAAACAGCCAGTTCCGAGCCAGTCAACACTTGGGCAGCTTTGGAGATCAAGGGACTCCTTGCTTAGAGAAGTTAAAGAGTAGCTTGTTGCTCATGGGGTAGCTTTAAGGAGAAGCCTGTGCTATGACTTGTATCTGAGGCAACCCAACCCTTGAAGTAAGAAAGTAAGCGCTTCAGATTTTAAGGAGTAGAGCACTGTTTTGTTCAGTGTAAAGAAGTTATTAATTAGAATTAGAAAATAATGTTTCTTACAAGTAAGTCAGAAAGAGAAAAATAAATATCTTATATCAACACATAGAAAGGTCCATCTAGTCAAAGCTATGGTTTTTCCAGTGGTCATGTATGGATGTGAGAGTTGGACTATAAAGAAAGCTGAGCGCTGAAGAACTGATGCTTTTGAACTCTGGTGTTGGAAAGAACTCCTGAGAGTCCCTTGGACAGCAAGGTGATCCAACCAGTCCATCCTAAAGGAAATCAGTCCTGAATATTCATTGGAAGGACTGATGCTGAAGCTGAAGCTCCAATACTTTGGCCACCTGATGTGAAGAATTGACTCATTGGAAAAAACCCTGATGCTGGGAAAGATTGAAGGCAGGAGGAGAAGGGGATGCCAGAGGATGAGATGGTTGGATGGCATCACCAATTTGATGGACATGAGTCTGATCAAGCTTTGGGAGTTGGTGATGGACAGAGAAGCCTGGCGTGCTGCAGTCCGTGGGGTGGCAAAGAGTTGGACATGGCTCTTTATGTATATGAAGAGTCACGATATATAAAGAGGACACAGTTCTATATATATATAGAATCTAGAAAAATAGTACTGATGAACCTATATACAAGGCAGCATCGGAGATGGGTCAGCAGGTGAAGAATCTGCCTGCACTGCAGGAGACACAGGAGATGGGGCTTTGATCCCTGGGTCGGGAAGATCCCCTGGAGGAGGGCATGGCAACCCACTCCAGTATTCTGGCTTGGAAAATTCTATGGACAGAGGAGCCTAGTAGGCTATAGTCCAAAGAGTCACAAAAGTGTCGGACATGACTGACTGTGTGTGCGTGCACGTGTGTGTGCGTGCACGTGTGTGTGCACACACACATGCGCGCAGGAAATGCAGACGTAGAGGACAGACTTGCGGACACAGTGGGGGAAGGAGAGGGTGGGATGAATGGAGAGAGTGGATGGAAACGTGAATTACTGTTTGTGAAATAGATATCCAGTGCAATTTGCTGTATAGCACAGGGAGCTCAAATCTGGCGCTCTGTGACAATCCAGAGGGGAGTGATGAGGCGGGAGGGAGTTTCAAGAAGGAGAGGACGTCTGTGTACCTGTGGTTGACGTGTGCTGACGTATGGCAGAAACCAGCATGTCAAAGCCATTCTCCTCCAGCTGAAAATTTTTTTAAGATGAGGAAAAAAAGCACTTCTTAAACTCATTTTGAGTTATTTTGCCTGTAAATACAGGCAAATAAGGTAGAAGCTGTGCATATATGTGCCATCTTCTCAATGAGGTCTTTTTTCTTTCTTTTTTTTTGGTAGCAAGTACCGAAATGTGTAAGTTCCATATTTTTGGTAACTTTATTTCCTCTGTACTTGAAGAAGGCCTACTTAATGGGGCTAATTTGTCCAAAGCAGGTCCCAGCATCCACACAGAGACAGTGGGCAGACGGTCCAGGTATGGAATACCTGGGCTGAGCGGCCCCTCTGATGGGGCACCTTGACATCTCCTGCTCTTTCCAGCGACACGGGCACCTCATATTGGAGTGATGCGGCCTTTATGTTTTAGCTATAAGCAAAGCCTTAAAACGACTGCTATCCTATTAAATTTGGAGTGCTGTTAATAAATTACTTACGCCTGGAACATTGCTACCACCTGTTTGTTTCGCTTGTCCCCTATTTCTTATAAATTCCTGGGCAAGATAAATGTAAGGAGCTAGTCGCTGATTCTGATTTTTAAATGTTTTGATGGCCTTTAATTACCTTTCTGAGTAATTTTGAAAAAAAGATAATTGAGTTTGTCTTGTTGATGTTTTGCCCTTTGTTTGCTGCTGGTCAGGTATGTATAAAATAAGAAGAAAACCCAACTAAGGTTCATAAACTAGGAACCCATGAGAACGTGTTATGTTCCTAAGAGAAGTTTTGAAGGAAATTTTTTGTTTCAGATGCAGAATTTTGGGGGTCAAATTCTCTGTGGTTTGTAATGTCTGGGAAAACACACAGTGTCTAAGCATAGCTCTTTCAAAGATCATGCAGATCTTGGCTCCATTGGTTGCCTGCAGTGGCCTTTAACCCTTTTATGTCTTCTTGTCTTTGAGACAGGAGTGACAATAGAACTCAGGGTTTGTGAGGGTTAAGATGATAAGACATTTAAAGTTATTAAACAGCCTGGCTCATAGCTTGCAGTCATAAATAAATTTTTTATTAAAAAATTTTTTTTAACCAATTAAAGCTGTCTAGGCTAGTAAGTTCTTCAGCATTTAGAGGTGTTTGAATTTCAGGATGTTGTGGAACGGTTCAAGTACCAACTTGATAGTCAGACCAGAATAACTATATCACCCAGTTTAAAAAAAAAAAAATGACATCTCTTCGGGGATCCATTAAGCAATATGACTTGCCACTTTTTCCCATGAAAACACTATTCCTCACTCCCATTCCCCACCTCCCATCCCTTTTGTTTTATGTCTCGTATTGTCATAGATTCCCAGTTTGAAAGCAAAGCCAAGATTTCTAGGTTTTTTAATCTTGGAGGGTTTTTAAAAGGGAATTCCGGATAGGTGTGGTGGTGTTTTGAGAGTCGTAAGTGACCTATCTTCATTTTGAAGCTGATATAAAACGTCTGTGAAATGAAACTCAGTGTTGTCAGTTTTACAGGGTTCCTCAGGGAAGCAGGCCACGCCAGTGCCCCGAAGGCGTGAGCTCAGGGCGGTGGAGGGGACCACCCCATCGACTAGGACTTAGAAACAGTTTTGTGGGGCAGATACCTGATTTATCATGCTGTTTGACTCAGGACAAATAAAATACCTTTCTGGCAATTTTAAAGACCTCTCCAAAGGATGGTTTATATCTACAGATACCGTCCGTGTATATATAATTTTTAGGACTCTTCTGTTTTGTGCTCCTGTCTTTAGATAGTTGAAATGGCAACCTTCTCTCTTATGTTGCTGTTCCATTGTAGTGACCACCATGTAAAGGAGGTGACTAATTAAAAAGGATAGTTTTGTTTCTGTCACTGCTTCATTAACAATGCTTACCCTTAGAGAGTTCTCCTTCATCTTTAGCTGAAGTTCCTTTGTTGCTGAATTTTTCCATTTTTGAGTGGAGCTGTAAAATGTCTGTTAATATTCACTATATTCTCTCTAAATTTTAGTCTTTAGGAGTCACTCAGAATTTTTTTACATTTGCTAAGTCCTTTTACTCCCTCCAGAAGTCTCATTTTCAGCTTCTTAAATCATCCTCATTATTCTTTTCAATTAGGCTTGGAACTCTAATATGGATCTAATAGTTACATACGTAGGGTGTAACAGTGACTTAGCACCCTCCATTTGTAACAGCCCTGTTATGTTAGCAGCGTCACGGAAGTAGCATTTTATGGTCAGCTAGTGATCAACTGTGATCCGTAGTGTATATGCGCATTTCCTGATCTGTGTTCATAATTTGTCTTTATTCAGGTTAGTTGTTCTGTATTGGACAGCTTTCCATTGTTTTATGATTTCCCTTATTTTATGATTACTCTGATATCTGAAGAACCTTTTCCGAATCACATCTGCACAGCTGCAGTTTCCCTCCAGGGTCACGACCTAAGACTTCTTTGCCAGTGCAGAGGTTGCTGTGTTTCTCAATCATGCTGGCTGTACCTACTCTGTGCCCACGTGCCAGCACATTCATTATTAACTGGGTGATCTCATGAGCTTCGGCAGGCAGGGATTTCCTGCTCGAGAGCCTCATGGGAGCCTTGAAAACTGCTGGGTTTTCTGAAGTATTGTTGTGAGGATGAGAGAATGTCCCCCACAGTGGTTGAGATCCATATTGAGTTCAGCCTAACTTCCCCAATTCCATCTCTCCTTTACAGCCCACCGCCCCCACCCCCGTCTGTTCCCAGGCTGTAATAAAGGAGTGGAAAGAAACTCTGCAAGAGCTGGCTTCTGGCCCAGTGCTTGTGATGGATTGAGAGGGCAGAGATGGGTGGGCTGGTGTGGGAGGAGCTCTCGGGGATTTGGACTCCACTGAGGCTCTTCTTACCTTTGTGTTTCCCTAGGTTAGAGTCATTTCTCCTTTGTGTGCAGTCGGTCACCCTACTTTCCCGAGTCATTGTTGACTCGGAGGATTAGGCATGTTGAGGTGGTCGATGCGTGCTCCGTATTGTTTCTTACTGATTGCCACTCCTCTCTTGCTGCATCTGAAGTAGCTGGAGTTGGAATCATGGTTTGGGAGTGGGGACACGGTGGGGGAGACTTGGCTGTTGGTAATTCCTGTGCCATTTTTGTAAACAGGACCCCTTGGTTGCCACTAGAAACAGTGATAAAGCAGTGATAAAACAGTGATAAAGTGGTAAAGTAGCTTTAGAGGTATGTCCTCTGCTGAGTGGGCCAGAGAAGGTAGGGGTTGGGTGGTCAGGGAAGAGCAAAACCCTCATCCTTTTGTTTTTATTTGTTGATTGTCTCTTCCATTATCAAAAAATAGTCTAGAGAGGAATATGTCACCTCAAGTTCGTATACAGTATTAACCAAAGTTGAGAAAATAGTAAAGTGATAAAACAGAACAAGCCATCGCCTAAGAAAGACTTGGTAGGTAACCAACATCAGGACTTTTCTTTTTTATTTGTTTATTTTTTAAATTTAAATTTATTTATTTTAATTGGAGTCTAATTACTTTACAATATTGTATTGGTTTTGCCATACATCAACATGAATCCACCACAGGTGTACACGTGCTCCCCATCCTGAACCCCCCTCCCACCTCCCTCCCTGTACCATCCCTCTGGGTCATCCCCGTGCACCAGCCCCAAGCATCCTGTATCCTGCATCGAACCTGGACTGGCGATTCGTTTCTTATATGATATTATACATGTTTCAATGCCATTCTCCCAAATCATCCCACCCTCTCCCTCTCTAACAGAGTCCAAAAGACTGTTCTATACATCTGTGTCTCTTTTGCTGTTTCACATACAGGGTTATTGTTACCATCTTTCTAAATTCCATATATATGTGTTAGTATACTGTACTGGTGTTTTTCTTTCTGGCTTACTTCACTCTGTATAATTCCTCTGGTGATTAGATCTCTCTTGCTCAGAATCTTCTACTATATCCCCCCACTTAAAACTGACTATCAAATAATTGAATACAAAAGTCCAAACTGCTTAGCTTGACATTTGAAACTCTTGAGTGCTAACCTTCCTCTCAGTGTCATCTGCTTCTTTCCTACTGAAGTACAATCCATGGGCCAGCAGCTTTGGCATCACCTGGGAGCGTGTTAGAAATGCCGACTCTCAGCCGCTACGTGGACCATGGCATCAGCATTAGATTTGCAGCAAGGTCCGCACGTGTGTGGAAGCCCACCACAGGGGGAGAATCTCTGATCTGCCTCATTCTCCTTAATCTCCCTTTTTGTTCTGCAGTCAGGCTAGCTGAACATGTTCTGCACTTCCCCAGTGGCCTGCCTTTCTTCAAATGCTAATGTTTTTCCCAGAAAAATCATTTTTCTCAACTTCCTCTCTTTACTTCCATTCATCTGATTGACTAGGAGTCTAAATATGCCAAGAACTGGTTTGGATTTCAGACATGACTGGGCACGTAGACCCTACACTATTTGTATAGGCTCCCTGGAAGACAGCTCCTTTGACCCCCAATTCCACTTCTAGGAGCTTTTCCTGAACTAATTATCAGAAAAGAATGTAAAGAAATGTGTATAAAGTTGATCACTACAATATTATGTATAATAGTAAGAAATTGATAAATTAATAAATTTTGTTATAGTCATATGATATACTATTGCATATTCAAGATGGTAGGACATATTACTGAAATGAGAATATATCAACAATATCCTTGAATAACAATTATGTTATTAAAAAAAACACACTTAATTCCTGTGCTCCATGGGGTTATAGTTGAACAAGTAAGAGAGGTGTAAACCAAGAGGTACAGAAATAACGTAGTAATACAGTAATAACAATAATGTTAACAGCAGCAACCGACATCTCCTGCACACTTAAAATGTTCCAGACATTTCTAAGTGCTTCGCCTGCTATCTTCCTTTATCTTTTCAAAAGATAAACTACTGTTGATTCTACGTGAGAAAATTATCTTATTGTCACATATTTTAATCTTTACCATTATGATGGGTAAAGTTTGGTAACGTTTTAAAAATTGGTATTTCACTGATTATTAGCAAGGTTTGTTCAACATTGTTTAATATATATTGATCATTTTTAACTGTGTATTTCTTAAAAAGGTTGTTTTTGTCTTCTGCCTGTTTTTTCTGTTTGTCTTTGACCATTCTAAAAAATCTATTTTCTGTCCTTTGAATATGTATTTGCTGGATTATGGTGTTTCAAATAAAGGAAGTGTTAATACCATCACTCCTTATGTTTTTAATTAATTTGTTCTTATACAGAAAATGATTATTCTCAGCAAAATTAGGGATCTGTAATCAGTTACATCAGTAATCTTTGTTCATAAATTGATGTGAGCTATCAGGCTCGGGTAAATGTGTCGGTAAATAGAATATGTAGGTAATCTCTGACTTTTATATGTGAATTTCAAGTTTGTAATTATTTGGAACTCTGCTTTTACTTTTCCACAGAAACAAGTCAGTTCCTAGGTTTCCAGCAAGCCCAAACAAGCATTCTTAAAACTAAGTCGTCATAATAATAAAGCACTAAATATTATTCAAACTCAGCATAAAAATACTGCTTATTACATTAATTTTATACTCCAATTATAGGTGTAAAAATAGAACAAGCCTCTAATCGTCAGAAGCTCTGGTGATCAGACTGTGGGATACGTGAGTGGGTGGGTGGGGAGTAGGGTGAATATCTTTAAAACTACAAAGTGCAGAAACCTTTGGTGAATCATTTATTCTCCAGTGTTCTGTGCCTAAGAACAAGAACAAAGGTAATTTGCATTCGCTCATTATTCTTTAGCTCGCGCCTGTCTGTCGAACATCCAGTGTTTGTGAGGATGACTTGGCCTGTTGAGTGTAGCAGGAGATTTTCCCCATGCTGTATTCCTTGCATTCCTTGGGTCGGAAAGCAATGTTATGGCTTTATTGTTCTCAGCCACTACGCAAGTTTAAAACCACTGTTAAACCAACAGCTTTAACATCAGTTGTAAAATGCCCACGACAAGCCAGGAAGCCTCCGAGTGGGTTTCCCAGGTATTCTGTGCCTGTGGTTTGTGTCGTAGGGGTGGAGGAGGTGGCCTGAGAGGAACGGGCTCTGTTCCTTGCTGTCGGCTGTCCTGCTGTTCCTTGGTCTTTTAGAAGGTTTACTTGTATACCCCACAGAGCTCTGGAACGGTAGCTCTCACACTTCCGTACACCTGAGCATCCGGTGGGGCCATTAGGTACAAAGTCAGCTTCCCCTGCCCCGCTTCAGGAGTGTGACCAGAGGCCTGAGGCCTTCCGCAGCCTGCGGTGTATCCACAGGCACCCCGGGGACTGTGTTGCAGGCGCCTGGGCCTGCAGAAATGCTGCTCTAGAGTGTCCTCCTCCGTGTTCTCTCTCTCGAGTGTGAATCAGACTAGACAGTTCTCACACCCCTGGCTCCTGTGAGCGAGCTATGACTCTGATGGACTCTGTCAGGTTACCGCATACAGGTCCATGTCCCTGAAGAGGTAATTGACCTAATGGGACCTAAAGGTCCTAAAGTCCTGGAGGAAATTGTTTACTTTGTCTTGTTTACGTAAGCAGTTGTTTCCGAGAACTTTAGTCATGTTTGCTTATGATGAACAGTTTATCTTTGTAAAAACTAACTAAAAAAAATATAAGACGAGCACACTTTCGTTAGAGTTACAGACAGTGTGGGTATCCTGACAATGTTTAAGTTTAAAGAGGGGAGATCTTCTGAAATAAAAATCCAGGTCCCCTTGTCAGTTTGTGCCTTTTACCTGTTGACTGTCCATCAGACTTGCCTGATCTGGGATGCTGAGCAATCTGGAAAATCGGGCAAATTCCTTGTCAGGACACTGAAAAATGCCTCTACTGGTAATTAATACTGTAAAAAATGATACTTTTCTATATCATTTTAAAATGAAAAATTTCTTAAGGATGATTGAATAACTAGTATTATTTATCTGAAATTGGACTTGGAATTTTTGTTGAATTTCTGTTTTTAGGACTTTATTCTGTGTTATCTTTGGTGTTCTTCTTTACCTTGGCCAGACAGATACACGCTTTGTAGATCCTTTGACCTCAGCGGGTGTGCATTTCTTCACAGTGGGCATCTGTTAACACCAGGCAGGAGATGCTTGTGTCATCTGGTCAGGGTTTATGTCCTGCAGGCAGAACCAGATGCTTCCCACGGGGATGACATGACTCCTCTAATTTTCTCTGTGATGTCAAACTCATGATCATTCAGTGTCTTTTAAGAGGGTCCATACTTGGAGAGGGTTTACTTTGGTAAGATTTTGGTGGACCATATATTTTCTTATAGAAATTCACACTTATTAGTCTATAATAAAGACTATTATTCCTAATATTTCATGTGCTAGTTAAGCTTAAATTACAGGCCAGATTTTTGACTTTCAGAATGTTTGTATTTGCCCAGAGGCACTTTTTTTCTCCATACATGCAGTAATTTTCTATATACATACAGACATAAATGTATTTATTGGGTAAATAACTTATGCTTGGTGTATAGAAACTGATGTATCTGATTGCTCACATACCTTTTTTGAGAGGAAAGTTATGGCTGGTTTTCTTACCTTAATCAAGATCAGTCTTTAGCATGCTTATTGTAAGACCCAGTTCTAGGTATTACATTTTCCCCTAAAATACATAGCCGCCATCCAGGGGTGACTTTCTACTTAAGGGAAGTAAAGCTATAGCAAACCAGGTGAGAAAATACTTACTTTTTCATGATTCCCACCCTGAATTCACAGTTAGCACCTATTTTTTCATCTCTTCAAAGTGCCAAATGACACATTTTTTAAAAATTAGAGTGAATTTGATTTCATTTCAGAATTTAGTGGAAAATTTGAAATAACTGAAGATACCCCCATGTTTGTGAAGCTTAGTTTTGGTGATGAGGCTGATACTTAGTTTTCATTTATGTAATTTGTGGTTATTTCTGCCAAGGTTTCAGGGCTTTTTTGAGGTTGCTGCGTTTAGAAAGACTCAGCAAAAATACTTATGAACACTCGCGGTAAGCCTGTAGTCTCTGACTGCTTTGCTACCCCTTGTGATTGTTCTCAGTACCGAACCTTCCTCCACTGTGTTGAGTCCGCAGAGGAGCATCTGTGAGTGCTGGTTGACTATTCAGAGTCTGGTTGATTTCCTCCCAGGGGTCCCGATTATGCTGGGCTGACTTTCAAAGTTTTCTGTGGCTTTCCAGCTTTCCCTCTTCTTACCCAGCCTGAATCCTGACTTGCTGTCAGTGTGTGGAAGGTGAGACCTGTAGCAAGTAAGAACGTGTGTTCTGAGGCTTAACATGTGTTTTTCTTTTTAAAACCTGGACCTTTATGTTGTCCGTTTTATTTATTAGTTTTAAAGACTATCAGGAGTGCACAGATCCAGAGCCCGAGGAAGGTAGGTGGTAGTCAGCAGGGCAAAGAGAAAGGCAGAAGGTAGACTTAGATCCCTGGGTCTGCAACTTGCCATCAAGGGTCTCGCCCTCTGTCATTACTGATTACAAAGTGGTG
Organism: Bubalus kerabau; assembly: GCF_029407905.1. Classification (NCBI taxonomy): domain Eukaryota; kingdom Metazoa; phylum Chordata; class Mammalia; order Artiodactyla; family Bovidae; genus Bubalus; species Bubalus kerabau. Next base: position 7,040,287 of record NC_073625.1, on the reverse strand, counting down.
GGAAAGGCAGAGGGTGTGCTGTGAACGTGTAATGTTTGATTGCTGGTTTTCTTGTAAATTCTTTCTTTGAAGTTCTCCAACACCTTAGTTACTTGGTGCCTTCGTGAAGAAGCAGTCAAGAACACTTGATCCCTGTGTCTTATTTTAGTTTTATGGAGGCTGTGTTACAAATGAAGGTTTATCATCCTAGTTTATTAGCCCCTGACTTTCTACTTCACATTAAAAAAAAAAAAAGGCACTGTTCCCATTTGTAATAAATCATAATATATTGTGAATAAGCCAGGGCAGGCTCAGTTCCTAAAAGGGGCATTTGGTTAGAAGACAACCGTAAGATGGGGCCCAAGATGCAGATGATCGAGAGAAGAGTCCTTTGTGTTGGCCAGCACCTTGCTCACATACCCTTCCTTCTGCCTTCAGTTTTAGTGGCAGGTGGGGTGGGGACTCTGCGTCTCTGTGCTGGAGCCTCGTCTCCCCCAGGCCCTGCCCTTCCCAAGGGAGTGTGCTTTCAGGAAGACAGCTGAGTAGGTGGGTAGCAGGTGGTGGGAAAATGAGAATGGGCCTCCAGGGGCTTTTAAACAGGCTGTGGATTCAGCTCTTCCCTCTGTGCTCACACAGTTAAAGCAGGCCGACAACAAGTCTGCCTGGTGATGAGGTGAGTCCTGCTCCCTGCACCCCCTCAGTCTTTTTCTTAGCCTGGTGGTCCATGCCTGCTGGTTTCGATGCTGTTTCTAACCTTACAGTTCAGTTCAGTTCAGTCGCTCAGTCATGGCTGACTCTTTGCGACCTCATGGCCTGCAGCATACCAGGACTCCCTGTCCATCACCAACTCCCAAAATTTACTCAAACTCATGTCCATTGAGTCAGTGATGCCATCCACCATCTCATCCTCTGTTGTCCCCTTCTCCCGCCTTCAATCTTTCCCAGCAACGGGGTCTTTTCCAATGAGTCAGCTCTTCACATCAGTATTGGAGTATTGGAGTTTCAGTTTCAACATCAGTCCTTCCAGCGAATATTCAGGACTAATTTCCTTTAGGTTGGACTGGTTGGATCTCCTTGCAGTCTAACCTTTAGAAGATTCTGTTGTCCCAGTTGTTTCTTGGCTGTTTCTGGCCTCTTTCTGCTCTTGAGAGTCTGCCAGTCCCACTTTTCTTTGGTTACCTTTCTTGGCTTTTGGAATATCTATCCGATTAGCTTGTCAAGGGAGGAGGAGCTGGTTGTTCAGTTCAGTTTAGTCGCTCAGTCTTGTCCGACTCTTTGCTACCCCATGAATCGCAGCACGCCAGGCCTCCCTGTCCATCACCAACTCCCGGAGTTCACTCAGACTCATGTCCATCAAGTCAGTGATGCCATCCAGCCATCTCATCCTCTGTCGTCCCCTTCTCCTCCTGCCCCCAATCCCTCCCAGCATCAGAGTCTTTTCCAATGAGTCAACTCTTCGCATAAGGTAGCCAAAGTACTGGAGTTTCAGCTTTAGCATCATTCCTTCCAAAGATATCCCAGGACTGATCTCCTTTAGGATGAACTGGTTGGATCTCCTTGCAGTCCAAGGGACTCTCAAGAGTCTTCTCCAACACCACAGTTCAAAAGCATCAATTCTTCGGTGCTCAGCTTTCTTCACAGTCCAACTCTCACATCCATACATGAGCACAGGAAAAACCATAGCCTTGACTAGACGAACCTTTGTTGGCAAAGTAATGTCTGTGCTTTTGAATATGCTATCTAGGTTGGTCATAACTTTCCTTCCAAGGAGTAAGCGTCTTTTAATTTCATGGCTGCAGTCACCATCTGTAGTGATTTTGCAGCCCCCCAAAATAAAGTCTGACACTGTTTCCACTGTTTCCCCATCTATTTCCCATGAAGTGATGGGACCAGATGCCATGATCTTCATTTTCTGAATGTTGAGCTTTAAGCCAACTTTTTCACTCTCCTCTTTCACTTTCATCAAGAGGCTTTTTAGTTCCTCTTCACTTTCTGCCCTAAGGGTGGTGTCATCTGCATATCTGAGGTTTTTGAGATTTCTCCCGGCAATCTTGATTCCAGCTTGTGTTTCTTCCAGTCCAGCATTTCTCGTGATGTACTCTGCATAGAAGTTAAATAAACAGGGTGACAATATACAGCCTTGACGTACTCCTTTTCCTATTTGGAACCAGTCTGTTGTTCCATGTCCAGTTCTAACTGTTGCTTCCTGACCTGCATACAGATTTCTCAAGAGGCAGGTCAGGTGGTCTGGTATTTCCATCTCTTTCAGAATTTTCCACAGTTTATTGTGATGCACACAGTCAAAGGCTTTGGCATAGTCAATAAAGCAGAAATAGATGTTTTTTTGGAACTCTCTTGCTTTTTCCATGATCCAGAGGATGTTGGCAATTTGATCTCTGGTTCCTCTGCCTTTTCTAAAACCAGCTTGAACATCAGGAAGTTCACGGTTTGCATATTGCTGAAGCCTGGCTTGGAGAATTTTGAGCATTACTTTACTAGCATGTGAGATGAGTGCAATTGTGCAGTAGTTTGAGCATTCTTTGGCATTGCCTTTCTTTGGGATTGGAATGAAAACTGACCTTTCCAGTCCTGTGGCCACTGCTGAGTTTTCCAGATTTGCTGGCATATTGAGTGCAGCACTTTCACAGCATCATCTTTCAAGATTTGAAATAGCTCAACTGGAATTCCATCACCTCCACTAGCTTTGTTCGTAGTGATGCTTTCTAAGGCCCACTTGACTTCACATTCCAGGATGTCTGGCTCTAGGTCAGTGATCACACCATCGTGATTATCTGGGTCTTGAAGATCTTTTTTGTACAGTTCTTCCGTGTATTCTTGCCATCTCTTCTTAATATCTTCTGCTTCTGTTAGGTCCATGCCATTTCTGTCCTTTATCGAGCCCATCTTTGCATGAAATGTTCCCTTGGTATCTCTGATTTTCTTGAAGAGATCTCTAGTCTTTCCCATTCTGTTGTTTTCCTCTATTTCTTTGCATTGGTCGCTGAAGAAGGCTTTCTTATCTCTCCTTGCTATTCTTTGGAACTCTGCATTCAGATGCTTATATCTTTCCTTTTCTCCTTTGCTTTTCCTTCTCTTCTTTTCACAGCTATTTGTAAGGCCTCCCAGACAGCCATTTTGCTTTTGTGCATTTCTTTTCCATGGGGATGGTCTTGATCCCTGTCTCCTGTACAATGTCACGAACCTCATTCCATAGTTCATCAGGCACTCTATCTATCAGATCTAGTCCCTTAAATCTATTTCTCACTTCCAGTGTATAATCATAAGGGATTTGATTTAGGTCATACCTGAATGGTCTAGTGGTTTTCCCCACTTTCTTCAATTTCAGTCTGAATTTGGCAATAAGGAGTTCATGATCTGAGCCACAGTCAGCTCCTGGTCTTGTTTTTGTTGACTGTATAGAGCTTCTCCATCTTTGGCTGCAAAGAATATAATCAATCTGATTTCAGTGTTGATCATCTGGTGATGTCCATGTGTAGAGTCTTCTCTTGTGTTGTTGGAAGAGGGTGTTTGTTATGACCAGTGCATTTTCTTGGCAAAACTCTATTAGTCTTTGCCCTGCTTCATTACGTGTTCCAAGGCCAAATTTGCCTGTTACTCCAGGTGTTTCTTGACTTCCTACTTTTGCATTCCAGTCCCCTATAATGAAAAGGACATCTATTTTGGGCATTATTTCTAAAAGGTCTTGTAGGTCTTTATAGAACCATTCAACTTCAGCTTCTTCAGCATTACTGGTTGGGGCATAGACTTGGATTACTGTGATATTGAATGATTTGCCTTGGAAACGAACAGAGATCATTCTGTCATTTTTGAGATTGCATCCAAGTACTGCATTTCGGACTCTTTTGTTGACCATGATGGCTACTCCATTTCTTCTGAGGGATTCCTGCCTGCAGTAGTGGATATAATGGTCATCTGAGTTAAATTCACCCATTCCAGTCCATTTCAGTTTGCTGATTCCTAGAATGTTGACATTCACTCTTGCCATCTCTTGTTTGACCACTTCCAATTTGCCTTGATTCATGGACCTGACATTCCAGGTTCCTATGCAGTATTGCTCTTTACAGCATCAGACCTTGCTTCTATTACCAGTCACATCCACAGCTGGGTATTGTTTTTGCATTGGCTCCATCCCTTCATTCTTTCTGGGGTTATTTCTCCACTGATCTCTAGTAGCATATTGGGCACCTACTGACCTGGGGAGTTCCTCTTTCAGTATCCTATCATTTTGCCTTTTCATACTGTTCATGGGGTTCCCATGGCAAGAATACTGAAGTGGTTCACCATTCCCTTCTCCAGTGGACCACATTCTGTCAGATCTCTCCACCATGACCCGCCCATCTTGGGTTGCCCCACGGGCATGGCTTAGTTTCATTGAGTTAGACAAGGCTGTGGTCCTAGTGTGATTAGATTGACTAGTTTTCTGTGAGTATGGTTTCAGTGTGTCTGCCCTCTGATGCCCTCTTGCAACACCTATCGTCTTACTTGGGTTTCTCTTACCTTGAGCGTGGAGTATCTCTTCACGGCTCCTCCAGCAAAACGCAGCCGCTGCTCCTTACGTTGGACGAGGGGTATCTCCTCACTGCCGCCCTTCCTGACCTTCAACATGGGATAGCTCCTCTAGGCCCTCCTCTAGGCTCCTCTAGGCAGGAGCTGGTTGTAGGGAATTGCAAATTACTTGGGCAATTACTTCCTCTCAAACACTGGTGTTTTTTCCACTTGCTTTTGTGTAGGCATATGTCAAATATATTTTTAAAGGAAAAAATGCTACACAAGATAGGATTCGAATCTCTTGCTGTACAGCCTGGCAGGCTGAAGGAATGGATGATTTTGCTTGTTTGTCTTTCAGCTATACAACTTTCTTAATTATAGTGGAAGAGCAAAGTATGTTTGAGTGAACTTCAGTTTAACAGAGGGCAGTATAGGTGGAACAATTACTCATTAAGTCTTTGATTATTTCATTAGTAACTCATTTGTAAGTGAAAGCATCAGAGATATGGTAAACATGTCAGTGAGGAGCCTGGTAGGCTGCAGTCCATGGGGTCGCTAAGAGTCGGACACGCTTCACTTTCACTTTTCACTTTCATGCATTGGAGCAGGAAATGGCAACCCACTCCAGTGTTATTGCCTGGAGAATCCCAGGGACGGTGGGACCTGGTGGGGTTGCACAGAGTTGGACACGACTGAAGCGACTTAGCAGCAGCAGCAGAAATACACATGGGCTTCCCAGGTGGCTGAGTGGTAAAGAATCTTCCTGCCGGTGTGCAAGTTTGGTCCTTGGGTTGGGAAGATCCCCTGGGGGAGGAAATGGCCACCCACTCCAGTATTCTAGCCTGGACCGAGGAGCCTGGTGGGCTACAGTCCCTGGGGTTGAAAAGAGTCGGATATGACTGAGCGACTAAGCACAGCACAGTGTTTCTCTTGTATCTGAAATTGGTAATTATCATCAGCAACATCTTGAGACTTGGATGATATTAGGTGAAAATTGTTTATAAATTTGAAAAGCTGTGTAAAACATAAGGTTGAGATTTTTTTTTTTTTTGTCTTTTCCAATTAAAGGTGGACTGCTAACTTTAAACATAGGTAGGACATGTTTTGGTGACAACATCTTGTAACTGGATCACAAGGCAAAGGTTTGTGTTATTCCTCTTAATAAAACATCTGTGAAGGTGGCTCAGAAATGTGAAGAATCATTGTGTTTCCGAAATAGAAGGGGCCTTAGAGACGCATTTGAATAACTCGGTGTATCAATAGGGGAGCCGAAGTCCAAGACTGAACGTTAATGTGATTGGGTGGCAGTCTCACTTGGGATTCAAGCCTGGATCAGCTGACAGTTCGTTTGCTTAATGTTATTTCATATCCTATCCTGCTTAATGACATTTATGTTTCTAAAATGGCTGTGATAAAGAATGTATATTATTCAGTTAGTAAAACAGAAGAAAAAGTAGTGCTGAGTATTTCAGCCTTTTTGACCTGTAGAAGTTATTGTGGACGTAGGTGGGTGAAGATTTGTAACCCTTGACGTGGGAGCAGCGTATGTCAGCTGGGATATGCCAGCTTTAAGAATAGCTCATGTAAGCCGAGTACGTCTTGTTTCAATGGGCAGGTCAGGGGAATGCTGGGTTCTGGGGTTCCCCACAATTGTCAGACTGTGTTGTGCTAAGTTCAAGGGGAGTCCTGGTTAGAGCATCCTTTTAACGGGCCTTTCTCTTCTGTGAGCATCTGAACGTGCTTTGAACACCACTTCACCTCCAGGCCGTAGCGCAAGTGCGCCCTGTGGGCCAGTGCCAGCATTCTCTGGGAGCTTTCTAGGAATGCAGGCTCAGGCCCCATCCCAGACCTGCGTGATCTCTATTTTAACAAGATTCCCAGGCAGTTCATATATACAGTAAAGAATGGAAAACACTGGAACTGAGGTTAAGCATGTTGCGTGAGAGGAACCTCTCTTTGGAGAATAGTTCCCAGGCTTTTAGTGGAGAATGTGTGTCAGAAACTTACCTTCCTATAATGTCTTAAAACTGGTGCTTCATCAGTGGCATCTCTTCTTATTTTGTAGCACCACAGTAATGGAGTTCTGTTTTATTTTTTTTTACTTATCAATAGGATAGGCGGTTTCCCTTTTCTCGACATCCTTACCAACATTTATTATTTGTATTCTTTTTGATGATGAAGGCCATTCTGACAGGTGTGAGGTGATATCTCATTGTGGTTTTGATGTGCATTTCCCTGATGCAGAAATCAGCATTTTAAGATTTGATTTAATTGAAAAATTTAAAATTTTAATTTTATATTAGAATATGGTTGGTTTATAATGTTGTGTGACTTTCAGGTGTATAGCAAAGTGATTCAGTTATACATATATCCATTTTTCTTTTTATGGCTGCAATGCACAGCTTGTGGGATCGTAGTTCCCTGACCAGGAATTAAACCTGGGCCCTCGGCAGTGAAAGCACAGAATCTCAGCCACTGGCCCCCAGGGAAGTCCCCACATATCCATTCTTTTACAGATTCTTTTCCTAAGTAATGGAGTTTTAAAAATCTTATTCTCTGTTGTTTTCCTGAGGTTCAGTTCAGTTCAGTTCAGTCGCTCAGTCGTGTCCAACTCTTTGCAACCCCATGGACTGTAGCCCACCAGGCTCCTCCGTCCATGGGATCTTCCAGGCAATAGTACTGGAGTGGGTTGCCATTTCCTTCTCCAGGGGATCTTCCCGACCCAGGGATCGAACCCAAGTCTCCCTCATTACAGGCAGACGCTTTACCATCTAGGCCATCAGGGAAGCCCTGGTTTCCTGAGGTTCAGTTCAGTTCAGTTCAGTCGCTCAGTCGTGTCCGACTCTTTGCGACCCCATGAATCGCAGCACGCCAGGCCTCCCTGTCCATCACCAACTCCCGGAGTTCACCCAGACTCATGTCCATCGAGTCAGTGATGCCATCCAGCCATCTCATCCTCTGTCGTCCCCTTCTCCTCCTGCCCCCAATCACTCCCAGCATCAGAGTCTTTTCCAATGAGTCAACTCTTCGCATGAGGTGGCCAAAGTACTGGAGTTTCAGCTTTAGCATCATTCCTTCCAAAGAACACCCAGGGCTGATCTCCTTCAGAATGGACTGGTTGGATCTCCTTGCAGTCCAAGGGACTCTCAAGAGTCTTCTCCAACACCACAGTTCAAAAGCATCAATTCTTCGTCGCTCAGCCTTCTTCACAGTCCAACTCTCACATCCATACATGACCACAGGAAAAACCATAGCCTTGACTTGATGAACCTTTGTTGGCAAAGTAATGTCTCTGCTTTTAAATATGCTATCTAGGTTGGTCATAACTTTCCTTCCAAGGAGTAAGCCTCTTTTAATTTCATGGCTGCAGTCACTATCTGCAGTGATTTTGGAGCCCCCCAAAATAAAGTCTGACACTGTTTCCACTGTTTCCCTATCTATCTCCCATGAAGTGATGGGACCAGATGCCATGATCTTCGTTTTCTGAATGTTGAGCTTTAAGCTAGCTTTTTCACTCTCCTCTTTCACTTTCATCAAGAGGCTTTTTAGTTCCTCTTCACTTTCTGCCCTAAGGGTGGTGTCATCTGCATATCTGAGGTTATTGAGATTTCTCCCGGCAATCTTGATTCCAGCTTGTGTTTCTTCCAGTCCAGCATTTCTCATGATGTACTCTGCATAGAAGTTAAATAAGCAAGGGGACAATATACAGCCTTGACGTACTCCTTTTCCTATTTGGAACCAGTCTGTTGTTCCATGTCCAGTTCTAACTGTTGCTTCCTGACCTGCATACAGATTTCTCAAGAGGCAGGTCAGGTGGTCTGGTATTTCCATCTCTTTCAGAATTTTCCACAGTTTATTGTGATGCACACAGTCAAAGGCTTTGGCATAGTCAATAAAGCAGAAATAGATGTTTTTCTGGAACTCTCTCGCATTTTCCATGATCCAGCGGATGTTCCAATTTGATCTCTGGTTCCTCTGCCTTTTCTAAAACCAGCTTGAACATCAGGAAGTTCACGGTTTGCATATTGCTGAAGCCTGGCTTGGAGAATTTTGAGCATTACTTTACTAGCATGTGCTGCTGCTGCTGTTAGGTCGCTTCAGTCATGTCTGAGTCTGTGCGACCCCATAGATGGCAGCCTACCAGACTCCCCCGTCCCCGGGATTCTCCAGGCAAGAACACTGGAGTGGGTTGCCATTTCCTTCTCCAATGCATGAAAGTAAAAAGTGAAAGTGAAGTCGCTCAGTCATGTCTGACTCCTAGCGACCCCATGGACTGCAACCCACCAGGCCCCTCCATCCATGGGATTTTCCAGGCAAGAGTACTGGAGTGGGGTGCCATTGCCTTCTCCGTACTAGCATGTGAGATGAGTGCAACTGTGCGGTAGTTTGAGCATTCTTTGGCATTGCCTTTCTTTGGGATTGGAATGAAAACTGACCTTTTCCAGTCTTGTGGCCACTGCTGAGTTTTCCAAATTTGCTGGCATATTGAGTGCAGCACTTTCACAGCATCATCTTTCAAGATTTGAAATAGCTCAACTGGAATTCCATCACCTCCACCAGCTTTGTTCGTAGTGATGCTTTCTAAGGCCCACTTGACTTCACATTTCAGGATGTCTGGGTCTAAGTCAGTGATCACACCATCGTGATTATCTGGGTCATGAAGATCTTTTTTGTACAGTTCTGTGTATTCTTGCCATCTCTTCTTAATATCTTCTGCTTCTGTTAGGTCCATGCCATTTCTGTCCTTTATCGAGCCCATCTTTGCATGAAATGTTCCCTTGGTATCTCTAATTTTCTTGAAGAGATCTCTAGTCTTTCCCATTCTGTTGTTTTCCTCTATTTCTTTGCATTGGTCGCTGAAGAAGGCTTTCTTATCTCTCCTTGCTATTCTTTGGAACTCTGCATTCAGAAGCTTGTATCTTTCCTTTTCTCCTTTGCTTTTCGCTTCTCTTGTTTTCACAGCTATTTGTAAGGCCTCCCCAGGCAGCCATTTTGCTTTTGTGCATTTCTTTTCCATGGGAATGGTCTTGATCCCTGTCTCCTGTACAATGTCACAAACCTCAGTCCATAGTTCACCAGGCATTCTATCAGATCTAGTCCCTTAAATCTATTTCTCACTTCCACTGTATAATCATAAGGGATTTGATTTAGGTCATACCTGAATGGTCTAGTAGTTTTCCCTACTTTCTTCAATTTAAGTCTGAATTTGGTAATAAGGAGTTCATGGTCTGAGCCACAGTCAGCTCCTGGTCTTGTTTTTGCTGACTGTATAGAGCTTCTCCATCTTTGGCTGCAAAGAGTATAATCAATCTGATTTTGGTGTTGACCATCTGGTGATGTCCATGTATAGAGTCTTCTCTTGTGTTGTTGGAAGAGGGTGTTTGTTATGACCAGTGCATTTTCTTGGCAAAACTCTATTAGTCTTTGTCCTGCTTCATTGCATATTCCAAGGCCCCAAATCCAAGCTATTGATAGTATTTCTTCTCCAGTTTCCCCCGTTCCAACACACCACCCAGTTGCTCAAGCCAGCTTCCTGGGTATCATTCTCTGGGCCACGGGTTCTCGATTCAGGATCTGAATCTGGGGCCCACAGTTTACTAGCTGTGTCACCTTGGACATGAGACTCACCCACTCGTGGGCTCCCTTTCTGTGCCCGTGAGGCTGGGATGGCAGAGTGCCCATCCGACAGGACCGACCTGCGCGTTACACGAGACGCCTCATGTTCTGCATGGGGACAGCCTGGCCTGGAGTGAGTGGTTAGTCCATGTTAGCCCTTACGGTTATGCTTGGTTTCCTCCTTTCCCTTATTCCTTAAACCCAATTTATCAGAAAGTTTACATAGGTTCTTCCTTTAAAATATGTTTCACATTTATGTACTTCTGTTTCCATTGCCATTATCTGGCTTGAAGCTTTCATAAATTCTAGTTTATACTTCCAACTGGTGTCTCTGATTCCTCTTGACTTACTCCAATCTATTTCCCTTATTCAGTCGTATCTGGCTCTTTGTGACCCCATGGACTGCAGCACGCCAGGCTTCCCTGTCCTTCACTATCTCCCAGAGTTTGCTCAAACTCATGTCCACTAAGTCGGTGATCTACTTCAACCATGTCATCCTCTATCACCCCATTCTCCTCCTGCCCTTAATATTTCCCAGCATCAGGGTCTTTTCCAGTGAGTTGATTCTTCATATCAGGTGCCAAAGTATTGGAGCTTCAGCTTCTGCATCAGTCTTTCCAATGAATATTCAGAGTTGATTTCCTTTAGGGTTGACTGGTTTGATATCCCTGCAATCCAAGGGACTCTCAAGAGTGTTCTCTAGCACCACAGTTCAAAAGCATCAATTCTTTAGCATTCAGCCGTCTTTATGGTCCAACTCTCATATCTGTACATGACTACTGGAAAAGCCATAGCTTTGACTATACGAACCTTTGTTGGCAAAGTGATGGAAAAATTTCCCGTATAACAACCATATAATTTTTTTAAAGTGTAAATGAATGACCTTTTGAAGATGTTAATGAACCACCATAGGTTTAAAACCGTCCAGTGACTTCCTTTCGAGCCTTTCCTTGGCCGGCGCGTCCTGAGGTTTCGGCCCCTGCCCCTTCTTCAGCGTTTGCTCCTCCGGCACCGTTCCCTGGTCCATCTCTGCTCTTGTGCGTGTGGCCGCTGCTCCGTGAAGACATCGGCCCCTCAGTTGTTGGGGTGACCTGGTGCTGTCATCCTAGAGACCGCTGTGTGTGACCCTCCCTCTGCCTGCATGTGTGTTTCTGTCCTTTCCCAGCTCTCATCCTTCTCGTATCTGCAGGTATTGGTTCCTCAGTGAGCCTTTTCTAACCACCCCGCCTAAATTAGGCCACCAGGTTCCTCCTTTATCAGCCTGAAGCTCCCTGAACACATCAAAAAGTTAATATTGCCTGTCCACTGGGGAAAAGGATAATTAACAGCCTGTGGTTATAAAACATGCCATTCCAAGAGGAGTGTGCACCTTTTCCAGAAAGAATAATTTTACATGTTGTGAACATTAAGTGATTATAGAGCTATTTTAAGAAACTGCTATCTTGAAACTGTTCAAGAAGGTCTGTGATATTGGTATTCAAGGACAGCTGTCCACTGAACCTGTCTGCAGAGGGTGAAGGTGCGTGCTAAGTCGCTCAGTTTTGTCCATCTCTTTTCCACTGCATGGACTGTAGCTCGCCAGGCTCCTTTGTCCATGGGATTCTCCAGGCAAGAATACTGGAGTGGGTTGCCATTTCCTCCTCCAGGGGATCTTCCCACAGAAGCTGAGGAGATATTCATAACCTAGCCACGGGCCTCCTCACTGCTATCAATCATTTCTGCTCCAAAAGATAAAACGGACATCATGAAACTCCCCTCTTTGAAGTAGCTGCCTGGTTTCTGATAAAACTCTTCATGTTTCTCTCTCCGAAAGTGAGTGGTCAGTTGCTGCTCAGACACGAGAAGGAAGATGTCTCAGAATTAGAAGACAGAGGTCAAGTGTGATAATATTTGTATCCTGGTTAATTTTTGAGTTCAGAGTGAAGAGGCAGAAAGATGACTCCCTGGTTGGCCTCAGTCTCATTTCTTTGTGTTTTGAAATTGCTACCTTATTACTTATTTTTCATTAATTCTAGACCAGAGAAAGGAGGCTTTCCTGAGTTTTGGCAGATGCTTAAAGCAGCCAGGAAGAGAGTGATGGGAATTGAGAATCATGATGTGAACCACTTTCAGTCACCTTGTAGTTTTTCTTTCAAATGAGGGACATTTAGGATTCCAGAGAACACGGGGACAGATGCTTAAATTTAGGATAACAAGTGTAAGTGGGATGCTTGGTACTCCTGTTTGCCTAAATTTAGGCAAAAAAGACCTAAATGTGGTTGCGTTTGGGGAAAGACTACTTTTTGTTGACATACTTTAGCAGAACCCATTCACAGAAATATTCCTGCTATGGGCTGTGGGTGATGATAATCATTTGGAAAATGATGTGCCTAAAAATAAAATATAGTTTTCTCATTGCAAAAAAGTTATTAAGAACATATACTTAATAAAAAAAATTCTACCATAACTGCCCTCCCAATCAAGCCCAGACTTTGCAAGTTTCTCTTGTTCCCCTATAGATGTTTATATGTTTCTCTTTTTATATGGTTGTAACCTTGCTTGTGTTCTGATTTATGTCCAGTTATGTTTTTTCATGTTTCATTTTTAATGGCCACATAGTATTCTATCCTGTGGATCTGTTGTAACCATTCTCTTGTTGGTTGATTTGCTTTGCGATGTATTTTGTATGATGTATTTTTAATGATGTCTTTGTTTTGCTCTGATTTTGCAGGCAGAGACATTTGTTTGGGTTAACAATGCATCAGCACATTCCCAGAGTGTTGCCAAGGCCAAATATGAATTTTTATTTGGCAGATCTGAAGAGAAAACTCCAGATACTAGTAAGTGTTTCCCTGCCTTCCCTTTTCAGGTTAACAGATAGGAAGAGATATTAAAATTTCAAATCTCACAAACTGAGAATTCGTCAAACCTAGAAGTGACTTGAAATTACCTACCCCAGGCTACTAGAATCACGTCCTGTATTTCTGAATTCTACACTTCGAAAGATGTAGAATTATTTGATGAATAATGAAAGCAAACAGGTTTCACAGAGGCGGGAAGGCAGTGGTGCAGATGGAGAGGTGCTCACTCAGTCATCGATGGAGAGGTATTAGTCCTGGGAGCGAGGCAGGGACGGGGTACTGCGTGCAGTTCAGACCCGGGCTCTTGAAATCGACTTCTTCAGTGTGAACTTAGCCTGTAACTTATGAGATGCATGGCCCTGCGTGAGTTGTCTAAGCTCTTTTTGCCTTAGTTTTCTCAACTGTCAAATGGGATTATAGTGATACATATCTCAGAATCCTTCTGAGGATTAAGTAGATTGATGTATGTAAAGGTCTCAGAACCATGCTTGACATGTAATAAATGCTTTATGAGTGTTTGCTGCCATTATTATTTATTGTGATCATCATCATATTCCTGACCTTTGAAGCTGATGTTTAGAGAAAGTATAGTCCTTACTCTCCTCAGCTCCATCACTGTCTGATACTGATTTCCGTTTTGGGTAGACAGGGAATCTGACCTTATGTAGCTATTGTTCAGTTGAAGAAGTCAAATGATAGCTGTTCATTTTGACTTATATGTTAGATAAGATTATATAATGGGCTCCATAATATCTGGGGATAGCAAGAATGCAGTATATATTAATAATTTACCTTTTACCTTAATAATGAATATTTCTTAGATATTTCAGTAGTTGGAGACTCTTAATGAAGTCTTAAACAGATAAATTATTAAAATATTCTTTTATTTTGTAGCATAAATACCGTTCTAAGCTTGAGGTTTGGGATACTTAATCATTTATTCATTATTTCTCAGATGGGAAATACTTATTGTGATCACCCCAAGACTATTTAAAACTCCTTTTTGGCATAGCCTTAACTTTGTGATTTTTGTGCTGACTAAACTTTTTTTCTTTTTAGCTTTGATAAAACATGATTTTTACTTCACTATATAAAGGTGAAGTCAGAGCTCTACATAGTCCTTTGACCTATTGGTGGGTGAGTTTGGGTCTTCGTTACTCATAGGTTTTGAGTAGTTTTCCCAGTTTACCACAGGTGAATCAAAATGACATTTTAAACCTTCTGTTCCTTTTGCCTTGGTAAAAATGGTTGGTATTGTTAGTTTCTAGTGTGATGTTATTTTGCAGGGGTATTAGTGTGCATGCATTTATTAAACAAATCTATGTAATGAATACTTCTTATGTGCTACTCACCCGTGCTGGGGACTGTCAGGGTGCAGAGAGATAGAAGAGAGTCCTTGCCCCCTGGGGGCTAATTGTTTGGTCAGAGCAAGGCGGTAATGACTTCAGCTGTGCTGGTGAAGGCTTCATGGAATAGGTGGAAGCTGCACTGTTCTCCAAGAATGACTAGTATTCTGGTTAATTGAGGTTTGGGGGAGGGCATTTCAGACTGGGGGAATGATGTGAAGGGTGTGGTGGCAGAAAACACAGATTGTTTGCGAAACAGGGAGGAAACTGGCCAGGTTGGTTTGCAAAGCTTATCATTGAGAGAGAGATTTAGAAAAATAACCATTTAGAGACGGGCAGAATCATGGAGAGTGAAGAGTTTGCATTTCATTTTGGTATGCAGAGACAAAGTGCCAAGTACTGTTTTAGAGAGATAAATCCAGATAATTGATCTGGAAATTGGAAGGGGCAGCAGAAATTGTTGCTTATTGTAGCAGGGGTATAAGATGCAAGTTTATGTTGACTTTTGAAAAGTACTTTTAAAAATCTTCAGAAAGAAATGGCACATTTTTATCACTTCAAGAATACTCTTGAAGTTTCTTTATATTGACCATTCATCTATCACTGAAACATGGCCCAGACTCAAAAGACCTAGGGGGGCTTCCCTGGTGGTCCAGTGGTTGAGACTCTACCTGCCAATGCATGGGACGTGGATTCCATCTCTGGTCTGGGAAGATCCCACATGCTGCCGAGTTGCTAAGCCCGTGCCCCACAACTACTGAGCTTACATGCTGCCGCTCCTGAAGCCCATGCCCCTAGAGCCCAAGCTCTGCAACGAGAGCAGCCGCTGCAGCAAGAAGGCTGTGCACCACAGCTGGAGAGTAGCCCCTGCTTGCAGCAGAGACAGCCCAGAGCAGACATAAATAAATTAAAACATTATTTAAAAAAAAGACCATAGGGAAAGGTAGTAGACAGAATAAGACAGTGATTTTATTTGAATTTGATTGATAGGCATACTTTTTCCCACTTGTTTTTGTTTTTCCAAGTGGATTAAATAAGTGGCTGAAACTAAGTGCTGCAGAAGCAGCCTGCTGGGGAAACGGAAACGCTGACAGTGCCTGCTGAATGCATCCCCAGTATCCGTCAGGTGGTGGCCGGTAGTGATGCAGCCAGGTCAGGGGCTGTCTGTTGGTCCAGGACCCCAGTGAGGCCCGAGGGACGTGTCCCTGCTCTAGAACAGGAGGCTTAGGGTACTTGTCACTCAGCCGGGAGTTCACATGGGCTGAGGGTGGGAGGGTCCAGAGAAGACAGTTTAAGACGGTTTGCACAGTGTTGCTTATTGCAGGGGTTTTGCATCTGTGACAAGAGTTTAGGGTGTTGGATGGGGTATGGGAGAACATGTGAACAGTGGGAGGAGTCCCTTGGCTGGGAATGAAGATCTGGATTCTGTGATATGTTTATCAATATAGTGAAAGAAGAGAGTCGATCTTGCTTCTCTGGTCTGTTCCCTGTTGCTTTCTGGGAGTTGTCACAACTTCATGAACTTTTCAAGGGCGAGTCCAGAGTTGATGACTGCTGAGAGGCTTTGGGCTACACGTGACATCCTTTGTGCTGTGGCTTAATGAGGGGCTGGGGGTGGGGGGGGGTCACCCCAGAGGTTGCCTTGCTTGTATTCCCATCAGCTGTTGGGATATTTGTGGAGCTGCACTGAGCTGCAAGGAGAGAAAAAAGAGGTGGCACACGAACCCCCCCGCGCCTCCCAGGCTTCCCCGGTGTCGCTCGTCTGCTCTTACTGGATGCAGGGTCTTCTCTCAGCCAGTCACACGGGGTCCACTCTGACAGGAGGGGCTTCATTTTTGGAAAGTACATTCTTTGAAGTGTTCCTGAAGTGGTATCAGATGGCTGAGGTCAGTCAGTCTTTTGGGGGAAAGCCAGAGGGAGGAAATGCTTGAGAAGGTCTTTGAAGAAAAGTGAGACTGTTCTTGGCCTGGGGGAGGACAGGTGACTCATGGAAGCATATGAGGAAGTGAGGGGCCTGTGAGATGCTGAGAGCTGAAGTGTCCAGCAGTTAGGAGGTGACCGAAAGCAGTAAAATAGAGACATAGATGTGTGTGCGTTTAGATATCTGTCTACGGGTATCAGATATGGGTGTGTGTGTATGTATAAACTTGTTTAGGTCAACAGTATGATCTTAAATGATCATAATGACTGTTGAAATCACTCGGGGTAGATGGCTGCTGACCTCTACATATTGGGTTTGCCTGCCCTGTGTCCCTCCCCACCTGGCACCCACTTTGGACTTTTGTCACCGTGACAGGACAGTAACTGGGTCTCTCAAGCTAAAATTCAGTATGTATTTACTGCTAAGTGAGGATGTTTTTATGGCCGGTGGGTGGGGGGAGGTATTTAATTCAAGGACTAGCATGCATTGAGCAACAAGGTACGGTTTAAAAAATGTGAGGGCTTCCCAAGTAGCTCAAATGGTAAACAATCTGCCTGCAATGCGGAAGACCTGGGTTCAAGCCCTCCGTCAGGAAGATCCCCTGGAGAAGGGAATGGCAACCCACTCCAGTATCCTTGCCTGGAAAATCCCATGGACAGAGGAGCCCGGCGAGCTACAGTCCATGCAGTCTCACAGAGTTGGACATGACTGAAGTGACTAACACACACACACACACACAAAATGTGATGAAATTAGGGACCCAGCTGCCACTGTTTACCCGCTTCTTTGGACTCCAGCATTAGGTGTGAGTGAGGCTGGGGGGCTGCTCAGGATGGCAGCCGGCCTGGCCAGCTGGAGCTGGACCTGGTGCTCCTTTGTTCCTTCTCAGGCTGTCCTGCACCCAAGGGTGCGACAGGTTCTTTGGCACAAGTGATCTTGAAAGTCACTCAATCGTGTTCAACTCTTTGTGACCCCACGACTATACAGTCCATGGAATTCTTCAGGCCAGAATACTGGAGTGGGTTAGCCTTTCTCTTCTCCAGGGGTCTTCCCAGCCCAGGGATCAAACCCAGGTCTTCCACATTGCAGGCGGATTCTTTACCAGCTGAGTCACCAGGGAAGCACAAGAATACTGGAGTGGATAGCTTATCCCTTCTCCAGGGGATCTTCCCAGCCCAGGAATAAAACCTAGGTCTCCCACATTGCAGGCAGATTCTTTACCAGCTGAGCCACCAGGGAAGTCCTTGAAGATCTTGAAAGGTGGACCATATTTTGATATCATTTTACCCTAATTATGGATACGTCATGGCAGATTTCTAGGTTTTTCTTCAATTAGTTTTTATATATATATATATATATATATATATATATTTTTTTTTTTTTTTTTTTTTTTTTTCCTGAAAGCTTGGAAAGAAGTTGAAGTACAAAGCTGTAGGTCTGAGTTCTGTTACTAGTTAAACAACACCTCCCTCTGCTGGATAGAGTGTGTAACACATTTTAGTGGCAGTTCTCTAATTGTCAAGTGCTGTTTGCTTTTCCTGCTACAGATTTCCTTCAGACTTGTTCTGGAGGTCAATTAGGATGCCTTTGTTCTTTCTGCTTAATCTAATCTGAAGGTTTATAAAAATTCCAGTGGTGTACAAATATACCTTAAATCTGTGGTATTTTAATCTCATTATGATGTTACGAAATTAAAGATTTGGAATTTTCATGGTAAAAACATTCATGTTTTTGAAATAGAAATATTAACCAGCTATATTCTCAGATAGACATGCTCTGATAATAAAAATGCTTGAATATAAAGTGCATTAAATAATATATGAAAGCTAGTGTGGTCTTTTTTTCCTCATATATAAATTTTGCAAAAAGTTTTGAAGAACTCAGTACTATTGCCATAATTGAAAGACTAATATGGAAGATCCTAAATTGGCTGTTTCTGATAACTTTTTAATTGTTGCCTTGTTTTGTCCTGTGTTAAATTATGACTGAAAAAGTGAATGGGATATTTTCCTTAATTTTTTGGTTCAGTCTTGAGTTGGGTGTTTTATATGTGTATGTTGTGCGTGTGCTCAGTCACTGATTCCTGTCTGACTATTTGTGACTCCATGGACTGTAGCCATGCTGCTCTTTCCATGAGATTTCCCAGGCAAGAATACTGGAATGGGTTGCCATTTCCTTCTCCAGGGGATCTTACTGACCCAGGGATCGAACCTACATCTCCTGCATTGGCAGGTGGATTCTTTACCCCAGAGCCACCTGGGAACACACACCTATTATATAAAAGATACTCTGCGAGGAAATTTTTGTGTTGGTTGTTCTTTAACCCTCAGAAGAGTCCTCTGATGCTAGTTCTCCAACCCCTTTATTTCACAGATGGGGCTCAATGAGGTTTAAATAATTTAACCTCAAGTAACATGTAAATCATGGAACTGGCATGTCCGTTGATGAAAAGACCATGTCTTCCCACCCCATCCTATAGCATCACAAAGAATCAGAGTATGATGCCCCCGTACCCCAATTGCTAGCCTACTGATTTCAGATGAAAGTGGATTGTGATTCTGACTTTGTTATTAATCAGTAGTATGATATTGAGTAACTGACTCTTCTGGCTTCACTGTTTAAAAATCTTTAAACCATGGTCTTTGTGTTTCCCTGAGCACTGGGAAATGAGGTGATGGTGGTATGGATCCCTGCCCTACTCCAGTTAACGAAAGGCACCCCCTCTTTTTAAAAATATGTATATTTTTGGCTGCGCTGGGTCTTCGTTGCTGTGCGAAGGCTTCCTCTGGTTGCAGTAAAGGAGGCTGCTCTCTAGTTGCAGCGCTTGGGCTTCTTGTTGCGGAGCACGGGCTCTAGAGCGCAGGCTTCTGTAATTGTGGCACACTGGCTTAGTTGCCCCACAGCATATGGAATCTTCCCTGACCAGGGATAGCACCCATGTCCCCTGCACTGGCCGGTGGATTCTTAAATCACCGGACCACAGGGAAGTCCAGCACCCTCTCTTTTATCTGTTTTACATATTGAGCTTCTGTCGTGACATCATTTTGAAGGCACAGTTTTTCTTCTTAAAAAAATGAAGCTGTTGGTCGATAGGATTTCCCGCTCATTCTTTCTTTAGGGACGTAGATCAGCACAACAGCTCCTTGTAGTTTTCCTCTGGCAGGGAAAGCAGGCGTGGCCTGAAGCACCAGATTACTTAGTACCTGCTCCTTTTGCTTGGCAGCATCAGGGCAATGAAGTTGGAGGAAAGCAGACTCTAGATGGGCAGGGTACTGAAGTGTCTACATTTTTTACCCACTGTAATCAGAACACCCAGCCTGCCTCCTTTCCTTGCAGTGTAATTTTCAACAACCCACTTCCCACGTTTCAGCAGAGGGAAATTAAAATGCGAGGAAGATGACAGAAGTAAAAAATACATAAAACACTGAAACATAAATTAAAATTGCTATTTGCATTCAACATTGTAAAATTAGAGGTTTCTTGGCAAGATGCAGGGTAACAGTGAGCAAGACCCGGCACCCTTTTCCATGGCTGCCTTGTCTGTGCCTCCCCCAAACATTGCTTTTCCTTATGCTCTTCATATATTGCAGTGTGCCGTCAGGCTTGGTTCACTGATAAGACAGTGGTGTCCTTGAGGCCAGGTCAACTCTTAAACTTTTATTTCAGTGCATCAGAGACATTGCAAACTATTTAAAAAATGTTTCTGTTGGTTAAAAAGGGAGTAGAGACCAACACTTTGGCCACCTCATGAGAAGAGTTGACTCATTGGAAAAGACCCTGATGCTGGGAGGGATTGGGGGAAGGAGGAGAAGGGGGCGACAGAAGATGAGATGGCTGGATGGCATCACCGACTCGATGGACATGAGTTTGGGTGGACTCCGCGAGTTGGTGATGGACAGGGAGGCCTGGCGTGCTGCGATTCATGGGGTCGCAAAGAATAGGACACGACTGAGCGACTGAACTGAACTGAACTGAGGGACCACTCAGCGCATAGCCCAGCTGTACTGGGAAAAGCAGTTTAGAGAGCTACCCATTCCAATGACGGATTGTTAAACATCTTAAGTATGGTCCCTCAGCTGTCCCTGGAACAGCTGTGCGGTGAACTCTGAGTTAGTCCTGTCAAAATGAATACAATTGAGATTGAGACCCTGTTTTCATTTTCTGGTTAAAGAAAAAAAAAATGATTAGAGACTTTGTGGTGGTGGGAAGTTCCCCAGCATTCTTTGGGAGCTGAGATTTGTATAGGTTTGGTTCTTATATCTAGATATAGTGGGGGAGAAGAGGAGGGGCAGGAAATGAGTTTTTCTTGTTTAATACATTTGGTTAATTTCTACAAATAGTTACTGAGTATTTGCTATGTACTCGACACTGCTAATCGTTGATTATGAAAAGCTAATGAACTTTACAGGCAAGATAACATTCATACTTGGAGCCATTAAATAAAAGATGATGTGTGATTGAGTGCCAGATAGTTGGTGTGAATCTCATGAGCCAGTGACCAACTCCAGGCTAATGATCCTGCATGGAGACAGACATAGGTTCTTATCAGGGGACAGACTGTTAAGGGCAGGAGCAGCCTGGGAGGTCAGGGGTGTGTGGTCCTCCTACCGTGTACAGTAGAGGGAGAGCGCAGCAGGGCGTGACGGCGCGCGCAGAGGCTTCTGGGAGGGACGGTCCTTCATTCTGTGCCTTGGTGACGGCGCGCGCAGAGGCTTCTGGGAGGGAGGCGCGTTCATTCTGTGGCTTACAGGTTAGCCAGTGTTTGAATATATGGAAAGAATGGGGAGGATGTTCTGTTCTGGGAGGAGATTAGAGTGAAGTTGTGGAGGACGGCGGAAAGGGGCTCGGATAAAGTGGATTAAGCGGTGATCGTGAAAGTGAAACTCGCTCATTCGTGTCCAGCTCTTTATGACCCCACAGACTCTACAGTCCATGGAATTTTCCAGGCCAGAATACTGGAGTGGGTAGCCTTTCCCTTCTCCAGGGGATCTTCCCAACCCAGGGATGGATCCCAGGTCTCCCGCATTGCCAGCGGATTCTTTACCAGTTGAGCCACAGGGGAAGCCCCAGAATACTGGAATGAGTGGCCTATCCCTTCTCCAGGGGATCTTCCCGACCCAGGAATTGAATCGGGCTCTCCTGCATTGCAGGCGGAACTGTGATCCTGAAAGGCCTTAAATAAGTTCAGCAAGTCACCGCCACTGAAAGTGTTTATTTTGAGAAGCTCTATATAACCCCTGTCAACTTGACTGATGACCTCTTTCTTTGGTGGGGGGTCTCCACTGTACCTTACAGTCTGTCTCTGTCATTGAACTAGTGATTCTGAAAGGCTCAAGTTTATGTACAGGTTTTTCTTTGACTAAATGTTACTGAGATCATACCTGGTTACCTTGATTGGAAACTGGTTGTTTTGGCAATTCCAAATTCATAAATTTACCTATTCAGAGTGGGTTATTATCTCTACAGACAGTTTGATTTTAACCATTTTATAGTGTAATAGTAATGGTGTTACTGAGCCCAGGCTCGCTCCGCTCGATGCACGACAGGCCAATGGAGAGGAGGTGTTGAAGCAAAGAGACTTTAATCAGAGAGCAGCTGACTGAGAAGACGGCACGTTAGCGCCTCAAAATAACCATCTTATTGGGGTCTGGATGTCAGGTTCTTCTATAGATCAGACGGAAAGAAGCAATGAGGAATTAAAGTCGGAAGGCAGAATAGAGAGGAAGAGGCAGTGGGGAGGTAAAGTGAAAGGGTCTTCAGTCTTGCAAAACATCTCCAAGAGAATGGCCTGCCTTTGAAAAGGGTGTGTTAATCTCTTCTATTCACAGGTTGGTAGGGACAAGCTATCTCTGAGCTGAAGAAAGGCTAAAACTTTAGTTTACAGTCAAGCAGACGGGCAGGATCCTCCAGGCAACGCATTAAGTATGATTATAATAATAAAAGCAGCCAAAAGCAAGTTGAAACAGTTTACAACATGGAGTCAGAATTGAATTGCCTTCCTCCCTGCATCAATAGGGCGTAGCTGAGTGCAGACCTAAGAACCGCCATTGGTATGTGTCTTTAACCTCCCTCCCCGCCCCGCCCCACCGCCCGCCCCTTACCAGGTAACACTTAACCTATACATGCTGCTCAGTCCTGTCCGACTCTTTGCCACCCCATGGACAGTATCCTCCCAGGCTCCTCTGTCCACGGGATTCTCCAGGCTAGAATCCTGTATCAGGTTGCCATTTCCTTTTCCAGAGGAGCTTCCCGACCCAGGGATCGAACCTGCATCTCCTATGCCTCCTGCACTGGCAGGCAGATTCTTTACCATTGAGCCACCTGGGAGCCCCAGGCATTTTATGTTAGGTCTTAAAATTTAGGTTTTTGTGACATCTTGCTCTCATTGTCGTGTGCTGAGTGCAAAAGATATAAAAATTAAATCCGATTTAGCAAAGCATATAACAGATTAGTCTTACTTAAAAGGGAATTACAGTTCAGCAGCTATGTATCATTTATATTATTTACCGTGTGTGTGTGTGTGTGTTACTCCATTGGTGTTTATTTTAAGAACTCATTTTTATTTACGAATTTAAATTTTAAAGAGACATTTTATAATTAGTTGCTCCTGCTGATTTTCTCAGCATGGGTGTTTTAGGAGGTGGAATTGCCGCTTCTGCTGTGCAGGGTCTTGTGGTAACGTGTGTGGCTCCTCCTGAGTGATGTGTGTCTAGTCACCACGCTTTTCTTGCAAGCAGTGAAGTGAAATGAAATCTCTTGTCATTTCTGTCATCTCCCCTCTCTCCTCTGACATCTTCTAATTTGGGTATAAGAGTTCTGTAAAAATGGGGGAAAAAATTGGTGCCAGGTCCTCCTGGTGCATTGAAATTTGAATAACTTGAATTAAAAGGAAAATTTCTTAGGTGAGTGAGGTCTATGACTGCCTAACATGAAGGGGGTTTCTTAACTTCAGAGGGTCTGTGAGCCCCCAGACATTTAATGCAAAGTTTGTATAAATATTTATCTGGATGTTTTATTGGGAGAGGAGCCATACCTTTCTCAAAGAGATCCATATGCCAAAAAAGTTAAAAACCACTTCTCTGAGTATATTTTCCTAGTCCTACAGATTCAACTATTATCCTAAATCAATGACATTAAGAGGGCGTTTCTCATAAAATAAGCTCTTTTAAGTACTTGAATTAGTTAATTTATAGTCATTATTGTTTTTGCAAGAAGTACCTCATACTGGAAAAGTCAAAGGGATTGACTTAATGCTTTTAGTTCCTTTCTCCATTAAATTGATGTATTTACTGTACAGAGACCACCTGGTATAAACTTTATAAATGTAGGATTTGATGAAAATTATTTTAGGTCTATATATCTATGGATTGCCTTGTAAATTAACATCATCATCCTAGTAAAGAATGAATGAATATCTTTTAACTTCTAAACACTACAGTACTTACCTAGTCTGTGAAGATGAAGCATAAGTAGATGGGGAAGACAGTATGAAATCATGAATATTTTGCTGAGTTGTGTCTCATTCTTTGTGACCCCATGGACTGCAGCACACCAGGCTTTCCTGTCCTTCTCTATCTCCTGTTTAAACTCATGTCCATTGAGTTGGTGATGCCATCCAACCATCTCATCCTCTTTTGCCCCCCTTTCCTCCTGCTTTCAATCTTTCCCAGGGTCAGGGTCTTTTCCAATGAGTCGACTTTTCCCATCAGGTGGCCAAAGTACTGGAGCTTCAGCTTTATTATCAGTCTTCCAATGAATATTCAGGGTTGATTTCCTTTAAGATTGACTGGTTTGATCTCCTTGCTGTCCAAGGGACTCTCAAGAATCTTCTCCAGCATCAGAGTTTGAAAGCATCAATGTATGAGGACCCAAAGAAAAGAAGCAATACTGCTTTAAGAATAGATGAGAGGGAGTGGTCACTGTGAGTTGGGTCAAGCCTGGAGGACTTCAGTGAGAAGGGGATTTGAGTGGGGACATAACAGATGGTCAGAGAGAGTCTGGGGCAGAGGGAATAACTGGTTGAAACAAAGTCCGCTGTGATTTTGCCCTCTGGGGGGACACTGAGTTGACCAACGGAGAGGCAACAGTAGTTCGTGGCTCTTTTCCTGCCTTCTGGTCCTGGCTGGAAGCTGCTTCACCCCTCTGTTCTCAGTGTTTTAATTTGTAAAACTGTACTTTTCTTATAGCATTCTTAATTTTACTTGCTATATGTTTGTTATGGGTCTTCCCAAGTGGCTCAGCAGTAAAGAATCCACCTGCAATGAGGAGACGTAGACTTTTTTTATTTTATTTTATTTTTTAAAATTTACATAATTGTATTAGTTTTGCCAAACATCAAAATGAATCCGCCACAGGTATACATGTGTTCCCCATCCTGCACTCTCCTCCCTCCTCCCTCCCCATACCATCTCTCTGGGTCATCCCAGTGCACCAGCCCCAAGCATCCAGTATCATGCATTGAACCTGGACTGGCAACTCGTTTCATACATGATATTTTACATGTTTCAATGCCATTCTCCCAAATCTTCCCACCCTCTCCCTCTCCCACAGAGTCCATAAGACTGTTCTATACATCAGTGTCTCTTTTGCTATCTCGTACACAGGGTTATTGTTACCATCTTTCTAAATTCCATATATATGCGTTAGTATACTGTATTGGTGTTTTTCTTTCTGGCTTACTTCACTCTGTATAATAGGCTCCAGTTTCATCCACCTCATTAGAACTGATTCAAATGTATTCTTTTTAATGGCTGAGTAATACTCCATTGTGTATATGTACCACAGCTTTCTAATCCATTCATCTGCTGATGGACATCTAGGTTGCTTCCATGTCCTGGCTATTATAAACAGTGCTGCGATGAACATTGGGGTACACGTGTCTCTTTCCCTTCTGGTTTCCTCAGTGTGTATGCCCAGCAGTGGGATTGCTGGATCATAAGGCAGTTCTATTTCCAGTTTTTTAAGGAATCTCCACACTGTTCTCCATAGTGGCTGTACTAGTTTGCATTCCCACCAACAGTGTAAGAGGGTTCCCTTTTCTCCACACCCTCTCCAGCATTTATTGCTTGTAGACTTTCGGATCGCAGCCATTCTGACTGGTGTGAAATGGTACCTCATAGTGGTTTTGATTTGCATTTCTCTGATAATGAGTGATGTTGAGCATCTTTTCATGTGTTTGTTAGCCATCTGTATGTCTTCTTTGGAGAAATGTCTATTTAGTTCTTTGGCCCATTTTTTGATTGGGTCATTTATTTTTCTGGAGTTGAGCTGTAGGAGTTGCTTGTATATTTTTGAGATTAGTTGTTTTTCAGTTGCTTCATTTGCTATTATCTTCTCCCATTCTGAAGGCTGTCTTTTCACCTTGCTAATAGTTTCCTTTGTTGTGCAGAAGCTTTTAAGTTTAATTAGGTCCCATTTGTTTATTTTTGCTTTTATTTCCAATATTCTGGGAGAGGGGTCATAGAGGATCCTGCTGTGATGTATGTCAGAGAGTGTTTTGCCTATGTTCTCCTCTAGGAGTTTTATAGTTTCTGGTCTTACGTTTAGATCTTTAATCTATTTTGAGTTTATTTTTGTGTATGGTGTTAGAAAGTGTTCTGGTTTCATTCTTTTACAAGTGGTTGACCAGATTTCCCAGCACCACTTGTTAAAGAGATTGTCTTTAATCCATTGTATATTCTTGCCTCCTTTGTCAAAGATAAGGTGTCCATATGTGCGTGGATTTATCTCTGGGCTTTCTATTTTGTTCCATTGATCTATATTTCTGTCTTTGTGCCAGTACCATACTGTCTTGATAACTGTGGCTTTGTGGTAGAGCCTGAAGTCAGGTAGGTTGATTCCTCCAGTTCCATTCTTCTTTCCCAAGATTGCTTTGGCTATTCGAGGTTTTTTGTATTTCCATACAAATTGTGAAATTATTTGTTCTAGCTCTGTGAAGAATATTGTTGGTAGCTTGATAGGGATTGCATTGAATCTATAAATTGCTTTGGATAGTATACTCATTTTCACTATATTGATTCTTCCAATCCATGAACATGGTATATTTCTCCATCTATTAGTGTCCTCTTTGATTTCTTTCACCAGTGTTTTATAGTTTTCTATGTATAGGTCTTTAGTTTCTTTAGGTAGATATATTCCTAAGTATTTTATTCTTTCCGTTGCAATGGTGAATGGAATTGTTTCCTTAATTTCTCTTTCTGTTTTCTCATTATTAGTGTATAGGAATGCAAGGGATTTCTGTGTGTTGATTTTATATCCTGCAACTTTACTATAGTCATTGATTAGTTCTAGTAATTTTCTGGTGGAGTCTTTAGGGTTTTCTATGTAGAGGATCATGTCATCTGCAAATAGTGAGAGTTTTACTTCTTCTTTTCCAATTTGGATTCCTTTTATTTCTTTTTCTGCTCTGATTGCTGTGGCCAAAACTTCCAAAACTATGTTGAATAGTAATGGTGAAAGTGGGCACCCTTGTCTTGTTCCTGACTTTAGAGGAAATGCTTTCAATTTTTCACCATTGAGGATAATGTTTGCTGTGGGTTTGTCATATATAGCTTTGATTATGTTGAGGTATGTTCCTTCTATTCCTGCTTTCTGGAGAGTTTTTATCATAAATGGATGTTGAATTTTGTCAAAGGCTTTCTCTGCATCTATTGAGATAATCATATGGTTTTTTATTTTTCAATTTGTTAATGTGGTGTATTACGTTGGAGACATAGACTTGATCCCTGGGTCAGAAAGATCTCCTGGAGAGGGAAATGGCAACCCACTCAAGTATTCTTGTCTGGGAAATCCCATGGACAGAGGAGCCTAGCAGGCTACAGTTCATGGGGTCACAAAGAGTCAGAAACAACGTGGTGACTAAACAACAGCAATGTGTTTATTTTAAAAGAAAAATCTGATACATAGAGCCATCAAGATGGCAGTATGGGAATAAGATGAGGGTAGTTAGTGGCCAGGTTGCTAAGGGTCTTGAGTGACAGGGTTTATAAAGCAGGAGTTGGTAACCTATGGCCCTTGGGCCAAATCCTGCTCATTTCTTATCTTTGTATTAATAGAAGATGTTTTATTGGGACGCAGCCATGGGTTAATTTATGATCGTCTCTGACTGTTTTTGCTATAATGGCCAAATTGAGTATTTGCATCGAGACTATATGGCCCATGGAGCTAAAAATATTTGCTGTCTGGTCCTTTACAGAAAAAGTTTACCGATCCCTGAGTTAAAGAATTACAGCTTTAGTTTAGTTGCATTGGGGATCCGTTTAAAATTTGTTTTGTTTGGGGGAAGGATTAGGTATATAGGGGGCAGTAGTAACAACAGTGCCATTGGAAGAGTGTGTTAGGAAGATTAATCCAGTGAAGTTGCTCAGAGTGCATTAGATGGTATGAATTCGTGTTGAGGTGGGTAGGCTGTTTAGGATCAGGAGTTAATTCCTGAAGCACTCTGGAGAAGAGATGGTATCTGTTGTAGGAAGAGATAGTAATAAGAATGTAAATGGAGGGATAGTTGCATGAGACTGTAAGAAAATAATAGTCTTGGGGATGAAAGATACAGCAGAGACGAGGGAATATACCAGGATCTGAAGTACGGCACTAAAGTGACTGGCGGGGAAATGGTGAAAGAGGAGAGAGAAAGGAATTCTCTCGCTGGAGCTAGTTTTATAGGGACGTTCACTGGTTTTGGCATGCTGGGTGTGTAACATGGGACATCCGTCAGGTAGTTAGATGTTATCGATTCTGCTTTTTTCTGCTTCTCTGGACAGACCCAATTTCCCGATAGGCCCAGTTAAGAGAGTAGGCTGCCCGTGATTGCTCACACCCCTTGCAGGTTCCTGAGAAAGAATCTGTTTGCTTAGTCCAGTTCCTTCTTCCTGGCAGTGCCTTCCAGGAGTGACGGCGGTGGGTGAGGTGGAGTGGGCATGTAGCACGTGGCTTGTGAACGGCAGGCACTTGACCCTGTCTGTGGAGAAGGGCGGGGCAGTTCCCAAGGGCTCTCTAGAGCCTGTTGGACAAAACTCTGAATCTTCTCTCCCACTCCGCCTGAGACACCCATCCCTTCTGGACTCCTGAGACCGCCACCGAGGTGAGCCAGTTAGACTGTATGGGACCTGCTTCTAGCCGTGGTTTACGTGGTATTTTTTTCTCATTATGTTTTCATTGTCATAAGATGTCTTCTTTTTGCCAACACAAATGGGAATGTAGCCTTGTTGACACCTTTTACTCGGTAAGATTTACTTTGTTTGGCTTTCTCCACACTGTAGTTAAAGAATACAAACTGCTCTAGAGTTACTTTGTTTTTTCTCCTTGTTCTATCATCCCAGTCCAGCTCTAGACCTTTGCCTCAGTGGTCTGGTTTGGCTGATGGCATTTTTCTTCTAAGTTCTTGACATCTTTCCCTTTTCCTGTATGTGTGCATATGTGCTCAGTTGCTCAGTTGTGTCCAACTCTTTGGGACCCCATGAACTATAGCCTGCCAGGCTCCTCTGTCCATGGAATTTTCCGGGCAAAAATACTGGAGTGAGTTGCCATTTCCTTCTCCAAGGGATCTTCCCAACCCGGAGATCAAACCCAGGTCTCCTGTGTCTCCTGCTTTACCATTGAACAACCTGGGAAGCCCCCTTTTCCTGCCTGGTGGTCTGCATACGATGAGCATTTCCGCTCAGTGGAAGTGTGAGATGGACTGGGCTCAGGTGGATGTCAAAGCTGGACACCGTCTTGTAGTTTTCAGGTAACTTTCCAGGCAGCCTTCTCAGTGTAACCTTACAGCACCCCTTGAAGTAAGCATCTTGTTTGTCTACAGTAATTAATTGTTCAAATCATGTTCAAAATTAATTGCAAATTTTTATTTTATTGAGTACAAAAGGCTGGAAACTTGACTTTTAATGAATAATAGGTGAATAATAGGTGAAAACTGAGGCTCAGGAAAGCAGAATTCCTTGTCCAAACATGGTGAGCGTTTATGAACAGTATCTCTTACTGAAAGAAAAAAAAAAGAAATAGGAAATAAGTAAAGGAGTTTCCAGGAGAGAGGATTACAGTCCTAATTTGACTAAAGGCTGGCTTGATGAGTGTGGATCCTAGGGCCCTTCTGGCTACTTTAGTTACTCACTTAAATGCCATTTGGATAATTATTGGCTATTCTACTTTGGGGAAGATTCAGTTCCTCCGAGAATTTGCTTTCAAGTTCTGTCTTTGGTGCGGTCACCCCTTTAGCTGGACTCCGAATCATTCCTTCTGCCCCATGCTGTGCTGACACCTTGGGTCCTGTTTCACGCCAGCCCCAAACATGTGGAAGGCAATTTCCCGACTGACCGTAGAAATTGTCCTTGTCCACCGCATAGAAAAATTCCCTTGAGTGTTTTGCCATCATGACCTGACTTTGCAGTCTGACATGTATATTTCCTAGATGTCTCGATGACATGATAGTACAGGAGTGAACAAGACAGACACAAATCACTTACTTTTTGGAAGTTGCCTTTGAGGCAGTGAGGCTTCTATTTTGATTATATTCTGAGTGATATTGATTAGCCGGTGTTCATGTAAGAGTCTACCTAAGATAATATTGGGAATAATCAGACTAGTCAACGATAACTGAATTATATTACTATTTACAAACGACATGTTGGATATTCATTATAAATGATGTTTACATGGTTTATATAATAAAAGACAAGGTAAGTATTATTGTAAATAAACTAATGGGAGCAACAAGAGAAAAATGTTTAAATTTGCACCATGTGGTAGAATAACAGACAGAAATAAAGTATAGCCATTGTGAAGTAGAAGCTTTGTTTCCTTCTGCTCTCTGCATACTCATATTTGGGCTGCCAACTAAATTCCTTTTCCTTTTCTTTTTTTAAATTTTGGTCTGAGGGGTATTTCTTATCCTTCTTTTATCTTCAAATTATGTGTTGGCTGGAGGCTTAAACTCTCTCTGTGCTCTTATCTGTAAGAGTATCCTCTCTATCCTGAGAACCCTCTTACACTATAACTGGGACTGTAAATTGGTGCAGCAATTCTGGAAAACAAAATGGATGTTTCTCAAAAAAACTAAAAATAGGGCTACCATATAATGCAGCAATCCCACCCCTGGGCATATGCCCAGACGAAACTATAATTTTGTAAAGATACATGCATTCATATGTTCACAGCAGCAATATTTGCAATAGCTAAGACATGAACACAACCCAAATGCCCATCAGCAAGGGCCTCCCTGGGGGCTCGGACAGTAAAGTGTCTGCCTGCAGTGTGGGAGACCTGGGTTCAATCCCTGGGCTGGGAAGATCCCCTGGAGAAGGAAATGGCAACCCATTCCAGGACTCTTGCTTGGAAAATTCCATGGATGGAGGAGACTGGTAGACTCTGATCCATGGGTTCGCAAAGAGTCAGAGACGACTGAGCAACTTCACTGGTTCACTGGTCCATCAACAGATGAATGAATAAAGAAGATGTGGTACATATATGCAATGGAATATTCAGTTCAGTTCAGTTCAGTCACTCAGTCGTGTCCGACTCTTTGTGACCCCATGAATCGCAGCACGCCAGGCCTCCCTGTCCATCACCAACTCCCAGAGTTCACCCAGACTCACGTCCATCGAGTCAGTGATGCCATCCAGCCATCTCATCCTCTGTCGTCCCCTTCTCCTCCTGCCCCCAATCTCTCCCAGCATCAGAGTCTTTTCCAATGAGTCAACACTTTGCATGAGGTGGCTAAAGTACTGGAGTTTCAGCTTTAGCATCCTTCCTTCCAAAGAAATCCCAGGGCTGATCTCCTTCAGAATGGACTGGTTGGATCTCCTAGCAGTCCAAGGGACTCTCAAGAGTCTTCTCCAGCACCACGGTTCAAAAGTATCAATTCTTCGGCGCTCAGCCTTCTTCACAGTCCAACTCTCACATCCATACATGACCACAGGAAAAACCATAGCCTTGACTAGACGGACCTTAGTTGGCAAAGTAATGTCTCTGCTTTTGAATATGCTATCTAGGTTGGTTATAACTTTTCTTCCAAGGAGTAAGCGTCTTTTGATTTCATGGCTGCCGTCGCCATCTGCAGTGATTTTGGAGCCCCCCAAAATAAAGTCTGACACTGTTTCCACTGTTTCCCCATCTATTTCCCATGAAGTGATGGGACCAATTGCCATGATCTTCGTTTTCTGAATGTTGAGCTTTAAGCCAACTTTTTCATTCTCCTCTTTCACTTTCATCAAGAGGCTTTTTAGTTCCTCTTCACTTTCTGCCATAAGGGTGGTGTCATCTGCATATCTGAGCTTATTGATATTTCTCCCAGAAATCTTGATTCCAGCTTGTGCTTCTTCCAGCCCAGCGTTTCTCATGATGTACTCTGCATAGAAGTTAAATAAGCAGGGTGACAATATACAGCCTTGACGTACTCCTTTTCCTCTTTGGAACCAGTCTGTTGTTCCATGTCCAGTTCTAACTGTTGCTTCCTGACCTGCATACAGATTTCTCAAGAGGCAGATCAGGAGGTCTGGTATTCCCATCTCTTTCAGAATTTTCCACAGTTTATTGTGATCCACACAGTCAAAGGCTTTGGTATAGTCAATAAAGCAGAAAGAGATGTTTTTCTGGAACTCTCTTGCTTTTTCCATGATCCAGCAGATGTTGGCAATTTGATCTCTGGTTCCTCTGCCTTTTCTAAAACCAGCTTGAACATCTGGAAGTTCACGGTTCACGTATTGCTGAAGCCTGGCTTGGAGAATTTTGAGCATTACTTTACTAGCGTGTGAGATGAGTGCAATTGTACGGTAGTTTAAGCATTCTTTGGCATTGCCTTTCTTTGGGATTGGAATGAAAACTGACCTTTTCCAGTCCTGTGGCCACTGCTGAGTTTTCCAAATTTGCTGGCATATTGAGTGCAGCACTTTCACAGCATCATCTTTCCAAATGGAATATTACTTAGCCATAAAAAAGAATGAAATAGTGCCATTTGGAGCAGCATGGATAGACCTAGAGATTATTATACTAAACAAAGTATGTCAGAAAGATAAAGACAAATACTGTATGATATCACTTATATATGGAATCTGAATGACACAAGTGAACATATCTATGAGACAAAACCATGCTTACAAATATAGAGAAGAGACCTGTGGTTGCCAAGGGGGAAGTGGGGGAAGGGGAAGAAATGACTGGGGGTTTGAGATTAGCAGATGCAAACTATTCTGTTAATGTGTAGGATGTTTAAACAGCAAGGTCCTATGTATAGCACAGGGAACTATATCCAATAGGGTCTGATAAACCGTAATGGAAAAGAATATAAAAAGAGGGTATTGCAGCAGAAATTAAACACAACATTGTAAATCAACTGAACTTCAATAAAATTAAAAAAAATTCTGTATATCCCCACACTAGGGTAAGGATGTTTTCCTTAAAAACTTAAGAGAAAAGGAGTGACTTTATATTCAGGTTTTTACCATTTCTGAATCAGGGATGTTCTGATTGTTTTTGAGTAACAAAGAACTTTTGGAGAATACGTATTAGGTTGAAATAACTGCAGATAATTCTCGTTGGGATGCTTACAGAGATCACTAAAATAGGTTTAAAAAAAGAGGAGAAAGCAAACTTAACAGACAATTAGCAATTATACCTGAAGAAATAATCCTGGAGTTGTATGTGTTAGATGTCACTGTAAATTGGCTTTTAAAAGTGACTTTTACGGGCCAGACAGTGAGTTTAGCACTCTTAGTGAATGGATTCTGTGCATTAGGATAGAATTTCCAGCTATATCATCCTATAGATTTAAAAATGGCTATGTATCAACTTAAGGCAGAGCCCAAGATGTAATATAATATAACTCAAAATGATACTGTGACAAAGATTCTAATGACAAATTGCATGTGAAAAGCTTTACTAAGATAATTCTCTGAAACTTAAGTGAATAAAAGCAAGTGTTTTTATTTTGTGTAATATTTGATTTTGTATAGGTATACTATTAACATAAAATATGAGAAGCGACTTGGTTATTTAATCTACAACCCTAAAGTGTATATATTCAGTGTAGCCAACAACTTTTTGTCCTTTGGATTGCCTTATATTTAGATATACCTGATCTCTACTTCTTAGCGGATTTTAAGGATTAAATGAAACAATTGGGTGTCTGCTTTGTAGTAAAGGGCTCCCCAGGTGGCACAGTGCCTGCCACTGCCAGAGATGCAAGAGACACTAGTTCGATCCCTGAATCAGGAAGATCCCTTGGAGCAGGAAATGGCACCCCACTCCAGTATTCTTGCCTGGAGAATTCCATGGGCAGAGGAGCCTGGTTGGCTAACGTCCATGGGGCTGCAAAGAGTTGGACACAATTGAGCAGCTGAGCACATAGTAGGAACAATAGACTAATAGGTAAAAACTAAATTTTTATAATCCCGAAATTGTCATGAGTATTTTTTGTAACATCTAACAACCAGAATTAAAAGATAAATAACTTGAGGTAGGAAAACTGACTTGTTGAAATTTGCTCAATAAAAAAAAGTTATTTCAAATAAGGAACTATTGTTACCAGTTCTGATAATCTTGTTGAATCCTCATGGATTTAGTAGTTAATAAAAGCAAATAATAAAATTTCATATGTTGGGGTGATAAAATTGGCATTATACAATTTTTTACAAGTCTTAATTTGTAAAAATTTTTACTTCTAAAATCTTGGATTAAATTGGATAACAATTAGTTTGCTTGTCTATGTGTATTACTTTGTTAGAAATTTTTGAGAAATAATGCATTATATCAAATAGCAATTTATTACCTAGAGCTTGTCAGCACTAGTGACAATAAAGTCTAGAAATACATTGGACTTACTTGAAATTTTGTTACTCAAGAATTGATTGTTCATTTCTCCTAAGACTTCCTTATAGGATTTGAACTTAGGATTTCTTTGAAGTCAGGTATGGCAAGCCACACGGACACATGTGATTTCAGGGGTTAAGGTGTATAGGGGTGCTTCCTAGTTGTCCAGCTCCAGGCCCTGGGGTGATTTAGAGCAGGGAGTGACTCATGAAGGAGAGGCTGGGGGAGGAGATGCTCCGGCTGAGGCTCTGGGTTGGTCGGCTTGTGCATCACAAGTGCGCTTACTCCCAGGGGAGTCCTTCACTGTCTCCAGGAAGCAGCTACCCCGGGAGAGGCTGCCTCCCAAGACCAGAGCCCAAAGTGCCAGAGCATCAGTATAGAACATAAGAAGATAGAGCCAGTATAAACTTGATGTTAGCACTCAAAATGCTCTTATGATTTACATTTCATTCTTCATTAAAAAACATTTGGTTGTGGTTAGCTGTTATATACTTTTATTTAATGAAAAAGTACATTTTTTAATCTGCGTTCTTGATTTTTGTCAGTGATGTTTCTAGAAAAATGAGTTGCTATCCTTTATAGATGGGGAAACAGTGGAAACAGTATCAGACTTTATTTTTCTGGGCTCCAAAATCACTACAGATGGTGACTGCAGCCATGAAATTAAAAGACGCTTACTCCTTGGAAGGAAAGTTATGACCAACCTAGATAGCATATTGAAAAGCAGAGACATTACTTTGCCAACAGAGGTTCGTCTAGTCAAGGCTATGGTTTTTCCTGTGGTCATGTATGGATGTGAGAGTTGGACTGTGAAGAAGGCTGAGCGCCGAAGAATTGATGCTTTTGAACTGTGGTGTTGGAGAGGACTCTTGAGAGTCCCTTGGACTGCTAGGAGATCGAACCAGTCCATTCTGAAGGAGATCAGCCCTGGGTGTTCTTTGGAAGGAATGATGCTAAAGCTGAAACTCTAGTACTTTGGCCACCTCATGCAAAGAGTTGACTCATTGGAAAAGACTCTGATGCTGGGAGGGATTGGGGGCAGGAGGAGAAGGGGACGACAGAGGATGAGATGGCTGGATGGCATCACTGACTCGATGGAGGTGAGTCTGAGTGAACTCTGGGAGTTGGTGATGGACAGGGAGGCCTGGCGTGCTGAGATTCATGGGGTCGCAAAGAGTCGGACACGACTGAGTGACTGATCTGATCTGATCTGATCTTTTATAGAAGAGATTTAAACAGAATATTGGTTGATAAACTTTTTTTTTTAGAAAGCCTGTGTAGTTCTTATTTTTTCTGTAAGTTTTTTAATGGTCCTTTTGTCTGAGTGTTGTTGATACTATCTGTCTTGCAAGGGTAGTGGCAGCTTTATTAGATTGCATTGAGAAACAGATCAAAACCAGATGGTCGAGGACTTCAGCATCCTCTCTGTTCCCTGACGCTGCCTCCCGCTAAACCCTGCTGAGCTTCCGCTCTCTGTGGTCGGCACTGCCAGCCCAGGTGCAGACTCAGGTGCTGTTTCCATATGAATATTTTTTAAAGATAGTGTGTGTACACGAAAGACTAGACACCATGTAACACGTTTATTTTCGGACTTTACTTTTTTTACTAATAAAATGGTGGGTTTTAGGATCTCAGTCAAAGATACCGTTCATTAAAGCCGAATGTGAAATGCTGGACACTTGGAAATGAGGCCTTCATGTGGTTGAGATAGTTGTCCTTGCCTCATGGTCACTAGTGGTCCCATTCAAGTGGATCATCTTGGTTATGTTGCCTTATGTGATCACAGTAACCTTATTAAGTGCCCTCATTCGTGTATTTGAGTTTCTTCCCCCTGTAAGGAGCTTTCTTGGAAAGCTCACCCAGCCGCTCCGGCTTGTATCTCACCGGGGGGTGGGGATTCATGGACAGGTTAGTGTTTGTATAAAACCAGCAAAAGTTGTCCTTTCTTGCTTTTCCTACCGACTCTGGAAAAATTGCAGCCCTTCTTGGAGAAGTTTTTGAAAAGGGAGGAAGCTGCCAGTTGAAGTTTAAAAATGAGATAATAATGCTAAAAGTAGTGATTTATAGTAACAATAATGATAATTAATCTTGAGCTTTTATTGTATGCTAGTTACAATTATGGGTGCTTTATATATTTATACGAATAGTTAATCTTCAGGACAACCTCACTGTTTTCTTTACTTTTCAGATGAGGAGATTGCATCCCCTGAGTAGTTAAATAAGCTGCTAAAAGGACGTAGTTGGGAAGTGATGGAGCCCAGCTGACAAGTTTGGATTGTATGCGCTAACTGTGCTTTTTGC
Organism: Bubalus kerabau; assembly: GCF_029407905.1. Lineage (NCBI taxonomy): Eukaryota > Metazoa > Chordata > Mammalia > Artiodactyla > Bovidae > Bubalus > Bubalus kerabau. Next base: position 7,003,979 of record NC_073625.1, on the reverse strand, counting down.
TTTTATGACTTAAAAAGAACATGTATACCTGTGGCGGATTCATTTTGATATTTGGCAAAACTAATACAGTTATATAAAGTTTAAAAATAAAATAAAATTAAAAAAATAAAATAAAACCAAAAAAAAAAAAAAAAGAAGTGAGGAAACAAACGCTGAAAGGTTTAGCCGTTGGCCCAGGGTCACGGAGCGGTGAACGCTGAGGTTCCTCTCTGGGGTATCCTTTTCACTGTCTTCCTGTGCTTCCTCTGGGTGTTTCCTCTGCCTTTGTCCTCTTATATCTGAGCCAGGCTTTTTGGTGTTTTTGACTTGCTGTGGTTCCATATCCTTAAAACTGTATTCTTCCTCTGCAATTCTGTTACTTGACAAGGATGCCCTCAGGGGTCAGTGCCAAAGAGCGGACTTTGCAGCCTCTGTCTGCGTCTGAATCCTGCCTGTGGCCGTGCTAGCCACGTGACCTCATACAAGCTGCACACTGTGCCTCAGTCGTCTCACCTGTACAGTGGGTTAGTTATGGCGGCTATCCCACAGAGCTGCTGGGAGGAATAGAGGAGTCAATACAGTAAAGAAAAGAGAGAGCTTTACTGTCTCTTTACTGTCCCACAGAGCTGCTGTAGGAATAGAGGAGTCAATACAGTAAAGCTGCTTAGTGTGGTGCCTGGCACTAGGAAGCGTTTGATAAATATCTTCTATTCTGGTTATATTATTTATCAGAAATATATACTCCGAATTAAAATTCGCACATTATCTCGCACTTGTTAGGTACTCAGTAAATGTATATGGAATGAATGAAAATAACCATCAGTTGCTTTGTATTATTGGCCTTTGCTTTTTTAAACTGGTTGGAATATTAAGATTATAGAAGATGAGATGTTTTTAGTGTTTGTGTTATCCTCCATTACAAAGACCGAGGACCAGTATTATCACATTATGCTATGTATCTTGTGCTGTTTTTCACCTTGCTTTTCTCATCTGTAGAACTATTAGTTTTTACATTTAGTATTTTTATTGAGGTTGAAAGGTACTGTGTCCATCTGCTGCTGCTGCTGCTGCTGCTGCTAAGTCAATTCAGTCGTGTCTGACTCCGTGCGATCCCATAGACGGCAGCCCACCAGGCTCCCCCGTCCCTGGGATTCTCCAGGCAAGAACACTGGAGTGGGTTGCCATTTCCTTCTCCAATACTGTGTCCATCTAAGGTACCATTAAGTGATGTAAAAGTTTATGTCATCATATTTAAGATTAGATGTTAATGTCCTCAAATTTTATCATGTCACATTTTCCAGCTGATACCAATTACCCATCAAATATGAATTTAATCGCAGGAATGGTAATACAGTCGTCAGTAAAATGACTTTAGTTGGCAGCATCATTTAGCCATGAGCCGAGGAGCAGGAAAACAGGATAGAAATCCTCCCACGGCACTTGTCCCACATGACACTGGCTTTTGCCTTTTCTGTTGAAGTAACACAAGAATTAAAGCCTTTCAAAGGGAGCCCGTCCATCGCCTTCCACGTGTCATCCTCGCCTCCGAGAAAATGCTGCGTGATCCTGATGACAGCCCCACCTCTGATGTCACCCGGGATGGTACAGTCCTCTCAGCCTTTGCTGGGCTCTGTGCTGCTGCACCGGGGAAATGGTTACATTAAAGCTCACTCCCGTCAGCTCCATTATCTCCTCTGAAGTAGTTTTCACAAATATAGAAAAGCCCTACCGTGCTTGTTTTCGGTAAGCTACCAAGGTAGAGAGAGCGCAGAGGCCGGCAGGGAGAGCGAGAGGGCAGGCTGCGTGCCTTTGTGAAGGGAGCGGCGGCCGCTGGCTCAGCTGGGCTCCTGAGCTCAGAGCGCCCGTGGACACCACCCCGCGCGGTGCGGGGCCCCAGGGCTGCCAGGACCTTTGAAACTCACTTGCTTCCAGTTGACTAGAACGGCAGATTTTGAATTAGCCAGCTTCTCTTCTAGCTAACTTTTCTCGAGCATTAAGCTGATGAACGGGGCATTTTCTATGATCAATGGGTAACTGCTGGAGCTACAGTAATCTCTGTGAGTAACCTCTATTTGTAGGTCTCTGCAGGCAAATTGATTTTATATATCGCTCTCTTGTAAAATGCTGCTGTAAAATGATCCATCTGTATGGTTGACTGCTTTTGCTTGCTAGTCTTGTCTTTCGACCATCCCAGTGCGAGACTGCTGGGGCTGAATGAGGTTCTGCTGAATCCCGACCAGAGAAACACCTTCCGCATTTATTCCGGGCTGCCCACGCCAGCTGTTCTTTAATTCCCCAGCCTTCCGAAAGACACCACCTGCCCTCCGAGCGCCATCGCCCAGTCCCTCCCCTGGCTTTCACCTAGAATGTTTATTTTAGCATCTGACATTGGATTTTTCAAATTATTTATTTTTAGGTAGAAAGCAGAATATTATGCTTACCTGTAATTTTATTTCCTTTCATTGTCCCCCCCCCCGCCCCGCCTGGGAAACACAGAGTGCCATCACCCCGTTTCTCCCCATTTTTGGACGTATTATATAGAAAGAAAGAGGAACCGGCTACCCCTGTAGTTTTAGAGACCTGATGTGGAGGCTTTGGATGGGAGCAGGGGCGGAGCTTCTCTTAAAGAGCCCAGACTGCTCTTCTCCCGTTCCGCCTGGGTGCCTGGACAGACGCTGGCTTGCAGAGCACGGGGGGCTGAGGTGGTGTCTGCTGGGGGTTTATTTTTCCTCAGTTTACACACCGGGGTGTGTTCTTCTCATCTGTTGAGAGTGTCACCTTAAGAGTAATTCAAGATTTATTTCTTTCTCATCAGGGAAGTTGACTTTGCTGAAATTTTCATTTTCAGAGATACTTGGAACCATTGCTCATGTTGACTTGCAGCCTGAATCCTTAGCACAACTGTGGGATGCTCTTACTGAGCATGAGAACTGCTGAATGCGAATATGGACCCTGATGGGGCTTGTGACAGGCGGGAGGCTGACTGGAGCTATTGTTTTCCACTGCGCCTGGCGTCTGTCTTGACACACAGCGGTTTAGGGAAGTCCACAGCTGTAGCAGCTCATCACTGCTGGGCACTCCTGCTGCTTAGCATTTGTGATTTTAAAACAAGAATTAGTACTTAAAATGTCAATGTCTTAAGTAGTAAATTTCCTTAATATCAGTTTCAATATTAAAATATGTAATAAAATATGTAAGAATTGATATTAGTACTACCATACCATATCTGTGTTGACTTTAGCAGGAGAGAGCCTGCTATAAACAAGACTGTGGAGTTCTTTAAAATTTAAACTTTATTTGCTTTTAGGAATAAAATTTTAAAAAATGACAGTCAGAGAAATTTAAAAATTGGATTTCCAGAGAGTAGAGTAATGGTGACCAGGGGCTGTCAAGGTGGGGAAAATGAGAAGGTGGCCCAAGGGTGCAAAGGTTCAGTTAGAAGATGAGTGAGTTCTGGGGCTGTAATGTATATCGTCGTGATTACAGTTAATAATATTGTATGATATACTTCGAAGCTGCTAAGGGAGTCGATCTTGAGTGTTTTCACCACAAAAGAGAAGTGGTAATGATGTGATGTGACAGCGGTGTTAGCTCAAGCTGTAGTGGTGATCAGCTTTCAATCTGGTGTGTCAAACTGGCATGCTGTACTCCCTGACCTACCCAGTGCCCTGTTTCAGCTGCATCAGTAAAGCTGGAAAAAATGAAAATGTAAAATTGGGTTTTTGAAAGTGTGAATTCCTAGCAGGAAGAAGTAGGAAAAGCTAGGACGTTTGCAGTCAGAAGAGCAGCGGTGATCAGAAGCGCCAAGTCTGGTAGGAGAGGCGCAAGGGCAGATGGAAGAAGACACAGATGAGAGTGGGTGGTGGATCGAGGTGGAGAAGCCGCGCCTGAGAGAAGCACAAGGGCAGACAGAAGAAGACACGATGAGAGTGGGTGGTGGATCGAGGTGGAGAAGCCGCTGCCTGAGAAGAGGAAACCAGCTTTAGAAACAGTGATTTTAAAGACAGACCTGAATTCAACTCCTGCAGCTTAGAATTTCGTCTCGGGGTGAGCGCCAGTGCTCTGCACGCGGGCGGAAACCTGGGGTTAGGATGGCTGGGCTACTCCTTAGCTCACGTTTTTCCCTTCCAGGTGCTGTGAGCTGCCATTCCCAGCTCACAGAGCTCCTCTGCAGTTGACCGGAATGGGAAGCTAGTCTCATTTCCCCAGGAATTAGAATCAAAGGAGAAAAATTGGGCTCTGATTCATTAGTATGTAAAATTGAGTTTGTGGTGAGCACAGCTGTAACTATTAATCACTTGGGGAGAAATGTCCAATTAATGGAGCAGTCTCTACTTGTGTGCGCATGCTAATAGTTTGTGTAGTGGTCGGCAGACCTTTTCCTGGGTCTTGTAGTACATAAATACCTTCTCTATCCGTGCTTTTTAGAGAGTTGCTAGCGACCAGTAATAGCCAGCACCCTCAAATACAGCCTTCTTCAAAGTGTGACTTTTATTAGAGTGAAGAGTGTGTACCAAAATATAATGTACTTAGATTACTCACTTAGCAAATTATCATTACTCATACTCATTTTGTGTCATTTTACCATACTGAATATGTTTTCTGTTGCTTAGTAAAAATAGATTATTCTTCTGTTTTCTTTTTTAAATATGACTTTTTCTATTGCATTGCAAATTGAAATCCTAAATGCGTCTCTGTATTAGTGGAGGGGTTTATTGATTATTAGACACAAAAGCATTGATCATTATTACTCACAGTTATGGATTATAATTTGTTGTTGTTGTTCAGTTGATAAGTTGTGTCTGACTCTTTGTGACCCCTTGGACTATAGCCTGATAGGCTCCTCTGTCCATGGGATTCTCCAGGCAGGAATCCTGGAGTGGGTTGCCATTTCCTTCTTCAGGAGATCTTCCCAGATCAGTGATGGAACCTGTGTCTCCTGCATTGGCAGGTGGATTCTTTACCACTGAGCCACCAGGGAAGCCAAGAATTCTGGAAAATCCCACGGACGGAGGAACCTGGTAGGCTGCAGTCCATGGGGTCGCGAAGAGTTGGACACGACTGAGAGACTTCACTTTCACTTTTCACTTTCATGCATTGGAGAAGGAAATGGCAACCCACTGCAGTGTTCTTGCCTGGAGAATCCCAGGGACGGGGGAGTCTGGTGGGCTGCCGTCTATGGGGTAGCACAGAGTTGGACACGACTGAAGTGACTTAGCAGCAGCATAGGTAAAATGTATTTGAGATATTTTACTCTGCAAGGCTTATTATGTTGGTTTGTAAATTGGATCTCTGTCTTCAATTTTTTTATTGATTTATGAAATTTCAGACTAAAGGGGGAAAAGTCAGTCACCCTCTGTCTATGGGACTGCATTCTTCCTTGACAGGCCAAGGGCAGTGTGTCTTTAAGCCTGAAAGTTCTGTCCATTTTCCAATGTTGAAATAACTTAAGAATTTATAGTTCTTTTATCATACTAACTGATTTTTAAGTTTTAAGATGTTTACTAACTGATATTCATTAGAGAACAGAGCACCATGGATGTTATCGCATTTATGAACAACCTACAGGGAAAGGAGAGAAGCGGACTTCTAGTGGCTAGGTTAGCCATGACTTAGAAAGGACTGAAAGTCTGCTGAACCATGCTGACAAAAAATAGTATTCTCTTGAAAGTGCTGTACGCAAGTGAATTTGCCTGTGCATTTTTATTTCACAAGTGATCTGTCCAATGGCATGAACATTGAAAGTCTGGGAAAATATCCCAGTTTTTAAAAATAGAAAAACCTTACCTTTCCCTCAGGTCCTTTCCTTTAAGCTCCAGTGTAATTTCTTTAAGGCTGCGTACAGATGTTGATGTACAGGCATTTACTAATGCTCAGTTTTACATTTGTAGTTTTTTTTTTTAAGGACTTTATGGTCTTCTGTGTAAGGGTAGAGTTGTTGACCATCATTCATTTTGAAAGAAATTCTCTGTGAGCTATAAACTAAAGACAGGGTCCCATCGCAGCCTAGGTGGTTCTCTTCCTCTGCTGGAAGGATGCTGGATCAGCTGGAAGGCAAACCCAGACCAGAAGGCATAGCCTTTCTCTGCGCAGGAAGGAGAGACTGCCTCTTTTCTTTACTGGTTTACTTAATTGAACACTTGGGCCTTTCAGTCAGGAGGTAGGAACTCTTGAGATTATCTTTTAGAGTAAAAACCTGCTATTTAAATGTAGTCAGCACAAGTCATAGATATTGATGTAGTTCTCTGGAGGAGTGCTTCTGTATTTTAAATGTATGCAGATCACCTGGGATTCTTTTTAGAGATACGGATTCTGATTAGGAAGGTCTGAAGTGATACCTGAGTCTGCATTTTGAACAAACACCTGGGTGATGCTGCTGCTGCTCCGAGGCCACACTTTGAGTAGAAAGGTTCTAGGGTAGTGCTTTCAAATAGACTTCTCATGAGCATGAAAAAGTGTTCTCTGTATCTGCTGCAATGTTGTAGCCAGCTACATATGGAGCACTGGATTTTCAATTTTATTTAATTTTAATTAATTTAAATTTAAGTAGTTTTATGTGACTGTGACTGCCATATGGAACAGCATAGCATTTGGAGAGTAAGATAATCAGCTGAGAAATTTAAGTTTAGTGGTAATTGCCCATGTAGATTATGGTGAATTCTAAAACTATGGCCAAGTTGTCCCCACTTAACTTGACCACCGCTTAAACTTTGTCTGCAGCAGCCAATGCGTGCAGATGGAGTTGCTGGACTGCAAACTCCTTGATGGCCTTGCTTGTTGCTCTGTTTTCCAGTACTCAGCATATTCTTGGCGCACAATAAATGTTGGCTGATGAAGTGGAAGAATTAGGTAGTTCCAAAGCTAGGAAGGACCTCCCCGCCCCCCACAGTGTCTCCAGCACTCTGTTCAGCCTGTCCTTGTGGGCAGGGGACAGAATTTGAGTGGCATTGGCATGTAGTATTTTGCTTATGTTTTGGGAAGCATCTTTCTGTTTCTGTTAAAGTTCTATTTTAATATTTTAATAGAATAGAAACGGTAACCTGTTGGTTATAGGACATTCTTTATTCATTCATTGATTCAACAAATATCCATTTTCTTAGTACTGTTATTCTAGGCTCTGGGGATATAATAATGGTAAAGATATCAGACAGAGTTGTTTTGGAGTTTATGTTCTAGTTGCAATACAACAAGACAGAACAAAGGAAGAACCTTTTCCTAAAAATGACCGGGCCCAGTTCCTAGGGAAGGTATGATTTGTAACTGCTGTTCATGGACATGGCCATCATAGTCTTTTGGGAAGCCTACATCCAATTGCTCAGAATCCCTCATGATAAACTTCTTTACTTCACATTTCTACTGTGAAACTGTGACCAAGTCTGCAGTAGGCTTGCCAAATCGTTCTTTTTCTTTTTTCTTCCTCCCCGCCTCCCCCGTTTCAGCCAAAGAGTAACAAACTCTTTGAAGGAGTTTGTTACCCAGAGTAGAAAGAAATCCATTTCATTTGCTGATCCTCAGACAGGATCATTCTTAGAAGGGCCAGGCCTTTTCTGAGGCTCATCTTTTGGAGCAGGCTTGTTTCCCCATGATCCTGAGAATTTTTTTGAGTTATAATTGATGTACACAATTAAATTAGTTTCAGACATACAGTGTAATATTACATATTGTATAATGTTACATATTGTGAAATGATCACTATATGTCCATCACCATCCATAGTTATAAAAGGTTTTTTTCTTGTGATGAGGACTTTTAAGATTTACTCTTTTACCCACTTTCAAATATGCAATACAGTGTTATTAACCATGATCCCCAGCTATATATTGCATCCACTTGATTATTTTGTAATTGAAAGTGTGTACTTTTTGAACCGCCCATTTCACCTACTCCTCACCCCCACCCTCTGGCAACTTCTAGTTTGTCCTTTGTATCTATGATCTCGTTTTGCTCTTTCTTTTTAAGATTTCACAAATAAGAGTGATCATATAGTATTTGTCTTCCTCTGACTTACTTCATTTAGCGTAATGTCCTCAAGGTCCCCTCGTGGCTCAGATGGTAAAGAATCCGCCTGCAATGCAAGAGACCTGGGTTTGATCCCTGAGTTGGGAGGATCTCCTGGAGAAGGGAATGACAACCCTCTCCAGTCTTCTTAGAGAACTGTAAAATCCCATGGACAGAGGAGCCCGGCAGGCTGCAGTCCATGGGATCCCAAAGAGTCGGACACAACTGAACACAACTGAGTGACTAACATTTTCTGAGCTTCCTTGGTGGTTCAGTCAGTAGAGAATCCACCCACCAATGCAGGAAACCCGGGTTCGATCCCTGGTTGGGGAAGATCCCCTGGAGAAGGAAATGGCAACCCACTCTAGTATTCTTGCCTGGGAAATCCCATGGACAGAGGAGCCTGGAGGGCTACAGTCCGTGGAGTCGCAAGAGTCAGACACGACTTAGTGACTACACCACCACCTCAAGGTCCAATCATGTGCTGCAAATGGCAAGATTTATTGTTTTTTATGGCTGAATAATATCCATATTATTCCATAATAATATCCAATAATATACTTTTTATGGCTAAATTAATATATTCATATGTTAATATTATATAGACATATACTATGTGTTAATATACACACAGTTTCTTTATCTGCTCATCCATTAATGGACACTTAGATTATTTCCATTTCTTGGCTGTTGTAAAAAATGTGAACGTAAGGGTGCCGATATCTTTTTCAATTAGTGTTTTTGTTTCCTTCAAGTAACCCATAAGTGGAATTGCTGTATCATATGTAGTTCTGTTTTCAATCTGTTGAGGAATCTCCATAGGAGGTTGCACTAATTTACGTTCCACTGACAGTGTACTCAGTTCAGTTTAGTTCAGTCGCTCAGTCGTGTCCAATGCTTTGCGACCCCATGAACTACAGCACGCCAGGCCTCTCCCTGTCCATCACCAACTCCCAGAGTTGACTCAGACTCATGTCCATCGAGTCAGTGATACCATCCAGCCATCTCATCCTCTGTCATCCCCTTCTCCTCCTGCCCCCAATCCCTCCCAGCATCAGAGTCTTTTCCAATGAGTCAACTCTTCACATGAGTAGCCAAAGTACTGGAGTTTCAGCTTTAGCATCATTCCTTCCAATGAACACCCAGGACTGGTCTCCTTTAGGATGGGCTGGTTGGATCTCCTTGCAGTCCATGGGACTCTCAAGAGTCTTCTCCAACACCACAGTTCAAAAGCATCAATTCTTCGGTGCTCAGCTTTCTTCACAGTCCAACTCTCACATCCATACATGACCACTGGAAAAACCATAGCCTTGACTAGATGGACCTTTGTTGGCAAAGTAATGTCTCTGCTTTTCAATATGCTATCTAGGTTGGTCATAACTTTCCTTCCAAGGAGTAAGCATCTTTTAATTTCATGGCTACAGTCACCATCTGCAGTGATTTTGGAACCAAAAAAAATATACCAGGTATAATAAAAAGCAGAGATTTGGATTAAGCCAGAGCAAACAAGAATCATTTGTGACAGGAAAACATGGGACGACTGGGACCATAAGGTTCTCTAGAATTGGCTCAAATCATGATTATTGTGGTTTAAATTTGCATTTCTCTGGGGACTAGTCATGTTGGGCATCTTTGCATGTAGCTGTTGGTCATTGTATGTCTTCATTGGAAAAATATCCATTCAGATCTGCTCATTTTTATTTATTTATTTAATTTTTTTCCTCCTTATTTTTAGATCAGATTTTTTTTTTGCTAATAAGTTATGTAAGGGAGTATAAACAGGGAATATAAATAAATGTAAATTTAAATAGAGTTCATTATACATATATTTAAATCTTTTATTTATTTATCTTATTTTTGTGCTGAGTCTTCCTTGCTTTGTGTGGACATCTGCTGGTTGTGGAGAGCAGGGGCTTCTCTTCATTGTGATGGGCGGCTTCTCACCGTAGTGGCTTTGCTTATTGCCGAGCCCAGGCTCTAGGCGTGAGGGCTTCAGGAGCTGCAGTGCGCGGGCTCAGTAGGTGCCCATGCAGAGTCTAGGGCTCAGGCTCAGCGGCTGTGGCACAGGGTTTAGTTGCTCTGCAACATGTGGAATCTGCCCGGACCAGGGATCGAACCCGTGTCTCCTGTATTGGCAGGCAGGTTCTTATCCACTGCGCCACCAGGGAAGCCCTCTTTATACATTTTGGATATGAATGCCTTATCAGATATATGATTTGCAAATACTTATTCCCATTCAGTAGATGGCCTTTTCATTTTCTTGATGGTTTCCTTTGTACAGAAGCTTTTTAGTTTGATGTAGAAGAACTTCTCTTAAATCACGTTGCATTGTATTACAGTTCTGTATCTGTGTCCCAGGAATGGATGGATATTTAATGTACAACCCAAAGCTCTCCTGAAACTGTTCTGTTAACTTTCAAAAGTATCCCATTTTTCTCTACATTAAATCAAAATGGAAAAAACTTTTTTAAAAAAAGTGGATTTTGGGCATCACAGGAAAAGCATCAGGAAATAACAGAAAATAATTTGTTAGGAATCTGACCAAATACACAAAGCAGCAGATACAACTCCACAGAAAAGGGAATATAAATAGATACCCCTTCCCAAAGTATATGTATTTCACATGAGTGTGACAAGCTCTTCTCTCTCCTTTCCCTTCCCTCCTACGCACTTTACACTACATTTTAATTTCTTTAAGGGGGGAAAATAAATGCAGAAAAGCTATAAAAACTCTTATTAATTCAAATTCTACTAGTGTGTGGTTTATATTTAGGTAAGTGCTAAAATCTTTTTTTTTTTTTTTTTTTTTTTTTTAGTACTTAGCAAATCCCATTGTCACAGATATGAGACCAAATTTGGGCAGGCCTAATTCAGCGAGACTTTCTGGAGGAGAAGCAGCTATTTCGCTTTTCAGCTAGATTCTTACATTAGTAGTAGATGCAGACTGACAGAAGGCAGGAGCTTTCCCGAGTGGGGCCTAGAGCCCACAGCAGCGGCACAGGCTGGGCACGGCCTTAAGGCAGCAGGCTGACTTTAGAGAGGGGAGACGGAGGCTGGGGAGGTGGCAGCCATCGCACCTTTGTTCTGTCCATTTGCCTTTGTCCTGGCTGCAGGGTGCTCCATCTCGCCCACGCTGTCACCCATGGCTGGTTCTGTTTGTGCCCGTACTTCACCCTGTGCATCTTTCACACATGACCAGCGTGAGCTTTTAACCACAGGAGAGAGACTAGTCACGCGCTAGCAGCGTTTGGTTCTGAATACCCTGTGTTCAGTACCTAGCAGGTAATTAATGAACGTTTGCTAAGTGGATTTTGCAAACGGTGGTCATTTAATGGCAAGTATCCATGGCCTGGTTTTAAAAGGGAACAGAGAAAAAGTCTTAGGGTAAAAGAAGAATGTGGCCTTTCTTTAAATCCCCCTAGCCTAAATAGCTCTATTTTTTAAACATAAGGAAGACATCAGAAATTCTAAATAAGACGGTCAAGATTAATATTTTATGAAGCTTCGTTTGTTGTTAAAGACAGTTCAAGTGGTGAGAAGAAATGCACACAGCAAAATTAAACCACTGTGCATGCTAACATAGAGGTGCCTTAGGTGGAAGGAAAGATTTGATGTTATGCTGAGTTCCGTAACAAATGCTAGGATCAAGAGCCACCTGGTATTTAAGGCTATTTCTACCCAGAACCTGCAACTAGAAGATTTTTTGCTTTTTATATTTTTATGCTATTAGAAATGACAGTCTGACAATTCAGATGCCTCTTAGTTTTCCTTAGGAATTTACTCCTGAGAGATAAAAGACCAGGAATCTAGTTCTGACTTTTAATTCTTCTAAAATACCTTATTGAACATCAGTTCATTTGCCTTGGTCATGCCACTTAGCCTCTCAGAACATTTACCCACCCTGGTCTGTACTAGTCCTCATCTAGGTGAAAAGTGAACAAAGCTGATTAGACAGACCAGTTCTGTAATGCAGGGTAGGAGGGCTGGTTGCAGTAGGAAAGCCGCCTGCCACTCCGGGCGCACTTTGCGCTCTGCCTTTCCTGTCTGTCTGTGACCAGATGCCAAGCTGCTTATCAAGACATCACAGCTCGGTGGTTAAAGAATATGCCTGCCAGTGCAGGGGACATGGGTTTGATCCCTAGTCTGGGAAGATTCCTCATGCCTCGGGATGACTAAGCCCATGCGCCAAAACTACTGAGTCTGAGCACCCTTGAGACTGTGCTCCACAACAAGAGAAACCTCTGTGGTGAAAACCCCATCCGCTACAACTACAGAGAGTCGGCATGCGTCATCAAAGACCCAGCGCAGCCATAAATACAATTTAAAGAGACATCATCACAGGCATTTGCCCACAATTAATACCAGTACATCCTAATGAAAAGTGTTAGAATGGGGTGGAGAAATTACTTAATTTCTTTGATGTCCCCCCGCCCCTTTCTTTTTTGAATTTGTATTCACTTTTCTTTGGGCCAGTGTGCCTATGTTTACATTAGTGGTTGTTTCATAGGTGGCAATTTAAACTGTTAGGAACTAAGTGGGTTCTTAAATGAGGAAGTTTAACTTTTCTTCCTTCTGTTGAATGGATTTCATGATAGTATGTTTTGATGTTAAATACACATTTGACTTCAGGAATAAATGCCACCTGATCATGGTGTATAATCCTTTTTGATATTTTGCTAGATTCAGCTTACTAAATTTGGGTTAAATATGGACAGCTTTCATGGAACTCTTCATGATAGGTTAAAGATTATATAGCCTTTTGAAGCTTTAAAATTTGAACTAATAGCCTATAATTTATTTCATGGGTGTATACCAGATAGAATATAAAGTTCCCTTGACATTTGTAAGCAGGTGAATTCTTGCAAGGGCTGGTGATTAAGGGAACACTTAGTTAAGAGAGCAGATTTAAGTTAGATCTTGAAAGATGAAAATACTCTGATCATATAGAAGTGAGAAGAAAAAGTGTGTCATATGCGGAGAAGAGATGGAGCAAAGCCAAAGGAATAAAAAGCTCAGAGTGTTAGCTTGATTTCTGGTGTCTGTGAGAGAGGACCTTTCAAGAGTGTTCATGTGCTGCGCCACCCTCGGTTAGAGAAACAAACGTATATCGACGAGGTTGGTGAGTGAGAGGAGAGAGTAGACGGGAAAGAGAGATCAGGGCTGGGTTATGGATCTCAACTCCTGGATGAAGGAGTTTGAATTTTAGACTTTATTCTGTAGGCGGTGAAGAATTACTGAAAGCAACTGAAGTTTTTGCTTGAGGAAGATTATTGTATATAAGATGAAGTGGGAGATGAGGCTGGACTTTGGATAACCATTTCAGAAGATGTTTTGAAATTTCAGGGAAAAAATTGAAGACGCACACTAGGTCAGCTCACTTCCAATAAAGATGGAGGGAAGAGGAGGATGTACAGCTTAGTGGAAGTGGATTAGATAAGCTCTGGTTTTTGTTATGTTGTGTTGGCAAGTCCATTGTTCTGATGGGCCTGTTTTCTTGCTGACTATGTAAGGTGACTGAATTAATTCTTTGATTCCTCTGACTTTTGCCATTTTATATTGTATGACCTTCAAGTTTTTGTAGAGGCATTTGTTACTGTTTGGTCGCTAAGTGGTGTCTGACTCTTTTGTGACCCAATGGACTGTAGCCCACCTGGCTGATCTGCCCATGGGATTCTCCAGGCAAGAATACTGGACTGGGTTGCCATTTCTTTCTCCAGGGGATCTTCCTGACTCAGGGATTGAACCTGGGTCTCCTGCATTGGCACGCAGATTCATTACCTTTGAACCACCTGTGAAGCCCCTTGTAAAGACATACTCTAACTTAAATAAAACATCTATAGGAAATATTTCCCCCTGTGAACTAAGTACTTCTCTAATAATTTAAAGCTATTTTACTATGTTAAAAAAGCCTATGCTTTTGGATAGTATACTTTTTTCTTTCTTTGTATTTTAGCAATAAATTTATAGCTTTTAAACTATACCAGAAGAATTTTAAGTCCCCCATATGATTAAGGAATAAAAAACTGTTAAAAGCCAAAAAAGTGTAAAATATGAAAAATGTTCTTAAAAACGTGTAAAAAGATGTAAACAAATGCCAGTACTTCCCAAATTATTTTATGACGCCAACGTTACTGCCCAAACTAGATAGTGCACGACAGTCACAGCCCACTATCGTTTATGAATATAGGTGCAAAACACTAGAAAGCTGAATCTAGCAACATGTAAAAAAGGATTCTACAGCATGACCAAGTAGCATTTATTCCAAGAATGCAAGGTTGGTTCAGTATATAGAAGTCTGTTGATGTAACACACTCTTACCAGAATAAAAGACAGACTCCACATGGGAATCTCAACTGACAGAGAAAAAAGAATTGACAAAATTTGGTAGCTTTTCATGATAGAAACACTTGATAAACTAGAGATAAAAGGGATCTTCCTTATCCTGATACAGGGCATTTGTGAAAACCCCACAGCTAACATCATACTTCATGGGGAAGACTGAAAGCTTTCTTGTAGGATCCAGAACAACAGACAGACATCTAGCTCTCACCACGTCTGGGCAACATTGTCCTGGAGGTTCTGGCCAGTGCTGTTAGGCAAGAAAAAGAAATAAAAGGCATCCGGGTAAGAAAGAAAAAAAGTAAAACTTCCTCTGTTCACAGATAACATGATCTTGTATATCAGAAAGCCTAAGGAATCCACAAAGAAACCATGAGAACTTCGAAGTTCGGCAACCAGCTGTATTTCTATATGTTAGCAGTGAAGGATCTGAAATGGAAAAAAATTCTACTTATAATAGCGTCAAAAAGAAAATACTTAGGGGAGTCAGTTTAACAAAAGTAGTATAAAACTTGTACATTTGAAACAAAAAGAAGTTAAAAGAAATGAAAGAAAATTAAATAGAGAGACATCCTATAGTTGTGGATCAAAAGACCTGATAGTAATGTTGTTAGGATGCAGTGCTCTACAGATTCATCCCAGCCTCTATGACAGTTTCAGCTGTCTGGCAGCTGATCCGAAAATTCATACGGGAAATGCCAGGGGCCCAGAGTAGCCGCAACAAGCGGGAAGAGGAAGAACAGAGCAGGAAGACGCACACTTACTGGTTTTACTTCTGCGCAGCCACGGTAATCAAGATGGTGTTACACCGGCTTTGGGCTCAATGGAGTAGATTTCAGAGTCCAGACACGGACCTTCACGTTTATGGTCAGTTGATTTTCTTCAAGGGTATTATTGCAGTTCAGTGGGGGAAATAATAGGTTTTTCAAGAGCAGTGCTCGGACGAGTGGATAGCCACGTGCGCCAGAGTGAAGTTGTATCTCCACACCCTGTAAAGAGTTAACTCAGAAGGGGTCGAAGGTCTGCATGTAGTAGCTAACTACATGTAAAACTCTTAAAAAAAGAATAAATCTTCGTGACCTTGGATTAGACAATAAATTGTTACTTATGACACCAAACACCTAAGCAACAAAATAAAAAAATAGAGAAGTTGGATTTTATCAAAATTAAAAAAATAATTGTGCTTCAAAAAGGCACCATAAACTAACTGGAAAGACAACCCACAGGATGGAAGAAAATATTTGCAAAGTATATGTCTGATAAGGAACTTCTGTTCAGAATATATAAAGGACTCTTCAGTTCAATTCAGTTCAGTCGCTCAGTTGTGTCCAACTCTTTGCGACCCCAGGAACCACAGCACGCCAGGCCTCCCTGTCCATCACCAACTCCCAGAGTCCACCCAAACCCATGTCCATCGAGTCGATTATGCCATCCAACCATCTCATCCTCTGTTATCCCCTTCTCCTTCTGCCCTCAATCTTTCTCAGCATCAGGGTCTTTTCCAATGAGTCAGCTCTTCACAGCAGGTAGCCAAAGTATTGGAGTTTCAGCTGCAACATCAGTCCTTCCAATAAACACCCAGGACTGATCTCCTTTAGGATGGACTGGTTGGATCTTCTTGCAGTCCAAGGGACTCTCAAGAGTCTTCTCCAACACCACAGTTCTAAAGCATCAATTCTTCAGCGCTCAGCTTTCTTCACAGTCCAACTCTCACATCCATACATGACCACAGGAAAAACCATAGCCTTGACTAGACGGACCTTTGTTGGCAAAGTAATATCTCTGCTTTTTAATATGCTATCTAGGTTGGTCATAACTTTCCTTCCAAGGAGTAAGCATCTTTTAATCTCATGGCTGCAGTCACCATCTGCAGTGATTTTGGAGCCCAGAAAAATAAAGTCTGACACTGCTTCCACTGTTTCCTCATCTATTTGCCATGAAGTGATGGGACCAGATGCCATGATCTTCGTTTTCTGAATGTTGAGCTTTAAGCCAACTTTTTCACTCCTCTTTCACTTTCATCAAGAGGCTCTTTAGTTCTTCTTCACTTTCTTACAACTCAAAAATGAAAAGAGAAGTTACCCGGTTATAAAATGGGCAAAGGATTTGAATGGATATTTCTCTGAAGAACCCATACAAATGGCCAACAAGCATTTGACAAGATTCTCAACACCGTTAACCACTGTGCATGTATGTGCTAAGTCCTTTGGTCGTGTCCGACTCTGTGCGACCCCCTTAACTGTAGACCACCAGGATCCTCTGTGCATAGGGTTCTCCAGCCAAGAATACTGGAGTGGGCTGCCATTCCCTTCTCACTAGGGAGATGAAACCACAGGCGCAGCGAGGCGGCCTTCCACACCCACTATGACAGCTGTGATGAGGAGTATGGGCGCATTAGCGCCTCACACTGCTGGCAGGAATATAGAACGGTGCAGCTGCTTTGGGAAACTGGCGCTTTCTCCAAACATGAAACACAGGGTTACTGTGTGACGCAGAATCCACTCATAGGTGCGTATCCAAGAGAACTGAAAATAAATGTAGACACAAAACCTGTTCACAGATGCTCAATATTCATAACAGCCAAAATGTGAAAATAACACCAATGCCCATCAGCAGATGAGTGGAAAGAAGGTACAGGATGAACCTTGAAACCACTGTGCCATGTAAAAAAAGACAATGTCACGTATTGTGTAATTCTGTTGATATGAAGTAGAACACGCAGATCTATAGACAGAAGGTAGGATGGTATTTACCAGGGCTTGCAGAGTGACAGTTAATAGAGGGTTTTTTTGGTGGTGCTGGGAGGTGATGAAAATGTTCTGGAGTTAGATAGTGGTGATGCTCACACAATTTTATGATATATTAAAGATAACTGAATCTTAAAAGGGGAAAAATTAAAAGTCCTATCACATTCTTCATTGAAGTATCTAAAGTATCAATATACCACAGGAAGAGAAATCTTGATTGCTTTTAACTCTGTTCCTTTTCAAGATCAGAGTTTGAAACTTCCTCCCTCCTCAGATTTCAGCAAGCCATATCCTCTGAGGTCTGTTTTTAAAGGTGTTATAAATGTTGCCATCACAGAGAAGTGCTGCTTGGATCCCATCAAGGTTGATTCAAATTTAATTTAAAAATATATTTCAAATTATTAAAAAATAAGATATGAAACAGAACACACTCCAAGATGTATTACTATTTATCAATTTTTCCGTACCGTGTATACCAAATGTTAACTCACGTTTCCAAGTTATGTCATTTTGCATATATGCCTTGGAATCAAGTCTTGCATGTCATTTCCTTGTATATATTCAGACAGCTGTCAAATGTTTCACTGAATAGGAAGGTTGCCGCTTGCAGTGCTTGAAAAGCAGTAACAGAAGCAGCAGGTGTCCTCTGTCATAAAGCCGTCTAGGTGAGGACACTGCATTTCCAGCGCACATGAGAATACTCTCAATACGAGGTAACCAAAACCAAGTTCAGAAGGAAACTGGATCCTGGGGTGATAGGACTGTAACTGTTGTCCAGAAATCCTCAATTTAAAATTGTGTTTGTTAGGATGTCTTCATTTTTCTCAGTGACTGCCATTGCAATAAGAAAAGGTTGTTAATTGGATCCTATATAGTAAATATATACTGTTGTTTTTACTGCTTCATATATTGCGAAGAGTTGACTCATTGGAAAAGACTCTGATGCTGGGAGGGATTGGGGGCAGGAGGAGAAGGGGACGACAGAGGATGAGTTGGCTGGATGGCATCACTGACTCAATGGACGTAAGTTTGAGTGAACTGTGGGAGTTGGTGATGGACAGGGAGGCCTGGCGTGCTGTGATTCATGGGGTCGAAAAGAGTCGGACACGACTGAGCTACTGATCTGATCTGATCTGATCTGATATTGGGGTTTCTGCATAAGATGCTGCTTAAATCTCATGCAGCTGGGATCCCGGAAATCTTTCTTTATACATCAAGTTTCCTCTTCCATTTTGACTTCCCTCTCATTCCCCAGAGATGTTCTGAAAGTATCTTTTCCCCCCACAGAAATCCCACAGTGCAGGGGAAGTTTCCAGCTGAAAAAAATAATTACTAACTTTAAATAGATCATATCTTTTTTCCTCGGGGCTCCGTCTCAGAGATTGCACTGCAGCGATCCGGTTAGTTCAGTCATAAGGCAATTTGCTGTTGTGCCCAGTATAAATATTTTAGTTGCTATTTCATGAGCGATATTTGGAAAGGGATACATATCCTTATTTTAACCTGTTTTTGCATATGCAGCAACCGAGTTGCATGTGTGGGAAAGAAGCTGGGTTAAATTGGATTGCCTCTGTGTATGTAGAACCTCTGTGGGTTCTCGTGTGTAAGCCCAGTGGAGGGGCCCCCGGCAGCGTGTTGAGCAGCTTGTGTTGCAGAGGGTGGGGGAGGAGCCAGTGAAAGGGTCGCCTGAGGATGACTGAGCGCCTGATACGTGTGGGAATTGATTTACACACACGGGAATGTGCTGTTCAGAAGGAGTCACGTGTCTCTTCTGTTCTCTTTGTAGGTGATCATGGAGGAAGCACTTTACTCCCCCCGAACGTCACGAATGAGTTTCCAGAGTATGGGACCATGGAGGGAAGTGGAGAAGGCCTGAGAGCCTCTCTGGAGTTTGGTGCCGAGTCTCTGCTGCGCTGCCCGGGGGGCCCGCAGGGCGCCCAGCCCCTTGCCGGCCGTCGCTCTGGGCCTGCCACTGTCACCGGAGGGCCAAAAGCTGTCAGAGGGCTCCCGTCTCAAAGTCACTTCAAGGAACCAAGTTTACAACCCATTGACTCTCTGATTTCAGCCCTGAAAGCCACAGAAGCCAGAATAGCTTCAGGAACGTCGCAGGCTACAAAGGTACTGGATGGGGCTGCGGTTTCTACTTTTTCAGCTCAGCAGGGGGGGCAGGAGCCAGACACCGCCAGGCATAAAGTACGGAAAGCCCACGCACTGTTCCCTGCTGGCTGCGAAAAGTCGCCTGATATACCTCTTTCAGCCAAAGTTCCGACTGAGGAGCATTTTTATTTGAGCATCCAGGAGGATCTGACTGCACTATTAACTGGAGAGACTCAAGCAGAGCCATCCCTAAGAGCTAGTAATGGAAGAACGGGGGCTGTCCACGTGCAAGAGCCAGCTGGTCCAGCATCCTCGGCGGGCAGCCCCGTGACCCCCAGCTCGGTGAGCGGTGCTGGTTTGTTGAGAGAGAGGAGGTCTGACCAGAGAGAGCACCCCGGTCAGGGTGCTCCAGGGCGCCCAGGCCAGGGCAAGCATGTGGCGTTTCAAGGGGTGGACACACTGTGGACCGGAGGGGAGGAGAGAGAGAGCCGGCGCCCCGCGGACGCTCAGACACCACCGGGAAGGACAGCCCCCACCGAAAGCAGAGAGTTTTCCAAAGTGCCCAGCCACCTCGTCTCGTCTGCCGCTCTGCGTGACCCAGCTCCTCCTGAGAGGCCATGTCCCCCCGAGCCTCTGCTTGAGACGGTAGAGGACGAAGTCTTCCTAAGGGAGGACAAGGAGCACCTGGAGAGGAGAGCTGAACCAGAGAGGGCCGGGGAAAGGTGAGTTCCCAGGGCCCTTGTGGCTGTGATGTCTGCTGTGTGCCCTCCACAGTGAGGTTCACGGCATCCTCCGCAGAACAGAAGGGAAGTGACGTGTGCTGCGGTGCTTCTAAGGTCTGAAGATGTATAAAGCGGTTGCTGTAAAGTTGTCCATATGGGGAGACCGTGAACCTTAAACTGGGCGGACCCATTTCTGATTTCTTTTTTTTTTTGTATTTGACAGGTTTCAAGTTCTCCAACATCACCATAACTAAACACCCCACAATTATCTTTCATAAGGAAAGTTACTTGTGGAAAGGTCTGGGCTCTTCTGGCACATCGGTAGCTGTCACAGCCTAGCTTAGGTACTTCTTCTGGGTACAGCCCCGTTGTCTGCAAACAGCCCCTGTACATGTAGGAACGCAGAGCCTTTGGCGTGGGCTGCCTCAGTTTTCTAGGTTTAGAGAGGCCATGAGGAGGTCAGAGTTCAGTTGTTCCATGGCACTCACGTGGGGACTCCCTTCTCGCAAGCAACTCGTTTGGATTATGGCCCTGATGACTAAACCTGGCATCATATAGTATTTCCCAGACTTTCTCTACATTTCTGGCGTCCATACCAGCTGAGAGCCTGGAGAAATGGAAGCCGTGCCTGTCCACCTTCACTTCCTTTGCTCATGCTCTGGCTGTAAAGAGCTCCTTTCTGCAAAGTCATTTCAAACGTGTGCCATCTTGTCTCCCGTCATATGAACTTTGGTAGTTCACATGGGAGAGCGTGTGTCAAGCCTGAAGGGTCTTGCTTATTTGATGTAAGGAGATGCCTTTTGCTTTGCAGTTGACTAACAGATCCGCTGTCAGGACTTCTCTCCCTGCCCTCCCCACCTGCCTACACAGAAAGCCTCCAGACTTCCCTCGGAAGGCGCCCTGCTATGTGGCACATGGCTCCGCAATTACCCTCCCACTGGGGTCTGTGCGTCTGCGGTTTATTCATTCATTCCTCCTGTCCTTCCACAAATGGTTTTCGGTTGTCTGCTGTGTCCTTGATATGGCTAGAGATGCTGGGCATGAAAGGAATGTTCAAAATGGACATGGCCCTGGGGATTCCCTGGTGGTCCTGTGATTGGGCCTCTGTGCCTCCTCTGCAGGGGGCATGGGTTCCTTCTCTGGTTGGAAACTCAGATCCCACTAGCTCTGTGGTGTGGCCAGGAAACAAACAAACAAACATGGAAAATAGACATGACCTCTGGTCCCTGACCTCATGAAATTTACTGCTAAAGGTCTACACATTAATAATGATAGGGCCTCCCATTGTGTTGGGTTCTATAAAGGAGAAGGGACACAGTGAATGCAGGAGAGAGGGTGATTCAATTGATGGCTTGGGGAAGGCCTGTCTGTGTAAGTGGTAATTCGGCTGAGACTTCAGGATTCAGTAGAAGTTTGCGGGGCAGAGAATGGGGAGAATACTCTAGGCAGAGGGAGCCACACGGGCTGGCAAAGGAGGGCTGCTGTCGCTAAGGGAGTGTGCTTCCTGGAACCTGCGATGCGGAGGCCTCCAGGCTCCTTTTAAGGTGTAGCAGTGTGGCTGGGCCCTGGCAGCTGGGGGCGGGTGGGGGGTGAGTGAGCAGGGGTGGGGTGAGGGCTTCATCCCTGAGCTTTCCGCTTCACTGCTAATGCCCTGAGGAGCCATGAGGACTTGGGACCCAGAATACTATTTGGTTTGGGGTGGACCAGTAATTTGGCTTCCCTGGCGGCTCAGACAGTAAAGAATCTGCCTGTAAGGCAGGAGACTCAGGTTCGATCCGTGGGTCTGGAAGATCCCCTGGAGAAGGGAATGGCTACCCACTTGAGTATACTTGCCTGAAAAATTCTATGGACAGAGGAGCCTGGCAGGCTACGGTTCACAGGGTCACAAAGAGTCGGACACGCCTGAGCAACTAACTTTCACTTTTCCAGTAACTTAGAAACAGCAGAGACAACTGCACTGTTGCCTGTGAAGCCTGGTAATACCCAGGGAGGTGGGGTACTTACCATGTGAAGCCTGGTAATACCCAGGGAGGTGGGGTACTTACCATGTGAAGCCTGGTAATACCCAGGGAGGTGGGGTACATACCATGTGAAGCCTGGTAATACCCAGGGAGGTGGGTTATGTACCATGTGAACAGGGAGGTGGGTTACTTACCATGTGAACCCTGGTAATACCCAGGGAGGTGGGTTACGTACCATGTGAAGCCTGGTAATACCCAGGAAGGTGGGTTACTTACCATGTGAAGCCTGGTAATACCCAGGGAGGTGGGTTACTTACCATGTGAACCCTGGTAATACCCAGGAAGGTGGGTTACTTACCAGGTAGTTTTATTCCTGTTCTCTATTTTATTTCTGCTTATGGATATCTGAGGCTTGGCTAGTCCTTGGCACATCCAGATTCAGCTCTATTTTCTATTGTCTTCTTTCTCATACTGAGCTTTAACGTTTTATTTAGTTGTCTTGATGTTAATTTTTAATATTTGAAAAACAGGCTGCATATTAATTAGTGTCCCAAGGATATTAACTTGTATGTTTTTCCTAGGTTTTCACTGTTTTGTTTATTAGCCTAGTAGTAAACATGTTTGTGGGCTTTTTTTTTCCTTCCAGGTCATTCCCTGGCTATTTCTCAACCTAACTCTCTCTGCAGTGTTGTCTTATTGTCACCAGGGGGCAGCCCATGAGTTCTTGAGGGCGATTGGTCTTCTTTAATCAGAAAATATTAACAGGACTTATGAAAGCTTAGTGTATTTTGGGGGCCTTCCTGGTGGCTCAGACGATAAAAAAACTGCCTGCAATGCAGGAGACCTGGGTTCTATCCCTGGGTTGGGAAGATCCCCTGGAGAAGGGCATGACAACCCAGTCTAGTATTCTTACCTGGAGAATCCCCATGGACAGAGGAGCCTGGTGGGCTGCAGTCCATGGGGTCGCAAAGAGTCGGACACGACTGAGTGACAGAGCATAAGTCTATTTTTAGTCAGCCAAATTTACACAATATATTTATCATCTTCTGTTAAAATTAGGACTGATAGTAGCTGTTAATTTGAATTTGTGGAGTTCAGGTGGCTAAATGAGAATTTAATATTTTATTCAAATGTTTGTTGGACTTGGTGTATTCACATACTAGGAGCTAGCTTGAAAGTATATTAAATTGTATAGAGGATAGTCCAGCATATGTGTGCTAAGAGTTTTTTCAACCTGAACATGTTTCTGTGATGTCTTCCTTCCCAAATGTATTGATATTTTGTTGTTGTTGTTGTTCACTCACTAAGTTGTGTCTGACTATTTGAGAGCTCGTGGATTGCAGCACGCCAGGTTTCTCTGTCCTTCACCATCTCCTGGAGCTTGCTCAGACTCATGTCCATTGAGTCAGTGGTGCCATCCAACCATCTCACCCTCTGTTGCCTCCTTCTCCTTCTATCTTCAATCTTTCCCAGCGTTAGAGTCTTATCTAACGAGTCAGCTCTTTGCATCAGATGGCCAACCTATTGGAGCTTCAGCGTCAGTCCTTCCAATGAATATTCAGGACTGATTTCCTTTAGGATTGACTGGTTCAATCTCCTTGCAGTCCAAGGGACTCTCAAGAGTCTTCTCCAACACCACAGTTCAAAAGCATCAATTCTGCGGCATCCAGCTTTCTTTATAGTCCAGCTCTCACACCTGTACATGACTACTGGAAAAACCATAGCTTTGACCATACAGACGTTTGTCAGCCAAGTGATGTCGCTGATTTTCAATACACTGTTTAGGTTGGTCATAGCTATTCTTCCAAGGAGTAAGTGTCTTTTAATTTCATGGCTGCAGTCACCATCCACATTGATTTTGGAGCCCCCAGATAAAGTCTGTCACTGTTTCCATTGTCTCCCAGTCTATTTGCCATGAAGTGATTGGACTGGATGCCATGATCTTCGTTTTTTGAATGTTGAGCTTTAAGCCAGGTTTTTCACTCTCCTCTTTCACTTTCATCAAAAGTTTCTTCAGTTCCTCACTTTCTGCCATAAGGGTGGTGTCATCTGCATATCTGAGGTTATTGATATTTCTCCCAGCAATCTTGATTCCAGCTTGTGATTCGTCCAGCATTTCGCATGATGTACTCAACCTATACGTTAAATATATTGACATAAACCAACTGAATACAGGTGCTAGCTCTACAGAATGCTACCTTTTCATACGGTTGGAGAGGAGAAAGTAAAATGAAAAAATTAACCTAATATTGAAATTCTTCACTTCGATGTGCTTTCCAGGATTCTTGAGCAAGCGGAGCACTTGCAGGGCGGAGATGATGACATCCTTGGGTCCGGATACGCAGAGGACTCCACTGACGTGTACAGCTCCCAGTTCGAGACCATTTTAGACAACACCTCTTTATACTACAGTGCTGAGTCCCTGGAG
This sequence comes from Bubalus kerabau, assembly GCF_029407905.1. Classification (NCBI taxonomy): domain Eukaryota; kingdom Metazoa; phylum Chordata; class Mammalia; order Artiodactyla; family Bovidae; genus Bubalus; species Bubalus kerabau. The sequence goes on along the minus strand of NC_073625.1, from coordinate 6,979,708 downwards.
ACTTTGTACTCAGAGCCTGATAGCTACTTCAGCTTTGAAATGCCCCTGACTCCAATGATACAGCAGCGCATTAAGGAAGGCGGGCAGTTCCTCGAGAGGACGGCGGTGGGAGCACAGCAGGACGTCCTGAGCATCTCGGCAGATGGCGGGATAGTGATGGGCTCTTCCAGGGGGATCGCCAACGGGCTGAGTGGCTCCAGTAACTCCATCTACGGGAAAGGCACCCCAGAGATCGCTTTCTGGGGAAGGTACTGGTCCCGATCTCTTAATTTCATGCTGGTGGTTTTTGTAGCATTTTTTTCCCCCTTTGGGAAATCTGAGTGTGGAACCTCTTTGGAAAGCATTGGGCCAGTTTCCGTGGATATAAGTGAATGACATGAGTGAAAAGCAATTTGAGTTTTTGGCGCAGGTAGAGTACAGTTTAGGGGTTTGCCAAATTGGCAACCTATGGGCATTCTGTTTGGCAGTATGTCTTGTATTCCCACAGGTGAACTGGGTCCTGAGCAGATTCTGTGGGTGGTGAGTGGGTATTAGCGCCCAGGATGCAGCTTTGGTGGCCATAGCCCGGCCCGGTGCTGGAAGGGGCATCAGGAGAGCTCTGCTTGCCTTCTGCCTCTGGCATTGCTTGACTGCTTGGGCGGGTTTTTGACTAGGCCAGAGGTTCCATGACTGTCAGTTGAGGGTGTTGGTTTAGACAGTGACTACAGTCTCTTTTGGCCCTTGGCTCTGTGAGGTCCCGTTCTGCTGGGACGTCCTCCTGAGACAGTGTGAGAGGATCCAATGATAAGGAGGCTTGATAAGTTTGATCCCTTGGTCAACGCCATATTTATTTTCTCTCTTTACTATATGTTTTTAGTCTGCTTGGAACACAAAATGAGAAGTTACGTAGGATTTATGTGTTGTACTATCCTTTAGTGATTCTCTGTCTTTTTATGGATTATCCAGCATTTCATCTCTTATTGTTCATCACTCTGGGGTCATTGACCTGTCCTTCAGAATCTCTGTAAGTGGGCAGAGAATGCTAAACTTCCTAATGATTTTATGAATTTAGTTTTACTATTTTTTTTCCTGATTGGGGTGGTGAGGGAGAGGGTAAATGGGGATAAACTATTTGAAAGTTGTATGAAAAAATGTCAGGTTTCTACTGAGCCTGTTTTGATGATCAGTCTGCCCTGTGTTAAGCATTTCCTATTAGCAGTTTATAGGTTTATAGTTCATTGGATGACATGTTCAAGACTGGCACATGGTAACACTGCAGCTATGCATTGCCATGTGAAATAGACCATGGGTGTTCGTTGTCTTCTTGGGCCACACAGTCTCAGAGGCAGAAGACTGTGGTCTGAATTCCTTGGATAAGCCGCTTATTCTCTCTGAAACCGCTTTTGTTTATTTGCATAGCGGGGTCAATGATATGTAGTATGCTATGTGGCCATGGGATTTAAAGAGTTAATGTGGATTAAAATGCTAGCACAGTGCCTGGTACAGAGTAGGAGCCGGAGCACATGCGTGAACTAGAACTGGCTGATGAAGCCACATTTAGACTTCCTGGATCTATAAGAGGGGGTGTCCATGAGGGAAGGGTGCATCTCTGAGGGGGATGTTTCTAGAAGGGGCCTGAGAGAGGGGTGTCTCTGAGGGGACCTCCCTGAGAGGGGAGGTCCTTGGGTGGACGGTGCCACTTTAGTCCTTTAGTTTCTCCATTGTCTCTGGTAACTATAAGTTGTGATAAAATGCAGATAATTTCACTGAAATTCCAATCCAGCTTTCTGGAGTGAGTTGAAGGTATTGATATTACAGGTCTGAAATAGGTTGGAGCTGAAGTATTTTGGGCTGAGAGGCTTTGCTGCAGAAACCACAGGGAGGGTAAACTCTGCAAGGAGATCCAGCCAGTCCATCCTAAAGGAAATCAGTCCTGAATGTTCATTGGAAGGACTGATGTTGAAAATACTTTGGCCACCTGATGCGGAGAACTGACTCTTGGAAAAGACCCTGATGCTGGGAAAGATCGAAGGTGGGAGGAGAAGGGGACAACAGAGGATGAGATGATTGGATGGCATCACCGACTCAATGGACGTGCATTTGAGTAAACTCCAGGAGTTGGTGATGGACAGGGAGGCCTGGTGTGCTGCAGTCCATGAGGTCGAAAAGAATTGGACATGACTGAGCGACTGAACTGAACTGAAACTCAGCAAGGGATTCCCTAGTTGTTCAGCTGGTAAAGAATCCACGTGTAATGCAGGAGACCCTGGTTTGATTCCTGGGTTGGTATAATCCCCTGGAGAAGGGTTAGGCTACCTATTCCAGTATTCTTGGGCTTCCCTGGTGGCTCATATGGTGAAGAATTCACCTGCAATGCGGGAGACCTGGGTTCCATCCCTGGTTTGGGAAGATCCCCTGGAGGAGGGCATGGCAACCCACTCCAGTATTCTTGCCTGGAGAATCCTGGTGGACAGAGGAGCCTGGAGAGCTACAGTCCATGGGGTCGCAAAGAGTCGGACACGACTGAGCGACTAAACACAGCACAGCACAAATGCAGCAAGGCAGTGGTTTGCAGAGACCTGGAATGAGAAGCAGCCATCACTGCCGCCGGCATGAGCACCAGTCATTAGTACAGCAGAGCTGGGTGGTTAAGAGAGAGTATTGGGGTAGGTTATATCATTTTAGCACCCCAGATTTAGCAGTACTGTCCTTTAGGCCAAGTTGAAGTTTCAGCCGCATCACCTGCATTTTCGGACTGTGAAATCTTGCCCAGCGATGAGATCCAATTCCAGTACTGAATGAGAAGCACGTTGGAGATGAGCTCTCACACCGTCTCGACTTCCTTGAGCACAGCTAGCAATGTGGACAGACCAGCTTGGCAGGAGGCTTTTTGGTTTGTTTGTGTGTGTGTGTGTGTGTGTGTGTGTGATTCAGGGTTAGAAAGTATGATGGACTCAATGATTCTAAGAGATTTTAGGGAATCTGGAATAACTTGCCTATGTTTCTTTACCTTCTCTGCCTTCTTGGTGCTTTGGAGAAATTGTAGCACCAGAGGTTGAAGAGTTATAACATTTTCCAGCTTGAAGGGGGCCTTAGCTAGCCCTGTTTTACAGTGAAGAATCTGAGTCTGAGTCAGGTGGGGTAGCATCAGCTGGTGACAGATCTTGTACCAGAATTCAAGTCGCCTGACTCCCAGTCCAGGTGCACTCACTGTTCTAGACTGCCTGGTTTCATATGTGTATTCTTTCTAATTTCCCTAATTTCTCTCATGCCATATGCTTATGGAGCCAGAAGTCTGAGTTGGTAATTATAGACGTGGTCGTGGTGGCTGGTGGTGTGTGTGTTCAATTTCAGAAAAAAATTTTGCAGATCGTTGCTAAATGTGTCTCCATAGATTTTTAAGGTAATCAGTGATCAGGCTTTTAAAAGTTTCTTCTGCATTAACCATCCCTCCGCAGAGGTAAGGCGTAGACGAGGCATTGAGCCTGTTAAGGAAGTCTGGACTAGGATGCTGACAACACAGCCGTCACCCCATTGGCTTTCCTTAGTCAGGGGAGTCAGGGCTTCAAGGAGAAAACACTCAACATTCATTCAGAAATGTGATAAAACAACACAGCAAAAGTGGTACATGAAGCAAGTGTGTGCGCCCAACTTTCCATCTCTATCACTGGCCTCTCCTGTTTCCTTGGGAGCAGACTGAGGGATCCGACTCTGTTGGATAAAGTGAACCCTGAAGAAGGCAGAAAGGAGAGGGCCTGATAAGACTAAGCTACGCTGCTAACACTGCTTTGATTCCAGCTGGACTTGAACCAAAAGAACTAAGCCCGTTCCTGCTGAGGTATTGATGTTGATACATAAAGTGTTACAGAATATTGCAAGCTGACTTTAGTTAGTCTCTAAGCACCATCTTGTGTGTGTGCATCGTATGTATGCCATAGGTTTTATTTCTTTAGTAAAGAAAAGGTTCTTAATTCTCATAATAAGCTAAGAGAAAGAAGCAATAGTGTTCTGATTTTCCACATAAGGAAACTAAGGCTCAGAGCAGTTGAGTAAATTGCCCAGTCACAGGAATGGTCAGTGCCATGCCCAGGATTTCCACCCAGGCGGTCAGGCTCCAGAGACCATTTATTTCGGTCTCAAAACAACAGTATTTTTGCTTGACCTTGCCTAGATTTATTTTTAAATACTTTTCTGTATCAGCGTCTGCTTTTACTGCCAGTCAAGATGATTTCAGCGGTGGTTTCTGACCGGGATGTCTCCTCCTGAACAGTGGATGACACTGTTCTCCGTTGCTTTGCTCCCTGTAGGAGGCAGCCTGGTTGGGGAGGGTGGCCAGGACGTGCGGCACTCCAGCCCAGCTCCATGCCCTATCTGGATTGGCGCCCGGGCCTGGGTATAGCCGGGCTTTGTGGCCAGAGGGGGACTGAGCTCCACTCGCATCGACGAAGAGTACTTCAAAGCAGTAACCCTCTAGAATCAGGTTGGGAAGGACATAAAGAGTGTATGTGTGCTGACTCTGTCTTTTAAAGGATTATGCACCTTTGTGTTATCAGATGGATCTGAAAAGGCCCCTTAAGATCCTGGGATCGCTCTGGCAGGAATAGTTAAATCCTCTCAGGTGCTTGAACACTGATGTTGACCTGAGAGCTGCATGCCCATCAGGAAAGAGCTCGCCCGTGAATGGAACATGATATTTTGGTACAGGAGCACAGCGTAGCATCCGCTCCCTTTGAGGTCCAGCTGCGGAGCGCCAGGGCCGATGGGCAGCAGTGCTGTGTGGAACCCAGTCACATGGCTCCCAGATTAGAAGGGACGGTTAGAGACTTGCAGTTACACGTGTCCGATGGGTTCCTTTGTGTCTGGGTGCTTCTTCGCCGGCCCATCCCCTGAGGACTGTGGCTGCCTTCGGTGAGTCCTGATCCGAGGCCTGCAGGGCACACGTGCGGCTGCTGTGAGCATGAACGGGGCTGAGTGTTTATTTCTGTTGAGCTTCGGTTCAGACAGAGAGGAAAAGAGGGCCAGCAAACACAGCCATATGGTAGGAGCTTCTCTTTTGGTTCTCTGAAATACACAACAGAGCTGCGTTTTAAAATTACTTTTTCGGTGTAACAGGTACGTTCGATGTCTGGCATCCCAGTTGTTCTTTCAGATGGCGCTCAGGGTCCCAGGAGCCCAGCAGACGGGTGGATGACATCTGTGTGCAGCTGTTATGCCTGGGGAGTGCTCAGTCAGTCCGTCCACTCCAGCTGGAGCTGTGGTTTTTCTGCCGGCCTCTTTAACCCCCTTTCTCAAATGAGATGCTGACATTGGAAGTGCTTTTTTCTTCCTCAGTTTTCCTTTTTCTTTAGTGTCTTTCTGTCTAGGAAAAGGTCGCATGAAACAATGTTTAGAGAAATTTGTTGAAGTAAATTTCAAATATTTTTTGACATTCAAACTTAAAACCTGCAGGTATTTAACTAATTAATTAATATGATTTTTGGCCGTGCCATGCTGCTTGTGGTGTTTTAGTTCCCCATGGGGACTGAGCCTGGGTCCTGGCAGTGGAGGGCTTCCCTGGTGGCTCAGTCGGTAAAGAAACTGCCTGCAATGCAGGAGACCCAGGTTTGATCCCTGGGTCGGGAAGATCCCCTAGAGAAGGAAATGGCGACCCACTCCAGTATTCTAGCCTGGAGAATCCTATGGACAGAGGAGCCTGGCGGGCTACCGTCCATGGGGTTGCAAAGAGTCAGACACGACTGAGCGACTAACCGAACCTGCCAGCGAAAGTGCTGAGTCCTGCCACTGGCCGGCCAGGGACTTCCCTGAAGGTATTTTACTATAATGTAAAATATTAAAGTCGCGTGGCATTAGTTAAGCTGGTGACAGGGAAAGCTCTTGATCTGGTGAACTTGTGCTGGGGGATCAGGTGAGGCATCCCTGCCTGCCGGTTCATTACTCCTGCTCTAGTGATGTCTTCAGACTTTCCTCTCATGTTTTAGAAGTTTTTCTGTAGAAAGTCAGTTTTCATTTTCTCTTTGAGCCTCCTGAAGCAGTTGTGATGGTGAGTTGTTTTTTTGTTTTTTTTTTAACTCCAAAGGAGTCCCTGCTCGGTGCTGAGGGTGGAGGCTCTCCAGGGTTTCAGAGCCAGTCATATATGGGTTCAGATCCTATTTCAGATACTTACTAGGGGTGTGACTTTGAGTAAGTTACAGAGCATCAGGGAACCTTTCCAACTATAAAATGGAATGAATAACACCTATTTAGAAGCAAATGACATTAAGTGAAAAAAAAATCAAGAATAGATAGGTAGGTGGATTCACAATGCCTGGCATATAGTAGGATATAAATGTAGAATAGTAATACTGTCAACAGTAATAACCTGGAGAAGAGCTGTCTGAAACACCTGTTAATGGGTGTCCTGAAGCTTCCCTTTCTCTCATAAAATTCAGTGTACATTGGTGGGGTGGTGTAACTGTGGGGATTTGGGACCGGAAGACAGGAGGTCAAGTCATCCTCTCTGCTGGCTGCGTGGTCCTGGGCAGGCTGTTTCACTTCGATAAACCTCCCATTTCTTATTGGTCAAATGGAAATAACCTTGTTGCTCAATTTACAGTTCTCTTGTAAGAATTTGTTAAGTTGTAGTTTGTGGATATTCATTTTAAACCTACCATGAGTTTTGCAGTAGTCTGAGTAGTAGTGTAAGGAATGTAAGAAAATAAATAAGCAAAAGCCTGAAAATTAAGGAAAAGACACAGGATTTGGTGAATGTTTGAATCTAGGGTGTGTGGGCTTCGTCAAAGTGATTGTGAGATTTCCAGTGCGGATGAGATGGTTAGATGGCATCACCGACTTGATGGACATGAGTCTGAGCAAACTCGGGGAGTTGGTGATGGACAGGGAGGCCTGGCGTGCTGCAGTCCATGGGATGACAAAGAGTTGGACACGACTGAGCAACTGAACTGAACCTGTGTGGATGACTTACGAAGTCTGGAGATGGCAGGAGTCAGGGAGAGCAGCAGGGTTTGTAGGAGGGCTCCTGGCAGTGGGGTCTGTTTACACAGATTGTTTGAGGAGAGGGAGGACCCTCATATGCGAGGACTTGGAGTCCCATCTAGAGGGACACTCGCCTGAGCTCAGGAGGGCGAGCGTGGGGAGGCTGGGCTGGAGAGGGGCTCATAGGAGCCCCGGTGCTGCCCATGTGGCTTTCTGATGCCCACTGGGCAGAGCGTATGCCTGTCTCTGGTCCCCAGCAGAGTCTGGTTGTCAGGGAGCTGGCGTGGTCGTCCTCTCGACAGGCCTCTCCCTGCTTGCTGGGGTCTCTTGTGTAGATCGGTGATGACTTAAGGAAATGGTCCTGGATTTGAAATGGGGTTTCCCAGAAGTGTTCTAAGTCTGTAGTTTAAACCGTATGACATACAAAGTAATGTCCTGGGTGTTGGTGTGAAGAGTGCTGGGGGTTGCTGGCTAAGTGGATGACCTTTCATCAAAGACTGTATTGAAAGACTTCAAATGATAAAGGACATTGGGGTTACATGTTATTACACGGAGAATCTTAGCTCGAAATAAAAACTGATTGGCAGCTAGTTTAGCTGGCCAGGGTGATCCAGCAATCTATTCCTATATCAGTGCACTATTTCGCTTTTAAAGAAACTAACAGTTTCTCTCATCAGACCTCACTTAACACAAGATCTGCAACACTGGATGAGAAATTTTGGGCATTGATCCAATGGGGAAGAAAAAAGACAGAAACCTTTTCCAAATAAAGTTCTTGGAAAGCATTTTACATACAAGTATCCATTTCTCACGGAGAAGGCAATGGCACCCCACTCCAGTACTCTTGCCTGGAAAATCCCATGGATGGAGTAGCCTTGTAGGCTGCAGTCCATGGGGTCTCTAAGAGTCGGACACGACTGAGCGACTTCACTTTCACTTTTCACTTTCCTGCATTGGAGAAGGAAATGGCAACCCACTCCAGTGTTCTTGCCTGGAGAATCCCAGGGATGGGGGAGCCTGGTGGGCTGCCATCTATGGGGTCGCATAGAGTCAGACACGACTGAAGCGACTTAGCAGCAGCAGCAGCAGCATCCATTTCTCAGAGCCCCTCAGGCTTTAATGTTTAATGCTTTAATGTTTCCAGTGTTTAGTGTTTCCAGTGCTTTAATCTTGTTTTTCTTTTTCTCCCCTGGATCTTAGAAACTCTCTGTAAACTATAGTACAGAGTCTTTGCTAAACTGGCACAGGCTCCTAGCAGGGCCCCACTGTTCGGTACCTGAGTGGCCGGGTGAGGTGAGTGCCATCTTTCTCATGAGTGCTAGTGAGGATTCATGTAAACCCCATCTCCACCATCTAACACCTGAACGTTAGAGAAATGCTTCGACTTTATAATCCCCACACCTCACCTGGTGCTTCATGTGTCTGTGCGTGAGCCTCTGTCCCTGGGTACTTTCCTCCGAATCTAGAATTATGGAAGGGAGGAGCTTTTTAAGGCGCCGACTCCCCCACTCTTTACCTCTCCAGATTCTAATTCTGTTGGTTTAGGGTGGCGCCCAGGCAATGCTAGCTTAGACCAACACAAGATAATTGGTCTAAAATTTAAAAAAATAGAGGACAATTTTTAAAAAAGAGAGAGAAAGAAAAAAAAAAAAGAGTCCCTGGTGATTTTGATGTTCAGCCTAAGTCATCAGCCTCTCATCTTGGAGCTTGTTGGAAATGAGTACGCAGACCTCACCTCTGAGCTGCTCAATTGAAGTGTGTATTTTAACCAATTCCTGTAAGCACTCTACAGTTTGAGAAGCGTGGGAAATTATTAGCGGTGGAATGTAGACCCGCGGAGAAAGCAATGGCACCCCACTCCAGTACTCTTGCCTGGAAAATCCCATGGGCGGAGGAGCCTGGTAGGCCGCAGTCCATGGGGTCTTGAAGAGTTGGACACAACTGAGCAACTTCACTTTCCCTTTTCACTTTCATGCATTGGAGAAGGAAATGGCAACCCACTCCAGTGTTCTTGCCTGGAGAATCCCAGGGACGGGGCAGCCTGGTGGGCTGCCGTCTATGGGGTCGCACAGAGTCGGACACGACTGAATCGACGTAGCAGCAGCAGCAGCAGCAGCAGCAGCAGACCCGCGTGAGTCAGTCCCTGTTCGCAGGGGGCAGTCCCGCTGCAGGTCACTGCTGCTGGCAGGGAGAAGTCTCCTAACAGGTTCGTAAAAGTGAGCGGTCCTGGCTGTGAACCTTGAAACGATTTCTTGCATCACCTTTGGTGTAGTGACCCCTGCTCTAGAAATACACAGGTTGACCCGTTTTCCTGAGGGGATCAGTGTGGTTTCCTGGTGAAGAGTGTGGGTTACGTCAGGCTGCTTTGACTCACATTTTGTGAATTATCACTACTAAACCTCAGCTTACTCATTTGCGAAAAGGGGTAATAATTTCCTACCCCTTAATGGCTACTCACACAACGCTGGCTATGATTATCAGTAATAACACTGCGTGAACTGTTGTCTTTAAACTTCCTCAGAGTCACCTGCTGTGAGTGTGCCACGGTCAGATCAGTGTAGGATGCTGTTTATCTGTAATAATAATTCTAAGAGCCTTAGATTACTTGAAGGTGAGGAGCTTTAATGATAGTTCATTGTCTGTATAATTACCCTATCTAGCAGCCCCACCTCGATGCAAAGAAGGTAACATTTTCCAGTCAAGAGTAGTAATATGAAGTCTTTAGTGCAGAGAAATTAAGAGGTATTGAATAAATATTACCGTGAAACAAAATTATAAACGTTCCTCATTCACAGTTCATTCACTTAACACCCATTTTTCAGCTCATCGTATAATATTGTACTTGTCAGCATGGGCCTGTCCCTCCTATCAGTCAGTGAAGCTGGCAGGTCTTTAGATTTGAGACTCAGAACCTCTGTTAACAGAGTCCAGCACATCCTGGGTGACCAGTTCTGTCGGATGAAGAGCTTAATTAGTTTTTCTATACTAGGCACTAGATGCTCCCAAAGAGGAGGCAGACAGCTTGACACGGAACGCTGCATGAGCCGGACAGCAGGGCTCCCAGTCTGGGCTCTGGAGGACCCGTGGGTGTGTGGGCGTGGTTGTGGGCAGGGAGGCTTGCCGGATGGAGGCACAATTAGGAACAGCTGCTCGGGCCTGGGGACTTGGGAGTTGAGGGGCTCATTAATCTCTTTTCCTCCTGGTGTGTTAATTTTCTAGACTGAGCCTACTGAATACACTTGAAAGGCAGCCACGCAGTTGACTTTCACAACCTCTGCGCGTCTGAGGCACATCCAGAAGGGTTAATAAGCGCCTCTGGTCTCACCAGCCAGTTTGAGAAATAAAGCACTGCAGTGCCTTCCTCCCTCTGTGGTCCCATCCCTCTCGTTTTCTCCTAAAGAGGACCACAGCCTGTGGGTGTGTATCGTGCCTTCATAGGTGTGAACCCATAAACAATACCGTTTCCATTCACATGTTTTCGAACTTTATATAAGTGCCATCTTATCTCCTTTTGTGACTCACTTATTTGTTCAATATTTGAGATTCTTTCTTACTGATTCATAAAGCCCTAGTATATTATTTGCTAAATAGTATTCACTGCATGAATATGCACTGTAACTAATTTTCCCATTTGCATAGTATGAACATTTTGGCTGTCTTGTATTTTTGTTGTTTTAGTATGAACATTTTGGCTGTCTTGTATTTTTGTTGTTTAAATGGCATGGCAGTGGACATTCTAATTCGTGGCTTCTCGTGCACACATGGAGTGTTTGTTTAGGTGTATTTTTAGGAGTGAAATTGCTGGACAGTAAGTGATAATCATTTTCTGGGTGAACCAAAGAATTCTTGAAAGGGCATATTGCATTTTCTCTGAGAGTATGTAATTTTATCTACTTCCATTTATAAAATAACTTTTAGTTATTTTACTTCCTTATCCTTATAACTCCCAAATCCCAACAAAAATATCAAGAGCCGAAATAAAAAACACGGGAAATGAAATGCAGCAAAACCAGTCTCCTTTCTCTTCAGGAGCTGGGATGCAGACTCTGTCATCCACTAGTTAGGTCTGGTGCCTGTCCATTCCGTCCATCGAGTCCTATAGGTCCCAGTCTCTCAGATGCCTTGGTGTCAGTTGTCGCCTGCATCTGACAGCCGCGAGTGTTACCTGTCCACTTCTGGCAGTCTGAAGCAGGGTTTGAACACAAGGACAAAAGAATATTTTCATTTCACGAGAGCAGAAAGACAGAAATAAAACTGGAAAATAGGAAAACGCAAATCACATAAAATTAAGCATGAATGTAACGAGTTTTATTAATACAGCTGAGTTTTACATAGTAGAAGTGAATCAGATCTATTTATTGCCTATTTCAGTGATTCCTTGATAGCCAGAATGTGTGCTGTAGGAAGTGGTGGTCTTGCAAAATAGTACCTCAGAAACCCGTAGTGCTATTTAGGAAAAACAAGGCTGGGATGAGCACGTTTTTCCTTCTTTTTTTTTTTTTTTTTGCAAACGAGGTCAGACAGACTCTCACAGAAGCAGCGGCCCCTCCGAGTAAGCCAGCGCGGCTGTCCTTTCTCCCTGCAGTCCGCGGGCCGTCTGGCTTCCGAAGAGTTAAGCTGGAGCTCTGTGAGGTCACGAGTGACTTCACTGGCTCTGGACTTTTGAAGCGGTCTTGGAGGGAGAGGGGAGGCAGGGCGAGGGGAAGTGACTCCCGCGGCTTCTTCACGTTCCCAGCGCAGCCCTGAGGGAGCAGCGTCCTCCCGGGAGCATGTCTCCGCGGAGTCGGGGGGCTGCAGCCCGCACTCCCAGAGGAAGCAGCTGGAGGCGGGCGCTGGAGAGCCCTGGCCCGTGACGAGGGTCTGCTGAACAGACGGGCCGAGGATGCCCTTCGCGCCCCTGACAACATCGCGGAGGCTGTGTGCTGGCGGAGGAGGTAACTGGGATCCGCTTTATGTTCTTTGTCTGGTCCCAGGCAGTGCTGGCTTCCGTGCGGCTGTTCGGGTCAGTTCAGTCACTGGGTCAGTGTGTGCTGTGGCTAACAGAAAACTCCCTGGATCTCCAACTGTGTTGTTTCAAGTGGAAAACCTGTAAGAAGTCTTAGAAACTTAGGGAAATGAGAATCCCTGGGTAATGTTTTGTAAACCAGGACGACTGAAGCACCCAGGGTGTGTTCCTGCGGGCTCTGGCGCTTGGGCAGTGAGGGGCTCCCTTGATGGGCCCTGCTGCCCTTTGGGGCCACAGGCGTTGCTCTGGGCTCCCGCCCCCAGGGCGATGCCAGCCACCTCCTGCTCCACTTCAGGTGCGCGGAGGTCAGCAGCTTGAGGTTTTGTCATCCAGACGGCCGCACCAGGCGGCCACACTTATTTCTGGGGTATCCGTGCTCTGAAGGGAAGTTGGCGGTGCTGTTAGTGTAGAAACACGATCTGAGAATTCAGCCTTGGTTTTGAAACTTCAAAGGCCAGTTATCTACAGAAGAAAGTGTAAAGGGAGTTTTTTTTCTGGAGCAGAGGGAACTCCAGTGCCACAGTTCTCTCTGGGAAGGTCTCTGTTCATGTTAGGGGCTTCCCTGGTAGCTCAGACGGAAGAGCTGCCAGTCTTCCCTGAGACCCGGGTTCGATCCCTGGGTCGGGAAGATTCCCTGGAGGAGGACATGGCAGCCCACTCCAGTGTTCTCGCCTGGAGAATCCCATGGACCGGAGGAGCCTGGCGGGCTGCAGTCCACAGCGTCGCAGAGTCGGACGCGACTGGGCAGCTGAGTGCTGGCCCCCGTGCAGGTTCAGGCCAGGGCACGTGTGGGACGCCGTAGGGTCAGACGGCGGACAAAGGCCGAAGTCACTGTGTGGACGTGATTTCCATTTTTGAGGTGCTTGGAGTTGAGCATTCAAGGACACCCCCAAAGCCAGTGAGAACCCCAGCGCTTGGATGGCTAGGGTAATCAGCTGAGTGTGACAGGTGTGTTGGTGAGTGTATATGGCATAAGCTGGTATTTCTTGCCCTGAGTACAGATAAGTTTTAAATTTTAAGTTCGTATTTCTAACATCATGTCCTTTATCTTACATAGCCTATCAGCATAAAATTTTTGCCTCTTTCTAAGTGGATATTTAGCTGAGCTTCCCTGGTAGCTCAGCTGCTTAAGAATCCACCTGCAATGCAGAAGACCCTGGTTCTTTTCCTGGGTTGGGAAGTTCCCCTGGAGAAGAGATGGGCTACCCACTCCAGTATTCTTGGGCTTCCCCAAGTGGACATTTCTCCAAGGTTTCATAACTTTGATAATAAAGGAGAAAGAGAATGCTTGAAAAAAAGGACATGAAGCATATTTTGTGGAAAGCGTCCGAGCTCAGTGGCTATGAGCCTGGACTGAGGTTTAAGTTTTGCGTCCTTGTCTTACAGGCTGAGCTCTAGTGAGCTGCGCAGACGCGTTTGAATCTGTCTCTTCCTGTGTGTGGTTGGGATGATGGCAGTACTGAACGAGGTGCGCGGGTGGCGGTTGGACTGTTAACGGAGGCGCAGTGTGTGGGAGCGTTCAACAGCATTTCTCCCGCATTAATAAAAAGCTCAGCAAGTGTGAAGAAAGCATGACTGTCATTATGTGGAAGTTATTCTTCCTAACATCAGCACACGAGAGGACTTGGCCTCGCAGACTGGTGGTCATGCGTGTGGGGCGGTGGTTTGCTCACACAGGAAGCATCAGGACTTCCCTGTGCCGGCTTCCAGGCAGCTCCTCCGCAGCGCCTGCCCCTGCCCCTCCCCGCTCGCTCCCACCAGACACCTCCCGTGAAGCCTTTGGTGGAAGGAAGGCAGAGGGGGGAAGATGGGTAGTGAGCACAAAACCATCAGTGCTTGGTGAACATGTCTTCGTGCTCACGTCCTTGCAGCGAGTGTGTGTTTCGTCGTGTTAGGACGTGGAGAATAGAGCTGCACGCACAGGGGCCCGTGCCCCCTGCTGGGGTGCAGCTGAGACATTGTCGGGACCTGGCCGCTCCTTCTGGCTCTCTCCACAGGTCAGGTCATGCGTGGCCCGCAGCTCTGTCTGCTCTTCCAGGGCTCTCCTGTGTTCCCCGGGCTGGCCCGTTCTCTCTTTATGCTCCAGGAGTTAGTAGCTGTGCAGTTGTGTGAAGCCTCTTAGCTTGTATTTCCCGGGCTGTAACTTGTGGATGATATCTTTTTTCCATGGTTATTGAAGAGATTAAATGAGATAAAATATGTGAAAATGCCTAGCAATTTTTTGGCTTCTTTAAAAATTACTCTTTTTTTTTTTTTCTGTTACAATGAGGTGAAAAATTCTTACAATTTGTAAATGAGTCTCTTTTCCCCGTTTTGCTTTTATAAAGATTTCATGTCTAGATTACTTTTTCTAAAGCTTTAGTAATTTAAAAGTGTCAGTTTCCATTTGCCTCCGTGATTTTCCAGTGCCATCTACTATCCTTATAGCTTTTAAACTTCATTTTGAACTCGTTTTCAAAAATATGAAAGAACATGTGCTGATGGCAATAATTTACACTGAAGTCCCTTTGGTCCCACTTTGCTGAGGGGACCTCCTGATGGTTCCGAGTGGATTCTTGCAAGGCATGGTCTGTGCAGCTCTGTGGGGACAGATTTTAAGCTGCCTTGCAGTGTGAAAGGACAAGGGACGGAAAGTTCTGTGGGATTCTCCGGCTCCCTGAGGCGCATGTCCTGTCTCCAGCTCTGCCGCTCAGCCCTGGCGTGTTTGGAAGCCCCTTGAAGGGCACCCACCTGCACAGCTGGGTTGTTTCACCAGAGCTGAGTCAAGCGATGGGGCCGGCTCAGGCCACACCGTGGTTCCTGCCCTCAGGTCAGAGTTCCTGCGGGAGAGCGAGCCACGAGGGCGCTCTCAGCAGAGGCCGGGCTGACCCTGCTCCAGAAACGCCCCATCCTGAAATTCTAGGGGAGGCAGAGCCTGTGCTGGGTTCCAGTGGGGATGTCAGTGATCCAGCGGGAACGATCGTGACTGTGTAGCTGGCCTGAGGGTGTGGTTCAGTCCCGCTCCGGTCTACCACAGGGTTTGGCTTTTCATCATTAGTGACGTCGGGTGGAGGGGGCATATGAGAGGAAGGTGTGGGCCCGGCTGCCGTGGCGGCTGCTCACCAGCTGTGGGCCCTGCAGAGCGTCTTTGGTCCCCAGTTTCTTTACTCGGAAAATGAGACTGCTGTGGGGGTGAAGGAAAACAACGCAGGAGAAAGTGGTAGGGGGCCTGCAGGTTGCTCCGAGGATGACTGACGTCCCTCCCGTGTTTGGTGGATGCCCTTGACCTTCCCATCGTCTGTGAGCAGCGTGCGTTCCCCCAGCCCCTCAGAGGTCCCAGAGTGCCTGCAGCCTGTCTTCAGAAGCGGGGCGGGCAGCAGAGTGTCCGTGCTCAGCATGCACTTCCCCCAGCCGCTCCCTTTTGTTGGTTCAGCTGGTGCTCCTTGGAGCCCTGCCTGTCAGCCAGGGGAGCCGGGACTGAGGCCCAAAGCCCGAGCATCTCTGCCGGCCCAGCCTGTGCTGGTCCCGAGACCCAGTCGCTTCCTCTCTTGTTCATCCGTTTCCTCATTTGTAAGACATTTGTACTTGACGTGGAAATGATGACTCTTTCTTTTTCTGTCATTTCTCCACCTTGCTGTATCCACCATCCACTGAACGATTTCTGCTTCCTCTTGTAAACAGCTTAAGACAGTTATCTTCAAGAAGGTAGGTAAGTAACGAGGCTGAACACCAAGCTGAGGGATGCTGTGTTGACTCTGAGTCCTAAGTGAGGAAAGGGTGACCGGGGGTGTTCAGTATCAAATTGCCCCACCCACAGCCGCTGACCTTGACATTGCTTTATTTGGTATTCATCCAGCCTTGGTCACCTTTACTTACAGCTTCCCTGTCTCAGGCCTGTTGTTATGGGAGCTGTGAGTACCTGAAGGGGTGAGAAAAAGGATGCTGGCAGCTGAAATGGACATTCTCCCCCCCGAGAAGACCTGGAGAGAATGTTCCTGGAGCAGGAGGCAGTCATCCCGGCAGGGTGGGGAGAAGCCTGTGGCCAGGCTGTGTGGGAGACGTTTGCATCCTGTGGTTTAGTTCTCCTTGCTGTTCATCCCTCCTGGTTTCCTAGGTCCTTTGTCTAAATATTGCTGAAGAGAGGAGAGGAGAGGAGCACAGCTACCACGCGTGGACACTTTAGTCCGGCTTTCCCAGGACAAGACTGCGGTTCCGGGTGACGGAATGACAGGGAAACATTTGTATTTCTTTCGTATTTTGCTGCTTAAAAGGTAAACAAAAATGACAGTTAAAGACTGTCTCTGCAGCTTACAAATCAGAAGGCTCAGGCCTGGCTGGGCAGTGGAGACAGTCACTGAGCACTGGAACATGTGTCTCTAGTCAGTCCCTTGGGGGACTCCTCAGGTGAGCCAGCTCTTAGAGGCTCATGATATGTTCTGTGGTTGAAACAGTTCACCCAGAGGATTCCAGCACTCCTGGCTCCCAAGGCAGTGGTCGATGCGAGGATTACGGATTTGCGTGTGATTGGTGCAAAGATCTGAGTGTGTGACCGTGATGGAGGAACCACCTCTGGGCCCTTCCAGTTACGGTGTGAGGAGGGATCCTGTTGCTCAAGGCCTGACCTGCTCGCCGAATTCCGCAGCGCGGGGCCTCAGATGCTGACCTGGCGTCAGCTTTGTGACAAGCAGGTCAGTGTCTGTCCAGGCGTCAGGTGATCCTGTGCCACCTCAGGGTCCCAGGTGGGAGCGTGGCCCACAGGGTTAGCAGGCAGTCGGGAGTCAGCCGGAGGAGGAGGTGGGTGGAGGGGGGCCTTTGCCGGCAATCGGGAATCAGCCGGAGGAGGAGGTGAGTGGAGGGGGTGCTTTGCCTTGCATTTTCTGGCGTCTTGACCTTGAGGAGCCAGGTCAAGGTCTAGGGTGTGGTAAGCAGTCCAGGGTGTGGTCCCCTCCTTGGCTTCGACTTTGCGGTCACCATGGAAATTACAGAGCTGAGCATTTTCCGAAGCTTGAAAATGAGGGAACTCAAGTCTCCACCTGGAACACAACCAAAGAACTCCAGTTGCCGCATTTACCGTAGCGACAAACCGCTGAGGCCGCGGCCCCAGCTTCCCTGTGGGCCTCTGTCCTCCGGGCTCCGCAGGATGAGCAGGGTGGACTTCCCAACCCCGTGCTGGGAAAGTCACCTCTTCTTTTCAAAGGAAAGCGACATTTTTGCTAACAAACTGTTTCAATTTGTACAACACATACACACACGCATGCACACACTTGCTGCCATGTGCCCTGCTGCTCCTCCTGGGAGCACCCTCCGCCACCCCCCGCCCGGGATCAGTGGAGCCCTGCCTGTGGCTCCGGCTCTTCTCAGGACCCTGAGGTCCATCTGCCGGAGCTGCCCAGGGTGTGGTGAGGGTCCAGACCCACCCAGGGCTGGCTGGTGTGGAAGCAGTGTTTATCTTGTGTTGCACTCAGCTTTAGGAAAACAACTGAGGACACAGCAGTCTGCGTGGGACCAAGTCACACCAACCTGGTTAAGGACGCGTGGCGCTGTGAAGGAAGGGACAGGGCTCAGGGGCCTTTCTTCTCGCAGTACTGCGTGCCATGTAGCCAGGAGGGTCCCTCCTGTGCTTGGAGGCCATTCTGCTCACGTGCTGTCCTCTCCCTCTGCCTTCAAGGCTGCTCCACTTGTCACGGACCTTTTCCCTCCCCCGCGCATTTCTCCAGCCCCTGTTCCATCTTGCTGAGCAACTGATGGACAGGGCCTTTGAGTGGCTGTTTTGCCATGGCCGTTGTGTGTGTAAGGCCAGCGTGACTCTGACCAGCCTGGGGAGACCTCCTGACCTGTCCCTGGAGGGAGGCCTCTGCGGTTGTCCCACATCTGATGGTGATCCCGGGGCCTTAAGAAGAGCATCATGCCGGGAGGTGGGAGACGTGGGCTCTGGCCCTAGTTCTGTTTACATTCAGAGTTTTAACCTCATTCCGAGGCCTTTATTTACTCTTTGGGAAAATGAGATTAAAGTAATTCACGAAGTGTATTTTCAACTCCAAAAATTCATTACTTGGCTCTATGTTAAAGTGTTAGTTGCTAAGTTGTGTCTGACTCTTTGCAGCCCCATGGGCTCCTCTGTCCATGGAATTCTCCAGGCAAGAATACCGGAGTAGGTAGCCATTCCCTTCTCCAGGGGATCTTCCTGATCCAGAATTGAACCCAGGTCTCCTGCATTGCAGGCAGATTCTTTACCAGCTGAGCCACCAGGGAAGCCTTGGCTCTATGAAATCATACTAATTCTGGCTCCTTAGGTTAGCTGTCTGTGACCAGTTAGGATCTTCTATATAAGAGCAGATTGAAAAGCAATTAGGAGCCTGGAGTTGGAACAGGTAGAGGAGCTCCCGGGTTGAGCAGCCATGGGTGCTGCTGGCTGGATGGAGGCTGGATGGAGGCAGGTGGCTTGAGAGAACCAATTTTATTCTCCCACTGTCTGCCTTGGGCTGTTTCTACAGCCTGACATCCTGCCCTGTAATTCTGTGGAGGCAGTAACCACTGGTTACCCTTCCTCAGCCTGAGTTGATTGAGAAGAAGCACTCACTTTGAAACCCAAATACGCCTCTTCCAGAAAGGCGAATGCAGAGATGGCAGCAGACTATAATTCTTCTTTTCTTGGCTGCATAAGTGACTGAAGCTTGCGTCTCCTCCAACCCTCATCAGAGGGTCCTTGTTTCTCACCTGAACGCAGAAGTGGGAGCCCCAGCAGCTGGAGTGAAACCAGGGTGGAGGAGGTCCGCGTCCACGGGACCCTCTTCTGACTCAGCGTCCGGTGTGTGTGTGTGTGTGTGTGTGTGTGTGTTGCAGGCCTGTACGCAGGGCCACATTCCCGCCCTTTGGAGCTGAAGCGGCGTGCAGGGGGCTGTCCTGAGACTGGGCTTTCTGGTGCCTCTGACTCGCTCTGTGACTCTGGGCATGTCCCTTATTCCTTTCTGAGCTGACCTCGTGTTTCAAATGAGGGAGTTGGGCTAGCAGGGCAGTATTTAGGGCTTGTTCCAGAGCCAGTGTGTGCCAGGAACTTGAGATGCCGCTCTTCATCTGCAGGGCGTGGGAGAGGGGCAGCTGAGCGGGGCAGGAGGGAGCAGCCAGCCTGTGCAGACGCCCCACGTCCAGCCTGGAACCCAAGCGGGCAGGGGCTGCCTCCTGACTTTTGTGCAGCACGAAGTCCCAGTTACCGCAGGGCGCCTTACAGTGGACAGTGCCTCTGGTCAGTGTGCTGGTTTGGGCATCTATTTATCGAGGCGTCGTAGCCTGAGGCACCCTGTTAGGAGCTGAGCCGCCTAGGAACAGGAGAGGCCTCCCAGTCTGAAGGGTTCCCTCACGGCCATGGCGCCTTTGAACTCTCTGTCCCCTCACAAGGAGTGTCTCTGTCCAGGGGTGGCAGAGCCATTTCTGCCCATCCCGCTTGTCCTGTTTCTTTGTTTTTCCTGCGACAGAAGCCTCAGGGGCTCTCACCATCCGGCCCTTGTTAAGTGTCTGTTCACATTCAGGTTGAAGACCCACTAGTGCCTTTGAGCCTTGAGGGGAGGTTTAGCAGGAACATCTGTGCTTCTCCAGGGGACCGCCTGCCTTCGCCTTCTCCTTTTTTCTATTCGATCTGTAAGCCAGCGCATGCATTGAATGGCTTATTGAGAATATTTTCTGCTCAGGAGGGGATCTGAAAAATTTCCCATCCATATCCATTCAGTCCTGCAGGGCATCCTTAGAGATGCTGAATTGCCATGTTTAAAATACATCCCAGCTTGGTGAGGGATCCAGCTCTTCCCATTCTGGAGAGGCTTTTATTGAGGCTCATCCCACTGACTTCAGTGAAGGGGTTACAGCTGCTTTTAGTCATCTGTGCTATTGGGCAACAGAGATATAAAGGATTTCTTTATATACGTTTATCTCATTGAAAACGATAGTTTCAGTATTTTCTCCTGTCACACTTTTAGACAAGGAGATAGTTTGATTTCACCCAAGTTCGTGCCTTCCGACGTTTCCTGGCTGATGTAGCGATGAGACCTCAGAACTTGCACCTGTGGGAAATGCAGGGAGAGGGTCCAGGGAGTCCGGGGAGAGGAGCCCCCCACCCACCCCGTGGACACAGCTGGCAGGGAGCTGATGTGGGGATTCCAGAGCCTGTCCTTGGAGTGCTTGTCCCCTGAAACCCTGTCCTGTGAGCCTGTAAGTGGTGGCTGAGGAGAGAGCTGCCACGCTGCTCGTGTGACTGCCTGTGGGGCCACAAGCAGGACTGCGTCGGTGGTGTGTCTGCCCGAGGAGATGGCGACAGTCCTGGCTCATCCCCACCTGTTGGCCTTTCCACTCCTGTCCTCGTCAGGATAATGTCTGTCTGCACGTGGACGGCATCACTGACTCAATGGACATGAGTCTGAGCAAACTCCGGGAGATCGAGAAGGACAGGGAAGCCTGGTACGCTGCAGTTCATGGGGTCGCAGAGTCAGACGTGACTTAGCCACTGAACAGCAACATCAAGAGGTGCCAAGCTTCTAGAAGTACTGTACCCTCCAATCAGAATGGTATTAGTGGAATACGCTATTTACTCTTGAGAAGATGTTCTGATTTACTAAATCCCATATTTTTATCTCATGCTTTTTTTTTCCCTTTTGAACAAACTTACCCACAAGTTAAAACTTTATTTAAAAACAACAAGGTTTTAGAAAATCTAGGCTACTTTGTGAACTCGTATGACACACTTTGAGTCTCCTGTGGCTGTACATTCTTAGATTTGAGTGCAAAGTTTTCCCCACCAATTTGGAATGAACTGGGCATTGTAGCTGGTTCTGTATGAAACAGTTGTTTCGGATCCCGACTGTAACAACGTCATTTTCTTTATACCCAAAGTAAATGCTGTTCAGGCTAGATTATTTTGGAATTCGACTGCTCTATTTTTCTCCTGATTAAAATCTTCTGTTGCAAAGGAGCTCTGCTAGTTTCCCTTATAAGTTACTGTTTTTGTGCCTCTAACTTTTCTAGTAATAAATCTTATTTTTCCATGAGAAAGCAGCCTGTGCTATTTAAGGTGGAGTAGGGGTTGTGGTTGAAATTGCAAACACATCCAGCGTTCTGTTTTGATTTTCTAACTTCAGAGTGTCTTTTCAGTGGAAGTGATCCAGTCTCAATCGTTACTATCTTCAGCCAAGATAAAGTATACTTTAAGTTGTTTACATGCAAGGCCCTGAAGCAGAGGGAGAAAAAGTGCTAGAGCCCCAGGGAGTCTTTAGTAGAGTTTTCAAGTTTCTGAGGGAAGACAGAAGTGTATCCACTTTAAATTTTTTGTGTGGGCATGAAAAAGAATAGTGGAGACATAGACATGTAGGAAATTCCACCCACCCTAGAAACCTCATGGGCCGGATGTAGGGCCATTCCTTTACTTTCTCTGACATCTCCAGATTTCAAGAATAATTATTTGTATTGTTTTCCCCTGTGCGGATTAGCTTAACTCTTAGATGATTATAGATAACTTAAATGATTTAAAGTGTATTAATGCAAGTCTTAGGGCTTCCCTGGTGGCTCCGATGGTAAAGACTCTGCCTGCAATGCAGGAGACCCAGGCTCGATCCCTGGGTCAGGAAGGTCTCCTGGAGAAGGAAATGGCTACCCGCTCCAGTATTCTTGCCTAGAAAATCCCATGGAAAGAGGAGCCTGGTGTCCAGGGGGTTGCAAAGAATTGGACACAACTGAGCGACTAACACAGTGCAAGTCTTACCGTGATTATATTCACATTTGTAATCCCATCAAGCTAGCTACTGGACCCCTTTTAGGGCCAGAACTACCTCTGCAGTGGGTAGCATTGTGTATAGAGTTAAAAGCCTGGTTCTTTACCTGTGGACTTGTCTTCAGAGCCTAACCTGACCATTTCCTGACAGTGTTACCTTGGGCAAAAAGCCCTCCTTTCTGTCCTTTATGCAGAGGTCACAGCAATACTAACTTCCTAGAGGCATTACCAGGATCAGTTGAGATGATGTTTTGAAGCGCTTGACACAGTGCCCGGAGCTAGGAGGTGTGCCGGAGATGTCGGCCACTGCCAGCGCCTTTGCCGTCACCTCCCTGCCAGGCCCCTCCACAGCAGGCACACGCCTCTGCTGCCGCGCGCCTTTCACATGAACCCTGTCAAGCCCAGAGCTTAGCTCAGCAGCAAGCAGCAGTGCTCCATGCCCACCCCTTTCTGCTCTTCTGCACCTTCTACCCTTTTTTGGCATCCTTCTGTCTGGTGGCTCAGTCAGTAAAGAGTCTGCCTGTAATGTGGGAGACCCGGGTTCAACCCCTGGGTCGGGAAGATCCCCTGGAGAAGGAAATGGCAACCCACTCTAGTATTCTTGCCTAGGGAATCACCATGGGTGGAGGAGCCTGGTGGGCTACAGTCCATGGGGTCACAAAGAGTCAGACACAACTGAGTGACTAACACTTTCTGTCAGGGGTGCTAGGTGAGCATGGAGGTTATATTTTAAAGCTGTTATTAGAGGAGGAAAAAGAACTACAGATCCCGAATACAGAATCTCTGCAGTTTCCTTCCAGGACGAAGAAACTTAAAAATGTCTCTTTACTGTACGAAGAGAAGAAAAAAGAAATTCGAAGAATGTCTGAGTCTCTTCCTCAGATTTTTCAGTATGGTGATTCTGATTCTTCATCTTGAAAGTTGACTTATAGAAAATTAACTTTTAATAATGGATTCCTATGGGACTTCCCTTGTGGCAGAGTGGTAAAGAATCTGCCCACCAATGTAGGAGACACAGGAGATGTGGGTTTGAACCCTGGGTTGGGAAGTTCCCCTGGAAAAGGAAATGGCACCCCACTGCAGTATTCTTGCCTGGAGAATCCCATGGACAGAGGAGGCTGGCGGGCTATGGTCCACTGGGTCACAGAGAGTTGGACACGCCTGAGAACACACACGAGCATAATCCTTCTGATGATTTTGCAGTTTAGCAACAACTATGGCAGAGATAGGAAATGGCAACCCACTCCAGTGTTCTTGCTTGGAGAATCCCAAGGACGGGGGAGCCTGGTGGGCTGCCGTCTATGGGGTCGCACAGAGTCGGACACAACTGAAGCGACTTAGCAGCAGCAGCAGCATGGCAGAGATAGAGTCTTCTAGAGAGACGCATCAACAGTGGGAAAGCCAATCTGCAAACAGCATCTCCTGATAAAACTTAGACTAACAGGAGGATTTACGGGTCTCTGCTCAAGTGCAGCCCATGCCTGGCCCCACGCGTCCTGGCAGAGGGGTCCTTAGAGAAAGGCTGCTCTGCCTTCGCGCCGTACCAGCCTTTCTTTAGCACGTGGCCTCTCCTCTGACGTGTGCTACATCTAGAAGCATTGTTGAAGAGCACCCACGGACTGAAGAGTAACAGTCTGTGCATAAGTAAACCGTGCCATTTGTGTGAGCTCTAACCCACTCCAGTGTTCTTGCCTGGAGAATCCCAGGGACAGGGGAGCCTGGTGGGCTGCCATCTATGGGGTCGCACAGAGTCAGACACGACTGAAGCGATTTAGCAGCATCAGCAGCAACCTCATCTTAGCAAAAGAAACGGCTTAGCGTTTGACTGTTACTTTAAAAATTTGGTGACATACAAAATTTTAATCAAATCAGATAAATACTTCAACACCATATTGTTTGCTTATTTAAGAAATCTTAATAGAAATTCTGTATGTAACCTAACAAACTACATGCTTACACATGTATATACATACAAAAGTACATGTATATACACATATACATCTTTGGCTTTGAATGAATTTCTAAATGGAGATAAAGTCAAACCTCTCATTTAAATAAATAAATAAATAAATAAATATATATATATACACACACACACACACACACACAATGTAATCCGGTCTTCCCTTGTAGCTCAGTTGGTAAAGAATCTGCCTGCAATGCAGGAGACCAGGGTTCAATTCCTGGGTTGGGGAGATCCCCTGGAGAAGGAACTGGCAGCCCACTCCAGTATTCTTGCCTGGAGAATCCCATGGACAGGCTACAGTCCATGGGGTCGCGAGAGTGGGACATGACTTAGGGACTAAACCACCAATCTCATCTTTAAAGAAAACGAAACCAAATACCCAGATGGCTGTGAAAAAGAACCGACGAAGTTTTTTCCACTTAAGCCCCTGGTGGGAGCATTTTTATGTCAAAAATAAACTACCTCTGCTAGATGGCCTCTAAGCAGTCTCTGCAGCCCAGAGGGATTACAGAAAGGTCTGTGCCTTTGGAAACACATGACCTGGAGCGGGTTGGGTTCACAGGGATTCACACAGTGATGCTGCAGAGTAGCCGAGGTTTAGGTCCAGGGAGCCCTGGTTGTGGGCTAAACACTAACTAAGTGATCCTTGGTCTGCCGGCTCAAGACTCCGTGTGCGTCAGCAGTGGACTCCAGGTACTCCCCCCTTTTTAGAGCCTAAGAATTTTTTTTAAATTAATTTTAATTGGAGGCTAATTACTTTACAATATTGTGGCGGTTTTCGCCATACACTGACATGAATCAGCCACGGGTGTACATGTGTCACCCTGTCCCGAACCCCCCTCCCACCTCCCTCCCCATCCCATCCCTCTGGGTTGTTCCAGTGCATCAGCTTTGAATGCCCTGCTTCATGCATCGAACTTGCACTGGTCATCTGTTTCACATACGGTAATATACATCAGTTCAGTAGCTCAGTTGTGTCCGAGTCTTTGAGACCCCATGGACTGTAGCACGCTAGGCCTCCCTGTCCATCACCAACTCCCGGAGTTTGCCCAAACTCATGTCTATTGAGTCGGTGATGCCATCCAACCATCTCATCCTCTGTCATCCCCTTCTCCTCCTGCCCTCAATCTTTCCCAGCATCAGGGTCTTTTCAAATGAGTCAGCTCTTCACATCAGGTGGCCAAAGTATTGGAGTTTCAGCTTCAGCATCAGTCCTTCCAATGAGTATTCAGTACTGATTTCCTTTAGGATGGACTTTTTGGATCTCCTTACTGTCCAAGGGACTCTCAAGAGTCTTCTCCAACACCGCAGTTATAAAGCATCAATTCTTCAGTGCTCAGCTTTCTTTACAGTCCAACTCTCACATCCATACATGACTACTGGGAAAACCATAGCCTTGACTAGATGGACCTTTGTTGGCAAAGTAATGTCTCCACTTTTTAATATGCTGTCTAGATTGGTCATAACTTTCTTCCAAGGAGTAAGTAATATACATGTTTCAACGCTATTCTCTCAATTTTAAGTTCTGGCTAAACTGGGAGAAGGAAGGTGAAGTCCGTCAGGTTTTTGGAAAGAGCAGGGGAGGAGCCCTGTGCTGCCCTTCTGCTCCTGTGACTAGTAGGTAGGTTTCTTTATCAGGTCTACCTGTTCTGCCCCTGTATTGGTCTCGGGTCCTCTGCTCACAAATGGAGTAGGTTCTCATTAAACCAAAGAAAGGACAGGTACCGCTCGTTTTAAGCTTTTAGATTCATTCTTTACCCTCCTACACTGAACCAGGCAGGGCTTTCCTCCTGGTGCTGCGGTTCATTTTGGTAGATGGCCTGCCCTGCTCTTTCTGAGACTTCTTGAGAAGCAGCAGGCAAGGGTCTCTCAAAAAACACAAAGAATCGTGGCCTTCTTCATAGTTGAGTCATCCAGGCGTGACTGGTTGATACCAGCTGGCTGGATGGAACCCAGAAGAGCCCACCCATTTAGCAGCGTCGTTTCTCCCACGCAGTTCAGACGACGCCTGTACTGCCTCTCTTCCTCACACCTGGGATCCAGGGAACTCTTTCTCTTTATGGCAAATAAGGACAGTTTCTCCATGCTGGTGGGTGTTAAGACTCATGTGTTTGTGTGTGTGTGTATGTGTGTGTAAGTAAATAGACTTCTTTTTTTCTGAACTGAGACTACAGAGAACTCTCGGTTTATCACATGGTTGAAACTAGACCTGCTTTGTCAGAGTTTGACTGGGGGTGACACTGAGCTCTGCTCTGGGTGTCCCAGCATCCCAAGGGGCTGCTGTAGTGGACTGTCCTCACTAAGAACACCCCATTTCCGTGGGAGCGTGCACACAGGTACCAACAGGTAGGCCATCCAGCTAGTGTGCGCCCTACCTGGCTGCCTTGGGCATGGCCAGGGGCTCACCGGGCCATTCAGGTAGTAAACCTGATTTTTATCCGACAGAAATCAAGAGACTTATTTTACTTTCTGTTCCCTTGTTAGGGTCTTGACTGTTGCTTTCTAAATGTCACACAGTAATCTAGTGACTTTATCAGGTCTAGTAGACTGCTGTGGACTTTTAGAAGTAGAAGGGATATTCATCTCCCCCTCCCCCACTCCTGCAGAGTTGTGCAGATGAATGAATATATTGGCCAAGGGAGGAGAGGTACTTGCCCCAAGCCTCACAGTTAATGAGAGCCAAACAAGATCTCTCCTCTCTTGGCTTCCATACATACCCGAGCCTCTCACATCTGACCACTGTTGGTGAGTGTGTGTGCAGTAGTGCACTGGACCACAGGTACCCCCAGGGGGATGGAGCAGTGTGGTCCACAGGGTGGCGTATGGAGCCAGGCCGCCTGGACACACATCCCAGCTCTGCCATTCTGCTTGCCCGTGCCCCAGCCACCCTGTCTGACAAGGGGACATATTAATGATACCTGCTCCGTAGGGTTGTTATGAAGATCAAATGCACCGAGGCGTGTAAACGTCTCAGAACCATGCTTGGAACACTGAAAGTGAATACATACTGACTGTCGTTTTGGTCTGAATGATTTGAATGGCAGTGGAGAGGAATTACGCAGAGGCCATTATGGCCTAAACGCAGAAATGTTTAGCTCAGCCTGGCAGACCAGCGGGGGATCATTTGGTTCGTTTAGCGGCAAAGTGTGCCCCCCCCCCCCACCCCCGCCCGCCCAGGTCAACCCTGGGAGCCATCGTGTTTGTCACAAGTGCGTTGAGACGCTTTGACTTAATCTGCCCTCCAGCAACCCGGTCCGAGCAGGTTATTCAGCGACTGGGGAGCCTGTGGATTCGCTGTCAGCATGACCCTGAGGGGCGTTTTTCAGGCAGAAGGTGGTCCTCACCAAGTTCTTCTGGTCCATTCACTTGGTGGTCACATTCCTTTGAAGTAATGCAGGCTGATTTGTTCACGACCCGGAGGACGAGGGGATCCACAGTAGGATTCTTCAGGGTCCGTGAGATGACAGGTTTCTGCTAAGCTCAAGCCCGTATTTTGTCCCTCAGTGTAATAATGTAAATTACGGTGTGGAGTTTAAGAGCATGTGGGTGGAGAGGGAGAAAAGTTTTATGGAAGGATGGCCCTGCATTGTCTGTCTGTGTGAATGATGTGGGGGTGAGATAACCACAAAGCATTGCTAATAACCCCCAGGTCTGCCAGTCCCCTGCCACAGGCCGTGTCCCCGCCGTGTCACGGGCGAGCTCCCCTGCGCTCCAGTGTCGCCTTGAGTAAGGTCCTCGGGGACAAGCCCCGTGGTGCTTGGGGCTCAGCGCTGAGTCGCTTTACCGTGCGTGCCACCTCTGGAAGATGTGTTCCAGAACCACTGGAGCTGCGGAACCTCCTCAGGAAGTGGTTTTTCCCTTGGGGTGAGTCGTCCTGGTTCCCGCTCTGTTTGCAGACGCGAGCCTCCACGGTGGCCTCCTCCGGTGTTGGCCTGAGCCTGACACCCGCCTTGCCTTTCCATGCCAAGCGGAGGCGCCACCTTTAAGGGCCCCGAGTTGTGTGAGGAGAAGCAGGCTCGGGGAGTGAGGCAAAGAGGTGATCTCTGAGAGAGGACAGGGGACTCTGCCTTTTGACAGAGGTTCTTTAAAAGGGAACCTCCGCTCTACTGCTTTTGGTCTTTTTTTTTTTCCCTCTCTTTTGTGCTTAAGAAAATATTTTCCCTTAAAAGTACAGTTAGACTTGTGTATAAAAGTTCAGTGGAGACGACGTATTTGGACTCGGGGTGTCTTTTCTGTTTATGCCCTGATAAAATAACTGTCAGAAACTGATGGATTAAGCTTCGGGATTTGTGTTTCTTCTCCTGGTGAGAAGGTTGTTGAGAGAGCTGAGCGCAGGAAGTGGTGTTTCGAGATTTAGCTCCCTTTTCAAGGACCTCTCCCTTCTGTTTGTTTTAAAGTGGGTTTTCAGTTTTCCATTTGTATGATAAGGCCATTTCCTCTGGGTCATTTGTAGAATATTCAGAGACAGATTGAAATTGCTGAAAAACAAACAGGGCCTAGAGTCAAAACATGTTTGAAATGCAGTGAACTGAAATAGGTTGTCAGCCACTGAAAGCTTACATTTGTTTTACTGAACATTATTATTAAAAAAAAAAAAAAAGTTGAACTTAGGCTTGCACATAAAGTTTCCCCAAGTCTTTAGTTTTTTTTTTTTTAAAAGAGGCCAGGGCACGTTTATCGAATAATGATGTTGAGACTAAATATCCAGAAGTGCTTATGGAGAACATAGGAACTGAAGAAGGGAGGATCAGACCATTTCCTTTCCAGGACATCCATGTTCTCTCACTTGTTCAGAATGCAGACCTTTAGGTCCTTTTCACACCCAGTGTTTCTCAGTCATACCATGAAGTCTTAGCTCTACGTGACATCAGATCTAAAGCCCTAATATTACTTGCAAAAGATTGTTTTAGAAATGAAAGCCCTACTCAGGGCTGCAAGGCAATTCCAGGTGTGAGCTTTGTCAGATGGCATTACAGGATTAACTAGCTGGGCTGTATGATTCATCTGATACACGAGCCAAATTAAACCCATTCATAATTGTGCTCCTTATCAGAGAGATGGGAGAGCTGCGTCTAAACACGACAGGCCCGGAGAACAGTCCTCTCTCGTGTCTCTCCCAGAGTGGCTCTCCCAGCCCAGCAGCCGCCTGTCTGCCCGGGTGCAGCACAGTGTCTGCAGACGGAGCCAGTTGTGGATCCGATTAGGACAGAGAAGAGTCATCGCTGCTCTTAAGCAACGTGGAGGATTACTTGAAAACCTCAGAGCTTACCAGAGCCCTTTTAGTCTCATTTCATTTACTGTGTACATTTGTGGTCTTCTGCGAGTTAATAATAAGAGTCAGGAACAGCGACACTTTGATAAACCAACTAAGTGGTGTGACCTAAAAACCTTCACTGAACCCTAGTTACCTATGAAACGACACCCTTGGGACAGAGATGGAAGTCATAGTCAATTTCTTTTAGAGCCCATTCTGATTTTTATTGAAATTGCTCTATTCCTCTTGAGGTCTGTGTATGCATAGGTATGTTTATTTCACCTGGGTAATGTTTTAGGTAACATTTATGTAGAAACATTTGAGCAGTTTATTGAAATATGCTGTCATGGTGTTAAGATGTTCCGAGAAAACTTGTCTCCCACAGAGCAGCAGTGTCTCACTGGAGCGCTGGTTCCTGGTCCAGTGAGGGCCCAGGAACTCGCTCGTGGCTGATTCAAGAGCGCGTCACGATTTCTAGCTTCTGCTTTCTGGATCTTGGTTCTCGTGTGTTGCACGCTAGCCACTGGGCTTCTAAGATTGTATGCACTATCCGTGTCACTGCTGTCTGGGCCTCGTTTTTGGTTTCTGAGCATCTTTCTTCATTGCCGCCTGGTAGGTCTCTATTCTCTACCTTTCTCTCTTTCTGAATGTGTCCTTAAAAGCCTTAAGTCAGATCAAACCAAAAACTAAGAACTTGATTTGAAACTAAGAACTGGAGTTGACCCTTGAACAGTAATGGTTTTTTCCCACTGAGTATGTACTGCAGCCCGAGATGTCCTGCAGTTGGCTGAATCCATGAATGTGGAACCATAGCTACAGAGGGCTGACTATAAAGGTTATATGTGGATTTTTGACTGCTTAGAGGATTGGCACCCCTGACTTTCATGTTGTTCAAGGGTCAACTGTATATTAAAAAAGTCCCATCCACTTAAAGAGGAGTCTGATTATAGAATGAAAATACATATTCATTAAAGACAATTTGAAAAGCACAAAGAAGTAAATAATCTAGGAATGATCACCTAGACATCAGTTACTGTTGCCATTTTGGTATCTGCATGTTCAGCCTGTGCGCGTGTGTGAAGGAGAGAGCCTGCAGGCACAGACGTGGAATGCCTCAGGTTTATTTAAAGGAGCGCCTCCCGAAGGCTGGAGCATTCGCTGCTGGTGGCACATGGAGCAGTGTAGAAAATACGCGGATGAGCATGTTTCCGTAATGGTTCTAGATTCTAGTGTGTATTATAAAATGGCAACACATCAGACTTGTGATTTTATGGTACCAGTGCCTCTGGACGACCTTCAGAAGCTGGGGATCCTCAGCCCCTCTTCAGCAAAACACCTCATTCATTAGGTGATTTTATCGGGTCTTCGGTATCCAGCACATCAGCAAACTGGTCAGCTCTGCCTTCAAAATATGTTCGTAATTCACCTCTTCCCCACTCCAAAAGCCACCAGGAGTCATGTGACCCAGGTTACCATGCTTTATATCCTTTTAACCAGTGTTCCGGGTCAGTCTTCTGTCATTCTGATGGTTTCCCATCTCAGAGTCCTTACATGGCCGGAAAGCCCCTGCACAATCTGCCTTGCCTCTGTGCCCCCACCGCCAGTGATCTCGGCACCCCCACCCCCACCCATCGTGCCCCTCTGCTCTGTCTCGCTGGCCTCTGCCCATCTTCGAACACGCCGAGCCTGCTCCCGCCTCGAGCCCTTTGCCCCTGCTATTCTATCTCCCTGGATGCTCATCCCCAGGCACCCCACAGCCAGCCCCCAGCTTCAGGTCTTCAGAGGTGCCTTTTCAGCGTTTTGTTGTTGTTCAGTCATTCAGTCATGTCCTGCTCTTTGTGACCCAATGGACTTTGGCCACCTGATGCGAAGAACCGACTCATTTGAAAAGACCCTGATGCTGGCAAAGATTGAAGGTGGGAGGAGAAGGGGGTGACAGGGGATGAGATGGTTGGATGGCATCACCGACTCAATGGACATGCGTTTGAGTAAACTCCAGGAGTTGGTGATGGACAGGGAGACTTGGCGTGCTGCAGTCCATGGGGTCGCAGAGTCGGACATGACTCAGCGACTGGTGCCTGCCAGGCTTCCCTGTCCTTCACCATCTCCCAGAGCATGTTCAAACTCATGTCCATTGTGTTGGAGATACTGTCCAACTATCTCATCCTCTGTCGTCCCCTTCTCCTCCAGCCTTCAGTCTTTCCCAGCATAGGGTCTTTTCCAATGAGCTGGTTCTTCCCATCAGGTGGCCAACATATTGCAGTTTCTAGTGTTTACCTTCTTCAGAATTCTAACTTCTTCCCTCACAAAGCCACAGGTTCCTTTTGCCTGTTTTATTTTTCTCCCTAACCATGTCATTAATATGATTATCTCATTATTGTCTCCCTACTAAAATATAAGCTCTACCAGGCCAGGGATTTTTTTTAATTTTAGTCATTACTGAATCTATAGCACCGAGAATAGCTCCTAGGCATACAGTAGGCACTCAGTAAAAACTTGTTAAAAGAATAGCTGAAATCCTCTAGACCGAGGGATCGAACCCCCATTTCTTATGTCTCCTACATTGGTAGGTGGGTTCTTTACCACTAACACCATCTGCTGCTGCTGCTGCTGCTGCTAAGTCACTTCAGTCGTGTCCGACTCTGTGAGACCCCATAGACGGCAGCCCACCAGGCTCCCCCATCCCTGGGATTCTTCAGGCAAGAACACTGGAGTGGGTTGCCATTTCCTTCTCCAATGCAGGAAAGTGAAAAGTGAAAGTGAAGTCGCTCAGTCGTGTCCGACTCTTAGCGACCCCGTGGACTGCAGCCTACCAGGCTCCTCCGTCCATGGGATTTTCCAGGCAAGAGTACTGGAGTGGGGTGCCATTGCCTTCTCCAACACCACCTGGGAAGCCCTGAAATAAAGGTAACAGGCTGGTTTAATGAGCAATATTGAGTGAATCAGTACCTAGAGTACAGAGATATGCAAAAGTTGTGAAAGTGATGAATGAATAATGTTTGAGAAACACTGATTTAAATAGTGTTTGAGTCTGTTTAGTTTGTTTTATTATATATAGCACTGCAGTAAATATCCTTTAGTAACTTTCTTATATATATTTGTGATTATATCCTTACAATAAATAGTTAAAAGTTTATTTGCTGCTTCGTGGGATCTCCGTAATTTTGAGTTTCTGAAGCTAGAAGTCTTACCAGTTTACACCCCTCTCCAACCTGTGCATGCCTGTATTTCTTCCTAACCTTGCTGTGCACCATCTCAGTGCCTTTTTGTCTTTGCCAGTTTGATAGCTGAGAAAACTGAGTGCCTGAACTGCTTCATTGTGAACTTATATGTATGAGCATTTCCCCACATGTTTAATTTTGATCTTTTTATCCTTCGTTGTGACTTGCTTGCTCTTGTCTGCTTGGGCTCGCTCTAATTGCAGGGGATTGAAAACCTACATGCGCTGGTTTTCTTGAATGGATGTCATAGGCGCTCAAGTTCACGTCCAAGGACAGCAGGCCTCAGAGACAAGAACGGGAGGGTCTGCTTCCTGGCATGTCTGCTCTCCCGCTTTTCCTTGCCTGCTGGGTTTCCCTCTTCTCGAGGCCTCTTCCCTTCCGTGACCATGTGTCCCACCTGGCTCTGGTTTGCTGTGTCCCTCAGTTGAGATGCCCACCATCCTCCAGGTGCCATGGGCCCCTGAGGCCCTGGTTTCCAGGAGTGAGCAGGCGGTTGGCTCTGTTTCACTGGGTGGTCACTTCTGGTCCATCCAGCTGAGATTAGGATGGGAGGTTGAAGCCCTTGGGGCCTGCTCTGTCCAGGGGACAGGGACGAAGCAGCTTTTCTAGGAAGGATGTAGTGACTTGAATGTTCAGTAACATGTCTTTTGACCATTTCTTCATATGATGTGTTCATCTTTCTCTAAAGGGTACACAGAAGTCCATTACATATGAAGACTAGTTTTGTCTTTTGTCTCATGGGTGTTTTTCTCTCCAGTTACCATTTTAATTTTGTTTGATATTTTTGCTATATAATTAAACCAGTCATTTATTTTTTTTTTTTAATTTTATTTTATTTTTTAAACTTTAAATAATTGTATTAAATTTTTTGCTCCTGTAAAGTTTAGAAATATCTTCTCTATGGGGAAGCTATATTTTCAGCTATACTTCCTTCTAGTTCTCTTTGGTTTTATTTTTTTTATGTGCCCCTTGAATAACATTAAATTTTAAGGGAATTTGAGAGAGAAATGGCATCTTTGCCTAATTCATTCTAGGAAGATAGTGTTTATTTAGTATTAACTTCTTTCAGCAACAGTTTTATAGTTTGCTTTATTCTGGTTCTGAAAATTTCTTAAGTTTATGCCTAGATACTTTGTAAGTTTTATTCTTATTTTGAGTAGAATTTTTCTCAACATGCTTTCTAACTTGTCCTTCATAGTTTGTTAAAGCTGTTGTTTTTATATTTTGGTTACTGACCACTTTGCCAGTTCTAATAACTTTTTTACTGAATACTTTTGAGCCTTGTATGTAGACAGTTAGAACATCTGCAAGGAATTATTTTTGCTTTGTTCTGTCTCTTTATTTTTTTCTCATTTTATTGTGGTGGATCTTTTAGAAAGAGGAAGATGGTAATTATAATGGAATGCAGGGTCTGTCTCATACTGTTGTGATTTTTAGGAATAATTGTTCTGATTAGAATATTTGGGAACATAGAGGTAAATGCAACTAGTGGAAAACTGGTCTTTACCCAAAATGTTATCTCTACTGGGTCTTGGAGCCTGTATGTTTCACTTGTCCCTTTCTGACCAAACCATTGCCTCCAGAAAGTTCCTGTTAAAATGCCCATGTGATCCCTCCCATTAACACATTAAACTTGCTAATATAGCATATCATCGACCTGGTTCTCTCATTTTCTGGTAATTGATACATACTAGTCATACTCTTGCCTGGAAAATCCCGTGGACGGAGGAGCCTGGTGGGCTGCAGTCCGACTCAGCGACTTCACTTTCACTTTTCACTTTCATGCATTGGAGAAGGAAATGGCAACCCACTCCAGCATTCTTGCCTGGAGAATCTCAGGGACGGAGGAGCCTGGTGGGCTGCCGTCTATGGGGTCGCACAGAGTCGGACACGACTGAAGCGACTTAGCAGCAGCAGCAGCAGTCTACTATTATGGAAAGCGAGAACTAGACCTTAAGCAGATGGGATAGGAAGTGTTTAGGTGATGCTGGCAGCATGAGCCTTTGTGGTTAGCAGTTGCTTGGTTGTAGCTTCATCTTTTTTTGCTCTGTGTTCTGTGCCCCTCCCTCTTCTACCCCATAAACTCAGCTTCGTTTGTTTTCTTCGATGTGTTTTATTCTGTTACTTTGGGCTTTCTTGTTCTTACCCCCCACACTTGGAATCCGTGTCCTCAGGGTCAACTTAAGTGTCACTTTCTACAGGAGGCTGATTTCCTTAGAGCAGCTTATGGTCCTGCCATGTGCTCTGGATGTACCCTGTATTTTCTTTAAAATGACATTATTATAATTGCTTTTAAAAGTAATCTCTCAAAAATTGTTACAGCTATTCAACTATAACCTCAAATTGCAGTGCTAGAGAGCGTGTCTCCCTTACTGATCATTGTGTCTGACACCTAAGTAATCGCTCAATAAATGCTTCTGAAATTAATGATGGACGGGGGAATGGAGGACAGTGAACTGCCTTGATGAGCGAAAGTGGTAGCAGGAGGGAGTCAGACGAGCTGGAAGGGAAGGTGCACGGTATATGCCTGTGCCAGAAACGCTTAGTTTAATCTGGATCTGAACTTGTATAGAACTGAAAGGAAGGCCTGCCTTCTGTTACTGAACTTGAACGGAGTTTTGAGGGATTGGAAAGGCAGTTTCATACATGGGTGAACCCTGTGTGCCCTTGGACACAGAGAAAAATACAGCCCTATACTTTATGCTTGTACCCTTTAATTTCTTTGCTTTCAGGGTTGAAGTAGTAGAGCCACTAGGAAATTTTTACAACATCTAAACTGGCATACTGGCTCATAAAGTTTACAACTCCACCTACAATAAAGACCATGTTTAAAAAGCTAGAGTGAAAAAAGGCAGTAGGAGGAAGAAACAGGAGTCTGTACCAAAAAAATAGGACTGGGTGCTTTTCCACTGGCAAAAGAAAGTTTGCTTTTGTGAGCCTGGATAGTACCAGTGTATAAGAATATTCCCATTAGTAAATAATTATCATACAGTTCCATTGTTTCTCAAGTTAGAGTACACTTGCATTCCTGTACTTCTATTTTTATATTATCATTCTGTTATAAATTATGAACTGTGAACTCAGAGCTGAATGGAAATAGAAGACCAAATATATTTTTATTACTATTTTATCTCATTTATTCATACTATGTATTTCTG
The DNA here is from genome assembly GCF_029407905.1 of Bubalus kerabau. Lineage (NCBI taxonomy): Eukaryota > Metazoa > Chordata > Mammalia > Artiodactyla > Bovidae > Bubalus > Bubalus kerabau. Next base: position 6,944,420 of record NC_073625.1, on the reverse strand, counting down.
AGGAAAACTGCTCCTTGACGTATGTTAAAATGAGGGTTGAAATTTGGGTGTTAATTCTTGGGGTATTAAAAACACACCTGTGGCAGTTGAGCTGATTTTACATGAGATTACTACATGACTAGTAAGGTCGAGGTGCTAATTTTGGCAGACTGGGTTGTGCTGACACTCTGTTTAAGTTTAGAGCAGTCTGGCCGTTTTTCATCCCCTTGAAGTCTTCCTCTGCCTCCCCGCCCAAGTACTCACACTCCTGCCATTTTCCTTGCTCCCTGAAAGGTGACGCTGGCCTCACGCGTTGAACAAACCCTGGCTCTTGCCCCTCTGCCGGGGAGCCTTTCCGTCATCACCCCCTGTGCAGCTCGCTGCGCCCCCTCTGCCGGGAGCCTTTCCGTCATCACTGCCCGCCTGGCGTGCCTCCTTTCGCTTTAGGGCTGTGCGGGATGTAACCTACTACCTGCTGGAGCGCTGAGTGCTCTGTGATTTGTCTCGTTTGTAGTTGCCTCCACAGAGTTTGTCTGCACTAACCTAGACGTTAAAACCCTTGGTCTTGGGAGCTGTGTTTTGCTCCTTATTCTCTTTATATACCTTTCACCTACGGTGATGTCTGGGTGCTCAGTAACTGATTTCAGGGAGGGAACTTTGTAGGTGGTTAGGCATCTTTGTGCTCTCAAGCCTCTGCTCTTTATTTATTTGTTTAATTGACCTATGGTTGGTTGACAGTGTTGTGTTAGCTTCTGGTGTACAGCAAAGTGATTCCATTTTACATATATACATTTGTATTCTTTCTCAGGTTATTTTCCATTATAGGTTATTACAAGATGCTGAATGTAGTTCCCTGTGCTATGCACCAGCCCTTACTGTTTATTTTATACATAGTAGTGTATATCTGCTAGCCCCAAACTCCTAATTTATCTCTCCCACCTTTCCCTTTGGTTCTCTAGGTCTGTGAGTCTATTTCTGTTCTGTTAAATAAGTTCATTTGTATCAGTTTTTAGATTCCACATATAACTGATAAGATGACATATGTCTTTTTCTGACTGACTTCACTTAGTATAATTAACCTCTAGGTCCATCCATGTGGCTGCAAATGGCATTAGTTCATTCTTTTTATGGCTGGATAATGTTCCACTGTATACATGCGCCACGTCTTCTTTATCCATTCTTCTCTTGATGCACATTTAGGTGCTTCCGTGTCTTGGTTGTTGTGAATAGAGCTGCTATGAACATCGGGTTGCATGTACGTTTTTGGATTATAGTTTTCTCTAAAAATGTGCCCCAGGAGAAAGATTGCTGAATCATATGGTAACTCAGTTTTTGATTTTTTTTTTTTTTTTTAAGGAATGTCTTTACTGTTCTCTGTAGTGGCTGTACCAGTTTGCATTCCCACCAACAGTGTTGGAGGCTTGCTATTTCTCCACATCCTCTATACCATTTGATATTTGTAGCCTTTTTGATGATGGCCAGTCTGACTGGTGTGAGGTGATACTTCATTGTAGTTTTGATTTGCATTTCTCTAGTAATTAGCAATGTTGACCATCTTTTAATGTGCCTGTTGGCCATCTGTATCTCTTCTTTGGAGAAATGTCTATTTAGGTCTTCTGCCCATTTTTTTGATTGGGTTGCTTTTTTGATATTGAGCTGTTGTGATATGTTTCTATATTTTGGAGATTAATCCCTTGTTGGTTACATAATTTGCAAATATTTTCTCCATCATGTAGATTCTTTTCAATTTGTTGATGCTTTCCTTTGCTGTGCAAAAGCTTGTAGGTCTGATTAGGTGCTGTTTATTTTTGTTTTTATTTCTTTCTGTTGGGAGACTAACCTAAGAGAACATTGGTATGATTTATGTCAGAGAATGTTTTGCCTATGTCCTCCTCTGGGCATTTTATGGTGTCATGTCTCATATTAAGTCTTTGAGCCATTTTAAGTTTATTTTTATGGTGCGTGGTATGAGGGAGTGTTCTGATTTCATTGATTTACATGAGTTGTCCAGCCTCTGCAGCACCACTTGCTGAAGAGACTTAACTTTTCTGTATTGAATATTCTTGCCTCCTTTGTTGAAGATTAACTGATCATGGGTAAGTGCATTCATTTCTGTACCGTCTTTACTGTTCCATTGATCCACTGTCGGTGCCAGTTGTTGTTGTTATTTAGTCCCTAAGGTGTATCTGACTCTTTTGTGACCCCGTGGGCTATGGCCTGACAAGCTCCTTCTGTCCATGGGATTTCCCAGGCAAGAGTACTGGAGCAGGTTGCCATTTCCTTCTGCAGGGGATCTTCCTGACCCAGGGATCGAACCCATGTTCCCTGTGATGGCAGGCAGGTTCTTTACCACTGAGCCACCAGGGAGGCCCAGTACCACAGTGCTTTGGGTACTGTAGCTCAGTAGTTCTGTAGTACTGTCATAAGTACTGTCTTAAGTACTTCTTCCCTTCCAATTTGGATACTTCTGTTTCTTTTTCCTGTCTGATTGCTGTGGCTAGGACTTCTAATACTATGCTGAAAGAAAGCAGGTAGAGTAAGCATCCTTGTTTTCTTCCATATTTTAGCCCTCCCATATTTTAGACACTTAATGCCTCCAGTGTTGTTCTTTTTGCTCAGGATTGCTTGGGAAATTCTGGGACTTTTATGGTCCCATATAAATTTTAGGATTTCTTGTTCCAGTTCTGTGGAAAATATCATGGGTAATTTGATAGGGATCATATTAAGTGTATAGATTGCTTTCGGTTGTGTGGCCATTTTAACAATATTCTTCCAATCCAAGAGCATGGGTTATCTTTCTGTTTCTTTGAATAATTGTTAATTTCTCTTATTAATATTTTATAGTTCTCAGTATATAAGTGTTTCACCTCCTTGGTGAGGTTTACTCCTAAGTACTTTATTTTTCTGATGGAATTTTGAAGTGGATTGTTTTACTTTCTCCTTCTGACATTTCAGTGTTAGTGTTAGAAATACAATAGATTTCTGTATGTTATTCTTATATCCTGCTACCTTACTGAATTTTTAAAATCAGTTTTAATAGTTTTTGTGGAGTTTTTAGTGGAGTCTTTAGGGTTTTCTATATGCAGTATCATATCATGGCTGCCAAGGCAGGAAAAGCAAGAGACACAGGTTCAACCCCAGGATCAGGAAGATCCCTTGGAGTAGGACATGGCAACCCACTCCAGTATTCTTGCCTGGAAAATTCCACGGACAGAAGAGCCTGGCAGGCTAAAGTCCATGGGTTGCAAAGATTTGGACATGACTGAGCATACACAAACTGTGTTGTCATCTGCATATAATGACAATTTTACTTCTTCCCTTCCAATTTGGATACTTCTGTCTCTTTTTCTTATCTGATTGCTGTGGCTAGGACTTCTAATACTATGTTGAAAGAAAGTGGGTAGAGTAGGCATCCTTATTTTCTTCCATATTTTGGTGGGAAGCTTTTCAGCATTGAGTATTGTGTTGGTTATGGGTTTATCATAAATAGCTTTTTATAATGCTGAGATATATACCCACTTTGGTAGGGGTTTTTATCATGAATGCATGTTGAATTTTATCAAGTGCTTTTTCAGCATCTATTGAGATGATCATGTGATTTTTATCTTTTTTTGTTGATGTGATTGATGCAATGTATCACACTGAGTGATTTGTATGTGCTGAACCATCCTTGGGACCCTAGAATGACTCCAACTTGACCATGGTGGATGTTTTTTTAATGTATTGTCAGATTCAGTTCGATACTTTTGCATACTCATATGGACAGAGAGTGACTCTTGGTCCTGGTTTGTTGCAAGTCTTGGTTAAAGAGGTGGTGTTGGACTCCGGTAGCCAAGGGCACAGTGTGTGTTAACTGGTGCTGGGACCTGGCGTTGGTTCGTTTCTCTCAGGCGTCCGTATTCACAGTCAGGTATGTGGTGAACAAAACCTTCTGGTTCTCCTTTTTTTGTGAACTGCTGCCTTCAAACACCACAGCTTTCTTTGGCACGTTTATCATGGATAATGAAGTGTGTGCTTTTAGGCATTGGTACTTGGACCCTAGATTTATTCTGGGGAACTTTTTTCCTATTTTATTTAGTTAAGGATTCTGGAAAAGAGAAACCCCTGAAATCTTTTAAAAAATTTCCTAGTAAATGCTGTTTTTGAGTGCCTGATTTTTAAGGCAGGTATTATGATCTTCATTATTTGCAGATGTGGAAACAGAGGCTGACAGAGGTGAACGCCTTGCTGGGGCTGAGACCTGAGTCTAGGTCTTTTTGAGTTTCCAGACCCATAATTTTTTTCCTTAATGGTTTCAGTTTTATTCAAGGTTTATATTGGTACAATGGATTGTTTACTGTGGAAAGTACTTTAGGACTGAAGACAGGTCTTGGTTCAATTCCAGTTTTATATATAAGTATGTTTGTGTCTTTGGGAAAGTCATTTAGTCTCTCTCAGCCTCACTTTTTTTTTTTTTCCCTCTATAAAATTGATATGTAGTGCTTTCCCAGCCTTATTCTCAGTTATTAGGAGACATTTTGAACACGGCTATGTGTAGTATAAAGCACCATCTGTAATTGTTAAAGGAGAGGGCAGGCATCCTCATTTGTGATAATGCGCTTTCCCCAAACTTTGGCGTGTGCTTAGTGGTATCAGTAGGAATTACTTCCGCAGGTCTTTTGGTGGCTATGAAGTGACTAGCACGTGACAGCACTGTGAGGAGGTGCAGAAACGTCTTCTCTTGGGGGACTCGGGGCTGGGGCATTGCCGCAAATTGCAGGGTTTAGGAATGCCCACGGTGGCAGGACCAAAAAGCCAGGCTGACCTCCAGCAGGGCAGGACCTTTAACACCTCTGGTGGGTAAAGGGGAGGGGAGAAGTCACACCTTTGCTGTTATTGCTACCTGACTGGTGTTTTCTTTTTTTAAATGTTGGGGTAAAGATCTTTTGAGAGGACTGGCGAGACTGACTCAAAGTATATTTAGGTTTTATTTTATCAGCCCTAGTTTTAAGAATAGGAATTCAAAATGTGAAAGTAAAACTGCCCAGGTGATTTGGCTACAGTCGAAAGACAAATTTTAAAATGAATTTTAAGAGTGGTGCCAAAGGGCATTCTCTTTTCTGCAGACGCCAATGGAAGGAGTGTATCATCCGAATGGGTGCTCCAGACTGGTAGGTAGGTTGGTTGGTTTTTCCTTTTAGGCTTCTTGGGAGCTTTTTCTGGCTCTTGGCTTAGTCTTTCTTTTCTTTGTCCTTGTCCTCCTCCCTGCCCTCCTTTCACCTTCCCTTCCTCTTTCCTGCCTCTTGTGTGTGTGTTTTTTTTTTTTACTACTTTATAAAACCAGAGTAATATTACTTATCATATCCATCAGAAATAAAACTAAAGAATAAAGTGAAATAAAACTTCATAGAGCTGAGTGACTGGGTTGAATGATCATCTTTGAGTGAGTGTATTTGCTGAGATAGGAGCCAAGAGATGCCAGGACTCAGGAGAAGGGTGGGTGACCACACGTTCTTGTTCTGTAAACTTTAAAATATCTGAACTTGGTCTTCTGACATGTGTTTTTTTTATTTTAGAAAAAAGACAAGATCTTTACAGAGTCAATATACTAGGGAGGACTGTATATATTATATTTCTCCGGTGAATTTCATTCTGAAATGGCTGTATTCTCTGAAAGTCGCAAAATGTAAGTGCCTGCTGCTTCTGGGTTCGTCTCTGATGTGCAGCTTCTTGCAGCACAGCATTGGGAATTGCTGCGTGCATCACACCTGCGCCTCATGGTCTTGGGTGAGGGAGCAGAGGGACTTGCTGGGGGATGTTGGCCCAGGCCATCACGGCTGGGTCATTCCCTCTCTCCAGTTGACAAGCTGAATTTGAGGACGTTTCTGCCTTTTCTCCTACACTGTGGCATGGGCTGTTGCTCTTAAGAGCCTGTACGTCCAATTTGGGTTGGTGAGAAAGTGCAGTAGGAACATACTCTGGGGGACTCTGGGGGATGGGCTATGGCGCTTGTCCCCTCCTCTCAATGGTGCCCTTGGAGGAACTGGGCTGGATTAGACAGGTGCTGTCTGGGCTCTGCATGGTGCTTCTTTTGAAAGGAGGTGTATATATGACCAGATCATCTCCTTCTGTTTGCTTTTCTTCTTTGAAGTCTAATCCTCACTCAGTCTGGGCCACCTGGTGGATTCGGGCCACCTGGTGGATTCAGGCCACCGAAGACCATCTCGTGGCCCCTCCTGAACCGAAGCTTCTCTGGTACAAAAGCGTCTTAATTTGTAAATTTAATAGCTTTGTGGAAGTTTGAATGCATGTTTCACAGAGTGTGTGTCCCATATAGGATAGAAAGTAAAAGTTTTATTGTAAACAAAACAACAAAAGTGATTCTAATAAGATTAAACAAAGTAAAACTCCTTCTGAAGAACTAAGTCTTTAGTATTCAGAGTAACTCATCTGCATTGTGAATCTACAGAGGGTGGGTTTAGAAGTTTAGAATGCTCAGCTTATTTGCCATTCTTATTTCTATAGTATGAAGTGTCTGTCCTTGAGAAGAATTTTCTTTTCCTGCTATCCCTTCCTTGAAACAAACATTTGAAGTAATGGAATAGATTATGGTTCAATAAAATATTTGAAGCAATGGGTATGGAGGTTCATAAGCCATATGGAGTTATAGCTTTATTGGTATGTATGTGTAGCAGAGGTATTTGTTTGTCTATATGTGTGTAGAAGTCTAAATTTTTTTATTGCTGCTGCTGCTACTGCTAAGTCACTTCAGTCGTGTCCAACTCTGTGTGACCCCATAGATGTCAGCTCACCAGGCTCCCCCGTCCCTGTTAAAGCAGCGTAAATATTTAATATCTAGAGCAATGTTTGAATTACCTGGGGAAATAGTCTTCATTTCCACGGAAACTGGTCAATGAGTGAGAGAAATTATTAACATTCAGTTATTTTAAAATTGAATTATAATTGATTTACAGTGTGCTAGTTTCTGGTGTACAGCAGAGTGATTCAGTTATATTCAGTTATTTATCTTTTCAGATTATTTTCTGTTATAGGTTATTACAAGGTATTGAATACAGTTCCCTTTGCTATACAGGAGCAGTGTGCGTCTGTTTTTTGGGGGGCCTTTATTTATTTATTTTTATTTTATTTTTTTAAATATAAATTTATTTATTTTAATTGGAGGCTAATTACTTTACAATATTGTATTGGTTTTGCCATACATCAACATGTATCTGCCTTGGGTGTACACATGTTCCCCATCCTGAACCCCCCTCCCACCTCCCTCCCCATACCATCGCCCTGGGTCATCCCAGTGCACCAGCCCCAAGCATCCTGTATCCTGCATCGAACCTGAATGAATTCGATGCCTTTACTTTCGGCTGTGCTGGGTCTTCGTTGCGGCGTGGGCTTTCTCTAGTTGTGGGGGCTTCCCTTCGTTGGCGTTGAGCAGGCTTCTCATAGTGGTGGCTTCTCCTCTTGCCGAGTATGCGCCGTAGGCATTGGCGCTCAGTAGCTGTGACTCACAGGCTTGGCTGCTTCGTAGCATGTGGGATCTTCCTGGACCAGGAATCTAACCCATGTCCCCTGCATTGGCAGGCGGATTCTTAAACACTGGACCACCAGGGAAGTCCTACTATGAATCTTTTAATCCCAAACTCCTAAATTATCTCTCCTCCTCTTTCCCCTTTGGTAACTGTAGGTATGTCTTCTGCATCTGTGAGTCTATTTCTGCTTTGTAATTAGGTTCATTTATATCACTTTTTTAGATTCCACATCTAAGTGATATCTTGTGGTGTTTGTCTTTCTCTGACTTACTTCACTTCATATGATCATCTCTAGGTCCATCCATGTTGCTGCAGATGGCTTTATTTCAATCTTTTTTATGGCTGAATGATATTCCGTTGTGTGTACACACACACGCGCACATCATACCTTCTTTATCCACTCCTCTGTCAGTGCACCCTTAGGTTGCTTCCATATCTTGGCTGTTGTGAGTAGTGCTGCCATGGACACTGAGGTGCATGTATCTTTTCAAATTAGAGTTTTCATCTGCATATATATGCCTAGGACTGGGATTGCTGGATCATATGATAACTCAATTGTTAATTTTTTAAGGAACCCCCATACCGTTCTCCATAGTGGCTGCAACCAATTTGCATTCGTGCTAACGATGTAGGGGATTTCCCTTTTCTCCACACCCTCTCCAGCATTTATTAGTAGATGCTTTGATGATGGCCATTCTTATCGATGAGAGATGATACTTCACTCTAGTTTTTATTTGCGTTTCTCTGATAATTAGCAATATTTAGTATCTTTTCCGGAGAAGGCAATGGCACCCCACTCCAGTACTCTTGCCTGGAAAATCCCATGAATGGAGGAGCCTGGAAGGCTGCAGTCCATGGGGTCGCTGAGGGTCGGACTTGACTGAGCGACTTCACTTTCACTTTTCACTTTCCTGCATTGGAGAAGGAAATGGCAACCCACTCCAGTGTTCTTGCCTGGAGAATCCCAGGGATGGGGGAGTCTGGTGGGCTGCCGTCTATGGGGTCGCACAGAGTCAGACACGACTGAAGTAACTTAGCAGCAGCAGTATCTTTTCATGTGCCTGTTGGCCATCTGTATGTCTTTGGAGAAATGTTTGCTTAAATCATCTGCCAGAGTTTAGATTGAATTAGTTGCTTTTTTTGTTTTCTTTTTGATATTGAGCTGTTTGTCTGTTTTGAAAATTAAGCCTTATTGGTCACAACATTTGCAAATATTTATTCCCGTTCAGTAGGTTGTTTTTACATTTTGTTTTTGGTTTTCTTTGCTGTGCAGAAGCTTATAAATCTGCTTATAAATTAGGCTCTATTTGTTTATTTTTGCTTTTATTTATTTTGTGTTGAAAGACTGACCTAAGAAAGCATTGGCATGATTTTTGTCAGGGAATGTTCTCTTCCAGGAGTTTTATGGTCATGTCTTAGGCTTTAGACCATTTTGAGTTAAGGTTTGTGTATGGCGTGAGGGAGTGTTCTAACTTAATTGATTTACATGCAGCCCTCCAGATTAACATTCAGTTTTGTTAATGAAAAATCAAGAGTTTTTGTTGATTCTGTTAGTTATTGAGTATAAATACTGGTCTTAAATTCACATAGCTCTCTTTAGTTTGTTATTTTTCTCATAAGGAATATTTACCTTTAATCTTTAAGTTTAGCATTTGGAACTTGGCATGATTATGTTTTCTTGAAATTGGAGAAGCGAAATTTATTTATTTATTAATTGAAGGATAATTGCTTTACAGAATTTTGTTGTTTTCTGTCAAACCTCAACATGAATCAGCCATAGTTGTACGTATGTCCGCTCCCTCTTGAACCTCCCTCCCGTCTCCCTCCCCATCCCACCCCTCTAGGTTGATACAGAGCCCTGTTTGAGTTCCCTGAGTCATACAGCAAATCCCCATTGGCTGTCTATTTTGCATATGGTAATGTAAGTTTCCATGTTACTCTCCACACATATCACCCTCTCCTCCTCTCTCCCCGTGTCCATAAGGCTGTTCTCTATGTCTGTTTGGAGAAGTGAAATTTTAATACTAATTATCTTAAATGTTTTCTTGGTGCATTGGGATTTAGCAAAGTTTTAAAAATATTAGGTAAACTTAAAAGTTGTATTATAAAAGGCATTGGTTAGAGAGTGTGTCAGTGATCTTTTGAATGGTGATGTTTGAGGAGTTGGCCATAAACTTCTAGAATTGAATGTAAAAACCAGGATTAAAAAAAACAAAAACAAAACTCTAGTCTTGTCCAAAACAGAGGAAATTGAAAGCAAACAATCATGTGCCACCCTTATTTTGCTACCAGCCATGTGGTGGGCGTGCTGGCAGGAGAGAGACCTGGGGGCAGATGTGTGGTTTTGAGCACGCGGGGGAGGTGCCGCCAAGCCCGCACTGATGGGACAGTGGGGACGGGTGTTTGTAAGGATTTGAAGAGAGGGCAGAAAGCGTTATCAGAGATGGTGAAACCTGGACAGTATCTAACCACAGAAAGTATCTGTGAAGCGTCCTGTGCTTCACAAGATGGAAGAGTTAGAAGAGAAGAGAACAAGAGGGGAGCAGAGCCCACGCGGTTCTCTGGCTGGAAAATGGTACTCAGAACTTGATGTGCATGTGATCACGCTAACTTCATGCTTACAAGTACACTTTTAAGCACTTGTAATGTTTAGTTTAAGGGTAGAATACTTATGTTAATGAGCTAATTTTTACTTGTTTACCCCTAATGATTGCTGTGCTGTGCATAGTCGCTTAGTCGTGTCTGACTCTTTGTGACCCCATGGACTGCAGCACGCCAGGCTTTCCTGTCCTTCTCTATCTCCTGGCGTTAGCTTGAACTCATGTCCATTGAGTTGGTGATGCCATCCAACCTTTTGTTGCCGAGCTCTGGTGCCCAGTGAATATATACTAATACTAATTCTACTCAGCAAAAATGTGGACAGAAAAGAAATTTTTGCAAAAAAATTATTCATTGCATTCTAAAATGTATGAAACATCCATTAAATGTAAATATTAATAATTAGAAGATATTTTGAGATCTGATGGAAGGTAATTCAGTGGTTCTTATTTTTTAAATTGAAATTGAGTATTTTTAATCCCCTTGGGGTAGGAAGGTCCAGAATATGGTACTTTAAAGCCATTATTGTTTAGTCATAACTTTCTCTCAATAATATAACCATAGTGATAAAAAACTGATTATTTCAAGTATCAGTCACATATGAAAAGAATCTTAAGAAACCAGAAAATTTTAGATAATTAGGATTTAACCAATAATAAGGCATACATTGAGTTTCTAAATGTCTGTTTGGGAATTTATTGTTCTTGAATGACTTTTTTTAAATGATAGATTAAACTGGGAAGCTCTAATGAGCAGTGTTGTTATAAGCGTTACAGCAAAACAACCATTGTCAGTCGTTTTCTTATATAGGAATTGTATGTGACCATTATTTGTTTGTATAATCCTCTCTTGTTGTTCGATAAGGATTTCAGAGAGAAGAAGAGGAGCTAGCCTAGGCATTTTTTTACTTTAAAAACCTGTGATAAACCATAATGAAAAAGAATATGAAAAAGAATGTATATGTGTACACACATGTGTGTGTATATATATGTGTATGTATATATGTGTGTGTATATGTGTGTATGTATATATGTGTGTGTATATGTGTGTGTATATATGTGTGTATATATATGTATATGTGTGTGTATATATGTATATATGTATGTATATATATATATATATGTGTGTGTGTATATGTGTGTAATTGAACCAGTTTGCTGTATAGTAGGAATTAACACAACATTATAAATCAACTATACTTCAATAAAATAAATTCTAAAATTTTGGTGTTTCTTTCTATAACTTTTCTTTGGGAGTTAAATTTGATCTCATTCTGTGCTACAGTGAGTATTCTGCCTGAGGGTGTTAAGCTGTCTTGATAATAGTTGTATTGAATTAGGCAGCGAGAGGCAGTTGGACCTCTTGCATTCCTTTTTTCTTGAGTTGTGAGGTCAAGTAGCACCTCCTTTCTTCCTTCTTTTTTGGAGGAGGGAGGTTTCCAGTGAATCTTTGATTAATTGATTGACTGGCTTATTTATTTATGAATAATAAATAAAATCTTCCTTTAAATAAAATATTTTAAAATTAGATAATTTGAATTGGAAGAGACAGGAAGGGATGCGATATCTTGGCTTGGATAACAAGTGTTTTTTTGTGTTGTCTAAATTCAGAGTGTTTTGTTTCCTGCAGAGTATGTAGTATATTTTAATCACATTATTAAATGATATAATCAACTTCAGACCATCTGCTTATTAATTTACAAGGAAATGAAATGTAATTGCCCCTTTATTTTCTTTTGTCAGGGTGGAGAATGCTATGATGTCATTAGAAATTTTAATGCCATATTGAGGCCGTGAAGTAACATAGCCAAAAGCTGTTTTTTATGAACCTTGTAAACTTAGAATTCCAATTACATTTCAACAGTATTCCAGGAAAACAAGTTAGTCTCTCTGCAAGTCATTTAGTCTTCCTTTCCTGTCCCCTTGGATTGAGATTCATTGATCTCACTTGTACAAAGAATCTCCTGTGCAAATAGTGAATGTGTAAATGCTTTTGTATTTTTTCTCTAGCTTAGTCATCAAGTTCAACATCTAGAGATAGTTGCTTTACAAATGATTCATCTCAAATTTTTATAATGTGGTTGTATTAAAGTTGACTTGATAATATTACACAGATACTTCATGCTCAGTTAAGAGCTAGCTCGCCCAGAAAAGCTGCAGTTTAATATAGAAAGGCAAAAGGAAACAAAGAACCCCCCAAAAGCAAAATGTGGAAACCTGTATCTTCTGGACCATGCCCCTAGAGGAGTCTGAATCTGTGGAAGGATGAGGAGTCCAATTATTTACTGAAATTCGTGTTGCTAAGGCAAATTCACGCTCTCAGTGAGTTAGGGTCAGACTCTGTAAACCGCCTTGCACACTGGTGCCCTCTTCTGGAATACTGAACGCAGGACTGAGTCAAGGGAACCAGGTACATTCTGAGGAGGCACAATCTCTCAGTGACACTAGAATTCTTCATTGGTAAAGATTTAATTTTGGCCTTTGTGCTGAAGAGAGAAATAGTATTAAGGAGTTTTGGTTATTAGGTTCTGTTTATGGTTCTCTTATAAAGGCCCCTAAATCATTTATATTAGTAGGTAAGAGGTAGTTCCATCTAGAACTTCCCTGGTGGCTCAGACGGTAAAGCGTCTGTCTATAATGTGGGAGACCTGGGTTCAATCCGTGGGTCGGGAAGATTCCCTGGAGAAAGAAATGGCAACCTACTCCAGTACTCTTGCCTAGAAAATCCCATGGATGGAGGAGCTTGGTGCAGGCTACTGTTATATTCTATATAAATGTCAAAAATGAGTTCATTTGAAGCAAGTTTCTTTAGAAAAATCAAGTATTCATTTCTACTGAGAGCCAACATTTATGTATGATTACAAATAGCACTTTACATTTAATAAAATACTGTCAAATGTAATTATCTCATGTAATAATCTTAATGATGTGTGTGTGTGGGGTGTTGTAGTGATGAAAATGGGTCTGATGACGGCAGCTGACATTTATTATTTACTGTGTACTAGACCCTGCACTGACCATTTACACAAATCTTCTCATTTAGTCTTCATAACCGCTCATTCTCTTCACTGTGCAGGTGAACAAATTTGAGTCTTATGGAGAATAATAGATTTGACCCAGACTGGCGATTGATGGAACCTGTGTTTGAACCACTCCAGTATTCTTGCCTGGAGAATCCCATGGACAGAAAAGCCTGGTGGGCTACTGTACATAGGGTCCCAGAGAGTTAGACGTGACAGAAGCGACTTAGCACAGCACACACACAGCACAGTCTGGTGGGAGCTTTGCAACAGATACTCACTTTTAACATCTTCTAAATATAGTTGTTCCCTACTGGCAAACTGAGAGCTTACATGGAGAATCTCATTAATAAATTAATGGAACCTCCTAATTCTTTCACTGCAGTGGCATTGTATTCAGATGAATACTCTGCTAGACCTTTTTTTTTTTTTTTTTTACTGTTGGCACATAGCAAGGTTCCTTGGTCAAATGGGTGGCTGCTGTGCCTGTGCTGAGTTCCCATAGGTAGCGCTGCCTGGATATGCTGTGGGCACATTATACTTACCACATCTCTGAAGCAAACTCAGGATCTGTTCTCCTCTGTCTCCTGTTTTTCTCCATACGCTTACGCACTCTCTGCTTGCCCTCTCCCTTTCTAACTCCCCCTCCCTTCTTATCCTTCCCACCACTCCCTTCCCTGCTTCTCCCTCTCCTTCCCCTCTCTCCTCCCTCTCCCCCTAGTATACATTCCTCCTTATTCCTGAGGGAAGAAGCCCTTCCTGAGGGAAGAAGGGTGCTAAGGCCTGTCTCAGGCCCACAGTTTGCCTGAGACAACCTCTGGGAAGCACTACTTCCAGGCTCAGCCAGAATTAGATGCTAGTAGGAAATAGTACCGTTGGAGATGCTGTAGCTGTTCTGAACAACCTTACTGACATTTCCCTTGAGATTAGGTTAGGTTTAGAAAGCTCCTAAAGCTCAGCAATGAATTCAGTAAAATTTCAGAATACAGAATAAATAGATAGAAATCTCTTGCATTTCTATACATTAACAATGAATGATCAGAAAGATAAATTAAGGAAATAATCTCATTTGCTTTCACATCAAAACAAATAAAATACCTAGGGCTAAATCTACCTAAGGAGGTAAAACTCAACGTTCAAAAAAACTAAGATCATGGCATCTGGTCCCATGACTTCATGGCAAATAGATGGAGAAACAATGGAAACAGTTATAGACTTTCTTTTCTTGGGCTCAAAATCACTGCAGATGGTGGCTGCAGCCATGAAATTAAAAGATGATTGCTCCTTGGAAGAAAAGCTATGACAAACCTAGACAGTGTATTAAAAAACAGAGACATTACTCTGCCAACAATAGTCTATCTAATCAAAGCTATGGTTTTTCCAGTAGTCATGTATGGATGGATGTGAGAGTTGGACCATAAAGAAAGCTGAGCACCGAAGAACTGATGCTTTTGAACTGTGGTGCTGGAGAAGACTCTTGTGAGTCCTTGGACTGCAAGGAGATCCAACCAGTCAATCCTAAAGGAAATAAGTCCTGAATATTCATTGGAAGGACTGATGCTGAAGCTGAAATTCCAATACTTTGGTCACCTGATGTGAAGAACTGACTCATTGGAAAAGACCCTGATGCCGGGAAAGATTGAAGGCAGGAGGAGAAGGGGACAACAGAGGATGAGATGGTTGGATGGCATCACCGACTCGATGGACATGAGTTTGAGAAGGCTCCAGGAGTTGTGATGGACAGGAGAGCCTGGCGTGCTGCAGTCCATGGTGTCTGAAAGAGTTGGACATGACTGAGCAACTGAACTGAACTGAAGGAGGTAAAAGACCTGTACTCCAAAAACTATAAAATGCTGATGAAAGAAATCAAAGATGATACTAACAGATGGAAGTGTGTTCTTAGACTGGAAGAATTAATATTGTCAAAATGACTATACTACACAAGGCAATCTACAAATTCAATGCTGCTGCTGCTGCTGCTAAGTTGCTTCAGTCATGTCCGACTCTGTGCAACCCCATAGACGGCAGCCCACTAGGCTCCCCCATCCCTGGGATTCTCCAGGCAAGAACACTGGAGTGGGTTGCCATTTCCTTCTCCAATGCATGAAAGTGAATAGTGAAAGTGAATTCGCTCAGTGGTGTCCGACTCTTAGCTACCCCATGGACTGCAGCCTACCACAAATTCAATGCAATGCCTATCAAACTATCAATGGCATTTTTCACAGAACTAGAAGAAAAAGCTTTAGAAATTGTGTATGAAAAAGCAAAAGACCCTAAAGGGCCAAAGCGGTTGTAAGAAAGAAAAATGGAGTTGAAAGAATATGGATCCCTGACTTCAGACTATGCTGAGAGCTGTAGTAATCAAAACGGTATGGCACTGGGACAGAAACAGAAATGCAGGTCAGTGGAGCAGGCTGGAAAGCCCAGAAATACACCCACACTCATAGTTTTGATTACTATGACAAAGGATGCAAGAATATGCAATGGAGAAAAGACTGTCTCTTTCCTAAGTGGTGCTGGGAAAACTTGACAGCTATATGTTAAAGAATGAAATTAGAACATTCTTTAACACCATACAGAAAACATAAGCTCAGCATGAATTAGAGACCTAAATGTAAGACTGGATACTATAAAATTCCTAGAGGGAAACCAAGGCAGAAGATTCTTTGACACGAATTGCAGCAATATGTTTTTGGGTCCGTCTCCTAGAGTAACAAATATAAAAACAAAAAAATAAGACAATGGGATCTACTTAGACTCAAAAGCTTTTGCACATCAAAGGAAACAAACAAAAAGACAGCCTGTGGAGTGGGAGAAAATGTTTGCAAATGATGTGACCAACAAAGGATTAAACTCCAAAATATACAAACAGATTATGTGCTCCAAATTGTTAGAACAAACAACCCAATTAATGGGCAGAAGGTCTAAATACACATTTCTTTTTTTTTTTAATTTTTATTATTACTTGGAGTATAATTGCTTTACAATGCTGTGCTGGTTTCTGCCATGCATCAACATGAGTCCCTCATGGGTATACATACGTCCTCTCCCTCATGAACATCCTTCCTACATCCTTCCTACCCCACATCCCGTCCTCCTCTCGAGGCTGTCACAGAGCACTGGACCAAGGTCCCTGCGTCCTACAGCAGATCCCCACTGGCCATCTGTGTTTGCACGTGGTAATGCGCGTGTTTCAGTGGCACTCTCTCAATTCACCCCACCCTCTCCTTTCCCTGCTGCGTCCACAAGTCTGTTGTCTATGTCTGCATCTCTGCTGCTGCCCCCCAAATAGGTTCATCAGTAACAGTTTTCTAAATTCCATATATATTTGTGCTAATATATGATATTTGTCTTTATGACTTACGTCACTCTCTATAGCAGGCTCTGGGTTCATCCACCTCACTAGAATTCACTCAAATTCAGTCATTTTTATCTGTACCACAACTTCTTTATCCATTCATCTGCCGATGGGCATCTAGGTTGCTTCCATGTCCCGACTATTGTGAATAGTGCTGTAATGAACGTTGGGGTACATGTGTTTTTTAGAATTTTGGTTTTCTTAGGGTATATGCCCAGTAGTGAGATGGCTGGGCTGTATGCTAATTTTATTCCTAATTTTTAAGTAAGTCTCCACACTGTTCTTCATAGTGGCTGTATCAATTTACATTCTCATCAACAGTGCAGGAGGGTTCCCTTTTCTCCAAATCCTCTCCAGCATTTATTGTTTGTAGATTTTTTGATAATGGGTGTTCTGACCAGTGTGAGGTGATACATCATTGTAGTTTTGATTTGCATTAGTCTAAAAATAGCATTTTTTCATGTGTTTATTAGCCATCTGTTTGTCTTCTTTGGAGAAATGTCTGTTTAGGTCTTCTGCCCATTTCACGATCGGGTTTTTTGTTATTCTGGTATTGACCTACATGAGCTGATTGTATACTTTGAAGATTAATCCTTTATCAGTTGCTTCATTTGTAGTTATTTTCTCCCATTCTGAGAGTTGTCTTTTCATCTTGTTTATGGTTTCCTTTGCTGTGCAAAAGCTTTTAGGTTTAATTAGGTCTTCTTTATTTTTGTTTTAATTTTCATTACTCTAGGAGGTGGGTCATAGAGGATCTTGCTGTGATTTATGTCAGAGTGTTCTGCCTATGTTTTCTTCTAGGAGTTTTATAGTTTCTGGTCTTGCATTCAGGTCTTTAATCCATTTTGAGTTTATTTGGGGGCAAGATGTTAGGAAGTGTTCTAATTTAATTCTTTTACATGTAGCTATCCAGTTTTCCCAGCCCCATTTATTGAAGAGACTGTCTTTTCTCCATTGTATATTCTTGCCTCCTTTGTTAAAGATAAGGTGCCCATAGCTCTGTGGGTTTATCTCTTGGCTTTCTTTCTTGTTCTATTGGTCTATATTTCTGTCTTTGTTCCAGTACCATTATGTCTTAATGACTGTAGCTTTGTAGGATAATCTGAAGTCAGGAAGGTTGATTCCTCCAACTGTATTTTCCTTTCTCAAGATTGCTTTGACAATTTGGGATATTCCATGTTTCCATACAAATTGTAAGATGTTTTGTTCTTGTTCTGTGGAAAATGGCTTTGGTAACTTGATAAGGATTGCACTGAGTTTGTAGATTGCTCTGGGTAGTATGGTCATTTTCACACTGTTGATTCTTCCAATCTAGGAACATGGTATATCTCTTTATCTGGTTGTGTTGTCTTTGATTTCTTTCATCAGTGTCTTATAGTTTTCGGTATACAGGTCTTTTGTCGCCCTTCATTGCAGTGGTACATGGGACTGAACACTTACTTTCTCATTCTGATTTTTCATTGCTAGTGCATAGGAAAGCAAGAGATTTCTGTGTATTGACTTTATGATCCTGCAACTTTGCCAAATTCGCTAATTAGCTCTATTAATTTTTTGGTAGTATCTTTAGGGTTTTCTATGTGTAATATATTGTCTGCAAACAGTGAGAGTTTTACTTTTTCTTTTCCAATCTGGATTCCCTTTATTTCTATTTCTTCTCTGATTCCCATGTCTAGGGCTTCCAAAACTATGTTGAATAATAGTGGTGAGAGTGGGCACCCTTGTCTTGTTCCTGATCTTAGAGGAAATGCTTTCAGCTTTTCACATTGAGAAAATGTTAGCTGTGGGTTTATCATCTATGGCCTTTATAATGTTGAGTTACCAGGTGATGCTAGTGGTAAAGAACCTGCCTGCCAGTGCAGGGGATGTAAGAGATGTGGGTTCAATCCCTGGATCAGAAAGATCCCCTGGAGGGGGGCTCAACAACCCACTCCAGTATTCTTGCCTGAAGAATGCCATGGACGGAGGAGCCAGTCAGGCAACAGTCCACAGGGTCACACACAGTCAGACTCAGCTGAAGTCACTGAGCGCAGCACACACAGGTGCCTTCTCTGCCCATTTTCTGAAGAGTGTTTTTTTTTTAATCATAAATGGGGGCTGAACTTTGTTGAAAGCTTTTTCTGCATCAATTGAGAGTGTCATATGACGTTTATCTTTTAACTTGTTAATATAGTATATCACATTGATTGATTTGGATATATGGAAGAATCCTTGCATCCCTGGGATAAACCCAACTTGATCCTGGCGTATGATCCTTTTAATGTGTTGTTGGATTCGTTTGCTATAATTTTGTTGAAGATTTTTGCATCTATGTTAATTAGTGATATTGGCCTGTAATTTTGTTTTTGTTATGATGTCTTTTTCCAGTTTTGGTATCAGAGTAATGGTGGCCTTGTAGAATGAGTTTGAAATTGTTCCTCCCTCTCCAACTTTTTGAGCGAGTTTGAGAAGGATAGGTATAGCTCATCTCTGAATGTTTGATAGAATTTATCTGTGAAGCCATCTGGCCCTGGACTTTTGTTTTTTGAGAGATTTTTTTTTATCACATTTTCAATTTCATTACCTGTGATTTACTTGGTCGTAATTTCTATTTCTTCCTGGTTCCGTCTTAGAAGGTTGATCTTGGCTACAAAACTTTCCGTTTCTTACAGGTTGTCCATATTATTGGCATATAGTTGCTCTTAATCGTCTATTATAATCCTTTGTGTATCTGTGTTGACTGTTTTAATCTCTCCCTTTGCATCTCTAATTTTCCTGATTTGAGTCTTCACATTTTTTTTCTTGATAAATCTTGCTAATGGTCTGTCAATTTTATCTTCTCAAAGAACCAGCTTCTAGTTTTATTGATCACTGCTGTTGTTCCCTTCATTTATTTTTCATTTATTTCTGCTCTGATCTTCTATGATTTTTTTCCTTTTACTAACTTGGGGTTTTTCTGTTCTTTTTCCAGTCACTTTAGGTGTAAGGTTAGGTCGTCAATTTGATGTTTTTTCTTGTTTCTTGAGGTAGAATTGTATTGCTATAAACTTCCCTCTTAGAACTGCTTTTGCTGCATCTCATAGGTTTTGAGTTGTCACATTTTCATTGTCATTTGTTTCTATGTATTTTTTTACTTCCCTTTAATGACTTGCTGGTTATTTAGAAGCCTATAGTTTAATTTTCATGTGTTTCTGTTTCTTATACCTTTTTCCCCCTGTATTTGATACCTAATCTCATAGGTGGCCCAGCTGGTAAAGAACCCACCTGCTGGTGCAGGAAATGCAAGAGACATGGGTTTGACCCTGGGTCAAGAAGATGCCCTGGAGTGGGAAATGGCAACCCACTCCACTATTCTTGCCTGGAAGATTCCATGGACAGAGGAGCCTGGTGGGCTACAGTCCATGGGGTCACAAAGAGTCATACACAACTGAGTGTGCACACACACACACTCATAGCAGTGTAGTCAGAAAAGATGCTTGATATGATTTCAGTTTTCTTATATTTACTGAGGCTTGATTTGTGGCCCAATATGTGATTTATCCTGGAAAATGTTCCATGTGCACTTGAGAAGAAAGTGTATTCTGCTGCATTTGGATGGAATGTCCTGAAGATATCAGTAGGTCCATCTGGTCTAAATGTGTCATTTAGGGCTTGTGTTTCATTGAAGGCTTGTGTTTCCTTATTAATTTTCTGTCTCCATGATCTGTTCATTGGTGTAAGTGGCTTATTAAAGCCTGCTATTATTATTAAGTTACTGTCAATTACCCTTTTATGTCTGCTAGTGTTTGCCTTATTCAGGTGTTCCTTTGTTGGATACATAAATATTTATAGTTGTTATGTCTTGTTGGGTCGATCCCTTGATCATTATGTAGTGTCCTTCTTATCTCTTATAATATTCTTTAAGATCTATTTTGTCTGATATGAGAATTGCTACTCCAGTTTTCTTTTGATTTCTGTTTGCATGAAATATCTTTTTTCATTGTCTCACTTTCAGTTTGTATTTGGCTCTGGTTCTGAAGTGAGTCTAATATAGACGGCATATACGTGAGTCTTGTTTTTGTATCCATTCAACCAGTCTTTTGTTTGGAGCATTTAATCCATTTACATTTAAAGTAATTATTGATATGTATGACCCTATTAACCTTTACTTTATTGTTTTGGGTTTATTTTTGTGGGCCTTTTCTTGTTTCCTGTGTGGGGAACTTCCTTTAGCATTTGTTGTAAAGCTGCTTTTGTAGTGCTGAATTCTCTTCACTTTTGACTATCTATAAAGCTTTTGATTTCTCTGAATCTGAATGGGACCCTTGCTGGATAGAGTAATCTTGGTTGTAGATCTTTGCCTTTAATTATTTTAAATATATCCTCCTGCAGAGATCTTTCTGCTGATAAATTGGCTGTTAACCTTATGGGGTTTTCCTTGTATGTTACTTGTTGCTTTTCCCTTGCTACCTTTAATATTCTTTCTTTGTGTTTAATTTTTGTTAGTTTGACTAATACGTGTCTCGGCATGTTTCTCCTTGGGTTTATCCTGTATGGAACTCTGCATTTGTTGGAATTGATTGACTATTCTTTTCTCATTTTGGGTAAGCTTTTGGCTATAATCCCTTCAAAAAATTTCTCAGACCCTTTATTTTTCTCTTTTTCTTCTAAGACCCCTGTAATTCAAATGTTGGTGGATTTAATATTGTCCCAGAGGTCTCTGAGACTATCCTCAATTCTTTTCATTCTTTTTTCTTTATTCTCTTCTTCAGCAGTTGTTTCCCCCATCTGTCTTCCACCTCACTTCTCCTTTCTGCCTCAGTTATTCTATTGATTCCTTCTAGAATATTTTTAATTTCAGTAATTGTGTTGTCACTGTTTTTTCTTTATTTCTTTTAAGTCCTTGTCAAATGTGTTAAATGATTCTTGCATTTTTTTAATTCTATTTTTGAGATTTTGCAACATCTTTACTGTAATGACTGTGAAATCTTTTTCAGGTAGTTTGCCTGTTTCCTTTTCATTTATTTTGTCTTGTGGGTTTTTACCTTATTCCTTCGTTTGCACAATATATATGTCTTTTCCTTTTGTCTAACTTACTGTGTTTGAGGTCTCCTTTCCCCAGGCTATAGGGTCATAGTGTCTCTTGCTTTTGATCTGTGCTCTTGGTTGGTGACATTGGTCCAGTGGCTTGTGTAGCCTTCATGTTGGGCGGGACTTGTGCCTGCCTTCTGGTGGAAGGAAGTGAGCTTTTTCCCCTCTGATAAGCAGGACTGTGTGAGGTGGTATGTTTTGGGGTGTTTGTGGGAAGCCTGTCCGCTGACTGCGCTTGTGTTGTCTCGCTTGTTGTTTGCATGAGGCATCCTGTGTGGGTGCTGCTGCCAGTTGGGCTCAGGGTCTTGGATTCAGCCAGAGGCCTTTGTGGGCGTTCTCACTGATTAATCCTCCCCGAGGTCAGGTGTTCTCTGGCAGCCTAGTGTCCTGGACTCGGTGCTCCCACCCCAAGAGCTCACACCTGACCTCTGGTTGGGGAACCAAGACCCTGCAAGCTGTTTGTTATGTCAATAAAGGGGAGTAAAAGAAACAAAAAACAGAAAGGAAAATAACTAATAAAGTAAGAAATAAACAGAAAACTCAAGAGTCAAAAAATAAAGCCCAGACAAATGGTAAAAGCAAAAATCAGACAAATAGAAACAAAAAGAAAGGAACGTACACCCACACAAAGCCCAAACAGACCAAAGTAAATAAGGAGAGTGGCCCCGTGAGCAAAGGAAACCAAAAAGGATACAGGCTAATTGAAAACAAAACTGACGACAACACAAAACAGAAAACGAGACCAAAATATAGTGCCAGCTGAGGAGTAAAGCAAAGAGAACAAGACAACCAAGCACCACGAAAAAAATGGAAAAATAGGAAAGCAAAGTTAATTAGCATATAAAAAGATCTATATTTACTATAAAAAATATCGACAAGAATAGAACAACAAAAAAAGAAAAAAAAAATACACAAAACTGCAGAAAGCCAAAGTAGAAATAAAGGAAATTAAAAGCATGATTAAAAAACAAAATAAAACAAAAAAAAAATTCTCAAAAGCCAAAATATAGATAATGATCATAATGAAAACAGCAACCACAGCAACAAAGGAAAAAAGAGGGGGAAAAAAAAAACCTGAACCAACTACAGAATGAATCAAAATATAAGAATAATAAATGTTTTTCTCAGGTCTCAGCTGTCAGCGTCCTTTCCCCCACTTTGAGCCGCACCTACTTCTGCTTCCCTAGGAAAGCCTCCAGTACCGAGGAGTCTGGTCTCAGGACTTGCTGTAGGGACGGCTCAGACCCTAAGTTGGTGCTACTCCTGCGTGCTCTCACCTCCACTGTCCACAGCTGCCAGAGCTAGGGCGTTTTCTTTTGTGAGAATACTCATTGTCCTTTTATGTATTCCATAAACACAGAGTCCACCTAGCTGATGGTGTGGATTTAATCTGCAGTTTGTACAGCTGGCGAGAAGGTTTTTGATCCTTTTCCTTAATCACTGTGCCTCTGGAGCTCAACTGTTGTTTTATCCCCACCTCGGCCTGAGGATCATCCCTAGGAGTTTGGTCCTGAGGCTGCCCTGGAGGGCTTGGGTCTGCCTCGGTGAAGACTGGGCCTGGAGGTGGTGCAGCTGCTCGGATCATGGGGACCCCGGCTGAACCAGATACACAGGGAAGCACACACAGGCACTGAACACGTGGTGCTGTAAGGATTCTTTTCTAGTCTCTGGCAGCTCTGCCCCAGTGAGGACCTAGTGTGCAGGTGGCATGGCCGCTTGGATCATGCAGACCCCAGTGGTGCCTGGTGCACAGGGAAGCCAGCAGCCATGGTTGCAGGAGACATGATGCTATAAATATTCTTTTCTAGCCTCTGTCGGCTCTGCCCCCGTGAGGACCGAGTGTGGCGCTGTGGCTTGCATCGCAGGGACCCGGCAGCACCAGGTGTGTAGGGAAGGCAGCAATCATAGGTGTAGAAGATATGGCCCTATTAGAATCCTCTTCTGTCCTCTGGCCGCTGACACTCAAAGGGCCTTCCTGGCTGGTCCTTCTCTATTGCTTGACATAGGAAGTACTCAAGGGCACCCCTGGCCGGGGGCCTTCTCTACTGCTCTGCAGGTCAGGCGCTCAAAGGGCCGCCTTCCCTGGGGTCTTTCTCTATTGGTCAGCTGCCTGCGCCGCCTGTGGAGGGTCTTTCTCTATTGGTCAGCTGCCTGCGCCGCCTGTGGAGGGTCTTTCTCTATTGGTCAGCTGCCTGCGCCGCCTGTGGAAGGTCTTTCTCTATTGGTCAGCTGCCTGCGCCGCTGTGGAGAGGGAGGCCACAGTCATGGCTCCACCCGCTGCTGTGACTCAGCAGTGGCGCCCTGCCTCCGTGGCTGCCCAGTGTTCCTTCAGAGGCATTCCATGCAGGTTTCCTCCTTCCTGTCCCCTTGGGCCATCATCTTCCCTCAGTTAACAGCAGTGCTGGCCCTGGGACTGCTCTCCACTCCCATGCTCCAGCTCCCAGCCGCCGCGCTTTCGGGTGGACTTGAGTCCTTGTCCGGGGTATGTAGGACCGCAGCACGGATTATCCGTGCGGTTCTCGCTTCCTTCAGCCTGTCGCCGATGTTACTCTGTTACACCTGTTACTCTCATGGCCTCAAATGCTTCTCTTCTGTCTCAGCAGACCGCCTGGGATCCCACCCTTGCTTCACCTCCCCCACTCCCTGGTGCAGGTCAGGTCCTGCTCACTGTCCTCTTTTTCTCTTCCTTCCTTCATCCTAGTGAGTTCTGCGTGGAACTGTATATTCCCGTCTGGTGGTCAGGGACTCCTGTTAGTACTCAGCTGGTTCTCTGTGAGATCCTCTGAATCTGAAGGTACATTCCTGATGCCTCTGTGAAAATGGATGTACTCCATTTTCACCTACTCCTCCGCCATCTTGTGTCTCTTCTAAATAGACTTTTCTCAAAAAAGACATGCAAATGGACAACAGGCACATAAAAAGATGCTCAATATTGGTGATCACTGCTGCTGCTAAGTCACTTCAGTCGTGTCTGACTCTGTGTGCCCCATAGACGGATGCCCACCAGGCTCCCCCATCCCTGGGATTCTCCAGGCAAGAACACTGGAGTGGGTTGCCATTTCCTTCTCCAGTGCATGAAAGTGAAAAGTGAAAGTGAAGTCACTCAGTCATGCCCGACCCTCAGTGACCACATGGACTGCAGTCTTCCAGGCTCCTCTGTCCATGGGATTTTCCAGGCAAGAGTACTGGAGTGGGGTGCCATTGCCTTCTCCGATCACTGCTGCTGCTAAGTCGCTTCAGTTGTGTCCAACTCTGTGCGACCCCAGAGAGGGCAGCCCACCAGGCTCCCCAGTCCCTGGGATTCTCCAGGCAAGGACACTGGAGTGGGTTGCCATTTCCTTCTCCAGTGCATGAAAGTGAAAAGTGAAAGTGAAGTCTCTCAGTCGTGTCCGACTCCTAGTGATTCCATGGACTGCAGCCTACCAGGCTCCTCCGTCCATGGGATTTTCCAGGCAAGAGTACTGGAGTGAGGTGCCATTTCCTTCTCCATCTCCGATCACTAGGTAAATGCAAATCGAAAGTACAATGAGGTATCACCTCCACAGTGATCAGAATGGCCATCACCAAAAAGTCTACAAATAATAAATGCTGGAGAGTATGTGGAGAACTCTCCACATGTTGGAGAGTATGTAAGGGAACCCTCCTACACTGTTGGTAGGAATGTAAATTGATACAGACCCTATGGAGAACAATATGGAGGTTCCTTAAAAAACTAAAAATAGAACTACCAAATGATCCTGCAATCCCACTCAGAGGCAAATATCCAGAGAAAACCATAATTCAGAAAGATACAGGCACCTCAGTGTTAATTGCAGCACTGCTTACAATAGTCCAGACAGAGAAACAATCCAGGAGTCAGCTGACAGAGAAGTAGATAAAGAAGATGTGGTACATACATACAGTGGAATGTTGCTAGGCCATAAAAAGAATGAAATAATGCTATTTGCACCAACATGGATGGACCTAGAGATTACCATACTAAGGAGTAAGCCAGACAGAGACATATATAATATCCCTTATATGTGGAATCTAAAAAAATAAAAGTGATACAAATGAACTTAAAATATAAAACAGAAATAGACTGACAAATGAATGAAACAAACATGTTTACCAAAGAGGAAAAAGCAGAGGGATAAATCAGGAGTTTGAGGTTAACATATATATACTGCTATATATAAAATAAATAACAAGGACCTACTGTACAGCACAGGGAATTATACTCAGTATTTTATAATAACCTATGAGAGACAAAAGCCTGAAAAAGAATGTAGATATATATGTATGTATTACTGAATTGCTTTGTTACCTGAAACTAATACAGCAGTGTAAATCAACTATACTTCAATAAAAAAGTAATTAAATTTTTTTGATAAAGAGTTTATTTATTTATTTATTCTTTTAAAGATTAGTTGCTATCTCTGCTCTTCCCGAGAAATAAGTGCCATAGATAATGGAAGCCAAGAAGACGTCCTTTCCTTTCTCAGGGGATGTTTATGCTTCTGGGTTCTAAGTGTACCTTACTCGAGCTATTGTCCTGAGAACCCTTCTTGACTACCTTCATTCTGACTCCCCTGAGTCTGCTAGCTTCGGGCCTCGGTGACTGCATCCTCAGCCTACATGGTCACAGTGCTCTCTCTGACCTTTTATTCCACTTGTGACTGGAGTCATTTCCTCTAACTCCTTGGGATTCTTCTGACTTGCCTCTGACTTGCTTATGTATGAAATTGAAGTAGGTGACTGTTGATTGTTGTTTTCTAAATGCAGGAGGCATACCTTAGCCTTCTTAATTTTTTTAACCTAGTTTTATTATCACAATTTTATAAAAATTTAAAAACATTTAAAAAACTTAAACTCAAAATAAGTATGAAGTGAGATAGTATATCTGGTACCCTCTGCTGATATCAGTCCGCTTGAACTTTTCAGGATCAGTTATATTGAACTGTTAGGTTGGTGCAAAAGTAATTGCGTTTTTACATTGTTAAACTTTGCCGTTTGATATTGGAATATGTTCTTAAGTGTGGTTATGTTATACATCATTTTAATGTGCATTTCTCGCTTTGCATTTTTTTGCTAATGACTTGTTGCTGTTTATATTTAGACTACAGAAATGATGCTAGACAAAAAGCAAATTTGAGCGATATGTTTATTTGAGTTCAATATGGGTCGTAAAGCAACAGAGACGACTCGCATCAACAGTGCATTTGGCGCAGCAACTGCTAATGAGCATGCGGTGTAGTGGTGGTTCAAGAAGTTTTGCAAAGGAGAAGGGAGCCTTGAAGATGAGGAATGTTGTGGCTGTCCCATGGAAGTTGACAACAACCAATTGAGAGCATTATCGAAGCTGATCCCCTTACAGCTACACAAGTTGCTGAAGAACTCAGTGTCAGCCATTCTGTGGTCATTGGCATTTGAAGCAAATTGGGAAGGTGAAAAAGCTTGATAAGGGGGTGCCTCATGAGCTGACTGAAAATCAAAAAAAATCACTTTGAAGTGTTGTCTTCTCTTATTCTACAACAACAAACCATTTCTCAACCAGATTATTACGTGTAATGAAAAGTGGATTTTATATGACAGCCGGTGATGACGAGCTCAGTGGTTGGACCGAGAAGAAGCTCCAGAGCACTTCCCAAGGTCACACTTGCCCCAGAAAAGGGTCACGGTCACGTTGCTGGTCTGCTGCCCATCTGATCCACTACAGCTGTCTGAATCCCGGGGAAACCATTCCATCTGAGAAGTATGCTCAGCAAATTGATGAGACACACTGAAAACTGCAACACCTGCCGCTGGTATTGGTCCACAGAATGGGCCCAGTTCTTCTCCGCGACAACTCCCGACCACATGGTTCATAACCAGCGCTTCAGAAGTTGAATGAATTGGGCTACAAAGTTTCATCTCATCCACCATTTTGCCTGACATATCACCGATTGACTACCACTTCTTCAGGCATCTTGAAAACTTTCTGCAGGGAAAACGTTTTCACAACCGTCAGGAGGCAGAAAATGCTTTCCCAGAGTTCATCAGATCCTGAAGCATGGATTTTTTTTTTTTGTTTGTTTGCTTTATTTCTTCTTGGCAAAAATGTGTTGACTGTGATGGTTTCTGGTTGGATTAATAATGGTGTGTTTGAGCCTAGTTATAGTGACTTAAAATTCATGGTCGAAACCGCAGGTACTTGTGTGCCAACCTAATGAAGCTCCAGTACTTTGGCTGCCTGGTGTGAAGAGCTGACTCACTGGAAGAGACCCTGGTGCTGGGAAAGATTGAAGGCAGAAGGAAAAGAGGGCAATAGAGGATGCGATGGTTGGATGGCATCACTGATTCAGTGGACATGAACTTGGGCAAACTCCTACAAGTGGTGAGGGACAGGGAGGCCTGGCCTGCCACAGTCCATGGGGTCGCAAAAGTCGGTCACAGTTTGGCAGCTGAACATGATAGAAAGCTAGTGCCGCATGTTGTTCCTGTTGGAGCACAGAGGACATCGAAGGCATGGATACAGTTGGTCGCTCAGTTCTGCATTCTTTTAAAAGATGGCTGTTGACTAATTTCAGCCCACCCTTGTGGATACAAAGTAAAATTTAAGATAGTGGTAGGTGAGAGAGGTGGGACTTTGAAATGCAGAGCTGTGATAAAGAAATAACTAGGTTTGCTCTGAGAATGCAGCCAGGGAGTTTGGAGTAAGATTCTTAGAATAGTTGTTATTTCCTTTGGGCTCTTGTAGGATCACGAGTTTGCAGAATTTGTGAACTCCAGGATTTTTGGGGTAGGGGTGATGGGAGTGGCAATGGGAAGGACAGGGGAAAGGGATGTGAGCACAGCTGACGTCTCTGTGTGGCCCCAACACGAAGGCAATGGAGGTGACCAGTGTAAACGGGCAGTAGGGTCGGCTTGTGAAGGGCCTTACCGACCTGCCACAGGACATGGGCTTTTGTCTTGTGCAGGATGTTTGTCAAGGGGGGATTTTATTTTATCACACGCATGGTGGCAGTGTGCAGGCTGGGGAAGAAGGGTGACAGTGCAGAGAAAAGAGGGTTTTCCTTTTGTATTTGGAGGAATCAGCAGGTCACAGTCAACTGAGAGAAGATAAAACAATAGAAAAGTAGTAGGAATAAAAATTAAATCACAGAAGCCAGTCAAACACACCTGGAAGGAATCTGATTTAGAACAGGCATTCATGAGATAGGGTTATCAGGTAAAATCAGGATGCCCAGTTAAATTTGGATTTCAGATGAATAATAATTTTTTTTTTTTTTTAGTGTCCATATGCCCCATGAAATTATTAAGACATACTTTCAATAAAAACTATTTTTTGTTTATTTGAAATTCTGGGTGTGCTATTTAACTGGGTGTGCTATTTTATTTGGGAAGTGTTTTAATCTAAAACATGCTAAAAAGTATGTAATCTAAAGTATACTAAAAGCTTTGGCATAATCTAAAGTACGCTAAAAAGGTTGTGAAAAGGCTTGGTGGTCAGACTCAGTGATCTGGTCCTTCTTTTGATGATATTGAGATAGGATATAACCATATTTGTTTTGAGGTGTGCATTTATATATATCACAGGGAGAACTTTTGGGGAGTCTTTTCTGTACTTAAATGACTAGTAAGGATTTTACCTTAGGAGATTTAAAGTTAACTTGATCGAGAAGAAAAGGGGAGCCATAAAGAAGGGAAAATTCAGACTCCTGAAAGCATCTAACACTCAGCGGACTAGACGGACAATGTCTTGTGTATTCCAGGAAACAAACAGGGTGTCACTCCCGCCGAGAGGGGTCATGAGTCGCTTCGTCGAGTGTGAACAAGGCCGAGCTGCCATTGTTGTTTACGCTCTTGATGTACAGTGGCCCCTGTGTTCTGGCTTCTGTTTTTAGTAGCACTGTAAAAGCATTATAACCCCCCCAACAGTAAACGCTTCCAAGAGTGTGAGGTCATAGTAATATGACCTCATAGGGAGCCGGGTCCCTGGGAGCCCTGTGAACCAGCACACAGTGGCGCTGGGGGGTGGCGGGTCCTGGGGGCACCGGGCAGGGAAGCATGGCCGGGCGCAGCCTCGGCTCCAGGATGGCTGCGTGGTGGCTGTCATACTGCTGGTGAGTCGGCACCTGCCATCGCTCCCAGGCTTTCTGAGTTGGAAAGCGCAGCCTCGGCTCGTTGGAGTTCTCTCATTAGCTGTGAATGGGTGGAATGGAGCCATCTAGGACTGGAAATGCTGATCTTCATTTTATTCCTTACTTCCCTCTTCTCTGCACTTTTTTTCAAGAAGATTCAGAGTATTCTGATTGGTACAGATTTTTAAATTACCTCCTCCTGGGGAATGTGAGGAAGATGAGGTGAAATAGGCCAGGTCAGGAAGAGAGGCAGTAAACATGAGGGATGAGAAACGTAAGGACTGGGAATCAATACTGCATTTTAAAAATTCTTGTATTTTTAAGTACATGTAATGAATATATTTGTTACAATAAGCCTCTTATATTTGAACAGCATCATTGCAACGCTATGTATGTAGTATAATTACGCTGTTTTCATGGAGTGATGAAATGCATGCCATGAGTTTGCCCTGAGAAGTAAGCAATAATAAGTAGCAGTTTATTTGAGAAGAAAAATCCTTTCTTTGACACTGTTTTCTTTTACACAGTCACTAATATGCAGACTAAGAATGTATAGGGGCACAACTCCAGGGGTCTTCTTTTCATAATTATAAAGACTCAAGTCAAGTCGCTCACTCAGTCGTGTCCGACTCTTTATAAAGACTACTTGACTGTAAATAAAAGAGTTCTTAAGAGTAAATGTTTTACACTTCACCATTTATTTGGGAAAACACAAAGGGTGAGGTGACCTTTAAAAGAAATAATTTTCTATGAATTTGCTTACAGGTTTGCTGTATATAATAATTAAATAATTCAATTGTCTGATGGGATAAATTTCAGAACACCATTTGGTAATGTGAACTTTATAAAGGAAGGTTTACAATGAAAACAATATTTAAATGTATTTATGTGAAGATTTTATTGTAATAAGGCAATTTGTTTTAATTGGTGGGTCTTTCTGTTGGAAAATTGTTTAAGGTGGCTGATTGTTTACGGAGGGTTACCAAACGTCTTGGTTTGCGTGGGTGGATTCCCGTTTGTGTCTGTTGTCTTGGCATGGACTGTGGTTTAGCATCTGACTTTGACTTTAGAAAAATGAACCATTATTATCAATGGTTACAGTAAAAGAAGTCAGCGCAGGTTTGCACACCTCCACTTTGAACGTCCAGCTTCTCCACGGTCGTGTCTGGAGTGTGTGAGCTGATGGGTTGAACAGAAATTTCACATGGTTTGGGTGTAAAAGACTTGTGCAGTGCTTGCTGATAAGTGGGCTTGGCGAGAGGCTGTGAGGGACAGTGACCCCTTCACGTCCGGCAGTGGCTGGGGGCGCTGGGACCCTGCAGCCCCAGGAGCTCCTTGGGCTTCTGCTGGCTGTGCAGAAGCCACCACGTAGATGGTGGGTCAGTGCGACATGGGATATTGTGACTTAGGTAGATAGGTGCCAAGGTAGAGCTTGAGCAGTTCTGCTTAAAAATGTCTTCCCTTTGCTATAAGGACTTTTTGTAAGTTTACAACTAGTTTTTTTTTTTTTTTCTTGGTAACACTTTTTTCCCCACATTGTAACAATTGCAACCACATATTTAATGATTTTACCATCTCTGTTTCCTTCTCAGACTGCCCTGGTTTGGACAGTCAGTGATTCTCTGCTTATAATTCAGGACAAGTTAAAGAGCCGTGGAGTAGGGCAAGGGAATGCAGACTAGGATTTGGGGTCTCCTGGAATGGCTTTTGCATCATTGAAAGGCTGTGAAAAACAACAAAATCAAAAAAGCATGTGTGACAGTGAGCTTATGTGGCCTGCAAACCTGAAATATTTACACTCTGGTTCATCACAGAAAAAACATTTTTGCTTTAGAGTCCACAGTAAGTGTGCTGGAAGGGTCCTTACGCACGGTTGTTTACCACGGGCATAGCGCTGCTTTGTTAGAAGTCAAAGTGAAGGTCTGGGAATGACAGCGTTCTCAAGGCTGGTGTTACAGGTGTGTGCTGTGGCAGCCAGCGAGAGCTGAGGTTCTCACACTGTGGTGTGCAGCTTCCTGAGGCCCTTTCAGTGGGTTTGTGAGGCCAAAATTATTTTGTGATAACAGCGCAGCACCGTTGTCCTCTCTCTGTCGATACCAAAGTTGATACACGCTGATTGTACGAAAGCAGTGGTGGAAGCCCCAGGGCCAACCAAGGCAGTGGCACCACGCTGGTCTTCTCTGCTGTGCATTCAAAATAAAAATGAAGGCCGGTTTCACCTAATGATGTCTTTGATAAAGCAGTGCCAATTAATTACTTTTCAGCCCTTGGCTACCTGGCATTTAATTTCACATGCAGTGAAATGGAAACTCTACTTGAAGCACTCTAGGAAAAGCACTCACGTAGTTTGAGTTGTGAGCTTTATGCTAGTCACTTTTTTCATGGAAATGCCATTTTCTTTCAAAGTCTAACTGAGAAACTGGCTTTGGCAAACATTTTCTTGAAAACTAATGAAGTGAGCCTATTTAAGGAAAACAACTGTCATTTTTTTTGTTGTTGTTGTTGCCAGTGATAAAATTGAAGTTTCAATAAAAAATTAGAATTTTGGAAAACTTGTATCTACCACCAAGTTTGGCAGCTTCCCTGTACTTAGCAACTTTTCTGAGGATGTTAGTGGCAATGTTAGTAAATGGGATTTCTTTTTTAAATAATGAAATGTGTCAGCAAATACTCTTCAGTTGACCAATTCATGTTGCAGAATCATGCCTGGGTAAGATGCATTCAAAGTGTGGGACATTTTTAATGTAAGAGTACAAAAAAACTCACTGATAAAGTTTAGATTCTATCAGTATATTACAACTAACTTTTAAGAAACTACCACTTGTTTTATTTTGGCATTATATCAAAAAGCAATATCCACAATTAAGGATATTAAAGTGCTCCCTATTTTCCTATTTCTGTGGAGGCCAGATTGTCTTGATATTTTCAGCCACAGTGATGTATCATTGATGATCTAATGTAGAAGTGGCTGTGAAGTCCAGCTGTCTTCTAGCTGCACCAGACATTAAAGAAATATGTAAAAGACGTAAATCTCTGTTGCTTGTCTCTTTACAATTTATGCTATTGTTTTAGAAAATATAAATATGTTTGTCTATATTTGTGAAATTGATTTTTTATTATTAAATGAATATTTGAATTTTTCCATTTTAATCACTCATGCAGTGAATACAAGTAGACATAACCCATATACACAAAGGTCTTTGAAATCTTCTATACTTCTAAGAATATCAAGGTTTGAGACCATAAGTTTTGAGAACTGCTCATCTAGGGTTTAAGCAATCACTTCTCTAGTATGTCAAAATACAGTAACTGAGAATATTTTTATTAATAATTAAGCATAAGGTATATCATTTAAAATAGTTTTTCATTTGTTCTACAATATCGTGATAATTTCCTTAGCTATTTTCCTGTTTGCCGCACAAGAACAATCTCTTCTCTTCTTTTGTTTCCTTCTTTATCAATTTTTACAGCAATGCTGGGGTGGAGACAGCTCTGCTAGAGGCTCATTCTGAAATGGGGAGTGCTGAAATTCTGGAAAAGGGGGCCTCAGGAAGCCTCAGTAACAGCACCAGCAGCAACACAGAAGCAGCCAAAAGGCTGGCCAAGCGCCTTTATCAACTCGACAGGTTCAAAAGGTCGGACGTGGCAAAGCACCTGGGCAAGAAGTACGTTCCGTTCCAGGGCTGGTGTCTGAGTGCACCCTTATAAACGTGTGTGTGTGTGTGTGTGTGTGTGTGTGTGTGTGTGTGTTCAGGCTGGTGTCTGAGTGCATCCTTATAAGCGTGTGTGTGTGTGTGTTCAGGCTGGTGTCTGAGTGCATCCTTATAAGTGTGTGTGTGTGTGTGTGTGTGTGTGTGTTCAGGCTGGTGTCTGAGTGCATCCTTATAAGCGTGTGTGTGTGTGTGTTCAGGCTGGTGTCTGAGTGCATCCTTATAAGTGTGTGTGTGTGTGTGTGTGTGTGTGTGTGTTCAGGCTGGTGTCTGAGTGCACCCTTATAAGCGTGTGTGTGTGTGTGTGTGTTCAGGCAGGTGTCTGAGTGCATCCTTATAAGCGTCTGTGTGTGTGTGTTCAGGTAGCTTCAGTTTTAATAACCAAGTCTATTTTGTTTTCTTATAGCAATGAATTTAGCAAACTAGTTGCAGAAGAATATTTGAAGTTTTTTGATTTCACAGGAATGACACTGGATCAATCTCTCAGGTATGATTAAACATCACCTGTTCTTTGCTTCTAAATAATTAATTCTAATAATAGAAAATGATGTGCTGAAGGTAGTCTGATTTTTCCTTTTTTAGACCCACAGTTACTTTGTGACCTTAGCTCAGAGTGTATTACGGAGAGTAAACGTTGTGGAAAGTGGGGAAAATGTATTGTTTTTGTGAAATTATACATGAACCCATATTCTGCACCAAGTATATGACAGAGTAAAGAATGCTGGCAAAGTAAGGCTTGGAGAAATGAAATCTGTGGGAATTTGGTTTTTGAATGCTCAAATTTTTTTAAAAGGCACAGTTTATATACTGCAGAATTAAAGATTTTTTTCTCTAATTATTTGTTTACAGTAGCCTAATAGCCTTTTCAAAGAGTACTTTGAAATTACCTAATGAATGGGATAAAAATCAATATCAGGATAATTAGCAGGAAGTTATCTGTAAAACTATTTTAGTCAGTTATTACTTCTGGCTGATCTGTTCAAATGGGTTTGGAAACACCTGACCATCACATCTTACACCATACTGTCCTGTCAATTTCTAAGCACAGCTGAAGGTAAAACCCAGCCAGCATTTAATCTTATAAACTCTGTGATGTGTCAGAGCCTGGAGGAGCTCTGAGATCATCTTGTGTAACACTCTAGTTTTACAGATCAGGAGACTGAAGCCTGGGAGGTGAAGTGAGAAAGCACAGCAGTGAGTTAGTCTCTGGCTCTTTGCATGAATCAGGGGTACTTAGAGGTTTTCTGATGGAAACAGGTAAAGGTAGGGGAAAGATCTATATTTTTGCTTTGCTTTCTCATGTGGTTTATAAAAAAAAGTTTAAGAGAAATTAATTAGGGCAATATAATTTAGATTAACTGCAAGTAAGGAAGACAGCAACATTTTCATCATCAAAATATGGTTTATGATATGTTTCTTTCAAAAGTAGGTTTTCTTAGAACATTCTGAATAATTTTTTTCTTTCTCATCTCGTGTTTAGGTCAGTGCATCTACTTTGTTGAGTGAGAGTCCTGGATACATCTCTAATAGACCATACTCTCAGTGACTCTGATCTAGATTGGCATTCCTAATTCAAAAATAAATTAGGGTTTTATCTTCCAATCTCTTCCTCGTGTAGCAAGTTAAAGATAGACTATGGTGATAATAGGCAAAATAAAATTAACAGAAATCTACTGTGCATAAGACAGTATAATTGTAATTTTAATAGTGGGTCAGTGGTGATTACCATCAAGTAACAAAATGACAAAGAAACCCTGTGATCTTTGTCAAGTTTTGGGGTCGCAAAGAGTTGGACACGACTGAGCGACTGAACTGAACTGAACTGAAGACATAGATCACGTTGTTATGCATCCAGACTTCAGTGTTCCTTAGTTTTTTCTAACTCATCTTTAAAAATGGCTTCTTTACATCATATGTGGAAACCACTCACCTTCCCAAGCCTGTTTTTTGATGAGTTTTTTGACCATGCTGTTGCTCTGTCATCGTTTATATCGACCTTTCCTATAATATTAACATCAACATAAGTTTATGTTGAATAACCATCTAGTGATTTTTAAAGCATAACTGTTAAATATCTTACCTGTATTATTAGTTTCTTAAGTTTTATGAATTAAGTTTAACTGTCAAACAGAGTATAGTCTCACATTTTCTAAAAATTCACCTTTTCCCTTTTAACTCTTTTTTAGGTATTTCTTTAAAGCATTTTCTCTTGTGGGAGAAACCCAAGAACGAGAGAGAATTTTAGTACACTTCTCCAATAGATATTTTTACTGTAACCCAGATACCATTGCTTCACAAGGTAATCGGATGGAAATGCTTAAATTACTTTTTTATAACAAGGGCTATTTTTCTCAATATAAAGGTTACATTTTATTATGCAGAAGAAAATGAAGATCATCGAGTTATGTCTAACTACCTAGAAATAACTGTTAACAGTTTGATTTACTTCCTTCTAGTCTATTTGTAAAATACTTTATGTCAAGTTGGAATCATTACAGAATTTCGTTTCCTACTGTTCTTCCCTTGCATGGTGAGCATCTCTCATGTCATCAGATATTCTTTAAAAACCGTATTTAATGACTGCTTGATGTCCTTTACTCCTGTAGTTTCACTGTATTTTCCATGTCCATAGTATGACAGTATACTTTCTTTAAATCGCTTATGGTCTGTCCCTGAGATTTTAATGTCTGTGCACATTGTAATAAGTGAAATGTGCACAGACATAGCTTTCCTCTTTCTTCTTCCCGTGCACCTGATTTTCTAAGCTTTTTGATGAAGTGCATGTGTAGTTATATGGTTAGTTCCAGAAACATTTGCAAATCTCACTGGCGTGTGTGGTCTATCTCTAGTACTTTCTTGGGCATTCATTTTTACAACACTGACCACTGACTCAGGTTTATGATTTTAATGACCTATATTTGTGTTTACTATTTTAAAAAGCAACTTTAAGCTTTTTAATTTTTGATATACTCTATGAAGAGAGATCATTTCTCCATTTCAGTTTTTATACTAAGGCCAAGCTTTCAGGGTTTAAAATAAAAAATATTCACTTCCAATTGGAGTATCTTTCATAAACTTAAGAACTCTAGACTAAGTCCCTGAGACCAGATGCACTAGGAATTGTAATTGTCTCTTAACTCCTGTGTGCCAGTTAGCAGTGTGTTGGTGTTCTTTATATCGACACAAGTGATTGCTCCTGCTGCCTCTGCCCTGCAGGCTGTAGCTAAATTAATTGTCTTGAGTGTTAAAGTCATATTGTCATCTGTAAAATGGGGACTGTCTTCCTTTATTCTTTTGACTCTGCTAAGACCATCTATTCACTGTATCACTGTTGGTCTTAAGAAAATAAAAGGTATAGAAGTGAATTGTTTTTGTTAGAACCTTCTTCAAATCTAAGAAGATACATTCCTAAGTGAGGCAGGGACCGTGGATTTGTGTACTCAGTTGGCTGTTGATAAAGATATTTGAGAGTTGGCTGCAGAGTTTTATAAATACTTTCAAGAACTTGTTTTTATATGTATTTAGAATAGTGGAATAAATGAACTTTTAGGCATTTAGCAGCATCTGCTTAGAGATATTTTACTTAGAGAAATCACCTACTGAACTCAAAGGCATATTTTGGAAAATGAGGCATCTTTAATTCATAAATTCAGCAGTTGGACAAACTTTTTTGTACATTTAGTATAAATTAATAAGATTTTTCTCCTATCTGCAACTGCTGTACTATACTTGGATTGAGAATTGCAGGGAGAGAATAGTGCTTTTTCTTTCCCTTTATAAAATAAGAGGAGAAAGTGATGTTTCCATGTAAGTGTGAAATGATCTTGCTGGTTTGGGTAACTTATTTCCTATAAATAGTTAATTTTTAAATCTTCATTGATTATTTCAGTATTTCACTTTTGTCTGATCAGTTGTATCCTGGGCCAGTCAACCTAAATGTTGCCTTAAAGGAGTGGCGAGTGAAAGGATAACTATTCCTGTCTATATGTTTTTAGCCAGAGAACTAATACCCAAAGAGTAAACAGTGGAAGATGCACATCTTGGTTTTCTTTAACTTTTGCTTCTTTCCTAATTCACTTTCTTTCTAGAAAATAAAATTTAAAAAATAACAGTATTAAATAATTTATTTTCTTTTCCATATCTCATAGAAAATTGAGAAACCATAAGTAAAAAGTAAAATTGTAATTTTATTATCCAGAAATAATGATATCTTTTAATATTATATTATAGATCATTCTAGATGTATTATATTTAAATAGAATCATACTGGATATAAATTATGGTGAAATATCTTTCCATTTCAACGTGTGTACTTGGACCACATTTTTAATGACGTCAGCGTAACAGAATTGTGTTTTAGGTGGGTCATATTCACTCACTCCCATTGTCAGCAAGCTTCCTTTTAGATATTCTTGTATTTTGGGTAGTTCTTTTATTTCATTAGTATTAATATGAAGTCCCCGAAGTAGATTTGCTGTATCAAAGGACACTGGTTCAAAGCTTTAGACATTTTCTGTCAGCTTGTCCTCTAGAGGTAGGAATAATTGACTTCATCACCAGTAGAGTTCAAGTCTGTGCACTGAGATTCGTTTAATAACGTCTTCTTATCTATTTTCTGTTTCCCCAAATGAATAGGATTAATTGTGCCTAGCCACAGGATTGTGGTTTCACAGGTTCTTAATTAAGCACAGGTATGCTGTTTTGATAATATTGAGAGTCCAACAGGAACAAGAGAATTAACGCTTTCTGTCCTCGTCTCTCTTCCGTTAGATGGAGTCCATTGCCTCACCTGCGCGATGATGCTTCTTAACACAGATCTCCATGGCCATGTAAGTGTAGGGGTGTGAGCTGTCCTACAGAGAGGGCTCCAGAACTTCCTGGGCTTATCTTTGCTTTTGTTTTCATACATGTTTACTCTCTGCCTTCTTTTATCTCGTTCTCTACATGGCAGGTAGGTAAACATAAATCTTTGGAAAAAGAAATAGCTTTTTTACATGCTAGCACTGAGCATAATTTTAAGTAAGTACCGTATTGTCCACATGTCTGGAGTTGTTCTAGCTGTAATGCGTGCGGCCTGTTATCTTCTTCGTCCACTAGATGGCAGAGACTGAGCTTTTACTTTTGGTTTTGGTTTTTGGTTAGCTATGAGGGTTGATACAGTATTGCAGAAAGAGGATGTTAAGTTACATCTGAAAGTGTTGACTATGTTTTCACGAAATATAGTAGCAAGTGTTAAGAGCTAAGTTTTTTAAACACCCCTTAGCTTACCTGGTCTTTTGCTTGTTGAAATATTAATATAGTCTACTTAAAGTATAGGATGAACTTCTTAAATTTATGATTGTAACTATACTTTCACCTTTCACAGAGGTGGAATTTTAGCTTTTGCTTAAATTGTTCATATTAGAGAAAATAAGAAATGTTTTAGTTAAATATAGATCAATATAGATCAAATATAGATCAACATGTACACAGCACAAAAATTATTTCATAGTCCCACGTCCATTTATTTTGAAGGGAAAATCATGTTTCTTGTAATTAGTCTACATCATCCCTTGATTTGCCATATGGTTTTTACCTTACAACTAAGAAATCATATTAAAAGAACTAAAACTAAGATAATGGCCCTAATTTGTTCTTCTGTTCCAAAAGGTCACACCTTATTTTAAACAAGAAAAAGGATAACTCCTTTTCTTGTTCTCCTCTTTAAGAAAGGCAAGTGGAGCTGTATGGGGTCCTTAAGGTGGACTGAGGGGGACAAGCCTCAGTTTAACAGGGCGGTAAAATGTCTTGTGGAAATGAAGGTACTGGGATTTCCACAGCTTGAGCCTTGAAGTGAGTGGCAGAGTCTGACGTTAATTCAGCTTGGCGTGGGGCTGGCCAGCCAGCATGCTGTCCTAGCCTCTGTTTTCCTGTTGCCAGTGAAGCAGGCTCTCACTGCTTTCCTCTGTTCATCCTGTGACCCCCTTCTTCTCCTCTCACCCAGTTTCCTAGTCTAGCTATCAGCTGAAGGAGATGCTTTTGATTATGCTTGTCCACATGTAACATTGACCCAAGCCAGTGGGTCCCAGTGCCGGGGATCTTCTTCACATATGAGAGTTGTGTATTTACTCTGTTCAGACTGAGAAAATGTGTAAGAATGAAGAAAAGAATCTAGTAACAGTTTGATTCTTTTTTTCAGGTTGAATGTCATAGAACTTCTGTAGAAGTAGCTAGATTTGCAGGCATTTGTTTCTATTAAGGGGGCCTCCCGGGTGGTTCAGTGGTAAAGAATCCGCCTGCCAGCGCAGGAGACGTAGGTTCAGTCCCTGGGTGGGGATGATCCCCTGGAGAAAGAAATGGCAACTTATTTCAGTATTCCTGCCTGGAGAATCCCACAGACAGAGGAGCCTGGCAAGCTATACAGTCCATGGGGTCGCAAGAGTCGGATATGAGTTAGCGATTAAACTACCACCACCATTTCTGTTAAAAACTGGATTGCTTTTTAAAAAGCTAATATTGTTTTAATAATAATTTCAAATAAACATGTATCTTATTAATCACAGTAATTTGAAACATAACATTAAATAAAGGTGTGAGGTTTGTTATTTATTCAGATAGCTCTGCACACTTGATACACAAACGAGACACCCTGGGGCGTCTTGTGCATGGGTTCAGAACCACAGGCCTTGGATTCGCTCGTCTTCCATGTTTGAGGAATTGAAAAGAGATTAAGTGATATACCACACTTCTTTTTGGCAACTGGAATATAAGAGAGAGTTTATATAAGTGAATGGTTTAGTATTATCTTGATTTATGCCAATCATACATAATTAACAACTGGTTATAGTGGCAGAATTACATATGAGGGAGAAAATTATAAATACAAATCTCTCTGTATCTTCAAAATCATGTTTTTAGTGATTATTAGTTCTCAGCTTTGTTTTTAAAAGTGTGTGCTGCATCCTGGAGATTGTTGTTAAGTTTTGTACATTAGACTTTTTTATTCTTGTACACAATGCGTGCTGTTCAAGACTGCTGAACATATAGTAGCTGCCATAGAAACTAACCGTGTGAAAATGTGTTTCTCTTCTTTTCCTCCTCTGGATTCTTTTTAAAAATAAATTTTTCTTCTAGGTGGTAAGTTTTTAATCCATAGTTTTGGATGTAGCTTCTCTTGCATCATGATTACCTGAATTATGGTACAGTGTCTGACTTACTAGCATGGCTCCTATGAAAGTGAATCATTCATAAAGACTATAGAGTGAATTATTTCTAATATCTTCCCCTTTCACCCTCTCCTTATGCTATACTGCCTAGGCCTCACCTCTCATTACTTAGTCCAGAGCCTGAGTAATCCTCTTGGGAAATGAACTAATAATCCACTTCCCTTTTCTTCCCTGCCATCGTGTCATAATAGCATGACCTTTCTAAGAAGTGCTGAGACAAGCTTGCCCTCACGCTCTCAGTGGGGAAGGTGTAACCTGGGAGGTTCTCTTCTTGAGGCTGTTCATTGGGAATCTTCCTGTGCTATGGAATGATGTGTTGAAAATGCATTGGCATGGGCCTTTGTTCTTCCTGCTAATCTTACTAATAAAATGGTAGAAGGTGTACTAACATAGCAAGCCTAATTCGGTGCTGTATGTTGGAATGCTATTCTAGCTTCCCCTTTTCTAGTTTATTCTATCATTAAACAAACACTTTAGTGTTTATGCTCCACTCCAAGTTTGCTGCCATCTGGGTAAGGATCAGAAGTCAGATGGAGTGGCGTTGGTAGGCTCGCCGCCCTTAGCCAGATTACCTACAGAGCTGGTGAGGGCTAACCAAGGTGCTGCGGTAGAGAAGCTCTGGGGGAGGGGTCTCCTAATTACATACATTTCACTAAGTGGGCCGCAGAAAGGCAGTCTGCAATATGTACAGTATTTTGGGGAGAAATTCATTCAGATGTTATAGTCATTTCATTGGAACTAAAGAATGGTGATTCCCTTCTGCACCTATTTTAAAAAATGTGAATGATTTTTACCATTATTATACCAATAATATGGACTTACTTTTACTTATCTGCACGTGGTTTACTAACCTTCATTAAATAAGTATTTTCTAATTGTGGTCACATTTGCTAAGTAATCTCTTTTATTTTTAAAATGCCCCTTCATCTATGAAGTCTGTATGTAAGTTAGACTTTTGTACATACAGATCAATTTCTGTCAGAACAGAAAACAGATTTATTTTTCTCTTGTTCTCTTGGACAAGTTGTACTGAGTATTGTTACTATCAACAAGCAGAGAGTTGAAACTCTATTTTTTAAAGCCTTGCATTTTATTGGAAATAGTATGAATAAAATGATTTATCATGTTAGAATACATTCATACCTTTTCCTTTTCTGGGCTATTCTGCAGGTATGCTCTATTAACTTAAAAGTATCTCTCTTGTCCTCCAGTCATATTCAAAATCCAGCCTCTTGAACCCAAGACTGAAGACAGGCAGCAGGGCCGGAACAGTGGTCGGGAGGACTGGACCCTGAAATGGGAGGAAGTTTCAGAAGAAGAACTGAGAAGCAGTAGAGAGTGGGGTAGGCGGAAGCATAGGAGTTGGCCGGTTTCTCAGCTAGAAGTCGGAAGCTATCCACAAGACAGTGCTGCCCATGTCAGGCCATGGTCAGAGGCAGTAGCCAGGGCATTGTTGTCAATCAAGATTTTGTGACAAAATCTGCCCTTTAACACCGCGGCTTGGGATTTTTAGTGACAATTTTATCTGAAGTGTGTCTGTGCTTTCTGGCAGAGCCAGGCCCCCAACCACCCCACTCCACCCCCGCCCCCACCACACATGGGGGTGGGGAGTGGGCTGTGGTCCTTCTGGAGTGGTGGCTGCCTGTCTGGGCTGGGCGCCTGCAGATGCTCTGTCCTTGGGATCCTCGGCCTGCTGCTCATTATCTTCAGGTTTGTTGCACAAGGCAGGACCTTAGTGGTTTTTTGAGGGGTTGGGTTATGGGTTGGGTAAGGGCTAAAACCACGGCAAGGACACTGTACTGGTATAGGAAAGAAAGAAGGCAAGGAATACAGTACAGCTTTTGTAATAGGATAATGTCAAAAAGTTGTGTAGTTCCGTTGGAGATAGATCTTAGGAACTCATTATTTTTCAATTTGTAAACTGTGTGAATAATTGTGATAATTCAAAGATGGGCTCTCTAGGACACTGAAATTTTGAAGGCTGGGTTAAATAAATATTTTGTTATTATCAGAAATGGAAAATGACTATTGTGAGACCTGTAATTGAAGAATTTTAATGCTTTTCCTTTTCATGTCATGCTGTCTCGTCTCTCCACCCTCAGGAGCAGCTCAGATCTCCGTGAGGTTGCTAGGTAGTCAATTTGCACCTCAGGAAACCTCTGTGGGTGCCTGCGGTTGTCGTCCTGGTAACTGACATCTGCCCCCTCCTGTGGCGCGGTGGTCTCTGAGGACCCTGCTTTGTGTCCCTGCAGCCCTGTTTCCTCGGTCCCTCTTCCAGGAGGGCCAGCCCTGGCTGCAATTTCTTTTTCTATCTGAGCCCTGTCCCTCTGCGGACTTCCAGCCACGGGTGACATTTACTTCCAGTAAGCCTCCTCCCCTTGGAAGTCCTCTTTTACATGCCCTTGG
The DNA here is from genome assembly GCF_029407905.1 of Bubalus kerabau. NCBI lineage: Eukaryota > Metazoa > Chordata > Mammalia > Artiodactyla > Bovidae > Bubalus > Bubalus kerabau. The sequence continues at coordinate 6,901,474 of NC_073625.1, read as the reverse complement.
TGCTGCGTCCTTCCTTTTCCGATTGGACTCTGCAGCCACAGTGACTCCTCCAGGCTCTCATCACTTCAGAGTGGCAACTGCCTAGAATTTTAGTAGGAATCCTTACTTAAGCGCATCAGAATCAATCACGCACAGGGGATCTTCCTGGCTTTCATCACTCCTCAAGATGACAGCCTCCCTTTCCATTTTCCTTCCCTGCATTTCTTCCTCCCTGTCCCTACCCTATCCTCTTTCTTTTTGGTAGTTCTACTTTTCTTAGAATCGGGTCATATTTATAAAACACAGCAGGTGTAGCTTTCCAGTTGAGTCAGTGGGGCTCATTTAGGGACCTCAGATCCTCTCGCTGATACATTGTTCAGCCCTCCGCCCTTCTCTTTCTTACCAGGATGTGTTTTCACATTTGCACAGATCGTTAGTACAAGGTGATAAAGGAAAGCAGATGGAACTCTTATTAAGGCAGGGTTGGCTCTTTCCTCCCACATATAGTTTGGGGAAGAGTGGGAATGAGGATAAGGAAGGGGATAGGAACCTCCGGCCTCTGACCCTCTTATTTACTTTAATGTCTGTCTTTCTAGACAATCATGTTAGAAGCAGAGATCAGTCTTTGAATTAATAATGAGAACAGTCTTCTCCTTTATCTTCTCAAATTTTAGAGGAACTACTTTTTATGAAGCAGTAATCGAGCCTGCTACTAAATAATTCTCAAGCTTTTTGTTCTCAGGATCCCTTTATACTCTTATATTTTTGAGGGCCACCAGAAAACTTTTACTTATATCTGTTAATATTTACTGTATTAAAAACTAAAGTTGATGATTTAGAAAATTTATTGAATCACTTTAAAATAGCATTTATAAACCAATTAAATGAATAATATACTTCTACCAGACCACCTGACCTGCCTCTTGAGAAACCTGTAGGCTGGTCAAGAAGCAACAGTTAGAAACGAACATGGAACAACAGACTGGTTCCAAATCGGGAAAGGAGTACGTCAAGGCTGTATATTGTCACCCTGCTTATTTAACTTATATGCCGAGTACATCATGAGAAATGCTGGACTGGATGAAGCACAAGCTGGAATCATGATTGCTGGGAGAAATATCAATAACCTCAGATACACAGATGACACCACCCTTGTGACAGAAAGTAAAGAAGAACTAAAGAGCCTCTAGATGAAAGTGAAAGAGGAGAGTGAAAAAGATGGCTTAAAGCTTAACATTCAGAAAACTAAGATCATGGCATCTGGTCCCATCACTTCATGGCAAATAGATGGGGAAACAGTGGAAACAGTGACAGACGATTTTGGGGGGCTCCAAAATCACTGCAGATGGTGACTGCAGGAATGAAATTAAAAGACATTTGCTCCTTGGAAGAAAAGCTATGACCAACCTAGACAGCTTATTAAAAAGCAGAAACATTACTTTGCCAACAAAGGTGTGTCTAGTCAAGGCTATGGTTTTTCCAGTGGTCATGTATGGATGTAAGAGTTGGACTATAAAGAAAGCTGAGTGCCAAAGAATTGATGCTTTTGAACTGTGGTGTTAGAGAAGACTCTTGAGAGTCCCTTGGACAACAAGGACATCCAACCAGTCAATTCTAAAGGACATCAATCCTGAATATTCACTGGAAGGACTGATGCTGAAGCTCCAATACTTTGGCCCCCTGATGCAAAGAACCGACTCTTTTGAAAAGACCCCGATGCTGGGAAAGATGGAAGGCGAGAGGAGAAGGGGACGACAGAGGATGAGATGGTTGGATGGCATCACTCACTCAGTGGACATGAGTTTGAGCAAACTCTGGGAGCTGGTGATGGACAGGGAGGCCTGGCGTGCTGCAGTCCATGGGGTCACAAAGAGTCAGACACGACTGAGGGACTTAACTGAACTGATGAGTAATAATTATACTTAAACAAAATTTAGTGAAAAAATTAGCATTAAAAATTTTTGAAAATCTCTTTCATGTTTGGTTTAATAGTAGACTGCTAGATTCTCTGCTTCCACGTTTTGTCTGTCACAGTATATCACAAGTCATGTAGCTTCTAGAATACTCCACTGTAACTTATGAGAGAGAGACTGAAAAATGTTTTTTTTGTTATTATGAAAATAGGTTTGACTTCATGGATACCCTGAACAGAATCCCTGAACCATACTTTGAGAATCGCTGTTACAGTAGTATTTTCAGTTGCCATACATATTTTTTTTCTTCATGCTATTTCTGGCTCCTTTTTCAGTGGCAATGTATTATAGAAGTGCTGGGGAAAATCCCAGTAATATTTCAGATATCTCTAAAGGTTGAACTTTTAGCACACTAGCTTTGTGTTTGGGGTTTATGAAAGAGTACTTTGAATATCACAGCTACAGCTTCTTGGTTTGTAAATTTGCAAAGGATCCTGTTTTGCCAGCTAATCATGTGTATTAAAAACTGGACACCTGAGGGCAGCAGAACACAATTAAGCTTATCTGATAGAGACGCATAAGAAACCAAAGCAAAGAAGCAGCTTTCAGCAGAGCTCCAGAACTGAAGTCATTACCAAGTCAGTAGTATGCTTTTTCAGCACTTACTGTAACATGTTGGAGGAGGTGGAGTTGCCATGTGGGAGGGTATGCCTGCTGTGTCTTAATATCTCAAGATTTATGAAGCCAGATTTTACCAATGCATCAAGAGAGCCTTCAGTTTCTCCGAAAGCATGTTTTCCACAAAGCTTCCAGACTTTACACTATTAAAAATGAAAAATTTGAGGATTGTTATACTAATTCTTCAACCTTTCGTCCAGAGTGTAGACTGTGGGCTGCTTCCTGGTGAGTGCAGAGTTGAGATGCCACTTCAGCAGCAGCTCACCCTCAGGCCTGAGCAAGGGTCAGGTCTTGGCTGGAGCTCCATTCTCCGTGTCAGGGAAGCGGGCTCAAAGCAAAGCCGTGGTCATACTTAGGCTCAGTTTTGGACTGTAGCTTGTGTGGTGTCTAAGACGTTGCTAAGATCTCCATCTTACCTATCCTCCTTCACTCTCAGTTACCTCTGAAGTCCGGAGCTGATTATCTGCTGGGGTGGGGAAAAAATGCCACCACTTTAGCAGAGGATAAACCCGAAGTTAAAGTCCAGAGTGTATCGGATGCCTGACCCATTTGCTCATCTGTGACGCGTCCTCGGGACCGGGGCCTCCTCCTTCCATTTTCCTGTAGCCTCGTGCTCAGTCGCTCCAGTCGTGTGCAACTCTTTGCAACCCCGTGGAGCCTTAGTGCACCAGGCGCCTCTGCTGTGAGATTCTCCAAGCAAGACTACTAGAGTGAGTTGCCATGCCCTCCTCCAGGGAGTCTTCCCAACCCAGGGATTGAACCTGTGTCTCCTGCATTGCAAGCAGATTCTCTTACCAATGACCCACTGGGGAAGCCCTTCTTATCGACTAAGGGCCTGCAAACCATGCCCCGCAGTCCAGCTGGTTTTCCTGAACACGGTCACACACATTTGCAGACTAAAATGACAGTGTTGAGTAGTTGAAACAGGGATCTTACAGCCTGTAAAGCCTAGAATATTTATCTGATCCCTGACAGAAATTTACAAAACTTGTCTCTTCCAGACCAGACTCTTGCCCTGGTCTATGAAACCTTCTACTTCCTCCCTAAACGTAGTAGGTTAAGGCTGAGGAGGATCCTTTTACCTAACATTCTAAATGAGAAACATGTTTACATCCAAGTTATATTTTTCAGACATGATAAATTCATCATAATTTATTCATATAAATACTTTATATCTAAAAGGAATCAAATGGAGAAAACGGCTCTTTATTTTTAAGAAAATGTATTTTTAAATGACTGTTTAGTCATTTGGGGAGAATAACCTTAAATTTGTCTGAGAGTGTGAACCCCCAGTCTGGTTTTTTTTTTTTTTAAACTTTTTGACTAATATTTTCTCTCATTAAGGATAGTACCTTAATTGGTTAAATTGTCAAGATTCGGGCCTGACTGGTATTTTGGGATTTCAGATAGAATTATTTTTTGTGGCTTCTCCATTTTAAGTTTGGTTAAAAATGCCTCCTGATTCTAAAGATATGATCTCCAGATTGACATTCTTTGAACATCTCAGATTTGATTGGAAATACTGTATTGATTTCAAAGAATAATTTTCGAGCCTTTCAGTGCATAGGAGGCCTTTTTAAATTCCTGTGCTTTATTCATTTAATGGGAAAGAATTCAGAATATCAGAAAGTTCTATGAAAGTGCTGCCTTGGCATGCAAGTGCCAGCATTTGTTTCAGAGAAGGCCTCCTTTTCCCCAAAGTCATGATTCAACTTGAAAACAAGACTAGAACCATGATGCCTATGAACTGTTGAGATGCAAAGTCAGTGATTAGAGTAAGCTTTGACAGTATTTGTTTGAATAATAGTTTTTCAAATTAATTGATACAAATTGGTATAACACAGTCTCATAAGTACTTATAGGGACTGTTTCTTGATGACAAAGACTTCATTTTCCTTTGACTCCCTGATAAAAATAGCATAAAGACTTGGGGAGTGTTTAAACATAGATGTCAGCAAGACGCAAAGTGGACTAATCTTACCTTTTGCTTTTGCTCCTAGACCTCACCGGGAAGTATTACTAGTGAGGCAGAGGAGGACAGGAAGTTGCAAATATAAACAACCTTGACTATTCAGGAAGTTAGCTTACAGAAATAAGAGGATTATAAGAGAATACTATCAACAATTGTATGTTAACAAAAGATCACGCAGGTGAAATGGACAGGTTCCTAGAATGATAAATACTGTTGAAACTGAATCAAGGAGAAATAGAAAATCTGAATAGACCTATAGCAAATAAAGAGATTTAATTAATAATAAATAAAACTTTCCTCAAAGAAAAGCCCAAGACCAGATGGCTTTATTTGTGAATTATACTAAACATTTAAAGAGGTTTTGATATAAATCCTTCACAAAATCTTCAGAAAAAAATAAAAGGGGAGTGATTACTTTTCAAAGCATTCTATGAGGACTATACTACCCTGATACCAAAACCAGACAAAACTATCACAAGAAAACTAATATCCTTTATGAATAGCCCTGTGAATATAAACTCAAAATCCTTAGAAAAAGGAAAATACAGTCTAGCAGCATATAAAAAAGACTATATATTCTAACCATTTGAGATTTATTATAGGAATGCAGGATTAGTTCAACATATGAAAATCAATCTAATCTCCTTATTAATGGAATAAAAGAGAAAAGCCATGATTATCTCAGTAAATACATAAGCACTGCCAAAATCCAACACCATTTTATAACTAAAAAAAAAAAAATCTAATATGCCAGGAATAAAAAGGAATTTCGTTAATTCCTAAAAATGAGCATTTATGAAAAACTCATAGCTAACATCATACTTTCTAGAAAAGTTGGAAGACTTTTTGTGCCTCAGATCAGAAACAAGGCAAAAGTGTCTACCCTTGCCACTTCTTTGTTACATATTGAAGATTTTATCCAGGGTGAGTAGGCAAGGGAAAAAAATAAAACATGTCATGATTCGAATGAAATAAGTAAAATTTTCTCTGTTTGCAGAAGACTTGATCTTTTATATAGAAAATCCTAAGGAATCTACAAAAGGAAAAAAATGATTAGAATCTAAAAAACAGTGTTCAGCAAGGCTGTAGAATAAAAGTTGAATATACAAAGATCATTGGCATTGTTAATACTAGCAATGAACAATATGAAAAGGAAATGTTTCATTTACAGTATCATCAGAAATACTAAGATACTTAAGAATAAACTTAACAAACTAAGATGAATGCATTGACGTTGAAAACTACAAAACATTGTTGAAAGAAACCAAGTAAGTGGAAAGTAATTTCATGGTATTGGATTGGAACCCTTAGTGTTAAAGTGCCATGCTCTCCAAAGTGATCTTCAGATTCAACACAGTCATCCTCAAAATGCCAGCTGACCTTTTTGTCCCCACAGAAAATTGCTGCTACTGAAATTCAATTACAATTTCTATCCAAGTCCCAATGGCATTTTTGCAGAAAAGAAAAATTCATCCTAAAATTCACATGGAATCTTAAGGGACTGTAAATAGCCTAAACAGATTTGAAAAACAGCAAAACTAGAGAACTCACACCTCCTGATTTCAAAACATGTTACACATCTACAGTAATCTAAAGAGTGTGATACTGGTGTAAAGACAGGCAAATAGACAAACAGAATAGAATACAGAGCCCCAAATAAACTCTTGTATATATACTTTTTAATGATCTTCAGCAAGGGTGCCAAGATTACTCAATGGGGAAAGGACAGTCTCTTCAACACATGGTGCTGGGAATAAAGGACATCCAAAGCAGAAAGTGAAGTTGTACCCTTATACCATATCAAAGATTAACTCAACATAGATTAAAGGCCTAAAACGACAAAACTATGAGAATAAAACATAGAGATAAACCTTCATAATGTTGGACTTGGCAATGATTTTTTGGATCTGACACCCAAACCACAGGTAGCAAAATTTAAAATAGACAAATGGGCTTACATCAAACTTGCAAACTTTTGTACACAAAAGGATACTACAAAGTGAAATGACAACCTACAGAAAGGGAGAAAATATTTACAACTCTTATATCTGATGAGTAATTAATATCCAGAATATGTAACGAACTCCTACAACTCTACAACAACAGTAAAATTAATTACCCCAATTAAAAAGAGGGAAAAGGATTTGAATTAGATATTTATCTGAAGATATTATACAAATAACAAGGAAACATGAAAAAATTCTGAACTTTCACTAATTGTCAGAGAAATGCCAATCAAAACTACCTCATACCTATGAGGATGGCTACTATTTTTTAAAAAAAGCAAAATAACAGAAGGTGGCAAGTATAGGGAGAAATTGGAATCCTTGTATGCTATTGGTGGGATTGTAAAACGGTGCACCCCTATGGAAAGGAACATGGCCGTTCCTTAAAAAATTAGAAATAGCACATGATACCCCTATCCTATTTCTGGCTATATATCTAAAAGATTTGACAGCAGGATCTCAAGGAGATATTTGCATACCCATGTTCATAGCAGTACTTCACAAAGCCCAGAGGTGGAACACCCCAAATGTCTCTCAATGGATAAACTGTTGAACAAAATTGTAGTATACATCTAATGAAATCCTCAGCCTTAAAAAGGAGGAACCTCTGACATGTGCTGCAAGATGGACAAACTTTGAGAACACTATGATTTTACTTTCATGAGTTACCTAAATATTCAGAGTCATTAGAACAGAAGGTAGACTGATAGTTTCCAGAAGGTGGAGGGGAGATGGATAGGAAGTTATATAGAGTTTAAGATTTGCAAGATGAAGTAGTTCTGGAAATCTGTTTCACCACAATGTAAAAATACATAACCTACTGAACTATGCACATAAAAATCATTAAGATAGTGAATTGTTTGTGTTTTTTAACCATAACAAAAAGAATGCAGAGGTGAAAACAGCTTGCTACAAAGCTATGAGAGTCAAGAGAGTGTTACACTGGCATCAAACCAAACATGTAGATCTGTTCAATAGAGTTAAGAGTTAAGGAGTGAACCCTTACATTCCAGTCTGTTGATTTTTGACAAGGATGCCAAGGCCACTCATTGGAGAAAGAATACATATGGTGCTGGGACAGCTGGATAGTCATATGCAAAAGAATGAAATTAGATTTTTCTTTGCTACTCTGTACAAAAATTAATGCGAAATGGATCAAATATCTAAATGTAAGAGCTAACAGTATAAAATCTCTTAGAAAACATAGGAGTAAATCTTTGTGACTTTGGATTGATTTGACATTAATTTGTTACATATGACACCAAAAGCACAAGCAACCAAAGAAAAAATAAGTAAATTGAAATATCATCTAGATTAAAAACTTTCTCTGCTTCAAAGAACACCATCAAATGAGAAAACGCACATAACAGGAGACAGTATTTGCAAAGTACATATATGGTAAGGAGCTTGTATCAAGAATACATAAAGAACACAGCTCAAGGATAAAAGGCAATAATAAAAGGACAAAGGATTTGAATCAGCATTTCTCCAAAGAGTATGTACCTGTGGCCAGTAATGCATGAATGTACGCTGAACATCACCAGTCATTGGTGCTGCTGCTGCTGCTGCTAAGTCGCTTCAGTCGTGTCTGACTCTGTGCAGTCCCATAGACGGCAGCCCACCAGGCTACTCCGTCCCTGGGATTCTCCAGTAAAGAACACTGGAGTGGCTTGCCATTTCCTTCTCCAAGGCATGAAAATGAAAAGTGACAGTGAAGTCGCTCAGTCCTGTCTGACTCTTTGCGACCCCATGGACTGCAGCCTACCAGGCTCTTCCGTCCATGGGCGTTTCCAAGCAAGAGTACTGGAGTGGGGTGCCATTGCCTTCTCAGTCATTAGGGAAATCCAAATCAGAAGCACAGGACACCAGTTTACACCCACTAGGTTGGCTTAAATAAAAAGGACAGATAAGTGTTGGAGAGGATGTAGAGAAGCGGAAACTCTCACACGCTTTTAGTGGGTATGTAAACTGGTGCCAGCAGTTCCTCAAATGATTAAACACAGAGTTGCCATATGACCCAGCAATCCCACTCCTGGGTTCACACATAGGAGGAATGAAAACAAGTCCACCCAAACTTGTATGCGAATATTTTTAGCTGTATTATAGGAACCACAATGTGGAAGCAGTCCAAGTAGCCACCAATTTCTGAATGGATAAACAGAATTTAGTATGTTCATATAATGGAATGTTGTTTGGCAATAAAAAGAAGTTAAATACTGGTTAATGCTTCAATATGGGTGAACTTGAAAGCATTATGCTAAATGAAAGAAGCCAGTCATAAAAGACTGTATTTGTATGATTCCATTTATGTGAAGTGTCCTGCATAGGCAGCTCCACAGGACTTAGTAAATGAGAAGTTTATTATTGGTTTTTTTTTTTTTTTATTGGTGTTCAAGAGAATGGGTAGTGAGGATGGAAGAGAGATCTAAGAGTGATGGCTAATGGATATGGAGCAGCTTTTTGGGGTGATAAAAATGTTCTCAGTTTAGACTGGTGATGGCCATACTGCTTTAACGATATACTAAGAATTACTGAATTGTATAGTTCACAAGGATGAATGTTACATGAATTATATTTCGATAAAGCTGGTGTTTTTTTAAAAGTTATAGTAAGTTGACACTTATATAACTGACGTATTGACACTTACATATAACTTACTGGCATATTTTTAAAAATCTTCTTTTTTTGCTCCTGGTATTTGTAATTTGTTTACTTTTCCATAGTTTTATTTTTGTTTGTATAACATGTTTTTATATTTGGGAGTCTTGATATTGTTTTATTTGATACTTATTTTAACAAAAATTACATAAATTGAGATGAAAGTTTCAGTTTCTTATTACCAAAAGACTCAGGTGTTTCAATATAAAGCATTCTAACACAAGTTTTATCATTATTAACATTGCAAGGATTAAAAACGGATAATGTCATCAAGTGAAAGTGATGTCGCTCAGTCGTGTCCGATTCTTTGTGACCCCATGGACTGTAGCCTACCAGGCTCCTCTGTCCGTGGGATTTTCCAGTCAAGAATACTGGAGTGGGTTGCCCTTTCCTTCTACAGGAGATCTTCCTGACCCAGGGATTGAACCCGGGTCTCCCGCATGGTAGGCAGACGCTTTACCATCTGAGCCACCAGGGAAGTCCGCTGACAGGTCGGTATAAACCCCGGACAGGTTTCTGCTGTGAGCCGTATGAGGTCACCGCGGAACCACAGAGCAGGGCTCCTTACTTGCTTCACGCGGGACATTTCATTCATTCACATAAGCACACTGTAGAGTTAGTAAAGTACAGCAGAAAACATGTTTGCTGGGAGAACAAGGAACTAGAGCTCCAAGCATCCTTGCCTTGTCCTGAAGGATCCCGGATGAGCCCCCAAGATGAAAGGCTGCTGCTGAGCCATAAAAGACGCTAGGATTCTTGGCCTCCAGAGGAGAAGAATTCAATCCGGGGCCAGTGACGAGGCTTGATCGCTCAGAGCTTTCGTGTAATAAAGTTCTATTAAAGTATAAAAGAGATAGAGAAAGCTTCTGACACAGACATCAGAAGGGGGCAGAAAGAGTGCCCCAATGTTATCAAATCACATATTAAAAAAACATTCTTGTTCTTAAGTGATGATTAAATTATGTCCTCTTTTAATTTTGTTAAAAGCAAAGAATTGAAACCACCTAACTTGGAAAAGAATTTTTTACCTAGTCATTATTCATTCATTTTCTCAAATCCTTGAATCATATCCCAGAAAAGCCTTGCCAAGTCATATCAAAATGACTATTGATCGTACTTGCTAGTTTTTAGCTTAGGTGGCACCCCGTTTGATCCGATACACTTGATAAGGGAAAATTGAGCTATTGTCTTTTTCAATATAACATTAGTAAACAGTATTTTCCATTAAGGTTCCTTTCTGTGCTTTAAATAAATTTCCACCAAAACTTGGGACTGCAGCTGCAATGTATTTAAGTTATAGGAAATATCTACCAGATACATTAATTGGCAAAGCCAGTTCTCATTGTTAAAACATTTATGCAGTCTTTCCTCTTAAGTGTGACTATCTATGCTGTCTTTCCTGATGGAAGAGGCAGGGTTTCAAACAAAAGTTATAATTAATTAGCAAGCACTGGACAGATTATTTCATGTTTTAAGGCAGAAAGGCAGTTGTGGAAAAGGAAGTGAGAAGCAATGACTTTGAAGACATACAGGTGACTCTGTTCTCAGGCAGACGTATATTTTTTAAGTTCTGTATAAATACTCCCTTGAAACTGTCTCTGGTTTTGCATTCCTTTTAAAGTCTGTCTCCAGAACATTCTGCACCAACTTGCAGACTACTGTTCCACCCTACTCTTAGTCTTCTCTGAATAAAAATAAAACTGCAGAGCATGCGTTGCATTTGCCTGTGTGTCGTGTGCAGGGCTGAGCTGTGTTGGCACACTTCGTGTTCACTTGGACCACATTTGCCAGAGAGCCCCAGTCTCTGCACGTTTGTTCTGCGTCCCCTGCTCACGGGATGGGTTTCTGTGGGAGTCCAGACTCAACCTCAGAATCCTTCACAACTGGCAACTTTTATTAGCCAGTTGGAGCTGGCACTGGAGGCAATTCTGTGTCATAGCAATTTTATTAGTTTTCTCAGCATATTTGCATCTCTTCTCTTTTTACAGTTCACATTTTCTGTGTGTTTAGTCACTCAGTCATGTCCAACTCTTTGCGACCCCATGGACTGCAGCCCGCCAGGCTCCTCTGTCCATGGCGATTCTTCAGGCAAGGACATTGGAGTGGGTTGCCATGCCCTCCTCCAGGGGAATCTTCCTCACGCAGAGATTGAACCCAGGTCTCCTGCATTGCAGGTGGATTCTTTGCCATCTGAGCTATAAGGGAAGCCCTCACATTTTCTAATTTTTGTTTATTAATGAGATCATCTTTTGTTAAACTTATTATCCTTAAGTTGAGAATGAGTTTGAAAACAGTTCTCCAAGGATCTCTTGCTTTTCTTACATTTTGTGAACTGAAGTTTGGTTGCCTTTGTTCTGGTCTGTCTTTTCAATATTATTTCTGTGGTGAGCAGCATTGGAAAAGTGACTTAGTGATTCCCAGAGCAATGGTTAGATTTGTGTATGGCCTTGAAAGATACAAGCTGGTTTCTCTCTTTACAGCCAAGGGGTAGATACGCTTAACTGTCCCGTTGCGAGGATTCAGGTTCCCAAACCTCAGTGCTTCTCCTGTGTGTGCAGGAGTCAGCTGGCCCCACTCAAGGTGCTCTGGGTACTGGGACTCAGGGAAGTGGAGCAAGAAAGTGCTGGGGTCCCGGCCACTTCTGTTGTGATAAATTCCTGCGGTCCTGTTCTGACTGCATTCGGCGGCCTGTGAGAGGCTAAGTTCTTAGCTTGAAGTAGCAGCCTGAAAGCTCAGGTCCTTCATCATTCTTGGCAATAGGTAGGAAATAAAAATAAAGAAGCAAATAAATAGCCATCAGAGTTCAGCTAAGAAATGTCATTTTATTCATGCTTTTCCTGTAAAAACTACATTATATATTCTTTTCATAAATGTAGCAAAGGTTTTTCAGATTTTTTCTTAGGCTAAAATAAAACCTTGACATAATTTTGCTATTCATATTTAATGACAGTTTTCAAAGCATAATAAGCCATCTGTTTTTTTCATATGCATATAAACTTGTAGGTATATATATACACATACATATATTGGGGTGTTTGTGTCTGGTTTTGAAAAACCAAATCAATCTTATTTTGTTTGATCACGTTTTCAAGAAATAATCTTAATTCCACCTGTGTCATTGTGATGTGTTATTTGCCTCTGTTCCAGAATATTGGAAAGAAGATGACCTGCCAAGAGTTCATCGCAAACCTCCAAGGGGTAGATGAAGGTGGTGATTTCTCCAAGGATCTACTGAAAGTAAGCATTGAAATGGTATTTATGTATTTACTTACTGAAGTAGAGTTGATTGAAAATATTATGTTAGTTTCAGGTATATAACATAATAATTCAAAATTTTTATAGATTATACTTCATTTGAAGTTATTATAAACTATTGACTATATTCTCTTTGCTGTACAATATATTCTTGTAACTTATTTTTTTATACTTAGTAGTTTGTACCTCTTAATGCCCTACCCTGAAATACTGGTATTTAAAATATGTTTATATTTTCTACTTACTTTTTAATGTAAAATAGGCTAAGATCACTAAAGTCTTTTGTTGTTGTTTTTTTTTAGTTTTTCTGGTGAGGTTTCTGTTGAACATTGTCCTTGACATGTCAGACTGAAAACTACCCTTCAATTAATAATTCCTAGAAGTCCACATTATAATTTATAATACTGAGATAATCAGTAGATTTTGAATAATTCGTGATACAACTAGTGGTCATTTTTTAATTTATTTGACTGTCAGAACTTGAGAAAGATCACAATGGTATATTCACTATGGAAACAAAAGAGCATTTATCAGACAATAAAGGAAGCAGTCTGACTATTCAGTCCTCAGAAATCCACTCAGGCCATTTTGGAAAGACATTAAATTAAAATCTGAGTAATTGTGGAATGCCTGAGTTACTTGCACTGAGCTTTATTATTGACAACAGTTAGCATGTTTTCCCTCTAATCAACTTTGGAATTCACAACATCCTGCAGCAGTATACATGAGATATGCATTTGACTCAAATACAAAATATAGAGATTGATAATGGATGTGGATATTTTTGAAGTTCAGGATAAGATGTGTGTGTTGAGAATGTGATTTTTACAGATTTCTGTTTGATTCTAACTTTCTTTTTAAAAACTTTGTACACATGTATATTTCTTTTGACATCAGTTCTTTGACTGAATTTGCTAAGAAGGGCAGCACATTTTGAATCGTGGTATAATATGGAAATGTATGAGTAGAAAGATAAGTCCTTATGTTTTCTATGACTTTTAAACTACATAATATATAGAATTGAGTTCTGCCAGATTTAGACAGACATATATACTCTGAAAAATGAAAAAAGGTGTAAAAATGGTATTACGAGATTCTGAGTTTGGCTTTAATTGCAGCTCATTAAAAAATTATATTATGAAAAAAGCAAGGGGAAACGTATCTTCAGCTTACTATATAAGGAAGGTGTTTTTTAAGTCCTTTCTCTATGGAACAAATGCTGCCATTTCTGAAGCTACAATTCCAAATGGGAATGGGAAGTAAAAGATGGTGGATTGGGATTTGATGTATTCTGTACATCCATGGAAGGCAGACAGTAGACACATGGAAACAGGCCTTTTCTCATTCTAGTGGTGTTAGCATGGAATGTAACTCTCTTTCTAGGAGAGGCTTTGTGAGGCCTTTATCAAGTTACGCCAGAAATGAAAATTGACAGGTAGAATTTTTATAGTAAGCGTTTAGACTTTTGTGGTAGGCTGTGGTAACATGCATGACTGTGGGTTCATTAGTGGGCAGCTTTAGAGCATGTTTGAGGGAGCTTTCCGAACCAAATGCAGTGAATGTACAGTCCAGTGGCTGCCATTCATCTTGGGTAAGCGTGTGTTCTTTGATTTACTCTGCCAAGAATTTGCTGGATGATTTGTTGCAGTCGTACAATTGAGATCATGCTTAAAAATCTCAGGGGGTAAAATAAGTGTTATGCTGGTTTTTATTTACTGTGGGAAGTTGACAATGAAATGATGCCGAAAATGACAGTGGCATTTACATGGAAATTGTCAAGTAAAATATTGATTTCCTTTTATAACAAACCTCAGCCACTCACCCACCCAAGAGGAGGGCTTTCTGTTTCAGTAGGAATCCGGATTGTACTGCAGATTCCAGCAAGAAAAGATTTTCTTCAAACTGTTTATTTCATTTTACTCTTCTCTCTGACCAGCCCTCTTAATGGCTTTTCCTTCTTTCCTCTCTCCCTCTGCCTCCCTTTCTCTTCCTCTCAGTTTCTTTTTAATTCTGCCTTTGACTTTCTCTTTTGTTTTCTCTTAGTCTCTTTCTTATCTTTCTTTCTTTCCTCCCCGCCCCCCAAAACACTCACACTCTCTCTCTCTCTCTCTCTCTCTCTCTATCTCTCTCGATAAATTATTGGGTGGGATATGAATAGGCCTTTGGGGGGCAGTATTACATACATGCCACACAGATAGATACATATGTCCAGATAAACACACACACATTTGGTATCATCTTACAGGTTCTAGATAACTCCTTTCTCTCTTCTGCTACCCTTTTCCCAACTTAAAAATTACAGGCATATACTCCATTCAGTTTAATTTATGAGGTGAGCTGTTTAAAGTTATATGGACGGAACTGATAAATGGTTATTGCTACATATTGACCTTATTACTTTAAGATTTCTTTGGAAATCTTAAAGTAGCATTTGGATTTTCTTTTTGGACCAGAAGTAACATTCTGACCTGTATCTGTTGTTCAGGGTAGTTGCATAGTCAGGAATATTTATTGAAGACCCACTCTATGTTCAGGTGTGGACTTGGAGAACATATCAGAACCAAATGGGCCACTGGTCTCAGAGACCTCAAACTACTGAAAAAGATGGAGGGTCCGTTCTCCCTTAAATGGACAGTTATTCCATATTAAAATAAAAATATAAAATGAATTCTGCTTGTTGTTAGTAGGAATGATAATAAAAAATAGACCTTAACATACTTAAAGGTATGCACCGTGAGGGACTTGTTTCAAATCTATAATTCAGAGACTTGAGTTAATATTTAGCTGTAAATTTGCCTTAGATTACATGAAAAGGATAGATAATGGTATATTGAGCCCTTTTTCACACTTTACAATTTACTGCTATTTCCCTGCTATTTACTCAAATGACCTAAACAGATACATGAGTGTATGAGTGCTTTGTGCAAATAAGAGTTTTCCCCAATAAGTTGCTTAAATGATGATAAGTAACAGATATCTATGGTATAAAATGGAAGAAGTTCGGTACCAAAAGACAACCAGTGATAGAATATTATTTAGGTTCTTTAAACTTGAAATCTGGTTGGGAGGATGTACTGTTTGAGATAAGCCTCCATTTAAAATATCGGTACAGTTTTAGTAGGAGACTGATTTTGATTTAGGTTGATATTCCACTTCAACTCCTATCCCCTTTCTTCTCCATAAACATTAATGCTTTCTTCCTTCCTTCTTCCCTCTCTCTCTCTCTTTCCTTTTTTCTTTCTATCTCTCTCTCCCTCCTGCCTATTTCCTCACCAAATCAAGACCAAACTCTGCCAGACCATCTGATGTGTCCGTGGCTCCACTGGGCGTGCCAATCTCAGTGCCTTCAGGCGTCATTGAGGGTGAGGTGGAAGAAAGGGGAAGAGGGAAGATCTGCTTTTAGTTCTGATGACTTAATAGGACATCCCTAAGATTCTAATAAGTAATAAAGCTCTTAGGACTCAGACAGAAGGAGATGAGAATGTGAGATGCGGGCCGGCTCTGGGTTGGAGGATGAAGTTCCTGAGAGACATGATACATGAGGATTATGACTATTGTCTGGGGAACTCTGCTGACGGTTCCAATCTCAGCTCCCCTGTCTGATTAGCTGAGGGGTTACGAGCAAATTCACTTAAACTTTGTCTCCTGATTGCCTCATCTATGAAATGGGAGGCTTTATTAACACCTACCTCATCTAGTTGTTTTAATAAGTTAATCTATCTAAAGACTTCAGAGTTCTAGTATGTGTTAGCTATTATAACTTTTTAAAGTGAAGTCACTCAGTTGTGTCCAACTCTTTGCGACCCCATGGACTGTCGCCCACCAGGCTCCTCCGTCCATGGGATTTTCAGGCAAGAGTACCGGAGTGGGTTGCCATTTCCTTCTCCAGAGGATCTTCCCGACCCAGGGATTGAACCCGGGTCTCCTGCATTGTAGGCAGACACTTTCACCCTCTGAGCCACCAGGAAAGTCATTATAACTTTTTAGTATTGTTTTATTCTTTACCTATCTCAAAGTGGACTGGACAAGGACTCCACCCCTTCCTGCAAGCATTTGGACTCAAGGTATCTTACACTTCCTGGGCAGAGTGGGATTAGTGTCAATAGACAGGACTTCTGTCCCCCATCCTTTTCAGCCTAAACACACCCATCATTTTGTTTTTAGAAGGGACCATCTGTGACTTTGACCTTGAGCATTTTCTCCTATTGTGGTAAGATTTTAATCCTCATCTTTTGTGGCTTTTTTTCTTTCTAAAGACTTGCTGGTTCTGAAGAATGGCCATTGAAATCCTTCACAGAAGGCATTTGTGCAGTGATGCCTGTCTTGACATTGTACAGGCACCTGACAATGAACCTTGGTTAACCCTATATTTTCTGCCTTTTTAACCTTGTTAAGCAACAGTGCCTCTTATCCATCTTGCTGCATTTTTATA
Source organism: Bubalus kerabau (assembly GCF_029407905.1). NCBI lineage: Eukaryota > Metazoa > Chordata > Mammalia > Artiodactyla > Bovidae > Bubalus > Bubalus kerabau. Next base: position 6,884,581 of record NC_073625.1, on the reverse strand, counting down.
TGTTATCTTTGGTTTGGGTCTTTGATGCTGCAAGAGTGCAGGGACTAAGGAGAATTTGGTCTTAAACCGATCCTGAGATCAGAAGAAACTTTGAGGAAGCAAATTAGTTCTGGTCTTCTTTAAAGATCCCAAGAAAATCCTGGGATATTAATGGAGATATGAATTGTTTGAAGTGACTACAAACCGTGGGAAAGAAGAAATATGCTGGGTGTCTCCCTACTCTATGTGTTCTCCAGATGGAGAGCTCTGGGTCAGAAGGCTCATGGGTTTATTGGTCAGCTTTTGTAGATTCTAGACTGTTATCCTGTCTAGACTGAATCTCTTCCACACAGAAGACTGGAGTAGGTTGCCATTTTCTTCTCCAAGGGATTGTTTCCTTAATTTCTCTTTCTGATCTTTTGTTGTTAGTGTGTAGAAATGCAGCAGATTTCTATTTATTAGTTTTGTATCCTGCAGCTTTACTGAACTCATTGGTGAGGTCTGGTAGTTTTCTTGTGGTGTCTTTAGGTGGTGATGGTGTCTTTTATATGTATAGTAAGGTTTCCGCAACAAAACTGAAGCGTCACTTCATGTCATCTGTAACGAGTGACAGTTTTGCCTGCTCTTTTCCTATTTGGATTCCTTTTATTTATTTTTTTCTTGTCTAACTGCTATGGCTGGGACTTCCAAAACTATGTTGAATAAAAGTGGTGATAGTGTGCATCTTTTGTCTTTTTCCTGATCTTAGAGGAAATGCTTTCAGCTTTTCACTCGTGTGTATGATGTTAGCTGTGAATTTGTCATATATGGTATGACCTTTATTATGTTGAGATATATTTCCACTATGCCCATTTTCTGAAGAGTTTTTATCAGAAATGGACATTAAATTTTATCAGAATCTTTTTCTGCATCTACTGGGATGATCATATGGTTTTTATTCATTAGTTTGTTAATGTGGTATTTCACTTTGATTGATTTGCAAATAACTGAAAAATCCTTGTCCAGAAAACTGGACAGCTATATGTAAAAGAATGAAATCAGAACATTCTCTAACACCATACACAAAAATAAAATGGATTAAAGGCTTAAATGTAAGACTGGATACTGTAAAACTCCTAGAGGAAAACCTGGACAGAACACTCTTTGACATAAATTGTAGCGATATTTTTTTTTTTGGATCTATCTCCTAAAGTAAAGGAAATAAAAGTAAAAATAAACAAATGAAAACTTTAAACTTAAAAACTTTGGCATAGCAAAGAAAACCATTGAGAAAATGAGAAGATAGTCTACTAAATGGGCGAAAATATTTGCAAATGATATGACCAATAGGGGTTGATACCCAACCTTTATAGACAGCTAATACAACTCAATATCAAAAAAACTAACAACCTGATTAGAAAATGGATGGAAGACCTAAATAGATATATTTCTAAAGAGGATATACAGATGGCCAATAGACTCATGAAGAGATGCTCAATATCATAAATCATCAGGGAAATGCAAATCAAAACCACAATGAGCTATCACCTCACACCTGTCAGAATGGCTATCATCAAAAATAACACAAATAACAATTTTTGGCAATTATGTGGAGAAAAAGGAAATCTGTACACTGTTGGTGGGAATGTAAATTGGTGAAGCCACTGTGGAAAACAGTCTGGAGGTTTCTCAAAAAATAAAAACTAGAACCATATGACCTAGTACATTCGCTCCTGAGTATACAATCCAAAAAACAGTGATTTGAAAAGATATATGCACATCATTGTTCACAGAAGCATTATTTACAATGGCCAAGATAGGGAAGCAACTTAAGTGTCCATCAGCAGATGACTGGATAAAGAATATGATGGAATACTACTCCGCCATAGAAAGAATGAAATTTTGCCATTTGCAGCAACAGGAATGGACTATAAGTGAATAAAATCAGAGAGACAAATCCAAACACTGTATGATATCACTTACATGTAGAATCTAAAAATAAAATACAACAAAGGACTGAAAAAGCACAAAAGAAGGAGATTCACAGATTCAGGCAACAAACAAATGGTTACTAGTTGGGGGAGGAGGCCCACAGTGTAGGTGGGGGAAGTGGGAGGCGCAAACAGTTGGGTTTAAGAAAGACTCAGGATGTTTTATACAGCACAGGGGATATAGCCAATATTTGGTAATAGCTGTAAATGGAAAGTGACCTCAAAAATTGTACAAAAATTTTTTTAGAAATTAAAAAAAATTGTTACATATTCTATTAAGTCGAATCCCAGCAAATGTTCTTATTCAGATGTGTGTGTTTTCCCTTGCTTTCCCCCAAATCATAATTTAGATGTGAACCAGATTTTGGAATTTAAAGAAGTTTCTGAAAATGCATATTACCTGTATCTATTACTTAACATATGTAGTCAGCTGAAAACATTGTATGTTTTATTTCGAACATAATTTCGTATTTGGTATTCTTAGGCAGCAGTAACCTGTGAAAATGATGGAGAAATTAGCTAGGAGGGTAACATATAAATAAACAGATCCAAAAGATTGACAACAGAAAAGTACATTTTAAATAAAGATTAATATATCTTGTAAAAAGAAAGAAACAATAATTAGGAAATATAAGAATTATGCTATGCAGGTAATCATTAACATATGGTTAATGGTAACCTATAACCATTAGGTTTTTAATCAATCACAGTTGTATATAGGGGTAAGGAAAAAAAAACACAACAACAAAAAACCAAAAACAAAACACAACAACCCAGCCATTAAAGATTCAAGCAATTTGTTAAAACTTGAACTCCGAAAAGTGCCTTTTTGCACCAAGTGACAACAAGAGTTGTAAGCTTTTTCTTAAAAAGAGAGCAAAGCTAACTCAGCTTTCAGGGTTCCGTTGGCCTATCTAATTTGACGCTTTCAACCAGGGAGGAGATTAAAAATTTAACGCCGACAGTTGCTCCTCTTTTCTTTCTACGAAAAGGCTGACCTTAGAAAACATTTCTCCCCCATTTTGCTCTCTCTTCTTTCATCTCTGCTTCCAGTATTATCAAATGAGGACAAGTGTAAGTGGAGAAATCTGGTGAGGGTTTTCAAAGTCAGTGTTGTGGTTGTAAAGTACTATGATATGCTGTAGTTTTGCAAATGTTACCATTGGAGGAACCTTGGTAAAATGTATTTAAAAATCTCCTGTTAATTATAACTGCACATGTCAAGTGTTAGTCGCTCAGTCATGTCCAACTCTTTGCAGCCTCATGGGCTGTAGCCCGCCACGCTCCTCTGCCAATGAGATTTTCCCAGGCAAGAATACCGCAGTGGGTTACCATTTCCTTCTTCAGGGTATCTTCCCAACACAGGGATCAAACCTGGGACTCCCGCATTGTAGGAGGATCCTTTACTGTCTTAGCCACTGCATGTGAATCTACAATTATTTCACTAAAACTTCCAGTGAAAAGGAAGTTCCATTTCTCTGCATTCAGCCAGAGATTTAAGCATCATGTAATAATGAGTTTAATGAAGTTTTCATATTCTTTCAGACTTTACTACTCTTTGAATACTCTTCACAGCAGTGAATATCATGATTGTTAAGCTCAGCTGCAGTTGCATAGCAGTGGTGAAAACTGTGGTTTTAAGAAAAAGGCAATGGGAATTATTTTAAAGAGTTGGAAAGCTAGAGAGTCACACGAGTCCATTTAAAACGGTTATTATTATTACTCTGGGGTCTGTGGAGAATTTTTTGGAAAGGAAGTTCTAGTGGAAATGAGACGGTGAAGAAATGGTTGCAATTGTGTATTTGAGAAGGGACGACGGCTTGGGCGTGGCTGGTGACAGTTAATAACAGAACGATTTCACATTGTTTTGAGATACTAGCTTTTCTGTTGCTAAATTATTTTCCAAATTGCCCCACTGTCCCTTCCTATATCACCTGGGTTCTAAACTGCATGAAATGGAAGAGTGCTAAAAAGTAGGAGCACCCTGACTGCTTCTTCCAAGCTAAGGCTTGATCTTGGTGTCGCTCTGCACCGCTGTGCAGGCCACGTGTGTAATGCAGGTAGTGACGCCTGAGTGACCGTGAGGACTGGAGAGAGCATCCCAGTGTTGGGGTCCTGGGTTCCACACCTGCCCTCTCGCTGCTAATGACAAGTGACGGTGCCTCAGTTATGGTTTCTTGGTTTGTAAAATGAGGTATGTGGGCCATTCCCATAATTTTCAGGTTTTCAGTTCAGGCTCCTAAAGCCGACAGTATCTGGTGCCCCCTTGCTGTGTCCCTACTCTCTACCAGGACCAGAACTGCTTCCTCTGTTTTTTCTATTGGGCTCAAACTAACTCATGAGCGATTTCTTTTGCACAAAATATTTTGTGGCAAAGAGTAAGCTGGATAAAAACTATACATGGTCTTTAAGGATCCTTTCAGTCTAAGCATTAGTGTTCTTAATATCATTTTTTTCTTTGTAAACTCAAATTGCATCTCTCAAGTTTTAACTTTTCTGATGTATTTATTGGTTTAGACAAAGAAGTGCGTGCTTAGTAGTGAAAGTTCAGATTTAAATCCAAGAAAATTAACCTCTGTTTTGTCAGTGTCCTCAAAGGATTACTCCTTAAGAATTATGTGAGAGGAAGAAACGGGCCACAGTCTGAAAAAAAGTCGGCATTTTTTATAAATGAAAAGCCTGAAGTGAATTCTCAAAAATACTTGATCTGAGTTATATTTGGAGTCTGCAGTTGAAAATAGGAACTGAGGGGTGGTATTTAAGTGTAGCTAAAAAAAGAGCATCAACTGTTGCCTGGAGTAGGTGAGCTCTCTTCAAGAGAAGGTCCTGGAGACCTGATAGCAACAGTCTCTATGGAGGAAACCGGCTTGAGTGCTTATCCTGGTAGAAGCAGGCGAGCCTTTCCAGAGAAAAGCTGCCTTCGCGAGCTTTTAAAGAGAGAAGCTTGAAACGTTTTGGCTTAAAATATGGGATGCAGCTTTGTTCAGTAAAATGCACCAAGCTGAGTTGTGATACAAGGTTCGTGGTGTTTCTGCTCCGCTTTCCCTGTGGAGATCGGATGCAGGCTGTTGCTTCCGGACAGGTGCTGGCCTGGACAGACAGAGCTGCTGCTTCTGGTCTGGTTCCGACCTTGAATGAAGACGGTGACGATGAGAAAGGGAATACTTGGAAATAGCTGAAGGTCTACATGTCATGTTCATGCTTTAGGAAAAAATCTATCAGAAAGAAGTCTGTTAGAACATTCTGACAGAACAGATGCTGCTTAAAGAGTACAAACAGATTTTTAACCAAAAAAAAAGAGAAGGGTTTGAGTAGGAGAGAGGGGAGGTAGTAATCATTATGGGTCCTGTAATGGAATATTAATGATTCCCACATAGAGTTCATTTTAATTTGATCATGAAGAAGTGCTACAGAATATCATATTCAGATGCATCCATGGAGGTTAGAATGTTCATATGTTTGGAAGGTTTTTAAATTTCATGATACAGTCCACCAGGGTTGATGCTCCTGTCACTCGGGTATGGGCCTGTGGTATTGACATGAATGTCGGGGGTCACATTGTGAATTTAAACTGTCCCCCTTTGCTTATGATGTACCAGACGGGAATGGCAATGATGGACTTCTTTTAACAAGCCTGCAAGTCAGTGGCTAATAAAATATCACAGTGGATAGTCCATCCTCAATGCAGAGACATGGATTTTAATTTAAAGGCATTTGTAGCTGTACAATAAAAAAAAAAAAATCACAAAAGAAAACAGTTTGACTTGTGGTTGTATTGATGCTTCACTTATGTAAATGTCTGTTGTCTGAAAAAGACCCAAAAGTTGAAAATGCAAAAAATTTAAAATAACTCTGAACGGCCAGAATAAATGGGTGTTGTGGAGTCTGTGTAACACACAAATTTTACACAGACCCTCATTTGTGGTCTGTTTTAATAAAAACCAAAATTGTTACTTTGAAATGTTGGCCTCATTTTCCTCCCTGGCTTTTCCAAGCCAATGGCCATGTGGATGCCTTTTTACAGATAGCTGTCTGAAACTAGGGGTCTGGACCTGGGCACCTCCCACTGCTCATCTCCAAGCTAGCTCACCTTTCCTGAAACAAAGTTAAGAAAACAGAAATATTTAGGTTGCTATTTAAATTTTAAATTGAACTTATTTTGAAGAAACAGTTGTTTTCCCAGTTTAGCCAGGAACTAGAAGGATGACTTGCAGGGAGTGCTATCAGTCAGGTAAATGGACCTTACCAGGTAGTGACTCGATAATGAGGCGAAGAGAAAGAGGAAACCCCAAAAGCCCTGGGTCTCCGCCTGGAGCGGCTGGAGTTGTTTTGGTGAGGGGCAGGCCCCCGTGGGTAGTCAGCAACTTCTCAGAGTGCGCTCTAGCACGCGGAGTAATGGATGGGCTGAGTGAGTCATCTGAAACATTACATCATGTTTACTTAGTTTGATTAAGGAGACCAGGAGTGTGAAATGGATTTGGGAAGATTGCCAGCAACTGTTTTATAAAGATTTTGCCATTTGAAAAAATTAACTTTAATCAGAAAATCCATTAATATAGAATAATTCATTTCTCTACCAGAAGACATTCTTGAACTCCATTCTCTGTCAACGTGGGATTTTTATTGTTGCTGTTTTTAAGTTTTTGTTTGCTTTAGCTGTTTTAACATTTACCCTTCTCTTCACACTTCCCACAGACAGCAGCGTCATTTTTGTGCCTCAGACACGCTGCCCTTTGAGGAAGCCACCACAGATGGTAGTCCCATCTCCCGGGGCAGGTCACTTCACCACGAGATCCCTTAATGCTAGAAGCATTTATTCCTTGAGAATGCAGCATGGATAGATTGTTACTCTTCTTTCCTTCTTTTTCTTTCACTTCCAGAAACACAATTAAAAGGTAAAATCTCTTGTACCCAAAGTATTACCTTGAAGGGTTATCTGCGTTTCACTTTGTTGGTCATATGTTGTAGACTTGGGCAAATAAGTCATCTTTAAAAAGAGTTGTCTGACTTTGGATTAGATGCTATCGCTGGTCACTAGTATGTGACCACGCCGCCCCCCCCCCCCCCAACTCCTGTTCTTCGGCAGAGACTCTTGCCATTATACATAGTGTTGTTCCAGGACAAATTGGATATTCAACAAATATTAGTGGAAGAAATGATTGCAGTTTTATATAAACCCAAGTGCTACGACTTCTGACCATGTGAGCACCATGTGACCAACTTGATATGTACAGAGTTCTGAATGTGTGTGGATGTGTACATACATCTGTCTGTTTTGGTCTGGTTTTTTTTTTTTTTTTTTTGAGGGGGGAGATCCATAGTTTTAATCAGATTTTCAGAAGGATCTTTATTTCCCCCCGGTATTGAGAGCTGTAGACCTAGGACTTTCCCAGAGTGGAAACTTGTAGTTTGTTTTAATTAAAATAAAAAAAACTTAGGAGAAAGGGTTTCTTTCTTTCCCCTGTGCACTTTGTTCATTCAGAGAGGCCCCAGTGTGTGTCTCTGTGCTGGATTCATGTGTGTAGCCCTTAATAAGACAGACACAGGCCACACCCTCTTGGAGCTCAAAATTTGGTAGAGAAAACAAGTATTGGACCCATGATTATTCAGATAAGGAAATACTTTACTCAAAATCACACTACTTGTGTTTAGTTATGGGAGACTAAAAAAAGTTGGCCTAAAACTCAACATTCAAAAAACTAAGATCATGGCAACCAGTCCCATCACTTCCTGGCAAATAGATCGGGGAACAATGGAACAGGGACAGATTTTATTTTCTTGGGCTCCAAAATCACTGCAGATGGTGACTGTAGCCATGAAATTAAGATACTTGCTCCTTGGAAGAAAAGCTATGACCAACATAGACAGCACATTAAAAAGCAGAGACATTACTTTGTCAACAAAGGTCCGTTTAGTCAAAGCTAAGGTTTTTGCAGTAGTCATGCATGGACGTAAGAGTTGGACTATAAAGAAAGCTGAATGCCAAAGCATTGATGCTTTTGAACTGCGGTGTTGGAGAAGACTTTTGAGAGTCCCTTGGAATGCAAGGAGATCCAACCAGTCCATCCTAAAGGAAATCAGTCCTGAATATTCATTGGAAGGACTGATGTTGAAGCTGAAACTCCAATACTTTGGCCACCTGATGCGAAGAGCTGACTCATTGGAAAAGACCCTGAGGCTGGGAAAGATTGAAGGCAGGAGGAAAAGGGGACGACAGAGGATGAGATGGTTGGATGGCATCACTGACTTGATAGACATGAGTTTGAACAAGCTCTGGGAGTTGGTAATGGACAGTGAAGTCTGGCATGCTGCAGTCCATGGGGTCACAAAGAGTCAAACATGACTGAGTGACTGAACTGAACTGAACTGATGGAAGACTTACTTAATAAATTTGCCATATATGGCGAAAGTCAGAAGCTGGATCAGATGAAATCTGATAGGATTCATGAGTTCCTGCTTTGCTAAAGACTATGCTAAATATATTGAGGAAAGCTAGGATGAGTAAGATGTGCATCCAGCTCTGGAGGAATTCTTAATCTAGTCTAGTGGTTCTCAAATCCTGCTACACATTCAGATCATTTGAGACGGGAGAAAAAGTGGGCTGACATATTCTCACTCATGTAGAAACCCTTAAAATGGCATAGACACTTCAGAGAATGATCTTTAACTAAACATACATTTACCCTATGATCCAGCAGTTCAAGGGAAATGAAAGCACGTCACCAAAATATTCATAGCAGCTTTATTCATAATAGCCCAAAACTGTGAACCACCCAAGTGTCCATCAACCAGGAACGGATAAGCTATAGTGTAGTGTTACCATGTGTGATTCTCAATAGAAAGGAGTGGAGTGCCTGTATACACAATGCATGAGAAAGCAACCTTACACCAGCGTATGCAATGCATGGTTCTGTTATGGAGTAACTACCCTTCAGGGGAAAACCGAAATCAGAACTGTGGTTAACTCTGGGGATGTGAGGATGGGAATTATTTGGAGAGGGGCTTGCAGGAACTTTATGAAGTGATGCTAGTATTAAAAAATGTTAGGGAAAATGTCAGAGAGCGATAAATGAAAAATTTGATGTTTTCTCCCTTTCCTGGCCTCATCTTTCTCAGAAATTTTTTTTTCTTTTTTTTTCTTTTATTTTTTAACTTTACAATATTGTATTGGTTTTGCCATATATCAACATGAATCTGCCACAGGTATACACGTGTTCCCCATCCTGAACCCTCCTCCCTCTGCCCTCCCCGTACCATCCCTCTGAGTCGTCCCAGTGCACCAGCCCCAAGCATCCAGTATCGTGCATCGAACCTGGACTGGTGACTCGTTTCATATATGATATTATACATGTTTCAATGCCATTCTCCCAAATCATCCCACCCTCTCCCTCTCCCACAGAGTCCACAAGACTGTTCTATACATCAGTGTCTCTTTTGCTGTCTCGTATACAGGGTTATTGTTACTGTCTTTCGAAATTCCATACATATGCGTTAGTATACTGTATTGGTGTTTTTCTTCTGGCTTTTACTCCAGTTTCATCCACCTCATAAGAACTGATTCAAATGTATTCTTTTTAATGGCTAAGTAATACTCCATGGTGTATATGTACCACAGCTTTTTATCTGGGAATAGATTATGTGCATTTTAAAAGCTTCTCAGGTGATTCTGATCTGATGTCCACTGAAATTTCAACTGGTAAATAGGATAAAGTACAGAAGAAAGCATTTCAGTTTTCTATTTCTGTTGTTAATAAATTTCTACAAATGTAAACAACAAAGCTTGAATATCTTCACCATTTTAGGTTGGAGATTTGGGCCTGTATTCTTCTGGGTTTCACAGGAGCAAAATCAAGTGCAGGCAGGCCCGTGTTGCTTTCCGTAAACTCTGAGGGTGGATCTACTTGTAAGTTTATTCAGGTTGTTGACAGAAATCAGTTCCTTGTGGCTGTAGGACTGAGGTCCCAGTTTCCTTGTTGGCTGTGACCAGAGGGCGGTCACTCCTGGCCTCTGGAGGCCACTCACAGTCCTTGTCGTCCATCTTCAGACCCAGCAAGGATGGGCCACGCGCCTCTCACTCTTCGTGTCTCTCGCTGCCCCTTTGGCCCCATTTTCCTAGTCTCTCACTCTTCGTGTCTCTCGCTGCCCCTTTGGCCCCATTTTCCTAGTCTCTCACTCTTCGTGTCTCTCGCTGCCCCTTTGGCCCCATTTTCCTAGTCTCTCACTCTTTGTGTCTCTCGCTGCCCCTTTGGCCCCATTTTCCTAGCCTCTCACTCTTCGTGTCTCTCGCTGCCCCTTTGGCCCCATTTTCCTAGTCTCTTCTTTTGGCACATCTCCCAAGTGACAGCTCTGCCCTCCTCTTTGCTTCGAAGAACTTGTTTCAATACTGATGCGTGAGCCCCACCCCCCACCCCCACCACGCACTCCAAAATAACCTTCCGGTATTACGGTCAGCTAATCAGCGGCCTTAATTCTACCTGCAGAGTTCCATCCCAGTAGCACCTAAGTGAGCGTTTAGCTCAGTATCCAAGAAATGAGACTCTTGGGGCCAGCGTCTTTTGAATCCTGCCCATAGTAGAGAGTTACATGGAAAATGCTGTGGGTTTTCAGAAAAAAGAAAAAAGACTTCCAACAGGAGAACATCCAGGAAGCCTCTTTCGAGGAGGGAGCACTTAGTTGTCATTCAGGGCAGTTCTAATGGATGCTGCAGAGCCAGAATAAAAGAGAACCAGAATAAAAGGGAGGGGGTGGTGTAATGGTTTAAGTGCTGGAGTGGAGGCAGGAAGCAGGACCACCACCCGTCATGCCCTTGGAGCAGCCTTTATCCCAGAACCTCTGCTGTGTGTGTTATTGTTTATGCTGAGTCATTCGGGCCACTGTCAGATTAACAGGAGATATTTTTAGATCAAAGTAGAGAAATAGGAGGAATGTCAAAAGGTTACACACTTAATATATACAAATATTTTTAAAAGGCCTGGGGCAATTTTGTAGTATGATTTTTGTATCACCTTCTGTCTGGCTATCATAAGTAGAATTACATGTGAAAGTCTAAAAAGTTATTTAAGTATTTCTAAATTTTTTAAAACTTCAAGTCTAACTGATGCAAACCAGGGAATGTGGCCTTCCTTTGTATGTCACCAGAGCGGACCTTTGAGTGGACTTTGTATTCTGCTTGGATGGACAGCGACATCAGTAACATTACAGCTTTTGTGGAGAGTTGCGGTGGGCATGTGGCATCTATCTAAAAACTATGGCCTGTCAACTGATGGTTATAACTATCCACATAAAGGAAGAATCCCATTTATAAGGATTAACTACTCTATACCACTTATCTTCTTTTCTGTTTTTTTACCTATTGGAATATAATTGTTTTGCAATGTTGTGTTGGCTTCTGCTGTACAACGAAGTGAATCAGCTACATATATCCCTCTGTCGTGGGCCTCCCCCGCCACCCCGATTCCACACCTCTAGGTCATCATGGAGCGCCAAGCGGAGCTCCCTGTGCGATACAACAGCTTTCCGTCAGCTGCCTGTTCTGCACCTGGGAGTGTATATATGTTAGTGCTCCTCTCCCAGTTCATCTCTCCGTCCGCTTTCCGCTTTGGGTCCACAAGCCCATTTTCTACCTTTGAGTCTCTGTTCTGCCCTGCAAACAGGCTGTTAGAAAGGATTGTGTTTTTATTTTGAAAGGAAGGCATGCATCTCTACAGAAAGTCTTAATACTTCCTGCCAGCCTTTTAAAAATACAAAGGTTATAACTGCCTGTGGTCATTTTTATTCACCCTTCGAAAGCATGTATACATCAGGGCTGAAATACCCAAACCAGCAAGCTAGCTGGTATTTTTTTTTTTTTTTTTTTTTGCCAAAACTGGATTCGAGAAATAGAATGCAGATGGGAAGCCCTGGTGACAAAAAGCCAAGCGGTCTTTTCATGGGATTAACAAATTATGCCTTTCTCGGGTGATTCGCAGTTTGCTCTTTAAACTTCTGGGGCCACAATGCCTTCCGGGGTCTTACCAAACCTGTCTTCCTGTCCTTTGCCAGCATTTGCTTCTTTCCTTCTCTTCCCATCTTGGACCCACACCCAAAGTGTTGGTCGTGATGATCAGAGGTCTGCTAGGGGAGGCCCGTCCTTTCTGGGAGTCGCTTTGTGTGTCCTGCCTGTGCAGTGGAGAGGTGACCGAACGGCGGCTGATGAGCTGTCTGCGCCTGCGCAGGAAGCCCTGCTTCCTTACCGCGCTTCTATCCGCCACGATCCTGACCCCCGGTGCTCTGATGAAAGCTTTACACTTTTATACTCAAAGATACCCCGGAACTGCTTCTGATTTCATCTTCTTCCGTTCATTTTCCGCTTTAGTATGCTTAAGTATATTTTCTGATGGCTCTAAGAGATTGCCACTGCTTCACTGATTTCTTCCTCTTCATATTTCCACGGTACAATTGACTTTGAGGAGATATATATATATATATATATTTATTTATTTATTTATTTTCTCCACCACATCAGTTTCATGTTTTTCTTTAGGAAAAACTCAGTTAAAAACATGTCAAACCAAACCTTTGGAAACTCCCCTATGCAGATTATTGAGGTTTTTATATTTCCCTTGTTTGTAGTACTGAGTTAAAAGCTTAATTTAAAGATTCTTCAATTAAGTGGTGTTAGTACTCCTAAAGGTACCCACCTATATTTTTATGAAAAGGCCAAACTCAGATTTATGGTGTTTTTATGTTATTATTAAAAAGTAAAAAAAAAAAAGTAGAGAATTATTTGGCAATATTTGCATTTGAGGAGAAATTCCCAATCTTAAAAAGTCAGTAAAACTTCACATTATTTCCTGTGAGCAGAGGAGGCTAAGAGCTGGCAGTTGAGACTATAACTCTCTGCATATGCTAAGATTAACACATAAGCAAATAAAGTGCATATGGTAAGAGCCAGGTATCTATATATTCAGTCACCAAGTTGTGTCCAACTGTTTGCAACCCCATCATCGACTGCAGCACACCAGGCTTCCCTGTCCTCCACTATCTCGTGGAGTTTGCTCAAATTCATGTCCACCCCCTTCTCCTTTTGCTTTCAATCTTTCCCAGCATCAGGGTCTTTTCCAATGAGTTGGCTCTTCGCATCAGGTGGCCAAAGTATTGGAGCTTCAGCATCAGCATCAGTCCTTCCAATGACTATTCAGGGTTGATTTCCTTCAGGATGGACTAGTTTGATCCCCTTGCAGTCCAAGGGACTCTCAAGAGTGTTCTCCAGCATCACAATTCAAAAGCATCAGTTCTTCAGCGCTCAGCCTTTATTACGGTCCAGCTCTCACATCTGTACCTGACTACTATAGTTTTTAATGTATAGACGGATGCAGAGAGGCAGCTGGCATGTAGGCGTGAGGTAGAGATTTCCTAGCTCTGCCTGCTAAGGGGTTCTAGAAGCAGTGACCCCAGTAGCCATGACTAGTCTTGCAGCTAAACCTTGGTTTTTAAATACCATTTACCAATAAAAGGACCAGGTCTCTTTGGAGAAGTGTTTGGCTCTCTATCTGGGGCAGGGAAAATGCAAGAGTCACAGAACATCTTGTGGTGCCAGAAAGGGGGTGGCCTGTCAAAAGGGCACTCCAGCCAGCTGGAGGGGCTCTGAGTGGCCAGCCCTGGGCAGTCAGAGCAAGAAGTGATAGTCTCAGGTTATGCCCCATAGAGCAAAAGGAATGTCCACCAAATGTATTTAAATGGTGCAGAAGAGGCAGCTTTTGCTTACAGAAGAATTTCAGTTAATGCCTATAACAGCAAAGAGGGAAACTGAATATCATCATTAGGCAAATACCACAGTGATTGTTGCACACGAGGATCATTGATGGATGCTCAAGTTTGCAGGTGAAAGTTAGAGGAGAAACAGGATATTTGCATAGTCTCAAATTGTCTCTCCCAGGATTAACTACAAAGGGCAAAATAGGAACTCGGCAGTGTCGACAGCAGCACACGGCACCTTGACCAGGTGATCAGGGTTAGCCTTGCCGGTGGTGAGACGTGGGTGTCACAAGCCTGTGACGTGACATTCTGAGAGGGACACAGCACCGCGTCTGTGCTGTCCTTTCCCAGACGCCTGAACTCGGTGTGAACATAGGAACGCTGACCAAACTCCTGCTAAGGAATAGTTCACACCACAGCCAACCAGCCCTCCTTGGAGTGTCATGGCCATAAAAGACTGACCACTATCACAGAGTGGAGGAGACCAAGAAAACACAACTTCTAAATAGAGCACAGGATCTTGGAATAGAAAAGGGCAGTAATGAAAAACCAGTGAAATTCAAATAGGATCTGTAGTTTAGTTAATAACACAGTACCAGTGTTAATTTCCTGGTTTTGATAATTATAGTACAGTTATATAAGATGTTAACATTAAGGGAAGGCTGGGTGAAGGGTATACAGAAGCTCTGTACCATTTGTATAACTTTTTTGTAAGTCTAAAATATTTCAAAAAGAATGCTGGATACTTAAATGTACAGAGATATGTATGCAAGAACACTAATTGCAGTGTTGTTTACAACAGCAAGAAATGAAAAATAACACAGATGTCCATCCCTCAGAGATTAGTTATGTTATAGTCATATAATTAAGAGTTATTAAAAAGAAATGCATGGAATGATGTGTACTTGATACAGTTTTCACAGTGATGAAAGGGGTGCACAGTGTGATCCCACTTGGGCTGCCTGGACTCTCATCCCATCTCCAACACTTCATGTGAATTCTGTGACCCTGGGAAAGAATTATTCCTCCTCTCTCTGTTCATCAGTTTCCTCATTTGTGAGTTGGGAATAATAATAGTGTCAACTTATGGACTGGCTATGAAGATTAAATGTGAAAGCCCATGTAAAGCACTTGGGATAATACTTAGCATATAATATTGATAAAATATTAATACTTTATTATCTTCTAGGAGTAAATGGGGAAACCCCCCAATATAACATGAAATAACAAATGATGCCATTTCTGTTAAACTTTGTATGTATGTATGAATCTTAGAGATTAGATAATAATGTGTTTAATGATGGTAGTGTTGGGGGGCAGCAAATTAGGGAACTTCACTTTCTGAGTTAAATATTTAAAGATTTATTTTCCATAGAATACACAGAGAAGTATATACGGCAGTTTTTAGAAGAAGCCTGCTATTCAATAGAAATTATTAAGAAATAAAATGGTATCTCTAAGGCTAACGGAATTGGATGGTTATCCTAAAAGAGTGTCTAAGATCATATGACTTAGTGGAAAGTACAGGGCCGGACTCTGCTCTTGGAAGCATCTTTAATCCCTTGGAACATGATTCTTGATTTGGAGAATGATGAACTTAATGATTCTAGCTTACAATTTTAGGCTGTGAAAGGTTATTGTGAGAAAGGGTATAACAAGCTCTTTGTCTTCATGGGAGATAAACCAAAAGGCCTAAATTGTAGATTAGTCAGAAACAAGTAAGTCTGATAATTTTCATTAGAAAAAATTAAACCCTGGAGTAGGGCACCAACTTGATGTGCTCTCCAGGCTTATAGTCATCAGTAGGAGAGAGATCAAATGATTCTTGACCCCTGGGTAGTGGTGGCCCACCTTAGTTAAGATGGGAGCCAGAATTCGCTAATATCTTAACAAAAGCCATCTATATTTAGGTATAACATAAGATAGAATATGTAGACATGTATATGGACATGACTGCATATTTTCAAAGCTATGCCTATATTCTTAATTTGGTTATGAGCTCAGTTACTTGATGATTATAAAGCCTTGTTGTGTTCCCCATGCTTGCACCGGTGCCTGTGGGTCTTTGTAGAGCTGGCGCTCTAAGCCTGACCATCCGGATTTAACTGTGTTGAGGTGGTGGCCCAGACAATAAAGAATCCACCTGCAGTGCGGAAGGCCTGGGTTCAATCGCTGGGTTGGGAAGATCCCCTGGAGGAGGGCATGGCAACCCACTCCAGTATTCTTGCCTGGAGAATCCCCATGGACAGAGGAGCCTCGCAGGCTACAGTCCATGGGGTCGCAAAGAGTCGGATGCGGCTAAGCACAGCACACACAGGTCCCTGCCGTGGATTTCAGGACCATCTGTCTGTGCAATTTTGGGCAGTGCGGGGTTTCTAAAAGGGCTGTGGGTGGAATAGGATGCAATGTCAAAGTGCATGCTCGGGATATAGGAAGACTATTCCAAGAATGAGGATAAGAGGTGAAAAACTCTTCTGTTCTCTTGCATTTGTAATTCTCTTTTATATCTTCCCTATTAATAGGCTGCTCAAAGTTGAATCACCAAAGATTTCCAAGGAAAAAAGTGATCATATTGAAAGCACATTTTCCTCACTTGACTCTTGATAATGTTTTTACAGATTATTTATCCTTTTTTCCCGTAACACTTTTGTTTAAATATATAATACTGGTTGATCTATTTTTTGATATCTTTTAGATTTCATTTTAAGTTTCACATTTTCCTTTGGGACTCCACCTGCTTTTTTCTTCTGTTTGCAATCTTCACTGTTTCATCGTAGGTAACTGGATGTCAGAACATTTGCCTTTTATGATTAACTTAGGTGCAATGCATTGAAGCACATATTGTTATCCTGTAATCTCCGGAGAACTTAAAGTAGATGAGAGGGGGCATTCCAACATTTATTGTGCTACTAATGCAGCTAGATAATTTTAGCACAAGATTGAATTTTAGGATATTTTATTTTAAAGGTACCGCTATATATAGCAAGTGCCAACATGTAAGTGTAAAGTCGGTACATTGAGCAGCACAGTTCCAGGGTTTGTGGAGTTTTTCCAGATATCTTAGTTTCTCAAATTCTAGAATTTTAATATCAGATAAAATTGGTGAGCTGCAGTGAGCACTGTTCTGAAGGTGGAACACGAGAGTAACTAGCGGCGGGGAAAGAGCCGTCGACTCTGACCCTGCCGCTTGCTGGACAAATTAATGAAGCTTAATCTGAGGCTCCTATCTCCAACTGCAACATGGAGCTGACATTACCTCCTTTGAACGGTTGTTATAGGATTAAGTTAGATTGCATATGTCAAAATGTTTAGTACATCCTCTGGCTTATGACTAGTACCTATAAGTCCCTTTCCTAACTTGTTCTAATCTACTTTTTGCCCAGTGTCTTCTAAGATTTAATAGACAACACATTCTTTCATGCATTTGAGTCTGAACCTTTTTATATGCTTTTACTCTTCCTTTCATTCCTTTATTCGTTGTTCACTGTGCAGAACATCTTTCTAGAGGGTGGAGTCAGGCCTCTGCTCTGAGGAAGCACCTCAGCTTTTGTTCACACTCAGGAGACACTGTTGGGGTGGGGGATGGCAAGCAGGAGAGCTGGACCCCACGGGCGCCCAAAGGTGTGGGCGCGTTATGCCCAGCTTCACAGGGGAGGTGGAAGTGACGACTGAGCAAAATCAGGAGGAGTCGGAGACAGAACAGCGGGGATGGAGGAGAGTAATTTGTTCATTGGTTCTGGGGGTACATGAGTGAGAGGGTTTCTGGGTGACTCCTGGGACTTAGGTGTCTGGTGGGGCCATTTCTCTGAAGTCAGTAATTGTTGTTATTGCTTAGTTGCTCAGTCATGCCCGACTCTTTGCAGTCCCGTGGGCTGTAGCCTGCCAGGCTCCTCTGTCCTTGGGATTTCCCAGACAAAAATACTGGAGTGGGTTGCCATTTCCTTCTCCAGGAGATCTTCCTGGACCAGGGATTGAACCCTCATCTTTTGCATTGGCAGTAGATTCTTTACCACTGAGCCACTGGGAATACAGAGCACTTTTATTAGAGCTGGAGGTAATGTTAAAAAGAAACTTCCCTGTGGCTCAGATAGTAAAGAGTCTGCCTGCAGTGTGGGACACCCGAGTTTGAGCCCTGGGTCAGTCCATGGGGTTGCAAAGAGTTGGACACGACTGAGCGATTTCACTTTCTAATGTTAAAAAGTGGTCTAGTCTGATATTCCTGCATTTTTAGATGAGAAAGCCGAAGAACTCTTAAGGATTGGCTCAAAAAATAATTGAGGCTTGTTCAGGGTCACTCAGTTGGACTCTCCCTGCTTTAATAGGAGTTCAGTGATTTGATTGCTAAAAGAGACCCTGAAAAATAGGACTCAAGGTGTGCTGCACTCTACTTGAGAATTTTACAGGTGAAACGGCAAGGCATTTCTCTCTCGGTAGCAGGAGAAGGTCACTGCAAGCTGTCAGAATTGAGGGGAATAGTGAAGTGGAAGAAAGGAATACAGCTGAAGTCAGATTCTGAGGAGACAATGAGTGGGTTGCCAGAACCTGGTCCTGGCAGCAGCTGTGTAGGGGACCCAGGCCGAGTTAACACAGCAGAAGCCATCAGAGATCAGAGCTGGGAGCAGAAGACAGGCCAGCAGGGGCCTGCTGTGCAGATGAATCAGGAGTCGGTCCAGAGAAGGCCTGGACCGCAGCTGGGCGTGGCCTGAGGACCCCGCGAGCTGGCCGCCTCCCTGACGCTTCCTTCTTTGACTCAGCTTACACCTTGCCCTTTAGTTTCTCTGAGTTTTTTCATGAAGAAAAAATTTACCAAGCTGTCTGTTATCCCAGATTTGATGTTACATCATGAGTGGTGTCTTGAAATTCTTTTGGAAAGAACCTATGTTCTAAAATTAACTGGTAGCATTGACTTCATCTCATGTCTTATATTCTTTAAAAGTACTTGGTTTACATTTTTACTAATAAAAATGGAATAACTTAAAGAGTTCTGTGACCATGTTTATTAATAGTGCAAGATACGGTATTTGTAAAATGACCTCTTATCTGTAGGTCATTCAGTTCAGTTCAGTCACTCAGTCGTGTCTGACTCTTTGCAACCCCATGAATCGCAGCACGCCAGGCCTCCCTGTCCATCACCAACTCCCGGAGTTCACTCAAACTCATGTCCATCAAGTCGTTGATGCCATCCAGCCATCTCATCCTCTGTCGTCCCCTTCTCCTCCTGCCCCCAATCCCTCCCAGCATCAGAGTCTTTTCCAATGAGTCAACTCTTCGCACGAGGTGGCCAAAGTACTGGAGTTTCAGCTTTAGCATCATTCCTTCCAAAGAAATCCCAGAGCTGATCTCCTTTACAATGGACTGGTTGGATCTCCTTGCAGTCCAAGGGACTCTCAAGAGTCTTCTCCAACACCACAGTTGAAAAGCATCAATTCTTCTGCGCTCAGCCTTCTTCACAGTCCAACTCTCACATCCATACATGACCACTGGAAAAACCATAGCCTTGACTAGACGGACCTTTGTTGGCAAAGTAATGTCTGTGCTTTTGAATATGCTATCTAGGTTGAACATAACTTTCCTTCCAAGGAGTAAGCGTAAATGAAAGTTTAAAAAATAAATTTCAGGGTCTTCCATGGCAATCCAGTGGTTAAGAATCCACCTTCCAACGTAGGGGATGTGGGTTCAATCCCTGGTCAGGGAACTAAGATCCCACATGCCCCAGCTACAGAGATCAGGACGTGCTCGAGAACACACGCCCCACAACCAGAGAGAAGCCCATGCACTGCAACTAAGACCCGACACAGCCAAAAATAATATTTTTTAAAAAATAAATTTCAAAGTATGTAGTCCTCATCTTCATTTCCAACCCTATAATAAAGCGCAGATGTTTTTATGTGTTCCATAGAGTTCAAACTTTATGGTTCCATAGAGTTCAAACAAATGCACTGTATTTACATTTGATGTTTTCCAGGTTAGCCCAACCCTTTGTTTCTTTAAATACTCATGGTATTTCAACAGTGAGCCTATAACTAATAATTAGCCATAGGAACACCCAGTTTTTCCTTTTATATCTTCATCTTCTTTCTTCTACACAGATTTGTTTATCGCCTAAAGCTTTTATTTCTGCTGGAGAATCATGTGCCTCTTTGTTACTGTTTATAACTGAACATAGTTTTCAATTTAAATGAATTTTTCAATTGCTTAATATTTTCTTTCTTAAAGATATTTATCACTAAATTTTCCTCCATTTGAATTTTTCCTGGTTTTCCATATATGCCTTGCAAAATGATTTTTGAAAACTGAATTTGTTTATTAAATCACCAGATAAAACCAGCATTTAGACTGAGCTATTCTCAATAATCTATGATATCTAGGTATCTAAGGACCTTCTTAAAGGGGAAAAAATACTCGTTCTCAGGGTCATCTTCACCTTGTGTGCACGCTTAGTTGCTCAGTCATGTCTGACTGTTGGTGACACCATGCACCGTAGCCCACCAGGTTCCTCTGTCCATGGGATTTCCCAGGCAAAATTACTGGTGTGGGTTGCCATTTTCTTCTCCAAGGGAACTTCCCTATCCTGGGATCAAATGGATTCTTTACCATTCTTTACCAATCAATGGATTCTTTACCATTGAGCCGCCTGGGAAGCCCAGTTTTCATCTTTCAAATACATTAAAAGACACAATTTTAGAAAAAAAATGACTAGCATTTCTCATAGAACCCCTTTTTTTTTTTTTTTTTTTTGGCAGGGGTAAGGGGATGGTCAGAGTTCTTGTTTTAAGTAGAGCTGAATATTGTCTGCTTTTTAGCAATCCAAGAAAACCATTTCTGGGAAATGATCAGATCACTAAAGGCTAACTCTACCCCTGTCACGTTCATATGTCTCTCCTGGAGCCCTCCTCCTAGTAAGTCTTCATTTGGGAGCTGTGAGAAAGGTGCCTTTTTGTCATTCTAATCTATTCATGTTACTGTTTAATCTGTGGCAGAATTTAAATTTTCAGAATTTAATTTGCAGTATATGTGGCAGGTACCCTTTATAGTACGGGATACTATATGGATTCAGATGTATCACCTGGTGGATTGTGTCCCCAGAAGCAGCAGTTGTATGCACTGAAGCATGCTAGACCAGCCCTGTTGATCTCGATAATGAAGGCTCCATCATTTTCTAACGGTGAGCCCTAATTTCCCCATTTGGGAGCTAATACAGTGTTTCTCAACTGTGGCTGCGTGGTTGCATCTGGGGGAATTATAGACGGAACACAAAACAAACTAACCAAGTAGTGGCAGCTCACTTCAGAAAGACCTGGTGCTACTTGATCTGGGTTGGCACTGGGATTGTTCTTAAAGCTCCAGATTATTCTGATGGACTGTGAGCCACTAGGCCAGATATCTTTGAAGTCCCTTTAAAGATCTAATATTCTGCAATTTTGAGAAGTTTTAATGACATTTGATCCAATAGCTCACTCAGCATAACCATCTCTGGTTATTTGAAAGGCAGCCTCTTTTTTTATGTCAACATTCATGTTGAAAGACTACTCATTGTTTTCAGAAATCTTATATTCTTTAAAAGTTTATTCTCCAGCCAAATTTGTCCTTGGAGAAACAGATAATAAATCTGATCCCTTATATAGTTGATGACCTTTCTGATATTTGAAGAATTATTTTATGATTCAGCCAAGTTATCTTTTAGGGCAAAATACCCCCAGTTTCTCATCTCTGTTTATGTAACATTATTTCCATATACTAGCATCCTGCTTATCCTGCTCTGGGGATAAATTGCATTGCCATCATCTCTATGAAGTGTGTTCCCAGAAGTGAACGCAGTCCCTTGATAATCAAAGTTGAGGAGCCCAGGGGGCTTTGGTGATTGTCCTTCTGTCAGTCCAGCTCTTACTGAGTCCTTGCTGCTGCTGCTGCTTAGTCGCTTCAGTCGTGTCCAACTCTGTGCGACCCCAGAGATGGCAGCCCACCAGGCTCCCCCGTCCCTGGGATTCTCCAGGCAAGAACACTGGAGTCGGTTGCCATTTCCTTCTCCAATGCATGAAAGTGAAAAGTGAAAGTGAAGTCGCTCAGTTGTGTCTGACTCTTAGCGACCCCATAGACTGCAGCCTTCCAGGCTCCTCCGCCCATGGGATTTTCCAGGCAAGAGTACTGGAGTGGGGTGCCATTGCCTTCTCCATACTGAGTCCTTAGTTTTGGTAAATAGCTACTTATTTACCAACAGTCACTGGTCTGTAGCTACATCCACTGATAAATACAGTTGATGACATAATTCCTAGCATTTTTGAATTCTTATTATATGCCAACCATGGTTCTAGTGTTTATATAACACATTCGATTCTTGCAGTAATCTCATGATCTAGGTACCATTATTGTCTTCATTTTAGGGCAAAAAGAAGAAACATGCCAAGGAGCAGGGCAGGTAGGTCTCTTGCCTCTGATTTCCCAGTGAGTGGAGGGCTAGAGTGTGAATGATGTGAAATATCCTACTGCAGAAGATGTCTCCTCATCTGTGGTATAAGAATGGTCATTTCTAAGTTCCTTGCCACCTCCAGGTCCTTATGATTCTGTGTAAATATTCCAATAATAGTATGTTTATACCTGTCACTTTAATGTACTGTATCCAAATAAAACAGTCTTCAGCCTCTTGGGCCTGTTTCTAAAGTAATAACAAAGCCCGGAGTTTCTCATTTATTTTATTCTAAATCACAAATACTACTGAGTGCATTTTCACAGGAAAATAGTCTTTTTTATTTCATAGTGCTACATACATGCGTACAGACATAAAATAACAGAATTTAGGTTCTGTTCATTCATCTGTCATCTCAAAGTCTGAGAGAGTCTGGTTTGAACATTGATATATTTTGTAGAATTCTAGAACTCTAGCATCTAAGCCTTGTGGCTCATGAAGTCAGTCACCATTGGGTGTATATGAGTGGAAGTTGGGGGTTGGAGAGATTATTTGGAGGAATAAGGTTTATTATGCTTATGCTTAAACAGGTAAACTAGATTGTAGGAGATGTGCTCAAATTTGTTATAATTACATGCTGTTTTAAGAAACCTAAAAGTATTATAGAGGCTACTTTCCATAAAAACAATTTATATGCTAATTTTGTTATTGTTATTTATTCTTTAAAGTAGATTTTTTTAATGAATTCTGCTAGACAATTTTATTTAATTTGCCAAATAAATTTCCTAAAGCATAATTTTATTATTCAGATGGGTGTTTCTTAAATTGACTCAAACAGAAAGTGTCTGACTATATCATTGAAAAATCATTTGAAGAACCCTTGTTGATATCCAATAATCCTTTGTGTTCTCACAGTTTCACCAGCCTGAAAAATATGTATTGATTCTAATTCTTTAAGAATATTATTTCTTAGTCCTTGTCTGGTTCATTCTGAAAGGTCAGTCTTTCTGTGTAAGACTTTTACACTCGAGGTTGCCAGTAAAAACCATGCAGCAGGGAACGTTTCCGAGAAGAATTGACCTGTGGACCCTACTTTCCATCTGATTGCTTTTAGCTTCAGATATGTTTATATGACGGATAACAGAATGTAAAGTATACAGGCTGCAAATGAACCATGTCTGTCCTCTGTGACTCTTAGCCTGGAGGGCAGTGTGTCTGCCCAGGCTCGTCTGTGGTCCATTTGCCAGCTCGGCTCTGAGCCCATGTTGTGAGCAACTCAGTCATCAGCTGTGATTGTGTATGCTGAGGCTTGGTGGTCAGTATTACTCTCTAAATTACTGGCTTCTAAGTTTAAAGAATAGCGTAGTCTTTGATAGGAAGATCAGATTTTCCCTTTAACTGAAGTTAGTTTTCCCTTTAACAGCAGGATTTTAGGCTTTCATCTCGAATGAGGACTTGCTTTCGTAGTACAGACAGACTTTGTAATGACACTGCTCTTCTTTGGAAGTCTTTGATTTTTAGTTTTAGGAAGGATGATTTAACATCTTACAAAACTTCAGAATGAGACATTGTTACCATCGTTTCTTTTTGTTGACTTGCACTATCACGGATTCATACCCTTGGGCGCAGGGTCTGAGGACATCTCACCCCGCCACCTCGTTCTATAGACGTCCCTGCCCAGTGCTGTGTGTTTGTCTCTTTCACATCTCCCCAGGATTGGAAAAGCTCTGTGAGGGCAGGGACGTGCTTTACCTTGGTCACTGCTGTGTTCCCAGCAGGTACCCAGTCAGGACCACCAAGCTCTGAAGAGCCCAGGACTTGGGGAAGAAAAAGGGCGATCCTGTCAGCCTTCTGTACCGTGTGGTGTCCGGCCCCACACAGGGCGATCAGTACGTGTCTGTGAATGGGTGGAGAGAGGCCGGTGAATCTGACGGTGGATATGGGGTGTTTCTTCCTCTTCCTTTTGGGAACGGAGAGTGGCTTTGTTAAACATCAAAATGCTGGTTTAGATATGAACTACGGCAGTCTTACCAGTATGCACGCACAGGGTCTTTGCGTTTCTTCCAAACAGTGACAGAGATCAAAGCTGGATGCATTTTTAGTTGTGTTGTGGAGTGTTGTGTTTATGCTGGAGAATACTTGCCCCTTACGAGCCTGAGAGAGAGGCGCGCTGACAGACGAGGCGTACGGGAGGCTGGTGCTCACCCCACCCCAAAATGTCAGGCCCTAGTTGTGGTGTCCTGTGGTTGTGGAATTAATATGGTTTTCTGAGTTGCTCCAGAGTAACATTCCATATTAAGAACATCTCAGAAGAAGTGGTACATTTGGGAAACGTACAGTGTACCACTTGTAATTAGAAAAATCAGCACTTTATTGTATTTCTAACTTGTCAAAGTCAAGAGCTGAGATTCCAGATGAGGCCCCTGTTTTAGGGAAAGGGGAGCTTCTGTGCTTTATGATGCTTTCTTTTCTAGTCCCATGGAATTCAGGTTTTGCTATTTTATGAAAGAGGAAATGAATAATAAGTGAGATTAATAACGAGAGTTGTTTTTACTGGGGGGAAACATCGTTTAATGCAAGGTAGCTGCCGTCTATGGGGTCGCACAGAGTCGGACACGACTGAAGCGAATTACCAGCACCAGCAGCAGTAACATTACTCAGAAAAATTGCATTAGCACCATCCTCACAAGGAAAGGTTAGCAGGGTTTTATTTCCCTGTCCTGTGTAGCAGGTGGAGACAGGGTATGAAGAATTTCTCCCCAGGATGGCATTTGTGGTTTTTCTTAGTGCTCTCTTCTTGTTCATGGTACAGAGGGAATGCTGATTGTTTGAAGGAAGGACAGTGTTTAAAGGTAATGTATGAGGCCACGCTGGGTGGCTCTTCTTAATGTACTTTACTAAAAAAATCACCTGAATATTCATTGGAAGGACTGATGCTGAAGCTGAAGCTCCGATACTTTGGCCACCCGATGTGAAGAGCTGACTCATTGGAAAAATACCTTGATGCTGGGAAAGAATGAAGGCAGGAGGAGAAGGGGATGACAGAGGATGAGATGGTTGGATGGCATCACCTACTCGATGGACATGAGTTTGAAAGATAGTGGAGGACAGAGAAGCCTGGCATGCTGCAGTCCATGGAGTTGCAAAGTTGGACACAACTTAGTGACTGAACAACAGCAAAAAAGCATCTGGTTAAAATCCATGCCTTTTCTAAGCCGTACTTAGAAAACTATTTAATTTGAAGCAAAAAAGGAAGGGAAATCAAAACCAGTTTGAACTATTTCTTTAGCTCATTCCTTAAACTTTACAAATTGCCTGGTAATTTTAAGAACTTACAGGGCTGTGGATTCTGAGAGGAGTCTAGTTCAGAAATCTTGGATGTTTAGCAAAGGAAGTTCAGAGTCTCAAACGGAAAAATAAAAACTTAAGGTTCATATGGTTGACTAAATCTACACTTAAAATTGTTTATGGTCTCTGTTTAATGGCTACATTTTAAAATTACTCTTTTCCTTTCCTTTGGGATGGGAGGGGTCAGGAAGAATCAGAGTTTTCAGTCAACTTTTTGAACACTGCATCTTTTCAGCAAAGAGACATAAAAAGTGTATCTTCTGCCTTTTATTCTCTACTCGAGAGACAGAATGGACACACAGGCCCTTTTCTGCAGCCCTTCCCCGCTTCCTTTTCATATCTGTTTTGATGGCTGGTCCTTTTCTTCTTCGCTTGAGAAAGGGTCACCCAGAGGTGACGGCGCGCCCGTCAGACTCCGGCCCTCAGAACGTCCCGCTCTCCTTCCGGCCCTTCACCTGCGCTGTTCCCTCTGCTTCCGGCCCTTCATCCGCCTGTTGCCTCTCCACCTGCGCTGTTCCCTCTGCTTCTGGCCCCTCACCCACCTGTTCCCTCTGCTTCCGAACTCCTCCCTGCCGCTTGCCCTACCCACACTCGCCCTGCACACCCTCCCTTAGCTGGCCCCTCCTCTGAGAAGACTTCCTGTTGAAGATCAGCTTAGGCAGAGGCCCTGTCTGATAGGGTCACCACACCACCGCTGCCCAGCATAGAGCCTGGCACACACCTGGCCCTGGCTCCTCACTGGGAACTTGGAATGAGTGTTGAATTGTGCTGAACTGTGTGACCAGAGAAACCAGTGAGGGAAGAAATGGCCCGTGAAAGTGGGGACTGACCTGAGTGGTGAACGTCTTCATGGGTGGATTTCAATACGCATGCTACCTCTTCCCTTCTGTGTTTCTCTTTTTCTTACAATAACTAATTCATTCATCCAGCAAATACTTTTTGAGGGTCTGATACGTTTCCACCTTATTCTCAGTGCTAAGGATAAAGCAGTGACAAGTCCCTGCCCTTGTGGAATCTACATTGTAAGTGGACTAGATGGATAAAAGTGGGTGACAGGTGAATGTGGACATTAGCTGGCAGGGCAGTGAGGAGGCCAGCTTGGTGGGTAAGGTAGGTTGCAAAGTCAGACTTTGAATGGTTCCCCGTAAGAGCATAATTTTACTTTGGAAAGTAGGTGGGTAATGGAGAAGTATATATAGCTTTGAGCAAAGGAGACTTTTAGTCTCTAATTAGTATGCAAAAACTGAATGCAAAAGACCAGCTTGCACAAGATTGCCAAAACAGGGGGAATGATATCCAGCTTGGAACAGGGCAGTGGCGGAGGTGAAGAGGACTGGGCAGGGGGTGTGTGGTGTGTGTGTGTGTGTGTGTCTGTGTGTGTGTGGATTTCTTTTAAATTCAACAATATAGTTTCTGAAGAAAATTTCCTAGTTGGTGGGCTGTCTGAATAGAGGTGATGAAGGAGACATAAATGAAGATTCTTTAGAGACCAGAGGAGCAGCAGCAACACCAAGAAAGACAGGGGCAGTAGTTTCGGATGGAATTAAGATATTTTGTGTAAGTTGCATCTGAGATTTAATCGGAGTACGCTCATTCAGTTGATGCTTACTAAGCTCCTGGGAGCTCTCTCTCAAGCTCTGGAGTCGGAAAGACACTAGACAGACGAGGTCCCTACTGTCATGAAGTTTACGTTCTAATGGGCACACAGACGAGGGCATGGGCTAGCAGGTCAGAGTTGGGAATCTTCTATGACAGCAAAAGCTGAAGTCATGGGAATGGCTGGGGGCTTTGGGACTATGTAGCAGATAATCCTGTATGTGTAAATTGTTTTATCTAGAGTTTGGTATAATCCAGCAGTCACTGCCATCCATTATATAGCAGTTGATAGCGAAATAAAGAGGTAAGAGAAGATCAGGGAGGTGCTGTGGATCTTTTAACCAGCTATATTCCTTTTCTGCATGTGGTAGAAAAAGCTGATTTCTTTGTCTTTACATTCTAAGCTGTTATTTTATTAAAGTTCAGTAACTTAATGTTTCTGCCTGCTTATTACTTGGCAACATCTCACTACCTCATCGATGTCAGTTTAGGCTGGTCTCCAACAAATGCATGAAGGGAACAGAGGCCAGCAATTGAGATGCTTTTTTTAAGCAGGTGTAGCCTGGGAGAGCCTCTGTGGGTTCAGGGAGGTGGTGCTGGAGTCAGGGGAGACTGAGTCAAAGCTTCTCCGATGGTCCCGGTCTCAGTAGCGGTCGTGAACTGCGAGGTTAGTGTCTTGGCTCAGAGGTAAGGATGATTTGGCATCAGCTCCTCTGTTGCCATCTCAAGCTGTTTTTTTTCGTCCCCAAGAACAGCACTTTCAGTGGGTGTGGAAGTGGGTGGGCCGTGAAGCAGCGGTCTGCATCGCATCGCCTGGCTGCCGCTCGGCGTTTCTTCGCTTTTTCTTCCTCTCTGCGTCATTGCCGCTGGTGTCACTAATTTTACCTTCCTCTCCACTGTTGTTTCACCACGAGTAGCCCAGAGCCTCAGCGTGATATTTTCTTTGGGATTGTGGCAGTGGCAGTGTTCTCAAGCTATAACCTGTCCCATCTTACAGGCTGAATGCTAGAGAAATTCAGTAAAAAAAAAGCCCCTCTCACGGGACCTACTTTTGAATATATCCTAAATGAATATGTACCCAGTGCCCCAGTCGCCAAAAGGAGGCGTAATGGAACCTAAGGTAGGTGGGCGGAGAAGAGAGTGCCCACCCCATTGCCTCCAGCGATTCCAGAAATCAAAAGCCAGCCTCCTCGAAGGAAGTATAAAGGCTTTTACCCCCTTAGGGCAGCCTGTGATTGAGAGACCTGGTTTTCGTCTTTCTTCAGATCACAACCAAGGAAATCTGTAATGTTGGTTTCTTCCAAGCTCTGATCCTACTCCCATCTCCTCCTTTATCTATTTCTGTCCCTTGTCTGTAGTGTGTCTTTTCAAAGCTGACTGTTTTCTGGTTCCCTAAAGAAGAAGGAGTTACTGGGGCTTGTGTTGAGTTAGGCCTTAAAGGACAGATAGGATTGGGGTAGGGCGGAGGCTTCTGCCAGACCTGGTTACAAAAGAAATAACAAGATTGGGAGCCAATAAGTAGAGCATGTTTTGTATCTTGAAAGCTTAATGAAAGGTTATTTGGCAGAAAAGAACTAGGAAATTAGGTTTTGCTTGATGATCTCCTGCATGGAAGAATTCAGTTCACTTTGTGTCCCCTATGATTTTTTAATATATGTTTCCTCTGCCCCAAGCTGGTACCTTTGCCCAAGCCCACCTGCCCCCTCCAGGTATTACACTGGTCCTGTCTGCTGATCAGGATGGCTCTTTTCTATTTACTCCCCTTTTCTCAGGAGCTCATACTACTAGCCATTTGTCCCCTTACTTCTCATTTTATCCACGTATTCATTTATTCCTGTCTCCATTCATCCATAAGTTCATTTGTTCTAGAGACACTTGTCAAGCAGTATTTATCTTTCTCACATTATCCTTTTTATGTCTATTATTATTAGCTTTCATATCAAACTTTTACATATCAAAAGAATGATTTTCTGTGTAACTTTCTTTACTTGTATAAGTTTATAGTCCTTTAGTTGTGTTAATGTGGTTGTGGGAACTGTGAGCTTCCAGAGGTGTTCTGGCATATAGACACAGAAGTTGCCTTTCAGATTAATTCCTGCCTCAGGGAACACGAGAAGAGATTTTAAAAACCAATAAATGGTTTTTCAGTGACAGTGTGTGGGAGAATCAACTCTTCTCCAGAAATTAAGTCAGAAGAAAAAAACTTGTTCTTAAAATATATTAATTTATTTTTATGCACTTGGCTTCTGTATGATTGTTTGTTTATAAAGGGCTCCTGTGCTTTGCAGTGTTTGTGCCTAGAAATTTCGTTGTTTTGTAAACAAAACACCGTGAGCCGCTGTACCTGCAGTGCCGGACGGGGTGGTGGTGGACACGCAGAGGGAGGGACTTGGCGCCTTCCTCGGGAACCCTGTGTGTGTGTGTGTGTGTGTGTGCACGCACACCAGTGTGTTTAGGTATATGTTTGTGCTTCTCTGCTGTGTGTCTTGCACACCTTTCAGGATGTTGCTTGGTTGGACATTTAATAGATCTTCAATACAGAAATGCCTGTGGAGCTAACTCGTATTACACTGAAACAGCTGACTAAAGGATCCTCTTAACAACCTTCTGTAAAATAAGAAAGTGCACTGGATGATGAAATCCAGGAAAGAAAGAAGCATTACCTCTATATACGTACAAAGGCATTTGAGGAATGTGCCTGACAGCTCATGCCTAAGAGTTCCTGTTGGCACTTAGCTTTCTCTGCAGATGAATAACAGCCACAGTCATGATGGTGACTATCTCTAGTCTTTTCCCAGGGGCTGGAGCACAGAAGTCATTTATAGTCATATACCTTCCACTCACACCTGAGATCATGCACAGAAGCAGCGGTGTTGTGGGTCAGTTCAGAGAGCAGGGCTCTGTGTGGATTTGGCGCAGAAGGATTTTTTCCCCCTAGGGCCTATTTGTCCTCTTGCGTGCCAGTGCGATGGAAAACATTTTAAAAGCATGAGTTATGGTGTATGCCCTTAATCTTACAGTTTGAGTGGGAAAACAAAACTGCTAACATGTATACAGCAACTAGCAAAGGACACAAGACGTTTTGTAATTGGTGGAAATTATGGAATTTGCATAGCAGTGCTTAAGAGTTCAGAAAAGGAGAGCTTGGCGGGTGTACTGCACTCTAGGGAAGCTCTATGAAGGGCATACATTTGGACTGGGCCGTGCAGATAGCCGGGTTTAGACAGGGGGAAAGGCTGCCTGTGGCCAGGAGGGAAGGGAAGAGTGGGGTGGGGAGCTGTGAGCTCCCTGCAGCCACCCAGGGGATATGATGGGGACCCTGGGGAGCCTGGGAGAGCCTGGGGACCCTGGGGCACGGAGACTGACGTGGTCCTGCCCTTGGTACATCTACTGCTGTTGCTGCTTCCTCCTTGGTGAGTGAGACTGAGGACTGTCTCATGATTTTTAGATACATTGATTCACATCTGTACGCCCTCTGGGGGCGGGCAGTAAGGAGGTTGGAGGGAGAGGGGAGGGAGGGAAAGATTTAACATTTGTCCATTTTTTAAAGATCAAGTTTATTCTTGGTGTAACTCCATTCTTACCCAACTGAGGGGAAGCCTTTTAAAGGCCATCTAGAGGAGAGAAGGCAATGGCACCCCACTCCAGTACTCTTGCCTGGAAAATCCCATGGATGGAGGAGCCTGGTAGGCTGTAGTCCATGGGGTCGCTAAGAGTCGGACACGACTGAGCGACTTCCCTTTCGCTTTTCACTTTCATGCATTGGAGAAGGAAATGGCAACCCACTCCAGTGTTCTTGCCTGGAGAATCCCAGGGACAGGGGAGCCTGGTGGGCTTCCGTCTATGGGGTCGCACAGAGTCGGACACGACTGAAGCGACTTGGCAGCAGCAGCAGAGGAGAGAAATCTCAGGTTATCAGCTGTGACTAGTGTTTTTACTGTGCTGGAAAGAGAACATATGAGAACGTGTACATTTTAAAATTCAGATTAACTTTTTAATTGTACCTGCCAACTCTGTAAAGTCGACCAAGCAAAAGAAGAGTGAGCAGGGCTTCTTTAAAAGAGGGAACAGCCCGCTCCTTGTCGAGTTAGAGCATCTCTAAGACACTGCCACATACATCTAAGTCCCCCTGACATATTACTCCCACATCCTTGTGGGTAGTAAAGTTAAATTTTAAAAAATGTTCTTTGATCTTCCACCCACTGATCTAGTAGACATTTAAGTTCAATACTGCAGCTGGGAGAAAGGGAGGCTGAAATATAATTTCTACTGTAAAAAAAAAAAGCCTCAAAAATCACAGTCTGTATGTCTGCACTGGTTTAGAAATTATAACAATCAAGTGGCTTCCGTTTTAGAAGGTGTTGTTAGTCATCACGCTTTAAATTACATGGCGTTACTATTTGTGACCTACTTAAAATGGTTGTCCCTACAGTGGGAACAATAAGTGTGCAACCCTGGGTTGACTTGTAGGCCTTTTTTTGAAGTTGTCTTTTAATTGCAACCAAGAGGCTAAATATGCATTGCTATAATTTTTCTATGGGCTGGATTTCATTGGGTGAAGACATGGAGTAAGTCTTAGTCCAAGGGAACCACTTAGTAAATAGTTACCATAGTAATTAAGTAGCTCTTCCCCAGAAGCTTCCTTAAGATAGGACCCGTTGTCCAGAGGGATCACATCTTTATGCAGAATGATTCCTGGAGCAGGAGTCAAGAAATCCAGGCCCTGTGTTGACCATGCTGGTGCAATGCTCCATGTCCTCACACAAGTCACACACAGCTTCACTTTCCTGGTATAAAATGAGACATTGCATTATCATCTTACTAAATGTCATATTTTTTTTTAACTTCTAAGGTTTTTATGGTCCTAGCTATGCTACAGAACTTGGAAGAATGTAAAAGAATAAATACAGTGGTCCTTGGTCTCCTGCTTACCTAGGGCACTGTTGAGTCATCCAGGTAGACCTTTGTAGGCATATCTCAAAATGAATCTTGTATCAAATAATTCTGTTGCTTCCCCCAAACCCTTTGGAGCCACTGTAGAACTTTGGCAGATTTGATTCAGAAATAATTGATCCTGAAAAGAAACACATTAAGTTTACTTGAAAAGCATATCAGAAATTGTGTCTTCCTTGTTTTACCAGAGTGAGTGTTCTGAGAGGGTGCTTGCTGGCAGGCGGCAGCAATATGATTTGCTGGGACTCTTGGGCCAGGAGGGCTTTGCTCTCAGAGGGTCATGGGGAGTGAGCAAGGGCTTCCTTCCCCAGGAAAACTAGTGTAGGTAGTAATCATGTGTGTATGAGAGTACACTACCTGAGTGCGTCTGCACCCCTGCAAGGGGTTGTGAGCCATCTGCAGAGAACTCCAATACTCTGGCCACCTGATGCGAAGAACTGACTCATTGGAAAAGACCCTGATGTTGGGAAAGATTGAAGGCCAGGAG
Organism: Bubalus kerabau; assembly: GCF_029407905.1. Lineage (NCBI taxonomy): Eukaryota > Metazoa > Chordata > Mammalia > Artiodactyla > Bovidae > Bubalus > Bubalus kerabau. The sequence goes on along the minus strand of NC_073625.1, from coordinate 6,852,108 downwards.
GAGAAGGGGACCACAGAGGATGAGATGGTTGGATGGCATCACCGAGTCTATGGACGTGAGTTTGAGCACGCTCCGGGAGTAGGTGGGTTGGACAGGGAGGCCTGGTGTGCTGCAGTCCATGGGGTCGCAGAGAGTCGGACACAACTGAGCGACTGAACTGAGAGTGCTTGGCGGGTGGTCAGGTGGGAGGAGGGTTCTGTACTCAAGGCTAGATTCTTCCATCAGTTTTCCTAGCAGGTTTAATAATGTACTTCCTCAAGAGTCTTTCACTGTTCATTTCTTCTTTTGATCAGGTTGCATATGATGTTTTATATTTCTATCCCAATCAAGAGCTGCTGAGTCTGGCTACTTTTTGTCAGTTGTAAATAGCTGTAAACATGCATAGTTCCAGGTAGTTTGAGGATGTGGATGTAGTTTTTTTTCTTTTTCTTTTTAAGACTTGCTTCCAGCATCACTTGTCCTTTGCTCAATAAAACTGTTTTTCCCCCCAGAAATTTTATTAAACACCTGGATATTCAGAGTCTTCTAAGGAGGTCATAGAATGCCTTTGTGCCCAATTGTGTGATCCAGTAATCACCTGGTATCTCAGGTAGGAAGGAGTGAGAAGTGTGTGCCTGGTTGTTTGATGCCTGGTCCAATGAAGCGTCGTTTTGTTTTTATACCACACCCAGAACTTTGAGCTCCCTGGGGTTCTCGGGCACACAGGCCCATGTCTGCAGGTTTTCTCCATACATATGAGTTCTGCTCTGTGGGCATAGCAGTAGTCCTTAATGGACACGTCACAGGGTACAATCATAATTATTTGTAGGTTTCTATTTTACACTTTTGGGCATTGAAGGCAAGAAAACTTACATAGCTTTGCTTCTCTGAGATTAATGTGAGATTAATGTACTATTTATATCATTATCAAGTAAAGAAATATGATTTGTACTTTTTAATCCTGTGTGTGAGTATACAGTTTATGGTATATAAAATACTTTCTTAGCTATTACCTTAAAAATCTTTGGCAAAACAAAATATAAAATGTTGAGTTTTGCTGTACACATGTGCTAGATGCCTAAAAGGCTGTTTGGTTAAAATGAAACTACGTGACCACAAAATTGTGGATGTAAGCAATATTAGGAATGAACATCAAACATCTTGGAATAAGAAAGTCAGTCTTTCTAGAGCTGGAGGTATCCATAGATGAGACGTGATTCCTTGGCCTGCAGGTGTCCAAGCAGTAACTGGGCAGTTAGTCTGGATATTGAACAAGGGGTTCAGCTAAAAAAACATTTGGACTAAATGACTTTTAAAGTCTTGTTCAAATGAGCTTCTGTGATATGTATTTTGTTATGGTTTAGCACAGATAAGAATGTTGTTTTAAAGCAGGATGACCAGTAGCATATAATAAAGGTGATGCCTTTGAAGCTGTCTTCTGCTTCTGCCCATGTTGCTTCTGTGGCTTGAGAAAGTGCTTTATCTTTGTCATTGTTGTTTAGTTGCTAAGTCATGTTTGACTCTTTGCGACCCATGGACTGTAGCCTGCCAGACTCCTCTGCCATGGGATTTCCTAGGCAAGAATACCAGAGTGGGTTGCCATTTCCTTCTCCAGGGAATCAGTGCCTCTCTTGCCTTGGCAGACAGATACTTTACCACCGCGCCACCAGGGACTCTTATAAATGAATAACATAAAGGCCTGCATTTGGTTGTTTCTTCTTGAAATGACAGACACTTGATTTCATATTTTTAAATTTTTCATAATTTGTCCTTCAAACAAATTGTCTTTCAGACTTTGTCTGATACCCAATATGGTCTGGTTCAGAGGAACTTTAGAAGTGCTAACCCTCGAACTTATCCCTTTGACAGTCTCCTTGGAGCCCACTCGTATTCCTCATCAAGTCCTTCCGGAAGCTGGTTGACCAGGCAGAACAGGGCGGCAGGTGTGAAGCAGGCTGTCGACTCTCGGGAGTCGCAGCCACTTAACTTGCAGTCTCTAGCTTCATTCTTCCTTCGTCACCTGCTCCTCCTGACCTAGAATAACTCTGTTATCACTCACACTCCTTCATCCTTTATGCTCACGGATCTTCACGTCAGCTGCCTGACAGTTTTACAGATGTCTGTGGCAGTTGGGTGGATTCTGAAGTTCTGTGATATCTGTTTTTGCACATTGTCTAAGGATTTGTGCTAAACTCTGCTCTCCTCACTTGGCCTTTTTTCGTTAACTGCTTTTCCCATTTTAGGTTTTTTTTTTTTTTTTTTTTTTTTGCATTAAGCCCCTTTACTTTAAAGCTCATTATGTCTCTAAATGAGAAAATTTCTCTGACTTGGTATTTTCTTGTCCTGTCATATTTCCCGTTTTCCTCTCGCCTTCATGTTTCATCTCCTCCGGGCTTTTAGGGATTTTTATTCAGGTGGAATAACGTTTCAGGTCCTGGAGGAACTTGTACCCAAGGACAAGGCTAAGACGTCGATACATGCCGCAGCCAAACTGTCTTTCTGTTAATATTTTTTCTGATTATGAAATTTATTACATGTTTGATAAAGAAATTCTTTAAAGTTTTAAAAATGCTTTCAGGATTCCTATATCCTGGAGGTAATTAATATTTTTGAATATTTTCTATCTGTCCGTGAAGCTAAATGATCTGGCCTCTGGCTTCCTGTCCCGGCCTGCTTCCTACTAATCAGAATCCGCACACGTAAACAGTGTGCTGAACCTAAAGATCTTCTTTTGTGATTCCCTGTTGGGGAGCAGGGGGCTGCGAGCGTGGAGCAGACGACATGGGGCACAAATAAACACTGCTCTGTGATTCTGGAGAAATGGACACGCGTGAACGGAGGAGCCGATGAAATAGGAGGGTGAGGGTGAAAGGGTGTTACCTGCAGGATAACCTGTAAAGTGCTCTGTTGGGAGACGGAGGTGGCGGTGTGGGCCCCTGCAGGCAACAGGAAACGGCCCAGACCAGCCCACAGCGGAAGACACGCCAGCACCGCTGGAAAAGATGTGAAGCAGATCTCCTTTCTGCCAGATCCAGTTACACAGAGTCTGTCTGTCAAACCTGCTGCAGCAGCAGAGAGGGACGTGCAAGGATGGAGTCCGCACCGCAGGCTTCCTGGGTGCCTCCTGGAAGCTGCCTGCCACTCACCCCTCTGAGCCGTCTCTGGCATCTAACCCACCCCTGAGGAACATCACTTGGTGTTTTCTTGTTTTGTTTGTTTACTGGATCGCTTGGGGGAGCTGAAGCAGGTGAAAGTTTGTGAAATGAAAAGAGAAGATTTGGTTCTGATTTTATTTATGTGTAAAAAAAATCATCAAGGCAGTCTGTATGGAAAGAAAGCAAAGGAATTAATTTTTAAAAATCTTTTTAATTCAGTCACAATGGTTGTTGTTTAGTCACTGTTGTGTCCGACTCTTTTGCAACCCCATGGACTGTAGCCCACCAGGCTCCTCTGTCCATGGGATTCTCCAGGCAAGAATACTGGAGTGGGTTGTCATTTTCTTCTCCAGGGGATCGTCCCAGCCCAGGGATTGAGCCCATGTCTCCTGCATTGCAGGCAGATTCTTTACCACTGAACCGCCAGGAAAGCCTAGTCCTAATGGTAGGAATTCATTAAATCCAGTCTGTGGCTGCTTCAGAGAAAAAAGTAAAAGAAATTATATAAATAACTAATATACAAATACTTAAAGTAGACAATAGATCGAGTGTATTTAATGCTGACTCCCTTTCTGCAATTTTGCTTTATGTTTTCTTTTAAAATTGGAGTAAAATATGTTTGGCTTAAAAGTGCAAAACATTATTACTGTGAAAATAAAAGCACAATTAGAATGTTGAGACCACAGTTATGATGTGTGACCTTCAATCTGGCAGATGGCAATTGCTAAGCTAGGTTCTTTATTCTCACCACAAGTTCCCCTTACTCCTGTTCTGGAATGTTTTTAAAGATTTTCTTTTAAATGTCTCCTTATAAAAAGTAAGTCTGTTGTAAATGGACAACATGGAGTGAAATACTTACTCTCTGAAGAATAGTAGGGAGAAAATGGTTTCCTTTGGTGATTTGTAGCTCAGTTGGTAAAGAATCTGCCTGCAATACAGGAGACCCTGGTTTGAGTCCTAGGTTGGGAAATCCCCTGGAGAAGGGAAAGGTTACCCACTCCAGTACTCTGGCCTGGAGAATTCCATGGACTGTGTAGTCCATGGTGTCTCAAAGAGTCGGATATGACTGAGCAGCTTTCACTTTCTATTGTTTGGGTTTTAAATTATATATTGGAGATGAATAAAAAAAAAAATCCTAGATCTTGGGACTCTTTTTTAAAAATGCCTGATTTCAGTGCTATTGGCTAACTTTTATTTCCTTTTCTAACTAGCAGCATTTTATTCACATTTGAGACCCTCAGATTTTCTAGGTCCAGAAGTCTGAATTTTTTTATTAAAAATTTTTTTAATTTATTTTTTGGGCATACCTCACAGCATGTGAGATCTTAGTTCTTGGGTCAGGGATCAGACCCGTGCCCCCCACAGTAGAAGCACAGTCTTAACCACTGGACCACCAGGGAAGTCTCTCAGTTTTGATTTTAGGAGAAGGCGCATCTTTGATCGGCCTCACCGGTTTGGAGTCTGGAGGGAGATGTGTGCCTGGGGCTGGCCCCTCAGCTGCGTCCTGGGGAAGGTGAAGACGGTTGTGTTCACACACTGTCTGCGCCCAACATGGAAGCGTGAGATGTCACCTTGCCGGCCTTTCTTGTGATTTCTATAGTTCTCATTCTGTACAAAATCACATTAGCTGTTTTAAAACTGTGTTTTAAAACCGATTTGACTCAAATCGGATGAAGAATAGTTACTATAACTAGACTGGTCTGTTCCAAAGGTTCATCTGATCATGCTACTTCTCTGGTTAAAACCCATCTCCCTATAATTTGCCTCAACACATAGACAATAAATGTCAACTCTTCATCAAGGCCTGCGAGGCTCACAAGGTCTGGTCCCCAGCGTCCCTGCCCCTCTCGTCCCTTGCCAGCTTTTGCCTTGGTGCCTGGGCGGGCGCCCAGCCTTGTTTCTGGTAGGTGAACACCCCAGCTCCTTCTTCTCTCGCCACCCCTTGGTGCACATGCCTGGGCCGTTCTCCTTTCGCTCTCCTCCTCTGTAGTCCGGGGCCTGCCCGCGTCATGCCCCGCATCTGCGCCGCGGCAGTGCCTGGAAAGGTGACAGCCACTTCCCTCACCCCTTCCACTGTGGTTTCAGTTTGTGTTTTAGGTTCTGCCATCAGACACACAGCGTGAGAGATACCCAGTGTAGGTGGGCCGCATGGAGGCCGCGTCCACGTGGGCTGACTGCTCTCTGCTGGGGTCCCACTTCTCTGTGGCTTCTGTGGCAGATGTCCTTGTGCATTTCTGAGGCTGGGTGCGGGCTGCAGCTTGTGTTAGAGGCCAGGTGCCTCTGGAGGCCTCTGCATCCTGGTTGTGGGCTCGCCACCCTAGTTGTGGGTGGCGGTGGCTCCTGCGGCAGTCTACTTCTGCACTACAGCTTCAGGAGACTTTTCCAGCAGCTTTTCTGGCAATCTGTAAACTATTTACTGTCTGATAAATCACAGTCTTGAAATAGCTAAGCAGGTCCTGTTCTCCCTGCTGACACTCTGACCAGCATCGGTGCCCCGTCTCCCCTCCCAGCCAGCCCTTACCCCCCAACCCCACCCCCTGCCATCTCCCCACTGTAGTCCTTCATAACACATCAACAACCCGGAGTGATGAATGTTCTTGCTCATTCTCTTGTGGGCTGTCTCCTTCACTAAAGTTGAGGTTCTCTGAGAGTAGATGCTTTGTATTTTTACAGCCATGCCCTGCCAGACCTAGAACAGTGTCTGCACCTGGTAGGGTCTTAGTACACATTCGTTGAATGAGCTTATGCACCTGCTCAAGCTTAAGGATAGCTGCCTAGAGAAATGAGATGGACACTGAAGACTGACTGCCTGGGGTCCAGGGGAAGAATGGGGTTATCGGTAAGCGGTACTTGTCCTGTGCTGTAGAGCAGCAGCCAGGGCGATTGTAACCACTGAGGCAGGGCATTGACACCTGTGTCCAGAAACACTTCCAAGTGATTTTCCTTTTTAAAAAACTTGTTATATTTAACATCTAAGACTAAGACTAAATAGTCTCTAGAAATAAGTGGCATTTTTAAATTGCTGTCATTTTATAAGCTAGGAAATTTAGAATTTACAGAGTGCTTACAAAGCGTCTGCCTGCAATGCGGGAGACCTGGATTCGATCCCTGGGTCAGGAAGATCCCCTGGAGAAGGAAATGGCAACCCAGTCTAGTATTCTTGCATGGAAAATTCCATGGACAGAGGAGCCTGGTGGGCTTCAGTCCATGGGGTCGCAAAGAGTCCGAAATGACTGAGCGACTTCACTTTCACTTTACCTTTCTTGAACAATCTGAATTAGAGTGACTCAAAGAATAACAAATTATTATCTTTCCTTAACGTGTTAGACTTTGTAGATGGACAGTAGACACATACATGAATACATTATAAAATAAATGTCTTAAAATTGAGTTTTTTAGATCTGATTAATCTAAAACAATGCTTTCCAAGTGACAGGTCAATATCCATTATTAATGATTCATTAAATTGATCTAGTGCCTGTGGCTAGCATTTCTTTTATTAAAGTAAATAGAAAAAGCTGTAGTCTACATAGGACTTGTGAGTAGTATTTCCTAAAACTTTCATTTTTAGATACATAGAAAGTGAAGTAAAAATCGCTCAGTCATGTCTGATTTTTTGTGACCCCATGAACTATACAGTCCGTGGAATTCTCCAGGCCAGAATATTGGAGTGGGTAGCCTTTCCCTTCTCCAGGGGATCTTCCCGATCCAGGGATCAAAGCCCGGTCTCCCACATTGCAGGCAGATTATTTACCAGCTGAGTCACAAGGGAAACCCTTCAGATACATGTGTGTATCTTAAATGTACTGGGTCTTGGTGAAAATGTTATTTCTTACTGAAGATTGGAGTAAAAACTTGAAAAACATAGAGACACAACCGGATGATCTACAACTCACTAGTCACGTCTCTACCCAGTGGTGCTGCTAAGGCTGAAAGTTAGCATTTTGTCCATGGAGAGACCTAATGTATTTTTTTTTAAAACCCTGGCTGGCACCCCTAGAATCCACTCTAAGAGAAAATATTTACTTAATGAAAAACACTAAACATTACGAATAAACCCACCGCCTTTGAAGAAAATGCGCCTTGACAGACTGACGCGTATATACTTTTAAACGCCTCAGAATTTATTGTGCTCTATTTGGAAGAGCTTTTTGTTTGCATCTTTCTATAACAAGGACTTCACTCACCTGGTGATGACATCGGCACACGTACCTTCGACTGAACTGGCCAGTGAATCAGTGATCAGCTGTGCTCTCCCGGTCACCATCACGATTCTCTTTTGCCCTGTGTAGAGGTTCTTTGCGATACGCTAGGTTTTCACTGTGGTCCTCACGTTGGGGCTTATTAAAATACGGTGCTGTGTGTGGGTTTAAAATTTATAGCACACTGAAGGAACCTTGTTTTGTTATTGAAATCATTTATGCCGACTCAAGATCTATGCCATGTTCTCTGACCTAAATCTCTTTTTAGTTCAGTATTTAAAAATGTATTAAATCATTTTGTGAAATCATAGAACTTGAAACCTAGTGGAGGATCGTTGCTGCACAGCGTCGTGTGTGTTTCTGCTGTACAGCAAAGGGGGAGCTTTAGGGATAAATACGCCCTCTCTTCCCTTGGGTTCCCTTCCCATGCAGGTCACCGCAGAGCCCTGCGTGGAGCTCCCTGTGCTGTGCCGGAGGTTCCCGTTAGTCACCTGCTGTGTGCACGGCAGCGTGTACATTGTGTTTACAATGGTGTCAATTCCAGTCGCCCAGTTCATCCCCCCACCTCCCGTCTCCCTTGGTGTTCATACATTTGTTCTCTATATCTGTGACTCTTTCTGCTCTGAAAATCCATTCATCTGTACCATTTTTCTGGATTCCGCATATAAGCAATATTATATTTCTCTCTTTCTGACTGACTTCACTTTTATGACAGTCTCTAGGTATACCCACATCTTTGCAAATGGCACAGTTTTGTTCCTTTTTGTGGCTGAGTAATATTGCATTATATATGCGTGGTAGAACTTCTTTGCCTGCTCCTCTGTTGGTGATGCTGGTCGCCTCCAGGCCCTGGCCGTTGTAAACAGTGCTGCTGTGAGCATTGAGTGCGTGGGTCTTTTTTGAGTTACGTTTCTCTCCAGGCAGCTGCTCAAGAGTGGAATTTGTTGGGTCATATGGCAAATCTTCACATGTCAATATATATTTCAATAGGATGTTAATGCTTGCACTGTACTTCATTATACATGCTATAAGTCATTTAACTTATAAGTTAGGATTTTTATTTTTTCTAATTAATGTCTAAAATTTGTACTTTAAGGATAGTTTTACTCTTACCTGTCATATATGCTGCTTATATTTTTCTAGCTTGCCTTTTAACTTTATATGTATTATTTTTAAAATTTTCAGCTCTTAATTTATTAAGCCAGACAGAGATATGATGAATGGTATACTGTACAAAAGTAGAATAGGGTACAGTGGAGATAACGGAAGCAGTAGAATGGAGGTGGAAACTCAGAGAGAGCAAGGAAGCATGATGAGATGCTCTGATTTTCCTTTACCCTTCGTATTAAGCTTTCCCACTGTTGAAGTTCATCTTCCTGTAACTGGTCCTCTCACAAAGAGTAATTCTGCATTTGTAGTCTAGTAAGAGGAAAAAATGATCAAAATAAAGCAAAGTATCAGGACTTCCATGATGGTCCAGAGGCTAAAACTCTGAGTTCCCAGCGCAGGGCGTGTGGGTTCAATCTCTGGTCAGGAAACAAGATCCCACATGCCACAACTAAGACCCAATGCAGTCAAATAAATAAATATTTTTTTAAAAAATAAAGCAAACGATCTTTATTTCAGTGGCAGTAAAGTCAGTGTTTGAAGAGAAGACAGGAATGTATCTGTTTTCAGCTGGGAAGCAGCATTTTGGTACATGATGCTTTGCTTTGCTTTTTGCTTTTTCATCATTTTGGCATCTTTGTTTTAGATCTTATCTGCCAGGAAGTTCCTTTTTGATGAATCAGCTACTTTTTGAAGTCATTGCCAGAGTTTTAAGAACAGACCAGTGATGTTGCAGTGTTTTCAGGGTTAAAAACACTTTGATTAATATGAAATTCATTGTCAGTATACTTCAGGCCAAATTCTGAAAATGATTGCTTTGATTCAGCTGAATTCTTTTCTATTCCTATAGTTTTCAAATGCAAGTTTCACTTACTCATTTTTAGGCTTAGTGTTATATATTCTTATTAGAAACACACTCATGTTATTTTACTTTTCATGTTCAAAAAACCCCTGAAGATTAGCAACTGACCTTTTAGAAACAGCAGCCATTGTACTGCAGTCACCTGATCTTCTCTGAAGTCATTGCATGTTGTTTATTTTAACTACGAATTCTGCTTCCAAGGGAATTCTCTACGTGGGAGGCTATTTTCTGTGGGTGACTATTTCCACCAACAAAAACGGCATATAAATTGTTTATATTATTAGAGATTTGCTTTAAACTTTTTCTTGAAGTGTATATGTTTGATCCCCTCCGAATTCAAATAGTCTAATGATAATGAAGAATTGAAGGAAAACAATTTTGATTTCAGTCTCTTGAAAGTCTGATGAAGCACCTTCACGTGCCGAGGTGAGGCCTTCCTGACTCCGTGGTCTGTGTAACTGCAGGATCGTTCACATGTCGGTCGGTGAGCATCAGTCTCTCTTACAGGCCGCACGCAGAATGTGCACCAGAAAAATCTGTCTTGGTCCATTCTTCAAGGGGAGAGACCCTGTAGCTAGGGGAAGAGTGAGGGTGCTCAGGCCCTGTGGTGGTATTATCTTCTGATTGGTGTTATCCTAGCAGCAGAGAATTAAAGGACACTTCACCCAGCTCTTGACACTGGCAAATGCAAGAGTTTCTCCAGCTAGGATTTCTCAAAAATCCTCAGAAAAACACCATAATCAAGACAGTCTCAGAAAAGAAAGATGTTTTAGGAGAATGTGAAAATTGCCCTGGCAAGCAGTGCATGAAACAATAAAGTGCCTCTTGTAAAGAGTCCCACCTAAGGTATAGGTGTATACCTCAACATTTTACGTGACTTCCAGAACAACCCATACGTAGGTTACATACATATCCATACATGTACATGTATAATTTCTCTATTTTGTAGAATTGAAAACTGAAGCTTAGATGGTCTGAGTAACGGAGGTTCCCCAGAGAGTAGGTGGCATGACCCCTCTCCATCTTTCATCACTGCTGTACTCTGTGGCCTCAGGATAGTTTATTGAACTCTAGGTCATGTTTGAAAATTTCTGGGGAGAATATGGATCAGAGAAGGAGACTTACTGGCAGTTCCATCTTTTTCCAGATGATCATAAACAGGTAGAAAGAATGATTGGTTACAGGTTGGTTGTCTCAGCTTCCTCTGCAGATGGATGAATGGTGGATAGCTAAGTGCCTGGGAGAGGTACGCGGCACGGAGAGCACTGGGGATCAGCCTCAGAGCTCCAGGAAACCCTCTGCCTCGGGGAATAAGTACTGGGGGTCAGCCTCAGAGCTCCAGGAAACCCTCTGCCTCGGGGAATAAGTACTGGGGGTCAGCCTCAGAGCTCCAGGAAACCCTCTGCCTCGGGCAATAAAGTACTGGGGATCAGCCTCAGAGCTCCAGGAAACCCTCTGCCTCGGGGAATAAAGTACTGGGGGTCAGCCTCAGAGGTCCAAGAAACCCTCTGCCTCGGGGAATAAAATACTAATGGGATCTTAAAGAGTTTGTTTGTTTTTGCTTTTATTTTCAATTCTTTCACATAATTTTCATACAATTTGTAAGCAAAAATCTCACACACCATAAACGGTCCTATGAACATTGTATTTCACATCAACGACTTTTTCGTGGTTGTTTTTTGGCGAGATAGAAAAAGATTGAGGTGAAATATCATTCATAAGTTTCTACTTTGTAAGTGGATTTTTACACCCTTGGGAAAGCTGTTGGCTATGCTATTATAAAAGGTCTTACAGTTGGTGAACAGTTCCACTTTAAGAGTAAATATAGGCTTAAAGAGGCACACTATACCTTACCAAATAAGCCCTGTGCATTTGAAGAAAATGCATCTTGACAGATTGATGTGTATATCATTTTAAACATATTGGAGTTTACTTGCGGTGATTTCTATTTGGAAGCCACTTTCTTCTGTTTTTCTACAACAAGGGACTTCACTCACGTGGTGACGTCCTGGAGCAGGAAATGGCAACTCACTCTGATATTCTTGCCTGGAAAATTCCATGGCCAGAGGAGCCTAGCAGACTACAGTCCATGGGGTCACAAAGAGTCAGACACGACTGAGCAGACACATGGTGAATGACATTCACACACATATATTCGGTTTAATTGGACAGTAATATAAGTGATCAGCTGTGCTCTATTGACAGGCATTATGATTCTGTTTTATCCTGTGTAGGAGGTTCCTTGCGATATGCTAGGTTTTCCGTTGTGGTCTTCACATAGGGGATTATTGAAATAGGTTTGTGGGTTTAAATTTTATAGCAGGCTGGATGAAGCTTGTGTTGTCATTGGAATTATTTGTGCCAACTCAAGACGTATGTCATTTCCTGTGACCAAAAAGTCTTTTTAATACAGTATTTAAGATAAAATGCAATTTTATGAACTTGTAGACCTTGAAAGCTGCAAGGACCTTAGAGCCCGTCCATCTGCACAGGTGAACACGCCGAGGCCTGGGGACCTGTAGGGACCCTGCGAGCTTGTGCCACAGGGGCGGGTGTGGCTACAGCCTCAGCAGGTCAGTATCTCAGGCCAGCACCCTTTCTGTTGTGCTGTGTCCTCAGACACAGGGGGCGGGAAAGACAGAAAAGAAAGAAGGAAAGAAAGGTGCATGCTAACATGTTGTCCTGAGGGCCGTTGGTCTTGAAGCCCAGCGGCCTAGAGGCTTGGCTTCTTTCCTGTTTATGCCCTTCTTTTGGTGTTGTGGAAATTATTCACACTTTAGCATACTTTAGGTTTTTGTTCTGTTTTCCTCTTAAATAAAAATGAAACTGCCTTTTCTGCATCATATTATGTATCTAATCTGTTTTTGTCTTTGTTTTTCGGCGAGGAAATGAGACTTTAACCATTCTTGTTTTATGAAATGGTTTCTTTAAGTCTTTATGCTCCAGTGTTCAAGTAATTTATGAACAGGTAATGGTGTCTAATGATAAAATTATCGGCCTGGAAGCTCTCATTCCGTCCTGCAGGACTCGGGACTGAATGACCACACTGTACTGCTTATGGCTGGCTCCCAGAGCACATTGATGATTCTCTCAACTGTTGCAGAAAGGTTTAAGATGACGCGTGTGGGATATAGCCTCTAGGCAATGTTCACACTGTTTCTGTGGTGTTTTATATCTAAAGGCTTGATCCAAAATAAAACACCATACTCTAGAAACTACACCATGTTTCCTATTATTAGTATAAATATATACTCTTTTGATGCCTCATTCATGAGAATAAAAAATAGGCATACTTCTAACAGCGTATGATGAATTCTTGGATTTTAGGTACCTTTTATATCTAATTAAATGCTTAAATTAAGAAGGGAAAGATGGAGAGTTGCTGCATTTTATATATATATATATATATTTTTTTTTTTTTTTTTTAAAGATATATATTATGTGTAATGTTAATAGGAAGCGCAAAAAGATGGTGGGGTTCAGGTCCCATTTCTCTAATTCTTGGCCTAGGAAATGAGGCAATTTTGACTCAAGCAAGATTCCATTAGGTGCCCTTGCAAATAATGAAGCCTCACAATATTACAAGTTTCCAGGAATTTGGTTGTTGATTAACTGCCTGCAGGGAAAATTTTATTCTTGGGAAGAAGTCTGAACGTTAACCATTTGCCAGTGGACTTAGTAAAGAAAGGAAAGAATTAAAGCAAAATCTATAGCTTGATTTTTAAGATCTGCTTATAATTTTGTCCAATCTGTAGTACTGGGAAAAACTTTAATTTAAATAATGGAAATAATATAAAATTCCACATATTGCTTTTCCCCTGTCTTACCGTACACCCACTCTGTATCTCAGTATACTTACCCAAAAGTTTATAATTAATTTACCTTTTACACCCTTTGAATTCCTTTTATTTTTCCCCTATCATCATATGTTGACCAGTAGTCTTGACACTACCTGAAATCTTTACCAGGAATTACATCTCAGCAAACACTTTCTGAGCAAACTCTGCTTCATAGAGAGTAATTGACCCAGTAAGTAGAAGATTTAGTCAGTTCACTACCTACAAAGCTACGATTTTTACCTCATACCGTGAATTATCACCAGGGACGTAAACTCAAGAGCCAAGCGTTGGGTCGTCCTTCTTCATGGTAAACACACTTGTGAGCCTGAGTGGGGCGCAGTTGCTGTAGTAAAGGACCCCAAGTTGACTGTGGCTCAGACACAGCTGAGATGGATTTCTCGCCTGGCCGGCTGTGTGAGGAAGACATGCCTGGTGAGCAGGTTGCGTCCTTCTCTGCAGAAATGTAGCAGCCTCTCTCCATGCTGTGCCTTCCTCATCCCCAGAGACATCTTTCTTGTTGTGTGTCTTGCTTGTAAAAGGAGGGGCAGGGGTTCTGAAGGACTTGCAGGAGGCTTGGATTCTGTCACTCACACTCTGATGGCAGGTGGGGCTGGGAACAATCTTTGCAAGATATCTTCCCGACAGCAACCCTGTACCTGGAGAAGAAGAGGGGTTTGGGTTGACAAAAGGATCTCTCTGTTGTTCCTTGAATCTTTTTATCCATTTCTTGATGAGCCCTTGTTTGAGTGAGGTTTTTGGCGGGGAAGGGGAATGGGGATCTTCAGAAGCTCACAGATGCCTTGGCTTTAATATAGACTTGCTGTCTTCATGAATGGTAATTTAAAATTTTAATATTTCTGCATATTTTCCAGAAAGAGAAAGTGCTATTTTTTTATTAAAACTTATATACTGTTCTTATTCTCACATATAAGAATCAACATAAAACCTTTCAACTCTAATGAAACAGGAAGGTGAGTTAGAAATCAGTGCATCCACTTCTGATAAAGAAGGCCCATGGTATGCCATCTGGGATGAAGCTTGTATGGTATATAGATGTACTAGTCTCGTGCTGCGCTGTAACAAAGTACCCTAATTCCAGTGTCTTAGGACAACACAATGTGGTAAGCCCTGCCTCTATCATTGCGTGTCCTCTGACTCCGACCTCCTAAATCTCTCATGTAAGAACGCTTGTCATTCCATTGTGCCTACCAGGATAATCCAGGCCAGTCTCCCCACCTCAAGATCCTTAACGTAATCACACCTTCAAAGTCCCTTTTCTTGTGTAAGGTAACATACTTGCAGTGTAAATTAACATCATCTAATACAGGGATTAGGATGGGAACTTTGGGGACCAATATTTAGTTTAACACTAATAGGTAAATAATGTGCAGCTTTTTCTCAGGAAAAAGCAGGACAACAAAGAAATGAATTTTGGGTTGCTTTTCAGAAGACAGCTTACTCATCAGACTCTGCCAGGCAGTCACAAAATGTTGATTCTGGAAGGAACAGTAGAGATTTCTCATGTAACATCCATCCCTCATAGGTGAGGATTGGAGGTCCGTAAAGAATGGAGATTTGCTGAAGGTTATTCAGCAAATATTCAGCAAAAAATTCAGCAAATCTGAAGGTTATTTAGATCTCAGAAACAGAGCTTTGGGGTATTCTGAGTATTTTAATATAAAGGAACAGAGAAGGGACCTTGTTTCTATTCTTGAAACTTGAAATGTCATTTAAGAAGTTTTTTTTTTTTTTTTTTAATAATACTAATACTCAGATGACAACGCATTCCCAAGTCTACTGATGGCAAAGACATGATGTCTTAGTCTATCATGGACCCCATCATACCTCAATAATATAAATAAAAGAAATATCTCTCTTGTTTAAATAGATCAGCAAGGAGACAGGCTTCAGGCTTGATATTTGAGAGAAGAGTGTTCATGGTGAGTCTTAGTATCAAGTACTTTTATTGTTGCCTAGAAAGAAGTGGGTCATATAATAAAAATACTGAAAACTCTCACCTCTTGTCATCAGCCCTGTGTTTCCTGCTCTTTCCCCTTTGACTGTGCTGAGCACTCAGTACGTGGCGAGGCTGAGTGCTCACCACATAATCTGAATGCTGAAATGCTGCCAGATTCCAAAGACTTGGTACACAAAGAGGATTTTAATTTATTACAAATTTTTGTATTGATTATATGTTAAAATGATGATGTTTTAGATAATGTCAGGTTAAGTAAAATATATTATTAAAGTTAATTTCACCTATTTTCTTTTTACCCATTTTAATAAGGTTACTAGAAAGTAGTAAATTATATATGTGCCTTTCATTGTATTTCTATTGAACAGGACGGCCCTGAACTTTCCCATGTAACTAATGATGGTGTGACTTGAGACTGAACAGCTCCCCTTTATCCTGATCAGAATGAGTAAAAGTGGCACAGCCAGATTTTTCAGAGCTCGCTCAATAAAAATAAAATATTTCTTATTTAATCTTACACTCAAAACCAGTAGACTCACCATGACTTGGTGAGTGAGCGTGATGCTGTGTTACTATAATATAGTAAAACCTTGATAATTCTGGGGGGAAATTACCATTAGGACTTGACTCAAAGAAGGCTTTAAAAGAAATGTGCATCTCTTTGCTTCTAGGAATGTATAAAAATACAAGCTCAGCTCAGGACACACAGAGTGACAGTAAAAACATAGTTTGTAGGAAACTCAGTAGATTCAGCAGTGACTTCAGTTCCTGATTTCAGCTGAATGACTTTAGGCAATTCAGCTAACTCCTCTGAAACCCGTCTCTACAATGAGATTGACAGTATCTATCTGACAGGACTTATCCTAAGGATTATACGCGATGGTGTAAGTGAAGTGAGGGCCAAGGTCAAGATCCCTGGGCAGCAAACTCTGAGTCAAATATTAACTTGTAGGAAATTTAGTGGGGAGTGACCTGCAGATCATGCCAGGGAGGGGTAGGGAGCACTGTGGAAGAGAGAGGGAAAGAAGTTGGGCTCTGATGAAATCCTGATGGAGGCCTCCGTTGACCTTCTCAGAGGCCTGAAGTGGAGCGGTGTCCCTGCAGAGCTGTCCTGCAGGGCCTGAGGGAGCAGGCGGCTTCCCTCAGCTCTGGGCGGCTCCCCTCAGCTCTGGGCGGCTCCCCTCAGCTCTGGGCCGCTCCCCTCAGCTCTGGGCAGGTCCCCTCAGCTCTGGGCAGCTCTCCTCAGCTCTGGGCAGCTCTCCTCAGCTCTGGGCAGCCCTCCTCAGCTCTGGGCAGCCCTCCTCAGCTCTGGGCAGCCCTCCGAGGGGCCGACAGGCGAGGCCAACGTGTCCTTCCCTCCTGAGGGGCCAGCGGGGCGGCCCAACACAGTGTCCACCCGGGCCGTTCCCTGCCCTTTCCCTCGCAATAGGAAGACATGCTGTTGTGTTGCACGACGTCATCATAAGTAATTTAGCCATTTGAATGGTTTCCCATGCTCTCCTGTTACAAACAATGGCAGATTTTGAACTCATCTCCTGGAGCATATATATATATACACACAAGAGAACTGCCAGGTCACGTGACAAACTCTACTCTGCAAGATAATGCCAGATTGTTTTTCAGGGCATTTAGATAGACAAAGAGCATAGCAGGTGAGAATGGACCCCAGGAAGTTTTAATGGCCCTGTTACATTCTGTTTTACATATTGGGGGTGAGGATTTGAAAGGTGTTTATTTTTTATTATTATTAGTTTAATTAATATACTAATTAGTATGATTAGCTAATTAGCATAACCATTGCTTTTATATTATTTTGTACATCAATTAGTCCTTAGTAAAAATACACCTTAGGAGAGAATAGACAGAAGGTGCCTTGCCTACTAGGTCTGTGAAATCAATCCCTCAGGGTTTTTTCCTAAAGTATGTGGAAGAGGACTAAGAGTGTGTTTTTAAGTTGTTTGGCGTCTTACCTAGTTGTGTTTCTACCCTATTAGGACGGGAGTTGTGAAAGATGCTGCTAACCTCTTTCTTTCTCACCTCAGACTTGCGCTTTCCTGGGGCTGTCAGGCACCCAGGCTGTGTGTCTGCACTTCCTCTGAGAGACAGTAGGTTTCCTTCAGATTCTCAACCCAGGTTGGGGTCTCAGTCTCACTGTCACGCTGACTCTTGTCAGCCCTTGGTTGCTGCTCTTCTTTGTAAGGAGGTATCTTCCTTCTGCTAGAGATTTTTAGTCTTCTTGGGGTGGTTTTGTCCTTGGAGAACTTGAGAATTGCACAGCCTAGCTCTGATCCCTTTTGAATGCTATTTGTCTTAGATTCTGTTAGATTTCCATTTATTGGTTACTCTTACATAAAAATGTGTGCTGGACTGTTTTTAACATCCCAGAGATAGTAGCATTTTTATGGGGGATGCTATAAATTTCTAGCACATACTTGACCAGCACTAAAGACCCCCCTGAATGAGCATGGCTATGTTGAAAACCATTTCATTTATCAGAATAATTTTAATTTATTATCTAAGAAATAAAAGATTTCATCTAGAGGAGGGACCTCACTGTTGAGTTAGAGTTCTGTAGAATGTTTCCTCCAGAGACTTGGGGGGCAGTATGGTGGAGTGATCAGAGCAGATGTGGGAAGTAGAGGTGGGTTGGGAGCAGCAGAGAGATGTTTAAGGCACAGGAAACATGAAATATTGGTGACCATTTACTATTCGGTGGCTCGGGCTTAAATAGGAACCAGGATCTTCTTAATCTTTGTTACTGAAGCGAAGCTCCAGTTGAGCTCTTTTATTGTTCATTTCGTGAAACTTGGGCAGGAGGATCTGGATCTAGCTTTACTCCCCAAGTATCACGAATATGCCACTTATACGTCAGATGCTGTGCTAAGTGCTTCATCTGTGTTTCTTTTCCACCATCACCAATAATGTCATTTCTTACGGCTGGGATTCTCGGCTACAGAATAAATGGAAACTGACACTGGATACCTGAAGGGTAAAAGGAATCTCCTGGGAAGTCATCAGGTAGCTCACAAACTGGAGCGGGGAGGCTATCTGAGAACCATAGTGGGACGGTAGGGTCCCACCAAGGAGGGCTGACTGCATAGGAAATGCCAAGCGGCTTCCGTGGGAAAGGGGAGGGCACCACCACAGCTGCCACCACTTCTGCAGCATGGGTGCTCTGACCCTGTGTCTCTGTCACTCCCTTGGGAGCATCAAGTGGCCGAGCTCAGGTCCCATGGCCCCTGGTGCAAACTTACAGAGACCAGGACGATTGGTCCCCTCTCTGGCACATGGTGGGATTTCCCCTCAAATAGGAAGTTGTTTTTAGTGAATAACCTGAAATCAACAAATGGCCACTGAGTCATGTTTTCCCCATTTTTCCTTGAGATCTGGAAAATTTAAGGAACTTACGCAGAGGCGTATGTTCAGTCAGGGACAAA
The DNA here is from genome assembly GCF_029407905.1 of Bubalus kerabau. NCBI lineage: Eukaryota > Metazoa > Chordata > Mammalia > Artiodactyla > Bovidae > Bubalus > Bubalus kerabau. The sequence goes on along the minus strand of NC_073625.1, from coordinate 6,833,552 downwards.
GCCAGGATGTGAACGCAGTCTGCTTGGCTCAGAACCGCAGCACTTTGCTGCCACTTCAGCGCTGTTAACCTTGGAGAAGCTGCTGCTACAGGCTCGGCCACCCTGGAATTTGGAGGAGGCAGAGAGTGTTAAGTACAAATCTACTGGGCTTGTTTGTTTAGTTTTTTTTTTGTTTGTTTGTTTTTTTAAGGTTGCACATTTCCAGCTGATCTGGTTCCATAGAAACCATGCAGATGTTACTAAGGACTCCTTTGGGGGTGTGGCGATAATATAACCAGCAGCTTAGGGACACTGTGTTTGAAACAGTCCTGTATCTTCCCAATGTCAGAAAGTCTGACTCAGTTTGCAAAGCTACTCGTTTGATACCCTATGGTGTGGATAGTCCAGCCTGTGCCCATTTTAGAATGGACCAGACTCCTGAATGTGCTCCAAGATTTTTCTAAATCCTTCAGGAGTTCACTTGAGGGTAAGCTGCTGTCACTCCAGACTCCTCCCTAGACTTTCTGTTCCTGGAAATGTCCTTCTGAAGCCCTGGAGTACAGGTTTGGTCTTACAGGGATTTACATGGTTCCTTTCTGTGTTACTTTTTTTTTTTTTTCCTTTGGTTAGAATTCCAGAAAGACCTTGCTGATTGAGAAGTTTAAAATAATATTCATGTGGAATGGGCAGTTTGGTGTACTGTTATTTCAAGAATGAAAGGCAGTGATGAGTTTGGAAACACAAGCAAAAATGTCCCCGAATGAGCCCACTCCCCTTGTGATGCACACAACCGCCGTGGCGCTGCGAGGCTGCGTGTGCTGGTACCCTGGCCCCTCCTGAGCACCCTGCAGGCCACGGCCCCGTGTGGTTCCCGCGTTGCTCAGGGAAGCCTGCCTCCTTCACTCCTGATGACCTGCCTGAACCTGTGGAGACGCGCCGTCCGTCACGCCGGCACATCACCATTTTGCATTTGCTCGTGTGATTATTTGATTATTTTTGAGAATGATTCTTTGGTTGCTGTCTATCTCAGTGTAAGCCCAGTGGGAGGAGGGATCCATCTGGTTTGGTTTAACATTGTATTTCTAGTGCCTGACATCAGAAATGAGGGAAATCATAGTGGTAAACGGACTTAAACGGGTGTTTTGTCTTCTGCACTATAGAGCTTACAGTACTCCCGTGTAACACCAAGCGGGGACCATTTTTGGTGAAATTAAATATGATTTGAAATTATTAAAGACTGATAGACACCGAGAAGTGACCCAGACTACTAAGTGAACTAATCAGAGAAATGGAAAATGAAAATTTGTGGGTTTACAGAACTTGCTGATAAATGAGAGTGAGGCAGCAAAAACTGATGCTCTCTCTGCTCCTATCATTTTAGGGGATTTTTGGAAAAGAATGCAAGTAGAGTTATGTACTGTGATTGGCTTTGTTTCTTACTTAGAGAATAATTTGGTTCTTACTTAGAGAATAACTTGTCATTGGTGTGAAGCTCCACAAGGGCAGCGATGTCTGATCTTTTATTTCCTTCTGGACACTGTGCCTGGCCTGCCTTAGGCACTTGGGGGATATTTGTTGAATTGACACAAAATGTTATTAAGAGATTATTATGGGCAAGTTTATTGGATTGGCTTCTGGAACAGCATATCTTCTCAGCACTGACCGTTGCATCGATTGGTTTACTCACTAGTGTCGGTTTGCAGACTGGCCCCATATGAGGAGGACGAGGAGAGACTGAAGGAAGAGGCAGCCACCGCAGGCTGGTAGGGGCTGGTTTAGTACGCAGGGAACTTACCAGGCTTGTCTCGAGTGGCCGAGAGACAAGCCGATCTCTGCACCTGGCTTCAGGATCTTAAAGCTTATAAGGAGACCTACCTGAGTTTTTCAGGCAGGCCGTCCAGATGGTCCCAACACCACCTGTCTCACAGCCATGTCCTGGGGCAGCTCCTAGTGTGGGGAAGGCACATTTCGAGGACCTGGGAGGGTGAGGAGTCGCTGATCGCCTGGGTCCAGCCCCAGGGTCAGCCAGTAGACATGTGCTTTTGATGACATCCTCCAGCAACTAGAAGAACAGCTCCGGGGGCTCTGAACTGATACCACTTCTGTGCCTGCATTTCATATGTACTTTGAGTTGGAATAAAGACCTCCGTTCCAAGGATTTAGTGTCTTAGTTACATACGGTAGATTTCTGCCCCCCCAGAAGGTCTAGTGGCTTTAAGACAAAGTGCTGTGTTTCTTTTCCCTTTGATAGCTTGAAAAGGTCTGAGCTGAATGTGGCAGCGTCAGCTACACAGAATTATGTCTTATGAACACAAGGTTGCAGCTTTCCATCTTTGTTTTCCTGGGCTTCTAAATAGGAAGTGTAATAGACGACTCTTGTCTAAATGTCTTACGTGACATAAACCAAATGGCTTTGGTTTATGAGGGATAAATAATGTTTTTTTTCAAGGTTGGAACTGTTTCATGCCTACAGAGTGTTTTCTTCCCCACCTGGCAAGAATGTTATTTAATTTTAAAGGTAAGAAGTTTCTATTTAAAGACTTTCCCCCATCCAGTTGCTTTGTATGTTCAAAGAACAGATGGAACTAAAGCCTGTGAATATACAGGCCAGGCTGAGGGCCGCTGGAAGGAGGCAGCTGTCCTTGAGGGTAAACAAGTCAGAGGTACTTTGACCTCTGGCTGCCCATCCCCAAAGACAGCAATTGTTCATTAAGTTCGGGCTTGGTTAACTTTCCAGATAATGACTTCTGAATGAAGGAAATCTTTAGCCCCGCTACTGGACAGAACTTTTCACTTTTGTGTCCACCTGAAATGGGAAGGTAAGCACTCGTCACGCCTCTATGAAAAGAGTCAGCGGGTAAAAGGAAGGGGCTATGAAGCCAGCTCCTCAGGCTGGGATTGCAGGACGGAGGGGCCCTAGGGCAGGTCCAGTGTGTGTTCTGAGGGACACGATCTGTTCTGGTCGGGGGGCAGTCTGTGAGGTGTGTCTGGTCTGCTAAGGCAGTAGATTGGTGACACGTGGCAACGGGGTTTAGGCTCAGGCTGAGCATGGGTGGGGGACAGGGGAGGCTGCCTGAGGCCTCCTGTGGCCGGACCATACGCCTCAGCATCCGATCCTGCCTTGGAGCGCTGGAAGCCTGCCTCCTCTGCTGGGTTCAGAATTGGTCCTCAGACTGGAGGAGGATCAGCTGGAAAGCCTGGAGAAATAAAGCAGGGAGTAAATTTTTATCTAATCTATTTCTGTTTACTGTTGGAAACCATTTGTTGTGGGCATGTACTCTCAGTGGCTAGGGTATGATACCGTTCTCCGCAGGGTTCCCTAGCTTGGTGGTCATGTTGCTGAATGGGAAGGAACAGGACCCAAGGATGGCAGGATGCCTCACTTCTGCCACGTCATGGGCAGGAAACTTCCACACGTATTCCAGAGCCAGGGTGAGCTCCTGAGCTGCTGGGAGAGTTGATTTTTCAAGCCTCCTCTCTGTACTTATTCCATGAGTGGGCCGACCTCCATTCACTTCTAGAGTCAGTCTCCTCATACTGGATTTCCCATTTCAAGGTGACCATTTTAAGCCTTATGGCAGTGTGAAAAGATGTGTGGCTGTGGAATGTTTAGTATCAAGAAGCAGATGGCACAGGAGGAAAGCAGCTCCTTTGGACAGAAGTCTCAGTTCTGTTACTTAGTTACGACGCCCCAGACAGGCCAACTTGATGTTTCCTGGGTCTCAGGAATCTCCATCTATAAAACAAAGAGGCTGAAGGGGATCATTTCTAAGGTTCCTTCCAGCTCTCCCAGTGACATGATGTGCACATGAATAGCCCAGAAAAGAAATCATTTGTCAGCACCTTCCCCAGGGACGGGGGAGCCTGGTGGGCTGCCGTCTATGGGGTCGTGCAGAGTCAGGCACGACTGAAGTGACTTAGCATAGCATAGCATAGCATAGCATCGTGATGGTAGCACCGGCCTCTTGAAGACGTTGGACCCTGGGACCCTGACTCCCAGATCGGGGCTCCACCCTTTACTCTGCTCGGAACAGGCCAGTGTGATCTGAAGAACCCGGGAGAGCCCAGAGACCCTATCACATACATCACCCTGTTCAGAAAACAAGCCCAAGCCGGTTTCCTTTTGTACCCCACCTCTCTTCCCTCCCCAGCGCTCTGTGGGCTGAGGACAGTTGGGATGCAGGATTCTTGGCCACTTTGGCTTCTCTCCAGAGGCCGATGCGCCTTCCTCTTTATGAAAACATTAGTGAAGCCTTTTCCACTAATGTTTTCATAAAGAGGAAGGCGCATCGGCCTCCTGCCAGTGCCGTTGTCCTGTCTGCCTCATCGGAGGTCTCCAAGCCCTCGGCTCACTGACACCCGAAGGTGCTCGCCGTTGTGCTTATGGTGGTAGAATTTCGCATCGCCCCTGCCTCGCGCCCCCAGCCGCGCGCGCTGTATGCTAGGGGCCTGGTAGCCTCGGTGCTGACTACAGCCCGGTGCCTGGTGCCCAGCAGGCACAGGTGAGCGATCTCTTATTGTTGTCGTCCTTTAGTCGCCTCAGTCGTGTCTGACTCCTTGAGACCCCTATGGACTATAGCCCGACAGGCTCCTCTGTCGATGGGGTTTCCCAGGCCAGAATACTGGAGTGGGTTGCCATTTCCTCCTCCAGGGGATCTTCCCAATCCAGGGATCGAACCTGCGTCTCCGGCTCTGCAGATTCTTTATACCACTGAGCCACCTGGAAAACCTGAAGCAATGTATTAAATGGAGTTAAATTCTTGGGGGCTCTGCCTTTTAAGAGGTTTAGAGCTTTTCTGTTGACCCTTAACTGAGACACTTTTTAGAAGCCTGTTAGGACTTACGTACCAAACGGTGTCTTCGGTCAGAGAAAACCTCAGAAGATGAAGTATGGATTCCCAGCCTTCCAGTTAATGGGCGTAATTAAATCTCTCCTACAATTTCTATTTGGTGTGGAAGTCACCTTTATTTTCTGCTAGAGCTTTTATGAAAAGCTCTTTTGTACTTTATTAGCAGCTGCTGCTCTCCAGGAGGCCTGCCTCTGTTTCATGGCAGGCAGGCTCCTTGAGAGGCTGGCTGATGTCTAAAAACAGTCAAGCCTTCTCAGAGCAGGATGGTCAGGACAAGGCCAGAGTTAAATACTGAATCTAGTTGTGAACCCCGTGTGTGCCCAGCACAACTGTGGGTGATGTAACTGTGAGGGGAGGAAAAGTAGACTTGTTCGGAAAACAATTGGAAAACCACGTCGTTTAAATGGTATTCACAATGTGCTACAGTACATGCTCACTGTGTCCTTATTTATGGAGCAAAGACTGCAAGCTAAGTGCCCATCCGATGCATCTGCTGGAATACGGTGCAGCTCGGAATCAGGGTGAGGCAGGATTTTGTGTGCTAAAGCAGAATGTTTTTTGATGACCGGAAGAGACAAGAAACAATATTATATCATGCTTTCATCCATATCTGTAGCCCGTAAGAAGAGAAAGGATGCAGGCACACCCTCCACATGCACAGTGTACATGGATGAGTTATCTCGGAGAGGATGCATCCGAAACCGGCAACATGACTTGTTTCTGGGCAGAGGGACTGGGAGCTAGTGTGGGAAGGAAGCTTAAATTTCACTGCCTGCTCTATTTTACCTTTAAGCAAGAAATCTATTTGGCATCAACTGTATTCATTTTTCAGAAAATAAAAATTATGCTGAATTGTCTTAAAATGACATGAAATACAGTGGAGAAGGGAAACTTCCTGTGTGTTTAAGGAGTTTGTTCCACAAGTAGTCACGGAGCTCCTGCTCTCTGCAGATGCTGCTGTAGACGCTCTGATGGCAGGGATGCCCTGCCAACAGGAGATGGCAATCACGATGGATCATGACGGGGTGGAGGGCGAGTCTGTGTTAGTAGGGTGGCCAGAGAAAGTCCCTTGGAAAGGTAACGTTTGAGCTGAACTCCGAATGATGAGAGCCGGGATCGGGGTGCAGCAAGAGAGTGCTGGCGGGAGGACCCCTGTGGGGACCGTTCAGGGGAGCCTCGGCTGGTGGGCACGCGCATGCTGCGTGTGCGGGTCGAGTGGAGGCTGACATCTGCGGGGATGAGGACCCAGCCTGACTGAAGGGCTCCGTGGCGCTGGGCAGGAGCAGGCTGGAGTCCAGGTTGGCAGGTGGGGCTGAGGGCAGGGCTCCCGCCAGCTTGCACACACCCCTCACGTCTGCTGTCCTGAGGCTGTGGGGGCAGGCCTCTGTGCTCTGACTGTGTCCATGCAGAGACCGGTGGATGTACTGGGGGTGCAGGGAGGGCAGAGGAATGCTATTCTCTCCAGACTCAGTGAAAGCCTCCGCCAGGCTCCTCTGTCCACGGAATGCTCCAGGGGTTCTTCCCACTGCAAGGACCTGCTGGGTCTAAAAAGCAGCCCCAGTGTGAGGAAACGGCTTGGTCGTGGTGGGGTCTGCACTTACCTCCCAGGCCGAGTTCTCCCACCTGTGAGATGGGGGTTCTAGAGTCCCCACTAACCCAGCCCTCACGGAGTGGTCGAGAACCAAATCGAGGTAACACGTGCTGCCCCTGTAAAGCAGAAGGTGTTCGACAGGGGAGGGCAGTTACTAGGAATGACACTGCAGGAGTAAAAAGACCAGCTGGGCCCTCTTTGGATAAAGATGACATATTTGGGCTGAGATAGGATATTTCTGCCAAACTCCCCAGAAATCGGGTCGTATTATCACAGATTCCATTCCTGCCCATGCTAGCACATGGCTCTCATTGTTTTTATGTAACCTTTTCGGTGGAGCAAAGAAAATGAAGTTCATCGGGAGGCATGTTCTAACTCCTTATTATGCCGCCTGGCAAACACCCAGACCATGTGCTGCTCTTACATCCTGTTCCTTGTTCGCATTTGTGACACGCTGAAGCAGGGGCTTGTGTCTTCCACCAGTACTTCAGACTTATATTTTGGCTCTGCTGTTGGTTCCTCCGTGGGTTCCACCTCAAGGTTTTTTGTGTTAAACGGAGACATTGGTCTATAGAATCATCATGTGCTTAAGTTAGAATTTTGCATGTTCTAATCCAGCGACTTTATCATCACTTTTTATATCTTGGGAACATGCTTCATAAAGTATAAAGTCACTGCAGGATGTTTTTAATTTAAAGGATTCAGTAGCTTCAGATTACCTGGGAAGAGAGGAAAGTTTACCTTAAAGTAGCCAAAAATGATGTCATAGACTCTAAACTTGGTGTATTCCTGAAGGAGAGAAGAGCTCCACGATCTTCCAAAATCTGCTACCTTATTTTAGACCAGATTCTAGCAAGATTCTCTGATGTCTTTGTTTTGCGTGTTGCAGAGTTAAAGCATCACATGCTTCAGGGGTAGGAGATGGGGAGTGAGGAGGCCGGAGGGGGCGACAGGGAGCGCTGCCGTGGGGCTCGGTCCAGACAGCACCCTCCAGGCCCACTGCCAGCGGAGGCGGCGGCCCCCAGCGTGAGCACTGCTCAGGTGCCTCGGGGCTCTGCCACGAGCTGGACGAAATTTGTGTCCTGAGTCATCAAAGGAAAGATCAGACTTGAGGAGGGGGGTCGGTTGAGGCAGCACTGTCTTTCCAGATTGGCATTGTACAGACCGTAATAAAATGGCATTTATATTAACATTAGCACTGAGACCTCCTTTATATGGAGGCTTCTGTGGCCAACCCTCTTACCCATGGGATGTCAGATAAGTGAGTTGTTGCAGTCCTGAGTATTATACTCAAAACTTCACGTGTCAGAAACTAACATTCTCTTCTCTTCTGTTAGCTTTGGGGGTCTCTCACTCGGGGGGCTGCATGCATTCCTGTGCCAACAGCTTTTCTAGCTCTTGGGAAGGCCTCTTGCTTCTTATTGATAAGAGCTGGCTTTATCTGTCTCACCCTAAGCCATATTTAAAGCTAACCTGTGCGAACCAATTGATTTTTTTTAACTTTCCGGTCTGAGAGGGAGGTGGCATACCATCTTTATTCTGGCTTTCTTGTACGGGCTGACCACATTCTGGTTAAATGTCTGGCTGTAGTAGTAGTCTGAGGCTGTAAGAAACATTTAATTCTTCAGAAAGCAGTGCAGTTTGAGTTACTGTTAAACAGCGCATGGCTTGAAGGAGGGAAGAGAGGAAAAGCAATGTTTGTTGGGATGGCTTTGTGGCAGTCATCCTTGTCCTCGCCTAGAACTGACTGAGCCACTTGATGCCCAGCGTATTTTTCTTTTTTTCTTTCTGGAAATTCATCTCTGTTACCACCCCACATGGTGCCTCACATTACTCGAGACTTTGATTTGTGGTCTCTCTATTTTGTTGTTGACATTAATGAGCTTGCTGCACAATCGCAGGAGAAATAGCATTGCTATTTGGAATGTTAATGAATTGCTCGCCTGGCCAATTGCCATTTGTTCTAGTGTGTGAATATGAATGTGTGTGTGTGTGTGTGTGTGTGTGTGTGTGTGTAACGGGGAGAGACGAGTAGCGAGGCTGGGACTGCATTTTTTTTTTCCTGTTCGCAGCCAGTGACGTGAGCTGTGCCTGGAACAATCAGACCCGCTGCAAACAGGGTAGTTGAAGATGCTGGGGGAGGCAGCCTGGTGTTTCTTAGGCTGAGGCGATCTCGGCGCTCCGAGCTGCTCAGGCACGACCCGGCGGAGCTCCTCCAGCTTTCAGAGCCGTGCGGCAGCTGGAAAGTGCCTTTGTATTTCTCCAGACCCCTTCCCCAGGCAGCTTTCGACATGATTGGCGTGAACAGTGTTCAGAGTGCCAGCAAGGTGCGGGTGAGGACCTCGGGCTCTGTGAAATACTCCCGCGAGGATTCCATCCGGCGGCAGTCACACCGCTCAAAGTCCATGAAAATTTCCAACTCCTCAGAGTTTTCCGCCAAGGAGACCAAGGTAAAGACACACCGTGTTCAAGCGTGCGGACGGGTGCGTGTTAGGATAACGAGACCTGGTACGGTCTTTGCCAGCGTCTAGTGTGCCGTTGCAAACTGAGCAAGGAAGGCGCCTAAAATGGCTCTAGAATGATCAGGTGGGAGCAGGTGGGGGGCAGGTGTCTGGCATGAAGATGGGGACGTGGGTCAGTTTGGTGGAAGACAAGGGCAAAGCAGGGCTCAAAATGAAACGAGAGCGGGGAAGCGCTGGTCAGCAGATCGATCGTGGCTTCGTCTCAGAAAGGTTGCCTTGACAAATGACTTGTCGGTGCCGGGTATTTTTAGAGCATCAGGAAGACAGAGACAGCGTGTGTGATTTCATCGTTCAGACAGGTCCTCCTGCCCTCCCTCCCCCAGCTCCCCCCTGAGCGTGTGGAGGGCAGACCTGGTCCTCTTCTACTCCATCCTGAGCTCGCCCAGAGCCTCAGGTGTGTGTAATGGGGAGGAATGTCCTCTCCCATGTTCCTTAGACGCATGTATGCCGATGCTGGCTGCCATGAATCACTTGTCTTTTTGCGACTGTCTGTAAGATAACATCATCTCTGCTCGGCTGAGATGTGAAGGGGGTGATTACGTAGTGAGATGGGCTTTTACTACATGCAGTATATTCTTGAGAGTCTTCCCACCACCATCTGTGTGAGCAGGGTACTCAGAAACACTCCCACTCCACAGGTTTAAAAATGGAATCATGGAATCATGGGATTTCAGAACTCTGGCTGGAGCTGTAGATGGTTGTGTTGGGGACTCAGAGGTCTGAGGTGTGCAGGGGACGCTCAGGGCAGAGCTCAGTGTCGGTCTGCCCCCTCACAGTGCCTGCCAGCCCCTATCTGTGATGTTTACCTTCTGAAGGACTTTAACAGTAACGAGTTCCCCTCCCATATGGCCAGGATGGAGGGAGGGGGCGGAATACCTCATGCAACTTTAAAAAACATGTTGGCTTCTTAACGTCCCCCGCCTTAGATGGTGGCACAGTGGGCTTTAACCCCATGTATCATCAGGAGATTTTCTAATTAGAATGTCTTCAAATGTAGCTCTCCCCTCCTCCGTATCCTTTTAAAGCTCTAGCTTTGGGTAGCAATGTGTCTTCACCGTCGCGTTAATGTGACCGGTATGAGGATGTATTGGATTCCACTGGAGCTGTTAGGAAACCTCTTGTGGTGTGATGACTCCTGTTTCCTGCTGAGACAGACCTGGACAGCTTATTCTGCTGTTAAGTAACTTAATTTATGTGGGCAGGTATGTGATTCTTAACAAGGCTCTAAGACTGGCTTCTACTTGAGAGTGTTAAGAAGCACCTTTAGGTTTTAACATGGACATTACCTGCAGTATCAGACCATCGTCATCTGCCACCAGTCCCGGTGATAATGTAAGCATGGAGATACTAGTGTTTGCCCAGAACTCTGGTTGCGTGCTGTCGTGTTGGAGTCTGGCATACATGCCAAATGGAAGGACGTGCTATCCTCTCTGTATGTTGCACAGCACAGGTTCTCCTGTTTGATTTGATTCTAGGCAAGAGAAAGCCGAGCATTATTTTTTTTTTTGCGGGAGTGGGTATTGCAAGCATTTCAAGAAGTGAAGACTCTAAGAGAGATCTGGTAGAACTGTATACCATCACATGGTGCTTTGGAGATTATAGTCAAATTCATTTAAATTATGTTTTTTGAGGCATATGAAGTTCTGGAGAGTGCACTCAAGAATGTTCCCACTACCTCACAAGAGATATTTTTATAGCATTATGATTATGTAGTCTTTTAAAATTGAGTCCCAGAAGTAGGTGGTTAGAAAGTCATTAGAATGGGAAATTAGATAGATGAAACCTCATCTTTCTCTAGCCATGTTTTATTCCCTACGTGAAGCAAACTGAACGACACTATAGGCTTATACCCTAAGTACACTGAACCAGACTACATCACAGATGTGTATAAATACAGACCGGGATGAACTTCTGTCCACAGTGTACTCATTTCACTCCCAGGCTTAATAATCAGAATTCTCATCCACCTTGCCTTTTTTTTTTTTTTTTTAGCACTTAAAATCAAATCAGTGTTTCTTCCTGCTAATCATGTAAATAGCACCTTTTCATTATCTTGACTTCGTCCCCCAAAAGGCAAGATGTCTAATCTAATAATCAGAAGAAATACCAGCACCCCCTGAAAAGCAGCCTGTAAGGCACCATCAGCTTGTGCTGTGCTCCTGGGATTTACCTTTGTGTCTCTGGGACTCGGGCTATTTCTAGAATCGGTGCATCATTGTTGTCCCTGGTCAGAGAGTTGGAGCTCTAACATATTTGTTGAAAGCTTTAGAAAAATGTGTATGCATTGTGTGGAGAATGCATTCATTGAGCGTCCCGGCACAGTCCGGCCTGGAGCCTGTTTCTCCGGGAAGGACCTGTTAGGAGGCACTCGCGAGGCTCCAGGCCATGAGGAGGCAGCGCAGGCCTCCCAGCTGTCGGCCCAGCTGGTTGCTCCGCTTCTGACAGAAGTAATGTTTTGGAATTAATTTCTTAAAGGCAAATACTGCAGAATTTGGTGTGTGCCGTGAAAGATGATGCTGATGAAGCCTCCGCTCTGCCAGTTATTTCCACTTTTCCCCCTGGATCCAGTTAGACCTCAAATGGAAATTATTTCACTATTGCTTAGTCTTTAACTTGAATAAGTCAACCCTAGGGGTCGCTAAGAGTTGGACACGACTGAGCGACTTCACTTTCACTCTTCGCTTTCATGCATTGGAGAAGGAAACGGCAACCCACTCCAGTGTTCTTGCCTGGAGAATCCCAGGGACTGGGGAGCCTGGTGGGCTGCCATCTGTGGGGTCGCACAGAGTTGGACATGACTAAAGTGACTTAGCAGCAGCAGCAGCAGGCTTAAAACAGAAATCTGTAAAAGTTCATGCTAATATCACTTTTTTCCTTCCACGTCTCTTGCCAAACTATGCCATACATCACTGTGGCTGTGAGTGAATGTGACGTGCAAGGTTGAGCTCCTGAGGCATTCTTTGAGAAATAGTATGAGGCTGGAGATTAAAGCAGGAGTTCTCTGGTTGATTATCGCCTGGATTCAAACGAATTGTTTAAAGCTATTCAATAGTACGGCAAAGAAATAAACTTCTCCAAGAGTGAAACTGCAGAGTAAAGCCCCTAGTTCTTTGGGTGGTGCCAGCTGAAAACGGGAGCATGTGCTCTGTGCTGGGGGCAGCGTCTGGGTGGCTGGCCGGGGTTTTGCTCGCTGGTTAGCAGTGTGCCCCTGGAAAGGTCACTTCTCCTCCCCAACACATACCCGTGAGGAGCAGGGGTTGGTGAAATGATACCCTAGTGCAGAGCATTGGTAACTTTTGAAACCTCGTGGGCATTGCTGAGGGTTCTTCCTCTGAACAAGGAACCTGAAGACTGAGTTAGAGGCAGGGAAGGTTGGTTTATATGTATTTTGAATAAACTTCTCCCTGTGCTAGGAGTTAACGATAAAGTCATGAAAGGAAAACAGACGTGCCTAACTCATGGCTTTGTGAAATGCACCGCAGTGGTGCGAGAGGCATGGTCCGTCCTGTCCTCTCCATTCCGCAGGACCTTTGCTCTAGCGTCGTGAGGGAGATGTAAACGTTTGTCCTTTCTCCCTCTGGGAATCAAATCTATGCACAAAAGAACCTGTAAAAAATCATTACAGTGCTCCTTCGGACCTGAAATTTTCCTTGAGAGGCTTGTGGATTGTTGTCATTCTTCACCCGCTCTTTTCTTGTTCTTTGGACTAAGGCTTAGAGCCTTGGGAAGGAGATTCTGGTTAAATGGGTCATTTATATCTGTCTGTTCAAGCATGCAGTTCTCATATAATATAGGGAAGATCCTTACTCAAATTGAAAAATTTCCTGCAAATGTCTTTTTATATTTTTTTATTCTTATATGGAAGTAGCACATCTTTTGACCTTGTAGATGCATCCTTCAGTTGGATCCTTCCAGAAGGACAGTAGATCTAAGCTGTCAGAATTAGGGTCAGAATATGAGTAACATCCCCCAATACTAGTTATCACCTCGGCACATGAGAGAGTCTGAGCGGACATGTCTTATGCAGAGTCAGTCTGGTTGTCCAGAAATACAAACAGCTTTGTCTCCAGACTCTCTTTTTCTTATATTGGCTCTATGATCTTCATGCCAGAGTCACTTCTTGTGATTCAAGAAGTTCTGCTTTTCTCTCAGGTGTGATTCTGCCAAACTAATACATTTTGACGTTTTAATGTGATCTTTACTCAAAGGAGGTCTTAAAATACCCGGCGCCTTCTGGAAGGTCATTCTGCAGACTACATAATTATCAATAGCTGTTTAACCTTTTAAAGACTTGAGTCAGCCTTGTCGCCAAATAGAAACTTTCACCACCTCTAGTTTTATTTTAAATTATAAACCTAGCACGGTGATATTGGTTTTTGTTGTTGGGTTTGCTTTTTGGGTTTTCTTCCAGCCCCTACCTCCCCCTTCCATAAGCCCAAGTTGTTGCTGAATTCCTCTGATCCTGCCAGTACTTCCAGGTAAATTAATATCTTTTTAAAGGGTGGTTATTTAGGATGTTAAGCAAACCGTGCTCATGATGGGGGGACACTTGTTGACCCTTGAATGAAATTAAAAGCAGATCTTCACTATTCTCCTGTCTCCCAGATCTCACTTGTTCAAGGTGCTGGTGGTTTGGACTCGGTTTCTGCGTTGTTAGGATAATCCCAGTGTCACACCGCATTCTTGCTGTGCTGCGTTCGTGCCTTTCTGTTTGAACACCTCTCCCAGGGATGGTGTACTCAGCAAGTGTTTCAGAGCTTCCAGGCAGTATCTGAACATTGTAAACGAGATGCTGGTCTGTGCCGTCATTCCTGGCAAGCTAGTATAACACTCATGTCAGAATCAAGGGGAAGGAAAAAAAAAATCTATGATATAGTGTGAAGACGGGGGTTAAGGGAGACAAAAATGCTTGCATTTTTAAGATAGTCTTTGCTGAAGATGCAGATCGGTTAGTAACGTGGTGATAACCTGAGGTTAACCATCCGGAGCTCTTGTGTGGGAACGTGCATGGCAACCGATGTCTTCCATTCTCCAGGACCACGCCTTCCTTTGTTGAAACGTGTTGTTAGATGGTGCTGGTGGCCTGCTTTAGATGTCAGGGGTTGCATTCAGCTTAAGGACTAATGGGGATGTTTTGGAGAGTGTTTTTTATTTACTCATCCATAGTGATGTAGAAACCATGAGGAGCCAGCAAGGTAGCTCCTCAGGTAACTTATTATGGGAGTTTCTCTTCTATCTTGGACTTGGACTTTTAGTTAAGGTTTTTGAGCCTTATCTTATCCTTCAAGCAGTTCACTTTTTGAGAAAATCTGATCTGCCATGTTCTTATGGTACAACCTTTGGGTTCGCACACAGATCATTGTATTTCAGCGGGATTTGTTTTTTCTAGGTAGATTATTCCGAACGCTTCATGTCACAATTTTTAGGGAAGTAACCAGATGAGGCCCTCTTCATAGCCTGGCTCATCCCGACGTGACACTGGATGTAGCTGGCAGTTAAGTGTTAGAATGTGAGGCATACAAGGCAGCTGAAGACATTAGTATTTTCCTATATCCCTATCTGGCAAGCCACGTTTGTGTTTGATTCTGGATAAGATTCTATAGCCCTCCCAAACACAGTTGATAATCTCCTCCTTGCATTTGGGTGCAGTGTAGTGGGTCAGCCTCAACTCTACAGCTGGGGAACCAAGGATGGTGTCAAGGGGCTGACGACAGGCAGCAGAGCCCCCCGGACGCTGAAACCCCAGCAGCCGTGACGAGAGAGTTCTGCCTGTTGAGCTTTTATTAGTGTTTTCTCCCAAGACATCGCTGCATAAGTAGACCAGGAGGGTTGAGGTCTAGCTAACTAACTAGACCTAATAGACAGACAAGGGACGTGCTTTGAGAGAAGAAGCTCTTTTCTGCCACTTAGAGGCACTGATAAAGTGCCAGCTTTGTTCTGATTTATGACAGTTCTCTTCCTCAGAACGCTTTCTAAAAAGCAGGTGAAGTAGAAAGGCTCCGCAGAATGCTTTTATTGTGATTGGGCAGTGCTTTGAGGGGGTTTTGTATGCCTCATCAACCCCCTGCTGTGATCTCTGAGATCGTGATTAAATGGTATTTATATGCTGCAAAAGCGTAACTCTTAAAATTTAAGATAACAATGTGCTTTTATCTCTATGCCTACATAAACCCCACTAAAATGACAGTAAAACTGGTAAATCTTCAAGGCCACAGGGAGCGAAACAGTCTCTCAAGGTGTCAACAAAATTCAAAGGATGTGCAGCAGATAGACCTGTTAACCACAGCGAGAGCTGAAACTCAGGGCTTGCAGACCTGGAAGCCCCATAGGACACAAGGAAGGCGTAGGGATCAGAGTCACTTCTGAGGGCAGTGGGTCAAATGGAAGGATCCCTTTAAATCTTCCAAAATTAGTAACTGGACCCTCTAGACGCCTCCTACATCTTTGTAGAGCCTAGAGACCATATCCCCCATCTTCTGAGGCTCCTCTCTGAGACTCTGGGCTTAGGAAATCGGGCTCAGTTGGGCTCCAAAATCACTGCAGATGGTGACTGCAGCCATGAAATTAAAAGACACTTGCTCCTTGGAAGAAAAGCTATGACCAACGTAGACAGCATATTAAAAACCTAGACAGCATATTAAAAAGCAGAGACATTACTTTGCCAACAAAGAACCGTCTAGTCAAAGCTATGGTTTTTCCAATAGTTATGTATGGATGTGAGAGTTGGGCCATAAAGAAAGCTGAGCGCCAAAGAATTGATGCTTTTGAACTGTGATGTTGGAGAAGACTCTTGAGAGTCCCTTGGACAGCAAGGAGATTTAACCAGTCTATCCTAAAGGAAATCAGTCCTGAATATTCATTGGGAGGACTGATACTGAAGCTGAAACTCCAATACTTTGGCCACCTGATGTGAAGAACTGACTCATTGGAAAAGACCCTGATGCTGGGAAATACTGAAGGCAGGAGTCAAAGGGGACAGCAGAGGATGAATTGGTTGGATGGCATCGCTGACTTGATGGACACGAGTTTGAGCAAGCTCCAGGAGTTGGTGATGGACAGGGAGGCCTGGCGTGCTGAAGTGCATGGGGTCACAAAGAGTCGGACACGACTGAGCGACTGAACTGAACTGAACTGAGGCCAGGAGTGGGATTCCCACACTGAAGATAGGAGGGTTAAGTGAAAAGTACACACATTTCACAATGTGCAGTGTCTTCCTTCTCTCCTCACCCATATTACTTGAAGTTACTTGAAAAAGAGAAGGCATGGTATCCAGCACACAGGAAATTTACTGGCACAGAGACAGAGGGGACCCCTGGGTGACAGTAAGGGAAGCCTAGAACAGCAGCTGTGCGGGAGACAGACACCCACCGGGTGAGCCTGGAATGCAGACTGGAGGGTCCCCAGGATACTCCCAGCAGGGCCACTCCAGTCTAAAGTGCTGGGTTTCTGTCACCTGCAGAGCTGTTGTACCAGAGCTGCATGGAGAGGCGATTCCTCTAGGCTCTTAGAAAATGAAGTCAACCACAGCAGCAAAATGAGGTGATCATTAACTTCAGGAAAATTGAAAAGTTCACAAAGAAGCAACAGTAGCCAAGTGCATGCATAGCTCCAGAGTGAATTGTATCTGCATAGTCATAACAAGGTGGGCTCTGAAAATCGTTATACCTCTAAATTGTGATTGTGATATTATTTTAGTGGGAGGATTGGGGATGGAGTGGGGAGGAAGAATGTACTGTGTAAGAGAGAGAACAGAGAGCTAAATGCTCTTTTCCAGAGTTCCACAGTTGAAGGTCAGTAGTTCATATTCAAAATAGAAAAACAAAAAAGGAATTTAAAGTGGTTAGCCCTGGATAACAAAAATCTAAGGTAAATAAATCAAAGGATTGTTACTCATTACATGTTGTTATTTAGTCACTAAGTCGTGTCCAACTCTTTGTGACCCCAAGAGCTCAAGTATGGCAGGCCTCCCCATCCTTCACTATCTCCTGGAGTTTTCCCAAGTTCATGTCCATTGACTCCAACCATCCAACCATCTCATCCTCTGTAGCCTTCTTCCTCTTTTGCCTTCAATCTTTTCCAGCATCAGGGTCTTTTCCAGTGAGTCAGCTCTTCACATCAGGTGGCCAAAGTATTGGAGCTTCAGCGTCAACAACAGTCCTTCCAATGAATATTCAGGGTTGATTTCCTTTAGGATGGACTGATTACATTCATTGCATGCCTTTTGGTAATTTTGATTATGAAAATGATAAAAGTTTGAAAATGAACACGTGAAATGGACAACATATGTGAGTACATATGAGACTGGAATAGTCTTCATTGACGAGAATTATTTATGTTTCTTACCTTTGTGTTTAGCAAATACCAAATAACAGGGACTTCTTTTTTGAAAAGTACATCTTTCCCCAGAAACTATATTCTAGCAGTTATAGGACTAGACCATATTCTGCTGGTTGCTGCCAGAATTTTCACTCTGTATTGGAAATGTTAAAATACGGTCCTTTCTTGGGAAACAGTGCATTGTCTTGAGGTTGCCCTTGTTACTTATTTTTATGGAATAATTTCCATAGAAGATGTCTTTTGTTTTAATGAAAATCCTGCAGTTCTAGGTGGGTTTCCAAACCTCTTTTGAAAATTTTCCTATTTGTGAAATCCCAAAGCCTGGTAGCCAGTACATTAGATTATTTAATTTGCCTGTATTGATTGTTTTGGATGAAATCTATTTCCATTTGGTTTGTCTTCATTATTTTGTCTAATGCATGGAAATGACAGAAGAAATGCCATGCCTGGGGTTCTAGCTAAATGTCACAGTCCCCCAGGAATCATTTTTACAAGCCAATTATAAAAAGAACTCTCCGTGTTACTCAGCAGTTTTTAAACTGCATACATTAACTTTATCATCATGTTAAATATAATTGATCATTTTCTCAAGTGTTTAAAAACATACTGCATGTAATTTACTAGGTCACTTAGAATTTATATTTTCTTCATGTTCGAAAATGATGAAGCTTCCTGCACTATGGTGCATGCCTGCCACTTCCCAAAAAGTGAGGCTCACCAGCAAGGGGGTCCAGCAGCAGATCTGGCCAGTACCATCCAGAATCCTCTTTGAAAATATTGGTTATTGTTACATTTTTTTCAAAAGCATGGCTTGGCTATCCAAAATCCAGACAAGTTTTTGAGAAGTAAAGCCGAGGATTAGTTCAGTTCAGTTCAGTTCAGTCGCTCAGTCGTGTCTGACTCTTTGCGACCCCATGAACTGTAGCACGCCAGGCCTCCCTGTCCATCACCAACAGCTGGAGTTCACCAAACCCATGTCCATGGAGTCAGTGATGCCATCCAACCATCTCATCCTCTGTCATCCCCTTCTCCTGCCCTCAATCTTTCCCAGCATCAGGGTCTTTTCCAGTGAGTCAGCTCTTCGCATCAGGTGGCCAAAGTATTGGAGTTTCAGCTTCAACATCAGTCCTTCCAGTGAACACCCAGGACTGATCTACTTTAGGATGGACTGGTTGGATCTCCTTGCAGTCCAAGGGACTCTCAAGAGTCTTCTCCAACACCACACTTCAAAAGCATCAATTCTTCGGCACTCAGCTTTCTTTATAGTCCAACTCTCACATCCATACATGACAACTGGAAAAACCGTAGCCTTGACTAGACGGACCTTTGTTGGCAAAGTAATGTCTCTGCTTTTGAATATGCTATCTAGGTTGGACATAACTTTCCTTCCAAGGAGTAATCGTCTTTTAATTTCATGGTTGCGGTCACCATCTGCGGTGATTTTGGAGCCCCCCAAAATAAAGTCTGACACTATTTCTACTGTTTCCCCATCTATTTGTCATGAAGTTATGGGACTGGATGCCATGATCTTCGTTTTCCCAATGTTGAGCTTTAAGCCAACTTTTTCAGTCTCCTCTTTCACTTTCGTCAAGAGGCTCTTTAGTTCTTCTTCACTTTCTGCCATAAGGGTGGTGTCATCTTCATATCTGAGGTTATTGATATTTCTCCCAGCAATCTTGATTCCAGCTTGTGCTTCTTCCAGCATAGTTAGAGTACAAGAATTAAAGTAAAATCAGGAGATGGCTGTGAAGGCAATGAATTTGTAAATCATGGTACTTTAACAGATCAGAGTATAGTTACAGATGCTGAAGAATACTTCAGATATTAACCTAAACTCTTATGGAAGAAGGTGGTGATTTACTAAGACTATCATCATTACATTAACTCTTTGCAAGCTCTCAGGCTTTAAGGATTGGTACATTAAGTCACACCTACATAATGTTTTCGGACATCAGTTTTTGTGGTTTTTTAAATTTTTATTTTGTATCAGGATATAGCTGATTAACAAACAATGCTGTGATACTTTCAGGTGAATAGTGAAGGGACTCAGCAGTAATATAGGGGAAGGGACAGTTAGGGGGGTGGGGATGGACATGTATGCACTGCTATGTTTTAAATGGATATGCAACAAGGACCTATAGTATAGCACATGGAATTCTGCTCAGTGTTATGTGGCAGCTTGGAGGGGAGGGGAGTTTGAGCGAGAAAGAACATTAGTTTTTAATGCCCACATTGGTTTGAAGATGAGGGTCTTTTCAGAATATATAGTATAATCTTTCCATTTGGACTTCAATGAATTCTGCTTGTGATACAGGTCCTCTTCCCAGCAGGGTTTTGATGTAGTCACGGCAAGTCCATCTTGGGACGGACACGAGTGTAAAGCAGGGAATAAAAACTTGGGCTCTGGAGGCAGTTAGGCCTCCGTGTGAGTTCCAACTTCACCTCTGGGACTCTTTCACTGTGGAGAATTGCCAGATTCAGCAAATAGAAAATATGAAATGCTCAATTAAACTTGAATTTCAGATAAGTAATAAGTAATGTTTAATATATGTGTGTGTGTATACACACACAGCTGCACACACATATATACACACACACATATATACACACCCATATATACACACACATATATATACACAGATATACACACACACACATATATATACACACACAGCTGCACACACATATATACACACACACACATATACACATACATACATATACCCACACACATATGTATATGTATATATGCTGTATATGCTCAGATGTGTCTGACTCTCTGCAACTCCATGGACTCTAGTCCTCCAGGCTCCTCTGTCCGTGGGATTTTCCAGACAAGAATACTGGAGGGGGTTGCACTTTCTCCTCCAGGGGATCTTCCCAACCCATGGATTGAACTTGGTGTCCTGCATCTCCTGCGTCTCCTGCATTGGCAGGCAGATTCTTTACCACTAGCGCCACCTGGGATGTCTCATGCAAAGTTTGGGGACATACTTATGCTTGAAGAAAGTAAGTCCTTGTTTATCTGAAGTTCACATGTAACTGGCATCCTGCAGCTGGCAGCAATGTGCCTACTCTAGAGCGTTGATCTCGCTGAAATGGAGTAAATCAGACATTTCATAGGTTGTAGAGAGTTAAATAATAACATAAGTGCTCAGCATGTCGCAGCTCAATAAATGTCATCTGTCTGGATGGTGTCTTCTCGCTTGTCAGACACCCAGCCTGGCACGTCTGAAGTGGGACTGGCACTGCAAAGCGGTGTTCGCCGTCCAGACTGGAGTTCTGTTGGGAGGAGAGTCTTCTAGCCTGAGTGGTCAGAGATGTGTACCCCTGTTGTTCTAGGTTTTGGAAAAAGAATTATGTAACTGAGACTAGTTCCTCTGTCTCGAAGCAGAGACAGGAAATGAAAGCCTAGATTTTTCAGGGAATAAAAGGTCAAGGACAAAATTTTAAAGGCTTTGGAATTATATTTTGGAAAAAATTTAAAAGACTTTACAACCTCCCACCTACTAACGCTGTCTTTACCCTGTCTGCCCACGCTCCCCTCCCCCGCCTCTGTAAAGTGGGACTAGTACCCTGGGTGGTAGTGAAGAGTACACAGTGCAATACAATGCACAGGTCCCGGCACTTGCTAACTGCTCAGTGAACGTGGGTTTCTGTCGTATCTGTCTGTGATAACAACTTGCCGATTTAATTCAAAGTAAGTGATCTCCCCAGGCCCCGTGTGTCCGGGGTGGGAAATGGAACCGATGGATTCTAGGTACTTACTCTGTGTTCTGTAAAGTTGAGTGGGACAGGCACCAGCTGCACGGAACAACATCCCTCACTTATGTGTCGCTTTACGAAGTGCACATGTTTGCACGCTGATGGTTTCATTTCATCCTCTTGATTCTGTGAGGTAGATTGTTGCTATCTTATTTTCACAGGTGAAGCAACAAAGCCCTCAAGTCACATAGCTGATGGAAGGGGCCGGTGTGATGCGCTGCCCTGGGTCTGCTCCATTGCCCCTTGCTCTGTGCTTAGCCTCCCATCATAATTACGGTGTCAGGGTCAGCACCACCGAGCTCTTGTCGTCTCAACACCTGTTCTTAAAACACATGCTGTGGTCAAGACAATCTATGAGGCCTTGCGGAGACTAAAGAGAGGGAGAGGCTTGATCACACATGCAAGGAGTACAAAATATACTTTCACCTAGGTTTTTCCTCTTCATGTATCAGAGCCTTGTTGTGGCAAAGGGGCTTGCATAACACAGTGAAGGTATGAGCCATGCCATTCAGGGCCACCCAAGGTGGACAGGTCATAGGGAAGAGTTCTAACAAAACGTGGTCCACTGGAGAAGGAAATGGCAACCCACTCCAGTATTCTTGCCTGGAGAATCCCATAACAGTATGAAAAGGCAGAAAGATACAACACCAGAAGAGGAGTCCTCCAGGTTGGAAGGTGTCCAGCATGCTACTGGGGAAGAGCAGAGGGCACTTGCTAATAGCTCCAGTAAGACTGCAGTGGCTGGGCCAAAGCGGCAACAGTGCTCAGGTGTGGGTGTGTCTGGTGGTGGAAGTAAAGTCCGATGCTGTAAAGAACAGTGTTGCATAGCAACCTGCAATGTTAGGTCCATGAATCAAGTAAGTTGGACAGGGTCAAACACAGGAGATGGCAAGTTTGAACATCGACATCTAAGTGAACTAAAATGGACAGGAATGGGCGAATTTAATTCAGATGACCATTACATCTACTTCTGTGGGCAAGAATGGAATAGCCCTCATAATCTGATGCTAAAGCTGAAGCTCCAATACTTTGGCCACCTGATGCTAACTCATTGGAAAAGACCCTGAGGCTGGGAAAGATTGAGGGCAGGAGGAGAAGGGGCGACAGAGAATGAGATGGTTGGATGGCATCACCGACTCGATGGACATGAGTTTGAGCAAATTCTGGGAAATAATGGTGGACATAGGATCCTGGCAGGCTGCCGTCCATGGGGTTGCAAAGAGTCAGGCACGACTTAGCAACTGAACAACAACTAGGTTTTCAGTTGAAGAAGTAAGGCATTCGTGGCGTGGTAAACATTCAAATAGAACAGCAGCGTATTCACTGAAAACTCTCTCTCCCGCCTTGTTCCCCCAGTTGTCTTCTACACAGGAAATCGCAGGCAGTGGTTTCTTCTGTATCTTTTGAGAAACATTGTGAGAGCGCATGCAGATACACTTTTTGCACAAAGCGGGAGCATAGCAAACAGACTCTTTTGCGCCTTTGTTCCTTTAACAATGTAATCTATACACCTACCCTATTTTTAGCTTAAAAGACTCCAATACTAATGGATAGCAGTCTGCCTCTGGTGCCCCTGTTGAAACTGCCTCACCCAGTTTTTTATTTGTGCTTGAGGTATGTGAAAACAGGGCATCCTTCTCTCACAGTTTAGGGAGACGATCTGAAGCACCCCCAATGTGCATGCCGGCCCCCCCAGGCCCAGTCATACCAGCCTCACCAGACCCCCCAGTCTCACCACAGCTCCTGTTGCTCTCTTCAGTCCTTCCCCCATTCAGTGCCCGGGGGGACCTTTAAATGCACAAATTAGAGCAGGTCACCCTCCTGCTAAAATCCTCCAGTGGTTGCCCAGCACACGCAGAAATGACCCTTGTTCTCTGGTTGAAAACCATGTGTGACCTGACGCCTCTTTGCCCACGGCACTACCCCCGCCCGGCCCCGGTACCCTGGCCATGCGGGCATCCTTGGCTCCCAGACCCACCCGGCTCAGCGACACCAGAGCACCCTCCCTGTGTCGCCCCATGGCTGCTCTCTCTCTCACACCCTCAGTTTCCTTGCAGGGAGGCTTTTTTAGCTATCTTGTCTAAAGCTACTTTTTGAGTTACCTTATTTGTAATTACCTTATAAGTATCTGGCAACCTCCCAGAAAATGAGAGAATCATTTTTTATCTTTTTGTTTTCTTATTCTTCTCTGTTTCTACCCTCACTGAATCTAAGTTCTATGCCCGTGTTGTTCACACTAGGCTTTCAGTACCCGTGTTAATATCTGATGACCTGACCACCTGACAGGTAGTAGAGACTCAGCTGACTTGAAAATACAACTAGTATAAAAAGTATTCACTTTTTCAAGATGAATGCTTCAAAAAAAAAAAAAAATCCTTGTTGCATATCTATTTTATTTGTTTTTTCAAAACTTTCTGACCATACCACAAGACATTTGGGATCTTAGTTCACAGCCAGGGATCAAATCTGAGCCCCCTGCATTGGAAACGTGGATTCTTAACCACCAGACTGTCAGGAAAGAAAGTTAAGTCGTTCAGTCGTGTCCCACTCTTTGTGACCCCACAGACTATAGCCTACCAGGCTTCCGTCCATGGGATTTTCCAGGCAAGAGTACTGGAGTGGGTTGCTGTTTCCTTCTCCAGGGGATCTTCCCAACCCAGGGATCAAACCCAGGTCTCTCGCGTTGCAGGCAGATGCTTTACTGTCTGAGCCTGTCAGGAAGTCCCAAGTAAATAGTTTTAAGAGATTTATTTATGCAAGATCATTACCAGTGTTACAACTGTTATGTTATATTGTACTATTCATGTGGCAAACAAGAACTGGTCTTCTAATAGTTATAAAAAGTACTATTCTGTTTAAGTCCTTATAATACACTATATACAACACTATTATAGAAAAAAAATGCAATCTTATCATTGTGTAGTAGTTATAACAATTACTTTCCGCTGGCCTACCAGCGCTTGTTAGGGTAAAATGTTTGTCGTGGTTACTGTGCCCTGGAGCCCTACAGTAAGTGCAGGTCCAGCGGGCATGCCCCTGGGCAGTTGACGACACAGATGACAGACTCATGGCAGGTCAGAGGAGGTGGGAGGGCTGACCTTCAGCACAGGCACGCTGCAAACCTAAGTTTTCTCAGCTAAGAATGCAGGATCATGGATATCTTTCCTGGTGAAAACATCACTTTTAAATGAGCTGAATAACAAGTCCTGAGCGCATATAATTGAAATTAAAAGGCTATCGCATATTGAGTGCAGCACTTTCACAGCATCATCTTTTAGGATTTGAAATAGCTCAACTGGAATTCCATCACCTCCACTAGCTTTGTTCGTAGTGATGCTTTCTAAGGCCCACTTGACTTCACATTCCAGGATGTCTGGCTCTAGGTCAGTGATCACACCATCGTGATTATCTTGGTCATGAAGATCTTTTTTGTACAGTTTTCTGTGTATTCCTGCCACCTCTTCTTAATATCTTCTGCTTCTGTTAGGTCCATACCATTTCTGTCCTTTATGGAGCCCATCTTTGCATGAAATGTTCCCTTGGAATCTCTGATTTTCTTGAAGAGATCCCTAGTCTTTCCCATTCTGTTGTTTTCCTCTATTTCTTTGCATTGATTGCTGAGGAAGGCTTTCTTATCTCTTCTTGCTCTTCTTTGGAACTCTGCATTCAGATGCTTATATCTTTGCTTTTCTCCTTTGCTTTTCCCTTCTCTTCTTTTCACAGCTATTTGTAAGGCCTCCTCAGACAGCCATTTTGCTTTTTTGCCTTTCTTTTCCATGGGGATGGTCTTGATCCCTGTCTCCTGTACAATGTCACGAACCTCCGTCCATAGTTCATCAGGCACTCTATCAGATCTAGTCCCTTAAATCTATTTCTCAATTCCACGTAAAATCATAAGGGATTTGATTTAGGTCATACCTGAATGGTCTAGTGGTTTTCCCTACTTTCTTCAATTTAAGTCTGAATTTGGCAATGCACTCAATATGCCAGCAAATTTGGAAAACTCAGCAGTGGCCACAGGACTGGAAAAGGTCAGTTTTCATTCCAATCCCAAAGAAAGGCAATGCCAAAGAATGCTCAAACTACCGCACAATTGCACTCATCTCACACGCTAGTCAAGTAATGCTCAAAATTCTCCAAGCCAGGCTTCAGCAATATGTGAACCGTGAACTTCCTGATGTTCAAGCTGGTTTTAGAAAAGGCAGAGGAACCAGAGATCAAATTGCCAACATCTGCTGGATCATCGAAAAAACAAGAGAGTTCCAGAAAAACATCTATTTCTGCTTTCTTGACTATGCCAAAGCCTTTGACTGTGTGGATCTCAATAAACTGTGGGAAATTCTGAAAGAGATGGGAATACCAGACCACCTGACCTGCCTCTTGAGAAATTTGTATGCAGGTCAGGAAGCAACAGTTAGAACTGGACATGGAACAACAGACTGGTTCCAAATAGGAAAAGGAGCACATCAAGGCTGTATATTGTCACCCTGCTTATTTAACTCATATGCAGGGTACATTATGAGAAACACTGGGCTGCAAGAAGCACAAGCTGGAATCAAGATTGCCGGGAGAAATATCAATAAGCTCAGATATGCAGATGACACCACCCTTATGGCAGAAAGTGAAGAGGAACTCAAAAGCCTCTTGATGAAAGTGAAAGAAGAGAGTGAAAAAGTTGGCTTAAAGCTCAACATTCAGACGACAAAGATCATGGCATCTGGTCCTGTCACTTCATGGGAAATAGATGGGGAAACAGTGGGAACAGTGTCAGACTTTATTTTTTGTGCTCCAAAATCACTGCAGATGGTGATTGTAGCCATGAAATTAAAAGACGCTTACTCCTTGGAAGAAAAGTTATGACCAACCTAGATAGCATATTCAAAAGCAGAGACATTACTTTGCCAACAAAGGTCTGTCTAGTCAAGGTTATGGTTTTTCCAGTGGTCATGTATGGATGTGAGAGTTGGACTGTGAAGAAAGCTGAGTGCCGAAGAATTGATGCTTTTGAAGTGTGGTGTTGGAGGAGACTCTTGAGAGTTCCTTGGACTGCAAGGAGATCCAACCAGTCCATTCTGAAGGAGATCAGCTCTGGGATTTCTTTGGAAGGAATGATGCGAAAGCTGGAACTCCAGTACTTTGGCCACCTCATGCGAAGAGTTGACTCATTGGAAAAGACTCTGATGCTGGGAGGGATTGGGGGCAGGAGGAGAAGGGGACGACAGAGGATGAGATGGCTGATGGCATCACTGACTCGATGGATGTGAGTCTGAGTGAACTCCGGCAGTTGGTGATGGACAGGGAGGCCTGGCGTGCTGCGATTCATGGGGTCACAAAGAGTCGGACGTGACTGAGCAAATGAACTGAACTGAACTGAACTGAAAATGCTATAGAATGAAAGATTGTGAATAACATTGTATTTAAGTTAGTAAACTCTAACATCTAGTAAGTTTTTAACAACAAAGCATTTATCGAAGTTGTAAAATATGTTTCTCAGTCAATTTACATTAACCTAAGTCATTTATGGATGTGAGAGTTGGACTGTGAAGAAAGCTGAGTGCCAAGGAATTGATGTTTTTGAAGTGTGGTGTTGGAGAAGACTCTTGAGAGTTCCTTCGACCGCAAGGAGATCCAACCAGTCCATCCTAAAGGAGATCAGCCCTGGGTGTTCTTTGGAAGGAATGATGCTAAAGCTGAAGCTCCAGTACTTTGGCCACCTCATGTGAAGAGTTGACTCATTGGAAAAGACCCTGATGCTGGGAGGAATTGGGGGCAGGAGGAGAAGGGGACGACAGAGGATGAGATGGCTGGATGGCATCACTGACTCGATGGATGTGAGTCTGAGTGAACTCCGGCAGTTGGTGATGGACAGGGAGGCCTGATGTGCTGTGATTCATGGGGTCGCAAAGAGTCAGACACGACTGAGGGACTGAACTGAACTGAACTGAAAGCATTACATGTATGCTGCATATATTCTGTGCTGCAATATGTATGTATATGTCAGTGTTGCATTGTGATTGGGGCAGGTACAGGCACAGACTGGCTTCAGGCCCTCAGCTCTGCTGTGTGATCCTCGACAGGATTACTTAACCATTCACAGCGTTAGGTGTGTCATTTCAAAGAGTAGGGATAATAATACCGCATTAATACAGTTGCTGTGAGATTAAATGGAAGCAGCTGTCTTTGCTCCGTGCCTCATGAAACACGGCCTCATAGACAGCTGTATTATCATCATCACTGGGGCATCAGTACTGAGAAATGGCTTGAACATTATCACAGAGGTACAGAAATCTCTCAAGTGAAGGATCACATACTTGAAGTGTCAGTTTCCAATCACAAACCAGGATGTTTTGCTGTTGTCTGTTCTCTATCTAGGACTCCCATTGTTCCTTCCTGCAGTTTTTTAATAATTTCATTCCTATCCGAATTTCAGCCCCGATGGAATAACACGGTTACTCTGCCCACAGTGGGCTTCAGCCCCGACAACTGACACTTCAAGTAACACACGTTTACTCTGGCCCAGAGTGGGGTGGTGGTGTTGTTGCTCTTTTTGTTGTCACACTTGAAAGTTCGTGAGCCTTGTATAATTTATACTTCTAGCTACTTCTGAAAAACAACCAGAGCCAGCCACAGTGAACCCACATGCCTACCTGGGTAAAGCCGGGCTATAGCTGGGGGTCCCCTGCCTCTTGGGGTGTCTCTCCCTGGCTCCTGCACTCATCCATGTGACCTGCTTACTGATGAGGCTTAGTCAGGTTTTTATATTGGACCAGCGTTTAGACTTGATATTCAAATTAACTCATTAGGATATGTTCACAGGTTTTTTTGTTAAATTGAGGTGTGACTGACATATAATATTACATTAGTTTCAGAACTACAACGATTTGGTCTTTACATGCATCATGAAATGATCACTGTCTACAAAATATTTTTTTTCTTGCGATGAGGACTTTTAAAATCTACTCTGTTAGCAAGCTTTTGAATATGCAATACAGTATCATTAACTCTAGTCACCATGCGGCACGCACCTCCCCATGACATTTATGTTAGGGCTGGAAGGTTGTACCTTTCAACCCCCTTTGCTCATTTCTCCCAGTCCCCAATCCCCACCCACCCTTTGGCCAATCCTACCTATCTTTTCTCTGTAAGAACTTGCAGGTTTTGTGTGGTTTTGTTTTGTTTTAGTTTCCATGATATGATATCACATGGTATTCATCCTTCTGACTCATTTCACTTAGAATAATATGCAGAAAGTTCATCCATCTTGTTGCAAATGGTGAGATTTCATTTTTTATGGATGAAATATTTTCTGGTGTGTGTGTGTGTGTATATATGGTTTTCCAGGTGACTCAGTGGTAAAGAATCCATCTGCCATCACAGTAGACACAGGAGAAATGGGTTCAATCCCTGTTGGAAATGGCAACCCATTCCAGTATTCTTGGCTGGAAAATTCCATGGACAGAGGAGCCTGGCAGACTACAGTCCATGGGGTCATAAAGAGTCAGACATGGCTGACCACACACATGTGCACACGCGCACGTGCGCGCGCGCGCGCACACACACACACACACCCATAGGGAGAGAGAGAGAGTAGTTCTTATCCATTCATGGACATGTGCATTGTTTCTGTGTCTTCAATATTATAAATATTATAAATAATGCTGCAGTACACATAGGGGTCCATGTATCTTTTCAATATATGTTATAATTAGTGTTTTTGTTTCCTTGGGTAAATACCCAGACATGTGATTGCAGGATCACCTGAGAGTTCCAGTTTTAATTTTTCTCAGGAACTCCATACTGTTTTCCGTATTGGCTGCATCAGTTAGCATTCCTGCCAGTAGGGCACAAGGGTTCCCCTTTCTCCACATCTCTGCCACCACTGGTTATTTCTTTTCTTTGGATGATAGCCATTCTGACAGGTCTCAAGTGATGTCTCACTCTGGTTCTGATTTGCATTTCCTTGAAGATTAGTGATACTGAGTATATTTTCATTTTTTAGATTTTTGTTTGCCTGTTGGTCATCTCTATGTCTTCTTTGAAAAAAAAAAAAATGTCTATTCAGATTCCCTGCCCATATTTTAATTGACTTCTTTGTTTCTTTGTGATTGAGTTGTGTGAATTCACGGTGTATTTTAGATATTGACTCCTCATTGGACATATGGTTGGCAAATATTCTCTCCCATTCGGTGCATTGCTTTTTCATTTTGATGATTTCCTTTCCTGTGCAGAAGCTTTTTAGTTTGAGCAATCTTGCTGATTTACTTTTGCTTTTGTTGCCTTTACTTTTAGTGTCAAATCTAGAAAATCATCACCAAGACCAACATCAAGGAGTTACTGCCTGTGTTTTCTTCTAGGAGTGTTATGGTTTTAGGTCTTACATTCAGATCTTTAATCCATTTGGAGTTAAATGTTGTGTCTGGTGTAAATCACTGTCCCATTCCATTCTTCTGCATGTGGCTGCTCAGTTGTCCTAACACCATTTATTGAAGAGACTGTCCTTGCCCCACTGTATAGTCAAGGCTCCTTTGTCGCAAGTCAGTTGACCGTACATGTGTGGGCTTACTCTGGCCCTCTGTCCTGTTCCATTGATCGGGATGTCTGTTTTTCTGTCACCGTCATATGGTTTTAATTGCTATAGCTTTGTAATATACTTTGAAATCAGGGAGCATAATGCCTCTAGCTTTTTTGTCCTTTCTCAAAATTTCTTTTGCTACTTGGGGTCTTCTGCAGTTCCACACAAAGTCGAGGATTGTTTATTTCTGTGAAAAATGCCACTGGAATTTTGATAGGTAGTACATTGAATCTGTAGGTTGCTTTGGGTTTTATATCACACTTTAATGATATTCATTCTTCTAATCCACAAATACAGAAAGTCTTTCAGTTTATTTGGTCATCTTCAGTTCTTTTCATGAGTTTCTTATAATACAGGTTTTTCACTTCATTAAATGTATTCCTAGACATTTTATTCTTAAAGATGACATTATAAATGTTATGCTTTCTTCATTTTTCTTTCTGATAGTTCATTATTAGTGTTTAGAAATCAACAGATTTTTGTATATTGATTTCATATCCTGCAACTTTATTGAATTTTTAAGCTAGTTTTAAAAATTTAACTAGTTTTTTTTGTAGAGTCTAAGGTTTTCTATATATAATATCATGTTATCTCCAAGTAGTGACAGTTTTACATCTTTTCCAGTTTAAATTCCTTTTATTTCCTTCTCTTGGCTAATTTCTCTGGCCAGGAATTCCAATATGATGTTGAATAAAAACAGTAAGAGTGGACATCCTTGTCTTGTTCCTGATATTAGAACAAAAGCTCTCAGTTTTCTAATGTAAATTGTTGCAACCACTATGGGTATTAGCTGTGGGATTGTCATATATGGCTGTTTTTTGTTGAGGGATATGTTTACAGTATTAACAGGGGGAAATTATTTCTACTGAAATTTTTGCTCACCAGGGAGTTTAGTACAAATAATAAATCATTATGTTGTGTACTTGAACCTAATGTTGTATGTCACTTATGTTGTTGTTCAATCACTGTCATGTCTGACTCTGTGACCCCATGGATTGTAGCACGCCCAACTCCTCTCTCCTCCATTATCTCCCAGAGTTTGCTCAGATTCGTGTCTGTTGAGATGGTGATGCTATCTGACCATCTCATCCTCTGCTGCCCCCTTATCCTTTTGCCTTCAATCTTTCCCAGCATCAGGGTCTTTTCCAGTGAGTTGGCTCTTCGCATCAGTTGGTCAAAGTATCAGAGCTTCAACTTCAGCATCAGTCCTTGCAATGAATATTCAGGACTGACTTCCTTTAGGATGGACTGATTTTATCTCCTTGCAGTCCAGCAGACTCTCAAATGTCTTCTCCACCACCACAATTTGAAAGCATCAATTCTTTGGCACTCAGCTTTCCCTATGGTCCATCTCTCACATCTGTACATGACTACTGGAAAAACCATAGCTTTGACTATACAGACCTTTGTCAGCAGAGTGATGTCTCTGCTTTTTAATATGCTTTCTAGGTTTGGCAATTATGCCTTGATTTAAAAAAATGGAACATAGTGGGTATTTTGTATTTAAATGCATTTATACTTTGTTTTTTGTTTTTTTTTTGTTTGTTTTTTCTTTTTAATTTGGCTTTAAGATGAATTTAATCAGTTGTACTTTATTTTTTTTATTTTTTTTGTTGTTCTTTTTTTTAAATTTTATTTTATTTTTAAACTTTACATAATTGGAATAATGTTATTCAACCTTACTTAAGACACAGCAGCCATATATATAATTGAAACACTTTGTTGTACACATGAAAATAACACAATATTGTACACTAACTATATTCCAAGATAAAATAAAAGTTAAATTTAAGAAAATAAAAAGACACAGCAGACAGTCAAGTGGAAGGTAATCTTAAGGTGTACAAAAGACATTTTAGGAGGAATGTGCTCTGTGTACATACTCATGACATCTTATTGACGAATTCTACCCTCATAATGAATTAAATGAAAAAATACACGTGCATGTGTGTGTGTGTGTGTGTGTATTTATGTATGTATGTAAGGGTTTGGAGGATTGTGTCGCATAAATGATAATTAGAAATTGCATCTTCATTCCCTCTCAGGTTTGGTTTAGTACACCTCCAGAGCTGCTCATCAAATCTTGTGGGAGGTGTGCGTGTTTAGAATTATCTTTGGCTGCATCCCCCCACCCCCGCCTTTGGTGATAATAAAGTTTGATCAGGGTATGTGAGTGTTGGATGCATTTTCGAAACAGATTTTCCTTTAGTAATCATTTATTGTAAAGCATTAAAAAGATTCAGGAAAATCCCTTTGTAATTTTGTCATTGAAAAGGATAAGGATTAGATTTGTTTCAATATATATATATACACACACACACATATACATATTCACATACAAAGAGGACTTTGGCTTCTGGTATAACAGGTTTGTTGAATTTTACAAGATCCTCTATAATAAATTTTTGTTGTGTGATGTACAGCTGACAGAGTTACAAGAATATTCCAATTTGAAACTGAGTTATCTCTTCAAGCAAAATATTCTCAAGAGCAAAACATTTGAAAAAATTCATCTAGGGCAGAATTGAATTTATTTGACATTTTCTAGTTGCCTAGATGTAATTTTCTACCTTTATGAATAGATAGTTTTTTATCTTTAACAATTGTTAAATTTCTCTGGTTAGTATTGTGTGTGTTAGTATATAAAGAGCCATTATGATCTGTCTCTTCTCAAAAACCCACTATTACTTGTGCGTTCAAAGTGGCTCTTACAAGTAGTAGAATCCACTTAAAGACACTTACAGCAAGAGTCTCCTGAGGCTGGAGCCAGACATTGACCCTGAACTTCTGTACGTGCAGCCTCAAGAGACATTAACTATATAATAGATTGTCCCACTTCTTCAGTAAATTTGAGTTCTTCGAAAAGAGCATTCAATTTACAATACGGTCTTTGTGTCTTGATTTACCCCTTATTTTCTTTTGCTGTTTTACCATTTCTATATTTGATGACATGATAATTTCTGTATTTGATGTCCTGATAATGATGAAATGTGTCCTACATTTTATTAGCTACCCAGTAGTTAAACTGACTACTATAGCCACACTGAAGAAATCCCGTGGAGTCCATCAAGACGTGGCTAAAGATGCACGTATTGCATCTTTAAGTCTTAAGTAACATAAAATCTGTAACCAAGCATCTATGTCCTCAATTGCAGCGAGTTTTGCTAGAAAGGGGCTTTACTACCTGTGTGCAGTCTTTCTGATTACACACACGTAGACTGCCTCTCCCACTTAGGCCAGACATGTTAAAGGCAGAAAATGGTCCACAAGGCAGTTCTGCTCTGCTCTGTTACCTGGGGAGCATCCTGACCCTGCCATTTCCTCATGTGGAAGATGAGTTGTTTGATAGCGTCTCATCCCGCTTTTCCCATCTTAAAGTAAATGAGATGAGTCTAATAAGTCCAAATCGCTCTTTAAAAAAAATGCTCCGACTCCTTTGTACTGTTACTTGCACATAGTCACCCTTTCTTCAGTGCGGTTTGCAGTTTTGGTTTTATGTCTTAGAGATGCTCTTGTGTTTTCTTACGTTATAAACATCTTACTCAAAATTAAGAAGCTAGAGGTGTGAAGTAGTTTTTTCTTAGGTTAGTTGTCTTAGTGGAACAACTTGATTACAAAAACTTTAATGTGTTGATACCAGAGCTGGGAGCCTGGTGAGGCGGTCTCATATGCTGTCTTGTCTATGACATTGTTATTGTCGAGGCTCTAAGAGAACTTTCTGTCTCCCCCCTCCACCACTTCAAACATCAGGGTAACACTCACTAACTGTAAGGCAGAATTATGAGGTGAGACCAATACAAGCTGCCTAAGTCATCGATATAAAAACTCTGAAATTACTCTGAGATAGTTTCCTGTAATTGAACTTCAGTCTCCCTTCCATTTCTCTTGTTCATTAAGTTGTTATGAAAACTGTTATACCTAGTCCATTAATGAAAAGGTATGAATTGCATCTTAAGTAACGTAAAATCTGTAACCAAGCATTCCAAAGGCAGTTTGGAAGTTGCAGTTTCCAAAGTAATGAAGCTATATGACCATATTTTGAATAAGACAAATAGACTACATGATGTAATTTTAGTTGATCCTATGTTTTACTGTGGTAGAACGTAGCCTGGTGTTGTGTGTTATAGTTATGAAAGACGTGTTCTGCTTCATGGATGTCTCCGTGTATCTCTGACTGCTGCCTGCCTTGTGTCTTTCGCTCACCTGTGTCTTCCTCGTTTCTGCAGCACCAACAGGATGACCTGCGAGGGCCCTGGGAGCCGCAGGCTGACTCAGTCAAGCCTTTCGGCTTTTGTCATTTGCTGAGTTACAAATGTAGAACAGGATGAAGAGAGTAATTCCATCTTGTTTTCTCTCCTTCCAGGCTCTGTACAACTCAATCAAGAATGAGAAGCTCGAATGGGCAGTGTGAGTATGCTGCATGTCAGCCTGTTAGTGAATGGACTGCGTGCTCTTTTCTCAATGTCTTTCTTTGTGCCTCATCAGTGATTCTGGAGAAGGATTAATTGCACAGCCAGTTCTCATTTTACACCACCGGTGTCTTATCCTCTCTGTATAAGACACGTAAACCCTGAGTATTCCATGTCTTTTTCTTGGTGCTAGCATGCTTCTATTCTTATTTTAAACTGTTTGCTATGCCTATGTACAATTATTTATCTTTTTATTTAAAAAAAATGGCATTCAGAAAGAAAATAAAGAGTAAAGTAGGTAAAAAATTCCAAAATTTTTTCCAAAATCTAATACACATGATGTGAGTACCATACACTTATTCTAATTATCTCCTTCATATCATTATAGATCAAGATTTTCTAATCCTGTTTCCTATGACACTAATTATAGCAGGATATTGATAGCAAGCTTTGAGAAGTATGGTACTTGTAGGTAATGAAGTCCACAGAAAGAATAGCAGCAGCAACGCAAGAAGTAGCATTTCCTGAAAGATTTTGCACAATTGTCTAAGTTTAGACAATAGTTATAGGAAAGGTGCTGCTGCAAAATTTGTAGGATAATATTCACTTGCATAGGAGGAACCTTGGTGCTCTTTTATTTTATTTTTATTGAAGTATACTTGATGTCCAATATTATATAAATTACAGGTATACAACATAGTGATTCACAGTTTTTAGCGGGTATATTCCATTCATAGTTATTAAGTTCTGGCTGTATTCCCCATGTGTACAATGTATCCATGCAGCTTATTTTGTACCTAGTAGTTTGTACCTCCTAATCTTCTCCCCATGTATTGTCCCTCCCATCTTCCCTCTCCCCACTGGTTTGTTTTCTACATCTATGAATCTGCTTCCTTCTTGCTGTAGTTAGTAGTTTGCTATATTTTTTAGATTCCACATTTGAGTGGTATCACACAGTATTTGTCTTTCTCTCTCTGACTTGTCACTTAGCATACTCCCCTCACGGTCCATCCATGTTGCTGCAAATGGAAAATTTCATTCTGTATATGGCTGAGTAGCATTCTATTGTGTATATACATCACATCTTCTTTATCCATTCATTGGTTGATAGACACTTAGGTTGCTTCCACATCTTGGAAGTTGTAAATAGTGCTGCTAGAAACATTGGAGTGCAGATGTCTTTTTGGATTAGTGCTTTTTTCCCAGATATTTACCCAGCAGTGGGATTGCTGAGTCATATGGACATTCTAGCTTTAGTTTCTTCGGAAATCTCCATACTGTCCTCACAGTGGCAGCTCCAGTTTACATTCCCACCAGCAGTGTCTGAGGGTTCCCTTTTTTCCACATCCTCACCAGCATTTGTTATTTGTGTTCTTTTTGATAACAACCATTCTCACAGCTGTGAAGTGATATCTCATTGTGACTTTGATTTGCATTTCCCATATGATTAGTGATGTTAACCATTTTTTCATGTGCCTCTTGGCCATCTGCATATTCTCTTTGGAAAAATGTCTATTTGGGTCTTCCGTCCATTTTTTTATCATTTACAAATATTTTCTCCCATTCAGTAGGTTGTCTTTGTGTTTTCTCAGTGGTTTGTTTTGCTATGCAAAACCTTTTAAATTTAAAGGCTTCACTTGTTTATTTTTGCTTTTATTTCTTTAACCTTAGGAGATGGATACAAAAAAAAATATTGCTATGGTTTATGTCAAAGAATGTTCTGCCTATGTTTTCTTCTAGGAGTTTTTTTTTTTTTTTTTTAATTTTATTTTATTTTTAAACTTTACATAACTGTATTAGTTTTGCCAAATATCAAAATGAATCCGCCACAGGTATACATGTGTTCCCCATCTCCATTGAGGTCTTTAATCCCAACGTCGACTTTATTTTTTTATATGGTGTTCAAATGTTCTAATTTCATTCTTTTACATATAGCTGTCCAGTTTTCACAGCCCCACTTATTGAAGGGACTGTCTTTTCTCTATTATATATTCTTACCTCCTTTGTCATAGATTACCTGACCCTAAGTGTGTGGGTTTATTTCTGGGTTTCTGTCATGTTCCATTGGTCTATGTATCTGTTTTTGTGCTGGTACCATACTGTTTTGATTACTGTAGCTTTGTAGTGTCGTCTGAAGCCAGGAAGTGTGATTCCCTAGTTCTGTTCTTCTTTCTCAAGATTGTTTTGTCTGTGTGGGCTCTTTCATGTTTCTATATAAGCTTTAAAATTATTTTTTTCAGAAAAAAATTATTCTAGTTTTGTAAAAAAAAAAAAATGCCATTATTATTTTGACAGGATTTACATTGAGTCTGTAGATTGTCTCGGGTAGTATGATCATTTTAACAATAGTAATCCTCCCAGGCTAAGAACATGGTGTATCTTTGCATTTGTTTGTGACATCTTCAGTTCCTTTCACCATATCTCATGCTTTTCCAACTACAGGTCTTCTACTTCCTTAGGTAGGTTTATTCATAGGTTTCTGACTGGGTTCCATGGAGCCCTAGGGTCCAGGGAGATGTTTAGGACCTCCCTAGGTGATGTGAGTGAGGGGAAAGGGAAGTATGACAGGGACCCACTTCTGCCTCACACAAGCATCACACCTACTTCAAATAACCAAAGTAGCCCCATTTTTATCTTTTTAAAATATATAGAGTTCTACTGAATATTACTTTTCTCAAGTAATCCATACTGAAGAAAAATTTTTTGAAAAGTGCAGCCCAGTATTCCCATTTCATGTACTAGGTAAATGGAGCCGAGAAGTGTTTATTAACAAATCCAGAGTCACAGAGCTAGTGTAGGGACAAAGCCAGGGTGTGTTTTTCTAGCAATCCTGGCTCCCCTTGGCAGTACCATGCTGCCTCACTTCTCTGTAGCCACACACTCTTTTTCATTATCATTATTATTTATTTTTTAATTGAAAGAAAATTGCTTTATAATATTGTATTGTTCTCTGCCATACATCAACATGAATCAGCCATAGGTATATGTATGTCTGGGCTTCCCTGGTAGCTCAGCTGGTAAAGAATTTGCCTGCAGTACAGAAGACCCTGGTTCAATTCCTGGGTTGGAAAGATCCCCTGGAGAAGGGATAGGCTACCCACTCCAGTATTCATGGGCTTCCCTGGTGGCTCAGATGGTAAAGAATCCACCTGCAAGGTGGGAGACCTGGGTTCAGTCCCTGCTTTGGGAAGATCCCCTGGAGGAGGGCATGGCTATCCACTCCAGTATTCTTGCCTGGAGAATCCCATGGACAGAGGAGCCTGGGGGGCTACAGTCCATGGGGTCACAAAGAGTCGTACACGACTGAGCAACTAAGCACAGCACATACATATGTCTCCTCCCTCTTGAACCTCCCTCCCACCTCCCACCCCCTCCCACCCTTCTAGATTGTCACAGAGCACCAGTTTGAGCTCCCTGCATTATACAGCAAATTCCCACTGGCCATCTGTTGTACATATAATAATGCATATGTTTCAGTGCTCCTCTCTCAATTCGTCCCGCCCTCTCCTTCCTCCACTGTGTCCACAAGCCTGTTCTATGTCTGCATCTCCACTGCTGCCCTGCAAATAGGTTCATCAGTACCATAGAACATAGATTCCATGTTAATACATGATATTTGTTTTTCTCTTTCTTACTTACTTCACTGTGTTTAATAGGCTCTAGGTTCATCCACCTCATTAGAACTGACTTAAATGCGTTTCTTTTTGTGTCTGTAGCCACATACTCTTAGCAAATCTTTGCTAGGCAGGGATCATATCTGAATGTATATTAAGAGAGATTTATGTTAAATTTATAGTCTCATGAAATGCTTCTAGAATTACTGGTCATTCATCTATTCCACAAACAACCTTTGAAGCAGCTGTTTCTGTGCCTGGCCCTGTGGTAAAACCAAGATACACATTTGAAAAAGACAGAGGTTCTCTACCTAACAAGAACGTAACATGGGGGCAACTGGAGTGGGTGGACTGTACCCGGACAAACACATAAAAGCAGTAGTGAGGAATACAGTCAGCCAGGTGCCTGTGGAAGGGCTCGGCTCCCTCCTGCAGGACAAGCACTGTTTCTTCCCCACTTCCTTTGTGAGGTTGTTCTTAATTCATAAAGCGTCTTTGTACCAGGCAGTATGCTGGAAATTTACAGAAAAGAAAAGGCATTAAGACATTTTCCTTGGCCTTAAGAAATCTTACAGCCTAATAGACAAACGTGTATTTATTTTTACTTATTTACTTATTTTTTTAAATGAGGGGTGGTTACTCTTTCTGATTTGGATGGGATGGTAAGGTGAGTTGAAGTGGATAAGAGGCACTTATAACTTAAGTTAGAATTGCTTAAAATTTAGCTACCAGTGGACCTTCAGAGAATATAGCAATTAATAGAAAAGGGAAAATAAAATAAGTGCAGTATCATTCAGAAGGAAAATGAATGGTCTTCTTCTACTTTGGACCTTCATATGTACTGCTCTTATTGTATTTAGGATTAAATACAATATGTAATTGTAAGAAGCATTAAAAATTCATGAATGCAGCTTTGTCGCTAGAACACACAGCAGAACTAAATGTAAATAATAAACTTTGGGGCCCGGCACTCTCCTGCTTCCCCCAGCGTCTGGGTCGCAGCAGCAGTGGCCTTGCTTGCATCATGTGTAGCTGTTCTTTAACTCTGAATAAACATGTGTGCAACCTTGTGTCATGGGATAATCTGTGCCATTTTATGTTACTCTATAACTCAATGTACCAGAATAGTTCAATGCCTTTGTTTTCACTTATAAATTAAATTGTTTTCTGCCTACCCTCCTATATTGTATTGTCCTGGCTGACACGTGATGTCCTGGGACATGGACCTTTCTGTCTGTCGGATCCTGTGTTATGGAAGCCTTCAGCTTTCAGAAGTGCGGTTTTAAATACCAATAGGCCATTGTTTGGGCTCTTTATCATTTTTTAAATGAACTTTAGTTTGGCTAGTGTTCTCTTCATGGATCCCAGCCTTGTCGTGGCAGAGGGGCTTGTGTAACTCCATGAAGCACTGAGCTATGCTCTGCGGGGCCACCAAGTTGGGCTGGTTATAGTTTAGAGTTCTGACGAAACATGGTCCACTGGAGAAGAAAATGGAAGCCCACTCTAGTATTCTTGCCTGGAGAATCCCCATATAGAGGAGCCTGGGGGGCTATAGTTCATAGCATCACCAAGAGACAGATATAACTGAAGTGACTTAGCACCCACACCCCAATAAGAAAGAAGTGACTGGGCCAAAGAGGGAATCAGCTGTGGATGTATCTGGTGGTGAAGGTAAAATCCAGTGCTGTAAAGAGCAATACTTCAAAGGAACCTGGAATGTTAGGTTCATGAATCAAGCTAAATTGGATTGGTCAAGCAGAAGATGGCAAGATTGAACATCGACATCTTTAGGAATCAGTGAACTAAAATGGAATGGGAGAGTTTAGTTCAGATGACCAGTATGTCTACTCCTATGGGCAAAAATCCCTTACAGGAAATGGAGTAGCCCTCAGAGTCAACAAGAGTCCAAAATACAGTACTTGGGGGTAATCTCAAAACTGCAGAATGATCTCGATTCATTTCTAAGGCAAACCATTCAACATCACAGTAATCCAACTCTGTGCCCCAACCACTGATGCCGTTGAAGCTGAAGTTGAATGGTTATATGAAGACCTTCTAGAACTAACACCAACAAAAGATGTCCTTTTCATCATAGGGGATTGGAATGAAAAAGTAGGAACTCAAGAGATACCTGGAATAATAGGCAAGTTTGACCTTGTACAAAATGGAGCAGGACAAAGGCTAACAGTTTTGTCAAGTGAACACGTTGGTCACAGCAAGCACCCTTTTCTAACCACACAAGAGATGACTCTACATATGGACATCACCAGATGGTCAATACTGAAATCAGATCGATTATACTCTTTGCAGCCAAAGATGGAGAAGGTGTATACATTCAGCAAAAACAAGACCTGGAGCTGACTATGGCTCAGATCATGAGCTCCTTCGTGCGAAATTCAGGCTCAAATTGAATAACATAGGGAAAACCACTAGGCCATTTGGGTATGACCTAAATCAAATCCCTTATGATTATACAGTGGAAGTGATAAATAGATTCAAGGAATTAGATCTGATAGAGCGTCTGAAGAACTGTGAATGGAGGTTAGTAACATCATACAGTAGGTAGTCACCAAAACCATCCCAAAGAAAAAGAAATGCAAGAAGGCAAAATGGTTGTCTCAGGAGGCTTTCCAAATAATTGAGGAAAGAAGTGAAGCAAAAGGCAAGGGAGAAAGGCAAACATATACTCAACTGAATGCAGAGTTCCAGAGTATACCAAGGAGAAATAAGAAGGGCTTCTTAAAAGAACAATGCAAAGAAATAGAGCTTAACAATAGGAAAGGTTAGAGATCTCTTCAAGAAAACTGGAGATATCAAGGGAATATTTCATGCAAGGATGGGCATGATAAAGGACAGAAATAGTAAGGACCTAACTGAAGCAAGTAAAGTAATGCTCAAAATTCTCCAAGCCAGGCTTCAGCAATACGTGAACTATTAACTTCCAGATGTTCAAGCTGCTTTTAGAAAAGGCAGAGGAACCAGAGATCAAATTGCCAACATCCGCTGGATCATCGAAAAAACAAAAGAGAAAAACATCTATTTCTGCTTTATTGACTATGCCAAAGCCTTTGACTTTGTGGATCACAAGAAACTGTGGAAAATTCTGAAAGAGATGGGGGAATATCAGACCACCTGACCTGCCTCTTGAGAAACCTATATGCAGGTCAGGAAGCAACAGTTAGAGCTGGACATGGAACAACAGCCTAGTTCCAAATAGGAAAAGGAGTATGTCAGGGCTGTATATTGTCACTCTGCTTATTTAACTTATATGCAGAGTACATCATGAAAAACGCTGGGCTGGAAGAAGCATGAGCTGGAATCAAGATTGCCAGCAGAAATATCAATAACCTCAGATGTGCAGATGACACCACCCTTATGGCAGAAAATGAAGAGGAACTAAAGAGCCTCTTGATGAAAGTGAAAGAGGACAGTGAAAAAATTGGCTTAAAGCTCAACATTCAGAAGACAAAGATCATGGCATCCGGTCCCATCACTTCATGGGAAATAGATGGGGAAACAGTGGAAACAGTGTCAGACTTTATTATTTTGGGCTCCAGAGTCACTGCAGATGGTGACTGCAGCCATGAAATTAAAAGACACTTACTCCTTGGAAGGAAAGTTATGACCAACCTAGATAGCATATTAAAAAGCAGAGACATTACTTTGCCAACAAAGATCTGTCTAGTCAAGGCTATGGTTTTTCCTGTGGTCATGTATGGATGTGAGAGTTGGACTGTGAAGAAAAATGAGTGCCGAAGAATTGATGGTTTTGAACTGTGGTGTTGGAGAAGACTCTTGAGAGTCCCTTGAACTGCAAGGAGATCCAACCAGTCCATCCTGAAGGAGATCAGCCCTGGGATTTCTTTGGAAGGACTGGTGCTAAAGCTGAAACTCCAGTACTTTGGCCACCTCATATGAAGAGCTGACTCATTGGAAAAGACCCTGATGCTGGGAAGGATTGGGGGCAGGAGGAGAAGGGGATGACAGAGGATGAGATGGCTGGATGGCATCACCAACTTGATGGACATGAGTTTGAGTCGACTCTGGGAGTTGGTGATGGACAGGGAGGCCTGGCGTGCTGCAATTCATGGGGTCACAAAGAGTTGGACGCAACTGAGCAACTGAACTAAACTGAACTGAAGCAGAAAAGATTAAGAAGAGGTGGCAAGAATACACAGAAGAACTATGCAAGAAGAGTCTTAATGACCTGGATAACAATAGTGTGGCCCCCCACCTAGAGCCTGACATCCTGGAGTGTGAAGGCAAATGGGCCTTAGGAAACATCACTACAAACAAGGCTAGTGGAGGTGATAGAATTCTCGCTGAGCTATTTCAAATCCTAAAAGATGATGCTGTTAAAGTGCTGCATTCAATATGCCAGCAAGTTAGGAAAATGCAGCAGTGGCCATAGGACTAGTAAAGACCAGTTTTCACTCCAGTCCCAGAAGAAGGGCAGTGCCAAAGAATGTTCAAACTACTGTACAATTGTGCTCATTACACATGCTAGCAAGGGTATGCTCAAAATCCTTCAAGCTAGGCTTCAGTAGTAGGTGAACCGAGAACTTTCAGATGTGCAAGCAGTGTTTCAAAGAGGCCAAGGAACGAGAGACCAAATTGCCAACATTTGCTGGATTATGGAGATAACAAGGGAGTTCCAGAAAAACATCTGCTTCATTGACTACCATAAAGCCTTTGACTGTGTGGATCACAACAAACTGTGGAAAACTCTTAAAAAGATTAAAAAAAAAAAAAAGGATAGGAGTACCAGACCACCATAACTGTCTCCTGAGAAACCTGTCTGCAGATTAGGAAGCAACAGTTAGAACCGGACATGAAACAACAAACTGGTTCAAAATTGGGAAAGGAGTACATCAAGGCTGTAGATTGTCACCCTGCTTATTTCACGTATATGCAGAGTACATCATGAGAAACGCTGGGCTGGATGAATCACAAGCTGGAATCAAGATTGCTGTGAGAAATACCAACAACCTCAGGTATGCAGATGATACCACTTTAATGGAAGAAAGTGGAGAGGAACTAAAGAGCCTCGATGAAGGTGAAAGAGGAGAGTGAAAAAACTGACTTGAAATTCAACATTCAGAATCCAAGATCATGGCATCCGGTCCCATCGCTCCATGGCAAACAGAAGAGGAAAAAGATAAAGCAGTGACAGATTTTCTTTTCTTGGGCTCCTCCATCATCACTCAGTCGGTCACACTTACATGCCTAACTGAAGAATACTAATCATGCTGGAATCTTAATAATAATTCTAATGTTAATATTAGGTGGAAGTCACAAATGTAGAAGATAATCTATGTGAACATTAGGTAAAAGTTTTAATAAAGGATGTTATTGGTTTGATTGTTCTGTTTAGAAGTTCAGTGAAAATGCTTTGAGTATAAGATAAGGAACAAAAAAGCAATGTCTTAGTTATAAAAAGGTGATTATTAACTTGAATTAGATTTTGACCTGAAGAGTTGATTTTGCTTAAAAATGTGTTGGCTAAAAATGATACTGAATGTGAATCCTGGATTTTGATATTTAAAGGAAGATTTCAGGGTGTAGAATTAGGGAAAGTTCTCTCACTTAACTTTTTGAAGTATAATTTTATGAAGAATCTGAATCATAGCTCACACTTACCATTTAATCTGTAAGTAGCTATTTTTCTCAGCCAGCTCAAATATGTTGAACTCAGGTAGATAGGAAACTGGACACATTTGTCACCCAACTTTTAGCTTTAAAATTAAGAGCAAGTTAAAAAAAAAAAGATGTCAGCTTTCTGTGTAAGTGGCATCTCAATGATGAGATTGAGACGGATACTTAGAATTTTTAAGAATTTTATTGTTATAACAGCTTTAATATCCAGAAAAACGAGATAAAAGCGATATAATTCACAAATATTATCTTTAACTGCAGAATATGATGAGCAAACAGACTGGAGAGCAAATGGAATGTGGCTGTAATGTCAGTGGCCCACTCATTCCAAAGTAACTTTAAATCCCTGAGATACAAAAAATTATAGAGGCTGGGATATAAGGAAAGTTTTCTCCTAATATGCTGATGA
The DNA here is from genome assembly GCF_029407905.1 of Bubalus kerabau. Classification (NCBI taxonomy): domain Eukaryota; kingdom Metazoa; phylum Chordata; class Mammalia; order Artiodactyla; family Bovidae; genus Bubalus; species Bubalus kerabau. The sequence continues at coordinate 6,789,849 of NC_073625.1, read as the reverse complement.
TTTAGAATTTTGTATCATCTATATCAATTGCTAAGCCTTTGCTTAGAAGGAAACATAATGAATATAATTTCTACATGAATATGCACACAATGGCTAACATAGTACCTGGGACATTTTAGACCATAGTTGTTTGGATTCCACTGAGCATTTTGTATGTGTACATGGTAGTATACACACAAAAACCTACATTTTCCTTGGTGAAAAATTGAGCCTGATTAGTAATGAGGAAGTTATTTTTAGTTGCCCATTAAAATTTTCATAATACATCTTTTGAAAACATCTAACATCCGTCTTGACCCCAGTATATTTCCAACTGTGTTTTTTTTAACTGTATTAATATCTGCAGTTACTTTTTTCTCAGTTTGGAAAGCATGCTATAGTCATTGTACATGTAGTCAGAGCCTTTATTTCAGAAAACCTACCTCCTCCTCCCATCTGGCAGCGTTCTATAGTGTGAAAGGGCCAATGCTGGAGCTTGACATTTTTAATAAAAGCATATTCTCTTTTTTACAGGTAAGGTGTCTGTGTCAGAATAAGGTAATTTTAGAAAATAAAATATATTTCCTGTTTTCATCAGAATTTTAAAATTGAACTTCATTTTTTTTTTTTTTTTTTTTTTTTGGTCAGTGACAAAGACAGGTCCATTTTAAACTCAACCCGCCTGTGCCACGTGATGTAAGTTAGAAGCCCCATGACAAGTCAGCACTTTTTTTATAATGTTATTCTTCACTTTATTTTCCAGCTATCACTTGATCACAGTATCGAGTTTATATGCAACTTAATGTCCTGTGCCTGCACTCAACCACTATATTCAATTTCCAGGAATGGATTTACTGAGGTATAACTTTGTTGTTCACAGTCGCTCAGTCACGTTTACCTCTGCGACCCTGTGGACTGCAGCACACAGGCTCCCCGTCCTTCACCGTCTCCCAGTTTGCTCAAACTCATGTCCATTGTGCTGGTGATGGCGTCCAACCCTCTTTACTCTGTCGCTGCCTTCTCTTCCTGTCCTCAGTCTTTCCCGGCATCAGAGTCTTCCAGTGAGTCAGCTCTTCACATCAGGAGGCCAAAGCACAGGAGCTTCAGCTTCAGCGTCAGTCCTTCTAATGAATATTCAAGGTTGACTTCCTTTAGGATTGACTGGTTTGATCTCCAGTATAACTTATATACTGTAAAATTCATCCATTTAAGTGTCTGATTTCATGGTTTTTCATAAATTTACAGAGCTGTATGATAATCACCACAGTTCATCACCCCACTAGACTCCATACAGATTCTTTTTGCTTATTATTCAGCATGTTTTGGAGAAGGAAATGGCAACCCACTCCAGTGTTCTTGCCGGGAGAATCCCAGGGACGGGGGAGCCTGGTGGGCTGACGTCTGTGGGGTCGCACAGAGTTGGACACGACTGAACTGACTTAGCAGCAGCAGCAGCATGTTTGATATGAAGTCTTCTTCCCTTCTGGCTGGTCCTACACTGGTTTGTGCTCACCTCTATCAAAGTGTGTATTATAAGACTCCTTTTTATATAAACTTACTACCCATTATCATTTGTATTTTTCTCCCTTCTGGACTATGAGTCCTTCAAAGGGCCTTAATCACCCTGATCTTCTCACTGCCTAGCACACTGCCTGGCAGGCAAAGGCTCCTTGTAATCATTTCTGAGCTGGCAGTGACTGCCTCCTGGAGACAAGCAAGGGCTTGGCTGCTCACTGCCTTCTGTGCTCAACAGGCATTCCTGTAGATGGGGACTTTCAAATCTTTTTAATCAGGGAGGCCCCCCGTTACCTGCCCATGAGAGGCTGACCTGTCTGAACCTTGATTTTTCACTGCGTTGATAAACCCGTATCTATTTCGGGTGGTTGTGGGGTTAAGAAATTAGGTTAGGATGATGTTCATGGTAATGACTAGATGCTCAAGGTGGAGGACCTAATTCATACCCCACTCCTGTTTTCAATGTTCTGGCAAGAGAAGTATGTACACAAAATACTGAGTCAAATGAAGTGAGTCATCTACTTTATAACCCTAAGTTCAAGGCACCCTAGAAAGTTAGATTGGAAAATGCAGTGGGGATCTGAGTGACTGTTGGACTTGCTAGGCTCAGCACCCCCTAACCTGAATGCAGGCTGAGAAACCAGAACTGAAGGAGCAGAGACAAGTCCGACCCTCTGGGTTTGCCGAGGGATGCTGGGGTGGGTGCTGAGGAGCACAGTGAAGTTCACAGTTCAGAGGCACAGGCTGGTTAAAGACCGAGACCAAATCCGAGATCTGTGGAATGCTTCCCTTCCCCACGAGAGCCCTGTTTGTAGCAGTTGCTTTTACTCAGTACATTGATTCTGACTTTCAAGAGAAAATTATAAGCCATACTAAAAGGTGCATGGTTTGGAAAGACAGAGCCATCATCAAAACCAGACTCAGACATGGCTTGAAATTTGGAATCATCAGACCAGGAACTTAAAGCAACAATTACTATGCCATGGGTTCTGATGAATAATGAATATCATACAGCATGCAGAACAGATGGACAGTGTGAGCAAAGAAATGGAAATCTAAGAAGAATCAAAAAGAAATGCCGGGGATCAAAAACACTGTAACAGAAGTAAAGAGTGCTTTGGATGAGCTCATTAGTAGACTGGTCACATCTGAGAAAAGAATCTCTGTGAGCTTAAGAATATGTCAATAAAAACTTCAAAAACAGAAAAGCAAAGAGAAAAAACACTTGGAAGAGGAGAAGGAACAAAATATCCAAGAACCCTGGGACAACTTCAAAATATTAAAAAACATGCACATAATGAGTGCCAGAAAGAGGAGAGAGAGAAAGAGAGAGAGACACACACACACAAGGCCTGGGGAGGAGGGACCAGGAAATACTTGAAGCAGCAATGACCGAGAATTCTCCCCAAGTTAGGGTCAGACACCAAGCCATCAATCGAGGAAACCGAGAAAACCAAGCAGGGTAAAAATTGCAGCTGTGAAAAAAAAAAGTACAGCCAGGCACTTCATTTACATCCTGCAGAAAATCAAAGATAAGGAAAAAAGTCTTGAAAGAAGCTGGATGAGAAAAGCACCTTACCTTTGAAGGAACAAACCTAAGAACCTCTGACTCAGACTATGTAGGCAGAGGGGATAGTGAGACATTTAAAGTGTCGAGAGGAAAACGTCACCAACCTAAAATTCTGTGTTCTGAAAAATTATGAACCCAAAAAGATGCATGCTGCCCACCGTGTGCAGCAGCACTGTTCACAGTAGTCAAGACATGGATACAACCTGAGTGTATCAACAGATGAACAGATAAAGATGTGGTACACATATGCACAAATATGCACACTGGAATAGTACTCAGTCATAAAAAGAAGGAAATGTTGGCATTGGCAACAACCTGAAAGGACTTGGAGGGTACTGTGCTCAGTAAAATAAGTCATACAGAGAACGGAAAACGCTATGTGATTTCACTTACATGTGGAATCTAAAAAATAAAGCAAATTAGTCAATATAACAACAACAACCAAAACAAAACAAACCAGTCACAAAGAGAACCGCCTAGCACTTACCAGTGGGGAGAGAAGCAGGGAGGGGCAGCAGAGTTGAGGGTTAAGAGGCACAGACTACTCTGTATAAAATAAGCTACAAGGAAACACGGTGCAGCATGGGGGGTATGACCAGTAGTTTATAATAACTATAAATGGAGTATAACCTTTCAAATTTTGAATCACTATATTGTACACCTGTAACTTACATAATGTTATACATTAACTATACGTCAATGAAAAAGAAGTAAGGACGTCATCCAGATGGCAGCACAGGTTGTTCCCTACTTTACACCCCCTCCTAAGAACAACAAGTAACAAAAAAAGACACCCCTGAGAGATTCCTGGAACACAGCGAGGAGCCAGAAGCACCCCTGTACCCCAGAGACAAAGCATCCGGCACCAGAAGGGCAGGAGGAGAGCTGCGTGCTGACTGCATGGCCCCTTCCCCAGGCCAGCGCCCCCCACACCATGCAGAGGGGTCTCCCTTGAGCCTGTGGTTCCCCACCATGAGACGGGAGAACGGGCCGCCAACCAGAACCGCACCCCCACCCCGCACCGCACGCAGCACTGTGCTTGTCTTTGTAGGAGTCCCTGCTCTGATCTTGCACTTGGGAATCACCTGGGAGCCTTGGGGCTCGGTCCTGGGTGTCTGATTGAGACTGGGGAGGAAGACGGGCTTGGCAGACCGCGTTCCTACCTGCATGGCCAATTATTAACCCAACCAGCAGCTGTGCTCATCTGCTGACCCGAGTCAGTGGCCCAGGCTGACCAGGGCAATTGAGCAGGCTGTAGGTCTGCCTAAACGAGGTCCCTGATGAGGAAGTTCTGCAGCCCTGGAGCCTGGTTGACTCCAGCCCAAACAGAAGAACGGAGTCATAGTCATCCCTGTTGCCGAGTGTGGCCCCAGCCCCATCTGACAGGAAGGGCTGCTGAGGACTCCTGGAAGTTGCATAAGCCCGCAGTGCTCAAGCCGAGAAGAGGAGAAGCAGAGCCGATCACCTCTAGAGCCAAAGCTCCAGGGAACTTGAGCCACCGGTCAGCTGGAGTCAGGACTGCACACAGACCGCATCAGTGGCCTTGGAGCTGCTCTTCTGGCTGAGTTCAGGAAGGGGGACTAATTCATAGCCCCACTCTTTGCCACCTGCAGCTTGCACCCACCCAGCCAGGGAGCCTTCCCAGCACACCCAGGAAGCTGAGCTGCCCATCAGCAGCCCTGTTTACAGTCGTGCTGAACACCAAGTGCAGCCCCAGGCTTCCTCCATCTGCAAGGCAAAACCAGTGAGTTCACCTAACGAGGATGTCAGGGCGCACTCTGGACTGATTCAGGGAGCCTTACAGACCCTGGGTCCCATCCAGGCAGGCAGCATCACACTTCCTGATTTCAAGCTATGCTTATAAAGGTAATGTAATGAAGTCAGTGTGGTGATGGCATAAAAACAAATAGATCAGTGGACCAGGACTGAGGCCCCAGCGTAAGCCAAGCACATACAGCCAACTGACACCTTACGAAGGACCCGAGAATACTTACTCAATGGGGAAGAATCTCTCTAGTCTGTGTTGCTGGGGAAATTGGATATTCACATGTAAAAGAATAAAACTAGATACCTATCTTATACCACTCACAAAAATTAGGTCAAAGTGGGTTAAAGACTTGAATGTAAGATCTGAAATTGAATGTAAGACCTTGAATGTAAAACCATGAAATTCCTAGAAGAAAACATGAAAAAAGATCTTGATGTGGGTCTTGGCAATGATTTAAAAGACAAGCAACAAAATCAAAAACAAGTGGGAATACATCAAACAAAAAGCTTTTTCACATCAAAAGAAATAACCAACAAAGCGAAAAAGCAAATATAATAGAGTAAATCAACTATACTTCAATTAAAAATAAATTTTAAAAATCAAACATGCTAGAGTGAAGAATAGAGATTCAGCCACTTTATTTAGTAACTTGTTCTGAAGAGATAGAAGTAAAATAAAGTAACCCCCCCAAAAAAAATCAACCTATGAGAGAGGAAATATTGTGTATTTTCTGATAAGGGGTAATATCAAAAATATATAAAGAACTCATGCAATCCAATAGCAAAAAACCAAATATTCCAATTAACAAATGGGCATAAGACTTGACTAGACATTTTCCCAAAGAAACTGTACTTAAAAGGCCAGCTGGTACATGAGGAGATGCTCAATATCACTAATCATGAAAGTGAAGTCGCTCAGTTGTGTCCAGCTCTTTGCGACCCCATGGATAGTAGCCTGCCCCAAGCTCCTACGTCCATGGGATTTTCAGGGCAAGAGTACTGGAGTGGGTTGCCATTTCCTTCTCCAGGGAACCTTCCCAACCCAGGGATCAAACCCAGGTCTCTCACATTGTAGACAGACGCTTTATCATCTGAGCCACCAGGGAACTAATCATGAGGGAAATGCAAAACCACAATGAGAAATCACCTCATGCTTATTAGGGATGCCCATCATCGAAAAGGTAGGAGAAAATACATGCTGACAAGGGTGTGGAGAAAAGGAAGCCCTTCTGCCCTGCTGATGGGGTTGTAAACTGGTATGGCCACTACAGAAAATAGTATGGAGGCCTCTCAAAAACTTAAAAACAAAGCCACCATACGATCCAGCAATTTTACTGCTGCGAAGATATCCAAAGGAAATGAAAATAATAACTTCAAAAACTATTTGCACTCCCATGTTTGAAGCGGCACTGTTTATGATAGTCAAGACAAGGAAACAGCCCAAGTATCCATTCTGGATACATGGATCAAGTTGTGGAGTATATATAACGGGATGTTATGCGGCCACAAAAAAAATGAGAAAATCCTGTCATTTGTGATAACATAAGTGGACCTGGAAGACATTATACTAGGTGAAATAAGCCTGTCATGGAAAGACAAATGCTTTCCACTGATACGCGGTGGAAAGAGTCATTCAATTCATAGAGACAGAAAGTGAAATAGTGGCTGCCAGTGTTTGGGGTAGGGGGAATGAGAAATTGCTAATTTAATAAGTTCAGAATTTCAGTTTGAATGGTGAAAATTTCTGGAGCTTACCTTTATTGTCCAGCTCCAATATCATAGTCTTCATGACTGTTTCTGAATGAATTCAAGTTAAGTAAATATTCCAGTTCTGCTCTGGAGGTTTTTGTTCATTTCAGCTATTACTCCCTCCCTTCCCCAGACACAAACACACATCCACATCCACGGAAGTCCCACCAATTTATATTTAAATTCAGAATTTAGATTTCATATAACTAAGTCCCTCCAAGATAGCTTACTTTTTGAGTTTGGTGCTAGCGTAACAGCTTTGATAGAGCTGAAACACCACCATGCTAAGACTTGCCAAATGGGGTAGTTCAAAATCTGTTCAGTGGCTGGGTCAGTGTAATGATGTTCAGCTCTTGCCAATTTTAAGAAGCAGTTGTTCCAGTGAAATGTAAGACTTGGGTGGACTAGTATGATTCCTTATCTATCTTTTTTGTTTAAAAATTAAAGTCATAAGTAATATAGGATACAGTAAATTTTATGATTTACAGTCGATCTTAGAAAGAACAGAGAAGTAGATTTATCTACTATCAGCAACAGAGCTTTTGTTATTCTCAAAATAAACTGCATCTTAAGTCCTGAACTTAGACCACCCAGTGGCTCATACATGATTACACAGAGGACAGAATGAAGAATGTCTTGGGGAATTTTGTAGGTTGTAAGGTGTTGAGATGTCTGGTATCTCAGTAGAATATATTCTACCAGGGTATTTAAATGTACAAAATATTCATATATGAATCATTCACCTCAAAAGTAAGATAGAGAGTCCTGCTATGTCTCTTCTTATTTTAACAAAATTATTTGTATGTCTTAGTGGTTCACTGTACACAGAAAAGTCCTAGATAGGTAGGCTGTTTTCTGTAGAAATGAGTTCACTTTCCCAACACATTCTTCATCCTGTCCTCTGTGTAATCATGTATGAGCCACTGGGCGGTCTAAGTCCAGGACTTGAGATGCAGTTTATTTTGAGAACAACAAAAGCTCTGTTGCTGATAGCAGATAAATTTATAGAATTCCTTTATCAGTAAATTGGAATAATTTATATCTGCTCCCAAATACAGTGGAAACAGCCTCCCTCATGGGAAAACACTGAGATTTATGATATCTGTAAAAGCAGTAAAACCCTGCAGTGACACGAGAAGGAATAAAGCAAATACGACTGTAAGGTGCCGTGGTCTTTCATTAACTTCTGTAATATTAAGAATACCCGTTTTGCGGGCCTGAGTACTCTCAGCCCTCATTTTACTGTCAGGGTTTTACTGAGCAGTATTGTGTTGAACATTTCTCAATCATCATTCTCCTGTTTTTGTTTTTGGCTTTAATATGTCTTAGGATATACAAGCCTCTCTAACAACAGTCTTTCCAAAAGAAATGAGATGCATGCCACATAAGTAATTTTTAAAAATTCCAGTAGTTACATCATAAAAGTAAAACAAAAAAGGTAAAACTAGTTTATTTTATAAATCAGTTTTTATTTAGCCCAGTATATATAGAATATTCTCATGTCAATATGTAATAGGTATAAAAACTGTTGAAATATTTTCCTTTTTTGTACTGTCTTTTTGAAATATGGTGTATTTTCTTTTCTTTACTTGTTGTACATTTCAATTTGGACTACCCACACTTTAGTTCTAAGTAGCCATGTGTAGCCAGTGGCTCCCGTATTCATGTAACTACCTCTTTTGGCTAATGTTTATATAGAGAGGAAAATCATACTTTCATCCAAAAACCTCACTGTGTGCATGCTAAGTCACTTTAATCATGTCCGACTCTTTGTGACCCCCTGGACTGTAGCCCACCAGGCTCCTCTGTCCATGGGATTCTCCAGGTGAGAATACTGGAGTGAGTTGCCACTTCTCCAAAAACCTCAGTAGAACATTTTAAAAAACACTGTACATGGACTGAAAGAAAGAGGACTTCAAATAAATTAGAAGTGAAATAGAAATTATAACTGATTCCACAGAAATGCAAAGAATCATAAGAGACTTTATTATGGCAACAAATTGGACAAAGTAGAAGAAAAGGATGAATTCCTAGAAACATAAAATGTACCAAGAGTGAGTCATGAAAAAACAAAACATAAAACTGAATGGACCAGTTACTAGTAATTACTTGGACAGGTATTTTATTACTGATCAAATAAAGAAAACAACAAATAAAAGACCAAGACCAGATGACTTCAGTGATAAATCCTACCAAACATTCAAAGACAAATTAGTGCCAATCCTTAAACTATAGGAAAAAAATGAAGAGCAGTATCTCCATCAGACTCATTTATGAGGCCATCTTCACCCTGAGACCAAAACCAGACAGGGACACTTCAGAAAAGAAAATCACAGATTAGGATTTCTGATGAACACAGATGCGAACAATCCTCGACAAAGTATTAGGAAGCTGAGTTCAACAATACAAGCAACATATATCAAGATCAAGTAGGATTTATTCCAGGGATACAAGGATGGGTTAAATCTGTAAATCTATAGATGTGATTCATCACATTAACAAAACAGAGGATAAAAATCTTATAATCTCACTAGATACAGAAAAAGCATTTGACAAAATTCATCATCCGTTTCTAACGTGTATGTGTGTATTAGTCACTCAGTCATGTCCGACTCTGCAATCCCATGGACTATAGCCTGCCAGGCTCCTCTGTTGATGGAATTCTCCAGGCAAGAGTACTGGAGTGGGGGTAGCCATTTCCTTCTCCAAGGAATCTTCCTGATCCAGGGGAACCTGGGTCTCCATTTCAGGGAGATTCTTTACTGTCTGAGCCACCAAGAAAGCCATTTCTAATAAAAACTCTCAAAAAACTGAGTATAGGGGGAACATACATAACAATAATAAAGACCATGTGTGACCAGCCCACAGTAAACATCATGCTTAACCTTGAAAAATATTTCTTCTAAAATCAGGAAGAAGATAAGGATACCATGGCAATTAGGAGAGAAAAATAAAAGGCATTCAAATTGAAAAGCAAAGAGTGAAGTTGTCTTCATTTATAGGTGACAAGGTAATATATACAGAAAACTCTACAGTCTACCAAAAACTATTAGAATTAATAAATTAAGTGAATAATATAAAATCAATATACAAAAATAAGCCAGATTTCTATATACCCACAGTAAACTATCAGAAATAGACATTAAGAAAACAGTCATTTTTACAGTAGCATCAAAAACAATGAAATGCTTAGGGATAAATTTGACCCAGCAAGTTAAAGGTGTATACACTGAAATCTTTAAGGCATTGATAAAAGAAACTGAAGATGACACAAATCAAAAGTATTCTGTGCTAATGGATTTGAATGATTAATATTGTTAAATGTTCATAATACTCAAAACAAGCTAAAGATTCAGTGTAATCCTTATCAAAATCCCAATGGCATTTTTCACAGGAATAGAACAAAGCTAAAAGCAGAGACATTACTTTGCCAACTAAGGTCCGTCTAGTCAAAGCTATGTTTTTTCCAGTAGTCATGTATGGGTGTGAGAGTTGGACTATAAAGAAAGCTTAGCACTGAAGAATTGATGCTTTTGAACTGTGGTATTGGAGAGGACTCTTGAGAGTCCCTTGGACTGCAAGGAGATCCAACCAGTCCATTCTAAAGGAGATCAGTCCTGGGTGTTCTTTGGAAGGACTGATGCTGAAGCTGAAACTCCAATACTTTGGCCACCTCATGTGAAGAGTTGACTCACTGGAAAAGACTCTGAGGCTGGGAGGGATTGGGGGCAGGAGGAGAAGGGGACGACAGAGGATGAGATGGCTGGATGGCATCAACGACTTGATGGACATGAGTTTGAGTGAACTCTGGGAGTTGGTGATGGACAGGGAGGCCTGGCATGCTGCAATTCATGGGGTCGCAAAGAGTCGGACACTACTGAGCGACTGAACTGAACTGAAAATTTGTATGGAACCACAGAAGACCCCCAAACAGCCAAAGCAGTCTTGAGGAAAAGAACAAAGTTGGATACATCACAAATTCCTGGTTTCAAACTATAAAACAATCAAAACAGTATGGTACTGACATAGAAACAGACACATAGGTCAGTGGAACCCAATAACCCAGAGCTTTAACTCAAAAGGTAGTGAAAGCATCTACAGTGGAGAAAGGGTTGTCCCTTCAGTAGTGTTAGGAAAATGGGTATCTACATGCAAAAGAATGAAACTGGACTTCATCTTACACCAAACACAAAAGTCAACTCAAAATGGATGAAAGCCTTGAATATAAGACCGGAAACCATTAAACTCCTTGATATTGGTCTTGACCAATTTTTTTTTTTATTCAATTTGGCAGCAAGCAAAAATCGACAGGTGGGGCTGCGTCAGACTAAAAAGCTCTGCATGACATGAAACCATCGGCAAAATGGAAAGGCAGCGTATGGAATAAGAACATTTTTTGCAAATCTTATATCTGACAATTGGTTAATTATTCCACAGTATACAATGACTTTCTGTAATTCATTAGCATAAAATCAAATAACTCAAAGTTTGGAAAGGACCTAAGTAGACATTTTTTTCCAAAGAGATGTGAAAGAAGTTGACAGGTGTATGTAAAGGTGCTCAGTGTCGCTTACCGTGGAAATGCATCAAAACCACACGAGATACCGCCTGTTAGGATGTCTGTCATCAAAAAGAGAAGAGGTAACAAACGCTGGCAAGTCTGTTACAGAAAGAGGACCCACAAAAGCACTATTGGTGGCAATGTAAACTGGCACAGCCACTATGGAGAGATTACAGATGTTCCTGAAAAAGTTAAAAATACAGCTACCGTATGCTCCAGCAATCCTACTTTTAGATAAATAGCCAAAATAAATAAATTATTTCCGAGGTTTCTGTACTCCCATGTTTAGAGCAGCATCATTTACAATAGCCAAATATGAAAAGAACCAAATGTCTATCTATGAATAAATGGATAAAGATATCACACACCAAGAGAGAGGTATACTGCTGCTGCTGCTGCTAAGTTGCTTCAGTCGTGTCCGACTCTATGCGACCCCATAGACGGCAGCCCACCAGGCTCCCTTGTCCCTGGGATTCTCCAGGCAAGAACTCTGGAATGGGTTGGCATTTCCTTCTCCAATGCATGGAAGTGAAAAGTGAAAGTGAAGTCGTTCAGTATACTATGTAGCCCTAAAATAAGAAAGAAGTTCTGTCATTTTTGACAGCCTGGATGAACTGGAGGGCATTATGCTAAGTGAAATAGAAAGGTAAATACCATAGGGAATCACCTATATCTAGAGTTGTTTTTAAAGTTTCAGTTCAGTTTAGTCGCTCAGTCATGTCCAACTCTTTGCGACGCCATGGACTGCAGCACATCAGGCCTCCCTGTCCATCACCAACTCCTGGAGTTTACTCAAACTCATGTCCATTGAGTTATTGATGCCATCAACCATCTCATCCTCTGTCGTCCCCTTCTCCTCCCGCCTTCAATCATTCCCAGCATCAGGGTCGTTTCCAATGAGTCAGCTCTTCACATCAGGTTGCCAAAGTATTGGAGTTTCAGCTTCAGCATCAGTTCTTCCAATGAATAATCAGGACTGATCTCCTTCAGAATGGACTGGTTGGATCTCCTTGCAGTCCAAGGGACTCTCAAGAGTCTTCTCCAACACCACAGTTCAAAAGCATCAATTCTTCAGCACTCATCTTTCTTTATAGTCCAACTCTCACACCCATACATGACTACTGGAAAAAGCATAGCTTTGACTAGATGGACCTTTGTTGGCAAAGTAATGTCTCTGCTTTTTAATATGCTGTCCAGGTTGGTCATAACTTTTCTTCCAAGGAGCAAGCGTCTTTTAATTTCATGGCTGTGCCACCATCTGCAGTGATTTTGGAGCCCCCCAAAATAAAGTCTGTCACCGTTTCCACTCTTTCCCCATCTATTTGCCAAAAAGTGATGGGACCGGATACCATGATCTTAGTTTTCTGAATCTTGAGTTTTAAGCCAACTTTTTCACTCTCCTCTTTCACTTTTATCAAGAGGCTCTTTAGTTTTAAAGTTTTTTAACAGTTTTAAAGTTAAGTTTAAAGTTTAACTTACAGAAACAGAGGGCTTCCCTCATAGTTCAGTCAGTAAAGAATCTGCCTGCAATGCAGGAAACCCGGATTTGATTCCTGTTCAGGAAGATCCCCTGGAGAAGGAAACGGCAACCCACTCCAGTATTCTTGCCTGGAGAATCCTGTGGACAGAGGAGCCTGGAAGGCTACAGTCCACAGGATCACAAGCTTCAGACAACTAAATGGAAACAGAGTAGAAAAGTGGTTTCCGGGGCCTATGGGGTGGGGGAAATGAGGAGAGATTGTTCAGAGGGTACAGACTTGATGCTGAAAGGTTAGTGAATTCTGAGGAAATAGCATAAAGCCTGGTGACCACAGTTGGTAACAGTGCATCGTGTAACTGAAATTTGCTGAGAGATATACTTAAATTTCTTACCAAAAATAAATACATCTGTAAATATGTGAGGTATTGAATTTGTTAGTTCAATATTGGGGAACCTTTTACAATGTATGTGTATATCAAATGTTTAGGTTGTATACTTAAAATACCTTAGTAAATTAGGTGCTTCCCTGGTCTTACAGTGGTTAAGAATCTGCCTTGCAAAGCAAGGTACACCAGTTCGATCCCTGGTCCAGAAAGATCCCCTAGTGCTGTGGGGCAGCCGAGCCTCCGCTACAGTAGCTGAAGCCCACGCACCCCAGAGCCCCTGCTCTGCCACAAGAGAGACCACTGCAATGAGGACCCCTTGCACCCCAACCACTGCGTAGCCCCCGCTCACCACAACTCAAGAAAGCCCACATGCAGCACCAAAGACCCAGTCAGTCAGAAATAAAATAATAAATATAAAACTAAGTAAATAAATCGGTTTTACCTCAGCAAAGCTGGAGGTGTGGGGTAAGGGAAAGTAAATGCATAAATAAACTGTATGTCTAGAAAATAATATAGTACTCAGCAATAAATGGGAACACACTATTGATTCTCACAACAGTATGGATGAGTATTAAATATGTTTTGCCAAGTAAAATAAACGATTTGTGTGACATTTTAAGAATGCCAAAACTATTGGAAAGGAAAAGAGACTGGTAGTTCCAGGAGCTGGTCAGAGAGAGGAATTGCCTAAAAGAAGGTAGCAGAGGGAACTGGGGGTTGACCGAACCGTTCTGTCTGGTCCTGTGATGGTGGGTACAGGACGTGTTGTGCATTTCCACTGAGCTGTGCATCTCAAGGAGTTGTAGGTTTTGTGTCTGTTCATTTCTTATATATCAGCCACAGTATGGGGAATGCAAGATATAGTTCAGACCATACCAAATTAGTTTGTTTTCCAAATGACTTGTGTAAGCATTGTTATATATATTTATTAGGGTTGAACATATAAATAAGTATATTATAGATAAGAGAGCCAGGTTTCTCACTGTTGAAGAAATACAGGTAAGCAAAGGGCAAAGGCTGGGATGAATTTTGTCTTGTGTTGGAGATATCATATGTATTCATATGAACTCATGAAAGGGAGGGAGGCAGGGATAGATGGCTGGATGAATGTGTATATATATGTTTTATGTATATATATATATATGTGTGTGTGTGTGTGTGTGTATATTACACACGCATTTCCCTAGGTATTTCTCTTGAGAGGGCTTGGAGGCAGTGAGCAAGCCTAGCGCCTAGATTTGGTTTCTGAGTGCCAATCTCCAGTAAATAGGACTGGACTCCTTGGAGAGTGGTTTCTTCCAGGACTGGGACAAGGAAAATCCAAGACGAGCTTGGAGGTAGCATCTTGTGGTATCTGAAAAAAAGGATGTACTTACAAAACAGAAAGGAAAAACGATGAGATGTTGCTAGGACATGGAGGCCTATTTCGTAGGCCATCCAATGAGCAAAGCTGGAAAAATTTGAACAAAAGAGTAATTGTGGTATTTGACTATAATCCAAAGAATAAAATAAATACCTACGTGTCCATACTCAAACAAGAATTCCAGTTAGTAATGAAGAATAAATTAGGGAAATTAAAAAAAAAATCACCATTAGATCACTACAACATTATTGTCATAGGCAAGACCCAGAGATGACTGCTAAAATTAGTGGTCAGAAGCTTAAGGAGAAACAGGATGTTTTCATAGTCACAAGGGATCTCCCACAAATCATTTACAAAGGAAAATAGTAACTCCACAGACAGAAACTTGCCCCTAACCACCTTAAACAAGTAATCCAGGTTCATCCCCCTAACGATAAAACACCTACCTCCTGACATGGTGGGCTGAGAGGGCATCACCCATGACATCCTTCTCAAGAGTGTATAGCCCTGGTCTAATCATGCTGCTGCTGCTAAGTTGCTTCAGTCGTGTCCGACCTTGTGCGACCCCATGGACTGCAGCCACCAGGCTCCCCTGTCCCTGGGATTCTCCAGGCAAGAACACTGAGAAGACATCAAACAAGCATACAGAACCGCCGACTACTACTCTTCCAAGTGTCTAGATCGTGAAGGACAAGGGAAAGCCTAAGAATCGTCACTGTTGGAGGCGACAAAGGACTCATGACAGCCAAATGCTCTGTGGGGTCACGGATAGGATCCTGGAAACAAAAAAAATATTAGTGGAGAAAAAGGTGAAATCTGAATGAAGTCTGAAGTTCACTTCTTAGTAATGCATCATTAGCTTCTTCATTCTGACAGTTTTATTTTGGTTCTGTAAGGTGTTAACATTGGGGGGAATTCCGTGGGGGTCCAGTGGTTAGGACTCCATGCTCCCACTGCAGAGGGCCTTGGTTCCATCTCTGGTAAGGGAACTAAGATCCCTGCTGCTGTGTGGTGTGACCAAAACAAAAAAAAAAGTATCCACAACTGCGGTAACTTGTTGATGAGCATAAGGGAACTCTGTACTTTTGCAAACCCAAAACTGTCTATTAATAGAAGTTAAATTAAAAGTAAAATACAGTTACCTGAGTCCAGTGTTATTTTCATATATTTCACAATTATTTATAAAATACCAATGGAGGAAAAAAACAGTTTTTCTCTGATAACCAAACAAGCAATTTTGGTGACTGTTAAGCTTGTGGTTTATTTTAATATATTTTGGTTGAATTTCTTATCATTAGTTTTTATTTTTAATTGGAGGATCGTTCCTTATCATATTGTGCTGATTTCTGCTAACAGCGTGAATCAGCTATGCTTATATCCACTCCCTCGTGAGCCTCCCTCCACCAGCCCACCCCAGCCCCGTAGGTCATCACGGAGCCCTGCGCTGAGCTCCCTGTGCTATAGGCGGCCTCCCTCTGCTGTGCGAATGGCAGCGCGTCCCGCCCTCTCCTTCCCCTGCTGTGCCAGTAAGTCCGCTCTCTATTCCTGCCCTGCAAGGCGGTTTATCAGTACCGTTTTTCTAGATTCCATATTTTGGTAGAAATGTTGATGGAAAAAATTCAATATTCAAAGCTTAACAACCATGAAACCAGAGGTGATTCAGGACACTGAAACAGGTGAAATAAGACAAATGCTCCTATTCTGGTTATGTGTTTTCCAGCAGTATATCAGAGCTTGTTAACTTTCTTCTCCTCTTGCCCCTCTTTATTAAGTGATTCTGACCACCTCCTTCATACTTAATGTACATTGTAATGTCAGAGTTAAACCTTCCCTGCTTGAAGGAACAGGGGTTCCCAAAGCAGGGCTGGGCAATTAGCGGCTTCCTCAGTTGGTGATGGGATGCGTGGGAAAGCCAAAGCACTGTGAGTGAGTTGCCAGAGCCCTGTGCGTGGTGCCCCGTCCGAACCCACTGACAGCTGTACCTGAGGCGTTATTAGTAGAGATGACCTGGTTATCTGGCAGACGTAGTCTAATACTGTTTACTGGACTTAGTCTCTACCTATCGTATTCTGCATGCTTGGCACTATACTAGGGCATGCAGAAATCAAAAGCACGATCTCTGCCAGAGAAGTTCCACTTGTTTTGAAAGCAGACAACCCTGAGGGTTCTGTAGCAGGTGGAAAGGCCAGAGGTGTTACAGCCTTTGCTGTCATATCCTTTCAGCGTCTTCCTGTAATTCCTAGGACTGTGCTTTGGCATGTTTATGTAAACTTTGAGTCTGTTTCCTTACCTGTGGTGTGGGATACGAATGTCAGTCTTCCAAGACTGCCACGCTCACTCATGCCTCACACACAGGAGATGTTTAGGGGACTGCAGCTGTCCTTATCGTGGTCCTTGTCATCAGGACTTACAGGCCATTAGAAAGTATGATCATTTCTTACACCAGATAACTGTTCATTGAATATTGTGTTACTCAACCCTTGTGTTCATCTTTGTTTTATCTTTTTAGAGACGATGAAGAGAAAAAAAAGTCTGTGTCCGAAGGTGCCGATGAGAAGGCTAATGGAACGCATCCAAAGAGCATCAGCCGCATTGGGAGCACCACCAACCCATTCCTGGACATTCCTCACGACCCCAATGCCGCTGTGTATAAAAGCGGGTTCTTGGCTCGGAAAATCCATGCAGATATGGATGGAAAGAAGAGTAAGCATCATTTGTTGACATTTCCTGTCTCATTTATTTCATCTTTAAGATAAGCTCAAAATTAAAGTGAATTTATCTGAAGCAAAGGAATAAAGAAAATGATATTTATTTAGATAAATATTATTGAAATTTGATAAAACCTCTAACCCTAAATCATAAATCCCTTATGTACCTGATCTTCTGTAAATAGAACTTTAGAACTTCAGAACCAGAAGACTCACAGATTATTCATTTCTAACCTCTTATTCATCTATTTATTCCTGCCTTCAACAAATAACTTTGAGTACCTGCCATGCGCTAGGCATCAAAAATATAGAAGTATATAGAAAGGACAAGGGCCGTATCTTCATGGAGTTTCCATTTCTGGTGGTTGAAGAAAGGGTTCAACTTATAACACATAGAATAGTAAATAGCGTGAGGCCCTGGAAACAAAGCAGGGAGGGACAGAACTGTGATCCAGGCACACACGTGGAGCAGGGCCGTCTGTGGAGGAGGGACAGGTGTGTGTAGGCAATGTGTGTGCTTCACCCTGGAAGACGGAAGGAGGCCCATGTGACAGGATTGTCTGCTGACGTGTGATGCTGGGAGTCCAGGTGGAATGGAGTATGTCTGTGTCTAGAATGGCCTTTGCAGAGGGTGAAATGGCAGTTGCATGTAGGCAGTACAATGGATAGACTGAGATAGCTGCTGCGGATGCTTAGCATTAGGCTGCTCCTGCAGACACAGGCTTGCAGTGCTGAGATGCACGGTCCCACCACTTCCATCTGTGCATATTTTCCTTCATGTGTTAGCATATTCTAGCATGTTCTGCCAGGGTGCAGTCAAGAGAAACATTGTGATAGTGTAGCTTTGACGCTGGCTCATGATGCTCCCCCAGTTCTGTAGGACTGCCCCACCGCCTTTAGGCACCCTGCACACTAGCCCACCAGGCTACTTCATCTTCTCTAACAACACTGTGTCTGCAAGCCAGTTGCAAGGGAAACTTCAGTCTAACAGCTTAGGAAAAGGGGGCAAGGAAACACTGAAGATGAAGAATTGTCTCCGGGGCATTTCTTGCATTTCTTTCTCTTTATTATTTTGTGTATCATATTTATTCTTTTCTTATTGAGGAATAATTGATTTATAATATTATCTTCAGGTGTATAACATAGTGATTCATAAATTTTATAGGTTATACTCCAGTTATAGTTGTTATAAAATATTGGCTGGAATTCCCCATGCTATACAATGTATCCTTGCAGCTTATTTACTTTATATGTAGTAGTTTTTACCCCTTAATTTCCCACCCTTATATTGCTCCTCCCCCATCCATCTCCCCATGGTAGACACTGGTTTGTACTATATATCTGTGAGTCTGTTTCATTTTTGTAATATTCACTCATTTGTTTTTTTAGATTCCATGAATAAGCAGTGAAACAAAGTATTTATCTTTCTCTGTCTGCCTTATATCACTAGCCCTAATACTCTCCAGATCCATTCATATTGTTGCAAATGGCAGAATTGCATTCTTTTTCATATCTGAGTAATATTCCATTGTGTGCGTGGTGTGTGTGTGTGTGTGTGTGTGTGTGTGTCTCACATCTTCTTTATTCATTTATCAGTTGATGGACACTTACCTTGGCTGAAAAGTTAGCTGATAACCTTATAGGAACTCCTTTGTAAGTAACTCGTTGCTTTTACCTTTGCATATTCTTTGCATATTCTGTCTTTAGTTTTAATTTTTGCCATTTTAATTGCAGTGTATCAGTGTCCCCTTTGGGTTGATCCTGTTTCAGACTTCCAATTTTCAACCAAGAAGTCTGTTTCCTTTCCCAGGATAGGGAAGTTTTCAGCTATTATGTATTCAAGTATGTTGCCTTCCACATTCTCTCTTCTTCTGGTGCCCTTATACTGAGAATGTTGGTGCACTTGATGTTGCCCCCAGAGATCTCTTAAACTATCCTCATTTCTTTTTATTCGTTTTTCTGCTCAGCAGCAGTGATTTCCACTACTCCATCTTCTAGTTCACTGATCCATTCCTCTGTATCATTTCATCTACTGCCGATTCCTTTAGTGTATTTTTCCATTTCAGTTATTGTATTCTTCATCTGTTTAGTTGTTGTTTGTATTTTCTAACTCTTTGTTAAAAAGCCCTAACTTCTCCCTCTGTTTGTTCATTCTTCTCCTGAGTTCTTTGGTCATCTTTCCAATTGGTACCTTGAACATTTTCTCAGTTAAATTGCGTATCTCCACATAGTTCTTCTAGGGTTTCTACTTGTTCCTATATTTGGGACATGTTCTCCTGTCATCTCATTTTGCCTTATTCGCTGGTTTCATTTCTGTGTATCTGATAACTTGGTTACATTTCCTGACCTTGGAGAATGACCTTTGGCAGGGACTTCCTGCGTAGCCCAGCAGCACTCAGGGCTCTGTGCTCTAGGAGTGCCTCCTAAGACGACTTTGTGGGTCCTCCCCTTGTGGTGGGCTGACTATGATGGGTGATCTCGCAGGCATGGCTGGCCCCTGGTCTGGTTGCTTGCCAGGCCCTCCTTGTGTAGAGGGTGCTGGTCACTGGTTGCTGTGCCTGAGTCACAGGGTGGCTGGCTGCCTCACTCCTGGTGAGCCCCAGGGTTTATGCTGGCCCAGTGACGGGCAGAGCCAGGTCCTGGGGTCTAACTGCAGGATCCGGGGGTGCCAGAGCTGGAATTGTACCTCTGTTGTGTGGAACTGGATCCTGGGGCAGCTGGCTAAGGGACCCAGTGTCTCTCAGAGCTGGTGTTGGCCTGAAGGTAGGCAGGACAGGGCCCAGCTCGTGGATGGGCTCAGTCTTCAGGCTCCAAGACTACAGTTTTCCTTGGGTGTGTCTCTGCCTGCTGGTGGGTGATGCTGGTTCCAAGGTGAGAGCAGGCTCATGAGGGCTGGGGCCAAGGCCCAGGAGACTCTCAGGCTGGCGCCTGCTCACTCTGGGGTTAGCTCTGGCTGCAGGGCCCTGGGGCTCCCAGGCCCGGGTCCTGGGCGCTGGTGTGTGCGGCCAGGTCCTGGACCCTCTGGTGGACAGGGCGTGTTCAGGGCCAGCAGTGAGCTCGGGGAGGTCTTAAGGCAGCCTTCTGGTGGGTGAGACTGTGTCCCCACGTAGTTAGCTGCATGGCCTGAGTTCCTGGTTCCTTCAGGTTGGTGGGTGAAGGTGCGGCTGGGTCCTGAGGCTCGTCAATCAAGGGGAGGACCCACAGGGTGCTTGCCAGCCCGTGTCCTGAGGTAGAGTGGGCATCCGCAATGGCTGGCTCCTGCGTGTCCCAGGAGGGGGTTGCAGCTGCCCCAGCCTCTCTGAGAGGCTCTCTGACATCAGCAGGTGGGTCTGACCTTGGATCCTTTCAAATGGCTGCTTCAAAACCTTAGTTATCTCCTTTGAGAACTTCTGGTTGGTTAGGGCAGTTTTAAATGTCACAGGCTTTTTCTTTTTAGCAACATAAGATGTTCTGCCTGTTACCTGCCTCTGCTTCAGTCTCTGTTTCTGATCCTACCTCAGAACCCAAAATAGGTGGGAAAACAGATGGCTCAGGTAAGATGGGGCCGATTGGGCCCAGTCTCCAGACTTCACTCCTATGCTTGCGTTATCACTCAGGGCTCTTCACTTCTGCCTTTGAGAGAGGGGTTGCCGGAGGAGCCTTAAAGTTTCAGGCTGTAATCCTCAGGCTCTTCCTGCTGCTGCTGCTGCTAAGTTGCTTCAGTCGTGTCTGACTCTGTGCAACCCCATAGATGGCAGCCCACCAGGCTCCCCCCTTCCCTGGGATTCTCCAGGCAAGAGTACTGGAGTGGGGTGCCATTGCCTTCTCCCAGGCTCTTCCTCGATATTCCCAATTCAAATTTTCATGGATTTTAAGATCACCTTAGTATGGACAAGATGATTCAACATTTTCAGTACAGGAAAGTGCATAATTTCTAATGATAATTAGATAATCAGTCATGTCCAGTTCTTTGCAACCCCAGGCTCCTCACTCCATGGAATTTTCTAAGCAAAAATACTGGGGTAGGTAGCCATTCCCTTCTCTAGGGAATCTTCCCAATGCGGGGATTGAACCCAGGTCTCCTACATTGCAGGCAGATTCTTTTGCCAGCTGAGCCATCAAGAAAGCCCAGTGATAATTTATATACACTAAAGTTTACCAAGAAGCAACAGTTAGAACTGTGGAACAACAGACTGGTTCCAAATCAGAAAAGGAGTATGTCAAGGCTGTATATTGTCACCTTGCTTATTTAACTTATATGCAGAGTACATCAAGAGAAATGCTGGACTGGGTGAAGCACAAGCTGGAATCAAGATTGCTGGGAGAAATATCAATAACCTCAGACATGCCGATGATACCACCCTTATGGCAAAAAGTGAAGAAGAACTAAAGAGCCTCTTAATGAAAGTGAAAGAGGGGAGTGAAAAAGTTGGCTTAAAACTCAACATTCAGAAAGCTAAGATCATAGCATCTGGTCCCATCACTTCATGGCAAGTAGATGGGGAAACAGTGGAAACGGTGAGAGACTTTACTTCTCTGGGCTCCAAAACTATTGCAGATGGTGATAGCAGCCATGAAATTAAAAGACGCTTGCTCTTTAGAAGAAAAGTTATGACTAACCTAGACAGCATATTAAAAAGCAGAGACATTACTTTGCCAACAAAGGTCCATCTAATCAAAGCCTTGGTTTTTCCAGTAGTCATGTATGGATGTGAGAGTTGGACTCTAAAGAAAGCTGAATTGATGCTTTTGAACTGTGGTTTTGGAGAAGACTCTTGAGAGTCCCTTGGACTGCAAGGAGATCCAACCAGTCCGTCCTAAAGAAATCAGTCCTGAATATTCATTGGAAGGACTGATGCTGAAGCTGAAGCTCCAATACTTTGGCCACCTGATGTGAAGAACTGACTCATTGGAAAAGACCCTGATGCTGGGAAAGATTGAAGGCGGGAGGAGAAAGGGATGACAGAGGATGAGATGGTTGGATGGTTATCACCGACTCCATGGACATGAGTTTGAGTAAGTTCTAGGAGTTGGTGATGGACAGAGAGGCCTGGCTTACTGCTGTCCATGGGATCACAAAGAGCTGGACACGACTGAGTGACTGAACTGAACTGAACTGAAAGTTTATCAACTTCAAGTCCATCGTCTTAGTTCTAAAAATGTATACACTTGTGCAACTACCATCACAACCAGACACATAGCATTTCCATTAGCTGAAAAAGCTCTTGCAGTTAATTCCTTCCACTTTACTCCCAATGGCAACCCTTATTTGTTCTTGGGCACTGAGCTTTCTCTTTCCTATAATTTCAGTGAATGGAATCCTGCATACCTTTTTGTGCTTAGCTTCTTTTGCTTGGTCGTGTTCTTTGCAGATCCATTCCATTGCTGGGATATCCCACAGTTTACACATTCACCAGTTGGGCTTTTGTGTTTTCAGTTTGGGACTTTATAAATAAACTTGCTTTGGATATTCTCAAACAAGTCTATGCATATACAAATGTTTTCATCTCTTTTCAGAAGGGACCTTAGGGTGAGGGAGTGAGCCTGCTGGGACGTATACTAAGTATGCATTTGATTCTGTAATAAACTTCTCAACTTTCCAGACTGTACTGTATGCATTCCTGAAAACTGTGCATTTTATGTCCTCTTGATAAGATGATCCCTTTGTCATGAAAAGACCTTCCTTATTCCTGGTCACATTCCTTAGTTTGAAGTCTACTTTCTCTAATATTAATATAGTGACTGCTTTGTTGACTATGCCAAAGCCTTTGACTGTGTGGATCACAAGAAACTGTGGAAAATTCTGAAAGAGATGGGAATACCAGACTACCTGACCTGCCTCTTGAGAGACCTATATGCAGGTCAGGAAGCAACAGTTAGAACTGGACATGGAACAACAGACTGGTTCCAAATAGGAAAAGGAGTACTTCAAGGCTGTATATTGTCGCTCTGCTTATTTAACTTATATGCAGAGTACATCATGAGAAACGCTGGGCTGGGAGAAGCACAAGCTGGAATCAAGATTGCCGGGAGAAATATCAATAACCTCAGATATGTAGATGACACCACCTTTATGGCAGAAAGTGGAGAGGAACTAAAGAGCCTCTTGATGAAAGTGAAAGAGGAGAGTGAAAAAGTTGGCTTAAAGCTCAGCATTCAGAAAACTAAGATCATGGCATCCAGTCCCATCACTTCATGGCAGCTAGATGCGGAAACAGTGTAAACAGTGGCTGACTTTATTTTTCTGGCCTCTAAAATCACTGAAGATGGTGATTGCAGCCATGAAATTAAAAGACATTTACTCCTTGGAAAGAAAGTTATGACCAACCCAGACAGCATATTAAAAAGCAGAGATATTACTTTGCCAGCAAAGTTCCATCTAGTCAAGGCTATGGTTTTTCCAGTGGTCATGTATGGATGTGAGAGTTGGACTATAAAGAAAGCTGAGCACCAAAGAATTGATGCTTTTGAAGTGTGGTGTTGGAGAAGACTCTTGAGAGTCCCTTGGACTGCAAGGAGATCCAACCAGTCCATCCTAAAGGATATCAGTCCTGGGTGTTCATTGGACGGACTGATGCTGAAGCTGAAACTCCAATACTTTGGCCACCTGATGCGAAGAGCTAACTCATTGCAAAAGACCCTGATGCTGGGAAAGATTGAGGGCAGGAGGAGAAGGGGACGACAGAGGATGAGATGGTTGGATGGCATCACCGACACAATGGACAGGGGTTTGGGTAGACTCCGGGAGTTGGTGATGGACAGGAAGGCCTGGCGTGCTGCGGTTCATAGGGTCGCAAAGAGTCAGACATGACTGAGCGACTGAACTGAACTGAATATAGTGTCTCTAGCTTTCTTTTCAATTTTTGCATAATATACAGAAATTTTTTCTAGCTTTTTTGTCTTACTCCATGATCTTGTCTTTAAAATTATTTTATACAATGTACTGTTGGGTCTTTTCAACCAACTTTTAATTGGAGTGTTGACTTTAATTCTGCCATCTTGCTCTTTGATTTTGATTTTTTCCTTTCTCTGACTTTCATGGGATTGCATGTGGATGTGTGTGGTTCAATCTTTCTTCACTTGTTGGCATATTAGTTGTACATCTTTAATAAGTTTAATGATTGCTGGAGGGTTTACTGTATAATCTTTAACTTTTCAGTCTGCTTTCAAATGTCACTACTTTGCAAGTACTTTGAAACCTTTATAACAGGTTTCCCCTTTCTCTTTACTAGCAATGTGCTATTATCATACATTTTAATTATGTTTATTAAACCCATACTACATTGTTATTATTTTTGCTTTAAAAAGAAACGTGTTCTTTACTTTTACGCACATACTGACCATTGCTGCTGTACTGGATTCCCTTTTGCAATTTCACATTTCTGTTTAGTATCTTTTTTTGTTCTTGCCTGAACAATTTCTTTCAACATATCTTATAGTAAACTGCTGGTGAGAAATGTTCTCATGTTTTATTGGCTTTTAAAGTAATTTGTGCTGCACCTTAACCTTAGGAATCTATATTCACTGGTGTATAATTCCTTGACAGTGCTTTCATTTTTGTTTAAAATTGTAATATATTGTTCTGTTGTTCTCTGCCCTGGGTGGTTTAGACAAAGGTCTGCTATCATTTTTTGTTCCTCTGTACATAGTGTGGGTTTCTACCCCTCTGGCCACTCTCAAAATTTTTCTCTTTATCCTTGATTTTAAGTGGTTTTATTGTGAGGCGTTTTACTTTCTGTTTTCCTCGCCTGGTGATTATCTTTAAGTTCTTGGATTCATCGGCTTATGTTTTTCACCAGTTCTAGAAGTTTCTCAGTCATCATTTTTGTAGACCCACCCTTCTTTCTGGGACCCTAGTTCCCTATATATTGCACCATATTGCATTTTTTCCAACTCTTTTTTTGTTTGTTTTTTCAGTACTTTAATAATTTTTATTGCTTTTTCTTCAAGTTTACCACAGTATTTTTGTTCCACATATAGTATTTTTATCTTAGAAACTGCAAAGTGAAATGTTTTATCCTCTGCTTCTCTCCTTATCAAGTTTGTATATTTCTTAATATCCTTGAGCATATTTTTCATGTTTACAATAGTTGTTTTAAGGGCCTTCTCTTCAAATTCATTCTGTCTTTTCTGGGACTGTTACATTCTTTGCATTCCTAACAATTTTTATTTGGATGCCAGACACTGTGACATTTTTCAGGGTGGATTTGGTTCGATTCCTTTAAAGAATGTTGGATTTTATTCCATTGTCCAAACGAGTAACTTGCTGATTAGCTGAACCCTTTAAAGTCTTGTCTTTACCCTTTGTTAAGGTAGAGCAGGCGGTGCCAGTGGTAAAGACCCCGCCTGCCAGA
Organism: Bubalus kerabau; assembly: GCF_029407905.1. Classification (NCBI taxonomy): domain Eukaryota; kingdom Metazoa; phylum Chordata; class Mammalia; order Artiodactyla; family Bovidae; genus Bubalus; species Bubalus kerabau. The sequence goes on along the minus strand of NC_073625.1, from coordinate 6,764,438 downwards.
GACGTGACTACAATCCCTGGGTCAGGAAGATCCCCTGGAGGAGGGCAAGGCAATCCACTCCAGTATTGTTGCCTGGAAAATCCCAGGGACAGAGGAGCTGTCAGGCTGCAGTCCATAGGGTCGCCAAGAGTGGGAAACAACTGAAGCGACTTAGTGCGCGTGCTCACGTGATAGGGCGGGAATAGCCTTTGTGCGGGGACTCACTTAGCTCCATTCAGTGCAGTTCAGTTGCTCAGTTGCGTCCGACTCTTTGCGACCCCATGAATTGGAGCTCCAATTCAGGCCTCCCTGTCCATCACCAATTCCCAGAGTTCACTCAAACTCACGTCCATCGAGACTGTGATGCCATCCAGCCATCTCATCCTCTGTCGTCCCCTTCTCTTCCTGCCCCCAATCCCTCCCAGCATCAGAGTCTTTTCCAATGAGTCAACTCTTCGCATGAGGTGGCCAAAGTACTGGAGTTTCAGCTTTAGCATCATTCCTTCCAAAGAACACCCAGGACTGATCTCCTTTAGAATGGACTGGTTGGATCTCCTTGCAGTCCAGGGGACTCTCAAGAGTCTTCTCCAACACCACAGTTCAAAAGCATCAATTCTTCGGCACTCAGCCTTCTTCACAGTCCAACTCTCACATCCATACATGACCACTGGAAAAACCATAGCCTTGACTAGATGGACCTTTGTTGGCAAAGTAATGTCTCTGCTTTTGAATATACTATCTAGGTTGGTCATAACTTCCAAGGAGTTAAGCGTCTTTTAATTTCATGGCTGCAATCACCAACTGCAGTGATTAGCTCCATTACTAAAGCATTATTACTCTTCTTTAGACTCTCTTCAATGCCCTGGTGTGAATAAAGTCTTTCCAATCTGTCTGATGCGAATATAGACTATTCTTAGCCCTGTGTGAGGTCTTAAGACTACTCATTCTACTCCTTATCTGTGATGCATTGGTCCATTTCGTTTCGTAAGTGTTCAGATCAGTGCTCAGACCAAGAGCCTGGGATTCCTCCGCAGATCTTCAGAGCTGTGTCTCTGTGTAGCTCTCTCTCTCTGTCTCTCTCTCTCTCTGCTCCATAAATTACAGCCACCTCAGCCTCACCAAACTTCCTCTTCAGCTCATCGACTCAGCACACAGCTCCAGGCACCCTCTTTACTGCTGGATCTTAGTTAAGACACCTCCTCCAAGCAGTAATCTGGGCTTACCTTAGTTGTTCCTCTCTCTTCAAATTTCTGTTCTTTCAGTTCAAATCTGCCTATTGTACAGTGTTTGAAAACTATTGTTTTATATATATTGTTCTGTTTTCTAGTTGCTATGATCTAGTTTCTGCAGTGGTTAGTCTTTAATGAGCATAGCTAGAACTACCCTGATTATTGATCCCTGTTGTTAAGAAATTTCTTCCTAGTTGCCTCAGTCCTCAAGACCTAGTATTTAACTGAGTTAAGAAAGTGACAAGGAATTCTAGGTATTTGAGTGTGATCAGGTGTTTATGTGGAGTGCCAGAATGGGATTTGTCTTTTTCCCAGCTAATCTCTTCCATAACCTCCCACCCCCCATCCCTTTTGTTGGACTTCCAGTCATATCTGCTTTAACTGGTTAATCTCACTCCTGGATGGCTTACTGCACCATCACCTGACCCACTTCTGAACGCATCCTTCTGTTTTGAGAGCTGGTCACCATAAGCAGATTTAAAATACATTTTATATTACTCATATCTACTGTGTTTTAAAACACACCACTTTCCATTTCTAATATCTTAAGAGTGAAAAAGCAGTAGTGGAGCTTTCCTGGAAGGGAAGAGCCAAAGGATTTTTGAGAAGTTTGCGTAATGATGCCTCTTGGGCACTTGGGCACATTATCCTGCTAAGTCTGTAGAAACTTATTTGGATTCATCATATTCACTGTAGCCATCTCAGGTGGCCTGGAACGTCCTCGGAGCAGTGCTTGGGTTCCCAGCCACAGACGGGCCAGGTCACGGCAGTGAAAGCCCCAGATCCCAGCCGCTAGACCAGTGGTCAGTGACAAGGGCTCTGGCCCTTCGGCTTTGCACAAAAGAATTTCCACAAAGACAGAAAGTAGTGAAGCCAGCGGAGTAGTTACTAAGAGGAAAGAGTCCGGTCCGTGTGGGTGGGCACACGGGCAGACTCGGAGCGGGAGTCCCCGAGTCGCACCCTCAGCAGTTTAGGTCACTCACACGGGGCGTTTCTTCCAGTTTTCCTTTGACCCGTCATTCTGACTTGCCCGGGTCACAGTCCATATTTGGTGTATCTCAGGATCCTTCCCTGTGTGCACATGCATCTGTTAGCCAAGATGGTTTCTACTGCAAAGGAGTACAGGTAACTTACATTAGTTGACATCACTCCCTTTGACCTCCAAGGAGCTTTTCTGCCCACATGTGGTTGAGGAGATCTTCTGACTTCAGGAATGAGAAATACGTGGATCTGGGCAGGGCACAGCCTCCTCCTTTAATTGTCCTGCTATTCTCATTTTGGAGTGGTCAATAGGGAATGAACGTCCAGTTGCTTTACGCTGAGAGGTACCCCTCTGCCTCCTGCCTCCGGACTCTGTTGCATTTGTACGTATGTGTGTGCGTGGGTGGGCGCTCTGGTGACAGTTTTTCATAAGTGAAGGTTTGGGCCAAAAGTCTGTGGAAAGATTAAAACCTTGGTTAACTTGTCTGTAAAGGACCACCTGTCCAACTCAAGATTTATATCTTTCATTTTTTAGATTTACTCTGAAGTACTAAATTTGTCAGAGTATTTCAATTTCTCATATAAACACTTTTTTTAAAAAAACTTGGAGATTTTCTTTCCTCTTATTTATTTATTTAGTCTTTTAAAGATATGCTTTCATTTTCACTTTCACTTTAAAAATAAGCTTAGCTCAGAAATTTGCCCAGGAAACACATCATGATTAAAAGCAAATGTTGTCTCATAGAAGTATATGTGTTCACCAGACCCATTAAATCTGACACTAAGGGCAAGCTTTGAACAGTCAAGTTTAGAAAACAAAGTGTATCTTCTGGATTTTGTCAGGCAGAATGAAAAATAAAGTTCAATACATGCTCTTAGTTTTATTAACCAATGCAAGATATCTGTGGGAATCAAAAAAAGTGGAAACAAGGTACTCTAAATATGAATGTGCTAAATGATGATGAATTAGAAAGATAATCAAGTGATTACTCAATATTAGTGCTTTTTCCTAAGCACTTCATTTAATCTTCACCTATGAAGCAGGTATTACTGCTACTATCCCCATTTTACTAAGGAGGAAATTCATCTTAAATGTATTAGCCAAAGCTATAGAATATCAGGAAATGTGGTGGAACTAAAATCCGATTATACCAAACTAACTATGGCACATTATTAAAAGCAGTGCCCATGAGAACATATGCCCAGAAAACATTCAAGTTCTCCATGTCTGTGCCATCAGGACCGGGGCACGTATTTAGATGACTAGAGGTCTCAGTCTGGGGCCAGCAGGGTCTAAGCATGTCTTTTACTTGGCCAGCCCAGCACTCTTTTGTAAATTGAGCTGTGTGAATTTATCTGCATTTTCTGGCTGACCATCCTTTCCACAAGTCCCCGTCTCATCGTGCCAGGCCTCCTCACACACAGTCACTGCTTCTCTGGCCCCCGAGTCTTCCATCGTGGACCACCTCCCCTGACCCCCACCTCCCAGTGAGACTGGCTCCGCCTGGGGACGGGCAGATAGAGGGGCACGAGGCCCTGCCTAGTGCTATGCTCCCACTTCCATGTCAGTGTGGCAAGAAGTGAAGCGCCACACTCTACGTCAGTAGAGGTGCAAGAAATGAACTTTTTTTCCTCCATGAATTAAACACTCCTCAAGCACCTAAAACTATACATGCACAAAGACTATCTTAAACACAGCCCCTCTCCGCTTAGGCGCCTCCCTTTAGGCGCGCAATACACACCATACAGGTAATTACAATCTAGACGCCGCAGCACACATGTTTAAAAACGTATATTGTGAGCTAAGATACTGCATAAGATGTTCAGAATTGAGAAGTGCGGCTGGGCCGTGCTGACATTCTCCCAGATGACAAGCTACCCAGAGGACAGTGGAGCAGATAGGAGGGTCTGGAAGAAGCCGTGTTAGTGTTTATGGTAACGTGGTCATGAAACAGAGGCGGTGACTGAGATAATTTAAAGACTACAGAAGTGTTTCAGTAAACAGTGCTGAGGGTGTGTGTAAGTGCGGTAGGTGACTGGGTAATGTGTGTGCTATGGCGGCATGTGGTTGTGTGTGGAAGGGATGAGGTGTGTATGGTGAGTGTGTGGATATGGAATGCAGGTGGGTGTGGATGGGGGCTGTGAGGTATATGTGTTTCTGAGTATGTTCCCCCACCTCAGCCCAACTGTAAAAATCAGTTTCAGGTAGATTAAAGGTAAACATTTGAGAGACAAAATCTAAAATGTTTAGAGCAAAATGTGAAACATCTTAATGACCTTTAGGTAAATAATGCTCTCTTAATAGCTGAGTAATATTGCAGTGTATATGGACCACATCTTCTTTATCAGTGGATCTGCTGATGGACATCTAGACTGCTTCCATGTCCTGGCTATTGTAAACAGAGCTGCAGTGAGCACTGGGGAGCACGTATCCTTTCAGATCCTGTTTTTCTCCGGGTATATGCCCAGAAGTGGGATTGCAGGGTCATAAGGTAGCTCTGTTTTTAGTTTTTTAAGGAACCTCCATACTGTTCTCCCGGAGAAGGCAATGGCACCCCACTCCAGTACCCTTGCCTGGAAAATCCCATGGACAGAGGAGCCTGGTAGGCTGCAGTCCATGGGGTCACTAAGAGTCGGACATGACTGAGCGACTTCACTTTTACTTTTCACTTTCATGCATTGGAGAAGGAAATGGCAACCCACTCCAGTGTTCTTGCCTGGAGAATCCCGGGGACAAGGGAGCCTGGTGGGCTGCCGTCTATGGGGTCGCACAGAGTCAGACATGACTGAAGCGACTTAGCAGCAGCAGCAGCAGCATACTGTTCTCCATAGTGACTGTACCAATTTACATTCCCACTTACCGTGTAGGAGGGTTCCGAGAAAGCTCTCTTAAGATTTAGAGAAACAAAAACAGTGAAAGGATATATTGTTACAGTGCCTCAGACGGTAAGGAATCCACCTGCAGTGCAGGAGACCCAGGTTCAATCCCTGGGTTGGGAAGATCCCTTGGAGAAGGGAATGGCACTCCAGTATTCTTGCCTAGAGAATTCCATGGACAGAGAAGCCTGGTGGGCCACAGTCCATGGGGTCGCAGAGAGTCGGACATGCCTGTAGTGGCTTAGCACGGCGTACGTAAATATATGGAGAGATCCTCAGCCTTACCAATAATCCTCAGATTACCAAGGACCCTCAGATTAAACACGCAGCGAGATATCATCTCACATGTCACATTGGCCAGAATTTGGAAGAGTAATATACCGAATGTTGGCAAGAATTTTAGAGCAATGTGAGTGTCGGTGGCCTCCTCACTTTGGAAGACAATTGGCAATAATAAATAAATTTGGAAGAAATTACACCCGTGTCTCAGTTAATCCAGTGCTAAGTGTGTAGCTACAGATACTCTTGCTGTTTTATATGAAAGGGATTGTTCATAGCAACCTTACAATAGCTCAAAATAAAACAACATAAATGGCCCTTGAAACACTGGAAGGCTTTCATATATTTATGTAATAGAAAACTATGTAACTGTGAAAAGCAAGTAACTAGAGTTACAATTTTTAACATGAATGACTCTCATAAAAGGTAATGTTTAATGAAAATTTTAACTTGCAGAGAAATGTACACATATGGTAATATCCTAAAGCATGCAACACAGCACTGTTTTTAATGGGACTACATTCACATACAGAAATCTATTCTGGCAAGGGGAAGAACATGCAGTCAATGAGGAGTACACAGCAGTTCAGCTGTCGTGATAATTCTTCGTTTGGTACATGTGTGTTTATTGCTCCTGACAACCTTCTGACCTCTTAATGATTCATCATAAAATTTTTTAAACTTTATAGCATACCTGATTGAATGGGAAGTTTAGAAACAGTTGGTATTTTTCTTGAAACTTGTTCAGGAAAAATAACAATTATAAAACCCAAACCCCCGAATTAGTATTCACCAGTGTAATACTTTAAACCTTCAACACAATAGTAAGATTGTGTTGGTTTTTCACATTTAGAGATGTAAAAGATTTAATTATATCAGTGAGAAATCATTTCACATATGTCACATTGGCCAGAATTTGAAAGAGTAACAATACCAAATGTTGGCAAGCATTTTAGAGCAATGTGAGTGTCACTGGTCTCCCCACTTTGGAAGACAGTTGGCAATAATAAATCAAGTTGGAAGAGCCTTTATACAATGGGATGTGAATATTGTTTACCTTAACCCTATAAGATTCACCTTAACCCTGTGAGATGCAGATGGAAGAATTTGGGATATGAAAGCAGAGATCAGAGAACCCAAGGGACACAGGAAGAGAACCATCATGCTGCTCTTATTTTTTTAAACATAATCAAATAGTTTTATTCATTTATCTAAGCCTATAACAGATCAAGTGGAGAAAGGTATAAATTACGTTTACAGAAATAGTTTCTATACATGACTGCATATATATATATATAGTTATGTGTATAGATATAGTTACACACAATTCTACACACCATGCTGCTCTTAGAAAGAAGTAGAAACAGGCTGCCTAATACACAGGACATAGGAAATAATGCACGTGCTTGAAACTGCTGGGGTGACATGTGGTGGTTTAGTCACTAAGTCATGTCCGACTCTTGCTACCCCATAGACTGCAGCCTACCAGGCTGCTGCTACTGCTGAGTCCCTTCAGTCATGTCCGACTCTTAGCGACCCCATAGACGGCAGCCCACCAGGCTGCCGTAGGATTTTCCAGGCAAGAGTCCACAGGATTCTCCAGGCAAAAATACTGGACCCCATAGACAGCAGCCCACCAGGCTGCCGTAGGATTTTACAGGCAAGAGTCCATAGGATTCTCCAGGCAAAAATACTGGAGTGGGTTGCCATTTCCTTCTCTAAGGGGCAACACATAGTGATGCAAATAAAAGCCATAGAGATGTGCTGGGCAGGTGGGATGGAGCAGTCACATGTGCTGAAGCCTCATCTCTCTCAGAAGAAAATCAAGAGAGAATTTTGCAATCTGTTAGCACGTTGTTTAAGGGCACGATGCAAATTAACTACCCTGTGTTAGTCGCTCAGTCGTGTCCAGCTGTTTGCAACACCATGGACTGTATCCCGCCAGGCTCCCTGTCCATGGGATTCTCCAGGCGAGAATACTGGAATGGGTTGCCATGCCCTCTTCCAGGGGATCTTCCCAACCCAGGAATAGAACCTGCATCTCCTGCATTATACCCTGAGACACAGTAAATGTTAAAAAGTGGTTCCTTTTGGAAAGTGGATTGGAAGAGTTGGGAGAAGTGAATTAAAAGTGGCTAATTATGTGGACATATCACTTTAATAATTTTGAAATATTTTAATCACATTTCCAGTATAGATTCTTCAGTGATTTTACCCACCTGAAATTTGTTTCTATTTGAAATATGGAAATGTTCATTGCTTTTTAAGAGTGTGGGAGCCATGTTTGTTTCACATTTTTTAATCTCATTTTAAGCGCTTTGGGTGTAAAGAGTGCTGGGAAGTGTCTTGAGAAGGTTAGGGGGTTTCACCCACTTTAGAGGGATTTACACATTGCCTATCAGTGAAGGCTTTGAAAATTCAGTCCTGCATGTCAAATTTGAGGAAGCAGACATTATTCTGAGTCACCCATACTGAAAATAGAGTTGATAATGGCAATACAGGCAGAGATCTTTGCTATTGTGTAACATTGGGAACAGCGACACTATAATTAAGAGCTAATAAAAGTGGGATTTTTTTTTTCCCCAGAAGACAGTGTCTCTTCCTGTTAGAGAAAGACTCTTGAAGTGGAGACAGAGCAAAGCAATTATTTTAAAACTAGGCTAAGGTGCCCCGCCCCTCGCCACTTTGCCATGCAGCAGGGCTGTTCTGTGATGCACCTTGGCGTGGGGACACAGCAGTGCCGTAAAGGCAGCCGTTCGCATCCTGTACAGGATGCCGGCAGCAGTCTAGTTCTAGGGTCGTTTTATCTGTTTTCAGTGAGGAGTGCCTCTTCACAGGTCTACATTTAGACAAAGAATAAGGTTTAGGTTTTTAAGTTCTGTTTCATGGGTCTTGTCTTTCCTTTACAATCCACCCTTTCCTGCAATAAAGTTGATTAAAACAGGTTACCCACCATTCTCAGAAGCAGTACTTTTGACAAGGACTGTGGAATAGAAACTGTAATCTTTTAGCACCAAAAAAAAAATTTGTTTGGAATCTGCATATTTCTTTCTGAAAGAATGCAGTTTTCATTACATCTGATTTTTAGAAATTATTCTGTGTGTACTGTTGACTCATTCTGTTTATAGTTTCAGTATAGTTGACATTTAGGGGAAAGAAGAAAATAATCTTGGAGTCTCTGTGTTTATATATTGTAGTTTATTAAATTCCTCAGCAGCCTGATGAAAATTTGAAATTAAAGGTGCAATACTGATTTCCTCAAGGAAATAATTATGTTGATAGAAATTTATGTACAAAAATTTTATCACTGGATAGTACAGAATTAAGAATTTGAGCTTTGAAACTAGGTAGATGATTGATTCATTTTAGAAATTCTTGCGCGCACCAGCTGTGTGCCAGTGCATCCACTCTTGGTGGGGAATAATTTGTGGAGAGGAAGGGGGTATATCTGAGCAGGTGTCATTCAGCTAATGACAAAAGGAAGTCCATAACATCTTTGGACACAGAGAGCTTGTGTAAGAATATTCCAGGGAGAGAAATGGGTCATGCAGAAGCCTCACAGTGAGAACGGCCCTCTGTAAAGATGCCCATTTGTACAATGTCTGGCACACAGAACGAACTTAAGTGTTATTTAAGAACTTAATTTTTTTAAATTTTATTTATTTTGGCTGTGCTGGGTCTTCGTTGCTGCCCGCGGGCTTCTCAGCGCGGTGGTTTATCTTCTTGCCGAGCGTGGGCTCAGGTGCATGGGCTTCGGTAGTCGCAGCGTGTGGACCCTAGAGCACGGGCTCAGCAGTTGAGGCGCAGGGACTCAGTTGCTCTGCGGCATGTGGGATCTTCCCAGACCAGGGATCAAACCCAGGTCCACTGCATTGGCAGTTGGATTCTTAACCACTGGACCACCAGGGAAGTCCCTAATGACTCAACTCTTGTTTTAGAGACAGAATATTAGCAGCAGCAGCACCATCAGTATCTTGGAAACAGCTTAATGACTACCAAGAGCTATATAGTGTCACTCTTGGAATCAGTTTTTAAATGACATGTGATTATATAAGAAGTATTTAAAGGAAACAAGTATGATATCATAGTTTTGTGGCAAATGTGTACATAGTAAAATGATTAGAAGCTTATATACCAAACTATTCTCTCTGGTGTTTAGTGATTTCATATATTTTTTTCTGTGTGTGTGTGTGTATATTTCTGTTATTTTCCTTATTTTTTTATTCACTTAAAAATTTCTTTGCCATTAATGAGAATGGGTTGAATTAGAATGGCAGTGGTGGATTCTACATATAAGCAGTATCATATAAATGAACTTTTTTACAAAGCAAAAACAGACTCCCAGACTTAGAGAATGAACTTACGGGTACCAGGGGAGCAGGCTAGTGGGAACGGATAGATTGGGAGTTTGGGGTAGACGATAGGTAACCAACAAGGACCTACTGCATGGCAGGGGGAACACTGCTCAATATTCTGTAAGATGTATAACCGGAAGAAAATAAAATAGATAACCAAGAAAAAATTTTTTGTTATTGACACTGGACAAATATAACTTAGTTATCAGGAATAATCGATATTTTATGTTAAACATTTGTTACTTAAAATATAACATTAATACAATAGAATATTTAAAAGCTTAATGAAATATACTGATGTCTGAAATACAGAAAAATGTTTGCCAAACAAAGACAAATTGCAGAAGGTACAACAAACACGTAGAATGATTATCAGTAAAAAACAATGTTCAATAACAAAAATACAATGAAACAAATTTAAAGGTATAATTGGCTTTATTAAACCATCGGTCAGCTGGGCAGCATTCCGCCTTGCCAGCAGAGAGGAGCTCGGAGGAGCTGTACAAAATGGAAGGCTTTTCTAGGCAGGACGGAAGGGACGAGGGGATGGTGGTCACCTCATGTTCCTCTGGTGGGTGGAAAGGGCCTCTGTAGCAGATTTCTTGTTGGTGCTGACAAGAAGCATCCAGACTAGGTGGCGAAGACCATTCCTTGGGGGAGATTGTATTACACCTTGGTGTGGTGAGGTCGGCTGAGCACAGGTGACTCCATCTGGGGCCTGTTGTCTCTTTTTTAAAGATCACTTATGATAAGGTGGTGGGTAGTAAACCTCCCTTTAAAACCTCTTAGCATAAATAAGTTGCAGGTGGAGTTGGTTGATAACTGTTTTAGGTTGTTTTAGCAGCAGCAGGCTGCTTGTTGCAGTCCTTGTCGGAATGCAGTCTTGTTGCCCCTGTAGAGTTAGGGGGGAATCGGGGAGGCTCTTCCAAGCACTGGCAGTCTAATCGAATGGAGGAGGTTGGCCTGACGTGGAAGAGCTGAGAGCTAAACACTGGCGGCGTCACTTCAGATGCAGTCCGTGGCGGAGGGCTGTTGGCTGGCATCTGTGTCACAGTCTCTAGGGAGGGCCAGGGACCGCATTTCAGAAAGAGGAGCTGGCAGTATCTCCTGAGGCTCTCAAGTGGGGAGAACGTCAGGCTGCTGTCACCCTGAGAACAGACTCTGCAGGCTGCTCTTCCTTGCCACTCGGAATTCTTTTTGTCTGATCTGCAGTAGCTTTTGCCCAGGGGCACTTTGAAGGTGCCAGTGGGGCTTGGGCGGCTTTACTGTTACAGTAGCCTATTTTAATTCTACTTATAGAAATATACTCTCAGCAGAATCTTTGACTCTGAAGTTTCCTTGTCAGAAGGTGCTTGTGAAGTTGAAGAAACGAGTTGGTGTCACCTGATGAGCCAGATTCAAGCTTTTCTGATTCTGCAGTTACCTGTGCTCCTCAGATGGACTGTAATAATTTACCCTTACATTTTATCTTTTTATCAGTTTTTAAAATTATTTTTCATTGGATAATTGCTTTACAGTGTTGTTAGTTTCTGCCATACATCAATGTAAATCAACTACAAGGATAACATATCCCTTCCTCTTGAGTCTCCCTCCCACCTGCTTCCTATCCCTCTAGGTTGTCATGGGGCTCCAGGTCGAGATCCCTGTATCATATAGCAACTTCCCACTATGCGTTTTACTTACGGTAAAATATGCATATATCAGCGCTACTCTCTCGATGCACCCCACCCTCTCCATCCCTGGCTGTGTCCACAATTCTGTTCCCTATATCTGCCTCTCTAGTCCTGTCCTGCAAATTAGGTTCATCAGTACCATTTTCCGGAGAAGGCAATGGCACCCCACTCCAGTACTCTTGCCTAGAAAATCCCATGGGCAGAGGAGCCTGGTAGGCTGCAGTCCATGGGGTCGCTGAGGGTCGGACACGACTGAGCAACTTCACTTTCACTTTTCACTTTCATGCATTGGAGAAGGAAATGGCAACCCACTCCAGTGTTCTTGCCTGGAGAATCCCAGGGATGAGGGAGCCTGGTGGGCTGCCGTCTGTGGGGTCGCACAGAGTCGGACACGACTGAAGTGACTTAGCAGCAGCAGCAGCAGCAGTACCATTTTCCTAGATTCCATATGTATATGTTAATGTATGACATTTGTTTCCTCTTTCTGACTTACTTCACTCTATATAACAGGCTCTGGGTTCATCCACCTCAGTTCAACTGACTCACATTCGTTGCTTTCCATGGCTGAGTGATATTCCATTGTATACATATACCACATCTTTATCCATTCATCTGTCAAAGCACATCTAGGTCGCTTCCATGTCCTGGGTGTTATAACTAGTGCTGCTAGAAACATTGGCGTAGATGTGTCTTTTTTATGGTTTTCTCAGGGTATATGCCCAAAAGTGGGATTGCTGGGTCATATGGAAGTTTTATTCCTTGCTTTTAAGATACGTTTTATTTTAGTACATTGATTTAAATAAGTTTGATAAATGAGTTCTGTAAATTGTGCATGAAACTGTAAAAAAACATAGTATGCTTGATATTTCTTGGAGTTCAGTGTTCATACCTTTCACATATAATGAAGTTATTGAACTTCAGTAACATTTTGCTATTGGCCAACTTTTTAAGATGGCCAACTATTTATTAAAAATAGCAAGAAGCTGGAGACAGCATCTTCCTCCAGTTTATAAGAATTATGAGCATGGTGACTACAGTTAATAGCACTGTATTACATATTTGAAAGTTACTAAGAGGGTAGATCTTAAAAATCTTCATCACAAGAAAAAACAGCAGTGTGTGGTGATAAATGATAAGTAGCTTTAGAGTAGTCATCATTTTGCCATTTAGACAGATACCAAATTGTTATATTATATACCTGAAAATCATATATTACCATTAATTTTTGTTGAGTTGCATCACCTACATGCCCGTTTAGGACATCTGATTCTTCATCTTTTTTGAGTTTTTAATCTTCTCTCCGGACACAGTAACACATCAAAGCACTTGCTTGGAGATCCCACTCGCTTGGTCCCACTCCCAGTGCCTGCTTGGAGATAGTATAGGGGAGCTCAGTGATAAACATCAGTAGTGGTATTTCAGGCGACTGTTGAGTGACCGAGAGGACAATAAAGCCAAGGTGGGGAGACAATGGAGGAAGTGGGCCACTATGAACTGCAGCGTGCATGGGGAGGCTCTGGGGAGGTGACGTCCGAGCAGAGACCTGACTGAGGCGAAGGGGCTGGTACCTGGAGCAGCTGGAGGAAATGGGAGGTGTAGTTCATCCATCAAAATCCTAAAACAGTGTATGTGACTCTAGTGTGCGTTTGTTCTGGAAACATAACTGTGTTCTGAGTCCTTTCTGTCTTTGCTGCCTGCTCCCTTTCCTGTAACTGGCAGCTCGTGAGGATGCATGCTTGGAAGTCCTGCCCTCTTCTCCAGGCTCATCAGCCCAAGGCCCTCACGTCCTCCCTGTGCTTCTAGGGATCAGGGAAACCATCTCCTAGCCAAGTAGGAAAGGTATTTGTTCGTAAGTGGGGTTTGTGCATTTTTACAGCTTTTTATTAACACTTGGGTAAAATCTCTCCATCAGCTTTCGTTCCTCCTGCCATTGCTCACTTCTGCTGTTGGCATCCATGTTTGATGTCTCCAGTGTGAAGACAGGACAGGACCTGGGACAAAACAGAAGCCGTAACTATGCTGATGAATATGCTGCACTCCATTCTCCCCCAATTAGAGTAAGGGTGAAAGGTTGCCCTTTTCTATTAAAAATGTGTCAGTAATGTCTTGGGCAGAGGATTTCTTCTCAAAATACTGACTCTAACAAAAAAAACTTTCTGAATACATGAAAGATATTTTAAAAAATTAAGTCTCTCTGTTTTAGCACGGAAATTGGGTGCATTTTCTTTTAGCAGACATTATCCCTAACAATAAAAAAAATACACTTTAAAAAGATTCACATACATTAACTCATCTAATTTTCAGAAAACCCTTATGAAGTAGGTATTGGTTTATTATTATTTTACCGAGGCAGTAAGTGGCGTGTGGAGAGACTGACCTTGACCTGCTCACAGTCACTCAGGTGAAATCAGAATTTCACCCATGTACTGTCTGTGAAGAATGCTGTGCTGGCCTTTGTCCAGAGGCCGTCCTAATAAAGGGTGGTGGTGCGCAGTGTGACGAGACTTATGGAATTGAGATCTATGCTTTGATTCAGTGTCTTAGTCCAAATGTACTGTAGAGAAGGTGGAGGTCAAAAGAAAACTCCTTGTTTTTCCCCTTCAAAGTCTTGCTAAAAACTAAATCCTCATTTAAAGCCTTCTCTGACTTCTCAATCCTATTCATTTGTAGAATTAGTGACTCCCTCCTCTCTACCTGCTGCAAACCCCCGTTGTGATTTTTTTGGGTTAGTGCCATGCTACCATTTGGTTTATACGGCTTATCATGTTGTGTTAAGTTTCACTGATAAGGTGAACTCTTTAAGGGTAGGGCTGTGTCCTTAATAACCTTAATGAACAACATTGTAAAGTAATTACAGTATGTTATAGTGTCATTTTAGATTTTATAACCAGAGATGTTAGGCAACTTGTTGAAAATCAGAGAAACAGTAGACATAAGGGTGTGAACGAAGTCCGGGTTTCCAGGCTCTTGGTCCAAAGTACTTACTGCCATTCCAGAAAGATCGATTTAGGCTAAGAGTCTTGACTTCTTAAAGGAATGGAATAACATCCAGAGTCAACCTCAGCCTGCCAGTGGCGTCCTGGGGAGAGCCTATTCTTCCAGTTCTTGTGTTTCAGCTTCTGTTCTCTACCAATAACATAAGCCTGTTTCTATTATGAAAAGGAGAAATTTTTCCATGGAAAAACCATAGGTATATGTTGTACTTCTAGTTCCTTTAAGGCTGCCCCAGTTTTTCCTTCTATAAAGTAGAGTTGATGGCATACAACAGCTCTCAGTCATAAAGATTTTAAAGATTAACTGATATTTTTGAAATGTGTAAATTGCCTTAAATGCTTCAAAGGTAAATTACTTAGAAATATAAGATAGTAATAGTACTGTTTTATTTCTACCACTCTGTTATAAACTTGGGGATAATTAACACTATCACTTGCTGAGTAGTGTGTGAGTTTTCTCCCAAAGGTAACTTCTGTTGTGCATAGCTGGGATTCATTGCTTTAAGTAGAAATCTGAGTGTCTGAGTTACTCAATTAAGATTTAATAGTACTTCTTGTGGTTGGAGAAGGAACTGGCAATCCACTCTAGTATTCTTGCCTGGAGAATCCCATGAACAGAGGATCCTGACGGGCTACAGTCCATGGGGTCGCAGAGAGCCAGACACAACCGAGCAACTAACACACACTCAGAAAATAAAGTGTCAGACTTTATTTTCTTGGGCTCCAAAATCACCACAGATGGTGACTGCAGCCATGAAATTAAAAGACACTTTCTCCTTGGAAGCAAAGCTATGATAAACCTAGACAGCGTATTAAAAAGCAGAGACATTACTTTGCCGACAAAGGTCCGTCTAGTCAAAGCTATGATTTTTCCAGTGGTCATGTATGGGCGTGAGTGAAAGTGAAAGTGAAGTCACTCAGTCGTGTCCGACTCTTTGCAACCCCGTGGAGGTTCTTCCCTCCATGGGATATTCTGAGTACTGTGAGAGTTGGACCATAAATAAAGCTGAAGTGAAGTGAAAGTCGCTCAGTCGTGTCTGACTCTCTGCGACCCCATGGACTATACAGTCCATGGAATTTTCCAGGCCAGAATACTGGAGTGGGTAGCCTTTCCTTTCTCCAGGGGATCTTCCCAATTCAGGGATCGAACCCAGGTCTCCCACATTATGGGCAGATTCTTTACCAGCTGAGCCACCAGGGAAGCCCAAGAATACTGGAGTGGGTAGTCTATCCTTTCTCCAGGGATCTTCCCAACCTAGGAATCGAACTGGGGACTCCTGATTTGCTGGCCGATTCTTTACCAACTAAGCTATCAGGGAAGCCCAGCTGAGCACTGAAGAACTGATGATTTTGAACTGCGGTTTTGGAGAAGACTCTTGAGAGTCCCTTGGACTGCAAGGAGATCCAACCAGTCCATCCTAAAGGAAATCAGTCCTGAGTATTCACTGGAAGGACTGATACTGAAGCTGAAGCTCCAATACTTTGGCCACCTGATGCGAATAACTGATTCATTGGAAAAGACCCTGATACTGGGAAAGATTGAAGGTGGGAGGAGAAGGGGACGACAGAGGATTAGATGGCTGGATGGCATCACTGACTTGATGGACGTGAGTTTGAGCAAGCTCCAGGAGTTGGTGATGGACAGGGAAGCCTTGTGTGCTGCAGTCCATGGGGTCGCAAAGAGTCAGACACGACTGAGCGATTAAAGTAACTGACTGAACAATAAGTAGTACATCTTATGGTGGTGCCTAAGGATATTTTATGAAGGGAAATTAGGGATTAATATAAAAGGATTACCCTTAACTTCACATAACGGTTTGTAAAGACGGCTGTCATCCTTTGCACACCCATCATGGAAAGCAAACCCCACCCCCAGCCCCGCCTGGGTGGACCTCCAGCTGCCTCAGTGACGTAGAGCGGAACTCTGTGTCAGCTTGCTTCCTGCCAATGTAGCATATCTCTTCATGCTGTAAGAGAGATACTCTAAGAATTCTGCCCAGTTTTCAGATAGTCACTAGGGAATGAAACTTTAGAAATGTCGTGTACCTTTTACAAATCTCATACAGATGTGTCCCAGTTGTACAGTGTAGAAAGGCTTTTACTGAGCATGTCTTTGTTCCCAAGTTCAGCAAGGTACTAGATTTATTTTGGAATGTCTTCATGGGTATGGCATCATATATATGTGTGTGTGTATATATATAAATATATATATATATGAACTTTTTTTTTTTTTTAATTTTTACAATGTAGTCTTGGTTTCTGCCATGTGCTCAGTCAGTCCAGTTGTGTCTGACTCTTTTTGACTGCTTGGACTGTAGCCCACCAGGTTCCTCTGTCCACAGGATTTCCCAGGCAAGCATACTGGAGTGGGTTGCCACGCCCTCCAGGGGATCTTCCCGACCCAGGGGTTGAACTTGAGTCTCCCGGGTCTCCTGCACTGCAGGTGTGTTCTTTGCCCCTGAGCCACCTGGGAAGTACAACAATGCAAATCAGCCATGATTATACATACATCCCCTCCCTCCCTATATTTTAAATGTATTTCTCTATTGCCATACGGAAATTAAAAATATTTTACATGAAACTGTTATGTCCTTAAATTTCCCTTGTGTCCTAGCCTGGCAGGGCCTGCATTGTTATCCTTCAAGCCATAATTTAAGGAATTCATTCTCATCAATGTGGATATGGCTTACTGACCTCCTCTACTATTTGGGGGAAAAATGATATTTTTGTCACTTTACTAGGGCAATGGAAGAATGTTTTTCAAGCCAACAGACAGGAAAGAAAGGTTAAATGCATTAAAAGAAAAGAACTGTACCTACTATGTCTCTATGCTTCTTAAGTCTGTCTGATATTAAACTTGAAGAAAGGAAAAAAGTAGATAGTCAGGGAACCGCAGTGAGGAGTGGTCAAAAACAGGCCAAGATTCTGATGAAAATAGAAACAAAGGAACAGTAAGATCTTGAGTGCAATCTGCTCCCAGTTGAGTTCAGAAGAACTTAGAGAACAGCATGCAGATAAAACCTCTGCATGAAGCTTATGCCTTTTGGTGAATTAATAAAATAAAACGATAAGTGAAAATACATAAATACATAAATAATACCTAATATAAAAATACATGAAAAACAACTCTGTACCATCATTAATCTTGACTGAATGTTTCATTGCTTGGGAGATTTCATACCTTCCTCTTCGTGAAAAAAGGGCGGCAGCTGTGCTTTCATTCTCAGTTGTACATTTAACTGGTTTTTAAAGATCAGTGGTAATGACTGAAGCCAAAATATTGTTCACTGTACTTTGTGTTTCCAAGAAGACTTCTTCAAATATAAAATAAAGATGAGATCAGGACCTTAAGAAGAACTGGTTTATAATGTTGAAGATTTAATAATAGTTCCACTACCACTTAGGTTTGGAACAACTGCCAGTTTCTCTTTTGCAGAAATGTGTAGTGTGTGTGTGTGAGAGAGAGAGAGAGAGAGAGAAAGAAAGAGAGAGATGTAGCATAGTCAGAGGCCTGTTGACTTTTTTTGTTTCTTATTTTAATTTGAGTATCACCCCTGTATCTCAGAGTTAATCCAGTCGCTGTTGCTGAGTCTGGTTTGACCGGTCTTTCCCTGCATACAAGCCAGAGTACAAGTGACCAGGCACTGGGGCACCTGGTGCTACAGGTTGGTGAAATCTCAGAGTCCATGTCTGCGAAATGAAGAGTATAGAAGTGGCTCCTCACGGAGCTGTGGGCTTCAGTTTTGGATCGTTTTCACGCACATCCAGTTTGGAGCAGTGCTTAAAACAGTCGTGTTCTCAACGATGTCAGCCGCTGCTCTCCCTGCTGCTGCAGTTGTTACTGCTCTGCAGAGTGCTGCGTGAGGAGCATCCAGAGGGCAGGCGCAGGGCCCTGCCTCCAGTCCGAGCTTCATCGCGGGGAGCCCAGATGCCCCTGAAGGCGTCAGTGAGACCAGAGAACACACCTGACTTGCCCCCCCACCCCCACCCCTGTCCTGTCTTCTCCTTCCGTGCCCAGTGTGTTTATTTTACTGGAGGAGCAGGCCCGACCTTGGAAAGGATTGCCACCTGAAGTTTCCCCTGAATGTATCCGTAGAACATACTTCCTTGTCTAAACTGCGCTAATTGGTTGCTTTGAAACCCAAACACAGGTAGCCCCCTCAGTAGCTTCCTCCTCGCAGAAGTGCTAATGTAGTTAATAATGGAAACCACAATGTAAAATAGAGGCAGGGAAACCTAACTGAAAGGATTGTTTGGATCGAATAGGGCGTCTATAGTGCTTGCCCGGTGCTCAGAGCACGTGGTGTGGCTGCTGAGTTATCACTGCCGCCACCTCTCCCCATCCAGGTCTTCGTCTTGACCGTGCGCCTCTATCCACACTGTGGGCTTTTTCTCTCATGTGGGTGGTTATAGTGGCCTCCTCACTGGTGTTCCGTGTTCTAGTGTCACTCATGCAGTCTGCACCTCTTAGCTCCTTCAGTTCAGTTCAGTTCAGTCGCTCAGTTGTGTCCAACTCTTTGGGACCCCATGAATCACAGCACGCCAGGCCTCCCTGTCCATCACCAACTCCTGGAGTTCACCCAGACTCATGTCCATCGAGTCGGTGATGCCATCCAGCCATCTCATCCTCTGTCATTACCTTTTCCTCCTGCCTCCAATCCCTCCCAGCATCAGAGTCTTTTCCAGTGAGTCAACTCTTCGCATGAGGTGGCCAAGGTACTGGAGTTTCAGCTTTAGCATCATTCCTTCCAAAGAACACGCAGGGCTGATCTCCTTTAGAATGGACTGGTTGGATCTCCTTGCAGTCCAAGGGACTCTCAGGAGTCTTCTCCAACACCACAGTTCAAAAGCATCAATTCTTCTGCGCTTAGCTTTCTTCACAGTCCAACTCTCACATCCATACACAACCACTGGAAAAACCATAGCCTTGACAGAAAAAAACCATAGACAGACCTTTGTTGGCAGAGTAATGTCTCTGCTTTTTAATATGCTGTCTAGGTTGGTCATAACTTTCCTTCTAAGAAGTAAGCGTCTTTTAATTTCATGGCTGCAATAACCATCTGCAGTGATTTTGGAGCACAAAAAATAAAGTCTGACACTGTTTCCCTATCTATTTCCCATGAAGTGATGGGACCAGATGCTTTGATCTTCATTTTCTGAATGTTGAGCTTTAAGCCAACATTTTCACTCTCTTTCACTTTCATCAAGAGGCTTTTTAGTTCCTCTTCACTTTCTGCCATAAAGGTGGTGTCATCTACATATCTGAGGTTATTGATATTTCTCCCGGCAATCTTGATTCCAGCTTGTGCTTCTCCCAGCCCAGCATTTCTCATGATGTACTCTGCATATAAGTTAAATAAGCAGGTCGACAATATACATCCTTGACATACTCCTTTTCCTATTTGGAACCAGTCTGTTGTTCTATGTCCAGTTCTAACTGTTGCTTCCTGACCTGCATGTAGGTGTCTCAAGAGGCAGGTCAGGTGGTCTGGCATTCCCATCTCTTTCAGAATTTTCCACAGTTTATTGTGATCCACACAAAGTCTTTGGCATAGTCAATAAAGCAGAAATAGATGTTTTTCTGGAAATCTCTTGCTTTTTTTCCATGATCCAGCAGATGTTGGCTATTTGATCTCTGGTTCCTGTGCCTTTTCTAAAACCAGCTTGAACATCTGGAAGTTCATGGTTCACGTATTGCTGAAGCCTGGCTTGAAGAATTTTGAGCATTACTTTACTAGCATGTGAGATGAGTGCAATTGTGTGGTAGTTTGAGAATTCTTTGGCATTGCCTTTCTTTGGGATTGGAATGAAAACTGACCATTTCCAGTCCTGTGGCCACTGCTGAGTTTTCCGCATTTGCTGGCATATTGAGTGCAGCACTTTCACAGCATCATCTTTCAGGATTTGAAATAGCTCAACTGGAATTCCATCATGTCCACTAGCTTTGTTCATAGTGATGCTTTCTAAGGCCCACTTGACTTCACATTCCAGGATATCTGGCTCTAAGTGAGTGATCACATCGTCGTGATTATCTGGGTCGTGAAGCTCTGTTTTGTACAGTTCTTCTGTGTATTCTTGCCACCTCTTCTTAATATCTTCTGCTTCTGTTAGGTCCATACCATTTCTGTCCTTATGGAGCCCATCTTTGCATGAAATGTTCCTTTGGTATCTCTAATTTTCTTGAAGAGATCTCTAGTCTTTCCTATTCTTTTTTTCCTCTATTTCTTTGCATTGATCACTGAGGAAGGCTTTCTTATCTCTCCTTGGTATTCTTTGGAACTCTGCATGCAGATGCTTATATCTTTCCTTTTCTCCTTTGCTTTTTGCTTCTCTTCTTTTCACAGCTATTTGTAAGGCCTCCCCAGGCAGCCATTTTGCTTTTTTGCATTTCTTTTCCATGGGGATGGTCTTGATCCCTGTCTCCTGTACAATGTCACGAACCTTATCGCCTTATCCTGCTACAAATGAATTCTGGATTATAAAATTTTTGAATAAATTCTTTAAATAAAGAACTAGAAAGTCCTTTCGCTAATATGAGGGCCTAAGAATTCCAAAACTCGTACATTGTAAAGCATCTAAAAGTGATTGAAACATTTTTAAACACCTTTTAAACCAGTAGATAAGCCAGTAACAAGGAGGCGGAAATGAATACAAATTCAGCAGGTGAGCTACCCCTGGGGCAGCTGAGCCCGCAGGGCCTCCATGGATCTGGGTGCTCCAGGAGGACTGGAGGTTAAACCAGCAGCTTGTAGTACAGAGGCCAGAAGAATCGGGAGTCGGAAGATGCCAATGGGATATCCTGAAAAGTCAATGTCGCAGAAGTTTCAATAGAGGAGACAATGGAGAGACTGTGTTCAACATATGATGACTGCAAGTGTCTGGAGATGATAAATGGGAAGCCCAAGCAAGCTGAACCTAAACGTGACAGGAAGTAATATCTTCATAGGAAAAACTTAATTGTCCGCCTACAATTTTTAATGAAAGAAAGACATTTTTATATGAAAAATAAAAAATATTTACCACCAAAAGACTCTCACTAAAAGAACTTCTAAGTATAGATTTCAAGAGGTAGGTGAAAATGGCCTCCAAAACCAACCTGAGATACAGAAGTAGCAAATGAACGTAACAGTAAACATGAGGGAAAATCCAAAGAGACAGTGGCCATTCACAGATAATGTCTATTAAAGTAGCCTTAAGCAAAAGTAATAAACCCTGTTTTCATGTTAGCCTGGAGGCAGTTAATGAGAGTTAAAATATGCCACGATCCTCTTATTTTCGAGAAGGAAAGCGGTCTTTGGACTCCAAGTATGCATGTTAAAAATAGCCTTGAAAGCATAGACTAGTGCACAAAGCAGTGTCTTTTGATCAAGTTCCACACACACCTTTTCACAGTAGGCACCCAACTATTTGTTAAAATACATCTGCCGCCTGTCCTGGTGTGAGTCTATCAATAGGATTCATCCAGGGCCAGTCAGTAACCCTACTCATTCCTCCCGCCATGTCCATTCCAAAATGAGTTATGACTCTTTCCCCAGCCTTCTGTACTTAATGATATGTGTGTTGTGACATCAGATTTAACTCTTCTGCGGTTGTCATCATGAGGAACAGTGCTCCTCGTGAGGATGTGAAGCCATAGCCACACTCTGTGTGTGTGTGTGTGTGTGTGTGTGTGTGTGTGTGGCTTTACAATCAGGGCCACTGAGGCTGCTTCTAAGCCTTTCCAGCCTGATCTCATGCACCGTGGTCCCTTTTTCCCCTGGATTCCACCCGTTTGCACCCATACTGTTCCAACTGTAAAATGGAAATAATAATAGTGTCTTATTCTTAGCATTGTGGTATGGACTGAACAAGTAAGTTATAACTGACCAAAAACAGGATTAAGTTTTAAACCTCTGTGGGAATTGGAAAAGTAGAGCATGGAATACAACTGCTCCCTGACCTAGCATCTGTCACCCTCAGTTGACTTTATTTATTTATTTATTTATTTTTTTTATTTTACTTTATTTTTAAACTTTACATAACTGTATTAGTTTTGCCAAATATCAAAATGAATCCGCCACAGGTATACATGTGTTCCCCATCCTGAACCCTCCTCCCTCCTCCCTCCCCATTCCATCCCCCTGGGTCGTCCCAGTGCACCAGCCCCAAGCATCCAGTAGTGTGCATCGAACCTGGACTGGCAACTCATTTCATACATGATATTTTACATGTTTCAATGCCATTCTCCCAAATCTTCCCACCCTCTCCCTCTCCCATAGAGTCCATAAGACTGTTCTATACATCAGTGTCTCTTTTGCTGTCTCATACACAGGGTTATCATTACCATCTTTCTAAATTCCATATATATGCGTTAGTATACTGTATTGGTGTTTTTCTTTCTGGCTTACTTCACTCTGTATAATAGGCTCCAGTTTCATCCACCTCATTAGAACTCATTCAAATGTATTCTTTTTAATGGCTGAATAATACTCCATTGTGTATATGTACCACAGCTTTCTTATCCATTCATCTGCTGATGGACATCTAGGTTGCTTCCATGTCCTGGCTATTATAAACAGTGCTGCGATGAACATTGGGGTACTCGTGTCTCTTTCCCTTCTGGTTTCCTCAGTGTGAATGCCCAGCAGTGGGATTGCTGGGTCATAAGGCAGGTCTATTTCCAGTTTTTTAAGGAATCTCCACACTGTTCTCCATAGTGGCTGTACTAGTTTGCATTCCCACCAACAGTGTAAGAGGGTTCCCTTTTCTCCACACCCTCTCCAGCATTTATTACTTGTAGACTTTTGGATCGCAGCCATTCTGACTGGTGTGAAATGGTACCTCATAGTGGTTTTGATTTGCATTTCTCTGATAATGAGTGATGTTGAGCATCTTTTCATGTGTTTGTTAGCCATCTGTATGTCTTCTTTGGAGAAATGTCTATTTAGTTCCTTGGCCCATTTTTTGATTGGGTCATTTATTTTTCTGGAGTTGAGCTGTAGGAGTTGCTTGTATATTCTCGAGATTAGTTGTTTGTCAGTTGCTTCATTTGCTATTATCTTCTCCCATTCTGAAGGCTGTCTTTTCACCTTGCTAATAGTTTCCTTTGATGTGCAGAAGCTTTTAAGGTTAATTAGGTCCCATTTGTTTATTTTTGCTTTTATTTCCAATATTCTGGGAGGTGGGTCATAGAGGATCCTGCTGTGATGTATGTCGGAGAGTGTTTTGCCTATGTTCTCCTCTAGGAGTTTTATAGTTTCTGGTCTTACGTTTAGATCTTTAATCCATTTTGAGTTTATTTTTGTGTATGGTGTTATAAAGTGTTCTAGTTTCATTCTTTTACAAGTGGTTGACCAGAGTTCCCAGCACCACTTGTTAAAGAGATTGTCTTTAATCCATTGTATATTCTTGCCTCCTTTGTCAAAGATAAGGTGTCCATATGTACATGGATTTATCTCTGGGCTTTCTATTTTGTTCCATTGATCTATATTTCTGTCTTTGTGCCAGTACCATACTGTCTTGATAACTGTGGCTTTGTAGTAGAGCCTGAAGTCAGGTAGGTTGATTCCTCCAGTTCCATTCTTCTTTCTCAAGATCGCTTTGGCTATTCGAGGTTTTTTGTTTTTCCATACAAATTGTGAAATTATTTGTTCTAGCTCTGTGAAGAATGCTGTTGGTAGCTTGATAGGGATTGCATTGAATCTATAGATTGCTTTGGGTAGTATACTCATTTTCACTATATTGATTCTTCCAATCCATGAACATGGTATATTTCTCCATCTGTTAGTGTCCTCTTTGATTTCTTTCACCAGTGTTTTATAGTTTTCTATATATAGGTCTTTAGATTCTTTAGGTAGATATATTCCGAAGTATTTTATTCTTTCCGTTGCAATGGTGAATGGAATTGTTTCCTTAATTTCTCTTTCTGTTTTCTCATTATTAGTGTATAGGAATGCAAGGGATTTCTGGGTGTTGATTTTATATCCTGCAACTTTACTATAGTCATTGATTAGTTCTAGTAATTTTCTGGTGGAGTCTTTAGGGTTTTCTATGTAGAGGATCATGTCATCTGCAAACAGTGAGAGCTTTACTTCTTCTTTTCCAATTTGGATTCCTTTTATTTCTTTTTCTGTTCTGATTGCTGTGGCCAAAACTTCCAAAACTATGTTGAATAGTAATGGTGAAAGTGGGCACCCTTGTCTTGTTCCTGACTTTAGAGGAAATGCTTTCAATTTTTCACCATTGAGGATAATGTTTGCTGTGGGTTTGTCATATATAGCTTTGATTATGTTGAGGTATGTTCCTTCTATTCCTGCTTTCTGGAGAGTTTTTATCATAAATGGATGTTGAATTTTGTCAAAGGCTTTCTCTGCATCTGTGGAGATAATCATATGGTTTTTATTTTTCAATTTGTTAATGTGGTGTATTACATTGATTGATTTGCGGATATTGAAGAATCCTTGCATCCCTGGGATAAAGCCCACTTGGTCATGGTGTATGATCTTTTTAATGTGTTGTTGGATTCTGATTGCTAGAATTTTGTTAAGGATTTTTGCATCTATGTTCACCAGTGATATTGGCCTGTAGTTTTCTTTTTTTGTGGGATCTTTGTCAGGTTTTGGTATTAGGGTGATGGTGGCCTCATAGAATGAGTTTGGAAGTTTACCATCCTCTGCAATTTTCTGGAAGAGTTTGAGCAGGATAGGTGTTAGCTCTTGACTTTAGATCACAGTTTAGCTGGGATCCATTTCTAATCAGCTTAGTGTGGTAATGGTGAAGACCTGTTAAAAGTTTTCATGAGCAGGTACGTGAATTTGGAACCAAACTGGTGTGCTAGACCCACACTGGTTCCTAACCCAGATGGAGACTCCTTGTCTCCATCAAGGAGGTTCTTTATCTGTTTGGATTCGCACAGCCGTTAGGACATTGGGACGGCACAGGCTTTATTCAATGGCCAAAGAATGGAAAGAAGCCAGAACTTGGCTAGCAAACCAACTTCTCAACCCCATTCAGGTAGACACGATGTATATAGGAGAGTCGAGGTTAAAAGTAAGACTGGAAAGAGAGGGAGGAGTATTCATAAACGGGTGTGGCTTGGATCCCAACCTGATGCAGCCCTCCTTTTCTGTCCTTGTAAGGGCTTTGCAATGGTCGTTGCTGTTAAGTCTTTGAGTCGTGTCCAGCTCTTTGCGACCCCATGGACTGCAGCACTCCAGGCTTCCAGAGCTTGCTCAAACTCATGTCCATTGAGTCGCTGATGCCATCCAACCATCTCCCCTCTGTTCACCCTTCTCCTCCTGCCTTCAGTCTTTCCCAGCATCAGGGTCTTTTCTAATTGCACTTGTTGTCATGGCGATTGTCAACTGTCCTGGCGCCGGTGGGTGTGTCATTTAGCTAATATGGCTCAAAGTCACTGGAAGTCAAATCTTCCACCATCTTGGGTTTACTTGGTTCAAACCAGTTCTTGTTTTTCCCTTTGGAGCCTCCTCCTGAAACTGAGATGAGAGGAGTTGGTTTCCATTTGAGGGGACGGGCAGAAGTCTGATACTAGGGCAACAACCTTAGTAACAGATTAATAGCTTTCTATCTGAAAAGCAGAAAAATTGATTTGTAAATCTTTGAACAGAAGGAATCTCAAAATGCCACTAAATTAGTTTTAGGGCTTTGGGAACAGCCTTTCAAATACAGGCCCTGCATTCTTCCTATAGAAAACAGAAGGGTTTCTCTGAGTTCTTTTCCAGCATTAAGCCAGTGTTTTATCTTAAGTTATATGAATTATGCACATTTTAAAATGAAGCAGCTGAGGTCCTGAGAGGCTGGGGGACTGGTCAGGAGTGCCCGAGTGAGGGCTGGTGGGTGAGACGAGAGGTCTGAGACAAGGGCCGTGGACCAGCTGGTCGGCCTTCCAGCCGGAAGGCCCAGCACACCAGCTGCCTCTCTCCTGCACAGCAGCAGCTCCTGCAGCCGGTGGCCGCTTCCGGGCACACTGCTCTCACACGGCCTGGGTCAGAACCTGACGTGTATTAACAGTGCGCTCAGCCCTCACTTCATGTATATGTAGAGTGATCTGTGGCTTTCTTTATAGTAGCCACTCTTTTTCCTTTATAAAGAAGATTATGGTATACATTTTTGATCATTTATTTTTGAGTGCACATTTTTAAACCTTACGTGGTGGAGACATATGGGATGATTTTTTTTTTTTTTTTTAATTTCCCCTGGAAACCTGCAGAGCGGATGTTTTGAGTCCTTTTTTTTTGCCAGGTGGATATCTCAGTATGGTATTGGCAGGAGCACCTGTATTCTGTAGGTGGCTGTTCACCTGGTTTCCAAGCTTAAGGTTTCTTCAGTCAAAGGACATTTAAAAGATGTGGTTGAAAATAATGCGCTTTTTGATTTATTCAGGCATCCAGGTTAAAGGCAGTCAAATATTTGATAACAGAATAAGAATAAATGTCCTTCCTACATGTTGAGTAGACACATTTAGAGAAATGTAATAACCTTTTCTGGTTACAGATTTTAATTTTATTAAGATTAAGAATAAATAGTTAACTGTTTTGCTAATCTGTGCACTTACTTTAGGATAATCTGTAAAGTTTTATGTAAGTCAATAGAGAAATTCTACTTTATACTCCAGGAAAATACAAAGATGGGGATTGTAAGGAGTTCTGGAAGAAAATTCGCTTGGAGAATTTTTATAAAGGTGCCTTGTGTCTGCCTTGCATTATACTAGGTTTCTGTGAATTCTGAAGATGAAGGATACTTGTTCTCAGGTTATTCACAGCCTACTCAGAGACATTTAGACAAAAAAACACCCCATGCTACAGCGTGGCAGCACCTGCTGGAGGGTCTTGCAGGTTACCACAGGAGTAATAATTCAAGTTACAGTTGGGCTGGTGGATGTGTGGGAGAAAGGCCAAGAGGAGTCCTGTTGTATTCTGAGACTTTTTTCTTATGTCTCTCAGAAACTGTGATGAAGCCATGAAGGCACTGGTTCATGAGCCCTTAGATTAACATGTACTTCCAACATGCCACTTGCTTTTCCAATCATTGTTATCTCTACCAGAGCATGAACCGCAGAGCCTTACCGCCTGGGTTCAGATTCCTACTTCTCTTCCTAGTCATGTGATCATGAGCAGGTTCCTTCTCTGTGCTTCAGTTTCATAGAAAGACAAGAGTAATACTACCTACCTCACAGGGCTATTGTGAGGATTCAATGAGATAATACTGCCTGTTACACAGTGAGGCTCAAGAAAATTTTAGTTGTTATTAGTTTCGTGCATGGACGCTAAGTCGCTTCAGTCATGTCTGGCTCTTTGGGACGCTATGGACTGCAGCCCTACAGGCTCCTCTGTCTGTGGAATTTTCCAGGCAAGAATACTGAAGTGGGTTGCCATCTCCTTCCTCAGGGGATCTTCCCAACCCAGAGATCAAACCCGAGTCTCCTGCAGCCTGCACTGCAGGCGAATTCTTCACCGCTGAGCCATGTTAGTCTTGGTAGCAAATAAACCAGGGGCATTGGAGAACAGTTACCATTGACCTTTCAGGTTCTCTTTCTAAAATGCAAATTTCTGTCAAATTAAATTTTCCCATTTGTTTTCCTTTTCTAGCTCCAAGAGGCAAGCGAGGATGGAAGACATTTTATGCTGTACTAAAGGGAACAGTGCTTTACCTGCAAAAGGTAAAAGTAGATACACAAGAAATGAAGCCCACAAAACTTTATGGAGTGATAATTAGACAAGCTACCCAGAAAATACTCAGTTTGTACAAAGAGGCCACATCAAACAGAAAGACTATTTAATTGATGTCTAAACTGTTTTATAGATTTTTTTTGTTTGTTTCTAGTGAAAAAAGTTGTTTTGGAAATTATTTATTTATATATGTGTATATATTACATTTTATAAATATAAAAGATTATATACATGTCTATATGGGAATGGATGAGCTGTGTTCTAATTACATTCAATTAGAAATTATGAATATAAGTTGATATGTTAGACTTCATATTGTCTGTTCGGGTACAGGTTGTGGTAACACTTGTTTCAATGGATATTTATAATGTGAAGTTATATCTCTTACATCCCTATTTAGTTATTTATCTTTGTTTGGATCCTACCTAAATCTAGAAACACATTTTCATTCAAGCCCTGATATTTAACAATGCAAGTGTATTTTAGTTACCTGGGTAAGTGTTTGATCAGACCATTTCCTGGCAGGATCCTTTCTTCTAGTCCCCAGATCTGGAAGCTAGTTTGGTATCCAGTTGGCATGTTCTGGCCTCTGCAGGGTAGTGCCTGGAGCCCCTCCTCCCTAGTTCTGTGTGTGGAGGTGGGGAAGTCGAGTCTTGACCCGGAGAAGGTGCATCCCCTCCCAGGGCCCAGCCGGACTCGAGCTCCGCAGTGAAGGGAGGCTCGGAAGTGTGACACACTGCCCTCGGTGGTGACTGTTAGGAAAGATTTTTTTCTTTTTAATGTGATTTAAAAAAACATAACATGAGATCTCCCTCAATAAAATTTTAAGTTAATAGTGCAGTGTTCTTAACTTTACAAGCACCGTGTTGTGCAGTAGGTCTCTAGACATTTCCCATCTTGCCTGACAAACAGCAGCAGTGAACGGCCCCAGCAGCCACCGTTCTACTCTCCGTTCTGTGAGTTTGACTCCCTCAGATGCTTCACATAAGTGGCACCAAGCTGTGTTCATCCATGACTGGCTGATTTCCCCTAACATAACGTCCAAAATGTTCAGCCAGCATGTGACGGGATTTTCCTCTTTTTTGCGACTGAGCAGCGTTCCGTTGTTTACTTCCTCTTCTTTTTCTGTACATTCGTCCATGGGCGTTTATGTTGTGTCCACCTCTTGGTTACTGTGAACAGTGCTTCAGAGAACATGGTGTACAGATGACTCTTTGAGATCCTGGTTTCAGTTCCCAGAAGTGCAATTTCTGGGTCGGATGGTCCTCCTACTTTAAATTTTTCTAGGAACCTCTGTGCTGTTTTCCATAGCAGTTGAACCATTTTAAATTTACACCATCGATGCCCAGGAGTTACAGTTTCTCCACATGCATTTCAACATGTGTTATTTTTAAAACATTTTGTTTAACAATGGCTATCCTGACAAGTGTGAAAGGATACTTGATTGTGATTTACCCTAATCCTAATGATTAGTGGGGTTGAGCATTTTTTTCATATCTCTGTTGACTATATATGTGTTGTCTGTTCAGATCCTTTGACCATTTTTTAATCGGGTCATTTGGTTTTTTGTTATTGAATTGTAGGAATTCCTTACATATTTTGAACATTAATTCCTTATCATATATGTTTTTCAGGCATTTTCTCCCATTCCAAAGGTGGCCTTTTCATTCTCTCTTTTGTTTCCCTAATTAAGGTTAGGGTTGGGCTTAGGGTTAGGGTTTAGGCTTTAGGGTTAGGGTTAGTTGTGCAGAAGGTTTTAGTTTTACGTGTCCCTTTTCCCTATTTTTGCTTTTGTTGCCTGATGTTTTGGTGTCATATACCAGAAATCATTGCCAATATCAATGCCAAGAAACTTTTCCTCTGTGTTGTCTTCCAGGAGTTTCAGAAGGTATTAAGCATTTAAGTTCATGATGAGTTCCCTGTTGTGTGTGGTGTATGTTAAGGATGAACTTGCATTCTTTTCACATGAATACCCAGTTTTCCTGATATTATTTGTTGAATAGACTCTCTTTTCTCCTTGGTGTGCTTTTGGGACCCTTTGGAAGATCAGTTGATGCCATTGTTTCTGGGCTCTCTATTCTGGGCTCTCTATTCTGTTACGGTGGTCCACGTGTTGTCTTTATACCACTACTGTAGTTTTTTATTATTATAGCTTTGTAATATATTTTGAAGTCAGGGAGTATGAGGATTCTAAATTTGTTGTTCTTTCTCAAGACTGAGTATTTAGGATCCTTTATAGCTCCATATCAATGTTAATGTAAATTTTTCAGTTTCTTCAAAAACTACCATTGGCATTTTGATAAGGATTGCATTGAATCTGTAGATGACTTTGGATAGTATAGGCATTTTGACAATATTCAGTCTCCCAATCCATGAACATGGGATGTCTTTCCATTTATTTTTGTCTTTATATTCTCTCAACAATGTTTGTATCTTTTATTGTATAAGGTTTTCACTTCCTTCATTATGTTTATTCCTAAAGTATTTTATTGTTTCTGATGCTGTTACAAATGGAATTGTTTTCTTAACTTCCTTTTCACATTGTTCATTGTTAGTTTACCGAAGTACAATTTATTTTTGTATCCTACAACTTCACTGAATTCATTTCTTATTTCTAACAGTTCTTTTGTAGAATCTTTAGAGTTTTCTGTATTTAAAGTCATGGGATCTGTAAACAAAGATAATTTTACTTTTTCCTTTCCAATCTGGATGCCTTTAGGTTTTTTTCTTCTCTGATGGTGATGGCTGTATTAAATAGAAGTGCCAAGAGTGGGCATTTTTGTCTTTTTCTTTGATTAGAGGAAAAGCCTTCAGTTTTTTGCCATTTCAAATATGATGTTAGCTGTGGACTTTTTATATATGGTCTTTATCATAGTGAGGTAATTTACTTTTATTCCTAGTTTGTTGAATGTTTTTTACCATGTGAAAGGTTGTTGAATTTTTATTAAATGCTTGTTCTCTGTCTATGGAGATTATCATGAGATTTGAACGTTTATTATGTCAGTGTGATTTATCACACTAATTGATTTTCATAAGTTGGAGCATCCTTGCATTCCAGGGGTAAATCCCACTTGGTCATGATGTATGCGTCTCTCATAATATGATGTTGGATTGGGTTTGCTGGTATTTTGTTGATAATTTTTGAATTTATATTCATTAGGGATATTGACTTCTAGTTTTCTTTTCTTGTAGTATCATTTTCTGGTTTTTATATGCCGGCCTCATGAAATGATTTTAGAAGTTTCTCTCTGCTTAAATATTTTTTGAAGAATTTGAAGAAGATTGGTTTTAATTTAAATTGGTTCCATTTTAAAAGTTGGATAGAATTTATTGTGAAGCTGAATGGTCCTAGACTTTTCTTTGTTGGCAGGCTTTTGATTACTGATTAAATCTACATGCTGTTATGGTTCCATCCTGATTTTTATTTGTTCATGATTCAGTTTTGGCGAATCATGTGTTTTAGGGATTTATCCATTTCTTCTAGATTGTCCAGTTTGTTGGTATGTAATTGTTCATAGTTGTTTCTTGAGTTTTTGTTTCTCTGATGCTACTTGTAATGTCTCATTTTTCATTTCTTATTTATTCGTGTCTTCTCTCTTTTTTTAATAGTCTAGCTAAAGGATTGTCATTTTTAATGTTATTTCAATTAAAAAAAAAAAACCTCTTAATTTCATTGATTTTTTTTTTTCCCTTCTGTTTTCTAGTCTCTATTTCATTTATTTCTGTAGTAATCTCTTTTTTGAGGGAAATGAATTTTATTTAGCTGCTGGTATTTTGAAGATTTACTCTTCTTTTGCAAAAATGTCTTTAAGACAACTTCGTTAAGATGGACACACTTGAAGTATGATACTAAAATTAGTATTTTCACATCTAAGACATTATTTGTAAATCAATAAAAATTACCACTATTTAATGTTTTTATTTTAACACAAAAAGATAGGTTTTTGTTTTTAAGACAAGTTATCTCAAATGCATGTTTTGAAAATATAGTTCTACTTTATGCCAAACTTGAAATATTTAGCAAAAATTAGCCTAGTGACTAGTATCCCAGCTTATTATGTCTTCAGGATTTCATTCTGTGGTGCAAGATGTTTATTATTGTTTTGATGTTATGTTGAGATGAACCCTTTATGTATAAAGTGCCCTTGGTAACAAGGGCTGCAGTGGAGCTATGGAAACTCCCTAATGATTGTATCTGTGTCATCGTGTTTGGCACCAACGTTTTATAGAAAGGGCTCTGAGCAACTTTGACAAATATTGGTTGCTATCCTGATTTTTTTTTTTGCAGCTCTCCCACTTACTATTTTTCTTTTGCTTGTTTGCTTTATTTAAATATTGTTGACCTACAGCACTATGTTAGTTTCTAGTGTTCAACATAGTGAGTTGGTACTTCCTGTGAATTATAAAACGAGCACCACAACATGTCTAGTTTCTGTCACCCTATAAAGGTTTTCCATCTTACTGACTGTATTCCCCTTGCTGTACATTTCATCTTCGTGACTCGTTTATTTGGTAACGGAAATGTTACCCTCTTAATCTCCCCTCCACGCTTTCTCCCTCTGGCAACCACTGGTTTGTCTGCTGCCTCTGGGACTCTCTTTCTGCTTTGGTTTCTTTGTTGGTTTTGTTTTTTAGACTGTACATACAAGTGAAATCATTTGTCTTTTTCTGAAATATTTCAGTTAGCATAATAGCCTCTAGGTCCCTCCATATTACCACAAATGGCAAGATTTCATTCTTTTCTACTGCTTAGTAATATTCTGTTATGTATGTTTTTATATACACCACATTCATCTGCACATTTAGGTTGTTTTCATGTCTTACGTATTGTAAATAATGCTACAGTGAACCCAGAAGTGCATGAATCATTTTAAAATAGCCTTTTTGTTTTCATCAGAAAATTACCCAGAAATGGACTTGCCAGATCTTTATGATAGTTCTAATTTTTAACTTTGGAGGAATGTCTGTACTGCTTTTCATAGTGGCTGCGCCAGTTTACATTCCCACTAACAGGGCCCGGGGATGCCATCTCCACACCCTTGCCAGCACATATTTGCTGTCGTTTGGATTACAGCCATTCTGACAGGCATGAGTGATGTCTCATTGTGATCTGGATGCGCATTTCCGTGATGATTAGTGACGCTGAGCGTCTTCTCATCCATCTGTTGGCCATCTGTATATCTTCTTTGGAAAATGTCTCTTTAAACCTTTGCCCCTAATTCAATCAGTTTGTTGTTTTATTTTGTTTTGATGTTGGGTTATATGGAATCTTTATATATTTAGGATATTAACTCCTTATCAGATACTATTGCTTCAGAGATCTTTTGTAGTTCTTTTTTGTTCCTTTTTCTTCTTTTGCTTTCTTCCCTTGTGATTTGTTGACTACCTTTGTGTTATGTTTAGCGTCATTTCTTTTTTGTGTGCATGTATCTGTTACAGATGTCTGCCTTGCAGTTACCATGAAGGTCATATAAAACATGTGTATTTGTGTGTGTGTGTGTGTGTATGTTTATTTTAAATTAATGATCACTTAAGTTTACTGGGAGAGATTGGGGGCAGGAGGAGAACGGGACGACAGAGGATGAGATGGCTGGATGGCATCACTGACTCGATGGACGTGAGTCTGAGTGAACTCCGGGAGTTGGTGAGGGACAGGGAGGCCTGGCGTGCTGCGATTCATGGGGTCGCAAAGAGTCAGACACGACTGAGCGACTGAACTAAACTGAACTGAAGTTTGAATATATTCCAACAAACCTGCAGTTTTAGTCACCTCTCACCACATTTAATGTTTTAAACATCATTTTACATCTTTTCGTGTTTGAATCCCTTAACTACTTACTGTGGATATAGATGATTTTACTACGTTTTCTTTTAGCGTTCCTGCTAGTTTTATAACTGTTTGATCTACTACCTTTACTATATGTTTGCTTTTACCAATGAGAATTTTCCTTTCATAAGGCTCATATTTCTAGTTGTAGTGTTTTCTTTTTCAGTTTAAAAATCTCTCTGTGATTTAAAGCCAATTAAGTGGTGATGAGCTGTTTAACTTTACTTGTCTGTAAAACTCTTCATCTCTCCTTCAAATCTAAATGACACCCTAAAATATTCTTGGTTGTAGGGTGTTCTCTTTTTCCCCCTTCATTACTTTAATTATATCATGCCACTTCCTTCTGGCCTGCAAAGTTTCTGATGTAAAATCAGCTGATAGTCTTATGGGAGTTCCTTGATACATAACTGGTGGCTTGTCTCTCTCTGATTTTAAGAATTTCCCTTTACCTTTCATCCTTGCCATTTTAATTATGATGTTTCTTGATGTGTTTAGGTAGGTTAGTTACACTTCTTAATCTTGGAGAAGGGCCTTATTTAGAAGATGTTCTCTGGGGCTCAGCAGCATGTGCCTCTCGTCATGAGAGCTGTGTGCTCTAGGGGTACCCGCTCTGTGAGCTGTTGGGCCCTTCTTTAGTCGCAGAGTCGGGTACTGTGGGTGGACTGGAAAGCAGGGCTACCCCTGGCCTGGTTGGCTGTCAGCCCTGCCTTCTGTGGTGGCTCCCTAACTGCTGGTTTGTGTGGCCAGTCCCCAGTGCAGCTGGCTGAAGGGCTCAGAGGTGGTCCTGGGGATAACGTCAGCCTGCTGGGGGTGGGGCTGGATCTCAAGGCTGTGGGACCTGGGTGGCCTGATCTTTTGCCCTAATCTTAATGTTTCCTTCCTTCTACTAATTTGGGCTTAGTTTGTTCTTTTTTAATTTCTTGACATGTAAAGTTAGGTTGTTTGTTTTTTTTATCTATAAAGTTGCTTGTACTATAATCTCATAAATTTTGTTATGTTGTATTTTCATTTACCTTTGTCTCAAGATATTTTCTGATTTCTCTTACGATTTCTTTTTTGACCCATTGATTATTCAAGAATATATTGTTTAATTTCCACATACTTGTAATTGTGCTGTTTTCTTTCAACTATTAATTTCTAGTTTTGTCCTGTTGTGATTAGAACACACTTGGTATGATGTCAGGTGTCTTCAATTTGTTGAGACTTGTTTTATAAGCTAACACGTAATCTGTCTGGAGAATGTGCTGTGTGCACTTTGGAAGAACGCATATTCTGCTGCTCTTGGATGGAGTGATCTTCATCTGTCTTTGAGGTCCATTTTGTCTACAGTGTTTATTTTATTCTTTGTGTCCTTACTCATCTTATGTTTGGATTTTCTGCCTATTATTGAGAGGGTTGTATTGAAATTCCCTAATATTATTGTATTGCTATCATTTTCTCCCTTCAGTTCTGTCCATATATGCTTCATATATTTGTGTGTTCTGGTATTAGGTATATGTGTACTTTTAATTATTACAGCTTCCTGGTGATTTGATCCTTTTATCATTATATAATAACCTTCTTTGTCTTTTTTTGCAGTTTTGTCTCTAGTAAGTATGGCTATCTTTTGGTTACATTGTACGTGAATATCCTTTTCCAGGATATCCTTAATTCTCTGCCTGTATGTACCTTTGAGCATAAAGTGAGTCTTACAGCAAACAATTGGGTCTTTTTTTTTTAATCCATTCAGAGACTCTGTATTGGTCAGGGAATTCAGTTCATTTACAGTTAAGGTAATTATTGATGCAGAAGTACTTACTATTAGAATTTTGTAAATTGTTTTCTCTTTTGTGGCTTTTTTGACACTTTTCCTTTGTTATTCTCTCCCTTTGTGTTTTGTCGATATTTTATAAAGGCATAATTTGATTGCTTTCTCACCTTTCGCGTGTCATCCATTGGTACTGTCTTTGTGGTTACCATGAGTCTTACGTAGCATGGTTATAGTTCTAAGTCATCCTTTTTAAGCTGATAACAACTTAACTTTAACCACATATAAGCACTCTACACTTTTACTTTTCCGTCCTCACACATAATTTATCTTGGTGTGAGGATTTGTTTCTTTTTACATTGTGTACGTACTAGCAAGCTGTGTCTTTACAGCTGCTCTTATACGTTCCTATTTTGGCTTCCGTGCTACAGTTAGCTCTGGTTTGCTCCCTGCTCCTGCAGCGTTTCATTAGCCTGTCTCTGTGTATCTACCGTTACCGGTGAGATTTAGACTTCGTCTTCTTTCTCTTCTATTCCCAGTGCTGCTGTTTCGTTTCCTTTCATTTCAAAGTTTCTTGTTTCCATTACACTCTCTGTAAGTCAGATCTAGCAGGTTTTGCTTACCTGGGAAATTCTTCATCTGTCTTTCACTTTTAAAGGAGTCATTTGCTGGGTACCGTGTTCTTGGTTTACAGGCTTTCCGTCTCCACCCACCAGCTTTCTGAATCTGTCCTCCTGCTCGCCTCTGCCAGTCTGCAGGGTGTCTGCTGAGCAGTCCTATGACCTTCTTAAGAAATTCCCTTGAATATGACAAGTCTCTCTTTTCTTGCTGATTTGAAAATCTGTCTTCACTTTTTCCTTGACAGTTTGATTGTGATGTGTCTTTGTGTAAATCTGTGGGTGAGGGTATCTTAATTTGAGACTATTGGACTTCTTGGATCTGGATGTCCGTTTTCCTCCTGAGATTTGTTAAGTATTTGGCCACTGTTTCTTTCAGTAAGCTCTCTACCGGTTAGTTTCTCTCTCCTCCTTCTGGGACTCTGCTAATAGGTATTTTGTCCAGTTGATAGTGTCCTGTACATCTCTTAGGCTGCTTTTACTCTTTTATGAATTTTTTTCCCATTTGTTCCTCTGACTGCATAATTCCAATTTTTCTGTCTTCAGTTACTGATTCTTTCTTCTGTGTATAAGTCTGCTGATGAATGATTCTGGTGAATTTTTCCGTGTGTCATTGTATGCTTTAGTCTCAAAATTTCTGTTTTAGATTTTCAAATATTTTCTTTGTTGATATTCTCATTTTGTTCTTGCATCATTTTCTTGAGCCAATTGAGACTCTTTATGACGGTTGTTTTTAATTTTTTATCAGATACACTATATACCTCTATTTTTTACGGTCAGTTTCTGGAGATTTATTTTGTTCCTTTGATTGGGCCTGGACAATGAGTAGATAATCTCCAAATGATTAGACATTTTGACAATCCTTGGACAATGATTTACTTTTTCTTTTACTCTTCTTATTAACAGAAACATTTTAAAATTAAAAGTTCTTCCGAAGCTTATTTTTTGGTTAGTCTAGTATCTGATGACTATGAAATAAAAAGTCAAATGGTTTTAATTTTTCCTCTTTACAGAATTTGCAAAAACATTCATTTTTAATTGCTAACAGTATTTTCCATTAAATAGGTTTATCATAATTTAATTTTTCCTATTTTCAAACATACCCTCATTTCAGCTTTTTACAGTTATAAATGATATACTGTGCACATCTCTGTTTATTTCTTAAAAATAGATTCTCAGAAGTATCATTGGTCACAGGGACAGAGTGGGAACTGTTTGAGATTATTGAAACCTATTGCTAAATTAACTTCAAGGAATACTTAACAGCTTCCTCTCTCAAAGTAATTTCTGACAATATCTGTCCCACCACAGCCTTTCCTCACTGCAATAATTATTAGCATTTGGATATTTAAACGTAAAGGCCTCATTTGTTTTAGGCTTTTTGTTTTCGGTGCACAAACACATGCCCTTACACACTTGCCACACTCCAAAGCTGCCTTTCCACACTTGTGTTTCACTGGGGAAGAAAATACACTTGAAATCATGTCGGCAGTACTGAGTTGGGTGGCAGCCTATGTGAGGGCATCCACATTTGCACCATTGAGATAATAACCTGCTTGAGATGGAAACAGAAGTGTTGGGAGGGGACATATGTGATTTATTTTCATTTTAAACATTTCAAAATGTTATCATAATGACCTATATACTAAAATTGAAAGCATTATTCTTTGTTCAGACCTCTCTTTCTTAGGAGTCACCCAGATCAACATTTAAAAGGACCTTGACTATCCTATATCAACATTTTACATACCACCAGAGCAGCTTTGTAAGGAGCACTGTTATAATTCTCTTCTACGGGCACTTTTAATCCAATGTCTAGATTGAGAACTATGTCTAATGTTAACAAAACCTTTTGTTTTCTTCCTTTTGGGATAGGTTAGGTAAGGAATATTAGACTATGGGATACTTCACCGTGGACTAGAGCTCTTTTCGTGGTTAAGTTCCCTTGCAGAGATAGGTATGGAGACAGCTGAAACCCAAAGATTGTAAAGAAAGTGATCTGGGACATCCTTCTGAAATGTACACATTATTTTGAGGGATCAAACAACTGGAGGAATGGAGACTCTGATGTTAGGTGATTATTCATGTTCTTAGGTGGCCGGACATCTTTGTCTTCATTTCCCTATGGAGCCCGCACAGCTTCTATTTATAAGTCAGCTGCTTTGGCCTTTGCCAAAGCACCATGTGTATACACACTGGGCCCACACTGATCCTTTCAGCTAGATTTGTGTCTGCAGGGAACAGCCCTTTGAAATTAAATTTCACATATCACAGCTGTTTCCCCAGCATCAATCCTATTCTCTTGGCTTACTTTGTCATTTTCTCTAAAACCTCTATGAGGGGCCAAGTTGTCTTTGGCAAAATCATTTCATTGAATACCTAGTCACAGGATTTCCGCCCACTCCATCCCAGGGTGAGCCTGGGAAGCGAGAAAAACATTCTTGCCTTTGACAGAGGTGATGCACAGAGAGAAGTTGTTTCCAAGTCAATAGCTCTGCCTTTCTCGTTGTCCTCTCCCTTGGATAAGGGAATTGAATTGTTTGACTCGTCCAGACATCAAATAGAAAGGGCTACATGTTGACAAGGAACTGACTTTGTGAATTCTGAAGTGTCAACATCAATTGGATTAAAGCTACAAAATTAGATTGCACCTCCATATTTATGGTACCTCTGGAGTGGGCAGATGGGCACTTAGGGAAAACTGGGTGAGATTCCTCTTGTAAAGTGAAAAATGGGACCCAGAGGAAATGATGCATTTGTTCAGGAGCGTGCAGGTCGTGCTGCGGTCACCTCTCAGGCTGCTACTCTGGCTCGGATGGAGAGTAGCCTGAGAAAGGGCACCCTGTCCTATATCCAGGCCAAACTCCCTTCTTATTGTTGTGAGTGCTCTTTGAAAGAAAAGGAGGGGCTAAAAAAAGTGACAGGTGTTTAAAGTCTCAGCATAGCAGTCGTCTAATGTCTGTTCCCAGAGCTTTGTGCAGAGCCTAGAGCCTAGCTCATCAAGTGTTTAAAGTCTCAGCATAACAGTCGTCTAATCTCTGTCCCCAGAGCTTTGCGCAGAGCCTGGAGCCTAGCTCATCAAGTGTTTAAAGTCTCAGCATAGCAGTCGTCTAATCTCTGTCCCCAGAGCTTTGCGCAGAGCCTGGAACCTAGCTCATCAAGTGTTTAAAGTCTCAGCATAGCAGTCGTCTCATCTCTGTCCCCAGAGCTTTGCACAGAGCCTGGAGCCTAGCTCATCAAGTGTTTAAAGTCTCAGCATAGCAGTCGTCTCATCTCTGTCCCCAGAGCTTTGCTGGCTAATCCTTAACCTTGCTGGAGTCCTGACCTGCTAGCACGGGGCGGCAGATGCTGCACAGAAAGAAAGTTATATCGTTGCAGGGTAACTGGGGGTTTGTACAGTTTGGGGGTTATGTCTTCACAGAGCCATTTAGAGCTTGGTACTCTGCTGAATGCTGGGCTTCCAGGATGACGAAGATACAGTCTCTGCCACAGAGAACCCACAGAGCGAGACAAGGAACAGGGAAACTGAAGCTTCACCTTCAAACAGTGTATAAACTAATAGAGGGATGCAGAGTCTCACCGAGTAAGGCCCCTGATCACGCTTGCAAAGGTCAGAGAGTGCCTCCCTGAGGAGTTAACACACCTTGAGCCCACCATATCTCAGTGATGATCAAGCATATGCCAGGCAGGCAAGGTTAAAGAAAAAGGTGGTGGTGGGGTGGGGTGCATTTTTAACCAGTGAAAGGGAAATAACAGTTTTGGGAGACTTGGCGTGGTCAGAGAATGGCAAAAACAGCTTTTTTAAGATGTCTTTTTAAACATGTGAAAGGTTGTTGTTGAATCACGCTAATACACCGGGATTCTTGGCCCCCGGAGGAGAAGAATTCAATCCAGGGCCAGAGACGAGGCTTGATCGCTCAGAGCTTTTGTGTAATAAAGTTGTATTAAAGTATAAAGGAGACAGAGAAAGCTTCTGACATAGGCATCAGAAGGGGGCAGAAAGAGTACCCCCTTGCTAGTGTTAACAATGAAGTTATATAATCCAAAGAATATCTGGAGGTTGTAAAGACCTCATCAGACCTGCTCCCATAATTTACATTTTAAGATAACAGAAGGTTTAATCCAGAGACTGTCCTTAGGCAAGATACATTATTGTTATATAATCCTAAGGAATGTGGAGAAAGAAAAAAAGTTTGTCCTTTCTTCCTCCTTGAGAATTCCAGACCCCTCTCTCCTTGGGGATCCCTAGACTCCCTATCAACCTGCCTAGGAACTGACTCTCTCACATGAACCATTTTTAAAGTCTTTATTGAATTTGTTTCAGTATTACTCCTGCTTTATGTTTTGGTTCTTTGACCTCAAGGCATGTAGGATCTTAGCTCACCCACCCAGGAATCATACCTCCAGCCCCTGCACTGGAAGGCAGAATCTTAACCACAGGACCAGTAGGGTGATCCCAAAACAGCTTTTGACATTTGTTTTACAGGCTGGACAGAGGGTAGCCAGGAGTAGAAATATGATGAAAAATTATGTTTCAAGTAGCTAGTGAATCATGAAAGTGAAATAAATGGTGTCACAGTTCAGTTCATGAACTATTTTACCAAAGAAGCAGTTTTCTTCCCCAGAAGAATGTCAGACCCTCTGAGGGTGAGTGTGTGCTGCCCTCCCCCACACCCAGGCCCCCAAAGGATCCAGACAGCGTCCCGCTGTGTGCCAGCCAGTCTCCCTCGCAGGACCCGCTGGGTGACTGTG
The DNA here is from genome assembly GCF_029407905.1 of Bubalus kerabau. Taxonomy (NCBI): domain Eukaryota; kingdom Metazoa; phylum Chordata; class Mammalia; order Artiodactyla; family Bovidae; genus Bubalus; species Bubalus kerabau. Next base: position 6,723,462 of record NC_073625.1, on the reverse strand, counting down.
CTCCCAGGAGGCATGGTGCTCTCCCATGTAACCTCCTGGGATTCAAGTACAGCTGAGAAGACCGCTCACCCCTTCCTCTCCTTAGCTCCTGTAGCCACTTCTCTGTAATCTGGATGAAGGATTATGAAAAAAAGGCATACTTTTCCTCCAGCCCCAGACTGGTTCAGTTCAGCGTGGCAGAGTCTCGCTCAGCCTGGGTCGGGGTCGGGCCGTGCCAGGTGGGTGGGATGAAGATAATCGGATGGAGCATGTTCTCCAGGGCCTCGCCAGCACACACATTCTACCGCCATCCTCTTTTTCCACGCCCTGCTTGCCCAGATCAGATTCTCAGCATCAGAGCTTCCCGTCCAGAGGTTCCCAGGTACTCCTCCCCGCGCCTCCCGTGTTCTCCAGGTGGGCAGCTGCTGCACCTGGGCCCCCACCCACCGTGGCTGCCAGAGCTTGGCTCCTAAAAGAGGGGACAGCGCTGTGAGACAAAGGAAGCAGGGCCTCTGCTCCCCTAACTAAAGGAGTCAAATAAGTCTCCTGAAGACACCAAAGCCCACCCTGCTTTCGCTCTGAGCACATACACCCCACACGTACACACATCGCCTCTGCCACTGCAGGGTGGGCGGCTTGGGGTCCCATTCCATTATCAATTGCTCATCTTTTCAAGATAGCTTTTTAAGATTGCTCAGCTAAGAAATAGCCTAGGGACCTCCCTAGTGGTCCAATGGTTAAGAATCTGCCTCCCAAGGCAGGGGAGGCGGGTTCAATCCCTGGTCGGAGAACTAAGATCCCACGTGCTGGGGGGCAGCTGCAATGAAAGATCCCTCATGCTGCAACTGAGGCCCTATACAGCCCAAAATAAATAAATATGTAAAAAAGAAAAAAAAAAGAAATAACCTAATGATTTTTACCCAATTAGTATTTCCTCATTAAGAGTGAGAATAGTAGTAAAAATCACTACCACCAAAAAAAAAAAAAACCCACAGTCACCAGAAGGAAAACCAGGCACAGCTGAGCCTACACCAGGCAGATGCTCCAAGCCTCTCCACCCCCACTCAGCCAGGCTTCCCCTCCTCCCCTCCCAGCACAAACAGGTTCATCATGAAGGTTTTCGATGACTCTTTTGAAAACCAAAGATGTAACAAAGATATCATGCCTCTAAGGTGCATATCCCTGCCTGTTTGCTTACAACTCTCTCTGTTGCATGCCCCCTGAACACACAAAGACACACACACACACACACACATCTTTACAGGGCACTGCTTTGTATATCGGAGAAGGCAATGGCACCCCTCTCCAGTACTCTTGCCTGGAGAATCTCATGGACGGAGGAGCCTGGTAGGCTGCAGTCCATGGGGTCCCTAAGAGTTGGACACGACTGAGCGACTTCGCTTTCACTTTTCACTTTCATGCATTGGAGAAGGAAATGGAAACCCACTCCAGTGTTCTTGCCTGGAGAATCCCAGGGATGGGGGAGCCTGGTGGGCTGCTGTCTATGGGGTCACACAGAGTCGGACACAACTGAAGCGACTTAGCAGCAGCAGCAGCTTTGTATATAATATCTAAGGGAACAGTCATCCCAAATCACAGCATCCCGCCTCATCGATGCAGGAAGGAACTGGCAGGCTTATTGAGCCCACTTACTGTAGTGACCATTCAGCCAGAAATAACATGGATTTGTTAGTATGATGTAGTTTTGGGGATACTTTTTATATTTGAGCCCTACCAGTTTATAGGAGGATATTGTCTCCATTTTTTTTATTAAGATGCTGAGGCTCAGAGGTTGGTTTGCCTCCTCAGGCTTCTGAAGAGTGGTCGGAACCATGCTAATGTTTTTTCCATTAGACTCTTCTTGTATAAGCTGACTCATTGGAAGAGACCCTGATGATGGGAAAGATTGAAGACAGAAGAAGAAGGGGATGACAGAGGATGAGATGGTTGGATGGCATCACCCATTCAATGGATGTGAACTTGGGCAAACTCTGAGAGATGGTAGGGGACAGGGAGGCCTGTCGTGTTGCAGTCCATGGGGTTACAAAGAGTCGGACATGACTTGGCGACTGAACAACCAGCAATTCTTATATAAACGCATAGCTCTATTGTATGTCTTTTCTAACTACTAGAATTTTAAAACAAGTGATTTTGGAGAACTTTTTGTTACCCTTTACCACGTCAACCAGATTCCACTAACTTCTGGCTTCTTGTTATCATTTAGTTGCTAAAACATGTCTGACTCTTTGCAACTTCATGGACTGTAGCCCATGAGACTCCTCTGTCCATGGGATTCTCCAGGCAAGAATACTGGAGTGGGTTGCCATTTCGTCCTCCAGGGGATCTTCCCCAACCAGGGATCAAACCTATGTTTCTGCATTGGCAGGCCGATTCCTTACCACTTGAGCCATTAGAGAGCCCCTAACTCTTGGCTAACACACAGCAAGTACGCAGGAGCTTCTTTCTGAAGGCAGCTTCGGGCTCTGATCAGGATCAGTGATTCTCCTCTGTCCGTCATGGCACTTGCCTGATGCCACCTCTCCTCTGTTGGAATGTGAGGCTGTCTCTAATTACCTTCCATACTTAGTGTAACTAACCTTGTAAGATTTTCTAATTCAGACCCACTTTCAGATAGTCTTCCTTTTTGTTACCAGGAAACATGAACAATCATAGAAATGTCAGCATTTCAATCATTTCATGATTCCCAGATCGGCACTTAAAAGTCAGGCGTCTGTTATCAGCTGAACTTAGGTTGACAAGCTGTCATCCTGACTCAGACCTCACAGGAAGCCAACCAGCAGTGCATGCATCTTTAGGCCGGGACTGCCGTAGTCTTCTAGAACGCTGTGCGCTGCACGCATGCCTGAGAGCAAATAGCCCTCTAGAGGAGCTTACACTCTGTCTGAAAAGGTCAGCAAATAAAAAGCCATTTCATACTCTTCTCTCAATTCGTCCCACCCTCTCCTCCCCGCACTGTGTCCAAAAGTCTGTTCTCTATGTCTGCGTCTCCACCTCCGCCCTGCAGATAAGTTCATCACTATCATCTTTCTAGATTCCATATAAATGCATTAATATATGATATTTGTCTTTGTCTTTCTGACTTATTTCACTATAATAGGCTCTAGGTTCATCCACCTCATTAGGGCTGACTCAAATGTGTTCTTTTTTATAGCTGAGTGATCTTCCATTCGGAGAAGGCAATGGCACCCCACTCCAGTACTCTTGCCTGGAAAATCCCATGGACGGAGGGGCCTGGTAGGCTGCAGTCCATGGGGTCGCTAGGAGTCGGACACGACTGAGCGACTTCACTTTCACTTTTCACTTTCATGCATTGGAGAAGGAAATGGCAACCCACCCCAGTGTTCTTGCCTGGAAAATCCCAGGGATGGGGAGCCTGGTGGGCTGCCGTCTATGGGGTCACAAAGAGTCGGATATGACTGAAGCGACTTAGCAGCAGCAGATATTCCATTGGGTATATGTACCACAGTTTCTGTAGCCATTCTTCTGTTGATGGGACATCTAGGTTGCTTCCATGTCCTAGCTATTGTAAAAAGTGCTACAAAGAGAATGGCATAGAAACATATATATTACCACAGAAACATATATATTACCATAGAAACATATGTAAACAGATAGTGAGTGGGAATTTGCTGTGTGACATAAGGAGCTCAACCTGGTACTCTGTGACAGCTACAGGGGTGGGGGGCTGGGAGGGAAAAGGGGTTCAGAAGGGAGGGGACGTGTGTTTACCTGTGGCTGATCAAGCTGATGTATGGCAGAAACCATCACAATATTGTAAAGCACTTATCCTCCAATAAAAATAAAATCCCAAAAAATGAATAAAAGAAGTAAGAGTGGCAAAAGAAAAGCCACTTCAGTGCAATTCAATATGTGCTACAAAGAAGGCAATGTGCCGAGGAAGGAGAGTTCACTGAGCCTCAGGAAGAGCAGAGAAGATCATGGAAGGATTCACGAAGGAAGTGATGTCTAGACCTGCCCTGAAAAGACACACAGAGGTTAGTCACATGAGGGATTCAGGCAGGGAGGAGCGTGTACGGATGCCCAGATGTCAGAGACCGTGGTGCGTCCAGGGAGCTGCAGGTGTCCCAGAAGGCCGTGTTTGGGAGCTGAGCTTTTCTCCTGGAGCAGTGTGGGAGTATCCAGGGATTTTTAATGGGGCGTGACACAATCAGATGTATATTTTAGGACGATCAGTCTGGCTCTAAGATGGGGTGTGGTTGGGGGCGGTGTTGGAGTCACAGAGACCAGAGTAGCTTGAACTATGGTAGGAGTTGTGAGAAAGGGGACGAACGCTGCCTGGGCAGTTCAGTTCCTGGTGCTGAAATCAGCGGTCTGACACGGTTATGGATATGCAGATCAGGGGCCGGGAGGGGGTCTGGAGAGTCCTCCAAAAAAAATACACAAGAGCGGTGATGTCGCTCAGAGCTTGTAAAGTGGGGACAACGGTGGGACACAGACCTTTCACGTGTGCCTGTGAGGGAGGGACCATGAGAGGGGCCGGGCAGTGTGACCGGCCCTGGGGGACAGTGGGGGGTGGCGGGAAGAGAGAGATGGCAGGGGGTGCTGTCCAGACCTCAGGGCCTGGAGCAGCACGCTGGGCTGGAAACAGGTAGCCTAAGGTAGGGATCGGAAAGTCACTCTGGAATCCAGCGATGAGGAAGTTATTGACGAGGCAGCTCCAGTGGAGTGGCGGGCTTGGAAGCCGGAGAGGGTGAGTGAGGACATGGGCGGAGAGCGTGCAGACAGCTGCTTTTAGGAGGTTCTTCTCTGATCGCCCCTCCATGCCCCCGTGACACCCCCTTTCCTGTGACCTGCAAATCCTGGATCCCCAGTGTCTGTTCTCTTGCAAGTGAAACAGGTCCGTTTCTTTCTTTCTGTCCCCTGGACAGTTCCTGACATGGTCCCCAGCCCTTGTCTTGTTTCTCCAGCTTATACACCACCTGCCAGCCTCATGACCACCTCCTTCCCATTCTGGCCCCTCCCTCCCCCTACTTCATCATGTTTGCCTCTGACTTTCAAGCAAAAAGGAAATCCACAGAAAATTGCAGTAGTGACATCAGAACCATTTACAAAACGTCATATTTGGAGGAACGAGAAACCAACTTGGTGTCTACCCCCCAAAAGAGCTTGGGATTACAGTGATAGAGGTTTTATGCAATGAATGGCAAGTGACACAATGCAAACCCAAGTGTATGGGTGAACTGGTAAAGAGGGGAAAACGCTGTGTGAGTAACGGACTGCGGTTTCTAGAACTCCTCTTCGGCAGAGCACAGTGCAGCATCTGTGGGGAAGCGAGTGGTTTCCCAGCTGAGCAGAAATGCACTCCTGTCCGTGTTTGGTTATGGTACTTGCAGTACCCCTGAGACCAGGCTTGGGGAATGTATTACCCGATGGAGAGCTATTTATTTTTATTGGAATATGAAGTGTTTGCAGCAGAGGACTCTTAATATCATTTTAATAAAACAGTTTATGTATGCTTTGAAATTTTGAAATTGCTGTGGGTTAATGATAAAGTGATTAAATTTTTGGTGGGGAAATTCCATCACTTGTCGACATACAGGTATCAGCTTCCTACCGTTTTGTTATCCAGGAGTGAGTCACTGCTGGTCAAATGCTGAGATGCGTCTCTGCTGTCACACAGCTTCAGAAGATCTCTGTGGGTTTCAGTCAAGGGCTTTGTGTCTGACCCCTCTAGGTCTGTCCTTTTCTTACAAGTCTTTTTTGGTAAGCTTTATGATGGTATTTTTGTTACAGGTCTGGTTGTGACAAAAGTGAATTATGTTATCCTTAAAATAGTCAGGTGATTGATGGAATGGTTAAGAGAGAGGGGTGTGGGTGGCTGCTGAGTGCATGGCTCTGAATTACCTGACTGTGAAATCCTCTATACCAGGCTCTAGAGAATGTTCTTTTTTTAAAAAAAAAAAAAAAAAAAAAAGTGTTTATTTGGCTGCATCGGGTCTTGGCTGTGGTCCGTGGAATCTTCGTTGGCTCGTGTGGAACCTTTTGTCGCAGCGCGTGGACTCTGTGTTCAGTGCCCGGACTCCGTATTTGTGGTTCGTGGACTTAGTTGCTCTGTGACACGTGGGATCTTAGTTCCCCAGCCAAGGATTGAACCTGGGTGTCTCTTTTATTGCAAGGCAGATTGTTAACCCCTGGACCACCAGGAAAGTCCCTAGAGAATATTCTAATGTCTTTTATCTCTAGAGTCTAGAAAACAGGTATTCAGACCAGAATATATTTGCCATTGGCATGTCTTTCAAATGTAAAAAAAATGTTGGTTAACTAAAAATTTAGTTTCCTGTCTTGGTATACTGGGAACTCTCTGTTCTTGATACAAAGTCTTCCATTGTTTCCTTGGACTTCTTGAGAGAGAGATTAGTTCCAACTGCTTGTAAGCGTTTTGGATTGGGAAGGGAGTTGTTTGCTACAGTGTCTGAAGTAAGGCGGCACGTGCAGAGTGGGCCCGGGCCAGGCAGAAGGAGGCCCTGAAGACCAGGCCCCCAGACTGATGCCAGGTACCGGGAGCCGGCCGACCTGACTGGGACCCCGAGAGCAAAAAGCTTTCCTGTGTGCTCAGGGCACTTTTACTTATTTATTTGGTGAAACCGCTGGTTCTGTGCCCTCTCACACCCTGAAGGGGCCGTATGAACCCTCTCTCGTTCTCTGAAACAATGGAAATTGCATGAAACAAAAGTTCACTGGGTTTTGAGGTGTTATATGATCATATCTGAGTTTTTGTTAGTTATAAGTCAGATGAATGACCCATTTCAGCAGAGCAATGTGACCATTATATAAGGCATATTTCAAACATAAGCAGAATTTTTTAGGACTATCAATTCATAGAAAGGCATTGCAACTGGCAACACGTGGTATCTGGAGTCCAGGACACACAGGCTGTGCTCTGAAGGTTTGTTTAAAAACACGCTCAGAGGGTCTGGCAAACAGAAACTCGTTTACCCTATCAGTTGGCTGTGCCCTTCTCCAAGCCACTCGAGTGTGAGATGTGTTCAGAACGCAAACCTCTCCTCCTGTTTGCTCCCTGGGGGCCTAGGCAGTGCCTTTCTCTCCCTGTCTCCCTCCCCTCCTCCCTCCCTTCCTTGCAGTAAATATTATACCCACACCAGTCGTGTGAAAGTCATAGCGGGAAACACGAATTCGACACTAACTTGCTTTCCAGGGCTCTGCACTGAGGGGTAGCGGGTGGGTGATGGTGGGCACACAGCACACACTCACAGACAGTGCCAAGCGCAGCCTTTTGCAGGAACCTGGAGGCAACCCTGGGCACTGTGTTAGTTAGAAATGCTCAAGGAGTAAGGACGGGCTTCCCTGGTAGCTCAGCTGGTGAAGAATCCGCCTGCAATGCAGGAGACCCCAGTTCAATCCCTAGGTCGGGAAGATCCGCTGGAGAAGGGATAGGCTACCCACTCCAGTATTCTTGGGTTTCCCTGGTGGCTCAGCTGGTAAAGAATCTGCCTGAAATGCAGAGACCTGGGTTCAATTGCTGGGTTGGGAAGATCCCCTGGAGAAGGGAATGGCTACCCACTCAAGCATTTTGGCCTGGAGAATTCCATGAACTGGATAGTCCATGCAGTCACAGAGTCAGACATGACTGAGCGACTTTCACTTTCAAGGAGTAAGGAAGGTGCTGAGATGTTTCTTCTTTTTAAAAATGTTAAGACCTTTCAAGTTTCTTCAGATACTGAGTCACAGAATCCTATATGCTTTTTCAAAGGGCTATTGTTGTTTAGCTGCCAAGTCTTGTCCAAGTCTTTTGTGACCCCATAGACATGTCCATGCTCTTCTATACAAGGGATTTCCCAGGCAAGATTACCAGAGTGTGTTACCATTTTTTCCTCCAAGGAATCTTCCAGACTCAGGGGTTGAAACTGCATCTCCTGCATTGCAGGCAGATTCTTAACCTCTGAGCCACTTAGGAAGCCCTTTCAAAGGGGTACTCATGGTTAACTGTCTGCTCTAACTCTCTTCCAGTTCAGTTGTGTGATCATTAACAGATGGACCCTAACTTCCTGGTTCACTCACCAGATTTGTCCTTGAAACGTCCTGTGTGTCCCTGAAGTCAGCCTGACTGAGAAAGCATCCCAGGCGCTTCCAGTCCCACCAGGCCTGTGAGTGCCCCCCCTCGTGCCCCGCGCATACAGGCCCAGGCCCCTCCTCGCGCCCCGCACATACAGGCCCAGGCCTCTGCTAGGGCCCATGTGTCCTCACCGGCGCAATGTCTGCCGTGACCGGACAAGCTAATGTGAACAAATGTAATCCTTTGACTCTAAGTTGCTTGTTTCCTAATTCTCCTTACAGAAATAGAAGACATTTTCCTGACTTTAAAATCGCTTATCTAACATGAGAAAATTAGTTGAAATGATCCTTGAAGCTCCTTTCAGTCTTAACATTCTATGAAGAAGTGACTTTCAGATATCTGATTATTTGAGTGATGGGCTAAAACACACGTTCATCTGATTTCCCGTTACGCCTTCCTCCCAGATCTGTGGGAACACAATGTGCCCCCTGGTAAAAGAAAAATGAAGCTGAATAACTTTTAGAATGACATCTACCCAGAAATACACCGAATTTTTTAAAAAGATAATCATCAAATTATGAAAAATGTTTTTAGTGCCTTTTTAAAAATCAAGAATTAACACACAGCTTAGGATCCAGTTTAACTACTGACGTTTTTATGAAATCCTCATAGGCTCTCAAGAATGTCTTCATTTCTCTCACAACTCTATTCTCTCCGTGGAAATCAAGACTATTTCAACTTTATTTTAAATTGTTTTAATGAGGTAGAGCACTTGTACCTTGTACTCTGTAAACTGGAATCTGAGCATTTTTAAATTGACATTGGTGAATATCAGTTGACATTTGGTCACTTTCCAAGTTGGACTTTATACTCACCTGAGGGTACAGATTTTCAGACTTGACGCCAACCTATTGCTTGTACATATGTAGATGATCTTTGCGTTAGCGTGTTATGATCCAACTTCACATGACATTTAATTAACAAGCTTCTTTAAAAAAGGAGAAAGCTTTTCATTTCATGCTTTAAGTGCATTTTAAATAAACAGTATTGTGAAATCACATGCTTGGTGCTCATTAGGCTGGTAGAGAGCTCCAGTGAGTCATCCTGGATAAAAGACGTAGATTGCAGTGAACACAGAGGAGAGTAATGTGTTTTTAGGCATCATTTTCACCTTTCATTTGTTTGAGAAAATAGCTAGTAATTATTAGGTGTCATGGAGCATTTTATTTTTTTATAGAAAATTTCTTGATTGAATTTATCTTGCTCTCTTTTCTCATTTAGTTTGCATAGCCAAGAGTCTTAGGTTTGAAATGGTTTGATTATGACAATTTATCCTTTATTTCTTCCTTCCCAATACCATCATTAGACACCATCTTCAACTTTAAGCATTGAAAAGTAAAGATGTCAGAATGAGCTCTGCAGAATAAAGTCTCTTCTTTTTATTCAGTTGTCAGCTCTAACTTTTCCAGTCTACCCTGAGTTTTATTTTGTATGGATTTGGAGCTACATTTTCTAGTAGGAATTCAGAATTCCAAATGTGTTTTGTTTGTACTTTGCCCTTTTTTAAAAATGATAAAATGATATTACTATTAACTAAAAGAGTGGAAGCCCATATTGGACTTAAAATTCCTAGACTTTGGTTTCGTCCTAGTTAAATAGATCGTATCTTCCCTTTCTGTCCTGTGCAGTATTTTCCTTCCAGTATCAGCTACCCTAAGGTTTAGGAAACTGCCCGAGAATAGAGTCCTCTTCAGAAACCACCGTGCAGGTCTCCCAAGTTGATAATTACTGTTCGCTTCTACTTAGAGCTGTAATAAATGTTCATTTTAAAACTCTTAGCACTGTTAGAGTATTCCAGGAACATCATCCTTTAAGCTTGGTTTTAAGCTTGAAGAATGAGGTCAGAGAGACTATGCCCCCAGGAATAAGTAGAGTTGCTCCAAAGGTCCAAGTCACCCAGTGCTAATGGCTAAGGGTTGGTCTTTCTTTTCCGATTCATCCGCAGCAGTATGTCAGGCATTGTGATATAGATAGGACCTACACTGGTAAGAGGAGAGTTTAACCTGAACACCACAAATTTGAGCTGCACAGGTTCAATTGTTGGTGGATTTTTCAGCTGTGAGCACTGCATACTGCGTGATTCAGGGGAGATTGAATTCGCTAACGTGGAACCATGGGCACAGAGGAGCGGAAGATGGGAAGGAACTGCATAAACGGGAGGCAGATGATAAGTCTTGTGTGGATTTTCAGCTCCCCCTGCCATGCGACGTTCCAGGGTTGCAGCAGTTGTGGTCATTCCAGGGGGCACCTCCAGGACGAGAAGGGACAAAGTCCAACAGCAGAACTGAAGCCTGGCGGACGGGCGGATGAGGAGGTGCCGGAGCTGTGGTCAGAGTGGAGGAGAGGCGCCGAAGAGAAGTGGGAGGGGAAGCCGTGGAGAATTTCAGCAGAATTGCTGACTTCCTTGGTTGCTGTGAGATGAAAACTAAAGAATCTGTAAAACTTTGCGGTCGGGAGGTCATTTCTGACCTTTGCTAAAGCAGATTCAGTGAAGGGTAGAAATGGACTCCAGGCTCCAGTAGGTTAAAGGGTAAACTGGAAATCAGTGTATAAAAATAGTTCATGTGGACTCCTGACTAGTTGTATATAAAGGAAAAAGAGAGGTGACGGCTAGAGGAGGAAGTGATACTCAGGAGGGACTGTTATCTTACAAATATAAGAGAGACCCTGAAGGGTGTTTATAGGCTGTGGGGAGGAAGCCCATAGACAACCAAGGATTTAAAATATAGTGGAAAGATAATAACCAGGGAAATAAGATCCTAGGAGGGGTTGGTGGAGGTTGATCTGGAGTACAGGATTAACCCTAAGCACGATTCCTCTGTGTAAGAAGAAAAGACAATAAAGGTGGTTACGAATGTGTGTTTACAGGGTATGTAAGCAGAAAGTTTGATCCTCACAAGTTTGTCCTTATAAAATACAAGTTCAAGCTGCTGCTGCTGCTGCTGCTAAGTTGCTTCAGTCGTGTCCGACTCTGTGTGACCCCATAGATAGCAGCCCACCAGGCTCCCCCATCCCTGGGATTCTCCAGGCAAGAACACTGGAGTGGGTTTCCATTTCCTTCTCCAATGCATGAAAGTGAAAAAATAAAGTGAAGTCACTCAGTCGTGTCCGACTCCTAGCGACCCCATGGACTTCAGTCCACCAGGCCCCTCCGTCCATGGGATTTTCCAGGCAAGAGTACTGGAGTAGGGTGCCATCACCTTCTCCAAAGTTCAAGCTATATGCTACTAAAAATTATTATTAGAAACTATATCAAGTAACATCTAAGTGCATACTATCCGCTTTGAACATTATTTAAAGTTTAAAAAATGGGATCTCATGGAATTTCATCCTATAGCTCTATGAAGAAGATAATCACTCCTTCTCAAAGAAAATGAACTTAATGAGTGCATTAATTAATCTAAGATCATGGAAACATGGAAGAGATGGGTCCGGCTCCAGGCACCTGCCTGTGCTCTTAACCTCCGCTGGGGTGGGACAGGTGTACTGAAGAGAATAGGGGATGCTCGGCAGAATGGAGCAGAGGGGTCACTGTGGACGGGGAAGCCTTGACCATTGGCGCTGGCTGCCGTTACTGTTGACGTCCGTTCTTAATCACCGAGGCTCAATAGAGTTGTAGCAATCTTAAAGTAGTCATTTTACCATTTAGTATTATAAACTCTGTGATTTTTATGTTGCAGTTGGTATGTACTGAGTGTCTTAGGTTTCCCCCGCTTGGTGTCGGCTATTACCCAGATCAGCCGCTGCTCTTTCTTTCTGACTCATTTTGAACTGATGGCAAGAGTACCCCTGAAAGCGTGGTTTGTGCTGGGGCTGCAGGGAAGGGAGGAAGAGATATGGGAAAGTATAATTATTTTTTTTGAAAATTTGTAAAATGAAACTGTGATAACAGAATAGACTATATCTTCCTTTTACTACTAAGAGGCTTTTGCTACTAATTAGAAGGTGAGGAGTATGTGTTCTTTATAAAAGAAGTGCAAGTTTATAGCATCATGTTTGATATTATAAAATATGGGAAGAAGAGAGAGGAACTTAATAGTAAAAAATATCTCCTATAATAGTTTGTAATGTCTACTACACTTACATTGGTTTTCAGGTCTTTTTTATTCTTATGGACCCACGGAAATGACCAGATATAATAATAATAGTACAATAATAATATCACATTTTTCAACTAGTTGGGATTATTTTTTAGTTATGTTTAGGTGGAAGCTACACAAAAGAACCTTTGTAATTTCTATGAATTGTGTCTGGATAATGCTCAAAGATAAAATTGCATCTATCCATGATACCCTCCTTTTTAATATAATTTTGCTCATTTTTCAAATTTATGATAATAGAGCTAATCTTTCTCCTGACTTAAGATTAAGCTGATTTTTCCTCTTTTCTTTCAAGTACAGCTGGAGAAATTATTTCATTTTACTGTTCATCTTTTTCTTCATATTATTAGCCTCAAAAGAAAGTAGCAGGAAAATGTGGAGTCTTTAGAGCAGACACAGTGGCCTGGTTTTCACCGTCAGTTCACTTCTGCTGATGGGTGTCCATTTGTTTCTGAAACCAAATCGCCCTATGAGACCTTGCTTCATTTCAAACCACCATAAAACGTGTATGGTAGCTGTTTCATCTTTGACCTTCCTTAGCTCTTTAATTACCCACTCCAGTGTTCTTGCCCGGAGAATCCCAGGGACGGGGGAGCCTGGTGGGCTGCCGTCTATGGGGTTGCACAGAGTCGGCCACAACTGAAGCGACTTAGCAGCAGCAGCAGCAGCAGCTCTTTAATTATTATATATCAGCTTTTGCAAAAGTGTGCCTTTGATAAAGGTGTATTTTCTCATTCTGAGAATACTTTTCAAAGAAAAGGATGTTTAGTGACATTTATAAAGTAGCATGGAGTTGTTTTACCCGCCATTCACTTCAGTTTTTTCATGCACCTTCATGGATTTTCCAAACTTTTTCTTGAAGTTAATAGGTTTTAAAAAGAGAAGAGAAGAGAAAATGAAGTCTGAACATGTCTTTGCTTTCTTCGTATCTGCCTACAGGACGAATATAAGCCAGAGAAGGCCCTGTCGGAGGAGGACCTGAAAAACGCCGTGAGCGTTCACCACGCACTGGCGTCCCAGGCCACCGACTACGAGAAGAAGCCCAACGTGCTCAAGCTGAAGACAGCTGATTGGAGGGTCTTGCTTTTTCAAGCCCAGTAGGTTTCATTGGTTGGTTTGCTTTGGATTTTTAGTTTGCAGAGCACCATTTTCGGAGAAGGCAATGGCACCCCACTCCAGTGCTCTTGCCTGGAAAATCCCATGGATGGAGGAGCCAGGTGGGCTGCAGTCCATGGGGTCGCTAAGAGTCAGACACGACTGAGTGACTTCACTTTCACTTTCCACTTTCATGCACTGGAGAAGGAAATGGCAACCCACTCCAGTGTTCTTGCCTGGAGAATCCCAGGGACGGGGCAGCCTGGTGGGCTGCCGTCTATGGGGTTGCACAGAGTCGGACACAACTGAAGTGACTTAGCAGTTAGCAGAGCACCACTTTACACCAAGAAAGAGAGTTGGGATCTACAGGGCACACTTGCCGAGTCAGTCATTAACCCGCTACAATAGAGAGACAATGATCTAAGGAAACTAGACTAAAGGCAACCCTGGGGCACGCTTTCCGTTTCCTTGGAGTCGCCCTGTGACCCCCTGTCAGCCCCTGACCAGCTCTGGATGTAACATCCTCATAAAGGAAACCAGGGCTTTAGTGCAAGTCCTGTCATGCAGTGAGTGCAGCAGACGGGGACTCAGATGACCGACCGTTGCCTGAGTCTTTGTCGTGGCCACAGTCTAACCTCTGTGAGCCTCAGCTTGTCCCTAGCGCACGTGTCACAGGGTTCTGGTGAGAAGCAAAGCAGATCAGGTGTGCAAAGAGCCTCGACACAGTGCCTGGCACACACAGGCTGTGCAGGAAGTGTGGATTTCACTTCCTTCTCTCTCTCCTCTCTCCTTCTGAGCTCTAAGAGTCTGTGATTAAACTAGAAGGAAAAGATAAAATCATACTGTGGGCACGGAAGCAGGGTGGATTGCCTATGTAATAAGGAGTCCGTGACAGCCTTCAGATGAGGGATGGAACACTCCATGTGGAGAATTCTGGATTTATGAAGTGAGAAACTTGGGATTTTTGGAACTGAGCCTCTAGAACAGGCAGTCTAGTCGCACATGTCGCATCGGTGTCCGTGGCAGGCACTGTCACGGTGTGCCTTTTACAGCCTGAGCTTGACTTCAGAACCACTCTCAACCCAGCCCCGCCAGGTGGCCGCATTTGGCACTGGTGTGACATTTGACGTCGAGATAGTAAATATGGGTGTCTGCGTGCTTGTTGATGAAAACAGTGGAAGACGAGAAAGGGGAATGAGAACAAGAACAGGTTCTCTGGTGATCTGTGGATGCTGAGCTTGCAAAGGTGTAAAACTGCTGACATCCGGTGAGGAGGAAGTTGTAAGGAAACCCAAGTTACACAGGATATTTTTAGTGTGGGAGTAAGACAGTTAACACCCAAGGGAACCACAGCCAGATGCATAATTATGGCTATTAGTCATAAAAGTGCTTCAAATTATTCTGTTCCCCAGCATTATTGTTTTTAAATGTCTAAAAGTGCCGGATATGATAACTCAGGAGATCTGATTACTCCAAATATAACTGATGCAGAATTGAGTCCAGTGAAAGAGAGGCGTGGGGCACGGTGAGGGAGACCCCTGGTGTGCTGTCCGCTCAGCGTGATCGCTTTCAGGGGAATCGTGCAGAAAGGGATTTTTAGATGGGCTGACTTTTTGTCCATCCTTGTACTGACTGCATAGCCGGCGGGTGTCTCGCCTAGTTCGGGTCTGGTCCTTCCAGTCCTCTACGAGTTCACAAGCACTGTCAGTGCCGGACTCTGCCAACATGGCGTACAAGTTCACAGTGTGACACGGACCTCAGGAGATTTCCACATCCTCTCAGGTGGATTTTTTTGTCCTATCAAGGTGCACCTCACATACTTCTAAGTTCACAGTGACGTTTAGTAAATTTGCAGAATCGTGCAACCCTGTCCAGCTGTAGAACACTTCCATCACCCTACAGAGACTGAGCCCCTGTGCCGTTCTTACCCCTAGCCCGGACACCACTGGTCTCCTCTTTGTATGCCCTTTTCTGGAGTTTCCATATACCCGCAGGCGTAGAGTATGTGGGCTTTTCTGTTGCTCCGCGTAAAGGTATGGGGTCGTCCAGACTGAGGCCTGTCTCAGCTCTCCATGCCTCTGCTGCTGGGTGGTGATGCTCTGTAAGGATACAGACTTCACTCTGTCCATTCCTTCACCAGTTGATGGACATTTAGAGTGTTTCTCCTTTTGGACACTTATAAATAATGCTCCTGTGAATATGCACATACAAATCTCTTAGTGCCTATATGTTTTTATTTCCCTTGAGTAAATATATACCTAGGAATAGAATTGCTGATAAATTTATAGTTAATTTTGTTAAAAAACTGTCCAAATTACTTTCCAAAGTGGGTGTATATACCTCTTTATATTCCCTCTATCAGTTTATCACTCAGTTGCATTTTAAAATCAAATTATGTGATTAGAAGAGATGAGTTTATTTTTAAATTAATTTCTGACTAGCCTAGTATCAGCATAACTAGAAAGTAGAGGGTTTAATGAATACTTTCTATGGAGTGATTTTGCTTTGTTTCGTCTGTATCCTCGGGCGGTAGTCACAGTCTTACTCCTTGATGATCATGGGTTCCAGGGCCTTTTGTTACCATGGCGAATGCTGTTGAAAATGTTCCTCTCCAGTGAAGTTTTGCCAGGGATTAATTCGTCCCAAGAAGAGTGAATGATTTTATATGTCATTTTAGATCAGTGGTGAGAAACGGGCAGGATGCCGTGCATGCAGGTGTGGAAATACCCTGACATAAATATGCCTGTGTCTCCTAGGAGCCCGGAGGAAATGCAGGGATGGATAAGCAAGATTAACTGTGTTGCGGCTGTGTTTTCGGCACCACCGTTTCCAGCAGCCATTGGGTCTCAGAAGAAGTTTAGTCGCCCGCTGCTGCCTGCCACTACGACAAAATTGTCTCAGGTAAAGGCATTTTGATCTTTACATCTTGTCATTTCACACTTTGTAAAGTGGTCTTACTATTTGTATTTCAATAATGCCCCATATTCTGGGGGCAAGGATGAGACCTCAACCTGGAGGGCCTTGTTGTCAAGGGGGCAGACGCAGTGTGCCCGGGGCCTCTACACTTCGCGTGGGAAGCAGACACGGCGGACTCGAGACGGGGTGGACGCACACTTTAAATTTGTTTCTAAAGTTAGTTTACTACTCAGTTATACCAGCCTCACTTTTATTTTTGTTTTTTGTTTTGTTTTTCCCAGCAGTTCATATTTTTTAAACTCCTGGCTAAGGGTAGATGTCCTGCCTTGGAAACCAGCTTTTTATTCACTCATTGATTTAACTTTTCGTTTTACTGAGCTTTTCCCAAATCCCAGACTGTGTGTGATGCTGGAAGCATTCCCGGGGACCCACTGCTCACAGTGCAGCAAGGCAGGGCCTTCCCCACCCTCGGGAGGATCTGAGTGGACCCTGGTGGTTTTCCCAGAGAATGCAAACAGAGCACACGAGAACTCTCTTCGGAGGTGTTCACTTGAGCTGCTCTCCTTTTATCAGGTCAATGTTTCTGAAGGTCACATTTTATGGGGCTCCTTTCCTGCTTACAACTCTGTTCTAAGGACACTGCATACAAGCCATGTCTACCAGTTTTAAACCTGTCTGCAGGGCCACTATTTCCACCGACTTGTTAAGGATTTTGGAAGCTACTTTGACGTCTTTGTGAATTTCTTATCGATGCAATAATAGAAAGAGTTGCATCTGGCTGTGATCAACCAGGTCTTGATATTAACTAGCTCCTCCACACACCTGACATCATAGTTATCAACAGAACATTTATTAATAAGAGCGTATCATGTGCCTGTTGTACCTCAGAGACTATTTTTGGCTCTGGAAATAGAAAGGCAAGTGAAACCCAGGCAGTCTCTGGGATCCAGTTGGCAGATACAAACAAGCAAGTAATTGCAACAGTTTGATCAGAGGTACATGTAGGATAAGTCCAGAGGACCTTGCGGGCTCCAGACAGGGCCTGGCCTTGGGGGTGAGGGAGACAGTCACAGGATGGGCGGCAGGAGGGGTGTGGGAAAGGGGGCCGCCCAGCAGAGTGAGGCCAGGAGGGAGAGGGGGCAGCGCAGACGTGGGAGCCGCACTGTGTCAGCAGGTGCGACTCGAGCACCCCGTGTTGTGAAAGGGGGAAACATTGCTCTGTGGAGCTGTGTGTGTGTGTGTGTGTGTGTGTGTGTGCGCGTGCGGGCTAAGGTGCTTCAGTTGTGTGTCTGACTCTCCAACCCCATGGACTGTATCTCGCCAGGCTCCTCTGTCCATGGGATTCTCCAGGCAGGAATACTGGAGTGGGTTGCCACGCCCTCCTCCAGGGGATCTTCCCGACCCAGGGATCAAACCCCCGCCTTTTTTTTTTTAATTAATTTTTTTATTTTAATTGGAGGCTAATTACAGTATTGTAGTGGGTTTTGCCACACATTCACATGAATCAGCCAGGGGTGTCCATGTGTTCCCCATCCTGAACCCCCTTTCACCTCCCTCCCCACCCCATCCCTCAGAGTCATCCCAGTGCACCAGCCCTGAGCGCCCTGTCTCATGCATCGAACCTGGACTGGCGATCTGTTTCACATATGGTAATATACATGTTTCAATGCTATTCTCTCAAATCATCTCACCCTTCCCTTTTCCCACAGAGTCCAAAGTCTGTTCTTTACATCTGTGTCTTTTGCTGTCTCGCATATAGGATCATGGTTACCATCTTTCTAAATTCCATATATATGTGTTAGAATACTGTATTGGTGTTTTTCTTTCTGACTTCCTTCACTCTGTATAAACCCCCACCCCTTGCGTCTCCTGCACTGCACGCAGACTCTTACCTGCTGAGCCGCGAGGGAAGCCTCTGCAGCTGGTGCCAGGCAAAGGCCAAATGATGAAAGGTCATGAGGAGGATTTGGGATGCCTCACCATCCCCAGCATCCTTAGGAAAGTAGTGTAAGTAGGGAATTAATGTGATCAAATCAGTGCTTCAAATTTTTTTCTTTTTACAACAGGAAGAAAGTATCAGAGGTGGAAACTAATATAAGAAAAAGGCATTTACAATAGAAAGAGGAAAAATGAGTTAGTGAAGGAGGAGATGGATGGAGTAGGAGGGTTTGGGACCTCCTGATGGTCCCGTTAGCTCCATGAAGTGAGGAATAGGGCTGTCCTTAGGCGTGGGCTCTGGGCACTGTGGTGTCCCCTCTGGCTTTGGGTTCCCCCTCATCTCCTGCTTCCCTCTTGATGCTTCTTTCCAGAGTCCTTTGCTGTGTCCTTTCTCTCTTTTTACCTCCAGATGTTGCAAGGAGTGCTCAGAAGCAGAGCCGAACAGACACTTGAGGAACAATAGTTTTTAAGTTAGTCAAGAAAAACACAGGGAAAATGTTAGGCAAAGAAAAGGGGGAGAAGATCAGGTACAAACAGGACAAAAAAGATCTCAGGTCAAGTGGCAGGAGGCGACTGGCCCCTGCGGCGAGAGCAGCATCAGGGTCGCCTGCTGGAGCGGCCACGGTGGGCGCCCTCGGGGGGATGAAGGCAGTGAGGACGTGGAGGAGGGACGTATGGGGTCCTGCCCAAGTGCGTAGAGACAGGCTGGTGCAGAGAGCAGAGGAGACGTGGTTTCAGGAGACATTCTTTCGTTTCTGTAAGTTCATCGTTATTATTGACATGGTTTGGTTGATGCTCCCCACGTAAGCTCTAGTTCATGGACTAACTACCAAAAAAACTGTTAGGAATAGGAAGGACCACTTTACAAGGCAAAATGGCATTTAACTTTCATGGATAATAAATACCCTAAGAGAAAAGGAAGGCTTTACTGCTTATTGGCCAGACTTCTTCATCCACCCAGCTAAAATACGAGCTTTCAAACCAAGTGCATTTCCCCACTTTAATTTTGGGTACTTAACATAAACAGTAAGCCATATTATACAAGGTTCAGTTCAGTTCAGTCTCTTAGTCGTGTCTGACTCTTTGCGACCCCATGGACTGCAGCATACCAGGCCTCCCTGTCCATCACCAACTCCTGGAGTTTACTCAAACTCATGTCTGTTGAGTGGGTGATGCCATCCAACCATCTCATCCTCTGTTATCCCCTTCTCTTCCCACCTTCAATCTTTCCCAGCATCAGGGTCTTTTCAAATGAGTTAGTTCTTCACATCACGTGGCCAAAGTATTGGAGTTTCAGCTTCAGCATCAGTCCTTCCAATGAATATTCCGGACTGATATCCTTTAGGATTGAGTGGTTGGATCTCCTTGCAGTCCAAGGGATTCTCAAGAGTCTTTTGCAACACCAGAGTTCAAAAGCATCGATTCTTTGGTGCTCAGTTTTCTTTATATTATTATATTACACAAGGTTAGAGGAGAGAAAAACAGTTGAACAACTTGAGGCAAAAATACTTTCAAAGCTTGAGTTTTATTTTATTAATTTCACTAGGAGTTTTTCAGTTGGTATTTTTCAATAGATTGGGCTTTCTCGCCATTACTCCTGTAAAAGATCTGGGGTAAAAGGTGATCTGAGGTTAAAGAGGAACATTAGTAACTTTAGAGCAACATGTGAGCTTTTCCTTGCTCTTTTCTCACTGTGGAACCTACATTTCTATTTATTTTCTACTTGGAAAATGTGAGTGAGTGATTGAAAGTCGCTCAGTCATGTCTGACTTTTTGCGACCCCATGGACTGTAGCCCGCCAGGCTCCTCTATCCATGGAGATTCTCCAGGCAAGAATACTGGAGTGGGTACCTGTTCCCTTCTCCAGGGGATCTTCCCAACCCAGAGATCCAACCTAGGTCCCCCACATTGCAGGTGGATTCTTCACCCTGTGAGCCACCAGGGGAAAGTGTGCTTCTGTCCTATTTGTGTATGGGCTGTACATTGGTAGGGTTTCCCAGGTGGCTCTAGCGGTAAAGAATCCACCTGCCAGTGCAGGAGACACAAGAGCTGCGGATTCATTCCCTGGGTCAGGAAGATTCCCTGGAGGAAGGCATGGCAGCCCACTCCAGTATTCTTGCCTGGAGAATCCCATGGACAGAGGAGCCTGGTGGGCTACAGTCCATGGGGTCGCAGAGGATCAGACAAGACTACAGTGACTATATGTGTACATTCATTGGTTAGTCACTTATATGTGAAAATGAGTGTGTTTATTCATTTGTGTATTTTTACCACAAGACCCCACCACCTTTGTCATGGCAGTCTCTTATTTTAAACAAATGCCCTACATTGGAATTTAAAATGAAATGCGTAACATTTTTTATATTTTTCCTCATTTTGAACACAGAAGTGTAAAAAATACATATGTAATGTGATCAAAATGGTGAGTTCACAATTTTAAACAAGCAAGTAGTGACCAGCAAGAAGCATCCTCTGTGTCACATAAGATGACCAAACCCTTTCAGGAATTTAATGTCTTTGTTAAAAAAAAAAAGAATACAATGATGCCGCCCCCACCCCCCACCCCCAGACAGGTGAGTCACTGAGACTTTGTGGGCCTCAGTTTTCCTTCTGGAAAATGAGGAGATTGTCTAGACTGTTTTTTAAGATTCTTTCTATCACTAGCTCTTTACATTTTTTGCTCAGGTCATCATGTTTGTTTACCACCTATGGAAAATGTGCCTTGCCCTTGAGAGTAATCGGAAAATTAGAAGCAAATATGTGGAAGCCAGCTCGTGATCAAGAGCAGGTTAGAGAAGGGGGGGTGCTGGTGTGCAGACCGTCTGCTCCAGGTGTCTGGGCACCTTCCGCTTTGCTGAGTCACAGTCACCCTCCTCGAACCTGGGAGGCATGTCTGGATGCCCCCGCAGGCCTCCCCGCCTTCAGGGCGAGGCTCCCCCTTCACGCCGGGCAGGTTCTCGGCCTCAGCCCTGCCGACCTGGGCCCTGAGTGCTGCGTTGTGGGTCGTAGGGTGCTGAGCAGTGTTCGCAGCCTCTGCCCACTCAGTGCCAATATCACCCCGCTTTGTGACAACCAGGACTGTCTCCGGGCACTGCCTGGCGCCACTCAGGGCCACGGCCCCCACCGTCTGCAGCCACCGCTCCGGCCTGGCCGTCTTTCCCTCCTCCACAGCCTGCTGCCCCTCCCCGGCATGCCGGACCACTTGGGTAATTTCAGTCTACAAAATAGACATATTACCAGGGTGAGAAAAAAAAAGTTAACCAGTATTAGGAAAAAACGAAATATTCAATTAGAAGATTGTTTGGTGCTTTTAAAGACACTGTTCATCACCCTGTCATTTGCAAGCTTCTCTTTAATTTTATTCTTGTCTCCTCTCCAAAGCACATTAGCCACCGTCCCTGAAATCGATGACTGTCAGTGCGGCAGGGTTCTCTGCGAGCAGCTCTGCTGTGTGGGAGGAGTCGCCTTCTTGTAGTTGCTTTTGCGGCCGTGTTGCCAGAGCACATTTCTCTTCCTGTCGCAGGTGGAGAGACTGGTGTGAAAATCTTTTAAGTTTTGCTTCTCCTTCCATGTAGCACTCCAGACTTAGGACTTCGTGGCTGGCCGTCTGTAGGATCTTTCAGGCCTCCTTTTCTACTCATCAGGTAGTCCTTTTCAAACATTAACGCACATAATTTACCAGGGGACTTACCTAAAATGCATCTTTCTCATCTCCACCCACTCCTCCATCCATCAGGTCTCAGCCAGGGTCCCCAGGAATGTGTGTGTTTCTAAGACCCACCCTGTGTCCAGCCACCTGCCCTGCAGATCAGAGACCCTGCCCTGAAATACACCTGCCTCCCTCCCGTGCGTCCCCTGGAGACCATGCCTCCTGCAGGGGTGGTCTCCCCCATTGCCTTGTCCTGTTTCCCTCTTTGACTCCCAGCCATGGTCCCTTTAGAGGCTGACTCTGGATGCCCACCGCGTGCTCCCTGTGGAGGGCCAGGCCTTGCGTTAGCACGGATCACAGACAGGAGAGTGCTGTGTTTGCTTCCAGCCTCGTGTTATCCATCCCATGGTTTGACCGCGGGGCAGCCGTGCCGAGGCCCGGGAGAGGGGGCGGCGTTGGTTCACAGACTGGCCCCGCATGAGGATGGCCAGGGGAGGCCAGAGACAGGGGCAGCCACTGCGGGCTGCTCGGGGCGGGTTTAATGCGCACGGGAGCTTACCGACAAGTCTGGAGTAGCCGAGAGACAAGCCGACCCTGCAGCTGCCTCCAGGACCTTGAGGTTTATGAGCAGCCTTGACTGCGTCCGTTGTTCGTCCAGATGGTCCCCGCACCACCTGCTGTCTCAAGGCCTCAACCTGGGGCAGCTCCTAGCGTGGGGAAGGCAAGAAGGCACGTCCCAAGGTTGGGGGCTGGGTGAGGAGCCTCCGATGGCCCAGCACCAGCTCCAGGGTCACCGGCTGACCCGTCCGCCCTCTCGGTGACCTCCTGCATGGCAGTCATGAGGAGCGGAGACTCCCGACGATGGCGTCCTTTTCTGGGCGTGTCCCTCGCTGGCCAGAGCCCCACCTGCCCACCCGCTCAGGGTCACACGCTCAGTCCAGCCACTCCTTCTTCCTAAACATCTTTCTACCATACCCATGTCCCTCAGCCAGACTCTGGTCACCTTGACCTCTGGTGTCCTGATTTTTTGGATCCTTTGCCTTGTCAGTACTAAATATTTGAGTACGTATCCTTCAATATATGTATTGAATCTTTTTAATAAAATGTCTTACATGTCCTACTATCATTATAACATAAGAAATGCTGAACGTCATTAGTCATTAGGGGAATACAAATCAGAATCACAAGATACCATTAGGATGGCTATACATTTTTTAATTTTTTATGAAAAGTAATGTAGTGGTGAGGTTATGGAGAAATTGCAACTCTCACATATTGCTGCTGGGAATGTAAACACTTTGGTGGTTTACCAAATGATTAAATATAGACGTGTTTAACAGCAGTTTCAGTAGAATGCAAACATGCACTCACATAGAAACTTACACGGCTGTTCACAGCAGTATGGTTCATAACAGCCTAAGGTGGACACGGGCGCCGGCTGCTGCTTGGATGAATGAGATGTTACCTAGCCACACACGGGCTTGATTCAGCCGTTAAAGAATGCAGCGCTGGCACCCCAGTGTGGACGAGCCTTGGGAACCGTGCTACGTGAAAAGCCAGACACAAAAGAGCGTATCATGTGATTCCATTCCAAAAGGTTCCTTTTAGGGGAACTAAAATGTCATAAAATTAAATGCAATGGTTTCACAGCCCTGGAAATATATTTAAGAGCTCTAAATTGTACATTTCACATGGGAGCTTTGTATAGTAAAGTGTGAATTATGCCTCAATGCTGATTTAAAAAATTTCTCCCCAGCGGGTCACCTTGCCTGGGGGTGCACACACTCCGCTTTGGAGAGCTCTGGCAGCCTGTTCCTAGAACCGGTTGAGGTCCCTCTTGTCCAACTCTTGTTTCTCTTCAATCCATCCTGCACAGTGCTGGCTAAAATAGGATTCCTTCGGTGTCATGTAACCAAAACTGGCTCACTATTAGCAACAAGACAGTCTAGACTCCTTGGCATGAACTTGGACTACAGTGTTCCACACCTTTTCAGAATGGACAGCTTTCATATTCATTTCTTAGAGACCTGTATGTAACATATGGGTGGACTTCCTTTGTGGCTCAGTAGTAAAGAATCCTCCTGCCAGGAGATGCAGGTTTGATCCCTGGGTCAGGAAGATCCCCTGGAGTAGGAGATGGCAGCCCATTCCAGTATTCTTGCCTGGAAATGCCATGGTTAGAGGAGCCTGGCTAGCTACAGTCCATGGGGTTGCAAAGTCTGATACAACTTAAGGACTAAAACAAGGACTACAATGTAACGTATACCAAGTGCTCAATCAGACAATTAGGTT
The DNA here is from genome assembly GCF_029407905.1 of Bubalus kerabau. NCBI lineage: Eukaryota > Metazoa > Chordata > Mammalia > Artiodactyla > Bovidae > Bubalus > Bubalus kerabau. Next base: position 6,699,377 of record NC_073625.1, on the reverse strand, counting down.
ATTATGCTGAAGCTCAGCAAAACACTCCTTCAGGTCTTTAAAACGAGTCTTAAAAGTGAAACAATGAAACAAAGTCTTTCTGATGGGGCTTTCAGCAATTGTCCCTTTGGACCACTTTGAAGGCAGGTGTTCTTTAGTCTAAATTCCTGCAGCTCAGGTTTGATGAAGCTGCAGCATTTAGCAATTTGAATCGTTAATTGCCGGCAGATTCCTAGAAATGCCATTATCTCCTAAATCATGTCTACTTTAAAACAGCACAAACAAACAGTCTGAGGTCTCCCTCTCTACCTTCCCCCTTAAAAAAAAAAAGTCCATTTATTCAGCTCCTGTTTCCTAAGGGGACCAATTGTCAGGTGGCTTGTGAGGTGTGTGGACATTATAAAAAGAGCAAAGACTCATCTTCAGCTCCTAGGTGCTGGATGTTGGTTAAGTGACTTCAAGCCAGAACCATGCCTCTTGCTCTCCCCCCGCCCAGCACCATACTAGACCCCCAGGAGCTGAGAGAAGGGGAAATGACCTCTCTCTGCCTTCAGAGAGCTTGTAGTCAGTAAGGAAGATAAAATTTACAGAGGTTCGGGTATACTTTGTTAATAAGCATGTGGTGTGGACATTTAAGGCTTCTCCAGTGGTTCAGTGGTAGAGAATCCGCCTGCAGTGCAGGACCCATAGGAGACACGGGTTCGATCCCTGGGTCAGGAAGATCCCCTGGAGGAGGGCATGGTGACCCACTGCAGTATTCTTGCCTGGAGAATCTCCATAGACAGAGGAGCCTGGTGGGTCACAGTCCGTGGGGTCACAAAGAGTTGGACGCAACTGAAGGGACTTGGCACGCACACACATGGACATTTAAGTGCTATAGATAGAGAAGTGGAAGGGGCTGTGACATCTGGGGATTCTGGCTTTGAATGGAATTGGAGAAAGGATCTGGGTTAACACCTGGGTGTCTGGGAGCCGCGGGAGAGAAGGCAGATGAGGACGGATGAGTTTACGGACGGCTTTGACAGCTGAGGTCAGCACTGATCCAGGAGGGAGCAGACGGTTTTGAAGCTCGTGTTTTCAGCAGCTCTTTGGGTTTTAAACAGTTGTCTAGAGGCTCAGAGTTGGGAGAATGGGGCTGCTGCTCCTCTGCCTTTACCCCTGGGGCCTCCAGCAAGGACTCGATCTTTTTGGTTCTCCACGGCTTCCAAGAGGAAGAGGTGAGAGGGGTGACAAGGCCAGGGTCTCTTTCACTATTGAGTTCCTGGGATTGTGTATTCCACAGCAAAAAAGCACTGAGGACAGTGCAGGAGTCACAAGCGATGCAGGTTCAACCCCTGAGTCCAGGAGATGCCCTGGAGAAGGGCATGGCAACCCACTGCAGGTTCAATCCCTGAGTCCAGGAGATGCCCTGGAGGAGGGCATGGCAACCCGCTGCAGTGTTCTCGCCCGGAGAAACCCGTAGACAGAGGAGCCTGGAGGGCTACAGTCCATGGGGTCACAGAGAGACAGGACTGAGCGCACATGCGTGTACGCACAGACACACACACACACACACACAGTGCCTGTCGCCTAGTAGGTGGGCAGGTGGACAGCTGTGTCCACCTCAAGCTTCCCTCCCCTCCCTGAGCCTTGTGCTTGATATAAAAGGATGCGGAGCTGACTTGTGCCTGGCTGGCGGCAGAACTGTCCAGCTGAGCCTCGAAGGGGAGGCTTTGGCCCGACCTCAGCCCTGGACTCACTGCGAGGTCGTGAGCAGCTAGGTCACCTGTGCCCATCACCTCATCAGCTAAGACGTCTCTTCGTGAGATTAGAGTTTGGTATTTTAAAGGAAAATATGAAATTTTCTTCAAAGTCAAACTATAAGTAGGAAAAAATTCAATATTAAGTGACATCATTTGAAACTTGCCTTTTGGATAAAATTTCATTGTATGTGTGATCAAAAGTACTACCAATGTACATCTGTTGACAGATAGCAGTTTTTCCTGCATCCTTTATTTACTGCCGATATTTAAGTTGTGACTTCCTAATATGAAACCGTTTCAGCAGGTGCCTGCCATTTGTTGTCTGTTCCTTTTCGTTGAACTTTGGTGCGTTTCTGCCTTCTGTGAAATCCCTTTCATCAGTGTTGTCCCATGAGAGTGGCCTGCCCGCTCCCCTAATAGATTGCGAGGGCAAAGATAAAAGGGAAGAAAACAGGGAGGTTCCTGCTGGTCCATCTTCCCTGTGGATATTACAGATATAACCGTCCGTGTGAGGCTGGGAACACGCTGCATCTTGGGCTGTTGCCTTCCTGCTTCTCTGTTTTTACATCTGTTTTTATCAGAAAAATCCCTCTGTTGTGGGATTCTAACCTTGGGGTAATTTGCAGTCTGTTCCTATCTATGCCCATAAGAGCCACTTGGAATTTTTATTTCATTAGTCAAAATAGATTTAAGGAGTATAATTTTCTTTTTTGCCTTTCCCTTGACTTTAATGATCTTGACATTTTTAAAGATTACAAGCCATTTATTTTATAGAAAATCTCTTAACATGGATTTGACTGATATTTCCTTGTGATTCTATCTAGGTTTTGCATCATTGGCATGAGGTGATTTTAAAATATTGTTATTTTGAGATTATTTCCTTGATTCTTCATGAAGTCAGTGAAGATGGAATAAAGCACTGCACATTGAATTTTGACATTTATTTGACTGGGAATAAATTATACACTGGCTTCCCTTGTAGCTCAGTCAGTAAAGAATCTGCCTGCAATACCAGAGACTGGGTTTGATTCCTGGGTTGGGAAGATCCCCCAGAGTAGGAAATGGCAACCCATGGCAAACCAGTATTCTTGCCTGGAGAATCCCATGGACAGCGGAGCCATGGGGTCACAAAGAGTCAGACTCGACTTAGCAACTAAACCACCACCACCCAAACTATACACTATAAGCTATAAACTACAAATCACTATACTTTACAAATCTGGACTCAGTAGAAAAATGGGTCCAGTATTTCGGCAGCCAGATCACAGAAGAGGAAGTCCTGTAAACATATGAAAGTGTTCGTCCTTACTTGCAATCAGGAAAATGTACATTCAAATCATTTTATACCCATGAAATTAGTAACAATTTGCAAGTTTGATGTCACGTCAAGTTTTGGCAAGAATGTAGAACAATGGGAATCTTCAGGCCTACTGTGGAAGTGTAAGCTGGTGGAAACACTTGAAAAACAGTTTACCATTATATTAAAGATGTGTCGGAGAAGGCAATGGCACCCCACTCCAGTACTCTTGCCTGGAAAATCCATGGATGGAGGAGCCTGGTAGGCTGCAGTCCATGGGGTCACTAAGAGTCGGACAGGACTGAGCGACTTCACTTTCACTTTTCTCTTTTATGCATTGGAGAAGGAAATGGCAACCCACTCCAGTATTCTTGCCTAGAGAATCCCAGGGACAGCGGAGCCTGGTGGGCTGCCGTCTATGGGATTGCACAGAGTCGGACATGACTGAAGTGACTTAGCTTAAAGATGTACATGTTCTAAAACCCAGAAACTTCACCTCTTGGTGACCACAGATTTCAGAGACATTGTTGATTTGGTTTCAGACCATTGCAATAAAATAAATATCTCAATAAAGCAAGTCACACACTTTTTTGGTTTCTCAGTGCATATAATGGTCATGCTTACACTATACCCCAGCCTATTAAGTGTGTAAGAGCATTGTGTCCAGAAAAACAATGTATCTACCTTAATGAAGCAATGTTTTATTGCTCAGTATTAACCGTCATCATCCGAGCCTTCCATGAAGCTGTAGTGGTATCAGCAAGGATCAGTGATCTCAGACCACTGTAACAAAGTAATTATGATGAACAGGTTTGAAATATTTTGAGTGATGCCAAATGTGGTACAGAGACCCAAAGTGAGCAGTGTTAGAAAAATGGCATCAGTAGACCTGCTCCACAAAGGGTTTCCACAAACCTTCAGTTTGAAAAAAAAACACATTATCTGCGAAGTGCAGTAAAGCGAGATGTGCCTGCATGCTATAGGGACACCTTGCTCAGCCACTGGGCAACATCTGTAAGGACGTAGCATCATTTATAACAGCCCATAGCAACCAGAAAACAAGGTGAATGTGCCTCAGTAAATTTGTAGTTGAGGGACGTCAGAACCTCTACTATTTGGGAGGGAAAAGCATAGGTTACTACAGTTTTTAGAATAACAGCCTTCAGAAAATTATTCTTGAAGGCATTGGTTGTCTCAAAAAGGAAAGTATTTGGGTAGGCCTTCACCCATAGTGACAGGACGGCCCTGCTGAGGTCATGGCATGGAGAAGTCCGATCCTGCAGCCCTTAGCACGGGTGCTCCATGCCACTCCTGTTGGAGTCTCTCTCGGGAGACCAGGGGCCTGCTGGGGAGGCTGGCCTTGGCCCTGGGTACCATTTTTCAAAGTGAGAAATGAAGTATTTCCTGCCCCGTCAGTAAACAAGGATGTCACAGTCATCAGCCCTCCAAGGTGACCCTAAGGATACTCGGGAAAGAGAAGAATGCCTGAGATCTAACAGCCATCAGACTACATCAGATCTAACAGCTGCAATCTAACAGCCATCAGACTGCAGCCACTCCCTACGGGGAGCCCAGGGTTAGCTCAGGATGTGAAAAACACAGAATCTTGGCCTAGGATAGCTGAGATGCAATGAAAGAAATGTCAGTGGGCAGAGACTCTCACATCTTCCCATACCTAGAAAAGTGCTAAATTCCTTAACTTGAGATATCTGGTTTCCTCTAACAGTAATCTTTTGACAGTAAGACTACTTGCCCTTTGTTGCAAAACTTGTGTATGACCTGACTCCTCCCCTCACCTCCTCGGAGCAGTTCTCTCAGGGTCCCTTGAGATGCTGTCTCCTGGGCTTGGAGTCCTAAAAATTCCCACCGAATGAAACATAACTCTCAACTTTTAGGTTGTGACTATCTTTTTCAGTGGACGAAGGTGCACGTGGACCCTGGCTGAGAAAGCTGGTGGAACATGGCAGCAGAGGCACGTTGGATGAATGAAAGTCATTCATCATGAGGGGTCTTTTAAAACTGCAACTGTTTACTGATTTCGTTTTCTGGATGCTCAATGGCTTCATGCCCCCCTGCAGGAGGAGCAGCTGAAATCTCACGAGAGCAAGCTGAGGCAGATCACCACGGAGCTGGCGGAGCACCGCTCCTACCCGCCCGACAAGAAGGTTAAGGCCAAGGAGGTGGACGAGTACAAGCTCAAAGACCACTATCTGGAGTTTGAGGTGTGTTGAACCTAAATGTCACAATGCCTTTCACCTGAGCTATCTCAGTGTTTCCAGGAGGCAGGTGGTTTTATAGCTACCGTATCTGTGGACAACGCACCTTGACCGTCCCTCTCCCGGAGCTCCGGGCGGGGTCTCGGTCATGGTGGCCCCTCCTGTTCATGGTTCTATTTAAGCATCAAAGAATAACTGTCAGTTTTTATGCTTAAAAAGCAAATCGCCTGCTGGTTGGAATAGCATGTGCTGGCTGTGAGACAAAAAAAAAAAAAAACAACAACAGTCGATGGACATGCCGGGGTGGGCAGCCGCCTTCTCTATTTCTGCATCTCTTCCAGCAGAGTCTGAGTCAGAAAAAGTACCGCAGAGGAAACGAGCTGCGGGAGGCCGTGGCGCATCTTCCGTGCGCGCTCTGGCTGCTAGGCAACAGAGGCAGCTCTCCTCTGCCACTCCCGCCCTTCACACGGAGGCTGGGAAACCAAGTCGTGGCACATCCAGTACCCAGCACGTGTGGCCACTAAACGGAATGGGGAGGATCCGTATAATCTGGAAAGATGGAAAATCTAAAAGCGAGTTGAAAGCACTGTGAACAGTGAATGATACCTTTGGCTAAGGGGCTTCCCAGGGGGCGCTAGTGGTAAAGAACCTGCCTGCCCATGCAGGAGAGGTAAGAGACGCAGTTTCAATCCCTGAGTCGGGGAGATCCCCTGGAGGAGGGCGTGGCAACCCACTCCAATATTCTTGCCTGGAGAACCCCATGGACAGATGAGCCTGGCGGGCTGCAGTCCATAGGGTGGCAAAGACATGCCTGAAGTGACTTAGCATGTAGCACCTTCAGCTACATTTTCTCCCCAGTGAGTGTCAGGGTTATGTTTTAACTGTGACTACCCCATCAGCTGCCACTTGAAGACACTGAAAGGATCCTTGATTTTAAGTACATGGGCTTAGTCCAAAATAAAGAACAGTTATCTTTTAATTTTTACATAATTTTTTTCTGCAGAGTGGGTTGAATCTGTCTTTAGCTCTTCTTTCACTTTGTAGATCTGGTCTATTCCTGTTCATCTTCTTTCCCATCTTACAATCATGCTTCTTCCTTGGGCTTGAAACACAGCATCATCTGAGCGCCCTCGCCCTGACCCACCGCCCCAGACCTACTCAGACACCAGCGCCCAGCACCGCTGCCTCTCCTGCCCCCTCTCAGCCTTGCCTTTCGGCCCCCTCTGCCTGGGTTTTCACCTCTCCTGAACCCGGTGGCGCTTCTGTCTTCAGCCCATCCTGCACACTCCTGGCAGTTTCCTAAGGCATGCTTCTGTCAATAGCTGCCCTTGGTTTTCCCCTTCACCTCCCCCAACAATTTACCTTCAAATAAAGTCCAGTCCTTAATCTGAGAGGATCTGGGTTCCTTCTGTCTGTCCACAACACAGGTCTTTCCACCACGACCACCATGAGATCAGCCATTTTTCTGCTACTTTGCCCTCTCCAGACTCACTGTTATACCTTTGTTCATCTACTGTGAAAAGAAAAAAGGAAAAGTGAGCTGCTCAGTCGTGTCCTTCTCTTTGAGACCCCATGAACTGTAGCCCGCCAGGCTCCTCTGTCCATGGGATTCTCCAGACCAGAATACTGGCGTGGGTTGCCATTTCCTTCTGCAGGGGGTCTTCCGGACCCAGGGGCTGAACTCGTCTCCTGCGCTGCAGGCAGATCCTTTACCTTTTGACCACCAGATGCTTTGCTCTGCCCCAGCTGCCCTTCCCTCCTTTCATTTCTGAGAGTCCTGTTCGTCTTTCAGGGTGCACCCCAGACCCCTCCTGTGAAAAGCCTGCTCTCAGCCTGCCAGTCCCCGTCCTGCTCGGGGGCTCCTGTTGGGGTGGCTTCAGGGTCTTTGCATCTGTGGCCAGTCCCACAGCGTCTGCCCCCCAAGACTGAGAGCCCTCGAGAGCAGGGGCCTCGGGTCCTCTTCACATCTCTGCCCTGTGCTCACTCATTGAATTGGACAGGGTTTCATGGAAGCTTTTAAAAGTCTTAGATTTCGGAGTTTTAAAATGTGGCATTTGGTGCCCTGTACCAGTTTTCTTCATGGTTAAGCAAGTCCTTACTCTGTTCAGATGAAGAAAAATTTTCCTTTTATTAAAAATGAAAGCTTATTAGCTAAAACTTTGGAAGCCTTCCCAGCCAAAGACTTCTTGAAAAAATACTTTTTTTTTTGAAAAAATACTTTTTAAAAAACAAATTTACTGAGCGGCTCATCTTTGTCCGCACCTGTTCATTCTTGGGAAATGGGAGTCCTCAGAAATCTATCACAATTCTTCACACGTCTGGAGTGGCTTTCAGCTGCCAGCCTGTTAGTTTCACACGTGCTGATTAATTTCCCAGCTCCTCAGGCCCCTGCTGCCAGCCCGCAACACCTCGCTCTGAGCCCTTGGCTCCAAGGCTGCGAGTCTGCACCCAGGAGGCCGGGGTGGCCGCAGGACCAAAGAAGGGTCGCCCCTGCTAGATGCTCCCCCTGCTTTGAACCTCCTCTTGGAGCCCCTTTTCCAAAAATGTAACCCAGCCAAAGCCAGCATTTCCATTTCCTGACATGAGCTTTAGACCAGCCTTTGTGGGGGTACATCTTGCTTTCATCAAATCGTCATATCAAGGAGCTCAGAAGGTTGCGTTCCAGGACTTTGGCTCGTGAACATCTTCCCATATGGTAACACGTCGGGCGTGTTGGAGTGTCTGTCAAGCCTCACTGACCTGTGTACCAGAAAGGCGGATGGTCCCCTCACTTCTTAGAGGTTATCTAAAAAGGGTTTTGTGAAATAGTCTCTTTTTTTTTAAGTGAACCATTACTTTTCAGTAACTGGAAGTTGAAGTAGTGTATCTCGTGGGGTCCACTCTGCTGTTAGAATAACTAACTCTCCACTTTTCAGCCACCAGGCTTTGTCTTGTGCACGTACCTGCAGCGACGCCCTCAGAGCATCCAGGCTTCCCCCGCAGCTGCCCTCTTCCCCGGGTGGGGGGTTCTGAGCACGATGGACCATCCCTGCGGGGTAGGGGCGAGGGTGTCTGAACGTCAAGGACCTTCCTGTGTACTTGTTCTTTGTTCTTTCCTCAGCTTCTAGAACATGGACCAAGTGCTCATACGTATTTGTTGAGTAAATGAATGGAATAAGGCAATGTCAGAGGAAAGCTTAGTAGCGCCCCTGAAAACAAAAGTGTTAAACAGACAGCGGTGTCTGCAGTTCCCTGTGACCCCAGACGGTCAGGGACCGGAGGGCATCTTGAGCCCACCGACGTCCCTGTCCCTGGGGAGGAGCCCCCGCCAGGCCGCCCTCTCACCTGCTCCCGTGGTCGGGACTCCCTGTGGCCCAGAGCAGCTCTTGTAATTTTCACACCTTGGTAAGAAAAGCACCTTCATCCTGTTAGAGTATGAAGCCCTTGGTGGTAACACGGTTGTTTCTAACTGGATGCATTTCAGTTGTTTGTATCCCAGGTTGCTCTGAGCACAAACAGTTCTTCAGGTGGGCCAAATTGGCGGCACTTAGAAAGTCTCTTAACCCTAACTGACAGTAAATAATGAGAAACTCTGGTAAATAAGAAGGTTCAGGGGTGGTTTTTGTTTGGAGTTGAACTTGACTGAATTACGTTGTTTATTGATTTTGGCATCCTGGGTCTTCATGGCAAGGCACGGCTTTTCTCTGGCTGCAGCGACCTGGGGCTCCTCTCCTGTTTCGGTGCATGGTCACCTCATTACAGGGGCTTCTCTCACCGTGAAGCACGGGCTCTAGGGCATGCGGGCTTCAGTAGTGGTGGCACCTTGGCTCAGGAGTCGTGCCTCCCAGGCCCTAAGCATGGGCTCAGGAGTTGGGGCACGTGAGCTTAGTTGCTCCTCAGCATGTAGGATCTCCCTGGACCAGGGATAGAACCCACGTCTCCTGCATTGGCAGGTGGATTCTTTACCACTGAGCCACAGCGAAGCCCTGTTTATTTTTGAAGTCTATAAAGTCTGCAAAGAACAAGGAGACTTATATCAACTTCAGCCTTAGCCTGTAAGAAGACAGTGCACTATTCCTGAAGGCAGCATACTCTGCTCAGAATGCCTGTAGTTAACCAAGTCCGTGCCTCTCTCTTTACTGCCCATGCAGTGGGGGGTTGGGGGTGGCATTGCTTTGTTCTCGATTGAATTGGTTCCCCGAAGTTGTGGCTACTGATTGCTTACAAGGGTTCACGTGGACTCTAAGCTCACCTTTGACAGAGTTGTTAGGCATCACAAGTCTATGTAAGAAACTCACTGTCATTTCCCAGTTTTCAAAAAATAAATATCAGAAATAGCTCCACTTCCTTTTGACTTATTTCTACTCTATTCAGTTCCCTTTTCACTTAAAAATGTTGAATCAATCTCCGTGTTTCTGGTACATTTGGAAATTTATCAGGATGTAGGACAGGTGGGTAGTGTTTGTCACATAAAAACTTAGAAAGCGCCAGCCACTCGAAGCACAGGAACCTGGGCTCTGCCTGATGCCCCTCAGCCCTTAAAGGAACAGCCCTGTTACAGGAATTCCCTCGCTAGCACTGAACTTGGCCCCAGAAATTTGGCTTTTTGTTTCTTCGCAGTTGAAGTGAAGATACTGTTTGCTCCAGGATGTTCTTCAAGTGACAGTTAAGATGTTTTCAGTGGCATAAGTTATTAATAACTCTTAGACGTGAGTAGGGAAAGGGCAACTCTGGCAGTTCAAACCTATTAGAAGGGCTGGGATTCTTGAATGGGGCTGTCAGAGGCTGACTGAGGAGCGAGTGCTGAGGGCAGGCTCCCAGCAGCTCCCGGGTTCACTGTGGCACCATGGAGACCTGGCAGGCAGCACAGGGCACTTCACGAGCCAGCAGACCTAAGGTTGGAACATTTTCTTTGGCCCTCGCAGTGCTGGATTTGTTGGTGCTGAGATTTGAATGCGTTTAGGGAAGATCAGCTGGAGAAGGAAATGGCAACCCACTCCAGTGTTCTTGCCTGGTGAATCCCAGGGACGGAGGAGCCTGATGGGCTGCCGTCTATGGGGTCACACAGAGTCGGACACAACTGAAGTGACTTAGCAGCAGCAGCAGCAGCAGGGAAGATCAGCAGGGTCCTCCCACCACCCCCAGTATACCCAGCCTGGCTCCTGAACACGGTTGACTTTGCCATTGCTATACAGATGCTGCAGACACTTTGATGTGTTTATGCCTTAGATCTTTGAATATGGGCTTTGAATCAACTGTCTCTTCATGGTTAGAAAATGGGTACTTCCAGGTACATGTGTTCTCAGGTTCCAGTCCAGCAGGAAGAGAAGTCCATGCCCCTGATGGCTCAGCTTTGTTCTGCTCAAGGGCAGAACCAAGGCCCCTTGCTGAGTGGGCTGGAATTCAGCCGTGTGCTCACTCCTGAATTTCAGCCTGGAGCAGAAAGTGCTTATGGCTTAAGGCAGGCAGGACCCACACCAACCACATGGCTGGAAGTGCAATTTTAGCAACAGCAAATGTCCATTCTAACAAGACATGTAAATCTCTCTAAATTTTAAATCGAAAAAAAATCTAGGACATTCTTGAGGCATGCTGCATCTTTTTCTGAATTTCTAATTTTTGGTGGCATGTAAAATGGCATGGTTCCTTCTGAAACTGATGTACTTGAGAACAAGAGCACATTCCATATAGTGCCATGAAGGAGACTCAAGAGAGCTCGTATAGAGAAGTGCACATAAATACATTTCTGGTTGTAGACCCTCAGTTTTACTGTGGGGTTATTTGTTGGCTGGGTGGGTGGATGGGCGGTTTGATGTATTTCTTTTTGAACAGATTCTCTGACTGTGATCTTAGCTCTGTTTCTTCAGATGGCACAGTTTTTATCTGTCAACATCACATAAGTAATTTTCACATTATGGACCACTTCTCCTCTTGCAGGAGCAGTGAGTGCAAGCACATATCTCAGGGCACTGCCAGCTGTCCCTGGGCAAATGTGTCACTGAGACAAGACGATCTGGCTGCTAATTTGTGAGTGGACTTGGTTGTAAACGTACAGAGATAGCCATGATCACTTGCTTCCTCCAGAGTGAAAGTAAGGGAAATTTCCCCACCCTCCTAGGAGATTAACAGCCAGTCTCAGTCTCAGGAACAGAGTCTAGCCTAAATCCAGTGACATGTCCTTTATACAAAAGAGCACAAAGGTGATTATGTATGGATCTGAGAAGCTAAGATGTGGCAGGTTAATTGACTTCTTGTGGAAGTTTAGGAATTTTCTTTTTCATGTAGAAGACTAAGTGTTAGAGTCCAAAGCTAGAGACCCAAGTCCAGCAGTTGCCCAGACGTACAAGTCCAGTTCACATCAGAGGCAGGGGTTTTGCGTTGCCGTTTGGAATTGCATTTTGTACGGCACAGTGAGCGAGGGCTGCAGAGCTCTGGGTTTTCATCTGTAAAAGATGACGCACGCTTTTGAAGGGAGGAGAAGCTTAGCAACAGGGAGCCTTTGAATCACATTTTAAACAGATGATTGAGAAGCAGAACAGAGAGTCAGTCATGGGCCCTGCAGTGACTGTCCTTAAATCCGTCCTCACGCCTGAAATGTCTGCTCTGAGGAGCATCACTGCTTGGGGTGAAGGTACTGTCTGCGAGAAAAGGGCACAAAAGCTTGCAGTTATAAAACAGTGAAATGAGGAAAAGGGATGGCCTGGAAGTTAGGCCACTTTAGTCTCGTCCTTCTCTGGACCTCGGTTTCTGGCTATGAAGATGAGATGGAATTGGGTGAACTAACCTTAAGGCCCCTTCTGCCTCTGTATTTTTGCTGTAACATACTGACCCTGATGCTGGGAAGACTGAGGGCAGGAGGAGAAGGGGGCAACAGAGGACAAGATGCTTGGACGGCATCACCAACTCAATAGACATGAGTTTGAGCAAACTCCCAGAGACGAGGGACAGGGAAACCTGGCATGCTGCAAGCCATGGGGTCAGAGAGAGTCCGACAGGACTGAGCAACTAAACAACAATATACTAACATCAATTAATGTGTTAGATTAACTCACTCTTATGATATCTCTAAGAGCATTATTAAACATAAAACAAGAATATTTCAATTTGGGGATCTCAGGGGATCTAGACCAGCTCTGTCGGATAGCGATATAATGCAAACCACACATGTAATCTTACGTGTTTAGTAGCCACATGTAAGAAGAAAAAGAAACAGAATTAATTGTAATAAGATTTTTCAATTTAACACAGTATGCCCCAAATGTTATCATTTCCATGTGTAATAATATAAAATATCACGATGTCTGACGCGTTTTTTCCTTCCTAAGCCTTCAGACTGCAGTGTCTCTGTGCACTCGGGGCTCAGGGAGCCACGCGGGGCGTGTTCTCTGGCTCCTGCACCGGCTGGTCTGTCTAAGAGCCTGCCGGGAGCTGAGGCGCGCTCCCGGGGTCGCGCGGCGCGCAGGTTTCTCACATAATCGAAGAGGTCTGGCTGTCAGGCTCACGTAAGACTGTGTCCGCCCTGCTCTGGCCGTGCCTTGCTTACTGGTTCAATCGTTACTTCTGGCTGGGGCTCTGGTGTGAGCGCTGTCACCAAGGGACGTGGGAGAATAGAAACCCCTGTCAGTCTCCCCACAAAGCAGTTCTCACGGGAGCAGCGTGATCGGCCCGCTTCCTGCTCCCCTTAGACCCTTTGGTACGTGACCCTCCCGTCGGTCACTTTTTACTGAGTGCTGGTGCCATTAGCCCTTTCCTGTGTGAACTCTGCTTTTTTTTTTTTTCTTTTTATCCAGAATGCTTTATCTCTAACTATATTAGGCTTCTTCCTACTGTTGTCTATAAGAATCTGTACGCGTTTGATGTAAGAGTGTTAAAAACTCGTTTGTTTGAGTCCCCGATCTGATTCAGGGGCTTCTCGGAGGGATCAGGCTTCTTCAGTCCTTTCGGTGGGTCTAAGTTCAGAATTACTCAGTAGACTTATAATGGAAACTAATGTTTTCAGAAATGTTTTTCTGAAAACATTAGAGAAAATTCAGATGCAAAAAAAGCCTGTGTTTATACCAGGACTGTCAGCCCAGCCCTCCCTGGAAGGCTGGGGCCATTCCCAGGCACGGGCTTGTTGCAGGAGCGCGGGTCCGCCCGGCGGTCCCGGGGGCTCGGCTCACGCACAGGACGGACGCGTGGGGGCTAGCACGGGACGTGTCCACCCTCACCAGGCCCGGCCTCGGGCAGCTCTGCTGCCGGCTCACCACGCCTGGTTTCCATGTGCTTCCGCTCCCCAGAGCGGTCCTGTGTCCTCGTCCGTGAGTCGCGACGCCCTCCTTAGGGAGGCCCCGGAGGTTTCCCGCTACCCTGCTCGCTCCCCACGTGGACCGGAGGCTGGAGGTAGTGAGGGGCCTGCCGAGGCCTGGTCACTCCCTGGATCCTCCGACTCCACGGGACAAATATACTTTACCACGGCGACAGGCTCGCCATTGGCCGCGGAGCCGGAGAGGGTAGAAGGACATTTGAACCGGGCCTGCAGAAGGTGCAAAACGGCTTTAAGCTCATCAATATATTTAGGGATGACATGTCCTGGGAAGTCGATGGGGAAGGTGATTTACCTTCAAACTTCCTCAGATCCTCCTTTAAAAATTTCCCAGAAAGACCGGCCTGTCCCCTTATGACTGGCATTGCCATTTTGGGAGCCGCGGTGTGACAGGCCGGCTAGTGTGATGAGTCCCACGAGCGTGCTTCTGAGGGAAACCGTGGGCGATGTTAGGGAATCCCCGGACAGCCAGAAACACAAACAGAACAGAAACCAAGGATGAGGAGCGTGGCCTGTACAGGAATGCTGTCGTAACAAACTAGAATTTTGTTTTAGATGCGAGGTCCCAAAGGAAAAACTTAGAGACACACTTTATCCCATGGGAGTTAAATTTAGCTTCTTATCCAGATAAGTAGTGTTCCTTCAGCTCAATTACTTATCTTAGGTTTGTAGAAACTCGACTTCACATCTCTGTGCTTCCAAGGACAGACTTTTTTCTTTTTCCACTTTGCTGAGCAGCAAATTTGTTAATCCCACGGATGCAGAGTCAATTTTCTTCTTCCAGTTAATTTCACACTCAGCGGTTGTAAAAGCCCTCACACAGGGCCACGCCGGGCGGTCAGTAGGACTGAACCCCGGCTGGGTGGAAAATGGGCGATTCTTAAATTTTCCGCCAAGAAAGCAAACTGTGTTCTCTTGGCTAAGTGAGCTCTGTGGACTTTTAAATTGAGAATTTTGGGGTTTAATTTCTTAAGAAGAGAAAAAAATCTGGGTACTGATACAGACTGGGTCTATAGAAAGGGTTTCAAGAGCATCAAGAAACCAAGTGTGAAGAGTGAGAAAGGCAGCAGCATTTCACAGGTTAGTTTTCAGAATTGGGGACGCTCTCCTGGACACCCGCTCCTGTCTTCTCACAGAGACAGGGATACTGCAGAGGTGAAGCGCTGCAGGGAGACTGCGTGCCCTGCCTGGGCCTTGCAGCTGGGGAGGGGTCCTAGGAGGGGGAGACAGGACCAGGGTGGCTGTTCCGCCCTCATTGCCCCGCCTCTGAAGGGCCTGCAGGGCCTCTGGGGGCAGCGGCCTGGGCTCACCTGTCACGTGGCAGAGAGTGGGTGCCTTAGGACGGAGACCTGGACACTCCCCAAATGCTCTCTACAACCCCAGTGCTTTTTGTCTGTATTAGGGCTTTTTTTTTAAAACCTCTTCTGCTTATATTATTATTAGATGTAAGCTTTTTATTTTAGTTTTGTTTTTAATTAAAAAAAAATCTGTACTAATAAAAAAAAAAAGAAAAGATACATGGATCTCAAAAAAAAAAAAAAAAAAAAGTCCATTTAGAGAACAGTCAAGCCAGAAGGCAGACTGAAATGAAACAGTAGAACTCACACTGCCTTGGGTTTTTCCAGAGCCCCGACTACAGACTGAACGACCTGAAAAGGTGTCTGTCTGCTCTGTCTCGGCGGTGGCTCACCGCTGCATGCAGAAGCCTGAGAGGGGGATGGCAGAGGGGGACGCTGACATTTAAAATGTAAGTCCTAGCATAGCTTTCAGGTAAGAACTTATCAGAAAGCTCTGTTTTGAATGTATTGCTCCCTTAAATTAATAGATAGTAGAAGGTGAGCCTGCTAATACCTAACTACTAATTTATGTAGCTTTCAGGTAAGAACTTATAAGAAAGCTCTGTTTTGAATGTATTGCTTCCTTAAATTAGTGGGTAGTAAAAGGTGAGCTGGAGAAGGCAATGGCACCCCACTCCAGTACTCTTGCCTGGAAAATCCCATGGATGGAGGAGCCTGGTAGGCTGCAGTCCATGGGTTCTCTGAGGGTCGGACATGACTGGGTGACTTCACTTTCACTTTTCACTTTCATGCATTGGAGAAGGAAATGGCAACCCACTCCAGTGTTCTTGCCTGGAGAATCCCAGGGACAGAGGAACCTGGTGGGCTGCTGTCTATGGGGTCGTACAGAGTCGGACACGACTGATGCGACTTAGCAGCAGCAGCAGCAGCAGCAGCAGGTGAGCCTACTAACACATACCTACTAATACCTAACTACTAATTTACGTAGCTTTCAGGTAAGAACTTAAGAGAAAACTCTGTTTTGAATGTATTGCTTCCTTAAGTTAGTGGGTAGTAGAAGGTGAGCCAGAGAAGGCAATGGCACCCCACTCCAGTACTCTTGCCTGGAAAATCCCATGGACGGAGGAGCCTGGTAGGCTGCGGTCCATGGGGTCGCGAAGAGTCAGACAAGACTGAGCGACTTCACTTTGACTTTTCATTTTCATGCATTGGAGAAGGAAATGGCAACCCACTCCAGTGTTCTTGCCTGGAGAATCCCAGGGGTGGAGGAGCCTGGTGGGCTGCCGTCTGTGGGGTCGCACAGAGTCGGACACGACTGAAGCGACTCAGCAGCAGCAGCAGAAGGTGAGCCAGCAAGTTAGGGAGAAAGTCTGCAAATCCATTCTGCATTGTCCTATAAAATGCAGAGCCTTTATTTGAATAATCAGTTCCTTCATCAGCCCCCTGTTCTGTTGGCTTGTTTTAATTGTTTTGGTTTCTTTGTTTTCCGGTGTGAAGCTCTAGGAGCAGAAACTGTTTTGCTGTGTGTACATGACATTATCACTGTCCTCTCATTTCATCTGAAGCTGGCCTTTTACCCTGCCTTCATGAGAAAGGGAAATGTCAGGAGGAAATGTATTCAGGATCTGATTGCTGGAGCAGCGAGGTCTGAATACCGATGGCAGGGCCTAAGTTAGGATTGCCATCACAGTTTTCTTTTAGCCTGTTACTATCGTATTCACGTATCAGAGGTCAAAAGGAGATTAGTGTTATATTAAATGAAGTGAAAAATGGTATGCAGAGCTCAGGAGAAATGAAACTGCTCAATCAGATGCGTGTACATTTATATGTAGATGTGGTTAAACTTCTTTTCAAATAATAATTTTACATATATAATATATATGTATATATATATATATATATCTTAGCACTTAACATTTAACTTAAGCCAGAACTCTTGTGGCCTTAGACACGGTATTTTTCATTCCCCTCTAGTAGGGATTGCTGCTAGTGAAAGGGATATGTTTCCTACCTGTTTGAGAAGTATTCTTACAGGTGACTGAAGACCAGCTTAATAAATTAACATTGCACAAAATGTAGTAAGGAGGTTTCCAGGTGAAGAAAACTTGATTTTAAGAAAGAAAGAAGCTGTTTAGCATTTGAATTGTCTCTTGGTGATCAGGGAAGGCTTCATGGAAAGAGCAAATCTTAAGAAGGAAATGAAGGGCAAGAGCTTGCTGAATGGACAAGGCCTCAGAAACAGTGTTCAGGTGCTTCTCTGCAGAGAGTAGCCACTGAGCTTGGATTTGGTCAAGTCCCATCTCAAGTTTTCTGATAGTGGGACCAGCTTACACAGCTATCCTGTGAGAAGTCCGCTCACACCGTCGGAGATGCCCGAGCAAGGAATCTGAAGCACGTAGCTCTGAGATTTTTAAGAACTGATCTGAGAAGGAATCCACAGAGACCACAACAAAACCTTTAAGAAGGTGACCAAAGGCAGCAGTTGTCCCCAAGACACCTGGCATTCTCAGACTCCCTCTGTCCTTCCATGAAGGACACGCCCCAGAAAGGCCACATAATGACCATAAGCCAGGATCTGGGAAAGTGAATCAGTGCCATCCTGACCCCAAGACAGCACATATCACTGCCAGCTCGCTTCCCACAGACCCGCTTTCTGCAGCCCGTCTCATGGTTCATCTGGAGCTGTGTCCACTCTTGTTCAGTGGTTACTCTGAGACATGAAACTGTATTAATTAAACATTCATTTTTAATTAACGAATTTTTTGTTGTTTAGTCTTCCCTTTTTATCATCTGGTTATAAAAACTTTTGTCAGAGCAAAGGTGTAACACCTACGTAGTATTATTACTTTACTTATTTTATTTATCGTCAGCAGCAGATTGAAAGTGAAAGTCGCTCAGTCGTGTCCAACTCTTTGCAACCCCATGGACTATACAGTCCATGGAATTCTCCAGGCCAGAATACTGGAGTGGGTAGCCTTTCCCTTCTCCTGGGGATCTTTCCAACCCAGGGATTGAACCCAGGGCTTCCTTGTAGCCAAGCTGGTAAAGAATACGCCTGCAATGCAGGAGACCCTGGTTCAATTCCTGGATCAGGAAGATCCCCTGGAGAAGGACTGGGCTACCCACTCCAGTATTCTTGGGCTTTCCTGTTAGCTCAGCTGGTAAAGAATCCACCTGCAATGCGGGAGACCTGGGTTCGATCCCTGGGTTGGGAAGATCCCCTAGAGAAGGGGGAAAGGCTACCCACTGCAGTATTCTGGCCTGGAGAATTCCATGGACTACAGTCCATGGAGTCACCAAGAGTCGGATACAACTAAGAAGCAGATTACTTCCCATAATAATATAGATGAGACTGCTGCTCTGACCCACAGAGCTCAGTCTTGGGTGAGCATTGAAGGATTTACCCAAGGCTGAATGTGATCCTGTAAGTCACATGCAAGAGTCACCAGGCAAAGGAATTCACATAGAAAGGACCATTGACAGACGCTTATCTTTTTAATGAGTGCTTTTGTTAGAAGGTAAATTTAGAGGCTGCCCTTCACATCAGAATGAGAGCTAGTAACTACCAGATGAAGAACCACCATGCTCTACATGCACTGCTCCAGTTTCTGTTTTGTTTTGTTTTGCCAAGGACAATGCTTTTTTAAAAAAGTTCGGCTGTGCTGGGTCTTAATTGCTGCACAGGGTTTTCCCTAGTTGCAGCGAGCGGGGGCTCCTCTCTGGTTGCAGAGCGCAGGCTTCTCATCGCCGTGGCTTCTCATTATGGAGCCCAGGCTCTTGGACACACGGGCTTCCGTGGTTGTGGCACGTGATTGCAGTAATCACGGATCCCGGGCTCTGGAGCACAGGCTCAGCAGTTGTGGCAGGCACACGGGCTTAGTTGTCCCTCAGCGCTGGGATCTTCCTGGACTAGGAAGACCCTACTCCAGGACCCTTCCTTGCCCCGGGTCTCCTGCACTGGCAAGCAGATTCTCTACCGCTGAGCCACCAGTGCTGTGGTGTAAGCTGCTTTTCTTTCCCTGTAGAGAGAGAGCCCCGGTCTTAAGCAGGCAGCCTCAGCTCACTCTGCAGGGTTTGTGTGGGTGGCGTCTTGACAGCCGTGGTTGACACGCGTGAATGAAGGGCATAGACGAGTCTCTGCTGACTGGTGTCCCTCAGGGCCCGACCATAGCATATTGACAGAAAATACGGGAATGTGGACCACTGGAGGTGAGAGAGTGTCCCCAGAGGCAGCCAACACAGGGCGCATCAGGCGTCTCCATCTATATCCATGGTTTTATTTTTCTAGAATTTGCCACACTGAGAGTTCAGAATGTTTTCATTAGATATGAGAAGTGTTGTTTACTCTGTGTATCCTCCGTGTTCTCTGTGCTGCGGAGGTATTAACAGACAAAAGCCAAGTACTTGCCCTCGTGTGACTGCCTTCTAGGATTGGCAGGGGAGAGATAAACAAGGTCGTTCTGCAAGCAAACTCTGAGGCTCATGGTGAGAACGCCAAGGAGAAGAATAATTCGGTGACCGGCTATCAGAGCAGCTGTGGCAGTTTTCGGTCCGGGTGGCCAGGGAAGGCCCCCACGTAAAGGAGACGCTTGAGTGAAGGTGGAAGCGGGTGAAGAGGCCAAAGAATATGCCCTGTGGGCTCCTGGGGGCCATGCTTCTCGGGCAGAGAGAAGGTACCAGAGGTCTGGAGCAGCAGCGTGTCTGCTGTGTTCAGGGACAGTCAGGAGGCGAGTGACCTGTGCACAGCGTCCCTGGGGAGGGCAAAGACCCCAGACGGATGGAGGGGGTGGGGGGCGGCACTGGTGGAGGTCTCCTAGGCCAGTGTAAGAGTTTGGGGTGGGAAACGTTTTTAAGGATGAGAAGCCACTGGAGAATTTTGAGCAGAGATGACACATTCTAGCCTACAGTTTAGCCCATGACTGTCTTTTGAGAAGAGTTTGCTTGGGGGAGCAGAGAGGGGCAGGGGACAGAGAGACAGCAGTCACGGTAACCCGGACACAAGATGATGGTGCTCGGTCCAGACTGGAAGTGGTGGAAGCAGAGACACGGTGCGATTCTGAATTTGTCCTGAAGACAGAGGGACGGGAGAGCTATTGGAGAAAGAGGAGTCAAGGAGCAGAGTTTTTATTGTCAGGTTTCCTTCCTCAGGATTGTAGACCCATCTCTACGCTCTCTCCTAGTCATCACTAGCGTACTAACCATTACCCAGACCCAGAAACTGCTCTAGGATAAGTGCTGGCTAATTAACTCTTACAGTATCGTTACCCTCCATGGCCTGGGGGAGACCTAGAGACCTGTACTTCAGCACCATGAAGAGTAAGCCATGGGGCATAAAACTATTCATGGAGATAATAAAACAGTCAATGAGTCAGTACTTATTATGTGACCACAGTATGGCTTAGAGTGGACTAACATCCATCCATAATTTGTGGAATATTCAGAGAAAACCCAACAAAACTACATTACACCAAAGCCTATTAATTAAATATATCTTTCCCTAAATAAAATTATGACAGGCAGTGTATACACAGCTCAGTTGGGGTGTTGCTTTTTATTGACGTACAGTTGATGCACAGTGTGCCCGTTTCTGGTATACAGCAAAGTGACTCAGTTATAAATGTATGTACATTCTACTTCATATACTTTTCCATCATGGTTTATCATAGGGTTTTGAATATAGTTCCCTGTGCTATACAGTAGGTCCTTGTTGTTTATTTTATATATAGTATCTGCTAATCCCAGCATCCTAATATATCTTCCCCCTTTGGTAACTATAAATTTGTTTTCTATATCTGTGAGTCTGCTTCTGTCTTATAACTAAGTTCATTTGTCTCATATTTTAGAAACCATATATCTATCTGATATCATATAATAGCATTATTTCATTCTTTTGTTCGGCTGAGTAATATTGCAGTGTGTGTGTGTACCCCGTATCTTTTTTATCCATTTATCTATTGATGCACACTTAAGTTGTTCCATGCCTTAGCAGTTGTAAATTGTGCTGCACTGGGGTGCATGCATCTTTTTGAATTCAAGTTTTGCCTGGATACATGCCCAGGAGGAGGATTACTGGACCATAGAGTAACTTAATTTTTAACTTTTTAAGGAACCTCCATACTGTTCTTCACAGTGACTGTACCAATTTACATTCTCACCAGCAGTGTAGGAGGGTTCCTTTTCCTCCACCTGCTCTCTGGCATTTATTATTTGTAGACTTTTTGATGGTGGCCAGGCTTACTGGTGTGAGGTGATACCTCATTGTAGTTTTGATTTGCATTTCTCTAATAATTAGCATCTTTTCATATGCTTGTTGGCCATCCGTGTGAAATGTCTGTGTAGGTCTTCTGCCTATGTTTTGATTGGGTTGTTTTATTATTATTATTATTGAGTTATATGAACTATTTGTCTATTTTGGAAATTAAGCCCTTGTCAGTCAAATGGGATATTGTTTCTACAAGTGAGTCCAAGCTGAGTGTTGACCATTTTATGTATCTGCAAATAATAGAAAACTTGACCGATTATTTAAACAGTATAAACATTCTGTATCTCACTTAAGAAAACTGGAAGTGGATGGCCACTGGCTGTTTGAGAGTTGCCAGCAAAGATGTATGACCTTTCTAAACTCCTGATTTGCTCTCCTTAGCACACTGACTTTTTGTTTTCATGCTTATCGTTTCGTGGTTTCAAAGTGCCTGCTGTAGCTCTGAGCGTGTCATCTCTGACCTTTATCAGAGCCCCAAAAGCTGCTTCCACAGAAGCACCCTGGTCCGCTCCCCTTGTGTATCATAGGCCAGGTCTCGGCACAGGGCTGCAAGGTTGACTGACAGATGGGTGAGAGTTGGGTTAGTGAGAGTTGGGTCTAACCATCTGGGTTGCACCACGATTCCTGTCCTGGGGCTAGGCAAGAACTCGATGCCCCCAGTGAGAAGCACAGCCCCGTTGGCTGAAAGAAGAGGCTGCTCCATCCTCTAGCAGCTTCTTTGGCTGAGACTGACCCCTGGAACAGGACCCCTCAGGTTTTCAATCTCTGAGCTGGTGCAGCAGGTTGAAGTGTGATTGACCAAAACACTTCCCTACACACCAGCTCCACCCTGAAAACAAATGTCAGGATTGGTCTTAGGAAAAGGAGTCATGTCTTCTCTGAAAGGAAGAATGGACAAAAACCCTCCTAAAGATGCCACGTGGCTGCATTGTCAGGAAGAAGTCCACGTGTCCCACCCAGAGGGAGAAGCCGGGAGCGGGCGTGGAGCAGGACTTCGAGGGTGGCCCTGCCCCTCCACTCCTGGGATGCGTTCAGCTCCCTGTCTTGGCTCAGAGGCAATCTCTCCATGGCCCCAAAGCCTCTGAATAGAGGTTCACAAATTCAGTGAGTCTGTAATCCTGGAAGAATGTGAATTACAGTCCTTTGAGTAGTCCTGAAGAGTCCTGAGATTAAAGGTAAGTTTTCCTAAAATATATTGAAGAGCATTTGACTTGGCCACAGACATTGGTAGAAAGCAGAGCCGTGTTACGGGGTTTAGCAGCCTGTCTCCTGTGAGCCCATTTACCTCAGAAGCAGCGCACAGCCGCTGGAGGTGCCTGAACAAACCCACGTTGTTTTCCCTTATTTCTCTCAACATCCGAGCAGTCCTGGCTCCTGGTCCCCTCTCACCCTTCCCTCTGCTTTGTCTTTTCTTCTCCTCTGATGATACATGTAATGCTCCTCCTCTGTGCTCAGCCTTTGGTTTGTTGATTGACCTGCTTATGTAATTTACTGGAAGGAAAGGAAAGTATCAATAGCTCAGTCGTGCTGACTCTTTGCAACCCCGTGGACTGTAGTCCATCAGACTCCTATATCTATGGTTTTCTCCAGGCAAGAATACTGGAGTGGGTAGCCATTCCCTTCCCAGAGGATCTTCCTGACCCAGGGATCAAACCTGGATCTCTTGCCTTGCAGGCAGATTCCTTACCATCTGAGGCATCAGGGAAGTCCAGTTTACTGGGGACAAGAGCTTTGCAGCTGGAGCTGTAAAATCAGTGGATGAAATGTCTTTTCTTCATGTATTTTTAGATGAATTTCCCCAATAGTGTCAGTGTCTTCAAAAACTAGTAGAAAATAGCCTAGTCACCTTTTCTCCTTTTGTCGCCTTTCAAGTCATCTCAGAAAATTGTCCTTCGTACCCCTTTGATTGTATAATTGCCCTAGCTTTGTGAAATAGTATGCCTTGCATTGATTTTCTGAATCTATTTTTAAACTGTCTTCAGATCATTTTATTAAACCTTGTTCATATCGGGAGTAGTTCTTTCTTGCATTTTAATCTTGCCACCAAAGCAGTTTATAGAGACAGATTAACTCTCTAAATTCCTAGAATGAATAGATTTAGATTTCATTGATGATAGACTACTATGTAAAACTGATGATGTATTTTTATTAGCAAATGCCCTTATTAAACCCTTATGTAGCTTTCTGAGAAAAGAGTAGTATTTTGTTCCTTTGTTACTTCTTTACTGAAACTGGAATATGTATCAATTAGTGATGCTTTCATCAACAATTAGCAGTACCTTGGTGATGGACAGGGAGGCCTGGCGTGCTGCGATTCACAGGGTCGCAAAGAGTCGGACATGACTGAGCAACTGATCTGATCTGATCTGATCTGATGTGCTTGAAAAGGTGCTCGGCATCACTAATCATCAGGAAAATGCAAATCGAAAGCACAGTGAGATACACCTCATACCCGTCAGAATGGCCATCATCAAAAGAACACAGATAACAAGTGTTGGCGAGGCTGTGGAGCAAAGGGAACCCTCCTGCGCTGTTAGTGGGGTATATGCTGGTGCGGCCAGAGGGGAGGGGTAAAGTAGGAGTCTGGGTCTACTAGGCACAGACTGCTGCATATAAAGTAGACAAATAGTAAGGAGCTATTGCATAGCACAGGCAACTGTATTCAATATCTTGTAATTACCTATAAATAAAAAGATATTTGTGTAAATATATATAAAGATACTTATATAAATATATTTAGGTGAATATATAAAGATATTTAGATAGATATTTTGGTAAAATTTATATAATCGTAGTTCAGTTGGTAAAAAAATCTGCCTGCAATTCAGGAGACCCAGTTTGATTCCTGGGTTGGGAAGATCCACTGGAGAAGGCATAGGCTACCCACTCCAGTATTCTTGGGCTTCCCTTGTGGCTCAGCTGGTAAAGAATCCACCAGCAATGCAGGAGACCTGGGTTCCATCCCTGGGTTGGGAAGATCCCCTGGAGAAGGGAAAGGCTGCCCACTCCAGTATTCTGGCCTGGAGAATTCCATGGACTGTTCAGTCTATGGGGTCACAAAGAGTCAAACACGACTGAGCAACCTTCACTCATATAAAGATTTATATAAAATATTTATATGAAATGGAATCACTTTGCTACAGACCTTAAACTAACACAAGGTTGTGAATCAACTATACCTCAATTAAAAACAACAAGGGCAGCCACTGTGGAAAACGTAGGGCCGTCCTCAAAAAACTAGAAATAGAACTACCACGTCATCCAACTCCCACGTCTGGGTGTATATGTGAAGAAAATTAACACACGGACTTAAAAAGATAGTGCGCTCCAGTGTTCATGGCAGGATCGTTTACAACTGCCAAGATACGGAAGCAACATCAGTCCACCACCAGATGAATGGACAAAGAAGATGTGGTCCATGTACAATGGAAGACCACTCAGTAATAAAAAAGAGTGAAATCCTACCATTTCTGACAATATGAATGGACCGAGAGGGTGATATGCTTAGTGCAATAAGTCAGAAAGACACATACTACATTATTTCATTTATAAGTGGCATCTAAAAAAAACAAAACCAATGAACAGATAGAACAACAGAAACAGAGCCATAGATACAGAGAGCTAACAGGTGGCTGCCGGAGGAGAGAGGGCTGGGGTAAGGAGGGAAACAGGTGAGGCGGTCGAGAGACACAGACTTCTAGTTGCAAAATAAATGAATCAATAATTATGTGACATCTTTACATGGTAACAGATGGTAACTAGACTTATCATGGTGATCATTTTGAAATGTACAGAAGTGTTGAATCACTGTGTCTGTATAACTGGAGCTAACAGTGTTGTAGGTAATTTCTACATAGAAAACAAACAAATGAATAAACAAACTCATAACAGAAGAGATCAGCTTTCTGGAGATCCGTTAGGGGAGGAGAAATTGGATGAAGGCAGTCAAAAGGTACAGACGCCCACTTACAAAGTTAGTAAGTGCTAGGATGTGATGGAACACGTGATAAGTGAGATTGCACTGCTCCATGCTGTATATTAAAGTTGTTAGGATAAATCTTTAAGAGTTCTCATCTCAAAGAAAATCCTTTTTCTTCTGTTCCTTTAGTTTCGTGTCTGTATCACACAAGGGATGTTCACTAAACTTGCTGTGATCACTCTTCCGTGATGTATAGACATCATATCATTATGCTGTACACCTGAAACTTACACAGTGCTGCGTGTCAATTGTATCTCTGAGGAACTGGAAGAAAAAAATGTGGGGAAAATACCACTACCTGATGAAGAGTGGAATGTACGATTCACGCTTAATGAGACAGTCATAGGTAGCGGGGACAATGAGCGCTGGGTCCAGCCACTCTGTGTGCAAGAGCCTGGGCTCTCTCTGTCTTTGCCTCCCTCTCAGGCCTTGCGTACCGCCCCTCTGCTTCGTGCCTGCTGCCTGTGTCATGGGTTGCAGCTTTAGGAATATGAGGGAAGGGCTGACACCAGTGATTCTCCTAAGCCCCTCTTTATCAGAAAGCAAGTCCCTTCCCCAGGTGCGTTCTCCTTACCCCTCAGTGGCCAAAGCGTCACACAATCCATCTTAGCTGCAAGAGAGTCTGGGAAAGTCAGTGTTTGGTTTTATCAACCTTTGTAGTGGGAGGGACGTAGGAGAGGAGGGGGATTGAAAGTGGCTTTTGATTGGCCAAACCTTCAGCGTGTGACAGAGTTGTCATCCTAAAGTACACACTCACGAGTGTGTTTTCACATCCAGGGAGGACATAGAGCTTCAGAGTGTGGGTTCTAAAGTCAGGTCCCTGAGTCCAGATCCTGACGTCACTTCTGTGTCTCCTGGACTTATCGCTGCCTCTCTTTCCTTTCCTGTAAGACAGGGATGATAATGTACCAGTTGTGTGTGATTCTTTTATTAATAACCTGCAGTTAGCGTGTGGGTACCTTATAAATGTCATCTTCACCAACCAAAGCTTGGCACCCCAACATGGACGCTGACCAAACCCAGAGCAGACCTAAGGGCTAGTGGCTTTTCCCTACTTTTGAACAAAACAACTTGAAAAAGTAGCTTCCAGTAGCTTCAGCTTCATAATTATTAACTTAAAACTGAGATATACAAAATCTCAATCTAACCTGACAAATCTCTAAAAGATTTATTGTTGTAACAGACTTTGCCTGCCTTTGTTGAGACAATTTATAACAGATGTGTTCTTTTGTTTAGAAAGAAAATACTTTAGGCCTCTACAAATCCTTCCTGTGTTGAATCACTGTGATGGGAGACTTATTTTACAGTCTATCAAACTGAGAATCCGAGACCCTTCTATAATTTGCGACGTATATATAAAATAGCTCTATATAGTGATTGGATACAAACTTAAAAAAAAAAAGCAGGAGCATCAATTAGGGTTAGAGAAAAACAGTCTCTACAGTGTTCTTCTCAATTATTCTTAGAACAAGATGCTCAAGACAGGAAAATCAAGGAGTCGTTTAAAACATAGTAGACACTCAACGAACAGTTGATGAAAAAAACATAAATGTGCAGAATGAAGAAAAGCATCAGGAAATAATTTGAGGTTTCACAAGAAACTCTGAGAAGTTGGTAATCCTAGCAGAAATGCAGTCACAGGAAACCAGGGCCAGCTTCCAGGAAGCGTGAGTGGTCCCGTCGGGTCAGGAGCTTAAGTTCCAGGAAGTGTGAGTGTTTCTGTTGGGTCAGGAGTGTAAGTCCATCACCAACTGCTTCCTCAAGCTGGAAGTGGAGAACCGGGTGCCCCCGCCAGGTTCAGGGGAGGCCTCGGCCATGGCCCACGAGGTGGCCCGAGTGGCTGCAGGCCTGAGCACCTTCTGGTCCCCAAAACCAGAGGCTACATTGTCTGGTGCTGAGCATTCAGGAAGCATGCTTCCTCCATCTGCACACCATTCCTGCAAAAATGCAGAACAAAGGAGAACCCACAGTCTCTCCTCAAATCAGTGAACCCCTCAGTCAGTCTCCTGAGAGCCAGCCCTTTCCTGGGCCATGGGCTGGCTTGTGCCTTGCTCTGTGACAGTGTCCCTGACCCCTCTTCTCTGACTCCCCACAGAAAACCCGCTACGAGATGTACGTCCGCCTCCTGAAAGAGGGGGGCCTGGAGCTCCTGAGCGGCGGCAGAGGGGGCCCCGCGGGCCTGAAGAAGTCGCACTCCAGCCCCTCGCTGAACCCAGACACGTCCCCGGTCACTGCCAAGGTCAAGCGCAACGTGTCAGAGAGGAAAGACCACCGACCTGAAACGCCGAGCATTAAGCAGAAAGTCACTTAGGCTCCATCTGCGGCCAGGAAGTGCTGGTCGTGGAGCAAAACAAGAGGTTTTCAAGATCTTTCTGGTAAATCCATGAATATATTTAAAAAAAAAATGTCTGTGACTAAATGGTGCATTGGTAACCTTTCCCACTGTATATTTTTGTTAGTTTCTGTACAGGTCATCTCTTTGCTCTTGATTTCTTTGCTTTGATGACTTGCTACCTGATGACTAATGCACCTTTTGTGAGGAGGGGACACGATTCAGAATGGATTGTGGGTCACTTCTCCGGTTTCTCTCGTTTGCACTCTGCTCACTTGTTTTGTGTACTCTCAAATCAGCTGTTACACTTTTTTTTTTTTTTTTAAACATTGAATCCATTGTGAAACACTTAACTGGACAAACCTTTGTAGTTTAGAAAATTCTAGCCAGAGTTGGTAGGAGCCTTTTCTTGTGAAACCTTGCCCAGTCACAGAGGCGGAATCATGCGCAGAAGTTCGCTTAAGAGTTACCGTGGAGGGAGGCACTGTTGCTCTGTGACCCTGGGCCTCTGAGCACTTGGTGTTGAGCCCCGGCCCAAAGTGGGGCGGGGGGTGAGGACCTCAGGACTGGGAATGCAGGAAGCGCACTAGCTCGCTGGAAGTGTGGATTCCATTTCAGCCCAGCAAGGAGGAGGGAAGTGGAGTCTCAGAGGCTGAGGCAAGACGGCCGCAAGTCCATTGTATTTTCCAAACACAGCATCTCAGTGGCGATAACGGACTCTCGGGGCTACAGCAGCAGGCGTGTGTTGGGTCCGCAGGAAATTGTTACCTCACCCCCGCAGCGTCCAGACGAGGGATCCAGAGCCATCTGCGATGGACAG
Organism: Bubalus kerabau; assembly: GCF_029407905.1. Lineage (NCBI taxonomy): Eukaryota > Metazoa > Chordata > Mammalia > Artiodactyla > Bovidae > Bubalus > Bubalus kerabau. The sequence goes on along the minus strand of NC_073625.1, from coordinate 6,671,168 downwards.
CCTGCCGGCCAGGAATTAGATTCTTTTATATACATGAGCACGGCATTATCTCCTGGTTGTAAGAATTGGGGGTCTTCCTAAAAATATCAAAATGGAGCCCTTCTCTCCTTAATCAAAGCAAAATAAGAAAGGAAGACGTAGCTTTTCCCTAGAGTTCCTTGGCAATAGGATGTTGCTTCTTCATAGTCAAATCTGAAAGGAATGAAATCTGAAGGAATTATGGTTGCAGAGCTGAGGACTCTGCCTCATGGTGGCAACGCAGCATCCCCTGGTCTGGTCTTGCCTTCACCCCCGTGACCACTGCTTGTCCTCTGTTCTGAACTGTCCCCAGAGTAAATCCTTGATTCTAAATCATTTCTTCGCCTCTGCTCAGAACAGTCATAAGCTTGTTCGAGGGACAGTCCCTTTGAAAATCAGGACAATAAACAGAACAGTATGTTATTGAGGAGGAGAGAGAGATGAAAAGTGTGCCCACTCTGAGTTAAAAGTTTCTGGTTTTGAAACTTGAAAACTTGGCGACCCTTAACCCTAGAATCTCCGCAACTTTGGAACTAATAGAATCACTCTGAATATTCTTCTCTCTCCCACAGACATTTGCTCTGGTTATGCTCAGTTTACTAGTTAAGGTACTATGACCAAAGATGCAGGGACTCTGCGCGGATAGCACAGTTCCAGGGAGTCAGAGAAAAACCCACTTTTGAACCCTGCAGTTTCTAGTGGTATCTTGTCCTGATGCACCAGCGTTTACACAGGACTATTTATTAGCACTTCCGTCGGCTGCAGAAATGCCCATGTTTGCTGGTGCCCAGGAGAGAAGCCCCTCTCTAAGGTTATAGCTGCTTGCTTTGTGGCATTTTTGCCACATCTTTGAAAAGCTCCCTCTAACCCTCTTGTCTTGTTTAGGTAAAGGCAGTAATTGAATTTGTTTCAAGAAACCTAGAAACCACCAGGGTGGTTACCAACATGTCCCGTGTACCTGGTTCTTTCTTTGTAGTGCTTCTGACTGAATCCACGGTTTCTACAAGGAACTAGTCTTTCTTCCTAGAATTGGAATCATCAGCATGTGTGTTTTCTGCCTAGATCTTTATCCTAAGCAGAGGGGAGAGAGGTGCCGAGACCACGTCATCTCTTCAATAACTAAAGAAAAAGAAACATCCTTGACTGGCTTGAATGTGTGTGCTCCCAGTCTGTGTGTGTCTGTGTGTGTCTGTGTGTGTCGAGTGTCTCTGTGTGTGTCCCTTAGCGTCTGTACAGGACGTGGAATGGTACTTGCTGCGGCATTTAGGCAGCGTCGCGGCTTTGAAATCCTGGTCAGCATCGGCACTTGCTGCGTGACTCGCTGATGCGTCTCCAGAGCTCCTGGACGTGCCTATGGAGAGATAGCTGAGCGGGCGCTTTGCAAGCTGCTGTATATGCCGTGTTCCCACAGTTGGTCCCGGGAAACAGCCGCAGAGGTCATGCTGTGGGCCAGGATCCCAGACTGCTGTCGCTAGGTCAAGAGCTAAGAGTCGCCCCCCACCCACCCCGAGGCCTCTGGACTGTCTGGCACAGTGCCCCTCGCAGGACAGGAGCTCGTCCTGTGGGAGGCAGGGCCTCTCCTGAGACTGGACTCTCCGAGGCTTGCCCCTAGCCAGCCGTGACTCCTCTGTGAGCACTGCTTCCCTGGGGTGTCTGGTCAGGGGACACTGAAGACCTTCCCCTTCCTGGCTCCCCATTCACGGTACAGGGGGCCCGGCTTCCTCCTGAAGGTCCTGCCCCCAGCCTTCACCCATCCCCTTACCCGTCCCTCAGCACCAGAGCCTTGAGGTCAGCCTCCATCTAATAGGTCCTCTCTACAGAAATACACCTCATATCAGCTTTTAGTCTAGAAAACCTTGAGAGTCACCAGAGTACCTTGGTGACAGTCATGGGGCAGAATTGCCTATTTTAGAAGCAGCTGTCTCAAGGTATACCCCCACCTCATGTGTTGGCATTTCCAGGGAAGGACCAGGGGTTCTCTTTAGCAATCAAGACTTAGTTATTAGGGTGCAGGGTCCTTATTTTACTGCCAGCCGTAGACATCGTTTGAAGTATGCTTTTCTTAAAAACCATCATCTGCTGACTCTTAGTAACGCCTGATTAGACCAAGCAACACCTCTGTGCATCTGATTAACCTCAGTAAAACCAGCGTGTGGAGAGGTGTCTGGGGACTGCAGCCCTGTGGGCCTGTTCTGTTGATCTCAGCTAAAGAGGAGGGGCGACCGGGAAGGGTCCTCTGCTTCTCCAGCTGCAACCCTCGTTGCGAACATGAGGCGTGCTTCCTAGTTAGCAGGGAGGTGAAGGAGTTGATTCTGGGAGAGAAAATCCACCCGGCTCCCCAAGGCCAACCGAGGATCGGCCTCCGGAGGGTGTGTTTCACCCTGCGGCCAAAGCAGGACCCCCTGAGCCTGGAGAGGGGGCACCTGCCCAGCAGAGAAGGTGCCTCCTGCTGGCCCTGGCCTGCCAGCTCTGGCCACAGAGATGAGGGAGATGCTCTCACATCAGGCGGGGCTGGCTTTGGCCGCGCACTGCACCTCTTCTCTGCCTTCACCCCTAACCGTAGACAGCTGGGGAAAAGTTGACCTTTGAGAAGCTTCTCCACCGTCTTACATAGAACCCTTCCTTGGGTTTAGTTACTAGGTCACTGGAATTGGATTCTTTTGGTGTTTTTCCTTGTAGTCACCCGTCAAGCTTTTTTAAGCCTGAGTTCACAGGGCGTTTCCCAGTCTTGAGGGTCCGGAGCTCCACAGTGGAGCTTCTTGGGGGCCCAGCTGGGGCTCGGCAGTCGGGGGAGCCCACTTCCTCAGCTGCAGCAGTGGTCAGCCCTGCTCTGCTCGCTTTTCAACAGAGTCTTTGCAGTTGATGCATTAGTGCTGTTAAGTGGGAACCAGAGTGTCAGCGAGGACTGGCTCCGCGTCGAGCCTGGCTGATGACGAGGGTGGCCAGGCCTCAACCAGCACCCGCTTTTCTTCATGGAGCGCCTGAGTTCCTTTGACAGATCAGTCCGCGTTGTAAGGAGCTGGGCCTCCGCGCCTTCCCGGTTCCAAGGCTCTCTGGCTGGCTGTCTCCTGGGCCAGCAGTCCACCCCGGGCAGTCACCCCCGGAGGACCTCCGAGATGAGCGGCTCACACTGTGGAATACCCCCACGGCCATGAGGGGCTCTGCCCCGCCTCTGCTCTCTCACCCGTGTCTCACTCTCCAAGGACTGAGGTCCAGAGCCATTGCCGTTTTCCTCCTGTGCCCAGAGCACCCGCAGCCCAAGTGGGCCGCCTCTGCCTGGGACCGCGAGTGGCCAGTGCCTAGGGAGGGCGTCCTCAGAGAGAGAGAGAGTCAGGAAAGACGTGGCCCTTCAGGGCAGGCTGTGGGCTTGACTGCAATGGCCTGGTCATTACACACCACAGGTCAAGTAGTTGTATATACGGTAGGTTTCCTAGGTCTCTTTGGCTCACCCTCTGTGATTTACGTGTGCATCTGTAATGTCGCAGGCTTTTGGAGAATGTTTATATTAATAGTGTGTCAGACATCAACGAGTATGCTTCCTGTCTCCTGCCGGTGTTGTAATTGTCGGTATTTATCGTTGTATGTACCTATATGTATCAATGTGTAGATTGTACATCAGTATACAGTGTATGTACATCAGATTTATTTTTGTCCTTAACCAGTGTGATATGACAAGCAAGTAAAAACCTCATAGGATTGAATATATAATGCAGTTTTTTGAGAGTCTATATAGTGGTACTGTTTTATTAAACTTAAATTCAAATGATATTTTGATTAATTTTTTTTAATAATAAGATTTTATGCTAGGAAACTTCATCTTTGAGCTTTGACTCACCAGAGCAAAAAGGACTCTGAACTAACTTTGTTAAACTATTTCAGTGTACTGTGTACAATGCTGGGGTGGGGGTAGCTCATTATAATTTGAAATATACAGAAAGAAAAAAAAAAAACCACAGGCAACCTGTGCAGTCTTAGCATCTTCAGTATTAAGAGCACTTCAAGTCAAACTGACGATTTGGGGCTTATTACAAAATGTGGCGCTTTAGAGCGCACGTTCTTTATTGCTGTAATTAGTCCAGAAAACAGAGCTTTCAGAAGAGTCAGCTAAGTGCCCGGCATATCATTTACGTACCTGTGACTATTTTACAGCAGCTCCCACCACCCTCCCAGCCCCGCGGCCTCACCCTCTTCACCTTGAAGAACACCACCAACCCCTGCAGTAGGTCAGGCTCCCCGAGACCCAGGACTGCCCTCCGGGTCTATGGCTGCACCAGCTAAGCGTCAAGTCACAGGTAAAAGAATGTCAGGACAGACTGTGGACCAGGTGAAAACTTTAATATTTTTATACTTAGGTCTCTTTTCCTGCCTCTCCCCAAAGAAGAGCCGCTGGCCTTAGTTGTCTGAGCTTACTGCTTATCTTAACGGTGTATAAATAGATCACTAGAGAGTAAAACTTTATTAACCAGCATGTTGGTGTAATTTAAAGCAAAACTGAGTGTGTGTGAGTGAGTGGTTGAGTGCAGTGCGTCTGTCTACACACGCCTGCCTGTCGTCCCGCGGGTCCGATTCAGAGCGTGGGAGCCGTTGGCTAAAGGGCTCAGCCTCGGCCCGACTGCGGCGGCTGCACTTGAGTCGTTTTCTGAATTACCTGTAGTCTCAAACTAGTGTTGCGGTTGCGTCCCGTTTCCTCATCTGTCCTGGACGTGCGGGGCTCTGGCCCTGCGTCCCCGCGGGGTCTCTTTTCCACTAGCGTGTTTCCTCCTGAGAACCACAGTGATTTGCAGAAGCATCCCTTAGATTCAGAAACCACATACAAAAAGGAGTAACAAACTTTAAAATTTTAATGTGGGGTCTTAGTCATTTGGACCGTTGGGATTTTTAATGTAAAGTCAAGTAACCCTTTGGCCTGGATAATAATATCTCCTGCGTGGAGAGTATGTATGCACATTGACTCTAACGCCCTTAGGATACTTCTAAGTTGTAGGAACAAGAGTTAAAGGGGAAGGTGTGAGCCGCCGGCCTCTGCCCGGGGGAGGCCCGCTGTGGCCTGTCCTCTGCCCTGAGGGCTCTGGTACATGGGGCCTCTGGCATGTGTACACACGCTTGCACACGTGTACACAGTGAGTGCCCCGAGTCATGTAAACTCGAGACGCAGAGCGCCAGAGCGTTGCTTCGGGTATGGACCAAGGTGGCCGCGGCCTGCAGGCCCCCCAGGGCAGGCAGGACCTGGAGAGACGCTGCGCGGGGAGGGGCTGGCTGGCAGGTGGGGGCCCTCTGCTCCCCAGCGTCCTGGGTGGCGGGGCAGCTGCTCGGTCACAGGTTCCTTTGTGAGGGGGTCACGGGGAGGAACACAGCCCTCCGAGGCCCGAGCTGGGCGGAGCGGCTGGACAGGGGAGGAGCCTGGCTGTGACGGGTTTCCCTTCGCAGGCTGGAGGCTCGGCTTTCACCAACAGTGTTATAAAAGAAAAAGCACCTTAGTGTTAATTCCTGAAAAATGTTGGTTACTAGGGAGAATTCTGGAGGTGCCCTCCGGGAGCCCCAGGCACAAGCTCGGTTCAGGTCCCACTGGGGCCTGGGCTCCTGCTCGGACCCCGCGGAGGCTGGCAGGTGACTCTCCGCAAAGAGTGGCTCCTCGGAGCCCAGGGCTGGTCCACGGGCACCTTCCGGGGCTGCAGGGGCCCAGCTGTCCACCCGGCTGACCCTGCCGAGGGTGCCCGCGTCCCCGTGGTGACACATGACCGAAACCAAGACCACGTCCTTTGTCTTGGCGAGAAAGAAGGTGGCCCTCTGGCCTGTAACCAGGGACAGATGATATCTTTGCCTTCGCACCCGCATTTCTGGAAGCGGATAAGGTTTCATTTCCGTGGAGGGGTCAGGGGAGGCAGCCCTCTGTGGCGATGTCCCACCGGGGCCCTGTGAGAGCTGCTGGGCAAAGGCCCCGGCATGGTCCTCTGGGGTTCTCTTCTCCTGGGGTTCTCGGAGGCTGTTTCCAGAGCGGAATTGACACAAGCGGAGAGCTGGTACCGCGGCCCCGCTTCCCGTAGGGCAGGCGGAAGGGCAGTGGTCTGCAGCCTTTACCACATAAAACGAGCCTTGAACTTGGCCGGCCTATGAACCGGGTTATGTTTACTGGGGCTCAGATCCTCCCTTCACCGACAGGGTTTCCTCCCCAGTCCCTTCCACTTCATCGCGGTCCTGGTGCCATAGGTCCCTGCACATTGTGAAAAGTAGTGATCAAATGGCAGCCTGCTCCTTTTCAGTGGCCAGACCGTCACACTGGCAGCCTTGGGCGAGCTCGTGGTCCCAGCCCCTGTAGGAAACCTGTTCCTGGTCGCCCACCAGACTCGAGAAACGCCGTCTCCCCGAGGAGCGCGGCAGTTGTGGTGGTCACCTTTTGAGGGGAACAGTGATTTCTGTGGATATTGTTAAAGTGTTGGAAGAATATTTTGAAAATTAAGTTTACATTTTACAATTGCTTTATTTTTTATTAAAATAGTTGTATATAAATATTGCCCTATTTCACTGTTGTTGAGGTAAAGCTAAACCATGCAGACCAGTGAGTCACCTGATGTGTATAGAAGCTGTGATGTATAGAGTACATTTCTCTCCTGTGTAAATGTTCATGAATATAACTGTTCCTGTGTTTTTATAAGTTGGAGATAATTTGTTGTTTTACAACAACAGAATTTATTGCATTTAAATGGTTTTTATGTAATAGAAATCATGCAAAATAGTGAAGGATTTAAAATATGTATATGATATATGTAAATGTACAAACTTTAGAAAGAAATAAATCCAACTGATTTCAGTCATTTTGGAGGAATGTTATTTGCTTATTTAGTAAGTGGCTAGAATAATAACTCTAACAACTAACACAACACAACACACCCCGTCACATGAAAAGCCAACCACAATGCCACAGCAAGAGCTTTGGCCTGGGTAGCTGGCTGGAGGGGTAAGAAATTCAGACTGTTCACCCTGCCACACCCCCGCTGGGCTCCTTGAAAGTATGCTGAGAAGCCTTCATCAGGGGCTCTGGGGACGGACGGATGAAGCTGTTTGAAGTAATTTCAAGAATGCGCATGTTCCTGCTCACTCTAGCACTTCTCATCAAGGCCGAGGGGCCAGGAGGTGACCGCCGCCCTCCCAGGCAAGAGGCTCAGATGTGCATGCGGGCCCTGGGAACCTAACTCAGTGCCCAACATAACATCTGTTGACTTGGAAAACGAGAAAAATAAAATTCCACCCCAATCACTTACCTGCTGAATATTAGCGATCTAGGAGGACTGAATCTCACAGGGGCGGGTGGCTGGGGGCGGGGGAGGGCCTTGGCTGCCACCAAAATTCCTCCAAATGTGGATCCTCCTGTACGAATACTGAGTCATATCGTACACATGAAAGTAACGCATTTATGTTGATGAGATCTTGATTTTAAAAATTCAAAAACAAGGCAAGAACCCTCATTGCCCAGTTGGGTGTCTTCTGGAGGTGGGGGTTTTGTGTATCTTGTCATATTCTGGTTATTGCACAATTAATATTAGAACCAAAGGAACTAGAGATCATTTCTGAAACATGAACGTATATGAGAGGAAACTAAAACGCAGGGCCAATTAAGATATTATAATGAAAACAGCAACAACTCTAAAACCATCTCTGGACTAAGTCTCTTCCGCACTGTGGGCGTGTCCAGAGAGACTGCTGAGTCAGGCTTTATTGAGCACCTGTGAGCAGCAGCAAGTCTGGGAGGCAGGCCCAGACCCGTCTCCTGCTGGAGCCTGGCTGAGCTCCGGGTGCCCTGCGCAGCCAGCTTGCCTTTAACTCCGGCCGAGGCTTCAGAGTGAGTGATAAGGAAGCAGCAGTTCTTGGATGCCGTCAGGGTTTGCCAAGAACAAACCACTTCAGACACATTGATTTCGGATTTTGTATTGATAAGATTAGGCAGATTAGAAGACTACAGTAGGCAGAATACCTGAGCCCTAACAAGGAATTTAACAGGGTCTTTAATGAAACATGTCTGGGCAAAATGGAGAAGTCTGATCTGGACCTTAGTACAGCTGGTGGGGTGTCGCCACTTGAATGGTGCTAATTAAAGGCACAATAGCACCTAGACGATCCTGCTGCAAAGCTTGCCTTTTGGCCCCATCTGTTCAGCATTTTAATGAATAACTTGACTAAAGCTACAAAAGGCAAGTTTATTAAAAATGTGTGTGTCCTAAGGCTGAGAAAGAATGATTATACTAAATGACAGAATTAAAAAAATCTAAACAGGCAGAAAAATGGAACAGATGAACTATGTAAGATTGTAAGATCTTACACTGCAGTTATTAAAAAAAAAAATGTACAAGGTCAAGATAGACCCTGGTGCTGCCTCATGTAGCAAACACCAGGGAAAGAAAGCATGCGGCCCCCGTCCCAGCAAACTGGGTGCCAGCGCTTGGGCCTGGGGGTCTTGGGGTCCCGTCTCCCCAGCAGCCTGTGCGGAGACAGTGTGGTTCCTAAGACGCTGCCCTAACCTGGAGGCAGCGCGGCAGAAACTGGCCCGAGACTTGGGAGCGGACAGAAAAAACGGTGTAAATGCAGCAGGTGGGAGGGCAGAAACATGAGCAGTGAAGCGAGAGGAGCCGGGTGCGCGGATGAGCTGGGGGCAGCCGCCGAGCAGACCAGGCCGCTGGTTTAGAGCCTTTCAATGAGTCGCACCTAGGAGAGAAAGGGAACCAGGCTGTAGCAACCCAAGGAAAGCGGTGTCCAGGGTGGTGAGTGAGCCTCCAGGAGGAGACACAACAGCGCACCCAGAGCTTTTCAGGCAAAGCTGCCTCGATGGACTGGTCCTCCGCCCTCAGGTGAGTGGGGAGGTGGGCTGGGGGGTCGCTGGGGGCACTGGGGCCCGAGAGAACTGCCCGCAGAGGCCAGCCTGTAGCGACCAGAGAGGTGACACCGTTGTTCCGGATCCCAGCGCTCAGACGCCCGGCGCCCGCCCTCCTTCCGACCCCCCGGGCGGGGGCCCAGCTCCGCCACCACGAGCCCCCAGGCGCCCCGATGGTGCCGCGCAGCCGGCTTGAGAACCGCCCCGCCGGCCCGGCCGCGCGGACGAGCCCGGCCTCCGACCCTCCAGGCCCAGGGGTCCCCGGGCTCGGCGCGCGCTGGGGCCTGCGAGCCCGGAGGCCTTCCAGGAGCTCAGCGCCCGGCCGGCCCGGAGGCCGGGCTCAGGACGACGCCGCGCGCGGAGGCCCGCCCCGCGGACCGCCGCCGCGGTCTCCCGCCAGGCCGCACAGGCCCCTCTCCCCGGGCTCGGCGGTCGGCCGTGGCCTGGTGCTCGGTGGAGCGCAGCCTGGTCCACGCACCCCACTCCATTGCCCCCGGAGAAGGGAGGCCGCCGGGCTGCACCCCGCGAAGGGAAAGGTGTGCCGGCGGCCGGGGGGGTGGGCCCTCGGAGGTGGATGAGGGCCCTTCTCAGCGCTGGCGGCCTCAGAAGTTGAAATTGGAAAAGACCCTGATGCTGGGAAAGACTGAGGGCAGACAGAGAAGGGGGCAGAGGCAGAGGATGAGATGGTCTGGTAGCATTGGTGACTCGGTGGACATGAATCTGAGCAAACTCCAGGAGACAGTGGAGGACAGAGGAGCCTGGAGTGCTGAGTCCATGAGCTCACAGAGTCGGACACGACTGAGCTACTGAACAACAACAAACACACCTGAGCATCCTGTTTTTTATCTGACAGCCCTATCCAGGGAGTCCCTCTGGGTAGCATTTCCTCATGGAATTTACCCTTTCTTGGCCCAAAGCAGGATCTTGCCAATATTTTTGAGTTAATCAGACTTGTGGAAACTCATCCACGCTGACCAAGCTCGTGAAGGTCAGAAGCGTAAAGCCGAGTGCTTAGCACTGCGTGAATGAAGATGAATCCCATGGCCGGAAATGTCATTGGAGTGGAGACAGGGCTTCCTCACTCTCGGATTATAACCTTCATTGCACTTTGCTCCTCTGGGGCAGCAAGCTGTACCTTGCTCAGCTGCCTGCCAGGTGCTGGCCATGAACCTGGATCCCGAGCAGCTGTTTAATGAGTAACTACATGTCAGATGGACTCAGAGAGAGGCAGTGAGTGCCATTAGGTGTTCTCAGCCATGGGCTCCGGCCCAGATCATTTTCAGCACTTCTCCCCGCTGAGGGGTCATCTTGCCAGCAGAACCACGGTCTGAGGTAGATGCTACCCTGGGCAGTGCTCACTGTACATGGCCTCACAAGCCCCCTGCTCTTAAACAGATACGAACAGGGATTCTGAGGTCCAAAGGAGCTTTAACTCCCTTTGTTGTTATTTAGTCGTTAAGTCATGTCTGACTTTTGCAACCCATGGACTATACAGCCCACCAGGCTCCTCTGTCCATGGGATTCTCCAGGCAAGAATACTGGAGTGGGTTGCCATTTCCTTCTCCAGGGGATTTTTCTCACCCAGGGATTGAATCCACATCTCCTGCATTGCAGGCAGGTTCTTTAGCACTGAGCCTCCTGGGAAGTCCCTTGAACGCCCTACTCTGCTCCTCACTGGATGTGTGACCTTGAGAGACTGGCCCGGGAACAGTCACACTTTAGCATATATCTCGGTTCCTCCACTGGGTGCTGATTTTGTCTTGTGACTCTTAGGAGAATTTTAGCAAGGGTGGCTTAGACAGCCTCCAGCCTGCAAGTAGAGGTCAGAAAGTGTCATCTAGCATGCCTGTGTTATGTCTCCATCCTTTAGAAGAGTGGCTGCTGATGTGGTGGCCACTAATCACATGTGACCATTTAAACTCAAGTTAAATGCAATGAGAAATCCTGTTTCTTAGCTGCACGACACACGTCTCAACATTTCTGTCATCTGTTGGACAGCACTGCTCTAAACTCATATTGAGATTTTTCCACACATTCACACAGCACGTGATAGCAGATCAATGCAAACTCGTCTACAGGTCAAGTCTCCAACACACCAACCACCCAGAAATGACTCACTTACCCAATAAATATTTTTTCTTCTGACAGTAATAGTGCTTCCCTGGTGGCTCAGCTGGTAAGGAATCCGCCTGCAATGCAGGAGACCCTGGTTTGATTCCTGGGTTGGGAAGATCCCCTGGAGAAGGGAAAGGCTACCTACTCCAGTATCCTGGCCTGGAGAATTTCATGGACTGTATAGTCCATTGGGGTCACAAAGAGTCGGACACGACTGAGTGACTTTCACTTTCACTGCCAATAATACCCACAAACAATATAGCCAAGTATTACTTCAACCCCCGTATATGTAAGACAGTACTGCTGAAGAGCTTCAGAGAAAAATTCCAATAAAAATAATAAAAAGTATGACAAGGAGCTAACTGAAAGTTAAGAATTAATGAAAAGAGTGTATGGTTCAACCCAAAGAGCAAGTCAGTGCTGAATTTTTGTTTTGGCTTCTTCCTTTGAAATCAGGATCTTAATTCTTCTCCCTGCTCCCCTAGAGCTGTTAAAAGGAAGGTGATGGGATGGCAGCCTGGGTCTCCTTCCTGCTTGTCCCCTGGGAGACCTGGAAGCAATCTGCCCCCTGCATCCCTGTTTTAGAGTTTACCCCATGGAGAGGTTGGCTGCTGGGCAATCTGTAGATGGCCGAGACAACCTGTAGATGACCCCAAGATTTCCAAACAGGTTCTACCACCATAATAAGGGATATGCCCATGGATAGGAGGCTTCCCCGGTGGCTCAGTGGTAAAGAATCCACCTGCAATGCAAGAGACGCGGTAGACTCTGGTTCCATCCCTGGGTTGGGAAGATCCCCTGGAGGAGGCAATGGCAATCTACTCCAGTATTCTTGCTTGGAGAATCCCAGGGATGGGGGAGCATGGTGGGCTGCCGTCTACGGGGTCGCACAGAGTCGGACACGACTGAAGCGACTTAGCAGCAGCAGCAGCAAGCTGGTTGGATAAAATAATGGTGCCAGTAACAATGGTGAAAACTAGTGTTTGCTGGAAGCAATCTGTGCCAAACATTCAGATGCATTCTTTCATTTAACCCGGAGAAATGACTTGCCCCAGGTCGCACTTAAGTGATGGAGGCAGGTTGTGAACCCAGGGTCCATGCCCAGAGCCACAAGGCTATTATTGTATCAGTCAGGGTTCAATCAGGAGAGAAGGCACATAGTAATTCCATCAGGGAGAATGTAGATGAAAAATGACTCACTGTAACAGAAGGTTGGAATAACATGGAAAAGGTAACGAAAGCGCAAAAGAAAATAGAAGTAGCAGAGGGAACATGCAGCCACTACCCTAAGGCTGAGGAAGGGGAGGCGTTCTTCTCTCCCCCGGGCTTTAAATCCAGGCCTTAGGGAGATACAGCGGTCTGCTCTGTGCCCGTGGAAACTCCTGGACTTTCGTCTCTAGAAGGTGCTGGACATCTGTCCTTTGGGCGAGCCAGGCAGAGTGTCTCATGGGGCAAATGGCCCAAGGGGATTCTCGAAGAAGCTGCTGCCCACTGCATGCTGTGACCACCATGGGCTGTAGGAGCCGACACTGACGAGCCACCCGTCCTGCAGGGCCCGATGCAGCCACCCCGGAGCCAGGCTCCCGCGGAGCCGGGAGCTGGCGGGGATTCAGGCCTTAGGAGGCGGCCGCTGGGCCAGCACATGGCCCGGCCTGAGGAAGGAGCTCGTGGATCCAGAAAGGGTTCTCGCTCATCTTCCTCCAGCTCCTCCACGGATGAAGCTTCGTGCCACCTGGCAAGGAAAGCTGCTTCACAGGGCGGGCAGTGAAGGTGCACTCCGAGCTGGAGGCCATGCGCGATGACTCCCGCACTGCTGGGTCAGACACCGTGTCCCCCCAGAGCGGAGGAGTGACACAGCGTGGGGGTCAATGGCTTGAGCTCGGAGCGCGAGAGACCCCGGCCGAATGCCGCCTCCACTGTTCTCTGTACCCGCTCTGTGACTCTGGACAGAGCAGAGCGCTTTCCTATTGCTTCAGATTCTTTTTTTCTCCCGACATTTTTTTTTGCTATGAAAACTTATATCTTTGAAAAATTAATACAGTGAACCCCTATCATTTCTTCTCCAGTTTTTATGCTTCTAATCGTTTTCTCTTGCCATATTTCACTGGTTAATATCTACGGTTGCCAAGACTGAGCAAAGAAAAATATAGGATGCATAATTAAATTTCAGGTAGCAGATAGTTTCTCAGTGTGAGCAGGTCCCATGCAACGTTCGGAGAATTCTAATCGGAGTGGGTGTCTGGTATTTTATCTGGCAGCTCTCCTTCCTAGAACACAGTAACGCTGTCCGTGGGCACCTTCAACTTTCCCCTCACAAACGTTCCCACAATAACTCAGACTTCGACTTCAGTACCGAGGCGTGTGTTTTCTATCATGTTAAAGTTTCTGCAGTTCCTATTTTATTAAGTCTTCTTATCAGCAAGAAATTTTGTTGTAAAGCCTTTTGTGTAACCATGGAGATAATCATAGAATTTTCCTCCTTAACTTTATTTACATGTTGTATTATGCAGACAGATTTCCTAATTTGTAATCATTTTGTATTTCTAGGACAAACCTAGATAACTTGGTCACAATTCATTCTTTTTAAATAAGTTGTTAGTTTCTATCTGCTAATTAAAAAAATAATTTGATCAATGTTTATAAGTGAAATTGGTTTGACTTTCTGTGTTTATTCATTACTGTTATGCTTGGTTCACAAAAATAATTTGAAAATTCCTTTTTTTAATATTTTAGAATATTAGAATTATCTGGACTTTGAAAAATTCCTGATAGAACTATTTGGTTCAATACTTCTTGTAGAATAGATCTTTAACAAATTCCTGTATTTCTTTTAAGGACACTGGTTACATACAGTGTTGGGGTCAATGTCGATAAATTGTATATTCCTAGGAAATTATATATTCTGTCTGCATTGAAAATTTTATTTGCATAAAATTGTACAAATTAAGTTCTTACAGTTTTTGTTTACTGTCTTTAATGGCTTTTTCCCCTTTAACACTTCTTATTTTATTTGCACATTTTCCCAGGTCTCCCTTGATTAGGTTAGATACTGGTTTTTATATTTCATTGCTCTTTTCAAAGAATTTGCAACTTGATGTATGTTTTTATGTTCATGTCTTCTTTAATTTTTTATTACCATCTTTCTTTTGCTTTCTTTAGATTAGTGAATTTTTCATTTTCTACTGTTTGAGCTAGAAATCTAATTACTTTTATTCACAAGTATTTACCTTTATTAAGTATTTAATGTTATTACTTTTTCCTCCTGTCACTATTTTAAGTGTGAAATACAGTGATATATAGCATTTCCATTATCATAATTTAAAAGACATTTTGCAGTTATGATTTCCATTTCTGCTCTAACCAAAGACTGACTTACCATCGGTATTTTTAATGATTGAAGGGCCTGTTGAGGGACTGAAATGCTTGGTGTCAGTGTCCTGCTTCTGCCTATTGAACCCCTGTAGCCATGTGAGCAGTCTCCACGGCGGTTCCATGTGCTCCTGAGAAGAAGGGATTTTTCTCTATTTTAGGGTATAAATTTTTTTTAATATTTTAATTTGAATACTGTTGATTTGCAAATTTAAGTTAGTTTCAGGTGTCCAGCAATGCAATTCAGTTTTGCATGTGTTTTTTCAGATTCTTTTCCGTTATAGGTTATTACAAGACATTGAATATAGCTGTCTGTGCTATTCAGTAGGTCCCTGTTGCTTATCTAGTTCATATATAGCAGTTAGAATCTGCTAATTCTATTCTTACAATTTATTCCTCACCCTCCCTCTCCCTTTGTTAGCCACAAGTAACTCCACACCTGTGAGTTTGTTTCTGCTTCATAGACATGTTCATTTGTGTTGAATTTTAGATTACACATAAAAGTGATATCATATGGCATTTGTGTTTCTTTGTTGGACTGACTTCACTTAGTATAATGATCTCTAGGTCCATCCATATTTCATTCTTTTTTATGGCCAAGTAATATTCCATTGTATATAAGTATCACACCTTCTTTATCCATTCCTGCAACAATGTACACTTAGGTTGCTTCCATGTCTTGACTATTGTAAATAGTGCTGCCATGAACATATGCTATTTTTAGTTTTTTATTAGGGTGTAAATTTTGATATATAGCTATGCCTTCTACCTGATTGATTGTGGCTTGTTTTGTTTTAGTTCTTCTGAATTTTTAAATGTCTTCCACTCATGATCTGTCTTGGACTATGAGCAGCATATTAAAATCACCAATCAGTGTAGCTTCTGCTTTGTGAAGGTAGTGCTGTTTTATTGATATAGTTACTGATAATCGTGTCACCTGTGCATATCATAGCATTGGGTTTGTTTTGTAAGCCACATGGAAACCCTTTTCCTTTTAACAGATGAGCCCACTCCATTTATATTAGTTGATGTGACTAATATATCTTTGGCGTCAAATCTGTCGTATTATTTTAGGTTCTATTTTTTGTGTGTATGACATTATGTATTTACTGTTTTGATGCGATCTGTTTCTTTGATCATTTTAGCATTTACTTTACAGGTTTTTTTAAAACTCACATAATACAAGCTCAGCCACTGGAAGGTGCTGGTCGGGTGGCATTCAGTGCCTCCACCACCTCTGCCCGGTCCCAGGAGCTTCCTCCCCAAAGGAAGCCCTGAGCTCAACCAAGCGCTGACTCCCCACCCTGCTCTCTCTCGAGTCCCTGGCAACCTCCAACCCAGTTTCTGTCTGGATTTTAAGTTGCTTCTGTAAGTGCCTCGTAAAATTCCTATCAGCAGAAGAGTTGCCATTGTAATGGCTTTAGGTGTACAGTTCAGTGGCATTCCTTGCAAACAGCGTTGTGGAGCCCTCCCCACTATTTCTGAAGTTTTCTGAAGCCCCAGACGAACGCTCTGTGCCCTGGAGGCATGGCTCCGCTTTCCCCTCTGCCCCAGCACCCACTGACCTCTGCTCTGCCTCCATCTCCGTGAACGTGCCCATCTGAGCACTCGTGTGTGTGAGTCACACAGTGTCCGTGCTCTGTGTCTGATTTATCTCAGCACGACAACTTCAGGCTTCAGCCTGCTGTCTGTGTCAGAACTCCATTCCTTTTTATGGCTGAAGACTGTTCCATTGCATACATTCACCATGTTTTATCATTCATTTCTTGATAAACACTTGGGTTTTTTCCACTTCTGGGCTGTGGTTCACTGGCATGAACATTTGCATGTGAATATGTGTTTCAGTCATTTAGTCATTTTCAATTTATTTGGACTTCCCTGGTGGTTCAGATGGTAAAGAATCTGCCTGCAATGCAGAAGACCCAGGTTCAATCCCTGGGTTGGGAAGATCCCCTGGAGAAGGGAATGGCAGCCCACTCCAGTATTCTTGTCTGGAGAATTCCATGGACAGAGGACCGTGGCAGGCTACAGTCCATAGGGCCACAAAGAGTCAGACACGACTGAATGATTACGCTACTTTACTACTACTAACCACTATGGTAACTCTGTTCAGCTTTTGGAGGAACCAACAATTTCTACGGAGGCTGAATCATTTTTATAAACCTGTGCTTAGTCTCTCAGTCATGTCTGACTCTTTGCAACCCCATGGACTGTAACCCATCAGATGCCTCTGTTCATGGGATTCTCTAGGCAAAAATATGGGAATATGTAGACATTCCCTTCTCCAGGGGATCTTCCCGACCCAGAGATCGAACCCAGCTCTCCTGCATTGCAGGCAGGTTCTTTACCATCTGAGCCACCAGGGAAGCTTTTGTTTCTATGCTGCTGCTGCTGCTAAGCCGCTTCAGTCGTGTCCGACTCTGTGCAACCCCATAGACGGCAGCCTACCAGCCTCCCCCGTCCCTGGGATTCTCCAGGCAAGAACACTGGAGTGGGTTGCCATTTCCTTCTCCAGTGCATGAAAGTGAAAAGTGGAAGTGAAGTCGCTCAGTCGTGTCGGACTCTTCGCGACCCCATGGACTGCAGCCTACCAGGCTCCTCTGCCCATGGGATTTTCCAGGCACGAGTACTGGAGTGGGGTGCCAGATCCTTCATATAGAAAAATCCTGTAACAGAAAGATCCCTTAATAGAAAGCTTTGTTTCAATGGGATCCTTAATTTCTACCTCTTGTTTCATCCTCCCCCGTCACAGCCAAGTTCCTCCCCCTCTGCTAGAAAGTGCTTTCCCCAGATTTCCATCTCAAATTCTGGACACTGTCATGTCCTTCCTTTCCTGTCCCTTTGAGCCAGTGCTCAGCTCCACCAGGTCTCGGAGTGGTTCTCAGAATTTCTTCCACCAGGTGGGCCCCTCTGTTGGGTGCTGGTCTTTGCCGTGTTCCCCCACAACTAGCCTGTACCCTGCTCCTCTCCTCTGTTCCCTGTGCAGTTTCTGATTCTCCCCTTCAGCAGGGATTCTAGAGCTGTCTCACATTTGTTCTGATACTTCTTTTCCTACTCAATGTGCAATTTAAAGTTTCAGATCTCTCTTCTCCTTTCAAGGACAACATGCTGTATCATGCTTTTAAGGGTAGTTTCCCTTGAACTCCCTTGTTATTTGCATGGTTTTGTAGGATGTGTGGATATACTCTTATCTGGACGGCTGATATTATCCCATGAGAACCAGGAAGGCTGTCTTCTCTTTATCTTAGAGCAAGGATGCTCAGAACTTAGCTCTCAGTGTTATTTCAGGGTCAAATGAGGTAATAGAAGAGACAATGTTCCTAGCCTAGTACACAGCACTTAAAGTGCTTAGCGAGTTTTCGTTGCTATTTTTATTGTTGTTGTTATTATTCTGATTCACTGTGTGAGTCGTCCTCCCCAGAAAGGATGATTTCTCAGGACCCTCATGCATCAAGGATCCCGGAAGAAGGAAAGTCTGAGTTTTAGTTCTTGATTCTCTCTTACTAGCCCATATTTTCCTTCCTGATTCAATTTGAGCTTGGCAAACATCTACCATTTCTAGAAATGTATTTTTTAATATTCTGATATTTTTTCTAGTGAGGCTAAACGCTTCTCCAAAAGCAGTTAACCGTAAAAGCAGATGGGAGGGGTGATGGACATGAGCGCCAGTGGGCGGGGGAAGTCGGGGACCCGCCCTCCGTCGGCCTGAGCCGCCTGCACGTGGTCCCCAGCCCTCCGTTGTTTGGTAAGATTCTCTTTTCCAAACCGAGCAGTATCCCCGGTCCCCTCCTCGCCTCCGTCCCCGGCCCGTCTCCGGATGCCCCCTCTTTCCTTTCTGTCTCTCCCCTTCTCTCCCGTTCTTGCTCTTTCCCCTTCTCTCGCGTTCTTGCTCTCTCCCCCTCTCTCCCGTTCTTGCTCTCTCCCCCTCTCTCCCGTTCTTGCTCTCTCCCCTTCTCTCGCGTTCTTGCTCTCTCCCACTCTCTCCCGTTCTTGCTGTCTCCCCCACACGGGACTGCTGCAGCGCATGGCTTGCGTGAACAGCTTATATTTAGAACATCCCTCCTCCCAGACTGGAGTTAACATGGCCCCTCTAGCTCCGTTTCCACCTCGCTTTCCAGCTGCCTTCGCTAAATCCCGGGTGCGCTCTGCAGGACACGCGACGCCTGCCAGCCAAAGGCCTGGCTCAGGGTGGGGCCCGGAAACGCTGGCCCTGGACCGCAAACCTTGAAGGAGCAGCAGCGTTGATTCTCGCATCACCCCTCAGGGTGTGACACGCGATACGTCAGGAGCCACCCTGGCCGCACAGAAATCAAGAATACCCAGTTGTGATGGCCCAGGAATCCATGGAAATCGCTCTGGTCAACCTGCTGACTTAAGAGCGGGAGGGTCGCTCTTTCTGCGGGATCAGGGGAGGGGGCACAAGGCCTGAGTCCCTGGAAACGTGGGAGCTAAGTCAGGGCCTCTGAGATGCCCCGTCCCGGACCTGGGACCTACAGGTCAGAGGAGGTTACTGCAGGTGTGATTAGGAGTCTGGAGACGAGATTATCCTGGCACTGCAAGGAGATCCAACCAGTCCATTCTGAAGGAGATCAGCCCTGGGATTTCTTTGGAAGGAATGATGCTAAAGCTGAAACTCCAGTACTTTGGCCACCTCATGCGAAGAGTTGACTCATTGGAAAAGACTCTGATGCTGGGAGGGATTTGGGGGCAGGAGGAGAAGGGGACGACAGAGGATGAGATGGCTGGATGGCATCACTGACTCGATGGACGTGAGTCTGAGTGAACTCCTGGAGTTGGTGATGGACAGGGAGGCCTGGCGTGCTGCGATTCATGGGGTCGTGAAGAGTCGGACACAACTGAGCAACTGAACTGAACTGAACTGAACTGTGCGACCGTAGGGGCCGGATCAGGTTCGGGGGACTGGTGGGGGGGGGGGGTTGGCGCTCAGACAGGAAGCCGGGTGTGGACAGAAGCAGGAGGAAACGGTCTCAGCGAAGGATGTGGGTGGCCTCCAGAAGCCAGAAAAGCAAGGAGACCGGTTCTCCCCAAGGGATTCTGGAAGGAAACGACTCTCAGTTCAGTTCAGTTCAGTTGCTCAGTCGAGTCCAATTCTTTGTGACCCCATGGACTGCAGCACGCCAGGCTTCCCTGTCCATCACCAACTCCCAGAGTTTACTCAAGCTCATGTGCATTGAGTCCGTGATGCCATCCAACCATCTCATCCTCCTGCCTTCAATCTTTCCCAGCATCAGGGTCTTTTCAAATGAGTCAGCTCTTCGCATCAGGTGGCCAAAGGATTGGAGTTTCAGCTTCAGCATCAGTCCTTCCAAGGACTGGTTGGATCTCCTTGTAGTCCAAGGGACTCTCAAGAGTCTTCTCCAACACCACAGTTCAAAATTCTTCGGCTCTCATCTTTCTTTATAGTCCAACTCTCACATCCATACATGACTACTAGAAAAACCATAGCTTTGACTAGGCGGATCTTTGTTGGCAAAGTAATGTCTCTACTTTTGAATATGCTGTCTAGGTTGGTCATAACTTTTCTTCCAAGGAGTAAGCGTCTCTTAATTTCATGGCTGCAGTCACCATCTGCAGTTTAGCCCAGAGAGACTGGTTTGGGACCTTCCAGACCTCCCAACCTCAGAGCTGTAAGGGATGCATCTGTGTTCTTTAAAGCCAATGAATTTTTGCTGATTCATTGCAGTGACAATTGAAGAAAAAAATATATATATACCGTCAGTGCTGATTCTCTCTTAACAAAATGTATTTACTCTACACTAAACATTTCACCCCAGTAGTTAAGGGACTCGCCCAAGTTCACAGGGATGGTTACAGGCAAAGTGCCAATTAGAACTAGGGTGACCGTATATGTTTGTTGGCTTCTGACGCATAACCGATAACCCCAGACTTACTGCTTTAGAACAATGAGCCTCTGTTCAGCTAACAACCCTACTCAGCAACCATAGCTGTCTCACCTGCGTGGGACCTCTGGTGTTGGTTGGACTGAACCACAAGTCTCCCCGCCCACCAGGTGAGGGGTTGGTGGGCTGGGAGGGGTCCCCGCTGCGCCACCCGCCCCTTCAGCCTCCGTCAGACCGTCCTCAGGGCAGCTGGGTGGGGCCCCAAGAGAAGCCCTGAAAATACACGTGGTGGGCTGAAGCCTGGGCTTGGAATGCACACACCACTCCCACAGGAAGGGGCTTCCCTGGTGGCTCAGACGGTAAAGCGTCTGCCTGCAATGCGGGAGGCCCGGGTTTGATCCCTGGGTCAGGAAGATCATCAGGAAAAGGAAATGGCAACCCACTCCAGTACTCTTGCCTGGAAAATTTCGTGGACGGAGGAGCCCTGTAGGCTACAGTCCATGGGGTCACAAAGAGTCAGACACGACTGAGTGAATTCACTTCACTTCACTTCTTCACTTCGCTCCCACTGCAACATTATCAGCCTACGCCAGGTTGTATGAAGAATCCATATTGGAGAAGGGGAAGAAGTTTCCTCATTTTGTGCAGAAGCTGCAAAGTCGCACTGGAGGGGACAGGAGCAGACCGGGAAGGGCGGGGGTTTTTGCAGAGTATCTCTTGGTGTAATTCACATCTTAAAACTTCGAAAATAAAAGGGGGTGCCTTTAGGAATTCCCTGGAAACAGCAGATGGAAACCAGGGCTGTGCCAGGTGTCAGGCTGCTAGGGGCGGCACCCTCCCTGTCACTCCCACCCCCGGGCAGGGTTCTCCCCTCCCCCACACGGTTAAAGATGCTGCTTCGCTGACCACGTTGGGGAGGGGTATAGTGCAGAGGTCAGAACTGGGATCTGAGTCCAGGCCAAGATGAGCACGACTGCTGTTCCTGGCGTCCAGGGAAGCACCCCCAGAGACGTCGTCTGCCCACTTCTCCCTGTAACCAGGGGGGTGTCTTCTTCTCCCCCTGGACCCCCACGTCCACGTGGTCATGAGAGTCACCGTCAGCGCCCTCGGTTGCCGCGGTCACACTCCGTGCCGGCTGCTCCTGTGAGTGTGCGAACCCTGCAACCGTTCATTTATAAAGAAAAACAATTTACAGAGTCCCCGCTGGAAGCTTTTTCTGGAGGCTTGAATGTAGCAAGCTCACCTCGGGGA
Source organism: Bubalus kerabau (assembly GCF_029407905.1). Classification (NCBI taxonomy): domain Eukaryota; kingdom Metazoa; phylum Chordata; class Mammalia; order Artiodactyla; family Bovidae; genus Bubalus; species Bubalus kerabau. The sequence continues at coordinate 6,649,691 of NC_073625.1, read as the reverse complement.
CTTGGAACCTCGTCACAGATTTCTGTTGACCTGACCTATGAGGGATCTGACCTCTTTTTTTTTTTTTTTCTAATCCTGCCAGCCTTTTCAAAGCTTATTTCAAAAGCCCATTTTATGGCTTGGTTTATAAAAAGCTCTATTTTCCCTTCAAATAATATAATATCTTTGAAACATGAAGACTTTTTCCATTAAGTTTAGAAATGTTTGTCCTATGGTTTGAAGTCAGGAGCTGGAACGTTTGGGAGTGTATTTAGAAAGTTAGCAATCCTAATATATGGGAGGTGGCTTTTTAATAACCTCCCAGCAAGCAAGCCATTCTTGGAGGTCATTCAGCTGATAGCAACTGATTGGTCTGCTTCCATCTTTAACAGTCTTTTTAAAAACTTTCTCTCTTTGGCTGTGCTGAGTCTTGGCTGCCGCACAGACTTTCCTCTAGTTGTGGCGAGCAGGGCCTTCTCCCTGAAGTGGCTTCTCTTGTTGCAGAGCTTCTTGCAGGGCTCTAGGGTGTGAGCGCTTCAGTTGTTGCCCCGCGTGGGCTCTAGAACACAGACTCAGCGGTTGTGGCTCACAGGCTTCGTTGCTCCTTGGAGTGTGGGATCTTCCCGGATCGGGGATGGAACTCGTGTCTCCAGCACTGAGCCACCAGGGAAGCTCTGTCTGGTTCCCTTTTAACGTTCCCAGATTGGGTTTCTGGAAGCACTGCCCTCCCTCTTGGTGAAGTCTAGAGCCCCCCGTTTGGCTTTGCAGCGCCTGTCTTCACAGCCCACGCCTGCAGGGGGCAGGGGGCTCCGCTTTGCCCACAGGCTGCACTGGCCTTGGCGTGTCTGGGCCCCTCAGCTGTAGCCTTCCCTCTGGTTCCTGCCAAGCCATCGTCCCTACCCATTCCTCAAATGTTTGTCTTCACACCCCCTAATGTGCAATCTGGGCTGCCCTGGTGGCTCAGCTGGTAAAGAAACCGCCTGCAATGCAGGAGACCCCAGATCAGTTCCTGGGTCAGGAAGATCCACTGGAGAAGGGATGGGATACTCACTTCAGTATTCATGGGCTTCCCTGGTGGCTCAGATGGTAAAGAATCTGCCTGCAATGCAGGAGACCCCAGATCAATTCCTGGGTCAGGAAGCCCCCCTGGAGGAGGGCATGGCAACCCCCTCCAGTATTCTTGCCTGGAGAACCCCATGGACAGTGGAGCCTGGTGGGCTACAGTCCATGGGGTCACAAAGAGTCAGACATGACTGAGCGACTACGTGCACACACACACTGAGTAAGCTATGTACAAGCATACAGACATCATAAATGATGCCCCTTCCCAGGTAAGCAGCACCCGGATTGAGAGACAGACTCTCGCTGGAGCCTGAAGCCCCCTCACACTCCTTTCCAACCTCTCCCCTCGCCTCCAAAACTAACTCCTCTGCTGGTTTCTATGCTTCTGTCTGTTTTCCTCTTTGGCATCGTACATTCTGTGCTCTTTTGTGGCTGGCTTCTCCTGTCGTGGTCATGGGTGTGGGCTGTTCATCCCTTCCCCGCAGGATGTTCCTTTCTGTAAATGCACTGCAGTATGGGCTCTTTCTGTGCATGGCCTTCCCCGTATGGGGGCTTTAGGGGCGGTGCTGCTGGGAGCTTCTGTGTGGTGGTGATGGGCATGTATGTGCATTTCTGGTGGGTGCAGGCCTGCGGGGCTGCAGGGTGCAGGGCTTCTGGGTCACCTGGGCTGCATGGCTGCAGTTTTATCAGATTCTGCCAACGGTTTTCCAGGGTGGTCCTACCCATTAGGCAGTGGGGGTGGGTTCTGTGTGGCCCACATTCTATTGATACTGGGTATTTTCTCTTTATTACAACCACCCTGAAGGATATGAGTGGCATGACATAGTGGTTCTAGTTTTCATTTCTCTGTTGACCTAGGAAGTTGGGCAAATTGAGCTCTGGTGGGCCCAGAGCTTGCCAACTCTCTGTCATGTTGGGGCAGCCCCATAGGAGTGGAGGGGCCAGTCATCCAGCCTGAGCTGTGGTTGAGAAAAGTGAAAGTGTTAGTCGCTCAGTCGTCTCTGACTCTTTGCAATTCTGTGGACTGTAGCCTGCCAGGCTCTTTTGTCCATGGAATTTTCCAGGCAAGAGTATTGGAATGGGTTGCTATTTCCTTCTCCAGGGGATTTTCCTGGCTCAGGGATCGAACCCAGGTTTCCTGCATTGCAGGCAGATTCTGTACCACCTGCACCACCAGACAAGCACTCATCCCAACTGTAGGACCCAGAGCATTTCAGACAGCCCTGGAATCTAAGGGAAGAGCCAAGTCTGATTCCATGATGGATCTGTTTCTTTGACTTTAACTTTGGTTTTCATTGCTTTTGTTATTATAATCGTACATAATGACCTGCTTCAGGGAACCCTGCTCGTCTGTCTGAAGAGATTAACATAAACCCTCCCTCAGGTTGGGGCTTTCCTGGACGTTCAGATGGCAAAGAATCTGCCTGCAATGCAGGAGACCAAGGCTCGATCCTTGGGTCAGGAAGACTCCCTAGGGAAGGAAATGACTACCCACTCCAGTTTTCTTGACTGGAGAATCCCATGGACTCAGGAGCCTTGTGGGCTACAGTCTGTGGGATCACAAAGAGTCAGAATGGCTAATGCTTTCACTTTTTTCCCTGAGGTTTGCCATTCCAGGAGATATTTGCAAGATAAGGTCTTTCCTTCCTCAGCTCCTCCCCTTCTTTGTCCTATAAAAGATCCTGGCATTCAGACCCTGACAAGATGGTTATTTTGAGACACTGGTCTGCCGTCTTCTCGGTCAGCCAGTTTTCCAAATAAAATTGTATTCCTTGCCTCGACACCTCTTCTCTAGGCTAAATGGCCTGTCCATGGAGCAAGAAGACCGAGCTTGGACTCAGTAAGAGCAGGGGCAGCAGGCCAGGAAGACCAGAGGCCATTCCAGACAAATACTGGGGCTACAGGGCAGGGTCCTCGTCAAGGTGCCTACCCTCCCAGAGAGCCTTTGGGTTAGACGGAGATGGCTGCTAACCGAGACATCATCAGAGCAAGCTCCACTGCCCCTGGAAACAGCTAGTTCATCCTCTGACCTCTGTCCTAAGGCTCCCCTGCAGGGTGCCCTCAGATAAGTTTCCTGACAGTCTTCCTCATTTTGCAGAGGAAGAGACCCAGCGCAGAGGACTGACTGCATTTAGCTCTCAGGGGCCCCGTGAAGTAGGCACTGTTGTCGTAAGTACCTGGCAGACACAGCTCCATCAGGGTAATTGCTACCATTCCAGCAAGGCTGCCACGCTCAAAACCCCATCAGGCTCCTCCTTTGAAGATGGATGAGCAAACTGGATAATCACCTTTGCAAGAGAAACTTGAAGTGCTGAGCTTGTTTTTTTTTTTTTGGATGGGCCAAAAAGAGCCCCCCAAACTCTTCCTTTTCCATGTTCTAACTGCCTCCCCCCGCCACCACCCTCCATTTCCATTGCTCTGGAGAGTGACTCTCTTGTGGCTGTTTAATGTCCGTATGTCCTTGGAAAGGCGTCAGGCTCCCCCATTCTGGGTAAATCGTCTTGTCTGGAAGCAGAGTCAGCACCTCCCTGCCAGACACCCCACGTGGCTGCCTTGTCCTCCTGTGGGTCAGACCTGAGCCCTTGATTGCTCAGAAAGCCCTCGGCGACCTTCCCTTTTCCTTGAGGATTCGAATGGAACAGTTTAGCTCCCAATAGCCTTCTGTCCTGAGCAGGTGCCCCTTTGATTTCTGGTGTTTGTCTTTTACAGCCAACAACGAGATTATGAGACCTTGAGGGCTGGAGCATAGCACTCGGCCACATGCCCGCATGGGTCAGGGAATAGAGAACCCTTCCTACTGATTATTTCAGCTGTGTCCTCAATCTTTTGAGTCAGAACATTTAGCTTTTACAATGTTCTGTTCCTTTGGCATGATCATTTGTGTGTGTGTGCACTGACTTTTTCCCTTATGTAAAATCTTTTTCTCTGGATCTCAGGGAAGGGGGTGCATCCTTGGGAAAGGGGGTGTCTACCGTAGTTCAATGTGATCTGTATTTTCCCTTTAACTCTGGACACAGCTCTAATTCTTCTCCTTGTTTCTGGGTGTCTTCCATGCTGATGGTTCAAAGTCCTGAAAGCAGAACTTCGTATCTATTCTGCAGATCTTCAGCTACTCTGTGGGTTCTGAGGAATAACATGTTTACACCAGTTGGAGTCAATTCACAGAAGTGTCAAAATCCATGGTGCTATTGAAAAAGCAAACACTCTTCCCCAGCTCTCCAGGCCCTCAATCTGAAAGGCTGATATTTGACTGATGTGCCCTGTGCATGGCTATTCACCACCATGAGCAATGAATTCCCCCAAATGTAGGAAGAACCAGGATGAGAGGCAAGGTCTGGATCATCCAGCCCAGCCACTGGCTCCTAGATATTTGAAAGCTAACTTCTCTATCTCTCTTTGATTCAGTTCAGTTGCTCAGTCATGTCTGACTCTTTGCAACCCCATGGTCTGCAGCACACCAGGCCTCCTTGTCTATCGCCAACTCCCCAAGTTTACTCAAATTCATGTCCATCAAGTTGGTGATGCCATCCAACCATCTCATCCTCTGCCATCCCCTTCTTCTCCTGCCCTCAATCTTTCCAGCATCAGGGTCTTTTCCAATGAGTCAGCTCTTCACATCAGGTGGCCAAAGAATTGGAGTTTCAGCTTCAGCATCAGTCCTTCCAATGAACGTTCAGGACTGATTTCCTTTAGGATGGACTCTCTACCTCTCTACTTTCTCTACCTCTCTCTTTCCCATTAACCATAGTGGATGTTGTCATTTTTCAGACGTGTACACCTAGGTGGCCCACGGCAGCTGACGACAGTTCTGTCTCCTGAGCACCTGCCTCAGGAGGGGAGCCCTGGGACTGGGCCCCCAGACACCTCGTCTCTTCCCACCCAGCTCTGGAGCCCACGTCACTTCTCTTCCATTGGTCCTTTGGCTTTTCGCTTCGTTATAAATTTCAGTTTTCTTTGCACTGACTAACAGTCATGTTGACACACCAAGCTTTCCCAATAATTCCATTTCCTTCTGCCGTGGAAGAGGCTGGCCTCAAAGTCACTCTGACCTTGAATAATCACCACGCGATGGTTATTTGATTCTGTTTGCACGTGGTGATCTCTGTTCTTCACAGACACAGTAGCTTTTTCCCCGATTATGTTTTCCTTAGGCTGATATTAATATAAGTGGGGAAATTTTTAGATGTTTTCATCTAAGAAGAGGCCAGTTCTGTAGAATGAAAGCTTGCTACATCAGACCCCCCCACCCCCACCCTGCTTCATCTCTCTCGACTCCTCCCCAAGCAGCTTGCAGGGAGAGAAAGGGGTCTGCGCAAACTCAGTACCAGGCCTTTGCTTTCTGAGGGCAGTGTGGCAGCTGGAGCAAGAGTGGAATGACTTTGGGGGTGATCAGAGGGGAAAAAATTCCATTAAATTGTTAAAACAAAGTCAGACTACCACTTGTGAAAGATGGCAATGCAGACTTTACTTGGCCATCACCATGGATATCGAGGTCATTGTAATGGGACTTTATGGCGGGGAGACAATGGGTTCCCAGGGAAATCACATGGTCAGTTTACAGCCGAGGAGCAAAGGTCAGTGGATGGAGAATTCCTAAGGGGAAGCAGCCGGAAATGGGGGGATTCTGGCCAGAAGTCAGGGTGGTCAGAGATGAGGGTGGTCAGATACTGAAGGGAGCATTCCATAAATGCCTGGCAGAGTTGGGCGCTTTGGGAAGCAAATAGTTTAGTGCTGGGTATGACTTCAGGGTGGGCACAGAGCCTGAGGCGAGTTTGGGTAAACTGCCTCCCGCATGCAGGGAGGGAGCACAGTGGGAGCTAGCCTGCCACAAGTGCCTTGCTGTCCGTGAGTATCACCCGCGGGGGATTTCGAGTCCCCTCCCTGTGGCTGGGGTGCGATGTGGGGTCTGAAGGGCCCCCCAGGAAAGGGTGCTCGAGCCGGGCTGGTCTTTGCTCACCCAACATGAATCACCCGTTTCTGGCTGAGCCTGAATGGCTGGATTTGGTTGATGTGACTTTCCTGCCACTCGCTTTGTAACTGTTCTACATGTGCTGGCCAAATGAAAGGGGAAAAATTCCAGGGCAGCGCTGTCCAGTGAGCTGTGACCTGGATTCCAGTCTCACATGCGCCGAGCGCCTGAAACTCAGCAGGGAGAGCCTGGGGGGCAGGAGGGGGGTGCTGACGCGCATTTCTTGAGAAGCAAGTATGGGTGGCATGACCCTTAAGTCCGGGCTCAGAGCAGCCTGGCACCCTGTCACATTTCCACGTTCCATCAGGCAACACAAGTCAGACCCGCGGGGTGGGGCTCAGCCTCCAGCCTTGATGGGAGGCGGGGCAGTCACCTGGCCAAACATGTGGCTCAGGAAGTGCTGAGAAACGGGGCCACTGAGCGGGGGAGCTGCTGGAAGGCCCGGGCACCACAGTGATCTCAGCCAGCGGGATCATCAGGATTGACCTGCCATGTCTTGGGGGTCCAGAGCCTCTCAGAGGCTCCTTGATGTCAATAAGGGGAGCTAAGCTTATGGGGTGAGCTGGATTCTGTCCCCAAGACTCCTAGGGTATGTGATGCCAGAGTTCAGCAACAGCACCTCTGTCTGACATTTTGCCTGTAGCCCCTGAGGTGAACACTGTTTTAATTGCTCAATAATTTGACCCTCCCTTGATTAAAACATTCCACGTAGAGCTGGCGCCTTCTGGTGATGAGCCAGCCTCGCGGGAGGTTCCGTGGGCAGCACTGCAGCCTGTTGCATGCCCCGAGGGTCAGGCTGTATGGTGTCAGGACTCAACTGAAGGTGGCAAATAGTTCCCTCGTTTTTCCCCATAGCTGGAGTAATACAGTTATAATCATTGATTTTATATAGACCCAGATGTTGCCTACTCATCATCTTATCACAGAATCAGTCATATATTTGGTAATGCAAGAAAGAGAAATCTTGTAAAACAGTATACAAGTTGCACAGCTAGTAGCATTAGTAAGGTCAGAATTAGTAAGATTTTCCTTAACAAAATTCTAGCAATCAGAATCCAACAACACATTAAAAAGATCATACACCATGACCAAGTGGGCTTTATCCCAGGGATGCAAGGATTCTTCAATATCTGCAAATCAATCAATGTAATACACCACATTAACAAATTGAAAAATAAAAACCATATGATTATCTCAATAGATGCAGAGAAAGCCTTTGACAAAATTCAACATCCATTTATGATAAAAACTCTCCAGAAAGCAGGAATAGAAGGAACATACCTCAACATAATAAAAGCTATATATGACAAACCCACAGCAAACATTATCCTCAATGGTGAAAAATTGAAAGCATTTCCTCTAAAGTCAGGAACAAGACAAGGGTGCCCACTTTCACCATTACTATTCAACATAGTTTTGGAAGTTTTGGCCACAGCAGTCAGAGCAGAAAAAGAAATAAAAGGAATCCAAATTGGAAAAGAAGAAGTAAAACTCTCACTGTTTGCAGATGACATGATCCTCTACATAGAAAACCCTAAAGACTCCACCAGAAAATTACTAGAACTAATCAATGACTATAGTAAAGTTGCAGGATATAAAATCAACACACAGAAGTCCCTTGCATTCCTATACACTAATAATGAGAAAACAGAAAGAGAAATTAAGGAAACAATTCCATTCACCATTGCAACGGAAAGAATAAAATACTTAGGAATATATCTACCTAAAGAAACTAAAGACCTATATATAGAAAACTATAAAACATTGGTGAAAGAAATCAAAGAGGACACTAACAGATGGAGAAATATACCATGTTCATGGATTGGAAGAATCAATATAGTGAAAATGAGTATACTACCCAAAGCAATTTATAGATTCAATGCAATCCCTATCAAGCTACCAATGATATTCTTCACAGAGCTAGAACAAATAATTTCACAATTTGTATGGAAATACAAAAAACCTCGAATAGCCAAAGCTATCTTGAGAAAGAAGAATGGAACTGGAGGAATCAACCTACCTGACTTCAGGCTCTACTACAAAGCCACAGTTATCAAGACAGTATGGTACTGGCACAAAGACAGAAATATTGATCAATGGAACAAAATAGAAAGCCCAGAGATAAATCCATGCACATATGGACACCTTATCTTTGACAAAGTAGGCAAGAATATACAATGGATTAAAGACAATCTCTTTAACAAGTGGTGCTGGGAAAACTGGTCAACCACTTGTAAAAGAATGAAACTAGAACACTTTCTAACACCATACACAAAAATAAACTCAAAATGGATTAAAGAGCTCAACGTAAGACCAGAAACTATAAAACTCCTAGAGGAGAACATAGGCAAAACACTCTCTGACATACATCACAGCAGGATCCTCTATGACCCACCTCCCAGAATATTGGAAATAAAAGCAAAAATAAACAAATGGGACCTAATTAAACTTAAAAGCTTCTGCACAACAAAGGAAACTATTAGCAAGGTGAAAAGGCAGCCTTCAGAATGGGAGAAAAAAGTAGCAAATGAAGCAACTGACAAACAACTAATCTCAAAAATATACAAGCAACTCCTACAGCTCAACTCCAAAAAAATAAATGACCCAATCAAAAAATGGGCCAAAGAACTAAATAGACATTTCTCCAAAGAAGACATACAGATGGCTAACAAGCACATGAAAAGATGCTCAACATCACTCATTATCAGAGAAATGCAAATCAAAACCACTATGAGGTACCATTTCACGCCAGTCAGAATGGCTGCAATCCAAAAGTCTACAAGCAATAAATGCTGGAGAGGGTGTGGAGAAAAGGGAACCCTCTTACACTGTTGGTGGGAATGCAAACTAGTACAGCCACTTTGGAGAACAGTGTGGAGATTCCTTAAAAAACTGGAAATAGAACTGCCTTATGATCCAGCAATCCCACTGCTGGGCATACACACTAAGGAAACCAGAAGGGAAAGAGACACGTGTACCCCAATGTTCATCACAGCACTGTTTATAATAGCCAGGACATGGAAGCAACCTAGATGCCCATCAGCAGATGAATGGATAAGAAAGCGGTGGTACATATACACAATGGAGTATTACTCAGCCATTAAAAAGAATACATTTGAATCAGTTCTAATGAGGTGGATGAAACTGGAACCTATTATACAGAGTGAAGTAAGCCAGAAAGAAAAATACCAATACAGTATACTAACGCATATATATGGAATTTAGAAAGATGGTAACAATAACCCTCTGTACGAGACAGCAAAAGAGACACTGATATATAGATCAGTCTTATGGACTCTGTGGGAGAGGGAGAGGGTGGGGAGATTTGGGAGAATGGCATTGAAACATGTATAATATCATGTATGAAACGAGTCACCAGTCCAGGTTCGATACACGATACTGGATGCTTGGGGCTGGTGTACTGGGACGACCCAGAGGGATGGAATTGGGGAGGGAGGAGGGAGGAGGGTTCAGGATGGGGAGCACAGGTATACCTGTGGCAGATTCATTTCGATGTTTGGCAAAACTAATACAATATTGTGAAGTTTAAAAAAAAAAAAAAGAATTAGTAGGATTTTAAGCCAAGAGCTTCTATTAGGTGTGGCCCGGTATGTTCCCAGGTCATCTGCCCCAGTCTGTCCCATGCCAATCCCTGTCTTTAAGGGAAAGGATATATAGGCATTGTTAATAACAAACCCAGTCCTATTTCCTGGTTTTAGTAGGCTGATTATCCTTAGTATGGTTTAATTGTTCCCAACATAAGGAGGGTGAGGTTAAATTGAAATGACTGTATCCTGGTGTTAACCATATAAATTCATCCCATGACTGACAGAAGTTATAGTCTTTGACTAAAACTTAACACATTGCTCTGATTGAGCTTGAGTAAGTTTAAAACAAAATTCACGTTTATAGACATGGTCAGAGCAAGTGCGATTAATTGGCCAAGTGAGGGAGTCCCATCTAGTACTATCAATAGTGGCCCAAACAGAACTGTAACTTATTTCTTCCAAAATAAATTTCCTAAGGGCCATCCAATTAGAGCCTTTGAGAGGAGAAATCCACTAAGGTAGCCCAGAAGTAATGAAAGTAGGTACTTGATCATAAACCCAACGGTAGGATTAATTTTTATACTCTGCATGGGATTGTGCTCATGATAGAAAAAATACTAGATTCATATGCAAAAGTTCGAGAAATTAAGAAAACACTATAAACTACCATCCGGGTCAAGTCCGGCTTCTTGGGATTGCTCTCCACTCTTGACGCTGTCTTCCTGCTCAGGTGTGTGTGTGCAGTTTCTATGCTGTCTGAGCGTCATTTTACGGTAATTTTGATGTCAACAGTCCTTTCTAGATACCAGTCTAGTGCAGTCTAGCTTTCTCAGTGGGAAACGTGAGCCCAAGGGTCAACTCCCTTCAGTTTTGTTGTGGATAAGCTAGTTAACAGTACCTGGTCAGGGTCCTTCCGTGTAGTCTGGAGATCGTCTTTAGATGATGTCTTTTTCAGTATCCTGGTTACAGGCCATGGGACATCTAATCTTCATCCACAGATTACTGGGATAATTAAGAAACAACCTTACAGTGTCTTTTAATAACTCAAACTTTACAATGATGTAACAGCAGCAAGGCGCCATCTAAGAAGTGGGTCTTAGACAAAAGACACTAGAATTTAATATCCACAAAGATATATTGCTGAAACATAATTCTTTATCTCTAAAATTGCCCTGATTTTTACCAAATATCACCAAATTAAGACTAATTTGTTTGTGAAGTAAGTCTGACTTCAAGAAACGCCTGATTATTTACATGAGTGTAACTGAGCATTTGTTGTTCAGTCTCTTAAGTCGTATCTGACTCTGAGACCCCATGGGCTGCAGCACTCCAGACTTCCCTGTCCTTCGCTATCTCCTGGAGTTTGCTCGAACTCATGTCCATTGAGTCGGTAATACCATCCAACCATCTTATCCTCTGTCTCCCCTTCTCCTCTTGCCCTCAATCTTTCCCAGCATCAGGGTCTTTTCCAAAAAAGTCAGCTCTTCGCACCAGGAGGCCAATGCATTGGAGCTTCAGCTTCAGCATCAGTTCTTCCAATGAATATTCAGGGTTGATTTCCTTTAGGATGGACTGGTTTGGTAAATAAAGCCTTAAAAGAGATTTAAGTCATGTGCTTCTGGAGCCCAACCAACTCCCAAAGTGACCACCAAGATTAAGAAATGAAACATTTAAGGTAGAAATCTGATTTTTTTTAATGTGTCATTAAATGCGCAATATTAGAGAATTCTTCCAGTATGAAAATGCAGGATTCAGTCTGAATTATAATACAGGTGCCTCCTTGAGATGCTGTCAGGGTATGGAGGGCCACGTGACTTTGTAACACAGCTTTCTTTGTCAGAGACCTCAGAATCCAGTAGGCCAATAGCCGGTTACTATCATTTAAGGTCTTTTGGGTGAATTCGGTTAAGGCTTCATTGTGGGCATGGATACATCCATGCAGACACAGACAGCGGTCTCACAGGTTTAAGTTTAAAATTTAGTCATGAAGCGGGTGTTACAATATAAAACTCACTAGTTTATAAATAACAGTTTGAATAAGTTAGGTTTACATGCTTGAGTTTAAATTAAAAGCCACTCCCCACCCCGAGCCCTGCTTTCCCCGTCAGTCTGAGGAATCAGGTTGGCCCTCTTCCATAAAGTCGCGTATATGCTGATCTCCCCTTTTATCCTTTGGCAGCAGCTCCCAGGCCTCTCTGAGAGGCCATCGCCCGCACCATAGCCCTCAGTCAGGCCCCAGTAAAACTGAAACTCATAGCTCTCAGCGTGGCTTTTTTTCTCAGTATTGATCGTTTATAGGCCAAAATGTTCACTGTGTTCCAAGAGAAAATCAACAGAGAATGTCCCACATATGGTCATACTGTGGTGAAATCTTTCCAGTGTCATATCAAACAAAAAATCCTGTAAGGATTTAGGCAGGAAAACAAAAAATCCTCTAAGGATTTAGGCAGGAAAGATAGTTTTTTAACATACGATCAAAATCAGACTAGTTTCAGACATCTTTAGAACATTTAGCACCTGAAAAAAAATTATAGTAATTAATAGTTTAAGAAGAAATGATACTTATCTGAGAATTTATTCCTTAGTCATGTGATTGTGAAGGCAATTAAAAGATGGACATGAAAGCATCTTTTATTTTAAAGGTGTAAAGCAGTTTTCCTCCAATTAAAAAATAAATTTAAAAAATGAGCATAAGAATATATATACCAAGAAGAAAAAAAAAAACAAGAAAAACAAAAATTGCTTGGAGACACACCACTTAAGGAATAGTTCAAAATTAGCTCAAGAACAGGAACGCATGTCTAAAAGACTCATGGTCTTCTCTTCTTCAGTTCAAATTAAAGCTTAGCGGATCATGTTGTCAGGGTGAATTCTCCTACACTGCTTCTTCTGGGATTTTCTTTGATTGATTGTTTTGTTTTGCCATCTCTGCTTTCTTAATACAAGTAAATTTCTTTCTTGATCACTGCATTCAGTTGGAATTTCCCCCTCATATTTGATTACTATTTGAAACGTTAAATGCTAAATGACACTAGGGCAATCGTTCCAGATTATGCTTAAAACTAAACCTACAAGCTTGAAATGTTTTGCTAGAGAAATCACTAATCAGGAAGATTAACAATTTGATTTTTTGCAATATCAGAGTTTTCCACAACAATTTAATTTAACCTTGGGATAGGCCAACATTTTTTAAGACCCAAAGAGTGCTTAACATAAAGGAAATTATCAATACACTGGACAACATTTAAAATCAAGCACCTGTTTTCATTGAAAAACACCATGAAAGGAATTAAAAGACAAGTCACAGAGTAGGGGGAGAGTTTTACAGCACAAATAACTGACGATGGGCACACATCCAGAATATACAGAGATTTTACTTCAAATTAGTAAGTAGGAAATTGCCTAATGCAAAAATGGTCAAGAAAGGTGAACTGGACACTTCACAAGAAAATAACCAAATGGCCAGTACATTTATGAAAAAATGCTCTCCTTTATTAGTAATGAAGGAAATGGAAATTAAAACCACAATGAATACCACCGCAGATTCGCAAGCACAGCAGCAACTGAAGACAACCTTGGTGAAAGTCTCCCACCTGAGAAGTGTGTGGAATCATGGAGCACTCACGTCCTGCTGAGAGTGTGGAAACTGTTAGTATTTGCTGAAGATGAAAATGCAGATACTCTGTGGCTGACACTTTCACTTCTGTTATTGTGCTGATACTATTGGGTGAGGGATGCCAAAGATGTAAGAATGATAGTCTGATTCCATTCACATGAAATCAGAAGACCAGAGTTCAAGTCAGGGCAGGGGGTGGGGGGTAGGAGTTGCCGTGGAGGTGGGTGTTGTGGGAGGGTTGGGAGAAGCTCCAAATACTGTTAATATTTTCTTTCTTAAACTCGGTGGTGGGTACAAGCTTGTGTTCATTGAGTTCTACACTTGGGATTTGTACACTTTAATTTATAGGTATACTTCAATAAAGAAGCCAAAGAGTAAAACCCAAATATGCCTAGAAAAAGCTGTCCATTTTCTTCTTCATCTCTTACATAAACATCACACTGGCTTCCCCTATGGCACTCCTGCAGGCGTCATCTTTGAGAAGCACAATTCTAACCTCAGGGTCTCACTGCTCATCTGCCTTCAGGGACCCCCATGGCTCAGGGTCCTGGGGGTGGCCAACTAGGCCCTCCTCATGCTGACGCCACAGTGATGTACTCAGCTCCTCCCCCTTCACACTCCAGGGAGCCCTAACACCTTGCCATGAGTGTACCACGGTGCAAGGCCTAGCGGAAGCTTTGTCATGCACATGAAACAGCTCAGTTCAGTCGCTCAGTCGTGTCCAACTCTTTGAGACCGCATGGACTGCAGCACGCCAGGCTTCCCTGTCCATCACCATCTCCCAGAGCTCGCTCAAACTCACATCCATTGAGTCGGTGATGCCATCCAACCATCTCATCCTCTGTCATCCCCTTCTCCTCCTGCCTTCAATCTTTCCCAGCATCAGGGTCTTTTCCAATGAGTCAGTTCTTTATATCAGGTGGCCAAAGGATTGGAGTTTCAGCTCCAGCATCAGTCCTTCCAATGAATATTTAGGACTGATTTGCTTTAGGATGGACTGGTTGGATCTCCTTGCAGTCCAAGGGACTCTCAACACCACAGTTCAAAAGCATCAATTCTTTGGTGCTCATCTTTCTTTATAGTCCAGCTCTCACATCCATACATGACCACTGGAAAAACCATAGGCTTAACTAAATGGACCTTTGTCAGCAAAGTAGTTAGTGGCTCTGCTTTTTAATATGCTGTCTAGGTTTGTCATAGCTTTTCTTCCAAGGAGCAAGTGTCTTTTAATTTCATGGCTGCAGTCACCATCTTGGAGCCCAAGAAAATAAAGTCTCTCACTGTTTCCATTGTTTACCCATCTATTTGCCATGAAGTGATGGGACCAGATATCATAATCATAGTTTTCTGAATGTTATGTTTTAAGCTAGTTTTTTCACTCTCCTCTTTGACTTTCATCAAGAGGCTCTTTAGTTCCTCTTCACTTTCTGCCATAAGGGGGGTGGGTTATTGATCTGAGGTTATTAATATTTCTCCCAGCAATCTTGATTCCAGCTTGTGCTTCATCCAGTCTGATATTTCGCATGAGGGGTTCTGCATATAAGTAAAATAAGCAGAGTGACAATATACAGCCTTGATGTACACTTTCCCAATTTGGAACCAGTCCATTGTTCAAGAAGCAACAGTTAGAACTGGACATGGAACAATGGACTGGTTCCAAATTGGGAAAGGCTCACTTGAAACAACTTCTGATAGACTGGGTAGGTGCAAGTAATGTCTTTCAAAGTGTTTGTCTTTCTGGTTTCATAACACTTGGTACCTGTTTCATGGTTTTAATCATGTTCTACAGTTACATTTTACTTTTTATTATTTTTAATTGAAGTGTAGTTGATTTACAACATTTGTGTTAGTTTCAGGTGTACAGCGTATGTTTACTGTGTATTCTGATTATATGATTATTTTATTATAGTCCATTATATATTATGGCAAGATAATGAAATAATTCCCAGTGCTAGAAAGTAGATCCTTGTTGCTTATCTATGTTATGTGTAGTAGTTTGTTAATTCTGCACTCCTAATTTGTCTCTCCCCACCTCCATCTCTGCTTCAGTTACATTTTACACTCCCTGATAGATTAAATACTTTTTATGGTCAAGTGCTATGTCTTCTTTTTCTTTTTCCTTTTAAGTCCTGAAAATTTTTTTTTTAATTTTATTTTATTTTTAAACTTTACATAACTGTATTAGTTTTGCCAAATATCAAAATGAATCCGCCATTTGAATTTAATTTATAGAATTATGTATTTCATTCTTTTGAGCCTGGCAAAATTAACTAATATTTTTTGTATCTGTCTACCCACTCCCACGTCTCTTTGCAAATGGAAAGAGAAATCATTAAAGCCCTTCCATCAGGATGTAACACAGAAATATAATTTCATTCAGAGTACTCCTTAAAAGAAAACTATATTTTAATTTAAATTTTAATCCTTGAGGAGACATTACCTATTCCTACTGTTTAATTGTTACAGACAATGTCACCCTCTGTGTGATTTATTTTCCAAAATTGATTTAACCGTTTTACTTTCATTGCTTTCAAGTTTTAAATTTTGGAAACATGATGAGTTACTGAGTTGTTTTTCAGCTGCAGGAGCTGTATTTCATGTCGGGCTCTAGTCATTACATGATCTAATCGCACACACACACAAGCACTACAAAGGCATTAGTTTTCTTGGACATCTGTCTTTAACCTGCTGGCTATTCTAAACCTTTTGTGCTTTCTTTTTGGCTCCAAACTGGCCATTAGCCCACTTGTTCTTCACAGATGACCTTGTCTTCTTCCTTCTTGAAGGGATCAATACCATCTGTCTTGACATCTTTCTGTTTCTAAATGTCCCAAACTTCATCCATCCCAGTGATCCAGGAAACAGTGCATTTGTCTAAGGAAGCGGGCCTTATCCCTGGCTGCACAGATCATCCCAGCACCCAAGTCAGAGCCCACAGAACTGCTGATCACACAGACTGGAGTGGAGGCTGGAGATCTACAGCTTTGCTGTGTGATTCTGTGGCAGCCAGGGCTGAGAACGTGGGTCTGAAGAGAGCCCTTTCACTCTCACCTGGACTTACCCCAAGGAGAACGTGTTCCACCTGATCGATTGGCATCCCATCCTCTCCAGACTAGAACACTTTTCCTCCTCAGGCTTCTCTTAAAGCTACCATCTATCCCTGTTCTTCCCTTTTGCTAAAGCGAAAGAATACACTCTTGCTACCACGCACGGACTCCCGGATTCCTGCTAACGACTCCACACCTCTCTAGTGAAAACGCTCCCTCAGAGCCGCCAGACAACCTCTGAATCATCACTGATGCAGTGGTTCTGTTTCAGTTCTTACTCATCCTGTCTGAAGCACTCCACGCTGTACGCTAGTTAGCCCTTTTCCTGTGACTTCCTGGAGTTGGTGTCTTCTCCTAACCCACTGAATTTGCATTCCATCTCTTCTAACTGACAGATTGGCTTTTAAACAAGTGTTAATGGCTAGCTATAGGGATTCCCAAGTGCTCGGTGGTAACAGAATCTTCCTACCAGTACAGGAGCCACAGGAGACCCGGGTTTGAAACCTGGGTCAGGAAGATCCCCTGCAGGAAGAAATGGCAATCCACTCCAGTATTTGCCCAACAGTAAAGCTCTTTTGGGGCCTTGCTAAAGCCTCATGCCCCCTCCCCACCAGCAGCCTCGCTAAAGCCAGTGGGCGGGCACAGTCCACACAGGGAACCACATGTGGTCTCCTGACTCAGGTGCTCAGAGAGGCTTGTGCTTCTGGACCCTCTGGGACTGGAACAAGTGGAAAGATGGCCACTCCAAGGACACAACAGAACTCTTGATGTCCTAGAAGAAAGCTTAATGTCCTCAATGTCAGTCTGTGATTGCTGTCATTCAGTTGCTCAGTCGTGTCCAACTCTTTTTGACCCCATGGACTGTAGCCCGCCAGGCTCCTCTGTCCTCCACTGTCTCCCAGTTTGATCAGATTCATATCCATTGAGTTGGTGATGCTATCTGACCATCTCATCCTCTGCTTCCCCCTTCTCCTTTTGCCTTCAATCTTTCCCAGCATCAGGGTCTTTCCCAATGAGTTGGCTCTTCACATCAGGTGGCCAAACTACTGGAGCTTCAGCTTCAGCATCAGTCCTTCCAATGAATGTTCAGGGTTGATTTCCTTTAGGATTGACTGGTTTGATCTCCCTGTAGTCCAAGTTTCAGGAGTCTTGTCCAGCACCACAGTTCAAAAGCATCAATTCTTTGATGCTCAGCTTTCTATATGGTCCAACTCACACATCCATACATGCCTACTAGAAAAACCATAGCTTTATCTATATGGATCTTTGTTGGCAAAGTAATGTGTCTACTTTTGAATTCACTGTCTAGATTTGTCATAGCTTTCCTTCCAAGCGGCAAGTGACTTTTAATTTCATGGCTGCAGTTGCTATCCTCAGTGATCTTGGAGCCCAAGAAAATAAAATCTGTCACTACTTCCACTTTATCCACCTCTATTTGCCATGAAGTGATGGGACTGGATGCTAAGAATTTAATGTTGAGTTTCAAGCAGTTTTTTCACTCTTCTCTTTCACCTTCATCAAGAAGCTCTTTAGTTCCTCTTCACTTTCTACCATTATTGTGATATCATCTACGTATCTGAGGTTGCTGATATGTCTCCTGGCAATTAGTAATTGCCCTCCACTCTTTCCCAGTAGCATATTGGTATCTTCCGACCTGGGGGGCTCATCTTCTGGTGCCACAGGTCCCCTTTTCCTCTTGCCTTCAATCTTTCCCAGCATCAGGGTCTTTTCCAATGAGTCAGCTCTTCGCATCAGGTGGCCAAAGTATTGGAGCTTCAACCTCAACATCAGTCCTTCCAATGAACACCCAGGACTGATATCCTTTAGGATGGACTGGTTGGATCTCCTTGCTGTCCAAAGGACTCTCAAGAGTCTTCTCCAACACCACACTTCAAAAGCATCACTTCTTCGGTGCTCAGCTTTCTTTATAGTCCAACTCTCACATCCATACATGACCACAGGAAAAACCACAGCCTTGACTAGATGGACCTTTGTTGGCAAAGTAATGTCTCTGCTTTTCAATATGCTATCTAGGCTGGTCATAACTTTCCTTCCAAGGAGTAAGCGTCTTTTAATTTCCTGGCTGCAGTCACCATCTGCAGTGATTTTGGAGCCCAGAAAAATAAAGTCTGTCACTGTTTCCACTGTTTTCCATCTATTTGCCATGAAGTGATGGGACCAGATGCCATGATCTTAGTTCTGAATGTTGAGCTTTAAGCCAACTTTTTCACTCTCCTCTTTCACTTTCATCAAGAGGCTTTTGAGTTCCTCTTCACTTTCTGCCATAAGGGTGGTGTCATCTGCATATCTGAGGTTATTGATATTTCTCCCAGCAATCTTGATTCCAGCTTGTGCTTCTTCCAGCCCAGCATTTCTCATGATGTATTCTGCATAGAAGTTAAATAAGCAGGGTGACAATATACAGCCTTGACGTACTCCTTTTCCTATTTGGAACCAGTCTGTTGTTCCATGTCTAGTTCTAACTGTTGCTTCCTGACCTGCATACAGGTTTCTCAGGAGGCAGGTCAGGTCGTCTGGTATTCCCATCTCTTTCAGAACTTTCCACAGTTTATTGTGATGCACACAGTCAAAGGCTTTGGCATAGTCAATAAAGCAGAAATAGATGTTTTTCTGGAATTCTCTTGCTTTTTCAATGAGCCAGTGGATGTTGGCAATTTGATCTCTGGTTCCTCTGCCTTTTCTAAATCCAGCTTGAACATCTGGAAGTTCATGGTTCACGTATTGCTGAAGCCTGGCTTAGAGAATTTTGAGCATTACTTTACTAGTGTGTGTGATGAATGCAACTGTGCGGTAGGTTGAGCATTCTTTGGCATTGCCTTTCTTTGGGATTGGAATGAAAACTGACTTTTTCCAGTCCTGTGGCCACTGCCAGGTTTTCCAAATTTGCTGACATATTGAGTGCAGCGCTTTCACAACATCATCTTTTAGGATTTGAAATAGCTCAATTGGAATTCCATCACCTCCACTAGCTTTGTTAATAATGATGCTTTCTAAGGCCCACTTGACTTTACATTCCAGGATGTCTGGCTCTAGGTGAGTGATCACACCATCATAATTATCTGGGTCATGAAGATCTTTTTTGTACAGCTCTTCTGCGTGTTCTTTTGTTGACCATGATGGCTAGTCCATTTCTTCTGAGGGATTCCTGCCCGCAGTAGTAGATATAATGGTCATCTGAGTTAAATTCACCCATTCCAGTCCATTTCAGTTCTCTGATCCCTAGAATGTCGACATTCACTCTTGCCATCTCTTGTTTGACCACTTCCAATTTGCCTTGATTCATGGACCTGACATTCTAGGTTCCTATGCAATATTGCTCTTTACAGCATCAGATCTTGCTTCTATCACCAGTCACATCCACAGCTGGGTATTCTTTTTGCTTTGGCTCCATCCCTTCATTCTTTCTGGAGTTATTTCTCCACTGATCTCCAGTAGCATATTGGGCACCTACTGACCTGGGGAGTTTCTCTTTCAGTATCCTATCATTTTGCCTTTTCATACTGTTAATGGGGTTCTCAAGGCAAGAAGAGTGAAGTGGTTTGCCATTCCTTTCTCCAGTGGACCACATTCTGTCAGATCTTTCCACCATGACCCGCCCATCTTGGGTTGCCCCACGGGTATGGCTTAGTTTCATTGAGTTAGAAAAGGCAGAGGAACCAGAGATCAAATTGCCAACATCTGCTGGATCATGGAAAAAGCAAGAGAGTTCCAGAAAAACATCTATTTCTGCTTTATTGACTATGCCAAAGCCTTTGACTGTGTGCATCACAATAAACTGTGGAAAATTCTGAAAGAGATGGGAATACCAGGCCACCTGATCTGCCTCTTGAGAAACCTGTATGCAGGTCAGGAAGCAACAGTTAGAACTGGACATGGAACAACAGACTGGTTCCAAATAGGAAAAGGAGTACGTCAAGGCTGTATATTGTCACCCTGTTTATTTAACTTCTATGCAGAGTACATCATGAGAAATGCTGGGCTGGAAGAAGCACAAGCTGGAATCAAGATTGCCGGGAGAAATATCAATAACCTCAGATATGCAGATGACACCACCCTTATGGCAGAAAGTGAAGAGGAACTCAAAAGCCTCTTGATGAAAGTGAAAGAGGAGAGTGAAAAAGTTGGCTTAAAGCTCAACATTCAGAAAACAAAGATCATGGCATCCGGTCCCACCACTTCATGGGAAATAGATAGGGAAACAGTGGAAACAGTGACAGACTTTATTTTTCTGGGCTCCAAAATCACTGCAGATGGTGACTGGAGCAATGAAATTAAAAGACGCTTACTCCTTGGAAGGAAAGTTATGACCAACCTAGATAGCATATTCAAAAGCAGAGACATTACTTTGCCAACAAAGGTCCGTCTAGTCAAGGCTATGGTTTTTCCTGCGGTCATGTATGGATGTGAAAGTTGGACTGTGAAGAAGGCTGAGCACCGAAGAAGTGATGCTTTTGAAGTGTGGTGTTGGAGGAGACTCTTGAGAGTCCCTTGGACTGCAAGGAGATCCAACCAGTCCATTCTGAAGGAGATCAGCCCTAGGATTTCTTTGGAAGGAATGATGCTAAAGCTGAAACTCCAGTTCTTTGGCTACCTCATGCGAAGAGTTGACTCATTGGAAAAGACTCTGATGCTGGGAGGGATTGGGGGCAGGAGGAGAAGGGGACGACAGAGGATGAGATGGCTGGATGGCAGCACTGACTTGATGGACGAGAGTCTGAGTGAAGTCCGGGAGTTGGTGATGGACGGGGAGGCCTGGCGTGCTGCGATTCATGGGGTCGCAAAGAGTCGGACACAACTGAGCACCTGATCTGATCTGCGTATTCTTGCCATCTCTTCTTAATATCATCTGCTTCTGTTAGGTCCATACCATTTCTGTCCTTTATTGAGCCCATCTTTGCATGAAATATTCCCTTGGTATCTCTAATTTTCTTGAGGAGATCTCTAGTCTTTCCCATTCTATTGCTTTCCTCTATTTCTTTGCATTGATCCTGAGGAAGGCTTTCTTATCTCTCCTTGCTATTCTTTGGAACTCTGCATTCAAATGGGTATATCTTTCTTTTTCTCCTTTGCTTTTTGCTTCTCTTCTTTTCACAGCTATTTGTAAGGCCTCCTCAGAGAGCCATTTTGCTTTTTTGCATTTCTTTTTCCTGGGGATGGTCTTGATCCCTGTCTCCTGTACAATGTCACAAACCTCCGTCCATAGTTCATCAGGCGCTCTGTCTATCAGATCTAGTCCCCTAAATCTATTTCTGTGTAGCATGTGCAAATATCAAATTATTATGTTGTACACCTGAAACTAACGCTGCACACCAATTTTACCTCAAAATGAATCAGTAAATGAGAAATTATTCAGTGAAAGCATATTAGAAAGCTGTTTACAGTTGGAGCCACACACACACACACAAGTGTATTCAGTCATGTCCTTATTTAGAAAATTGACTTAAAATCATCAAATGTTTACAGCGGTTTTCTCAGGATGGTAACATTATGGGTGCTTAATTTCAACACTACACATATATTTTATAATAAGAATAAGTAGTATGAAAAAATGGTGAATGATTCTCTCTTGCTTTCAAAAGAAAATTTCATCATCTTAACATTCTCTACAAACTTTTCCAGTGACTCTGAAGCATCTTTTCCTACTACTAACTTATGCATTGTCCACACTGGTGATAAACTGAGCCACCTACCACTCCTATAAGCAGCACGGTGGCAGACTCTTAACGGTATTTGTTTCTAAAGCTCCTGTTTAGAAAATGTCCTCTTGTCAGGACCCAGCTATCCTGACACCAACTGTTCTGCATGCGTGCATGCTCAGTGGTGTCCAACTCTTTGCGACCCCGTGGACTGTAGCCCACCAGGCTCCTCTGTCCATGGCATTTTCCAGGCAAGAAGACTGGAGTGGGCTGCCACTTCCTACTCCAGGGGATCTTCCCCACCCAGGGATCAAAGCCGCGTCTCTTACATCTCCTGCATTGCAATAGAGTTCTGGCACTAAACACGAGTTAGTGTGGACCCCAGAAGATAAAGTGTGTGCTCCCCAACAAGAATGCCTTATATCAGACGCCAGCCACGCTTAAGCGGTTCCCAGGCCACCACATTTCTGGCCAACTGGGCTCTAAAATCTGAGGTTCCCGCAGGTTTGACAATTTGCTAGAATGACTCAGAATTCAGGCAAGCACTATACTTGGGACTGCAGGTTTCTTTCTAAGGATATAAATCAGAGCTGAGCACGTGAAGAGAGGGTCCCGGCTGTGGAGCTTCCACACCCTTTCTCCATGGAAACAGTGCATGTCACCCTCCAGAGCATAGAGTGCTCACCAGCGAAGAGGCGCCTCGGAGCTTTGCGGTCCTGACAGTTCAGTGCTGTTTCATTACACAGGCATGACTGGATCACTGGCCACAGTGCTAGACTCAGTCCCCGGCCCCACCTTCCTGGAGGCTGGGTTGGCATACTGTGGCTCAAAGCCCCGTTCCTCTAATCATACGGTTGGTCCTTCTGGTGACCACCCCATCTTGAGTCATCTCTTTAGCACAAATGCAGGAGTAATCCAAGGGTTTAATTTAATAGTTTAATCATAAATAGCTTAGGAAATCCCAAGGGTTTTAGAAACTCCATGCAGGAACCCAGGACAAAGACTAGACAAATCCTTCATTCTGTGATGCCTGCTCGGAGGCCGGCCTCTCCTGTGACGTGTCCCCGGAAACACTCGACCCAGTAGTGCTTTGCCCTCATCACCCTCTCACTGATTGGTTAGTCGTGCGTATGTCCTTTTCCCTTGAAGCTAAAAGTTCTTTGAGGGCAGAAAGCATAACTTGCCCATCTTTCTAATTCCCTTAGTGCCAGCACAGGGACACTGTGGTTTGTTTTTAACTGGATTTAACTTGGAGGCAACATTTCTCGGAGAGACCTTCGTCTTCTAACTTTTGTGAAGATCCATGCTTTTTCAGGAATGTTATGAGCAGACATGAGAGCCATTGTTTTTCACCTTCTTGAGGATTACTTGTGGATGAGAAAATTGTCATTCATACTTGAAACTTTGTCAATTATTAAGCTAGATATGCAGTCAAATGCTCACATCAATGTAACTGAAGCCATTCTTAATGTGTTTCCTTTTGAAGGTAATATCTTGACAGTCATATCCTTTTCATTTCAAAGCTTTTTGAGCTGTTCTTAATTCTCCAGTTTTAGGTAACTCTTCGTTTAGGCCTCTTGGATGAATTCCTAGATTAAATGCAAGGAATTACTAGTCTTTAGAAAAAAAAAAAGATAATCTTGGCCCTTCCCTGGTGGCTCAGTGGTTAAGAATCTGCCTGCTGATGAACGGGACAGGGGTTTAACCCCTGGTCCAGGAGAATACCACATGCCCTTGAGCAACTCAGCCCAGATGCCACAACTCCTGATGCCCATGTGCCCAGAGCTGGCCCTGCAGAACAAGAGAAGCCACTGCGGTGAGCAGCCCGCACACCGAACCCAGAGAGTGTGTTTCTAGAGAAACTCACTGCAACTAGGGAAGACCCACGTGCAGCAAATGCAGAATGAATGCAGCCATAAGCAAATTAAAAGAAGGTTCCCAAGGCAATATACAGCTTCAGTGCCGTTCTTATCAAGATTGCAATGGCATTTTCCAAAGAAATAGAGGAAAAACCATCCTAAAACTTGTTTGGAAACACAAAAGACCCCAGATAATCAAAGCAATCTGGAGAGGTCTTGCCGCCTTTGTCCCTGTCTACTTGTCACTTCTCTAACGTAAAAGAGCTAGCCATAAATAATGAGAGGGGAGAAATTCCTGTGTTCTCGCCTCCAGATCATGTTCATAAATATTAAGTATTTATTCTTTGTGCCTTGTTCATTTGTTCAAGACATGGGGAGTGCGCTGAATTCCTACAGCGGCAGGAAGTATGTGAAGGAGAGAAGTGCCCGAGGTGGGATGATGGGGGTGGGCGGGCCTTGGGGGCTGCAGAACCGAGGCCAACCTGGCCCCTTCTCATTTTTCAAGACCAACCCAAATTCAGTCTTTTAAATAATTTTTGGAACTTTTAGGATTCTGTCTGAGGCAAACTAAAACATCTGCAGGCAGATTTGACCTGTAGTTTCCAACCTCTGATTTGAACAATTTACTTATCCTTGACAAAATTTGCAAGCCCTATAATAATTTAAATGTTTAAATAGCCTTTTTTGATGAAATCCTGTAACATATTTTTTTCAAGGCTGAATATATTATGTGTACGTCTTCACCAAGGTCTTCAAGGTAACTTTTAAACTTCTGCTGCTAAGTCACTTCAGTCGTGTCCGACTCTGTGTGACCCCATAGATGTCAGCCCACGAGGCTCCCCCGTCCCTGGGATTCTCCAGGCAAGAACACTGGAGTGGGTTGCCATTTCCTTCTCCAAACTTCTAATGAGGTGAAATTCCTTTTATCAAAACAACATTGCCTTTATTTTAATAGATGTGTTGCCTTGTCTTAAACATGTATTTTTTAAAAGGTAGGTAGCAAAGATTTATAGAAGCTGTCACTATAAAAGGGCTTGTAATTTGCTTTGGCTATGGCTGCAGAGACACAAGAGGATTATTTTCCTCAACTTGACTAATATAAATAAAAGGTATGAATCCAGTGTCTGTGTAGATGTAGCTGAGTGATAGATACCTTTTACGTGATAAACCCAGCTAAAAGGTATTTAGGCTCTTAAGTAATTGTCCTTAATCTATTGCCTTTTGATTTGTGGGTAAAATCACATAATACTGGGCAATGAGAGAAAGTTATCGAACTCAGTGTGTACAACTCACTTTTCAGCCACAGAAAGTGAGGTCCTGATGGGGACAATATGTTTGTCAAATGATGAAGGCTAGTCCTAGAACCCGGAGAAGGCAACGGCACCCCACTCCAGTACTCTTGCCTGGAAAATCCCATGGACGGAGGAGCCTGGTAGGCTGCAGTCCATGGGGTCGCTAAGAGTTGGGCATGACTGAGTGACTTCACTTTAACTTTTCACTTTCATGCATTGGAGAAGGAAATGGCAACCCACTCCAGTGTTCTTGCCTGGAGAATCCCAGGGACAGAGGAGCCTAGTGGGCCACCGTCTATGGGGTCCCATAGAGTCGGACATGACTGAAGCGACTTAGCAGCAGTCCTAGAACCAGACTAGAATCAGCCTGGAACCCAGGTTTCCTGGCTCCTTTGACTCTCATATGTCTGAAAATTCAGGCTTATATTTATATAAAACATAAACATACATCATTCATAATTTTTGGAAGGCAACTTATTGAGATGTGAAAGTGACTTTTTTGATTAATGCTCTCTGATTATTCATTTAAAATTTTGAATATAAACTCAAGATATTGGGGTCTGCTGTATCTAGGAATGGGAACACTGGGAAGAAATTCCAGTTCTGGTGATTCTCCAGTCCTCCCTGCTACAAAAACATTTCAACAGAAAGCAGACTTTTATAGACGGATGTCAGGGTTCCTAAATCAAAATCATTTTCAGTCTGAGTCGTTTACAGGCCGGAACGATTTTTTTCTACTGCTCCGAGTCCACGCTGCACTCTCATCATGCCCCTTGGTGAATGTGGGCAGAACTGGGCTGGGCAGCTTTAAGGGCACCATGACATGAAAGAGAGACTGAGCCTAGTTTAGAGGCACTGTGTGCTAATGCTGGTCAAGGGCCTTCTTCGTCCCAGAAAATCACTAGTTTCATAAGGAAAAGTCAAATGGGATGAAATGTAGAAGTATAAACATCTTTCTGTTAAAGTTAGTGAATCTCAGGGTCTTTCCTGGTGGCTCAGACAGTAAAGAATCTGCCTGCAATGCAGGCGACCTGGGTTTGATCCCTGGGCTGAGACGATCCCCTGGAGGAGGGCGTGGCAACCCACTCCAGTATTCTTGCCTGGAGAATTCCATGGACAGAGGAGCCTGGTGGGCCATTGTCCATGGGGTTGCAAAGAATCGGACATGACTGAGCGACTAACGCTTTCGCTTTTTTCTTTCATTGAATCTCAGGAGTTCTCTGGTGGCCTAGTGGTTAGGACTTCAGGCTTTCACTGGTGTGGCCGGGGTTCAATCCCTGGTGGGGGGACTGAGATCTTGCAAATCACATAGTGCAGAAAAAAAAAAAAAGAAGTTAATGAAATCTTTTAAGCATATGTGAGATGACAGTGGGCACAGATACACCGGGCCTGGGTGTAGAAAGTTGGGGTGCAGTTTTGTCTGCTAGACATAGAGAATGAGTTTCTTCTTGTTTCCCAGTCTCTCCATCTCTCAAGCTCACTCTCCCACCTCAAAATGAGTGCGTGGGATTCAAGCTTCCTACCTAATTTCCTTTCTTAGGACATATACAGTCTCATCTGAGGGGACCGCCATTGCACCCAGGCATGGAATTCAGAGGGAGGCGTATTGCCACGTGTAGCTGCTCCCTGTAGTGCTTCCAGACACTCTCGAGTGCTGTGGGCGACTGGCGGCGCCAGCACAGGGCTCAGGATGCAGTGGCTGGATGGTTAGTTGCGGATCTCTGGAGCCTGTACATGTTACTTTATATAGTAAAAGAGTCTTTGCAGACGGGATCAAGTTAAGGGTCTTGCAATGGGGAGGTCATACTGGAATATTGGCCCTGAATACAATTGGGTGTGTCCTTCTAAAAGGAAGGTAGAGGCATATTTAATTAGAAGGGGGCAAATTGACCACGCATGCAACACGGCTCTGAAGGGACCATGAGCTGCAGAACACAAAGACTGGAATCTGTAAGAAATCAGAAAAGGCAAGGAAGCCATTCTTCCCCAGAGACTCTGGAGTGAGTGTGGGCCTGTGAAACTGATACCAGACTGCCAGCCTCCATACTGTAAGGGCAAAGGCGTGTGTCATTTGAAGGTACCAAGCTCGCAGTAATTTGTTACAATGATCAAAGAAAGTGAGCACACGAGTATCCTGGTTTTCAGGAATCTTGCCCAAGAGAGAAAGATGTTCCAAAGGATAGCATTATAGATTAATAAAGAATAACTGTGGGGCTTCCGTGATGGCTCGGTGGTAAAGAATACACCTGCCGAGGCAGAAGACACAGTTCAGACCTTGGGTTGTCAGAGGATCCTTTGGAATAGGAAATGGCACCCTGCTCCAGACTTCCTGCCCGGAGAAGCCCACGGACAGAGAAGCCTGGTGGGCTACTGTCCACAGGGTCGCAAAGCATCAGACACACCTGAGCACACGTGCGCACATGATACCATGGCGGGGCCCCAAAGGGGCCTGGGGCTGCACGTTTGTGCCGATGCGTGAGCACCTTGGTCAGAGGCTTGGTCAGGTCTGAAGGTTTTGGAGCCGCACTGCTAAGCTGGTTTTGCTCGCTCCCGTGTGTGCATGTGGAAGCCTGCACTGGCCATGGCTGCCTCCTCCCTGGTCAGATTCCATTCTGTCTAAGCGTGCATGGAGGTGGTGTTGGCAACATAGACTCTGCCTTAGCCTGGAGCAGCACCAGCATAAGAGGGTCTGGAGCAGAAGCCCGGTGCTGGGGTGGGCCTGGCCAGCTGGCCGGAGCACCAGGCCGTTTGCAGTCGGCCGCCTTCACGCTGTGACTTGCAGCAGGCGGGTCTCAGTTGCTTACAGCCCTCCAGTAAACCCCCCTGGTTTTCACACCGCGTTGATGGGCTTGTTTACTGGATGTCTGGCTCCAAGGCTGGGTTGCCTAATATGTGGTTCAGATCCCTTAATCCTCAGGGAGACGCCCTGAGCCCACGATACCCTTGCTTGTCTGGGTCACGCACTAGGTGTGTGAGTCCCAACCAGATCGCGTCTCCTCTCTTCCTACCAGACTCTGTGTGGGTTTTTCTTTACAGCTGTGATTTCAGAAGAGTCATTTTATGAGTCTTCAGGCCAGTTTCCATGGGAGTCATTCTACATGTCATTGTAGTTTTGATGAGGGCAGGTGAGCTTCGCGTCCTCCTGCTCTGCCATCTTGCTCCCACGTCCAGACCAAAGACGAAAGTCATGAACTAAGTACAATTAATTCAACATGAGATTAAGAAACAAGAGCGCCCCCTTCTCTTCAGTTTCTCCATATAGTGACTGCATTGCTTCTTCTTTTTTTTTTTTGTCAAAATTAAGTCAAAAGCAACATTTCCCCTCATTATTTCTTTTCCTCTTTAAGTATGGCCCTATGGCATAGTTGGTAGCTGAAAACATTCAGCGTTTGTCGACCTTATTTTTACATTGGATAAAAACAAATCTAAAATATTGTCTATAAAAATTATCTGAATTGAAACTTGTGCTTGAGATTCTTGGAGCACGCATGATGTCTCCTAATGGCTAAGAATCTCTTAACGATAATTCTCTTCACTGTTGTCTATGCTAAGACTCCCTACATTTGGGTAATGAAAATGAATGTCAGTCTGGGACAATGGACTTTCTAATGTCATGGCAAAAGCATGAAAAACAGACCTTTGTAACTAGCAGATTTTTACTTTTTAAATCCGGAGATCAAAGTACACTAAAGGCTTTATTTTGAATGAGCTTGACTGTGACCTTTACTTTCATTTTGTTGTATATTAAGTTTTTGTTTTTTCTATTAAGTGCCCCACCTATCATTCTGGATCCTTAGCAGACAAGGCCTGTTAGGGAACGGTCTGGAATCTGGAATCTGTGACAGTGTTTTCCTCTTCCCTGCTCCTCCCACATCCTGTCTTTGAGACTGTTTCCTTCTGATACACGGTGACTTAGTCAAAGTTCTCCAGTTTAGGTGAGACAAAACAGTCATTTAGATCTCTACTACTTAATGTCTGCTCAGCACAGTGTCACAAAGAAGAACTGATAGAGTCCCACTCTTTGCAAAATTCAGATACATCTTATGGATCTAGAACTTAGTTTAAAAAAAAAATGAACACATTTCCCTAAGTCAGTCAAGATTCTAAAGTTTCAGAGTTTTTATTTTTTCATGAATCTTTCCAATACTAGGAAATCCAGTGTTCCTAATGACCATCGCCTTGTATGCATGAAGGGAGTGTTTTGATTACACCCTGGAGTCTTTCACTCTGGTTTTTCATTTTGAGGTGATGAGCAGGTCTAATCACTACTTTTAAGTGGACGTGGCCTACTTGGCTTGGCCAGATTGCAAAAGGAAAGATGGATTAAACAACCACCTCACCGGGAATTTGTAGTAATTTTTTAAAATTAAAATATAGCTGATTTGCAATATTATATTACTTTTAGGTATATTACAGTGATTTTTACAGATTATACTTCATTAAAAGTTATTATAATAGCTACAATTCCCTGTGCTGTATATTGTATCTTTATTGCTTATCTATTTTATACATAGTAGTTTGTGTCTCTTAATTCCGTACCCCTAATCTCCCCCTCTGTTTCCCTCTCCTTTTGATAACCACTAGTTTGTTTTCTGTATCTGTGAGTCCACTGCTGTTTTGCTACCTACATTCACTCGTTTTATTTTTAGATTCCACAGATAAGTGAGGTGGATAGTAAAATATCTGAATTGATACTTGTGTTTGAGATTCCTAGAGCACGCCTGACCTCTCCTCATGTCTAAGAATCTCTAATGATAATTCTCTGACTGCTATATTTGTTTCCCTCTGACTTATTTCACTAAGCATAATATTCTCTAAGTCTATCTATGTGGCCAAAATGGCAGAATTTCAGTAATTTTTACAGCTGAGTAATATTCCACTGTGTGTATGTGTATATATGTGTATATCTGTGTGTGTGTGTGGCTTCCCCAGCGGCTCAGCAGTAAAGATTTCACCTGTGACACAGGTTTGATCCCTGGGTTGGGAAGACTCTTGCCTGGAAAATCCCATGAGCAGAGGAGCTTGGTGGGCTCAAGTTCATGGGGTCACAGAGATTCGGACACAACTGAGTGACCCACCACCACCATCAATATATATAACACACTAAAGGCACGACTGAGCAACTTCACTTTCACTTTTCACTTTCATTGGAGAAGGAAATGGCGACCCACTCCAGTGTTCTTGCCTGGAGAATCCCAGGAACGGGGGAGCCTGGTGGGCTGCCGTCTATGGGGTTGCACAGAGTCGGACATGACTGACGTGACTTAGCAGCAGCAGCAAGCAGAAAGTTGGACCATAGACCTTTGAGATCTCTTCCAGTATTGAGTCAATGAAAGCCATGTATTGAAACTGGATTATAAATCTGGTTGAATCCAATTGAAACTGGATTTTAAGTACATTTTACCAAGACCAGAGATTTTTCCTCAGATGAGAAGGAATGTGGAAATGTAGTCATGGATCACAATTTGATCTCAAATGGCTTCATGCTGGGGAAGAAAGAATATGTGAAGACGGCATGGTGACAGTCAATAATCTTGGAGCGCAGTCCCACGGCCCTCAGAAAGACTGTGGACAGTCACTATTCTAACCCTTCATGGGTTGGAGAAAGCTGGCAGGGCTGAGAGTCCCAAGCTGCAGGGCGTCGTGTGGGTATGAAAGACAAGGCTTGCTATTGTTGCAGGAAGGGGGACCCTTTCCAGGGCCCGGAAGTGGGCTCTTGTCTAACACTTGAAAATGAATGATCCGAGGAGACACATGTGCTGAGAAAGCAAGAGATTTTAGTGGGAAAGGGCACCTGGGTGGAGAGCAGCAGAGTAAGGGAACCCAGGAGGACTGCTCTGCCATGGGGCTTGCAGCCTCAGGTTTTATGGTGATGGGATTAATTTCCGGGTTGTCTTTAGCCAATCATTCTGACTCAGAGTCCTTCCTGGTGGTACAAGCCTTGATCAGCCAAGATGGATGCCAGAGAGAAGGATTCTGGGAGGTGGTCAGACGTGTGGTGTCTCCTTTCGACCTTTCACGAACTCTTCTGGTTGGTGGTGGCTTATTAGTTCCATGTTCATTACCAGGACCTCCTGTCTTAAAACCACGCATGCAAATGGTTACTATGCTGCCTGGCCAGGGTGGGCGGTTTCAGTCAGAGTGCTTCCTCTAACGCTATGGTTTCCACAGTGACCAGAGGGTGTAATTGTGGATAGCTCTTCTTCTGATGTACAAATATCTGTTCTTTCTATAACCACAAGCAAGGTAATTTGCCTGGGTGTTCAAAACAGGTTTTTACAATTGCTCTCCAGGGCCCCAGACCCCTCGTTTATAGATTTTAGGGTTAATCCAGGGAAAGCTAGTGGTCTTGTTTGCCTGTTTTATTGATGTGGTTATCTTGGTTATGTACCTGTTATGTTTTCCTGTGATTCCTTCTTTCCTCCCTTCTCTCCTCCTCACTTTGTTCTCTCCTCCCTTTTCTCGTTCTAGGAATCAGAGAAGGATCTTTCAAAGGAGGGAATAAATAAGAGGATGTAATCATTAATGTAGAAAGATTCTTGAGGGGGGGATTAGGTAACCACTCTTCAATTTCATTTACCTCAGTGGTGAAATCATGGTGGAACTGTCAGAAGGTGAAATGAGCAGGCACTATAAATTTCCTTGGTTGAATACGTTTAGATGTCTTATCAAGAAGCCATGACTGAATATATATATGGAGGAGATATTGAGGAGAAGCGGTTAATTTTTAAATATTTTTGAGAACAAAGGGAGCCTGACTTTGTCCCTCTTTGACACATGACTATTCGTTGTTTGAGCTTGGGAGATGAGCTTCACAGATAGTACTCATTTCATAGGAATATTGTGAGGATGACATGCATGTGATGGTTAATTTTATGTGTAAAATTGAGTTGGCCATTGGGTGCCCAAATATTTGGTCAGACTTTATTCTGAATATTTCTGTAAAGATGTATTAGATGAGACTAACATTTAAATTGGTGTTTTTTGCATAAAACAGATTGATCTCCATAAATGTGGGTGGGCTTCATTTAGTCAGTTGAAGGCTGAATAGAAAAAGAATTCCTTCTTGCTCTCCTCCCCTGAGCAAAAAGGAATTCTCCACCAGCCTGCCTTCAGACTTCATCTGCAGCTTTAACTCTTTAGTCCTACAGGCTCAGTCTAGCACACTGGCTCTGCTGGGTCTCCGGCCTGACAGTCCATCCTGTAGATTTTGGACTTGTCAGGCTCCATGATCACAGAAGTTAATTCCTTATAACTGTATTCTCTCTCTCTCTCTCTCTACACACACACACACACACACACACACACACACACATACACACAGCCTATTCATTCTGTTTCGCTGAAGAACTCTAATACAATGAGGCAATATTATTATCTAGATTCCACAGCTATGGAAACCGAGGCTCAGAGAGGACAGACAGCTTATGGCAGATACAGGATTCAAGCCCAGATGTGTCTGACTTCAGAACCGGGCACTTATCCAATTTTCTGCCTCATGGGAAAGGGAACCATCAGAGACATGGTAGCTCCAGAATTACATAGCCAATGAATCCAGGTTTTGAGTTCTGGCTTCCAGTCCCGGCTTAAACTCCATCACGCAGCCTCTAGCATGTCTTGCTGCTGTATTCCTTTTCCTCCTTCCTTTCTGTTTGGAGAGAACAGGGGGTGCCAGTTCAGTAAGGAAGTCCCAGGAGTAGGGCAACAGAGACAGTCCAGCCCCAGCCTTATTGATAAGGATCATGTTTGTGATTGACTGCATCACCTGGGTCCTCTGTCACCTGTACAAACAAACACAGTGGAAGTTCCTCTCAGGCATTTCCGAGCGATTTGCGGCCTCTGTGAGGTTATCAGTCAAGCAGTATATTTGGTTTACAAATCAAGACATCTGTGAAACCCAATTTGTAAGTCCAATAAGTGCAATTCTGAGTCACAAAGCCCTTCGAGAGAATCGGAGCTTTGAATTATTTTTAAATGCTTCATCTCCAGCCCCCAGAGGAAAAGCCCTTTCCTCCCCCTCAAGGGTAAGATTCATATTCCTGTGATTCATATTCATCTTTCAAGATACAAGGTTTTTTCACAGTTCTTTCCTTTTTGAAAGTGGGCGTCGTTTTATCTCAGATTTAAACAATAACTGCATATCTCCAGTGCTTGACTGTTTCTGGAAATCTATTTAATTTCACAAAACAAGTTACCAAAGCATACAGTCTTGCACAATTTCCATTTTAATAATATTAAGTCTACCTGAAATTTAAATTTAGATGAATATAGTCCAATGCCTGGAACATTCTGTCTTTTGAATGCTGCTCCTTTGTGGGAGGAATACCTATTGGACTAAAATGCTTTTTTTAATTTAGACTTATTTGGGGGAAATATAAAAGGGGAAAATATAAAACTTGAAAATCATTCCCACCCCTATTGCTTTGAGTTTGTTAGAGAAATAGATGAGTACAATCAAAAAATGACTGAAATCACAAGAAATTCATTTTGGATAAAGAGTTATGTGTTCTGCTAGATCTTAAGAAGGAACTAAGACCCAACAAATTACCTGAGGGTTCTACAGCTTTTTTTTCCTGCCTCAATTGCCTTGCCTAAAATTCTTTCCAAAATCAACTATTCTTTTCAACTGTCTTAACCTAGATCACTTGTGTTCAGCCATTCACCTCTCTCTTACTCCTTTAAAGAAAAAGGATGCATTGCTTGTCTGTAAGTGCATTTCTTTTCTTTTAGTGAGCAAGTAACTTCTCAGAGAAGATATTTTAGTGATTTTGAAAAAGCATTTTTTTTTTTACACTGATGGGATCTCATGGATAACAGATGGATGATGGCATTTGCAAGCAGTTCAAATTTTTGCTCTACAGCTTACTAATCAGGTACGGATTCAGTTCACCAGTTCCAACTCTGCACCCAATTCCACCTGTGGTAGTTTCCTCCACACCATCCAGCAAGTCTCTGACACCAGCTGGGTACCCTACAGTTCAACACGATTCTGACATGACCTAACTGGAAATAGCATCAGACTTGGTAGGTGAAGGCTGCCCTCCATTTCAAAAGTCAGTTGCAAGTCCAGGTTGTCACTTGTGCCTCTGACCACTGACTATAAATCAGAAGATCCCATGACCCCCTCTTTGGGTTTGGTTAATTTATTGGAGTGGTTCACAGAACT
Source organism: Bubalus kerabau (assembly GCF_029407905.1). Lineage (NCBI taxonomy): Eukaryota > Metazoa > Chordata > Mammalia > Artiodactyla > Bovidae > Bubalus > Bubalus kerabau. The sequence goes on along the minus strand of NC_073625.1, from coordinate 6,615,496 downwards.
AGGATTTTTACTGAGTAAAAATTTACTCACTAAATTGCAGATTTATTACAAAGGATCGAAATGTCCAAATCAGCAGCCTGATGAAGAGTTACACGGGTGAGGTCCAGAAGAAAAGAACTTGTCTTCTCATGGAGCATGGGTCTAGCATGGCGGCATGGGGACACATTCTGGCTCACCAGCCTGGAAGCTCTCCAGATCCAGGCTCTTGGGGGTTTTGTATGGAGGCTTCATTACACAATTGACTAAGTCACTGGCCATTGGCGACTGAGTCAACTTCCAGCCCTGCTGTCCTCCATGGAGGTCGGGGAGTGGACTGAACGTTCCCACCCTCTAATCACGTGGTTGGTTCCCCTGGCAACCAGCCCTCTTCCTTCGTGTTTTCCAAAATTCATCTAATTTACATAAACCCAAAGGTCATTGAAAAGGGTTTATTATGAATATTGAGACAGCTTTATTGTTCTCATCACTTAGGAAACTCCAGGCATTTTAGGATGTCTGTGTCAGAAGCTGCAACAAAGACCTAATATACATATCTTACTATTAATCACAGTACCACACCAGGTAATTTTAAAATTAAGGTAATGAGTCCTCTGAACCTCAGCCTCCTCAGCTGTACAGTAGGTGTAGTGATACCTCCCAGGATAATTTTGAGGAACAGATGGACTTACAAAGTGCTTAGTACAGTGGGTCTTGAACAGAGGTAGTTGATACTCCACAAAACACCTTCAGACACATCATCTCGTTTTACCTTTACAATATTTCTGTAGATAAATGCCTCTTCTCCCATCATTCTTTTTACCGAGATAGGAAACTGAGGCAGAGAGGGTTTAAATGCATTGCTCAAGGCCACAGTAACTGATGATGTCCCACCTTCTTCCTTGTTTATTTCTATGATTTCCTTCTGAGTCCTTTTAATTAGGAAAAGAGCCTGGTCCACTGAAAGAAAACCCAGCAGTGCGTCTTTATCCAGAAAGGTCCGTTGCAGGAAGGGGGACCCCTTCCAAGGCCCGAGAGTGGGCTCTGTGTAACGCTCTGAATTGAATTGTCTGTGGAAACACACATTCTGACAAAGCAAGACTCTTTACTGGGAAAGGGTGCCCGAGCAGAGAACAGTCAGGTAAGGGAACCCAGGAGGACCGCCCTGCCTTGTGGCTCATCGTCTTGGGTTTTATGGTGATGGGATTGGTTTCTAGGTTTTCTTTTGCCAATCACTCTGACTCAGGGTCCTTCCTGGTGGCGCACGCATGGCTCCACCAAGATTGATTGATGCTAGCAAGATTGGTGTCTCTTTTTGACCTTCCCCGAACTCTTCTGGTTGGTGGTGGCTTATTAGTTCCATGCTCCTTACTAGGACCTCCTGTCATAAAATAACTCGCGCAATGGCTGATATGGTGTCTGGACAGTGGACAGTTTCATTCATTGTGCCCCTAACAGGTCCAATACTCAGGTTTGTGAAAGTGAAACTAGCTCTAAATGTCTGTTGTGATTATTTTGTAACTTTTCAAGATTCCACATTTAACCAATTAACTTCTGCTTCTCAGTTTCTTCCCTTAGTTTCTATGATTATGTGTGCTGTTCTGTTCACCTTTCCCCCTGGATAATTTTCCTAAGTAAAAGTGTCTTAGTTATTGACCTTCATCCTATCTTCCCAACTCATTCCCTCTGTGAGAAGAAAATTGTTTCTTTGATGCACAAATAGGTACAAAATATTTGTGGATTAAAGCAATGAATGGATTGATCATTAAAAAAAAAATTACAGCTAGTTCAAGAGAAGACTTGCAGAGGAAAATTGAGACGGAGAATGTGATGGTGTAAGAGTGAGACATGAATGCCAACATAAATATGATCTAGTTCTTGCCACCAATCAATTTACAGTTCAGTAGGCAGAAAAGTCATAAACATTTAACATCTTGAATATCTTTTGCATCTTTACTCCTTTAATAAATACTCCTATATTAGACAGGGCTTCCCTGGTGGCTCAGAGGTTAAAGTGTCTGCCTGGAATGCGGGAGACCAGAGTTCGATTCCTGGGTTGGGAAGATCCCCTGGAGAAGGAACTGGCACCCCACTCCAGTACTCTTGCCTGGAGAATCCCATGGAGGGAAGAGCCTGGTAGGCTACAGTCCATGGGGTCGCAAAGAGTTGGACACGACTGAGTGACTTCACTTCACTTCACTTCCTATATTAGAGAAATCAAAAGAGATAGTTGTTAACCTTAAGGGGTTTATTTCTTAGTTGGGGCAGCCTCTTGAAACAACAGTGAGTGTATTGAAAGTACTTGCAGCTTTCAAGAACCTGGGTTTTTTGTTGTTGTTTATTCATTAATGAACTTTCACAGACAGATGCCGTGTTGGGCGCTCAGAGTGCTGGGTGGCTGTTGGAGTCATAATCGTCTTTTCCTGTGGTGGTGGGCTCCCACTCAACATGGGTCATCTGGTGGGAATAACAGATATGATACGGCAGAGGATAATTTTTTCTTTTCTTTCTTTCTTTTTTTTTTTTTTTTAAGGAAAGAAGCTTCAAGCTGCTTTAGATGTAAGAATGAAGAGAAAAATCTGCTTAAATGGGTCTTTGTTCTAGGAAGAATCATTTGCATTGCCCTTCTTAGAAATGCAAATGTCAGGCAAGTAGGCCTTGGGAAAAGATGTAATGGTTATGTAATTGTCTTGATAAATACTGTTTCAAATAAAATTTCTTAGTAGGCACAGGAAGTCTGAGAGTTCAGCTGGTCAATTCACCTAATACCTGAGGCTCTTCTGAGATGGTGGGACATGGAGAAGGCAATGGCACCCCACTCCAGTACTCTTGCCTGGAAAATCCCATGGACAAAGGAGCCTGGTAGGCTGCAGTCCATGGGGTTGCTAACAGTCGGACACAACTGAGCGACTTCCTTTTCATTTTTCATTTTCATGCATTGGAGAAGGAAGTGGCAACCCACTCCAGTGTTCTTGCCTGGAGAATCCCAGGGACGGGGGAGCCTGGTGGGCTGCCGTCTATGGGGTGGCACAGAGTGGGACACGACTGAAGCGACTTAGCAGCAGCAGCAGCAGCAGAACCCAAACCCAGCGATTTGAAGTCAGTGAAAGCCAGCTTCTTAGGTGGCATGGCATTGGCCAAGACACTGAAGGTAGAAAAGGATGCCCAAGACCCTAAACAAAAAAAAGGGGAGTCTGGGTTGGTGGTCAAGATGCACACCAAAGGCCTGGGTTCCTGGAGGAGGAACGATTTGGCTGACGTTGAAAGCACCTGTGAACCTATCTTCTAACAGTGATAGTGCTTTGTGGAAAGTGGCTGATCAAGGAATGTAACCTGAAGTAATCCAGTGTTCATATCATGAGCTCGTTGTCGCAAAATTCAGACTTAAAGAAAGTACGGAAACCCACAAGCTCATTCAAGTATAAGCTAAATCAAATCCCTTATGATAATACAGTGGAACTGACAAATAGATTCAAGTTATTAGATCTGATAGAGTGCCTGAAGAACTATGGTTTGTAACATTGTACAGGAGGAAGTGACCAAAACCATCCCCAAAATAAAGAAATGCAAGAAGGCAAAGGGGTTGTCTGAGGAGGCCTCACAATAGTTGAGGAAAGAAGAGAAGTGAAAGGCAAGGGAGAAAGGGAAAGATATACCCAACTGAAGGGAGAGTTCCAGAGAATAGCAAGGAGAGATAAGAAGGCCTTAAATGAACAATGCAAAGAAAGAGAGGAAAATGTTAGAATAGGAAAGACTAGAGATCTCTGCAAGAAAATTAGAGATGTCAAAGGAACATTTCATGCAAGGATGGGCACCATAAAGGACAGAAATGGAAAGTACCTAACAGAAGCAGAGGAGATTAAGAAGAGGTGGTAAAAATGCACAGAAGAACTATACAAGAAAGGCCTTAATGACCCAGATAACCATGACAGTGTGGTCACTTACTTTAGAGCCTGACATCCTGGAATGTGAAGTCAAGTGGGCCTTAGGAAGCATCACTATGAAAAAAGCTAGTGGAGGTGATGGAATTCCAGCTAAGCTATTTCAAATCCCGAAGGATGCTCCTATAAGTGCTACACTCAATATGTCAGCAAATTTGGAAAACTCAGCAGTGGCCACAGGACTAGAAAAGGTCAGTTTTCATTCTAATCCCAAAGAAGGGCAATGCCAAAGAATGTTCATACTTCGGTACGATCCCACTGATGAATACAATCTGCACATGCTAATAAGGTTATGCTCAAAATTCTTCAAGCTAAGCTTCAGCAGTATGTGAATCGAGAACTTCCAGGTGTACAAGTTGGATTTAGAATAAGCAGAGGAACCAGGGATCAAATTGCCAACATTTATTGGATCATAGAGAAAGCAAGGGAATTCCAGAAAAACATCTACATCATTGCCTACAAAAGCATTCAACTCTGTGGATCACAACAAACTGTGGGAAATTCTTTAAGAGATGAGAATACCAGACCACTTATCCTGTCTCTTGAGAAATCTGTATGCAGATCAAGAAGCAGATATGGAACAACAGGCTGGTTCAAAATTGGGAAAGGAGTACAACAAGGCTTTATATTGTCACCATGCTTATTTAACTTGTATTCAGAGTACCTTATGCAAAATGCAGGGCTGGATGGATCACAAGCTGGTATCAAGATTGCTAGGAGAAATATCAACAACCTGAGCTATGCAGATGATACCACTCTAATGGTAGAAAGTGAAGAGGCCCTAAAGAGATTTTTGATGAAGGTGAAAGAAGAGAGTGAAAAAGCTGCCTTAAAACTCAGCATTCAAAAAGCTAAGATCATGGTATCTGGTCCCATCACTTCATGGCAAATGGAAGAAGAAAATGTGGAAGCAGTGGCAGATTTTATTGTCTTGGGCTCCCAAATCACTGCAGATGGTGACTGCAGCCATGAAATTAAAAGACTCTTGCTCTTTGGAAGGAAAGTTATGACCAACCTAGCCAGACTATTGAAAAAGCAGAGACATCACTTTGCCAACAAAGGTCCGTATAACCAAAGCTATGATTTTTCCAGTAGTCATGTACGGATGTGAGAGTTGGACCATAAAGAAGGCTGAGCGCCAAAAAATTGATGCTTTTCAACTGTGGTGTTGGAGAAGATTCTTGAGAGTCCCTTGGACTGCAAGGAGATTCAACTAGTCCATCCTAAAGGACATCAGTCCTGGGTGTTCGTTGGAAGGACTGATGCTGAAGCTGAAGCTCCAATCCTTTGGCCTCCTGATGTGAAGAGCTGACTCATTGGAAAAGACCCTGATGCTGGGAAAGATTGAGGGCAGGAGAGTGGGTTTTGACAGAGGATGTGTTGGTTGGATGGCATCACCAACTCAATGGACATGAGTTTGAGGAAGCTCCGGGAGACAATGAAGGACATGGAGGCCTGGTGTGCTGCAGTCCGTGAGCTCTCAGTGAGTTGGATATGACTTAGCGACTGAACAAGAATTTGTCCTGTTGTCCTAGACAGAAACTGAGGCTATTTATGCACTTATTCAACAAGTATTTACTCAACATGTACTTAACAAGTGAATATGGCAGAGTCCCAGCCAGCTGTGAACCTAGTCTGAACTTCCATCAGGAGGGAAACTCTGCACTTGAGTCTAGGGTGTCTGGGTATATCTTGGGAGGCCTCTGGACAAAACTACGCTCACCCTGAAGGAAAATCCTTAAAGATTTGTTAGCTCCCATGGAGCTGTAGTCTCCTTATAAGAAAATAAGTTTGTTTCTTTGGTCAATTTTAACCATTATGAAAATCACGGCAGAGGCATGTGGTGAATCCAAAAGACCGAGAATAAAGGCAAGAACCATGGAAACAACGCCCATGAGATGGACTGAGGCCTCCCCAAGGAATTGGCCACAGGAGCCCCGCTGGATTGCAGACCTATGATGGACCGAGGCGTGCTGTGTGCTCTTGCTCGCCCCGTAGTGAATGGACCTGGACACAGTGATAATTTTTCACTCGTTTCACTGTTGCCAGTGGAGTATGTCGGGAAAGGTAATTTGTTATGATGCTTTACAAGGACTCTTCATCAAGAAGAACGGTAGTCAAAGAACTGTAGTCACAAAACTGTATCTGAGAAGCCTCATCTGCATCTGCCCTGATGACACGATCCTGGTCTTCAAGGCTGAGCCTGACACCAGAATGGGAGGAGAGGGGAATGTAAATTTTTGCCACCAGAGGGTTGACTGTCAGATTATATTTTCCAAAGATGCGTGTGAGAATATCTTTGAAACTTTCCATTTCCGCATCAAGAAGTGAAGTCTCGGGGCTTCCCTGGTGATTCAGTGGTAAAGAATCTGCCTGCCAATGTAGGAGACACAAGTTCAATCCCTGGTCCGGGAAAGATCGCACAAGCCGTGCTCCAACTAAGCTTGTGTGCCATGGCTGTTGAGCCTGTGCTCTAGAGCCCAGGAACCACAACTTCTGAGGCCCTCAGGACTAGAGCCCGTGCTCCATGAGAAGCCACTGCAATGGGAAGTCCCTGTACCTCAACTAGAGTAGCAACCCCCTTGTCCACAACTAGAGAAAAGCCTGAGTTACAACAAAGACCCAGCACAGTCAAAAATAAATGAATGCATGAGAAAACTGGGGAAAAAAAAAAAAAAAAGGTCCATGTCAAAAAGATCTTCAAGAAAAAAACAAAAGTGAAGTCTAGTTCTTGCCCCTTGAATCCAGAAGGCCTCGTGTCTTCAGTTTAGTTCAGTTCAGTCTCTCAGTCGTGTCCGACTCTTTGCGACCCCATGAATTGCAGCACACCAGGCCTCCCTGTCCATCACCAACTCCCAGAGTTCACTCAGACTCACATCCATCGAGTTAGTGATGCCATCCAGCCATCTCATCCTCTGTTGTCCCTTTCTCCTCCTGCCCCCAATCCCTCCCAGCATCAGAGTCTTTTCCAATGAGTCAACTCTTTGCATGAGGTGGCCAAAGTACTGGAGTTTTAGCTTTAGCATCATTCCTTCCAAAGAAATCCCAGGGCTGATCTCCTTCAGAATGGACTGGTTGGATCTCCTTGCAGTCCAAGGGACTCCCAAGAGTCTTTTCCAACTCCACAGTTCAAAAGCATCAATTCTTCACCGCTCAGCTTTCTTCACAGTCCAACTTTCACATCCATACATAACCACTGGAAAAACTATAGCCTTGACTACATGGACCTTTGTTGACAAAGTAATATCTCTGCTTTTGAATATGCTATCTATATTGGTCATAACTTTTCTTCCAAAGAGTAAGTGTCTTTTAATTTCATGGCTGCAGTCACCATCTGCAGTGATTTTGGAGCCCAAAAAAATAAAGTCTGACACTGTTTCCACTGTTTCCCCATCTATTTCCCATGAAGTGATGGGACCAGATGCCATGATCTTTGTTTTCTGAATGTTGAGTTTTAAGCCAACTTTTTCACTCTCCTCTTTCACCTTCATCAAGAGGCTTTTTAGTTCCTCTTCACTTTCTGCCATAAGGGTGGTGTCATCTGCATATCTGAGGTTTTTGATATTTCTCCTGCCAATCTTGATTCCAGCTTGTGCTTCTTCCAGCCCAGCTTTTCTCATGATGTACTCTGCATATAAGTTAAATAAGCAGGGTGACAGTATACAGCCTTGACGTACTCCTTTTCCTATTTGGAACTAGTCTGTTGTTCCATGTCCAGTTCTAACTGTTGCTTCCTGACCTGCATAGAAATTTCTCAAGAGGCAGGTCAGGTGGTCTGGTATTTCTATCTCTTTCAGAATTTTCCACAGTTTATTGTGATCCACACAGTCAAAGGCTTTGGCGTAGTCAATAAAGCAGAAATAGATGTTATTCTGGAACCCTCTTGCTTTTTTGATGATCCAACGGATGTTGGCAATTTGGTCTCTGGTTCCTCTGCCTTTTCTAAAACCAGCTTGAACATCAGGAAGTTCACTGTTCATGAATTGCTGAAGCCTGGCTTGTAGAATTTTGAGCATTACTTTACTAGTGTGTGAGATGAGTGCAACTGTGCGGTAGTTTGAGCATTCTTTGGCATTGCCTTTCTTTGGGATTCTTATAACCAAAAAATGTGGCAAAAAAAAAAAAATGCTATGTGACTGATGCTCGGTAATGACAGGGAATTTAAACTGCTCAACTTGTGTGGGGTCTTATTTGGGGGGAATGAAAATATTGTGAACCTAGATGGAGGTGGTGTTTGCTCAACATTGTGATTGTAGAGAAACTTCCCTTCACCTGAAAACATCATTCTTTTTTAAAGGTGCTTTAATTTCCACTGTATAAGCTAGAACCCTCATACCTAGCATTCTGAGCCCCTGGTTGAGACCTATGACTGCCCTGAGCCTCCCAGGCTGTGAGGACACCCAGACCACATGCAGAGGCCACATGCAGCTTATCCCTTTGTGGGCCCAGCTCAGCAACACAGTGCCAGAGAAGATGCTTCTACATGGTTCTAGCATGTGGCCATCCAGTAACCATGAGCCACTGGAGTTCTCTCAGCTGAGATGGGACATTGGAGAGCAGAAAAGAACCATTCCTCTGTGCCCTTCCTAAAGTACAGACTCACAGGATCTGTGAGCAAACTAAAATAATTGATTTAAACCACTAAGCTTCAGGGCAATTTGTTAAGCAGCAGTAGTAACAGGATCAATAGTCATTAATCCACAGAGAACACTCATTTAAATTTCCACTGGAGAGAAGTTAACTTTGCACAGAAAGGCACGCCTGTTCTATCTGGAAGCTAAATTTTATATCCCTAAGTATCTTTCAACTATTTTGCCACCCCTCTCCTCCCATGTCATCGATGTATCCAAGAAAAAACAAATGGGTTTCTGGATGTGTGTGAATATGTTAGGTCGTGTCCAACTCTCTGCGATCCATGGACTGTAACTCCTCTGTCCACCGGATTCTCAAGGCAAAAGTACTGGAGTGGTTTGCCATGCCCTCCTCCAGGGGATCTTCCTGACCCAGGGATCGAACCTGCATCTCTTGCGTCCCCTGCATTGGCAGGTGGGTTCTTTACCACTGAGCCACCTGGGAAGCCTGGGTTTCAGGATACTCATACATAAATGACTTGGACTCATTTGTACAAAACTGCAACTTGTTTCTTGAGCCACAGTTTGATCTGGGTAATGTAACTTGCCACCACCTCCTCCCTTGGCATGGTCTTTTCAGAATGTGAGAAAAGCCTTTCCACCCAAGAGGACCAGGCATGACTGACCCTGCTGCAAGATAAAGCGGCAGAGTTGAATGAGGCCCATCGGGAGGGAGGGAAGATGGTGCTGTAGGCCTGACATGTATTTATCCAGGCAGGGCCCCGCTTTACAGGACCTCGAGGAATAGGAGCACAGGCTCATCAGGTGATTCACCCAGTGTCCACAGAATTGAACTACATATTTAGAAGCACATAGTCTTTCTCTTACCACAAAGAGTAAAAGGAAGTAAAAGAATAGAACTGGGAGACAAGAAAGAGGATTCAACGAAGACTCTACTGCAAAAAAGAAAGGCCCCATTAATAACCTAACTTTTCAAAAAAAAAACTTTGAGACTGATATTGTATTGGCCAGTAACATTTTAATTAACATATTTTTCAACATCTAGATTTTACAGATAATACGTTTAAACTTTTAGTACTAGACAAAAATACCTAGTTCCAAAACTTGAAAATTCCAAATATCAGTGTTTGAAAAAAGGTATTAAGAAAAAAAAAAAAAGGTACATGTAAAAAGCTTACATGAAGAAAAAAAATTTTTTTAAGAAATTAATTAAAGAAAAAAGGTCCATGAAGAACTGTGGTTGCAAAAAGAGCCATGTAAGAAATTATTGTCCGTGTCAGTCTCTTGGTACTTATGTTAACAAGTATTGGTTTATGCTTTGTCTTGAGAACTATTAGGTTATTTGGAAGCAATATCATTTCTCATTTTTCTTTGTTGAATTACAGTCCCATTATACATGTGGTATTTCTGCTCAAATTTCACATTGGATATATGCTGGGAGAAGTTAATAAAAATGATTTCCTCTAAGTTCTAGTTACTGAATGATGGTTAAACATGTTCTATGAATTCAACATTCAACCAACATGTGAAGTTTTCTAGCATATATCACTTTTTCCTCAAGAAAACCATAGGCCATCATTAAAATGTTTTAAACCTTTGCGATTATAAATCTGGAAAAGGTCCAGTTCAGTTCAGCCTCTAGTCCTGTCCAACTCTTTGCGATCCCATAGACCGCAGCACACCAGGCTTCCCTGTCCATCATCAACTCCTGGAGCCTACTCAAACTCATGTCCATCGCATTGATGATGCCATCCAACCATCCAATCCTCTGTCGTCCCCTTCTCCTCCTGCCTTCAATCTTTCCCAGCATCAGGGTCTTTTCCAATGAGTTGGTTCTTCACATCAGGTGGCCAAAGTATTGGAGTTTCAACTTCAGTATCAGTCCTTCCAATGAATATTCAGGACTGATTTCCTTTAGGATGGACTGGTTGGATCTCCTTGCAGTCCATGGGACTCTCAAGAGTCTTCTCCAATATCACAGTTCAAAAGCGTCAGTTCTTTGGTGTTCAACTTTCTTTATAGTCCAACTCTCAAATTTTTTTTAAAAAACGTTATCTGATGATACATGCTGACATTTTTAAAGGGTGAAATGATCTGATGTCTATGATTTTCTTCAGTAAAATGTGGGAGTGTTGAGAAAATATGATAGATAGGCCTCTAGTTCCTAGTTTATAAACTGAGTGATAAGTAAATGGAGATTTATTATTTCATTCTCTCTATTTTTATAGACAGGCTTCCCTGGAGGCTTAGTGATAAAGAATCCATCTGTAACGCAGGAGAAGCAGGTTTGATCCCTGGGCCAGGAAGATCCTCTGGAGTAAGAAATGGCAACCTATTCCTTATTCTTGCCTCGGAAATCCCATGGACAGAGGAGCCTGACAGGCTATAGTCCATGGGGTCGCAAAAGAGTCAGACACAGCTTAGTGACAAAACAAAAACAATAACAAAAACAACTTTTATTGACATTTAAATTTTTTGTGATTAAAAAGTTACAGCACCAGAAGTAATCATGAGACCATTTTTACAGCCTCCTCTAAATGGTAAAAAATTTATCACCATGTTTGGGGGTAAGCTTTTTCTCCAAGGAAATATTAAATATGTTTTTTAGATTTTCTTCTATTTCTTTCTCATTCAGTGTCTTAAACTCTACCAAATCTGTATTGTCCTTATAATTGAATCTCCTGTAGGTGAGGGTGAAACCCACTAAGCAATGAACACCTTCTGGGGTCTGCAAGGAGCAAAATGACTTGCTTGTAAACACAGATGCTGGAGACTCTTGAAGGTATGTATTCACAGACTCAAAGTCTTTAATTGTTCGAGGTTCAAGAGTAAAAGAGTAGATTTTCCGATACTCATTCTTTTCCAAGAGGTCAGAATCCAGAAAGTCTTGGTTTGGGATGTACTGCTCTCTTCTGATTTGGTCCAGGTACCAGGTTCCTCTGTCTTCAGTCAAGCGGAAGATGCAAGGCGTCTGCGGCTGGTACTTCCCAGAAATTAACTCTAGAGGCTGCCACATCTGGTAAGAGCGTCCAAATCCAGCATCAGCTATGTAGTCCCTGCCGTCGATGGTCACCTGCAGTAGGAGGTGAATCATGGCATTGCTGTATTTGTCGGTGAATGGGTTGTACACATACCCTCCCAACATGGTGGTCTCAAAACCAATCATGGTCAGAGCCCAGTACAGAAGGTGGTTGACTTGGAGACACCACCCACCCCGTTTCCTCCTCACAATTTGATCAAAAATGACCTCCAAGTCCAATTCCATGGCTTCCCCACAGTGGATGTTAAGGTTCTCAAAGGGAATGGCTTGGATCTGATGCTGAAGAATGTCAGTTAATGTTTCCAAGTCCAATTTGTCCCTCGAGTTCTTATAACCAATTCTTTCAAAATATGCTTCAATGTTCATGGTTCCTAAAGGAGAGGAAAACAAAACAAAAGCAAATATATTGCTTTTATACTTGGATTTCTTTGATTAGCTTGATTATAACAGATGTATTTTAAATATAATATTTTAATAGGCCTTTAAATATTTAAGGCATAATTATAAGCCTTTTGTGTGTATGCTTTTGCTGTTTTAATGCCTTTTGCATCTACAAGTTCACAAATGAAGAAGAAAAGTATCACTTCTTCCATGTTTTGAGCATGAGAAGTTGGAAATCCAGATGAAGTGATGAGTAAAATCACAAAGAGCTTACATGTGGTTTTCTTGGTGATGAGTAAGGAGAGGTACAAATTGGCATCAATGAAAATAGAGTTTACAAACAATTTCTAATACAAACAGGAGAATGATATAATAGGGTACTTGACCTGCTCAGTTTCCTCTTTAGCTGAACTTTACAGAAATTTCCCTACTCAACGAGTCAGTTTGTTCACAAACTGATTTATTCATTTATTCAGTAAATGGTTTGCTGAAATTTTATTATGTATAAATTACTAATCTAGTGATTGCTTGTCTTAAAAAAATCCTGTATTTTATGGGGGCTAGTATGACACAGATAATGAAATGAATGAATTTTAAAAACACATGCAATTTCTTAGATTGGGATCCGTGCTCTGGAGGAAATAAAGTGAAGAAGGAAGATAAGACATGCACAGAGAGAGCTTCAGTTTCCAGTAAGGTGGGCAGAGAAAGCTTCACTATAATTTTAAGGATGGGAGAGAAGGAGCTACGTCCATATGTGTGGGAGGATCACTTAGGAAGAACCAGAGAATTTTTAAAAAGTCTTAAACCGAAACCTGCCTAGAATGTCCAAAGAACATTCAAGGAAGCCAGGAAGAAGGGAGCAGAGGGACTGAGAGGAAGCCTGGACTGAGATGAGGCCTGGCCTTCCGGCTCTTCCTCTGAAATGAGGAACCACTGTGAGAGGGGCAAGGGGAAGCCTGCACTTTGGGCAAAGTGCACCATCGTCCAGTTGATGCGTATGGACAGGGACCTGCACGCACGGAGCTGAAAGAAGAGACACGTGGCCCAGCCAGGAGCAACGCAAAGCACCTTTGCTCCAGGACCAGTGCTTTGCTCACGGATGGTGTGTGGCCTGAGTCTGCTCTCTGAGACTCTGCTGAGGGACTCTGCTGAAGCCTAAGCAGGTGCTTTTCCTGCAGGGCCAGAAGCTGGTGGGATATTTGCCCAAAGCTAGTAGGAGATCTTGCTGAAGAATAGCACCCACCAAGAATTTAATGAGTTGAGGAAGGAAAAGCAGGAGAAAGAAAGATGGGAAAAGACATCAATCAGGTCTTAAGCTATATCTTGCTTTTCTGGTAAGGTGAGTCAAACAAAAAGTCCTTATTTTGTAAAATTCCATGTCAAAAAGGTTTCTGTCCATTAATCACTGATTGTAACGGTGGTGTATTACCTTTGGTAGGATGACATGGCCTGAGGTGAGAGGCTTAAAAAGGCCTGCCCTAGGTTAATGGTGATAAGCTATGTATTTCTGTTGTCCTTAATGTCTTTTCTTTCAGATTCACCTAGTTCTTTGTTTTAATCAGTTATTCTTCCAATTTTGCTAGTGTGTCAACTTTATTCTTGGTGTCTGTAATCTGACCTCCAAATCTCTTAAGCTTATTTCATTTCTTCTCAACTTTATATCCATCAGTTTCCTTTCTCAACATCCGTAGAAGCCAAAAACTCGACATCAGACAGGGAGAGAACAACTGGTACTGAGCCAGACCACCACAGACTCTCTTCTGCTTCTATATCCAACCAGTGCTGGGTAAGTAAGGAGGGCAGGTGATGCGGAACAAAGAAATAGGATTTGGACCTGCCTAACCATTTCATTTCAGAGAAGGCAATGGCACCCCACTCCAGTACTCTTGCCTGGAAAATCCCATGGACAGAGGAGCCTGGTAGGCTGCAGTCCATGGGGTCACTAAGAGTCGGACATGACTGAGCGACTTCACTTTCACTTTTCAATTTCATGCATTGGAGAAGGAAATGGCAACCCACTGTAGTGTTCTTGCCTGGAGAATCCCAGGGATGGGGGAGCCTGGTGGGCTGCTGTCTATGAGGTCACACAGAGTTGGACACGACTGAAGCGACTTAGCAGCAGCAGCAGCAGCAGCAACCATTTCATTTACGAGTGGGTTAACCCACCTTCTTTTATTTGGAAATTAATGTATACTTTTTAAACCTATATTTTGATTTTAAAGTTTTTTTCCTTGTTCCTTCTTTTTTTAAAGATATGATGCTAACTTAGAATTTAGTAACCTCAAGTCCATTGAGAAGAACCCAGTATTGGAACCTGAATGCAAGCAGCATGTGATAACCAAATTATTCCTCCATGACTAAAAAGAAGAATGATGAACTACTGAAGCTAAGATAGAAGGTGAAATACGGAGCCACTAGGAAGTAGCTGTCAGGATAAAACTGGATGAAAACTCTGCAACGTTTATACATTGACTTGGAACTTAGATGTGCACTGATATATTGCTTCATTTCACTTGATCATAAATACAAGAAAAGAATAAAAGGAGGCAGAGAGAACACACTGAGGGAGTCAGCTGAGATGTCTCAGAAAAGCAAACCTTTCTATGGAAGTTCGATGTAGATGGATTCTCAGCTTTAATTCAAAAGACTTGGAATGTTTCTTCTTCCTGGTTCACAGTTTAGAAATAATAGAAAAATAGTTTTAAATATATCATAGTCTTCCTTGAAAACAAAGAGCAGTAGTTCTGCTGGGATACGAATAGGAAGAATGTTTTAAAATCACAAAACAGAAGGAAAGAGAGTGAAATGGCCATCTGCACTGCACAGGGACACAGCTGGACATACAGCCACAGGCAATGGGAGCGACATGGGTGGGCTCTAGCCCGCTTCCTGGGGTTTAAGTCACAGGAGGACCCGAGCACAACGGGCCAGGCAGTCAACAAGGATGGGGGAACCCTGTTCAGGCCCCTGATCGATACTACAAGTTTTACCAAACACATCAAAGACCAGCATGTAAGGGAGCACCTGTCTTCCTTTAGCTATTAAGTATAATTGCGACGGCTTCCCAGTGGTGCGGTGGTAAAGATTCTGCAGGCCAGTGCAGGGCACTCAGGAGACCCAGGTTCCATGTCTGGATCAGGAAGATCCCCTGGAGGAGGAAATGGCAACCCACTCCAGTATTCTTGCCTGGAGAATCCGGTGGACAAAGGAGCCTGGCAGACAACAGTCTGTTCAGTTCAGTCGCTCAGTTGTGTCTGACTCTTTGCGACCCCATGGACTGCAGCATGCCAGGCTTCCCTGTCCATCACCAACTCCCGGAGTTTACTCAAAGTCATGTCCACTGAGTCAGTGATGCTATCCAGCCACCTCATCCTCTGTTGTCCCCTTCTCCTCCTGCCTTCTATGTGGCTACAGTTCACGGGGTCACAAAAGAGTTGGACGTAACTGAGTGACTAAACAGCAGCAACAGCCGACACGTATACACTTACAGGGTTATCTCCCCGTAGCCTGTGCAGATGCAAGTCAAAATGAAAAACTATGGAAGAGAAAGGCAGAATCGACTCCTTATATTATAGGACAGAGTAGAAAAATTGTGGCTAAACTACTTTAAAAACATGTTTTAAAGGTGACTGAAGTGAAAGCCATTCTACCCGCTGACCTCCGCCTTGGGTGCAGAGGGTAAAGAACAGAGCCTGCTCAGAGCACCCTGCTCGGGCCCAGGGTGCTGCGGAGGACTCGGGACCGAGGCTGGTGTGGGGGGATGCTGAGTGTTGGCCACCCGGGTCCCCTCAGGTCTGTCCGACCGCCTGGCTGTGCCCCTGACTGGCTTGGCTTCAGGACCTGCACATGGACTCTTTGGCAGACCTCCTGGGGGCTCCTGGAGCGGCTCTGCCCTCCTGTGTGGAGAATCAGACGTGTCGGGGGCTTTGTGTCCTCTCAGGACAGCCCTTCATGGGGACTCACCGGCGAGATGCCTTGAACCGAGAAAAGACTCTGGAGTTGTGATTCCCACCTGGGCTGACACTGGGGGGCTTGCCCAGGTGCCCTTCCTTCATGAGGCACTTGCTCACTGGTCCGGACTCAGGTCTGAACCTGGGGAACCTGACACGTCACATCAGTGGCCACCGAGGAGAGCTCTGTGGGAGAGAGCTAAGATGGACAGGATGAGGCAATTTCTAGAGGGCCCTGAAAGTCAGGCCAGAGAGACTTCTTCTGTCACCGAATGAATGCCCGTTGCTTCGCCGAATGGACAAAGGCCAACAGTCATCAGGCTGCTGCAATGTATCCCTAAGTGACATGGTTCTTCAGTTACCAATTACCTCTCTGATGTAGCCCCGGAGAGCAGGTTGAGATGAACACCTCAGCTCCCAGTCTGGGGTCTCTACGTCTTTCACATCCAGCAGTGGTTTCAATTTTTTAATTTTATTTTACTTTATATTTTATTTTTGAGCTAGAGAAATCCTGATTCTTTCCCCAAACAAAATTGTAAGCCAAAGTCTAAAATAGAATAATTGAAAACAGGTTGGTCCAGAGGCAGTCTGGCCCTGAGATGCTGCCCTCACAGCTCAGGGGTGCAAGCAGCCAGGGTGGTCGCAGACTAAGTTGGCGTCTTCCATCCCAGCTGCCCGCACTTCAGACAGGACCGCCTGGAAGAGCCTGAGACGGTGAGAGCGAGTGGATTTTCTTCCTGTATGTGTTTCACATACTGTCTGTTTCCTTTACTCTGACTCAGTGATGGCATCCCACTGGATTAACACTAGGACTCACTCCCGACCCCAGGGCAGAGGGGCATCTGCTTGATCCTGGGATGGAAGAGAGCTGCGAGGCCAGCCCTGCTCAGAGGCCGTCGGACGCCACGCCTTAGCTCACCGAAGGCCCGCGGCTCCGCCAGGGCTCCGCGCTGGAGCTGCAGAGTCAGGCAGGTACTGCGGGGACCGCTGAGCAGGCCCCCAGAGCCCGTCTAGACGGCAGAAGCCGAACAAAGCCAGACTCCGGGACAGAAGTACGAGGGAGTTGATAGTTTAAAAAACAACTCTCATTTTGAGGGAAGGAATGGAGGAGGAACTAAAGTGAGGTCCCAGGGGCAGGGAGTGAGGCGCCGAAGTCACACTCCGGGCCACAAGCAGGGGCAGTATCTCCAGCCAGCCCTTCTGCCGTGACTGGAAGTGTTAGTCGCTTAGTCGTGTCTGACTCTTTGGACACCATGGACTGTAGCCCGCTAGGCTTCTCTGTCCATGAGATTCTCCAGGCAAGAATACTGGAGTGGGTTGCCATGCCCTCCTCCAGGGGAGCTTCCAGACCCAGGGATTGAATCCCTGTCTCCTGCATTGCAGGCAGATTTTTTACCGACTGAGGCACCAGACGGGAAGCCTGTCTTGACTAAACAGATTATTAAAAATTGGTGTAACAATCACAAGACCTAACTAAACCATTTAAAGTGAACAATTCAGTCCTTTGGTACCTTCACAACTCGGTGCAGCCACCCTTCTGTTAAGTTCCGAACTCTCTCACTTCCCCAGTAAGACCCCAGTCTCGTGGGCAGGTACTCCCCAACCCCTCCCGCCTCTGCAGCCCCCAGGCGCCTCCCTGTCTCTCTGAGGGCTTCCAGCTTCAGCTGCTGCGAACAGCGCTGCAGACAGAATCTGTGCCCAAGTGCTTTTTCCTGTATCTGATTTCAATTCACTGGGTATGAGCTTAGAATAGAGCTGCCCAGCTGAAGAGTAGGATTTAGAGATGCTTCCAGTGGCTTTTCTTTCCCTGTGCTCTGAGTTTCTTTTCCTCTCCTTCCCACCCCTTCCCTTTGTTGTTCAGTCCCTCAGCCTTGTCCGACTCTTCGCTATCCCATAGACTGTAGCCCACCACACTCCTCTGCCCATGGGATTTCCCAGGCCAAGAATACTGGAGTGGGTTGCCATTTCCTTCTCCAGGGGATCTTCCTGACCCAGGGTTCGAAACTGTGGCTCCTGCATTGCAGGCAGATTTTTTTTCCATGAGCCACCAGGCAAGCCCTCCCCTCCCTTTTCTTACCTGTTTTTTTGATGTCGAAGCTTACTGCAAGGACCTGTGAACCAGCCCAGTCCTAGGGGGCAAGTGGCCAGCCCAGTGATCTTCCGGATGAAAAAAAAAGAAGTTGCCTGGCAAGCCAAGCCCACAGCCCCTCTTCACGATGCTGAGAGCGCAGGCGGGCTGCGGAGCCGCCCGTCCAAGAACAGCCAAAGAAGGTCAGACTCCGTCAGCAGAAAGGTCTGAATGTTTGTTTTGCCTTTTATTCCCTTTTGAGGAGAAGTAGAAACTCAGATTTGTGGGTGTAATCTACCTGTTTTTACAACTGGCTCTGAACTGTTGACACCTGTCAAGGCCAAACAAAATAAGTCTCTGGGTGGGATGGGACTATATATATAGTTGGCGGGTAACAACTTTCTTCTGAGTGCGAGAGGGTGGGATCAGCTATTGTGTGGCTGAGAAAGTAAACAGTAACTCAAAGGAAGGGAAAGTTCAGTGATCAGAGAGCAAGCAGGCACATGGTTTTTGTGGACACAGGGCAGGGCAGGGGAGCAAAGTCCAGAGCAGGGAGCTCACAGGGCCCCTGGCTTTGGAGCCATCTGCCTCCACAGGCTCCTCTCTCCTGCAGAACTCTGCTTATCAGTGCCCAGGGGATGCTGTTGTCAGCCTGCCTGACGGTGAGAGAGTTGTCCCTGGCATGTATGGCTCCTGGAGAGCCTTGGGCCCCTCCTTCTATCCAGAGAAAACCTCCCAAGAATTCCCTTACACTGTGCAGACAGCGCAACCCAGCCTCCCTGGGTGTTTTGGGACCAATAGAGAACTTCTGATCCCTTAATGCTGGAGGAGCCGGAGTGACCCTGAACTTGCAGCCTGCAGGACTGACTGAGCCCTTGGGGACACGCTCAGTTAAGTTCAGAGAAGGTGGACATCCCTGTTGCAATTATCCGAGAGGAGAACGCTGTCCTCTGAAACACGTGTTGTACACATTAGCTATCTTTTATATATTCCTTTAGTCCTCACAACACACTTTCTAAGTAAGCTCTCTTATTAGCTCCAGCGTTCCGAGGGATAAACTGACGTTTAGAGATGCTTCTGTGTCCTGCCGAGTCTTCCCAGCTGGCGTGTTGCGTGGCTGTGACGCTAACCCTGACACCTGCAGTGGGGGTCTGTGACCCCTCTGTTATCCTGCACAGCAATTACAGCGTAAGCGCGTGTCAGGCAAACTTCCTGAACTGTCCTAGGACCTGAAATTCAGTCTCCAGTCTCCTGGACTCACATTTGAAATAGGATCAAGCCCCAATTTCCAAGCGTAAACAGGTCACTCACCGAGCTCTCTGGGACCCACGACCAGGAACCAGGGCGACGGCCACCCTTCCACTTCCTGGCCCAGCCCAGGGAGAGCCTTCCTTCCTGTGTGCAAAGTGCTCCGCCCCCTGAGTCTAGTTACCGTCACCCCGGAGCTCTGGGAAATGTAGTCATGGGGACTTGGGTTGACCCTGTGCCCCTCCTTTTCCAATGTACCCTGGTGAGCCAAGGCCCCGGGGTTCAAAGGGGAGGGACCTTGTAGTCCACACAGTTCTTACTCTTAGGCAGCCTGAATATGGATGTCCTGTGTGTGCTGTGGGAGGTTAGGGTTTTGAGAGGCTCCAGGAAGCGCAGACCCATTAGCCTAGAGGAGCAGGAGGACATGGATGTTTTAAATCACTGCCCCCTCCCCAGGTTATGACAGCATTTCCTCATCAATCTCCAGGAAGCCCCTAACTTTCGATTCTTCTTCCCCAAGAGGCAGTGTGTAATGTGGTCTAAATGTGTCCACATAGAAGTTATGAGAGAGACATACATAATATGCTTTTGCTTCTGTGGTTCTGATTTATGTTAACGATATTAGCCCATCACTCTGCTGTCTCTAATGCATTTCCCTCTGTGTTGTTGTTGCTTAGTTGCTAAGTTATATCCGACTCTTTTGAGACCCCACGGACTTGTAATCTGCCAGGTTCCTCCGTCCATGGGATTCTCTGAGGCAAGACTACTGGAGTGGGTTGCCATTTGCTTCTCCAGGGGATCTTCTCGATCCAGGGATCGAACCTGGGTCTCCTCCATTGGCTGGTGGATTCTTTACCACTGAGCCCCCCAGGAAGCTTCATTTCCCTCTACGGTTTACTTCCGTAACTGTCTTCATGACACAAGTGTTGCCTTCTGCTCTCTCAAGCACTGAGAGTTCTAGTCTGTGCCTCTGGTATGACTCAGCATGAACTTGGAACTCTCTGCCTGAAGGCTTTCTTCTGGCCTCTGCTTGGGCGGGTCAGATGGGCCTGCCACTAACGGCCCTGGAACACCAGTCAGCCCAGAAATGGGAGTGGCAGCATCCGTTTCTAAGCATAAGCAGAGCCTGGCACCGATATTTCCACTGCTCTAGACAACTGCATCAATACTGTATCCAGAGCGTGTGTGTATTAATCGTGTAGTCATGTCTGACTCTTTGCGACCCCGTGGACTGTAGCCCACCAGGCTCCCCTGTCCATGGGATTCTCCAGGCAAGAACACTGGAGTGGGTTGTCCTTTCCTTCTCCAATATCTATAGTATATGAGGGTAACCCATTACTTTTGGATGCCTCATATCCATGGAGCATCTGCATCAGGTATAGTAGTTAAAAAGAAAAGAAAAAGAAGTAGCTTTAATGTGTTTGTTACTGACAAAGCACTGAAATTAAAATGAGGCATCTTATACAAGGCAGAATCTCCTGAATTCTCAGCTTATGTTACTCAAAGTGTCACAGACTCACTTGCATCATTATCACCTCGGGTTCCTGCTACAAGTGTAGGTAAGGTAGGCAGTAATCACAAGTGTAGGTAAGCTGGTGAGCCAGAATTGGATCTGCAGTTTTAACAAGCTCACAAGCTGAAGCTGATGCACACCGATATACTTTTGTAAAGTATATATATAAAGATCCCTTTAAGATGGCTAACTTTCAAGTTCAATCCAGATTAAGTGAAAAAAAAATACATCGCAAATTCTTTGGAACATATGAAAAGGTTGGAGGGTTGACTGAAGACCTTCCACATTCTAAGATCTGTGTGTTTTTTATTTCCCTCAGTATAATTAGCTTACCTCCATTCAATGAGGAATAACGGCTGCAGTCTCTACTAGCAGGGCTGAAAGTATGCAGCTTCTGTCCTGTGTGAGTTAACACAGGTGGAGTTAAACTTGTTGTAAGTGAAATTCCTTGTATTCATTACATTCAGTGGGCTTTTCTCCGGTGCAAAATCCTTGTTATTGACAAGGAAGAAGAGACCTGGAAAAATCACTCACCTAATATTCATTCAGTCATTTCTCTACACGTGAATTCTAGGCGGCTCCTTCAGTGACGGTCTTCATTTAAAATCTCCCCATGTTAGTTTATATTCACAGGCAGTGTTGCTTTGATAATTCACATAGATTGTCTATATTGTAGCCCCTCAGCGGTCATAGCTTTCTGATTAAGTTTTAGGTCTTCTTTATGTTTCAAACTCTTTCATATCCATGAGCTATGTTTAATCAATTACCCTTTTATTGAAACTCAGGTCGCACTTTGACAAGAGTCCTCAGATGTTTTCATCCTTCATTCAGTTCAGTTTAGTTGCTCAGTCTTGTCCAACTCTTTGCAACCCCATGGACTGCAGCACGCCAGGCCTCCCTGTCCATCACCAACTCCCGGAGCTTGCTCAAATTCATGTCCATCGAGTTGGTGATGCCAGCCAACCAACTCATCCTCTGTCGACTCCTTCTCCTCCCACCTTCAATCTTTCCCAGCATCAGAGGCTTTTCAAATGAGTCAGCTCTTCACATCAGGTGGCCAAGGGATTGGAGTTTCACCTTGAGCATCAGTCCTTCCAATGAATATTCAGGACTTACTTCCTTTAGGATGGACTGGTTGGCTCTCCTTGCAGTCCACAGGACTCTCAAGAGTCTTCTTCAACACCACAGTTCAAAAGCATCAATTCTTTGGTGCTCAGCTTTCTTTATAGTCCAACTCTCACATCTATACATGACTACTGGAAAAAGCACAGCTTTGACTAGAGGGACCTTTGATGGCAAAGTCATGTCTCTGCTTTTTAATATTCTCTCTAGGTTCGTCATAACTTTTCTTCCAAAGAGCAAGTGTCTTTTAATTTCTTGGCTACAGTCAGCATCTGCAGTGATTTTGGAATTCCCCAAAGTCTGTCAGTGTTTCCACTGTTCCCCATCTATTTCCCATGAAGTGATGGAACCAGATGCCATGATCTTAGTTTTCTGAATGTTGAGTTTTAAGCCAACTTTTTCACTCTCCTCTTTCACTTTCATCAAGAGGCTCTTTAGTTTTTCCTCCCTTTCTGCCATAAGTGTGGTGTCATCTGCATATCTGAGGTTATTGATATTTCTCCTGGCAATCTTGATTCCAGCTTGTGCTTCATCTAGCCCAGCGTTTCTCATGAAGTACTGGATTATTTCTAGGAAGCCATTTTCCTTATTTTCCTGGTAAGTCAGTGGATCCTTGAAAGCGCCCTTTGAAAACGTGCAGCCAAAATATTTCATGAACTACCATGAGCCACATTATTGTCAGCACGGCTAGGCTGAGTTTGCAGCCAGCTGGTTCAGGAAGACTTAAAGTGCACATTCCAGCTCTCTTGGTGTCAACCAAGTGAGTGGGGTCCAATTTTAAGATAATGACACTGTTGCTTGCTGGCTGCTGCTTCGGTGTGCGTGTCTCTTGGGTAACTGTTTCTCTGTGATTCATTTCATCGAAACCTCTGTCTTCTCTCATCTGTGTCTGCTCTGGGAGAGATTCCTGGATTCTCTCTTTAGGGTCTTTGAACCTAATATTTACGTCTTCCCTGTAGCTCAAACAATAAAGAGTTTGCCTGCAATGCAGGAGACCTGGGTTCGATCCCTGGGTGTTGGGAGGATCCCGTGGAGGAGAGAATGGCGATCCACTCCACTATTCTTGCCTGGAGAACCATGGACAGAGGAGACTGGTGGGCCATAAAGGGGTGGCAAAGAGTCAGATACGACTGAGCAACTAATACTAACCTAATGTTAATCAAGAGCATCCTGTCCTACACCCTAAATGGAGTCAAAGTGAAAAGTGAAAGTTAGTCACACAGTCATGTCTGACTCTTTGTGATCCCATGGACTGTAGCCCACCAGGCTCCTCCGTCCATGGAATTCTCCAGGCAAGAGTACTGGAGTGGGTTGCCATTTCCTTCTCCAGGGGATCTTTCTGACCCAGGGATCAAACCCGGGTCTCCTGCACTGCAGGGGGATTCTTTACCATCTGAGCTACTAGGAAAGCCCAAAGGGAGTCAACTTGAATTCAAATTCATGACCCTGACCCTGACATACAGGCCTCAGGAACATTTGAGAACTAAAAATTGTTCTGTTTTTAGAGGTGGGAGGTAAGCTATTATGGTCTGTAGGGAAAATTATTGGGCTGGGGGTAAGCAGCTGTATCCTACCTAAATCATTATAGTTTTTTTCCTTCTCTTAAAACCAACTTCCAGTTTTCCTGTAGATCTTATTTAACAACCTCAATACTAGACTGATGAGTGGTGTTACCCGCCCTGGTGCTGCGTGGAGACAAGTTCCCATGGGCTGGTGTTATTTATCACAAACATCCGAAGTGAGCCTGGCTGACGTCACCTGCATTGATCTAACCAGCTGTGTCCTCCCACTGATACAGGCTATTTCGCCTCTAAATCTGCTGTGATAAAACCACTGGCCCAGGTCAACAAGGTGACTTCTAAAATGTCCTGTAACAGCCCACGTGGTTTGTCTTCAGTCGAGGTAGACCCACCGGGGTTCAGACCATGCTTTCTTGTCAAGGTGTCCTTGCCTGTGGGGTAGGTCCAGACAGTTACCAACTCAAACGGAACGTTATCTTCTGTGTAGCTTTTCACTTTCTACTTGTACAGCCCTTTTTTTCAGCTGCTGTTATATGTCCAGCCTGGGTGCAGTGTGGGAGGAATCCTTTTAGACAACAGTAATAGTTTGCATGAAGTGCATAAAATAAAGAATCTGCTCATTTTGTTAAAAACGTAACATTTTTTTCTGTATAATTGTCATTTTACAGTGGATTTTAGTTGCAGTCTTTGAACCAGGAGGACAGTTTGTAGGTCAGTCTTCCTTACATAGTTTTAATTTAAAAATCGTCCCCTCGCCCCTGTTTCCTCCTCTTCCAATAAACACACAGAAATAGGGCATTCGTTTTACAGAGAGCTGTGCATAAAAAAGTTGGTCATATGTGTCAGTAGCTCAGTTGTGTTTGTTTGCAACCCCATGGACTGCAGCCCACCAGGCTCCTCTGTCAATGGGATTCTCCTGGCAAATATAGGAAGGGGATAGAATTTCCTTCTCCAGGGGATCTTCCTGACCCAGGGATCTAACCTGGGTCTCCTGCCCCTGCAGGCAAGATTCTTTACCATCTCAACCACCGGGGAAGCACAACATTTTGTCACAGATTAAAGCTTTTTTAAATTGCTTTTTTGTGCTGGATTCTTTTTTTTTTTCCATAAAATGAATGAAGAAAGTAGTGTTTCAACCTTTGGAACTATAAGTTCATATACTTGGTCTTCCTGTTTGAGTTTAAGCTGGTTTGAATCTAGCAGGAGGAGAAAGTTGCAGAGTGGTTCCTCTGTCTACTAGCAGGGCTCTCATCACTCAGGTCCCACAGCCCATACCTGAGACTCCTCCTGGACGACCCCGCCCCAGACTCCTCATGTCCAAACACTGAGTCCTGTTGATGTGTCCCGTCCGTTCACCCAGACAGTTTGCTTTCTGGATCCACTGTCCTGAAGCCACTTTTCCTCCTTCCTTCTCTCTCATCCTCCCCTCTGGCCTTAACTCACACCCTTGTCTCCAATGTTGACCCTATACTGGGCACTGCCTGTTCTTCCAGTGCTTGTTATCAAAAGCATAGACAATGTTTGTGGAAATGGTGCCAGACAGGAGACCAAAGTTTTGGTGAAGTTCCTTTACCCCAGCTGTGGTTTGCTCTGTGGCCTTGAAAAAGTAAACACCTTACTAGACAAGATGCTTTTGTATTCATTGGCCATTTTAGTAACTTAGCCCCAGGTCTGGGCCTTTTCAAGATTTGTTAGTGGTAAAGAACCTGCCTACCAATGGAGGAGATGTTAAAGATGCAGATTCAATCCCTGGGTTGGGGAAGATGCGCTGGAGGAAGAAAGGGCAACCCACCCTGGTGTTCTTGCCTGGAGAATCCCACAGATGGAGGAGCAGGCTACATACAATCCTTGGGGTTGCAAAGAGTACGGACATGACTGGAGTGACTTAGAATGCACGTGCAGCGTAGGTCTAACTGTTTGTTGACTGAAGTTGGCTGATCTAAACCGAACTTGGCTTGATTTGTGCATCTGCAGGTCAGCTCATCCAGGCTGGGCATCTCTCCTTCTCCTGTCTTTGTCATCCTCGGGAGGATGGTCAAGAATCAAGTTCTCAGGGTTGATCTCTATTTTCTCACTTGTCAAATCCCTGACCTGGATTACCATGTCTCATTTTCCATCTCTGCCCACCCGCCAAAGTTGTTCTCTCTGTATCCCCCTCCCAATCTATCCTTCCAACAGTAGAAAATGTTACTTTTTATAAATGAAAACCTCACCCTTAGTTTCTCCTTACCATCAGGCTCGAGGCTCCTGTCCTTCCATAAATGTTCTTTCCATCCCCTCACTCGCCTCCCAGCCATCCAGTTTAGCTCCTTGCCAACATGGTTTTTCCCTGATCCCAGGGCTTTGCATATGCTCTCCTCCTGCCTGTAGAGCTCGTCTCCCTATCCGTACTTCAGCCACCTCCCCATCAGATTTCTTCAAGTTCAGTAATACCCTTTCTTCAAGGGAGTCTTCCCTAACTCTTCCCACTGAAAGGTTGCTGCTGTGAGCCGTGTGTTACGCTGGGATTCATGACCTCCACAGGAAAAGAGTTAGATCTGGGGTCAGAGATGAGGCTGACATAGACATCAGTAGGGGAAAGAAAGCGTGTCCACTTGCTAGTTTTTAGCAAGGCATTTTATGTCTGTTGGCAAGCTGCTAATCAGTTAAGAGAGACCGCAAAGCTGAGGGAATTTCACCCGGCCCGTCTCCCACAAAATGCACTTTTGAGACAGGATGGCACAAGGTGTCCCACAACCATAAACCATTGACATGAATACTGGTTTGTTGAGCCATTATTACCCCAAGGTTTGAAAAAAAGAAAAAAAAAAAAGTTGTTCTTAGGAAGAACCGATTTCATCAACAGAGAAGGAAATAAAACATCCACCACTTGCAGTTTATTTCTTCCTGCCACTTGGACACCTCTGGCCTTCCTGCCCGTTACCCTCTCACCATCAGCTCCCAGAGCACCTCTGTAATTCACGCTCATATTCATCAGGCTTCCTAGGTGGCTCGGCGGTGGAAAGTCTGTCCCTGCAGGAGAGGTGGGTTTCAATCCCCTGGAGAAGGCAGGCCATCCACTCCATATTCTCGCCTGGAGAACCCACGGACAGAGGGGCGTGGCAAGCAACAGTCCACAGGATCGCAAGAGAGTCGACGTGGCTCAGTGGCTGAACGACAGCATTCATCAGATTGTCAGTTCCTATTTGATTTCTCTGCTGGACTGAAAACTTCATGGAAGCCGGGTTGGTGTCTGGCTCATGGTTCTTTCCCAGTACCAAAAGCAGTTGGTTTCCAGTCACTAGTGAATGGATAATTGAAAAGTGGTAGAAGGGGCCTGGCTCTGTGATAATCCCAAGATGCTGATATTTCCTCAGATTTGGAGAAGGTTTGGACTGCAAGGAGATCCAACCAGTCCATCCTAAAGGAAGTCGGTCCTGAGTATTCCTTGGAAGGACTAATGCTGAAGCTGAAACTCCAATACTTTAGCCACCTGAGGCAAAGAACTGACTCATTGGAAAAGACCCTGATGCTGGGAAAGATTGAAGGCAAGAGGAGAAGGGGATGACAGAGAACAAGAGGGGTTGGATGGCATTACTAACTTGATGGACACGAGTTTGAGCAAACTCCGGGAGATGGTGAAGGACAGAGAAGCCTGGTGTGCTGCAGTCCATAGTCATGGAGTTAGACATGACTTAGCAACTGAACAGCAGTCTCTAATGTTCATCAGCCCTGGCTGATGTGTTTACTTAGTCGTGAGGGCTTTCCAGGTGGCTCAGTGGTAAAGAGCTGCCTGTTAACGCAGGAGACGTGGCTCATTCCTGGGTGGGGAAGATCCCCCTGCAGGAAGAAATGGCAACCTCTTCCAGGATTCTTGCCTGGAAAATCCCATGGGCAGAAGAGGAGCCCAGGGGGCTATGGTCTTATGGGGTTGCAGGAAGTCAACCCCATAATAGACAATAGACATAACTATTGCTTGAAGTTTTAAGGAATTTGAGACAGGATTATAGAATATGTTAAGAAACCCCAAAAATTGCCTGATAGACTGGGCTTTGCACATCCACTTTGAAGAAAATTTACCTCTGAGAAAATAGAAGCTTTTAAATTATACATAAGTGATTGAGGAACATGAGATAGAAATGAAATATGAACCTGAATATGGTTATGCAGAATCATGAGGCTCTAAAGAAAGCTTTTTATATACTATTATCAAATTATCAAACAGCACTGGAAAACCACCCCCCACACAGGACATAGTGGCACCTCAAAGTCATACTATTGTTTAACAGCAGCTAAATATGAGACTGTGTGTAAATAAATGTGTATGTGAAGATGTTTTTTAAAAAGTTGAAGGAATAATGAACCACATAACTTGATGGGTGTGAAAGAGAAATTTTATGTTTTAAATTTTACTCTAAATTATCCAGTTTTTCAGGTGCTTTTAATGCAGGATGAACTTTATCGACCATGTGTGTTGTTTGTATTTAAAAAATCACTTTCCATACACAGAACCAGCTCATCATAAAGACTAAACAGTATATTTCAGAGTCAAACAAATGGTAAGTTACGTGGGGGAGAAGAACAGATCTCCGCCTAAGGGTTAAAGACAAACACATGCCCACAGATAACAAAGCCCTGGGCGCACTGCTGTCTACTCCAGTCACTGGAGCGTTCCTTGAGCACTCTCTGGGTTTAAGCCAGTCTGGAAATCAATTTGTCCAAAGCAAGTCATAATTTATGCCAAACTCATAGAAAAGACAGGTTTTAATTAACTTGGCAGACAGCATTCTCTCAGGAGAAGAAAATGTACATTTTATTCGCAAAAATCAGTCTGGGCCTGTTATACCATGGATGTTCCATGAAAAACCAAACAGCAAAACCATGCAAAAAAAAAAAAAAGAAACAATTTTTGCATACCTGAAAGCTTCCCCTATTTTAGAGCTTCCTCTTTTTCTGTCACTGTTAAACACGCTGTAAAATAAATACAGTCACCTCTGCAGTAGGAGCTGCTGCCCAGGGTGCTCTGGGCTTCGGTCATTACTAGGAGTTGAAGTGGCAAAGAGCATCTTTTCTCCAGAACCCTGAAGGCATTTTGGCATTGGGCAATCGGGATCTAATGGAAAGTGCATTAACCTGACACTGTCTTATAATTTTAAATGATTTTCAGTGTCTTATTCTGTAACCAGAGGT
The DNA here is from genome assembly GCF_029407905.1 of Bubalus kerabau. NCBI lineage: Eukaryota > Metazoa > Chordata > Mammalia > Artiodactyla > Bovidae > Bubalus > Bubalus kerabau. The sequence continues at coordinate 6,586,973 of NC_073625.1, read as the reverse complement.
TGAAGAATGTCAGGGAAAGAGCATAAGATATAACTACGTAACTCATTACAGACAGAATACAACTCGGAAGATAATTAGACGTGAAGACAATTAGAGTCTAACTTGCCATAATACCCTAGTTCCTCTGGCTCTCAGTCAATAAGGCTGACTACATTCCTTGGGCATTTTCTACAGGTGGGGCAGTAGATGGCACCTTCAGCCTGTTTAAAAAACAGTTCACTGGCTGGCTGGTTTGCTTGCTTTTTTAACCAGACACGACTTAGTGACTAAACAGCAGCAAACCACACTTGGGCAGAAGACAAAATTGCTGCTATTTAGTTGTGTCTAAATAGACTGTAGCCCACCAGGCTCCTCTCTGTCCCTGGGATTCTCCAGGCAAGAACACTGGAGTGGGTTTCCTCCTTCAGGGGATCTTCCCAAATCCAGGGATTGAACCAGTGTCTCCTGCATTGGCAGGTGGACTCACCACTGAGCCACCAGGGAAGCCCTAGAAGACAAAATAGTTTGGTGCATAAGTTCATAAAGCAAGGCCATTGTCATCAGAAAGTCATTTTAGAAGAGCACAAAGCCATTTAAATAGAGCTATATAAAGAAGCATTTACAAATAACAACAGAAAGAGACTTTGTCTCTCTGTAGATCCAAATTATCTAGTAATAAAATACTTTCGGGTTTCCCAGGTAGCTGAGGGGATGCAAGAGATGCAGGTTTGATCCCTGGGTTGAAAAGATCCCCTGGAGGAGGAAATGGCAACCCACTCCAGTATTCTTACCTGGAAAATTCCATGGATAGAGGAGCCTGGCATACAGAGTCCATGGGGTTGCAAAGAGTTGGACACTCAGCAATTGAGCACATAAAATGCTTTCAGGGTTTTACAGAAGTCTGCCTGGGACTAGCCTTAAAGCAATTTGTCCAGTGACCCTGGCTGGACACATAAATTTTATAAAGTTGTGTTTGATTGCCTGGAAACTACTTTACCTAGCTTCTCACAAGTGGAAAACAAACTGTTGCTGCTCAGTTGCTCAGTCGTGTCTGATTCTTGCAATCTCACGGACTGCAGCACACCAGACTCCTCTGCCCTGCACTGGTTCCCAGAGTTATTCTGGGAGACATTCACTGAGTCAGTGATGCTATCGAACCATGTCATCCTTTGCCACCTGTTTCTCCTGCCCTCAATCTTTGTTAGCATCAGGGTCTTTTCCAGTGAGTCGGCCCTTAACATCAGATGGCCAAAGTATCGAAGCTTCAGCTTGAACAACGGACCTTGCAATAAATAGTCCAGGTTGATTTCCTCTAGGATTGACTAGTTGGATCTCCTTGCAGTCCAAGGGACTCTACAGAATCTTCTTGGGCACTCAGTCTTCTTTATGGTCCAACTTTTACATCCATACATGACTACTGGAAAAACCATAGCTTTGACTAGACGGACCTTTGTCAGCAAAGTGATGTCTCTGCTTTTTAATACATTGTCTAGATTTGTCATAGCTTTCCTTCCAAGGAACAAAAAGCATCTTTTAAAACAAACTATTGGATCTTAAAATGATCCCGTGGAGTGCAGGTCAAATACTCCTGATTCTAGATACTTGATGCTAGATACTTAATGGGATCTTTTAAAACCTTTTCAGCCATCAGACTCTCTTGATTCTAAAGGCTTAGCTTACTAACCACTTTGGGCATGAGGAAATCCTGCCACCCTGTGGCCACACCCCAAAACAGCAACCATAGTACTTTTTGCTCATCAGTACTTAATATTCTGAAAACTTGTTGAGCTCTAAATGACACGACCTCAAGAATTAGACATAGGAAAATCGAAATGACACAATGATATATCACCATAGAAAAGTCAAAAACATCACTCTCAAAAAATTTACTAACAAGAAATGCTAGTAAGGTGAAGGAGAAAGACACTTCAGGTGCTGGGACAATTTTATTGGTAACAGTTATTATGAGGACCTCCCTAGATGTGCATTTGAAAAATAGAAACAGACCTGCCATATAATCTGACAGTCCCACTCGTGAGAGTGTATGTGGAGGAAACTAGATTTTCTAAAACTTATGCACCCAAGCATGCACTACAGGGGTGCGTAAACAATAGCCAAGACATGGACCAAGTGAGGACACACAGTGTGCATGGACTAGTGAGTGGATGAAGAGAAAGTGATGCATGTATACAGCAAAATACGACTGACTGAATACAAGGAAGTCATGCCATTTGCAGGGACTTGAATAAATGAAGGAAAAAGTGAAAGTGTTAGTTGCCCAGCCAACCCTTTGAGACGCCATGGACTGTAGGCCGCCAGGCTCCTCTGTCCATGGGATTCTCCTGGGAAGAATATTGGAGTGGGTTGTCATTCCCTTCTCCAGGGGATCTTCCTAACCCAGAGATTGAACCCAGGTCTCCTGCATTGCAGGCGAATTCTTTACCATCTGAGCCGCCAGGAAAATATAAAGTAAGTCAGACTGAGAGAAAACATTGTGTGATGTCATGTACAGGTGGGAAAGAGGTACTCATTATTTGAAGCTTATTTGCATGTGAAATAAATACACAGTCCAAGGCAACAAACTTATGGTCACCAAAGGTAAGTGGTGGAGAGAAAGGGGGTAGATTAGGAATAAGGAATTAACTCACATCCACAAATACATAAAAAGTAATCAACATGGACCTACTTTGGAAAGGGGTGTACTAAACGTTCTATAATAACCTACATGTGAGAAAACTCCAAACCTCAATAAAAATATAAATAAAACTGAATAAGATTTGGCTACCTACAAAAACCCCCACAACTTTGTAAGTCTTTTATTTTAATAAAAAATACACATTACTTTGGAGGAAAAAAAGTATGAAAGCTTTGGGTGGCTTCTGCTCACACATTTCACTCTAGTTTACAACCAGGAGCACCGCGCCTCAAGCCCCAGACACCAGAGTAACGAGAGAGAACGTGAAGACCTTCTGTCGCCCTGAGCCCATTTCTGAAAAAAGCAACATCAAAACCACTGTTCATGGTGACTTCATATTCCAAGGATGCTGGGCTCTAAATGATACCTGCACCTCAACAAATTTTAAGGGAAATAAATCGAAAATCATAAAAACTGGGCTAACAATCAAGAAAATTTCTAAAGTAATTCAACTCATACTGTTTTTTTAAAAGAGTCCACGAAAAGTTGTAAACTTTGTGAATTATGACAGACATGGAAGTCACACCTTCCAGGAAGCGTGACTTGGCAGCGCTGTGAAAAGCCGCCATGAAAAATCTTCAAAGAATATGTGTCCGGAAAGGAATCCTATAATGGTGTCTGTGACACGGAAATGGTGAAGGTCACTGGAGAGAAAGGATGGAACTGCCTTCACGTGATAAAAAGAGACCTACATAAAAATCCTGCAGAACCTCATGACGAGTGTCTGAGGAGAAAGCAAGACTTGCAAAAGGCACGTCAGCCAAGTGTGGATTTACAATATCCAACCAAGGAGGCCACAAAATATTTCTGGAGAGGCGAACGGATAAAGAAGATGTAATACGATTCAGCCACAAAAAGGGAAGGAAATGATGACGTTTTCAGGAGCATAGACAAAAATAGGTAATCAAAGTAAGTGAAGTCAGAATCAGAAAAAAATACAAATGTCATATTACATAGTTAGAATCTAAAAATGCACACCAGTGAACTGAGAAAACATAAGCAGGTTCAGAGACTTAAGGAACGAGCTCGTGCTTTCTAAAGGAGGAGGAATTGGGCAAGGGATAAAGTCAAAACCGTAGATGTAACAAATACAATCATTCCATATAAAATCAATACTCAACAAGGACCTACCTATCAATGGAGTTCTATTGATCATTTATAATAACCAATATGAGAAAAAGTCTGAATGTGAATATATATATATATATTTAAAATTAAAGAAGGCATTTTGAAAACCTATAACTCGCAGCACCTTACATTGTAGAATGAGTATTTAAATATATTTAATGAAAATTACCATGAGAAGTTAAAGTATATTTATTTTTAAAAAATTTAAAAAAGGGCACAACTTTTGGGTGTTGTTCTGATAGACTCCACTCTATTAATACAAGCCCAGTGTCGTCCTTTCACCAAGGCTCTTGACAAAATTTGCTGGGCTCTAAAGGATAAACTGCATTAAAAAAAAAAAAAAAAAGGGGTAATCATTAAAAGAATGTAAAATAGGGCAAACTGTCGGAACAAAATATCAAAAGGTAAATAAATTCACATTTTTTGAAAATAAAGAACACATGAAAAGTTACTCAGGGAGGCAAATTATTAGAGATACGAAAATCAAGACAATGAGAAGACCAATGTCAAAAGAGACTCACAAAGACCAATATCAAAAACATCTACATTCAGGAAATGCTGGAGTCGGGTTGAGAAAACAGGAAACGTTTATGATGCTGGTGGGATGCAGTTGGTAACAGCCACTATAAAAACCAACTTTTAAAAGTAAAACTAGAGCTGCCACATGATCTGGCAGTCCATTTTTATGAATATAGGCAGAGATATCAGAATCTGAATAAATTATGCACCAAAAAGTACACTCACAGGATATCCACTTGCTAAGGCAAGGAAGGAATCAGAATGTCCTTGAACAGAGGAGTAGATGAAGAACAAGTCACGCATGTACACAATGGAATCACGACTCTGCCAGGACAAAATGAACTAATGTCATTTGCAATAATAGAGATTAATCTAGAGATAATCATGCAAGTGAAGTCAGAGCGAGAAAAAGAAATATCACATGATGTCACTTGTAGGTGGGAATGAGAAATTCTCCCCGAAGAACTCATTTACATATGAAATAACCAGACAGTCTTAGAGAACAAACTTACCAGGTGGGGGCAGGGGGCTTCCTTGCTGGCTCAGATAAAGAATCTGCCTGCAATGCAGGAGACCTGGGTTTGATCCTTGGGTCAGGAAGATCACCTGGAGAAGGATACAGCTACCCACTCCAGTATTCTTACCTGGGAAATCCCATGGGCAGAGGAGGCTGGTAGGCTGCAGTCCAAGGGGTCGCAAAGAGTCGGACACAACTGAGTCACGAACACACACGCAAGGACGGGTGGAGGGTCTCCCACTACTAGGTAACGCTAGTGGTAAAGAACCTGCCTGCCAGTGCAGGAGACATAAAAAGACGTGGGTTCGATCCCTGGGTCGGGAAGATCCCCTGGAGGAGGGCATGGTAACCCAGTCCAGTATTCTTGCCGAGAGGAGCCTGGTGGGCTACAGCCCACGGGGTCACAAAGAGCTGGACAGGACTGAAGCAACTTAGCACAAGGGTGGGTGGGAGGATTCAGAGGTTGGGATTAAGTTATAACAATGAGATATATTAAATTTATTATCAACATGGATCCACCTTTCCAAGGGTGTTTTAGTAAACACTCTAATAACCTAATTGTGGAAAAACAGAAATACAAGCCTGCAAGAATGTAAGTGAAAAAGACTGCATACCACTAGAGGAAATACAATATTGTAAGTCGAATTTACTCCAATAAAGAATACATCTTACTTAAAAAAAGACAAAGAAGAAGTAATGAGATCCACGGTTTGGTGGCTTCTACTCTCATATTCCACTCCAGTTTACAATGAGAAGCCAGGACTTACCCAAGGCTCCAGTTCCCATAGTAACAAGAGGAAGGCGTGAAGTAATTCTGTCTGCGGCCCTTTCCAAAACAGCAAACATAAAACTATTGTTCATGAGCACTTCATATTCATAAAATGCTGGGCTCTAAATGATACCTGCACTTATATCTTCATGGGAAACAAATCGACAATAATGAAAAACAGGACAGACTATCAGGAAGAAATTTTTCTACAATAAATTCTACTCACAGTGCTTAAAAAACAGCCCATGGAAATCTACCTAACACTGTGAATTATGCCAGACATAAAATCAAAATCAGAACAGGAGAGTGCTCTGCACCAATGTGAGAGGCCATGATGATAAATTTAAAAGAAAAAAAATGGTAGAAAAGGCATGAAGGAAAGGGAACCCTGTCGCGGTGCTGGTGGCATGTAAATGATGAGTCATTGTAGAGAGAAGTATGGACCTGCGTCTAGGAGAGGAAAGTAGATGTCCCATCGATGCCTGCAGAACCACTCCAAACCAGCATTTGAAGAGAAAACAAGATTTTTAAAAGGCGTATGCAGCCAAATGCGCCATGGACTACACTTCACAGTATATAACGAGTGGAAGCATACAAGATGTTTATGGAGAGAGAAACGCATAAAGAAGAAATGACATGTGTGCATAGGACAGCATGACTCAGCCAGAAATAAGAAGGAAATAATTCAGGAACACAGACAAAACTCAGGACGGTCAAACTAAATAAAAGTTAGAATGAGAAAAAAAATATATCATATCACTTATAGGTGGAACCTAAACCTTCACACCAATGAATTAGTTAAGGAAAACATAAGACTCGGAGACATAAAAGATACACTTAAAAAAGGAAAATGTAGAGGCTAAGATACAAACTCAAAAATTTAGATGTAACTAATATAATCATTCCACATAAAATAGATAATCCACAAGGAACTAGGTATACCACGGGAATAGTCCATCAACACTGTGTAATAACTTATATGAGAAAAAAATCCAAATGTGAATGCATATATGTATTTTTAAAATAAAAAAAAACATTTTGCATACCTGCACCCTATATCAACTTGTATATCAAGGTTACTACAATGAGAAATAAAGTTATAGTTAATTAAAAAAAAATGGGAAGGAGACACAGTCTTTGGTTGTCTGTTCTAGTACCTGCATGCTTGCTAAGTCACATTCGACTCTTTGCAATCCCATGGACTGTGGCCCACCAGGCTCCTCTGTCCATACACTTCTCCAGGCAAGAACACTGGAGTGGTGGGCTGCGATGCCCTCCTCCAGGGGATCTTCCCAAATCAGGGACAGAACCCTCGTCTCTTATGTCTCTTGTATTGGCAGGAGGGTTCTTTATCACTAGTGCCACCTGGGACGCCCCATCCTGACAATACACATAAAATACATAATCAACATGACCTACGTTGCCAACGGTGGGTACTAACCACTCTAATAACCTACATGAGAAAGAAACCAAACGTGAATAGACACGTGCCCGGGTGAATGTGGACAAGATTCTGTACTTCCAGGGGAGGGACAGCATTGTGAGTCAGATTTACTCTAATAAAAAGTGCGCATTAATTGAAAAGAAAACAAGTATAAAAGAGACAAATGTTTTTGGCTTTCGCTCTCACAATCCACTCTAATTTGCAACCAGGAACTAGGACTAACTGTAAGACTCCGGTTATCACAGTGATAAGTGTAGAGATAGAAGACTTTCTGTGGCCCTTTAAACAGCAACAAGGATCAAGTAATTTCATTTCCTGGCCCAGGGAAGAAAGTAGAGATGATCATTCTAACTGAAGTAAGGTGGACAGGAAAAGACAAGAATCATATGATATTATGTCTAGTGAAAGTTGCTCAGTCGTGTCCAGCTCTTTGCGATCCCATGGACTGTACAGTCCATGGAATTCTCCAGGGCAGAATACTGGAGTGGGTAGCCTTTCCCTTCTCTAGGGATCTTCCCAACCCAGGTCTTCTGCATTTCAGGTAGATTCTTTACCAGCTAAGCCACAGGGGAAGCCCACTTCTAGATGGAATATAAAAATGGATATAAATAAACTTCTTTACCAAAGAGGAACAGCCTCACGGACTTAGAAATTTATAATTCCCAAGAGGAAAGGATGAGGGCAGGGAGAAATTAGCTGGTTTAGGTTAACATAAAAAAGGTGAAAGTCGCTCAGTCCTGCCTGACTCTCTGTGACCCCATAGACTAGGGACCACCAGGCTCCTCTGTCCATGGAATTCTCCAGGCAAGAATACCGGAGGCTGTAACCATTCGCTTCTCCAGGGGATCTTCCCAACCAAGGGATCGAACCCAGGTCTCCTGCATTGCAGGCAGATTCTTTATCATCTGAGCCACCAGGGAAGTCCAGATTAACATATACAAACTACTATTTATAAAACCATCCACAAGGATCCACTGTATAGCACAAAGAACCCTACTCAACTCTCTGTAATAACCTAATTCAGCTAAAAAAAGAAAGAAGAAAAAAAAAGCAGTCACAATCTGAAAGCAGAGTGTCTTTTTTTCTGTGGGAATGTTCAGGACTTCAGGCCTGGGGGGCAGCATCTCAGGTAGCCCTGAGAAACTGCTCCAAGGTGGTGGGAAACGGGTCAGGATACATAGAAGTTGGTAGCAAAGCGGGACAGGCTATCTGAACAAAGATTATTGTTGATAGGGCCTCCATGGGGGCTCATGGTTGAAATGGCTCATGATGCTGGCATTGCAAACAAAGAATAAGATCACAGTGACCCTTGAGACTGACCAAATTGCCCAAACAACCTTCTGTCTTCCAGCTGGTGCCTACCTTCTCAAGGTGATGAGACCATTGGATCCCAAACCTCCAGCTGAGACTTCAGGACTCAGCTACAGGCTAAAAATTAACCATGCCTTCAGAGAATTTTTAATTGTTGGGGTATAAGAAAGACCCGTCAGAAAGGGAGGACGCTGGTTCTCCTTAAGGGCCAGTCACCTGGAGTTGGTGATGGACGTGGAAGCCTGGCGTGCTACAGTCCATGGGGTTGCAAAGAGTTGGACATGACTAAGCAACTGAACTAAACTGAACCCTCCCATTTCCCTCTCTCCCAGCTCCCAACACCGCTCCCTGCCTGTTCTGGAGGCAAGTTCTGAGACCTCAGCCCCACCCTCTACCCTGAGGGTCCCAAGGCTATACCCTGACCTCTGTAGATCTCCTCCCTGTACCCGGTCTGAACAACTTTAAAGCAGGAAACTTCACCACAGGACCCCTCTCCTTTCCCAGCTCCACTCCTCCCTTTAGGGGAAGCAGCTGGAACAGAAGGCATTGTTCAGTTCAAGTTCCATTCTCCCTCACCGGTCCATCTCAGATTGAAAAGCATCTTGGCTCCTTCTCCTCAGACCCTGATATATATCTAAGAGAATTCCAGTATCTTACCCAGTCTTAGGACTTGACCTAGCATGATATTCACATCATCCTTTCCTCCACTCCTCTCCCAGAAGAGAAGGAACGAGTATGGCAAGCCTCTCGGGCACATGCTGATGAGAACACAGGATGGATGACACTGAGCCTGTGGGGCCACGGCTTCCCCAGAGATGATCCCAACTGGGATTTTCAGGCAGGGAGACAGGGACGAGCAGCCCAGATTACTCATCTGGTCACCGCCTCACTGTGGGCCTTCAAAAGGCAGCACAGACAGCCGTCAACTGTGATAAGCTCCGGCTAATAACTCAAGGACAAAAACCCAACACAATTTCTAGCCAGGTTAACGGAAGCCCTACAAAAATATACAATATTAGACCCCACTTCAGCAGAGGGCACCATTGTCCTTAACGTCCATTTTATCTCCCAATCATTCCCAGGCATCCGAAAGAAACTGAAAAAGGCAGAAGAAGGCCCTCAAACCCCTCAACAAGACTTTCAAATTTAGCCTTTAAGATTTTCAATAACCGGGAAGAGAAGGCAAAGCTAGAGAAGGCCCAACAAGATTAGGCCAAATACTACCTTTTAGCCACTGCTCATGGAGAAGGCAATGGCACCCCACTCCAGTACTCTTGCCTGGAAAATCCCATGGACGGAGGAGCCTGGTGGGCTGCAGTCCATGGGGTCATGAAGAGTTGGACACAACTGAGCGACTTCACTTTCAGTTTTCACTCTCATGCATTGGAGAAGGAAATGGCAACCCACTCCAGTGTTCTTGCCTGGAGAATCCCAGGGACAGAGGAGTCTGGTGGGCTGCCATCTATGGGGTTGCACAGGGTTGGGACACGACTGAAGTGACTTAGCAGCAGCAGCAGCTACATGGCTCCAAATCTCCATCAACCAACACAGACAGGAAGCCCCCTGGACCCTGCTTCAAATGTGGCAAAGAAGGCCCCTGGGCCCACTCATGCCTAATGTCGAGGCTGCCTCCAGGCCCATGTCCCAGCTGTGGCATAAAGGGACATGGAAGGTCCAAACCCAAATCCCCCTCCAGGGATCTGGACATCCCCTCCTGGTCCCAAGGAAAAGTCCTCTGACCCAGCTCTGCCCAGCCTCCTCAGATTCGCCGCTGAAGACTAAAGGTGCCCAGGGCCCCAAGCCCTGACTTGCATCACCTCTACGGAGCCCAGGGTAACTCACAGGGGCAGGTAAGCCAATCTCTTTTCTCATTGACATGGGGCCAGTTACTCTGCTATGCTTGCCTGCTCTGGAAAAACCAAGGTCTCCCAGGTCTCTGCTATGGGGGTTGATGGTTTAATATCTACACCACGAATAACCGAGCCTCTACCTTGCATACTTCAAGACACCCCATTTTCCCATTCTTTTCTCATACTCCCAAAATGCTCCACTCCTATTCTTGGGAGAGCCCTTCTCTCAAAATTCAAAACCTCTATTACTGTCCCAAGCCCACCCTCTGGCATAGTCTGGCTGCTGCTCCTCAACCCCACCTCCTCTTCCCCACCCCATTGTCCTCCTTTTCCATAAACCCCATAGTCTGGGATACAGACAACTCGTCTGTTGCCTCTCACCACGCTCCAATGCATATCTGTCTCAAAGACCCCTCTAAACGCCCCAATCAACCATAATACCCATCTCCCAAAAACATCAACAAGGGTTAAAGCCTATCGTCACTGAACTCCTACATCAGGGCCTCTTGCGCCAAACTCACTCTCCCTATAACACCCCTATCCTACCCATCAAAAAGCCAAATGGCTCCTATCACCTGGTCCAGGACCTGAGACTTATCAATGTGGCTGTTATCCCCACACACACAATAGTGCCAGATCCTATATTCTCTCTCTCATTCTCTCTTCCCTGACTTCAATGATGCCTTCTTTACCATCCTTTTACACCCAGACTCTCAAGACCTCTTTGCCTTTACCTGGACTGACCCAATTATCGCTCCCAACAGCTGACAGGGACAGTCCTCCCACTAGGCTCTCCTGAAAGCCCTCATTTCTTTGGCCAAGCTCTCGCATCAGACCTAACCTCCCTTGACCTTACTCCCAGTACTGTCCTCCAATATGTGGATGATCTTCTCCTTTGTAGTCCTTTGCTTACACACTCTGAATAACACACTATACAACTCCTCAATTTTCTAGCTGATCAAGGCTATCGAGTATCTCCCACCAAAGCTCAGCTCTCTCTTCCTAGAGTCACCTATCTCAGAGTCCTTTTAACACCAACAAAAAGATGTATTACTAGCGATGGAAAGTCCCTTATATCCACCCTACCACTCCCTACATCAAAAACAGAGATCCTGTCCTTCTGGGGGTTAGCTGGATATCTACATCTCTGGATTCCTAATTTCGCTGTCTTGGCATAACCCCTATATCAAGCCACCCGAGGAGGTCTTTCAGAAACCCTAGAGCTAAAATCAAATATCCGTTCAGCCTTTAACACCCTTAAGCAAGCCATTCTCTCAGCCCCAGCTCTCGCACTTCTTGACCTTTCTCGCCCCTTTATACTCTGAACTACTGAGAGACACAAAATTGCCCTAGGAGCTTGGGGACAAAATCAGGGCCCTTCCTTCACCCCTGTTGCTTATGTCTCACAGCAACTAGATTCCACAGTTCGAGGACGGCCAGCCTGCCCACGTGCTCTGGCAGCAGGGGTGCTCCTTGCTCAGGAAAGTAAAAAACTCACTTTTGGAGCACTCACTGTCATTCGTTCCCTGCATGACTTTAAGGGCTTACTTTCTCACAAATCCATGACCCTTCTAGCTCCTTCACACATTCAACTAATTCATGGCACCCTCGAATCTCCCGAGTTCTCCTTTGAATGCTATTCTACTCTCAACCCTGCCACCCTTATCCCTAATTCTTCTGAGCCCCCCATCCATACGTGCAAAGAGGCATAGAAGACCTAATGCCCCATTTCTCCCACATTTCCTCAACCCCTTTAAATAACCCTGACTTTACTTGGTATATTGATGAGAGCTCCTCTATGACATCAGAAGGGAAAAAAGTAGCTGGATATGCAATTGTCTCTGACATGGAAATTATTGAATCCCAACCTCTCACCTCAGGAACCTCTTCCCCAAAGGCAGAACTTATTGCACTAACTAGACCCTTATCCTTGCAGCTAACAAGAGAGCAGACAATACACTGATTCTAAATATACTTTCCACATCATACACTTGCATGCTGCCATTTGGAAGTGTTAGGTGGTTAGAATAGGAAAAAGGAATCCAGAATGGCAGTGGCTAAAAGACAAAGAAGGGAAAAGCCCATAAAATAGAACAAAGGAAGTTCCCAGGACCGGAGTGAGGACCTCAGGTAAAACAAACAGCTCTCCTGGCGAGCCCAATCCACACAGGGCAGGCTGAGGAGGAGGAGAAAATAACATATAAAAAGAGCTGGGGGCTTCTCTTCACTTCGAGTCTTTTGAGTTAGCCCACCCTCATGCCTTGAGGATGTGTTTTCCTTTACTTTCTAAATAAAACTGAGCTGTAACATGGAGCTGTAACACTGGTCCATCCAAGGAAATTACACGGGATTGTAACACTGGTCCGTCCATCACTTCAAATTTTTGTTGCAACGAGACAGAACCAAAAAAATTACAAACTCCCCCGACAGAAGGAGCAAGGGCTCCTGTCTACTAAAGACTCCCATAACCAACACCCCGCTTATGCTCCAACTTTTAAAAGCAGCCAGCATGCCAACTGCAGTAGGTATTGTACATTGATTGCCGACGTCACCAGGCGGCCTCACACCCCATTTCACAGGGCAAAACACTGCAGACAGAGGAGCAAAACGAACCTCACTCCGATCACCAGCTCAACAACTCACAGTAATCCCCAACCCAAAACCCCTTGGAAGAAAAGTTATGACCAACCTAGATAGCATATTAAAAAGCAGAGACATTACTTTGCTAACAAAGACCGTCTAGTCAAAGCTATGGTTTTTCCAGTAGTCATGTATGGATATAAGAGTTGGACTATAAAGAAAGCTGAGTGCTGAAGAATTGATGCTTTTGAACTGCGGTGTTTGAGAAGACTCTTGAGAGTCCCTTGGACTGCAAGGAGATCCAACCAGTCCATCCTAAAGGAAATCAGTCCTGAATATTCATTGGAAGGACTGATGTTGAAGCTGAAACTCCAATACTTTGGTCACCTAATGTGAAGAACTGACTCATTTGAAAAGTCCCTGATGCTGGGAAAGACTGAAGTAGGAGGAGAAGGGGACAACAGAGGATGAGATGGTTGGATGGCATCACTGACTTAATGGACAGTTTTAGTAAACTCCAGGAGTAAACTCCCTGTCCCGGTGATGGACAGGGAGGCCTGGCGTGCTGCAGTCCCTGGGTCACAAAGAGTCGGACATGACTGAGAAACTGAACAACAACAACCCCCTCCAGTGTTCTTACCTGGAGAATTCCATGGACAGAGGAGCCTGGTGGGCTACAGCCAATGGGATCACAAAGAGTCGGACGTGACTGAGTGATTAACACACTTTCACTGTTTAAGAAGTCATCCTCAAGGAAACACTGAATAGCACCAGAATGCCTATTCAACATATTGTAATAACCTATATGGGGGAAAAGAACATGTACATGTCTATGTATAAGTGAGTCCAGTTGCTCTATCAACAAGAAAGAAAAAATAAGAGTATACTAGTAAAAAAAAAAAGAGGGCAAGAAATCCTTACTCTACTCTCCTCAGGCCTTGGTGTCCTGGGCTGGTGTCACACCCCTGGGGCCTGAGCAGGCTTGGGTCCCAAGGCTGGAGTGTCGTGGGGCTGGGGAGGGTGCCTGCCAATGTGTCCCCCCACGCCCGTGGGCCTGGAGTGCCTGCTGCCCTCTGCATGGGTCCATTACCTCCAGATCCAGATGGGCATGCCTGCAGTGAAAGGAGACTCACTGCTCCCCGTGGTGGAGCCTTGGGGCTGGAAGAGCTTTGAAAAGTCCCTGGTGCTCTCTGGTTCCTGGTGGTGGGGTTCCCACCTCCAGCCTCCTTCCTTAGGGTCACCCCACCTACGGAGGGGAGCCTGTGCCCCTGGACGGTGTTGCAGGAATTGGGGTACCCAGAGATAAAGGGTATGCACCCCACTCTAGTACTCTTGCCTGGGAAATCCCATGGATGGAGGAGCCTGGTAGGCTACAGTCCATGGGGTCGCAAAGAGTTGGACACGACTGAGCGACTTCACTTTCTCTTTTCAGTTGCATGCATTGGAGAAGGAAATGGCAACCCACTCCAGTGTTCTTGGCCTGGAGAATCCCAGGGACGGCAGAGCCTGGTGGGCTGCCGTCTATAGGGTCGCACAGAGTCAGACACGACTGAAGCGACTTAGCAGCAGTAGCAGCAGCAAAGATAAAGGGTAAGAGGGAAGAAGGAATGAGACACAAGCCTTGGGTGTTACTTTGGGCACATTCCACTCCTGTCCACAATCCAGGAACAGACTTTCCCCCAGGCTCTGATTGCCAGGGGAACCAGACTTGGGCGTGAAGAAAGGCTGTCGCTGTGTGGCCATTTCCTATAACAGCAACTTTAAAACTAGTACTCACGGGCTCATAATATTCACAAGGCCTGTGAGGCTGTGAGAAAAAACACCTGCCTTTAATTAATGCCTGGGGTAGCATCTGAAAAGAATTCATAACAGCCGACTTTCAAGAGGCCAATTTCAAGAGGCATATTTTACTCACGCTGTACAGCCTCGGAAAGCCCCTGGAAAGCGACTCCTCCTCACTCAGTGGTACGTTCTCAGTCACTTCAATCGTCGTCTTTGCGATCCCGTGGACTGTAGCCCGCTAGGCTCCTCTGTCCATGGCATTCTCCAGACAAGGATGCTGGAGTGGGTTGCCATGCCCTTCTCCAGGGGATCTTTCCGACCCAGGGGTTGAACTTGAGTCTCCTGTATCTCCAGCATTGCAGGTGGATTCTTTAGCCACTGAGCCACCTGGGATCAATGCAAATCAAACCTACAATGAGGAATCACGTCTCACTGGTCAGAATGGCGATCATCACAAAGATCTCCAAAGAGTAAATGCTGCAGAGGGTGCAGGGAAAAGGGAACTCTCCTACATGCTGGGTGGGGGTGTAAATAGGTGGAGCCACTATGACCAACAGCATGGAGGATCCTAGTCACCTAAACGCAGAGGAACCATATGATCCAGCAATTCCACTTCTGGGCTGAGATTTCGAGAAACTAATAACTTGGAATGATATGTGTCCCCTTTGTTTTCAGAACAGCACTGTTTATAATAACCAAAACATACAATCAACCAAAATGTCCAGTGACCGAAAAATGAAGACTAACTGGTACATCTATACATCGGAATACTACTCAGCCAGAAAAGAGAACAAAATAGCGCCCATGGCAGGAGCTTGGATGGACTGAGAGATTATCATACTAAGCGAATAAGTCAGAAAGGTAAATTTCATAAGATATCACTTCCAGGTGGAATCTAGACATTCATACAAGTGAACTAATTTAACAAAACAGAAGCAGACTCACAGACTTGGAAAAGCAGCTTATGATTGTCAAAAAAAAAAAAAAAAAAAAGAAGTTGTTGGGAGAGGCAATTTAAGAGTTTGTGATTATGGGATTAATATATGCACACTTGTCTGTCTGTTTAGTCACTCAGTTGTGCCTGGCTGTTTGTGACCCATGGCCTGTAGCCCGCCAGGCTCCTCTTTCTGTGGAATTTCCCGGGCAAGAATACTGGAGTGGGTTGCCGTTTCCTTATATCAAATAAATAATCAAAAAGGACCTACTGAACAGCACAGGTAACTCTACTGAACACACTGTAATAACCTATATGCTAAAAAAGCCATAAAAATAATATTCATACGTCTATGTATAAATGAATCAAGTTCCTGTACACCTAAAACACAACATCTGAAATAAAATCTGCTCCAATATAAAGTAAAAATTAAATTAAAAAGGAAGAGTTGGAGAAGGGAAGGAAAGAGGGCCAATAATATTTAAACTTACTTTAACCAGGACTGCTCCGCCACTTGCATTTGACCTGATATACGAAGTGAAGCGAAGTGGAAGTGGCTCAATAGTGTCCGACTCTTTGCGGCCCCAGGGACTATAGAGTCCATGGAATCCTCCAGGCCAGAATACTGGAGTGGGTATAGCCTTTCCCTTCTCCAGGGGATCTTCCCAGCCCAGGGATTAGACCCAGGTCTCCCACATTGCAGGCAGATTCTTTACCAGCTGAGCCACAAGGGAAGCTCAAGTCTACGAAGTCCTAGCCATATTAATTAGGTGAAGAAAAGAGTTGAAAAGAATCTGATGGTCCAGGAAAATGTAACACTGTCACTGACACGATCCTAAAGACCAGACTCACAGCCGAAATGCTCTAGTCCCGCCCACGTCATAGGGCAGTTCAGAAACAGACTGGAGGCTTCGACTCCAACAGCGATGGAGCGGCCCCCACCTCCAGCACGGCAGGGAGGACCACAGAGCAGAGAGGAGCCCCACTCAGTGTCCAGTCTAGGCGCTGGTCATCAGAACAGTGGCCACAGACAGGAGAAAAGTGGCAGGCATCCGTGCTAAACAGCCCTCACCCCAAAATTATAAATCCAAGCAGTCTACACCCACATAAAAACAGCCCTCCAAGACCACAGTAGATCATTGGTTCTCCTAAACTCACAGAGCAAGAGACATATAGGTAAAATAAAGCAGAGGAACCACTCCAAATTGAAAGATCAAGAGGATTGTTCCAAAAGAACAAATGATGAAACAGACCTCTTCAGACTAACAGGGAATTCAGAAAGGAGATAATGAGAGTACTGAAGGAATTAAGAGGGGCTATTTATCGAGATGCAGAATTATTGTAAAAAAGCAACTGGAAACCATAAGGAGAAAATAAGAAAAATTGGAAAACTCATTCACCAAGACAAAAGCTGAGCAATATAGATAGCAGAATAGATGGCAAAAAAACAGCAGACTGAATGATGTAGAAGAGCAAACACATTATCCGGGAGACAGGAAATCCCCCATCAGGATAGTAGCCAGGAAGCCAATGTTTTTTTTAAAAGATTATAATATAAGAGACCTATGGGGTAATAGAAAGCTTGCTGATCAATATGTAACAGAGATCCCAGAAGGAGAAGAATGAAAAAAGGGATCAAAAATGTATTTGAAGAAATTATGGCTGAAAACTTCCCCAAACCAGAGAAGAAAAGAGATACACAGGTATAGGAAGTTCAGGGCCCCCAAAAGATGAACCCAAAAGGACCTACAGCCAGGACATAGCGGTGCTTTTCTTTCTGTAGAGTAATACTGCACGAACAAAGCCTTCTCTGACCACCACACGAGCGCATGTTGGAACATTTTAGTATTGTCTGTGACACCTGGATGACAGATGTACATATCAGGGGCTGTAAGAAATCCAGCCATTTGTATCCGTCAACATTCAGTTTTTATCACAATATTTTCAACTGTCCTACCTCCTTTTGAAGAGAATGGGCTGCCTTTCTGGGTGCCTGGTGACCTCTGCCAGCATTCAGAAGTTGTTTTGTGGAAGTTGCTCAGCATTCTAATGATCTTTTGATGAATTTGTTAGGGGGAAGTGGTCTCCCCGTCCTATTCTTCCACCATCTTGGACTGCAAGGTGATCCAACCAATCCATCCTAAAGGAAATCAGTCGTGAATATTCATTGGAAGGACTGATGCTGAAGCTGAAACTCCAATACTTTGGCCACCTGATGTGAAGAACTGACTCATTTGAAAAGACCCTGATTCTGGGAAAGATTGAAGATAGGAGGAGAAGGGGACAACAGAGGATGAGATGGTTGGATGGCATCACTGACTCAATGGACATGGGTTTGGGTGGACTCCGGGAGTTGGTGAGGGACAGGGAGGCCTGGAGTGCTGCGGTTCATGGGGTCGCAAAGAGTTGGACATGACTGAGTGACTGAACTGAACTGACTTTCAACTATAGCAGTTAGTCTTGATGTTATATAAACTTTTAAAAATGAGAAAACTAGCTTTCTCCCCCACAGTTGTCTAATTCTCAATCATAAATAAACTTTTTAGTTTAGAAATATGTATTAGCTTTCTCCTGCCCTTCTTCACTTACTGATACACAAGTTACTCTCATGGTTTACTTGTGAAGGTTTGAAATAAAGCTACAACTCATTGAGCCTGTAAAAAATAGGCTGTGGTGTGTCTATTTGTGCTCCAGCAAACACACACACGTGCAAGCATATTACCACAAGAGGGCAGCTTTATCATAGTTTATTTTTCTCTTTTCTTGTCCCAGAAAAGGAGCACAGAATTGCCAAGTGATGTTTAAGCTGCATGAGACAAAATGTATTGAAAATGTAACCAGAAATAAAGATCTATTCAGATCTGCCCATCATTAAATTGAACTGTTAGTTTTTGGTTGTTGAGCTGTGTGAGTTCTTTGTATATTTTGACCCTTATTGGATGTATGATTTGCAAACACTTTCTCCCATTCAGTAGGTGGGCTTTTCTTTTCTTTTTTTTTTTAATTTTATTGATGGTTTTCTTTCCTGTATAGAAGCTCTTTAGTTTGAGGATGTCCCACTTGTTTTTTGGTTTTGCTGCTTTGCTTTTGGTTTCAATTCAAACATGTATTCCCAAAACCAGTGTCAAGGAGCCTATGTTTTCTAGGAGTTTTATAGTTTCAGGCCTTACATTCCAGTCTTCAATACATTTTGAATTCATTTTTGTTTATGGGGTAACATAGAGTTTCATTCTTTTCCTTGGGGCTGTCCAGTTTTCCCAACACCATTTGAAATCACAATTTTTAGATGCTTGCATGTCAAAGTATTTTTGCTAACCCTCATATTTGGTTGGTAGTTTGGCTAGATGTACTAGCCTTAGGTTAACATCGTGGTCCGTCCAAATTTGAAGGCTTCACTTCAGTCTTCTAGTATCCAGTTTTGCTCTTTAGAAATCCAGGGCTGTTCCTGTTTTCATTGCTTGATGCGTGAGTTGTTTATGTCTGTGAAAACTTTCAGTGTGTTTTAGGGTGTTCCCTTTACCCATTGGTTTGGGTAAAATAAATCTCTCTTTGTCTCTTAATGACAAAGGGAACTCAGTAGACTGGTTTTGCTCTTTTCTTTCAAGGTGTCTGGAACTAGATGTGCTCTTCAATCTGAAGACTTAAAACCTCAGTCCTGGGAATTTTTCCTGCATAGTGCCTTCACTGCTTTTCTTTGCTCTGCTTTCTTTTTCTGCTTCTAAAATTTCTGATAGTCTTAGGTGTGGTATATTCCGAATAATCTGATTTTTAAAATAATTCTTCTCTTAGTTTTCAGTTCTTAGTACTTCAGAGTTATTTTTGCAACTTTATCTTCTAGTGATTGTATTGAGTCTTTAACTTTGATAATCATATTTTGAATTCCCCCAGTTTCCTCTGTTCTTTACTCCATTCTCATGGAATTCTACTTTTATTCTCTCAGGTTAGTATATACTTTTCCCTTTAGCATGCTGCATTGCGTCTGTATCTTCTGGTCCATCTCGCCCCGCCCCTGTTTCATTTGCTCTATATTTTTTATTGAAGAGTTTCCTCAAATATCTGTTGATCTAAGCTGGCCCTTAATACTACTTATAAGGACCCTGAAAAGGCTGTTGAAAGCTCTGTGTGTTCCTGTTAAGGCTATTATCTGGTGGACTTCATTAGAGCACAGTGGAAATTTTTCTTTGGAGACCCAATCACGACTTAAACTTTTTCCAGATAATGCACCCCCGATATCTTGCCTGAAGACGCTGATGCTGGGAAAGACTGAGGGCAAGAGGAGAAGGGGATGGCAGATAGCATCATCGACTTGACGGACATGAGTTTGAGCAAACTCTGGGAGATGGTGAAGGACAGAGAAGCCCGGCTTGCTGCCGTCCATGGGGTTGCAGAAGTCAGACACGACGGCGGCTGAACAACGACATCTTGCCTGAGATGAAGTCCATGTGTTGGCCGTCATTCGGCGTGGATGGAGGGGTCTCAGGGAGCCACGTTCTGTTGATGGATTTTTACTGAGTTTCCACAATTCAGCCTCAGTCTGCTTGGTGTCTTTCTGGTCCTTTTTTTTTTTTTTTTTAGAGAATAAAGCTCTGTTTTTCTCTTAATGACAAAGGGATCTGGGTCTACTGGTAGCACCATGTGTGGGTTTGGAAAGGGGACTGAGGACCGACCTTAATTCCATGTTTTCCCCTTCTTACTCCTTTGGGAAACACCCTGGGCTCTAACTGGGCTGCTTCTGACCTTTCCATTCTCAGACACATGAGCTGGGGATTCTACTCTCTCATCTGTTTCCCATCTTCCAAAAATTCATTGGAATATCTCATCCTCTGTTATCACTAAGAATATGCTCATGGTCCCTCTGAGTAACTTTTCAATGAAAATTTCTTTTCCTTCGTTTTAGCAAGGTTTTGAGAACGAAGTGAGATAAATGCATCGAGTCAAACTACTCTTTAACCCAAATGGGCAGGTGAGTTCCATTTTTAAGTCCACACGTTAAACTCAACAAAATATCCCACTTTTGTGTTTACCTTCAAACGTTAATAAAAACATATATTTTTATTTGTACTCAAATTGTAGAAACTTTTTATAAAAAGTTACTTTATTTTACACGGAAAAGCAGACTTCTAAAAAAATTTCTTTATTTTGCCTTGCCTCTCATTGTTATTCTGCCTAACCTTATTCTTATTACTATTTATTTTTATTGCTATTTTATACTTAGGGATTATTCACTTAAAATTTATTTTAAGTTTTCAAGACTTTATAGCTTTAAGTGCAGCAGTGTTTTTGTAGTTTCAAATAAAGAAGCTGAAATAAATCTCAGAACAGAATCTTATCCTGCTCCAGTTTCTCTCCACTAAAGCCATGATGTGGACGGGGCATTGATGGACTGCTATTACCTTCAATGAGTATAAAGCAAGAAGATAATCCACAGAAGTCTGACATAATTATTTTTACAGGATTTTAAATAAAATAGTGATGAAATATGTTTGTCAGTGTCTATCACTATTGATAGCGTCCACTATCACTGTGGACATCATAGACTCTTAACTTTAAGAGGAGTTATGGAGAAGGCGATGGCACCCCACTCCAGTACTCTTGCCTGGAAAATCCCATGGACAGAGGAGCCTGGTGGGCTGCAGTTCATGGGGTCGCTGAGGGTCGGACACAACTGAGCGACTTCACTTTCACTTTTCACTTTCATGCATTAGAGAAGGAAATGGCAACCCACTCCAGTGCTCTTGCCTGGAGAATCCCAGGGACGGGGGAGCCTGGTGGGCTGCCGTCTATGGGGTTGCACAGAGTTGGACACGACTGAAGCGACTTAGCAGCAGCAGCAGCAGCAGCATGGTTAAATTAAAATCTTACAGCACTGATTTGAAACCAAGTATTTAAGATTCCCAGATTTGAGGGGAGGTTTAAATACAGTTTAAATTTATAAACACTGTAAAAATAGGCTGTGGGGTGTGTGTGTGTGCCCATGGGCACAAAAGCCTATCTCCACAAAGGGGCAGCCTTGCTATATTTTATTTTTCTTTTCCCCTGGGCTAGAAGACTTACTTATTCCCAGCAAAGAAGTACAGAATTGCCAAGTGATGTTTTATCTGCATGAGACAAAATGCATTGAAAATGTGACCCGAAAAAAAAATAGTTTTGAAAAAACTAAAATTTCCCTGTTCTTTTTTCTCAGTGTAGGTAAAGTAGATCTCTTAAGAGTAAGGTTAATTTGCAATTATTTACATATAAGTGTACCGGCTGGAGTTTGACCTCAGGCAGCAGAGGAGAAGGTCATAACATCTTTGTGGATATGTGGATTTACAGATATGGTATCTAACTTAACGACCAAATATATTTTCCTTTAGAAGACTGTTTCTTTTAATGACTTGTGCTGTGAAGCTTGCCCTGAGTTTCCCTGCAGCCTGGGAGTCCATACGAAGGAATGGATCCTGACTGTGGAGCATGTTGGGCAAAGCAGAGGGTTTTCCCCAGTGCTACCACCTGCCCAGTCAGAGCCACCCTGCGCCATCCCATCACAGGGGAAGGACTCTGAAGAGGGACTCTGCTGACAGTGAACGCGCCTCTGAACCCTCTGATTTACATTCTTGATCTTTTCAGATACATGTCTTAATGTAAAACTTGCATGCTTCCTTTCTCCCCTGCTCCCAGATAGAAGAGAAACGGGAAGAAAACAAAGCTTATTCAACTGCAGATAATAGACTCCACACATGAGCTTTAGCGCAGGACTCAAGAGGTCACATGTTTATCCTGCAACCAAACAGGTCGTGCATATTTCTAGATGTTTCTCCAATGACACGTGGCCGTTGCTCCTGGTCATCACAACAGGGGCAAGCTCAAGTCAATGGAACATTTATCAAAGGTTCAAATGCTCATCAGATGCTCTCGTATACAGGGATGGGTATAAAATGAAAAACATGGTCTCTGTCCCCTGAGTCTTATGGGAAAGACTTTCAATTCTTCACTCAGAAATTATTTTCTGAGCTGCCACACATCCTATGGTGAACAAGACAAGTGTGCCAGACGTGATCACTATCTTCAAGGAGCTTATAGCTGTACCACAGGGTGATAAAGGCTGAAGTATTGTCTATGCAAAACACTGTTACATTAGACAGGATGGGCCATGTAATGCGGTAGTAACAAGTAACTCAGAAGTCTCGGCAGCTTAAAACAGAGACAAACTACAGCCTGTGGGTCATATCCAACTGTATTCAGAGACCAGGCTGGCTGAAGCCCCGCATACCTGCTTCCACATCAGAGGCAGGGAAGAGACAGCCTGGAAAAGCATACCTTGGCTCTTAAAGCTCTGCCCCCAGAACGTCACATGCTACTTCTGCTCAGGGCCAGGTGGTCAAAGCAGGCCGAGTATCCCAGGGTGAGGCTGTGTTTCTCTTCAGAGAGAACACGAGCGAGCAGTTGGATAGTCTCCCATGACTATTATGCACAGGGATAGACATGACTAGCTCTGCCTGCAGGGGCGTTCTGGTGTGGAGCTGGGCAGGACAGGTCACAGCGTTTCGGGCGTCAGCACAGCAGACGCAGAGGATTAGAGCTCCGGAGCAGCACAGTGTGCCTGGGGACCAGCAAGATCCTCCGTAGAGGCTTGGTGGGTGAGAGCTGGGGCCCTGGACTCTGTTTCAAGACGTAGCTTCAGGGTTTCAGACTGGAAATAATGTGATCGGGTTTGGGAAAGAGAGATTGTTGTACGGCAGGTGGGGAACGACCAGAGACAGATCTCCCACTTAGGAGATGTATCAGTTAGGGTGTGTTTGGGTGTGCAAAAAGCCAGGATACCAATGATTCATCCTTGAGAGCACGTAGATATCTCATAACGAGAGGACTGAAGGTGAGTGGTCCCAGGACTGGCTCAGGAACTCAAGAAGGTCAGCCACAATCTAGATTTGTGTTTTTAATCATTTCTCTACATTTTTCTCTACGTGTTTGCCAGATCTCCAGGTATCATTACCAAATTCAGAGGCAGGAAGCAGGGAGGCAGCTAGAAAGAAGAAAAGGTTCTCTGCTTTGACCAACTATCCCTTTTATCATGGGGGAAAAAAAAATCTTTCACAGAGGTTCCTGTGAGACTTCTTACATTCTGCTGGCCAAAGCCAAGACATGTGACTACCCCGGCTGGATGGAGCCTCTGCAGGTGACCTCCCAGCCTCTGCAGCTGGAGATGAGAAAGGGAGGTGAGGGTGGCCAGTGGCTCTTGGAGAGTTAACTCATGGTATTTGCCACTAACAGCTCTTACCGTCGTCTGCAAGGACATGGTGTAGGTTTTCCCTATAGCAGCAGGAGAAGAGGATATGGCAGAAGGATTAGATTCAGCGGTTTCTTTTTTGGGGGCCCAGAATTAAGAAGATTTGCTGGCCAGTTAATGAGGTGTGAGAACAGTTGAGAAGGAAAGAGTCTGAGTTTGTGAGATTGTGATATTTTTGGCAGAGAATTGGGAGAGGAAATTTAAGGTGTGGGATTGTAGACATACTGATTTAGAAATCTCATTCTATCCAGTCCTGGTTAAAGCGCTTCACATCATGATAGCTCCCCTTGATGTTTAAGAGACAGTTTAGATTCCGCAGGGCACTGAAGGCCCTTTCTTCCTGATCTTACCTTTGCTCTGGACTCATGGAACAGATGGCTGTTTCCTGAACAGACCAGGCTGTGGTTGTATTCCTTTGTGGCTTCCAACCTGTTGCTCTCTGTCCAGAAGGCCCTGCTGCTACTCTCTATGAATGCCAATCCTTCAGATGGCATCTTCGATGTCCCCATCCAGTGGGTTCTGAGTCTGCACTCCCTTCGTACACTGGGCTTGCCTTGCTCATAGCACAAAAGACATTGGTTTATTACCATCCCCTCCTTGAAGTAAGGGAAATCAACTTTCTTGACACTCTCCTGTGAGGATACAGATTTCTCAGCAGCAGTTGAGCCAAACAACAATTCAAATTCTCTAAACCCTCTAGAAACAAAATGCCAAGGATTCTGGCAATATAAGACAGGTCTAATTTGATTGTCCCTCTGAAGAAGTAAAGTGAAAGTCGCTCAGTCGTGTCCAGCTCTTTGCAAGTCCATGGACTTTAGCCCGCCAGGCTCTTCTGCCCATTGAATTCTCCAGGCAAGAATACTGGAGTCAGTTACCTTCCCTTCTCCAGGGGGTTCTTCCTATCCAGGGATCGAACCTGAGTCTCCTGCATTGCTACCAGGTTCTTTATCATACTTAATAAATATTTATTCAATAAATAGAAGAATGAATGAGTAAATGAATGAAGAAGTTTAAGGTCTTAATATTGATAGCCAAGGGGTTTCCCAGGT
Organism: Bubalus kerabau; assembly: GCF_029407905.1. NCBI lineage: Eukaryota > Metazoa > Chordata > Mammalia > Artiodactyla > Bovidae > Bubalus > Bubalus kerabau. Next base: position 6,562,147 of record NC_073625.1, on the reverse strand, counting down.
GGCATAGTGGTAATGAATCCTCCTGCCAATACAGGTGTCATGGGTTTGATCCCTGGGTCAGGAAGATCTCCTGGAGAAGGAAATGGAAATCCTCTCTAGTATTCTTGCCTGGAGAATCCCATGGACAGAGAGGCCTGCCGGGAGTCCATGGGGTCACAACAGGTGGTCAGGAACTAGCAACTGAACAACAACAGTAATAGCCAAGATTGCCTGAAGTGGGTGCTTTAATGCAAGAGGAATTGGGGATAAATGTGGAAATCTGGTCCATAAATGGAGAAAGATGCATGCAGGTCCCCAGGTCATGTCAGCAAACAGTGTAACCCAAACGTGTTTAAGTGAAAGATATTACTTTCTTGAATACCTCCAACGTTTGAGAAATTAGACCTTTCTTGTATTGCCAGAATCCTTGGCATTTTAATGGTTTCTGGAGGATATGAGAATCTGAATTGTTATTGGTTGGTTCCACTGCTGCTCAGAAATCTGTGTCCTCACAGGAGAAAGGAATTAGTTCTGCTCTTCTGATCGGGAACTCAAAGTCTTTATATGGACATTATCTACAGGCCTGTAAAAAATATCCTGGTAAATATGTGTATGATGACTTCAGCTGTGCTTTTTGTGGGTCTCTTGACCTACCTTGCTTTGAACCTGTTCTGTGCTTTACTTCCTATTAACCTAATACAGTGTCTACTTGAGTTTGAGCTGACACAGAACTTTGAGTGCTCTCAAAATACTACAGAATATTGAGTCACTTGTTTTGCATACCATCAGAGCATCTGTTGTTGGAAGGGCAGCCACAGAATTTCTGGAATTCTCTCATATTGCTTTCCTGTTACTAAAAAGAACAAGTTTCCTTATATTACCATTGGGTCATATAAAATGAAGAAATGCTCAAGCAAATTCAGTCAAATCCAACTTCTAAAAATGTTGTGTAATATTCTCACACTGTTAGTGGGTCACTCTGAAATTTGAATATCACTTGCTCCAAGGAAAAGATGAGAACAATAGTGGAGAGAAAGTCAGAGCAGGGCGGGTTCCTAACCCTGGGCTCGTCGACTGATGGGTTTTTCTGGTGAGCCAGTGGACTGAGAGACAGGAATGAAGGTACCAAATCTTCACCACCTCAGGAAAAATTTGGAAACAAAAACTTCCCAACGTTTGGGTTATAAAAGCTTTTGGGTATATGTGGCCATATTAAAACACTGAAAATGGTGGATAATAAAGCAGAGATTATTTCAGTGTGTGCTTTCATATGGGCACACTGGGATATGGTTTAGTCCTCCGAGAACTTTTTAACGTAGGGAGTAGAATCTGATGTGTTCTGGACACAATATATATATATATATATTTTCATTCTGTGAATTTTCCCAAAGCATGTTCTTTGAAGCAGCATGGTGAGTAGGTGGGAGTGTCTATTTTTACAGAGACTAATTCAACAATGTGTGGTACTACACATCTGATTGTCTGATCAGTCTGCCCACCTTCATAAGGAAATAACCAGAATTGAAATGGCTGGATTGTATGGCAGTTTAATTTTTAATTTTTGGGGGGGACCGCCATACTGTTTCTGTAGTAGATGCACCAATTCACAATCCTGCCAAAATTGCCCAAGGTTTCCCTTTTCTCCAAGTTCTTGTTAATGCTTCTTATCCTGGCAGGTATGAGACAATGTCTTTTATGGTTTCAATTTACATTTCCCTGATATTTTCATGTGCCTGTTGGCCATCTGTATGTCTTCTGTGGAAAAATGTCTATTTGGGTCTTTGGCTCATATTTTAGTGGGGTTGCTTGTTTTTTGATGTTGAGTTGCCTGAGTTGTTTGTATCTTTTGGATATTAACTCTTTATGAGATATTGTTTGCTTAGTCGCTCAGTTGTGTCCGAGTCTTTGCGACCCCGTGGACTGTAGCCCGTCAGGGTCCTCTGTCCATGGGGATTCTCCAGGCAAGAACAGTGGAGTGGGTTGCCATGCCTTCCTCCAGATTATGAGATATATTGTTTGCAAATATATTTTCCTATTTAGTCCATGGAATTTATGTTTTGTTGTTAGTTTCCTTTGCCGTGTAAAATCTTTTTAGTTTGATGTAGCCTTGCTTGTTTATTTTTGCTTTTATTTCCATTGCCTGATGTGCTGTGCTAAGTTAGTTCTGTTGTATCCAACTCCTTGTGATGCTATGGACTGTAGCTGGCCAGGCTTCTCTGTCCATGGGACTCTCTAGGCAAGAATACTGCTGTGGGTTGCCATGCTCTACTCCAAGGGATCTTCCTGACCGAGGGCTCGAACCTGCATCTCTTATGTCTCCTGCACTTTTTGGTGGATTCTTTACCACTAGTACCACCTGGGCAGCCCTTTTGACCGAGGAGACATGTAAAAATATATTTCTAAGACCAGAGTCAGAGTGTCCTGCTTAAGTTTTCTTCTATAAGTTTTATGCTTTCAGGTCTTGCATTTAAATCTTGAATCCATTTGGAGTTGATATCTATATATGATGTGTGAAAGCAGTCAGGTTGATTTTTTGCATGTCATTGTCAAATTTTCCCAACACTATTTATTGAAGAGGCTGTCTTGTGTCCATTATGTATTCTTGCCTCATTTGTCATAGATCAATTAACCATATAACCATAGGCTTATTTGTAGGATCTCTAGTCTGTTCCTTTGACCTACTGTTTGTTTTTGTGCAAGTAGCTGACTGCTTTGATAACTGTAGTTTTGTAATATAATTTGAAATCAAGGGACATGAGGCTTCCATGTTGTCCTTATTTCTTAAGATGCTTTGACTATTTGGGATCTTCTGTGGTTCCAAATAAGTTTTAGAAGTATTTGTTCTAGTTTTGTGAAAAATGCTTATAGTGTGTATAGGAATTGCATTGAATCTGTAGATTGCCTTTGGTATGATTATTAATAATAACATACTTGGATAGTATGTTAATTGATTCTTCCAATTCACGAGCATGGTGTATCTTTTCATTTGTTTGTGCTATTTTCAATTCCTTTCATCAGTGTCTTACAGTTTCCAAAGTACAAATCTTTCACTTTTTTAGTGAGATTTATTCCTAGGTATAAGAGAAGGCAATGGCACCCCACTCCAGTACTCTTGCCTGGAAAACCCCATGGATGGAGGAGCCTGGAAGGCTGCAGTTCATGGGGTCGCTGAGGGTCGGACACAACTGAGCGACTTCACTTTCACTTTTCACTTTCATGCATTGGAGAAGGAAATGGCAACCCACTCCAGTGTTCTTGCCTGGAGAATCCCAGGGACGGGGGATCCTGGTGGGCTGCCGTCTATGGGGTCGCACAGAGTTGGACACGACTGAAGCGACTTAGCAGCAGCAGCAGGAGCAGCATTCCTAGGTATTTTATTCTTTTTGATGCACATGTAAATGGAATTATGTTCTTAATTTACTTCTCTGACAGTTCACTATTACTGTATAAATGTAAACAATTTCTTACATTAATTTGTATCCTGCAATGTTGCTGAATTCATTTTTTTAGTTCTATTGATTTTTTATAGCATCTTCCCTGATAGCTCAGTTGGTAAAGAGCCTGCGATGCAGGAGGCCCCAGTTCGATCCCTGGGTTGGGAAGATCCACTGGAGAAGGGATAGGCTCCCCACTCCAGTATTCTGGCCTGGAGGATTCCATGGACCGTATAGTCCATGGGGTGGCAAAGAGTCAGACACCACTGAGCAACCTTCACATCTGGAATGATTAACAATTTTGCTTCTTTTCCAACTTGGATGCCTTTTATTTCTTTTTCTTATCTCATTGTAGTAGCTACAACTTCCAATGCCATGTTGTATAAAAGTGATGAGAGTGGACATCCAGGTCTTTTTCCTAAATTTAGAGGAAATTCTTTCAGCTTCTCACCACTGAGTATGAGGTTGGATATAGGTTTGCCACATATGGCATTTATTATGTTTTGGTATGTTTCCTCTATACCCATTTTTTGATAGTTTTTATTACAAATAGGTGTTAAATTTTGTCAATAACTGTTTTTGCATATTTTGAGATGATCATATGATTTTTATTCCTGAATTTGTTAATGTGTGTATCGTGCTGATTGACTTAGGGATATTGAACCATCCTTCCATCCCTGGGATAAATCCCACTTGTTTATGATTTATAATCCTTTTAATGTATTGTTGAATTTAGCCTGCTAATTTTTTGATGACCTTTTCACTTACATTCTTCACTTACATTGACCTGTAATTTTCTTTTTCGTGTGTGATATCTTTGTCTGGTTTTAGTATCAGTATGATGTTGGCCTTGTAGAATGAGTTCAGAAACACTTCTTTCTCATCATTGTTTTTGGAATAATATGAGAAGTATAGGTTTTATCTCCTCTTTAAATGTTTTGTAGAATTCATCTATGAAGCCATCCATTCCTGGACTTTTGTTTGTTATGAAGAATTATTACTATTATTATTACTGATTCAATTTTATGACTAGTAACTGGTTTACTAGTCATATTTTCCTATTTTTCCCTGTTTCAGTTCTGGAACATGGTGTGCTTCTAGGAACTTATCTATTAACATATCTTCTAGTTTGTCCATTTTATTGGTGTGAAACTGTTCATAGTTATCTTGATAATCCTTTGCATTTCTTACATAAGCTTGGTAAACAGTGGCATGAACAGCAGCAATGAGAGAAGCAATGAGATCTCAGTGGGTTTGCCTGCATGGCTGTCCCTCTACCTTAGGAACCAATATAACACAGTACAGACTGTAGAATTGGGCAGCCTTGGTTTAATCCTGACTCTGTCTTCCTGTTTGGATTTGAATAACTTAATATTTATAAGCCTCCATGTTCTTACTTGAAACTGGGGATTTGGTGGTGATAATGATCGTTCCTACCTCATTGGGTTGTTATGAGGATTAAAAAGATAGATGGAGAGATAGATAATAGAGATACATAGATAGACAAAAGATAGAAGTAGATGGCAATAGCACTGGAGCATAACAGTGATTCAATAGAGATTAACTGCTATTATGTTGGGAGCAACAGCCTCATTTTTTAGGAGGAAAGCTCTTCGGCTCCATACCAAGTGAGTCCCATGCTTCAGAAACCTTGCCTCTTGGGCCATATTTGCTTTGCCCAGATTCACACTTGTCCCCAGGTTGGCTGGCTCTAGCGTTTCTGCCCTTGTTGCCAGAAATGCCAGGAGTATTTCCTTCATTTAAGCAGATCTAATTAGAATACTTTCCTGAGAATGCATTTAGCAGGACATAGTGAAAAAATAAAGCTGGAGGTTATAAGACCCAGGGCTGTTTGGGGGCCATGTTTGCAGCTGTGGAGGAGGTCCGCCTGAGATAAGGAGGCCAGCACTCAGGGAGAAGAAGAGAAGGAGTGAGACCACGTGCTGCCCTAGATTCCCTCCTCCTCCCCCCGGGACCCAGCTGCAGCTTTCTTCCTCCTGCACTGGCAGAAGCCTCTCCATAAGTTTCTTTATTTGGCTGACGTTGTGGGCTCCTTTTGCTTGTCTCTTAGTTCAGGTTGCCACCCCCCCCTACAGCACACTCAAAGATTCAAGTGCAAGCAGTTTGGATCCTAGAAAACAAGGATAGGGGAGTGGGACCCAAGACAGGAAAGGGAAGGCAATCGATAAGGAATCTCTTGCGGCAAGCTACATCTGTGAGCTCAGACCTGCTGGAGCCAGTTTAAATGCATCACTCAATGACCCACCTGAAAGGAGAGAGTGGGTGGTTGTACAACTCATTCCGCTCGCTGGGTAAGGACCATTTTAAGGCTACATGAATTCATCAACATCTCAGGCCTGCTGAGGGCTTCCTTGGTGGCTCAAATGCTAAAGAATCCATCTGCAATGCAAGAAACCAGGGTTCCATCCCTGGGTCGGGAAGATGCCCTGGAGAAGAGAATGGCTATCTCCAAGAATACACCCCAGTATTCTTGCCTGGAGAATCCCACGGACAGAGGAGACTGGCGGGCTACAGTCCAAGAGGTCGCAAAGAGCCAGACACGACTGAGCAGCTAACATCTTCAGGTCTGTTGAGCTGTAGACAGAGAAGGTCCAGAGAGAGAAAATCCTCACACAGTACTGCTAATGACTGGCATCAGGCCAGTGTGCCCTGAAGTTGTGAGGGTAGGGGATGTGGGCAGGGCACCTACAGCACCTGCCTGGACTGACCAGGTGAAAAGCCCTGAACTGGTGCATTTCAGGCATTCTTACAACAGGACCTCACAGCCTCTGTGTGAGCCAGGAAGAAGCTGTTGGTCTCACCCTCTTCAGTTCTCTAAACAAATCTAAACGTTCCCCAAGTCCTTCTGGACACATTCTTCCATGTTGATAATAGGAAGTCATTAAAGAAATCCCTGACAATTCTTTTTAGAACTTCCTCACAGATAGATCGGAGAAGGCAATGGCACCCCACTCCAGTACTCTTGCCTGGAAAATCCCATGGACGGAGGAGCCTGGTGGGCCGCAGTCCATGGGGTTGCTAAGAGTCAGACAAGACTCAGCGACTTCACTTTCACTTTTCACTTTCCTGCATTGGAGAAGGAAATGGCAACCCACTCCAGTGTTCTTGCCTGGAGAATCCCAGGGACGGGGGAGCCTCGTGGGCTGCCGTCTATGGGGTCGCGAAGAGTCAGACGCAACTGAGCGACTTCACTTTCACTTTTCACTCTCATGCATTGGAGAAGGAAATGGCAACCCACTCCAGTGTTCTTGCCTGGAGAATCCCAGGGACGGGGGAGCCTCGTGGGCTGCCGTCTATGGGGTCGCACAGAGTCGGACACGACTGAAGCGACTTAGCAGCAGCAGCAGCACAGATAGATGGAGTTGAGAACTTTTTTTTCCCCCAAAGTCTCATCCAGAGAAATTTTCTGCCTCCTATAGCTCTGGCTGCTGCTGCTGGCACTGACTTTGCAAATAAGATGGTAATATGAGCTTGATGATATAATGGTCATTTAAAAATAGATGTGAGAGTAATAACTGTAAATCACCAGCAGAAAAGAACCTTCCGCCTGTGACAGCCTCTGCTCATAGACTATCCATGGTTTACTTGGAAGTTGCCTGACTCCTTTAAAAAAAAAAAATCAGTGTTTTATTAAGGAACCAGAATTGACATTTTTATGTGACTTTATTTTTAGAGAAAGACAGTTGTATACTGATGTATTGTAACTGACAGATTATATTATCCTTCTTTGTAAATCAGCGTAATTATTTAGTTATGTACTTGAATTTTAAAAGCTGATGATATTCAGTTTGAATACAAATACAAAATGTGTGACGTCAATCTATATGCCAGCTATTTTTTAATACATTGTTAGAGATAAGCAAATGGAAGTTGATGTACAATGAGAAATTTCAAGGCTGTTGGATCCAAATTTAATTTGTATTTGTGACTCAAAGTAGGCAGTGCCTGATAATCATGAAGGCTAGAGTGTAATCACTAGGTAAATGTAATCCATTTGTTTAATTGCCCAGGCTCCTCACTGTATTTACAGTTAATTGGTTCCCATTACAGGCCTCTTAATAGAGACTATAAAGCAGCAGGATTAGAGAAACCTGAAAAAGACCATTTAATTTGTAGCCTCTCACTACAGATCCTCGACTTTCCCTACAGCAGTTGAGCTTCAGGCAATTTGGAAAGAAATGTGGTTAAAAATAAATTGGTTGTGGTGATCATGTAATCAAAATAAGGAAATTACTATAAATTAATATTTTTATCACTGATTTCTAAAATTTATTGGTAATTTGCAGAAATTTTTACATTATTTTCGGACACAACCTTTTTTATTTATATTTAAATTTTCCTTTTGTTCCTCTGTGTACTTAATATTTTATTTAATTCATTTTCAACTACTGCGGCCATTTTATAGTGAAATGGGAAGCTGATTAGGCTGATTAGATAAATAATGGTAAGGGGTAGTATGTTGCTGTGTTTGTTGATCTAGAAACATATCTGCAATATATTATTAAGTGAAAAGATACGTTACTGGTGGTATATAAATTATGATCCTATTAAAAGCAGAATTATCTGAAAATATTTCTAGAGGCTTCATGGGCAAAATGTTAAATTAAAACTGAATGATGATAGATAAAGATGAACAAAACAAACCTAAAAGCCTCAACAAAACCCCTATATCACAGAAAATTTCAAAACTTGCTGATTAAAGTTTCTTTTGTTGTTTCTTTCTTATAGAAGCAGTACATTCCATTGACCTGTAACAAACAGACTGCCATATGTTTCCCCAGTAAAGATAGGTTTATTTAGAATCAGCAGAAAATTGTAATTCAGGGTGTGCAACAATGTTGAGCCACGCAAAAGTCCCCTTACAGCAAGGGAAGGAGGACAGTTTTACAGCAGGGGTGGGGTGGGGACAGGAAGTTGAGAGGGCTATGGTAAACAAAGAGTCCATGGCTTTTCCTGGGCTGAGACCTGGCTAGCGAAGGGGAATCTTTCTTCTTGTTGGACTCTACTATTGATGAAGGGTGTGAGTGCGCCCCCTTCTGGTCTTCTGACTCTATTTTAAAATTTTTATTATTTATTTATTTGTTATTTAGTCTACACCTTCATTTTATTACTAAAGATAACTGAGGCCAAATAAATTAAATTCCTATTTGAGGTCTCATCTTGGTTAGTCTAATCTACAGGGACTCAAGTCTATAATAAGAATAAATAACAATTGCTGTTCAGTCATGATGTCTGATTCTTTGCAAACCCATGGACTGCAGCACGCAAGACTTCCCTGTCCTTCACTATCTCCTGGAGCTTGCTCAAACTCATGTCCATTGAGTCAATGATGCCATCCAAACAGCTCATCCTCTGTCACCCTCTTATCCTCCCATCTTCAATCTTTCCCAGCATCAGAATCTTTTCCAGTGAGTCAGCTCTTCGCATCAGGTAGCCAAAATATTGGAGCTTCAGCTTTAGCATTAGTCCTTTCAGCGAATATTCAGGGTTGATTTCCTATAGGACTGACATGTTTGATTTCCTTATTACAATAATAAACAAATTGATTGTCAAAATGAGGTGTCATTGCAGTTTCTTATAAAATTGGGAAAATTGATATGTTTGTGATTCGTAATAAAAGGATGCAATTGGCTAGCTCAATGGTTCTTCACAAAATAAGCAACACATTACTATCACTTGAGAGTTTTTAATATAGTCCTGACTCTATTTAATTGAGATCTCTGTTTATTAACTTTTTAAAATAAATTTATTCACTTTAATTGGATGCTAATTACTTTACCGTATTGTAGTGGTTTTGCCATACATTGCCATTGTTTATTAACTTTTATCCTTTCATTGCCAAAAATAATAAAAAAGTTCAGTTAAGAGAATTCACAATCCTACTAACCCAGAGTGTGGAGAAAACTCATGGAGACAGCTTGGTATCCTAACTTCAAATCCTTTTCTATGCACACACACACACACATTGGTGTTAGTAAATGCTTCCTTGGGTCTTTAGTTTTAATATCTGTATTAACTATAATTAAACTGTATTAAAATACTTGTATACATCAGAATTATCCAACCAGTCTCCCTTTTAAAGATATTCAAATTATTTCTAGCTTTTCCATAATTCATATAACAGAAAATATATATGATTGGCTAGAAATAAATTATAAATAAAAGGCAAAAGTGTTTTTTAAGCAAAATAATTAGCAATATGTGGAAAATCCAAAAGTTGTGAATATTAATTGGTGATCAATTTCATATTTTCTTAAATTTTTATTTTTACCAGAGTTTTTTCTTGACCACTGAAATAAAAACAGCTAGCTCAAAGTTTCTATACATTTGTATGTATCATTTAAATGTATCCTATACATTTATATCTATCAGTCAGAGTTTAAACTAGGTCAGTCTTAATTTGAATGCTTTTTGTCTAAGTAGTTTTGACCAAATTCTTAGCCACTGGCAAAGTAGCCATCCGTATGACACCTCTCCAATTAACAAGGTCTCTCCCGCTAAACCGGAGAAGGCAATGGCACCCCACTCCAGTACTCTTGCCTGGAAAACCCTACGGACAGAGGAGCCTGGTAGGCTGCAGTCCATGGGGTCGCAAAGAGTCGGACACAACTGAGCAACTTCCCTTTCACGCATTGGAGAAGGAAATGGCAACCCACTCCAGTGTTCTTGCCTGGAGAATCCCAGGGACAGGGGAGCCTCATGGGCTGCCGTCTATGGGGTCGCACAGAGTCGGACACGACTGAAGCGACTTAGCAGCAGCAGCAGCAGCTCCTGCTTAACTGTTCAGATATATTAACAAAAGATTTTAATTATCCTCTGTCCTCTTGTCATATGAATAAAATTATGTTTTCTTAGTTATGGGTATCACCTACCTAGTGATATATATTTTCAAGTTTTGTATTAATGAATCAATGGCAAATAATCTGTGTTTTGATGGAATCCAGTGTTTATAGCCACCCACTCTCGGCCACGTTGATGGGGTATGGAAGAACAAGCCTGGTGAAGAACATGAGTGGTTGAAGGGGCTTCAAGAGGTTAGTGAAATGGGAAACGTGTGCTGGAGGCTTGTGGGAAGGAGCCGTTTGACTGAGGAAGGTTTGGACTAACAGCAAGAGGGAAGAGTTTCAGTTTCACCCTTTACACTACTGACTCTGCTCCCTGCTTCACTGAGAAACTGGGAGCTATCAGAAGAGAACTTCCGTGAGCTCTAGGCCACGCTGGCCCAGCCGCCTGCATGGTGCCCTTGGGTGCTCAGCACTCCCCCCGGGCTCTCAGTGCTCCGCCCAGGCTCTCAGTGCTCCCCCCCGGTGCTCAGTGCTCCCCCTTGGTGCTCAGCACTACCCCTTGGGCGCTCAGTGCTCCCCCCTGGATGCTTATCGCTTCCCCCTGGTGCTCAGCACTCCCCCTTGGTGCTCAGCGTTCCTCTCCAGTGCTCAGCGCTCCCCCCTGGTGCTCAATGCTCCCCCTTGGTGCTCAGTGCTCCCCCTGGGTGCTCAGCACTCCCCCCTGGTGCTCAGTGCTCCCCCTTGGTTCTCAGTGCTCCCCCCCCAGTGCTCAGCACTCCCCCCTGATGCTCAGTGCTCCCCCTTGGTGCTCAGCGCTCCCCTCCAGTGCTCAGTGCTCCCCCCTGGTGCTCAATGCTCCCCCTGGGTGCTCAGTGCTCCCACTGGGTGCTCAGCACTCGCCCCCAGTGCTCAGCACTCCCCCCTGGTGCTCAGTGCTCCCCCTTGGTGCTCAGTGCTCCCCCCCAGTGCTCAGCACTCCTTCCTGGATGCTCAGTGCCTCCCCCTGGGTGCTCAGTGCTCCCCCTTGGTGCTCAGCACTTCCCCCAGATGCTCAGTGCCTCCCCTTGGGTGCTCAGCACTCCCCCCCTGGATGCTCAGTGCCTCCCTCTGGGTGCTCAATGCTCCCCCCTGGTGCTCAGCACTCCCCCCTGGGTGCTCAGTGCCTCACTCTGGGTACTCAGTGCTCCCCCTTGGTCCTCAGCACTTCCCCCTGGGTGCTCAGTGCCTCCCCCTTGGTGCTCAGCACTCCCCACTGGATGCTCAGTGCCTCCCCCTGGGTGCTCAGTGCTCCCCCTGGGTACTCAGCACTCTCCCCTGGTGCTCAGCACTCCCCCTTGGTGCTCAGCGCTTCCCCTGGTGCTCATGCTCCCCTCTGGGTGCTCAGTGCTCCCCCTGGGTACTCAGCACTCTCCCCTGGTGCTCAGCGCTCCCCCTTGGTGCTCAGCGCTCCCCCCTGGTGCTCAGTGCTCCCCTCTGGGTGCTCAGTGCTCCCCCTTGGTGCTCAGCGCTCCCCTCTGGGTGCTCAGCGCTCCTTCCCGGTGCTCAGCGCTTCCCCCGGATGCTCAGTGCTCCCCCTTGGTGCCCAGTGCTCCCCCCTGGTACTCAGCGCTCCCCTCCAGTGCTCAGCGCTCCCCCCTGGTGCTCAGCGCTCCCGCAGGCCTGGTGGAGACCAGCCCTGCTCCTGGGTCTCCGCTTCCTCCAGGCCTTCCTCTCAGTTCTGCGTCACTAATCTCGCTGCCCACACTGACTCTTTCCTACTGACAAGCATACTGTCATGTTTTCCTTCTTAAACAAACAAACTCATATTCTTCTCTCTCTTCCAACTGCTGACCCACTTTTCTCTGCTCTTTCGTAATAAAATTCTGAAAGAAAGGACTTGGCGCATAGGAGGTGCTTAGCAGACAATCGCTCAGTGAACGAACAGATGAAATACTAAAGGGAGTGAGGCTTTTGTGATGACCCAGGTGTGGGCTGATTTAAACCTGCTGTTAATGAGAACAAAAGAGAAAGGGAGCCTTGGGGGCCCGGCTGTGTGGGAAATCCCCACGACTTCCTTCCAATTTGTGGTAAAGGAAGGAAATGGCAACCCACTCCAGTGTTCTTGCTTGGAGAATCCCAGGGACGGGGGAGCCTGGTGGGATGCCGTATATGGGGTCGCACAGAGTTGGACACGACTGAATCGGCTTAGCAGCAGCAGCAGCAGCAAAAGTGATCTAAAAATAGTCTTTTAAAAAGGGAGAGGTGGGATATAAACTCAGAGGGAAAAATTTTAAATCCATGGTGACTTATTTTATATACAGTTGACCTTGAACTACATGGGTTTGAACTGAATGGGTCCAGGAAAGGGTAGATTTTTTTTTTCAACAGGAAGTATTACATTACTACACAGTCCAAAGTTGGTTGAATCTGCAGATGTAGAATTGTGTATATGGAGGAATCAAGTATATGGAGGACCAATTATAAGCTATGTGAGGATTTTCAACTTTGTAGAGGGTTGGGCTCCTAACTCTTGCATTGTTCACGTATAAACTATATATGGCTGTGAGAGTTGGACTATATGTATAAATGTGAGGGTTGGACTATAAAGAAAGCTGAGTGCCGAAGAATTGATGCTTTTGAACTGTGGTACTGGAGAGGACTCTTGAGAGTCCCTTGGACTGCAAGGAGATCCAACCAGTCAATCCTAAAGGAAATCAGTCCTGAATAGTCATTGGAAGGACTGATGCTGAAACTGAAACTCCAATACTTTGGCCACCTGATACGAAGAGCTGACTCATTGGAAAAGACCCTGATGCTGGGAAAGATTGAAGGCGAGAGGAGAAGGGGACGACAGAGGATGAGATGGTTGATGGCATCATCAATGTGATGGACATGAGTTTGAGTAGACTCTGGGAGTTGGTGATGGACAAGGAAGCCTGGCATGCTGCAGTCCATGGGGTGGCAAAGAGTCAGACATGACTGAACTGAACTGAACTGAAACTATATATGTTGTAATATAGGAGAATTATAGGAGAGGAAATAACCCATAATTTTAGAATTCTATGTTTGAGGGTAAGATTAATTGGTGGTGCAATGGATGGATATACTTGATAGAAAAAAAATTTTTTTTGCTTCAAGTATTTTCATCCTTTATGTATCTTTTCCTTCTAAGAATAAAAACCCCGTTATCTTCAAACATATTTATTTATGGCTGTGCTATGTCCTGCTGCTGGGCTCTCTCTGGTTGCAGCAAGGGGGGGCAGGTCACTCCCCAGCTGGTGCACATGGGCATCTCACTGTGGGGGCCTCTTCTGTTGCAGAGCACGGGCTGTAGGCATGTGGGCTCAGAAGTTGTGGTGCACAGGCTCAGTGTCCCTGAGGCACATGGAATCCTCTTGGACCAAGGATCAAACCGGCGTCCCCTGCATTGGGAGGCAGACTCGTAACCACTGGACTACCAGGGAAGTCCCAACCCCCTATTATCTTAGCATTACAGATGCTTGTTTACCAGGTAATCTAAGATTTCTAACTACTGATTCATGTTCAGAAGTAAAGGGTCCCTCATCCAGGAAGATCTGGCAAAGCTCCCTTGACCGTATTTTACCACTAATGGCCAAGTTCCAAAGCTCTCCAGTAGAAACCTGCTGCACCAGCTCTTTTGCATCCCAACTCCTGACTCATAAAGGTTTGGCCAAACCCCAAATCTGGTGGATTTTAGATCTTTGCCTCCTGTCTCCTTGCTGTCAACCTGTCAATAAAGCTGTTTTTTTTTCCCCCTCAAAATCTGGTACCATGATGTTTGCTTCTATGCCTGGCCTTCCTTGGTAACACCAGCAGTTAGAATTTCAACATATCTTTTGGGGGACACAATTCAACTCACAGCAGACGCTACGTAATTAGGGAAGACATAGGGAAGGATTGGCAAAGAAGGGGAAGTGATTAATCTAGTTTTGAGTATGTTGAATTTGAGTTGCCTACCTTCCCAGGTGGTGCTAGTGGTAAAGAACCTGCCTGGCAGTGCAGGAGACTTAAGAGACACAGGTTCAATCCCTGGATCGGGAAGATCCCCTGGAGGAAGGCATGGCAACCCACTCCTGTTTTCTTGTCTGGAATATCCCATAGACAGTCATAACCTGGCAGGCTACACTCCATAGGGTTGCAAAGAGTCAGACACGACTGAAGCACGAGGCAGTAAGGCTGTCATGCCCAATAAGCAATCCAAGTAGGAGTTTTGGCTGGTGGGGGAACATAGAGTCATTAAGTAGCTAGGTGGGACTGGCTGTGAAATAGACAAGTGCTGAACCAGGACCTGAGAGGCCTGGGCATTTAAAGGGCAGACACAGAGAGAGGAAACCTTGGGGGAGACTTGAAGGGAGTCAGCAAAGAAGAGGAGGTGGAAGAAGAAAAAGCCAGGAGAAAACAGTGTCAGTTGAGACGAGAACTTTTTTGAGAAGGAACGCAATGCCTTTTTTTTTTTCTTCAGGTCAGCAGCACCCTGCGCTGCAGAACGACTTAATGAGAATTTTCATTTTCATAGGATGATTTCGTGGCTCCGTGGAAAGGACTGATGAATATCCCTTGGATTTGCTGATAGGCATATCAAGAGTAGTTTTGCGGGAAGAGCAGGGGCTGAGGCAAGACTTTGGAGGGGAGGGGAAGTGACAAGCCAGGGCAGACAGAAATACAGCAACAGCGAGTAGAGGAAACTGCTGTGTAAGAACGTGAGCGCGAGAGGGATGGCTAGAAATCAGGAGGCGTGAGCAGGTTAGTGCTCAGAGGGGAAGTTACAGGTGAGAGAGAGCTTCGTCTGTTGGGGTAAAGAACTCGGAACTCAAACCTTCTACTTTAAACAAAGTGCCTTCGTTTGGATGTCTTCTATACGGTGGGTTTTTACACATTATTTAATAGGAAGAGAGTTCTGAAACATCTTTGAAAACTATTGAGTTAGATGTTTCAGCTCTAAAAAAAAAGTCTATTATTAGCTATAGCTCTACACAGGGTAATTTATGGTAATAGCTTGAATGAACTCATTCAGACAATCTTGGTTTATTTAAGGCTGTGTTTTCAAAAGGACCTTAACCACAAGAATAACTATTATAGCTATAATGATTTGCGTTTCAGTTCCTGACTAGCACGGAAAATTTGGATATATGTAAATTTCACCTTTAAATATTGGCTTGCATTTAAAAAACAGCTGAGCTATTAAAAACACCTGTGAAGATTTAACACTGAAATGAGATTTTTAATAGTGGTTTAATTTTTTTAAAGCCCTCTGTTTAAGTAAATTCATTGGTCATGACAGACTTTTGAAAAACATATGTATTCTTTATCATTATAAATAGAATTATGATGCTTAGAAGAAAAAATGTTATAATTCTACCATCTAACACTAACCAGTATTTCCATAGCTTAAATTCATTTTTATTGTGAAATATTTCATAAGTTAACAAACATCTGTTTATACACACTGGCTTTGATACAATAAATAGTTACTTAAATTTTTTTAACAGAACTATCTTAGGTGTTGAAGGCCCCTCCTCACTCTATTTTTCCTTCCTTCCTGAGGGAACCACTATTGGGAGGTGGGTGTATATCCTTCTTCTCTATGTTTTTATACTTTTGCAATGTGTAACTCTTCCCTAAGAGTGCACAGAGTCATCAGCAGTGGACCATCCCTCCTCAGTCAAGGCTTCTCTCAAGATGGCCTCTGCTGGGGCTTGTGGCAAGTGCAGGAATGCCGCTGTGTATGCGCGCACGGCTGACTGGGGTTGGCAGGCAAGCTGAGCTCTTTACTGCAGCCCTCTCTAGGAACTGCAACACACTGGGGAGGGCAGCCTCTTTGGCAAAGCCTGTGGTTGGACCCGGAAGACCACACGGAGGACTTTGGCCTTGAGGAGCTTTGCTCTTCAGCATGGTAGCTCTATGCTTAACATTGTAGGAGCTGTCTTCTAAAGCGGCTGCACCATCTTACCTTCTCAGCAGCAATATTTGAAAATTCCAACCTCTCCCCGTGTTTACCAACACTTGTTATTATCCGTCTTTTCGACACTAGCCATCCTAGTGGATGCGACATAGTATCTTACTGTGGTCTTGATTTGCATTTCCAACCAGTCCATTCTGAAGGAGATCAGCCCTGGGATTTCTTTGGAAGGAATGATGCGAAAGCTGAAACTCCAGTACTTTGGCCACCTCATGCAAAGAGTTGACTCATTGGAAAAGACTCTGATGCTGGGAGGGATTGGGGGCAAGAGGAGAAGGGGACGACAGAGGATGAGATGGCTGGATGGCATCACTGACTCGATGGACGTGAGTCTCACTGAACTCCGGGAGTTGGTGATGGACAGGGAGGCCTGGCGTGCTGTGATTCATGGGGTCGCAAAGAGTCGGACACGACTGAGTGACTGAACTGAACTGAATGACTTTGAACAACTTTTTCTTTGCCCATTTACAATCGGATTATTTGTGTTGTTATTGAATTGTAAGAATTCTTAGTCTGCATGTGTGCATGCGTGTATGCATGCTCAGTCGCTAAGTCGTGTCCAACTCTTTGTGAACTCCTCCATGGACTGTAGCCCACCAGGCTCCTCTGTCCATGGGGTTTTCCAGGGAAGAATACTGGAGTGGGCTGCCATTTCCTCCTCCAGGGGATCTTCCTGACCCAGGGATCAAACCCGTGTCTCCTGCGTCTCCTGCATTGGCAGGCAGATTCTTTACCATGGGGCCACCTGGGAAGCCCACTTATTCTGATACCAGACCCTTACCAGATGTATGTTTTTCAAACATTTTCTCCCACTCTGTGGATTCTTCCTCACTTTCTTGATAGGGATTTTTGAAGTGCAAAAGTTTTTAAGCTCAATTTGGATGCTGTGCTTAAGTGTCATATTTAAGAAATAGTTGCCAAATCCAAAGTCACAAAGACATACCTATGTTTTGTAGTTTTAATTCTTATGTTTTGGCCCAGGATCCACTTACACTTAATTTTTGTATGTGATGTAAGATCAAATCAGATTCGATCAGTTGCTCAGTCGTGTCCGACTCTCTGCAACCCCATGAATCGCAGCATGCCAGGACTCCCTGTCCATCACCAACTCCCAGAGTTCACCCAGACTCACGACCATCAAGTCAGTGATGCCATCCAGCCATCTCATCCTCTGTCGTCCCCTTCTCCTCTTGCCCCCAATCCCTTCCAGCATCAGAGTCTTTTCCAATGAGTCAACTCTTCGCATGAGATGGCCAAAGTATTGGAGTTTCAGCTTTAGCATCATTCCTTCCAAAGAAATCCCAGGTCTGATCTCCTTCAGAATGGACTGGTTGGATCTCCTTGCAAAGTAGAGGTCAAATTCATTCTTTTGTACATGGGTGTCCAGTTGTCAGGGCACTATTTATTGAAAAGACTATCCTAAAATAAGCTCTGGAACTTGTGAATATGTTATAAGATAAAGGAAAATTAAGGTAGCATATGTATTTGAGACTGCTAATCCCAACATACAATAAGTGTTTTCAAATATGAAAGGGAATCAGTGGAGTGTCAGAGTGATATACTATGATAAAGACTCAGATGGCCACTGTTGGCTTTTAAAGATGGAAAGGACCATAAATCAAGGGATGTGTACAGTTTATACAAGCTGGAGAAGAAAATCAAAGAGATGGAGTCTCAGAAAAGAATGTGCCCTACTAAAGTTTAGATTTTCGCCTACAAAGAAACATTTTTGAACCATCCAGAACTGTAAGATAAGGAATTTGTGTTTTAAGCCACTGTTTGTGATAATTCATTACAGCAACAAGAGGAAAAACTAACCCAGCTATCTTAAGAGTATTAATTCTTTCAATAATTGAACACAAGATGACTTTTTCTTTATTTAGGTCCTCTTTCTTTCAACTCTATTTTCTGGTTTTCAGTGTAAAGTTGTGTACTTCTTTTGTTACATTTATTTCTAGTTTTTATTATTTTTGATGCTATTCTAAATACAATTGTTTTCTTAATTTAATCTTGGATTGTTTGTTGCTACTGTATAAAATATAATTGATTTTTGTACATTGATCTTATGTCCTGCAACCTTGCTGAACTTGAATATTATTGGTAAATTTTTTGTGGATTTCTTAGAATTTTAAAATTCATCTGTGAATAGAAATAATTTTTGCTTTCTTTTTTCCCCAGTATAAATGCCTATTATTCCTCTTTCCTCAGAGAAGGCAATGGCACCCCACTCCAGTTCTCTTGCCTGGAAAATCCCATGGACGGAGGAGCCTGGAGGGCTGCAGTCCATGGGGTCACTAGGGGTCAGACACGACTGAGTGACTTCACTTTCACTTTTCACTTTCATGCATTGGAGAAGGAAATGGCAACCCACTCCAGTGTTCTTGACTGGAGGATCCCAGGGACCGGGGAGCCTTGTGGGCTGCCGTCTATGGGGTCGCACAGAGTCGGACATGACTGAAGCAACTTAGCAGCAACAGCAGCATTCCTCTTTCCTAACTGCCCTAGAAACTTCAGTACAATGTTGAATAGAAATAGTGAGGTCGGATATCCTTCTCCTGTTCCTTTTCTTGGGGGCTGTTAGGAAAATTTGGATTAAAAACAAAATTTGCTGCAAACCTAGACAAACTCTCAAAAAAGTAGAAGAGAAAGAAAACAATTTTATTACTGAATAAACTTAATGTTTCTTGGACTCCAAAATCACTGGAGATGGTGACTGCAGCCATGAAATTAAAAGGTGCTTGCTCCTTGGAAGAAAAGCTATGACAAATCTAGACAGCATATTAAAAAGTAGAGACATTACTTTACCAACAAAGGTCCATCTAGTCAGGCTATGGTTTTTCCAGTAGTCATGTATGGATGTGAGAGTTGGACTATAAAGAAAGCTGAGCACTGAAGAATTGATGCTTTTGAACTGTGGTGTGGGAGAAGACTCTTGAGAGTCCCTTGGACTGCAAGGAGATCCAACCAGTCCATCCTAAAGGAAATCACCAGAATTCGGTCTTCGTCACAGATAATCCACTAAAGTGATTGCAAAGACAGAAAGAAAGTTTTATCATTTCTTACAGCTCAGCAGATGCAGCCCATTACATTCATGCTCTCAAGAGAAATAACTAGTAAGAGGAAATAACAGCCATTCATCACACATGCTGCTGCTAAGTCACTTCAGTCGTGTCCGACTCTGTGCGACCCCATAGATGGCAGCCCACCAGGCTTCCCCGTCCCTGGGATTCTCCAGGCAAGAACACTGGAGTGGGTTGCCATTTCCTTCTCCAATGCATGAAAGTGAAAAGGGAAAGTGAAGTCATTCAGTCGTGTCCAACTCTTAGCGACCCCATGGACTGCAGCCTACCATGCTCCTCCATCCATGGGATTTTCCAGGCAAGAGTACTGGAGTGGGGTGCCATTCATCCTATATTCACTTGGTAATTAGGGTAGTCACCTGTGTTGGCTAGTTACCTTTAATCTTTATTCCAAAGAGACCTCACAAATTTCTCATATCTTTATGACAGAAAGTAGGTTTGTAACTTGGAACCAGGTGCCAGCCAAAGTTTG
The DNA here is from genome assembly GCF_029407905.1 of Bubalus kerabau. Taxonomy (NCBI): domain Eukaryota; kingdom Metazoa; phylum Chordata; class Mammalia; order Artiodactyla; family Bovidae; genus Bubalus; species Bubalus kerabau. The sequence continues at coordinate 6,542,417 of NC_073625.1, read as the reverse complement.
GCTCTTATACTCCTGTGAAAACTGGGGATAGGTAGGCGTACTCTATTCTTCGATGATCACATTCAAAGAGATGTCTCCTGAGTCTTTAAGAAAAGATTTCTAGGTTGTAAATACATTGAGATGCTTATTTCAGTTTTAAAAAGATTTACATATATTAAAAGGGTTTAGAACAGATTCATAATTACAAGTCTTCTAAGGTAAATGCATTAAGAAAAATGGGGAAGGGTATTAGAAAGTCTTTTTCCTGTCCTGCACCAGGGAAAATTCAATCTGTTTATTTAGAGTCATGTTATTTACCCACATGGGGCTATTTTCAGTCTTATTAAATATGAGGCTGCTTTAGGATTGTACAGATACTTTTCATCAGGTTGAGGAAGTTCCCTTATTCCTTGTTTGCTGAGTGCTCTAAACAGCCTCTTGATGAGAGTGAAAGAGGAGAGTGAAAAAATTGGTTTAAAACTCAACATTCAGAAAACTAAGATCATGGCATCTAGTCCCATCACTTCATGGCAAATAGATAGGGAAACAATGGAAACAGTGGCAGACTTTATTTTTTGGGCTCCAAAATCACTGCAGATGGTGCCTCTGCCCATGAAATTAAAAGACACTTGCTCCTTGGAAGAAAAGCTATGACAAACCTAGACAGCATATTAAAAAGCAGAGACACTAGTTTGCCAACAAAGGTCCGTCTGGTCAAAGCTATGGTTTTTCCAGTGGTCATGTATGGATGTGAGAGTTGGACTGTGAAGAAAGCTGAGCACTGAAGAATTGATGCTTTTGAACTGTGGTGTTGGAGAAGACTCTTGAGAGTCCCTTGGACTGCAAGGAGATCCAACCAGTCCATCCTAAAAGAAACCAGTCCTGAATATTCATTGGACGGACTGATGCTGAAGCTGGAGCTCCAATACTTTGGCCACCTGATGTGAAGAACTGACTCCTTAGAAAAGACCCTGAAGCTGGGAAAGATTGAAGGCAGGAGGAGAAGGGGATGACAGAGTATGAGATGGTTGGATGGCATCACCGACTCAATGGACCTGAGTTTGAGCAAGCTCCGGGAGTTGGTGATGGACAAGGAGGCCTGGTGTGCTACAGTCCAGGGGTCACAAAGAGTCGGACATGACTGAGTGACTGAACTGAACTGAACTTCATCACAAAAGAGAGTTGGGTTTTGTCAAATGTTTTTCTGCATCTATTGAAATGATTTCTTTCATCCTCTTCATCTGGTGTATTATAGTTATTGTTTTATGTTTTGAACCAATCTTGTGTCCCTGAGATAAATCCCACTTTGTCACCATGTATAATCCTTTTAGATGTGGCTTAGTTCAGTGTGCTAGTATTTTGTTGAGAATTTTTGTGGCTACCCTCATAAAGAATATTGGTCTGTAGTTTTTTTGTTATGTCTTTGTCTGGCTTTGATATCATGGCATCTTATCTCAGGCGCTTCCCTGGTGGCTCAGTGGTAAAGGATTGCGTGCAATGCAGGAGTCGCAGGAGATGCAGGTTCGATCCCTGGGTCAGGAAGATCCCCTGGAGAAGGAAATGGCAACCACCTCTAATATTCTTGCCTGGAGACTCCCATGGACAGAGGAGCCTGGTGGGCTACAGTCCATGGGATCACAAAGAATCGGACAAGACAAATATATTGAAAAATGCAAAAAAAAAATGTGGATGTCCCACCTTAAGGAGATAAGCTATAACTTCCCTTATGTTTGGGATACATGTAGGTACTTTCTTTCAAAGAGAAGCTTATAGAAAAAGAGGGAGAAACAAGTAAGTTTATAATAGAACTGACAAACACCGGCCAGGTCATCAAGGTTAGCATCAACAGTGATCAGCCATCTTGATAGTATGTACCTGTGATACATTGTAATGAGAATAGCACTTTACATCTGTGATCTTCCTCCCCAAAACACATTCCAGAAAAATACCAGGCAAATCCCTATGTGCAGGGCAGCAATGGAGACATGGACATAGAGAGCAGACTTGTGGGCACAGTGGGGGAAGGAGAGGGCGGGACGAGTTGAGAGAGGAGCATGGAAGTGCATCCATCACCATGTGTGAAACAGACGGCCAGTGGGGATTTGCCGTGTGACGCAGGGCGCTCAGCCCAGAGCTCTGTGGCACCTCGAGGGGTGGGGTGGGGAGGGGGGGTGGGAGGGAGGTCTAAGAGGGAGGGCATGTGCATACCTGTGGCTGATTCATGTTGATGGATGGCAGAGACCAGCACAATACTGTAAAGCAATTATCCTCCAATAAAAATAAAAACAAAAAACAAAGTCTATTGCTAAGTGTGCTCATTGCTACCAGGATATCATCATTTCTAGGCCTTTCCATCTGACAGAACAAGGAGATATATGTGCATACTAACCTGTGCATATACACACATTCATAAATATTTCTATGCGTAACCATCTCTATCAATACTAAGCTAAACATGAGTTTATACTGTTTTCTCCAACTCTAATTTTTATTACCCCCCCATAGGGTAATATAACAGTTTTCTTGAGTACTACTCCTTTTCTTGAGTATCTGTAATTTTCCATTTTAATGAAGAGAAACCTGGCTTTTGCCTTCTGCCATCCATTTACTTAATTGTTCAATTCTGGTATACATACATAGCAGTATCAAAGCTATTAGTCTTTACCCCTAAGGGAAACAATTTTATTAACTAGAGTATATCAAAGAGTGTTCTGCCTATGTTTTCCTCTAGGAGTTTTATAGTATCCAGTCTTATATTTAGCTCTTTAATCCATGTTGAGTTTATTTTTGTATATGATATTAGAAAATGTTCTTTAATAGCTTTTTGGATTCATCTCCTAGAGTAAGGGGAAATAAATACAAAAATAAATGAATAGAATCTAATTAAACTTAAAAACTTTTGCAAAGCAGGGGAAAGCGTAAATAAAGCTAAAAGACAACCTATAGAATGGGAGAAAACATTTTCAGATGATGCGGCTGACAAGGGATTAATTTCCTAAATACACAAACAGCTTATACAGCTCAATACATGTTGATGTATGACAAAACCAATACAATATTGTAAAGTAAAAATAAATAAATAAATAAAATAAAATCAGCCCCATCAAAAAGTGGGCAGAAGATCTACATAGACATTTCCCCCCAAAGAAGACAAACAGATGGCTAAAAGGCAACGTGAAAAATGCTAAACACCACTAATTATTAGGGAAATACAAATTAAAACTACAATGAGGTGTCACCTCACACTGGTCAGACTGGCCATCATCAAAAAGTCTACAAGTAATAAATGCTGGAGGTGGTGTGGTGAAAAGGAAGCTCTCCTACACTGCTGGTGGGGATGTAAACTGGTGTGGTTACTATGGGGAACAGTGCAGAGGTTCCTTAAAAACCTAAAGATAGAGCCACACAGGACCCGCAACTAGAGCCGGCCCTCCCCTCTTGCTGCCTTGTTACTGCCTCTAAAGTGTGGGAGGCTTTGCACGTCGTCTTCGTGCAGAAGTCATTCTAAATCTTCACTGTCATTCTAGATTCTGTCTTCTGGATCCTCCCTGTTGCTAATGAATCCAGATAAATGTAATTAAGCAGCTCATCTCCATGATATGTTCCTGGGCTTAGTTGCTCAGTCGTGTGCCACTCTTTGTGACCCCATGGACTGTAGCCTGCCAGGTTCCTCTGTCCATGGGATTCTCCAGGTAAGAACACCAGAGTGGGTGGCCATGCCCTCCTCCAGGAGATCTTTCCAACCCAGGGATCGAACCTAGACTCCTGTATTGCAGGCAGGTTCTTTACTGTCTGAGTCACCAGGGAAGCCCATGATATGTTCCTATTCTTTACTATTTCTTTTGTGGAAATGGCCTTAAAAATTCCAGAAGGCTCAACAGATGTCCAGACAAGGGTGCCAGGTTTACTCACTTAATTCCTCTCTTTTTGGGGTGGGGAGGTATTTGAGCACCACAAAGAACAAGGGACAGTAGTGCAGAGAAAAAAAATGAGACATTAATTATTCTGATTTTGTGGTGTTGGGCAAACAGGACCACAACTTGCTTCTGACAGTTCCCTTGGCTACTGGTCTCTACAGCTTTTGGGCTAGGTTAGTGAAAGTGCCAGTTATCAGCATCATCACGAAAAGATTAGAACATCAGTTGGTTCCAGAATTGAGTTGATTCTAATCTCCAGTCTTCCCCTTACCCTAACTTTCCCAAGTCCTGCTTTCCTCATCTGTGATGTATGGGTAGTGATAGTAATGGGCTTGCTTTGAAGTCTAACTAAGATAATGTTTTTGATGCTCTTAGCATAGTACCCAGTGTGTAGTAAGCCCTCAATAAATTAGGTGTTGTTAGTAATTATATTATTATTTATGGAATTAAGTATATTAAAAATTATGGTAAATTTGATGAAGGTTGGTAAAGGAAGCAATGAAAGATTACAGTTTTAAATTTATCTCCAGTATTGAAGAGAGTACTGAGAGTTATTAACAAGTTGAGACATAGAGAACATTTCTTCTTTAGCAAAAATCATGCTGGCTGATGTCTGGGAAAGACTGAAGGGAATGAGAGTGGGAGGGAAGAGCAGGTCCAACTGTCCGCTGAGAGATGCCGGTGGCTTTGACTGGACCAGTAGTGTTGATGGAAGGAAGTGGAGTTGTTTTCATTGTGAGCGGGAAGTTGAGTCAGGTTTTGGAGTACAATCATAAGAGGGTTAAAAATAACTTCCGCTAACTGGGAACATTTAGTGACATTAAAAATACAAAACAATTGAATTTATTATGTGGAACTTCAGCAAATGGAACCAAGACTGTGGAGTAGAAGTTCTGGAGGTGGGGGCAAAGTGAGTTCACCACTAGGAAGTGCGTGTCAGAATGGAGATATACACAGCAGAGCTGGCTACTGGATGGTGATGAATTTCCTATCACCTGAGTGCTTAAAAGAATGAGTGATCTCTATTAGGGGACTCCAGAGATTATTTTTGAGTATGCTTTTAACACAAAATACTAAGATGCCATGAGAAGTAAGAAATGACAATTTAATTTTATAAATGACTAAAAATTAAGATTGTAGTGTGCCGTCTATAAAGATGTAGTTTTCGTTTTAAATTATTCAAGACTCATTGTCTGGGTCCATATCACAAATAAAGTTTTATCTTTAGAACATTTGACAAAAAACCAAAATCACTCATGAGTTGTATACAATTACACATTTAATTTGCTTTGAATTTTTAGACTTTATTTATTTTTTTTAATTAAAGTTCCAAAAGAATTAGAGAACAAATTTAATTTCCTGTTTTCTTTGTTTCCCATATTCTTCAGGAAATTGGTACAAAGGACACCTAAAGGCAAAAGTGTTCTTAATAATCAGGTATGACTCAGCAGATCAGGCTCAGAGCCAATCACTGGTAATGTTGTAGAGCCTTTGAAATATAAGACAATCAATGACAGAGAGGTTTGCTAGACTTATTATTAATTTTAAACTAGGTGTTGTATTCAGTCTTCCATATCTTCTTTCTCCTTCTGCGTTACTATCTTTTCATTTATTTTTCATATCCTTGTCAGGTAGAGCTCACACAGTTTGATTATCTAATATGCATCATTTTTCCTTTTCCCTATTTGTTCATGTGGTGAACAAGTACATTGTCATTGGAACTTTTCTTTCCTAGCAGGCTTTTAAATTGGGAGACTCACTTAGTAACCCTGAAGAGCTTGGTGCAGAAAAAATAGATCTTGTTGCTCTGCATTACTATTTTTACCTTCCAGTACACTGTTAAGAGAGTCTTGTCTGTTTACTTTTTAAAAAGAAAGAACATTTCCCTTCATGCACAAAATATTCCCGTTGCCTAATTTTTTGTATCTGTGCCTAGTTGCATAAGCTGTCTGGCGCATTGTTTCAGAGGCAATCGTAATGGCTAGCAAAGTTAATGCTTTCAGCTAGCTCTAGGGACAAGGAGCTCTTTACATTTTGCACTCTACTTTTGACTCTTTGTTTCTTATGCAGCAGGACATTGTATTGCTCTAATTCTTTCAAAATGAAGTACAAAGTGAGTACAAAATGAAGCAGGGCAAAGGCTAATAAGAGTTTTGACAAGAGAACACACTGGTCATAGAAACACCCTCTTTCAACAACACAAGAAAAGACTCTACAATGGATGCCACCAGATGGTCAATACCAAAATCAGACTGATTATATTCTTTGCAGCTGAAGATGCAGAAGCTCTATACAGTCAGCAAAAACAAGACTGGGAGCTGACTGTGGCTCAGATCATGAACTCCTTATTGCCAAATTCATCCTTAAACTGAAGAAAGTACGGAAAACCACCAGAACATTCAGGAATGACCTAAATAAAATCCCTTACAATTATATAGTGGAAGTGACAAATAGATTCAAGGGATTAAATCTGATAGATGGAGTGCCTGAAGAACTATGGATGGAGGTTCGTGACATTGTACAGGAGGCAGTGATCAAGACCATCCCCAAGAAAAAGAAATGCAAAAAAGCAAAATGACTGTCTGGGGAGGCCTTACAAATAGCTGAGAAAAGAAGAGAAGCAAAAGGCAAAGGAGAAAAGCAAAGATATACCCATTTGAATGCAGTGTTCCAAAGAATAGCAAGGAGAGAGAAGAAAGCCTTCCTTAGTGATCAATGCAAAGAAAGAGGAAAACAATAGAATGGGAAAGACTAGAGATCTCTTCAACAAAGTTAGAGATACCAAGGGGACATTTCATGCAAAGATGGGCTCAATAAAGGACAGAAATGGTATGGATGTAACAGAAGCAGAAGATATTAAGAAAAGGTGGCAAGAATACACGAGAGAACTGTACAAAAAAGATCTTCATGACATAGATAACCACAATGGTATGATCACTCACCTAGAGCCAGACATCCTGGAGTCCAAAGTCAAGTGGGCCTTAGGAAGCATCACTACGAACAAAGCTAGTGGAAGTGATGGAATTCTAGTTGAGCTATTTCAAGTCCTAAAAGATGATGCTGTGAAAGTGCTACAATCAATATGCCACCAAATTTGGAAAACTCAGCAGTGGTCATAGGACTGGAAAAGGTCAGTTTTCAACCCCAAAGAAAGGCAATGCCAAAGAATGCTCAAACTACCGCACAATCGCACTCATCTCACACACTAGCAAAGTAATGCTCAAAATTCTCCAAGCGAGGCTTCAACAGTGCATGAACTGAGAACATCCAGATGTTCAAGCTGGATTTTAAAAAGGCTAAGGAACCAGAGATCAAATTGCCAACATCTGCTGGATCATAGAAAAAGCAAGAGAATTCCAGAAAAACATCTACTTCTGCTGTATTGACTATGCCAAAACCTTTGACTGTGTGGATCACAACAAACTGGAAAATTCTTCAAGAGATGGAAATATCAGACCACCTGATCTGCCTCCTGAGAAATCTGTATGCAGGTCAGGAAGCAACAGTTAAAACCAGACATAAAAAAAATGGACTGGTTCCAAATTGAGAAAGGAGTACATCAAATCTATATATTGTCACCCTGCTTATTTAACTTTTATGCAGAGTACATCATGCGAAATGCTGGCCTGGATGAAACACAAGCTGGAATCTAGATTGCAGGGAGAAATATTGATAACCTCAGATATGCAGATAACAGCACACTTACGGCAGAAAGCGAAGAGGAATTGAGGAGTCTTTTGATGAAAGTGAAAGAGGAGAGTGAAAAAGCTGGCTTAAAACTCAACATTCAAAAAACTAAAATCATGGTATCTGGTCCCATCACTTCATGGTAAACAGATGGGGAAACAATAGAAACAGTGGGAGACTTTATTGGCTCCAAAATCACTGGAGATGGTGACTGAAGCCATGAAATTAAAAGATGCTTGCCCCTTGGAAGAAAAGCTACTACCAACTTAGACAGCATGTTAACAAGCAGAGACATTACTTTGCCGACAAAGATCCGTCTAGTCAAATCTATGCTTTTTCCAGTGGTCATGTATGCATGTGAGAGCTGGGCCATAAAGAAAGCTGAGGGTCAAAAAATTGATGCTTTTGAACTGTGGTGTTGGAGAAGACTCTTGAGAGTCCCTTGGACTGAAAGGAGATCCAACCAGTCCATCCTAAAGGAAATCAGTCCTGAATACTCATTGGAAGGTCTGATGCTGAAGCTGAAACTCCAATACTTTGGCCACCTGATGTGAAGAACTAAGTCCTTGGAAAAGACCCTAATGCTGGGAAAGATTGAATGTGGGAGGAGAAGGGGATGACAGAGGATGAGATGGTTGGATGACATCACCTACTTGATGGACATGAGTTTGAGCAAGCTCCGGGAGTTTGTGACGGACAGGAAAAACTGGTGTGTTGCAGTCTATGGGGTCGCAAAGAGTCGGACACGGCTAAGTGACTGAACTGAACTAATGAACAATTAATTCTTAGGTGTTAGGATTTCATTCATTCATTCACTGAATGCCCATCAGGACTTAGATTCCATTTTACATGCTGGGGAGATCATGGTGAAGGAGACACAGGTTCCTCAATAAGTTTCCAGTTTCTAATAATGAAAGAGATCATTGAAATGCAGAGATTATAGTAATTTTAAGTACTTTAATGTGGACAGTGTGATGAGAACATATAAAAGGGAGACAGTAAGTTTATCCAAGGCTCGAGAAGTCTTCTTAGTGGAGACTTGGAAAAGGGTGGAAAGTAAATTAGGGATATTGTTTGGGAAATGTAGATACAATCAGCCCAAGCCAAATCAAACAGAGGGAATACAATGACCAAGAAATGGGGGCAAGGAGAGCCATGGGCTGTTGGGGAAAGAACTGGTAGGAGTGTTTGATGTGTTGCTGGTGGGGAATCAGAGGGAAGGTGAGGTTGTGTAAAGAGGTAAGGGCTAGTTCCGTAAGGGTTGTGTGGCATGCTGAGAGCTTTAATTTTGTCCTCTTGGGCCATGGGGCTTCCCTGCTGACTCAGATGGTAAAGAATCTGTCTGTATTTGGAGAGACCTGGGTTTGATCCCTGGGTCACAAAGATCCCATGGAGATGGGAATGGCAACCCACTCCAGTATTCTTGCCTGGGGATAAACTGTGGACAGAGGAGCCTGGCAGGGTACAACAGTCCATGGCAAAGGTCAGACATGACTGAACAACTAATACTTTGACTTTAACTTTTGGGCCATGAGGGGCTATTGAGGAATTCTGAGCACAGAAGTGATGTCAGCTTTGGAATATTTTGCTGGTAGCAGTTTACAGTATGGATCAGAGATAAACCAAAGACATGCCTGTTATCTAGGACTCTATTTGAATGATCTAAGCAAGTGCTTATGAAATAGGCCAATAGCCAAGGCATTAGAGTGGAAGGATATAGATTTAAGAAATATTTAGGAGGTAGAAGCCACAAAACTTGGTATTATTTGACATGATGGAGGGTATGGAACAGAAACACAATTGTGAGTTTTCTTTTTAATTTATTAAACTTTTACAACATGCCAGCACTTTGCAATCATGGCTTTATTTAATCACCAAACAGGCTTGATGTGGTAGATACTATTATTACTGAAAGTGGGGGTCTGGCTACCTGCCACTCTGAAGCCAATAAAGAGGCAAGGTTGGTGGAAAGGAAAGTTTGCTTTATTTAGGAGACTAGCTCCTGGGGGCAGGTGGAGGGTGGACTCCTGTCCAAAGGCTGACTCCCTCCACTGACAATCAGTGGACAAGGGCTTTTATAGATGGATGGAGGGGGTTCCATGTAGAAACAGCACAGTCAGTCCTAAGAATCATCTTGAAGTTAGCCATGTGGAGGTCTGATCAGCGTCATCTTGATTGTTTTCAGTACAGTTACTCTGCATTTCCAGGGTCAGTTTGTTTCCATTTCTTTGAGGCCAGTTCTCAGAATTGTGGCAGCTCATGTCATGGCTACAGTCTGGTTATCATGCAGTTAACGTCTTCCACTTGGTGGGGGTTTTAATATCTACAACACAACCCACAGAATATGGCTCAGAATATTACTTAAAGCTTTTGAGGAGGAACTAAAAGTCCTTGACTTTGCTCAGTGGCTAAACTATCATTATTTGGTTTTATTTGACTGTTTTCCTTTGTCCCTAAATTTTCTCAATTCTCTGATTAAATTTACCATTTGGCTGAAGTTTTTCCACAAGCAAAAGTTGGGGCGAGGACATTGAGGGGAGGGGAGGACCACAGGGTGCTGCACAGCTTTAATCCCACTTTTCTTTGATACTCCCCAATCTTGAGGGGGGACAGGTCCACATGAGAAAGGGAATAAAACTTTTAATAGAGAGGTTAATCAAACTTGGCAGAGGAACCTGGTTTAAGTTCCATTTCAGTTCCAATTTCCCCCAACTCTTTGAGGGAATTGGGTGATGATCATTCTGGCTACTTCCTGCTGAAGTGGGGCACAGTCCTGCCTAATTTGGGGCGTGAACAGAGAGTTGAAAACAATCTCAGGTTCCAGGCTGAGCATCAATATTTTGTATTATGAAAATGTTACTTCTCTCTTTGATTACTTTATCATAGTACCTGGACATTTGAAAATTAGTGGTCATATTGCAATGAGGATAATAATCAAAATGCATCTTTGTGTTATTCTCAAATGTATTTTTTCCCTTAATGGTTAAAGCAGTTTACAATGTATGTTTACTACTACTGCTGCTAAGTCGCTTCAGTCGTGTCCGACTCTGTGCGACCCCATAGACGGCAGCCCACCAGGCTCCCCCATCCCTGGGATTCTCCAGACAAGAACACTGGAGTGGGTTGCCAATTTCTTCTCCAGTGCATGAAAGTGAAAAGTGAAAGGGAAGTCGCTCAGTCGTTTCCGACTCTTCGCGACCCCATGGACTGCAGCCTACCAGGCTCCTCCGTCCATGGAATTTTCCAGGCAAGAGTACTGGAGTGGGGTGGCATTGCCTTCTCCGACAGTGTATGTTTAAGAGGCCACAAACAGGCTGTCTTGGTTAGCCTAAAGTTCAAATTAAACCAAGCCAGACTTCCCTGGTGGCTCAGATGGTAAAGTGTCTGTCTACAATGTGGGAGACCTGGGTTCGATCCCTCGGTCGGGAAGTTCCCTGGAGAAGAAAATGGCAACCCACTCCAGTACTCTTGCCTGGAAAATCCCATGGACGGAGGAGCCTGGTGTCTGTGGGGTCATAAAAAGTTGGACACGACTGAGCGACATCACTTCACTTCAAGCCAGAATGACTTTCACATACCTCAATATGTGAAAATTTCTTCCATCATTTTCCCATTTTATTGGCAAATCTTTCAACAGAAGACACTGATAATCAATACATTTTCCTAATCACGCCAAAGTGGCTCAGTTGCCTGCTCTGAGTCCATTCATGTCCCTTGAATAGAGGTTTTTGTTTATCTATTAGCCTAGTTATCCACATGGAAGGAAAAACTAATCAGACATAACAAAGAAGTACAGAGGTATGCTGGTGTGGAAGTATTTTACAGGCTGTGCATTCTATCACTTATACCCGATTGTCACAAAAATAGTAAAGCCAGTGGATATGCACTATGGGTAGTTATACTCTGTGAAAACTTCACTAGACAATTTTTTCCCATCCTAAATATTGGCATCAAAAGTATGGATAAAAATCAAGGTAATAAGTTTCCATTGGAATTAAAAATTTTTTTTTGCTCAGTTTAGTAGTATGATCTGAAATTTATCAAAAACCTGTATTAATAACTTTTAGAACATTTCTATTAAGGACATGTACCCATACAGTGTAACCTAAGAATGTTTAGTATTATCATTTAACAAAGTTTCCATGTGATTCACTGTACCAAGTAATCCTAGTTACTTTAATATTTCTTCTGAGATAGCCTGAGGGGCCTTCTGGAATGCTCTAAGTTAGCTAGAGAAGAAACTTAACAACCTGTTATTAGAAGCAGTGATTCCTGATCATCCAGGCTAAGACTCTGCACTCCCAATGCAGGGGGCCCGGGGTTCCACTCCTGGTCAGGAACTAGATCCCACATACTGCAACTAAGAGCTCACGTGCTGTGGCTAAAAATCCCACACTCACAACCAAAGATCCTGCGTGCTGCAACTAAGACCTGGAGCATCCAAAGAAATAAGTGAAAAACATCTTTTTTTTTTTTTTAAAGCTGTTTAATTTTCCAGGAAAACTGTTGTCTTGAGAGAGAAACCAAATTCCAGTCTTGTACCAGCTTATTATTAATAACAAAATTCATTTAATTAAATTCAATCTAATCTTAATCAATGCTGACAATATACAAAATTCTTTTCTCAAAGTTCCTTTTTGACAAAGCTTTATCACTTTCTGGATCCATATTAATTTGGCCCTTACTTTCCCCACACATAAACAGCTCTAGGACAAAATTCTTCTCCTTTTCTTCTTCAGCAAAAATATCTCATCTTTATACCTTCTCTCACCGGCAACATGTACCCTACTTGCTTTATACACTGAAATGCTTCCCTTATTATTCTAGTAGCTTTAATTATATACTACAATTTTCCACCTTTCAGTTCAGTTCAGTTCAGTCGCTTAGCCATGTCCGATTCTTTGCGACCCCATGAATTGCAGCACACCAGGCCTCCCTGTCCATCACCAACTCCCGGAGTTCGCTGAGACTCACGTCCATTGAGTCAGTGATGCCATCCAGCCATCTCATCCTCTGTCGTCCCCTTCTCCTCCTGCCCCCAATCCCTCCCAGCATCAGAGTCTTTTCCAATGACTCAACTCTTCACGTGAGGTGGCCAAAGTACTGGAGTTTCAGCTTTAGCATCGTTCCTTCCAAAGAAATCCCAGGGCTGATCTCATTCAGAATGGACTGGTTGGATCTCCTTGCAGTCCAAGGGACTCGCAAGAGTCTTCTCCAACACCACAGTTCAAAAGCATCAATTCTTTGGCGCTCAGCCTTCTTCATAGTCCAACTCTCACATCCATACGTGACCACAGGAAAAACCATAGCCTTGACTAGATGAACCTTTGTTGGCAAAGTAATGTCTCTGCTTTTGAATATGCTATCTAGGTTGGTCATAACTTTCCTTCCAAGGAGTAAGCATCTTTTAATTTCATGGCTGCAGTCACCATCTGCAGTCATTTTGGAGTCCATAAAAATAAAGTCTGGCACTGTTTCCACTGTTTCCTCATCTATTTCCCAGATGCCATGATCTTCGTTTTCTGAATGTTGAGCTTTAAGTCAACTTTTTCACTCTCCACTTTCACTTTCATCAAGAGATGATGAAAGTTTTAGTTCCACCTTTAAAAGACCTTTCCCTAAAAGACGGGGTTGCAAAGAGTCGGATACGACTGAGCGACTTCACTTCACTTTCACTAAAAGACCTTAACAAAACCAAGAAACAAGTAATTGCATTGTTACACCAGCAATTTTTAATTGGCTAACTTAAGAACACTTTCCATGACCTCTAAAAACATACATTTTTCTCATAGCAGAGTTTCTCTTTAATGTGGTACAAGATGCATGTTTAGTGAACTTAAACATCTTGTAAAGCCCTACTAATTAACCCAAAGCTGAAGTCTCAGGCAAAGGGGTCTGTGTTTATATTTCATGGACATAATAAGAGTTAACTTCAAGCTTTCTCTTAGGTGTATTTTGTTCTCTCGGGGTCAGAATTCTGAAAACAGTATTTTATCAAGCTAGCTTTCTTCAGCTGCATATGTAAAAGAGCCAGTTGGGGGGCTTTAAAAGAGTTTCATTTTAACCCATTTTCTCTGGAGTCTAAAGAATACTGTCACCATACATTGTCTTTAAAAATTTTTCTTTTTCTTTATGAATTTTTCTAATGAATTAAACCTGAATTTCCCATTTTACAAAAGACAACAAAGATACCAATCACACAAATGAAATATACACTCACACATCGGAAGACAGAACTGTCACGAATCCGCCAAGAGGATGAGTAATAAGGAGTCCCCAACAACCACTTCCCCACACACAGGGTCCATAGCGTCGGATGCCCATCAGAACCAGCAAGCAGCATGCCCCAGTGACACTCAGTGCTCACAAACAGTCCTCAGTGGCAGACACACGTCTCAACCGATTGGCAAAACGCCCAAGCAGCAATCCCTGCTCGAAAGAGAAGTTTGCCACGTGCTCGCCAGAGGACTTACTAGGTCTTGGAACTTCATCAGCTTGTCCAGATGTCTGTTTCTATTCCATCAGGGAAAAGCATAGTTGGCAGCCAGTGCTGAGTAGGGGAGAAACAGAGGGGGATCCCCGAAACAAGTGGTTTTGGCAGCTGCTAGGAACATTCCCGCAAACCCCGGCTCTCAGGGCCAGCGAGCCACCTGCAGCAGGCTCCTCACAGGCATCCCGGCCAGCCCAGTGTCATGGCCATGGCTCTGCTGAAAGAGGGGAAACCCAGGAGGCAATATCATGAGAGCACAGCAACCTCACAGTTGGGCACCAAAAATCTGAAAAGGGGAGTCCAGCTGCCTCTTGTTTTGAAGCCGATAAAGAGGCAAGGTTTGTGGAAAGGGACGTTTGTTTTATTTCAGAGGCCAGCAACCAGAGGGAGGGGAGCTCCTGTCCAAAGGCTGACTTCTCACACTGACAATCAGGGGGTGGGGGGAGCTTTTATAGATGGAGGAAGGGGCTACATGCAGAAACAGACAGTCAGCTCTGGGAGTCTTCTTGAAACTGGTCCTGCGGTGGTCTGATTGGATGCTCATGTGGTCGTCATGACCAATACTTGATTAGCCAGGCATTTTTTTTTTTAATCATCTTTAATCCCTTTTGCTAATGAAGTGAAGGTAAAGTACCTGATTTAATTACACAGTCCAACCCAACACTCAGCTTCTTTTGTGATTACGAGCCAAAGGAAGAAACTTTAGCACAGATGGGTCACTGTCACCCAAGACGGATTTGCACGCTATGAACAACGCACAGGACTCTGTTCTCAGAATGGCCCTGTGCTTGGGGTTTTAGGGCTCTGCATTTGAGCTCATGAAGTTCTTAGTAATTTAACCTTGGAGTCTGTGGTTTGGAAGTGGAGCCTGATGGGTCAGGGAGTATGTACATAGGGGAGTTGGATCCTAGCCCATGTGTGGTCCCTCCAGGGTCTTCTCTCCCTGGCTTAGATGCTCAGCAGACAGCTCCCAGCCCCCGGGGCCTCTTCCTGGCCTCCAGCTCCATCTTCCCACCCCTGTCTGGTTACCGCAGCCGCCCTCCACCTGGTGTGGTGATTGGGTGGGTCAGCAGGGGAGGCCTGTCTGATTACCCTACCCTCTTCCGTCTGTAGATTAGGGGTGCTGAAGTGGAGAAAGTCAAGGTGGAGCGTGTGTCCTGGGTTGTGACATCTTGGGATGGGGCAAGGAGGCCATCCCTGAACAAGCTGGCAGCCCCGTGGCCCATATGGTGAGCAATTCAGTGGTGGCTTCTTGCCCGCATCCTGCAGGCGAGGAGGTTGCAATTTCTTGGTGGTGGTGGGGGGAGGTCTCTCATTTACTGCCAGTTGGGATGCTGGATTGTGGGAAGGGGAGACTGTCTTCCCCATTCCCTGCTGGGGCTCCATATTTTTATTTTGCATGCTGCTGCTGCTAAGTCGATTCAGTCGTGTCCCACTCTGTGCGACCCAATAGATGGCAGCCCACCAGGCTCCACCATCCTTGGGATTCTCCAGGCAAGAACACTGGAGTGGGTTGCCATTCCCTTCTCCAATGCAGGAAAGTGAAAAGTGAAAGGGAAGTTGCTCAGTCGTGTCTGACTCTTCGAGACTCCATGCACTGCAGCCCACCAGGCTCCTCATGGGGCACCCACAAATATTGTAGCTGACTCTGTTTCCATTACCTCATGCCTTACTTTGTATGTGATAAATACATAGGCTGAACTTTGTTAAATATGAATTCAGCAAAAGTATAAGTGCCTGTCATAACCATGTATAAGCCTACTGCTTTAGAACTTAAAAAGAAACAGCAGATGATAAAGCATGAAATGTTAAAATAATGACTTAAAATCTGATTATGATGTGTACATTTTGCTATGGTTAGAAAACTTGAAGAAGAACAATTAGGAAATTAACAAGTTAGAGTCCTATTTTGACTTCTGTTATGAAGAGTAATTGTGTGTAATAATTCTTAAATCTTGCCTAGAGACATCAGTATAGGTGAAAGTTGTATTAACTATGGGTTGTGAAATGAAAGACGTGAAAATTAGATCTTTTTCTCAAAGTCCAAATATGTTAAATTTTATTAAGAAGCACACATGACTTCAGTTAGAAGTTAGAGAATTTGAATTAAAAATAAAATAGACAAAATAGTACAACAAGTGCCCAAGTATTTAAAGCATGATAACCAGTGGTCTTGATAATTGGTTCTACAGGCATTTAGCATAGGCTTCTACTAGGGTTTAGCTGTGACAGGAACAGTACTCCCTTTGGTAGGCTGACTGGTGGTGTCTGCCTCCAAAATCCCAGAGAATGTTATTAGATAGCATGTAATGTGGTCCATCGGAGAAGGCAATGGCACATCTTGCCTGGAAAATCCCATGCAAGGAAGAGCCTGGTAGGCTGCAGTCCATGGGGTGGCTTAGAGTCGGACACGACTGAGTGACTTCACTTCCACTTTTCACTTTTCACTTTCATGCATTGGAGAAGGAAATGGCAACCCACTCCAGCGTTCTTGCCTGGAGAATCCCAGGGACGGGGGAACCTGGTGGGCTGCCATCTATGGGGTCGCATAGAGTCGGACATGAATGAAGTGACTTAGCAGCAGCAGCAGCAGCAATGTGGTCCATCTAGTCAAGGCTATGGTTTTTCCAGTAGTCATGTATGGATGTGAGAGTTGGACTATTAAGAAAGCTGAGCACCAAAGAAATGATGGTTTTGAACTACAGTGTTAGAGAAGACTCTTAAGAGTCCCTTGGACTGCAAGGAGATCCAACCAGTCCATACTAAAGGAAATCAGTCCTGAATACACTGGAAGGACTGATGTTGAAGCTGAAACTCCAAAACTTTGGCCACCTGATGCAAAGAGCTGACTCATTTGAAAAGACCCTGATTCGGGAAAGATTGAAGGCAGGAGGAGAAGGGGACAACTGAGGATGAGATGATTGGATGGCATCACCGACTCAATGGACATGAATTTGAGTAAGCTCCAGGAGTTGGTGATGGACAGGGAGGCCTGGCGTGCTGCAGTCCTTGGGGTTGCAAAGAGTCGGACACGACTGAGCAACCGAACTGAACTCAATGTGTCAAATTAGCTACTTTAAAAAATTACTATACACATCTTAAACCTCTAGTAACTGGGTTGAGTTTTATTTTTAAGACTTCATGTTTTATCAGTTCAGTTCAGTCGCACAGTCGTGTCCGACTCTTTGCGACCCCATGAATTGCAGCATGCCAGGCCTTCCTGTCCATCACCAACTCCCGGAGTTCACCCAGACTTACGTCCATGGAGTCAGTGATGCCATCCAGCCATCTCATCCTCTGTCGTCCCCTTCTCCTTCTGCCCCCAATCCCTCCCAGCATCAGAGTCTTTTCCAATCAGTCAACTCTTCGCATGAGGTGGCCAAAGTACTGGAGTTTCAGCTTTCGCATCATTCCTTCCAAAGAAATCCCAGGGCTGATCTCCTTCAGAATGGACTGGTTGGATCTCCTTGCAGTCCAAGGGACTCCCAAGAGTCTTCTCCAATACCACAGTTCAAAGGCATCAATTCTTCGGCGATCAGCCTTCTTCACAGTCCAACTCTCACATCCATACATGACCACAGGAAAGACCATAGCCTTGACTAGATGAACCTTTGTTGGCAAAGTAATGTCTCTGCTTTTGAATATGCTATCTAGGTTGGTTATAACTTTCCTTCCAAGGAGTTAAGCGTCTTTTAATTTCATGGCTGCAGTCACCATCTGCAGTGATTTTGGAACCCAGAAAAATAAAGTCTGACACTGTTTCCACTGTTTCCCCTGTTTCCCCATCTATTTCCCATGAAGTGATGGGACCAGATGCCATGATCTTCGTTTTCTGAATGTTGAGCTTTAAGCCAACTTCTTCACTCTCCACTTTCACTTTCATCAAGAGGCATTTTAGTTCCTCTTTACTTTCTGCCATAAGGGTGGTGTCATCTACATATCTGAGGTTATTGATATTTCTCCCGGCAATCTTGATTCCAGCTTGTGTTTCTTCCAGTCCAGCGTTTCTCATGATGTACTCTGCATAGAAGTTAAATAAGCAGGGTGACAATATACAGCCTTGACATACTCCCCAGACTCACTAATCAAGTTGTGTTGACTTTTCTCCCATACAGCTGGAAAAGGCCAGTAAGTCATGCTCCTTGCTCCCTGAGAATCCTTCCTTTCTTTTGGTGCATCAGGCTTGATCATCAGGACCTGTATTAATGAGATCCCTCTTTGTTTTACTGTCCAGTGAGACACAGACCCTCGTGCCCATCCTGAAGCTGGGAGCAGCCTCCAGTCCAGCCTGTAACTCTTGTCCACCAGCCCAACTACAAAGAGATTAGTGCTGCTCCCTCTCCTTCCCAAACTTCCCAAACGCCTTTTGAGAAGTCCTGCATTCATAACTAGGCTTGATGTCCATCTTACCTCAGATTCTTTTGGGTGCAGGCACCTTGGTGGACACACAGCAAGATTTAACCTTGGCCCTTGCACCCTGTGGAATGGTCTGGGCTTTGACCAGAGGGTTGTAATGAGCTTATCTTCTCTTAAATGCTTCACTCCTAAAGCAGAAGCCTGCTCAGATATTGTAGAAGTCAGCTCCATGATATTAGACGTCATGATGAAGTGTGTCTGCAGTTCATTCACATCACAGCCGCCCTCGGAGAAGAAGCTGGAATGGGAAAAGAGGTGCATATACGGAGGTATTATATGGAAGCCAACAGGAACGCAGTCACATGTCAGCGCCAGCCAGTTCTGCTGTCTCATGTAAGCGGGAACGTTTCAGTCTCTTCAAGATGTATTCTGATAGGCTGTCTGAAGTTGTTCATTATGTCTAAGGAAAATGCACCCTAAGTTAGAAAAAATATTCTTTGCTATGTGTAATATTTTGCTACTATATATAATTGCATATTTGCATCCATTTTGATATCTTATAATTAAAATTAAGTCAATGTAAGTGATGTTCCAAAGATCTAACCCATTATTTGTTGTGTATAACAAAACCAGAGGTATCAAAAAGACCTCTTAGAAATTCTTTGTTTATAATATGATCTTTGCATAAATAGCATGTGAATGCTTATATTTAATTTCTTCAGCAGTCTGAGTATCAAAATACAGATGAAAATACCTGATGCTAATTTAGAAGAGAAGGAAATAATATTTGCCTTAAAATGATTTTGTTAGTGTAATTGCTTTCATTACTATCTGTGGCAGCAGTAATATTACCATGTTTCCAATCAGAATATATGTTTTTATTGCCAGTAACCTCTTTATTATTTTGATACTTAATGTTATTTTGAGGTAAACTTAGGGAAGGAAGGGGCTTCCCTGACAGCTCAGCGGCTAAAGAGTCTGCCTGCAATGCAGGAGACCCCGGTTCGATTCCTGAGTCGGGAAGATCTGCTGGAGAAAGGATGTCACACCTTCCCACATGTGCAAGTGGGGGTGCTGGTGATGCTCTTGCTGCTGTGCTGATCTTCCTTCCTCCGTGTCCTTGGTGGATCAGGACCCATGGCTCCTCCTTTAGTCAGCCCTGGGCTTCCCCAGAGCAGGGAGCTTATAAGGGGCCCTTCAGTCTGCACACATTCTTTTCTCCCCTCCTGAGGGTGGGGCCCAAGGCAACAGGGTTAATGCCATTCTTGATCAGAGTACCTGGTCATTAGATTCCTTTTCAAGATCCTAAGGACTTGTTCTGCCTCAGCTGGGAAAATTATATAAGAATTTGATCTCAAAGAAGAGCCATTCTGGTATATTGAACAGAAAACTCCATTTTTTTTTTTTTAAATAAGGAACACACTACTGTTTGGTGGGTTTGTCTTGGCATACTTGGAATCCAGAAATTGAAGCTTCATATAGTTTAATTTGGGGGAAAAATTCTTTTATCTTCATTGTCTTAAATGCTGATCCCAGCTATAATTTCTCTGAACAGTCCATGATGATTATCCAAGACCCAGGTTTATGTTAGGAGAAGATAATTTGGAGTTTTAGCTCTTGCAGAGCTCAGTTAAGTATTAGACAAGGGGAGTCCGACGGAACATTGCTTTTTATTTTACTCCAAGACTTTGTAGAAACTGGGCAACAATGAGACACACATCATTCTCTGGATGTTATGTTGCATTCAGAGTATAGAATTTCTAGTAAACCCCAAAAGCAAGAGACTTAGATATTTCTATATCTTAAGTATTTGGGGCCTTCTATTCGATTCTGCACTGCAGAGCTACTTAGCAAATTTCCAGTTGGCTATAAAAAGGAGATTTATATTAGATTCATGTAGCTGATGTGGGAATGGGTAGAGTTAATCTAAAATCGAACAGCAGAAACCCTCTTATCTTTAGCAAAACACCTTGAGAAGGACTTTTGTATTTATTTATTGGCCTCAGCTTTTTTAAAAAACTCCTGTGTTGTGAAAAGTTTCATACATTTACAGAAGTTAAGAGAAATAAATGTTTTGTGTACCCATCCTCCAGCTCCAAAACTTGCTACTTTGGACCATTCATTTATTATTGCCATCCCTAGATTATTTTGAAACAAATGCAAGATTTGTTTCATCCATACCGTCTCATCCGTCAATATTCCAATATGTATTTGCAGGGACATTTCAACTGCAGAAATCTAGCCCCCAGGACTAGACTACAGTCATGACAGGATTTTTTGAACTTCTAGAGACTTTGTATTCATCTTTAAATCGAGGGGAAACTATTGTCTATTGCAAAGGGCACTAGAATTTGATAAGTTAATATGTTTAAATGTACTGTGAAAAATTTAAAATGACAAACTGTAAGATAACATCAATGTATAAAATGATCAATGCATATGTTAGAAAAATAATATTTTTAAAATATTTATTTATTTGGCTGTGCTAGGGCTTCCCTGGTGCCTCAGATCGTAAAGAATCTGCCTGCGATGCGGGAGGCATCCTTGGGTCCGGAAGGTCCCTTGGAAATGGGAATGGCAACCTACTCCAGTACTCTTGCCTGGAGAATTCCATGGACAGAGGAGCCTGGTGGGCTGCAGTCCAAAGGGTCGCAAAGAGTCGGACAGGACTGAGCAAGTAACACACGCACACATTGTGTGGCCGTGCTAGGTCTTCGTTGTTGCATGTGGGCTTTCTCGAGTTGCGGCAGGGGCTGCTCTCTAGCTGCTGTGGGCTGGCATCTCACTGCGGTGGCTTCTCCTGTTGCGGAGCATGGGCTTGAGGGCACATGGCCTTCCGGAGTTGTGCTCAGGCTTAGTTGCTGCGTGGCATGTGGATTCTTTCTGGAACAGGGATCGAACCTGTGTTCCCCGCATTGGCAGGTGGATGCTCCACCACTGGACCACCAGGGAAACCCCAGAATAGTTTGTTGATGCAACTTGCTAAACCAGCACTAACTGGCCCATTAGTACTAAATCTATGTATGTGGTTTAAACAGATTTCTTGAGCACCACAGCGGGCCTGCGTGAATGCCTCATGGAGTGTTCCGTCTTACAGGGACCCTAGAGGACTACTTTGCTTCAGAGAAAAATTTATACTCCTATTCAAAGGAGTGGTAAAATAAATACCTTCTTCTTTTGCACTGTGTTAGGTATACTGATAAGTTTTCATTCTGAGATTAACTGAATGTTTTCCAAAAGGAAAAATGTAGCTTTATTAAAGAACTGAGAAGAAAGTATGATTACACTGTATCAGAAGACAGCATGTAGTTAATTGTTTCCACTGGGTACCACTGGGTACCAATTATTACTTTTTAAAACTTTTATCTACACCACGGATGCAGAAAAATTACAAGTATCAGATTTGATGTTTCTTTTTTCTTCAGCGGTATTACAGTATTATGATTGTTTCATTTCATATGGAGTGAAATGTTCTCCCAGAGCAGTTCATATCAATAGTACAATTACATAATCCAATGAGAAATACTTGACTAAAGAAAGAAAAGTTAGTGGATTCAGTGGAACTTTTTTAATTCCCAGCACTGATAGAGATCCTTTAGTGGGTAAGCGAGCAATTGATAAGAAATTTTAAAGGCTCCTGTCTCATAGAATGTATGCTATTTATTTTTACATGTTATTTTATTCTTAATAATAGCAATTTACATAACAGGCTAGTAAAAAAATTAAATTTATATATATCTCAAAAGGACAGAGAGATTTTCACTAATAAACTTCACACCTGTATACTGTCATTTACCCTCTACATGACTTTTATTTTGAAGAATGTTAAGCTTTCTAATTTTTATAATTCAAAATGAGGAATAATAAGGAGAACACAGAGTCAAAACTGAAAAGAATATAGCAGAGAAAAGTGAGATACACTGTTTACTTAAGTGTGTAATGATAAAAGGTTATTGCAATAGAGAAAGTCCTGTGACATTGTAGAATCAAAATCATGTTTGGTGTTTTGGCATTGTACACAACATGTTAAAGGTAATTTTCTTTTGGGTATTGTCTTACAGCCCAGACAGTGTAATTGGTTACAGACATTTCTAAAGAGTATGCTACATGGAACTCTGCTCAAGGTCATGTGGAAGCCTGGATGAGAGGGGAGTTTGGGGGAGAATGGATACATGTATATGTATGGCTGAGTCCTTTCTCTGTCCATCGGAAACTATTACAACTCTATCAGTCTGTTATACTCCAATACAAAATAAAAAGTGTTTTTAAAAAAGTGTGTTACTTAGATCTTCACCAGCAAATGCAAGAATGGGTGTGAAAAAACAAAAACAAAAACAAAAACCAACCCAGCCTGGATAAAGCATATTTCTATGTGTCCAAATGAAGCAGACTTGAATGTTCCAAGGAGACTGGAGAGTGATTCTGAGAGAAGCGTGTTTCCCTGTGTGAGATTTGTAGGATTAACCACTTCTCTTCCAATGATGCTAAGAGATTTACTCAAGGTCACTGAGCTAATGCTAGTTAGTGTCAGATATATGGCTGAAAGTAGAGTCTCCTGATTCACAATGCATGTTTTCACTTACAATGCATTACATTTATACATATATATCAGATCAGATCAGTCGCTCAGTCATGTCTGTCTCTTTGCGACCCCATGAATCACAGCACACCAGGCCTCCCTGTCCATCACCAACTCCCGGAGTTCACTCGAATTCACGTCCATTGAGTTGGTGATGCCATCCAGCCATCTCATCCTCTGTCATCCCCTTCTCCTCTTGCCCCCAATCCCTCCCAGCATCAGAGTCTTTTTCCAATGAGTTAACTCTTCGCATGAGGTGGCCAAAATACTGGAGTTTCAGCTTTCGCATCATTCCTTCCAAAGAAATCCCAGGGCTGATCTCCTTCAGAATGGACTGGTTGGATCTCCTTGCAGTCCAAGGGACTCTCAAGAGTCTTCTCCAACACCACAGTTCAAAAGCATCAATTCTTCAGCGCTCAGCCTTCTTCACAGTCCAACTCTCACATCCATACATGACCACTGGAAAAACCATAGACGGACCTTTGTTGGCAAAGTAATGTCTCTGCTTTTCAATATGCTATCTAGGTTGGTCATAACTTTTCTTCCAAGGAGTAAGCGTCTTTTAATTTCATGGCTGCAGTCACCATCTGCAGTGATTTTGGAGCCCAGAAAAATAAAGTCTGACACTGTTTCCACTGTTTCCCCATCTATTTCCCATGAAGTGATGGGATCGGATGCCATGATCTTCATTTTCTGAATGTTGAGCTTTAAGCCAACATTTTCACTCTCCACTTTCACTTTCATCAAGAGGCTTTTGAGTTCCTCTGCACTTTCTGCAATAAGGGTGGTGTCATCTGCATATCTGAGGTTATTGATATTTCTCCCGGCAATCTTGACTCCAGCTTGTATTTCTTCCAGTCCAGCGTTTCTCATGATGTACTCTGCATAGAATTTAAATAAGCAGGGTGACAATATACAGCCTTGATGTGCTCCTTTTTCTATTTGGAACCAGTCTGTTGTTCCCTGTCCAGTTCTAACTGTTGCTTCCTGACCTGCATACAAATTTCTCAAGAGGTAGGTCAGGTGGTCTGGTATTCCCATCTCTTTCAGAATTTTCCACAGTTTATTGTGATCCACACAGTCAAAGGCTTTGGCATAGTCAATAAAGCAGAAATAGATGTTTTTCTGGAACTCTCTTGCTTTTTCGATGATCCAGCGGATGTTGGCAATTTGGTCTCTGATTCCTCTGCCTTTTCTAAAACCAGCTTGAACATCAGGAAGTCCACGGCTCACATATTGCTGAAGCCTGGCTTGGAGAATTTGGAGCATTACTTTACTAGCGTGTGAGCTGAGTGCAATTGTGCAGTAGTTTGAGCATTCTTTGGCATTGCCTTTCTTTGGGATTGGAATGAAAACTGACCTTTTCCAGTCCTGTGGCCACTGCTGAGTTTTCCAAATTTGCTGGCATATTGAGTGCAGCACTTTCACAGCATCATCTTTCAGGATTTGGAATAGCTCCACTGGAATTCCATCACCTCCACTAGCTTTGTTTGTAGTGATGTGTATATATATATATACACACAATGTGTTGCATTTGTATATATATATGTATGTATTATTGTATATATAATGTAATAGCAGGCTGGTGCTAGATGGCAGATGTCTGTGAATGTCTAAATTAAGGTGTTTGGATTCAATCCTGGGTAGTATGAACTAAAACCTTGAATTTCTCCAAAATACTGACCAACTAACTACGTTATCAAACAAAGTTGCTCAGTCGTGTCTGACTCTTTGCAACCCCATGGACTGCAGCGTGCCTGGCCTCCCTGTCCATCACCAACTCCCAAAGCACCTGGCTTACTGGTGTGTGGTCAGGGCAGTGTCCAGCCAGATCAGAGGCCTGCTCTGCTGTTTTGCCTCTGAAGCCTGAACAAGACTGCTTTTATTTAACTTCCTTAACAGCATCCCCCCACAGCTGGTAGAGGGCCAGGGGCTCTGCTCCCCCTTCTTCTCTTGCCATCTATTGACCTTAGGTGGGGTGAACCCATCTCTGCGGCTGCGGAGCACCTGCCTTGGCACTCCCGGGTTGAGCTGTCGTCTCTGTGGCCCCCCACGCAACAGTGGCCTGGTGAACCTGCTGGCTGGCACCACAGCCGTCTTCTGTGCTCCCCAGCAAGGCACAGGGGAGGTTTGGATTCCCCTCCATCCGCCCACAGCCCGTGGGGAACCAACTGGCGGTCAGGGCACTACTAGCCCCAGCACCTTTCTCGTATTTTCCAACTCTTCTGTTCCACATGCCATTCAGTTATCCATTCAATAAATACCGAGTGAATAGATGTCAGGCACGAGTCTGTGTGCTGAGCCACAGTGAACTAAGCAGAAAGCAGTCTACCCTCATGGGCTTTGTGTTCCGCACTCCTACTGACCACAGAGTACCCAGTGGCATGGCGATCACAGAGCTTCTCTGAAGCCTCCAGCCTTCTCTGGATGCACCTGGGCTGCCCTCTTCCAACCCTCTGAGTGTTTCTACCACCTGGGGCTCAGCCCTGCGGGCGTGGGTGTGTGGAGGAAAATAAGACGGCTTGTTCCTGCTTTCTCATCTCCTTCCCATCAGGTGTCTTCTTTGCGTTTCATGAAGTTCCCTAGTTCCCTGTCTGCTCTGCCAGAAATCCTCCTCTGTCACGTCCTTCTCTCTCCCTGGGTGTTCTTTACGCTTCAGTTTATAAGCCTCAGCCTTTTGGCATGGTCTCATAAGAGAAAGGCTCTGGGAAGAGAAGTATACATTTTCTAAGAAAAGAAAATACACTGGGATGTGTTTTACCAACAATTTCCGTACTCATATTTTGAAGACTTCCAAACTACCTGTCTGATCTCAAGCTCCCCTGTGGGCCAGACCTCAATTTTGAACTGGATGTTTATCTGCATATCAGTACCCCACACTCAGCAGCTCCCGCAGTGGATGGCTTCTCTTAACCTAGTCATGGTCTACACCCCAGCGCCTTAACTAGAACATTGACATCTTCAATTTAATCTCCTGCAAATCCTCCATCCATCTCACTAGCAAGCTTTGGAAATGTCTGAAAATCCATCTTAGCCTTTCAGTTCTCATTCTCATCTTGGATCATTACAATGTCTACTTTGCTTGCTTCGAGTCTCTTCCTCATCCGTAGCAGGGATTCGGGGTAGCACTTCTGAACTATCCAAGAGGGACTGATAGAAAGTGGATGGATGTATTGACAGGTGGTATTTTGTTTATCACAAGGACTTTGAATGGTACTGATACTGAAGGGGCAGCAGCCATGGATGCTAATACCACATCTACTACACCTACGTTGTGTAGGACAATCCTACATGAAATCTGTGAAGCAAAACCAGGAGGAGATGCATATTAAGAAATTTATTGCAAGGAATTGGCTTATATGATAGTTGGGGCTAGCTTGGCAAGTCCAAAATCCCTAGGGAAGGCTGGAACTTTGGGGACAGGCATGAAACAAGCTGTCCATGGATATAATTTCTTTTTATCTAAGAGAAGCCTCTGCTCTGCTTTCAGGAACTTCCAAATGATTGAGTCCATTCCTCTCAGTTATTTAGAATCATCTTCCTTCCTCCTTGTGTGCCTACCAATATCATCTTTTAAAAAATTGCATCAGATCTGGATAAACTGAGTGTTCATAGAGTGAGTCCTAGATACTTACTCTAAGGTTTCATTGAGTTAAAAAAAGATTTTTATGATAATCTGATATTGTCACACTATTCAAATATAATAAAAATAATGATCATCTTAAATTCCATCGGATCTGGGGACCAAGGCAACTAATAGAGTACTTATCATCAAAGATTATTTTCTAAATTCACAAGCCCTTCATAATAATTTTATAATTTAAAAAAATTTTTGAAATTCTGACTGTAGTGCTATAATCCAGTTTATATATGTTCTTAGCAAACTTTATTCACAAGCAGTTGATATTTTTTCCTTAAATTTTCAAATATCCTAAAGTTGGCCGATTGAGAATTGAGCAAATGTGTAAACACCTGATTCTCATTTTCTTAGTGCAATTTTTAAAAAACACATATTTTCTATGTGTCTGTCCCAAGTCCTAGTTGCAGAATGCAGGACCTTTAGTTGGGGCTTGTGAACTCTCAGCTGCTGCATGTGGGGTCTAGTCCCCTGACCAGGGGTCAAACCCAGGGCTCCTGCACTGGGACCATGGAGTCTTAGCCACTGGACCACCAGGGAAGTCCCTCTTAGTGCAAATTTTTTAAAATGCTTTATCTGCATTGCTTAATTTTTATTATGCTATATGTCATTTAAAATTGCTGAGAATCCTACTAAAGGCTTGTATCCGCAATTCTCTCCTAGGAGATTAAATTAAGCCATGTAGAAAATGATATATTTTAAAACGACAATATTCTTGTGAACAGCTTTGTTTTTATTGTCTGGTTAATTGTTGGCTGAATTTTCCCCAAGGCTGTGAAAATGCAACAAGCAATGATGCAGTCAAAGAAGTATCAGGAAAAATCACGATTTGTTTTAGAAATGTTCCATACTTGTTCTGTTGTAGAAAAATAAAACCACGCTTTATAGGCTCCCACACAGCTATACATGCAATTCTCACATCCATGCTACACTCCCTTTTATTGAGATATAATTTATGTACAGTAAAATGTACAAAGTGGCTTCCCTGGCGGCTCAGATGGTAAAGAATCCACCTGCAATGCAGGAGACCTGGATTCGACCCTTGGGTTGGGAAGATCCCCTGGAGGAAGGCATGGCAACCCACTCCAGTGTTCTTGCCTGGAGAATCCCATGGGCAGAGGAGCCTGGCCGGCTACAGGCCTTGGGGTTGAGGAGTTGGAAAGACTGAGTGACTAAGCACAGCACACAAAATGTACAAACCTTAAATTTTAGTTCAATAACTTTTGGTACATTTATAACTTCTACCCAAAACAGGATTCAGGACATTTGCATGACCTCAGAAAATTCCCTCCTGCCCCTTCCCATACAATTCACAGTCCTTGACAGACTGCTAATATTTCTGTCACTCATCTCACACGTTAGTAAAGTAATGCTCAAAATTCTCCAAGCCAGGCTTCAGCAATATGTGAACCGTGAACTTCCTGATGTTCAAGCTGGTTT
This sequence comes from Bubalus kerabau, assembly GCF_029407905.1. Classification (NCBI taxonomy): domain Eukaryota; kingdom Metazoa; phylum Chordata; class Mammalia; order Artiodactyla; family Bovidae; genus Bubalus; species Bubalus kerabau. Next base: position 6,514,332 of record NC_073625.1, on the reverse strand, counting down.
TAGAAAAGGCAGAGGAACCAGAGATCAAATTGCCAACATCCTCTGGATCATCGAAAAAGCAAGAGAGTTCCAGAAAAGCATCTATTTCTGCTTTATTGACTATGCCAAAGCCTTTGACTGTGTGGATCACAATAAACTGTGGAAAATTCTGAAAGAGATGGGAATACCAGAACACCTGACCTGCCTCTTGAGAAATTTGTATGCAGGTCAGGAAGCAACAGTTAGAACTGGACATGGAACAACAGACTGGTTCCAAATAGGAAAAGGAGTACATCAAGGCTGTATATTGTCACCCTGCTTATTTAAATTCTATGCAGAGTACATCATGAGAAACGCTGGACTGGAAGAAACACAAGCTGGAATCCAGATTTCTGGGAGAAATATCAATAAGCTCAGATATGCAGATGACACCACCCTTATGGCAGAAAATGAAGAGGAACTCAAAAGCCTCTTGATGAAAGTGAAAGTGGAGAGTGAAAAAGTTGGCTTAAAGCTCAACATTCAGAAAATGAAGATCATAGCATCCGGTCCCATCACTTCATGGGAAATAGATGGGGAAACAGTGGCAACAGTGTCAGACTTTATTTTTCTGGGCTCCAAAATCACTACAGATGGTGACTGCAGGCATGAAATTAAAAGATGCTTACTCCTTGGAAGGAAAGTTATGACCAACCTAGATAGCATATTGAAAAGCAGAGACATTACTTTGCCAACAAAGGTCCGTCTATGGTTTTTCCAGTGGTCATGTATGGATGTGAGAGTTGGACTGTGAAGAAGGCTGAGTGCCGAAGAATTGATGCTTTTAAACTGTAGTATTGGAGAAGACTCTTGAGAGTCCCTTGGACTGCAAGGAGATCCAACCAGTCCATTCTGAAGGAGATCAGCCCTGGGATTTCTTTGGAAGGAATGATGCTAAAGCTGAAACTCCAGTACTTTGGCCACCTCATGTGAAGAGTTGACTCATTGGAAAAGACTCTGATGCTGGGAGGAATTGGGGGCAGGAGGAGAAGGGGACGACAGAGGATGAGATGGCTGGATGGCATCACTGACTCGATGGACGTGAGTCTGAGTGAACTCTGGGGGTTGGTGATGGACAGGGAGGCCTGGCGTGCTGCAATTCATGGAATCGCAGAGTCAGACACGACTGAGCTACTGATCTGATCTGATCTGATAGATTAATTTCATATATTGTTTGACTTCATGTAAATCCAACAGCCTGTACTCTTCAGCATCTGGCTTCTACATGACATAACATCTCTGAGATTCCTTTATGTTGTTGTTGTGAATATCAGTAATTTGTTTATACTGCTAGGTAGTACTACGCGCATGACTGGATCGCAAATTGTTTATTTTCCCGTTGATGAACAGTATGTCGTTTCCAGATTTGGGGTTTTCTTTGGAAGGAATGATGCGAAAGCTGAAACTCCAGTACTTTGGCCACCTCATGCGAAGAGTTGACTCATTGGAAAAGACTCTGATGCTGGGAGGGATTGGGGCAGGAGGAGAAGGGGACAACAGAGGATGAGATGGCTGGATGGCATCACTGACTCGATGGATGTGAGTCTGAGTGAACTCCGGGAGTTGGTGATGGACAGGGAGGCCTGGCGTGCTGCGATTCATGGGGTCGCAAAGAGTCGGACATGACTGAGTGACTGAACTGAACTGAACTGAATCAGTAAGATTGCTTTGAGTTTTCTTCCGTAAGTTTCTTGTGGAGATATTTTCATTTTTCTTGGATAAATACCTAGGGATAGAATTTCAGGGTCATAAGGTATTGTATGTTTAAAAAAAACTACCAAACAGTTCTCTAAAAATATACTGTTTAAAATCTTCAGGAACAATATATGAGAGTTCCAAATGTTTCACATTCTGGTCAACGTTTGGAATTGCCAATCTTTTTTATTTTAGACTTTGTAGTGGTTGTAAAAGGGTATTTCTTTGTGAGTTGTGTTTATATTTTCCTGATAACCATGAATGTGGAACACCTTTATTTGTGTTTATTGGCCATTGATGGATCTATTTATGTATGAAAGAAGTCTCTGTTCAACTCTTTCCCCCATTATTTTTAATGAATTATCTGTTTTTGTTGATACATAGGAGTACTGAAGAACGGACTCATTGGAAAAGACCCTGATGTTGGGAAAGATTGAAGGTGGGAGAAGGGGATGACAGAGGATGAGATGGCTGGATGGCATCACCAACACGATGGACACAAGTTTGAGTAATCTCCAGGAGTTGATGATGGACAGGGAGGCCTGGCATGCTGTAGTCCATGGGGTCACAAACAGTCAGACACAACTGAGAGACTGAACTGAACTGAGGAGTACTTTATATGTCCCAGATATGAATTTGTTGTCAAACATATGTATTGAAAATATTTTTCGCAGTCTGTGACTTGATTATTTATTTTACTAATGATATTTTTATGAGCAGAGATTTTGAATTTTGTTAAAGTCCAATTTATTTACTTTTTGTTGTTGTCAGTGCTTTTTGCATCATGTTAAAGAAATTGTTCCCCATATCAATAGCTGCAAAAACAGGCTCTTTTTTATAAATAAATTCTTTATGGCTATAGTTTTTATGTTTATGTCTATGATCCATTTTCATTTAATTCTGTACATAGAATAATAAAGAGAGTATCCATATGGGTATCAAGGTTTTCCATCATCATTTATTAAAATGTCTAATCTTTTTACATTGATTTTACTAGTAATCTTTGTTGAGAAAATAATTTGACTGTCTATGTGGATCTATTTCTAAACTCTGTTCTGTTCCATTGATCTGTATGTCTGTTCTTAGGCCAATTCCATACTGTCTGGATTATCATAGCTTTGTAATATGTCTTGAAATTGGAATCTGTAAGTTCTCCAATTTTGTTTTCTTTGTCAGGTTTGATTTAGCTCTTTGAGGCCTGTTGTTGCTCCTTATTAATTTTAGAATCAGTTTGACAACTTCTTTTAAAAAATTATGCTATGATTTTGATTTCTAACTCTTGTTTTAACGTGGAAAATATCTTTGCAACACTTTGAGAAATCAGTCTCTTATTTCCTTTATTAGACACAATTTACTGAGCAACTATGCTCTTCTGGGGACTAGTCCAGTTTCATGCTGTAACTGAACAAAATAGTTAGAAGACTCCTACCTTCATAGTGCGGGGAGACATAACAGAAAACATAAAATATGTTTAAAGTGTTATGGACAAAAGTATTTTAAAAGATAAGGCAACAGAGGATGAGATGATTGGGTAGCATCACTGACTCAATGAATATGAGGCTGAGCAAACTCTGGGAGATAGAGAAAGACAGGGAAGCCTGGCACGCTGCAGTCCATGGGGTTGCAAAGAGCCAGACACAACTTAGTGACTGAACAGAAATGGAAAGTAATTTGTAGGCTGTAGAGAGACAGGCTATTTTACATAGAAATGTCAAAATGGAATGGAAAAGTCTCTAATGTGACATTTGAGCAGAAACCGGATTATATCAAAGGGGCAGTCATGCAAATATCCAGATGCTCAACAATGATGGCAGATCCTGAGGTGTCATGATATAGGCAAGGGATATGAGTTGAGAGAAAGTGATGACATAACGTTTTAAATGGTGCACCTGGCTGCTGTTCAGACTGCAGAGAGCCAAGAGGGGAAGCAGGGACACTGGGAAGGAGATTACACTAGACCAGGCAAAAGATGGTAGTAATTTGTAAATTTTTCCATCATTTTTAATTCTTTCTCTGCTGACAGTAAGATGTTTATAATGTGCTACGTGTGCAGTGTAGCAAGATCCGGACCTCATGTAATTTGTGTTAAAAATGGAGCCTAAGTGTGGTGTTCCTTTACCTTGTTCACGTCCAATTGCAGGCTAGGTAACGCCTGAAGTGAGCACTGCTGGATTTCAGTGGCATTTCTTGTTTTTGAGCAGTCCGAATTAGAATATCTTAAACTTTGACCACGTGATGATTCTCTGCATGTTGTTTCCTCTGTATGTTGAGAGGAATTACCTGATTCTGGCCTCTTGAAATGCTCTTAGAAACATTAACACACACATTCAGTTATTTCCCTTTTTTTTTTTATGTAGACTGCAAACAGAATGGTGATCAGTAACTCGACACAGACCGTGTCTTCTGTATTTTTAACATGATCCTTTCAGATTATGACACCGTTCTCATCTTTATTAGTATCATTGCTTCTTGAAAACCTGTCTTTGAAGTAGTAATAATAGAGAATCCACTGTGGATACTGCATTAATTATGAGATGACCGTGAAACATTGTCAAGTACTGTAAATTTGATACTCAAATTTTAGATCGAATTGTAATAATTAATGCATTCCCTAATTTATTTAATTCAGTGACAGCTAATTAATATGTTCTTGTGCTTTTAAGAAGTTCTAACTAAAAAAGTATTATCATAATAGCAGGATCATAATCATATGCATTTAACTATATTAAAGCAAAATATCTAGCTTTGTATAATTATCTTTAAGTTCAAAATAAAGTAATTCTTAATATCTAAATTTGAAGAGGACATTTTCCTTTATTATAAATATTTATGGATTTAGCTATTTTCAGGGCTCCAGACATCAATTTTTCTGGTTTAATGTGAACATATTGCTTCTCTGCTTGGTAAGTAGGGCATAGAAGAAGAAGCGTGCTTTAGGGTTTCATAAATAAAATTAGGCAATGAAATGATTCAGACGGCACTGGAGCTAGCAGATTTTCATCCACCACAGCGAAGAACCCTGCCCCAGGCTTGCTTCATCTGCCCACTGGTCAGTGGTGGCAAAACCAGTCTCCCAATGTGGTCCCTTTAAGCATCTGATCACACTGGCTGATATTTTTAATACCTTGATATTTAGGGATTGGGTTTATGTACAGTAATATGCAGGCAGGGATCTGTCTCCTATTTTGAATTTCCTTTGTGCTATCATTCATGAAAAGCGTGGAATGTGGCTTGCCACTGAGAAGAGATTCCCTCTGTGAGATGAATTTCCATCCAGCACCAGAGACCCCTAAATATACGTATTTAGGGTCATGGTTATTAACTAAGCAAAGGGAAGAAACTTGGTAAAGGTATACCTGAGATAGAATATGAATGTCTCAGAACACAAAAGAAATAGTGCATTGTTTGTGGTTCCAAAGCAAAGCTTCCACAAGATATAACTGATGTTACACTTTTTATTTATTTCTTGCTTTTCTTTCTCTCTCTTCTGATAAAACTAACATTCTAGACAATTTAAAACATTGCACTAGTCTTAATAAAATAGGCTATTTTAATTCTCCCCTACTGCCTCCGTTAATCTGGGCAGTGTCAGTCTGTTACTGTTAGAATTACTATTAACTGGAAATGGATTATGATCTGCTGCACACATGAAAAAAAATGGCATTATAATGAGTAAAACTGCAGTAAACATAATCGTGCCGGCGCTGTGGCCGCACCGTGGCATCCTATAATGGTGATGATTTCCACATCAGTGATAATTTTCTTGTCTGATTTACATTGCCTTCTCCTTGCTGCTATATTGATACCCAGAATATGTCCATCCTCTCCGTGGATGCAGATGCTAATTAACTCGTATTCCTAGAAAAATCTTAAGTAGTTAGGAAGTAAAAATGATGACAGCAGCCGAATTCAAGGACGCACATTCCCCCACCAACTCCATTTAATAGGTTTGTGTATTTGCTGGAGGCAACCTTTGCAAACATGGTAATGGCCTCAACTCTCAAACTAGAAGAATAAAAAAAGTCACAGGAGGAGAAATCCTTATGTTTCAAGCCTATTTTCCTTCAGATTTGAATTTTTAAAAAATTCCAGAGGTCCTAAGGTAGAAAGCCAGTTGTATTCCTTAAATATAACAATGCATCACTTTCTAGAAACATTATGATGAGCAGAAATAACCCACAAGGATTTATTTTACAATTATATTCCTGAAATTTCTATTGAATCACCAAGGGGAGATTGAAATTTGCTTAAATTGAGGAGTTTATTTTTTTTTCAAAGTACAGGATGTATATTGGTAGTAGATAGACCTATATGCATATCCTGCCTCTGACAGCTATGAGGTATCTCTGTAATCTTGAGCTAGTTGCTTTTTCTTGAGCTAAGTGTTTGTTTTTTAAGTGAATTTCTAATAATCTCAGTTGAGGATTACTTAAGGAAGAAGGATCTGTGGTTTGGGACAGGAAAAGGAGGAGCGTATGAAAAAGGTTGAGTGAGTCTGGCAGGAAAGTTTTGAGCCTCAGAAGGTGCTCCTAGGTTTGTATCAGGGCTGGGGATGAACACAAGCGAGGCTGGGATTGGAAGCCCCTTAGAAGCACATTGGACAAATTTCTGAGCAGCATACATTTTGCTCTACCAAAGGGTATCCAAAGCATTTCCCATTTCAGATTCTAAGTTAACAGATCAGGGTAGACCCAAGAAGCAGGAACGAGCAATTTCGAGTCACAAAACCAGGAAGACTTTGAACAGCCAGCAGAGAACCAGACAAAGAATATTAAAATGTTCATTCACCTGTGTGTTCTCTTCAACAGATAGCTAAATTGACTTATGTTTAAGTTCCATCTAGTAAGTAACAAAAAGCGGACGAAAGTTAACCTCATGGTGTCTTTTTTATGTATTGCTTTCAATGAAGGTACACAGATCATATGATGTTCTATTTGAGTAACTTTTCTAGAGAATGTAAGAAGTTATTTTAACAGAGTTGATGAGGTATAATCCATAGAAAACAAATTGCATTCTTTTAAAGTGTGCAATTTCTGTTTTTGAATCTTCGTATCCCTGTGAAATCACAATTAAGGTAGTGAACATATCTATCTACAAGTGTCCTGGTGCTCCTCAGCCCTCACCCCAGACAGTCAATGCTCTGCTTGCTGTGCTGTAGATTAGTTTGCATTTGAGTATTTAATACAAATGGGACTCATAGAGTATTCAATACATACTCTCATTTCCCTGACTTCTTTCAGTCAGTGTAATTATTTCAAGATCTGTCTCTGCTAGTCTCTCATAGTTCATTTCTTTATATTGTTAAGTAGCTTTCCACTGTATGGCTGTACCGCAGGCTGTTAATCCATTCATCTGTTAATGAACTTTTGAGTTCCAGTAATAAAGCTATGATGAACATGTGTGTCTCTATGGACACACACTTTTTTTCCTCTTTGGGGTAAATGCCTAGAAGTGAAACATCTGGATCACAAGGTAGACGTATAACTAAATTTGAAGAAACCGAGAAACTATTTCCTAGGGAAATTGTACCTCTTACATTCACAGTTTTAGAGATTTGAACTCCATGTGTGTATTGAGAGGGATTGAAGTGTGTGTAGAAACCATCGTTTATTTTGATATGTGCATCTCAAAAATCATAAGAAGAGGGAAAGGAAAGTTGAATTCACTTCTCATAGTCAAACGCACAAAAAATCTACTTTGAAGTAATCATATGATATAAATATTCTTATTGTTAATGTTTGATGTTTTGTGCATATTGACAGAGTTAGCAAAAATCTGAGTTAATGTGTCAGGAAAAAAACAATTAAAATTCAATAATTAGTACTTTCTTTGAAATTTCCAATTTTAGTCATTTTCAGTGATCTAAGTGATCTAGAATCCTCTTCCTGCATTACCACTTGCTGGGAGAAAATTACAAATGGGCTTGGCCTTTTCCAGTTTCTAAGTTTTATACTCTTACTCAGTTGATACATATGTTGATGGTTCTAACTCAATGTCATAGAATTTTATTCCAACTTAGAAATAAATTGTCCTATATAGTAGAATTTGATAATATACACAGGGGCTTCACTCTTTTATCACTTAACACTCAAGAGCTAGTAAGTTTTGGTCACTGTATTATGCTCTTCTTAAGAACATCCCTTGATTAATCAATTAATATTTATCCCCGTGTGTTGGCACAAACCAGACCGTGGTCCATCCTTGCATCCCTCAGTGTATTGCAGTGTAGTGCTCGGTGTTTTACACCCAGAGGCCAGTCCACAAATATTTGTCAATTAATAGATAAATGACTGTTATCATAGCATAAATTCTGTATTTTTCACTGTAATTGGACTAAAATCTCACCTATCAGCTTGAACCTACAGCCTTTGCCATAGTCACAGCTTAAAGCCTCCACCCTCTTTTTTTGAGATCCTGTTGCTGAGGCAACAGGATTTTTCCATGCCTGCTTGCATCCTGTTGCCAAGGCAACAGGGTACAGTTGGCAGGCTGGTTTGAGACATCGGATGTTTGCGGTATCCTGCAGTATCCGGAGATGCTTATGGTTCACAACTTCTTTGTTAAAACAGTGTGTACATAATTAAAGGATGTGTCCTGACTCTAGTCTTTGTATATAAAGGTGATGGTGGACGTTTGTGATCGTCCAGTATCATATACGTTACTGGAAAGACCTCGTGTAATCTCAGGACCTAGGGATCTTTCCTCCCATAAGACTGGCTGCTCTCCTCACTCTTTTTCCATAATCTAGATCTACTTTCACTTAAATTGAATAAATACTCTTGACCAGTGCTTGCCAGCTTCAACCTGGCCTAACAGACTACGCCACGATCAAGCAGCCTTACAAAAACAGTTTATTGTCGGGAAGACCATTGTATTCCTTTGCTGTGGCAGTTCTAAGATTTCCTGGATTATCGCTTATTAGTTCCTAACTGTTATTGGAGTATGAATGGAGAGACTCAGGAGGACCACGCTTCCTGCAGTGAGGCCAACCGCACTAACATCACAGGTGGAGAAAACGCCCTTAGTGAGCAGGGGAAGCCAACCTCACGTAATGTCCCTTATTCACAGGGGACATGTTTATGACTCTCACCACCTGAAAGAGACTTTCAGGCCATAAAACACCTGTGTGCTCAGATGGTGCGGTTGCATCATTTATGTTGTAAGCCATACCTCTCATTTCATGAGATTAACTGTTTCTTCTTTTCATCAATTTTTTTTGGTGATTGCCAATCAGATTCACAGATTTTAGTCTTGGAGACAGGAATAAATAAAAGTGAAAGATTTCTTTTGGAGTTGAGTCTAGGGCTTGACTAGGACTCCAGAAATCGTAGAATCAGTGACTGCAGAGGCCATCTGACCCCCGTCATCTTACAGAGGTGGAAGCTGAGACCTGTGAGGTTACCTTGTTGTCTCATTGACATGCAAGGCCTAGGAAATTCACCAGCTTCCACGGCTGTGGTGGGCAGTTTCATTAGGGACTCAGCTGGAAAGCTGGGTCTCCATGTTTCTACTTGTGTTGGAAGAGAAGCACTCAGTCTTTGAGGTCACATCCTGTGAGCACTTGTGGTAGCTGAAGGGAGTTACTGTGATATTATTGAAGAATTGTTGATACATTTCAGGTTTATAATTGGTACTGTAGACAGACCATGTGTGTGTGTGCTAAGTGGCTTCAGTTGCATCCATTTCTTTGCAAACCCAGGAGCCCAACAGGCTCCTCTGTCCACGGAATTTTCCAAGCAAGAATACCGGAACAAGTTATCATTTCCTGCTATAAACCAATTATATGGAAGGGGAATGTAGGCTCTCTCACCACTGGAGGAACTTAACAGGGGATCTCAAGCAAGTCTGTTCACCCATCCTGGTATAATCCTTGCCCAACTTCAACATCAGCAACTTTCTAGGGACCCAGATACCCAATCTCAGGCTTATGGGTTCCCAGTGGTCCTAGGTCATTGACAAGGTCTACTGACTCGTGCAGCAATGCAGATAAGACTGAGCAAATCTGGGTCAGCACTCAGAAGTTTCCTCCTTGGCAGTCTGCGTATGTCTGACTGAGCTCCATTTTGGGTTCCGAAGACTCAAGATGGATGTGAGAGACAAGCACTTCAGTCCATTTTAAAACTATGGAGATGACCTTCTTGCTGAGAAATACTGGATTCAGATGCCACATCTAGCTTTTCTGGCTTATTCTCTGAGCCTTTTAGGTGGAAAAGGAAAACCTGCCTCGGTCTAAGCCATGACATACTTGTCTGGATAGTTTGGACTGGATTCTGGGATTGTACACAGTGTTAAGAGTAATTTTGATGGCTTCCTAAAATAACAAAAAATAGGGAGAGAAATGAGAGAATATCAAAGCAAATCTATTTACTTATATGTGGGAATCGTGGGTTTTGTAGACAATATCATTTCTCTTAACTTGTGTTTATTTCCTGCACCTAGACTTGTCTCCCATGTGTATCCCAACTGGATTCTTCTGTTTTTCTTCTTGCTCATTCCTTAAGTTTCAACTGGGAGGTGTTCACTAAATGATGGAATTCCTGTATGTAAATATACAGAAATCCACAGACACACACTTACATATGCGTGTGTGCCTGCTAAGTTGCTTCAGTAGTGTCCGACTCTTTGCAAACCTATGGACTGTAGCCCACCAGGCTCCTCTGTCCATGTGTTTCTACAGGCAAGAATACTGGAGCAAGTTGCCAAGCCCCTCCAGGGCATCTTCCCAGCCCAGGGATTGAACCCGTGTCTCTTTTGTCTCCTGCATTAGCAGGTGGTTTTTTATTTTTTTTAACCACTTGTGCCACCTGGGAAGCCCACACTTAAATATATGTATCCTTTTACCCCAGCCAGTATTAAAGAAGCATAAAATAATTTTCTGCAATCTCACTGTCCAAGTCCAACCCCACAGAAGGCTGACACCATCAACTATGCTTTAAAACTATATATTGAGGGAAGACCAGCTTCCTGAACAATAAAAATAAAGAAGACCTCTACTTTAAAGCTTTTATTCCAGAGTTTCTCAAGCATTTGGTCTCAAGATGCCTTTATCAAGGCATCTTACAAATTTACAAAATTATCAAGGACCCTTGAGAGCCTTTGTTTATGTGAGATATACCAATGTATATCATATTAGAAATTAAAGCTAAATTTTTAAAATGTTTATTATCAGTGAGGAGGTATGAGAAGTCATCTCTGCACATGAGGTACCTAAAGAATAATGCCAATAATCACTCTACTGGTATTTTAAAAATGAATGACATACCCGTAATAGAAAATCTGAAAATATATTTAAATGTGTAAGTGAATCACTTTGCTGCACACCTGAAACTAACATAATACTGTAAATCAACTACACCTCAATAAAAATATTAAAATGTCCAAGGGAAATATAAAAAATTAATGATAAATCCAATACTTATTACTGATAATTCTAATACTTACGAAGCAATAATGATAGCTAACATTCATTTAAAACTTCCCATATACCTAAGAATTTTCATGTATTATTAAATTTAACCTTCACATCAATTCTATAACAGTGGCTTGGTTTCTAGGGCTTCTGTTAGCAATGTAACACAATCTGAGTGGCTTGAAACAGTAGAAAAGTTAATGTCTAATAATCCTGCAGGCTAAGAACCCAAATTAAAGTGTTGGTAAGGCCATAGTATGTGTTCAGATGCTTAGTCGTGTCTGACTCTGTTGCCACCCCATGGACTATAGCCCACCAGACTCCTCTGCCCCTGGGATTTTCCAGGCAAGGATACTGGAGCGGGTTCCCATTTCCTCCTCCAGGGGATCTTCCTGACCCAGGGATCAAACCCGTGTCTCTACGTCTCCTGTATTGGCAGGTGGATTCTTTACCAGCAGCGTCACCTGGGAAGCCCTGGTAAGGCCATGCTTTCCCTGAAAGTTCTGGGGGACAGTCTGTTTCATCCCTTTGTCTTAGCTTCCAGTGTTCGTACAATCCTTGTCATTCTTTAGTTTTTAGACGCATCATTCCAATCTCTGCCTCCATCATCAAATGGCTTTCTCTGTGTGTCTCTCCTCTTCTTCTAAGGGTACCAGTTGTACCAAATGTAGGGTCCACGACTTTGTTTCCAAACAGGGTCATACTCTTGGGGTCTCTCTTTGGCTATGACTCTTCTTTCATCTATTAAGGCCCCTTTGAATGACATTGGGCTTACTTGGATAATTGAAAATAATCTCCCTCTCTGAAAATTATTAACTTGATCGCACTTGCAAAGTCCCTTCTGTCCAGTGAGAGTCACAGATTTCAGGAATCAGGATGGGCTTCTCTATCCACCTTAGGGACCAGCAAGGACAGGTCTATTGGGAGGGAGCAGCCAGCACAGGTGAGAGCTCATGGAACAGAGGAAGTGCACGTTAGGGCTCGAAGGTGGGAAGTTCACAGAGGGTGGAGAGGCTCCCAGCCAGGCTGTGCGGCTCGCAGTCACAGTGAGCCTGGTGTGAGCATCCTGGGCAGGAAGGGGATGCATCTGACTGAAGACAAGAGGTAGGAGCTGGAAAGGGAAGAGAACCAGAGCTGTGCAAATGTTGGGATGAAGCCTCAATTATTCAACTAGGAAACTTTGAGGATGGTGCCTCATTTTCCACAATTAACGTGTCAGTAATTTATGGATGGCTTTTGCTGGAAATTAAGAATGGATTAAGTACCCTTCTAAGATTCTGTAACAGAGCTTTTTTTTCTGTTTAAATTTCACTGGCGTGTAGGTGATTTTCAACTCTGTGTTAGTTTTAGGTGTGCAGCATGTATACGTATGTGCTTAGTTGCTCAGTCTTGTCCGACTCTTTGTGACCCCATAGATTGTAGCCCACCAGGCTCCTTTGTCCATGGGGATTCTCCAGGCAAGAGTACTGGAGTAGATTGCCATAGGTGTACAGCTTAGTGATTCAATTATCCATATGCATATATTCTTTTTCTCAGATTTTTTCCCCCATACATAGGTTCTCTCACAGGAGTGAGGATCCTGAGCCCCGTGTCAGGTTCCCCAGTCTGGGGCTCTGGCGTTGGGAGAAGGAGCCCACAGAGCATCTGGCTTTGAGGGCCAGCAGGGCTTGAGTGCAGGAGCTCCACAGGACTGGGGGGAACAGACTCTGCTCTTGGTAGGCCCACAAAGTTACTTGCACACTGGGACCCAGCAAAAGCAGTGACTCCACAGGAGCCTGAGTCAGACCTGCCTGCTGGTCTGGCGGGTCTCCTGGGGAGGTGGGGGCCGCTGTGGCTCACTGTGGGGGCAAGGACACTGGTGGCCGAGGGACCAGAGGAAATTGATGGGCGTGAGCTCTCCCTGAGACCCTCATTTTGGCATCAGGACCTGGCCCCTCCCAACAGCCTACAGGCTCCAGAGCTTCTTTCCTGATTAGCATCTTTCTCACTTGGTCTTTCCTGATGCCTTTGCTTCTTTTCTGCTTTAATTGAGTTTTAGCTTTGTAGCAGACACTGTCAGCACCCTTTTCCCCACTCTTGGCTTCTCACCCCCTTACCTTCCAATTTCCAGCACTTATTTAGCCTGATGTCTCTCTCTAACATGAAACTTGGTTTGCACACTTGCCAGATGACCAAACATTTGTGGAATTCACCACACCCCTACTCCTCAGCAGCTCTCCCCCATGACTGGGTGGTGGAGGGGGTAAGTATACACACACACACACACACACACTGTTTCCCTGAGGAACCTCTGAAGCAAGTGTCTATGCTGGCCCCCAGCGATCCTTGGCTATTTAAACTCTCATCGCACTCAGAGACGACTTGCCCGACCCTGAACCTTTTACTGTCTCCTGTCCTTACTTATCTCCCTTTCCCACTCCGCTACAAGTATTTGTTGGAATTGTCTTCCATAAAAACTACTTTTCACAGAATCCATGTCTTGGGGGGCATGAACGGTGGCTGTAGGAACCCAAACTAAACTATGTGTTCATCAACCCTGATTCAACCTATCTGAAAGTTAAAAACAATTCCGGGGGGCGGGGAGGGCAGTGTTTCCTAGAGAAAAGCAGGAGAAGACACAGGTGTCAGGAGGAAGGGGTGAGCATGCCTACAGAACATGGCTCTCATTAGCAGTGTCCCAGAAGACGAGTCACATGCTCGTTGTCAGGGTCAGAGTACGACCCAGGAAATACGATCTGTAGAATCTCTGGGAAGCAACATCTGCGGCCCCTAACCAGCCCCAGTGACCTCCTAGGGTGAGCATTCATTAGCAAGAGGGTCCTTTGGGCTCTGGCTTCTAATGATTCAACCATCCATCACTATTATGGAAGAATATAGTGCCAGAAAGGCCGATTTTCTGCAAAACCAATTGCCTGAGGAACTCCTAGAGGAAGCCCCAATGTGAGCACCCCCACCTAAGCTGCTGGGAAAGCATTTTTTCCTCCGAGGAATTCCAGGCGGTACTGTCCTGGGAGAGGTGCCATTGTCAGTTTCCTCAAGCCCATGGAGGAGCCCCGTGGACTGAGGCTTATCCTGTCATATCCCTCCTTTTGTGGGTTAAAGATCAAGTAAGTTATGACTATTTGAACAGAAACTCAGAACTGTCTTTTGAATTTGTGAGGTCAATTTCAAATAAATATTCAGGTTCTAGATAAAGAAGGTCAATTTCTTCATCACACTTTGATTATAGTTGCTGCTGCTGCTGCTGCTAAGTCACTTCCGTTGTGTCCAACTCTGTGCGACCCCGTAGATGGCAGCCCACCAGGCTCCCCCATCCCTGGAATTCTCCAGGCAAGAACACTGGAGTGGGTTGCCATTTTCTTCTCCAATGCATGAAAATGAAAAGTGAAAGTGAAGTCACTCAGTCGAGTCCAACTCTTTGCGACCCCAGGAATGGAAGCCTACCAGGCTCCTCCATCCATGGGGTTTTCCAGGCAAGAGTACTGGAGCGGGGTGCCATCGCCTTCTCCGTTGATTATAGTTATCTTTTGCTTTTTGGAAGACTGGTTACATTGACTGTGTAAAAGAAATGGAGACAGGTTGGAAGCTTTGCAAACACTAACAACATACACTGAACTTCAAGAGGTGGAGGGAGAGAAAGGTTTGGAAAGTTTGTGAAGACAGATTTGAGTGGGTGCTGGGAAGCAGGAATGGGTACTATTGATTGGTAGGCTGAGACCCTTGAAGAGGTCTTTGCTTGCAACTGTGATGGATGTGAACTTGATGGTGACATTAAGAGGGTTTCCATTGAATATTTTTGAGCATGGGAGTGATGCAGTCAACATGATGAATGGAGATTTTCATTTACTGGCACAATTTCCTTGTCATTTAGAGACACAATACAGGATATATTAGGTTGACACGCAGGAGATTGGGTTTGACCATTTTTTTAGGTCAAGGCAGTCAAATATTGGCAATTTCATGGGGTTTCACCTAATATTGGAGAAAGGACTGTCAACCTGCTCCAGTACTCTTGTCTGGAGAATCCCATGGACAGAGAAACCTGGTAGGCTACAGTCCATAAGGTCACACAGAGTCGGACACGACTGAGCAACTAACTTCTTTTTCTTCTTCGTCTAATAGTTTCCAACTGAAGTAACTAGAACTGGCTTGAAGCTTCTGGTTTGGGAGTAGAATCTGTAATGTGTTCTTCAGCCCGTCCACTGGCAGCTGCTGTGTCCTGTCCCTGGAAGACAGGCAGCACCCAGGGGAGGACCCCCCAGGACCATGAATGTGCTTCCTTCCTCAACCCCTGCCACGTGGAGTCACTTGCAGGCGGGCATCGGAGGGGCCATGCTGTGTACTCTCCTTCCAAACCCAGCTTCCTGGTGGGAGGAGGTGGCAGCATATGCTGCTGTCTCCTTCAACTTCCCAGAAATAGGAAGAGCCGCTGGTATCTTCAGAGGACGGTTGCTATTCTGCAGAGTCTCCTGGAGTAGGGACCAGAAGTCACACGACCAGATGCCCACAGTGAACCCCTGGGAGAAGGGGGAGGAATAGACCTGTCAAACTTCTTCCTGGACTGGAGACAAGCATGGAAGGAAGGAGGGAAAGAAAGAGAAAGAACAGGAGAGGGAGGTGAGAAATTGACAAAGAGCTGGGATTAGAAGTGTGGAAACAGAAAGCTAGTTTGCTAAATGTATGCCTGAAAGCAAGGCTTCCGTGAGGAAAATGAAGACAGTTGAACTGTCCAAATTCCAAGCAAGAAACATCTTGTGGGGCTTCCCTGGTGGCTCAGTGGTAAAGAATCCACCTGCCAGTGCAGGAGACACAGATTCGAGCCCTGATTTGGGAAGATCCCACATTCTGTGGAGCAACTAAGCCCGCGCACCACAGTTATTGAGCCTGTGTTCTAGAGCCCGGGAGTCTCAGCTGCTGAAGCCCACGAACCCTAGAGCCTGTGCTCCACAACAAGAAAAGCCACCGCAGTGGGCAGTCCGCTCATCACAAGCAAGAGTAGCCCCTGCTCATCACAACTAGAGAAAAGCCCACGCAGCGGTAAAGACCCCACACAGCCAAAAATAAATAAATGAAATTAGTTTTTAAAAAAGAAACATCATGTGTAAAAATATCTACTTATTTGTTTTCTGTGTCTTTGTGTATCTGAAAAAATTTTAAGTATGTCTAGAACTTATTGTTGTTGTTTAGTCACTAAGTCATGTCTGATTCTTATGTGACCCCAGGGTCTGTAGCCCGCCAGGCTCCTCTGTCCATGGGGTTTCCCAGGCAAGAACACTGGAGTGGGTTGCCATTTCCTCCTCTAGGGGATCTTCCTGACTCAGGGGGTCAAACCTGTGTCTCCTGCATTGGCAGGTGGATTCTTTACCACTGAGCCATCTGGGAAGCACTGTAAAACGTATTACCTATGTTGAAAAGAATAAAGTTATATTTAATCAATGGTTGAACAATGATTTAGAAAGATCGTTGTACTTCCGGATTACCGTTTGGGCTGCCTTCCTAGCTTGCCATGAGAACCCCTCCTCCGCTACTTTTTTTTTTTTTTTCTGGCCTCAATTATTTTCTTTCTGACTGGTCACATAGGTTAGTTGTTGAAGGCAGGTGGGATGTGGGAAGCTTGGTGGGCAGTACTCTGAACTCAGATTCCATCTCACTTGGACCATAGCAGTGCTGGAATATTTCGTATCTCTCTCTCTCTCTCTCTCTTTTTTTTTTAATGGCCTATCCCTCCATTTCATGAAGCTGGAGCCATTCTGGCAAGGTTGTTCTCTGTTTGTTTCACAACTCACCTAGTAGAGACTTCCAGACTCCTCCATGTTCCCAAGAACCTCTATCAAATTTCTTACTTAAGGGACTTCCCTGGTGGTCCAGGACTTAAAACTTGGTGCTTCCACTGTAGAGGGTGCAGGTTAGATCTCTGCTCGGGGAACTGAGATCCCTCCCCACCCCCAAAATTGCTTACTTAAGATTCTGTGACCCTCTTTCAGCGGAAACATGTTATCATTGATGGTAAAAACCAGAGAACAAGCCTGCCTCCAGTAAGAAGCGTTTCCTCTTCCCAGAGGATCTTGGTGGATATGGTCTGATTCAGTATTTGAATGTAATGGCCTGAAAATAAGACTTCAGACAACAATAAATGAGATTGATGGAAATACATCTTCAGTGCACACAATGCAAGGCATCTGGGAGATTTCTATTCCCCATTTTTCCACTTGGGGAGAAAGATTAGTTTCTACTGCTTTTTCTGAGTGCAACAGAGGGCCCTTTGTGGTTTTGGTTGAGAAAGCACTCTTATTATCTACCCCTATTTTTAGAATTTTTAGACATCTAACTTATTGACTTGAGTTTATAATTTAAGCCTGTAACCTTTAGGAAAAATATGATCCTCTTTGGAATTTCTCATGCATGATTTCAGCCCAGAGGAAGGAAACTGAAGAGGGAGGGGGCAGTTTAGCAAAATCTGCCTTATCATCAGAGTCACAGAGCCTTTCAAAGAGGAAAGTGTGATGTTTTATCTATAATATCCTGGTGTGCTCCCTGGAACCCCACTCCCTGAAGTCATAAAAGATTCAGAGTTTATACATAAAAGAGAAATTCTGAGTTTCTCATACTTAACATTCATTCATCAGAATATATCACTTGATGTCTATTTTCTGTTTAGAGAGCATATTTTGATTCTGTGCTGGGGGTCAGAGGCACGCATGTGAGATGTTACAGATCACCCTGTGGAACAAGCTAGAGTAGCTATAGCAAGTAACGGTGGTCCCCTTCATAGAGGGTGTACACCTATCCCCGAGTGGCTTGGAGCTTCCTCATAAGGGGCGAAAACTGCCTCCTTCTCCAGATACTTGCTTTCCATTACTTTGCCAACAAAGGTCCACCTAGTCAAAGCTGTAGTTTTTCCAGTAGTCATGTACAGATGTGAATGTTGGACCCTAAAAAAGACTGAGCACCAAAGAATTGATGCTTTTGAAAGGTGGCATTGGAGAAGATTCTTGAGAGTCCCTCGGACTGCAAGGAGATCCAACCAGTCCATTCTAAAGGAAATCAGTCCTGAATATTCACTGGAAGGACTGCTGCTGAAGCTGAAGCTCCAATACTCTGGCCACCTGATGAGAAGAACTAACTCATTGGAAAAGACCCTGATGTTGGGAAAGATTGAAGGCCGGAGGAGAAAGGGATGACAGAGGATGAGATAGTTGAATGGCATCATCGACTCAATGGACATGAGTTTCAGCAAATTCCAGGAGATAGTGAAGGACAGGGAAGTCTGGTGTGCTGCCGTTCAAGGGGTTGCAAAGAGTCAGATGTGACTTAGCGACCGAACAACAGCTGAATGAAGAGTGAGACAGTGGAGTGTAAGATGCCAGCTGAGAGGTTCTAGCACCAGCCAGGCACCCAGCTGAATGCAGCTGCATGAGTCAGCTCAGCTATACCACACGGGGTGGAGCAGCATGTCAGAGCCTAGCCAACCCACAGAACAGGAGAAATAATGCTATTGTAAACTGCTGGGTTTTGGAGTGGTGTGTTTTGCAGCAGCAGATTATTGCAACAGTGTAGTGTGGCCTGAACCTCTTGCGTCTGGATGTTTCAGTCCACCTGCAAGCTTACTCCCCTCCCCTCAGGACCAGAGGGAAGGGAAGAAGCCACCGTTATTGATGGGATTCCATGGCATTCACTGGCTATGTTTACTAGTGGGCCAGGGACTGATGAAAAGGTGGTGCCAGATAGTCCCTTTCATTGTCTCTCCTCATTCCATGCAGGGAGATCCGTAACTTAGACCTGACTTTCCTTCCTGTCTCTGTGTGCCTGCCTAAGGACTCTGTCTGCTTTTGGCTGTGGTGGGGAGACAGAAACCCCACACAGGTCCTCCATTCACCCAAGAAAACTCATGGACCGACTCAGCTAATAAGCTGCTGCTCTGTTTGCTATTTGGATTTGTTCCTTGCATTTTTCTTCTTTGGGAAAATTGAAAGTGACAAGGAAATTTGGCAGCCAGCCATTCTTGACTTTCCTGACCCAATTAATGCCATCAAAACCCTATCCACCTTTTCACCTTTTAACACTTTGCTTTTACTGAAAATAAAATCATAATTTTTCTAACCTTCTTTTAAACCAAAATATGCTACAAGTATGTCTTTGAAACAAGAAAGAAGATCTTCAATGTCATTTTCAATGATAAAATGGCATTGCACAATACAGATAGAAACAATATCTCACTTGATACAATTTAAAAATTGTAGGTTCTGCTTTTTCGCGAGTTATTGTGCTTAATGTTCTTGAAGTTGACTGCTTATGCACGTCCATCATTTTGTTAGAATACATTCAAAGCAGTGGAATTTTGGATTTAAGGGGCATGCAAATTTTTAAAGCATTTGCTCATTTTGCCAATCCTGCTCCCCCCACAGAAGATGCGGACCATTCTTCACTGTTATCAGCACTATATGCATATGACTATTGTCCATGAGTGAGTGAGTGAAGTTGCTCAGTCGTGTCCAACTCTTTGCGACCCCATGGACTGTAGCCTACCAGGTTCCACTATCCATGGGATTCTCCAGGCAAGAATACTGGAATGAGTTGCCATTTCCTTCTCCAGGAGATCTTCCCAAGCCAGGGATTGAACCTAGCTCTCCCACATTGTAGGCAGACGCTTTACTGTCTGAGCCACCAGGGAAGTCCATGATCTTCACCAATTTTACCAATTTAATGGGAAGGATGCTTTCCCAATGTCTTCATTTTTATTTCTTTGATTATAAATGAGGTTCAGTAATTTTCATATGTGTATTGGTCATTTTGCTTCTTACTCTGCAACTTGATAATTCATAAAATATGTGTAAATATTTTTAAAGTTCTGTGTTTCATCATGGATCCATAAAACATCTAATTAGCTGCCGGTTTTGTGAACTATGGAAAGAATTATGGACTACTTTCATCTCATGTGGTTGAAAGGGAAGGATAAACTGCATTTGTCAAAGACATTTGGTTACATGATGGGAATTCAATGCAAATAAGTCCCAGTTTCCACTCTCAAGTCCTCTGTCATCTATAAAGATAATGATGTTATTCTTTTAAACTCAGTTTTGATGCAAAACATGATCAGGGTCTAATAAATGGTTTCCTAATTACTTGGAGAAGTACCAGACCTGGGAAACTGCTGAAGAAGAATTTCCATGAGAACATTCAGAGCAGTTGGGACATCCTTTCCATAACCTGCTACCCCTGGAGTCTCATGGTTCAGTTGTTTGGTTCCAACGTGGACAGGTCATTCGAAGGGGATTTGCAGTATCTATGAAAGTGAAAGTGAAATTTAGTTGCACAGTCATCTCCGACTGTTTGTGATCCCATGGACTGTAGCCCTCCAGGCTCCTCTGTCCTTGGAATTCTCCAGGTAAGAGCACTGGAGTGAGTTGCCACTTCCTTCCCCAGGGGATCTTCCCAACTCAGGGACTGAACCCAGGTCTCCTGCATTGCAGGCAGATTCTTTACCAACTGAGCTACTAGGGAAGCCCTAGTTTCAGGCATGCAGCAAAGTGATTCAGTTGTATATATACATATATCCACTCTTTTTCAGATTCTTTTCTCATATAAGTTATTACAGAGTATTGAGTAGAGTTCTCTATACTATACACTAGGTCCTTGTTGATTATCTATTTGATATATAGTAGTGAAAGTCGCTCAGTCATGTCCGACTCTTTGCAACCCCATGGACTATTCAGTCCACGGAATTCTCCAGCCCAGAATACTGGAGTGGGTAGCCTTTCCCTTCTCCAGGGGATCTTCCCAACCCAGGAATCGAACTGGGGTCTCCTGCATTGCAGGTGGATTCTTTACCAAGTGAACTATCAGGGAAGTCCAATATAGACTAGTGTGTATATGTTAATCCCAAACTCCTAATTTACCCCTCCCTCCATGTTCCCTTTGGTAAACATAAGTCTGTGTTCTAAGTCTTCTAGACAGCTCTGTTTTCAGCTTTTCATCTGCAGAGTGAACCAGAGAAGATCCCTGAAGGCCAGCAGTCATGTCCTGCTTTGTGTGAGCAAGTGCCAGCTGTACATCACAATATGATTCTCATGCTTCACTTGCTTCTGGTTTTAATCATAAAGCTTGCAGTGATCATGGAGCCTGAACAAAGGCAAATTTCATTCAGATAAGCCCAGATAAACACCATGATGTTGAAAGCAATTATGCTTTACATAAAACATCAAAAATCTGTCTTTTTTTTCTCGATTATTCTTTTCTGTGTCCAAGAAACTGTGAATGCAGCGCATTGATCAATCTGTGATGCATTGCTTTTCTGACGGTGTCACCAGGGGACCTTTTGGTGTGCTTGATGTCCCTAACATGTATTTCAGATTTTGTGAACATTTAGAAGACCTCTGAGGTTGGTGATTCCTATGAGTCTCCTATCCAAGAGTTTTTCTGAGCTTCTTTGTTTTTAGTTCAAGCCAAATTTCTGGTAATGAATTTGTTAAGTTCTTACTTTCATTTTTCAATATAATTTAGTATTTCCTTTACTTGTCCTCTAAATACTTCTTTCATTTTTTAATTTTTTATTTCATGGAAGGGAAGTTGCCTTTTATTTTAGTGACTTCTCTAGGGCTTCTCAGGTGGCACAGTGGTAAAGAATCTGCCTGCCAATGAATGAGACAGAAGAGACATGGGTTAGATTCCTGGGTTGGGAAGATCCCCTGGAGGAGGAAATGGCAACCTGCTCCAATATTCTCGCCTGGATAATTCCCTGGACAGAGGAGACTGGCAGGCTACAAGTCCATGGTTGGACATGACTAAGCACGCACACCCTCAGTCTCTTTCAAAAAGCAGTCCCCTCTTTGCTAAATAAATGGCAGCTCTGGGGGTTGCTGGGCAACTTTCTTGAAAGTTCTTGTCAGCCAATGAGAAAGTCTTTCTGGGGTCAGGCTTTTTAATTGTCCACATTGAGTGTGAGACTCTGAAAAGCAAACTTTGGAACTTCGTTTTTTTACAGCTCTGCTTGAGCCAAGAGGATGCATTTTGGCTGTGCTCGCCCTGGCTGAAGCAGCTCAAACACAATAAGTTTTTAAAGACTTTTAAGGCTGGCAAGCAGCCTCTTATTCTATGACTTCAAAAGAATGACATCTAGTCTCTGGAAGTTATTCAGAACAGAGCCTGAGAAAGACTAGCTTTAATAGTGAAAAGGACAGAATATACTAGGGACAAGTTAAAGAATGGGCAAAAATCATGTTTTTTTATTTGTTCTTTAATCCAGATAAGGGATTATGAATGTAGTGTTCATCCCTCCAGTGTCCATCCTCTTGGCATCGACCCTCTCGCTGTTGGAGCGATGACGATGGGGAACAAGGAAAGGAGGACGTGCCTTCCCCTGCAGACGTGGTCCCACTACTGCACTCTCCTCCCAACCTCACATTTGAAAATGGGCTCAGTAAACCTCTCAGGCTTTCTGAATCATCTCGGAAGGGTCACAATAGGTGCTAAAAATAAATTGTCCCTAATGCACTCCAGCCAAGAGCTTACAACAAAGGCAACAACAACCACTGCTACCATTTTTGAGTCACTGTGCTGTGCTTAGTCGCTCAGTTGTGTCCGACCTTGTGACTCCATGGACTGTTGCCTGCCAGGCTCCTCTGTCCATGGGATTCTCCAGGCAAGAACACTGGAGTGGGTTGCCATGCCCTCCTCCAGGGGATCTTCCTGACCCAGGGATTGAATCTGGGTCTTTTGTATTGTAAGCAGATTTTTTAAATAATTTGAACCATCAGGGAAGCCCCACATTACATCTTAATACTTGTTTACCTTTTAACTAGAAATCTGTATCTTTTGATTATCTTCTTCCAATTTCTCCCTTCCATCACACTCTACCTCTGGTAACCAAAAGTCTGATCTCTTTTTCTCTGAGTTCAGTTTGTTTGTTTTTATATTCCATATATAAATGATATCATATGGTATTTGTCTTTCTCTGTGTGACTTATTTCACTTAGCATGATGCCTTCAAAGTCAATTCATCCGTGGTGTCACAAATGGGAGGATTTGCTCGGTTTTTACTGCTGAATAATATTCCATCACACACAGGCACAAGCTGCTTCGTTATCCATTCATCCGTCAGTGGACCCTGAGGCTTGGCCACTGTAAGCAATGCCACTATGACCATGAAGGTTCAGATATCTTTCTGAGTTAGCGTTCTTGTTTCCTTTGGACGTGCTCACAGAAGTGAAACTGCTAGATAATATGGTAGCTCTATTTTTAATTCTGAGGATCCTCCATATTATTTTCCATAATGACTGTATCAATTTACAGTCCCTACAACAATTTGCAAGGGTTCCCTTTCCTTCACATTCACACCAACTCTTGGCTTTTGGATGTTGGCCATTCTAAAAGGCATGAAGTGGCATCTCATTGTGATTTCAATTTTTGTTTCCCTAATAACTAGTGATGTTGAGTGTATTTTCAAGTACCTGTTGGCCTTTTGCATTATCTTTGTAGGAATGTCTATTCAGGTCCTTTGTCCATTTTTATTAGGTTACTTGGTTTTATTTTCTATTGAGTTGTATGAGTTCTTTATATATTTTAGACATTAACCCGCTTATCAGATATATGGTTTGCAATTTTTTTCCATTCCTTAGGTTGCCTTCTCACTTGGTTGATGGTTTCTTGTGCTGTGCAGAAGCTTATAGTTTGATGTGGTCTCACTCGTTTATTTTTTATTTTGTTGTTTGTGCTTTAGGTGTCATATTCAAAAAACCATCAACACCGCATACGTCAAGGAGTTTTATTGCTATGTTCTCTTTCGGAAAGTTTCATGGTTTCAGGTATTAATATTGTTTTCATTCATTTTGTTATTTTTGAGTGCCATAAGATATTTTTGTTATTGTCATTTAGTCACTAAGCCGTGTCTGACTCTTAGTGACACTGTGGACTATAGCCCGCCAGGCTCAGGTCCAGTGTTATTGTTTTATATGTAAATATCCAATTATCCCAGCACCATTTATTGAAGAGATAGTCTTTTCTGAGTATTCTCGGCTGTCATCAAATTTCAGTTGACCATGTTATGTTGGATTTATTTCTGAACTCTCAATTCTGTTCCATTGGTCTGTTTATCTACTTTTATGCCAGTACCATACTGAGTTAGCTTGATATTAGGAAGTGTGATGCCTCCTGCTTTGTTCTTCTTTCTCAGGATTTATTTGACTCTTTGGGATTTTTTGTGGTTCCATATAAATTTTGGGAGTGGTTTTCTACTTCTATAAAAACTGCCAGTGGAATCTTGATAGGGATTTCATTAAATCTATAGATGGCTCTTGGTAGGATTGACATTTTAGCAATATCATTTGCAAATATTGTCTTTCATTTAGTAGGTTGTCTTTTCATTTTGTTAATGGTTTTCTTTGCTGTGCAAAAGCTTTTAGAGTTTGATTATGTCCCGTTTATTTGTTTTTGCCCATATTTCCTTTATATTAGGAGATAGGTTCAGGAAAATATTGCTATAGTTCATAGATTGCATACATACATGTATGCATGACAGTATTGACATTGCAGCAAAGGCCCGTCTCCAAATTCCATCACGCTGGGGGCTGATGTCAGTTTATGATTGGGGGGCCGGGGGAGGCAGACATTCAGTCTGTATCAGATACCTTCTCACAACATGGCAGTTTCCTTCAAGGCCTGAGGGAGACGCTCACTGTTCCATCTGCTGCATGTAATGTGACCTAATCACAGAGATGACTATCTCATCACCTTTGCCGCGTTCTCTTGGCCAGACACAAGGCACAGGTTCCACCTGCACACAAGGGGAGTTGACCAAAGGACGTAAATCATTGAGAATCGTCTTAGAATTCTTCCTTCCACAGAGGAGAAAGTTCAGAGATGATGGAAATTTCCGACGTGATGTAAAGCTCAAGGTGACAAAACATCCACCCAGCGTGAACTCAGGAGTGACACGGCCTTACAGGCTTCAGCCCTGGCTGAAGCCAGAATCACCCAAGGAACTCGTCACACATAGCGTTAGCCCCGGAGAGTCTGATTTCAATAGTCCAGGACAATGCCTGACCATCATATTAAAAAAAAAATCCTCCCAAGTGATTCAAATATGCCCAATGCTGAAAAATACTGATCTAGTCTAATCACTTTATTTCATAGATGAGGGACTTGAACTCCAGGAAGATCACGTCTTCTTCAAGCAGATGCATTCAGTTAGTGACAGAGCCAGGGTTAGATCCAGGTCTCCCAGCTATGGTCGGGTCATCCTGAAAGAAAGTGAAGTCGCTCAGTCTTGTCAAACTCTTTGCAACCCCATGGGCTGTAGCCTACCAGGCTTCTCTGTCCATGGGATTTTCCAAGCAGGAGTACTGGAGTGGTTTGCCATTTCCTTCTCCAGGGGATCTTCCTGACCCAGGAATTGAATGCAGGTCTCCCACGTTGTAGGCAGACACTTTACCGCCTGAGCCACCAGGGAACATAAGCATTGAACAAATATATGGTACCTTGTGGAGTTTGTCTAATTCATAACGAGAGGCTTTTAAGGCAAAAGTCCTGAAATTGTTGGTAGATTTGACCAAAGCCAGGTCAAGTTCTCTGTCATGTACCTGAGTGGTTGGGTTCTCCTGGCAGGGTAACAGTAATCTGAAAGGGCAACTCAGGACCAATGGGCCCTGATGTAAGTGACTAGGGGATACGGCCTTTTCCTAGGTTTGGTCATGACGTTCTTAAATGAGTCCTTCATCTTCCCTTGCCATTCACTCAATAGACGCTTGTCATTCTGCCCTAAGGTTCTCTGAGTTTGGGGAGTAAAGTTCCATTCGGCAGAGAAAGAAAGACCCTTACAGAACCGGAAACTCGCCGAATTCCTCTGTCTTCACCTGATTTCAGCGACTTACGTTTTCATTTTGAAGAGACAGAAGGTCACCAAAGCTCTAAGCACAGACTCTCATGGGTCCCAGACAAGTCAGGAATTATCTGTCACTTTAGCTGACCAGGAAAGTCTTATTGTGCTGTATCAGACAAAGATAATATGAACCTATTGGGAATCTGGCATTAGCTTCAAGTACTTTCCACCCAGTAAGGAAGGATTTAGCCTGGCCTCTATTTCCTCTGTGGACTAACCTAGTCCTAAAGGTCAGGACCTAGACCAAATGATCCCACAAGGCTTTCCAGATGGTGACAGTGAGGACTGGGTGTCTATCCAATATTCCCCATGAAAAATCCCAAGGATATGATCATATATTGAAGGTAAATGTAAGATACGGTGTTTAACCTAGCATAAGAAAGAGTATTCCTTATTCTCATAAGGAATATTTATTGAAAGCTCCTCTAGCAAAGCTGAAACATGTCTGAAATTTCTGTAGAGATCTAAATACACAATTAAATAGCATGTAATCATGATAATCACCATAGTAAGACAGCATGCGTCCCCAGGAGCCTAAGGGCAAGAGTAATTACCGCTCCTGCAATTTATGCAGGGTTTTTTTCTTTTTCTTTTTTTTTTTTAGTGACAATTTGCTTTCCTCTTCATTGAGAGAAATTGTTACCAGTTACTGAGAAATGTAGCCCTTATTCTAAAGACATGCAATCAGCAGATACCTGACTCTGAGAAGAAACTAGTTCATAAAACAGTTCTCTGGCCTAACAAAAGGCGCTAGATATCGAAGGCTATATTTTAGAAGATTGGGCTATTATACAAATGCCACTATCCTTCTTCACTTCTTATTTTGTATCCAGCATTGCCCTGGACGTCTCACTGTGTCATGGATTCTGCCACTGCCAAAGACCTGGGGGAGAATCGTTTCCTATTCTCTTGCTTTTAGGTTGCTTTATATAAAGTCTACAAAGTAGAAGAAGACTATTCAGATTTGAGGACTTTGTAAGAAGGAAAATCCGTAACCTTCTGATACTACTTATAGGTCAGTTATATACTAACAATAAAAACTACAGGTAACACATCTAGTTTAATGTTTAGCAAATAATAAATACTTAATATATTTTGGTGATTGTTGATTTTCTCCATCATTAAGGTGCTGTGTTGTTTTACCTAGATTTTTTTTTCTCTCTCTCTCTTTTCACCCTCATAACAAACTTGCCAGATGAGTATCGTTATCCTGATTTTACAAGGATTGAGAGTTAGGATAGGGAAGTACAACCAACATGTCCAAAGTCACCTAGTTAGTGAGCAGAAGTGGCCAGATGTGCAT
This sequence comes from Bubalus kerabau, assembly GCF_029407905.1. Lineage (NCBI taxonomy): Eukaryota > Metazoa > Chordata > Mammalia > Artiodactyla > Bovidae > Bubalus > Bubalus kerabau. The sequence goes on along the minus strand of NC_073625.1, from coordinate 6,487,035 downwards.
TTGTCTCTACATGATTCTGTAGACATTCTACGTTACTTTATACTTTTTTTTGTTTGTTTGTTTTTCTGAAGCTATTTCAATTATGAGCCTTTTCTATCATTCTGTCTAATATCAATAATATAAGGTGATTCTTTTTTCATCTTTATCATCTGAACCTAGTCTAACTTCTATCTGTCACCCTCTTCATATCTCTGTGAAAGATCTTTGGGGTCCTGTGACTTTGAACCCCAAGATCAAGTTTCTGTCTTTTGGCCAAGAGCTTCCTCAAACGGGGTATGAAGCTTGCCTCTCATGGCCTTTGGTCCTGCCCAGAATCCCTGTCTCATGCAACACTGGCAGCCTGTGGATGTCTAACTTCCATTCACAGTGCTGACCTAAGCATCTCTGGAAATGAGTTGAGTTTGTAAAACTAAAGGCAAAAGGAATTGCACGTAAGACCTATACCCTTGTTGCTAAAGTTGTTTCCTGTGGGGGTGCAGGTTGATTCTGGTACTGCCATGCATGCTGGAATGGAAGAATTCATTAATGGATGGCAGATGATGAGAGCCAAGTTTTCTCACTGTTGGAGGGGGAGGTTCTAGACAAGATAGGAGAGGAAGCCAGGATGAGCCACAAAAAGCAATGAATTAGAACTGGAGACAACAGTATGAACTCCAGATTAGTGTTGTGTAGATATAGTTGTTTATATATAAGAATATTCATAGTTTTCTGTATATACATGAATTAATATAAACACATCCTGTTTTTCTCTAGCTGAGAGGGCTAAAAGAAATGATACTCCAATAGCAACGCACACACCTACACCCCAGATCTTGGTTTCTAATACCATTCTTCAATTTTTAGGAAAAAAAAAAACAGTTACTTGGAAAAATGACTGATTCTACAACTGGAAGAGGAAATATACAGGATGAACCTTATCATCTTGTAGCACCAGAAAGTAAGAAAGCAATCCAGGAAAAAAAGAAAGAAAGACAAGGAAAAAGGACACACCCCCTACACATAGTGATGGGAATATGCCGCAGGGAAATATGAGTTCCCAATCGCCATGAAAATTTGAGCACTCACTTACTCAATCAATCAACATCAGATTTTAACTCAAAGTATAAAATAAATATGTGGTTGGTGGTTTAGTCACTAAGTTGTGTCTGACTCTCGTGACCCCATGGACTGTAGCCCGCCAGGCTCCTCTGTCCATGGGATTTCCAGGCAAGAATCCTGGAGTGGTTGCCATTTCCTTCTCCAGCAGATCTTCCCGACCCAGGGATTGAACCCACTTCTCCTGCATTGCAGGCAGATTCTTAACCGCTGAGCCACCAGGGAATCCCCAAATAAATATACACGATTCTGTATTGGCATAAATAAGTTATTGAATAGATTAGTGATGGGAGAGAATTGACAAAGCTCCCACACAGAAGGATTCCAAATATTTTATGTAGATCTATATCGTCACACAACTGGAGCATAAACCCTCACCCCTTAGATATAGGTCTCCCATAGTGAATTTGTTTCAAAATGTACAGCATGGGAAGAGTAAATACGGGTAACTTTACAGTGAAAACCCTAAAGAGCACTATCTCAGCCAGGCATTCAAGGCCAGCACCAGTGGCTACAAATCACGCTGCAGTGTGGACACTTGGTAGAATGGGTGAGAATGGCGCTTCATTTCTCTGCCTTCTTTCTAACAACCCATGAGCCCAGGATCATCACGATAAAAGCATCAGACAAATTTAGACAGTGGGGCATCCTGCAAAATACGTGACTGCTGCTCCTTGAAACTCTCAGGATCATCTAAACAGTCTGAGAAATAACCACAGCCAAAAGGTGCCTAAGGAACATAACATCAGTGTCCTGTGGGACCCTGGGAGAGAAAATGACCGCTCGTGAGAATGAGGAAACAGGAAAACAACAACAACAACAAAACCAGGGAATTTAAGGAACTATGAGCTTCAGTTAATCATGGATCACTATTGGCTCATTATTTGCAACAAATGTGTCATACTATCCTAAGATGCTGATCATAGGGGACACCAATGTGAGGTCAATGAAAACACTGTGCTGTCTTAATTTTTCTGAAAATCTAGACCAGTTCTTCTAGACCAACTGCTATTTTTTTTCAGCTATATGATGAATAAAGTCTGGATAAATAAATAAATAACACGAATGAATGAATAACATGTAACATGACCAATAGAGTTGATATGCTATGTTGTATAATTAAAATGTTTAAGAGAGTAAATATTTTCCCATTAAATAATACATATTATATATACTTTTATATATTATACACATATAAAATGGAAGTATGATGTATGCTTCAAATATGTTACAATTTTACTGGCCAATTATGTCTCGAAAAAAATGAAAAAAATAGTACAATGAGAACTAAAAATATATACATAAATAAACCAATTCTAAAAAATAATGTTCATTAAAATATGCAAAAGAAAAAAAAGACTATCTCCCATCTTTCCACTCATGGTGGCATAGAGCTCTTGGTCCCATCCCTTCCTGGCCCCTGCCATGTTTCAGGATACAGTAGACAGATGTCCAAGAACTACAAGGAGATCCAACCAGTCCATTCTGAAGGAGATCAGCCCTGGGGTTTCTTTGGAAGGAATGATGCGAAAGCTGAAACTCCAGTACTTTGGCCACCTCATGTGAAGAGTTGACTCATTGGAAAAGACTCTGATGCTGGGAGGGATTGGGGGCAAGAGGAGAAGGGGACAACAGAGGATGAGACGGCTGGATGGCATCACTGACTCGATGGACGTGAGTCTCAGTGAACTCCGGAAGTTGGTGATGGACAGGGAGGCCTGGCGTGCTGCGACTCATGGGGTCGCAACGAGTCGGACACAACTGAGTGAGTTATCTGATCTGATCCCGGGGACAGCAGGTTATTTTCCACCAGTTGCATAACTGAAGTGCGGCAATGGCAGGAGGGAGAGAGCACTCAGATCGGAAAGCCACCAGATTTCAGCGTTGGAGCATCTCAGACAAGAGGCCTGTGAGCTACCAGGAGCGCCTGGGACAGAGGAGACAGCTGCCGTCACCTTTGCAGGCAGATGGCTTTTTTGTTATGAGAATAACCACAGTCGTTCTTCATTTTCATTGAAAGAGGGGTGGATAAGAGGATGGATTGCTCCAAATCTTTTCAAATCTTTATTAGTTGGATTTCTGATGAGCACACACATTATACCGACTGAGGTCCCAAGGAGCAGCTGCAAATAGAGCTCAGTTTAACATTCTGCTCCTGTGGTATTACTTCCCATGGGGAGATGGGGTGGGAGGAACAGACAAACAGTCATGGAAACGGCCTGGGTGCCTGGTCCTGGATGCCATTTGTATCAGGAAATGAGATGAGGGACCATTCAGCACAGGGATTAAAATAAACCTCAGGGTTTATGCTTCTTTGTGTCACTTTGCATGTGCATCTCCATTTGTGGAGTAAATGACTATATTTTCTCCTGCTGGTACTTAGAATCATAGATGTAGGATACTGTGAGAAAGCCGAGGGCAGGGAAGCACTGTGACTTGATCAGGGCTGTAGAATACAATAGTCACACCTGGTTTAGCATCTTGCCGTTCAAAGCTTGAGTGCGGATCATCTGCAGAGCAGGAGCCCCAGTACCACCTGCTAGAAATTCTAATAGAAATGCAGAATTTTAATCCCCATCCCAGGCCTGCTGAATCAGAAATCTGCATTGGGACGTCCTTGGTGGTCCAGTGGTTAAGGCTCCATGCTCCCAATGCAGGGGGCCCATGTTCAATCCCTGGTCAGGAACTAGATTCCACATGCCGAGACAAAGATCCCAAGTGAAGCATGTGAGACCCGTTGTGGCCAAAAAAAAAAAAAAAAAAATCCACATTTTAACAAGCTACTCTGGGGATTCATATGCACATAAAGCATAAGAAAGCCATGTACTAGCTCAGAATCTGCAACTGTGGAGTAAATTTTTTAGGTCACTGTTTTATATAGGATGTTTTGGGCTGCAAGTTGGAGCATCAAACAAAAATAACATAAATAAAATGGGTCCTCATTGTTTCCCATAACATAAAGTCAGAAAATGGTGGCCCCACAACTGATTTCATCAATGACCAAAATTCTTTCTCATCCTTCCATTCCATCATTTTCAGTGTGTTTGCTTCCTCGTTGCTAGAAAATGGCTGCTTCAGTTCATACAGCTGAGTCCAAAGACAAGTAATCAGATGGGGAGAGAGATGGAAGAGGGAGCCAGAAGACTAATCCTTACACATTCATCATATAGTCTGGTGGAAAATCTTTCCCAAATGTCATGGCATACACTTTTCCTTGGGAGTCCTTGGCCAAGGTTTGGTCACATGATCATGCTCTAGCTGGGAAAGAAATTTAGAAACCTTATTAGTTTTTATAGTGGGACCTGACTTCTGCCAATAGGGAAGACAAGAAGGAAATAGTTGTTGGGTAGGTGTACAGTGTCTTCCCCAACAATCCTGCCTTTAGGTTATCCTGGGTATAGGTAGTCATAGAGTATCAGAGATCTATTTCATCATTTCATTTTTTAATGGGAAAACTGGGGTCATGGAGGTTAAAAGGCTTTTCCATGATTAGATACTTTGTTAGGTTAAAGGATTAGATAGACACCACCATGGGCTGCTTAACTCCTGGTTCACTACTATGGCAGACACTGTTCTTTTGTAACCAAATGTCATTTACAATTTCCATCCTATATTTTGCCTAGCTCTACTGGAAAGCTAAAATATCACTTTGATTTGTTGTAGCCATATGTAAAAGCTTAATATAATGTAGACAGAAGTCCTTGAGAAGAGTTTCCTTTTTGTCATACAAAGACAAATCCTCCCAAGGAGAAGGTTTTTGATGCCTTCTATTTTTTTCTGACCTGGATGTGGATGTGATGCCTGAAGCAGCAGCAGCTGTATTGCAACTATGTGGATAAAAGCCACATAGGAAACTTGGTGGAGTTGAAAAAAATAGAAGAAAACTGAATCCTTAATGAAATCATACAATTATTAGCTTGACTGTTTTGGCAACCATTGGACTTCTTTTTACATAAAGAAAAAAAATCCTTAGTTATTTATCATTATTAATCAAATATGTGCTTACATGCTATAGAATGTAATCTAAATTGGTACATCTGAAGTGTGTTTTCTCAAGGAAAACTAAATTTTCTTTGCATCAGAACAATTGTTATGCAGTAAGCATCTTCAGATAAATTATCATAATGATTTTCTTCCACTTGCAAAATACACACAGGAGATGAAATGAAAGTATGAAGCAGGACTCTTCCAGGAGGGTTTTGATATTGCTTTAGCAGTTATAGGAATTTTGTTTCTCTTTCTGAGGCCTTGTCTGTATCTGACATTTTAATCTTATTGACTAATCACTTACTCCATGCTGAAGCAATAGAATGGCTCCATCTTCACAAAGACCGTTAGATGATACTGTCTAAACCGCAGGAGTCTTGTCCACATGGGTTTCTCCCTTGACTTATTAAGAATGTGTCCCATTTCTTGGAATATGTGAGACTCCCTTCTCTTTGCTCTTTTCAAGGAGAATTCTTTGTCAAAGAATGTGGTGATCATAAAGAACATCCTACCTTCTGATATTCTCTTTTTTTCTCCCCACACTGTTCTCTGTAGTCTGCAGAGAATGGGCCCAAGTATCATTACTTCTAAATCTGAGTGAGGAGACAAAACTCCTTTCTGAAGAAGGAGGTAGAAGTTAAGTTTCCTGGGGAATCAGGTGTCTTTGTCCTGACTAGCAGAGGAAACATGGTCTGGGAGAGACTTGAACTCTTCTGCATAGTGGAGGGAGAAAAGCTTGGAGCCCTAAGAGAACATGGAAAGAAGGCAGGAAAGAGCCAGGACAGGAAAGGGAAAGGAGACAGGAGCCAACAAAATGATGTGACTCGCCATGCCATTATTCCTTTCTAGCAAACTGTACTTTCCAAAAACTGGCACAAAAATGTCTCTCCTCTTGCATGCTCTTTTAGAACTTGCCAGACCCCCATTAAAAGGCAGTAGTCTATCCTTCCTCTTAAAACTGGTGGGACTGTGTAACTTCATTAACAAATAGAACATTTACAAATAGTAAAAAGGAATAGCGGGTGATTTGGAGAAGGCAATGGCACCCCACTCCAGTACTCTTGCCTGGAAAATCCCATGGACGGAGGAGCCTGGTAGGCTGCAGTCCATGGGGTTGCTAAGGGTCGGACACGACTGACTGACTTCACTTTCACTTTTCACTTTCATGCATTGGAGAAGGAAATGGCAACCCACTCCAGTGTTCTTGCCTGGAGAATCCCAGGGATGGTGGAGCCTTGTGGGCTGCTGTCTATGGGGTCGCACAGAGTTGGACACGACTGAAGTGACTTAGCAGTAGCAGCAGCAGCCAAAGCCAGATTACAGGAGGTATTATTATCGGTGTTGTCGAGCTCTCTCAGGACACTTGCATTGGAGCCTTCAATTGCCATAAAAGAAGCCTGGCTGCCCTTAAGCACAAATGCTCAGACAGACCATGTAGAAAGACTGTTAAGGGAACTTCCCTGGCAGTCCAGTAGTTGAGACTTTGCCTTCTAATGCAGGAGGGATGGGTTCAATCCCTGGTCAGGGACCTAATAGCCATTTCACATGCCTTGCGGCCCCAAATCAAAACATTAAACAGAAATTAAAAAAAAAAAACATTAAACAGAAATAATGCTGTAACAAATTCAATAAAGACTTTAAAAATGGTCTACATCCAAAAAACACTTAAATAAATAAAATATGCTTATTAACAAAAAGAAGAAAGATCATTAAAATGATTTCTGCTATGGACATAAGGACATGACCAGACCAGCCAGCTGGACTCAGTCTCTGGAGCAGTTACTCCCAGTCAAGCCCAGCTTAGATCAGTCAGCCCCCAGCCAATTTAAGATTGGAGAGAAATAATAAACAATAGTTCTTTTAAGCCAATGAGTTCTGGGGTGGTTTGTAACATAGTAGTATCTAAAAACCCACCCCTGTTTGGATGATACATATATAATCACGGTAGACGTGAGGGACTTCCTTGCAAGGATTTTCTCCCTGACTTTTCTGTTAGCATCTTCTGGTTACTCGGCATGGTGTCTTTTGGGTATAGCTTAAAACGAAGCATAACATCGGTCACTTGGCTTACTGAATCATTTCTACTTGCTCTCTGTCAACTTTCAAGTCTGTGAAAGGGACAGCAAAATTTGTGGAGGTGATGGCTGTATCTAATGAATTTTCAAAAGAAATTTCCCAGGAGGGTAATTATAAATGGAAGGGACATTTTTATTTGAAAATCACCAGTATTTGCATGTCTAGGAGCATCTGCCTGACTACAGTGAGGCCGATCAACAGAGAACCATCTCTTATCAGGCAGTCTTATTAGTAATCCATTGTTATTTCCCTAATACATCATTCATTGTTTTAATGTTTACAGTTTGGGGAAAGCCAGCAGGGACCACACAGGTAGGTGCTTTCTCTCTCTGCCTAGCTTCTTCCTCTTCCTAGGAATTGTCTATCTTTTCTCTTATATACAAATGAAATATTTTGGGGAGGCAGAAAGGAACGCTTGGAAGGCAAGTCTTCATTACAGATAAACTCCAGATGTGACTCGACAGTGCACCTTGCTTGGTGGAGAAGAGCCAGCACGATTTCCTCTCACTGTTTTGAGCTGTGTTGTGTTGATAGGCAGATTTTTTCCCCAGCGTTTGATCCTAGTCATGGGGTACATTCTCAGCTTCAGGGAACTGTTAACATCGCAGGTGAATCATGTACCATGCTTTCTTATGTGCTGATTGTTAGTGAACCTTTGAGTGGGTGAGGATTGTATTACTTATCCATTATCAGTATTTATCATGGGCTTCCTTGGTGGCTCAGTGGTAAAGCATCCACCTGCCAATGCAGGAGATCCAGGTTCGATCCCTGGGTCAGGAAGATCCTGTTGCAGGAGGAAATGGCATCCCACTCCAGGATTCTTGCCTGGGAAATCCCATGGACAGAGAAGCCTGGTGGGCTACAGTCCATGGCGCTGAAAAAGAGTCAGATGTGACTTAGCAACTAAACAACAACAAAACAACAATATTTATCACACACACACACACGCCTTGCTGAGCACTGCTTAAATGTACATTACTTTAGGTATCTTAATAGGTGGATTGCCAAAGCGTAAGTAGGAACATTTTCCATAAAGTCAAAGGATCAGAAGGAGCCCTGACAATATTCTAGTTTCAATATTCCCTAAAGTGTGGTAGTTACCACTGTTGTTGCTGTTAAGTTGCCAAGTTGTATCTGATTCTTCACAACCCCATGACCGCAGCATGCCAGGCTTAGCACTGGGGCCACAGCAAATGCTCTCGGGTGACATGAGATGATTGGAGTTGGCAAGCTGGACAAGGCATTAAATGATACTAAATCATGTACTGAATGGTGTTCCCTTTTCAATACTATAATACTGTTCTGATCAAGTACAATAGAAAGTTTCAGGTTGATGCTAAAGTGTTTACCACTTTTCTAATGTTTTTGTTTCCACATAAAGACAGGACACATGGATACAGGTAGTGTGTAACGTTATTGTTTGGTTTTCATCATATCTATTTCTACTGCTGCCTTCTGTCTGTGGTAGGTAATGATGGTGGTCCCTTGCAAGCGTCACTTGGAAATAGCAACAGTCAAGCTGGTGGCAGGCAAGTGCGTGAGGACTGGAAAGCCTGCGTCTCGTCCCATACATACGAGAGCTCTGCTGACCAGTCAGGAGGCTCAATACTTATGCCAACACATCCTGCAGAGGAAACTTATGTTACTCATGTACCTAATCATTTACACTCATGGCGAAGAACAGAGGTTGTCTATTTTTCAAATGATATGCAATCCACATGTGTTATTTTACTGGGGAGTCAGCATCATTGACAGGCAATAGTTTGGACTTTTAAACTCAGACTGGCCTGGGTTGGAATCCCAGCTCTTCTGATGTATGACATGGATAAGCTGTTGTCTATGGTTTAATTTTCTCCTCCCGAATGTGATGAGAATGATGCTAACTTAACTTCATGGGGATGAAGCAAGATAATGTAAATAGATCCCTGTTGGTGGCCTGAGTGACTTCCTGAGCTGGCCCCTGGTAGCTGTGGCTCTCTGGCCCTGGCGGGCACCTTCATTTGATTGGCTCCATGTTGATAGACTTAATCTTTCGATTGTATTAATGTATACAAAGTCACATTTTCCACAGGAGACACTATTAGGGCGATCTGTTTCCAAGTTGGAAATCTACAGCAGGACCCGTCCCTGACTTGTACTTTACAGGTCTACTTTGACGGAGTCAGGACTGAATAGTGGTGGTGGGGGGCCCTTGTTCTGCAAAGTGTTTCTTGGAGTTTTATTAACCTTCTATGTACTGAGTGCTGCAGATACTTCACATTATTTTCATGCAGCCTTACAATCTAGAAGAGAAAAGCTTGGCTGAGTGACATTAGGTACCATGCCCGCATTCTCACAAGTAATAAATGGCAGATCCAAGACTTATCTGCCCAAAATGTCAGATACATTTTAGGCAGAAAATGGGCAATCTGTGTGCAACAAGCAGAGGTTATATGTTATTATAGACTAAAATATAAAACACTACCAGTTTTGTGTGGAGAAATACAGTGTCATGCTTAAGAGATCAGATAATATACTGCCTAGGTTGAAAACTTGGTTCTACCACTTCCCAGATAGGAAAGTTGGGGTGTTTATCAAGGTCAGTTTGCTCTTTGAAATGGCAATAATAATGGTATTCCAAAGATAAATTACCATGAGGTTTAAATGGGAAAATCCCTGTAAGTATGGTATGACTGATTTGTAAGAAGGTACATGAACATTAGCTAGTCAGTATATTAAGGTTGAATGATGCTGGTGCAAGCAGTTAAGTGAAAGTGAAAGGCACTCAGTCGCATCCGACTCTTTGCGGCCCAATGGACAATACAGTCTGTAGACTTCTCCAGGCCAGAATACTAGAGTGGGTAGCCTTTCCCTTCTCCAGGGCATCTTCCCAACCCAGGGATTGAACTCAGGTCTCCCGCATTGCAGACGGATACTTTACCAACTGAGCTAAATGCAAACTGAACAAATGAGTGCTATTGGGCAGATCTGTTCTTTCAGAAATCTGAGACACTTGACTTGTGTCATCCCCTTCAGATGGATCCTCACTGTAGCTTTGCAGTTACTTGTACAGTGATGCAGGATTTAAAAAAAAATTATTTTACTGAAATACAGTTGATTTACAATGTTGTGTTAATTTCTGCTGTGCAGCAAAGTGATTCGGTTATATACATATATATTCTTTTTCATATTCTTTTCCACTATGGTTCATCCCAGGATATTGAGTATAATTCTCTGAGCTATACATAGGACCTTGTTGTTTATCCATTCTCTGAATATCAGTTGGCATAAGCTAAGTCCAATCCTTCCCTCCCCCACATCTTGTACAAATTTTAATAAACAGAGGTGTGTGTTGTGCGTAGGGCATGGGTGGGAGAAACATTCAGCTACTTTTTCATGTAACAAACCACAGGCTTCCAGCTCATATAATAAATAGTGCAATTGTATGGCTTCCAAAGTGACTCAGTGGTAAAGCAGCTGCCTGCCAATACACAAAACACAGGTTGGATCCCTGGGGCGGGAAGACCCCCTGGAGAAGGAAATGGCAACCCACCCCATTATTCTTGCCTGGGAAATCCCATGGACAGAGGAGCCTGGCGGGCTACAGTCCATGGGGTCGCAAAGAGTCAGACACAACTTAACAACTAAACAACAACAACAATGGCCCATATATAGAAAACCCTTTCCTGGATTCTCAGGAGTCCAGGGAAGAATCTAAGTAATTTTTAAAATCAACTGTACATGCATAATAGTCATGGTCATGATATTTATGTGACCTGTGTGAATAAACACTTTTTTGTTCTCAGCTTTCTTTTCACCTGGCTTCTTGTGGGCGTGTAAAACACGTGCCGAAGGAGGCTGGTGTCATTTCCTGCTAGTCAGCTGTGTCTAGATGCCCTCTGTCTGTATTTGGTCCAAACTTCTCCTAGTTCAGATCCTGTCCTGCCCTCTGCCTGCATCTTCTTTTTCAAAGCTGAGATTTTTGTTCATTTGCTGCCTTCTGATATGAGGACTTGTGTCAATATTCTGAAATACCCTTCACCCGTGGTTCTCACGCTGTGGTGACACCACCTGGAAGCCTTGTTAAATGAGGACTGCCGGGCTCGCTCCATGGATCTGATTCAGCAAGCCTGGAATGGGGCCTAAGACTTTGTGTTTCTAACCAGTGCCCAGGTGATGCTGACAACGGTCGGTCTAGAGATCACAGTTTGAGAGCCATTGTCCTACAGGAACATTTTAAACATCCTCATTGAAGAGGATGTCCAGAAATATTGGGCTTCTGAAACATGCTCAATACTATAAAGACTGGCTCTTCATCCAGAAAAAGAAATTATAATCAGGCCAAGTGGACCTGGATGATATTTCTACCTTTGGATTTCTATTTTCTGGAAAACCTATTTTTCTACAGTGTACCCTGACTCTGAATTATATTACTCTAGTGGTTCTGAGAGTAATGGAACTGGTTTACGGTATACAGAGGACTTATTTTTATTATTATTATTGTTTAATTGAAGTGTAGTTGATTTACAACCTTGTGGTAATTGCTATTTGTACAGAGAAGTGACTCAGTTTATATATATATATATATATATATATATATATATATATATATATATAGTTGCTATTGTTTTTCAGTTGCTGAGTCGTGTCTGACTCTTTGCCACCCCATGGCCTGCATCATGCCAGGCTTCCCTGTCCTTCACCATCTCCCAGAGTCTACTCAGATTCATGTCTATTGAGTCGGTGATACCAGCCAACCACCTCATCCTCTGTCACCCCTTTCTCCTGCTCTCAATCTTGCCCAGCATCAGGGTCTTTTCCAATGACTCAGTTCTTCGAATCAGGTGGCCAAAGGATTGGAGCTTCAACTTCAGCATCAGTCCTTCCAGTGAATATTCAGGACTGATTTCCTTTAGGATTTCCTTTAGGATGGACTGGTTGGATCTCCTTGCAGTCCAAGGGACTCTCAAGAGTCTTCTCCAACACCACAATTTGAAAACATCAACTCTTTGACACTCAGCCTTCTTTATGGTCCAAGTACATCTGTAGATGACTACTGGAAAACCATAGCTTTGACTAGATGGACCTTTGTTGGCAAAGTGATGTCTCTGCTTTTTAACATGCTGTCTAGGTTGGTCATAGCTTTTCTTCCAAGGAGCAAGTGTCTTTTAATTTCATGCCTGCAGTCACCATCTGCAGTGATTTTGGAGCCCCCCAAAATAAAGTCTCTCACTGTTTTCACTGTTTCCCCATCTATTTGCCATGAAGTGACGGGACCAGATGCCATAATCTTAGTTTTCTGGATGTTGAGTTTTAAGCCAACTTTTTCACTCTTCTCTTTCACTTTCATCAAGAGGCTCTTTAGTTCTTCTTCACTTGGTGCCATAAGGGTGGTATCATCTGCATATCTGAGGTGATTGATATTTTTCCTGGCAATCTTGATTCCAGATTGTGCTTCATATAGTCTAACATTTCACATGACATACTCTGCATATAAGTTAAATAAGCAGGGTGACAATATACAGCTTTGACGAACATATGTTTATTCTTTTCAAAAATATTCTTTTCCATGATGTCTTACCGTAGAATGTTGACTATGGTCTGTGCTCTACAGTAGGACCTTGTTGTTTGGAATATGCAGAACTTCTGAAGCTCAAGTTCACAAATCAAAACATAAATTCATTTTTGTTTTCCACCATCTCTTTTAAATTTATTCAAGGGAGATCATTTTCTTTTCCCAGTGAAAACTCTGGCAGGTCTGTGGCTTTTCTATTCACTATTAGGCAAGTAAAAATACAGTTTGTTTGTTTGAGTACTTGGAGTGTGCAAAGATACTATTCAGAGCCCTGAGCTGGTTGTGATGGAGACTCCCCCTCCGGCCCCGGCATTGGCTGGCTTCTGGCGGCCAGTCTGCGATGAGGAAGTGAGGTGCGCTAGTCCCGTCTCTACTTCTCGGCCCTGTGCTTCCCCTTTTCCCTCTCCAGCTGCTCTTTGAGATTCCAGTGGCGGTGAAAGTCGGTGGGAGGAGATTAAGAGGATAGAATGGTTCTACTTAAACTGGTAACTTCATCAACTTCTGTACAATTTGGCTACAAATCAGAGGTTCCCATGACCCCTCCTCAGGTTCGATTAATTTGCTACAGCAGTTCACAGAACTCCGGGAAATGCTTACAGTTTATTAAGGATAAGGATAAAAGATATAGAATGAACAGCCAGATGAAGAGATATGTGGGGTGAGGTCCGTATGATGGAAGCTTCTCTCCCAGTGGAGTTGGGTTGCTTTATGCTCCAGAGTCAGAAAAAGGAGCTAGTTTGACCTCTGACTCTGTAGGGCTTTTCTCTGCTTTTTTTTTTGCAATGAGATACTCTTGCATGAATATAATTATTGATAATCAGTAAAGGAGAGAGTTGCCAAACTCCAAATGGAAAATTAACGAAAGGATACAAAAAGGAACGTGTCTCTGTAAAGCCCAGGAATGAGGCAACTTGGAGGAGAAATCAGAGAGAAGAGTTCAGACAACCAAAGGTCAGGAAAGGAAGAGACATCATGAAACACAGAGCAGCCCTGTGACAACCTAGAGGGGCAGGATGGCTCAAGGGGTAGGGACATGTGTGAGTTATGACTGATGCATGATGTTGTACGGCAGGAACCAACACAACATTGTAAAGCAATTATCCTCCAATTAAAACACTGAAAAAATGTTTGAAAGTGACTCAGAGGAGAAGTCTCTTCCTGTTGGAGCCTTTTAACTTCAGCAGTACAACTGCAGGCCCTAATTTAAAATTTACAAACGGCAGGTGTCAGCTCAGAGACGTCATTGTTAGGCAAGGCTTTTTAAATCTGTGGGCAGGGTGTGAGATAAAAGACCAAGTGATCCAAAAAAAATAGCGAGAATTCACTCAGGGCTTCCTGTGAGGCAGAGTCAAATGTTCCCAGAGTCTGTCTAGCAATAAGTCGGTTGGACTTGGGGAGTTCCTACTCTGACCTTTTTAGGTTACTTCCCTGTTTATTGAAAAAATGTTTTAGGATGAATTCTACCAGTTACAGCCATTATGTGCCTATTACTTACATTCAGCAAAAGAAACCTTGAAGTCCTTGGACTCAGGCAACTTGGATCCTAAGTCTGTCTTGGTGTTGACCATATTCTGTGACTCAAGCAAATCCTAAGATCCTCTCTGAATCCTTGTTTTTCATAGGTAAAATAAAACAGTATTGGGAAAAAAAAGAAAAAGGAAAACAGTATTAAAGTGACCTTCGTCACACAGCTCAAGGGTCCTTGAGATCTTTACTTCAGCCCCTTCCAGTGGTAGGGTTCTAGGGTCTTCTTCTGAGTCTCCAGGTTCCTGCTGCGCTGCAGGGAGTAATTAGAGGTGGACTGTAGTTCATGGTCAAATGTCACTCTTGGGGGGCAGTCCTTGGGGCGATAATGCACAATGACAAAGTTACATTCTCACTGGGCACCCATGGGAGGCACAGTTGGTAAAGACACCCAACCTGGGTGGTGAGATGTTCACTCCCAGGTGAAGACTTGGCAATTGGTGGTGTCAGATCAGCTCCCGTGTTTCTCGCAGACACCTGACTCCTGCAGGAACTTGGGAAGTTTCACTCACCCAGCTCTTACTATGTGGTTGGCCTGTCCTGCTCTGGAAACTTCCTTAGGATCTTCTCCCTTCTCTCAATAAAGCTTGACTATTTAACTTGATTCCCTTGGACAGCAAGGAGATCAAACCAGTCCATCCTAAAGGAAATCAATCCTGACTATGCATTGGAAGGACGGAAACTGAAGTTGAAGCTCCAATACTTTGGCCACATGATGCGAAGAGCCGATTCATCGGAAAAGACCAGATGCTGGGAGAGATTGAGGGCAGGAGGAGAAGGGGGTGACAGAGGATGAAATGGTTGGATGGCGTCATTGACTCAATGGACATGAGTTTGAGCAAACTCTGAGAGATAGTGAAGGACAAGGAAGCCTGGTGTATTGCAGTCCATGGGTTGCAGAGTCGGACAAGACTGAGTGACTGAGCAACAATTTAACTTGGTAACTTATGTAACCATGAAAACAGAACAAATTGCTGCTTTGTTCTCATATGGTTCAGTTCAGTTCACTTCAGTCGCTCAGTCGTGTCTGACTCTTTGCAACCCACCCCCCCAGAGTTCACTCAAACTCATGTCCATCGAGTCAGTAATGCCATCCAGCCATCTCTTCCTCTGTCGTCCCCTTCTCCTCCTGCCCCCAATCCCTCCCAGCATCAGAGTCTTTTCCAATGAGTCAACTCTTCTCATGAAGTGGCCAAGGTATTGGAGTTTCAGCTTTAGCATCAGTCCTTCCAATGAACACCCAGGACTGATCTTTAGAATGGACTGGTTGTATCTCCTTGCAGCCCAAGGGACTCTCAAGAGTCTTCTCCAACACCACAGTTCAAAAGCATCAATTCTTTGGTGCTCAGCCTTCTTCACAGTCCAACTCTAACATCCATACATGACCACTGGAAAAACCATAGCCTTGACTAGATGGACTTTTGTTGGCAAAGTAATGTCTCTGCTTTTGAATATGCTATCTAGTTTGGTCATAACTTTCCTTCCAAGGTAGGGCAGGCTTAATTTTCAAAACTTCCTTGGAGGTGTGGGGAAAACTGACGTTTCCATTCATCAAAGAAAATGAAAAAAGCGGAACATATTAAGTTTCCATATTTAAACTATCAGAACCAGCACCAATCTAAACAACTGGGTCATCTTTAATTTCTTTTCTGGCTTGAACATACTATGAATTAAAAGCCAGGATCAACAGAATATTCTTTTTATTCCTAGTACCACTGATTACATGGAGAAAATCTTACCCCCGATAGGCTCTGGATCTATGAAACTTTTAGTCTCCAAAGCACAGAGGGTACAAATGGCAGCCTGTAACCTGACCCTATATAGCCATGGCTTAATGGATTTGTGGAAGATGGGCATGAACTCGGAAAGTCAGTCTCTAAATATATTACTTATGAATTTGATGGTTATCTAAATTGATCAGCATGCTAATTCCTTACCAGTAGGAGTCCTTGGACTTGTTCAAAGGGATACAGATGGGCACATGAGTTAGGGAAAATGGCAGAGCGACCACAATCAATTGCTTCACATTTGGAGAGTCATAAGCAAACATCTAAGACCTTCCTCCTATGTGGACTGACATTTTCCTTGGTAGCTCAGGCTGTTTAATCAAGTTTTATGCTGCTGCTTGAAGCATGACAAGCATTGCCATTCTGAGTTTGTTCAAGTCAACTAAAATATTCCAGAAGCCTTTCCGAGCAGCTCAGAGGCTAGACTCTAGGCCCAGGTATCTGACTGTGCCTTATATATGACTTGATGAAGAGAGCTTAGTTTTTCATTCATTTATTCATATTTCCATTTATTCATGAATCCATCTGGACATCCATACATCCATTATTGGGACATTAATTATATAGCAGGCACCATGAGAGGCAACACAAGATTCTTATATACCTCTATTTGGAAATAAAGGTCAGGAAACAGGAAGGGGACCCTTTTCCGTTTTACTGTCAGGAGGCACTGAACCCTCAAGGGGGTATGCATTGTAGCCAGTATTTCGGTTGTTATGGGGAAGTTGCTGCTGTGAGCAGTGGTCTGGGATCAGACTGCCCTTCCTGCCTCCGCAGGACACAAAAGAGTCTTCATACTGATCCTGCAAGGAGGCAGGCTCTCCCGGGGAGTGAGGAGGGCTCCCCACTTTCTCTTTAAATCCCAGGCTCACAACAAAGAGCATTTAGGACTCCACATGGCACACATCTCCCCAGGCTCCTCTTTGCTCCTGTTGTCCCCCTGCGCACGCTGAAGGGAATTAGATGCTGCTCCAATGTAACCCAGAATTCATTAATAATCCAGGCACGTGCTCCCTCCAAGGGAGGCATGCAGATGAAACGACCTAAACGTGTCTACCTGAAATCAAAGCAATTAACCTAGACATTTTCACCCCCAGGACTCCATTCTCTCATCTATTTCCATCCTGAGAAGGGCTTTACAAAGTTTATACTTTTACCCAGGATAGCAGATCTCCCTTTTCTTCTCCAAAAGTCAGAGAGCCCTTCGCTGGCCAGGGGGAGAGGTCCCGGGAACTATATTCATGACCTTCCTGAATGGAGATTGTGTGAGGCATCTTAGAAAAACTTCAAAAACTCAAGCTGCAGGGTCAGAGACAGCCCACGTGCCTCGTCTGAAAGCCCACGTGCCTCCTGGGCTGCTGGAAGGAGCAGCTGTGCAGGTGATGCTCACAGGCTGGGCTCCAGAGTGCTTCTGGAAAGTGTCCCAGGGGCGCTGGTGGTAAAGAAGCTGCCTGCCAATGCAGGAGATGTAGGAGACGCAGGTTCGATCCATGCATCTCCTACATCTACGTTGGGAAGATCCCCTGAAGAAGGACATGGCAACCCACTCCAGTGTTCTTGCCTGGAGAATCCCATGGACGGAGGAGCCTGGTGGGCTGCAGTCCATGGGGCAGCAAAGAGCTGGACGTGACTGGTCAACTGAGCACGCACGCACACACTAAGGAGAGAAGGTGTGCCAAGGGGGAAAGCGAGGGCAGACGAAAGAGACCTTAAGTGGTCCCCTCCCCCCTGCACCCCCCTCCCCCACACTGCCCCCGCCCCCCACCCCCATACCCACAGAGGGCTGTTCCAGGCTCCTGTGGTTCTCACAATGTTGAAGCTGCAGGAGCCAAGATTCACGGGAGGGGCCGGGTTGACCAGAAAGGCCCCCTTTTTGGGGAGGCGGGTGTCTCTCTCCTATTGGAAGGAAGCCTGGTGTGCACTCACTTCTTCCTGCTCCAGGGCTCTCTACTGAGCCAGGTTTTCAGGCTTCTGTCTTCCCAGCACCAGCAGCCCCTGGAGGGCAGCCTGTAATTCTGGACCAGTGACATTGGAGGTGAACAAGGCTGAACTTATTTCAGGTCTAAACTCATTCCTCCCAACACAGCCCAACCAAACATGGGGGTGAAGTGTGTTTTCTCTGGAGTGTATCTAACTGGATTCAAGTCCCAGCTCTGCCACTCACTAAACCTGTCCAAATCTTAGTTTCCTTGCCTTAACATGGAAATAGAAGTGCCTAACTGTGGTATTGTTAAAGGGTAATAATGCATATCCAGCAATGAACCCAATGCTTGACTCATGGTAAGGACCCCATGTGCGTGCCTGCTAAGTCACTTCCGTCGTGTCTGACTCTCTGTGATCCCATGGACTGTAACCTGTCAGGCTCCTCTGTCCATGGGATTCTCCAGGCATGAAAACTGGAGTGGGTTGCCATGTTCTCCAGGGGATCTTTCCAACCCAAGGACTGAACCAGCTTCTCTTATGTCTCCTGCATTGGAAGGTGGGTTCTTTATCACTAGCACCACCTGGGAAGACCAAGGACCCCCTATGTAATAGCTATTATTTGGGGGTCTGCTTCTTCCTTTCCTCTTTCCCCTGGCCACAAAGCCTTGGCAATGAACCGACTCCATGGACGTTGTTAGGGAACATGTGTGCAGAGGCCCCTGAAGAGGTGCTCATCAATTTGGAGTTGTCCTTCAGTTGCCCTTTAGTGAGAGATTTCCTTTTCTAGTTCAGATAAGGCTTTGGAAAGTCTGCAACCACCCAAAGCAAGGAAGAAGGGAATTACTGTCTGGGAACGTACAGCATGGCTGCCTGTGCTCTGCTGATGTTCCTTGGGCTTCTCCACGGCAGTGCTCTCCAGCTGAATCCCAGCAGTCCACATCTGCCTCTCTTCACAGAGAAGCGAAGTGACAGAAAGTATAGAAAGCTGTACCTGAGACTCACGGGGCATGCAGTTGGAAACAGTAATGGAGAGAAACAGTCTGAAGCCTTAACTGAAGAGATAATGGTCAAACTGTTCCCAAGGCAAAAAAAAAAAAATTGAGCCTCATATTCAAGAGGAACAACAAACTCCAAGCAAAAGAAATGGAAAGTAAACCACAGCTAAGAACATCATAATAAAACTGCTAAAAATCAAAGACAAAGAGGAAGTAATTTAAAATAGCTGGGGGAAAAGGACAGACTTTCTCCAAAATAGCAGAAGTAAGGCTGACTTCTGGTTTTTGCTGACCTCTCTACAGAGATAAAGATAAAGCAATGAAACAATGTTTTCAAATTGATTAAAAAACATGGCTGCTAGCCTTGAACTGTATGGCAAGAAGCAGGGTTTTTTTTTTTTTTTTTTTTTTCCCAAATTAAGGCAAAATAAAGGAAATTTTCAAAAAGAAAAATTATCACAGGTGGTACAGATCAAAATTTCAGGGATGAAAGATTCCTGATAAGGTTAAATATATGGGTGAATAAAAGCAAATATTGGCTATTTATAGCAGTAATATAATATCTCATGAAGTTTAAACTGTTAATAGAATGAAAACTCATGACAATAAAGTAGGACATGTTGAAGAATTCTGGAGTTTTTCTGTTTTCCTGGGAAATGGATTGCATCTTAGGAGAACATGACTTGAGAGAGTCCTGGGGGAGCAGGGTTTAGGGTCTGAGAGGGTGACTTTAACATGAGTCTTGCAGGTAGTAGCTGTTTGGGGCTGAATAGAGTTTATGACGTAGTTGCTTTAGATGGGTGGTAACCGTGGGATGGAGGTCTTGAAATGTCTCGATGAGCAAGTCATCCATTCAGATGTGTTAGCTGTTGAGTTAGCTAGTAGCCTTAACTACCAGGTTCAAGGATTTCCTGGAACAGGCAGTTAAGTCATTGCATGGTACCTGTATCGGTTTATTTTTTTATAAAGTAGAAGCTATTATATTTAGTCTAGCAAGATTTTGATTCAGGAATAAATGCAATAAGTTGTTCTTGAAAAGGGGAGAATACTCTCCTCCTACAAACAAATAAACAAACATGTAACATTCTAGTGGCCAAAATCACTAAATAAGGCTTTGCTTTTCTGAAAATCTGGTTTGATTTGGTCTTATAATATACTGAGAAATTTCACTGAAGAAACAATTTCAGTTATTATTAACATCATTCATATTCACATACATAAAACCCACATCTTACCATCAAAGTATCCTCTTCTGTGTTGACAGGAGCCATACTTTAGACATCATTAAGACCAGGTGTCCATTTGCACTCTTTCCTAAATCATTATGCCCAAATGAGAATTTATAAGTGAGTTTTATCCTTCTCTCTGACTGATTTTTCAGACTCAAAATCTGGTATGTGACAAAACTTAGTTCCTCTAAATAGATTTTTGTGTTCGATGTTTCATACTGATAAACACAATCTGAGTCTATATTCTGGAATAGCAGTGAATCCAAAATGAAAAAAAAATGGTAGCTAATAACTTGTTTCATAAAATCTAGTCTGTGTCTTTCAACACACCTAGTAATCAAGATATGAGAATGAGCGGCCCAGTAATCTGCCACCCACACATGCCAGCATTGTTACTACAGAGTTAGAAGAATGTCGACTCAATCCCAATTAATCCTGTATAGGATGCTTTCAATGATCACTTCTCTTGTTATTAGTTTGGTCTTACTCTTTAATCTATGGAGTGTATATGGCTGTAGAAAAAGTCCTTGCAGAAAGTGGCAGGGGGTTTATGTGAACAGCTCTTTGTGATTATCTTGTCTGTTCTAATACACTATGCCTTTGATGGCTTTTCCCCTCAGAAAACTTACTAGTAATACTTAAGTGTATTCTTAAAACTTTTTTATGAAAGAAAATGACAACAGGATCCTCCAGAAACCCCCAAGCATCTATTAGTTCAATCACTCCTGTGTTCTGCTACTGAAATGTGGAGCCCATATCAATTTCTGAACTCCCTGCTTACAGAAACTTGTAATCTCTCAATTAGATCAAATTGCATTTAGCACTGCAAGAGATTTGAGACAGTCTTTGCTCTTCTCTGGATATCATCACTGGGATATGCTGAGGGATATCACTTTATCATGTTTGATGTTATTCTTTGAAAAAAGTGTTCTGGTCTACTAAAACTCAGGAACCATGATTTGATTTCAGGAGTCTTTTATCTTCTGGGATTTAAAAATCACTTAGAGACCCAATTCTGCCACAAACATATTAATCATGAAGACTGTAAGGAGGACTTGGGAAAAGTGTCATTGACACATTCTGAAATAGCTCCATGTCTGAAGTCTGGGAAAGATGCAAAGGTTATGTTTGTTCATTAAATTTATTTGGAAACGGGACGAATAAGAAGATTTGGGTAACCATCTACCCAGGTAATTCCTGGAGGAGAATATCTTATCAGAGCTGTGCCCCAAATAAGACTATATTAGAAACAATATCATCATCTACTGGTGATGATCTTTCCAAGTTGGATGGGAGATCAATGGTAATGACTGATGGACTGATCTACATGGTGCAGAGTGAAGCATTGTGGGGGCAGATTAATTGTGTTTACTAATAGGAAAATGAATGCAGAAAGTAAACAGAAAATCTTACTTCAATCCCCACTGTTAGTTCCCTGGAAAATAGATGACAGTGGTTGAATTTCTTTTTGTTTTGCTAGCAGTTTAGATAACTTCCAAGAACAGTAACCTCCTTACAAATATGAATCATTAAATTGTTTATATTTCGGTGCTTGTTATTAGGCATTATTCTGTCAAATACAAAGCTTGAAATTTAAAAAAAATTAATGAACTGATTGAATTTGGTGTCATATCTGGACTTCTTAGACCCATCAAATAGGGAGTTTTTCAGGCTCTAGAATTGGTATCTTCCTGATTGATCGCAAGCAGCATCCGTCTATGACTAGAAAGACTGGGATTTAAATGCCAGCTCCAATGTTCACTACCTGGTTTACTCTAAGCAAGATACTTAATATTTTAGAATTTGAAATATTGTAATATAAATCATTCATAAGATTGACTAGACAATTCAGGGAAAACTTTCTAAGTAAAAAAATTGTGTGTGACCTAGGATGAGCATTCTTTCCTGTTTTCCTTTTAAAATAAAATGGGATCATCAGTTCAGTTCAGTCACTCAGTCATGTCCGACTCTTTATGACCCCATGGACCACAGCATGCCAGGCCTCCCTGTCCATCACCAACTCCTGCAGTTTACCCAAACGTATGTTCATCGAGTTGGTGATGCCATCCAACCATCTCATCCTCTGTCGTCCCCTTCTCCTCCTGCCCTCAATCTTTCCCAGCATCAGGGTCTTTTCATGGAGAGGTACAATTCCTTGGCCAGAAAGACAGCTTCTCCTCTCTGGGAATTTCAGCTCACATGCGTGTTACTGAGTCAAGGCAGGTGCTCATTTCAGAGAGGCCGATGGTACAGCATCAAACAGGGGAAAGGGGAACGATCCCAGTCCTATTACGTGCCGCAGAGTCTGAGTGAGATGCTTCTTGAGTCTCAGTTTGCTCATTGGTCAAGAACAAATGATGATGGGGAAGAGGAGTTACTAGAAAATCTTAATTTAGGAAAGCTACCCAGACACATATCTTCCATCACAGAGTTCAGCAATATAGCATTTTGCCCCAGCCAAAACCCACAGGACTCATCTCTAAATAAACTAAAAATCCCATGGGAAACTAGGTTCACCTTAAAATTCTCCCTTGTTCCTTAGCCTCACCGCCAGCCCCATGCCCATTTGTGCCAAACAGAAGAAAGTACATCTCCTCCCTTGGTTCATCAACAGAGTTCTTGTCTTTTAAATAGGATTATACAGCGATCGGGGCTTCCCAAGTGTCTCAGTTGTAATGAATGTGCCTGCCAATGCAGGAGATGCAGGAGATTTGAGTTTGATCCCTGGGTCAGGAAGATCCCTTGGAGGAGGAAATGGCAGCCCACTCCCATATTATTGCCTGGAGAATCTCATGGACAGAGCAGCTTGATGGGTTACAGTCCATGGGGTTGCAGAGTCGGACAAGACTGAGCATGCATGCACACATACGGAGATCACCAGGCATAGGAAGGCCAAAGTAAACAAAGGCAAAAAATGACTGCAGAGGAAAGAGGCCTGGAATAGAAGGGACCTAAAGCAAAGCATACAACAAAATCTACTCGTGCACACAGATGTGAGAAAATAGTGGATTTATTAAGAACTGGATAGTCTCTTACAGATAGCTATTTTCTTCACTTATAATAATAAGACACACACACAAAAAAACCATTCTGATAAGTTCTAAGTGACAGCAGAAATAAAACATCCAGGAAGAGAGTCTGGAGAAGGAAATGGCAACCCACTCCAGTGTTCTTGCCTGGAGAATCCCAGGGACGGGGAGCCTGGTGGGCTGCTGTCTATGGGGTCACACAGAGTCGGACATGACTGAAGTGACTTAGCAGGAAGAGAGTCAGAAGATAAAATTGAGGTGTTCTGCTGTGATAGAGAGAAAATCTGCAAGAAAAAGTGTCTGCTCTAGACCTGTATTTTCACATATGGTAGCCACTAGCTCCTTGCAGTGAGTCCAAAATGCTGGAATTATTAAATACATACCAGATTTTAAAGGCTTAGTACAAAATAAAGAATGTAGGCTAGTTCAGTAATATTTTTATACTGGTTACATTTAGCAATAATATTTTATATATAAACAGTAGTAAAATATAATTTTCAAGTAGTACAATTTAACATTTATTAATAATAAGATGCTATTGATTTAAATGAAACATTTTGAAGAAAGTCTTTTCTGGCACTTAGTAGAGAAAGTAGGATCTATTGTGTATTGAAAGTATATGTGTTTGGCCTTTTCTGGCCCTCCCACCAGCTCTGGGCATCTTGAGAATCCAGCCTGAAATTCATAAGCTTGGGTAAATTGCCAAGTCTTCTTTCCACAACTAAGCACTGAGTTCTTATTTCTATTTGATGGTTCAGACTGGCCCTGTTTCCCTGTTTTCAAGGCTGGATTTTAGATCCCTCATTTGGTCTAAAATCCCTTTAAGACCACATCGGGGTGCTGGCTGCGTCCATCTCTGCTGTTCGTCTTCTCTATTCATGACTCCAACCATCATCTACTAGAAGTCACTCTTAGACTCTTGGTTCATTTGTGTGACTGCCGTTTATTGCTTTGCTTGTTAAACAGAAAACTGGGTTGTGTTTCAAAGTGTTGTTTCCCTCATTAGAGGTTCTTGGTAAATCTGCTTTTTTGCATTTGTTTGCTCCTACATCCTTTTCTCCTACATGCATTTTTCAGTGGCTGGACACCTAATGAGACAGAATCAGAAGATGCCTCCAAGTGATCCAACTTCCCAGGCTGCGACAAAGCTGGCTTGGATTTTCAATTAAAAGCAAGTTGAAAAGAGAAAGAAGAAAGCAAGTAATTAAGCAGCAACAAGGTCTTGGCAGAAGTTGTCAAATGAATAATTTAATGAAGTGGTTTGGAGCGAGTGGACCTGGCTCCCTCTGGCTCCTGCTTCCTGTAAAAGCTGGGTGCCTGCCTCCCATCCTCTTTGTCCCGCTCAGACAAAAGGGCCAGCTGGAACTATGGGATGTGAGGGAAGTGGGGGATCGTGCGTGGCAAATGTTTTGTAGTGAGTTGGCAGCTGGAGGGAGGCTCTGCCAACAAGAGGATTGCTGGGAGGGGGGTTTGTTTAAGGATTCCCAACATCCAGAAGGAAAGTACATAAAATAATAGTTTAGAAGCAGCCTGGTCTGACACTGAGGTTTCAAGGTCCCATGCACCCCAGGGCTGGGAGGGAATCTGCAATTTCAGAGTTTCGTATTTAATCCTCCTCTTTTTAGCAACTAACCCAAAACCTATGATTACGCCCTTCTGGCCATCTGCTGGCTAGATTTAACATCTGAGCCGCCAGTTTAATTTGTAACTTCTGGGTTCAGTAATACTGTGAAGAGAGGGAGAATTATAAAGAGACAGGGGGATGAGGGTCAGAGACCACACAGCTAAGCCTGAGCCTCCCTGTGGTCATCCACCCATGACCCCGTGTCTCAGTGCCCCCATCAGGAGCACCCTGTGTGTGGCCACTCTTGCTCTTGATCCAGGATTGATGTCACAGGAAAGGTTCCTTCCACTCTGTACACCCGGGCTCACCCATGCTCACTTGAGGACTGGCAGTGGATCCTGATGTATGTCTCCACTTGCAGGATTTCTCACTGATGATACCTATTTGTGTCCACTCCTGTGTGTGTGTGTGTGTGCACACATGTACAACAGGATGCCCCAGAGGAAACATATGTTTGAAGAAGGCAAGGGGGCGTGAAAGGGACTGGATGATGTCTCCCGAGTGGATAAAAGTGACCTCAATCTTCTAATAGGAAGCCTTGTGTGGTGGGAGGTTCTCAGTATACAGTAGGTGCTCAAGAAATGCTTATTGTCCTTGAGGAACTGTTACTCAGTTAAGCACCAGCCATGGAGCTGAGTTAAAGACTTCCATGTGAGTCTAGGAGTGTAGGAACATATTTAGCAAAAGGAGGAAAATGAAAAATGGGGTCTGTTTGCAGAGAAAGGCCATTTCTGCACTGAGAGGGGATGGAACTAAGTGGAAAATCAAGTGGCCATGTCCTGGGAAAGAGGAATGTTGGAATGGACATCTGTGAAGGACATTCATGTCTGTTTACCTCCAGGTGGCCTGACAATGAGGCAAGTTGTCAGCTCTTTCCAGATTCTACCTTCTAGGTAAAAGGAGGCTGCTGCTAAGTCACTTCAGTTGTGTTCGACTCTGCGACCCCATAGATGGCAGCCCACCAGGCTTCCCCATCCCTGGGATTCTCCAGGCAAGAACACTGGAGTGGGTTGCCATTTCCTTCTCCAATGCATGAAAGTGAAAAGTGAAAGTGCTCAGTCGTGTCCGACTCTTCGCAACCCCATGGACTGCAGCCTACCAGGCTCCTCCGTCCATGGGATTTGCCAGGCAAGAGTACTGGAGTGGGGTGCCATTGCCTTCTCCAAGAGGAGGCTGCTAGTGGTCTTTTAGGTTTGTCTCTAGTTTAAGATGAGAATAAAGTCAGTATTGCCAAGAGAGCTCTCTAAAATGGAGCCAGGAAGACATTGAGGAAGCATGACTTAGGCATAGCCTGGATGGAATCTGAACTTTGACTCTTACTGTCTTTACACAGGCATCCAGAACCTCTGCCAAGTTCCAGAAACTCAGGACACTCATCAGACCCTTCCTTTCAAATAGCTCATGACAGCCTAGCTACTTATTGGACATTTGCCTTCAATAACTTGTGAGAACTTATCCCTTAAGGACAAATATTGCCTTTCTTGCAGTAGAGTCAATAATAACTCTTGCCAGACAACTTTATTAACCTTTTGGCTTTTGCCTTTATAAGCCCCTAACTCCTTCTCTTGCCTGTAGCACTCTGGATTTTATAGAAAGTATTGTGTCTCCCAAATTGCAATTCCTAAGCCCCCAAATAAATTATTTTCTTATTTGCAGCCTTTTGTGTTGCTTGGTCATTACTAGTTAAAGACACTAGCTAATTCTAAGACTGAACATACGGCAGTTGGCCATCCTGAAAGAACAGCCAGGGATGGAGAGGCCAAAGGACCCACGGCATCAGACAGTGTCCCCAGAAATGGAATTTGCACATAGGTCATGACTAAACCTCTTTTTTTTTTTTTAATTTTGATTTTATTGGAGTATGGTGGATGCACAATGTTGTGTTAGTTTCAGGTGTACAGCAAAGGGAATCAGTTATCCATACACATACACTCATTCTTTTTCCGATTCTCTTCTCATATAGATTATCCCAGAATATTGAGTAGAGTTCCCTGTGCTGTACAGTAGGCCCTTGTTGGCTATCTATCTGATATACACAAGTGTGTGTTCATTCCAAGCTCCTGATTCATCCTTTCCCAAGTGTTTAATTACCTGATTAGTTAGTGAATTTTCTCCCTGAAAGAGGGAGGAGATTATAACAACATTTATGGTCACATACACATGTGACAGAAGTGTTTTTTAAAACAATGTTAGAGATCTCTTAGGGATCAAACCCAGCATAGTTCTGGTCAGGGCAAAAAGAAATAGCAACGGTATTTTTGGTAAGCCATAAGTGGAGTGAGCTTCAGTAATAATTTAAAGGTGGACTGGAGTCAAGGCAACGAGGAGGATGACCGGAACTATGACAGCCAGTGACTGACAAAGAGCAGATAGTAAGGTGGCCGAGTGACAAAAAGAAAATCTTGAATGAAAGACCGGGAAATGAGCACAGTGAGTATAATCCAGAAAACATTTACAGAATATAATGAAACACTGTGGGCGTTTCTTTTTTTAAGGCAGAAACATTTGAAACTGCAAATCCTTGATATAAGGAGAGTGCACTGCAAGAAGCAGCAAGAATTTCAGGAAACGTGTTAAAGTGAAAATAGTGATGTATCTACGGTAGTGTGCAGCGGGAAATGACACGTGACAGACTGCTTAGTCTCGTCTAACAAATACGGGTTCGAAATGAGCTTCCGCTCCCACTGGCTACGGGAATGTGGTCTCTTTACTTTTGTTTCTGCATCTGGAAAGTGAGATAAACAAGAGCTATTCCACCCCAGAGAAGGAGATTCTTCGTGTAGTCAGGACACCTAGTTGCCTGATGAGCAATAAGTACCGGCACTAGGAGCAGAATCAGCATTGGTGTTAAATCTGGAGCTAAAGTTGGTATAGGTGTTATGTTGCAGGTGTTTGCTTTTCTCTGTCTCACTTCTAAACCTGTTTAGGAGCGTGGAGATGCATATGTACCAGTGTTGCCTCAGACAAATTACACGCCCGGGTGTGAACACGGACATGCTGATTCACACACATGGCAGGTGAACAATTCTGGTTTTGATCATTAATCCGCATAATGTGCTCTCAAAGTGGTACCAAATTTTGATAGACGTATATCCTCAATGCAGAGATCTAGAAGTACAGTGGAAGGTTTCTGCTAGCAGTTATTGCTATATTTTCAGTAATAAGAACACCGTTAGAAAGAAATGGATACTTTTCTATTGAAAAGAAAGTAGAACGCCTCATTGAGACAGGGACATATGTTGAATTCATTGACTATATATTTCTTGATTAACTTGGCAAGTAAAAATAATTTGAATAAATCTAATTTTAGTTGGTCTATCATTCAACAGATACTTTCTAGATAAATATTTGCTGGTTGTGAAACATCGTGATAATATAATCACATGATAAAATTCAACATTTTTAATGCTCAACAGAGTTTTAAAAACAGGTTCTCCTTTTCATGTTTTCCACAGATGGATTTAAAGATTCACCAAATAATGGTAAGTCCCCTACATATCAATGAGTTTCATTCCAAGACTATGTTCATAAGTCCAATTTGTTTGTAAGTCCAACAAAGTTAGCCTTGGTACCCAACACAATCGGCTGTATAGTACTGTACTGTAATAGGTTGAAAGTACTTTTCACACAAATAATACATAAAAAGCAAATATGAACAAAAATTACAGAAAGCATTTTTCATCTTATGTGCAGTACCTTAAAACGTACAGTAGTGCTGTACAGCAGCTGGCACCCAGGGGCGGGCATCGAGTGAGCAGGCAAGAGGGTTACTCTAAGTGGAGGAGGGAGGGGAGGAGGGAGATGGTAGCTCTGAAGGACCGTCAGCGATAGGAGAGAGAGGGCACGCTGCAATGTCACGCATGCCTGATGCTGACGGCAGAGTTCCTGGTTCCTTTGCTGGTTTCAATTCTATCTTCTTTCTTGAAAAAAAAAATGATTCCACGACATCTGGGTAGTAGCTCTTTTTCCCTCGTCATAGGTGACACGATAGCGTTGGATTGCATTCTGAACAGCTGCTGCAACCATTGTGTACCATTCCAGGTTCAGGTCCTGCGTCTCAAAACTAACAGTGCCTCCTCAAATACAGAAAATCCCCTGGCCATCTCCTGCACTGTGATCTCTCCTGTTCTTCAATTCCTTCTGCTTCCTCTGTCTCTCTTCGTCCTTCCTCTGGGCCCCCAATTCCATCAGGGCTTCATTAGTAAGCTCCTCGCGTTGCACAGCAAGGAGGTCAATGAAGTTGTCCTGGAGGGTTCACATCTTTGAAAGTTTGCAACTTGAAGGTTCGTATGTCGGGGACTTCCCATATAAAATTCTATCAGGCACAAATCTAAAACTGAAAGTTGGCTCATATGTCATATTGTAAAGTGTGTGTGTTGAACTATACATATGTTTGTGTGTGTGTTGAGCTATGCATATCACTCTGGAAGCTAAATGGGTACTCTATCAGTCATGAATTCCTTGACAAGGAGGAATTAAGTCTTGCACAATTTATTCCATAAGGCTTGCTATTCTTTAGAGACAGACAACACTGTGTTATGTTCTATAGAATATCAAAGTTGTCAGGTACTTGAATCAAGGCCTTAAAGTGAGATGGCAAGTGAGCATCAGATACCACAAGCAGGCATTCCGATCCCAATCCTTGATGAATTCTGTAGGATCGGGCTGTGTTGGGAGAGAAGTCCAGAGTAATTTACGTAGTTCGTGTGTGTGTTCAGTCGTGTGTGACTCTTTCGACCCCAGAGACTGTAGCCTGCCAGGCTCCTTTGTCCATGGAACTTTCCAGGCAAGAATACTGGAGTGAGTTGCTATTTCCTACTCCAAGTAATCTCCCTGACCCAGGGATCGACCCCCTGGCTCTTGCATTGACACATGGTTCTTTACCACGAGTGCCATCAGGGAAGCCCCAATCCACATAGGATAGCATTCAAATCCCATGGCTTCTTTCATGTTCTTGAAAAATAAAAAAGAAAACCTCCTTGTTAAAGGAACCCTGGGATGATTGGTCATTACAGTCTCCTCCTGAGGTTCTATGCTTCCCAAGGTCTCAGAAGAATTTACCCCTGTTCCCTTAACTTTTAGCATCCACTTTGCACCCTAATCTCATTATGTACCTTGAATGCATAAAGTATATATTTTTTGATCTTGTGAAATTTGAGTTACAAGTAACCTTCTAAAATGGAACAATTGCATAATTGGGGGAAATACTTGTGTAGTTCTTAAATAGTGAACATTAGCCATAAAATACATAATTTATACGGTGGTAAAATGTAGGGGAAGGGAAATTTTCAGTACATTGACAAGCTGCCCGGGGCATCCTGCATAGGAAATATTGCATAAAATGGAAAATATCCATTTAGCTCTTGGGCAAAAGTTGAACATTAGCAATGATACAGATGCTTTTACTGAGGTAAAATTTTTATGAGAAGATAGAATTACTGTACATTGACAAAATAGGGTTCTTTTCTCTTTGGGAAATTAATTCCATCCCGACAATATTCTCATCCCATTTCTGTAATCTATTTTTGACACTGGCCTCTAATAAGGACATACCTCAATAAATTATTTAGCGCTTTCAGAATTAGACCATCATTCAACCCTTCATCAGCTCTCACACCACTCAACTTCACTCTCAGTATCTCATTTCTGATGATGACAATGGAAACTGATGTCTTCTTTCTTTGAAAAGATGCTAACTGAGAGGAAAGCATGCACAGTCTTTGCAATCTTTTGGCAGCCTTGGGCCTCTGAAATAGAGACTCAGTGAGCAATAAAGTGGAAGTTTGAAAATTTGTTACATTTTCGTTTTCCCGGTGTTTAAGAGTCATGTGACTGGCATGGTTTTCAGAGTGAGAGTCATAACAAGAAACCCACCACTTCCTGCCTGTATAATTTTGTGGTTTGTGTCCTTCCCTCAAAAAAGTGTGATAGCTCATGGATTAGATGTGAAATTCTTTGATATTAATTATCTTAATCTTTTCTGACACACTTCCTCAACACTTAAGTACAGGAGAGGATTAAATGTGGGGGACAGTGAAGAAGATTCTATCATTACATGTACTAAAATTACTAAGAGGATATTTTCAGTCTTTGCCCTATTGTTTGGCTAAGCCACATGCCTGATGCGACATTCTAGACTAAAGCAAGATGTTCATTTCTCCATTTTCAGTGGCGAAATAGAGTCACTTAACATATAGCTCAGGCAGCAGTGATAGTCTTCTCTCTTATAGGAAGAAATTCATACTGATTTAAAGAGATAGTTGAGGAATAAACAATGATTTTTGAAGCACAGAAACCTGATTAATGATAGCAAGAGAATAGCCAGATCGAGAAGTATTTTCAACACTACTACGCATTTCTCATTTGTTCCAATGAAGTTGAAGCTTAATAGAGAAAAAGTCTAGAAGGAAAATGCCAAGTTGAAAATCAGCAAAAATTCCCAAACATAACACTCAAAAGTCGGTAGTCTGTGGGCAAATCAACAACAATAAACCATCTGAGAGCAAATGAAGTAGAATGAATGAAAACATTTTCTAAAATTCAGAAAAGACAGCAAATGAAATCCAGGTCTTGGATCATCATGGTTGTATGATTAAAACAACTTTGTGCCTAAATTTTCTGTAACTCAAAGATGATACATTGATACTCAGAGTTGTTTAACGTGGTTTACGCTTTTTATTTAACCCCTTGTAACTTAAACCCAAAATTTTACTGAACATTTAGATTGTTTTAAAATACTTCAGGTTGAGCCAAAATTCACGTATACACTTTAGTTACATCATCATTGCTGTCGGGTCCCTAAAGAGGAATTCTGCTCAAGACAGGGTGAGCAGAAAGTTCTCAGAAAGTTCACACTCAGGACTTCTCTGTCTTTATTTCTGATCAACACAAGAGGCATTGTTACCTAACACGATGCGTTTCCACTGGTGATGTGACTGGCTTACTAATTAGCATAATGGATGAGCTTTCATAGGTGGAGTTGGTGGTGTTCAGGGTAGATGGATTAGACAGTTATTTCACAGAAGCTGTATATTGTACAAATGTAATCTTCATCTGCCTGTATGCTTTTTACTTTGTCCCTTGCTTCCTCCCTCCCCTTTTCTCTCTTCTCTGTTTTCTCTTTTTCACTGCATTTCCAGTCAGTTTAAGAATGATGTTTGGCAAAACATATACAGTGTTTCAGGTTTAAAAATAAAATAAAATTGAAAAAAAAAGAATGTTTTAAAATGTGACAAATTTATTAAAAATACAGAACAGGTTTTTGGAGTAAATTTTTGTAAGTCTTTAATTTCTTTCCAGTTTTCTTTGATGTATAAATGATAAACAAAAATTATATATGTTTAAGGTATACAATGTGATATATATTCTATGAAATGATTACCACAATCAAGTTATATAACATATCCAACACCTCATCAATAGTTGCAATATTATATTTTGTGGTGAGAACATTTAAGATCTACTTTCCTAGGAAGTTTCAAATATATAATAAAATATCATGAATCATAATATTATTCTGTATAGTAGATCTCCAGAACTTATCATACATAACTGAAACTTTGTACCCTTTGACCAATATCTCCCCATTCACCCATCCTCCTAGTGCCTACCAAGACTGAATCATAAAAACAAAATTCTATCCATCCAATTAAAAAAGGTTGAACACGAAGAAATAGAAAAATCTGAGCAGACCAATAGGGAGTACAGAGATTGAAGGAGTCACCAAAAATGTCCCTGTAAAGAAAAGATCAGGACCAGGTGGTTTCATCAGTTAATTTTTTCAAATATTTAAAGAATTAATGCCAATTCTTCTCAAACTCTTCCAAAATTCAAACAAGAGGAAACACTTCCAAACTCATTTTTACAAGGCCAGCACTACCCTGATACCAGAGCCAGACAAGAACTCCACCACGAGAACAGAAAATCACAGGCCAGTACTCCTGAGGGACAGTGATCAAAATCTTTAATCGGATCATGTGTATGCTCGGTATGTGTCACCAGTGAAGAATGGATACTTCTAGACTCTACGTTAGGAGTCACCATGAGTGACACCACTTAGAGTATGAGGGCTTTGAGGAGAAATGGAGCTGAGCTCAAATCTTAACTCCATGCTTACTAATTCTGTGACCTTTGGAGCTGTAACCAGTAGGAGCCTACAAGGCCTTCCCAGAATAGAACCGAACCCACGTCCTCTGCCTGCCTTTGGTCTGTTAAAAAAAAAAAAAAAAACCTTAGTCAAAGAACAAATTTAATCAAAGAAGTGAGAAAATGCAGAAAGAACACAAACAAGACAAAATAATAATAATTTAGTCATTAAACAGAGTCAAGGACTGCTAGCTCTTCCTCAAGGACCATAAGCAATATTCTGAGCCATGTCTTTTGAGCTGTTTTGCAGTTACTGAACCCCCGACCAGGTGGAGAAGTTAACTATACACTGCCCACAGCACGTAGACACTAGACGGGTTAGAACCAGTAGGTTGATGATGCTGGCTCCCACTTACCTCACTATCAACCAATCAGAAGAATGTCCACAAGCTGACCACGCCCTGCTCCTTAACACTGTAAGAGTCCTCGCTACCCCTCCCAGGGTGGGCACACAGTCTTGTGGGCATCAGTTGGCCATGGCCCCCTTTGCCTGGCAAAGTAATAAAGCTATTTCTTTCTAACTCACCCCAAACTCTATCTCTGAGATTTAATCTAGCACCAGTGCACAGAGGCTGAATTTCAGCAACAGAGCTGATATTTGAGTTTCAATTTCTGTAAATGGAGTTGATATCGTCTCTCTTGCATGGCTGCTGTGTGACTAATTGAGGTAGCTTGGATAAAAATCTCTAGCACTCTGCTTTTCCCTTAGTAAGATTAATAAATGTTAGCTCATTTCTGTTGCAGCAATGTTGCTGCCTTTGAGAATATAAATTAGGCATTTATGAAGGCCCACCTCCTTTCTGCTCAGGTTTCCTTATGTATAATTGAAATACAAGGCATGACACTCCAAGTGTAAAACTTGATGAATTTTGACATACATACATGTCATGAAAGCTGCCTGCTTTTACAAGTTACAGTTTTTCCATCCATAATGTTTTCTACAAATTGTGCTTAGTTAAATTTTTCCACTCCTCCTCTGATTATATCTATATAAATGTCACTCAGTGTGTATAGAATCAGATCTGAAGCTTTGATTCAGGTCTTTATTTATTCTAGCAGGTAACCCTTATTTTCTTTTCTAGCTTCATCTCCTTCAGGCTCTTACAGAAAATGGTCTGATCTTCATTCTTCAGACATGCCTTGTACCAGAGTTATATTCTTTCTAGAATAGGACACTGTCCCATGTGTATCTTAACTATTGAAATCTTACCCTTCTTTTAAAAATCAGCTGAAATCTGGACTCTACAGCTTCAGCATATCTCCAAATCCACTGAGGCCTTTGTTGTAAGTACGCTGAAGTTCAACATCTGTCTCCTATGGGTACCAATACAGAGGGCACCTCCCCCAACACAAATGTACTTTCTGCTCATAAATCTTCATTTAAGTGTCTGTTTCCCAGGCACTGAAGTCTCATATCATTTATGAAGGAGACTCATCATGTCACCTTAGCTTCCTCTAATTTCCATGACTACTCTGGACTGTGGCTATAGCGGGCTTACTGCCTGATTGACAAGTGCCTGAAAAGCTCCTAGTGCCTGGGGTAGAGTAGGAATTCAATAAATGCTGTTTTAACATAAGTACAAGTAGATAACATGACTCCCTATACTTATTCATTCACTCACTTCATAAAAACATATTAATGTTTTAATTGGTAGATGCTGTATAAATCAGGGTGGTAGGAATACAGGTGTAAAAAAAAAAAACAAACCAGCCTCACCTCACAGTCCAGTGGAAAGATAGGTGAACACAGAGACAAGCACAGCTCAGTGTGATTAACGTGGCTGGGATGACTAGGGGTGTCAAGACACTAGGGGTGTCCTTGGATTCAGCTCCAGGTGCTCATCGCCACATGGGAAGGTATTCTACTCTGATGTCCAATCTGGCCTCTGTACCCTGACACCAAATTAAATCTCAGGGACAGAGTTTTGGGTGAAGTATAAAAGAATATCTTTGTTGCTTTGCCAAGAAAAGGGGGCCACAGCCAACTAATGTCCTCAAAACTGTGTCCCAACGCAGAGTGGGTAGTGAGGAGTGTTACAACGAAGGTTCAAAGAGGAGGGCGTGGACAGCTCACGGACGTTTTCCTGATGGGTTGGTGGTGAAGTAATTAGGGGTCAGCACCATCAAGCATCTGCTTCCACCTGGTCTGGGGTCAAGTGCTTGTGGGCAGCAGTTAGCTTCTCTCACTTAGTGGGGCTTCAGTGCCTGCAAAGCAGCTCAGGGATGTTGTTATGCGCATCCTTTGCGGGGAAACAGGGCCCTGCCCCAGGGCTGCACTATTGCTTCTTGGCTGCCCCTGCCTTGCCTCTGCTGCCCCTCCCATCCCTAATTAACAACGGCTCGAACCTGCCCTTTGGAACTTAGGGAAGGTCATGGAGACTCAGTGAAGTCTATTTCCTGTAATAAAGAAATGAGGGACTCAGAACGGCTTTTGTGCCCAGGAGTCCTGTAGTGTTCTCAGACTTTCCTGTTGCCAAGCAAAACTAGAGATCCATATTCTAAAATGTACTCTCATTTTCCCGTGTGGGTTCAAGTTTCTTAAAACACAATTTTGGCCAAACTAAATGATTTTGAGAGGTTGGTCCAGCCTGTAGGACATCCGTTTATGAACTCTGCTTCATTGTCTCATGTGATGCAATGCCACCCTTACCTGTGAGATGGGAGTGACCTACTATGCACACGAAAACACACCAGTGCTGTAAAGGATGTTATTCTTCACGGGACACAACTTCCCAGCCGACTTGCCCTCTTCCTCCTTGGCTGCCCCTACCCTCGGGCGTGATAGCATCTCATCTCAAGGTTCCACTGTGACTTTCCCACAGTCCACATAGAGCCGCATGCGTGCCCCAGGTGGCGGCCAATTGTTAGGTGCCAATTAGCACCATGTTAGTGATAGGGGCACAGTAAAGGGACAAAGCAGGTGATTAAATAGCTAATCCCATAAGGGATCATAAGCAAAGGAAAAATTATGGGAGACCGTGTAGGTTAACGATCACTCAAGAAAGTAGGTTTGCTTAACTACAAAGCCAAGCAGACTCGCTTAGCAAAAAGTCATGCAACAGAAGAACCATGGACATGTCCTCAAAACAATAAAACAAAGGTGGGATGAGACCCACAACCTGCCCAAGGAGCTCACCAAGTTCACGATTCCTAGGACACTCCTCTGTGAACATTAAAAACAAAAATGTAAGAAAAAGGGTGGCATTATCCTGAAGCCTGACATGATTTACCATACTTTAGTGCATATACCGGAGAAGGCAATGGTACCCCACTCCAGTACTCTTGCCTGGAGAATCCCATGGACGGAGGAACCTGGTAGGCTGCAGCCCATGGGGTCGCTAAGAGTCATACACGACTGAGTGACTTCACTTTCACTTTTCATTTTCATGCATTGGAGAAGGAAATGGCAACCCACTCCAGTGTTCTTGCCTTGAGAATCCCAGGGACAGGGGAGCCTGGTGGGCTGCCGTCTATGGGGTCGCGAAGAGTCGGACACGACTGAAGTGACTTAGCAGCAGCAGCAGCAGTGCATATACCGCCTTTATGCTCATTTTCGTCGAACCATGACAATCCCAGTTTGACTATACAGGGGCAAGACAACTTTCCAGCCTGACATGGAGGATGAGCTGATGATGGAAGCTTGACATCTATTCAAGCATGAGGAAGAAGATAGTCTTCTTGCCCTCCCTACTTTTCCTTTGAATATAAAACTGCAGCCCACCAAGTTCTCAGAGCATCACCTTCCTGCCTGCCTGCCTGTAACCCTCACAAGAGTCCTATTCTAATGAATCACTTCTTATCCATCACTTTGCCTCCCACTGAATTCTTTCTGTGCCAAGATATAAAGAACTGGAGCTACTTGGAGCCCCTGAAACACATTTCTGTAGCTTTGTTTGCCTGGTTGCATAGTCCTTCATATTCTTAGTACAGAAATAGTTCTATGATGTGTCTATTAAAAAGGACAAACTAAAGATAGGCCAAGAATACATTCTATTTAAAAAAACATATAGTCTGAATTATTGCTTAAAAGTGAAAACTACTCCTAAGTGTTTAGTATGCAGCATGAGATCCTAGTCACTTATTTATGGCTCCTTCTCTGGACCCTTACTTGAATCATTGTTTAGTTGAAGATAACAGAAGCTATTCGGGCATCTTAAAAAGGATGATTTAATGCAGAGAATCTGGTGTCAACAAAATCATTGTCAATCTGAAAAGCCAGGTCTCCAGGATTGATTCCTGGCCAACAGCAAAGAGCTGAGTCCGCAGGAGGCACCTGCTGTGCTGGCGTCAGTTGCCTCCACTGGGATCTGGAAATCAGGGAGCGTTGCCAGTCTGCTCAGCTCCACACTGTTTCAGCCTTAGCTGAAATCCAGAGGTAAGGAGCTGCTAACAGTTCAGAGCCAAAGCCTGGCCTGTTAGATCTGTATCAGCAAGACAGATGCTTTGCCTGCTGCTGTTCCCTCTCAACCTAAGACATTTCTGAATTCAGAGCCATGAAAGTCATAGGGGCATCTAACTGTAACCAAGCAAGACAGACTCCTGCCCCCTATCCTCTGCTCTAGCTCCTCTCTAAAGTACCTGGATAACAGTATCTCGTGCATACTTCCTGAGTTGTTTTACAGGTGCTAAAACCCCCACCAGATAGAAATTGTTAACTGCATGATGACCAGGAGCGTGTGGCCCCCTGGAGCCTAAGGCCTGATGATGTTAACCCCTGTGACAGGGCCCTGTTCCCTCACCATCAGCCGGTCAGGGATCTGTACACGAGCTGATCGCATACCCTGCAATCTCCTTCCCTCACCTGGCCTTTCTAACACATTATTGACCAGAGATGTAGTAATTCATCTTTTGTTCCCCAAGCTCTTTGGAGTGCCCCCTACGCCCAGATGCATTTCTGTGGTTTCAGTTTTAATAGTGTTGTTAATGCAAGTTCATGTGCCTGATACACAGTTGAGGTCAAACTACCTAGCCAAAACAAACCAAAGTTTGGAGCAGATGGCAGTTCATTGCTGTCAAGCAACAACATTCACTTCATAACAAATCACCAGCTGTGGCATTAGTTTCTGCCAAAACCCCCTGGTTAACAATGTGTGAAAAATTCTTTGCAGAAATCCTTTGGGATTTCAGGATTCGAGGGGGAGGGGGTGAGGAGCCACTCTTCTTGTATGGCCCTGCAATAAACCTTTCTCTGCTCCAAACTCCAAGCTTTGGTTTGTTTGGCTGGGTAGTGTGACCTCAACTGTGTCTCAGGCCCATGAACTTGCCCTAATAACATTATTAAAACTGAAACCACAGAAATGCATCTGGGGTGGGGTGGGAAATGCTGGGAAAGAACCATATGATGGGAAAGAACCATACATGTTTTTTTTTGTTTTAGTGCAGAAGGACATCCCTATCAAAGCTAATGTTTTAAATACCTTTTTCTGGTTTTCATCTTTTTTTTTTTGATGATAGTTTTAAAATATTGGTTTGATTTTTGTCACGTGAAAGTCGCTCAGTTGTGTCCGACTCTCTGTGACCCCATGGACTGTAGCCCACCAGGCTCCTCTGTCCATGGGATTCACCAGGCAAGAATGCTGGAGTGGGTTGCCATTTCCTTCTCCAGGGGATCTTCCCAACCCAGGAATTGAACCCTGGTCTCCTGTCCTGCAGGTAGACTCTTTACCATCTGAGCTACTACCACACATCAACATGAGTTAACCGTAGGTGTGCATATGTCCCCTTCGTCTTAAATCTCCACCCCAGTCCCGGCCCTTTCCCACCCCTCTAGGTTACCACAGAGCCCCACTCTGAGTTCCCTGAGTCACACAGCAAATGTTCACTGGCTGGCTGTTTATGTATGCTAGCGCATGTGCTTACAGCTATTCTCTGCATTCATCCCACCCTCTCCCTCCTTTCCCTGCCCTTGTCCATAAGTCTGCTCTCTATGTCTGCGTCTCCATTGCTGCTCTGCAACACCACGTTTTATTACTGTCTGAAACAGCTGGCCAAATTTCAAGTTGCTTGGGGGTTTTCTAGGGCTTTCTGGGACTCAAGGGAACAGTTTTGTATTCTCTGGGGCCACAGGGTCTCTGCTGAGGAAGTTAGGAATCTTTGAGATTTCAATAATACAAAATCAAACTTGTAAAAAGAAGCGAGAATCTCTGTAGCATCTGAGGGAGATATATGTACTTTCAACTAAGTAAAATGATTAGTCAGCTCAGTCTTTGGGGGTTACATTGAGAACTTACAAGCATCTGAAGTCATGAAGGTGGCTTTGCAGGTAGCTCAGTGGTAAGGAATCCACCAGCCAATGCAGAAGCCAGAGAAGACACAGGTTCAATCCCTGGGTTGGGAAGATCCCCCGGAGAGGGAAATGGCAACCCACTCCAGTATTCTTGCCTGGAGAATCCCATGAAGAGAGGAGCCTGGTGGGCTACAGTCCATGGGGTTGTAAAGAGTTGAAGAAGACTGAGTGACTGAGCACACATGCATGCAAGTTCATGAAAACTTGTAGCCTTTACTTATTTTTACCAGTTGGGAATATGAATCCTGATCTCACTGAAGTTCCAAAGGTTGGCATTTTGTTGGCAATGTTGAAAACGCGGCAGTGAACCGGCTAGTTAATTTGAGCAGCTATGAGACTGTTTATTTGCTCAAGTCAACGTCATTCCCTCTAAGGCCAATTGTGGGGCAGAGAGAAGCAATCATTTCTTCTCTATGTATGCTCAGCTGCTAAGTTGTGTCCGATACTTTTGCAACCCTGTGAACTATAGTTTGCCGGGTTCCTCTGTCCATGGGATTTCCCAGGCAAGAATACTGGAGTGGATTGCCATTTCCTTCTCCGGGGGATCTTTTGGACGCAGGGACTGAACCCAAGTCTCCCTTGCCTCATGCATTGGCAGGCGGATTTTTACTGCTGAGCCGCCTGGGAAGCCCCACTTCTCAGCAGCCACCGCTGTAATCAGCACGACCCTACAAGACCTTCCCAGGACAGACCTTTCCACTCAGGTCCTCCACCTGCCTTTTGTATGTAGAAATACTTTAGTCAAAGAATAGATTTAATCAGAGAAGTGAGAATATGCAGAAAGAAAGGAAAACAGTCAAACAAGATAAAATAATAATACTTGAGCCATTAAACAAAGTCAAGGACCTGTAAGCCTTCCTCAAGGGCTGTAGATGGTATTCTGAACTATGTCCTTTGAGAGGTTTTGCAAATACTGAAACCCCCACCAGGAGGAGAATTTAACTCTATGCTGCCCACAAGCACATAGACCTCCCCCCCACAGAGGGACTGGAACCAGAAGGTTGAAGATGCTGACTCCCAGTCACCTCCCCACCAACCAATCAGAAGAACGTCCATGATTTGATCGCACTTCTTGAACCTGTTTATGATTCCTCCCAGCCCCCTCCAGTGTGGGACATACAATCTTGAGGGCATTAGCCGGCTGTGTCCCCCTTTGCCTGGCAAAGCAATAAAGCTATTCTTTTCTACTTCACCCCAAACTCTGTCTCCAAGATTTAATTTGGCACCCAAGTACAGAGGCTGAGCTTTAGCAACACCAGGACTGCTTTTTACACTCTTGCTGCTGCCGCAGCCCAGCCACATTAACACCACCTGGTCCTACCTGGACAGGTAGACCTTCAGCCCCACCCCAGGCCTACTGAGCCAGAATGAGCATTGAATGCAATCTTCAGGTGATTCAATTCGTGTGCATGTTAGTGTTTGACAAGCATTGTTGTAAGTACTCAGCAGAAAAATCTGCCTGAATATATTCATTCTCATTTCTGTGACATTTGCTAAGTTACTATACCCTGTAAGCCTGAGTTTTCTCATCTATTAACAGAATTTCTTTTTAGAGCTCTTGAAAGAACAACATAATATGAGTCAAATGCTTAGCTTGGAAGATAGTATTATTCCCAGGTAGCTCAGTGGGTAAAGAATCCACCTGCCAATGCAGGAGACTCTAGAGACTCAGGTTCGATTGCTGTGTTGGGAAGATCCCCTGGAGGAGGGTATGGCAACCCACTCCAGTATTCTTGCCCTGAGAATTCCATGGAGAGGGGAGCCTGGGGGCTATAGTCCATAGGATCACAAAGAGTCGGACACAGCTGAAGCAACTGAGCATGCACACATGCTTGTGCTATAAATCAAGCACTGCAGCTCAAAGCTGCCACTGAGTGAAGAATGCTCTGTGCAGTGTATTGCCTGGCGTGTAATGAATGGCATGAAATCCATTATTATTTTTTTCTGAAAAGCAAATATGAAGGAACCCCATTTTACTGATAAAGACTGAGATGTCAGAAAGATTAAGTGACTTAACTCAAAGCCATAAAACTGGCAAATAAGGGAGCTGGGATTTCAACCCAAGTTTATATGGCTCAAATCCCTACCTCCATATTTCTATTTCAGGCTGAAAATTGTTCCTTCTCCTCATTATGGAGAGAGTTTCTGAGACTACCAAGTGATGCTGACTGCCCCCCCGTCCCCCGCCCTTTGTCAGATGGGTAA
Organism: Bubalus kerabau; assembly: GCF_029407905.1. Classification (NCBI taxonomy): domain Eukaryota; kingdom Metazoa; phylum Chordata; class Mammalia; order Artiodactyla; family Bovidae; genus Bubalus; species Bubalus kerabau. The sequence goes on along the minus strand of NC_073625.1, from coordinate 6,445,576 downwards.
AGAGACCTATGGCCATTCTTCTCACCCTTGACTTTGAGTGTCATGTTCTGGAGGCTGAAAGTTTAAAACCACCCAACATTCAGAACTAATAAGTGTGACATATACTTTGTGAATTTAACTTCTGACATAGCCATCATTATTCAATATCTGTGGATGTTTCAACCCATGTTAAAACATGGGAGACGGTTCAGAGACCACTGGGCTCTAGTCCAGGACTGTCTGGAACTGGGACTGTGGCCTTTCCCTGTCATCCCTGCTGGCTGCATTGATGCTGTAAACGCTTTCAGGTGGACACCTCTGATGGACCAAGATCATCCAGAAGGGATTCAGTCTCTAAGCCTGGGAAAGATGAGTTTTGACAGATCTATGAAGACCTATGAATAGTTGACCCATTCCTCTGGCAGGTACAAAAGAGAACTGAAAGTATTTTATGCAAACCAAGGTGCTGTTCTCAGTCACTCAGTCATATTCGACTCTTTGCAATCCCATGCACTGTAGCCTACCAGGCTCCTCTGTCCATGGGATTGTCCAGGCAAGAATACTGGAGTCGGTTGCCATTTCTGTCTCCAGGGGATCTTATGGCAGACATTCAGTGCAAGTCTTGTTTGTGAGGGCATGGCTCTTGTTATTGGTGACTGTGACCATGAGGGCTAGGACAGTACCTAGCACTTAGTAAAAGCTCAGTAAATATCTGTTGAATGAGTGAATGTTACATAGAATCTTCATGCTTCATCAGTTCAGTCGCTCAGTCATGTCCAACTCTTTGTGACCCCGTGAACTGTAGCACTCCAGGCCTCCCTGTCCATCACCAACTCCCAGAGTTTACTCAAACTCATGTCTGCTGAGTCAGTGATGCCATCCAACCATCTCATCCTCTGTCGTCCCCTTCTCCTCCCACCTCCAATCTTTCCCAGCATCAGGGTCTTTTCAAATGAGTCAGTTATTCCCATCAGGTGACCAAAGTATTGGAATTTCAAATTCAGCATCAGTGCTTCCAGTGAATATTCAGGACTGATTTCCTTTAGGATGGACTGGTTGGATCTCCTTGCAGTCCAAGGGACTCTCAAGAGTCTTCTCCAACTCCACAGTTCAAAAGCATCAATTCTTTGGTGTTCAGCTTTCTTTAGAGTCCAAACTTCTCTCTTGCTTCATAAAGTATATAAAATAGTATGTTATGGTATTCAGTATTTTATATTTTTAAAAGAATTATTCAAAAACTTTGTCCCAAATGAATTCAGATTGCCCCAGGTAATTCTTCTTTTGAGCCTTTGCTAAATGGTTGCCTATGCCTCTCCTGAGTTCTCCTTGTCTTCCAAATACTTCCTGGCTAACTTCTACTCATCTTCCAAGTCTCAGCCTCTGCTTCCTCCCCTGGGAAGCGGGCCTTGACTGAGAAGTGGTCAGGAGATGGCCTCGACATTCTCTCACTGCATCCATTGTTTATCCCTAGAGTTTTTCCTGAGCTCATGCATAGAAACTGGCCTTTTACTTGGCTCTTGATCTTCACTGGCCCATGGCCTCCTTAGTGGCAGTAACTGCCTCTTCCTTACCTGGTACCTCCAACCACAGAGTCAGTACTTGGCACAAGATAGTTATCCAATAAACAAGAGGACGTGGATGGACCTAGAGACCATCATACAGAATGAAGTAAGTCAGAAAGAGAAAAACCAATATAGTATATTAATGCATATATAGAGAACCTAGAAAAATGCTAGAGATAAATCTATTTGCAAAGCAGAAATAAAGACACAGGCAGAGAGAACAAACATATGGCCACCAAAGTGGGGCAAAGGTGGTAAGGTGAATTGGGAGATTGAGATATATAGATATAGATATAGATATACACACTATTGATACTTTGTTAAAATAGGTAGCTAATGAGAACCTACCGTATGGCATAGGCCATGCATGCATGTGTGCTCGATTGTGTCCGAGTCTTTGCAACCCCATGGACTATAGCCTGCCAGGTTCCTCTGTCCATGGAATTTTCCAGGCAAGAACACTGGAGTGGGTTGCCATTTCCTCCTCCAGGGGATGCTTCCAACCCAGGCATCAAATCTGCGTCTCCTGTGTCTCATGCATTGGCAGGTGGATTCTTTACCACTGACCCACTGATACTGTGTAAAAATAGATAGCTAAGGAGAACCTACTGTACAGCACAGAGAACTCTACTCAATTTTCTGTGGTGACCTAAATGGGAAGGAAATCCAAAAGAGAGGGCATATGTGTATACATATAGCTGATTCACTTTGCTGTACAGTAGAAACTGCAGAGAAGGCAATGGCAACCCACTCCAGTACTCTTGCCTGGAAAATCCCATGGAGCCTGGTAGGCTGCAGTTCATGGGGTTGCTACCAGTCGGACACGACTGAAGCAACTTAGCAGCAGCAGTAGCAGCAGAAACTAACATAACATTGTAAAGCAACTAAGCTGCAATGAAAAAACTTTTTTTAAAGAGTGAATTATGTCTTTCTGCAGGATTGTCTCATGTGAGACAGTCTCTGGTCACCAAGTCAGGTCTCCTCTGGTCAGGTAATAAAACCATCTGGTCTACCTCACGGACACTGGCATTGGTGAAATGTGCTCCTTTTAGTTGCAAGTCATTCCCGGTACCAATATCTAACCCCAACTGGGCTGGCTGAAGTTCTTCAGTTCTCTTTGATTCTGTTTTTGTACAGATGAGCTACTTGGAAGCTTCAGTCTCAATCCTGACTTGTTAAACCTGACCATCTGTTGGGGAGGATTTTATTTTCAAGGAGAGCATCTGGGTCCCCATTTAGTCACTGAGGTTAATAGACTTGATAACCTTTCTCTGTTCTTAGCAGGAAGCACTTCCTGGCACAGCTAGGAGGAGGAAGCTGAACTTTTCACTGGTTGTTATCAAATGCATGGCTCCCTCACCCCCAGTTGGAGGCACTTTTATGTCCCATCTTAATACTCTTGTCTCTTAAAGTCAAGACTCACAAGTTCATAGATGACATGCAGTCAAGCAGCTATCTCAGTTAAGATAAGGTTGTCATAGGTGATGAGGCAGGAGAATGAAGCGTAGCCCCAAAGATCCCAGGGCCAATCCTGGTTACAGACACTTAGTAGCTAGCTGGGTGACCTGGGCCAAAATGTGGACCTCTGTTAGATTGGTTTCCTCACTTTAAAATAAGGAAAAAATATCTATCTTGCAGTTTTGGTGAGAACTATAAAAGGCTTATTAAAGTGCCTAGCACAGTACTCAATCAGTGGTCATCATTATTTACAGCTTTCAGTTGGTTCCACTTCAGAGATTCTGCAGGAATTTCATGTACATTTGACTTGGTTCTCATAGCAATCCTGTTGCGGGTTGCATTTGCTGGGAAGCAGATGCTGTGATTAGTGGTTTAGTGGTTAGGATATTTATTATGAGGTATTCTTGAGATCAACACCCAGGGAAGAGGGAGAAGAAAGCAGGATGAGGCAGAGGGAGAAGTTGAAGTGTGATGCCCACCCTATGGCAGTTTTCGAAGACTCCACAGGCACTCTTGGAGCTGGAAGGGAATGCTGAAGATTTGTCCTGAGTTGAGCCAAGAGGGCTGGGGTCTGCCCCATCCCTGAGTGAGGGTGCTTTGTGTTTGATGAGCAAGGGATCTTAGGCATGGACACTCTCTGCAAATGAGTGAGGCAATTGCTGAAGGAAATGGCAACTGAAGGGCTTCCACCAACTGCCCTCCCAGCTGCTGGTGACAACCCTTCACTATAGGAAAGTCTGGTTGTTGTCCTCCCACACCCCTGGCTCAGAGTTTCTTTCCTAAATTAATGAGAAGAGCAAGTACGTCTTTCAAATGAGATAGAAAGAAGTGTGTGTCTGTGTGTATGTGTGGTATAGTGTATTGAAATAGAAAGAAGAGAGAAAAAAGAGGAGAGAGAAGAGAATGAAATCTAACACTTTTCTCAATTAGAAGCCTTTTGGAAACAAAGGAAGCTTGTTCTACGAATCACAACTTGCTTTAGGCAAGCCCTTTTTGAGCATGCACCTAATTCATCTTCCTCAGCTTCCCAAGGAGATGAAAGAGTAGATCAAGATTCATATTTATCTTTGTTAAAAAATATTAGTGATTCATAACTATAGGATGAGCCCAGGAGAGAGGAAGGAGGTGTCAAACTAAGGAGTGCACCGGAAAAAGTTAAACAGGAAAGGACGACTTTATGCAAGACTGTTGCAATAGGTGGAGAGAGACTCTCCAGCTGGGTGTCGCAGGCGTTGAACGTGAGTTCACAGAGATTTCTCTGAGGGGTATAAGATCTGGGATGGGGACATCATAGCCGTCTGTGTTTGCTAACTGACTTTACCCAAAGGAGAAGTGAACTTTCCCCTATCTTCATGACAGGAGGTGGTTTTACAACATGGAGTGAGTCACCCACAGAAGTTAGGCTCCTATCCTCCCCCAGAGACTGGAAGGTAGGGGGCTATCTCTTTGTATGTGCGCTCAGTCACTCGGTCATGTCCAACTCTTTGTGACCCCATGGACTGTAGCCCTCCAGGCTCTTCTGTCCATAGGATTCTCCAGGCAAGAGTACTGGAGTGGGTAGCTGTTCCTTTCTCCAGGGGATCTTCCCAATCCAAGAATTGAACCCAGGTCTCCTGCATTACAGGCAGATTCTTTACTGTTTGCCACCAGGGAAACCCAAGAATACTGGAGTGGGTTGCCGTTCCCTTCTCCAGGGGATCTTCCCGACCCAGGGAAGGAACCAGAGTCTCCTTCATTGCAGGCGGATTCTTCACTAGCTGAGGTAAAATGGAAGCCCGAGAGGCTTCTAAGGAGATTTAAATATATTTTTCAAAGGAATCAGAGATACTGGATGCTTGGGGCTGGTGCACTGGGATGACCCAGAGGGATGGTACCGGGAGGGAGGAGGAAGGGGGGTTCAGGATGGGGAACATGTGTATACCTGTGGTGGATTCATGTTGATGTATGGCAAAACCAATACAACATTGTAAAGTAATTAACCTCCAATTAAAATAAATAAATTTATATTTTTTAAAAAAGGAGATAAAAAATTACAAATACTAGTTTTCTAAAGTAAATTGTCTAAAATAAGGGAGACAGGGACCTCTAATTAGGAAGAAAGTTGCCCAAAGTTCAGTCATGCTAACAGAAGCATTAAAGCTGCCTCGGTCAGAGATTTTCAGAGATCAAGAATCACAGCGGAATGCTTGGTTTTGACAAGTTGGGCCAATTAAATCTGCTCACAGCAAGCAGCACCCTGGGAGATGGGTCCTTGCTGAATTGCCTCAAGATGGATAATCAGCTGCTAGCCACCCAGAAAGGGTTTTTGTGAGTCAAGGTCCAACCAGCAAAGCAGAAAGCAGCAAGTATTCTAAATAAAATGGGTTATGCTACCTTATTTTTAGAAACCTTAGAAATAATAAAATAAATTACACTCATTGCATAAATTTTAGAAAATATAGACATGATGCTCACTGCTGACATTTTGATGTGTATGTTTTAGTTATCTGCATCAATAATCTGAAATATCCCAGGTGTTGGAAGTCTAGAGGTAATGCTAGGTCTTCTTTATTATGGGAATGATTGAAGTTTCAATGACTTCCACTCTTTGAGTATTGGGGGGCCCTTTGGCACTCCCTTTTCTCCACCTCTCCCTCTTCCCTACCTCACTCAGATATTTCTGGAGTCCTCATCAGAAAGGGGACATTGCAGGTGTCAAACATGAGTTCAGAAACAATTCTCATGGGCATTTTCACTTCAAGCCTATATAGCTACTTCTCATCCTGGAGAGGGGGAGGCCTGGGCTTGTGAGATGGTGTTGCACTTCAGGATGCCTTTCATGCAGCTCAGTGCTGCTAGATAAGATGTGACCTACATGACGATGAGACAGTCCTTTTGCTGGTCCCTTCCGGAGTTTCCCAGAGACCAAAGTGTGGGAAGAGGAAGAAGACAGAGACATTTTCTACCTTCCCTGCCTAGGCTTTACCTTCTCCATGGCTCCAGCTCAGGCTGGACAAGCCCACTGTGGCCCCAGTTGCCTTGAGTGACCCAGTCCTTGGGTTCTGGTGTTACCCCCCGCCCCCTGCCACGCTATCCTAGTGGTACATATGGCATCCTGATTTTCCTGATCTCCAACTTTTTCATCATCTCCTATTTTCTCACAGCTGTTCTCTCTCTTATGCCACCAAATATGAATTAAATATCTCTGCTTAAAATATTTAGTCATTTCTCTTTTCCCTATTGGACTGTGACTGCTACAAGACCATCTCTGGATAGCCAAAAAGAACTCTAAGATGACCCTCATCTTTCAGGCTAGCTCTTTTTATCTCTGGGAAATCACACAGGGGAAACTTTTCTATAGCTTCAGAATCTTTCAGAATCCCAGCCACGAAGTATGAGGGAGGTAGCTGTGTTTGCTGAATTAATAGTCTCCTTCTGGCTTTGCAGCAGAGACCAGAAGAGGTAAAGCTTGGGATCATCTGTGAGCCTGTGGAGAGTTTCTTCTCTTTATTCAGTGGAAAAGGGGAGACAGAAATCTGATGGGCTACACTAATAACTTTAAGATCCATCTGCAACAGCTATGGTTTAGACATAAATGCTATTTCAAATATGAGTGTGACTAACTTTTAAGAATGTAAGTAGCACCATAATACTTAAAGGAATATATGAAAAAACAATTCTCATTACTTATGCTAGAAAAACATTCACTGTCACAAATGCCTAAGACCACAGGAATATGCTGCAGTGAATAAATGGCTTGAATTTGTGCACAGGTTTTAGTTCCTTCTTTCTGATCAATTTTCAAAGCAACTCTGCGTTTACTTTCTCCCCACAACATAATGAATACATTAAATTCAGTTCAATAAATAAATAAACTAGAGTTTAATTACTGAAAACTACAAGTAATTATTAATGCAAAAGAGTTCTCATCATTTGTGGTGAACCAAGGCAAATGGTATTCAGGGAGGTTTATATAAAGTGTTTAACATAGTAGCTCTTGGTAAACATTAATTTCCTTTCCACTTAGACTGAAAATGCATCTTCTTGTTTTTGTTTTGCTTAAACCAATATTAAAATTATTTTTGTGTGCTCTGTCTCTTCTTTGCATAACCCCGCTGCCTTAGCTTTTCTCAAGACTGTCATCCTCATAAAAGAGCGTGGATGCGCATAACCAATGCTTCCTTCTGATGCTCATCTCCCCAGGCTTTCCTAGAGCACTCGGATCTGCTTTCCAGGGCCATTCATTTTGTGTGCATCACTTTGCAATATGCTTTTCTCCCTTTGGTGATCAGAAAATCCCTCTGTTGTCCTGAAATTGGGAGTTTGCGATTAACACATAAACCCCTGCTATATTTAAAGTAGATAACCAACAAGGACCTGCTGAATGCAACAGGGAACTCTGCTCAATACTCTGTCATAGCCTAAATGGAAAAAGAATTTGAAAAAGAATAGTTACATGTATGTGTAGAGCTGAATCACTTTGCTGCACACCTGAAACTAACATAACATTGTTAATCAACTGTTTTGTTGTTGTTGTTCAGTCGCTAAGTTGTGTCTGACTCTTTGTGACCCTGTGAACTGCAGCATGCCAGGCTTCCTTGTCCTTCACTATCTCCTAAAGTTTGCTCAAATTCATGTCCACTGAGTTGGTGATGCTATCTAACCATCTCATCCTCTGCCACCCCCTTCTCCAGCTATGCTCCCACAAAGAAGAAAAATTAAAAATGAAATAAATGTGAAAGAAAAAACAGGTTAATGGAAATTAGTTATAATGCAATAGCTAAGACTTAGACATAAAGGCCATTTGAAATATAAGAGTGTGGCTGTCTTTTAGGAATGCTTTTTAGGATTAATGGGTGTTCTCTATCTGAATAGGTGAGTCCTGGAAGGCCTGACCGCTCACTTTAAGAATCAGGAGCCTTGAAAGTGATTGGTGATTGTCTCTTTGGGGCTTCCTGAAGTTACTGGGCATGGGAAGAAATTTTCAGTTAGAGTTGCTGTGTCCCCCACTTACTTTGTGTCGGTTCCCTTAGACGTGGTCTTGCACTGTGTGCACACGTTTCATGAGTGAGCGCTGCCCTTGCATGCTTCTTCTTGTTGACACTCGAGTTTGCTGCCTCTGGAGACAAGAGCCAAGATCTCTGGTGTGAGAACCATGCTTGGCTTTTGCTCTGCTGAACAGATCATCAGACCAGAAGGACCTAGAGTTGAGACCCAGCTTCCGATCTTACTGACTCTGGTAGTCTTTGGCAGAACATTCATGTTTGACTCTTAGTACCTTTGTTTATCCCCTGGAGAAGGAAATGGCAACCCACACCGATATTCCTGCCCTGAGAATCCTACGGACAGAAGGTCCATGGGTCGCAAAGAGTCAGACACATTTGAAGAACTTTGTTTATAAAATGGGAATAATTAATACATTCCAAGTATCACTAGATGCCTTCAGGATCTGGTCTGGTAATTACATATGAAAGAGTCATGTAAACTTGCGGAGTGCAAAAACAAGTATAATTGGACATTATTAATTGGCAAAGAGAAAAATGTAAGATGAAAGATTGACCAGTGCATACGGAAATATTTTCAAATTCTTCAGACCGTCTGCCTTGTATTTCAGGGTCGTCTACACCGTCTTGTTTTTACCCTGAATTGAGTTCAGTGTCACTGAGCATCTCAGTGTGTATCTGCCTCATCCTGCTTTGTGCCCAACAACTACAATTTATATAAAAACAACAGGGAATTCAAGGAAAGGAGACGGTAGGTCCCAAAATTCCATGTCTCCCAGGAAAATGATCTCTCACTGTCTATCCACTCAAGGCCCATCAACCTGAGTACTCCTCTCTTGAGCCAGCCCCAAAGATAAATGCATTTGAAGATGAAAAATAATCATATGGAAAAAATTTAAAACATTGATGAAAAGAAATACTAAAAATAAAAGAAAAGATCCCATTATCTCATTATCTAAAAAGTCTAACTCAAGCAAATTTATTCACTTCTTTCAAAGTTATTGACAAGTTTTGAAGTATCATAGCATTCATATACAGAGAAATAGTCTATGGTTTTAAGCTGAAGAATGCATATACAGCCCAGGAATCATAAGACTATTTTATATGTGGGAGAATTCTTTGTGATTTATCAGACAAATCCAGGCAACAGTTTATAGATATTCTATCCATTGTTAATAACAATTGCATATTTATTGTCTGTGTATCTCAGACATTGCTGGTGTATATAACACCACAATAACAGGTTACATAAATAAGAATTTACTCTGTTAATTGGCTGTTTCCTCTCTGCCTTGAGGAACCCACTGGAAGAATTGTTGAGAAATAGCCCATGGACAAAGTAAATCTTGACTGAATTTTTCACATAATACAGACAGCACTGGCCAAGTTCATGAAGATATTAAGGTATAACTCATACAAGTGATACACTTGAATTTTCATCTTATCTGATAAATGAGAGTAATAATTAACTTGCAGATGATCACATTCAGTTCATCAGTTATTGAGACATCCATGAAACAGGATTATAGTTACAGGATTAAATGAGATTTTATTTCAAATCTGCTAGCACTGTGGTCCGTCTCGTCAAGGCTATGGTTTTTCCAGTAGTCATGTACGGATGTGAGAGTTGGACTGTGAAGAAAGCTGAGTGCTGAAGAATTGATGCTTTTGAACTGTGGTGTTGGAGAAGACTCTTGAGAGTCCCTTGGACTGCAAGGAGATCCAACCAGTCCATCCTAAAGGAGTTCAGTCCTGGGTGTTCTTTGGAAGAACTAATGCTAAAGCCGAAACTCCAGTACTTTGGCCACCTCATGCGAAGAGTTGACTCACTGGAAAAGACTCTGATGCTGGGAGGGATTGGGGTCAGGAGGAGAAGGGGATGACAGAGGATGAGATGGCTGGATGGCATCACCGACTCGATGGACATGAGTCTGAGTGAACTCCGGGAGTTGGTGATGGACAGGGAGGCCTGTCATGCTGCGATTCATGGGGTCGCAAAGAGTCAGACACGACTGAGCGACTGAACTGAACTGAACTGAACTGAGCACTGTGGTACCTTGTAGTTACCATATATGATAATTCTATTTTCTGCCATGATACACACCCAGCTGATGTTTCTTTCCTCTCAAAATAACCCCTAACAGTCATTGGGCATCAGTTGTATGGAACCATTTTGTTTTGGTAGTAAATCGGCCGGGTCTTTAGCACCATATATAAGCTGCTCCGTGTGTGTGCTCAGTCACGTTTGACTCTGTGCCACCCCATGGACTGTGGCCCACCAAGCTCCTCTGTCCATGGAACTTTTCAGGCAAGAATACTGGGGTCGCTTGCCAGTTCCTTCTCCAGGGGATCTTCCTGACCCATGGATAGAACCCGCATCTCCTGAGTCTCCTGCATTGGCAAGCGGATTCTTTGCCACTGCAGCACTTGGGGAGCCCATTCAAACTGCATGGTGGGTGAATACACAGCCAGCATCCTGACTGTGAAGACTAGCTCAGAAGATACCAAGCTGCTATCACAACTAGGGAATGCTTGCAAAAAGGGGAAAACTCGCTCTTTACTGCCTCAGTCCCAAAGCTTCATCACATCTGATCTGAGCTTGGCTACGGCAACACTCAAAAGCCTCTGTTTGGTACTAGAAGTTCTGTGTCCCTTTGTTTGAGTATTCTTGGGTTTTTTGTTTGTTTGTTTGTTTCATTTTATTTTTGGCCAATGGGGAGCAGGAAGTGGGTAGGCATGTCTGCCATGGGCAGTCTCTCTCCAACAGCCATCATAAAAGAGGGAAAGAGTATAGAAATCAAGTAGTTCCAAGAAGAGAGGATTGTGGTTCCATCTTTTTCTATTTAGAGTCTCTTTTCTTCTCCCGTATATACAAAACCAATGCCACCAATGAATGCATCTTCTGACAAACAGTGAAATGCTCTTTTTTCAGTGGTAAAGGAATAATGTTCTAATATCTGCTTAAAGAAGCAAAGAGAGTGTGCCCTCCTACAGAGAAGTCTCACCGTGGGCTACTGCTGAACTCATTGCTACCACTCTGCCAGATCCCTTGGTAATTTGGATGGCCCCGCCAACCTCAGCTTCCTCTCAAATCATTGTCTTTTGCAGAGTTGGCAGTTATAAATCCAAGTTCTTATTGGAATAGGACAGCATTTAAATGGAAAGCACTGCAAAAGTGTAAGCATACCTTTAACATTTAAAGTTGCAAGAACTTTATTTTGCCTCTGGTCCTCTGACATTCAAATGATGTATTTTTTAGAACAGTGGTTTTCCACTCCCTCTTCATTTTTAAATTACCCGAGGCGTTTGAAAAAATACAAATACCTGGGCTCTTCCCCTAAAGGCTTTTGCTAGTTGATCTGAGTGTGATCTGATTCCATTTTTATTCCTCTGATATGAGCAACCATCATCAATATGGCATCATGGAGCTGGGGGGCGGGGTATAACTAAGACGGAACTTTAACTGCAGACAACACAATCTTCTATCACATGGTCTTGTGTCCATCTCTTAGCATCTCTGAACTTTCCTTTTCTCACCTTAAAAATGAGAATACCAATACCTACTTGTTCTTTGACTGTGAGTTTCTTTGTCAGACTCAAACAAAATAAGAACTTTGAAAATATTTTGAAAATACATTTTAAAATGTAATTAATGAGTGCATACTCAGTGACGTTCAAAGCTTTGTGACCCCATGGACTGTAGCCCGCCAGGTTCCTCTGACCATGGGATTTCCCAGGCAAGAATACTGGAGTGGGTTGCCATTGCCTCCTCCAGGGGATCTTTCCAACCCAGGAATCAAACCCACGTCTTCTGCACTGCAGGCAGTTTCTTTACTGCTGAGCCTACAGGGAAGCCCAGTCTTTTAAAATGTAATACATGTCTTATTTGAAGATGTGTGTGGAAACTCAGATATTTTTAAAATATGCTAAGGTGGCTATCTGTTTCTTTTAACTACCTGCCATCTATTTTTTTTTCTTGGAACCATAAGCAGGAGAGGGACTTCCCAGGTGGCTCAGTGGTAAAGAATCTGCCTGCAATGCAGGAGACGCAGCTCTGGGAAGGTCCCTGGGTCGGGAAGGTCCCCTGGAGAAGGGAATGGCAACCCACTCCAGTATTCTGGCCTGGAGATCCCATGGACAGAGGAGGTTGGTGGGCTGCAGTCCATAGGGTCGCAAAGAGTCAGACACGACTGAGCATGCACACATAGATACGTATTTAAGCAGGAAGCCAGACCTTGCTTCCACACGTGACCTAAACTGGGCCAGTGAGAGGGTCCCTTGCAAGAAAACTGGAGCGTTTCCGTGGCTGGGTTTCCCATCAGTTCTAGCTGTGGAGCCCTGATCTCTCTGCCTGGATCTGTCCTTGTCGAGGTCTTGCTCCCCTGTCTTCAGAGGTGCTCCAGCGCCTCAGCATTTCCTAGCTTCACTCTCCATCCTCCTTTTGTCCTTATGTAACTGCAATGACTGTTCTTTACACTAAACTGAAACGATTCAGCCTTGGCCTTTCACAAGTGCCTCGTTTCCTTGGCATTTCTTCAAAGACCTCTGTTCCTTGCAGACTCAAGCAGACTGAGGGCGCGGGGGGTCCGGCCCCTCAGCCCCCTTCACACCTGCTGGCTGACCCGACTTGTCTTCATTTCTTTATGCTTCAGGGGCTTCTCTGAGCAAGGGACCTTGGGCCCCTCTTCTTAGAAGTGCCCACCTAGAGAGACAATGATTTCTTGGAAGCAGAGATTAGGAAACATCAGGAACTTCCTTGGTGTGTTAGATATTCAGGCAAGGAAGAATCGCTGTCGAGGTGACAGAGCAACCAGTGGGCACCAAGTTCTCACCTTAGACCCATCACTGCGTGACCTTGGACAAGAACTTAACCTCTCTGGGTTCCAGCTCCAACCTCTGTAAGTGGAGCTCGTGAGCTTATTGTATTAAAAAATTGACTGTTACAAGGTAAGTATGGATAATGGAAAATTTTAAATGCTGAGTACTGATGCTGATGATAAGACAGGAGAAACTCAGCTCTGTTCTTATTTTGAAGAATTTTTTTGTTTTGTTTTGCTCTGTTTTAATTGATTCCAGTAGCTGCGTCAGATGGCCTGGAAGCAAATGCTTTTTCAAATCAAAGTTCGTTGCCCACACACACTCACTCAGGAGACAGGACACAGAGCTGTGTGTTGCTAAGGACGTTCCTATTTTATGTGTCTTCCCGTTTTACGGGAAGGATTTATTTTGTGACAAAGAGGATTTACAGTTTGTAGGCTGGGGCCATCTTGGTTGAGAAAACTGTTCCTTTTTCTTGTTCTTTTGCACATATGCATACATGGACACACACACACACCCCTGAGTTAATGTTAAATCTTTCACTACTACCAATGGCAGAAAACTTCAGCACTTCCTACGCTAAAGTTGCCCCTTGTTATCCGGCATAACACATCTTTATGGACTCCTTCTCAAACAAAAGCTTTGCTTTAACAGCTGTGGTACTATATTTGGAGAAAAGTAAAAGAACATGTCCTCAATTTTCAATTTCCACACTTACAACCTAGTTTTTGTTGATTCGGATTCCAATCTGGAGAGAATACATGCACTGCAAAAGCCTTTCTGAATTTGATAAGGATGTATGGTGGGGTTATTAGTGGCCAACCCTCTCCACCTTCCCTGACACTTGCCTGGGAGAACATGTATTGATTCTAGTTGCTATTTGACAAGATGGTGTTATGGTTGCAGAACAGACATTGTTAGGAGTGTGAGACTTAGAGAAATGCCCAGAAGGTTCTTTTGTCTGGGATTTAATTGGAGGGTATGGCAGAGTAGTCAAGAATTTGAGAAATGTGCATTTTTCTTAGGACAATGTTAATATCTGAATGGCCTTGGGGAAAGAAAAGAAGCTTAAAAATTGAATATAAGAGGTTGTGTGGGCTTAATTTACCTAACATTAAGCAAAAATCTGGGAGTCTATGAAGGCATGAGACAGGAGGACTTTGCATCTCAGACTGGCCTGCCAGGTGTGTCTGACTTTATCTAGACATAATAGCTAATGTTTCTGACAGATGAGTTTGACTTCTATTGGCTTTGAGGCCTTGGAGGTGTTACATTACCACTTTGAAGCTTTAAAGATGAGAATATACTATGTAAAATGCAGGTGCATTTCACCTAAGAGGAGGTTATATACTACAAAGTGCACAATATTTCAAGGGTAATCCTGGAAAATGAGGTAGGCATTAATTAAGCCTGAATCCAGGCTCCTCGGATTAAAATTCCACTGCTACTTACCTTTTCCTCATCTGCAGAATGGGGCTAAACGTGGTTATGCCACGTAAAATTTTTTGCATGAAAAATAAAGATGATACCTATGAAGCACTTAGGTAGTGTTCAATAAGCATTAACTTTCATTCTAACAATTATTCTTTTCCAGCAAATGTGGCACGTCCTCATGTGACCAAAGCATAAATATTATTTCAAATTCCTGTGGTTTATCATTTAAATGTGGAAATTCTTCATACTTTTTCAAATTAGGAGACATTTGCTAGGCTTGAAATTTTGTAAATAAAGTGACAATGTGTTGATCATTTTTATTAAATTATTTCAGATTTGCATAATTAAATTTTGCATGATTCCAATTTGCACAAAATGTGACTTGCCCTGGATCTCACTGGATTGTCATGAGCATTAAGTATGTTAATAGACACCAATAAGACATAGCCCAGAGCCTGGGGTTATTAATAACCATCTTCAGAAAAAGAGGATGTGGCACATAAATATAACAAAATGGAATATTACTCAGCCATCAAACAAAATGAAATAATCCCATTTGCAGCAGCATGGATGGACCTAGAGATTACCATGCTAAGCGAAGAATGTTGGACAGAGAAAGACAAATATAACTTAAAATGGGATCTAAAGTGCAATACAAATGAACTTATCTATCAAACACAAACAGACTCATAGACATAAAAAATAGACATGTGATTGCCAAAGGGCAGGGAGGTAAAGAAGGAAAGAACTGGGAGTCTGGAATTAGTAGATACAAACTATCATACTTAAGATGGATAAACAACAAGGTCCTAGTGTATATTCAATAGGGAACTATATTCAACATCCTCTGATAAACTGTAATAGAAAGAATATGAAAATTGTATATGTAATATATAATTTATAATATATGATATATTATAATATATTTATAATTAATATATAAACATATATAATATATTATAATATATAATTATGATTGTGAATATAATTATGAATATCATATATGTTATATATTATATATTATATGCTACATATTATATATTATAGATATTATATACTATATATTATATATAATTATATATATACTATATACAATATTATATACCATATATAATTATATGATATATAATAACATATTACATATAACTAATATATATAATATAATTAATTTATAATTTGTAATATATACTATATTATTAATATAATATATTATATATAATTACAATTAAAATATAAATGTATATAATAATATATATACATACTATATAATATACTATATAATATATATAATTATAATTATGAATATAATTATGAATAAAATTCCAATATTACATATATATTATATAGTATTATTATATTCTATATTATATCATATTATATTATATATAATTTTATATATATTATGTATTAGATCATATATTATATACTATATATAAAAATATATATACATTATTATGTATCATATATAATATATAATATTATATATAGTATAGAATTATATATCATATATAATTATATAATATATTATATAATATATATTATTATATAATAAATATATATTATATGATATTTGCAATAGATTATATATTAATATATAATATAAATACATTTATATCTTATACATAATATATATTTATATATTATATATTATATTATAATATATTATATAATATACTATATTATATATAGTAGATTATATTATAAGGAACAAGTAATTCTAGAGAAGTTATTTGGCTTCCAAAGTTATGCAAACCATGTTATATTATATTATGTATGTTCATTATATTATACATATTATTTATAATATATATAATATATATATAATATGTATGATATATTATTATATAAGATTATATATAATATATATGATATATTATTATATAAGATTATATATATAATATATGATATATTATATACTATATAATCATATAGTATATAATATATTATATATATTATATAATATAATTATTATATTTAAATATTATAATTATTATAATATATTATATATAAGATTATATATAATATATGATATATTATATACTATAAAATCATATAGTATATAATATATCACTATTTATAAATATTATTATTTATTATTATACATATATAAATATTAGATAATATAATTAATATAATTATATATTATTTTAATATATAACATATTATATTTAATTATTTATTATTAATTAATATCAATATTTATAATATATTAATATTATTATATAAACATACAGGCTTCCTAGGTGGCATAATGGTAAAGAATCCATCTGCCAATGAAGGAGATGCAAGCGATGTGGGTTCCATGCCTGGGTTGAGAAGATCCCCTGGAGTAGGAAAATGGCAACCCACTCCAGTATTGTTTGGAAAATCCCATGGACGGAGGAGCTTGGTGGGCTACAGTCCATATGGTCGCAAAGAGTCAAGTATGACTGAGTGACTGACACTTTAACCTTCATGTTAGAGCTACTGGGAAAACAATGACCCCTCCAAGAGTCCAGAAAAACATGATTTTTAATGAACTATCATAGTCCCATTTGTCTATATCAGTTGCCACTAGTAAAAATTAAAGATCAAAATGCATCTTATCAACAAAAAATCAAATATTAGCCCATGTTCAGTTCAGATAGTTTTAAAAATAAGCAGTAAACAATTTGTGGCAAAAACTGTAACCATCAGATAGCGAAATCAAGCATACAAGGATAGTGAAAAGCAGATTAATTCAAAGCCTGGGAGTACCTAGAGAATTTTATGGAAATTAAGTCTGGTTCTGTCCATAATTTTGATTCTATAAGAGTAACATGGTTTGCATAACTTTGGAAGCCAAACAACTTCTCTAGAATTACTTGTTCATTTATCTATTCAACAAATATTCTTTGCTTTTCTACTACGTGCTAAGTTCTTCTGCTGGGGATATAGCAGAAGTCAAGAAGGATATTCTCAGCAGCCAGCCAATGTTACCTAGGACACCAGCCACTCACTCTATTGTGTAAACATAGCTATACAGGAAGGCGAGTGTAAGTTGCTTACATTGGGTGTAGAAGAAAGGCATTGGAGAATAACTTAGGGACATGTGTAGATGACCCTTGAGTGCAGAGTGGATGAAAACTGGCTGACCTTGGTTAGGTTAGTGTAATGAATAAATCATGGTGAAATAGCCCAGGAGATAGACAGAATGTTCTAAGAGTCTTGGATGAGTTGTCTTTGGATTAGAACATCTGAACAGGCTGCTGTTTAAGTATCAGTGTTTTTATTCTCTGAGTGGTGAGAACAAGGAGTCAGTCAACAGGCAAAAAAACTCCAAAAAGCTTCATCTTGATGCTAAACATCTTGCTTAGATGCTAAACATCTAAACTCCGAACAACGAGTTTCATTGCCTAGATAGCTCCCATTTCTGAGGATGGAATAGGCTTTCCAGTGATTTCTGGTTTCTTGATAAGTAGGACATCCTCTTGAAAGACAACCTGAGGCATGGGATCCAGTGGCAGAATATAAACACTGATATAGTTTTCATTTGAGAATAGCTCTCTTGTATGACATTAAGACCTCTCTGAAAACGTTGACTTCCCTTCAATCTGGAGACCAGACAATATGTTTGATTTTGAGGACTAATGAACAGTTTTTCTTTCTCCCCCTTCTCTTGTTACAAGAATCTAAAAAGATATTTTCAGATCAAAGGATATAATAGAAGGCAATCTTGCAAATAAATTTCTGGCACCATGTTTCATTAATACCTTTTAGTGACAACAGAAAAGAATGGTGTCAGAGTGTAATTTCACTTACAAAGTCAAGCAGAAAATGAAGTTCTCATCATGAGAGTCTGTATCAATGTGCATGACTGTTCAGAGGCCAGCTTCTGAAACCACAGGAGTCAGTTCAGAGGAGCATTAAATTACTACCAAAAAAAAAACACCACACACACACACACAATTTGCCTCAATAAATAGTGGTGGGGAGGCTATTGCATGACACTCAACCTTTTAAAAAGGTTTTTTTTTTAATAAAAGATCATTTTAAAGCCATTACAATGCTACACTAGTCCTAATTTCCTGGGTCACCATTGATATCCAATTACTCATCACTGAAGGTTTTAAAAATGTGTAAGAATATTTCTATTAGTGATGGGAAGGTGGTTAATAATTATTAATAATTAATGCATACAACAAGGTTTGCTAAAGGCAAGGCAGAACTCTATCTGAGCTTCTCTTATAGCATGAAAAAGTCTTTTTGGAATACCCCAAGAAAACGGTTTTGGTTTTTGGATCCTTACTCTCTTGGATTGAAATCTCAACTCTGATATTTATAGGCTGGGTGACCTGGGACAGTTTGCCAAACATTTTGAGTCTCAAGTTTCTTATTTGGAAAATAGAAAAAAAAACCTAGCCTCTGTCTCATAAATTTGCAGTTGAGATACGTGGGATGGTACATAAGATACTATAGGGGCGCTCCAGCAGCTTAGTGCTTTGGTCCTCAGGGAATGAGGCAAACGGCTTATGGAGCATCTCTGCTCCCTCAAGGCCAGTTCACATAAATGTAGAATAAATGATCAAAGTCAAGAGAAAAGAATGTGAAAATGAGCTAGATTTAGAACAGAACACATTTATGTTCATATTGAGATTCATTTCTGTGACTTTCACGAAACTGATTTTGACCCCTTTACCATGAGTTTTAATGAGTTTCTTCAAAGTTCCCAGATTCTTAGACTGTACTGGGTCACAGCTGCCCTTTTCTGTGACTTTCTTTCCCCAGTTGTTTGGTCAAAATCATGGTCAAATAATTCCAGTTACATTTTGTCTTGTTTATTTGATTAGGTTGTTTTCCACTCCTCTGCATGTTGTGAAACATAGACCAAGTTTTAGGGGCATCAGAGCAGTCTTCCTCCACAAATGCGGTCACAGCTCTCTAAAAAGCTAAAGATCAGTTGAGATATCTTTCCCTGTGGAAAGCCTTCGGATGGATCCTTTTACACTAGGGATAAGATCTGAGCTTCTTATCCTGGACAGATGGGGCTCCTGCCTCTCTCTGACCTCGTCACCTCCCACCTCTCCTTCAGTCACCACCCTCCAGCCACTTTGACTTTTCTCAGAAGTCTTGTTCTGGCCACAGGCTCTTCACCTCCACAACCTAGCTGAGCTCTCCTGGAGCTCATATAGCCACTTCCTTCTCAGGGGGAATCTTCCCAACCCAGAAATCAAACCCACATCTCCTGTGTTGGCAGGCAGATTCTTTACCACTGAGCCACCTGGGAAAGCCTCATGATGGTATATGTTTATATACATTTTACATGACAACATGGATGGACCTTGAGGGGATTGTGCTAAATGAAATGTCAAACAGAGTAAGACAAGTACTGTTTGATCTCACTTATGCGTGGAATCTAAAACAAAGCAAACAAAACCCCAAACTCAATGATAGAACAGGTCAGTGATTGTCATAGGCAGAGAGTAGGGGGGTTCGCAAAATGTGTTAAGGGGCTCAAGAGGTACAAAATTCCAGTTATAAGTCTTGAGAATGGAATGTACAGTGTGGTGACTATAATCAATAATACTGTACTGCACATTTTAAAATTGTTTAAAGGGTAAACCTTAACACTTTTCATCACAAGAAAACATTTATATGACCATAGATGTTAATTAGATTTAGTGTTGTGATCATCGCACAATATATGTAATAGGGAATTGGAGAAGTCTACACAATGTGGTCCACTGGAGAAAGGAATGGCAAACCACTTCAGTGTTCTTGCCTTGAGAACCCCATGAACAGTATGAAAAGGCAAAATGATAGGATACTGAAAGAGGAACTCCCCGGGTCAGTAGGTGCCCAATATGCTACTGGAGATCAGTGGAGAAATAACTCCAGAAAGAATGAAGGGATGGAGTCAAAGCAAAAACAATACCCAGTTGTGGATGTCACTGGTGATAGAAGCACGGTCCAATGCTGTAAAGAGCAATATTGCATAGGAACCTGGAATGTCAGGTCCATGAATCAAGGCAAATTGGAAGTGGTCAAACAGGAGACGGCAAGAGTAAATGTCGACATTCTAGGAATCAGCGAACTAAAATGGACTGGAATGGGTGAATTTAACTCAGATGGGCATTATATCTACTACTGTGGGCAGGAATCCCTTAAAAGAAATGGAGTAGCCATCATGGTCAACAAAAGAGTCCGAAATGCAGTACTTGGATGCAATCTCAAAAATGACAGAACGATCTCTGTTCGTTTCCAAGGCAAGCTATTCAATATCACAGTAATCCAAGTCTATGCCCCAACCAGCAACGCTGAAGAAGCTGAAGCTGAACGGTTCTATGAAGATCTACAAGACCTTTTAGAACTAACACCCCAAAAAAGATGTCCTTTTCTTCATAAGGGACTGGAATGCAAAAGTAGGAAGTCAAGAAACACCTGGAGTAACAGGTAAATTTGGCCTTGGAATATGGAATGAAGCAGGGCAAAGACTAATAGAGTTTTGCCAAGAAAATGCACTGGTCATAGCAAACACCCTCTTCCAGCAACACAAGAGAAGACTCTATACATGGACATCACCAGATGGTCAACACCAAAAAAATACTGATTATATTCTTTGCAGCCAAAGATGGAGAAGCTCTATACAGTCAGCAAAAACAAGTCCAGTATCTGACTGTGGCTCAGATCATGAGCTCCTTATTGCCAAATTCAGACTTAAATTGAAGAAAGTAGGGAAAACCACTAGACCATTCAGGTATGACCTAAATCAAATCCCTTATGATTATACAGTGGAAGTGAGAAATAGATTTAAGGGCCTAGATCTGATAGATAGAGTGCCTGATGAACTATGGACTGAGGTTCATGACATTGTACAGGAGACAGGGATCAAGACCATCCCCATAGAAAAGAAATGCAAAAAAGCAAAATGGCTGTCTGAGAGGGCCTTACAAATAGCTGTGAAAAGAAGAGACATGAAAAGCAAAAGAGAAAAGGAAAGATATAAACATCTGAATACAGAGTTCCAAAGAACAGCAAGGAGAGATAAGAAGGCCTTCCTCAGCGATCAACACAAAGAAATAGAGGAAAACAACAGAATGGAAAAGACTAGAGATCTCTTCAAGAAAATTAGAGATACCAAGGGAACATTTCATGCAAAGATGGGCTCGATAAAGGACAGAAATGGTATGGACCTAACAGAAGCAGAAGATATTAAGAAGAGGTGGCAAGAATACACAGAAGAACTGTACAAAAAAATATCTTCATGACCAAGATAATCACGATGGTGTGATCACTGACCTAGAGCCAGACATCCTGGAATGTGAAGTCCAGTGGGCCTTAGAAAGCATCACTACAAACAAAGCTAGTGGAGGTGATGGAATTCCAGTGGAGCTATTTCAAATCCTGAAAGATGATGCTGTGAAAGTGCTGCACTCAATATGCCAGCAATTTGGAAAACTCAGCAGTGGCCACAGGACTGGAAAAGGTCAGTTTTCATTCCAATCCCAAAGAAAGGCAATGCCAAAGAATGCTCAAACTACCGCTCAATTGCACTCATCTCACACGCTAGTCAAGTAATGCTCAAAATTCTCCAAGCCAGGCTTCAGCAATACATGAACCATGAACTTCCAGATGTTCAAGCTGGTTTTAGAAAAGGCAGAGGAACCAGAGATCAAATTGCCAACATCCGCTGGATCATTGAAAAAGCAAGAGAGTTCCAGAAAAACATCTATTTCTGCTTTATTGACTATGCCAAAGCCTTTGACTGTGTGGATCACAATAAACTGTGGAAACTTCTTCAAGAGATGGGAATACCAGACCACCTGACCTGCCTCTTGAGAAACCTATATGCAGGTCAGGAAGCAACAGTTAGAACTGGACATGGACCAACAGACTGGTTCCAAATAGGAATAGGAGTACGTCAAGGCTGAATATTGTCACCTTGCTTATTTAACTTCTATGCAGAGTACATCATGAGAAACGCTGGACTGGAAGAAGCACAAGCTGGAATCAATATTGCCGGGAGAAATATCAATAATCTCAGATATGCAGATGACACCACCCTTATGGCAGAAAGTGAAGAACTACAGAGCCTCTTGATGGAAGTGAAAGAGGAGAGTGAAAAAGTTAGCTTAAAGCTCAACATTCAGAAAACTAGGAGCATGGCATCTGGTCCCATCACCTCATGGGAAATAGATGGGGAAACAGTGGAAACAGTGTCAGACTTTATTTTTTGGGCTCCAAAATCACTGCAGATGGTGACTGCAGCCATGAAATTAAAAGACGCTTACCCCTTGGAAGAAAAGTTATGACCAACCTAGATAGCATATTCAAAAGCAGAGACATAACTTTGCCAACAAAGGTCCATCTAGTCAAGGCTATTGGAGAAGGCAATGGCACCCCACTCCAGTACTCTTGCCTGGAAAATCCCATGGATGGAGGAGCCTGGTAGGCTGCAGACCATGGGGTCGAGAAGAGTCAGACACAACTGAGCGACTTCATTTTCACTTTTCCCTTTGGTGCATTGGAGAAAGAAATGGCAACCCACTCCAGTGTTCTTGCCTGGAGAATCCCAGGGATGGGGGAGCCTGGTGGGCCACCATCTATAAGGTCTCACAGAGTCGGACAAAACTGAAGCGACTTAGCAGTCAAGGCTATGGTTTTTCCAGTGGTCATGTATGGATGTGAGAGTTGGACTGAGAAGAAAGCTGAGAGCCAAAGAATTGATACTTTTGAACTGTGGTGTTGGAGAAGACTCTTGAGAGTCCCTTGGACTGCAAGGAGATCCAACCAGTGCATTCTGAAGGAGATCAGCCCTGGGATTTCTTTGGAAGGAATGATGCTAAAGCTGAAACTCCAGTACTTTGGCCACCTCATGTGAAGAGTTGACTCATTGGAAAAGACCCTGATGCTGGGAGGGATGGGGCAAGAGGAGAAGGGGATGACAGAGGATGAGATGGCTGGATGGCATCACTGACTCAATGGACCTGAGTCTGAGTGAACTCCGGGAGTGGGTGATGGACAGGGAGGCCTGGCGTGCTGCGATTCATGGGGTCGCAAAGAATTGGACACCACTTAGCGACTGAACTGAACTGAACACTTAAAACTAATATGATGTTAATAACATTTCAAAAAAGCAAGTTACCTGTGAATATCATATAGTCTGGTCTTTAATTGAAATATCTCGGATTTTTATATGTAAAAGAAGTTTGTATAAGTTTGAAGTGAAAGGACTTACTGAAAGAATTACTGTTGTAGTCTCTGAAGGTCACTGTAGGTTTCTATCACAAGAGTTTCTTACTGTTTTGTGTGTGTGTAAGAACTGGGGACAGGGAGCTTTAAATTCCCCTACCATCTTCTACCTGGAGGAGACAGCCAGACTTCACAGATAGTATCTGCAGCTTGTATTTCACCTACACAGATAACACTGTAACTTACAGCCACTACTTATATAGGGCATAGACAAAAGTACTAGTGGATAAAAAAGCAATCTTGCCGCTTTTCCACTGACTGCTCTTCTATTATGCAGATAGATCGGTGAAAAGATGCTCACACTTGTGGTGTATTCTGTAAGACCTGGGGTCACTGATGAGTAGTTGCACGCCCTCAGACACTTCAGGCTGCAGAGACTTCATCTTGGAAATAATCGCACTGACCCTAGAGATTTCTTAAAATCTTACCTCATCTTGGAAAACATCCTACTGACCCTAAAAATTCTGACTTCTAATTTTCTGAGTTAGTATCTATTGCAAGCAAGCTTCATTTTAAATATATTCATAAAAACCTATATAAAAAAGGCAAAACTGGTCACAAATGAAAGCCACAATAGACATTTTAGAGAAGAAATGATGTCTTAATTGTGTTCGTTAAGCAAACTAGCCTTCTTCAGGGTGGAGAAGAGGTTGAGATGGAATAGCTGGGGTTTCTTCCTGACTCTCATGAGAGGAAATTTAGCACAGAGCAGCCGGAATGCAGGATGGTTACAATGGGCCAATTGTTCTGTGGCCTGTATGAAATGAGTTGGTTATTGGTCCATGGAGTGATGTCCATTGATTTTATAATTTATTACTAGATTTAGAATCATAGCTGAACAGCACTGAGACCCTAGAGTCATGTTCACCTGATTGTGTGTTTGAATGCAAGTGTGAGGATTGTAACTGCCAAGAAAATTCAGTAGAGTTAGATTTGAAGATATAATTTCAATGGCTTTATCAATGTTGTGAGTAAGGATGACTTAGGGAGATGTAAGCCTATGGTTATCTTTTGACATATTTTCAGTAATTCTGAAAGATAAGTTTCTGATCCCAAGTTCTTATCTCATACCGCTGCATATTAAACTAATTGATTGTTATGGATTGATCATTAGTATCTGCTATATTATCTATTGCTTTATAACTAATCAGCCCAAAATGTAGTGGCTTAAAATAACTGCTTATTTATGCATTTAAGCTCATGAGTCTGCTACATTTGCTAAGTGTAAACGGCTAAATTTCTTCCCTGCTATAGGTTTTAGCTGTTGTTTAGTCTTTGTGGCATGAAATTATTGTACCTAAGGAGTAAACTTTGAAGTCTGTCACAGGGAAAGACTTAACTCTACGCAGTGTACCCACATCTGCTGCATGACCCTTGATATGGCCACATGGCCTTATTGAGTGGACTTGGCTCCTAGCAGGCGACACTGGCAGTCATGGTCTTCCCTTGGCCTATGATCGTTTGTCTTGTTTAAGCACCGGGTGGCACTTCTCCATAGTTACTAACTCTTACTTCTTAAAGAAAAGCTCATGAAAGAGTTCAAAGACCCTTATCACTTATACTAAACTTCTTAATAAAGCTCTACCATTTAAAGTTACTGAATCCTAAGCCTATATTTTATAATAACTATAAAGGGAATACAGCTTTTAAAAATTATAAATCCCTGTACAGTACACCTGGAGTTGATTATAATATTGCATATAAACTCTACTTCAATATTTTTTAAAAATATTACTAAACCCTAGGCAGAACTGAACATTTATTTTTAAATAATTAGGCAAATTTGGCACAACAGGAGCCTCCTCTTGCTCACACGTTCCCTAAACAAATTCTCTGTTTAAATTCCAGATTTATTAATAGCATTTATTTACAAACTGCAAGAGGCATATGTCCAACTCTTTGCGACCCCATGGACTGTAGCACACCAGGCTTCCCTGTCCTTCAACATTTCCCAGAGTTTGCTCAAACTGATGTCCATTGAGCCGGTAATGCCATCCAACCATCTCATCCTCTGCCATCCCCTTCTCCTCCTGCCTTCAATCTTTCCCAGCATCAGGGTCTTTTCCAATCAATCAGCTCTTCGCATCAGGTGGCCAGAGTATTGGAGCTTCAGCTTCAGCATCAATCCTTCCAATGAATATTCATGGCTGATTTCCTTTTGGAGTAACTGGTTTGATCTCTTTGCAGTCCAAGGGGCTCTCAAGAGTCTTCTCCAGCACCACAGTTCGAAGGCATTAATTTGGCTCTCAGCCTTTTTTTAGCCTTTTTTATTGTCCAGCTCTTCTACCCATACATGACCACTGGAAAAATTATAGCTTTGATTATATGGACCTTTGTAGTCAAAGTAATGCCTCTGCTTTTTAATATGCGTCTAGATTTGTCATAGCTTTTCTTCCAAGGAGCAAGTATCTTTTAATTTCATGGCTGCAGTCACCGTCTATAGTGGTTTTGGAGCCCAAGAAAATAATGTCTGTCA
Source organism: Bubalus kerabau (assembly GCF_029407905.1). Classification (NCBI taxonomy): domain Eukaryota; kingdom Metazoa; phylum Chordata; class Mammalia; order Artiodactyla; family Bovidae; genus Bubalus; species Bubalus kerabau. The sequence goes on along the minus strand of NC_073625.1, from coordinate 6,419,657 downwards.
CTGTTTCCATTGTTTCTCCATCTATTTGCCATGAAGTGATGGGACCCCTGTATATCTATTTCTTAATCTATCTTTTCACTGGTATTAAATGCTTCATTTAACTCTTTAACTAAATATTGTAGAAAATAATTGGCATTTGTTCCTATTGTAAGACTCTCTAAATATAAAATGTACGACACAGCATCCTCCTTTTGCTCCTGTGATTGTGCAGTTCTAGCAGGAGCAATATAACAGAGAAGCTACAGAAAGCCAATCCTAATATTTTTCTTACATATTTTAACTGTGTTGTCGATGAAACATGAAGAATGTACCATTTGGAGCCTTTATGTATACAATGCCTACCTTATTTTATCACCTCCCTCATACTCAACAAGTAGTTTAAAACCCGAAAGAAATTAGAAATCAAAAAGGAAATAAGCACATCAAGACTGAACCATGTTCAGTAGGTTTTTATTTTTATAATGCATTACCTACTGTTAGGTAAAACTTTCTGCCTCCCAATGCAGGAGATGCAAGAGACGTGGATTCAATCCCTGGGTTGGGAAGATCCTCTGCCATAGGAAATGGCAACCCACTCCAGTAGCCAGGCCTAGGAAATCCCATGGACAGTGGAGCCTGGTGGCTACAGTCCACGTGGTTGCAAACAGCTGGACATGACTGAGTGACTAAACAACCAACAGCAACAGCACTGATCTACCACCACAGACAGGCTGACTGTGCGACCGCCACAGAGAGCCCTGTGTGAGCAGACAGTCAAACTCAGGGTTTTCATTTTTCCTTTAAGGCAAAAAAAAAAAAAAAAATTCCACTTGGCACTAAATAAACTGTGGAAAATTGTTAAAGAGATGGGAATAACAGACCACCTGACCTGCCTCTTGAGAAACCTGTATGCAAGTCAGGAAGCAACAGTTAGAACTGGACATGGAGCAACAGACTGGTTCCAAATAGGAAAAGGAGTACGTCAAGGCTGTATATTGTCACCCTGCTTATTTAACTTCTATGCAGAGTGCATCATGATAAACGCTGGGCTGGATGAAGCACAAGCTGGAATCAAGATTGCCGGGAGAAATCTCAATAACCTCAGATATGCAGATGACACCACCCTTATGGCAGAAAGTGAAGAGGAACAAAAAGCCTCTTGATGGAAGTGAAAGAGGAGAGTGAAAAAGTTGGCTTAAAGCTCAACATTCAGAAAACTAAAATCATGGCATCTGGTCCCATCACTTCAGGGGAAATAAATGGGGAAACAGTGGAAACAGTGTCAGACTTTATTTTTTGGGGCTCCAAAATCACTGCAGATGGTGATTGCAGCCATGAAATTAAAAGATGCTTACTCCTGGGAAGGAAAGTTATGATCAACCTAGATAGCTTATTCAAAAGCAGAGACATTACTTTGCCAACAAAGGTCCATCTAGTCAAAGCTATGGTTTTTCCAGTAGTCATGTATGTATGTGAGAGTTGGACTGTGAAGAAAGCTGAGCACCAAAGAATTGATACTTTTGAACTGTGATGTTGGAGAAGACTCTTGAGAGTCCCTTGGACTGCAAGGAGGTCCAACCAGTCCACCCTAAAGGAGATCAGTCCTGGGTATTCACTGGCAGGACTGATGTTGAAGCTGAAACTCCAGTACTTTGGCCACCTCATGCGAAGAGTTGACTCGTTGGAAAAGACCCTGATGCTGGGAAGGATTGGGGGCACGAGGAGAAGGGAATGACAGAGGATGAGATGGCTGGATGGCATCACAGACTCGATGGACATGAGTTTGAGTGAACTCTGGGAGTTGGTGATGTACAGGGAGGCCTGGCGTGCTGCGATTCATGGGGTCACAAAGAGTCGGATATGAGTGAATGACTGAACTGAACTGATGCTTGGTTCATGCAGATTAAATGAAACTTTATGCTACTGGCTCTAAAACAGCACAGGGTCCACAGAAATGTGACGGGCTTTTACGTCTTGAACACGATTTTGCAGCAGAGAAATCGGATACTTTCCTGCAGGTCTTGATTCTTCCCTATTATAAAAATGAAACTTCTATGTAAAGAAGCTTAACACATGCTCAGATCGTGCACTTTGCAAAACTGGAAGGACTGTAGGACTCATGATGGCAATGATAACCTTAGTTGACATTTCTTTGCAAAAAAAAAACAAAACCCAATTTATAGCTTCTGTGCAACCTAGTGATTTTAATCTCAACATTTCCTCTTTTCATACTGAAATCTCGCTAAAATTACTTAAAAGGAATAAGGCTACAAGGACAGAGAGAACTAGGAGCAGAACAGCAGAAGGGGAAACATGCACTCAGTTGGAGGAGTGGTAACAGTAGCAGAGAAACCTGAAACCTGAAAGCGCATAAGACAGATACTAGGGAGAAACCAATGTCCCTTTCTCCTCCCTGGAAAGTCCCAGGAATTGGAGAACCAGCAGAGTGTGGGTGAAAGCCTGGGGCTGAAAACAAGGATTTTGGTTAAATCAATGTATAAGGTATTTGCCATTCTCACCTTCTGCAAGTATCTCTCCCCACCCAAGATAAAAAGTGGAGATTTTTTGCCAAGGAAAAAGGAAACAGAGTCTGGAGGCTCTGAGACACACAACCCAGATAAAGGTTGCAAACCAAAGTCAAAGCAGGGAGCCTGCCTCAAGCAGAAACTCTCAACAACATCTCTGTCTTGTCCTCAGAATGCCAGCATCAAGTCTTATAATTTCCTGAAGAGGAGATGAGAGAATGCTTGTCTAGGAAATAATGGGTCACCCAGGAAAGCTTTGCAGATAATGACCTTTGGAACGTCGTTGTGAAAGGGTGGTCTCCTATGGCAGGCTGACATTGAAACCAAGCCCTCGTCTCCCGTGTCCTCAGCCCACCTTTTGTTTGTGGAAAAACTTTAGCCAAACAATCAGTTTAACCAACAAGTGAGAAAACGCAGAAGCAAAGGAAAACAATCAAAAAATAATCAGTTCAGTTCAGTTCAGTCTCTCAGTCGTGTCCGACAATCATTAGGCAAAGTCAAGGACCTTTAGTTCTTTCTCAAGGACTGTAGATGATATCCTGAGCAATATCCTGTGAGCTGTCTTACAGAGACTGGAACCCCCAGAAGTGGAAGAAGTTAACCACATGATGACATGAGCTGCCCCAATTAGGACAACCGGCCTCAAAGAAATGACTAACGATACCTGAAACAATCAGGATGACACTGATTAGACCACTGCATGACCAACTTCAGGAGGACTGTGAGAGGCGGCTGTGCGGTCTCTACATGTGGCCCCTCCTTCCACCCAGAAAAGCTCCTGCCCAGTGATTGTCAGCAGGGGGAGCTGGTCGTTGAACTGGGGTCCTCCTGCCTCCCGCCCCCATTGCAGGCCACCAAGATAAAGCAAACTTTCCTTTCCACCAACCTCCCCTCTTTAGTGGCTTTTGAGCAGCGAGCAGCTGGACCCCCACTTTTGATAGCAAAATTATATAAAACCTGCTCTGTTATTCATAACATAATTTTGTAATGTAGTCTCACTGGCTAAGGCTTTTTTGACTCAGCCACTGAAAGTGTCAGTTTTATAACTGAAGTCAAGAAGTGCTGATTCACTCCACTAGAGAAAATTGAACCTCTGAACAATCGCAGAGTAGATGAGCAATGCCTCCAGAATGCCTTTGTTTGGGTCCCCTAGAAGAAAATCCTGAGACACAGGACTAGAGAACAGAAAGCCTACGTAGGTGGTGGTTTCAGAGATGTCTAGGAGAGGAGTGAGGAAATGAGACAGCGGAGAAGGCAGCCACTAAAGGGCTTAGTATCATTCAAGTGAACCTTAGGAACCAATGTGGACCGCGCCCGAGAGGGTTCCCTCCTAAGGGAGCGAGCTGGGATATTCACATAATGACTCCAACCTAGCATGATGGAAGCTGGTCCAAGGGACACGTAATCCCTGGCATTTCTGTCTTGTTATGAAGGCAGCGAAGTGAGCTCCAAGATCCAAGGGGAAAGGCCTCGGGTAAAGCAGGAACGCAGCTGAAATTCTAACAGGTGCAAACCAAGTGGAAAGTGCCAGGGAATTTGCATGGGGCACCGGTAGCAGCTACGACCCACAATGAATTACTGATTTCCTTAAATCTGCTTCAAGGATGATGGCACACGTGGACACTACATCTGGCTAAAGAGCTTAACATACAGTTGACTTCTTTGTCTTGTTTGGTTTTTTAGACACATAGATGGTCTTTGTATAGGAATCCTAATGAATCTACTCAAGTTTCATGAAAGAGACTGATTTCAATTATTTTCCTTGAGACTTCATGCAAGGATATTTGCTAGTATATTTTAAAGAACCCGATATTAAACTTTCTCTTCCCTTAACTGGATCCCATCATTATTTCCAGAAAAACAATCTTTAAGATCAAAGATGCTGCTGCTCCTAACACTGAATTTATTTTCAAAAGAAAACCTTGGAAATTAATATCAATAGAGGCAGGTCCTGAGTGTCAAATAAAACTAGAGGAGGAAGGAATATATATTGGGCCCTAAAGTACACAGAAGGAGAATTAGTTAGAAATCTTTGCTGCTTTTGAGGCTCTGAGACAAACAACCTACCCAGAAAAAGACCGACTGCTTATGGTCCACACATATCTAAAAGTGAAAGAGACAGTGGCTCGGTCGTGTCCATGGACTGGATAGTCCCTGGAATTCTCCAGGCCGGAATACTGGAGTGGGTAGCCTTTCCCTTCTCCAGGAGATCTTCCCAACCCAGGAGCCGAACCCAGGTCTCCCACATTGCAGGCAGATTCTTTACCAGCTGAGCTATAAGGGAAGCCTGAGAATACTGGAATGGGTAGCCTATCCCTTCTCTAGCGAATCTTCCCGACCCAGAAATCGAACCAGGGTCTCCTGCATTGCAGGCGGATTCTTTAGCAACTGAACTATGAGGGAAGCCCGCACATAGGTAAGGCATACCTAATTTTTAGCTGAGAGGGATGCTGTTTTCAGCACATATGCACACATTTATTTCTTGTCGTTGATTGCATCCTTGGTATACAAGTGGCTTTTATTTTTTTTTCTGCCAGCAGAAAAAAAAAAAATTTCCTGGGGAAAGTATAAAAGGTCACCAGACACGTTCCTTTCTCATATTTTCAGCCTTCTAGTGTGTGCCCTGAATATCTTAGATACAACACTAGAAAAATAGGCTATTTTCTTCTTGAAATTGAGATCTATTTTAGGAGTAAGGAGCAGCCTGTTTGTGTCTTCAGATTAATTTTTCTCCCAAAACATTTTTCCCATAGAATTCTTTCTCTGAATCTTTTCAAGACAGTGTCTAATTAAGTCATTATTTTTCATTATGGCCATGTGATTTTTCCATATTCCTCAAAATGAAATTTATCATTTGGCTTAGTCAGTGTTTGGTATCTTTTGCTACTATCTTTTGAGTCAGGATGTTAAAGCATTATTTCATGAAATTCTTGGAAGTGTTACAAACGTTTGGAATTATTCACATCTTCCTAACTGAAAGGCTGTTATATAAGCTTTTCCGTTTGCTGAGTTTACTTGTTTGTTTTGCATTGGGGGAATTATTACCACACACATACACACAAAAAGACAACTTTTTTTCAGCACATTCTAGGTACTTTTTAAGCTGAAGAATCATGCTTTAAAAAAATTTCTTTCAAAAAAAAAAATTTCTTTCATCTAACTTCATATTCTATGGAAGAGTATCTCTAAAATAAGCAAACAAACAAAAAAGCCTATCCATCTATTTTCATTTCCCTTCAGCCTGAAGAAATTAATTGAATATTTCTTGTAGTGTCAGTTCATTGTTGACAAATTCCCTACTCATTGTTTCTTTTTATTATTGAAATGTAGTTGATTTACAGTGTTGTGATAATTTCTGATGTACAGTAAAGTGACTCAATTATATATGTTCTTTTAAAAAATATTCTTTTCCATTATGGTTTATCATAGAATACTGGATATTGTTCTCTGCACTGTAAGTAGGATTTTGTTTTGTTTTGTTTAATTTTTATTGGAGTCGAGTTGACTTATAACAGGCTTCCCTGATAGCTCAGTTGGTAAAGAATCCGCCTGCAATGCAGGAGACCTGGTTTCAACCCCTGGGTTGGGAAGATCCACTGAAGAAGGGAAAGGCTACCCCTCCAGTATTCTGGCCTGGAGAGTTCCATGGACTGTATAGTCCATGGGGGTCGTAAAGAGTGTGATAAGACTGAGCAACTTCCAATTTCACTTTGACTTACAGGTTGTGTTAGTTTCAGGTGTACAGCAAAGTGAACCAGTTATGCATATATCCACTCTTTTTTAGCTTCTTTCTCCATGTAGGCCATTATAGAGCATTGATTAGAGTTCCCTGTGCTACACAGCAGGTCCTTTTTAGTTATCTATTTCATATATAGCAGTGTCTATGTGTATTTTGGGGGCTTCCCTGGTGGCTCAGCAAAGGATCTGCTTGCAATGCAGGAGACATGGGTTCAGTCGCTGGGTCCAGAAGATCCCCTGGAGTAGGAAGTGGCAACCAACTCCAGCATTCTCGCCTGGGAAATCCCTGGCGGCTCCATGGGGTCACAAAGAGTCGGACACGACTTAGCGACTAAACAACAATATATGTATTTTTAAATGTCTTTATTTCATCTTCTTTCTTTAGCACTAGTGTTTTTACTGAACGTAGAATTTGGGGGTTAACATTTTTTCCTGTGAGCATCGCAGGTGATGTTCTTTCTGGACCAATCTGTTTCTCATTGGAAGCAAGACATCACTTTTACTGTTGTGCCCCTATGAATATCTTACATTTTTCTCTGGTTATGTTGATAACATTCTCTTTATCTTTGGCTTTCTGTGGCTTGACTATGATACAATTCAGCATACTTTACTTTTAATTTGTCTTGATTGAGGTTTACTTGAGATTATTTCTTGAATCTCTGAGTTAATTTCTTTGATAATGTTTGATAAATCCTCAGTTGTTATCTCTTCAAATATTTCTTTTGCTTCATCTTCTCTCTTGCTTCCCCAATTGTTTGTATATAAATTACCTGATATTTTCCCACAGATATTGATCTGTTATGTTTTCTTTTCAGTTATTTTTTCCTCTTTGTGTTTTCCAGTTTGAATAAACTACTGACCTATATTCAGGTGTCTGACTCTTTTTTGTGCTATGTCCAATCTGCTGTTCAGTTCATTAAACGGATTCTTCATTTCTGATATTGTATTTTCATTACTAACATTTCCATTTGGTAGACTGGTTCCAAATAGGAAAAGGAGTATGTCAAGGCTGTATATTGTCACCCTGCTTATTTAACTTCTATGCAGAGTACATCATGAGAAACCCTGGACTGGAAGAAGCACAAGCTGGAATCAAGATTGCTGGGAGAAATATCAGTAACCTCAAATATGCAGATGATACCACCCTTATGGTAGAAAGTGAAGAGAAGCTAAAAAGCCTCTTGATGAAAGTGAGAGTGGAGAGTGAAAAAGTTGGCTTAAAGCTCAACATTCAGAAAATGAAGATCATGGCATCCGGTCCCATCACTTCATGGGAAATAGATGGGGAAACAGTAGAAACGGTGTCAGACTTAATTTTTTGGGGGCTCCAAAATCACTGCAGATGGTGACTGCAGCCATGAAATTAAAAGACGCTTGCTCCTTGGAAGGCAAGTTATGACCAACCTAGATAGCATATTCAAAAGCAGAGACATTACTTTGCCAACAAAGGTTCATCTAGTCAAGGCTATGGTTTTTCCTGTGGTCATGTATGGATATGAGAGTTGGACTGTGAAGAAGGCTGAGCCTCAAAGAATTGATGCTTTTGAAGTGTGGTGTTGGAGAAGACTCTTGAGAGTCCCTTGGACTGCAAGGAGATCCAACCAGTCCATTCTGAAGGAGATCAGCCCGGGGATTTCTTTGGAAGGAATGATGCTAAAGCTGAAACTCCAGTACTTTGGCCACCTCATGCGAAGAGTTGACTCATTGGAAAAGACTCTGATGCTGGGAGGGATTGGGGGCAGGAGGAGAAGGGGATGACAGAGGATGAGATGGCTGGATGGCATCACTGACTCTATGGACATGAGTCTGAGTGAACTCCGGGAGTTGGTGATGGACAGGGAGGCCTGGCCTGCTGCGATTCATGGGGTCGCAGACAGTCGGACACGACTGAGCGACTGAACTGAACTGAATGCTGTAGTTTTCACACGTCTGTTCAAATTTCCCATTGACTGTTCTCACCTCATGTTGTGTACTTTTTACAGTATATGTTTTAATACATTCATTAAAAAAAATTCTGGTCATTCCAACATCTGGCCCATTTCTGAGGCTATTTCCATTGAGACTATCTTTGTTTTCCATAGTCACATTTTCTTGATTCTTTATGTGTCTCATAATCTGCTTTAATGCTGAATCTTGTGTGTGTAGAGAAATAAATATGTTTCTCCAAAAAGGGCTTGTACCTTCTTCTGTAGGGCTGCTGGTTTGGGGAGCTTGGATAACCCGTTCTGTAATTGAGGAAAAGGCTGAGATTCATGTCCTTTTTGTTAGACTCAGCTCATCACTGGCTTAGGATATTTTGATAATAGAGTAGACACAGTCCCTCTTTAGCAGGGCTTAGGGTCCGAGCATCTTCGAGATTTTAGGGACCTTTCTAAGCTTTACAGCCCTGTTGCCATCGTATTGCTTTGGATTACGGTTTAGTTCTTTGTCATCTGCTCTCTGGGTTGCTAAAGAATTTTCTTCATTCTCCATTCTCACCACTGCCTTTTTGCTCTTAGAAAAATGTACTCTGCTGCTCCACCTCTAGCCTCAGAAGGTATGCAGTCACAACACATTTGGTGAAGTCCTGAAGTTTTCTGGGAGTGAGAGGGGTGTTTTCTAGCTCTCCAACTGAAGACTTCAGCCTGCTACCCCTGTTCTTATCAAAAGTTTGAGGGGAATGTTTAGTAGGTGACTTCAGACTGCTCTGTAGCTGAGGCTGCTCAAGACTCCAGTTTATCATAACATTTGACATATGACTTTAAGAGTTCATTAAATTTTTTGGTTTCTTTTTATCCTTAAGGTAGATTCTTCCTTTTTTCACTGCTCTGCAAGTCCTGAAAGTGATCTACTGCTGTAAAGAATTATCATGTTCCAGAAATTCTCGATTTAGTTTTCTTTGCATCATCAGGTCTCTGATATATCTTTTAAATTAATTTTTATTGGAGTATAGTTCCAAATAGGGAAAGGAGTATGTCAAGGCTGTATATTGTCACCCTGCTTATTTAATTTATATTCAGAGTACATCATGAGAAATGCTGGGCTGGATGAAGCACAAGCTGGAATGAAGATTGCAGGGAGAAATATCAATAACTTCAGATATGCAGATGACACCACTCTTATGGCACAAAGTGAAGAAGAACTAAAAAGCCTCTTGATGAATGTGAAAGAGGAGAGTGAAAAAGTTGGCTTAAAACTCAACATCCAGAAAATGAAGACCATGGCATCTGGTCCCATCACTTCATGGCAAATATATGGGGAAACAGTGGAAACAGTGGCTGACTTTATTTTTTTGGCCTCCAAGATCACTGCAGATGGTGACTGCAGCCATGAAATTAAAAGACGCTTGCTTCCTGGAAGAAAAGTTATAGCAAACCTAGAGCATATTAAAAAGCAGAGACGTTACTTTGCTGACAAAGGTCCGTCTAGTCAAAGCTATGGTTTTTCCAGTGGTCATGTATGGATGTGAGAGTTGGCCTTTAAGGAAAGCTGAGTGCTAAAGCACTGATGCTTTTGAATTGTGGTGTTGTAGAAGACTCTTGAGAGTCCCTTGGAGTGCAAGGAGATCCAACCAGTCCATCCTAAAGAAAATCAATCCTGAATATTCATTGGAAGGACTGATGCTGAATTTGAAACTCCAATCCTTTGGACACCTGATACGAAGAACTGACTCATTTGAAAAGACCCTGGATGGCATCATGGACTCAAATGGACATGAGTTTGAGTAAGCTCTGGGAGTTGGTGACAGACAGGGAAGCTTGGCATGCTGCAGTCCATGGAGTCGCAAAGAGTTGGACATGACTGAGCAACTGAACTGAACTGATGTTGCTTTACAATGTTGTCTTAGTTGACTTTTTTTTTAATATTTTATTTTATTTTTTAACTTTACAATATTGTATTGGTTTTGCCATATATCAACATGAATCCACCACAGGTATACATGTGTTCCCCATTCTGAACCCACCTCCCTCCTCCCTCCCCATACCATCCTTCTGGGTCGTCCCAGTGCACCAGCCTCAGGCATCCAGTTGACATATTTTTAAAAACTGATTTTATGTCTTATCTAGCTTGTGTTTTTTCAGAAGAAAGCAATGTTTACAGGTGATTTTCCTTACTCTCTTTGGAAGTGAAAGTTTCCAATCGTTTTAAAATACAGTTTTTTTTTTAACTGTATGTTGATATCAGTTTAGACATTCACAGCGGGATTTGCTAACAATGATCTGCTATCTACTGCTATCTATATTCTTTTATGCTTAGCTAACACTTATCAACTGGATGAAATATTCCAGTGATTGACAAGTTAGTTGAAAATTATTCTACTTTCAATAATGATCCATTTACTGAAACGTAGACATTAGGTGGAAGAAGGCTATGGCACCCTACTCCAGTACTCTTGCCTGGAAAATCCCATGGGCGGAGGAGCCTGGTAGGTTGCAGTCCATGGGGTCGCTAAGAGTCGGACATGACTGAGCGATTTCACTTTCACTTGTCACTTTCATGCACTGGAGAAGGAAATGGCAACCCACTCCAGTCTCTTGCCTGGAGAATCCCAGGGACAGGGGAGCCTGGTTGGCTTCCATCTATGGGATTGCACAGAGTCAGACACGACTGAAGTGACTTAGCAGCAGCAGCAGCAGACATTAGGTTAAGCCAGCCTGGCACTTACTGAACATTATTATCATTGCATGTCACAAGCTATTTATTGGTCCTTGATCTGCTATGATTTTTCACTGAAGTTGTTCCATATCTTTGAATGAAATGTCATCATCTTATTGTCTAACCATGTCTTTAATAATTTCTTACACATTTTTGTCTCTATTTGGAACCAAGCAGGATTCTGCAGCCACTCTTCTCCAAGTACAAAGACTTTTCTTTGCCCTTGTTGTAGGAAAGCTAAAATCTCTCAGGCCTCCCTGAGTCACAAAAGATGACGCTCAAGCAGGACAATAGAGTCACAGATTCAGAATCTGATGCACATCCCTGAATCATTTTATAGATTCTATTACTGCCACCAGAGGGAAAAAGCTAACTGCATGATGACCAGACTGTAGTCATGATATCAGATGCTCAATCTTGAGCATCATGAATCTAGGGCTTCACAAATTCCAAGAACTGGCCTCAAAAGAAGGAGATTAACCCTATTGCTCACAATAATCTATGACTCTATGGGCATCAAAATAATTGTGACTTGTACTGCCTGTACATGCAAATAGGCAACTAAAACTATCAGCAAAGAGATGCATCAAATTCATGACAGTATTTTTTTTTATTCTAAGATCTCAATGCTCTTTCCCAGCATGAAGCAGTTACTGGAGATGGACCTTCATCCCTGTCCCATAGAAATGGAATGATATCTGATGGGGAACTGGTTGTAGGGAGCTCTTTGCAAGAAACTGCCTTCAGCAGAAAACTCTTTTTTCTTGTCATCTTAGCTCAGCTACACTGTAACTAACTTTTAACCAGGCAGCTGCAAGACCTACTTGTCTCTGGCCCAAGAACATCTGTCAAATCTTTTGCCCACATGATACCTTGACCAACAAGTTGGTTCTTTTCTTAGATCAAAGTAGAAATTAATACAATTTTGTAAAGTTTAAAAATAAAAAAAATAAAAAAATAAAAAAATAAAATAAAATTAAAAAAAGAAATAAAAAAATACATACATGTTGAATTCTGATACTTACAAAAACTAAATTATAAATCTTTATTTTAAATAAATATACGTGGAAAATTTTCTTAAAAATGAAAAAAAAAGAATTAGTAATTAGTGGATGACCAGATCTCTTCCACAGCTTCCTCTTCAGTAATCTCACAAGCAAACTGTGTAAAGAAGACAGCCTCTAAAGAAAGATTATGTTGCTGCTGCTGCTAAGTCACTTCAGTCGTGTCCAACTCTGTGAGACCCCATAGATGGCAGCCCACCAGGCTCCCCCGTCCCTGGGATTCTCCAGGCAAGAACACTGGAGTGGGTTGCCATTTCCTTCTCCAATGCATGAAAGTGAAAAGTAAAAGTGAAGTCGCTTAGTCGTGTCCGACTCTTAGCGAGCCCATGGACTGGAGCCTACCAGGCTCCTCCATCCATGGGGTTTTCCAGGCAGGAGTGCTGGAGTGGGGTGCCATTGCCTTCTCTGAGAAAGATGATATGGAGATGATAAACCTGCATAAAGTGAGTGTGGCTAGGAGTTTGACCCCCTCCTCTATGATTAACTGAGATGAGTTCCACTTTTCACTTTAAAAGATTTCATGACTGAGTAAAATCTTCAGAGTCAGTTTTAGGGGGATACAAGTCTGCCTTCTCCACAGATTGCCAACTTTCTGATTAAAACCAACTTTCTTTTCTATCAACAGCTGCCTCTTTAGTATTGTTTTTTGTTTTGTTTTACTTCATTTTTCTTTTTTTTCTAAATTTTTATTTTATTTTATTTTTCACAAAATTCTTCTTTATTTGTACTTTTTCATATTTTAAATGCATGGGAGCACTTTGATATAGTTGTCAAAGATGTAATTGGTCAGTTTTTTTAATACAAATTTATTTATTTTAATTGGAGGCTAATTACTTTACAATATTGTATTGGTTTTGCCATACATCAACATGAATCCTCCACGGGTGTACACGTGTTCCCCATCCTGAACTCCCCTCCCACCTCCCTCCCGTACATTTTATACTGGACTATAGTTGATTTACAATATTGTGTTAGTTTCAGATGTACATCAAAGTGATTCAGTTATACATATATCAACTCTTTATCAAGTCCTTTTCCTATTTGGGTAATTACAGAATATTGAGCAGAGTTCCCTGTGCTATACAGTAGGTCCTTGTTGTTTATCTATTTTATGTATAGTTGTATGTACATGTCAACCCCAAGCTCCCAATTTTTACTCCACTTCTAGGTACCAGTAAGGGCAAAGTGGAGATGATTCTTCTTGTAGAAATAGACTACACATGAATACACTGGATGTCAAGTGAAGCCTTTTACAGATAACGCAAAATCTTTGAGGGGAGAACACACATCAAATTATTGGTTTCAACTTCAAATCAGATAGGTTAGCCCATAATCTTTTGGGGAAAAGCAGAGAATCATTTACTATTAACATCCAAAGTGGAGGCTAAAACAAAGGAAGACACCTGTGTGCCCTGAAGGTCATGTGATACAAAGGCTATGTTATTTTTTTTTACTTGGAGAATAATTACTCTACAATGTTGTGGTGGTCTCTGCCATATACCAAAAAGAATCAGTCATACAAGTTCTTTACCACTAGCGCCACCTGGGAAGCCTATATACATACACACACACACACACACACACACACACACACACACATATACACACACACATACACACACGTATACACACACACACACACACACACACTTATCCTCCATTTTGAGCTTCCCTCCACCCACCTGTTCCACCCCTGTAGGTCATCACAGAGCATCATGCTGGGCTTCCTGTGTTATACAGCTAAAAATGCTGAGTTCTTGAAAGGAAAAAAAAAAAAAGCCCAAATTTAGAGAATCATTTCCCATGACATTGTCTCTGGAAAGACCCAAGAATGAACTACAAATACACTTTATATCATGTTTCTATGCCTGATTTAATGGTTAATTACATCCTACAATGTTTGAAATTAGCTAGAAAAGTGAATGGACCCATGAATATTCAACCTGACTAAAACAGAGGGCAGAAGAAGGCACCCTAAGTATATTTCTGGTAGAGAGAGAGACTGCAAGCTGAATTTCCTTTCTACATCCACCTACTCTGTTAAAGAACTCTTGATCTTTAATTATAAGCCTTTCTATTTAGCATCCCCTCACCCAGATATGTTTCTCTTTCTCGGAGCTTAACATGATGATGAGAGTATATTGCCTGGATCTTGAGTTACTCCACCAGCCTATCGGAAGCCTGTGGCATGCTTACAGCAGGAATCCAACAACGCTGAGGGGTTGTAAACTGATACTTCATCTGTTTAGTCCATCATCTTAGACATTTTCCAAAATCCACTGATCACTGCAAGAAAGGATGAAATGCTCTCTTATCCTCAGTTTCCATGCCAGAATTTCAATTTAACACACATACACTGAAAGCCTACATTGTGCCAACTAATGAGGTAATAATAATTGACCATAAGAATGTTGCCTAAATATCTGTTATGACCTAGGCATGGAAAATCTGATTAATCTGATTTGCAGTTTCAGTTTAGAGTTCTTCCAATAATTCCTAGTACTTCTCATTTTTGGACTTTACATCCACACATCAGTGTGCACTTATTGTTAAAGACCTGTAACAATCAGTAGACGGTGTAGCTCAGTTTGCTGTTGTGTGAATACTCCACAAATGTATTTATTCATGCTATTTTTGAGGGATACATGAGTGGTTTCCAGTTTTGTCTATTTAAGTAAAATTGAAATGGAGTTGAATACCCCTAAATAGGAATTAGGTTCAGATAATTTGAGGAGTGAGTTCCACCAGACTTTTATGAACCCACAATTTCTATTTTCTATAAACTGCTCCAGGCTGTTCTTATACGGGCCTTTCAGAATGGAATTTCTGGATCACAGTGTATGAGCGTGTTTAAATGCTTTTCTAAAGTGGGGTACCATTTAAACTCTCATCAGCACAGTTGTGATATGTTCTTGCCAACATCTGATATTCTTAGTTTTTCTCATTATAGCCAGTCTGGTGGTATATAATAGTTCTTCATTGTGTGTTCATTTATTTATGAATAATGATACTGAGCCCTTTACATTTATGTATGTATGGGTCATCTGGATGTCTTTTGTAATATGTTTCCTTTAGTTCACACGCTTTTCTTCGTATTCAATTCTAAAAAAATGTATATTCTAGATGCAAATCTTTCATTCCATATATACAGGACAAATATCTTTGTCCAGTCAAGGTCTTGCCTTTCACTTTGGAGGAATAGAATTTCTTCTTTGTTTTAATTTAGGCCAATTTATCACTGTTTTTTCCTTTATGGTTTTTGCTAGGCTTGTGATTTGCTTAAAATGTCTTTACCTTACACAGGGTTTCAAAGACATCCTTGCATGTTTTCTTCTAGAAAATTAATGTTTTACTTTTCTTATCTATGTAATTCATGCAGAATTGTGTGATAAAATATTGTCAAGATTTCATTTTCATTTTCTTATGGGGTATTCAGTTGTTTTGGCACCATTTATTGAAGACAGTCATCCCCCACTTTCTTTGCAATGGTGCCCCTTTCATAAATCAAGTACCTGTATAAGGATGGGTCTGTTACTGAACTCATCTTCTGCAACATATGTTTTACTGTGTGCACCATCTTAAAAATATATATTCAGTTCAGTTACTCAGTCGTGCCCATCTCTTTGTTACCCCATGGACTGCAGTATGCCAGGCCTCCCTGTCCATCACCAACTCCCAGAGCTTATTCAAACTCATGTCCATTGAGTCGGTGATGCCATTCAACTGTCTCATTCTCTGTCATCCCCTTCTCCTCCTGCCTTCAATTTTTCCTAGCATCAGGGTCTTTTCAAATGAGTCAGTTCTTTGCATCAGGTGGCCAAAGGATTGGCGTTTCAGCTTCAGCATCAGTCGTTCCAATGAATATTCAGGACTGATTTCCTTTAGGATGGACTGGTTGGATCTCCTTGCAATCCAAGGGACTCTGAAGAGTCTTCTGCAACACCACAGTTAAAAAACATCAATTCTTCGGGACTCAGCTTTCTTTATAGTCCAACTCTCATATCTATACATGACTACTGGAAAAACCATAGCCTTGACTAGATGGACCTTTGTTGGCAAAGTAATGTCTCTGCTTTTTAATATGCTGTCTAGGTTGGTCATAACTTTCCTTCCAAGGATCAAGCATTTTTTAATTTTATGACTGCAGTCACCATCTGCAGTGTTTTTGGAGCCCCACAAAATAAAGTCTGCCACTGTTTCCCCATCTATTTCCCATGAAGTGATGGCACCAATTGCCATGATATTCGTTTTCTGAATGTTGAGTTTCAAGCCAACTTTTTCAATCTCCCCTTTCACTTTTATCAAGAGGCTCTTTAGTTCTTCTTCACTTTGTGCCATAAGGGTGGTGTCGTCTGCATATCTGAGGTTATTGATATTTCTCCCTGCAATCTTGAATCCAGCTTGTGCTTCTTCCAGCCAAGCGTTTCTCATGATGTACTCTACATATAAGTTAAATAAGCAGGGTGACAATACACAGCCTTGACATACTCCTTTCCTGATTTGGAACCAATCTGTTGTTCTATGCCCAGTTCTAACTGTTGCTTCTTGACCTGCAAACAGATTTCTCAGGAGGCAGGTCAGGTGGTCTGGTATTCCCATCTCTTTAAAGATTTTCCACAGTCTGTTATGATCCATACAGTCAAAGGATTTGGCTTAGTCAATAAAACAGAAGTAGATGTTTTTCTGTAACTTTCTTGTTTTTTCAATGATCCAATGGATGTTGGCAATTTGATCTCTGGTTCCTCTGCCTTTTCTAAATCCATCTTGGCCATCTGGAAGTTTATGGTTCACATATTGTTGAAGACTGCCCTGGAGAATTTTGAGCGTAAC
Organism: Bubalus kerabau; assembly: GCF_029407905.1. Classification (NCBI taxonomy): domain Eukaryota; kingdom Metazoa; phylum Chordata; class Mammalia; order Artiodactyla; family Bovidae; genus Bubalus; species Bubalus kerabau. The sequence continues at coordinate 6,402,886 of NC_073625.1, read as the reverse complement.
TTTGCTAGCATGCGAGGTGAGTGCAATTGTGCAGTAGTTTGAACATTCCTTGGCATTGCCTTTCTTTGGGATTGGAATGAAAGCTGGCCTTTTCCAGTCCTGTGGCCATTACTGAGTTTTCCAAATTTGCTGGCATATTGAGTGCAGCACTTTCACAGCATCATCTTTTAGGATTTGAAACAGCTCAACAGGATTTCCATTGCCTCCGCTAGCTTTGTTTGTAGTGATGCTTCCTAAGGCCCACTTGACTTCACATTCCAGGATGTCTGGCTCTAGGTGAATGATCACACCTTCATGATTATCTGGGTTGTGAAGATCTGTTTTGTATAGTTCTTCCATGTATTCTTGCCACCTCTTCTTAATCTCTTCTGCTTCTGTTAGGTCGATACCTTTTCTGTCCTTTATTTTGCCCATGTTTGCATGAAATGTTCCCTTGGTATCTCTAATTTTGTTTAAGAGATCTCTAGTCTTTCGCATTGTTTTCCTCTGTTTCTTCACATTGATCACTGAGGAAGGCTTTCTTATCTCTTATTGCTATTCTTTGGAACTCTGCATTCAGATGGATATAGGTTTCCTTTTTCTCTTTTGCCTTTAGCTTCTCTTCTTCTCTCAGCTATTTGTAAGGCCTCCTCAGACAACCATTTTGCTCTTTGCATTTCTTTTTCTTGGGGATGGTTTTGATCTCTGTCTCCTGTACAATGTCATGAACCTCTGTACATAGTTTTTCAAGCACTCTGTCTATCAGATCTAATCCCTTGAATCTATTTCTCACTTTATCTCTATAAGCATAGGGGATTTGATTTAGGACATACCTGAGTGATCTAGTGGTTTTCCCTACTTTCTTCAATTTAAATCTAAATTTTGTAATAAGGAGTTTATGATCTGAAGCACAGTCAGCTCCCAGTCTTGTTTTTGCTAACTATATAGAGCTTCTCCATTGGCTACAAAGAATATAAACAATCTGATTTCGGTATTGAACATCTAGTGATGTCCACGTGAGAGTCCTCTCTTGGGTTGTTGGAAGAGGGTGTTTGCTATGACCAGTGTGTTCTCTTGGCATAACTCTGTTAGCCTTTGCCCTGCTTTATTTTATACTCCAAGGCTAAATTTGCCTGTTCTTCCAGGTATGTCTTGTCTTCTTACTTTAGCATTACAGTCTCTTATAATGAAAAGGACATCTTTTTTGGGTGTTAGTTCTAGAAGGTCTTGTAGGTCTTCATAGAACCATTCAGTTTCAGCTTCTTCAGCATTACTGGTTGGAACATAGACTTGGTTTACTATGATATTGAATGGTTTGCCTTGGAAACGAACAGAAATCATTCTGTCATTTGTGAGATTGCTCCCAAGTACTGCATTTTGGACTCTTTTGTTGACTATGAGGGTATTTCATTTCTTCTAAGGGATTCTTGCCCACAGTAGTAGATACAATGGTCATCTGAGTTAAATTTGCCCATTCCAGTCCATTTCAGTTCACTGATTCCTAAAATGTCGATGTTCACTCTTGCCATCTCCTCTTTGACTCCTTCCAATTTACCTTGATTCATGGACCTAACATTCCAGGTTCCTATGAAATATTGCTCTTTATAGCATCGGACTTTACTTCCATCACCAGTCACGTCCACAGCTGGGTGTTGTTTTTGCTTTGGCTCTGTCTCTTCATTCTTTCTGGAGTTATTTCTCTACTCTTCTCCAGTAACATATTGGGCCCCTACAAACCTGGGGAGCTCATCTTTCAGTGTCATATCTTTTTGCCTTTTCATACTGTTCATGGGGTTCTCAAGGCAAGAATGCTGAAGTGGTTTGCCATTCCCTTCCTCAAATAGATATAGATATAGATATAGATACAGATATAGATATAGATAGATAGATAGGCCTTGGTTCAAACCCTAGTCAGGGAGCGTGATCCCACATGTGACAACTAAAGCCCATGTCCCACATGTCACTTGTGGGATCAAGTTCCCCAACTAGGATTGGAATCAAGGCCATCTGCATTGGGAGCACAGAGTCTTGGCCACTGGACCACCTGGGAAGTCCCTGTCTGTACCATCTTAATTCTTATTCCCTTAAAGTAAATTTGGTGCTTGGCCCTAATTGTTTCCCCTCATTGTCATTCTTCAGTGATGTTTTGGCTCTTCTTGTCCCTTTCCATTCGCATGTAAACTTTAGAATCAGCTTGTCAATTTATACACACATACCTCTGTGGGGTTTTAATTATACTGCTTTTATAGACCAATTTGTGGAGAATCTTCCATGAACACCATCTCACTGTTTATTTAGGTAATTTTGAAGTTCACACACTTACACTCAATAACTTTTAGTTTGCAACATGTTCTACTTATTCTTAGTTACTTGATTTCTTCTGCTATTGTATATTTTAATATTGGTGCTTTCAGTTTGTAGCTGGTATACAAAAATTTAAATTTATAGTCTACAATCTAGCTAAGTTGTTTTCTGTATTTAATTTGTAATTAGTTGACTTCTATATGTACCTGTTTTCTGATGTGTGAATTAGGGACACGATCTATAATACTAATTACACATAAATGTGATAATTAGGTGAGATAGTACATATCAAACACTTAGAATCATTTTTAGCAGATAATAATGATTAAATGTTAGATATTGTTATATGTACTAATATAAAATAATCCCCAAGATATGGCCTTCCCTGATAGCTCAGTTGGTAAAGAATCCACCTGCAATGCAGAAGACCGTGGTTCAATTCCTGGGTTGGGAGATCCACTGGAGAAGAGATAGGCTACCCACTCCAGTATACTTGGGCTTTGCTTGTGGCTCAGCTGGTAAAGACTCCACTTGCAATGTGGGAGACCTTGGTTTGATCCTTGGGTTGGGAAGATCCCCCGGAGAAGGGAAAGGCTAGCTACTCCAGTATTCTGGCATAGAGAATTCCATGGACTGTATAGTTCATGGGGTTGCAAAGAGTCAGACATGACTGAGTGACTTTTACTTTCATTTTCATGGTTAACACAATATCATAAATCAAGACACTATAATTCCATTTATCTTTGAATATCTGTGATTATGGGTATAAGTGCATGTTTCCTTAAATGCATACAAAAAGATCCGGGAAGACACTAATTAATATGTTAATAATTGTTACTTCTGAAGATGAGAGTGAGGTGGGGAAAAGTAAGGGAGTTTATTATGTACACTGCTATGTCCTTTTGCTTTTCTTTGTAATGAGACCCTATAAGAATTTTATTTGCATCCCCCAAATTCTAATTTTAAAGTAAGAAAGTTTTTAATTAAAATTAATTTAACTGAATCAATTTTTTAAATTGTAAAGCAACTTTCCAATTAGCAGTAGCACAGGGGAGGGAGAAGACTATGTGGATTTAGGGTATACTGCACATGTAGGATGAACAGGTTTCACTGATACATGGATCATCCGAGTACAGATCATGAATAGATCTCAGGTGTGAGGGGAGGGAGCGAGGCGGTCACTGTGAGGTCTGAGTTTCTGGGTTTGGTGACAGTGTGGATGGTAGTGCTATTCACTGTGGAGGAGGGTAGGCTGGTTAAAAAAAAGAGACCGTGTGGGGCACGCTAAATCTGAGACGTCTACACAGCCCTCGGGTGGACCTTGTCATAAGCAACTGGGGACCGAAAAGCAGAGTTCAGTCAAGTAATTTGGGCTGGAGACTATATTTTGGGGTGGTCTGTGTCTAGCTGATGTTTAAGCAGCACAGGATGCCCAAACAAAGGTGAGTAGGGGTGGATGAGAAGGCTGGGCTCACGAGCTCTCTTTCACCTCTTTCTGTAAGGATTTGGGGTATAGGACACAAAAGCGAGACGCTCTGACAGCAGACATTGTAATCTTTTCTCTTCCAAGATCATCATTGTACACGCCGAGTAGAATATTAAGTGCCTTTTTTTTTTATTGTGGCCTGCTTTCTTACAAAGCTTAATTGCTCTTAAGAAAAATAAATAATGAATGCTTTCCTGTTTCTACATGAACTAATAGGAAACTCAATGGCTGAGAACATGCTCTTCTTCCTCTTTTTCCCCATAATTAGGTCATAAGGACTCTTGATTCACCAGCCAGCCACTCAGAAACGAGTGTAGGTTCTGAGTCCTGTAGGCAGAGTCCTCTTCCTGGCCGGCCAGAGGTAAAATAAAATGTTGCTAATTTGTCATTTAGCTAGTTGACACATTTATTAGCTAGTTGACCTATTTATTTTTCCTCTCAGTGAATAGATTGTAGCAACAATTCATTATTCAGGAAATTTTCATTAAATTCTCTGCAAGTTCAGGAAATTGGACTAGGCCTAGTATCTTGGATTTGAGTATTAGATGGTCATTGTCATTTTTATAGTCCTCAGAAGGGCCTTAAACATTTTTTATATGTGTCTTACAACCCTTAACAATAGAATAGTGAATTTGTTTTTGTTGCTCCCTTGCTAAGTTATGTTCAATTCTTTTGCAACCTCATGGACTGTATTCCAGGCTCCTCTGTCCATGGAATTTCTCAAGAACACTGGAGTGGGTTCCCATTTCCTTCTACAGGGGATCTTCCCAACCCAGGAACTGAACCCTGGTCTCCTGCATTGGCAGGAGGATTCTTTAGTGCTGAACCACCAGGGAAGCAGGATAATGAATAGAGCTTTCAAATACAGAATGTGGCATTTGCAGTGTTTATTTAGTTGATACATATGTTTTTATAAATTTAACAAAATGACAGATTTGATCGTTTATCAGCTTAAATCAGTAATATCTCAGGCCTGAAGAGACAATAGGGTTTTTCTTCTAGTTACCAAGAGGAAGCATCTCTGTCTGGTTTAATTTTCTCAGCAAAAATTCAACAGCATTGACATTTGCTGAAAGCTTCCTTTGTGTTGAGACATGGCCTAGGTAAGAGGATTTATGATAATTAGTCAAGCAAATATCAACTGAAGCTATTATTCAGTATGTGTGACCAGGAAACTGTAGTTGGAGGAGAAATATGGCTAATTGATTATATTTATTTTTTTTAAAAAAAGAATGTGATAGTGTCTCATAAAATCTTGGCAATGATTTGCCAGAGACGGTGGAGGAGAAATATGGCTAAATGATTATATATATATATATATTTTTAAAAGAATGTGATAGTGTCTCATAAAGTCTTGGCAATGATTTGCCAGAGACGATATCTTAACCCCAAAGAAGAAATCTACTGCTTGGTTTCTTGACACCACTTCAAGCAATCAGAATGTCAGAATGAACAATTGGCTTCAGACAGATGCACCGCACACACACACACACACACACACACGGTGTAACTTAGCCTTAGCTGATTTTTAAAGTTGTTTCTCTCTAGAGCTACGTCACTTTGAAGGAGGTAATCTGACATGACCCAGTACTATCAGAGTGCCTACTCTATTCTCTGATTCTTGCCTTTCTATTTCACATTTTCCATCCTAACACATTTACACTTCTTTCCCCTGGATTTGTAAATGAAATCATACCATTTAAGTAGGAATCTCCCCTGAAATTTCTTAATAACTTTTGCCCACACTGTCCATGGAATGTGTTTCTCCCAGGACTGTGCTTGCCTTTTGAGGCAGTTTGCATTCTGTCTATGGAATGTGTATCTAAAGAAATCCACTTCTTACCTATCAAAAAACAACAAGCTGAGATTGTTGGTGGCTCAGATGGTAAAGAATCTGCCTGCAATGCTGGAGACCTGGGTTTGATCCCCAAGTTGGGAAGATCCCCTGGAAAAGGGAATGGCAACTACCCCAGTATTCTTGCTGGAGGATTCCATGAACAGAGGCTACAGTCCATGGGGTTGCAAAGAGTTGGATATGACTGAGCGACTAACACTTTCACCTATCAAAAATAGAAACGAAAATTCCTAATGCTATAGAAGTTTCTTAAAATTTGATCCAAGTGTAGTTGAAGTCCCTAGATTTATAGCTAACCTATACCTCCCATCTCTCTGTGTGTGTTATTTCCTCAGTTATGTCCAACTCTTTGAGACCCCATGGACTGTAGCCCACCAGGCTCCTCTGTCAGTGGGATTCTCCAGGCAAGAATACTGCACTGGGTTGCCAGTCCCTTCTCCGGGGGATCTTCCAGACCAACAGATCAAACACTCACCTCCTACTTTGCAGAGAGATTCTTTACCATCTGAGCCACCAAAGGTCTCCCCATCTCTAGGAGAAGTCCTCATTTCCTCTGCTTTGTTCCCAAGCACTCTGCGAAGGCTTCTGTTACAGCACTCACATCTTTGTGACAAGAGTTGTACCTTTTAAACAGGTGAATCCTTTAGGTCAGTAAGTTGGTGTATTTCAAGAAACTCTTGCCAGGCATGACTTAGTCCAGTTACCAAAAGTAGAGAGATGACAAAACTGCATCTCTCAATAGCTGTGACTTTGTGATGGACAGGGAAGCTTGGTGTGCTGCAGTCCATGGGTCAAAAAGAGTCAGACACGGCTGAGTGACTGAACTGAACAAGGGCTATGACTCAAGCTTGTTTGGTACCTGCAGGGAATTCAGTAAATGTAAATTATTTGTTCTTCAGATGCACTGTCTTAACTGGGTTGGACAAGAAGGCTGTTAAATTGTGCTGTATTATTAACTATTTTAACCTTATTTTTTATTTTCCAAGTCTCCTGTAAATGTGTTTTTATGCTTTCATAATTTATAAAAATAATAATGAAAAAATTCTGTTTTCAAATGATTGTATTCTACCCAAATTAAAATATATTTTAAAAGTTCAGAAAATGGAAATGCTAAAACACCTTAAAAAATTCTGAGCCTTCCCTTTCTTTATTTAAAACAAAAGTCTGTTGGAAGAAAACTGAAAACAGTGTAATCTTTAGTAACAGATTATTAAACACTAGCTCAAACACCAAAGAGAGATTACTAGAAAAGAAGGGTGTTAAAGCAGGCTGTCTCTGGTATCAGAGTGACGTCAAACTAAACAGAACCTTCATTTTGTTTGGGGAAACACAGCCTCTAGTATATGTACATAGCGTCATACATTTCTGTAGGATATTTCCCTGTAGCAGGCTTCCCAGGTGGCGCTACTGGTAAAGAACCCTCCTGTCAATGCAGGGGACACAGGAGACCAGGGTTCAATCCCTGGGTTGGGAAGATCCCCTGGAGGGGGACGTGGCAACCAACTCCAGTATTCTTGCATGGAGAATCCCATGGGCAGAGGAGCCTGGCAGGCTACAATCCTAGAGTCGCAAAGAGTCAGACATGACTGAAGCGGCTTAGCACACACGCCTTTTCCTCTAGCATAACTTCCTGGATTTAACCCCGGGATAAGTAAGAGGGCCAGACTGAGACATGTGGGCCCCCAACAGGCCATACTCGGCACACCATTCAAGTTGACATTTCTTTATTTTTGTTGAATGTTTATTAGTGAGGAGCTAAGTGCCCGTAAATAAAATTGTATATCCCATTCCATATATTCAGAATAAGACTTTTATTATATGTAATATAATACAAGGCTATGCTTTATTTGAAATTAACTTTGATGTCAGCATATTCTGGTATTTGTAAACATTACAGGTGGTCATTTTTATTCACTATAGACAGACGTAACTTACATGCAGAAAGCAGCAAAATACCTTCTGAAATACTTTCATGCAGGTTAAATGCTTGCCATTTTTCTGCAGTTCCTGTCTTCACTCCACTTTTCTTTTTTGTAATGCATGTGAAATGGCTTGACCTTTAGCTGTTAGGATCCATCACTCCTCATCATGCTGGAATGACACCTTCCTTTATGCTTTGCTTTCTGCTTGAAGGTGCCCAACCTCAGACTCTACTTTTCCAACTGGAAAGAGTTTTAGAGGAACTCTTTTCCCCTAAGACGGTGGGCATTTCTGGGAGAGGAGACTATATTTACTCTTTGCCCATTAGAGACAACATTGTGTGTGGAAACCTAAGCTACCTAAAGTCATTTTCCTGATTAACTTCAGACTGGTTTAGAACTCCATAACACGACCCCTCTGGGGACTGACATTCAACTCCCACTTCATTGCTGGGATAGTCACCAAAAAAAAAAAAAAAAAAGAATGAAAAAACTACTCTTAATAAACTGTTAGGGTAAGACTTGGGATTTCCTAGGAAGACATTCTTGCCTGGAAAAATCTCATGGACAGAGGAGCCCAGCAGGTCCAGGGGTCACAAATAGTCAGATACAACTGAGCGACTGAGCATGTATGCATGAGCAGGAAGACATTTACAGAAAAGATTATCCAGATATCATTTAATAATAATATATAATTTATTAAAATTAATTAAATATTCCAGGTTTTCTTGTTTTAAATTCTACTTACAAATCTTTTTATTTTACTTGCAAATTTAGCAAAATTTAACACTCAATTTTTTTTTAATTTTATTTTATTTTTAAACTTTACATAATTGTATTAGTTTTGCCAAATATCAAAATGAATCCGCCACAGGTATACATGTGTTCCCCATCCTGAACCCTCCTCCCTCCTCCCTCCCCATTCCATCCCTCTGGGTCGTCCCAGTGCACCAGCCCCAAGCATCCAGTATCGTGTATCAAACCTGGACTGGCAACTTGTTTCATACATGATATTTTACATGTTTCAATGCCATTCTCCCAAATCTTCCCACCCTCTCCCTCTCTCACAGAGTCCATAAGACTGTTCTATACATCAGTGTCTCTTTTGCTGTCTCGTACACAGGGTTATTGTTACCATCTTTCTAAATTCCATATATATGCGTTAGTATACTGTATTGGTGTTTTTCTTTCTGGCTTACTTCACTCTGTATAATAGGCTCCAGTTTCATCCACCTCATTAGAACTGATTCAAATGTATTCTTTTTAATGGCTGAGTAATACTCCATTGTGTATATGTACCACAGCTTTCTTATCCATTCATCTGCTGATGGACATCTAGGTTGCTTCCATGTCCTGGCTATTATAAACAGTGCTGCGATGAACATTGGGGTACACGTGTCTCTTTCCCTTCTGGTTTCCTCAGTGTGTATGCCCAGCAGTGGGATTGCTGGATCATAAGGCAGGTCTATTTCCAGTTTTTTAAGGAATCTCCACACTGTTCTCCATAGTGGCTGTACTAGTTTGCATTCCCACCAACAGTGTAAGAGGGTTCCCTTTTCTCCACACCCTCTCCAGCATTTATTACTTGTAGACTTTTGGATCGCAGCCATTCTGACTGGTGTGAAATGGTACCTCATAGTGGTTTTGATTTGCATTTCTCTGATAATGAGTGATGTTGAGCATCTTTTCATGTGTTTGTTAGCCATCTGTATGTCTTCTTTGGAGAAATGTCTATTTAGTTCTTTGGCCCATTTTTTGATTGGGTCATTTATTTTTCTGGAGTTGAGCTGTAGGAGTTGCTTGTATGTTCTTGAGATTAGTTGTTTGTCAGTTGCTTCATTTGCTATTATCTTCTCCCATTCTGAAGGCTGTCTTTTCACCTTGCTAATAGTTTCCTTTGATGTGCAGAAGCTTTTAAGGTTAATTAAGTTCCATTTGTTTATTTTTGCTTTTATTTCCAATATTCTGGGAGGTGGGTCATAGAGGATCCTGCTGTGATGTATGTCGGAGAGTGTTTTGCCTATGTTCTCCTCTAGGAGTTTTATAGTTTCTGGTCTTACATTTAGATCTTTAATCCATTTTGAGTTTATTTTTGTGTATGGTGTTAGAAAGTGTTCTAGTTTCATTCTTTTACAAGTGGTTGACCAGATTTCCCAGCACCACTTGTTAAAGAGATTGTCTTTAATCCATTGTATATTCTTGCCTCCTTTGTCAAAGATAAGGTGTCCATATGTATGTGGATTTATCTCTGGGCTTTCTATTTTGTTCCATTGATCTATATTTCTGTCTTTGTGCCAGTACCATACTGTCTTGATAACTGTGGCTTTGTAGTAGAGCCTGAAGTCAGGTAGGTTGATTCCTCCAGTTCCATTCTTCTTTCTCAAGATCACTTTGGCTATTCGAGGTTTTTTGTATTTCCATACAAATTGTGAAATTATTTGTTCTAGTTCTGTGAAGAATGCTGTTGGTAGCTTGATAGGGATTGCATTGAATCTATAGATTGCTTTGGGTAGTATACTCATTTTCACTATATTGATTCTTCCAATCCATGAACATGGTATATTTCTCCATCTGTTAGTGTCCTCTTTGATTTCTTTCACCACTGTTTTATAGTTTTCTATATATAGGTCTTTAGTTTCTTTAGGTAGATATATTCCTAAGTATTTTATTCTTTCCGTTGCAATGGTGAATGGAATTGTTTCCTTAATTTCTCTTTCTGTTTTCTCATTATTAGTGTATAGGAATGCAAGTGATTTCTGTGTGTTGATTTTATATCCTGCAACTTTACTATAGTCATTGATTAGTTCTAGTAATTTTCTGGTGGAGTCTTTAGGGTTTTCTATGTAGAGGATCATGTCATCTACAAACAGTGAGAGTTTTACTTCTTCTTTTCCAATTTGGATTCCTTTTATTTCTTTTTCTGCTCTGATTGCTGTGGCCAAAACTTCCAAAACTATGTTGAATAGTAATGGTGAAAGTGGGCACCCTTGTCTTGTTCCTGACTTTAGAGGAAATGCTTTCAATTTTTCACCATTGAGGATAATGTTTGCTGTGGGTTTGTCATATATAGCTTTGATTATGTTGAGGTATGTTCCTTCTATTCCTGCTTTCTGGAGAGTTTTTATCATAAATGGATGTTGAATTTTGTCAAAGGCTTTCTCTGCATCTATTGAGATAATCATATGGTTTTTATTTTTCAATTTGTTAATGTGGTGTATTACATTGATTGATTTGCAGATATTGAAGAATCCTTGCATCCCTGGGATAAAGCCCACTTGGTCATGGTGTATGATCTTTTTAATGTGTTGTTGGATTCTGATTGCTAAAATTTTGTTAAGGATTTTTGCATCTATGTTCATCAGTGATATTGGCCTGTAGTTTTATTTTTTTGTGGGATCTTTGTCAGGTTTTGGTATTAGGGTGATGGTGGCTTCATAGAATGAGTTTGGAAGTTTACCTTCCTCTGCAATTTTCTGGAAGAGTTTGAGCAGGGTAGGTGTTAGCTCTTCTCTAAATTTTTGGTAGAATTCAGCTGTGAAACCGTCTGGACCTGGGCTTTTGTTTGCTGGAAGATTTTTGATTGATTACAGTTTCAATTTCTGTGCTTGTGATGGGTCTGCTAAGATTTTCTATTTCTTCCTGATCGAGTTTTGGAAAGTTGTACTTTTCTAAGAGTTTGTCCATTTCTTCCACGTTGTCCATTTTATTGGCATATAATTGTTGATAGTACTCTCTTATGATCCTTTGTATTTCTGTGTTGTCTGTTGTGATCTCTCCATTTTCATTTCTAATTTTATTGATTTGATTTTTCTCCCTTTGTTTCTTGATGAGTCTGGCTAATGGTTTGTCAATTTTATTTATCCTTTCAAAAAACCAGCTTTTGGTTTTGTTGATTTTTGCTATGATCTCTTTTGTTTCTTTTGCATTTATTTCTGCTCTAAGTTTTAAGATTTCTTTCCTTCTACTAACCCTGGGGTTCTTCATCTCTTCCTTTTCTAGTTGCTTTAGGTGTAGAGTTAGGTTATTTATTTGACTTTTTTCTTGTTTCTTGAGGTGTGCCTGTATTGCTATGAACTTTCCCCTTAGGACTGCTTTTACCGTGTCCCACAGGTTTTGGGTTGTTGTGTTTTCATTTTCATTCGTTTCTATGCAAATTTTGATTTCTTTTTTGATTTCTTCTGTGATTTGTTGGTTATTCACCAGCGTGTCGTTCAGCCTCCATATGTTGGAATTTTTAATAGTTTTTCTCCTGTAATTGACATCTAATCTTACTGCATTGTGGTCAGAAAAGATGCTTGGAATGATTTCTATTTTTTTGAATTTACCAAGGCTAGCTTTATGGCCCAGGATGTGATCTATCCTGGAGAAGGTTCCATGTGCACTTGAGAAAAAGGTGAAATTCATTGTTTTGGGATGAAATGTCCTATAGATATCAATTAGGTCTAACTGGTCTATTGTATCATTTAAAGTTTGTGTTTCCTTGTTAATTTTCTGTTTAGTTGATCTATCCATAGGTGTGAGTGGGGTATTAAAGTCTCCCACTATTATTGTGTTATTGTTAATTTCTCCTTTCATACTTGTTAGCATTTGTCTTACATACTGCGGTGCTCCCGTGTTGGGTGCATATATATTTATAATTGTTATATCTTCTTCTTGGATTGATCCTTTGATCATTATGTAGTGACCATCTTTGTCTCTTTTCACAGTCTTTGTTTTAAAGTCTATTTTATCTGATATGAGTATTGCTACTCCTGCTTTCTTTTGGTCCCTATTTGCATGGAAAAACTTTTTCCAGCCCTTCACTTTCAGTCTGTATGTGTCCCCTGTTTTGAGGTGGGTCTCTTGTAGACAACATATGTAGGGGTCTTGTTTTTGTGTCCATTCAGCCAGTCTTTGTCTTTTGGTTGGGGCATTCAACCCATTTACGTTTAAGGTAATTACTGATAAGTATGATCCTGTTGCCATTTACTTTATTGTTTTGGGTTTGAATTTATACACCGTTTTTGTGTTTCCTGTCTAGAGAATATCCTTTAGTATTTGTTGGAGAGCTGGTTTGGTGGTGCAGAATTCTCTCAGCTTTTGCTTGTCTGAAAAGCTTTTGATTTCTCCTTCATACTTGAATGAGATCCTTGCTGGGTACAATAATCTGGGCTGTAGGTTATTTTCTTTCATCATTTTAAGAATGTCTTGCCATTCCCTCCTGGCTTGAAGAGTTTCTATTGAAAGATCAGCTGTTATCCTTATGGGTATTTCCTTGTGTGTTATTTGTTGTTTTTCCCTTGCTGCTTTTAATATTTGTTCTTTGTGTTTGATCTTTGTTAATTTGATTAATATGTGTCTTGGGGTGTTTCTCCTTGGGTTTATCCTGTTTGGGACTCTCTGGGTTTCTTGGACTTGGGTGATTATTTCCTTCCCCATTTTAGGGAAGTTTTCAACTATTATCTCCTCAAGTATTTTCTCATGGTCTTTCTTTTTGTCTTCTTCTTCTGGGACCCCTATGAATCGAATGTTGTAGCGTTTAATATTGTCCTGGAGGTCTCTGAGATTGTCCTCATTTCTTTTAATTTGTTTTTCTTTTGTCCTCTCTGATTCATTTATTTCTACCATTCTATCTTCTAATTCACTAATCCTATCTTCTGCCTCTGTTATTCTACTATTTGTTGCCTCCAGAGTGTTTTTAATTTCACTTATTGCATTATTCATTATATATTGACTCTTTTTTATTTCTTCTAAGTCCTTGTTAAACCTTTCTTGCATCTTCTCAATCCTTGCCTCCAGGCTATTTATCTGTGATTCCATTTTAATTTCAAGATTTTGGATCAATTTCACTATCATTATTCGGAATTCTTTATCAGGTAGATTCCCTATCTCTTCCTCTTTGGTTTGGTTTGGTGGGCATTTATCCTGTTCCTTTATCTGCTGGCTATTCCTCTGTCTCTTCATCTTGTTTAAATTGCTGAGTTTGGGGTGTCCTTTCTGTATTCTGGCAGTTTGTGGAGTTCTCTTTATTGTGGCGTTTGCTCACTGTGTGTGGGTTCGTACAGGTGGCTTGTCAAGGTTTCCTGGTTAGGGAAGCTTGTGTCGATGTTCTGGTGGATGGAGCTGTATTTCTTCTCTCTGGAGTGTAATGAAATGTCCAGTAATGAGTTATGAGATGTCTATGGTTCTGGGGTGACTTTGGGCAGCCTGTATCTTGAAGCTCAGGGCTGTGTTCCTTTGTTGCTGGAGAATTTGCTTGGTATGTCTTGCCCTGGAACTTGTTGGCCCTTGTGTGGTGCTTGGTTTCAGTGTTGGTATGGAGGCATTTGATGAGCTCCTGTCAATTAATGTTCCTTGGAGTCAGGAGTTCCCTGGAGTCAGGGTTTGGACTTAAGCCTCCTACTTCCAGTTAACGGTCTTATTTTTACAGTAGTTTCAAAACTTCTCCTTCTATACAGCACCATTGATAAAACATCTACGTTAAAGATGAAAAGTTTCTCTACTGTGAGGGTCACTCAGAGAGGTTCACAGCGTTACATGGAGAAGAGAAGTGGGAGGAGGGAGTTAGAGGTGACCCAAATGAGATGAGGTGGAATCAATAGTGGAGAGAGTGGGCTAGCCAGTAGTCACTTCCTTATGTGCACTCCACAACTAGACCGCTCAGAGATGTTCACGGAGTTATACAGAGAAGAGAAGAAGGAGGCAGGAGACAGAGGTGGCCAGAAGGATAAAAGGGGGAAATGAAAAGGAGGGAGACAGATCCAGCCAGTAATCAGTTCCCTAAGTGTTCTCCACCATCTGGAACACACAGAAATTCACAGAGTTGGGTAGAGTAGAGAGGGGTTAGGGAGGAGATACAGGCGACCTGGTGGAGAAAACGGAGAGTCCAAAGGGAGAGAGAGCAGTCAAGCCAGTAATCTCATTCCCTAGTGAAAAATGGGTCCTGAAGATTGGGTTCTTAAAGGTACAAAATTGGTAACAAATACATAAAAGCAAAAATTAAAAATCTAGAGTAGAGTTTGGAATTTCAAAAATACAATGTTAAAAAAAAAAAGAAGAAGAAGAAGAAAAATAAACAGAGAAAACAAACAAACCAACAAAAACAATGTCGCAAAAATTATAAAGAAAATACAGGTACAAAATTGATATCAAATACCAAAAAGCATAAATTAAAAATCTTGAGTAGAGTTTGGAATTGCAGATATACGATGTTATATAAAAGAAGAAGAGAAAGAAACAGAGGGGAAAAAAAAAAGAAAAAAAAAGTCACAGAAATTATAAAACAAACTATATGTACAAAATTGATAACATATACCAAAAGGCTAAAATTAAAAATTTAGAGTAGAGTTTGGAATTTCAAAAATATGATGTTAAAGAAAAGAAGAAGGAAAAGAAAGAGAAAAAACGAACAAAGAAAAACAAACAAGGTCGCGAAAATTATAAACAAACTACAGGTACAAAATTGATAACTAATACCAAAAAGCAAAAGTTAAAAATCTAGAGTAGAGTTTGGAATTTCAAAAATACAATGTTAAAAAAAAGAAGAAAAATAAAGAGAGAAAACAAACAAACCAACAAAAACAATATCGCAAAAATTATAAAGAAAATACAGGTACAAAATTGATATCAAATACCAAAAAGCATATATTAAAAATCTTGAGTAGAGTTTGGAATTGCAGATATATGATGTTATACAAAAGAAGAAGAGAAAGAAACAGAGGAAAAAAAAAGTCACAGAAATTATGAAAAAAACTATAGGTACAAAATTGATAACATATACCAAAAGGCTAAAATTAAAAATCTAGAGTAGAGTTTGGAATTTCAAAAATACAATGTTAAAGAAAAGAAGAAAAAGAAAAAAACAAAACAAAACACGGTCAAAAAATTATAAAATATATATATGAAGTTTGCTGAAGAAGAAAAAAAAATAGTCTTTTTTTTTTTTTTTTTACAAAGTAATAGTTATAAAAGTGAAAATTAAAGGGCAATAGAGGACTTAAAATTTTTTTAAAAAAAAAATTAAAAAAAAAGAAAAAAAAGAAAGAAAGATTGATCGTAAAAATTGTAAAAATATATCTAGGTCTTTCTCTGGTTTTGTTGTGAGTATTGTGGGTTCAGTTCATTTTTGGCTAGTTCCTTGGTCTGACTTATATTTCTCAAGATCTATAGGCCCCTTCCTATGTAGTCCGTAGTAACCACAGGGTTTTAATCTATGGCCTGTAGCTTCCAAGGCGTTTCCCTCTGTTATAGCTTCTTCTGTTTGCTGGTCTCTTCAGTGTCTGGTTCCCGCCCTGACACAAAGGGGACGGTGGAGGACACTATTTTTTTTATTTTATTTAGGCTCACTTGTTCAGTCGCGCTGTGGGGAGGGAGAGAGGGATGCTGCAAACAGATAACACTGGCGTGCGCTCGCAGTGCCTCAGCCACACTGGGTCTGCCCCCGCTCACGGCGCGTGTAGCCTCCCTGCCCACACTGCTCGGGCTCTAGGTTGTTCCGCCGGGAACAATCAGAGGCCGGCCCTGGGCTGAGCTCCCAGGTCCAAGCCGCTCAGGTTCAGGCACTCGGGTAGTCCTCAGAGGCGCAGACTCGGTTGGGCCTGCGTTTTGTGCTCTTCCCAGATCCGAGCAGCTCAGGTGATGTGTTTGGCGGGCGCCAATGCTGCGACTTAGCGCCTCCCCGCCACTCGGTTATCTGGGTGTAAAACCGGCGCACCTTCTCAGGCAGATGTTGACCGTCCAGACCCCCAAGAAGTTTTAGTTAGCAAAGAAGCCTGCTTACAGTTTTATAGATAGTGTCTCTCTGGGGCTGCGATTGCCCCCTTATGGCTCTGGCTGCCTGTCACCGGAGGGGGAAGGTCTGCTATCTCTGTTCAGTCCTTTGTTCTGTGTGCAGGCCTGGCGGTGTCTTAGGTTAGGGCTGGCTTTTCGCGTGGTAGATATCCCACAGTCTGGTTTGCTAGCCCAAATTATTTCGCTCAGATAGCGCTCCGGACATTCGGGCGGATTCTTACTCTAAGGGACACAGCCCGCGCCGCACTTCCCTGCCCAGCCCTCCCTTGCTAATGCCGTGTGCAGGCATCTGTGCTGCTTCTCCTCTGGGGGAGTTACCGTAGGGCTCACAATCTGCGATTTTTAATTGTTTATTTTTTTTTTCTCCCTTTTATGTTGCCCTCTGTGCTTCCAAAGCTCGGCACAGATTCGGCAGTGAGAAGGTTTCCTGGTGTTTGGAAACTTCTCTCTTTTTAAGACTCCCTTCCCGGGACGGAACTCCGTCCCTCCCTCTATTGTCTCTTTTTTTGTCTTTTATATTTTTTCCTACCTCCTTTCGAAGAGTTGGGTTGCTTTTCTGGGTGCCTGATGTCCTCTGCCAGCATTCAGAAGTTGTTTTGTGGAATTTACTCGACGTTTAAATGCTTTTTTGATGAATTTGTGGGGGAGAAAGTGTTCTCCCCATCCTACTCCTCCGCCATCTTGGCTCCTCCAACACTCAATTTTAAAGGGACTTCAACTCATATTCTGTCCTTTAAAACTTGAAATTTTTAACTCTTTTGAATCTTTTAAACTCAATTTTTAAATTTAACACATTAAATTTCTTTTTAAAGAACTTTAAATGCCATGTGAAAAGTCTTCTCAAGCACCTAAGTCACTTTCAAATCTAGAAATTAAACTTATAAAAACAGAAATTTTAAATTTGACTGCTCAGACAGTAAAGAATCTACCCACAATGAAGGAGACGCAGGTTCAATCCCTGGGTCGGGAAGATCCCTTGGAGAAGGGAATGGCCACCCACTCCAATATTCTTGCTTGGAGAATCCCATGGACAGAGGAACCTGGTGGGCTACACACAGTCCATGGGGTCACAAAGAGTTGGACACGACTGAGTGGCTAGTACAACACAAGTCTCACATTGTATATATACATAGTGAGATTTCAAACTCAGATCACACATTCAAATCAATTGCTATTACACATTTCACACTAGAATCATAAAGCTGATCTGTCACTCTCAAAGGTAAACTTATTTTAAATATTCCAAATCCTTAAATATCAAGCACATAGTTAATACAAAATGCTAATACCAGAATTCTCTTACGTATGTCTACATTTATTTCCAAATTTTCTCAATGCTAACAGATTCTTATTTGATAACAAGAGTTACCTTAGCAACTAGTGAAGGTTACTAATGAAGTAACTAGTGAAATCGTGAAAGGTACTAAGGTTACTAAGTAACTAGGGATACTGTCTAGGATTAAAATGTATTTGCAGACTTTTTATGATCTCTGTGACAGAGACTTTAAAAGTTTAACAAGGCAGAGTGCCTACCATCTTGAGTGGGAGTCCTATTGATATCTTATTCTTTTGTCTATTCAAGGAAATTTGCAGTCCATGCTATCTTAACCTTGGTTGGATTCAACTGCTTAGTTTTATTCTGAATTATTTTCGTCTTCCTATCTATTAGATCCACACAGCTCATAGTCAGTCCACATGTCTATAGAGTCAGGCATGCCATTATATTGGCATGAACAAAAGGGAATCAGATGTGCATTCAGTAAAAAGACAGAGGAAAAATATTAGGAAAGTAAGGGATCAAATCTAGTTAACTAGTGTGCTCAGGAGATGTCTTTACTGTGTCAAGCTCAGAATCATTGCTATACACTGAAAATCCATCCTCTTTCATTCATACAAACATTCAGTTATCTCATGAATATCTACCATTGTCCACCCTCTAGAGTTAAGAAAGAAATTGGTGAAAGAGACTGATCCTTTAAACATCTGGTCTGTACCCAATAACTCTGTGAAGTTGAAAGCATCAGTTGTATTTTACAGATGAGGAAAATAAGGCTTGGGGGGTATAAAAAAAAATCCCCATTTTCCACATGGGCACAGTTAGTAAGTGGCCAAAACCAATTACAAACTTAGTAATGGCTGAATCTAAAATGTACAGACTTTGCCTCCAGAGCAAGAGTTCATCTCATTTAGGGAATGGGAGTGAAGGAGCAAAAGGAAATGAATAGAAATAATGGTATAGATGAACCTTTTAGCAGGGCAGGAACAGAGACACAGATGTCGAGAACAGCCTTGTGGGTACAGCAGGGGAAGGGAAGGGTGGGATGAACCCAGAGCCCGTTGATGTGCACTCTTTACCATGTGCAATAGCTGGCGGGCTGGCAGGAAGCTGCCGCAGAGACAGGGAGCCCAGCCCAGCGCTCTGTGATGACCTAGAGGGGTGGGTGGGAGGGGAGGTCCAAGAGGGAGGGAAAATATATATGCTTATGGCTGAATCACTTTGTTGAATCATACAGCAGAAACTAAGTATTGTAAAGCAATTATACTCCCACAATAAATAAAATAAAAAAGAAAAATAGAAATAACAGAGCCAGGGAAATGGAATGCTAAGTGCTTATAGAACTTGAGGCTGAGATTCAGACTGAAGTGTGTGTGTGTGTGAGTGCATGTGTGTGTGTGTGAACGCATGTGTGCTGAAATGAGGATGTTGGAGGTGGGAGGACTGGGCAAAATGAAAAAAGCTTCTTTAAAGCAGGCAGGCCTCTGTCTGTGAAAGGAATTTAAGAATATTTACCACCAAAGATCAACACAAAGTGAGTATGAAAGAGGTAGACAGCACTGAGATAAACTAATTTTTTAAAGTTGCTGCTCATGATTCTCAATGTCTTAGGGAAAGCATTAAACTGTTTCATATTATTGCTTCAAAGGAGAGGGTTATTCTATTGACAAACTATATTCAGTATATGACTGTGCATTAACCTCTTAGACTGTTCTCAGATCTGTCTGGAAACAGCCAAACACTGACCACGATCACAGGAAATTCTCTAACCGTGGGGTAGCACCTGCCTGGATTGCAGGAAAGGACCTTGCCTTTTGCTATACTACTTGGTAGAGTAAATGCTCTTAAAATACGACAGACACCATCAATCTGAGCCCAGTCCCAAGTGGGCTCCTCCCTTACATTTCAAATCTGTACTCTCAACTTCTTTCTTTTTCATGTCTCTTTTTATGACTGTATCGACCTTGTAATGTCTTTCCTTCTGACTGCTTCACCGTTTGCAGCACTTTCCCAGTGAGGTGACGAAGGTGAAAGTCTAATGCATTAGCGCTGTATTAGCTAAGAGCTTCTGTTCTCAGAATGTCTTTGGGGTTTTAATTTGCATGACTGGTGTGGCCACTGATTTGGTTTAAACAGGGTCAAGTAGGCTCTCCCCTGCACCTGTCTGGTCAATCTATTCTGTCTGCTTTTCTAATATGTCAACCTTGAAACTACCTCCGAACTATAAAAGTTCTGCTATTCACAAGCTGGTTTTCAGCTGAAATCTATTTTGTTCAGAAAAGCTATATAGCATCATGATTAGACATTCTGAAACTACAGGATCTCAACTCTGCACCTTCGTTTCACACTGTCAAATGGGAACATCTCATAATACCCACCTCTTAAGTTGACTGTGATGATTAAATGAGTGAATCTATTTAGAGCCTTTGGAAGCATTCCAATGGCATAGCTTGTGCTAGACAAATGTTTGTGATCATTCTTATTTTATTAGCGCAAGGGCTGAAATGAGTTGAGTCGAGAATGTAAACTTTGGGCTAAAAGGGCGAGGCAGTGGATTTTCCATTGGCCCCACTCTCTAGACCCTGAGGCTGTGATTAAATGAGAGTAGGCTGTGGCTTCAGCTGCACTCCATCAGGATGAAAAATGTGCAAGGATTATTTGCATTTGGCCTGAATCCCCACATCCTTCTAATGGTGCCCTTTTCCTCTGCTCGGAGCTCTCCTGACTCAAAAAAGTAAAACCCCAACAAACCCCTGGAGCAACCAAAAGTCAGCTGTGCTAAAGGGAAGAATAGGAGCCAAGTGGCCAAAGGACAGGAGCTGAGTAGCCAGAATACCGTGACTCGGTTCTCTGAGCGCCATGTTTGGCGACGCAGAGACATAGCACTAGGCTGCATTTTCTTCCTAGTTTGCTGCGAAGTTGAGTCTATGATACTAGCTTCTGTGCACTCAGGCTCCTTTGGACTTAAGTTCTGATAACATTAACCATGTTCTAAATTGTGAATTATCCAGCATCAGCTAGTTAAGGGTAGGTATACAAGGAAAAGGGGCTTCCCAGGTGGCCCTAGTGGCAAAGAACCTGCTGCCAACCCAAGAGACGTAAGAGACATGGGTTTGATCCCTGGGTTGGGAAGATCCCCTGGAGGAGGGCATGGCAACCCACTCTAGTATTCTTGCCTGGAGACTCCCATGGACAGAGGAGTCTGGTGGGCTACAGTCCACAGAGTTGCAAAGAGTTGGACACAACTGAAGTGACTTAGCATGCACACAGGCATACAAGAAAACCCTTGTTCTCTGAGGGCTGGGTCTAATATTTCTGTCCCTTTTGGAGGTTTGATCATGAGGGAGCTTTGGGGATGGGAATCCTGGCGTGCTATCTGCCAGCCCCTCTCTCTTTCGTTCCCCTTTGGTGGGTTTTCCATTGTGTTTCATGTTGCATCTGCTTGGTGGGTGAACAGTGATCCCAGCCAATACTTTCCAACCCTGTTACAAATGCCATCCTGATTATCATGTTTAGCAGACAAGGGCTACTGTTCCAGGGCCAGGAGTCCATGCTTTATCATCCTGATTTCCACAGATGGCATGTGGGAATGGATTCCAAAGTTCTGAGTCAGAATAGAACAGACACATCATCTCTACTAGAACTATTCGAAAGAACTTTCTGTAAGGATGAAAATGCTTTACAATCTGTGCTATCAATACCGTAGCCGCTAACCGCATGTGCCACTTTAAAGTTGACTAGTGTTACTGAGAAAGGGAATTTTAATTTGATCTACACATGCTTTGTGTGTTGTGTTGTGTTAAATTGCTTCAGCTGTGTCCAATTTTTGCAGCCCCGTGGACTGTAGGCCACCAGGCCCCTCTGTCCATGGGATTCTCCAGGAAAGAATACTGGAGTGGGTTGCCACGCCCTCCTCCAGAGGATCTTCCCAACCCAGGGATCGAACCCACGTCCTTTATGTCTCCTGCATTGGCGGGTGGGTTCTTTACCACTAGCACCACCTTATGGCCTGGCATATTGGATGACTTAGAAGTCTAATTACTTTATAGGGGAGAAAGCCAATGCTGAGAGAGAGGAAAGTGAGTTGTCTAGTCACAGAGTTGGTGCAAAGCAGAAATGGGATTCGAAATTAGGTATATACACTGGCAGTTCAGTGCTTTCCTCATTTTATCATCCTGAAGTCACCAACAGAGTTTTTCTGACCTCTGGCAGCTCTCTTTTGAGAACATTAGTATTCATCCAGCGGTTCATTTTAAAACACTGGAAATTGGCATTCAAGGCAATTGTAGCTAAGGGCTCCACTCCAGGATTTTCTGCTGCTGAGTGGAGGAATGCAAAACAAATAAATAATTTTTAAAAAATAATTCCTTCTTTTTAAAAAAAAAAAAGACTCCTGTGCTTAGACACATCTGTCATGCGGTGGGATACTTCTCATTAATCTACTCTCTGGGACACTGAAACCATCACTCAGGGCCCTTGCTCCTGAAACACAAGCCCCTGCGCTGTACTGACAAGTGGATCAGAACTGCAAGGCGCCAGAGCAATCAGTTTCCACCTCTCCCCCTTGCTCTCTGCTCTTTCAATGATGCACTGCAACAAAATCAATCATATCCTCCCGCTCTCTTTTCCTTGCATAATCTTTTCCTTCTGGGAAACTTTTAAAGGCAAACTTTCTTTTTCCCTTCACATACAGTAAGCTCTTGGTAATGTACTTTTAAATGTTAGACTCTTATGATAATTCTACATATGTTTTCCATCTTTTTCTGGGAATCAAGGATGCATGGGGACTAGAAAATGCGCCCTGCGGAATTTCTTTCTCAACAAACACGCCCTTAGCATCATAACAGACTCACTAATGGGATCATCTGCAAAGGCCAACATATGGAGAAGTCCTTGTTTCAATGGGGATGAAGCTTTAGTTATGGAGATGAATAAGTTCTGGAGATCTGCTGTACAAATAGCGCCTGCATTTAATACTATATTGTGAGAGGGTACACCTTGTGTCAAGTTTCTTACCTCCCCCTACACACACAAAGCAAAAAATAAAGGGACACAAGGAAACTTTGCAGGGAATGGTTATGTCTATTACCTTGATTGCGGTCATGCTCCCACAACTGCGTGTGTGTTTATGTCCAAACTGTGTATGATAATATCAATATACATTAATATCCAATATACATTAACATCCAATATACATTAACATCAGACGGTATGCACTAAATATGTGGAGCAGATTCTTTACTGTCTGTGCCACTAGGGAAGCCCAGACATCAATTTACCTGAATAAAATTATTTTTTAAAAATCTAAAAAGCATGAGGCGAAACATCGACCCACAGTAAAAAGGAAACAGAGTCCTCTCTTCAGTTAAAAAGATGCAGCATGTTTCTCTCCCTCTGAGGTATGAAGGGTAAAACTCTCCTTGCAAAGATAAATACGTACATACATGAATCTGTTTCTTACATGAGAAGTCAGGGGATTGGTTTTCTTCCTACTTACAATCATCTCAGAGGCAGATGTAAATGAAGAAGATGTAGATGAAGAGGTGGGTGGGTGATCCCATAGCCCCAAGCACCACTTCACTGGGCCAGTGATGACTCAGTTCTCCACGGACCATGGGACTTGGTGAAGCATACTCAATGCCGGATTTAATGGGCTGTTTCAGAAACGCTGTGCTCACAGATCATGAACCAGAAGGCTGAGGAGATTACTGATAATCCACATGGATAAGCAGTAAAAATTGGGCTTCCCAGGTGGCTTGGTGGTAAAGAATTTGCTTGCCAGTGCAGGAGACATAGGAAATGTGGGTTTGATCCCTGGGTGGGGCAGATCCCCTGTAGGAGGAAATAGCAACCCACTCCAGTATTCTTGCCTGGAGAATCCCATGGACAGAGGAGCCTGGTGGGCTACAGTCAGTGGGGTCTCAAAGAGTCAGACACGACTGACGTGACTCAGCATGCATGCAGCTTATATTAAACCTGTACGACATTCACCAGCATTTTGTTCAAAACCTGGATCTCATGTCCTTATATTCTCAGAACTTTCCAGCCTGTGGGTGCAGAAGCGGAAAGTAGCCGTGATATTCAAATTCGAATTCCCTGAGCTCCTGCCGCTTTTTCTCAGGTCCTGAGGAGTGCAGGTTTCTCAGAGCCCTCGGGAAGGTCGGAAGAAGCCTGCAGCCCCAGGGCTTTCTGGGGCATCTGCCATGTACACCAGGCTCAGGAGTGCTTGGCATGACATGGCTGACAGGACATGACAGGGCTCAAGCTTTCTCTAACGCGTGGATAAAAATAATACCACACTTCCCATCCAAGTCACTTAAATCAGTGAAAAATAACCAGTCAAATCATTTTGGAATATAGTTTTACAAAATGATACTTCTTTTCTCATCTGCTATGCTCCCTGGAGGGGTGACATTGCCTCCGGTTAGAATCACCCCCTCTGTCAGGGGGTGATTCACTTACATGTGGAATCTAAAAAGACAATACGAATGATCTTATTCACAAAACAGAAACAGACTTCAAAAACTAATTTTGATTACCAAAGGGAAAAGGTGGGGCAGGGGATAAATTAGAACTTTGGGATTAACATATACACACCGTTGTACACAAAATAACAAACAATAAGGACCTACTGTGCAGCCCAGGGAATGCTACTCAACTTCCTGTAATAACCTATACTGGAAAAGAATCTGGAAAAGAATGGATGCATGTGTATGTATAACTGATTCACTTTGCTGTACACCTGAAACTAACACAATACTGTAACTCCACTACGGGAGTGCTGATTTAGTCTCTAAGTCCTGTCCAACTCTTTGTGACCCCATGGACTATAGCCCACTAGGCTCCTCTGTCCATGGAATTTCCCAGGCAAGAATACTGGAGAGGGTTGCCATTTCCTCCTACAGGGGATCTTCCATACCCAGGGATTGAACCCGAGTCTTCTGCACTGCAGACAAATTCTTTACCACTGGGCCATGAGGGAAACAAATGTTCAGTTCAGTCTCTCAGTCATGTCCGACTCTTTGCAACCCCATGAATCACAGCACACCAGGCCTCCCTGTCCATCACCATCTTCCGGAGTTAACTCAAACTCAGGTCCATTTGAAATTGAAATGACTGGGATGACACAAAAAGCCAGCAACTTCTACATACCTGCAGAACCCAAACTGGCCTTTGTCATCAGGATCATAGGTATCAGCTGTGTGAGCCCAAAGGCTTGAAATGTGTTTCAACTTCTCTGCCTATGTCAGATCTTCAATGGCACCTTTGTGAATTGCCAACAAGGCACCTTTGTGAAGCTCAACAAGGCTTCAATTAACACACTGAGAATTGTGGAACCATACATTGCAGTTGTTGTTGGTATTCAGTCACTCAGTTGTGTCTGACTCTTGGCAACCCCATGGGTTGCAGCATGCCAAGCTTCCCTGTCCTTCGCTATCTCCCAGAGTTTGCTCAAACTCATGTCCATTGAGTCGATGATGCCATCCAACCATCTCATCCTCTGTCGTCCCCTTCTCCTCCTGCCCCCAATCCCTCCCAGCATCAGAGTCTTTTCCAATGAGTCAGCTCTTCGCATGAGGTGGCCAAAGTATTGGAGTTTCAGCTTTAGCATCAGTCCTTCCAAAGTACACCCAGGATCGATCTCCTTTAGAACGGACTGGTTGGATCTCCTTGCAGTCCAAGGGACTCTCAAGAGTCTTCTCCAACACCACAGTTCAAAAGCATCAATTCTTTGGTGCTCAGCTTTCTTCACAGTCCAAGTCTCGCATACATACATGGCCACTGGAAAAACCATAGCCTTGACTAGACAGACCTTTGTTGGCCAAGTAATGTCTCTGCTTTTGAATATGCTATCTAGGTTGGTCATAACTTTCCTTCCAAGGAGTAAGCGTCTTTTAATTTCATGGCTCCAATCACCATCTGCAGTGATTTTGGAGCCCCAAAAAATAAAGTCTGACACTGTTTCCACTGTTTCCCCATCTATTTCCCATGAGGTGATGGGACTAGATGCCATGATCTTTGTTTTCTGAATGTTGAGATTTAAGCTAACTTTTTCACTCTCCTCTTTCACTTTCATCAAGAGGCTTTTTAGTTCCCCTTCACTTTCTGCCATAAGGGCGGTGTCATCTGCATATCTGAGCTTATTGACATTTCTCCCAGCAATCTTGATTCCAGCTTGTGCTTCTTCCAGCCCAGCATTTCTCATGATGGACTCTGCATAGAAGTTAAATAAGCAGGGTGACAATATACAGCCTTAACATACTCCTTTTCCTATTTGGAACCAGTCTGATGTTCCATGTCCAGTTCTAACTGTTGCTTCCTGACCTGTATACATGTTTCTCAAGAGGCAGGTCAGGTGGTCTGGTATTCCCATCTCTTGAAGAAGTTTCCACAGTTTATTGTGATCCACACAGTCAAAGGCTTTGGCATAGTCAATAAAGCAGAAATAGATGTATTTTTGGAACTCTTGCTTTTTCCATGATCCAGCGGATGTTGGCAATTTGATCTCTGGTTCCTCTACCTTTTCTAAAACCAGCTTGAACATCTAGAAGTTCATAGTTCACATATTGCTGAAGCCTGGCTTGGAGAATTTTGAGCATTACTTTACCAGCGTGTGAGATGAGTGCAATATAAAATAAAAAATAAACTAAAAACAAAACAACAACCAAACAATCAGCCTGTCTGTTCTGTGGCAGGAGGGGAAGATGTGTTTGTTCTTTGGTATACTGACTCACTGGAAAAGACCCTGATGCCGGGGAAGATTGAAGGCGGGAGGAGAAGGGGACGACAGAGGATGAGATGGTTGGAGGGCATCACTGATGTGATGGACGTGAGTTTGAGTAAACTCTGGGAGTTGGTGATGGACAGGGAAGCCTAGCATGCTGCTGTCCATGGGGTCGCAAAGAGTCGGACACGACTGAGGGACTGAACTGAACTGAACTGATTACATGCTGTTAGATAGCACCTCATATAGTGCCGCTTGGATCGCAGAGCTTCTCAGAAAACAGCCAACCCTACACAAGGCTCTGACATAGATCCGTGGTCCCTGGTGCTGCAAGGCCATTACACAGACGTGCGAGTTAATGCAGTCCTAGGGGCGCCACTCACACGTCAACCTGCCCACCTCTGCTGGATGCTCCTGCCCAGGCCCGATGGACAGCAAGCTGCCCTCTTCTTTCTGGGGTCTGCCCCCTGGTACAGGCACACACACTGCTTAGAGTGGCCTCTTCTGAGTGGAAACCAGTCCACGCGAAGAGATGCTCCAGGTCGTCTGCCATCCTCAGTGCATCAACAGACACAGAGATGTCCCCAACCCCCACCGCTAATAAGGGCCGTGGCACAAATGCCCTCCCCTGCCTCCCGAAGAGAGGCATCAGCTGCTGACCCACCGCGGAGTGCGGCTCGTACATGTGCCTTGCTTTGTCTACAAAATGTGTTCAGAATTTGGAAACCAGATTTGTTAAAGCAGGGCTTAATTTTTACATTTTCACCTGTGCCCACAACTCACTGTTTTCTTATTCCATATGCATTTATGGTGCTTGCCTGGTCTTTGAAAGCCTTGTCTCTCTCTCTCTCTCTCTTTGTGTGTGTGTGTCTCTCTCTCTCTCTTTGTGTGTCTCTCTCTCTCTCTCTCTCTCACACACACACACACACACACACCACCCTTCCCCCCGCCACCCCGGCAATTGTGAGAAGAGGACTGGGTCTATGTGGTCTTTGGTTGCACTATAACATTCTATAAAACAAGAATGTTCACATAACATTTTGAACAAGCCTCCAGTTTTAAAAGTCTACGCTTTTATCAAATTGTTCTTTGGAAATTTTATTTTCATGTTTAGCACTAGATTTATACTCAAAATGTCTCCCTGCAAAGAGGTTTAGAATTTATGAGGATTTTCCAATCCCCTATAGCATCAGAGTATAGAATAATCATAATGAATTTTTTATGAAGCTACTCTTTACTCTGTACTTTTACGGAAGAAAAATAATACTAATATGTATTGAGTACATACTGCATGTCAGATCTTTTATTATCATATTTAATCTATGAAATAATCCTATAAATACAATCATGTCCCCATTCTATGTGAAAAGAATCTAGTGAACAGAGAATTTATGAGTTTACCTAAGTCCACATATTAAATGAAGGTTCACAAAGACTAATAGCTTAATTCTAGAATCCATATTCTTAATAAGCACCCTATTTTTATATCATCCCATTTATCTTCAGGATAATTCTGTTAGGTTCATATTACTGTAATCATGTGAGGAAACAAAAGCTTAGGAAAATTAATGTATCCAATGTGTGTGTGTGTGTATATATATATATATATATATATACACATCTATATATAGACACACATATACAGTGCCTAAGGGAAAGGCAACCCACTCCAGTATTCTTGCCTGGAGAATTCCATGGACTGAGAAGCCTGGCAGGCTATAGTCCATGGGGTTGCAAAGAGTTGGACATGACTGAGCAACTAACACACACACACACACACACACACAGAATGTTGAGTATGTATTGAAGCCTAAGTCTGTCTGATTCCAAAGTTGGTGCTCTTGACCACAATGATAGATCCCTTGCTTAATCTCTAGCCCTCTGAAGTTTCTATTTCAAGTCTTCCATTAACTTGAAAGATATTAACAAGACAGAAGGGAAGTGCATCCTGTCTCATTTAGAATCTCCTCTAGCATATAGAACCATAAGAGAAAAATATGTTTCTTTGTGCTGCCTCCACAAAACCATTCAACTGGTTGGGCTATGGGTGCCTGTAAAGGGCAGTGAAAGAGTAGGTGCATAAACAGGATTTTCTCTTGTTCACACCCCACTGAGCTGTACAGTAGGGAAAGCAATCTACTGAGAGTGTAACAGACCAGGGAGTGAATTTCACTGTAAGCACTTACAGTTGTGTCATCCTGGGAAAAAATTTTTAACCTCTGTAAGTTTCAGGTTCTGTATCTACAATAAAGCCTTTTAACAAAACTCAGTTACAACAACAGGCATTTATTCTTGTGTTCATAGTTTGTAGATCCACCGTAGGTTGGCTGATTTGGAGAGGCTCTGTTTCACGTGGTTGGTGAGCTGGGATCGCCTCCTCATTGTGGGTTTAACTCAGAATTTCTCTACACGGGTCAATTCTGGGGTCTAGAATGAAGGCACTCAGCCGTCTTGGGGAAGCTCTTCACATTGGAATAGGCACAAGAAGACATGTGCAACATCACAAACCAGGCCCATGCCTCTGGTTGCATCACAGACACTGAGCATTCCATTGGCGAAAGTAAGTCACATGACCGACCCCAACATCTATAGAGATGGGCAACATACAAGGGGATTTAAATATTTGACTATCATGATTTCCTTTTACATAAAATGGGAATAAGCATTAATTTTTAGAAATGTAGCTCCTTCCCAGCTAGAATCATAGAGAGCGCAGAAGAGAAGAAAAAGAAAGTCCTTGCTATGCCAGAAACCATTAAGAAAAAGAAAAAGAATTTCATAGAGCTTAAGTTCCAGCACCTGAGAAAGAAGTTTGTCCAAAAGATGCTTCAAAAGGCAAAGAGAAAGCTTATCTATGACAAAGCTAAGCACTTTCATAAGGAATACAGGCAGATGAACAGAATTGAAATTCAAATGACTGGGATGACACAAAAAGCCAGCAACTTCTACATACCTGCAGAACCCAAACTGGCCTTTGTCATCAGGATCATAGGTATCAGCTGTGTGAGCCCAAAGGCTTGAAATGTATTTCAACTTCTCTGCCCATGTCAGATCTTCAATGGCACCTTTGTGAATTGCCAACAAGGCACCTTCGTGAAGCTCAACAAGGCTTCAATTAACACACTGAGAATTGTGGAACCATACATTGCAGTTGTTGTTGGTATTCAGTCACTCAGTTGTGTCTGACTCTTGGCAACCCCATGGGTTGCAGCATGCCAAGCTTCCCTGTCCTTCGCTATCTCCCAGAGTTTGCTCAACTCATGTCCATTGAGTCGATGATGCCATCCAACCATCTCATCCTCTGTCGTCCACTTCTCCTCCTGCCCTCAATCTTGCCCAACTTCAGGGGCTTTTCTAATGAGTCAGCACTTCACATCAGGTGGCCAAAGTATTGGAGCCTCAGCTTCTGAATCAGTCCTTCCAATGAGTATTCAGGGTTGATTTCTTTTAGGATTGACTGGTTTGATCTCCTTGCTGTCCAAGGGACTCTCAAGAGTCTTCCCCAACACCACAGTTGGGGTGTGGCATCAAACAATTCTTTGATGCTCAGCCCTCATGATGGTCCAACGGTCACATCTGTACACGACTACTGGAAAAACCATAGCTTTCACTATACAGACCTTTGTCGGAAAAGTAGCATCTCTGCTTTTTAATATGCTGTCTAGGTTTGTCATAGCTTTTCTTCCAAGGAGTAAGCGTCTTTTAATTTCATGGCTGCACTCACAACCTGCAGTGATTTTAGAGCCCAAGAAAATGAAGTCTGTCACTATTTCCAATTTCCCCCACCTATCTGCCACAAAGTGATGGTACTGGATGCCATAATCTTAGTTTTTTGAATGTTGAGCTCTAAACCAGCTTTTTCACTCTCTTGATGCTTTAGTTCCTCTTCGTTTTCTGCCATTCAGTTCAGTTCAGTTCAGTCGCTCAGTCGTGTCCGACTCTTTGCAACCCCATGAATCGCAGCACGCCAGGCCTCCCTGTCCATCACCAACTCCTGGACTTCACTCAGACTCACATCCATCGAGTCAGTGATGTCATCCAGCCATCTCATCCTCTGTCGTCCCCTTCTCCTCTTGCCCCCAATCCCTCCCAGCATCAGGGTCTTTTCCAATCAGTCAACTCTTCGCATGAAGTGGCCAAAGTACTGGAGTTTCAGCTTTAGCATCATTCCTTCCAAAGAAATCCCAGGGCTGATCTCCTTTAGAATGGACTGGTTGGATCTCCTTGCAGTCCAAGGGACTCTCAAGAGTCTTCTCCAACACCACAGTTCAAAAGCATCAATTCTTCGGTGCTCAGCCTTCTTCACAGTCCAATTCTCACATCCATACATGACCACTGGAAAAACCATAGCCTTGACTAGACGAAACTGTGTTGGCAAACTAATGTCTCTGCTTTTCAATATGCTATCTAGGTTGGTCATAACTTTTCCTTCCAAGGAGTAAGCGTCTTTTAATTTCATGGCTGCAGTCACCATCTGCAGTGATTTTGGAGCCCCCCAAAATAAAGTTCGGACACTGTTTCCACTGTTTCCCCATCTATTTCCCATGAAGTGATGGGACCGGATGCCATGCTCCTAGTTTTCTGAATGTTGAGCTTTAAGCTAACTTTTTCACTCTCCTCTTTCACTTCCATCAAGAGGCTTTTTAGCTTCTCTTCACTTTCTGCCATAAGGGTGGTGTCATCTGCATATCTGAGCTTATTGACATTTCTCCCAGCAATCTTGATTCCAGCTTGTGCTTCTTCCAGCCCAGCATTTCTCATGATGGACTCTGCATAGAAGTTAAATAAGCAGGGTGATAATATACAGCCTTGACGTACTCCTTTTCCTATTTGGAACCAGTCTGATGTTCCATGTCCAGTTCTAACTGTTGCTTCCTGACCTGCATACAGATTTCTCAAGAGGCAAGTCAGGTGGTCTGGTATTCCCATCTCTTGAAGAAGTTTCCACAGTTAATTGTGATCCACACAGTCAAAGGCTTTGGCATAGTCAATAAAGCAGAAATAGATGTATTTTTGGAACTCTTGCTTTTTCCATGATCCAGCGGATGTTGGCAATTTGATCTCTGGTTCCTCTGCCTTTTCAAAAACCAGCTTGAACATCTGGAATTTCACAGTTCACGTATTGCTGAAGCCTGGCTTGGAGAATTTTGAGCGTCACTTTACTAGCATGTGAGATGAGTGCAATTGTGCGGTAGTTTGAGCCTTCTTTGGCATTCTTTCTGCCATTAAGGGTACCCAAATCTGAGGTCTGTAAATGAATTGTTCTACAAGCATGGTTATGGCAAAGCTAAAATAAGTCAATTTCCCTGACAGATAATGTGTTGATTGTTCAGTCTCATGGGAAATATGGCATTATCTGCATGGAGGATCTAATTAATGAGATCTATGTAGCTGGAAAGCAGTTCAAAGCAGCAAACAGCTTCCTGTGGCCCCTTCATGTCTTCTCCATGAAGTGGAATGAAGAAAAAGACCACCCATTTTGTAGAAGGTGGAGATGCTGGAAACAGGGAAGAGCAGATCAACAGGCTTATCTGAAGGATGAACTGAGGTATCTACCGAGATTATTTTTGCAATCTGATCAGTTAATAAACAGTGATTGCTTAAAAAAAAAAGATGTGATAATAGAATGGTTTGTAAGGTATGAAGAACCATCTAAGAGTAAAGTACTATAATTACTTTTTCAAAAAGAAGCACTAATAGTCACAGAATGTGTTTCTATTTCGAGAGAAGTTGATATTTTGCAAAACAATATGCCAGTTCTTGCCCAGGGGATGATAGCTGCTCAGCCCTTTAAAGTAACTGGTGAAAATGTCATTTGCAGACAATAGGCTGTGTCTGCCAAGCTTGGCATTTTGATGGTTATTTTAATGTCTTGGGCAATTAATTGCTGGCAGTAAATATTCACATATTTCAGTGAAATGGCTAGGTGGCATGAGATTTTAAATTCAGTTTAGGAAGTAGGGAGTCAAATCTGACAATACACATATGAGTACAAAGGGTGCCACAGAAATAGCTGGAAGGTGAAGACTTAGAATCAAATGAGCTAAATCAAGTCTTAGAGAAGACAGAGTAAGTGAGGATAATTCACTCCTTTCCTCATCAATCACGTGGCCAGGGCTCTTTTCTGAGCTCCAGATCAAATTATTCTCACTGTTCTCCTGCTGGATTATGATGTATGTCAGCTGAGGGAAAAAAAAAAGGCTCATCAGATAAGGATTCTGTTGATAGGCCACTCAATGCACTAATTTTTTTAGTAGGCTTTGTTGACAATCTAAAGTTCTCTGGATTTTGAGTATAAATCTAGTGCTGAACATGACAGTTCTCTGAATTGCCTGTTTTACTAGTCCACTATGATCCAGGAAATGTTCCCTTGCTGCTTTTTCCCATACATAGAGTTGTACTATACAATTATCTACATGTGTATATATATATATGTAGAATATATATATATATGTAGTGTGTGTGTGTGTATATATATATATATATATGTATAAATCAGTTCAGTTCAGTTCAGTTCAGTTGCTTAGTTGTGTCTGACTCTTGGCAACCCCATGGGTTGCAGCATGCCAAGCTTCCCTGTCCTTTGCTATCTCCCAGAGTTTGCTCAAACTCATGTCCATTGAATCGGTGATGCCATCCAACCATCCTCTGTTGTCCCCTTCTCCTCCTGCCTTCAATCTTGCCCAGCATCAGGGTCTTTTCTGAAGAGTCAGTTCTTCCCATCAGGTGGCCAAAGGATTAGAGTTTCATATGAGATATATGGGATATGGGCTTCTCTTGTGGCTCAGCTGGTAAAGAATCTGCCTGCAATATGGGAGACCTGAGGTTGATCCCTGGGTTGGGAAGATCCCCTGGAGAAGAGAAAGGCTACCCACTCCAGTATTCTGGCCTGGAGAATTCCATGGACTGTGGGGTTGCAAACAGTTGGACACGACTGAGCGACTTTCACTTCACTTCACTTCATATATATATATATATATATATATATATATATATATATGTATATATATATGATCAACTGCCTCAAGACGTTTAACCATCACTAATTTTATCGGAGGCCTGGTTACCCATCAAGTAATGTAAGAGACAGCTATCTCATGAAATAGCATGTAAGTAATACAGCTAGTAACGTTAATAAAGCTTTCAATGGGATTTAAGCCATGAGCTTCTGGAACCAAATCAACTCCCAAAATGATCACCAAGACTAGAAAGTGAAACACTTAAGGCAGAAATCTAATTTTTCATGTGTCATTAAATGTGTAATATTAGAGGATTCTTCTGGTGTGAAAATGCATTCAGTTTGAATTTTAATTCAAATTCAAGTGCCTCCTTGAGATGCTGTAAGATTATGGAGGGCAATGTGACTTTGTAATGCAACTTCATCAAAGAGACTTCAGAATTCAGTAGGCTAATCGCCTGGTTACTATCATTTAAGGGTTTGTTTCTGTTAAGGCTTCAATGTGGGCAATTACATCTTCTAATTCTACTGAAGGCACAAAAATAGCTGCTAAATGGTCATACCAGTGAAACACAGACCTCTGAGTCCACCAGGCTTGTGTTAATGGCAAATTTACTAGATTCACATCTAAATTAGCATTCAAGTGGCCTTGAGAACAAGGGAATCCTAAAGTACACATTCCTATCCATCCTGGTGGAAGCCAGGGCTGTAGATAGGTTCTTCAGGGCTGTTGAGTTTCATTAGGTGTGACCCTGTATATTTCTGGTTGCCTGACCCAATTTGTTCCATACCAATCACTATCTTTAAGGGAAATAAGATTTTGGCATTTTTCATAAG
This sequence comes from Bubalus kerabau, assembly GCF_029407905.1. Lineage (NCBI taxonomy): Eukaryota > Metazoa > Chordata > Mammalia > Artiodactyla > Bovidae > Bubalus > Bubalus kerabau. The sequence continues at coordinate 6,368,778 of NC_073625.1, read as the reverse complement.
GCACCCAGGCCAATTTTCTAGTGTTATTAGACTCATTATTTTTTCTGGGTGCTGTTCTCAGTCATGTCTGACTCTTTGCAACCAACCCTACGTGTTGTAGCCCTCCAGGCTCCTCTTTCCATGGGATTCTCCAGGCAAGAATACTGGAGTGAGTTGCCATTTCATCCTCCAAGGGATCTTCCTGACCTAGGGATTGAACCTGTGTCTCTTGTATCTCCTGCATTGGTAGGCCAATTCTTTACCACTAGCTCTACCTGGGATAGTGCAATTTAACTGTTCCCAACATAGCGGGGTCTTTAAACTTAACCACACCCTGGTGTTAGCCATATAAATCCATCCCGTAACTCAGGAAGGGTTAACAATAGGAAAGTTACAACTTTCTATTGAAATGTAGCTCATTGTTCTGACTGAGATTGAATAATTTTAAAGAAAAGCTCATATTTATGGCCAGAATCAGAGTGAGTATGCTTGATTGTCTGAGTAAGTGTGTCCTGTCTATCAGTAGCATTAGAGGCTTGGATAGAACTTTTTGTCCAATAGTTGAAAAGCAAATTTCATGTATTCATGCCAGAGGAAATTTTGAAATAACTTTCTAATTTCTCTAGAGATAAATTACAAGATCTTTGTCATATGAGAAGGCAATAGAAACGTATATAGTTAAAAGCATTAAAAATGTATTAAAGGACCTCACATATATTGGTAAGAATAATAATATAATTTTTTTTCTGGGTTTCTATTTCTCAGCTTAATCCTTTGGTTAATGTTTGGAACACTTCCAGGAAAAAAAAAAATTTATTGAGCCTCAAAACAACCCTTCTTTCCCACAGAGGGGAACCCTTTTGGTAAATCACTTGGAAAACTTTTGCTCCCCTTTTCACACAGCTTTTCTAAACAGGACAGGCTTTCTCCTTTTGCTCTTCTGCCTTGGCCCCTTGCTCTTTATCAGCTTTTAAACTGGACATTTTTTCTTGCTCTTCTCACTGCACTGACCACACAGTATAATCAGTATAGATGGTAGTTAGAGAGGGGGAAGCGGGAAATACCATTACCTTTATGTACCAGGAGCTACTGTATACATTGAGCCCAAATATAAATCACTCCTAGGCAGCCTGGTCCTGCCTGCCCAGTGGGGCTGAGGACCTGGCAGACACAAAGAGACACAAAGAGAGACACAAAAGAGACACAAAGAGAGACACAAAGAGACACAAAAGAGACACAAAGAGAGACACAAAAGAGACACAAAGAGAGCTGCCAGAGACAAGCAGCAGCTGCAGTGGTCTCTGCTGAAGGCTTCCCAGCGGGGAGCCATTCTGGGGAAGAAAATGTCCCCCCTTCTCTGCAGTTCAACCCTGAGCATCACAGAATTGCATGCAGTTTCCTTTGGGTCAAAGGCAAGAGCTGAGTTAATCACCCAGTGTAGTCACTCAAAAGCAAAACTTGGCTTCTCCTCCAGGGCAATCCCAAGGGAAGCCATGTGCCCTCCAACACTGCTGTAGGGGGCCTGGAGGGGAAGGCAGAAGGCTAGGGAGCTGCTCACACCTGCATGGGTTTTTATTTTTCGGTGTAGAAACTCCCCCATGTTTAAAATTCCAAGGGAGAAGGGAGACAGGGTGAAGGCTGTGGTGGGAGGTTGAACTGCAGGCTGTGCTTCCTTCATTCTCAAAGTCGGCAGCACAGTATCTCCAACCTCTGTCGCTCCCTCTGATCTCAGCTCCTGGCATTACACCACCTTCTCTTACTCTGTACCTACTGCTTTTATCACATACGGACCTTTGTGATTACATTTGCTGGTGCAGATAATGTGAGATAATCTTCCTTTCTCAAGATAATCCCATCTGGAGATTTCCTTTCTTTTTCTATGCAAGCTCACATATCTTCACGACTAAGATAATCACAACGGTGTGATCACTCACCTAGAGCCAGACATCCTGGAATGTGAAGTCAAGTGGGCCTTAGAAAGCATCACTATGAACAAAGCTAGTGGAAGTGATGGAATTCCAGTTGAGCTATTTCAAATCCTGAAAGATGATGCTGTGAAACTGGTTACACTCAATATGCCAGCAAGTGTGGAAAACTCAGCAGTGGCCACAGGACTGGAAAAGGTCAGTTTTCATTCCAATCCCAAAGAAGGGCAATGCCAAAAAAAATGCTCAAACTACTGCACAATTGCACTCATCTCACACGCTAGTAAAGTAATGCTCAAAATTCTCCAAGCCAGGTTTCAGCAATACGTGAACCGTGAACTTCCAGATATTCAAGCTGGTTTTAGAAAAGGCAGACGAACCGGAGATCAAATTGCCAACATCCGCTGGATCATGGAAAAAGCAAGAGAGTTCCAGAAAAACATCTATTTCTGCTTTATTGACTATGCCAAAGCCTTTGACTGTGTGGATCACAATAAACTATGGAAAATTCTGAAAGAGATGGGAATACCAGACCACCTGACCTGCCTCTTGAGAAATCTGTATGCAGGTCAGGAAGCAACAGTTAGAACTGGACATGGAACATCAGACTGGTTCCAAATAGGAAAAGGAGTACGTCAAGGCTATATATTGTCACCCTGCTTATTTAACTTCTATGCAGAGTCCATCATGAGAAACACTGGGCTGGGTGAAGCACAAGCTGGAATCAAAATTGCCAGGAGAAATATTAATAACCTCAGATATGCAGATGACACCACCCTTATGGCAGAAAGTGAAGAGGAACTCAAAAGCCACTTGATGAAAGTGAAAGTGGAGAGCGAAAAAGTTGGCTTAAAGCTCAACATTCAGAAAACGAAGATCATGGCATCTAGTCCCATCACCTCATGGGAAATAGATGGGGAAACAGTGGAAACAGTGTCAGACTTTAATTTTGGGGGCTCCAAAATCACTGCAGATGGTGATTGGAGCCATGAAATTAAGAGACGCTTACTCCTTGGAAGGAAAGTTATGACCAACCTAGATAACATATTGAAAAGCAGAGACATTACTTTGCCAACAAAGGTCTGTCTAGTCAAGGCTATGGTTTTTCCTGTGGTCATGTATGGATGTGAGAGTTTGACTGTGAAGAAAGCTGAGCACCGAAGAATTGATGCTTTTGAACTGTGGTGTTGGAGAAGACTCTTGAGAGTCCCTTGGACTGCAAGGAGATCCAACCAGTCCATTAGAAAGGAGATTAGTCCTGGGTGTTCATTGGAAGGACTGATGCTAAAGCTGAAACTCCAATACTTTGGTGACCTCATGCGAAGAGTTGACTTATTGGAAAAGACTCTGATGTTGGGAGGGATTGGGGGCAGGAGGAGAAGGGAATGACAGAGGATGAGATGGCTGGATGACATCACTGACTCGATGGACGTGAGTTTGAGTGAACTCCAGGAGTTGGTGATGGACAGGGAGGCCTGGTGTGCTGTGATTCATGGGGTCACAAAGAGTCGGACACAACTGAGCAACTGAACTGAACTCACATATTCACACGTTCTAGGAATTAGGATATAGACATCTTGAGTGTCTTTAGGGGGCTTATTCTTTCAATCACAAAGGGGAAACAGTTTGTGGTGAATATTTGGAAGATGAATGAATTAACTAACTATGAGAAGAGGACCCACGATACATGGGGTAGAAAGGGAGGCCATCTTTGACATTCTTCAGCAGAGTATTTGACAGAGTACAGCTCCCCAGCAAAGTGATTAAAGGTTTAAACAACTTTAATCTGGAGAATTCAACAGTCTGGAGAATTCAAACAAAAATAAAATAGGGTTCCAATTTAGAAGAAATGGGACAAATGCCCAGCTCCTAAAAGTAGAAGGTAATATGAAATTTTCTATCTTTTATTCCTTCTTCATTTTTTTTTTGCAAGAATAAGGCAGTAGCCAGTTGCTAGAATAACCTTTGCCTGACTCTCTTGTCTAAAATAAGATTTCTCTGCCTCTAAAATTTCTTCTAAGACTCAATGATTTATATCTAGAGCCTCAAGATCCTAGACTGAAAAGCTAAAAGTCCTCCAGCAGAAGGTCCCCAGAAGGGTAAAATATGGTTAATACTGTGCTAATTTCATAAATTATAATTTTAAAATATTTGTGTTTGCAAATTAGGAAACTTTCCAAACATTAATTAAAATATTTTTATTAACTTTTGGCATGCAACTGCTATTATTAACTTGAAGAAAGCACGTTTAGAAGAAAAGTTTGGAAGTATTAAACAAAAATGGACTTTATCAAAAACAACAACAGACTTTATGACTGTAAAACTGTCACACACACTGCACAAAATTGATTACAGTCACAGAAAAAAGAAGTCTAGTTCTCACTCAACTTCATAATATTAGAGATATTACATAAAACTAATTTAAAAAAATAAAACCTCTTTTTCACCTTTTCCAAAAATGTTGTCTCAAATCTGAATTCCATGGTTCTTTTTCATTCTCATTAGGGTGTGATGATGGAGAAGTCTTGGTTGAGGTTGTTAGTCACTGACAACAGAATCCACTATAGCTATTAATCAGACAAAGATGTGATTTGGTACAAGAAGTTCATGGGGATTCAGTCCTAGATGCTGCTCAGCGAAGAACAATGCAGCCAGATGGAATGAAGCTCCCCACTAGAATCATCACTGCTGATACTGCCTACCAGATGCCAGAGCAGAGCTACCCCTTTGTGTATGCCATATGCCTAGATCTTAGAACATTCCCTGTGGTCCAGAATAACCGTACCCGTGGTTGCCAAAAACTGGATCTTCTCGGTGTTGGGCTCTGCTTCAATGTTTTCCCTTCCCCACTAAGACATGTGGGAATGTATCTGTGTGTGCAATTCCATTTCCTTGTAGATATCTACCTTTGTACGAGTTCTGGTTTGTTTTTGGCAGCACCGTGAGATATGCAGGATCTTAGTCCCCTGACTAGGGAACAAATGCAGGACCCCAGTGAAAGTGCAGAGACCTAACCACTGGACCACCAGGGAATTCCTCAATAATTTCAAATTATAATTTCTAGTATGACAGTATCTATAGCTCTGGAAGGCAAGCTAGGATCTGTTGAGTCAAGCAGCTATAGTATTTTCCATAAGCATCAGACTTTCTTCTTTGGAGTTTCTTCCCCAGACATAGAAATGTAGGGGCATGTATGCAGCATGCAGCACTGCACTTTTGCTAAGACAGAAGGTCAGTATTAAAAATTACACGGACCCTGGGTACCCTTGACCTCTGCCAGACTCAGTGATCCTAGGCTGTGAAACTTAGAGACTTACTGCTGCTCCATGCTGGGTGATTCTACTTTCAATTCAGTGCAGTATTATGCTTGTCTCAGGCCTGAGTTTCAGAAACCAGGAGAAGAGGAGTTTTGACCCCAAATGTTACAGAATCTATGTGTCATAGGATGGGCTTCCCAGGTGGAACTAGTGGCAAAGATCTGCTGCCAACGCAGGAGACGTAAAAGACGTGGGTTTGATCCCTGGGTCAGGAAGATCCCCTGCAGGAGGGCATGGCCACCCACTCCAGTATTCTGGCCTGGAGAAACCTGTGGGCAGAGGAGCCTGGTGGGCTTCAGTCCATAGGGTCACGCAGAGTCAGACCCGACTAGAGCGACTTAGCACATGCACGTGTGTCATATGGCGATTGATTACAGTAGCCCATGGCAGTCTGGGTGTGATCTTTTTCCCTCTGATCTCTTGTGGCCAATGAGGACATGAATCAAGCATGAAACCTGCCAGGACGAATGGAGGTCAAAAATTGTCCTCATCCATATTCATTGAACACTCATACCTTCACAAAGCACTTCTTCATACAGTCTTAAAAGTCTTGGAAGTCAAGTAAGTGCAAGAAGGCAGGAGGCATGATTATCTTCATTTTAAAGGCAGAGGAAGTTCAGCTTAAACTGAGTTGTCCAACTTCATAAAACTAACAAAAAGCTAACCTAAAACTCAAACCCATATCTTCTAATTACAAGCGCACCACTCTTTGGACCACTCATGTTTGCATTATATTGAAGACAATGGTTAGAATCTGAAATACTGTTTCTGTTCTGTGCGATGGACCCTGTTTCACACACTTTCATTTGTTACCCCACATTTCTTCCTAACAGTTCCCTGAGGGAGGTGTTATTATGGGTAAGGACACAGGTTCAGAACCGCATCGTTCAGGTGATAAGTTCTGGAGACTGTGGAGGTGGACTAGGGGTGGGGGTAGTGGGAATGTGATGTATTTCAGACTCAGGACCCAGTCCCTCGAAGATGACTCATTGATGACTCCTGCCTCTGCTGAGATTTCCTGCCCCGCTGGCATCATTATCTCAAGGTGAGTGAGGACCAGTCATGGTGAGGCTTCCCCATCATTCTACATCATTCTACTCACAGCTCAGGCCCAGGGCTCCCCTCAGGGTCCTGCTACTGATCAAGTGTGTCACAAAGTTGCTTGGTTATAAGAATGGAGGGATAAGCCAAGACTTATCATTTGGGAGCAGCATCATTAAAATATGGCTAATAGTCCCCCAGTATCTCAGTTTTGGGGAGTCGCTCACTAAGTTAAAAATTAACCATCTGACCCAATTCTCCACCACTACACAAAACCTAAAGATGTTCACAGCAGCAATTTGGCTATTATTCAAAATAGCCAAAAAGTGGAAACAACTGAAACAACCATCAGCTGATGGACAGACAAACAAAATGTCCATCCACATAACAGAAAATCATTCAGTCGGAAAAAGCAATGAAGTGCCGATCCATGGTACAGATGGATGGAGCCTAAAAACACGGGAAAGAAGCCGGACACAAAAGGTCACGTTGTGTGTGACGCTATTACCATGAAACGTCCAAAGCACGCAAACCCAGAGACAGAAGGCAGTTAAGGAGTTGCCGAGGTCAGGGAGAGACGCGAGGCAGACTAACTGCAGGAGGATATGGAGCTGATGTGGGGGTGATATCAATGCTCCAGAGTTAGAGACTGACGATAAATATACAATTCTGTGAGTATATTAAAAGCCACTGCATCCTACCTTCTAAAAGGATAAACTTTATGGTATGTGATTATATCTCAATAAAGCTGTTATTTAAAAGATTAAAAATAAATGCCGCATGCAAAAACATCTGGTCTTAGTCACTTAATCATACAGAATTCATCAAGCATGTGGGTATAACCTTCTGATAGCATTTAAGAGCTTTTCATCATCACACTAGATATACAGAATTCTTTCTAGAGAAACCTACGTTTAAGTCTTAGAGACTGAAGTAAAAATAAACTCTTGAAAAAATTCACTGTGGAAAAATAAAGTTGTGTATTTCTTTCAATGTATGTTGATTTCATTTAAATGACTGTCTTCAGAACTTTTCAAAGTTTAAGTATTTTTTAAATGTTTATAAGTCATACAATACAGAACATACTGTTTTATCTATGTTTAACTGTGCAGATCAGTGACACCTTTATTCATTCAAAATATCTTAACAGAGTAGCTCCTACGTGTGGGATACAGAGCAAAGGCCTTCAGGAGAGCCCTTGTCAGAGAAGAACCCTTATCAGAGAAGAGCCCTTTCAGAGAAAAACAAGGCAAAGAAAATGTCAGCGCTCACAGGAAAGATGACCCATGCCCAGATACTCCCGAAGTTTAGTCCTGGGTCTAGTGCTCAGATGCGATTCCTACTCTGGCCACAGCGGATGTTGCAAACTCAAGTCTTTCCCACTAATCCCAAGGACTGTATTAAAAATCTGTACAGAATCTTATCAATCACTAAGCACAAAGGTTGAGACTTCTTTGGGGGCAAGGTTCATCTAATCCCCTCGTTAGAGTCAGTGAAGTAAAGACACTTATTCATAATTTCAGAGCTGGATAGTACCAGCTTAGGACAGGAATCTGAGTCTCCTGATCTCTGTGCTTTTCCCTATGAAGTGTTTAAATATTAATAAATAAACCCTGGATGGTAGCAATCAGCATATGACTTTAAGAGAAGCAAGACGAATTCAGGTCTGGAGATTGAGAAGCTTTCAGGGATGGTACAGGGCTTGGAAAAAAGAGAGACAGAGATAAACAGACCCAAAAAATGCATGAAAAATAAAAAGAACTGAGAATAAAGGAAGAATCTTTATACATAGGGTATACAGGCACCCAGGATATGAGCCTTCAAGGGTATCAGTAGACTTCTCTATCTTTCAGAAAAGTGCCTGCTAGTTACTGGTATTTGGAAATTTTACAGCAATTTTAGCCTTTGTGCATCTCCACTTGATAAATGACCTTGGGAAAAGCAACATATTGAATTTTCTCATTTTACAAGTATTTATTGAGCACTTAGAAAGTGCCAAGCTCTGGGCTAGCTTGGGTACCCAGTGAAGAGGAAAAAAGGCTGACGTCCCACGAGGGACTTGGGGTGGGGTCAGCAGATGTCACAGGATTTGTGAACCTGTGATGGTCTTCACAAAGGATGACCACACACATCTCTCCCCTTTCTTCAAAAAATAAAAAAAAGGTATTTTGGAGTATATCATCTCAAAACGTACAAACAATAAATGCTGGAGAGGGTGTGGAGAAAAGGGAACACCCCCACCTCGTACTGTTGGTGGGAATGTAAATTGGTACAGCCACTAGCAAGAACAGTATGGAGGTTCGTTTAAAAAATTAACAATAGAACCACCACATGGTCCAGCAGTCCCACTCACGAGCATATACGCAGAGACAGCCACAGTTCTCAGCCTCTTTAGAATGGGTTGTGCGCTGGGTGTGTGTGGAGGAAGGAGCTTGAGTGCAAGTTGGGGCCAGGTGGCTGCACGGCATATAAAGCCAAGCTGATACATCTGAACTCTGTCTCATAAACCGCAGAAAGAGGATGGGATTTGTGAATGAAGTCTCCACGGCCTCCACTAAGGGAGGAGGCCCCAGAATGACTTTGCCCGAGTCTTTGTTTCATGGAGGGGCCACTTGGCAGACAAGCCAATGGTTTGTCTGAAGCCACCCAGCTAGTGAGAAGGACCCAGGGCGTCCGGTTCCCGGGCTTCCTTGTCCTGTACCCTTCACATTGCTTCCCAAAGGCCTGATGGGCTGGAGCTAGAATTACAATGAGGGGCGATGTCTCTTAGACAAAGCCGGACCTTGGCTCCTCACTGCTAGGGTCTGTTTACTTTATTGGCTTTCTGTGTTCTATCAACACAAACAAGGACTACGGCCAGCATATGAACTAACATGTGAGTGAGTCTGGAAGGGACCGTGGCCACACATGGAGCCACTGGAAACTCGCCCCGTCCCCCTGCCTCCGAGGACTGTCTGGGGGGCAGTGGGCTGGCCTGGGCAGCAGGTGACCCGGCTAGATACGGCCAGTTCAGTGGTGCCGTTCGTCGTGAATATCAACACACTGCTCTGTACTAGAGGAGGACCCTCCTTAGAAAAGAGATGCTGTGTTTTTGGTGAAAGAATGGTTCTTTTTCACTTTATTTATTCTCAGAAGAGGTCATGAGTTGGGGAGAGTGAAATGGGCTCTCTTTTTCTCCTTGATCCTATGAAACTCTGATAAGCATAAGTGGGATTTCTTGAAAAGTGATCAGGATGGGCAGAGGGTATAGAGTTCAGCAACAAAGTTAGAAGTAAGCAGAGTCTAAACCGAATATCTAAAATACACAGCAGTATTTGCAAAATAAGGGCTTCCCTGCTGGCTCAGGTGGTAGAGAGTCTGCCTGCAGGAGACCCGGGTTCGACCCCTGGGTCAGGAAGATCCCCTGGAGAAGGAAATGGCAACCCACTCCAGTACTCTTGCCTGGAATATCCCCTGGGCAGAGGAGCCTGTCTGGCTATAATACATAGGGTCGCAAAGAGTCGGATATGACTGAGTGACTTCATGACAAGACTTTGAGCAGACTGACTTTTATCTGGCCACTGTGCATTTTGTTAAACTTCTAAAAATGATTTATCATGATTTTCCCAAAACTTAGTAACAATTATAGTCTATGATGCATAATAGCTTCAACACCTGGCAACTTTTAAAAATGCACATGTTATTCCTGTGTGTGTGTGTGTGTGTGTTTTGCCACACCTCACAGCTCCCTGACCAGGGGTCGAACCCTTGCCCCCTGCAGTGGAAGTGCAGAGTCCTAACCACTGGACTGCCACGTAATTCCCAAGGCAGTTCTGGAAGCAGGTTTGGAGGGAGATTTCTGTGCCTGTAGAGTGTTAGGTTCTTCCATCACCCCCAGGGCTCTGGCCCCATGGGTCACCCCATCTAGAGGTGCATCTCCTTCAAGAAGAGTGAATTAAAAATAGAACTTAGTGAAATCCCAACCTGAGACCTTCTGGGCAAAATTGAGAAACAGCCATGAGACACAAGCATATAGTTAACACAATATAACACAGTTAAAATTTTCCTCCTTTGGATGAGAAGAGTCAATTACTTTTTAAAGCAGTAGCAGAACTCTGATGTATACATTGGGCCTTAAGTAGGTCTTAGCTTCAGTGAATCCAGTGTAGGAAGACCCTGAATGAAGTCCAGAGGGAAAGGATCACATTGTAATCTTTTAGAAGACCTATCAGTGGCCCAAAGATGCAAGGATGATAGAATGAATGGGGCCATGATGAAGTGGAGGGAAGGCAAGCAGAGGGTGTCTTGCTGTTGCCCCTGCAGCCACATGGAGACTGTCATCTGGGCTCTTACTTCATCAGAGATTTTGAAAAATGTGACTCTCCTGAGATCTCTGAAGTCAAACACCCTCCATGCTGACCCTGCATTTTTTATGTTAAATTTAGACCCTACTTACTTCTAGCTTTGCTGCTGAACTCTACCTTCTGCCTATCCTGACAGCTTCTCAAGAATGCCAGCTTACATTTGTTTGAGTTTTGCAGGACCACAGGAGGAAGAGGACCCATTCCACACTCACCATCTCGTGACCTCCTCTTCTGATCACGTGGCCCATGCCACCTCCTCTCATGCCATCTACCATCTTGTTTCCAATGAGCTGCCCTTCCTAGGAGACAAGGGAACCCACAGAGAGGAGGAAAGGAAGTCAGAGAAATTTCCTGTTTAGTAAAGGAGGCACATTCATTTTATTTGATGTACAGCATTTACACTGTTTCTCCTACCTCTTTTCAGGAAAGACCCCCATTTGATGACAGTTAGTAACCTCTCTCAGTTATTTCTGCCCAGTCATCTACCCCGAGAGTAAATTAGTAAACATTAGATAACATATTATTATATATAATATAGTGTTACATATATTATTATATAATAAAACATTACCTTTGGTGTTGTTTAGATGTTTTCAAGCTTCCTTTAAAATCATTTAGGAAATGACAGATGTTGTAAATGAATAAAAGGATGAATGAATGACATAAAGCCAGAAAAATTACCACTTCATCCTTCCACCCTTATCTACCACATGGATTTGTAATTAAATATTCAATGTATTATTTAAGAAATCTTTTAAAAGTGAGGTCAGTTTTGTTTCAGGAATTTTGTTTGTTTATTTGTGTTGAAGTAGAGATGCTTTAAATATTACATTGGTTTCAAGTGTCCAACATAGTGATGCTTCAGTATTTTTATAAATTATACTCCATTTAAACCCGTCACCCTCCAGGGAGGATCACCTCTTCTACCTACGTTGTGACCGGATCACGTTCTTCCCTCCTCTCTGACTCCATGTGGATCTTTCTTTACAGTCTTAGTTGAACAGGAGACTTTCTGCCAGTCTCCAAACTGTTTTCAAAGAGGATTGTTCCACGTGTACAGTATTTTTGATGAGTTCATGGGCAGAGGTGAGCTCAGCACCCTTCTGTTTCACCATTTTGGTTTGGTCACATGTATTTGTTTTTTTCTACCGTCTTTTTCTTCCCCACTTCCAAAAGCACCATGCCATGAACCATAAGTATGCTCAATATAGAGAAGTCAATCTCAACACATATCCTAATTAATATTTTTGTCTATCTGGGGTCATTGTATATTTTTATCTCTATGTGGTTTGAGAGCTTTAACCCTTTCAGTATTGGCACTTTATCCCCACTTCTGGATACACATACACAAAAAGGTTTTTCCCTTGGTATTTAAAACCCTTCAGGTGGTTTATACAATTCAAATTATAAATAACTTTCTACTTTAAAACACATATAGGGCTTCCCTGGTGGCTTAGTACAGGGGACACAGGTCTAATCCCTGGTCCGGGAAGACCCCACCTGCCACAGAGCAACTGACGCGGCATTGGCCTGTGCGCCGCAGCTACTGAAGCCCACGCTTCGCAGGACCGTGCTCCGCAGCTGGAGAAGCCGCCGCAGTGACAAGCCAGCGCACCACGACGAAGAGCAGCCCACTGCAACGAAGGAAACGCCTCCAGAAATGAGGACCAGCGCAGCCAAGAAAGAATAAAGGAAATCAAAGCAACACACACACAGAGATAGAGAGAATCTAGAAAAAATAGTGCCGATGAACTTATTTGCAGGGCAGAAATAGAGGTGCAGACGTGCAGACACGGGGAAGGGAGAGAGGTGAGCTGAGAGCGTAGCAGTGACACATGTACACTACCATGTAAAGCAGACAGCTAGTGGGGAGGCGCTGTCTAGCGGGGAGCCTAGCCCGGAGCCCTGCGTTGACCGAGAAGGGTGGGAGGGGGGTGGGAGGGGGTATGTGTATATAGTGAATTCACTTTATTTTACAGCAGAAACCAACACAACATTGTAAAGCAATTATATTCCAATGAAAAAAAAAAAGAGCCATCAGGAAGTGACTGCTCAGTCACTGAAGGTGGCCGTGGAAATCTGTGTCAGTGGCAGGGTTTACAGGGTCCTGGGGCTCCCACTTTACAAGGCTTTGGGTGTCTTCAGAGCGTTGCTTGTGAGATGGACCTAAGACCATAATCGCTGGCGTCACTGCCATGGGGAACCACTCAAGTTTGGATGTATATGAATGGTTTTCCCTTTATTCCTTCAGAATATAAAGAGTCCCAGTAAGCCTTCCCTCAAAAAAGTATTTGTTACATTTTTTTTTAACAAATATTTATTCAGAGTCTAGACTGAGCCAGGCTCTAAGTTCAGCACTGGAGAAATTAGAATAAAAGTAGAGTTTGTAGAATTAGCAGGAATTCACTCATACTGGCTGTATCTCAACCCTGAATTGAGCCACAGCCCTTGGCTAAACTGAGGACAAATGCCAAGTTCCAACATGATGGATCTTTCTAGAGCTGATCACTTATCTTTCCTGGTGGATGAACTCTCGTCAAGTTATAACAATCTCCATCCTATGGACATCTGCTCATTTTTTCCAGAAAATGCTGTAGAATTCCAGAAACCTTTGAAATAAAATCAGTTTGTCCTTGAAAGATCATTATTTCTACAAGATTATCACGATTGTTGGAGACTTTTTTTCTTTAGAAAAGAGGTGGATCAGTCTTTGTCCTCCTTAAACTTTTAAAGTGATAAAAAAAAGTCATCCACAAGCAGAGCTGCCAAGTGGAAGTTTCGCAGATAAAAATAGAGAAAGAGGCTGAGAAGTCTAGAGGTGTTCTATAACCCCAATGCACATCCCATTGCAAACGAGGTATGAAATGTGGGTAAAGAATCTGTTTCTTTGAAAATTCATGAAAACTCTATTTCTCTAGAAGTTTCACACAGAATATATGCTAGTGTGGCTCTGCCCTGGGAAGCAAAAGTGGTGAAGAAAGGATAGGCTGATGAGACAGAGAGCAAAGAATAAGAACTAAAAAACTAAAAAGATAATGATGAGCATAAAGAAGGAAAGTAATGGGGTGAATTGATAATTACAGGGATAAGACAGTTTTTCAAATCGTATTATAAGTACCTGTTATTACCATGACACCTACTATTCCTTGACCTTATTTTTTAATGAAGCAATGTCTTAAATAGGTTAAAAAAATGCTTTAAATCATGTAGTGTGTTAGGCATCTTCACAGAAGGTATCCTTTTTTCTTTTCTTTTCTTTTTTTTTTTTTTGGAGAATAAGGTGGTGAAACATTGTGGCAGAGAAAAGCTTTTATGAAAGGTCCCCTTTGTGTTGATTGAGGTTTTGCAAATCTGCTCCTAACAGAAGGATTTGCAACCGGATTATCCAGATCAACTCGCTGAGCCACAGAATGGCTTCTTATTTCATCCTGATTGTTTTGTTGTTGTTGTTGTTAAGCCTAGAATGTTCAAATAAAGTTTGTTGACTAGTGATTTAAAGAGAAGGATTCAATGAGTGGGACTCAAAACTGGGCTCCAGTAAGAATTTTTAAAAAGACTGCTACTCTCAATTCCTCTGTGTGAAAGAGTAGCATTGACTTATATATGCTTCCATGCGTAAAAATGATAGCTAATGGGAAGCTGCTTAGAGTGCCGGGAGCTCAGCTTAGGGCTCTATGATACCTAGAGGGGTGGGATGGGGGTGCGGGGTAGAAGGGAAGGAAGCTCAAGAGGGAGGGGACATTTGCATACTTATGGCTGATTCTCACTGTTGTATTGCAGAAACCAACACCATATTGTAAAGCACTTATCCCCCTATTTAGAAAAAAGATACACATATGTATATATACACATATATAAAAAAGAAAAAGAAAACATTTTTAAAGGCTTGATGAGTTGGGTGAGGGGGTTTGTTATTAATTCTAGTGAAAATAGTACTATTTCCAGAATAGCTTTACAGTAATTTCAAGGGCTTTTTGCAGATTGTCCATAGCATCACCAGAGACCCACATGTAATAATAATGAGAACTGAAGTGGAATGTCCTGAGCACCCTTCTGGGCGACACCCAAGGGGCAACCCTGACCAGCCCCAGTTCTTTGTGAGTAAGTTGGATGAGAGAGCCCACAAAGCACCTGATGGGGCCTGGGGGCCTGCCTGGCTACAGATGCCACTTGATCCTTCCCATTACCCCAGAGGAGTCCCGATTCACCCTTGATGTGGCAGGTACACTGAATTTCCTGTAGACACTGGAGCTGCCTGCTCTGCTCTGACTCGCCAGGCAGCCCCCTCTCCATCTGTGGACCACACGGTGACAGCAGTTGGTGGACAGCCCAAGGGAGGCCGATCTACATCTCTCCTTGGCTTCCCAGGTGGCACAGTGGCAAAGAATCCGCCTGCAAAGCAGGAGACCTGGGTTCGATCCCTGGGTTGGGAAGATGCCCTGGAGAAGGGAAAGGCCTGGAGAATTCCACGGACTGTATAGTCCATGGGGTCACAAAGAGTCGGACACGACTGAGCGACTTTCACTTTGACTTTTGGCTTCCTGGGTGGCACAGTGGTAAAGAATCTACCTGTAGTGCAGGAGACACAGGAGACTCAGGTTCAATCCCTGGGTCAGGAAGATCCCCTGGAGAAGGAAATGGCACCCCACTCCAGTATTCTTGCCTGGAAAATCCCATGGATGGAGGAGCCTGGTGGGCTACAGTCCATGGGGTTGCAAAGAGGTGGCCACGGCTGAGCACATCAGCACAAAGTGGAACAGGATATTGTTAGGAAATTCAGCCTGAGCTTCACCTGTACAGAATGCGTGAGATGTGAAAATAACACAAAGGATGTGAAAGTGTAGAATCCGTTCAAAGATGCTACTTTTTAGAAATGAGAAAACTTGATTCTTCTTTCCCAACCAGGCCAGCGCCAACTACTGTCCACTCTGGAGCACAGCGGGGGGCTGAGTGCTCTAGTTATCAGCCCTGGCTCTCTGGTTGATATTCACCAAGTCTGTGAGTAGCTAAAGGAGGGAATCGCTGCCACCAGTCACAGCCCATGGCCTGGAAGAAGCACAGGGAAACCGGTTCGCCTTGGTCACCTCCTCATGGACACAAGGCCCGGCTGGTGGTCCCAGGGTCTGGACTAGGGCAGTGGTCTGGTTTTCCAGAGCCAGGGAGCATCTTTAGTCACACGGCTGGCTGCAAGGAAAGAGGCCCAGTCAGCTCCAAAGTCATTTACCCGAATCCATCTTCTACACATCCACCTCTTCCAGTCTACTGACCCAGGGAGGGGCTGCTGATCAGGTTTCCAAGGCTGTATTTTTGCCTCTTGCACTTTATTTTTCAGCACCCGCTTCTTTCTGCAAACTTGCTTTTCATTCCCTGGTCCTGACTGCAATCTTTTCCCCTTTTGAATGTCCCTTTGGGACATTTTGCCTCCAAGGCTCTGAGTGGCTCCTGTCAATCATACCCCAGTCTCTAGTTGGACACCTTAGGAACCCTGCCTCCTTTTATTGATTTATTTTTTAATTAAGTTTTGTTGGAGTTGCTTTACAATGTTCTCTTAGTTTCTGCTGTGTAGCAAAGTGAATCAGCTCTTCAGATACATACATCCCCTCTTTTTTGGATTTCCTTCCCATTTAGGTCACCACAGAACATGGAGTAGAGTTCCCTGTGCTATACAGTTGGTTTGCATTAGTTATCTATCTGATGCATGATTAGTGTGTATATGTCAATCCCAATTTCCCAGTTCATCCCACCCCCACCCCTGCCTCCTTGTAGATGTCTGGCTTTATAACTAAAAGAGGGTCTGAGAAATTTGGAGGCATCTTAAAGTTGTTCTTTTGATCGTAGACAATACAATGACCATACAGCCTTTAATGCAGTCACGAGTGTTCAGATTCAGAAGTTCTCCCAAGTGTGTCGTCTTGTGCTTCTACCCACAGCCACGACCCTTCCCAGCTGCCCCTGTCGACCTACACGTTACCACAGGGGTTCTCAAAACTCCTAAGCTGCTAAGGGATTGAATCTGTGCTCCCTGCCATGAAAATGTACTAGTGCCGTGATTCATGATCTTGGCTGCACATTGGAATCCCCCGAGGATCTTAAAACATCCTGATGCCTGGGTCTCACCAGTGAAGACATTGACATACTTGGTCCAGACATGAACACCAGGACTTTTAACATCCTCCCAAGTGATTCTAAGGTGCAGCAAAGACTGTGAGTCCCTAGAGGCCACAGAGTTCTCCTCATTTGCCCTAGTCACTCTTCCCTGCCTCCCTCTTACCCCATCTCTGTGTCCTTTTAGTTGCTCAGTCACATCCCACTCTGCATAACCCCATGGAGTGTAGCCCATCAGGCTCCTCTATCCAAGGGGTTTTTCAGGCAAGAATATTGGAGTGGGTTGCCATTTCCTCCTTCAGGGGCTCTTCTTGACCCAGGGATCGAACCTGCATCTCTTGTGTCTTCTGCATTGCTGGTGGATACTTTACCTGCTGAGCCATTGGGAAAGCCCCTGTCTCCATCTCCTGATAAATTTTCACAGGGGCTGCCATAACAGACGTGAATGAGGAAACTGCTCCAGAGGCCGTGTCTCCATCTGGAGTGAGCTGGCACTCAGTACATGGGGCCGATGTCAGACCCTGGCTGCCAGGTGTGGTGCCCCCTGGCTATTTGACTTAGCCGTCATCCTGCCCATCATGCGCAGATTGCTTTTTCTTTATTTACTCTCTCCTGTGTACATAGTTCTGTAACTACAGAAAGTGACTGAAATATTAACCCAAGAAGAAGCCCCTCCCTGCTCCCGTTTTTCTGCTCTCAGTTGCCTTTCTGGGAGAAGTTGGTGGGTTGTAGGGACTCAACCTTCCAGGGCTTTTCACCAGGTACTTGGTCTCAGATAGAAGCTCCTTCCTTTCCTGTGTTGTGTCTGGGGAGCTACATCTGCCCAACAGTGACCAGGGAGGAAAGGAGTGTCTTCTGCACCCAGTGGATCCCAAAGAGGGCTTAGAAGTCCCTTACAGAAGGAGTCTGGGGGATTACCCCAAGGAAGGAGAGTGGAGGGGATGGCCGCCCATCCTGCACGCACTTTCGGGAAGTGCACATGGAACAGTTCATGCTCTGCAAGCCTCTGAACAGAGGGTCAGCCATGACCTCCCTTTTACTTCTTTGCTTTTTAGTTCCCGCTTCATAAAAATGTCCACACTTTTTCATTTGTGTCCCCGTTATCTAGCTTTTCTTTGGGGAACCACAAGATTTACCAAGAACACAAGCAGATCTTAGTCTCCAACTCTCTCTTCACTTTTAAGAAATTTTATTGGCGTACAGTTGAACAGCAGTGTTGTGCAGTTTCAGGTGTAAAGCAAAGTGAATTCTCATACATGCACTCATTCTTTTTCAGTTTCCTCTCCTATACAGGTTACTGCAGAATATTGAGTGGAGTTCCCTGTGCTATTCAGTAGGTCCTTGTTCATGATCTATTTTATATATAGTAGTGGGTATATGTTAATCCCAAGCTCCTAATTTATCCCTCCCCCACCCCCAACATCTCTCTTTTAACAGCCTAGAAGTTTTGTGATCTTGGACACTGGTTGGCAGCCCTTTTCCTCCTCTGCTAGTCACAGATCTGGTCTTGTATCCAAGACTCACAGAACAAAGAGATTGATCTTGGCTCCCATGCATTCAGGGTAGCGAGGTGGGGAGGGAAAGAGGAGAAGGATGTTCTGCTCTAGAAAATGGGTGGCTCTCTCTAGGAATATCTAAATTCAAGCTTATCACACTACTGCAACGTTTAATGCCCTTCCTGAACTCTCAAATGTGAACAACTTGAAAAAGAAAGCCCTGTTCCATGACAATGAAACTCTCCAAACCCAAATCACAAATGCCTAAGCTCTGGAAAATGCTCAGTCAACACCTCAAAATGTTAGTCCTCCAGAGTTTCTAACTAAAGGAAGGAATTAGATTATTTGGAAATTGTGAGATACCGAGTCATAAATGCATCAGACGTGAACAGAAAACATGGTCTCTTTGGCTTAAAAATGAGATCTCTGTTCCGAAATAATAACTGAGGAACTCTCTGTATATACATATGTACATGTTGATACTCAGAAGCTACTTACATCAGCCAAAAAACATTCTAAAAATATCAGTAAATGGCCTATATCTTTCCTATTTACAATGGATTTGGGATAATATTGCAAAATGTAACTATTTTCTTTTGAAGTTTAGTAGCTCTTTTCAGGTTGGTAATATGATTTTTGTCCGTTAATCCAGGCTTTTAAGACTGTATCTCAATTTCTAATTCTAATATTGTGACATACAACCACAACCTCTAGAGAAGGAGAGAAAGAAATTGGCTTCACATCTTTTCCTAAAAGCATAGCTCCTGGCTTCCTATTTCTATAATGGGATTTTGGGGGGTGGAATTTGAAAGGTTCCATTATTTCCCTTGAGTGGTCATATTTTATGCCACATATATTTGTCTCAGATATTTGTCACAACAACATTGTTTTGCCAAATTTTGTTACACTGTAGCTCCCATTTTATTCTGTACAGAATGAAAAAAAAAAAATCAAAGGAAAATTGACATTTTCCATGGGTTTATCTTGCGGTTGGAATTCATTTGCATCATGTGAATAATACTTTAGTAGTACACCGAACACAGTAAATTTCATAGATGAGAACAATCAAAATTGATAATGTTGCTGTTCAAAAGAAAGCAAAATGGGACAAAATTGATGTCTCCTTGTCACAAGAAACTCTTTGATTTAATTTGCATATGTGGAGAGTGATGATTTGTTTTAAAGGTGCACCAGCATTTCCTACCCAACAGCATAGGCCCATTCAGCCTCATTTTTGCTTCCTTCTTCTGGAAATAGGAGGCAAGAAGCATGGAGGTCAGCCTCCAATCACAACAGAGGCATCGGCTCACCCTGCCCACTTCCGGCTGACTCCTCGCTTTCCTCCTCTTCTCCTTTCAGACCCAGTCAAATCCTCCACCCTCTTTAAGGAGCCATCACCAACTCTTCCTTCCCAGTTTCTGTCTCTTCAAAACAGACTGCAGTCTCCTGAAGTTTAGGGGTCTTGTCTCATGATTCTTACACACTTACAGTGTGTTAGGTGTATGGTAAGTTCAGCTGACTTTTGAATTGAATGATTGATCATTCAGTCAATAACTCATTCAACACGTGTCTGTGGAGAGTCCTCTGAATATGAGGCATTCCTCCAAGTACAGTGAAGGCAACAGGAGATGGCACGGTCACTGTACCTTACTTGGTAGCATGGCTGAAGCTCCAGGAAGAAGTACCCCTTAGGGAGCAGCAGCGGTCAGTGACAGCGGATGCACCGTCTCTGCTTCTGTCCTGCTAAGAACTCTTCACACCCAAGCTTCGCTGGGGGTGTAAGTCCAGGCTCACGGACCAGGAAATGCCTGGGATGCAGACACAGCGTGGCATGTGCCTGGGGCGGCCGGATCAGGTCTCGGTGGGGTAGGACACCCTGGGAATATCGAGATAGTTGCAGTGGCTATGGAATCTGACTTTCACGCCGACTCCCTTCACACTCTGGGTCACATGCAGGGAGGAATCAATTGCACAGGCCCCTCGGTTTCTCCCCAGCTGTGTCCTCGCTCCCTGCCCTTGGTCCCAGTATTCAAATGTCAGCTCTGAGTAACGAAAGATGGGGGACGAGCCTCTCCATGCCTTAGGGACAGACAACTTTATTAAAAGGGTTTCTAAGAGGCTGAGAGCAGTTGGGGGTTTCTTTTTCTTGAGAATTATGACATCATTTACCACTAATGATTTGCAATGTGCCAGGTATTTGCTTTCGCTGTCTCCTCTTTACCACGTTGTGCAGGGACATTCCTACCTTGAATGGACGGCCAAGCAGAAGACACCCGACAGCCGGCAGATCAGGTGGATGGACATTACTATTAGTCACATGTACTCACAGCCCAGGGGAGGAGGCTCCTGCAGAGTTACCCAGGGGTTGTGCTGAAGAGCAGAGTGAACGGGAAGTGGGAGCAGGCTTTGTAGTACCAGTGAGACAGGCTGGGACCTGGGACCCTCTGCTGCAGGGCTTGCACCTGGACAAATGTCTCCTCCAGCAACAAAATACAAAGAATCTATAAGGGACTAAAAATAACTGTGTGAATGTGCAGTTGGGGCAAATTCTGGACAATAAGATACACAAAGACTGAAAACCCAGCCACCAGTTCTGAAGAGCCAGGAGCAAGACTGGGCGGTCAGGAGCAATAGCAGGACACTGTGCATGCCCCTGGCGTTCACCACCATCAAAGGGGTGGCCACCCTCCAGCCCAGCCCTGGGACCTGCCCAGACCCTCACTTTATGTAAGGAACCAGCTCGCCCCCCACCTTGGGGAGCAGATGAGCAAGGGAAACTGTTCCTTGTTCTTGCTCCCCTCTGTGGCAGTAGAAGCCCCAATAAAGCCTTGACTGAATTTCTTGTCTGGCCTCTGATCAATTTCTATTGATTGGGGAAGGCCAAAAATCCTGGTTGGTAACACCAAGAAGGTGTGGTACCCCCACTTCCCACGGGAGAAAATGATGGGCTTGTTAGAATAATTCTGTGGGCCGGCAGGAAACTGAAGCCTGCTATCTGGGGGTAAGCAAGGGCTGTGACTGGCTCCCGTGATAAGGAGGGTTGTTTGGTCCAGGGAACTTGTCCTTGGGAGCAGAGGGGTAGAGAGGGGAAAAGTAGGTAAGCCACTCATGCCCTTCCCAATTTCACGAGCCGTCAAAGTGGCAACATAGCATTGAGCCTTACTTGTACTTAGGTCTTATATCTAAGTATTATAGCATGCACTTGACACACAGTATCTTATTTAACATTCATAATAACCCCTGCAGTCATTATTATTTGTTAATTCACAGTAAAGAACTGAAGTTCGCAATCATCTCGGGTCGCTTCTTAGGAAAAATGGAAAAATCCAAGATTCAAAGCTGGATATCATACCATAGCTGTGATCTATGCAGTGACATAGCTTTGAGAGATTCTCTGCAAATAATTCCAGGCCATGCCTCCAACTAACAAACAATGCACTTTGACACCACGATGTGAATGAGACGGTGAAAGGGAGATTCCTGATACTTCTGCCACCTACAGTGGGAACTGTGGCCCCAGTGATGGGAAGCCTTTGGGTACAGTGCATACCTTGGTCCCGAAGAGAGTGTGAGTGAGTGAAAGCTGCTCACTTTCACTCTGTGTCTGACTCTTTGCGACCCCATGGACTGCACCCAACCAGGCTCCTCTGTCCCTGGGATTCCCCAGGCAAGAATACTGGAGTGGGTTGTCCTTCCCTTCTCCAGGGGATCTTCCCAAACCAGGGGTAGAACCCAGCTCTCCTGTTTCATCTTCTTTTAATTTTTGCTTCCTTTTGGTCTTTATCCTACTGGGGTCTTTGGGATCTGTGCGTGTGTGTAACAGCATCTACCATACCTCTTCATTTTAGCTTAGGCTGGATTTGAAGAGCCGAAACAGGAAAACACTTAAGGAGCCCTGAGACTCTCACAGAGAAATAAATCAGAGCTGCTGTTTCTTTTAGCTTTGCTTTCCTGTTCTTTATTTGTTTTTAAAGAATGTAATCTCTCCTTTTATCAGCCTTCATCATTTCATACTGTAAGAAAGTGAAATCACTAAAGGCAAATAACCTTATGAATCTGCTGAGTATGAAGAGAAAAGGCCATGGTACAGATGGATGGATTAGGAGAGAGACACTTAACTCTAGGGGTTTCCAGTTGGTAAAAACTCAGGCTTTGTTGTATAATAAGTATCATTAGGTATTACACAATGACTGGGGACTGATTGCTTGCAGTGACACAAACATAAGCAATCCTTCAAAATCAAGCATAAATATAATAAAAAAAAGCAATATGGAAAAATTCAGAAATGTCCAACTATTGTTATTTCTTGGGTGAAACTCTACTGATCAGTAAGTTGGGTTCCCCAACAAAATGTGAGACCAAGAGAATTTTAGAAAGTAGCAATTTTAAATAAATGAAAGCTATGCAAAATGCATTGTAGTCCTTCATTATATAGTTCATAAGCATGAAAAATAGAATTCTAGGCTGTTAATTAATTCATAATTCTGGAAAATATTTTTCCATGCAGTGAATCTGTAACAATAACCATCACACAGTCTCTCTCCCTCACTCTCTTTATGAGAGACCCTTACACCAAGTCTTCCCTGGAGAGGCTCTGGGCCACCATTTGCTTCCAGTTGCTTCACAAGCCACTCTTAACCCACCCCTGGAAACTATGCATAAAATCATTTAATGTGTGCTAATGCACGTACACATCTAACCACTATATATTTAACCAAGATAATCCTTAAGCCATGATCATATGCTGAAGTGACACTGCATGAATACTACAGACAACTATTTTTCCTGTGAACTCTGGGATATTTTTTCCTCTGACAAATTCATCTCTTCCCAGAGATATGCAAAGTTCAGTGCAAAACAGTCACGGTACAAGGTGCTAACTATCTTGGATAAACCTTCCTTCCATTCCCCTGGGTTTTGTGTCCTTTGAGTTTTAAGAAGTTTTCAGGCAATCTTAGGAAGGTGCTTCAGATTAAAATGCAAACACATGGCTTGGCAGGGTTCTGATCAACCTCATCTAATGACAGTTTTGGAAACGAGCTAAACATTTACTGCCATCTTATCTGCACCTATAGTTTTTCACCTTTCTGTGAGAATCAGGTTGAACACAGCAGAGTGGCATTTTGGTATTGATGAAAGGTTTGCTCACAGAATTTTACCAATAGAGGTGTGACTTGTCTCTATGCACAACACACACATACATTATTTCCCCTTGAAATAAAGTGTGCCCTTCAGGCTGGGAATGCAGCAGCACGGATCTAGTTCTCCCCATTAATCTTGGGGAACCACTCACTAATGGCAACAGGCAGAGTCCTTGAGGGTGCCTTTTTGCTCATCCCCATTGGTACACTTTTAGTATGATGGATTCAATTATCCAATTCTCATGGATTGTAGTAGTCAGCTGTTGTGCCATATTACCACGTAACAGACAACCTGACAATCTCAGTGCAATAGAGGAGCGTTAGGGACCAAACTGTGTACCCTTAAAATCCATATGTAGAAACCCTAACCCCCAATGTGATGGCATTAGGAGGAAGGGTTTGGGGACATAATTAAGATCAGATGAGGTCACAAGGGCCCAGCCCTATGAACAAGCATAGCGCTGTTGTGAGAATCCTGAAAGACTCTGCTGCCCTCTGCTCTCTGACCACGAGAGGATGCTCATCTACGGACCAAGACATGAGCTCCCACCAAACACTGACTCCGCCAGCACCTTGATCTTGAACTTCGCAGACTCCAGAACGGTAGAAACAACAAACTCTGTTTGTTGTTTCAGGCAACATATGCATGGCTCTCTGTTATAGGAGCCTGGACCAAGTCAGACAAGGAGGGAACATTTATTTCTCTTGCTCCCAGTTCCGACAGTCAGCAGACTCTGCCTGCAGCTAGCGGCTGATCTGTTTCAGGGAGTTGAGGATGTCCGCTTCATGGTCTCGCATCTTCCTTGGACCAGTGGCTACCTGAGGTCTGTGTTCTCATGATGAGTAGCAGGAGCACAGCAGCGTGAGTGCAAATACCTGATGTCTTTTAAGGCCTAGACCCTAAATCGGCACGTTGTTACTTCTTTCCAGAAAGAGGCAGTGCTGGTCACATGGCCCTGGGTAAGACGTGATGGTAGCATGGTCTGATGTACCACAGGAGTATTTATTTTCTCCTGATTGACTTTTTAAAATTGTGCCTTCATGGGACTTCCCAGGTGGCGCCATTGGTAAAGAACCTGCCTGCCAGTGCAGGAGACATAAGAGACACAGGTTTGATCCCTAGGTTGGGAAGATCCCCTGGAGGAGGGCTTGACAACCCAGTCCAGTATTCCTGCCTGGAGAATCCCCACGGACAGAGGAGCCTGGAGGGCTGCAGTGCATAGGATCACAAAGAGTCAGATGTGACTGAAGCAACTTAGCATCCAGTGATATATATATGCAAGACCATTTCAAAATGGCATTTGGTTTAGGCAAGGCTAAAACTGTAGATGTGGTTCATATATACAATGGAATGTCACTCAGCCATAAAAAAAAAACAGAACAAAATAACTCTGTTTGCAGCAACATGGATGGATCTAGGGATTGTCATACTGAGTGAAGTCAGACAGAGAAACACAAATACCAAATGATATCACTTCCATGCGGAATCTAAAAAATGATACAGATGTACTTGTTTACAAAACAGAAGTAGACTCATGAATGTAGAAAACAAACATGATTACTGGGGGATAAGGTGGGGAGAGGGGTAAATTGGGAGATTGGGATGGACACATGCTGCTGCTTCTGCTACAGTCACAGCGGATGGTGGCTGCAGCCATGAAATTAAAAGGCGCTTGTTCCTTGGAAGAAAAGCTATGACCAACCTAGACAGCATATTAAAAAGCAGAGACATTACTTTACCGACAAAAGTCCATATAGTTAAAGCTATGGTCTTTCCAGTAGTCATGTACAGATGTGAGTGTTGGACCATAAAGAAAGCTGAGTGCTGAAGAACGGATGCTTTTGAACTGTGCTGTTGGAGAAGACTCTTGAGAGTCCCTTGGACAGCAAGGAGATCAAACCAGTCCATCCTGAAGGAAATCAGTCCTGAATATTCATTGGAAGGACTGATGCTGAAGCTGAAGCTCCAATATTTTGTCCACCTGATGCTAAGAACTGACTCATTGGAAAAGACCCTGATGCTGGGAAAGATTGAAGGCAGGAGGAGAAGGGGGCGACAGAGGATGAGATGGTTGGATGGCATCACTGACTCGATGCACATGAGTGTGAACAAGCTCTGGGAGTTGGTGATGGACAGGGAAACCTGGCGTGCTGCAGTCCATGGGGTCGCAAAGAGTCAGATACGACTGAGCGACTGAACTGAACTGATAGACAAAATGGATTTCTAATAAGAACATGCCGTATAGCAAAGGGAACACTACTCAATACTCTGTAGTGGCCTATATGGGAAAAGGATTTAAAGACCAAAAGAGTGGATCTATGTATGTGTATAACTGATTCACTTGCTGTACACCTGACACTCACAAAACATTGTAAATGAACTTTACTCCAATAAATTTTTTTAAAAGAATAAAACTCTAGAAAAAGGAAGACTAAAATCACACAGGCAGTATTTCATCTCCCAAACTGCTTATTTTTCTTACTTTTGATTTTTTTTCTAGATGAATCACAAAGTTATGTTTTGACGAGCTCTCTATTGTTTACAAAAAATCAGAAACTAGGTTTACCGCATACATTCCCAAAGAAAGGAGTGTGTGTTATAGCTAATAGCACCCAACTTGTCACGGAGAAGAGCAACGGGACATTAATACATTGGGATTCAGCATGCACTTATAATGTAATACATTTATTACATTATTAATTTATTGTCTTAAGACCTCTTACCTTAACTATAGCTGTCAACTCAAAATGGTTGGTACTTTCTCAGTAACAGCAAATATACTGTAACACGTGAGTGAGTGTTAGTCACTCAGTCATGTCCGACTCTTGCAACCCCATAGACTGTAGCTCACCAGGCCCCTCTGTCCATGGAATTCTCCAGGCAAGAATACTGGAGTGGGTTGCCATTCCCTTCTCCAGGGGATCTTCCCAACCCAGGGATCAAACATGGGTCTCCTGCATCACAGACAGATTCTTTACTGTTTGAGCCACCGGGGAACCCATACTGTAATATGGTGAAAATCAAATA
Source organism: Bubalus kerabau (assembly GCF_029407905.1). Taxonomy (NCBI): domain Eukaryota; kingdom Metazoa; phylum Chordata; class Mammalia; order Artiodactyla; family Bovidae; genus Bubalus; species Bubalus kerabau. The sequence goes on along the minus strand of NC_073625.1, from coordinate 6,342,403 downwards.
TTCCTGAAGTTATTAAATTGTATAGTCCATTCCTTATGATGAGCAAGAGTTATTAAATCATGGCAGCTCAGTTAAGACATGCAAATTGTTAACCTGGACAAAATCCAATGTCCCTGAATTCACAAAATGTCCAGTTAGGCATCCCCTTGACAGGTTGGCTTGGAATGACATAGATTGACACAAGAGGAGCCAACATAGGCACCTCCCTCCATGTATCAGAAGACTGAGGCTGAGGCCCCCATTTTTCCTACCTAACTTGGGAGACCTGGTAAGCCACTAGAGGTTTTGGGGTATAGACCTTTAGGTAGAGAAGGAGGATAATAATGACACACAAGGTTCTCAAGCGTAAATGAATTAACCAAAGTGTTAGCATGGTGATGACAAATGTGGGGACACGTGTTCTCCTGACACGGAGCAGTGTCCTGAGGCTGCCGCTGGAGTCGGCTCGGGGAACGGAAGCCCCTGCTGTACTTGGAGAAGGTGTGACCTCTTCAAGCCGCAGTTCCCGCATCTGGAAATGTGAACCCTTATAGGATCTCCTTCTGAAGGCTGTCCTGAAGAGTAACCGAGGAGGGCCAGAAAGTGCACAGCATGATACCTAGCACATGCTGCTAAGTCGCTTCAGTCGTGTCTGACTCTGTGCGACCCCACAGACGGCAGCCCACCAGGCGCCCCCATCCCTGGGATTCTCCAGGCAAGAACACTGGAGTGGGTTGCCATTGCCTTCTCCGACCTAGCGCATAGTCACTGCTTAACAAATGTTATCAGCTGACAGTGATTATCTTCATTTTACGGTAGATGCTAAATTTCTGCAACACAAAAGGGCCCCAGAGGGCATTTTATTATATTGAATCTTAAAAACATTGCACCTAATTTTTGGCAACTATTATTACTTTTATAATAGAGCATTTTGGATTGGGCTTTTAGACCCCATGAGATGGCATTCGAGTGGCAAGGGAACACTTCCTTTTGTGAGCTCAAGGCCCAGGAATCTCACACCCTAATCTCCTGGATGAAAATACAGAGGTTGCCCAGGTCTCCCAAGAAGCAGGTCCCCATGTGTGTGGAGGTGTGGGAGGAGCTATAAAGACAGATTCCAGCTGATTTCAGCTCTCAGGTCAAGTGTCACACAAGGAATTCAATAAATGGCACCAGCCTGCACAGTGAGAAGCAGTTGCAGCTTTTGATTTAAAACCTTCATTAAAAGAGGTCTTCAGATGAAATGAACTTCATCCTTTTATGACAACCAGAAGGGAAAATGTAAGACCATGTAATCGGCGATGCAGTTGAAATCAAACCTATTTTTGGCTACATCAGGTTGAACTTGACAGTGAAATCATGTAGCCTGGCTAGAGTAATTAGGCTGGTTTTATGGAGCCTCTTCATCGAGTCCATTCTTTTCATGTATAATCAAATTTTGCTTTGGTTTCGTGTATAATCTCCTATTTGGCTTATCTTGGAGCACAGGCACAACAGCAGCAGCTACGAAGGCAGTGGTGGCCACGCCGACGGGGGCAAGGACACGACAGGAGCGCAGACCGCACGTCTGACCGCGTCTCCCGAAAACCTCTGCAAGTCACTGAAGCTCCACCTCCACGGCCACATCTCTGCCCAGCCTTTTCTACCTGACTTTAGTGCAATAAACACCCGAGTTCCACATCCCCAATCATTCCCCACTCCTGACTGCTTCTGCCAGTTATCTTTCAGAAATGCAAAGCTGATCACATACTCATCTGGGCTTGGGACTCTCCAAAGGTCCCGTGAGAGGCAGCAGGAGTTTCCAGGCACTTCAGAATGAGAGAAGCAGAAGCCTACTGGGTTTGGGGGATAGAAGCAAGAGATCGTTCTGGAAATCTGGACAGAGTTGGTCAGGAAGGGCCATGTCACCGTCTTGGCATTATTGGGGAGGGGGGCAGAGGGCCGTGTTAGCATCTTGGCATTGTTGAGGGGAAGAGAGAGACCGCAAGTCCAGAAGAAAGATGAAAATATCAACCGTAGTTCTGAGTGGTGGGACTTGGACTACTTTATACTTTTTTCTTCATGTTCCTTATATACTCTCATTTTCTGCATGATTCTGTCTTCTCAGATGTTTAAACACAAGTTATTTTTACTTTGTAAGCAAAATAAATTCTGTGCTCTTTTTGCCACACCACAAGGCAAATTAAAACAGGCAGTTAATTGGGCCTCTCTGCACTTGATGCCTCCACAGCACCTGCATTTGCGGCACAATTAACTGTTTTCTAACGCGCTTCCCGTTGTCTCTGGCTTTTGAGGGTCTTGCCCGTAGAAAAGTCTTTGAGCTAACCAGAGCCAGCTGTGTGTGCCATCAACCAAACGTAAGTCAATTGGGGTGACAGTGTCTGTGTTGCTCTGTGAAAGGCGGGGGGTGTTGTGTAAACTGCTGGATGAAGTGATCATTGAAGCCAATTGTTGGGAACTGTGTGAAAATTGCTGGAAAGGAATTGATAAAAAGCTTTAAATTTTTCATGATTTCTAAAAATGTTAATAAATTTTTAAAATTGAAGTACAGCTGACTTACAATGTTGTGTGAATTACTGCTGGACGGGAAAGCGATTCAGTTATACACGTATATTTGTTGTTGTTCAGTCGCCACGTCATGTCCAACTCTTTGCGACCCCATGGACTGCAGCACGCCAGGCTACCCCTTCATGATCGCTGCCTTGTCATGGTGAAGTGGCTTGAGTAACTCAATGAAGCTGTGAGCCATGCTATGCAGAGCCACCCAAGATGGACGGGTCATAGTGGAGAGTTTTGACCAGACATGATCCACTGGAGGAGCGAATGGCAAACCACTCCAGTATACTTACCATGAGAACCCCATAAACTTAGTATAAAAAGGCAAAATGATGCATGCATATACACTCTTTTTATTGTTCTTTTCATTATGGTTTATCATAGGATATTGAATATAGTTCCCTGTGCTATGTATATAGTAGGACCTTGTTGTTTATCCAAAGAACTTCCCACTTTTGAACCACTGCTCTTAAGGACAAATATTTTAATAGTTGGGATTTTTAGCTCTGGGGAAACTGAAGTTGAGACAGAAGGTGTAGTAGGAATTCAGATGTGATTAGATATGGGGCACACAGATCATTGTATAATTTTTCCAATTAAACTGTTTTATTACCTATGGCCATTTTCTCCTTTAAAAATTGTCTTTGCTTTCTGGAAAGGAAGCCAGCACAAGCTGATTACATAGTCACTCTGTCTCTTGCTCTTGTAATTTTACAGGGAAGTCCTCATTTCTTAGAGCTATTATACTTACTTTCCAGCCCTGAGGCATTTCAAGAGGACAGAAATAGATTTATCTCACAAACAAAATTCTCCCTGCAAACTAGGAGCAAAACAGGAAGATCCATATATGCAATGGCGTTCAGTGATTGATTGCATTTCCTGAAATTTCTCATAACTGATTCTCTAGAAAATCTTCCAAAATTGTCAGCCCTGGAAAGTAAGGGTTAACGTGATGTATTAGTTTGTTAGGGCTGCCATAACAACATACCACAGACTGGATGACTTAACTGAAACGTGTTTTCTCACAGTTCTGCATGTCCAAGATGAAGGTGTCGGCGGGTCGGTTTCTCCTGAGGTTTGGCTGCAGACGGCGCCTTCTCTCTGCACCTTCACTGGTCTTTCTCTTTCTCTCTGCACGAGTGTCCTGGCTTTCTGTGTGTCCTGATCTCTTCTTATAAGGACAACCCTCAGACTGGATGAGGGCCCATCATAAAGACCTCGCTTCAACTTAATTATCTCTTTGAAGGTTTATCTCCAAATGCAGTTGCATTCAGGGGATCTCCTGGCGGTCCAGTGGTTAGGACTCCACTGCTCTCTTTGCCAGGGCCCCAGTTCAATCCCTGAGCAGAGAACTAAGATCCTGCAGGACAAGGAGCACAGCCAAAAGAACAAAAAACAAACAAACAAAAAACCCAAAACGTAGCTTTATCTGAGAAACCACAGTCACCATACTGGCGGTTAGGACTTAAACATATAACGTTAGAAGGTGACACCACTCGGCTGATAACACATGGTATCAGCTGGAAAGAGCAGAGGGAAAAAGCAATAAAGTACTAAAATATTACTTGTCCTAAAATATGATCCGTCAACTTTGAGCAGAAGTGAACATGGACTTCTTTTCAAAAACTCCCAAAAGCCAAGTGTTCTCTTGAAACAGATCATTGTTCTTCTTGCAAAGGTGGGGGATGGATGGAATGGGAATTTGGGGTTGGCGGATGCAAGCTATTATATAGAGAATGGCTAAACAACACATGGAGCACAGGGAACTATATTCAATATTCCATGATAAGCCATGACGGAAAATAAAATTTTAAAAAAGAATGTGTGTGTGTGTGTGTATATATATATATCTCTGAATCACTTTGCAGTACAGCAGTGACTGACACAACATTATAAATCAACTGTGCTTCAATTTTTAAAAAAGGAATGAGTCTACAACAATCTATACACTTCATCTAAGGGAAATGTGACAGGTAGCACATAAACATAAATGTCTTCCCTGTTTACTTACATCAAGGGTTGGAGGGGTCTTAAGGAGATTCTTAAAATAAAAATGTGCAAATAGTAAATGAAACCAGTCAGAATAACCAAAACCTACATGTAACAGCAGGTCAAAAGTAAAGGAAATTAAGCTGCAGCTAGACGGATTATAAGATCGTATATAGTCACTAAATTAGAAGCAGGGATATTTTTCTCCTCATTTCCTGGCATAGGAGGCCAAAGAACTCTATTTTAGGCTGATCTGACACTCACTCTGCAGGAGGGGAGAGCGGTTCCCTCTTTGTGGCAGCAAAGTCTTGGTAAGCACAAACTCTGAGGACCCAGGGTGGGTCCCCCTTGCCAGTGAGTGAGGGGTCTCGTGTGTCCCCACCAAGTTCCCAGGAGTCTTTGCTTACAGGTGACTCGCAGGTGGCAGCTCCCTGGCACCCCCAACCTTCTGTGTAAGTGCCAAGTGTGCTGCGGAAGCCAGAGAAAACCCTCTGGTGAATGTCTGCAGCAGCTTCCAGGGGAATCCGCCTGGTGTGGATGGCGCTGGCCGGACTCATGGGGACATGACTCCACAATGCAGCGTCTTGAGCCCCACCCTCAGCATCACCCCAGCAGGAACTGGGGAACCAAGCATCGTCATCATCCCCAGGACTGAGAGCTACACACACATCTGTCCTGCCAGGACCAGGGTTTACTTTCTGTGTCCACGGGATGTCAGGGCTGGGCACAGAGAGATGGGTGTGCAAAGGGGTTGACCTGACGCAGTGCCCAAGCACAGGCTCCGCTAACTGGCTAAATGAAAAAACTTGCTTCTTTCCTTTTGAACTTCATTTCTCCCTTGCACCTAAGAAAAAATATCTTGCCCTATTCTACTCCGTTTATTCTCATGAGCCTTAAGGTGCAGCTTCACAGAATGAAAGGGTACAGGATAAATAAGCATGTGGCTTTGCAAGTGGATAGACCTGGGCTCTGCTGTGGTACATCAGCTGAGTGAGCCTGGGTCACGCTGAACCTCAGTCTCCTCGTCGGTATCAGAGGAACAATGATAATATCTTCTGTTGTGAGAAGAAAGGTGTAAACAGAACCGCTTCCTATGCCAAGTACATGATAACTGTAGTGAGGGAAAGGTGAAATTAATTGATGGAAGGGTCTTCTATTTTATATGTTTATTTATCTGTGACTTGTACACAGGGATCCCTTGGCCTATGTTTTAATATGAAGACGAAAGTCCTTGTTAATGTCCGTTTCAGTCAGTCCTGTTTGTCCTCCCAAAGCTTCGCTTCCAGGCATCCCTTTCCCAAGATTTTCTTCATGTGTCATTCTCTTCTTGTCACTGCAGCTTGCTCCCCAGAGAGTCAGAGAATCAGGATGACTGTCAGTGAGGATGAAAGACTCTGAGAGCAGACTAATGTCTTTCCTGTATCTTTCCTCCAGAAGAAATGGGGACAACCCTAAGGAAGCTGGATTTGCATAAATTAGCACCATTCTCCTCCCTTGAGCTACTTTATTTTTTTTAATTTTACATATGTATACTATAAATCAACTATGCTCATGTAAAATAAAAAAAAATAAAGTAGCTCATAGGGAGGAGAATGGCCGCTAATTTATACAAATCCAGCTTCCTTAGGGTTGTGCCTAACTTATATGCAGAGTACATCATGAGAAACGCTGGACTGGAAGAAACACAAACTGGAATCAAGATTGGCAGGAGAAATACCAATAACCTCAGATATGCAGATGACACCACCCTTATGGCAGAAAGTGAAGAGGAACTCAAAAGCCTCTTGATGAAAGTGAAAGTGGAGAGTGAAAAAGTTGGCTTAAAGCTCAACATTCAGAAAACAAAGATCATGGCATCTGGTCCCACCACTTCATGGGAAATAGATGAGGAAACAGTGGAAACAGTGTCAGACTTTATTTTTCTGGGGTCCAAAATCACTACAGATGGTGACTGCAGCCATGAAATTAAAAGACACTTATTCCTTGGAAGGAAAGTTATGACCAACCTAGACAGCATATTGAAAAGCAGAGACATTACTTTGCCAACAAAGGTCCGTCTAGTCAAGGCTATGGTTTTTCCTGTGGTCATGTATGGATGTGAGAGTTGGACTGTGAAGAAGGCTGAGCGCCGAAGAATTGATGCTTTTGAACTGTGATGTTGGAGAAGACTCTTGAGAGTCCCTTGGACTGCAAAGAGATCCAACCAGTCCATTCTGAAGGAGATCAGACCTAGGATTTCTTTGGAAGGAATGATGCTAAAGCTGAAACTCCAGTACTTTGGCCACCTCATGCGAAGAGTTGACTCATTGGAAAAGACTCTGATGCTGAGAGGGATTGGGGGCAGGAGGAGAAGGGGATGACAGAGGATGAGATGGCTGGATGGCATCACTGACTTGATGGACGTGAGTCTGGGTGAACTCCGGGAGTTGGTGATGGACAGGGAGGCCTGGCGTGCTGCGATTCATGGGGTCGCAAAGAGTCGGACACGACTGAGCAACTGATCTGATCTGATACTTGGTTATAGTTGGTCTAGTATAGTTGGGCTTCCCTGGTGGCTCAGTGTTAAAGGATCCACTTGCAATGCTGGAGACTTGCAGGATATGAAGATTCAATTCCTGGGTCGGGCAGATACCCTGGAGAAGGAAATGGCAACCCACTCCAGTATTCTTGCCTGGGAGATACCATAGACAGAGGAGTCTGGTGGGCCAAAGTCCCTGGGGTCACACAAGAGTCAGGCACGACTCTTGGGACTAAACAGCAACATGGTTGGTTTACAGTGTTGTGTTACTTTCAGGTACAGCAAAGTGGATCAGTTACAGCAAAGTGGATCAGTTACACATACGAATCCACCATTAATTTTCAGATTCTTTCCCACATGGGTTATCGCAGACCTCTGAGTAGAGTTCCCTGTGCTGTGCAGTAAGTCCTTGCTGGTTATCTATGAGCCATTTTCCACGGAGGAGGAAATGGCAACCCACTCCAGTATTCTTGCCTGGAAAAAATCCCATGGACAGAGGAACCTGGCAGGTTACAGTCCATAGGGCTGTAAAGAGTTGGACATGACTGAGCGACGAAGCATGAGCCACTTTATTTTAACATCTATTCAACAAGCAATGTCATTAACTCAATAGCTGGCTTGTTCTTCTTTAGACCAACAACCAGCCTTTAGATTGCTTTTCATTTTGCAAACACTCGTCTGAGAGAAGAACAATAAATGAAATGTAAAAAGAAATAGAGTTTTGGTCTCAACCCCAAAGAAACCCACGATGTATTCATTTCAGGCTTAGTTTTCAAGGTTATATCTGGAAACTTCTCATCAGTTGAAAGCTCATATGGCCACAGGCAAATAAAGCAAATGAGCCGATTCTTTTTTGAAAATAGTGAGCAAAGTGCAGCTCTGTCAGCCAAAGAAAGAGCACAGTTCACAAACTTGATCGACTCAGTTGCCATTAGTGACAAGTGTAAATGTTTTTCAGTGAACTTGGGGACAGTCTTGAAAATACATCTAATCATTTCCCCGGAAAACCCAAAGCTGTGCTCTCTCTAGACCAAATGACTGACAGGTTTTGTTTTCATTATTCCCATGATCTTGTTTCCTGGTGCTTTTGGGACCCCGGTCCCCACGTTACCCCATTGTGCACATAGATACACACACACACTTCTTAAGTGATTCACACTAGCTTTTGGTCCTTTTCAAGCTGGAGAAGTTAGAGTCATGAAGATAGACTTCCTTTCCCTGTCACTCACCCATGAAACCTATGAAACACAGGGCTCTATGTGGCTCCATGAGGACCCTGTGAGGTCTTCTGTTCTCAAGATCATAATTGCCCTGGGTTGCAAGGAGAAGGTCTTGGACCTTGAGGAGTGCCCCCTGCTGGGCCTCTGTGACCCACTAATTCATTTGGTGCATGTGGGACCATCTATATAATGAATTTGGGCCAATGTGAGATATAGAACTCAGGTCTCCCTTTTCCCTAAACTCTGATTCATTTGCTTGAATTCAGCAAAGGGTCAGGGAAGGCCTTTGCAAACGTGCAGTAAATGAGTTTGCCTCTAGGTCACTTTGGGTCTGGCCCAGCCAGCTTGATCCATCAGTGGTGCCACTTTGGGATGCCAGGCTGACAAGAACTCTGAAAACAGAGTTCTTGTGGGTGTGTGTTAGCTGCTCAGTCGTGTCCAACTCTTTGCGACCCTGTGGACTGGAGCCAGCCAGTCTCCTCTGTCCATGGAACTCTCCAGGCAAGAACACTGGAGTGGGTTACCAGAGCAGAAGATCCTCTAAAGGTGCTCACCCGCCTCTTGCCTGCAGGGTGGTCCTTGACCACACTGTTTTTATGCTGCCCCTCAAAGGAACAAGCACCGATCACCTCTCCCGACCCAGAAAGGTGCTTTGACATCAGTGTCTCCATCTCTCCACTGGGAAGCCAGGTCACACGCGGCACAGAGCCCATTAGTGAAAGGGAAATGAGCCTCCTCGTCACATGTTGAGTGGACAAGAAGCTTTTTTGAACCATAGGTATTCTTGATGACAACTCTGTGGCAATGCAGGAAAGTGCCTTCTGAATCCCGAGAGAAACTTACCGAGAGCCACGGATGCTCTCACGGGGGGTAATGTTTATGTTGCTCTGTTTCTTTGAAAACGGGGGCCAGTTTATCAGGACAGTTCATTGGTGTTCTATTAGGGACACAGATGGTTACGAGGAAGGGCGAGTGTGAGTCCCCAAGCCTGCAAAGATTTCAACACCTGAGAATCAATGGGTGAGCTCAGCTCTCGGACATTTCCATTCCTGTCATTCTATGAGTTCATGTATCTCTAGTAACCCGAACATTTAATTAAGCAGAATTTTCCACTTGCCAGCTGTGCCAGACAAATGAGAGGACTCACTGTGTGAGTCAATAAGAAAATCTACCCCAGACTGCCTTCTGCTAGAGGATGTCAGAGCAAGAATTACTGTGGGCAATCAGAGAAGGACATAAAAAGGAACAAAGTGTGCATAGCACGCTGTGTATATCAGAGCCTTACAATTTGCCAATGTGTGCCCGGAAGTTAAATCTCCCATTACATAACTTTCTATCCCTTTCTTGAAAATGTTCCAGTCGCATTGGCATGGTTTATGATTTGCCTTGCTTCAGAGATAAGCACTTCGCAAACAATGAAAGTTCTCAGGTGTTTTTCTCATTTCTCATTGTAGTTAGGGAGGGGTAAATTAGGAGACTGGGGTTGACCTGTATAACACTACTAGGTATAAAACAGATAACTAATGAGAACCTACTGTGTAGGGAACTCGACTCAGTATTCTTGAATGGCCCACATGGGTACAGAATTTGAAAAGTAATGGATGCTTATAAATGTATAACTGAGTCACTCTGCTGTACACCAGAAACTAACACAGCACAGTCATCTGCTGTGCTCTAGTATGAAATAAGAATTTAAAAATTAAAGAAATAAACGTGGAGGTTAGAAGAGTGATGCCGAGCAAAGAAGCTGTTTAGGTAGAACATTCAGAAGGGAAGGTGATATGTGCCTCAGATAACAGTTCATTTCCCAAACCGTACAGCCCTAAAATATGTCGCTCTCCATACATGTAAACGTGTGTGAGGGTTCAGAAATTATGGAGCTTGCTGGGCTCAACCCTGAGTGTGCACTGGGGGCCTTTTTCTGTACAGCCAGCTGTGAGCTTCAGGCAGCTCTTTCCACTCCCTGGCATCATGCCCTGTCGGGCTGGTGGGTCAAACATCCCTATAAGCTGATGGGAAGGGTATTTCTTTTCCATTCTGGCCCCAAAGGAGCCCAGTAGCCTGTTATTATTTGAAAAAAAGAGAATTAATTTTCTCCTCCAATGGCTTATATCCTCCAATCCATGACAATTTTAAGAGGTGACTTTTTTTTTTTAAGCACTTGCATTTATAATGTTCACTGGAAATGAACAGGATTAACCAGGATGCTCTCTTAGTCGCATGTACATGGAGAATTACACACTAGAATGTGGGGATCAGACTTGGCCCCACCTGGACGACACCAGGACTACACGTCAAGAATCTGAAGACGTTTTGTCTGGACAGGTGCTTTTACTAGACTAATGTAATTGATCAGAAGGAAAACAGGCTCCTATTTGTAAGAACCTAATGATTAAATTATATAAATTCTTTACACCACTTATGTTAGTTCTTTATATTCTTTTATAATTGATGCTTTCAAACTGTGGTGCTGGAGGAGACTCTTGAGAGTCCCTTGGACTTCAAGGAGATCAAACCAGTCCATCCTAAAGGAAATCAACCTTAAATATTCATTGGAAGAACTGATGCTGAAGCTCCAATACCTTGGCTACCTGAGGCAAAGAGCCAACTCATTGGAAAAGACCCTGGTGCTGGAAAGATTGAAGGCAAAAGGAGAAGGGGGCGACAGAGGATGAGATTGTTAGATAGCATCACTAATTCAATAGACATGAATTTGAGTAAACCCTGAGGGACAATGGAGGACAGAGGAGCCTGGCATGCTGCATTCTGTGGGGTTACAAAGAGTCGGACACAGCTTAGCGACTAAACATCATCAACAGGAACAACAGGAACAAAATATTATCTGGAGCAACCTGAAATGGATTACATGACTTGTGAAAGCTTCTCTAAAATGAATGTAACTCACACACACAAATCAATACAACAAATTAATTGAATATTTTAAAAGGTGATCTTAGCAATGATCTTATTCTTTAGGGGAAGAAAGTGTATCCAGTTAGGCATCTTTCTATGGTAATACTTACAGAGATATATTATAAGGTTGTCCTCCAGGGGGTGTTAAGTCTTCAGCAATGCTACAGTGTTGCTGAAAGGCATTTGAAGCCAGTTAGCACACACAGGCAGACAATCAGGCTTCCTTCTCTCTGGGATGCAGGCATTCTAGGGCCTATACCCTGAATTTCACATCTCAGGAACTGTATGGACAGGAGAGGCCCCATAGGGCTTTCCATGGGCAGAGATGTGATTCTTGAAGGCCCCCAAATACTCTCATATGAGTTGAAGAGGCCGTGTAAGTCAAAACGGCAAAGGATCCCTCCTTCCTAGTTAAACCCGCAAAGGGCTATTTTTGCTATTCTTTCTTAATTAAACCATCTCCTGGGAGTCTGCAAACCTCTAGGCCACAGGAGCCGGCAACTTGAAGTAGTCAAGTCCATGACTGCAAAGCATACAGCAGGACGGCTGTGAGGTCCACAGGTGACCGGGTGTCAACATCTGCAATACTGAGAAGCTCTAGGATCCTGAACTAATTACTGAAGCTCCCACATCTCTGATTCCTCATTCACAAGAGACTACATCATAGGACTATGGGAGGATTAACCAAGACAACCCAGAGGAAGTGTCTGGTGTGCAGGAAGTGTCCCATAAACACAATTAGTTGCTTTTATTCCAGAGTCTGGGTGCAGTCCTCATGATGTGGCCTCAGCCGGTCTTTCTCCTCCCACTACGAAGACCCCTTCATCCCACCCACCCCCCTACATGCTTATCCCCATGTTCCCTCTGCTTCCTCACCAGCCTCACCATCTGAAGAGGTCTCACCCACGTCTGACATTTAACTACAGTTGAAACTGAAGAGACACAATTTCCTCCTCCAAGAACCAGACAAGGTTTCTCCTATCTCTGAACAATATCAGGGACACAACGTCTTGATGCAGAGGTGTATGTGTCTGTCAAATGTATGGAACTGGACGCTTAACACAGGTGCGTTTTGTTTTTTTTTTAACACGTTAAGTTGTACCTCTATCAACCAACCCAGTCAGAACCTAATGAGAAGACCTCAGTCTCTGGGGACAGGGAGACTTGGTTCAAATTCTGAAACTTTCTCCTTGGCAGGACACTGGGCCTCTTTCACATTTAGCTTCCTCCTCTGTAGATGGGGTGGCTGTCACTTTCTCCTCTAGGAGTGAGGGTTTAGAGGTATAGTGTTCATACCTGCTCATCTGCTTCAGTCGTGTCCAACTCTTTGCAACCCCATGGACTGTAGCCCGCCAGGCTCCTCTGTCCATGGGATTCTCCAGGCAAGAGTACTGGAGTGGGTCACCATGCCCTCCGCCAGGGGATCTTCCTCACCCAGGGATCGATCCCGCATCTCTTATATTACAGGTGGATTCTTTACCACTAAGCCACCAGGGAAGCCCTACAGCCATAGTAATAGTAGGCAAAGGCCTTGCACCGGGCTTGCAAGCTGATGTTTGCATGATTACCAGGACCTTCGTTTTTGGCATAGGCATTTCTATGTTGGTCAGAGGCCTCTGTTTACTGCAAGGTAATCTTGAGGACAAAATATGTGTGGTCTTTTTCTTTCCCATGTGTCTAGTAGAGAGTAGACATGGTGTGTTTAGCTAAACACACTGACTTTTAGGTACCAAACATTTAGAAGCATCAGAACTTAAGGCTCTGCAGGATGTCACGCAACATCTTATCACCCGGGTTTGCTAAGCCTTACTCTTTTGAAGTCTGACAGATACTTTACTTGGCTGAAAACTCAGCTATGGCTCCCCAGTGTACAGGAGAACTTAATAACACATCTCTCATTGGGATCGCTCTTTGGGTTCACACGGGTTGTCTGTTTTTCTCTCTAAAGCAATGGAATGACTGTAGAGTTTTCTGGACCAATAAGTCACTCTGTTTTTCATGATTCAAAGTTAGGCTTTTATTTGGTTTCAAATTAAAAAAATAAATTTCATTATTAAATAGTGAGATGGATCTAACTGAGGTTCAGAGAAGTAGCCGACTCGGGAATATACCGCCAGGGGTACAATTCAGGGGTGGATTGCCTAAAGGAAAATGAGTTGTTAGGTTGTCACGTTTGTTCAAAGTTCGACAGTGGCATAATTCAAAGGAAACTGCGATACAAAGTTTCAAATGTTTACAATGGATGAGAGAAGTAAACCAGCTTATTCTACCGCAATCCCAAACGGATTTCTTTTTCGATGCCAGGCAGCTCGGACGCTACACCACGGTGCTAATGTCGTCGGGTTCGTCAGCCTTCTTTTGCCTGCTCGGCAGGGACTTCAAGTATTCGAGGTGTCTCCGCGCGTCCTCCTGATTCTGCCTCACGTAATACACCACGTAAGAGATCACCATGGTGAACCAGCCAAACATGGTGACCAGCATGGCGTAGTCAGTCGTTTTTTTAGGGAGGTTACAAAGGTCGGCGTCATTGGCAGCGTTGAGGAACGGCCTCCCAGCGTGTTCATCCAGCACGGAGGTCTTGCAGATCACATTGTGGGCTGTCTCGTGATTGGACACCATGCTCCGCAGGACTTGCTGGAGCGTACAGTCACAGTGCCAGGGGTTGTTGGCAATTCTGGCTCTGGCCTTCAGGTTATTGAAGGCGTTTTTGTGCACGCTCTGAATCCGGTTGTCAGACAAGTCCAGAGTCTGCAGAGTCTCAGCGACTCCCTTAAAGGCGTGCTCGTCGATAAACTCGATGCCGTTTTTGGACAGGTTGAGAACTCTTAGTTGATGGAGGTCCTTAAAAATCTCATTGGGGATGGATGTGATCTGATTGGAGTCCAGGTACAAGAGGACCGTTTCAGGCGGAAGATCTCTAGGTATTTCCTTGAGATTCGCATTGCTACAGGTGACATTTAAACCCCCAGAGGAAGAACAGAGACAGCCCTTGGGACACATACTGGCGGAATGAAAGCACAGTATCATGAGAACGAAACTTTGGAGGAGGAGACACATGGAGAGGGAGCGAGTTAGCCACAGGTCCACCAGATTCATGCTGGGATGTCAGCATAATCACAGGCCCAAGCCTCACCTACTCCAGCAAGCACGTGTGCTCACGGTCCAGCCCTGTCCACACGCTTGGTCTCCTTCCGGCGTGGTCCAAAGGGCTGCTACTCACACACGCATCTCTTCATCATGCTGGTCCTTGCATGGGCACCTAAAGGGAAGAAAGCAGACGTAATGAGCTCTTTTGCAAACGGGGAGGGGGGGTACATCGCGACGAAACAGGCATCTGGCATTTTATGCGGGCAGGTGAGCTGTTTATGCAGGTAATTTCCATCAGCACCATTGGGAGTTATCTGTGTAATGGAGTCTCTGCTCAAATCCCAGGTGCTGGGGGAGCGGAAGGACGTCGCTTTGTTGCTCCTGGTGCGGAATCTGAGCAAACAGTCCAGATTCCTCTCCTCTCCACTGGCCTGTACCACATTCTGTGCCCTTCCTAAAGTTGACAGCAACCAGACAGAGTCACCCCTCTCCCTCCTCTTGCAAGAGGCATCAATGCGAATGAGCCTTTCACATGAGCGGCAACGAGAAATCACCCTGATATTTTACAGTTGATGACTTTCAACGACTTTCATGGCTTTTGAACGGCTGTCCAATTTGGAGTATTTTCCCTAAAGAAACCCCGTACTTGAATTATGAATGAGACGAATGGGTACATCCCAAGCTTCCCAGCACACTGTTTCCAGAGATCTCCAGCCTGGATTCTCCAAAGGAGCTGCCTCCCTTGGGGCCTCTGGGGACTACACCACACCCGGAAGGATGTCCTTACCTGAATTTCCAAAGGATTCTCTTTGTTTTCTAAACAGTGTAGTCCCTCTCCAATAGATCTTCGAATATGACACACAGCTCTTTTTTTTTTTTTAGTATAAAAAGAGTTTTAAGAAATACTAGCCTCTTATATGTAAGTCAAATCATTAAGCTTATACAGTGCTGTATGAAGTTATGTCAGTGAAGCTGGGGGTGGGGGGTGGGGAATGACATAATTAGCAGCCAAAGAAATGCAACTGTAAAATGAGCTATGAATGTTTTTCTTCTATCAATATAATTTTTAAAAATACCATCTGTATGCTTATAAGAACAGAATAATATGGCATCCTCATAAACACATATTTTGAGAATATGTTTTGGAAAGAAATTTGGCAATATCTATTGAGAACATTAAATTTTACATATATATATGTATATATATATATATCTTTTGACACTGTAATTTTCTTTTAAGTAATCTATTCTAGAGAAATGTTCTAAAAATAAAACAAAAATGTAACATTCCCCCCAAAAAGGAATTACTAGCCTCTAAGTCTTCCTCAATACCCTATTCTTTTCTTTCCAATTTTGTGTGTGTGTGTGTATATATATATATATAATCATTTATATATAGAAAATCATATTTATTTGCTTTGTCCCTCAGTCATGTCTGACGCTTTGCAACCCTATGGACTATATAGCCAACCAGGCTGCTCTGTCTGTGGGATTTTTCTGGCAAGAATACTGGAATGGGTTGCCATTTCCTTCTCCAGGGGATCTTCCTGACCCAGGGATTGAACCCATGTCTCCTGTGTCTCCTGCACTGGCAGACAGATTCTTCACGCTGAGCTACCGGGGAAGCATTATATATATAATATATATATGTACATATCCCCTGGAGAAGGGAAAGGCTACTCACTCCAGAATTCTGGCCTAGGGAATAATGGGGTTGCAAAGAGTCAGACACGACTGAGTGCCTTTCACCTTTCACATATATATATATATCTTTTATATATACTTATATAAAATATATGTATATATCTTTATATATATATACATATATCTTTTACATATATCCATCTATATATATATATTTCCTGTTGAGCTGTTGTTGGGAAAAGGCCTAAGAAATTGCAAAGCTTTAGTGATATGAGCAAGATTATGAACTTGCCCCAAAATAGAGATGTGAATATAAGTTTACACTTGAAACCGCTTGCTCGTGTAAAGAGGACAGGCATTCTCGCAGACTGGGGAAGTGGCTCTCAGACAGACTCTGGGCCTTGTCCACGATCACAGAGCTCCTAAGTGGTACAGATGGCAATCAAGCCAAAGCCTTTGTTCTGACTGGTGAATCTCAATTCTTCTCGCTACCCCTACAGCTCTTTCCTGATTCCATCTGCTCCATGGGGACAAAGTCCAGGGACTGCTGCGGCTTCCGATGCTGTTATGCTGTGACTCAGTGCCACATGGAGGATCCCATGAGCCCCAGGGAGGGGGCTCCCTGCCCTGGGAACCTGTGCCTGACTTCAGAGGATTCTCTCTCAGGATCTAAGGAACTAGGAAAAGGTTCATCCCTCTTACAGCCGTAAGCAACAAAAGACTTTGCAAACTTGTCTTTTCTAAAGATCCCAGATGGATAAATAGAGAGGGAAATGACTCCAAATGTTACCAAACTCACAGAAAAGAAGATTAATGTGAGCTGAAAACATAACGAACTGGGTTGTTCATCATGGAAAAAAAATCAGATTAGCAACAGCAGAATGAAATGAATGTGCTTTTGGAATCTCGAGTCCCTCAAATGCCAGAGAGGCTGCAGCTGAACCCCGAGGCTGACTAAGCCATCCGTCAACAGCTCGTTTCATCTGCAGTGTAGGCTCACCTCCCTCCCGTGTTTTCCCTCCTGCAAACCTTCATTGCGGGGCATTTGGGGACTGTAGTCATTGCCTAGATGTGGGAGAAAAGACATAAAAGGAAGGTACTGGAGGCTACATCAGAGAAGAAGGAGGGTGGCAGAGGACAGGCACAGGTTCCTGGGTGGAGGACAGGAGATGGACAAATGAGCGTGAATAGAGAAACTAGAGTTTCCTGTCATCAAGCAAATTCCACCAATTGAGTATGTGCCACCTCCACCCACCTAAATCCTGTGAATCGGTGCAAACCCTCCTCTGGAGCACACTCACATCTCTCCAGAGACCGAGTCCATCTGGAGAAAAGTATTCTCTAATTTAGACTATGAGCTTCCCAGGTGGCTCAGTGGTAAAGAACCCACCCATCAAGGCAGGAGACTCAGGTTTGATCCCCGGGTCAGGAAGATCTCCTGGAGAAGGAAACGCAACCCACTCCAATACTCTTGCCTGGGCTACAGTCCAAGTGGCTGCAAAAGAGTCAGACACGACTTTGGTGACTAAATAACAACAACAGTTTCGACTATAAGCCCTGTGAGGGCAGGGACTTGTTTCTGCCTCGTGTAGAAATAATAGCAAACAATTACCAGGTGAACAGTACCTGAGTTTGTTTTTCAGCTTTTATCCTTATGATCATTGTGCCCGTGGGCAAGTTATTAACCTCTCTACACCCCTCTCTGCTCCTTCTCATATAGAGATTATAAAAGCATCTGATGACAATGTTGACATGAAAATTGTATCAGATAATCCATGCCAGGCATTTAGTACAATGCATAGTAGGTACCAAGTGGTCAACACTTGTTAGCTATAGTTATTATTCCAGAACCATTTCCAACTCCTAGAGTAGTGCTACATAAATATCTATCATCGTATGAATGAATCAATGAAATATTCAGCAATCTAGCTGTGCTTTTTCTTCCCTACGGTAATTATTTTCATTATTTTGGCACATAAACGTCGGCTCATCAAACATCTGTTGGTTTTACATGTCAAAACAGTAGTAGCCTCTGGCAAAATCACAAGTGTAGATTCCCACTTGAAGAATAGAACTTTTTCTCAGCACACATCTCTAGGCTTTGTTTCTCCAGAATGGTCAGTCCAATGCTCATGGTCACAGACAAGAGACGGTTAGAACACATCTTCTCAACATCAGAGTGCAATTTGTCTTGAGGTGAAATCCTTCATGCCCTATAAGGTCCACCCATACACAGGATGAAATGCCTGTTGGGAGTATAAACCCTGCATATTCCTTGTACTCAAAAAGGCTGGACTCAAAACTATTTCATTTTCTCTCTGTGATTCACAAAAAGGGAATGGAATCCTCTGGGGTTGGCTACATCGCTATTGCTGCAACAGCCTCCAGAGCCTTCACCCTCACCCAGGACTTTGAAGTGACAGAAGACGCAGCATGTAGAGACGTCCAAAGACATCGCATCAAGGTTACCTCCAGCAGGGAGGACAGAAGAACTGTCTCTCCGTTCTGTCGCACTGACTGACTGTTTTCCAAAGGGATTATCAGCTTGGCATTGCCTACAAGTACTGGTTAGATAAACAGCGATTCCCAGGCAGGGAAGCTGTGGGGAGATGTGTCTCTCAGAGTAAAAACCAGGCATTCTGCAGACACCATTGCTTCTCCAGCAGAGGGCAGAGCTAAGGAGGTGCCTAAATGCCCTCTTGTTCTGACTCCGTCAGGTCTAACCACAAACCCTAACAAACAAGCCATCCTTCTGCGGGGTTGGGGGCTGGCGTGTGGGGAAGCCTCCTTGCTAACTTCAGAATGAGTGAGTGGAACATAAAGGAGCCCTGGGGTCACCTTGGTGAAGTGACAGGGGCACAGCAGCTCTCCGCCTGTCCTCTTGAGGAGGAAGACGACCCAGCAAGGGGACAGCCCAAATGAAACAGCATCTCTTCTGCCTCCTAAGTTCCCCTTCGCATCCCTCAACTCATTACTTCTGCCCATCCTCACGCCCTCATTCCCTTCCAATACATCCGGGGCCACGAAGAAGCTGCGGGGTTTCTGGCTGTGCTGTCAGGTCTGAGCTGTGCCCCCACAGAGGACCGTTTGACCCCTAGACCTGAGCCTTGCTCCCGTGTCCCTGTCACACAAGTTTCCTTTTTTCCCCTTTGGTTGCACCTCTCGGCATGCAGAACTCCCCTGACCAGGGGTCGAACTTGTGCCCCCCACAGTGGAAGTGCAGCCTGAACCACTGGACAGTCAGGGAAGTCCCCTGTCACACAAGTTTCTGAGCTATAGTAGTTAATGCTGGGATCGGGTGGCAATCCTCAAATACTGTTTCCAGAAAGAAAGAAAAAACATGTACTTAGCAGCCTACTAAGTGAGAAGGCAGTTCTTTCAGTGGCTGATTAAAAACTCTATCTTGCATGGAAGCAACCTAAATGTCCATCGGCAGAGGAATAGATAAAGATGCGGTACATACATAAAATGGAATGTTAGCTGCTCAGTCATGTCCAGCTCTTTGACCCCATGGACTGCAGCCCACCAGGCTCCTCTGTCCATGGGGTTTTCCAGGCAAGGATACTGGAGTGGTTTACCATTTCCTTCTCCAAGGGATCTTCCCGACCCAAGGATTGAACCTGGGGCTTCTGCATTGCAGGTGGATTCTTCACTGACTGAGCTACCAGGGAAGCCCCTATAATGGAATATTACCCAGCCATTGAAAAGAATGAAATATGGCCTCTTGCGGCATATGGATGGACTTAAAGATTGACATACTGAGTGAAGTTAAGTCAGGCAGAGAAGGAGACATCCCTTATGTGTGGAATCTGAAAAGAAATGATACAAATGAACTTATTTACCAAACAGAAACAGACTCACAGAGAAGAAACTTACGGTTCCTGGGAAAAGGGATAATTACGGAGTTTGGGATGGAAAATACACACTGCTGTGTTTAAGATGGATAACCACCAAGGACCTACTGTAGAGCACAGGGAACTCTGCTCAATGTCATGTGGCAGCCTGGATGCCAGCGGAGTTTGGGGGAGAATGGATGCATGTATATGTATGGCTGAGTCCCTTCACTGTTCGTCTGGACCCACCACAATATTGTTAATCGGCTAAACCCCAATATAAAATAAAAATCTAAAAAAAAAACCAGGGGACTGTATAACCTAGACATTACCAGTTTACTTTTGCTTTTAACTCTCTGAAGAACCCCAACTTAGACAAAAATATAGCTCTGCTTTGGTGTAACTTAATTATCTAAGTTTAAATACAGGCTGTCACTTATTTGTGACCTTGGTCAAACCTTTCTGTGCATTTAAATTCTTTGTCTAAAAAGCTGGCATAATAGGAGAATTCTCTGGTGGGCCAGTGGTTAGGAAATTACATACTGATTTCTTTATTTGATCAAGTTTTCTGTCAACTAAGTTGTTGCTCAGTCTAACGTCCAATCACAAGTCTGGTGTACATTATTATATATGTGGATCCTCTGTAAGTGGTTGGGCTTTTGTGTACTTTACTGTATAGAATACATTAGTGTAGTATTTTTATTTCAAGCCTCTAATGTGAGGGAGCAAGTGAAAAAGCAGGCTGATGCAGCTGGTATTACTGTACTTTACAAGGTCCTGTCCTGTACGATTGGAAATGTTTCTTTATTTTTTTAATATATTATTTGTGCAAAAAGGATTATAAGGCCATTACAGAATAGTACTATATAGTTGACTGCGTTAGCTAGGTATCTAGGCTAACTTTGATGGACTTATGAACATACTTTTGGAAAGGAACTCGTTCATTTGCAAGGGACTTACTGTATATCCTGGCCCCTCCGTTTCCTCTCCAGAGTACTTCCTTGGAGCTAATAAGAGGTTGTCTCTCGCAGGCTATAGTCCTCACTAAGGTCCTGGAACAAAACTTATCTGGAAACTTTCAGATTGGTTTTTTTTTTTTTTTTTGAGTCAGCACTAACAAATAAACAACACTTTTTTTTTTAACTCTCTCTCTCTCTGGGTACTAAATAAAGAATATAGATAAGATTATGTCTTCCCTGACATCTGTATTTATTATTCATCATGCTGCAAGGTTATATAGGAAGGCCGAGTAAGAACCCATCGTCTCAGTTTCTTTCTGCTTCTCTGTTATTATTATTTCCCACTAAGTGCCTAAGGTATTTGCAACAGTGAGAGCTTTGCAAACTCTAACACACAATCTACATAAATGTAGGCTCCCAGAGATGCTCCAAGGTCCAGAGGCAACTTGAAAACTGCTTTTAGAAAGCATTATCCTTGCTGAATTCAGTTGCATTTCTGACTGGGATGGATGACTCTTACCAGTAAAAAAAAAAACAAACAAAAAAAACTTATCATGATCAATGACTTGGTGGGAAAAGTACAAGATTCAGATCTAAAATCAAGGAAATGAAAACACTAATTTAAATAGACACACGTACCTCAATGTTCACAGCCACATTATTCACAATAGCCAAGATATGGAAACAGCCTAAATGTCCATTAACACTTGGATAAAGAATGGATAAAGAAAATGTGGCATATGCATAGACAATGAAATACTATCAGCCATTTAAAAAAAAATGAAATCTTGCCTTTTCCAGCAACATAGATGGACCTGGAAGATATTATGCTTAGTGAAGTAAGTCAGAGAAAGACAAATACTGTATATTTTCACCTATATGTGGAATCCAAAATATGTAGAAACAAGCAAATAAAACAGAAACAGTGGCAAGACACAGAAGACCAACTGCTGGTTAACAGTGAGGAGATGGGTGGGAAAAGAGGAAAATAAGGAAAGAGGATTAAGAGGTAACAAACTACTAAGTATTAAAAAAACAAGATACAAGGATAAGATGTTCAGCACAAGGAATAACTTTAAATGGAATATAATCTATAAAAGTATAGCAGTATTACAATGTATACCTGAAACTAATATAATACTGCAAATCAATTAAATGTAACTATGAGTGATGATGGAAGTTAACTAGACTTATTGTAGTAAAACTTTTTGCAATATATACAAATACTGAATCAATGTTGTATACTTGAAACTAATATACCATTATATATAATTACTTTTAATAAAAGATGTCAAATAAATACTAAGTGAAGATGTACATATATGATCCCCTCAGCGATCAATGCAAAGAAATAGAGGAAAACAATAGAATGGGAAAGACTAGAGATCTCTTCAAGAAAATTAGAGATACCCAGGGAATATTTCATGCAAAGATGGGCTCAATAAAGGACAGAAATGGTATGGACCTAACAGAAGCAGAAGATATTAAGAAGAGGTGGCAAGAATACACAGAAGAATTGTACAAAAAAGATCTTCACAATGCAGATAATCATGAGGGTGTGATCACTCACACTCACCTAGAGCCAGACATCCTGGAATGTGAAGTGAGGTGGGCCTTAGGAAGCATCACTATGAACAAAGCTAGTGGAGGTGATGGAATTCCAGTTGAGCTATTTCAAATCCTGAAAGATGATGCTGTGAAAGTGCTGCATTCAATATGCCAGCAAATTTGGAAAACTCAGCAGTGGCCACAGGACTGGAAAAGGGCAGTTTTCACTCCAATCTCAAAGAAATGCCAAAGAATGCTCAAGCTACGACACAATTGCACTCATCTCACACTCTAGTAAAGTAATGCTCAAAATTCTCCAAGTTAGGCTTCAGCAGTACGTGAACCATGAACTTTCAGATGTTCAAGCTGGTTTTATAAAAGGCAGAGGAATCAGAGATCAAATTGCCAACATCTGCTGAATCGTGGAAAAAGCAAGAGAGTTCCAGAAAAACATCTATTTCTGCTTTATTGACTATGCCAAAGCCTTTGACTGTGTGGATCACAAGAAACTGTGTAAAATTCTGAAAGAGATGGGAATACCAGCCCACCTGACCTGCCTCTTGAGAAACCTATATGCAGGTCAGGAAGCAACAGTTAGAACTGGACATGGAACAACAGACTGACTCCAAATAGGAAAAGGAGTACGTCAAAGCTGTATATCGTCACCCTGCTTATTTAACTTCTATGCAGAGTCCATCATGAGAAACGCTGGGCTGGAAGAAGCACAAGCTGGAATCAAGATTGCCGGGAGAAATCTCAATAACCTCAGATATGCAGTTAACACCACCCTTATGGCACAAAGTGAAGAAGAACTAAAGAGCCTCTTGATGAAAGTGAAAGAGGAGAGTGAAAAAATTGACTTAAAGCTCAACATTCAGAAAACTAAGATCATGGCATCTGGTCCCATCACTTCATGGCAAGTAGATGGGGAAACAGGGGCTGTCTTTATTTTTCTGGGCTCCAAAATCACTGCAGATGGTGATTGCAGCAATTAAATTAAAAGACACTTGCTCCTTGGAAAGAAAGTTATGACCAACCTAGATAGCATATTAAAAAGCAGAGACATTACTTTGCCAACAAAGGTCCGTCTAGTCAAGGCTATGGTTTTTCCAGTAGTCATGTATGGATGTGAGAGTTGGACTATAAAGAAAGCTGAGTGCAGAAAAATTGATGCTTTTGAAGTATGGTGTTGGAGAAGACTCTTGAGAGTCCCTTGGACTGCAAGGAGATCCAACCAGTCCATCCTGGGTATTCATTGAAGGGACTGATGTTGAGGCTGAGACTCCAATACTTTGGCCACCTGATGCAGAGAGCTGACTCATTTGAAAAGACCCTGATGCTGGGAAAGATTGAGGGCAGGAGGAGAAGGGGATGACAGCAGATGAGATGGTTGGATGGTGTCATTGACACAA
The DNA here is from genome assembly GCF_029407905.1 of Bubalus kerabau. Classification (NCBI taxonomy): domain Eukaryota; kingdom Metazoa; phylum Chordata; class Mammalia; order Artiodactyla; family Bovidae; genus Bubalus; species Bubalus kerabau. The sequence goes on along the minus strand of NC_073625.1, from coordinate 6,318,745 downwards.
TGGACATGGGTTTGGGTGAACTCTGGGAGTTGGTGATGGACAGGGAGGCCTGGCGTGCTGCGGTTCATGGGGTTGCAAAGAGTCGGACACGATTGAGCGACTGAACTGAACTGATGTAAAACAAAAGAGATCAATCTACACACACACACACACACACACTTGTATAATTAAAGCATTATGGAAGAATGTTTATATAAAATGCTTATATAAAAACCTTATATAAAAAATAGATAATAGTCTTATCTTCAGAGTATGGTTCTAGAGCAGAAGGTGTAGAGAATTTTGACTTTATCTTATAATCTTCTCTACTATTACAATCTTTGCCATGAGCACAATCATAGCATTAACTAGGTAAGAACAAAAGGGGTTGGTCTGAAGGTACTGACTGATAAGCTATTTTCTGTTAGGAGTTACAGAAAGTACAAAAGTATGCAAGACATAATGTCTCTTCTGACTAGCTGAGTCACCCTAAAAAGTCGTTTAAACTGAGTCTTAGATAAGAGTACAGCACACCATAAGCCTGAGGTTAGATAAAACCAGGTCAACCCTCAGTTTGGGTACCAGCTGGGGGAGCTTGGGAAAACAAAGTGACTGTTTGGAGTCCAAGGTTTCTCAGCTATAAATAAGAATAACACTGATTTCACAGGTTTCATGTATGGGTGTAACCGTGCCACTCTCATAGCAGATGCCTGACAAAATATTACAGACTCTGAACACACTTTCAAAGGCATCATAGTCAAGTTCAGATTTCCCAAGGGTTCTGTGGAATACCACCTGTGAGTTGCAGTCTCGTAAGTCTAAGAAACACACTTTTTGAGAGTTACAATGGTCATCAGCCTATTTAAGGTTCTGAGAAGTTACAGCAAAGGAACCTATTAACTCGGAATTATCCAAACACACTTGGTCCCCCTGACAAAGGCCTCTGGTGCGGTGTAATTTTTATAGCATAACCATCCATGGAATATGATAATTGGTAAATTCAGATCTAACTAAAGAACATTTAATATTATCTCTACTATTTCTCCTGTTACTTCATCCAAATATTCTGAAGGAATACGAGGTGACATGTTTTGCAAATGAGAATTCAATTTGCCACTTGATCCTTCTCAGGCCAAATAATACTACCATACAGAAATAATCACCACCAACTATTAATAAGATTCATTGCAGGTAGAGATGAAAAAATGACTAATCTATAGCTAGCACAAAGGATCATTTTGTTTAATGAAAAAAATATCTCGATTAAAACTTACATGGCCATAAATAAATTGCAACAAATGGGATATTACTATGTTTCAATTTCAGGCTCTCCAATTTTCTCATCCTGCCTCAGGCACCACTTTTATTTTTGGAAAAATCATTAATAACATGATCCTTAAGGGCTTTGAAACCTTGCACATGTGTGCTCAGCTGTGTCTGACTCTGTGACCTCATGGACCATAGCCTGTCTGGCTCCTCTGTCCATGAGATTTAAGAGGTAAGACTATGGGAGTGGGTTGACATTTCCTTCTCCAGGAGAGCTTCCCAACGCAAGGATGGAACCTGAGTCTCCTGAGTCAGCAGCAGGTTATTTACCACTACTGTCAGCTGGGAAGCCCCCTGAAAACCTTAGAGAGTGGTAACTCAAAGAGAAGGCTTTGGAGTTAGCCATATCTAAGCCTCTAACAACAAAGGTCCATCTAGTCAAGGCTATGGTTTTTCCTGTGGTCATGTATGGATGTGAGAGTTGGACCGTGAAGAAAGCTGAGCGCCAAAGAACTGATGCTTTTGAACTGTGGTGTTGGAGAAGACTCTTGAGAGTCCCTTGGACTGCAAGGAGATCCAACCAGTCCATTCTAAAGGAGATCAGCCCTGGGATTTCTTTGGAAGGAACGATGCTAAAGCTGAAAAACTCCAATACTTTGGCCACCTCATGCGAAGAGTTGACTCATTGGAAAAGACTCTGATGCTGGGAGGGATTGGGGGCAGGAGGAGAAGGGGACGACAGAGGATGAGATGGCTGGATGGCATCACTGACTCGATGGACGTGAGTCTGAGTGAACTCCGGGAGTTGGTGATGGACAGGGAGGCCTGGCATGCTGCGATTCATGGGATCGCAAAGAGTTGGACACAACTGAGCGACTGAACTGAAGCCTCTAACTTTGACATTCAATCACTTGCGTGTGTGGTAAGTCACTTTAGTCATGTCTGACTGTGTGACCCTATTGGCTGTAGCCTGCCAGGCTCCTCTGTCCATGGGATTCTCCAGGTAAGGATACTGGAGTGGCAAATAGTTATTAAACATATACAGTTACAACTCTTATTAACTCATATCTCAACAGGATTAGATTTTAAGAAATGTGAATATGAGAAATAGAATATTTAGACTATGGTTTTAAGAAAAGTTGTTATAAATGGTACATTACATTTGCCTTCTCAAAATTATATCCTCTTTCTCATGCAACTTACTGACACAAACTGACAACTTGATGCATATTTCCACTGGAAGCTGTAATTAAATTGGAACTTTTTAAATTAGGGAAACTGAATTTTCAGAGTAATTTCTTATAATTGCATCAAATTCTTGGAAAGTTGTATTTTTATTATTTAAAATGAATAAATCTGAACTCCTGGAAAAAAAAAGAAGTGGCCTTAGGATTTGCTTTGATCGCAGATGGAGCAGAAGTTGTATTTTGCCTGTTCTAAGTCTCGGCCTTTTCAAGAGTCAGCACGTGTCCTTGCCTTTGCTCTTGGAATCTCCCCAGCCACCACGGCCAGCACGCTGGGTAGTGAGTGATTCCGTGAATCTCACCACTGTCCCAGCCTAGACCCAGCCACACACTGACATGTGGGAAACCCAAACCAGAGCATCAGAGTCAACTATCGGATCTGCGGGGTTTGGACTCATGGACTCATGAGTGAGCCCACCTTAGACCAGAGGACCATTCAGGTGCTCATGAACTTGTACGCAAATGCCACCAGGTTTGGGCACACTATTATCTCAAAAAAGTTAGCTGATACACATGAACATTTAACAGTTTAAAAAGTTAATATATTTATGTTAATTATCACAAGGCCCGATTGACATTTAACAGATTCATACCAACAGCTATTAGAAAAAAATGCTTCTTAAAGTTTATAGAAAACTCATTCAAGAGGACTGTAATGGCTCAATGCTGAAGGGCATTAGCAGTTACATTATCAGTAGAACTCTATCTACTGACCATGAGCGTCAATAATGTTTCACACTGCTACGGCATCCCCCAAGTAGCTCAGGAAAGCCAATACATAGATGAAAGACATTCATTCAAGACCAAGATCAAATCTGGATAATACATTTTAAATACTGGTTTCTCCCATAGCCCTGGTGCCTATGGCTCAGTGCCCAGAGTGGGGTCAGAGCTCCATCTGTGTAGCTAGGACCAGGGCCTCGGGGGTCAGACTGTATCTGACACTGAGTCCCAGCTCCATCCATGACCTTGCCTTGCCTCAGTCTCCTCCTGTATAAACAAAGATCACAGAAGTAGCTATACTTCTTCTATTTGTGGGTGTGTGCTAAGTCACTTCAGTCATATCTGACTCTTTATGACCCCAAGGACTGTAGTCCACCAGGATCCTCTGTCCATAGGATTCTTCAGGCAAGAATACTGGAGTGGGTTATCAGGCCCTTCTCCAGGGGATCTTCCCAATCCAGGGGTCAAACCCGGGTGTCCTGCATTGGCAGGCAGATTTTTATTTTTTTTTACCACCAGGCCACCTGGGAAACCCTCTTCTATTTGTAGTAAGGATTAAAGGAGATCATTTAGGTGATGCACTTGAAACAGGATGTGGCACTAAGTCAGTAAATATTAGTTATTCCTATTTGTTGAGCGATTTCTGCTTGACACATACTCTTGGAGACAGGGCTTCAGAAGCCATCATGCAGAGACAAATATCAGAGGGACAACTACAGGGAAAACCAAGTTTCTAGAGATTCAGTGGAGAATGTTTTTTTGAGTGTTCCTTGTACTACTTTTATTTTTGCAACTTTTTAAAACTTTGAAATTTTTCCAAATAAGTTTTGAAAAACTTAAAAAATATAAATATTAAGAGTGTCACATACAGATATGAAACTCATACTGTATGCATACCATTGGCTGAATTTTTCACTGTATCAATAGTTTTCCATGTTATCACATAATCTTTTACTCTATCATGTTTATTTTTTAATATTTTTATTGTGGTAAAAGTCACACAATATAAAACATACTAATTTAACTGTATTTAACCGTACCATTCAGTGGCAGTAGGTGCGTTCACATTGTTCAGTGGCAGTAGGTATGTTCACATAGCAATTCTCACCATTATCTGTCTCCTGAATTTCTCACCTTCCTAAACTGAAACTGTCCTCATTAAACAGCAGCGCCCCTCCCAGTCCCTGGAATCGACCAACATATTTTCTGACTCTGAATGTGAGTGTTCTAGTCACCTCGTATAAGTGGAATCAAACAGTATTTGTCTGCATCTAATGCACATTGGAATGCATCTCTAAGTTAACGTAATCTATGTCCTGCAAACAGACTGTGCCTTCTTTTTTCCCCCAGTGCCATGCAGCAGGTTCTCATTGGTTATCTATTTTATACACAGGAGTGTATATATGTCAATCCCAATCTCCATGAAGAATTTAAAGGTCATGCCTTAGCAACTGTGATGAAACAGAACTGAAATAAACAGTATTTTGTTAATTCAGGCACTACGGCCAGCACGCAGTTTCTCTGAGGTGCTCACCTGTTGTTTTGTCTGCAAAAGGTGTCCATCAAATGAAACCTGCTCTCCATTGCAGACACCTAAAGGTAGACCCCCCAGGGAAGGCTTTCTCCAATTTCATTTTGGCCACTCGCCCACCAGCACACCTGCCCTGACCTGTGACTTCACAGAAAGTGTCACCGAGTAATCTAGGCTGATAACCTGAGGCTGACATCTGGACCCTGATTTCACTTGCATTCAAATTTTCCTTCCTTCTAGAACCTGACAATTTTTCCTTTCCAGAATGCCTGTGTGAAAAACCAAGTAGAATTGCCACCCCTCCAACATGCTAGGAGAAAACAAGCAGTGGATAAATTATCCTGAACCCTCATGTGATTTGCCTTCAATTTCAGGCTGAGTCTTCATTCCACTAAGGACCCTAACGTACACTGTCAAATTCCATCTTCTCGGTGACCACATGGGGGATCAGGTAAGATCAAACTTTTCCTCACTGATTTTATCCTGTGATACATGCTTTTCAAAGAGCTATGTCCTCTACTGTATAGCACAGGGAACACTGCTCAATACCCTGTAATAACCTATATGGGAAAGGTACCTGAAAAAGAATGGATACATGTGTATGAATAGCTGAATCACTTTGCTGTGCATCTGAAACTGACACAGCATTGTAAGTGACACTACACTCCCATTTAAAAAAAAAAAAAAAATGCTAGCATGCTAATATGCACTAATTAAGTATGCTAATAAACAAATATGTTAATATACATTAAAAAAAAACAAACCAGACTTAAGTCTTCCTTAGAGAAGAAGATAAGGTGGAAAAACTGTATCTGCAGAATTATAGAGTCACACAGAAGGCTTGCTTGGATACTACTGATGACAATTTAATTCAAGCCGAAGGATCCTCAGACAGGCAGTCTCCTGTTCATGAAATTATGCCCTTGGGTGAACGAGACTGTGCTTTCAGATTAATGGCTTGGGTCTAGCCTAGAGCTGTTCTCACCTCTTCCTGTTCTCCACCCGAGTCCTTTATCTTCTCAGTGAAACATAGGCTTCTTCCCCCCAAACTTCCTTTTACGTAAGGAAACTCAACAAAACAAAAAAAGGAAACCAGAACTGAGTTTCCATACTACGTAGTTCATGGCACGTCCATGGGGAACTGTGGGGCCCTGTGTTGGCTTGACTTGCCTCTGGGAATCACCCGGAAAAATTAACAGCTATCCAGGGACTTAGCTTTTGTCAACAACCAACCAAATAAAACTTTCCAAACTCACTTAATTGTCTGCAGGATGCAGTCAGATTTCCTCAACACCTCACTCAGATGTAAAATGTCAATTGAAATAAAACCGAATGTGTGTTCTCCATCCCAGCATGTACTCTATCTTGGGGAAGAAACCAGCCAGGTAAGGTAAGTAAGAAAGGTAAGAATCGGTCCAGGTGAAGATAAGAAAGTCAGGCAGAGGAGAGCGCCACTCCCAGAAAAAGAGAACAAATTCCCATTTCTGTCTCCTCTGAAGGCTTGCACAGTTTTTAAAATGTAAATCATCAGAATATTAAGAAGCAGTCACCGGCTTGATTGCCCATTGGACAGTTTCAGAAGCTGTGACCAAATTGTTATTCTTGTTCAGTCCCTCAGTCATGTGCGCCTCTGTGACTCCATGGACTGCAGCACACCAGACCCCTCTGTCCTTCACCATCTCCCAGAGTTTGCTCAAACTCATGTCCGTTGAGTCTAGGACGCTATTTAACCATCTCATCCTCTGCTGCCCCTTGCACCTGTGACCAAGTTGCCTATGTATTAAAGCAAGTCCATACACAGGCAGCTCCAGTAACGACTGGTCAGGAGAAGGTGGGTCGTTTTTACGCCACCGTGGCATTTTGCTTTATCTCAGGATGTGAGAACGGGGGAAATGTTGGGTCTGGGCTGGCCTCCCGAATCCCTGACGTAGTGAGACTTGACTTAAGCATGAGGACATCGTTCTCCCTGCTGCTCCCGCCACGACCCCACATCCCACACACTTCTTTGCACCTCAGCAGTTCCTAAAGTAACAGGTAGGTGGGGTGGACAGGGTGGTCGTGAGCAGCCCCCGGGCTGATTCAGGGTCAGGGACCCAGGAGGTGCTCAGGACCTGCTTGCTCCATGAAGGGCTGAATGGCAGAAAACGAAGCAGACGTTTCTCAAGAAGCAAAGAGCCTGACAGGGTGCAGACGTGCCCCCTCTCTTTCATCTAGATGGTAGCCGAGAAACCAAGGAAGAGAGAGCATCATTAATGGCGACCTGCTTCTCACGCAGTCAGGACCCAAATCAACGCAGGTAGCCTTCCACATTGAGAAAGTGAAGAAGGCAGCATCCAGCTCAAGAACACCAGCATCCAGCAGGATCAGTAGGCTGATGCCCCGGCATGCCAGGTGGGCTCACCGTGTTTAACATGCCGAGACGGGTCCCGGTCTCTCAGATGCTGTGTCATCAAGCCAGTGACATTGGCCTGGCCTGTGAGTTCCAGAAACACATAGTCAAAACATGAAGGTAAAATATTTATGGGGAACCCACTCCAGTATCCTTGCCTGGAAAATTCCATGGATGGAGCCTGGCAGGCTATAGTCCATGAGGTCGAAAAGAGTCGGACACGACTGAGAAACTTCACTTCACTTTTAGAGGCAGAGAGGGGCCTCTCTGGTGGCTTGGTGGTAAAGAATCCACCTGCCAATGCAGGAGATTTGGGTTTGATCCCTGGGTCAGGCAGATCCCTTGGAGAAGGAAATAGAAACCCACTCCAGTATATTCTTGCCTCGAAAATCCCACAGGCAGAGGAGCCTGGCAGGCTACAGTCCAAGAGGTCCCAAAAGAGGCAGACACGACTTAGGGACTAAACAACGCTATAAGTGGCAGAGACAGGCTGAATCTGTACCAAGTGGACTTTTCACTTTAGTTGTGCAGCATTTCTCTCTTTGCCTAGCCTCTGTCTCAGCTCACCATCGACCCTTAGGGAGAGGGAGCGTCTATGAGTCTATAAGGCCTCCTGGTGCTTAGCTGCAGGGAGCTCTCCAGAGGCAAGGCTGTCCTGGCAGGACTCCAACACTGAGTTCTCTTCAGTGGAGGAAACAGATGGCACTCATCTCATGATGGGGAAGCCGAGGCCTTGACCACATGAAGAGCTGACTCTTCTATTATCCAGGTTGTAGACTCTTATCTCTTTGGGCATCCAGGGAGGTCTGTTCCAATTGATTAACAACTATCTATGATTGGGACCATGCTTGCCTATCTGCAGGCAGAAGTAGGACAGAGGGTTGAAAGTCTGCTCTAAGCAGGGATGATGGGGGTGGTTTGGAAAAGGTCATTATTCTCGTTTGGTACAGGCAAATATGCCCTGATGAGGCTGGACTTTCCATTTCAACAAAGAAACAGCAAGCTCTCTTACCTCTGTGGCCCTTTATTTGCAAGATATGTCTGTGGAAACAACCTAAATGTCCATCGGCAGAAGAACGGATATAGGATATGTGGTATGTGTATAAAGTGGAATACTAATCAGCCATCAAAAAGGTCAAAATAAAAAGAAAAGAATAAAAGAATGCCATTTGTAGCAGCATGGATGAACCTAGAGATGATCACATTAAGTGAAATAAGTCAGACAGAGAAAGACAATATCATATCATATCACTTATAGGTAGACTCTAAAATAGGACACAAAGGAACCTATCTGTGGCCCAGAAACAGAATCATGGACACAGAACAGAGTGGTGGTTGCCAAGGGGGAAGGGAGCTGGAGGAGGCATGGAGTGGGAGGTTGGGGTTAGCACATGTTAGCTGTTATATATAGAGAATGGATAAACAACACGGTCCTACTATACAGCACAGAGAACTGCGTGCAATATCTTACGATAAACCATAATGGAAAAGAATGACTGAATCACTGCTGTACGGCAGAAGTTAATACATTGTAAATCTACTATGCTTCAAAAAAATACATTAAATGTATGTCTGTTATCCTCCACAGGGGAGCACATCTGTTATCTGCTGACCTGAGAAGAGTAGTTGCCTGGGTGTCTGGCTGTGGACATATTTATAAAGGTCTCTTTTCTCTTAATTTATCATAAAACTTCCATGTTAAGTCTTCCCAGGTACATGTGAGGTTCCTGAGCCTTTTTCTGAGATGACCAAGGAGTAAGCTTCAGAGAGGCGTGTTTATAATGTCAACAAATGAAGTGCTCACAGACAGCGTTCCCAGAGGCCACCGTGGGGACATCTCCTTGTTTGGAGGCTCTGCCCCATGGCCACAGGCAACGCTGCTGCTGATGCTGCTGCTGCTGCTGCAGGAGGTGGAGAAGCCTCGGGCTAATGTCTGATGAGTCAGACTCTGGATTCTTCCAACCCCTGGGGTTCTCTCTCTCTCTTTCATCCGCCTCCTGGGTCCCGGGTCATTTTCACCACTCATTATCGCCAGCACCAGAAGGAAGGTGGAGGAAATCAAGGGAGATGAAATTCAAATGAATCAATCCTGCCACTTGTTTGCAGCTCAGCTTGCGAGCGTACAGGGGCGAGGCGGCGGCTGCTCTTCTGTGGGTTCCGAGTCTCTGAGCTATTCCTGTGCCCCTTGCTGCCAGGCAATATTGAGGGGGCTGGATGCAAATGAGCTGTTGGGACAGAAGCAGAGAGGCGGGGGGGAAGCTCACTCCGGCAGCAACTTCTTCAAAGGAAAGGGAAAAGATGTCACACAGAGTAGCCCAAGTTTTATAAAACAAGGTCACGTTTGGACGCATTTTATTCCCTTAGAAGTAGAGGGAAAGGGATTTGAAGACCATGTTGAGAGCAGTTATAATACAGAAGATGCACCGACTGTCATAGCAACAAAAAGAAAGTATTCTGCAAAGAGTATGCCGAGGACAGCAACAACAGACACAAGGAAGAACTGTATGAAAACCCGAAAGAAGAACGAAAGGAAAACAAAACACAGGAGTATTTTTAACCCACCGTCATTCACACAGGTAGGCTGCAGGAGAGGGAAGGAAGCTGGAATGGCCGGGCGTGTCCTCTTCACTCTGAGCTCATGTGATGGGAAGGGACTGGACCCTGGTTCCCAGTGTCCTGTCCTGCTCTGGAGCCGACCCTGCGAAGTGCCACCCACATGGCCCTGCAAGGAAGAGCTTATGTAATAGGAAGGGCTTGTTCCAGATACTGGGAAGCTGACGGGGAGAACCCTTTTCAGGGACCGTCTCCAAAGCAGAATCACTTTGCCTCCCAGGAAGAACCCACACCCAATGACTGACCAGGGAAAGGGAGAAAGTCCTGGCCACACTGGACCATTCTGGGACAGCTCTGAGCTGCCTCAGGGTGGGCTGAGGTCATCTCAAGGCTCTGCATCACAGGGTAACTTCTTCCTCTCGCCAGTCCATCCCGTCCCATCCACAAATGCTGATCCCAAGTGCACTACTTCTTAATAAACCTCTTGTTTGCAGAGTCCCATTCCCAGTCTTCTCCCCTGAGAGCTTGACAAGTGATCATCCTGCCTGGGATGTACAGTTGATCATTTTTTTTTTCCTGAGCTAAAGATTCACTCTTGGTTATGATATTGGTATGTACAAGAGAAGCTATGGAACACATCCAAGAAGACATGTAAGCTGAGGACGTGGGAGATGCAAGAGACAGAAAGGCTGTGCGTGAGCCGAGCAGGACTAGGATAACGAGACTGGGCTTCAAATTGAACTTTAAAAAAAGCAGCGGAAGGGACCCTAAGGAATAGGGAACACCAAGAAGTTACAGGCACATCACTCAGCAAACGTTACAGCACCCAGATCAGGTCCATCACTCAGCAAACATTATGGCACCCAGATCAGGTCCAAGCTTATGGGAGGAGGGCAGCGAAGGGGTCCAGAGTGGTGGTCAGCTGGTGAGATAAGGGGTGGAGTTCGGATGACTCCTAAACCACAGCTGAGTCCACTAGTGGGCAAGTGACCATTGGGGCTAAATCTAAGAACAGGATGCTTTCTACTTGGGGGAACTTTTGGCAATACAATCTGAAGAGAATGTTTGCCACCAGATAAAAGTGTCCTAACATAGAGACTGGACTAAATTATCATTGCCACTGAATGGCACCAGACACAGCCTTTAGACCCTATGTCTGAGGGGAATAAAGCAGGAAACAGCTCAGTGAATGGGGATTCATGAAACCAAGGTCTCCTTAAATTCTACTATAGCAATTGAACTTCAATTAAGATATGGCAAAAAATAGGATAGTATGTAGCTGTTTTAAAAAACCAGAAGAATATACACACAAAAAAGCACAAATATACACACAGAAATATATATATATACACACATGGGCTTCCCTTGTGACTCAGCTGGTAAAGAATCCGCCTGCAATGCGGGAGACTTGGGTTAGATCCCTGGGTTGGGAAGATCCCCTGGAGAAGGGAAATGCTACCCATTCCAGTATTCTGGCCTGGAGAATTCCATGGACTATACAGTCCATGGGGTCACAAAGAGTCGACACGACTGAGTGACTTTCACAAACAAACACTACACACATACACATACACACACACATATATATATAAAGTCTACCACATCTTAATATTAGAAGAAAAAAGGCAGTTGTCTAATTCATGCAATAAGCAAATACATCTGTGGCATCATTTACTACATCTGATAATCTTATAATCACTCATGTTTAAAATGCATAAACACCTCTGGAGGAATTTACAATTGCCAATTGCACCCCCATTTTCCAGGTGAAGAAATCAAGACCCAGAGATGTTAAATAATCTGCCCAAGGTCACAGAGTTAGTAATTAGCTAAGGTAGGATTTGAACTGGTGTAGAATCCCTGCAGGTCACTTCTTTCTCTCCCTCCTTTCCTCTCTCTTAATATGTGGGTGTGTGTGCACGCGTGTGTGCGTGTGCTCTGTCTCCCTCACCACCACACTGAAGCTGGCCCTGCAAAGAGGAAGTATAGTGGCACCACCTACGTCTGTATGAGGCCCTTGGATCACCAGGTGCCTTGGCGGAGGGGTGGTTGTCACTACGGTGCTTCAGAACATCTTCCGTGCTCCTTGGTGGAGGTGGAGAGCTGTACTTCCCCACCCCCTTTGAAGTTAGCTGTCTCCGTGTGATCACTTTGGCTGATGCATTCTCAGCAGAACTTAGGTGAGTTTTAAGGACCCTTTTAATCTCCTCCTCTGTCTTCCTGGGTCTGTAAGTAACTCAGAAAAAGCAGATCCCGTCACTAACACACTGGACACAGCAGGAATAAGAATTAACCAGGGGTTGAACCCACACTCTCGGCAGTGCAAGCTTGGAGTCCTAACTAACTGGACTGTTAGGCAGCTCCCCAACTTTTGTACTTTGAAGCCACTGAGATCTGGGGATCATTTATTACTGCGGCATTACCAAGCCCATCTTCACCATTCTGAAGTGCTTATCCTCCTTCTACAGATAAAGAAACTAAGGTTCAGAGAGGTTTAACCATTTGTCCATGGACACACAGTAGTAAGATGGGAAACCCTTTGACAAGCAGAGATTGAGGAGAGAGATCGTTTTAGGAGGCACACACACGCACACACACACACACACGAACCCCAGCAAAGTCAAGAAGGCCGGAGAGAACACTGGAGCCATTGCAAATATTCCAGTGTGTGGGGGGAATGGATTGATGCCGACAGGGCAAAATCTGGGTTCTGAATTCCACAGGAATATCAAGTTCACTCTGAACTATTAAATATGTTTACAGAAAGCTGGAGCAAAGGACTGGAAATTGTCAGAAAAGAGACACAGAAGTGTAAACAGAGACACAGCTCATGTCATGCTCAAGGCCAAGGCAGCAGCAAGATTTTCCACCACCAAGGCCCAATTTCTGACCTTGGCTGGTCCTTTAAATGCCATGTAGATTGACTCTCTGACTTGATGCCATGGCAACCAGCTCTACTGACCAGTTCCACGCAATCTGCTTTCACCTTTGGCTCCTTGGCCACTATCACAAAATGGAAAGCTTCACAGAGAGGGCTGGAACTTTAGTTTTTATTTTTTAATTGAAGGATAATTGCTTTACAGAAATTTGTTGTTTTCTGTTAAACCTCATGAATCAGCCATAGGTATACATGTATCAAAACTTTATTTTTTAAAGGGTGGGAAGAGGGAGTTTTCCAAAGGAATTGTTCATCCATGATCCTACTGAATAACAGGCAAACTGTCTAAACTGGCTGATTCACCAGCAGAAATGGGATGAGATGCTCCAGCTAGAAGGAGCCTGAGAAAACGCTGAGAGGTTGAAGCCGTGTAGCCGGAGGGTCAGGCTCCGTCAGACTTCACCATGACTGAGAGCCCAAAGAGTCAGTGCCGAGACGCATCTGGCAAGCTGTCCTGAAGGTAAGAACAGAGGTTTATTCCTCAGGAATTCTGTTGGCACGTATTTCAGGAAAAGTGAGCATCCCAGCTCTGTAGAATAAGCAAAAAGAGTGGAAAAGAAACTGCCTGCCAAACAGGAGATGTGGGTTCCATCCCTGGGTCGGGAAGATCCCCTGGAGAAGGAAATGGCAACCCACTCCAGTATTCTTGCCTGGAAAATCCCATGGACAGAGGAGCCTGATCTGTCCCATGGACAGACTGTAGTCTGGGCTACAGTCCATGGGGTCGCAAAAGAGTCGGACACGACTTAGTGTCTAAACAGCAGCAGAAGCACCAAAGGAATCCTGAGTGATTCCTCTCTTGGCCCAGAAGAACTGATGGCCGCTGGGCTGGACAGGGAGGTAAAGCGGCCAGGAATCTTTCCAATGAGTCCCTTGGACTGCAAGGGGCTCTAACCAGTCAATTCTAAAGGAAATCAATCCTGAATATTCATTGGAGGGCCTGATGCTGAAGCTCCAAAACTTTGGCCACCTGATGTGAAAAGCCAGTGTTTGCCTCTGTCATAGGTGTGACCTCACCTGCTGTCCCTTTCATGGATGGGTCAAGGGAAGCCTCATAACCTCATGAATCTCCCTCTCCCAGATCTTGACCTTTCTGAACCTCCTCCTATTCTCCAAAGGGGCAGCTGACTCCTCAGCACGCCTTGGAACTCAGCACGACTAGAATATAAAAGATCTCAGAATTGCCTGCCCAGGTTTAACTGATATATATATATATATATATATATATATATATATATATATATACAGCCGGAATTGTTTTAGTCTGCCATTTTTAATGCATGCGGCAGAATGCTCGTGTAGGGAAACACAGAGTGCCAATTAGGTAACCTGAGATCTTGCATCGTTTGGGGTAAACAGAAAGGAAGAGGAAACAGGAAATAATTGCTATAGGAGGAGGAAAAATAGTAATCTTTTGACGCTGATGTTCTGTGGGTGGACGTGCAACTGCAATGGAAAGGAGTGGACCCACCCAAGGGGGACAGTGACGCTCCTGTATGAGCACCCTGAGTGGGGGTGTGGCAGGGGCCCAGGGAGCAAACAACGCCCCACCAAAGCAGCGTCTGGCTTTTCTCCAGGCTGGGGACGGTCTTTCTGGAGGCACTTGGCCAAGAAGCGTATTTTCCCATTTCAACGACAGGACTTCCTGGGGGAAAGTAAATAGCTCTTTCCACCAGGAACAGAAGCAAAAAGAAATGTAGTCACGCAGTAAACCAGGTGATGAGACAGCAACCAAAGACGTCCTCTCCTGCAGGTGACACGCGTGTGTACCTGGGGAGGGGAAAGCGAAGGAGACAGAGAGTCTGCGAGGGAAAGGGGACGATGACCAGACACAGTGAGTGTCCAGAGGGGTCTAAATTCTGGCAGCACGTGAGAAACAAAAGGAGCATGAGATACAGATACATGTGTTGGATAAAGAAGGAGGAGTGACTACAAAACTCTTGCCAATGGGCTTCCCTGGTGGTCCAGGGGCTGGGAATCCACCTGCCAATGCAGGGGACTCGGGTTCAGTCCCCAGTCGGAGAACTAAGATCCCGCATGGGAGCCTGTGTGTTGCAACCACTGAAGCCTCCGCCCTGAGCTGGTGCTCCACAGAGGAGCCACCACAATGGGAAGCCTGGGCAATGCAACAAGGCCTAGCTCCCGCTGTCTGCAACGACAGAAAAAGCCCATGCACAGCAGTGAAGACCCAGCAGGGCAAAATAACACAAAACAAAACCCAGGTCTTGCCAAGTCCCGAGTGAGACTTGGTCACTGCAGTCTCACCGCAGGTTAATGGTGTAACTTGGCTATGGTGTAAAATGGGTCTGGTTAAACCCTGCTCAATCTGGTAAACACCTTGCATCGGCTGGGTTATTAAATGAATCATTTTGTTTACATTTTCAATTCAAGAGCCTTGGCCCACTTCAGAAACACTTTTGTTTATAGCAGGTTCATCAGCCATCTGGTTCTTACTCTCGCACCAGGCAGTGATTGACATTCATGATGGTCCAGCGATGAGAAGGATGAGTGTAATTGGGGTGGCTGAGAGCTATGCAGCCCTGCCTTTGGACCAGATGCTCTGTACACATCGCATCATCCTATCCCACCCTCAGAGCTACCCAGAGAGGTGCGAGCCACAAAGTCCGAGCGCTCAGAAAAACTCACTTCAGTCCGTGGCACAGACTGACCTAAGTCTGCCAATTCACAATCTTGGGTCCATCAACATTACGGAATACCATCTCTTGCTGTGTAGAACTAATGAGGCTTAGCTTTATTCTTGCCTATGAGACTGTGAGGAAGGGAGGTTTCACGTGCTACCCCGATGTTCCTATGGTGTGTGAGTGCATGCTGAGTCACTTCAGTCGTGTCAGACTCTTTGCAACCCTATGGACTGTAGCCCACCAGGCTCCTCTGTCCATGGGATTCTCCAGGCAAGAATACTGGAGTGGGTTGCCATGCCCTCCTCCAGGGGATCTTCCCAACGCGGGGATCAAACCAGAGTCTCTTGCATCTCCCACATTGGCAGGTGGATTCTTTACCACTAACACCACCTGGAAAGCCCTGTGTGTTCCCATAAATATGTTTAATTCAGCCTTTGTTTTCAAAATGCTTTCCCTGTTACAACTGCATATTCAATATTACTTTTTTTTAACCATAAAATCAACACCTATAATTATGTTCGTTTACACAATTTGCTGTCATCTCAGGTTACCTGTGAAAAAGAACTTCCATAAACACAAAAGAACAAGTAAATGCCAATGAGAACAGAAACTTTATAATAATATCTCACTCTCCAATCGTTGCCTACTTCTTTCTCACTCCCTTAAAAGCTATGTTTTTTTTAAGCAGGAGGGGAAGGGGCAACAGAGGATAAGATGGTTGGATGGTATCACTGACTCGATGCACATGAGTTTGAGCAAGCTCTGGGAGATGGTGATGGACAGGGAGGCCTGGCGTGCTGCTGTCCATGGGGTTGCAGAGTCAGACACAACTGATCCAGACCACAGTATTTAAATTATCTGGTGTAGCATGTAAGTGACAAAAACACATTTTGGAGAGAACAAAACAACAGGCTCTTTCTTCTCTGTCTAATGTTACCTTTGGGTTTTAGTTTCCAAAAGAAAACTCTATGATTAATAATGAAATAGGAAAGATAAAGTCCTCTTTCTGGATTAGGATACTGTCTGAAATATTTGGAAATCTGTGTTTTAAGAGATGCCAAAACAGGTTCTCTTTGTGGGCTGGAGGATCCTTTGATTCTTTTGATCACGATGAAATGAAAAGTCTTGGAGACCAAGAGGGAGAAGCCGGCTGTAGTTTCCTCTGCCAGACGCAAGAGTCCAAACAATGTTTGCGTATTGCCCATGGGCTTTCGGTGGGATTCTTTTTGAAGGTGTAAAACTTCAATTGCTTCAACAACCCTGGCTTGCAGAGTAGAAACTGCACATTTGTGAGTTGGGGTGACAGAGAAGCTTCAGGAAACTACAGAAGTACCCTATGTGTGACATTTCTGGGATAACCTTCCAGCAAATGGATAAAATGTAGAGTCCTAGTTCTCAAGCTCATCGGGAAATTTACAGTCTCTGCCAGTGGCATTAGACCTCATCCAGAAGAAATACCATCAGAACTTCATTTGTAAAATAAATAAATAGTCAATCCCTAAATAGATTAAGGAGATGTATATGCCAAAACGCAATTCAGTAAGATTCCTAAAGACAGAAACTTTAATAAAAAGAGCGTGTGTGCATGCCATTTTTTTCTGCCTCTGTGAATATCTTTACTGAGAACACTCTTCAAACTCTGGGACAATAATCACGATTTATTGATACCTTTGGATATGTATAAGAAGAAAAAAACTTGACATGGCAAGAACCAGGAGATTCACATTCTTATGGAAACGTCCTGAAATTCTCCCACAAATTTCAGTTAACACTAAAGCTCTGTGCATTCCTTTCTTAATTAAAAAAAATGGACCATTTAAAATAAAAACTACAATGAGTTATCACTTTACATCAGTCAGAATGGCCATCACAAAAAAATCTACAAACAGTAAATGCTGTGGAGGGTGCAGAGAAAAGGGAACCCTCCTCCACTGTTGGTGGGAATCTAAACTGCTGCAGCCCCTATGGGGGACAGTATGGAGGTTTCATGAAAAGCTAAAAATAGAACTACCACATGATCCAGCAATCCCACTCCTGGGTGTAAATTCAGAGAAAAACATGGTCTGAAAGGATACATGGACCCCAGTGTTCACTGCAGCACTGTTTACAAGAGCCAAGACGTGGAAGAAACATAAACGCTCATCGACAGAGGAGTGGGTAAGGGAGATGTGGGACACGTATACGACGGAATACTATTCAGTCATTAAATAGAATGAAATAATGCCATTTACAGCAACATGGATGGACCTGGAGATGATGCTTATTCTAAGTGAATAAGCATCTCTGTCTCTAAATCAGACAGAGAAAAATAAACATCATATGATATCACTTATATGAAGAATCTTTAAAAATGATACAAATGAACTTGCTTACAAAACAGAAACAGACGCACAGACTTAGAGAACAAAGTCATGGTTACCAGTGGTGAAGAGTGGGGAAAGGGAGGGATTAGGAGTTTGCGACTGACATGTACACATTACTATATTTGAAATAAAATCCCTTTCCATGAAAAAAAAATGGGGTATTTAAGCATATTTTACCTTTCTTCCATAAAATGATAAAGCAGAATAAAAGAAGTGTCCTGGGGTGTGATGGTGCTTAGTTGGCAGAAGCCTACCCAAGGAGGCATCTTTTGAGCAGAGAAATGATTTATAAAGCTAGTGGGGGGAACAGTGTTCCAGGCAGAAGGAACAGCATGTGCCAAAACCCTGAGACACCCTGAGCTCCTCTGAGGAACAGTGAGAAGCCCAGTGTGGCTGAAGACACATGGGCAGGGCGGAATGGTGGAGAAACGTTTAGGGAGGTCCTCAAAGAACATGGTGGGGGCTGGAATTTATTTAAGCATGATAAGCCACTGGAGGATTGTAAGCAGAGAAGCGAGATGATCTCATTTATACATTAGAAAAATCACTCTGGCTGTTGTGGTTGCAAGAAGGCCATCACCTGCTGTCCGCTTTCCTACAAACACCTACAATATCACAGAATGTCCATGCTTGAGGGCTTTGTGCCTTCATGTTCAGATCTTTGATGCCTGAATGAATAACTGAATGAATATGTCAGTGAAAGGTTCTGGCTGTCCATGTTCCAGCTGCCCAAGGCAAAGAATCCTATGCTATCCCATACTTATTACAGTCCTTCTCATCCAATCTATCTGGACTTGTTATAAGCCAGCAGGCATGTCGTCAACAGAAAGTCCACCCAAATATTTATGGAAGAGGAATTCTAGTTTTTACTTAGTTTCTAATGGGAGATCAGAAAAATATACATTTTTTCTTCTCATAGTTAGAATTTAAGAAATTAAATATCCTTCCTCCCAGAAAGTTCTTCTTTCCTCTTAACTCTCAGAGGCTTTCATGCTGAGCTTCAGCAGAATGTAATCTGGGTATTAGATGACCTCCTAGTCATTTTGATCTTTGGTTCTAGGAATCTATAATTTTACGTCCTCCAACCGTGGTGCTTTCCCAACCCTTCTTCCAAAGGAAGAGTCAGGAACCAGCATCAGCCTTGTCATTAGCACGAGGGTCCCCAGGATCCCAGGGGCAAAGTCTGATTCCTCAGCTGCCAGCACCAGCCAGCAACCCCACTGCTTCTCAGGATGATCTGAGTTTCATCAGGAAGGCCTCTCTGGAGCTTTCAAATATACCTAAACCAATTTTAAAATGCTAATTGGCAGCTCAGTGTTGGCTAACAACGAGAATGTATTTCATGTGTACAGTGTGTTTCTTTGAAGTTATAGAATTATGGTCTTGATAGCACCCTGAATAGCCATCAAAGATCCATGGCATTGGCCCAAGCGTTCTCCCAGGGTCCCTCAACCAACTGGCCAATCTACTTTGACTCACATAAGCTACCCCTCTGCACACACAAGACTGCCAGTCCCTCCAGAGGAGGTGGAGGAACTTGCCCTGGGCAGGGGGACCTCCAAGACAGCCAGGTGCCCGCTGGCCTGGCAGGGTCTCCCTCAGCTTCGCCCCCGTGTGGACGACAAGGGGAACGCAGTCTCTGCAGCACAAGGCCCGGGTGGGTAAACATTTTCCGTAACAACCCACACACGTTCCCACTTCCCCGGAGGAAAACATGGCCTCCTTGTATGATTAATACTTTATTTTTGTACAGCTCCATGCAGCTTTCAAAGTGCTTCCCGCACGTTACTTGGATTGTTCAACATCCCTGTGCGTAAAGGGGATGTGGTCCATGTCTCCATGTTGCAGGCGGGGAGACTGACGACTCAGCTCTATGACTAATCAATGATGCAATGAGGGTGAGCAGCCCTGTTCTCTGACTCCCAAACCGGTGGCATTCCTAGTCCAGCTCTAACACCTCACAGGGCTCTGACTTTATTCTGTGATTCTGAACGGCAACCATGTCTATCGAGGGCAGTGCCTGCCATGAAGTCTAGAACCCCGCCCTCCAAAACTGGGCCGCCAGCCCCACGTTCACGGCCGTGCGCAATTTCAAAATGAAACAGACGGAGAAGCGACACAGGGTTGTCACATCTGGTTCTGCTAGGCACCGCTGTTGTATGGTAATAGAAGTGACATGTTCACCGTACAAACAGGGTGGGAAACATCTGTGATTAAAAGTTAAGTCTTCTCTAGGAAACAACCGTGAAAGCATTTTACATCACTCTTTTAAATTATATTTTGAATTTACATGCAGAAAAATGAAAATAACTTTTCGGCATGCTTTGTACATTTTTATTCATTGACACAAGTTTGTCAATCTTGGTACATGTGTTTGTGTACAAATATATATATATACACACAAACACATATACGTATTTATTCAACAATGTAAGAAAAACACAGTCATTCCAATTAACCTCACTTTTATCCACATTAATAATAATAATAATAAAATAAAAATAAATAATAAAACCTCCAGTTTTATTTCTGCTTGGCAAATATGGAAGCAGCACTCACTTCTTCACCTGGCTTGGAGTATTCTGGGCAAGCAAAAAAGTAAAGGATTGATTGTTTCCATGCCCCCAGCCGTCTCTCTCTGGAGTGCCGGGGAGGTGGTGGGTAGTTCAGCTGCAAGTTCTGGAGCACAGCATCACACTGCAGACCTGACAGTGAGCATCACTGGCTTTGTTCCCACACTATATCTGCAAGTCTTCATTTATTAAAAAAAAAAAAAATTACCCAAACAGTAACTACCAACAGATACAGACATCTACTTATCTGCAATAAAAGTCAGAGAAGAGCCCTGGAGAGAAGACATCCTCCTACAGTGCATGGAAAATACCCATGAAACGCCATTAAAGAGAAGGATTCCTGTCCTTTCTGCTTATGGTAGGTACCTGAGGATATTTCCAGCTATTTCTAGTCAAGTCATGGAACATCAACAAAACAACTGATATAAATGACTTTGAATACATTCGATATTATATTTAAGCACATGCTATTGGAGAAACAGTTAGGAGGGCCAATGAAGAGGCCTTAGTCCATGCTGACACTCAGGTCAAACCTGATGACTCTTTGGTGAGAAAGAAAATATGGAAGGAGCAGATAAGAAAGGGGCAGATTTGAGCTCATTTTTATAAATGCTCAGCTTGAAGTACTCGTGGGGCTTGCAGGTTGTGAGGTCTGGTATGTATTTATAAATCCACTTACTTATCTAAAAATATTTATTTACATACATCATCTGAATGTCAAACTCTGTGGGAGGTGTTATGGGTAAGAAAGAAAATGGCATTGCTTCCACAGTGAACCTGGACTTTCACAGCAATAATTTCTGAGGTAACTGATAGAGTGCTTTTATTCTCTGAGAAAGCTTGTTTTAAAATATATGATTCATTTGGAAATTTTAAAGAGCATCCTTCATTCTTTCTTATGAGAAAACAGAAATAGAAGCCAAGTGCTGTAATTTGCCTAATCCCATATTTTGCTTTTCTTCTGTTCATCTGGCTACATTAGCCAAGAGCTTACATTTTATTTTAGTCCGTTTAATTTCATCTTAATAGTTTTCATTCATCCGTTAGTTTGTTTGCGCTTGTCCTGTGACAGTGTGACAACATATATTGACCAAATGTGAGTAATTAACCTACTGAATTGGAGATAGTTTTCCCACAGACTCAGAGAAATCCCTATTAACCTTGGGAGATGGTAAACCTCGCAGCCACGTTTCTGATGGTGTTGCACCATTAATCCAAAGTCTAACTCAACATACCTTCTCCTGTAAAATGCAGAGTATGCTCGCTCTAAAAAATTCAAGTGGATTAAATGACTCTCTCTCAAATCACGGAGTAAATAAACTTAGTTCAAAACCTTCTCATCAGCAGATCTTTTGGTTTGTTATTTATCATTACTTGTTATGGACAGAGGAGCCTGGCGGGCTACGTCCATAGGGTCACAAAGAGTTGGATAGGACTGAAGTGACTGAGCGCGCGCGTGCCCACACACACACACACACACACACACACACACACCATCTACACTAGGCCAGGAGATGAGACGGTGTCTCCTGCAGCCTGTCTAGCTTTCTAATGCAGTGTACAACCCACAAACAAGGAATTCAAAACAGCAAAGTGGAGAAGGGTGTCACTCACCAAGTCAAGCGGCTGCATTTAGAAAACGCACTTAGAGCTAGCGGATCTCATCCGGACTTCACGTCTGAAATCAGGTGGATAAACAGTCCATAAGGAAGGCATCCCACGCAGGACACAGAAAACACACACCCAATCTAGAGAATGATGAGAGGCGGATTCTTGTTCTTTCCACTGGGAAATCCCAGGGTGTTTCCAAGGATCTCAAGGCAGGTCATGGGACATCAACACTGGAGCCAATATGAACTACTCTGAATCCATCTTGGATTGTACTGGCACGTATCCTCTCTAATAAGTAGTCAGGAGGGACCATGGGTAGGACCAGGCCGATGACTCTTCACTGGGAAGGTTGAGAAGGACGTTGTCCCAGGACTGAAGCAGGGACGGGGACGTTCTCAGGGAGACGGCAATCGGGACCTCACAGGGCCTGCGACCCCACAGAAGGAAGAGCAGCCAGAGCGACACAAGCCAGGAAGGAGAGAGAGGGCACTGCTCCGGCATCTCCCCCATCACCAGGGCGCTGGGACCCCTGAGTTCTTCTCTGCTGAGTTACATCCAGCCCGGCAGTGGGTACAAAACAGGCACATACTCACGAGTAGGTCTGGGCATCCACCCACCTCATGGGGTTGCCCCGTTTCCTAAGCCTGTCCCTCAAAACCACCCCTGGAAGCTGAGAAAACCTTAACAGAAGGGCATTTTCATTGCCTTGTGGCTCAACTCCAGGGCCAAGTTTCTCTCCCCACCTACAAATTCCACCAATACCCGCCTCCACGTAGGTGGTCTTTCGTCTCACACAGGGTACATCTAAAGACACAGCGCTTCAGGCACTGCTTGAAATGAAAACCTCAGCCTACGAGAAACGAAAGAAGGGATAGGCTCGGTTTTAGACACTTCATGTTCTGTTTGTTTTTTTTTTTTTTAAAGTTATGATTTCTAGGAAGAAATGAAGGCAACCTACGAACACTGATATTTTTTTTTTTTTTGACATGACATTTGTACAAAAAGATGGCTCAGCACTACAACAGACCTTTGTCTGGACCATTCAGGAGTGGTTGCTAAGGTTTATTTCACATGGAAACATCGACAGATGCTGAGGCTAGAAGTGGGCTCCCAAGTGCTGTGAGCCGGGGCGAGCAGAACTTCCGAGCAGCGAGTGACGCCCGCCCACCTCCCACTCGGCACCCTCACCTCACTTCACCTCATGGGCGGCTCGCTGCTCTCCCAACACCACACTTAACTCTTTATGGAGACTGTTGCTCTCCACTCCCCTAATGAAACAGTTACTAGGATAATCTCTGTTTTATGCTTGGAGAAACTGAGATGCAAAGAGGTAACTTGACCGAGGTAGCAGAGTTAGCCAGCAGGACTGGAAATCCATACCTGGACTCATGATCTCCTTCTACAATAAAGAAGCAAATAAAAAACTAAGAACAGGGCTACCATACGATTCAGCAATCCCATTCCTAGGGGTATATCCAGAGAAAACTACAGTGTGAAAGGTTACACGCACCTCAGTGTTCGCTGCAGCACTCTTTACAATAGCCAAGACATGGCAGCAACCTACATGTCCACGATGAATTGGGTAAAGAAGATGTGGTTCATGTATACAACGAGTATAGCTGCTGCTGCTGCTGCTGCTAAGTCGCTTCAGTGTCCGACTCTGTGCGACCCCATAGACGGCAGCCCACCAGACTCCCCCATCCCTGAGATTCTCCAGGCAAGAACACTGGAGTATTACTCACCCATAAAAAGGGATGAGATAATACCATGTGCAGCAACATGGATGGACCTGGAGATGATCATGCTAAGTGAACAGAGAAAGACAAATGCTTATATCACATGATATAAGCATATGATATGCTTATATGTGAATCTAAAAAAAAAAATATGGATGATCTTATTTACCAAACAGAAACAGACTCACAGCTTTAGAAAACAGTCTTATGGTTACCAAAGGGGAAACATGGAGGGCAGGGATAAATTGGAAGTTTGGGATTGACATATACACACTACTGTAGATAACCACCAGGACCTACTGTATAACACAGAGAACTCTGTTCAATATTGTATAATAACCTAAGTGGGAAAAGAATTTGAAAATTAGAATTTTCAAAAGAATTTGAAAATTCAGTTATACATGTTTATGTATAACTGAACCATTCTGTGGCATGCCTGAAACTAGCACAGCATTGTTAATCAACTATAGTCCAATGTAAAATAAAAAATTCAAAAACCACTCCAAAAATAAAAGAAATAAATGGCTTTTGCCTTCAGCTTGTTCATGAAGTCTTTGATGCAGTAATAATTTCTGATATTTTCATAGCATATGTGATGCTCCATGACCCTAACAACCTAGGAATAGCCTCAGCTCCATCTTATAGGTTAAGAAGTTGAGAAACTAAAAACAATTGGCCCAAGGATCTAGCGGCAGAGTGAACAAGAATTCACACCTTCAGAATCATCACTCAAAGAACATTGCCTTCTATGGCCCACCATGTGCTTCTAGCAAACAGGAAGGAGGGGATGGACATCAAAACTAAGTCTTGTTAGTTATTTTGGGAAACACTCCTGTTTCTCCACATTCTGGGAGACTGCCTCCCTGGGTCTCATCACTGAAAGGGAAAGTGATGGAATGTCTTCTCCTTGGAGTTGGGCATCCTAATAGGAAACGTCCATCCTTCCCTAAACCACCCTCACTGCTCCTGTGATGAAAGTAGTGAACAGCACACAGATAAAAGTAGATGGGATGGAGAGAAATGATCAGAATGAGGTACTAAACTGTTAGCAAGCCCCATCAGGCACAGAGAGGGTTGGGAATAGTAAGTCAAGTCACTTATAAAGAGAAAGCTAATCAGGGTGTGTAGGAGGGAAAGAGAAGAACTTTACCAAGCTCAAAAAATGGGCTTTAAATTGGAATTTCCTGGCATGGAAGAGAAGGGTTTGATCTTTCATTTGGGAGCCAGTTTCCACCCCAAAGTAACAGACTGAACCAAAGCAAACTAAAACAAGCTAAAATAACTGGCTGGAAAGGGGTATCTTTGAACATATCCTGCTTATGGAAAAGCCAAGAAATCATCTTTCATCAGCAACCATATGACTTTAAGTAAGATTCAACTTTGGGGCAAGAAAAGTAATGAAGTGTGAAATAGTTTTTTTCTTTAGAATGGCAAATAAGAAACCTTTTAAAAATATTTTCCAAGTTACTGGTTTGTTCTCTTCCAATAGGACAGATTTTACTAAGAGACTAAATTTTAAAGAAAAAGTTTCAAGAAGTAGAAAAGGTTGGGGTTCAGCAATAGGACTCTTGGGGTCACCATGCAGTAAAAAGGTAAAATTCACCTTCTCCATACTTCACAAATACTAGCATATTGATGTAATATTTTTGCTTTGATAATCAAGTCTTTCATTTTCTGGATTTAGCTACACCAGTTGAAGGTTGTTAATCCAGAGTTGGAAGAAGGACCACCCAACAATGTGATCTGCTCACTTTTTCTGAAAGGAGCTAAACTGTAAAATCAGAAGCAAAAGAGGTGTTCTGGACACGTGTGATCAACGTGGGCTGAAGCGTGATGTGGTAGAAACAGCAAGCATTCTGTCAGTCACTCATCTCCTCATCACATTTTTGTTTTCACCTTTATAAGCACGAGAGCCCTCTGGAGTATCAGCACATCTGTGGACCCTCCATTAAAGAGCTGAACTTATTTAATATTCATTGACTGAAAAAAGTAACTAATGGCAGCAAGCTCTTCTAAATTCGGTAGGGCTTTTGAATGCATTTGCATGTATTAATCTCAATGAAGAGCACAACTTGTATGTTTACCCAAAGGTTGAATGTGTGTGTGTGTGTGTGATATAGCAAGTTGTTCTGTCTACAGACAACATTTGATAAACATGTGGATTTGAAGACCCTTATAAGTAATCCGTGGCTCCCTGGGATTCTTCAGCTGCCAGATGGGAACTACTGAACCCTTTCTCTTCTGCTAAAGACTCCATGGTCTAAAAATAGACTTTGGAAGGCATTTCAGCATGTTATCCTGCAAAAGTTTGCAGCCTATATGCATTGATAAAGAAGCAGCGTATCACACACTGAAATGAACAGTATTCACTGCCGACTAGAAGAGCTTAGGGAGGTTTGTTTGCTTTTCTGTATTTTCCAAATTCTCAGCAAAAATTATTCATCCCTGTTGTAGTAAAAACAAACTAACAAAAAACCTAACAAAAGGTCTCCATGCCACTTCATCAGGAAGGCCCCAGCATTTGTCTGCAAACTTAAAACAGAGATAGAGACACAGATGCAGAAAACAAAGTCATGGTTAACCAAGGGGAAAGTGGGGAAAGGACAACTGGGAGACTGGGATTGACAGGTACACACTGCTGTGCGCAAAGCAGATAACAGTAAGGACCTACTGTGCAGCACAGGGAACTCCAGCGAGTGCTCTGCAATGATGTACAAGGGAAAGGCTCTAAAAAAGAATAGATACTAATGCATGAATATGTATAACTGGTGGCTCAGGCGGGAAAGAATCCACCCGCAATGCAGGAGACCTGGGTTCGATGCCTGGGTTGGGAAGATCCCCTGGAGAAGGGAAAGGCTACCCACTCCAGTATTCTGGCCTGGAGAATTCCATGGACAGAGGAGCCTGCCGGGCTACAGTCCATGGGGTCGCAAAGAGTCAGACATGACTGGGCAACTTTCACGTCATGTGTAACTGATCCACTCTGCTGCACACCTGAAACTAACACAACATTGTAAGTCAACTGTACTCCAATTAAAAGAAAACAACCTCAGATTCTTGGAAAATGTCCCTAATATCCGCTCCCAGTCTGTCCTGGGGACCCATTCCCACAAAGTGTCATAGGAAATTACAGAAAACTAAACATTCATTCTCCCATGACAACATATTCCACAAAAACAGTTTCAGGCAAGAACAACTACCTTGTCATTTCCTCTCCACCATGATGATGCCTCTTTTCAGCTGAAATTCCTATCTTTGATGAAAATGTTACAGTACTTGTATTTAAAAAAAATTTTTAATTGGTGGTAATTGCTTTACAATGTTGTGATGCTTCTGCTGTACAACAAGGTGAATCAGCCATGGACGTACATATATCCCCCCTCTCTAGAGCCTCCCACGGCCCATCCCACCCCTCTAGGCCATCACAGAGCACCGAGCGGAGCTCCGTGCTCTACAGCACGTGCCCACTAGCTGTTCCACAGACGGCAGTGTATACATATCAGTGCTACTCTCTCAGTTCGCCTTCCTTCCAGTTCCCCCCACGTGCCCACAAGTCTGTTCTCTATGTCTGTGTCTTTATTCCTGCCCTGCAAATAGGTTCATCTGTATTATTTTTCTAGATTCCACATATACGCGCTAATATATGATACTTTTCTCTCTCTGACTTACTTCACTCTGTATAATTTTCACCCGATGATATAGCTCATTGTAATCCTCAAAACTGTCAAGGTCATGAAAATCAAGGAAGGACTGAGATATTGCCCCAGGTCAGAGAAGAGAAGGCAAGATGGCGAAAGGTAAGCTGGATCCCGGATTGGACTCTGAAAAAGAAAAGCACGGGAGTGGGAAACAGGCAGCACCCAGATAAAGTCTGGGATGCGATGACACGACGCACCCGTAGTTGAAACTGTGACAAAGAAAGTGACGTCAGATGTGAGCAAGCAGGGAAACTGGGTGATGCTACACAGAAACTCTGCATTCTGCCTTTACAACTTTGTGTATGTTGAAAAAAATTTTAAATTTTTAGATTAAAAAATTTCATTATGTATTGCTAAGTATTCAGAAGGGTCAGTTGAGATAATCGGTGTAAAAGCTCGCAGAAGGAGTCCTGTAAGTGCTCATGTGCTTCTTCTCAAGTAAACCCTTAAAATCCCACCATCGCTTTTGTTCTAAGTCCTTTTCGGGGTATTTTTTTTTTTAACTGGGTGTGTTTTAGTCAAAGAGCATATGCTCCTAAGACAGTCTTGTGCTCCCTCAAACCAAACTTTTTGTGTTAAATTAAGTTAGTTTGAGATGTCGTTTCCAAAAGGAAGTAGTTATCTTCCTCATGTGCCATTCAAGTATACGGTTTACTATGACAAAATGAGGATTCCCAGGGGGCTCAGTGGTAAAGAATCCACCTACCGGTGCAGGAGACAAGGGTTTGATCCCTGGGTCGGGAAGATCCCCTGGAGAAGGAAATGGCAACCCACTCCATATTCTTGCCCAGGAAATTGCATGGACAGAGGAGCCTGGGGGGCTATAGTCTACGGGGTTGAAAAAAGTCAGACACAACTGAGCCCACATACACACACACACACACACACACACACACACGAGTGACTAAATGGGATTAATAGTCCATTATCTGTCCAGCAGTACATGACATTATGCATACATGCATACCTACTTGAACATTTTTCTTAGCTCCACTCCTGGCTCATGGTAAGACTCAGACCTGGCTAACTTCCTCCCAGCCCAGGGACAATCACCCAACAACCTCCCTGAGACAAAGCCAGTTGGTCCTCACAGCCCCCGCCCTCCGATCCCACAGAGGGAACTTCATTTGCTTCCCTCAGGGGGAGAATATTGGGTCAGTTGTAAAATAAGTGAATCTAACTGATGCAAGATGAACAACTTATTTTATTACTGAGCTGAACTGATCAGACAGGTTCTTTCACTTGTACTTCTTTTAAAATTTTTTTTAATGTTTTTTATTGTGGTAAAAGTCACATAATATAAAACATACTATTTTCATCACACTGAGCTCTACAGTTCAGGGGCGCTAAGGACACTCACATGGTTGCATATCTCTATCATCCATCTCCTGAATTTTTCATCTTCCTCAATGGAAACTCTGTCCCCATTAAATACAACTCCCCACTCCATTCCCCACCCCCTGACGCTTGGCCCCAGCATCTACCAATGTACTTTCTGACCTGATGAATTTGACTATTCTAGGTATCTTGTATGCGTGCTGTGTTCTAACTCGCTTCAGTCATGCCTGACATTTTGCGACCCTGTGGACTGTAGCCTGCCAGGCTCCTCTGTCCATGGGATTCTCCAGGCAAACATACTGGAGTGGGTTGCCATTCCCTTCTCCATGTTACCTCCTATAGGTGGAATCAAAAGGTATTCTTTGACACGTACTTCTGTCTTGACTGAGTAACTTACCCTCTTGTCATAAACTTTCGTGAATGAAGATGGCTGTATGTTTTCCTGCCCTTTCCTTCTCCACCGTGACTAAGGTATGTGTCGTTAGCTTTTCCTCACACACTTTCTTGAAGGCTTCTCTCTGTAGACTTTCAAACATCCACAGCTACGACTAGATTTAGGAGCCACGTCATAAGAGGTGCATCCCACAGGAACCCTCGGGACACAGCGCCCGTTTTCTCCACGGGGCTCCGTCCCACTCCTCTCGGGTCTCCCTCCTTCTGGACCATGAGGCTGTGGCCGCATTCCAGGAATGACAGAATTGTTTTCACACAGAGGAGGTTTTCAGCAGTTCTCTGTGAGCATGATGTAAATTACCGGACACCATGTACAGTGAGAGGCCCGTTTCTGATTTCTGAATGATTTATTAACTTCGCAAGCCTTCCAGCCTGATGCCAGGTTTCATTATGACGCTAAGCTTTTAGCTCTTTCATATGTATTTCAAAGCACCCGGTTAGACAGGCTTTCCAGTACACAAGTTCCTCTTGTGAACATTACGTGCCTCTGGGAGTTGTGTGAACTCCTTCAATCAACCAAGGAAGGAAAGTCTTAGCAAAATAAAAACATACCTTAAGGTTTGACTATAAGTCCCACAGCTGCCAAAAAATTCTCCCTATTTCCAAAGAATGTCTGGCAAATCAACATTTTTTTTTCCCCCTCTAGGTTCTTTCTTGCTCATCTAGCCATTTTGGTATCTGGTTATTTATCTCTTTCACTGTACATACTTTTATGATTTACTGCCTCAGCTCTCTTTTCTAAACTATTGGGACTGACTTCTACTCTTGACTAATAACAACTTCTTGAAATTTTGGTCGATTCTAATAACAGAATTCACAAAGGGTCAGCTGGGAAGAGAAACATGCCAACAAGACAAAGCAGTGGTGCTTCCAGGAAATACTTTGAGCCTAACTGAATGAGGAAGAGAAGAAGGCAGCCAAAGATGTTAAGAGGAAATAGTTTAGTATGGTTTTCAATCACAGCAAAGTGAAGCTTGGTTTGAAGTTGGATACTCAGCTGAGTCAGTCCTGCAAACTGCGACCTGCCTTGGATTAGAAATGGGGCCGGCAGCAGGGCTCAAGTCTTCTTGGACACTAGTCAGGGCCATGCCTTTATCGTAGGATGACCCCTGGGCTGCTGTAAATGCTTTTGCTTAAATTAGTGCTCCTCAAGGTGTGAGCCACAGACCAGTAGCCACAGACAGTTAGGGTTAAGACAGTGGCAGCAACATCTCGTGGGAACTTGTTAGAAATGCAAACTTGGGTCCCACCCTGACCTGCTGAATCAGAAACTCTAGGAGCGGGGTTCTGCCATCCATATTTTAATAGGCCCCTTAGGCTGTTCTGACACTCGCTCAATGCTGACCCACTCACCTCTCCATGTAGACAGTTGAATGACTTGGAGTTTGTCTTTTGGGAAGAGGCAGCCCTGAGCCAATGCTGAGCAGTGGGTGTTTCAATACCCCCACCTCACTGCAGGTGGGACCCTCGCTGTTTCCAGAACCCCCTATAGAATTCAGCCACACTTGCCCTCTGCGGGACTCTCCTGAAAACACAGCCTCACTTAGCCTCGTTCCTTTCACCTCCCTGTCTCACCTTCCCACCACCCCCCAGTTTTTCCTAGGACCACTTCCTAATCAATCAGTCTCACTGAATCCTCTGCTCAGAGTCTGCTCCTAGAGAACCAAGCCAAAACTATCTCCTTCTGTGAAAACTTCAGCTTCACTGGTGATAGGCCGGCAGCCTGGCGTCACATTGTCAATTGTTTCTAGAGTCTAACTCTAGAAACAGGTACTAACTAGAGTCTGAGGATAACAAGGTCAGGACTCCCTGTGACCTCGGGGTGCTGGGGGCTAGTGGAGTCGTGATGGGGAGCAGACCTGTGAATGGATCTTGATGATATAACAAAGCTGAAATTCTCAACAGTGCTGGGAAAACATTTCCCCTAAAATTCACATACGAGGCAATTGGTTAAGCTAACTGCTGAAGTGTGGTTGGGGTTTGGTGTGTCAGGATATGGAAAGCAAACAAAATATTCCAGCCAAAGTCATGGACCAAAACATGGAGGTGAGGAACACAGAAAACGCTGCATCACTTGGCATCTCTCCAGCATTAAATTCAGACTGAAGAGGGGTAAGTGATGAAGTTGAAAAAATGGAGATGTTCTAAAGCACAGAAAGACTTCTCGGTCCCACTAAGTAGTGTGGCCTTCATTCTGTGGGTGATGGGCGTGGGATGATGGGTTTTCAGCATGAGGATTCTCCTGGCTGAATTACGCAGGCAATTCTATCAGCAAGGGGACCGAGTCAATGACTACAGTGACATTCGGGGCAAGATATAATAAAGGCCTGAACTTGAGGATAATGTGGAGCCCAGGAAGGATTTAGCAGGTGAAATTGGTAAGACTTCCACTGAACAGGTGCAGTTGTGAGTGAGAGGGAGGGTGTGGCGAGGACAAAGCCATAGAGCCATAGTCATTTCCATCTTGCCACTTCAGAGTCAGGATGAAAAGAGTCACGCTGAAAGTTGTGCCTAACCTTGTGTGTGTGGGTTAGTCACGCAGTCGTGTCCAACTCTTTGTGACCCCAGGGACTGTAGCCCCCAGGCGCCTCTGTCCATGGGATTCTCCAGGCAAGAATACTGGAGTGGGTTGCCCTTCCCTTCTCCAGGGCATCTTCCTGACCCAATGACTGACCCTGGGTCTCCTGTATTGCAGGCACATTCTTTACCATCTGAGCCACCAGGGAAGCCTGCTCCTAACCTTGGGAAAGTTAAATATGACTAACATTTTAAATTAACGCAGTCAATTTAAAACTTCATCAGTGCTGAAAGACACAGGCAGCTCTGATTGGCGCTGGTACAGAATTGCCTAATCAACAGAAACACCAGGCGCAATTAATATGCAAGTCCTTTCATTCAACACAATTTAGGCATGATTACTTTAAATGGGAAGTTTGTGAAAGGCTCCAGTATTTAAGTAATTAATAAAATTCAAAGTTTTGATAAAAGTAGATGGAGAGACATGCAGACGTTTACTAGGAGAAGAAATGGTAAAATGAACAGTGGTGTTCAGGGAGCAAAAACATAATCAGTATAATCTGTCAACAGGCAAACTGCAAAATGAGACCCATAGATTACTATTTGGACAGAAGCAAAGCACAGCCCCGACCCTAACCCAACCTGTGGTTCATAAAGACTAGCCATTAAACGTGCCCCTTTGCCAGAGACAGAACCTGATCAAGGCAGAAGCTGTCTGCCAAAAGGGAGAAGCTTGGGGAAATGGCTTGGAAGAGGTCGTTCACTGGTGTCGCTGTGTCTGGGGGGCCTACGGTCCAATCCAATCCAGCCCCCTCCTCTTGTACCTCATGTACTGGGCACAAAAGGGACAGACAGGCAGACTCAGCATGAGAACTCAGTTCCCCTCTGCCCAAGGGTTCCATCTCTCTAGTCTTAGAAAGACTCCTTGAGTAACAAGGGTGCACACCTTTCCTCCTTTCTGCTCTATCTGACTTCAACTACTTAGGATCCAAAATGAGGGAAATGACAACAGAAATGACCAGTTTCAGGCTTTCCTAAAAGTAATGAAGATGCCAGCTGGCTTCATCATCCTACCATCAACCTAAGGCTTCCACTAACAGATCCATTAAGAGCATCGGGAGTGGTAGGAATCAAGCGATGGCACTACCACCAAAGTAGGTACATTCTCTCCAAGAACTTTGCAGTTACAGACTCTAATTACAATTAGAATAAAGCAAAGCGTGGTGTTAACAGACACACACACGCCTGCTTATCTTTAGACACAAACAGAAGCCAATCAGCCTGACAATGCCATAGTGACCACAGAGTTGAAGAACTGGACGGTAGAAAACTTCAGAGCACAGGCTGGACTACCAGGGAGAAGTTAAAGGGTCAATGCGGGCCCTTCAAAGGGACTCAGGGGCAGAAACTATTAATCAGTACTAATGGAGTTCCATATTTGATATAGCTGGTGCCACACCTATCAGACGGCTATCAGTCCTAGAAAACAAGAATATTTTTCTCGTGTTACACTCCACAAATCGCAGAATATCAAGCATGAGTTGGGCATGGTAGAGAGTCTAAGAGTAATGAATTAAACTGACAATAATGAGGTTTCCAAAAAGTTAGAACAGGCTAGCTTTAATAGCTAGAAGAAGGGACTTAATTATCTAACTCAAGAGATGGATAAACGAAGGATTTCACAAAGTGACCTGAGATGTTTCTTTCTTTCATGGCGAGGTGAATGTGACTGGTTTTCTGGGACAGATAAGGATTCTCAGGAGATACGTTAAGGACAATAGCATTTCTCAAAGGAGACTCCAGATCCTCGGATAATTACTAGAAGTTCCTGTGGGGTCCCAGAGATGCGACGTGTAACCCCATCCAAGATCACAGTGATCAGCAGGATGGGGATCCCCTCTCCATTCTCAACCTTTCTGCACTTTCCTGGCCTTCCAGCCTTTCAGAACCAGCAAAATGTCAGAGAGCAAGTCTGGACTTTGATCCTAAGCCTGAGGAATCTAAGACCCTCAGGAAACGCAGTGTGACTGTGAACCCAACGGCGGCTCATCAACCAAGGGATGTGGAGCAGGACCTGTGGGCTCCGGGGCACAAAGGAAGGCTTCTCTGAGCCCCCTCCATGTCTCGATTATAGGAAATGGGCTTCATTCAGTCTCCACAACCCTCCCTGAGCTCCAAAGGGCAGGTTCAAACAGTTCCTACTCGAGAAAGGGAGGGCATACAGAGATAAGCAGTCTTCCAAGGTGATGCAGTGGTAAAGAATCTGTCTACCAATGCAGGAGACACGAGAGACACAGATTCAATCCCTGGGTGAGGAAGAAATGGCAACCCACTCCAGAATCCCATGGACAGAGGAGCCTGGCGGGTTACAGTCCATAGTGTCATAAAGAGTCGGACACGACTGCGCGAATGAGCACACCAAGAAACAATAGTGCAGCCTTGGGGCAGGATCCTGCCTCCCCATCAAGGGATACACATAGCTACATCTTTGAGCTGTTTTGCACATACTGAAATCCCTACCAGGTAGGAGAAGTTAACTGTTTGCTTCCTACAAGCATGTAGACTCTAAACTGGTTGGAACAAGAAGGTTGATGATGCTGACTCCCGAATAAAGCACCATCAACCAATCAGAAGAATGTCCATGAGCTTATCACACCCTCTTTGAAACATTACTATAAAACATCTCATCAAATCCTCCCATACTGGGGACACAGGTTTGAGGGCATGAATCTGGTGTGGCCTTCTTTGCCTGGTAAACCAATTCTCCATCCAAAACTCTGTCTCAGATTTAATTCGGTGTTGGGGTGCGGAGACATTACTTTGCTGACAAAGGTCCGTCTAGTCAAGGCTATGATT
Source organism: Bubalus kerabau (assembly GCF_029407905.1). NCBI lineage: Eukaryota > Metazoa > Chordata > Mammalia > Artiodactyla > Bovidae > Bubalus > Bubalus kerabau. The sequence goes on along the minus strand of NC_073625.1, from coordinate 6,284,335 downwards.
TTTCCAGTGGTCATGTATGGATGTGAGAGTTGGACTATGAAGAAAGCTGAGCACTGAAGAATTGATGCTTTTGAACTGTGGTGTTGGAGAAGACTCTTGAGAGTCCCTTGGACCGCAAGGAGATCCAACCAGTCCATCCTAAAGGGGATCAGTCCTGAATACTCATTGGAAGGACTGATGCTAGAGCTGAAGCTCCAGTACTTTGGCCACCTGATGCGAAGAACCAACTCATTAGAAAAGAACCTGATGCTGGGAAAGATTGAGGACGGGGGGAGAAGGGGATGACAGAGGATGAGATGGTTGGATGGCATCACAGACTCAATGGACATGAGTTTGAGTAAGCTCCAGGAGTTGGTGATGGACAGGGAAGCCTGGTGTGCTGCAGTCCATGGGGTTGCAAAGAGTCCAACACAACTGAGCAACTGAACTGAACTGAACTGAACTGGGTTCGGCTTCATGAATTCCAACTCTACTGACTTTCACGGGTCTGGCGCATGCAGGGCTCGGGGGCAGGGGTGGGTCGCTGCCATAAATGCTGCAGCATCAGCATCATACGAGCAGAGGTTCAAGGCCGCAGTGTCTGTGACAGCCAGGAATAAGGAAAGCATCAATGTTTACTCTACAAATGTGAGCAGATAGTCAACAATACACCCTTTTGGTGTGATATCACACAGCCATAAAAATATATGTATACATGTAAAAGGGAGGAGATAAAATCACCAGTATAGTATGTTCATAACTAACAACAAAAACCACCTAAAGTCATAAAAATCACCAAAATATTATAACAACAGTATTTAGGGGTGAGGATTGGAATTTTGAGTGTCATTTCTTCCTCCTTTTATCTATTAGTATTTTCTCAGTTTACTTTAAATAACCATGCAATAACGAATTGAAAGCAGGCGTCTGCTTTGGATGAAGTGTAGGCACTTCCACTTATTCTGTGGTTAACAAGTGTGGTCTTCAGAGAGGAATTACCCTTTTGGCTCCATATTCAAAGCTATGACTCTTTACATCTTTCCATGTTCTTTGCACAAGACATTCCCACAAGCAAAGGCCAATGAATGCATGTGTATGTGTGTGTCTGTGTGTGTGTGTGTGTGTGTGTGTGTGTGTGTGTGTGTGTGTGTGTTGTAGTAGTCAGGGGATTTCAGTTAAAAGATGCACGAAGCTCTGGGGTCAGCATTTCTATGGGATAATTTGAAAGACACTCATAAGACACTTGGGCTTCCTGGTAGCTCAGTCAGTAAAGAACCTCCCTGCAGGTTCAATCGCTGGGTGATCCCCTGGAGAAGGAATGGCAGCCCACTCCATATTCTTGCCTGGAAAAGCCTATGGACAGAGGAGCCTGGTGGGCTACAGTCTATGGGGTCACAAGAGTTGGACATGACTTGGCAACTAAATGACCACCACCACCACCACCATAAGATACTTAATCATCCTTTCAGGGTGTTTTTGAAATTGTTCAAAGGTCTACAAAGATTTATTGGAGCTGTTAGGATTTCATTTGGATTAATAGTAGGTCAAGGATAAAATTATATCAAAATTAACTTTTTTGTGTGGGAGAACAGGCTGCCTGGGGTAGGAAGCATTTCTTAAAATTTGATTTTAGTTGATTTACCACGTTGCATTGCTTTCATGTGTACAGCACAGTGGTTCAGTTATATATTTGTTGTTAAGTCACTCAGTCGTGTCAGACTCTTTGCAATCCCATGAACTGCAGCACGCCAGGCTTCCCTGTCCTTCACCATCTCCCGGAGTTTGCTCAAACACAGTTATACATATTCATATATCACTCATTCTTATTTAGATTTTTTCCAAGATTAACTCTTCTTAAGAATTATATGTGCTTTCAAGAGACGCCTGTGTGTGATATGCCACACAGCACAAAGGCCTAAGCTCAGCACTAGTATCATTCCAGTTGTACAGATGAAGAAAGAAGTGCTTAGGCAAGACAGTGCCTCACTCAGGGTCACACAGCTAAGACATGGAGCTGCAGATTCTCTGACCTCAGGTCTGCCTCTGAGACGGCTACTCTGTATTGTCTGCCTATTTTGACACCAGAAATACACACCCGGATATCTTGGAATTAATTGGTCCTCACCAACCATCCTTCTCTTATCCACATTTGCTCTAGAACAATACAAGAGAAGGCAAGCAATGTTCTGGAAGACACACACGCAGCAACTACAAGAGTTGCTTATACCCGCCACTCCAGAAACCTAAATGAACCCTATCTTAGAAGCCAGTTAAAAGAAAATGGTGATGCCATTATCTGTGGTTTGCCTTTGATTAAATCAGCTTAAAAATGTCACCTGTTTGCATACATAAAATTCACTGCATCTTTGGTCTGGTTTGAGTTTGCTACTTGACTTAGGAGAGAGCTAATAACTGTATCCAGCTCTAACATTTACTCTGAAAGATTTACCATGATCTATTGCTGAAAAGGAAACAGATTCTGATCTGGCTAAATTAAATGAAAAAGAATTAAGTTCTGGTTTAAAACTGACTTGCTTTCCAGAGGAGGGATTAACTGGGAGTTTGGGACTGACATACACACACTACTATATATAAGATAGATAACCAACGAGGATGTAATATATGGCACAGAGAACTCTGCTCGGTATTCTGTAATAAACTACATGGGAAAAGAATTTGAAGATGAATGACTGATGTATATGTACAACTGAATCACTTTGCTGTACACCCGAAACCAACACAACGCTGGAAATCAACTCTACTCCAGCATAAAATGAAAATTTTAAATAAATAAAGTTTCCTTGCTTTACTTCCATGGATTTCTGACAAAAAGAAAAGGAAATGAATCTCTAATCATAATTTCATAATTAAATAATTAGGAGGCACTTCCATCACCTGCATCCAGGAACCAGAGACATAGATATCCTGGCCCCAGAAACACAAGCTGAACCCCTATAATCCTCCTTTATCATAATTCCATAATCTCGAGTCCCCTGAGGAAGAATGTAGTAATGTAATGATGGGGGGCGGGAACCTTACATTAACTCCTGCTAAAATTCAGAGGAGGAAAAATGTGTGCAGCTGCAATATTAAAACTCTGAGAAAAGTGAGGGCTTTTAAAGAAAGATAACTATGCCGCAATGGGGAAAGGTAACAAGAAAAATCATGGTTTACATCCGAGCACAAAGTTCTAAGACGAAATTGATTTCATCATAAGACACTTTACCAAATGAATAGCAAAATGCAAGAAGCACTGGAAAATCATTTCAATTCAGATGGGGTAACACTGCCGAGAAGAACCTCCAGGGCACGATATCACAAAATAAGAACGGATGAAATCAGCAGATTGGCCATCTACTGGTGTTTAGCCTCTACAAAATATCCTATTTTCAGAAAACCTAAGAAAACAAATCCAAAAAGATGTTCTTGTTTTTCATTTCAGGATTTTGGGCAAAATGAGTTCTTCCTGAGGAAGCAGCAGAAATATAAACATAGACACGAAAGAAAGAGAATTTGGCTATTTAGACAGTACTTTTCAAAATACAACAATAGCAATCAAATGTATCCATCTAATCTTTGAATCTGTCTGTACAGTGGCATATAATTTATTAAGTTTCACGTGCATTATCTTATTTCAATTTCCCAACAATTTTGAGAGGTTCCCGGGGCATCATGAGGACAGAGACCAGAAGATTTAATCAAGGGCAAGTGCAAATGGCAGAATCTGACCTTGAACTAGTATGTTCTTGCTGTACACGAGTCCAGGAAAACCCCAGTAATAGCCAGCTTCATGCATGTGCTCAGTCACTAAGTCATGTCTGAATCTTATGTGACCCCAGGGACTGGAGCCCGCCAAGCTCCTCTGTTCATGGGGATTCTTCAGGCAAGAATACTGGAGTGGGTTGCCATGCCCTCCTCCAGGGGAGCTTCCCAACCCAGGGATCAAACCCATGTCTTCTGAGTTGGCAGATGGATTCTTTACAGCTAACCCACCAGAGAATCCCAGTGGCCAGCCTACCCAGATTCAAAACCTGAACACTGCTGCTTTGGAGAACATCACCTTTCTGTAACTCAATTAATCTATAAAAGTAGAGACAATAATAGTACCTGCTTCCTAAGGTTGCTGTCAGGATAAAATGAGTTGATGTTTGTAAAGTGCTCGGCACCCAGTAGGCACCATACATGTGTCTGTTATTAACATAAGTACAGCTAGCCCATTCTACCTCCCCTTTAAAACACACAAATATATTTGTCAAGTCATGTTCCCAATATTTATATTTGGATATGCCCAAACTCCCAATGTTCTGTGCAAAATCGTTAGCAAGTTAGCCTCTGATTACAGCCCAGATCCTCAGTTTCCTGTGACCCTGATACAGCCTTGCTCTTAACTAATAGAGCAAGGGTAATTAATGGTGGTAGTGACACCCATGCCATCCCTCAAATGGAATGGGATCTGCCACCCTCCTGCTTATTGTCAATGTAAATGCAAATAGAATTGGAGCTGTTCAACTTATGGAAATTCACAACTGAAAAGACATCAGGGATCCCACTTTCCTCCTGGTTACAATTTCTTATCTATTTTGACAAGTGCATCCTGACTATTTCTCCTTATTCCAGAAAGCCCATCATCTGAAAATGTATGTGAAGAATGAGACCTCAGTAAGAACGGGCCCACCTCAACAACTCCACCCCCTCAAGTATGGTTGCTGGATCAGCAGCGTCCCTGGGGAGCTTGTTTGAAATGCCAAATCCTGGGTCTCACTTCCGATCGAATGTGTCAGAATCTTTGTGGCAAGAAGATCCCAGGTGGTCCCTGTGCAGGTGAAGGTTTGAGAAGCAGAGGGGCCGCTCTGCAAGGGCGTCACTTACAGTGTCTCTTTTCCTGGAGGGGCCATTTAAAGAAGGACATGCTAGCTGTTGAGTGGGTGGATAAAGTGGAGATTAGCCTAAATTGGATAGCTGGTGCTACACTCTGGCAACCATTCTAGAAGGAAAAGCAAGCCAGTCCCTCCTGGATTTTCTCTACTGTCTCTTGTTACTTATTAAAGTTTGAAAAAGCAGATGCAACCTCACCTGCAATGAGCCAGAAAAATGGAAGAGTGACTCATCGCACATCGAGATTAGCAGAGCAAGCCCGTCACTTCATAGCTGACTGAGCCCAGAAATGAATGAAGAGGCAGGTCAGACAGACGATCCCCTTTCTGCACAACGCAGCCCCAAAGGCAACCCGGAAGGTAATCAGCGTCTTGGCTGGAATTAAGAAGTTTCGGGAGACAACAGGAAAAATAGGAGAGAAAGGAAGACAGCCTAATGAATCACTCTAATTGTGGAACTGAATGAAGAAAGAAACGGTGAGTCTGCTTGAGTGACTAACACCAACAATTCAGAGAAGTGACTTTGCAAATCAGAAAGTGGGAATGTGATCAGTTAGGATAAACCCTTGGTTCAAAGATAGAACAAATAGTGAGGAGAGCTCCACGCTGTGGGCTGGAGCCACTGACCATTGCTGTGCCAGCCACATGGTTCCCTTGTCTTTAGCCAGACAGTCTCTTTGAAACTTCAATTTATCAATCCTAATTGATAAACCGATAAATAAATCAATTGATAAATAAATCAATTGATAAATTGATAACTCACTGTCTAGCCACTCTTCTCCCCCCAACTCTCCCCTTTGGTAAGCATAAGTTTGTTTTCTAAGTCTGTGGGTCTGTTTTGTAAATAAGTTCATTTGTATCATTTTTAAGATTGGGCTAGTCAAAAAGTTCATTCATATCCCATAAGATGGAAAAAACCCAAGGGAACCTTTTTGGCCAACTCAGTATTTTGTTACTTAGATTCTCACTGCTGTGTATAAAATGGACAACCAATAAGGAACTACTGTATGGCACAGGGAATTCTACTCAATATTCTGTAATAAACTAAATGGGAAAAGAATTTGAAAGAGAACAGATATGCATGTATATATAAAGGAATCATTTCGCCGTACATCTGAAACTTACACAACATTACAAATCAACTATATTCCAAAAAAAAAAACAAACCCACTATTTCCATTTGACTTGTTTACATTAAAAAAAAAGAAAACAGAAAGAAACTTGAACGTAATTCAGTGAGTATGAATTTCAAACATGGAGATGACTCAGGCTGTTCCCTCAGGAGTTTATAGTCACTCATGATGTGTGCTGAGACATCTATCTCAATTTTTTGAAAAAAATATTATTTTGTGCATAAATACTCTACTTCATTTAGCCAGGATGAAAGGACAAAGCAGGGAGTTTGGGCTCAGAAAGGAATCTCTAAAACTTCCCTGGTGGCTCAGTGGTAAAGAACCTGCCTGTCAATGCAGGCGACACAGGTTTGATCTCTGGTCCAGGAAAATCCCACATGCCAGGGAGCAGCCAAGCCTGTGCACAACCATTGAGCCCAAGCTCGGGAGCCTGGGAACCACTGCCGCTGCTGCTGCTAAGTCGCTTCAGTCGTGTCCGACTCTGTGTGACCCCACAGACGGCAGCCCACCAGGCTCCCCCGTCCCTGGGATTCTCCAGGCAAGAACACTGGAGTGGGTTGCCATTTCCTTCTCCAATGCATGAAAGGGAAAAGTGAAAGTGAAGTCGCTCAGTCTTATCCGACTCTTAGCGACCCCCTGGATTGCAGCCTACCAGGCTCCTCCGTCCATGGGATTTTCCACCCCACTTTTTCATCTCTTTTCTGTGAGAGAAAATCCCTCGCAGCAACAAAGACCCGGCAGAGCCAAATGATAACAACAATACATAGCAATTAATTAATTAATTGTTTAAAAGAAAGAAGTCTCCGGATAAAATGGTTCCCAGTGATACCCAAAACAGAAATTTGACATTCATGGCTTTCAGATACTTTCACTTAGGTTACTGATTTGTACACGCTCTGGATCCCTATAAAGAAGACAAGGCAAGTGCTTTTCCTCCTAAATTAACAGAAAAGCTTCCCAGCTCAGAAAGCATGAGGGAGACATGTTTGCACAGCCACAAAGAACTAGAGAAAAGAATTTGAACTCCATGTCTTAATATAGAGTTTTTCCTACTCTCCCATGCTAGTCCTAAATTGCATGCCCAGATATCTTATTTAATCCTAATTTTGATCTTCAATTATCCTATGGAGTCGAAAGGGCTTCCCAGGTGCCACAGTGGTAAAGAATTCACCTGCCAGCGCAGGAAGCATCAGAGACATGGTTCAGTCCCTGGGTTGGCAAGATTCCCTGGAGTAGGAAATAGCAGCTCATTCCAGTATTCTTGCCTGGAAAATTCCACAGGCAGAGAATCCTGGTGGGCTACAGTCCATGGGGTCACAAAAAGCCAGACACGATTGAGTGTACATGCGTGCACACACAGAGCAGAAATCAGCAGGTGGTGGTGATTCTGATTTTCAGACGAGAAACTTGTCAAGTGGCCCTACGGTGGGTCATCAGACCAAAACCTCAATCTTTGGATTTTAAGCCTAGGGACCTTTCCCCTGTTTTCCTGTATGAATACTCTCTAACATCTATCCCCTCTTCTTCTTGGACACCCAGCTTGACTACTTTCCACAGCATTCCTTGCAATTAGCCATAGTCACACTATGAATTCTAGCCAATGAAACGGGAATGCAAGACGTGCGTGCCTCTTCTAAGACTTGGACCACAAAGTCTCCTAGGCACACACCTCTAACCCTGCTCTGCTCCTGGCTGGGCTGCAGTGGAGATGACAATGACAAACTTGGAAAGTACGTATTGATGATAACAGAGCCACAGTTAGCCTGGGTCCCTGAATGACTGTGTGGAGCAAAGTCTGCTTCCCACCTCACCACCACTGACCTCAACCGCCCTCAGATTGGACAATCATGTGGTTAAGAAGTAAACTTTTGTTATACTGAGTCATGTCACATTTGGGTGGGTCAGTTGGTGGATTTTCTTGGCTGTGATACACAAGCTGTCCTGCAGGCCAGCTTGTCTGGGGCAGCACCCTGTCTCTGGCTCTACTTCAGGCAGACTATCAAATCCATGTCTGCAGTGGTTCCCAGGGCACTAGGGGAGCCAGGCCTGCAGGCAGAGCCATTGGAGGCAGGGCAGAGAGGCAGATGAGACCAGGCTGTGTGAACACGCCTCAGTCTGAAGTCCCGCTCTATCATTTATAAGCTATGCAAACTCTGGCTGGTTGCTGAGCATCTCTGACTCTTGGTTTCCCCAGGTGTAAAGTGGTGATCAGTTCAGTTCAGTCGCTCAGTCGTGTCTCTTTGCAACCCCATGGACTGCAGCATGCCAGGCCTCCCTGTCCATCACCAACTCCCGGAGTTCACTCAAACTCATGTCCATTGAGTCGGTGATGCCATCCAACCATCTCATCCTCTGTTATCCCCTTCTCCTCCCACCTTTAATCTTTCCCAGCATCAGGGTCTTTTCCAATGAGTCAGTTCTTCGAATGAGGTGGCCAAAGCATTGGAGCTTCAGCTTCAGGATCAGTCCTTCCAATGAATATTCAGGGCTGATTTCTTTTAGGATGGACTGGTTGGATCTCCTTACAGTCCAAAGGACTCTTAAGAGTCTTTTCCAACACCACAGTTCAAAAGCATCAATTCTTTGGCGCTCAGCTTTCTTTAGAGTCCAACTGTCACATCCATACATGACTACTGGAAAAACCATAGCCTTAACTAGACGGACCTTTGTTGGCAAAGTAATGTCTCTGCTTTTTAATATTCTCTCTAGGTTGGTCATAACTTTCCTTCCAAGGAGCAAGTGTCTTTTAATTTCATGGCTGCAATCACCATCTGCAGTGATTTTGGAGCCCCCAAAATAAAGTCTGACACTCTTTCCCCATCTATTTGTGATGAAGTGATGGGACCAGATGCCATGCTGTTAGTTTTCTGAATGTTGAGCTTTAAGCCAACTTTTTCACTCTCCTCTTTCACTTTCATCAAGAGGCTCTTTAGTTCTTCTTCGCTTTCTGCCATAAGGGTGGTGTCATCTGCATATATGAGGTTATTGGTATTTCTCCCGGCAATCTTGATTCCAGCTTGTGCATTTCTCATGATGTACTCTGCATAATACATGCATGATCATGGTGATAATAAACAGCAATAATGTTATGGTCAATTTCAAGCTATATCACCACTTAGGTGACATGCTTGGCACAGACCAGGGGGTGAGGATATTTGGTCTCCAGTAGGCATATTTCATCTTCAGGTGATGCACTGCCGAGCTTTCCATCACCACAACAAACTATGTTATAGTTGAGGGTGACATGGGTGCTTAATAATGGAGAAGCAGAGACTGCAGCTCTCCATCTGTTATTCTAAAGGGGACACTGCTAGGAAAGACAGTTAAGACAATTAAAAAGATAAAGGTTTAAGTGCTGTTGACGTAAATGGGCCGATGAGTTAGTGACTAGAGCAGAAGTGTATTTCTCTGCAGTACTTCTGGCTTCACTAATAATCCTAGGTCAACCTGTCAAGTAAGATCTACTCATCAGCAAAATGCCTTAGTCACTCGATCTCGTAGGAGGCTGTGGATTGGATTTCACTAATAGTCTACATAATCAAAGCAGCATGTAACCCAAATACAGACATTATTACGCCTCTCATAGTCCTTAAGAGAACATCAGAGTGTTAGAGAAAATTACATTTCTTTTTCCGTTGGCCACAGACTTTAAAGATAGGGTCATAATATTTGTTCTATAACTTTGGGCTTACTTCTTTCATTGCTTTCCTTGCCTAGCAATTTCAGAACTTTACTTTGGAAAGTTCCCATTTACCCTAGTGCTTTGTGAACATCAGGCGCACACACACACACACACACAGTGAAAGTCACTCAGTTGTGTCCGACTCTTTGTGACCCCATGGACTATATAGTCCATGGAATTCTACAGGCCAGAATACTGGAGTGGGTAGCCTTTCCCTTCTCCAGGGGATCTTCCCAATCCAGGGACTGAACCCAGGTCTCCCACATTGCAGGCAGATTCTTTACAAACTGAGCCACAAGGGAAGTCCAAGAACACTGGGGTGGGTAGCCTTTCCCTTCTCCAGCGGATCTTCCCAACCCAGGAATCGAACCGGGGTCTCCTGTATCGCAGGCAGATTCTTTACCAACTGAGCTACAAGGGAAACTCACACACATAGGGACAGCACAGTTTTTGCATTGCTTCAAACCTCATTCAATGATCACCAACATAAAACGCACCCTATAAACTATAGCCATGCGGTACATTATTGTCAAATTCCATGACATTTCAAATTCTCCTGTTATTCAATATTTCATTTTAAAAATGACATTCTCCAAATCCAGGTATGTTTAGTGAAATTATATGTTACCAGTTCAGTTCATTGACAGTGAGAACAAACACATTCTTCCTAGGATTATCAAACCACCAGGAGCTGCCTTTTCTGTAGGCAGAATATAAGGGAGGATCAGATCTAAAAGCGCTTTCAGAGATGTGCTGGCGTGATTTGAACTGTGTTTCTCAGCCAACCCCATGCAGGTATTGTAGCATCCAAGCTGACACACAGCAGACTCTGACCGCATCCTCTGAGACGCCACTGACAAAATCCCCTTCGTCCTATGCAGAGGCCACAAGGGCCACTGGCCAAAGGCTGCGTGTGTCTGTCCCTGAGCTGTCTCACCCCAGTCCCTCCCCTCCATCTTTGCCACTCTACTCCACTCGGTGCTCAGCGCTACTCTGTCTGTAACACCCCTTGCAAATCTTCGCTTGTGCAGAGTTAAAGGTGTTAAAGAAAAATCACTGGCAGGGGAGGGCATCTAACAGGAAACACTCTGTGTTATTTTTATGGCACTAGTTCCTAAGGTTAAACTTCTATTTATGAAAATTAATACCAGTTTTCCTCTAAGCCTGGCAACCGAGCCCCTTCTTTCTAGCACATTCTAACACTCCCTGGCTTTCTCTTCTGCTTTTCCTTTATGCTGCCACATTCGTTCAAGCCAAAAAGAACTCCACACTGGGCCACTACCCGCTTTCTTATTTCTGCTTTTTTGTCTAAGTAGTTCCGTCCGCCTAGCATCCTCTGTACTCCCTGCCAAAGAAGTCTTTGCTATTTCTCTTTTCTGTGAAGGACTCCGAAAGCAATCTGCACGTCTCATGAGCATGATTCTACCTTACCTTATGTTACAGCCATGTATCAGAGCCACCTGGGAGATTTTTTCAAATTACTGATGCCTTGCATATGTGCGGGCATGCTCAGTTGTGTCCAACTCGTTTTGTGACCCCATGGACTACAGTCTGCTAGGCTCCTTTGTCCATGGGATTTTCCAGGCAAGAACACTGGAGTGGGTTGCATATCCTACCCCAGAGGATATTCCAGACCCAGGGTTCGAACTCGTGTCTCTTGAGTCTTCTGCATTGGCACAGGGATTCTTTACCACTCCGCCACCTGGGAAGACCAATGCCTTAGCCCCAGCCTTAGAAGTCCTGGTTTGCTGTGCGCAGGAGACAACCCAGGTCTCAGAGAATCATTGAAGCTGTGCAGCAGACTCCAGTCTGCAGCAAAGTCTGAGAACCACTGCTGCAGAGACTTGGGATCTCCTCCAGGCCCCTGCTACTTAAAGATCAGCCTCTATGTCTGCTCACCTTGGCATAGATGGAATGGCCTAGAAAGCCTCAAGCATCCATTTCAGTGTCTGAATCCATCTAGGCCTAGGCTGGCTAAGACACCCAAATCTCTGATGGCTTTTCAGTCATGACTCTATTACATAATTGCACAGGTTATTAGAAATAGACCACCAGGAACAGGAAGGCATGATAACGATTCAGCCAGGCACTGGACTGCTTCCACATCTAGGAAAAGTATCACGCAGGCCATTTTAGGATGCTAACTAAACATGGAAAGAAATATCTATCTGGTGCCACTGAGTAAGGACACGAACAACTTTTCCTCCAATATCCACGTGATGTAATTCAACTCTGTAAACGAAATCCTATCGATTAGAGGAGCCATTGTTTTCAATCTGGTGTCTTTCGGCATGGCTGTGCCTGGCGACACAGGCACGCACGTGGGAGAGGCTGTGCTCCAGAAGACACAGTTCCGAGTGAGTTTAAATGCCTGCCATTACTTCCCGGGTGGCTCAAGTATAAAGATCCACCTGCAATGCAGGAGACATGGGTTTGATCCGAGTCAGGAAGATTCCATAGAGGAGGAAATAGCCACCTACTCCAGTATTCTTGCCTGGAGAACCCCATGGACAGAGGAGCCTGGCCAGCTACAGTCCATGGGGTCGCAAACACAACTAAGCAACTGAGCACGCATGTTATCATTATGAAAGAAAAAAGTGAAAGCGTTAGTCGCTTACTCACGGCCGATTCCCTGCAACCCCATGGACTGCAGCCCACCAGGCTCCTCTGTCCATGGAATTCTCCAGGCAAGAATACTGGAGTGGGTTGCCATTCCCTTCTCCAGAGGATCTTTCTGACTCAGGGATCGAACCCAGGTCTCCCACGTTGCAGGCAGAAAGCAAAATTTAACACTTGGCCATGCGCTATAATTGGAGGTAGGATTCAAGAGCCTAGAACACTCACCACACACAAGAGCTCTCAGAATCTCTGCTAGGTTTTAGGGTATCTTGCTGTTCGGTCACTAAGTCGTGTCTGACTCTTTTCGACCCCTTGGACTGTAGCCCACCAGGCTCCTCTGTCTATCTCCAGGTTATCTTACCGTTGTTTAAAAGACACTGTGAGCTTTCTACTCTCTGAGTTTTTCTGACATGTTTTGTGTTACTCACCATCCCTCTCAGCCTCCCAGGTTCTGAAATCAGTGAGAAATGACATGTCAGCTTCTCCTAAAACATGATTAATGGCAGAGCAGTGTCCGCCACATCTGAACCCACATGTGTATCCAAGCCCATCTCTGAGGATATTTTCCATCAGTCCTTTTGCCATCTTGTTAGTCTGCCTGTAGAAAAATGACAGGCATTCCCGATTTCCTGGAGAAGCTGTCCAGACAGGGGCTGGCAGCTGAGCTACATGTCAGGGAGACGCACCTCATTTTCCTTTCATTAAGCCCCACTAATGTTTTCTCTTCCCCTCATTATTCTCTGCCCCCTACTATGGTCTATGCTTTTTATCTAGTGTTTTAGGCACTTTTTGTTCTCTCTTCCTCGGGATTTTCTCTGCTATCGCCTCCATTCTCTTATCTCACAAGCTCAGCCTTTGGTTTTGGGGTGACTCCTCCCTAAATGTGAGCCTACTGGGGATGCAGTCACCCCCTCACCTCCTCCTGGCCCTGGCAGTGCCCTGCCCGCACTGGTGGTAGTGGAAACAACTCCATCTGGAAGCACATTAAAGATACAGGTGTACACCATAATAAAAATGGGCATGATAAGGGCCAGGACTGGAAAGGGGAGAACACAGAAAAAATTGAAAATATTTTGTAGGGTCATGAAATTTAGGGAGATGCTTTGTTTTACTTTTGCTAGTGTTGTTATTCCTTTGTTAATCGAATTTTAAACTTTTGAATAAAAAAGCATGATTTTTTAAAAAGTGTTGTTGTTTAGTCACTAACTCATGTCTGACTCTTTGTGACCCCATGGACTGCAGCACGCCCGGCTCCTCTGTCCTCCACTATCTCCCGGAGTTTGCTCAGATTCATGTCCATTGAGTCAGTGATGCTATCTAACCATCTCGTCCCCTTCTCCTCTTGCCTTCAATCTTTCCCGGCATCATGGGCTTTTCCAATGAGTTGGCTTTTTGCATCAGGTAGCCAAAGTATTGGAGCTTCAGCTTCAGCAACTGTCGTCTTCCAATGACTATTCAGAACTGATTTCCTTTAGGGTGGACTGGTTGGACCTCCTTGCAGTCCAAGGGACTCTCAAGAGTCTTCTCCAACACAATTCGAAAGCGTCAGTTCTTTGGCACTCAGCCTTCTGTATGGTCCAACTCTCACATCAGTACAAGACTACTGGAAAAAACCATAGCTCTGACTATATGGATGGACCTTTGTTGGCAAAGTGATGTCTCTGCTTTTAATATGCTGTCTAGGTTTGTCATAGCTTTCCATCCAAGGAGAAGGATCTTTTCATTTCACCTTCTGCATTGATTTTGGAGCCCACGAACAAAGTGACTTATCTCTAAAATACCTGCGGATTGCCTTTTAAAAAGTGGGCTCATAGAGTGAGTAATTCAAAGAGTGAGGCAGACAGTAATGAGCGCCTTGGCAGAGGAGGGCTTAGTGCATGGGTGTTTGAAACGGCCAGTCCTCCCGGAGCACGGCGCACACTCTGGACTGAAGGCTTCCCGCGCATCCTTCCCCGAGGCAGTGCTCATTTTCTTGTGGACCTGGAGCTGACCCGGCTCAGCTTCTCTGCAGCCTTGTGCTAGTCTCCCGGGCTCCACCATGCTCTTCCTTTAGCTTCCCTCTTCGGCCCCACCGGCCAGCTGTGCGGTGACTCCTAACATGTGGCAGCGACAATGCTGGGCGAGCAGACGAGACCGAGAGGGACGCCGGGGCCACCAAGGGTCGGCTCCGCCCTGCAGGCTGGCCGCTCTTCCCGCCCGGGCCCAGGGACCCAGCCAGTCCAGGGGATCCCAAGGGTGGTGTCCTGTTCTCATCTATACCATGGCTTTCTGAGAACCCGTTGAGGAGAGGAAACAAAGTCAAGGGCCTAACTAGAGTAAATTCTCAGTATGTGGTCATTTTTGTTACACCAGCAGCTTCTGAGTTAGATGCACAGGTTCCATGGATGAGGAGGGCAGCTGGAGCAATTTTTCATCTACTTCGGGACAACCACGTTCTTAATGTTGTAAAGCAACTATAAAAATTAATTTTAAAGTTTGTTTGAAGTATTTATAGAACGGGCTTCCCTGATAGCTCAGTTGGTAAAGAATCTGCCTGCAACACAGGAGATCCTAGTTCGATTCCTGGGTCAGGTAGATCCACTGGAGAAAGGATAGGCTACCCACTCCAGTATTCTTGAGCTTCCCTCATGGTTCAGCTGGTAAAGGATCTTCCTGCAATGCGGGAGACCTGGGTTCAATCCCTGGGTGGGGAAGATCCCCCAGAGAAGGGAAAGGCTACCCACTCCAGTATTCTGTCCTGGAGAATCCCATGGACTGTATAATCCATGGGGTCACAGAGAGTCTGACAGAACTGAGCAACTTTCACTTTCACTTATAGAAAAAAAAAGAAAACTATATTCTTTAAGATGGGCAAAAGGTACTTTTGTAACTCATTTGAAGGCCTGTTCATTCTCCCCACTTCAGAGGGGCTCCAGAGAGAAGAAAATGAACAAAAGGTCTGTGTGGGATTTGTTCTGACAATTCTCTCATTCATTCATTTACTCATTCACTCAGCAAATACTTACTGAGCATCAACCATAGGCTGGGCTATCTGATAGGTGCCTGGGATACAGTTTGGATAAAACAAATTCATTGATCCCATGGAACTCAAGACTAGAAGAAATGACAAATACTGACTAGTAAGGGAACACACACACATGCTCACGTATGATGTATCAGCAGGTGATGAGTGTATGGAGAAAACTCACGGGGTAAGGATGCTAAAGCGGGGTGTGAGAGGGTACAGAGTGATCACGTCTCACAGGGGATGAACAGAACAAGACCCTCTGACATCTGTGTGGAGTCTTCTCTGGACACCTCCTTGGAAACCATTCTTCAGTAAGACAGACCCAACTGATGCACAGAAATTCTTAGTCTATTTGACTCACAAAGTAATTCATTGTCAACATACCCCTCCTCTATCTGAAACAGTGATTTTCACAATAATCATGAAATGTGCCCTCACCAGATGAAATCACTCACATGAAGGAGCCAAATGTTAAACACAAACAAAAGCCACAGATGGTCTCAGGGAATGACAGAATTCATGCAACTCGAAGTCCATTCCTTCTTACAATCACTGTGTTCTTGTGGTTTATTCCAAAGCTACAGCTTCAGTGCGAGAACAGGGACTTCCCTGGTGGTCCAGTGATTGACTCCATGCTTCCACTACAGGGGCTGTGGGTTCAGTCCCTGGTCGGAGAACTCAGATCCCCGCATGATGTGAGGTGGCCAAAAAATTTAATAAATAAATGCAAGAATATCAGAGGTGCTGGAGACCCAAGCTGTGCGTGAAGCAGGAGAAGGGTCCCAGAACAACTGTGTCCTTGTTGACTGGATGGCTGAAATCATGTGAGCAGTCTGCATAACTGGGACTTCTCCCTTGGAATCAACTTTCATGTAGAATACAGCCTTTATTACATAATAAGCAGAATGTGCTGGGACTTCCCTGGCGATCCAGTGGTGAAGAATCCACCTGCCAATGCAGGAGACACAGGGACACTTGATCCCAACACTGGGAAGATTTCACATTCAGGGCAGCACCTAAGCCTGTACAACCACAGGGCCTGTACCTTAGCGCCCAGGAGCTGCAATTACTGAAGCCCACGTGCTCCCGAGCCCATGCTCCACAATGAGAGAAGCCACCACAACGAGAAGCCCACACACCGCAACTAGAGAGTGGCCCGCAGGTAACAACAAAGACCCAGCACAGCCCAAAATAAGTAAATTTTTTAAAAAAAGAGTCTGCTAATCTGGAGCTCACGTGTATTATTAAAGTTGAACGGTAGCCACAGCAATGCATATTTTGGGGAGAAAAGAGTATTTTATCACTGACATTATTTAGAAATGCTAGTGTTGGTCATGATGAGAAATAGAACCACTCTAAGCCCATTCACAACACTTTTAAACTCTCTCCCTGCCCGCTACTCCCACTGCCTGCACCCCTGACCCCGCAGACATGGCACCGATGGGTGTAAGAAAAGAGGAAGAGGAGAGAGAAAATGCAGAGTGGGTCAGAGTCAAGCAGTGTGGATAATGGTCCAGCATGAACGCTGAGATGCACCCCGAAATACATCCGGGGGAGCAGGGTGGGGCCGTGGGGGGCTCACACACCAGGTTCAGGAATCTGACTTTATAGACAATTGTGCTGTGCTGTGCTGTGCTTAGTCGCTCAGTCGTGTCTGACTCTCTGCAACCCTGTGGCAAGAATATTGCAGTGGATTGCCATTCCCCTCTCCAGGGAATCTTCCCAATCTAGGGGTCAAACCCAGGTCTCCCACATTGCAGGTGGATTCTGTACCAGCTGAGCCACCAGGGAAGCCCAAGAATACTGGAGTGGGTTGCCATGCCCTCCTCCAGGGGATCTCCCCGATCCCTGAGTTAGACAACCAAGGGTCATCAACCGTTTTAAGCAAATAAGTCCAACTCAAAGTGGTGTTTTTGAGACATGAATCTGGTAGAATTATAAAGTAAGAATTGAGCTGGAGGAAGAGGCTGAAGTAGGTGCAAATTTGGATGCCTGTGAAAAGTGATCAAGGCCTGAACTGAAGTGAGTCTCCTCCAAAGTGAATGGAAATGTATGACTTTAGGGGCTTCCCAGGTGGCGTTACTGGTGGAGGAACCTGCCTGCCAATGCAGGAGATGCTTGAGACAAGGGTTCCATCCTGGATCCAGAAGATTCCCTGGAGGGGGGCATGGCTACCCACTCCAGTATTCTTGCCTGCAGAATCCCATGGACAGAGGAGCCTGGTGGTTTCAGTCCATGGGGTCACGAAGAGTCGGACACAACAGTAGTGACTTACACACATGCACACGCATGTGATATTAGAGTGAGGATCAAACAGCACAAAATTAAAACTCATAGGGTTTGCATTTATTTTTAATTTGGAGAATATGAAGACAAGGGTGTGGGGAAAACAGTCTTGCAAGCGTCATCTAGGAAATTTCTCTTCAGCTCATGGATGTTGGATTCTGAACTGAAGATGAAATGTTTCTGACATGAATGTTCCTGAAGAAGCAGCACAGAGAGGCCAGAGGAACAAAGGATTCCCTTTGAAAGTTAGAGCTCAAATGTTCAGTTTTTCCACAAAAGCCACTAAACGCTTTGCATCCTCCAAAAGAAGAAAACCCCCAGAAGAATCACTCGCATGGTGTTCAAGAATATTTGTCTGGTGGTCGGCCCCACCTGAGACAACCCGCCTGGGCCCAGATGTCATAGGAAACCCTGGGCCCCTTAGGAATTTAGCATCTACCTTCTATTTCCATTTCTCTCCTTGAAAAATGTGCGTGTGCTCCGTCCCTCGGTCCTGTCCAACTCTTTGTGACCCCATGGACTGTAGCCTGCCAGGCTCCTCTGTCCATGGAATTTTCCAGGCAGGAATACTGGAGCGGGTGGCCATTTCCTCCTTCAGGGGATCTTCCCCACCCAGGGATCGAAACCTCGTCTCTTGCATCTCCTGCTCTGGCAGGCAGATTCTTTACCACTGCACCTCCTGGGAAGCTTCCCTGAAAACATAAGTAACTTCAATCGAAAAAAGAGGTATGCGTTAATCCTTGGTCTGAATGAGTGGTATTTCAGAGCTGTGATTAATTTGTGATGTCTCCCATGCTAATTAATTCACCTCTCCTCTTTTTTTTCTTTTCTTTTGGTGGAAATAATGGGGAATGAATCACCTCTCCTCTTTAAAGCTCCCTTCAAGAACTCTTAAAACTCTCCAGAAGAGGCAAGTGCCCCGTTCTTCTTTATGAGTTGGCTTAAGGGAGGAATGAAAATTTAAGAGAATTTTGTTGTTGTTTAATAGCTAAGTCATGTCTGACTCTTTTGTGACCCCACAGATTATAGCCCGACAGGATTTCCCAGGCAAGAATACTGGAGTGGGTAGCCTATCCCTTCTCCAGGGAATCTTCCTGATCCAAGGATCGAACCCTGGTCTCCTCCATTACAGGCAGATTCTTTACCACTGAGCCACCAGCAAAGCCCTTAAGAGTCTGTAGAGTCAATATATTTGTTACAGATAGTTTGCTGATTTAAGTCAGAGTCCATGTTAGAAATTTGGTGTTTCCACTGGCATGACCTGCAGTACCCCTGGATTCTCTTGGCTTCTTATGAACACCAACAGTCTAATGGTATAATGTTCATAAGAGAAAATCTGTAAGCTGTAATATCTAAGTCTTCACTTAGTAGGATACTGAGAATAAATGTAATCACTTCTCCTGTGCTCAGTTATTTAGTAGGATAGCTTAGAATCAGGATGCTGTAGTTGAAGCAAAGTTCAATCATAAGAACTTTATAAGAACAGATACGGTGAGTTCTTCAAGTCTACTCATTGTATGGGGAAATTGGTGAATGTATTCAAAGGGTACGCACGTCCAGTTGTAAGAGGAAAATATTTTGGGGAGGCAATGTACAGCTGGTGACGATGGTTAATACTGTATTGTCTATTTAAAAGTCATTAAGAGAGCAGATCTTAAAAGTTCTCAAAAAAATTTTTTAACTGTGTGTAAATGGGTTAACTAATCTTACTGAGATAATCATTTCACAATATGTACGTATACTGAATCATTACATCGTATACCTTAAACTTACACAGTGTTATATGTCAGATACAGCTTTATATCTCTAAAAAAAGCTAGGGAAATTTTTGCTTAAAAAAACCTGGGTGTTGCAACTGTTTATTCTTCAAGTCATTCAAATTAAAAAATAAAAAGAATATAATGAAAATTGTTTTGCATCAAGCTTCAAAATCTTTGTGCTATATACTTCTTTTATTGGTAGGCAGGTGCCTTTATATAAGGGTTTCTCTTTCGAGTTTAACAAAGAAACCAGGAAGAGGGTAGGACCCGGTTTTCTGGAGAAGGGAGAGAAACAGATGCAATGTGCAATTTCCTTTTCTGACTCAGTTTACCAAAATCACGTTTCAATACAGAGGGAAACCATCCATTTTAAGAGCCACAGGTAAAGTAATTTTTTTCCCCCAAATTCAAGATTTATTTTCATTTTCCTAAACTGGATATTTCAATTTCCCCGGAAACCTGAGCGTGGAGAGGGGAAAGGGCACAGGACACTTTCCTGTGTCTACATGCTGTGTCTACAGCCAGGGGGCCGCCACGCAGGGCTCTGGCCGTCTGAAATCTGGCCAATCAGCCTCTCTGGGGATGATCGCCACACCTCCAAAAATAAAAAACATAGCTTTCTAGCCAGGAATCATAGATTGAGATTCCTGAAAGCCCCTCTTCTCCCTCCGCAATTTAAATCGAGCTCTTTCAAAGTCAGCATACTACATCTTAATGGAAGCCTGAAAAGGTTATCAATAGTAAAGGCTGAAAGTTTTCCACAAAGGTAGGTAGATGGGGGAAAAAAGAAAAAATACACTGAACCGAGGGGGAGGTACCCAGAGGTTCCTGATCAGCACTGCCCTTGAGGACCACTGCTCTGCTGTCCTGAAGAAACGCAGGGAACAAGGGCTGCACTCACCTCCGAGCTGACCCCTCTGTGCTTGTCTCCATGTCCCGGACCAGGGACAGGATGGTTCTTGAAGTGAACCATGGCACAGGAAGCTGTGCTGGCCACGATCAAAACGGCACAGGCCCTGCGTGGTCCCCTGCACTCCGGCTACACCTGCTGGCCTGCCGACGACCAATGTCCAAGCCGGAGGATTTTTTTCCTCTTGCTTCAAATTCCTCCGAGTTTCATTGGAAACTAGTGCTAATGAAATGTATCAGGGGTTAAGGCTGATGTCAGAACTGCTGGGATCTTTACAGAAAGTTCTGCAAGAATGCGAAGAGGGTGCCTGGGTCTGGGTGCTCCCCACCGGGGAAGGAGTGCTCCCACGGGAGGGGAGACTGACTGACGCGTTAGTTGCATGGAGTTTTACAACTTCTAAAGTCTTCTCAGAAATCTTTCACCCAGGCTTCCCAGGTGGCTCAGTGGTTAAGAATCTGCCTGCCAATGCAGGAGACACGGGTTTGATCCCTGGTCTGCGAAGATCCCACGTGCCACGGAGCAACTAAGCCAATGTGAGCCACAACCACTGAGGCTGCGCTCTAGAGCCCGGGAACCCCAACTACTGAAGCCCGTGCTCTGGAGCCCATTCTCTGCAACAAGAGAAGCCACAGAGTGGAGAAGCCTGAGTACTACAACTAGAGAGTAGCCCCCATTTGCTGCAACCAGAGGAAAACCCACAGAGAATCAGACACAGTACAGCCAAAAATAAATCAATAAATAAAAATTTCAAGAAAGGAAACCTCATACCATCTGACCTGCAGACCAGCTCCGCAAGGCTCTTCCATCTCTAGCGGAGTCCCCCGTAACTCCTGTGCAATTAATATTTAGTGAGCCACTTGTTGAGATTGAAGGCGGGAGGAGAAGGGGATGACAAAGGATGAGGTGATTGGATGGCATGACCGACTCAATGGACATGAGTTTGAGTAAACTCCAGGAATTGGTGAGGGACAGGGAAGCCTGGCGTGCTGTAGTCCATGGGGTCGCAAAGAGTTGGACACGACTGAGCAACTGAACTGAACTGTATGTAACCATGCACTGGGCAATCAAGGTAGTCAAGGCCGCTGTTCCCACCAAGTTCAAGGGTGCACAGGACAGAGCATCAAAACCAGCAAAGAAATTATCAAGTTGACTTAGGAGAGGGAGAGAAGATGTGAAGAAAACCCATCAGGGTACCATGTTGCAGCAACCAAGGATGGGAGCTACTCTGAGTGGTGATGCTTGAGCTCAGAACTGAGCGTGAGGAGGAGCCACTGGGGACCCGAGGGAGGGACATGGGGCTGCAGCAAATGTAGGCTCGGCAGCTTCCAAGCAGGAACACTCCCAGCAGCGTCTTCTGCAAACAGAACGAAAGCCAGCAGACTGGCCGGGCTGAGCAGGAGGATGGTAAGAGGTGGGCTGGAGCGTGAGCCACCAGGCATAAGGAAGCGAGACAGGGCGAGGGGAGGAGACCGGCTCGTGTCTGCTGGGTGTTTACTCTGAGCCAGGCCTTGAGCCAAGTTCAGGGTTGTGAGTAGGGAGGCTGTGCCTTGGCCCAGGGCTCCAGGCCATGCCATCCTGCCCAGCCCACACTCTGCCATCTGGGGCGCCAGCTTCAGTTCACCCAGGTGGAAACAGGACACATAAAGGAACATGGACATTTTGAATCCCTTCTACCTGCTGGCCTATCCCCGGAGTGATTTCACATGAAGGACATCATTTGGGCCTGGATTTTAAAAGTCGGAATTTCTTTAATGCTAAGGAATATCATCTTCACTTCCTGTCTTTGGCGGCCTCTGGGCTGGAGAATCAGCTGACTGGTTCTATGCTCTGGGATAAATTCAAGCACTGCAGATAGAATATAATTATCAGATGAAACTGAAAAGATGACTGAAAAAGAAAAAAAGAAAACAGATTTAATGCCTCCAGGAAATGAAACCGAATGGATCCTGCTCGGTGCTACAAGGAAGATGATATCAATTCTGTCCCCCACCCTCCTTTACGCAAGTTTGAATAATCTCCCTGTCACCGCTTTTACATGAACTCAAATTGCTTTAGAAACCTGTCACAGTGAATTAGCAAAAGGAGATAGTAATTCAGAGGGGTGCCAGTGTGGCGTTACTGAACATTGCTGGTTGGAAGGCTTCCTGCAGCATTATTCGGGGACGATAACTCACTTTGATCACTGAGTGTCAGAGTGAGCAAATGATGGGCTTTCTGTAGTTTTTAGATTCAACTTTCTTAAAAGTCCATCATAAAGATGAAAAGTGCGCAGAGAACATCTGCCTTCATCCACCCAAGAACGAGGACATGGGCACACCCAGGGTTGGTCCCACCCTGCAGTCACTGGGTGTGGATGAACGGGGAGACAGACCCCATGCAGCCCAGCAGACTCGCAGGTTTCAGAAGATCCTTGACCTTGACATCAGGGGCAGACTCGAAGGCTGGGAGAGTGAGGAATCAAGGAATCCATCACAGAGACGTGTAAAATGGAATATTCTTCCCAGTGATCTTAGCAGTGGGTCACCTCCTCAGAGAAGCCTTCAGGTCACCACCATCCTCTCACGTGCCTCATCTCTCTCTGTCATGTTCCCTCGTGATTTTCTTTTTCTTCCCAAGACTTAGCGATTTTTTAAAATTACTCAGTTCATCTCATTCCTTAGCTAGATACTTCTGTTTCCCCACCGAGAGCACAATCTCCACGAGGAACAGGATTCCACAGTCTTCCATGAGCCCCTAGGAATGATGCCCAGAGCCTGTAGGCCCTCGATGAATGTTTACTGAAGGACTTCTGAATCCACAAAATTCTTATTATATTAGAGGCTATTCTGTATTAACAGATACAGCTGTCGTAGCAAAGCCTGTGCAAACGAGAACCTGGGCTGTCACCATGAACCATCCTTGGCTCTGCTGACCAGAGACGGACTATGACCAACGTTACTTGGAGGAAGGAATCTTAGCTGGGGAGCAGCTGCAAAAAATTTCTGCACAATGTAAGACTACTCCTCACTGAAACTGTGTATAAGCCACTGTGTCCCTGTCTTTTCAAGTAAAAAGCTGACTCAAGAGTTAATGATTGGGAAATGCAAATAGGTAGAAACCAAGAATACCAGTTGGGCTAGGGAACTGGCTACAATTTGGACTATAAATCTGCCACATGGCAGATGGGGGATTCACCACTCCCAGTTCCCTGAAAGATACAGAAAAAGGTCTGACACAGGTCCCTAAGTTATTTTTACAGGAAGCAGACTCCCTCCAGATGAAAACTGCTGACCACAAGAACATAGACCATAGACTCAGTTGAAACCAGAAGGTTGATGATGCTTGAAACTTCACCTTAAAGCCAACTAGTCTGAGAACCATGCTTGAGCTGACGGCCCACCCTGCAGTCCCTCTCTTACACTGCCTTTAAAACCCCTCCCCTGAAAGTCATCAGGGAGTTCAGGGCTTCTGAGTGTGAGCTGCCCATCCTCCTTGTGCGTGCCCTGCAATAAAGGCTGCAGTTTCCTTCCCCACAGCCCAGTGTCAGTGGACCAGCTTTACTGTGTGGGGCAGTGCATGCAAGTCTGCTTTGGTAACATTAATAAGACTGGGAAAATGTTATCCAAATTCTCAACACTTACTGTTTGATCTGCTTCGTGAAAGACTGAGCTTATCGCTGAGATTTCCCTACTTCACAAAGTCTAATATTTTTTCCAACTTAGTTTTTCAAAAAATATTTAAGTCTAAATCTACCAAAGAGTATAAGAATTGCTACCCTGGGCCTTCTGGATGAACTGGCAATTTTCTGTCACGTTTGCTTTCCCTCTCCTTGTATGTGAGTGTGTATGTAGGTATACACGTGTGTCTATGTATGGGCAAGCATGTGTACATGTCAGTGTCTATATGCATATGTATCTGTGTGCATCTGGGCATGTATGTGTATGTGTCTATGTGCATGTGTGTGCATATGTGTGTTTTTGTGTTTCTGCATCTGTGTGTATATATGGGCGTGTATGTGTGCATGTCTATATCTATGTGTGCCCCTGTGTGTTTTGTGTGTGTATGTATCTGTGCATGTGTGTGTGTGTGTATGGGCATTATGTGCGCAAATGAGTATATGTGAATGTACATATATTTTGGCTTGAGCTATTTGGGAGTTAATTATTAATGTGCTTCATCCCTCAATACTTTAGCATGAATCTCCTAAAACCAAGAATAGTCCCCTATATGAAGATTATCACACTCAGGAAATTTAAAATTGATAACTCTATTATTATCTAATAAGCAATTGGTTTCCAAATTTCCCCAAGTGTCCTAACGTTCTTTATAACGTCTCATTTTTGATTCAGGGTCCAACCAAGAATCACACATTATGTTTAGCTGTCATTCCTCTTTAGTCTTCTTACTCTAGAATGGCTACCAGCTATGCTTCTTTGGGGGTGCATGTGTTTTTTTGGGGGGAGGGGTGCTGGTGTTTTATGACAAGACATTTTTGTATATTACAGGGCCAGTTGTTTTATAAAATTTCCCTTCATTTTAAGTTGCTTGATTTTTCTCCTCTAGTTAAATCCAGGTTAAAGTCTAATGTTTTAAGTACCTAACATGACCAGTATAAAGTAGATATAAAAACTCAGGTCCCCAGAGGAATTCCCTGGCTGTTCAGTGGTTAGGATGCCATGCTTTTACTACTGAGTGCCTGAGTTCAACCCCCAGTCAGGAAGCTAAGATCCCACAAGATTCATAGGATGGCCAAAAAAAAAAAAAAAAAGAGGCTCCCCAAAAGGAATTTTTAGGCTGAAATACCAAACCTATGATGAATAACACTTCCAGCTTGTATCAGAGTCAAGGATCCCCTGATAAGACTGTCTCCTTGTCTGAATTTGTTAAAAGGCTCATTAAGGCAATTTAGTGTTCCCCACATATCAGCCACTCACATCGTACCATCAAGAATTTTGCTACTAATACATCCAGTTTTACCTGTACTAGCATTTATGCTATCTTTAAAAAAATTCAGTTTGTTTATTTAAACTCTTATCCTAAGAAATGATACCAATATAAATAGTTTTGCCATTCTTGCTCTATTTTTCTATACTATCGAAGCATACATAAATACAAAAAAAAAAACAAAAACCAAACAATTGTGCACATCTAAAACACATCTACAACTTCCATTGTACACTGGGAAATACTGACCAGAGTGGGGTCAAACAGCTCTGTGAGCACTCGTGGGCAGGTGTGGACACAGCACAAAAAGCTCTTTCAAGTACCAAGGAAATAAGAAGACGCCAAGGTTGCCAGGCCAAGCCGGGGGCCACATTCAAACACGACAAGACCTGCCGCTCCTGAGAGACAGCTGCTGTCCCTTGACACCAGATAGATGGCCTCTCCATTCATCTGCAGCCTTGTCAGCAGACAAGGCTGAAAACAGGCTGGGACAATGCTGCTCGCACAGACCTGACACTGATGCAGCCGCTGTGTCCTCCGGAAGATGACTCTTCTGTGGAAAATACTGGACTGGATCACACGACTTTTGCCGTTTCACCCTCAACCCTTCCCAGACAAGGAGACTGAGACCCAGACATGCTTGGTGGGCTGTCCAGCGCCACACTGGGAGTTGCTGGTGAATCAGGACCTTCATCCACAAATTCAGATGCCTGGGTCAGTTCATTTCACCCCTCTGGAATTCGTCATGCTAAGCCTACCTAGCTATTTATATGTAAAACCACCTACACACACACCATATACACACATAAAACCATATTTATATACATGTATACAACACATGTATACACATGCATACTTACATTATGTAAAACCATGTGCCCACTTCCTGCATGCCTCCTGAACACTCTTTCACCACCAAGGTGTCCCAGAGAGAAGGGCATTCTCCAAACCTCCCCTCTTCCCGACTGTGTTTGCTACTCACCAAACAACCATCTCTCCCTGTAACCTTGTTTCCGTGAACCACACAACCAACCTGGAACACTTTCAGGATCTCTGCCCATCTAATATTCCTGCCAGTGTATAATTCAGTTCAGTTCAGTTCAGTAGCTCAGTCGTGTCCGACTCTTTGCAACGCCATAAATCACAGCACGCCAGGCCTCCCTGTCCATCATCAACTCCCGGAGTTCACTCAAACTCATGTCCACCGAGTTGGTGATGCCATCCAGCCATCTCATCCTCTGTTGTCCCCTTCTCCTCCTGCCCCCAATCCCTCCCAGCATCAGAGTCTTTTCCAATCAGTCAACTCTTCGCATGAGGTGGCCAAAGGACTGGAGTTTCAGCTTCAGCATCAGTCCTTCCAATGAACACCCAGGACTGATCTCCTTTAGAATGGACTGGTTGAATTTCCTTGCAGTCCAAGGGACTCTCAAGAGTCTTCTCTAATACCACAGTTCAAAAGCATCAATTCTTCGGCACTCAGCTTTCTTCACAGTCCAACTCTCACATCCATACATGACCACTGGAAAAACCATAGCCTTGACTAGACAGACCTTTGTTGGCAAAGTAATGTCTCTGCTTTTCAATATGCTATCTAAATTGGTCATAACTTTCCTTCCAAGGAGTAAGTGTCTTTTAATTTCATGGCTGCAGTCACCATCTGCAGTGACTTTGGAGCCCAAAAAAATAAAGTCTGACACTGTTTCCACTGTTTCCCCATCTATTTCCCATGAAGTGATGGGACCAGATGCCATGATCTTAGTTTTCTGAATATTGAGCTTTAAGCCAACTTTTTCACTCTCCTCTTTCACTTTCATCAAGAGGCTTTTTAGTTCTTCTCAGGCACCTACAGACCCGGGGAGTTCCCCCTAGTGTATAATTATACTATTAATATTTGTTGTTGTTTACTCGTTAAGTCATGTCTGACTCTTGTGACCCCATGGACCGTAGCCTGCCAGGCTTCTCTGTCAATGAGATTTTCCAGGGAAGAATACTGGAGTGGGTTGCCATTCCCTTCTCCGGGGGACCTTCCTGCCCCAGGGGTTGAAACCACATCTCCTCATAGGTAGGTGGATTCTTTACCACTGAGCCCCAGGGAAGCCTCGATCAGACTACCGAAGGCAGCCTTAGACCTGCAGACAACAGGGCTGGGTCTGCCACTTCCTTTCTCCCGTCTTCTATGACCCTGTGAACTAGAGGCCTGGCTGGCGGCTAGTGGATCTCCATTGATCCAGGACACCCTCAGGGCCTCTCCCCTCCTTCATCTCCACATCAGCTGGTTCATTCTGTGGCATCTGTCTCCTTAGCCTCTCTCCCCAGTACCCCTCTTCTCATCCCCACTGATACCCCTTGAGGCAAGCCCTCACCTCCCTACACACTGTTACAAGGTCTCCTTCGGAGTATCCTGGTCACACTGCCTGCTCACCAGTGGGTGTGTGGTCCATGGGCCCCCCAGGACCCTTCCCAGGGATGAAGGGGGATGAGACTCTCCATACTACTGCAGACATGACCTGACTGTAGATATGACAGAGACTGTTTCCATAATACTACAGACAGGACACTACAGACATGATCCATCTTTTCTGCTCTTCATCTGTCACACGTGGAATGTGGGGTTTTCCCAAGGCTCTCTGCCATGGGCTCTCACAGCAGTGAACCAGGAGCAAGTGGAGGAAGCAGATATTCACATGGTGTGCAGAAACCTAAAATGAAACCACTCTCCTCGCTGAATTTTTGTTTTGGAAAATAAATTCTTTTTCATAAAAAATTGTTTTTACGCTAATATATAATGTGCTTATTGTTGTTAGTTTTAATGCATTAGTAACCATTTCTAAAATGTCTTGGTTTTAATTTCTAATTTACAGTATTCAGTAAATATGAACAACATAATCCATGTAAACAAAACCTCTTTGAGATCCTCCATCAGAGTTGAGAGTCCAAAAGGTTTCTGGTGCCAAAAAGTTTGAGAACCACTGCCTGAGTTATTTTCTTAAAGACATTCATTTATCATGCTATTCCTGCAACGTATGAGGCGTTGCTACCCAGAGGTAAAGTCCTTATGAATTTAGCAGGGCCTTGAAAAGTAAGATCATGGTATCTGGTCCCGTTGCTTCATGGCAAATAGATGGGGAAACAATGGAAACAGTGAGAGACTTTATTTTGGGGGGGCTCCAAAATCACTGCAGATGGTGACTGCAGCCATGAAAAGACACTTGCTGCTTGGAAGAAAAGTTATGACCAACCTACACAGCATATTAAAAAGCAGAGACATTACTTTGCCAACAAAGGTCCATCTAGTCAAAGCTATGGTTTTTCCAGCAGTCATGTATGGATGTGAGAGCTGGACTATAAACAAAGCTGGTGCTTTTGAACTGTGGTGTTGGAGAAGACTCTTGAGAGTCCCTTGGACTGCAAGGAGATCGATGCAATCCATCCTAAAGGAAATCAGTCCTGAATATTCATTGGAAGAACTGATGCTGAAGCTGAAACTCCAATACTTTGGCCACCTGATGCAAGACCCTGATTCTGGGAAAGATTGAAGGCAGGAGGAGAAGGGGACGACAGAGGGTGTGATGGTTGGATGGCATCACCGACTCAATGGACATGAGTTTGAGCAAGCTCTGGGAGTTGGTGATAGACAGGGAGGCCTGGCATGCTTCAGTCCATGGGGTCGCAAAGATTGACTGAGGCTGGACATCCCACCCACTGCCCACTCCCTTCCTCCATGGAGCCACCCCCACACAGGTGTCCTAAGCCAGCTGCAGTGGTTTTGTGTTGCGTTGACTTTGCTTCATTTGCCCGTGTTCTCCGGAGTTCCCTAGCCTGGGGGTGCAAGTGAAGACTGGCCACGGCAGAAATCCGTGTGAACCCTGGCAGCAGAAGTGAAGCCACAGTATCAGACTGGATGGCCCCGTGGCTGTTCCCAGGCGGTGGCTCCCCACGTGCTGAGCATGGAGGTGGCCCACGGTTCTGAGTGTGCATGTTCAGCTCCTCCAGCTTCTCCCACGGGCAGGGGCTCCAGTTCATTCTCCTAGGCTCCGGTGGCCCTTGCTTCCCTCACCTCCCGGTTCCCCCTCTGAGCCCTGCCGACCTAGAGCAACTTCGGGTCCATCACCAGGAGGCACTGTGCTTTCTGGAGGTCTCACTGGCTCCCTCCCTGGGCCCTGCGCAGTGGCTTTCCTCTGCTCCCTCCTGTGCCCTTGTGGACATCTGCATGCTGAACTTCTCCCAGGACTCCATGAGGCCTGATTCCTGAGATGAATGCATTAGGCTGTGTCATTTGTGATGGCCCAGCTCCCCTTCCCACTTTCTAATTCATACTAAGTCATCAGGGTGCCCCCCTCCTCCATCTGATGGAAAACCCCTCAATGGTAGCTTTCCTCAATTAACTCTGAGTCTGAGCCAGGCTGGGACCCGGGACCTGGGACCTTTTGCTGCAGTGCTCGCACCTGGACAAACGTCTCCTCCAGCAACAAAATACAAAGGAACTATCAGGGATTAAAAACAATTGCTTGCATGAGCAGTTGGGGCAAATTATGGACAATAAGATACAGAGACCAAGAACCCAAGTGCCACTTGTGAAGAGCTGGGGACAGGAATGAAAGCAGGGTACTGTGCATTGCCCCCTGCACTCAGTACCACCCAAGGATGGTCAAACCACCTCAGTCACCCCTCCAGCCCGATCCTTGGATCCACCCCTGCTCTCACCCTGTAGAAGGAACTGCTCACCCTCGTCAGGGAGTGAGCAAACGAACCCTGTTACTTGTTTTCATCCCCTCTGTGCAGCTGGGGTCCCCATAAAGCCTTGCCTGAATTTCTTGTCTGGCCTCTGATCAATTTTTATTGATTGAGGAGGCCAAAAGCCCTGGTTGGTAACAGGTCCTGAAGCCCTTTTGAAGCCATCCTCATCAACTCAAAGCCCAGGTGCATATGCATGACTCTTTTCTCCCTGGAGTCCAGCACATTTATGTAGCATTCCACCTGCATTCCTCTGTGACCTCAGTTTTCCACAGATCTGTCTCTCCACTCCATGTTCTGCAGGCTCTCTACAGTCAAAGACAGGATCTCATGGTTTGTATTTTTCTTTCCTCAGTGCCTGGAACAAACGCATATTCATGAAATAACCTTAAGACAGGGGAGGTGGAATAAAAATGGGATATGTATTTCTAAAGGTCAGACATGAGGGGAAAGGCTGAGTGAGAAAAGCTGGAATTGAAGAATTCCATATTACTAGGCAGGAGGGTCTGTACAAGCTTTCGTAGGCATAACGATGACTTGGGGAGCTTGTTCAGAATGCAGACTCCTAGTGCCACACTTTCAAATATTCTGATTTAGCTGGTTTGGAGCAGGGCCTACAACTCTCCAGTTTAAGGAGACACAAGGGCTCCTGAGGAAGAGGGTCCTCAGAGCACAGCTCCGAACCACCAGCATAAAGAACACAGTGGTGGGAAGGATGCTAAGATCAGCAGTTCTCAGACAAAGCTGTTCTGAATCACTTGGTGGGCGAAGGTAGGGAGAGCGAGGAAGACTTGATAAAAATGCAGTTTCCTGGGCTCTGCCCAATTTCTCAGAATCAGAATCAGAGGTACCTTGACAGACATAGGCATCGGGGTGGAGAGTCAGGAACTAGACTCTCAGTCTTGAGACCCTGAGGCAGAGGTGTGAGCTTCCTGGCACCTGCCCCACCCCGAACATTCCTCCTAGGAAGCCGAGGGTACAGGTACGGGTTGTCCCCAGATGTAGGTGACCAGTAGTCTCTTTTGGTTACAAGAGAGATCCTAGAAAAACGATCAGGAGCTTTTGGAAAAATACTGGATTAAGAAAAAGACAAATGGAACGGATTCACAGAAAGAACAAAGAATCAGAAGGACAAAGCTCTCTGTAATTTTCCCACCGAGTTTTCCCTGTGGGCTCTGTGTCTGGGGACCCCTCTCCAACGGTGCTCCATATAATCTGGACCTGCACCATCTAATACAGTAATCAGCTTCCAGCGCTCAAAATGGCAAGACCGAGAAGCCGAAGGCTGAATTTTAATTGTGATTTATTCAAAACGCAAAAACTAACACTCATTCAGCTATTGGAAGATGTTTAGGTATATTTGAAACAACTTGGATACACAAATCCGATTTTCAACAGTACATTTTATGAAATGTAAATGTAGGTCAAATAAGTCTGATGAACATTCAGTGTCCAAAATGCAATGGGCTGCGGGGTATAAAATACACATGAAATTTCAAAGACTCGGTGTGAAAAACATTTAATACGTTTTAATTTGGTTTTATGTTTAAATGATAATTTTGGAGATATTGGGTTTAAGTAAAATAAATTATTAAAACTAATTTCATCGTTTTCTTTTTAGATGTGGAGTGTAGCTACTGGGAAGCTGAAATTAAGTAAGTAGCTAGCATTATTTCATATTGGACAGTTCAGTGCAGTCAAGATTGTGTAAACCGTGACCCCGAATGTTGTCACTGAATATTTTTAAACCATCTTGGAACGTTACTCTATAGACAGAAATGCATGTATAAAGTTGTCATTCCAGAGGACCACAGACTGAATCCAAAGATGCTACCATTTTGGAAACTCAATCTTTTCTGGATCTCGCCTCTACCCCACCTCCACCCATGATGGAGCAGCCTCCAGGGTAGCTGACAAGTCCCTTCTGAAAAGAAGCCTTGGGATTTTCAACTCCCAGTCTGGTGTCTACACACCGTGAGCACCCTCTACCTCCAGCAGCAGTCCTTTCAAACGCCTTTGGCTTATTTCAAACCAGCCCAAATAGTTCAAGAACCAGCACTGATAAGAATATTCAAAATATTATACTACTGGATCTCAAAGAAGACCCAACAGTATTTTAAATAAAATCAATGGCATCTCTCTCCAAAGGGACCAGTTACAAAGCCAACCGCTCCTTAGGTTAAATTCTGGCATGTTTGCTAAATAAACTACCAAACAGAAAATGACATTCTTTTAAAAATTCCTTCTAACAGGTCTCATCCCCCTGAAAACTGCTTTGTTTGTTACCAGGTGTTTACTCACACCTTGAGCAGAGGGTTCTCACTCAGGGTCCATCCACCACTCCTCAATATTACAGCCGTGGCTAGAATAAAAGGGATCCACAATGGTGGAGGGTCTTTTCTGATTTTTTTTTTTCCTCCACTGATTTCCAGCTGAAATTTAGCATGTCCTTCAAATTTCAGGGCTTCCCTAATAGCTCACCTGGTAAAGAATCTGCCTGCAGTGTGGGAGACCTGGGTTCGATCCCTAGGTTGGGAAGATCCGCTGGAGAAGGGAACAGCTACCCACTCCAGTGTTCTGGCCTGGAGAATTCCACAGAGTGTACAGTCCATGGGTCACAAAAAGTCGGACACGACTGAGTGACTTTCACTTCACCTCACTTCAAATTTCAAGGCAAGCAATAAACTACGTTACTATTATCAGGACCTATGATATCAGCAATAAAAATCACAGCTTTTTTTTTTTCTCATAACAACACAGTTATTTCAGAAATCCTGAAATATGATTTATGCACATCATAACTTTATGGTAGTTAATTCTTCCTGACTATAGCACCTCATGGGCTTCCCAGGTGCGCTAGTGGTAAAGAACCCACTTGCCAGTACAGGAGACTTATGAGATGCGGGTTAGATCCCTGGGTCGGAAAGATCCCCTGGAGAAGAGCAGGATGACACATTCCAGTTATCTCGCCTGGAGAATGCCATGGACAGAGGAGCCCGGCGAGCAACACTCCACAGGGCTACAAAGAGTCGGACACGACTGAAGCAACTCAGCACGCACACATGCATAGCAGCACCTCATAACACAGAGGCAACTCTTGGTCAATCTCTAATCTGGTCACTGTGGATGAGGTGCTTTCTCCACCTGGCGATCCAGACACGGAACATGCTTTATGGTCTTACCTGTCTACACTTGCTTGTCATTCATGGATACATGGGAAGAAATCAGCTATTTAAATTATTTGTTAGAGTTTTGCAAAAATGAGAATTTGTAACTCCTTGTAAGTTAGCATTGTTTTTTGAAACATGATAGGTGAGTCAGCTACAAGTCTTTACCAGGCACATTCAAACACATCTGATGGTTAAGCTAACTAAAGCGTGTTATTTAAAGTCATTTTTAAAATATGGTGACAGATTGGGCAGTGATATAGACCATGCATAAGGTTGTAAGTTCTGGGAAAATCAGTGTGTTTCTGTATTTTTTTTGTTCTTAGTAATTCTACATACCTTTTACGTTTTGACTTTTTTTATATTTTATTTAAACAAATAAAAGTATTAATTTTAACATTAATATTTTAAATTTTATTTAAACAAAATAAAATGTAAAAAAAAAAAATAGTAAGTGTACATAGATTTCACTAGACTGCCAAAAGAATACATACCAGGAAAAAAGTTAAAACCCCCTTACCCAAGCCTTCAGTTCAGTTCAGTCGCTCAGTCATGTCCGACTCTTTGCGACCCCATGAATCGCAGCACGCCAGGCCTCCCTGTCCATCACCATCTCCCAGAGTTCACCCAAGCCTTACAGGACTCCAAATACCCACGTGTTTTTAACTCAGGGCACCTGCTTCTGGTAGAATCCACAGGGTTACCCAGCGCCCATCAGGATCACCCTCACACTGCCTTCTCGGCCCACAAATGAGTAGCAGAAAGTCCCTCTGTGTTTCAGTCTCTATTCTTGCCAGCACACAGCAAAGGTAGAGAAAGGCACGTGGCTGTTTACAGAAGCCATGGTGCACAGCTTCACCTGAGAAAGCCCTGGAAGCTGACGATGACTGAGAGATTTTGGAGCCTGCGGAGCAAACAGTAACTTCCTAGTAATTCAGTAAAACGCCATTAATTGTTCTTAGAAACCAGCTGGCTCTTCCACCCTCAATATGAAAAGCGCATTAAAATTTTACCTGTTATTTCTGAAGCTACTTCCCTTCATCGGTTGAGTACAACATGAATGTATATTTAGAAGCCGTACAGCACCTTCCAATTAAAAAGAAAGTGGAGTGGGGCTTCCACAGTAAAACCAGGCTGGGCGGAAGGAAGCGATGCCTGCTGGAAGCCCACACTTCTCGGCTCTGTTGTCCCAACGTTTAGAAACACCCCTGGCTAAAAACAACATTGTTGCTTTTAGAAATTTTATTCTTTTTTTTTTAAGCACCAAAAACGAGATTCAGCCCACAATTTAACATTGTCAATACATACTCTTCATTATACAGCTGACACGCCAACTGTTACCTAAGCACGTCAGACTCTTCAAACCCCACACCCACACACTGTGAACTCATCTGCACCCAGGTATGAATAAAGATGAAGAGCTTCTTGAGGAAATAGCATCTCCACGCTCAAATGGCAAAAGCCGTGGAGCAAAGTCCTCCTAGCGTCTGAGGGAATCTCTCGGAGGAACAAGAAAGACCTCAAGAGCCACCGTGTTCTCAGAAAAAAAATCACATCCTTCTGTGACAACCTGCCCACTGGGTATTTAAAGTAAAAAAGGACCTTGGAAGTCCTTTCCAATTTTGAGGTCCTAAGATTTTCTTATAAAGAAATGATTTTTCTTTGTTACTTGACTAACCTAAAGGTAATGATGCTTTGGTAGGTCAACAGCTTAACTCAAGCATTTTCTTATGGAGAATCGGTCCAGGAGACCTTATATGGGGTGAACGAGGAAAAAACTCAGACTACTCACAGCTTCTTCTCTACAAGAATTATTTTTCCTTCATCTCCAAAACCACGATTGCAGGAAATTTCCAACACTCAAATGAACTGTTTTCCAAATGTTCATTTATCAACTGAACGTTTCCCACTCCATTCATTAGTGTTCATTCATTCTTGCATTTGACAAGAAGTTACTGAGTGCCTACTAAGGGCCAAGCTGGCAGTAAGCATGAGATATCATGCCATGAAAAAGGCACATCTTTTCCAAGAGATGTTTCACAAGGTGGCTAGATACCAGGCTAATCTACAGCAACCTCCTGTATTAGTCATCTCAGGCTGCCATAACAGAATACGATAGACTGGGTGCAACGGGAATTTTGTTTCTCCCAGTTTTAGCGACTGGAAGTCCAAGATCAGGTGCCAGCATGGGCAGTGTCTGGTGAGGGCCCTCTCCTTGGGTCACAGAAGACCCTGTTCTTCCTGTATGCTCACATGGCCCTTCCTGGGTGTATGTCCGTGGAAAGAGAGGAAGGGAACTCTCACTGTCTGGCCCCATCCTCCTGACCTCTCGCAACCATAATCACCGCCCAGAGGTCTCATCTCCAAACAACATCACATAAGGGGTTGCGGCTCCAACACCTCCTTCACAGTAAATATGCTATTTGACCCATAATGTTAATTTCTATAGACCTAAGTGTTTCATTGCCAACATAGGTCCGTCTAGTCAAGGCTATGGTTTTTCCTATGGTCATGTATGGATGTGAGAGTTGGACTGTGAAGAAGGCTGAGCACCGAAGAATTGATGCTTTTGAACTGTGGTGTTGGAGAAGACTCTTGAGAGTGCCTTGGACTGCAAGGAGATTCAACCAGTCCATTCTGAAGGAGATCAGCCCTGGGATTTCTTTGGAAGGAATGATGCTAAAGCTGAAACTCCAGTACTTTGGCCACCTCATGCAAAGAGTTGACTCATTGGAAAAGACTCTGATGCTGGGAGGGATTGGGGGCAGGAGGAGAAGGGGACAACAGAGGATGAGATGGCTGGATGGCATCACTAACTCGATGGACGTGAGTCTGAGTGAACTCCGGGAGTTGGTGATGGACAGGGAGGCCTGGCGTGCTTCGATTCATGGGGTCGCAAAGAGTTGGACACGACTGAGCAACTGAAGTGAACTGAAGTGTTTCATAGGGCTTCCCAGGTGGCACTAGTGGTAAAGAACCTGCTTGCCAACGCAGGAGATGGAAGAGATGCGGGTTTGACCCCTGGGTGGGGAAGATCCCCTGGAGGAAGAAATGGCAACCCACTCCAATATTCCTACCTGGAAAATCCCATGGACAGAGGAGCCTGGCAGGTTACAGTCCATGGGATTGCAAAGAGTCAGACACACTGAAGCGACTTGGCATGCACGCACGCATGCAAGTGTTTCATATTCACCTCAGAAGAGTAAGCCCTTGGCTTCTCTGCAGTTTGGCTCCTGCAGAGTTTGGTAAGGAAAGGCACCGACAGGGGGTGAGGGCCACAGTAGCATCAGACACCTCAGTCCTGAGGGCCCAGGTGGCTTAGAGCTTGGAGACTGAGGCAGACCAAGGCTCAGGTCAGCTCCTGGAGCAGAGGCGGCAGTGTTCTGCAGTGGGGCCAGAATCTAGCCCTGATGCAATTTTCAAAGACAGCTGTCCTGACTTCAAGGCCCGCCTGCAACTCTGAAGTGTCTCCTGATCAAGTTCAATTGGGAAATGCCACGAAATGAATATAGATAACACAAAATCAGAGTAACAACAGGATTCAAGGCACATAATCAGCCTGAAAAGAAAGTGTTAGTTGCTCAGTCGTGTCAGACTGTTTGCAACTCCATGGAGTGTAGCCCACCAGACTCCTCTGTCCATGGAATTCTCCAGGGAAGAATACTGGAGTGGGCTGCCGTGCCCTCCTCCAGGGGATCTTCCTGACCCAGGGATAGAACCCGGGGCTTCTGCATTGCAGGCAGATTCTTTACCATCTGGGACCACCAGGAAAGCCAGTTTTCACAAAGCTGCAGTGAGAGAGTGCTTTTCACCAGGCTTGATGAAGTAGGCTGGGGGCCTGTCCACCTCTCTACTGTACAGAAGCCAACATCCACCAAGCTCCCTCAGCTAGAAATAATTCTACTCTCTTCTTAAGGTATGATCATTTCCGTAAAAGCCTGCATGGTCAAAGCCAACCTGGAATGGAAAGGACTCCAAAGAGAGGAAACTGCACAAACGTAAGTGCAGATCCTGACATGACCCCAACTAACACCTCACAGGGCTGACTGCACCTCGAAGGAACAGTCACCACACAGGGCGTGGAGGCTGCGTGCCCTCTCTTCCCCACAGTCTTGAATCCAAGCAGAAGCAATGAATAGCTCTCAGCTGGATCTGTGACATCCAGCCTTTCCAAATGGCATGTCAAGCTCCTCGCGAAGTTTTTAACAGAATGAAGGAGAAAACACACCCCTACATTTCTCTTCCCCCATCGATCATTAAAATTAAAAAGGCAGGTGAGGATACCCAGGAAGCTCTGGATGAATGAGATGGGATCAGGCTTGGGGGGCACTGAGGGCGGGGCTCTGCCCACAGCATGCAGGGCCCAATTCTAACCCGTGTCTGGCACTTTGCAAGGGCTTTTATCTCTGTAGTCCAAAAGGTTCCTCACCCCAAGGCCGGTAGGACAAGAAACAGCAGAGCCACGTGGCAGAGCTCCGAGACCTTGAGGGTCTCTCGCCTGTGGCCACAGAAGACTGTCCGTGTTAGCCACTCAGTTGTGTCAGACTCCTTGTGACCCCATGGATTGGAGCCCTCCAGGCTCCTCTGTCATGGAAGTTTTCAGGCATGAATACTGGAGTGAAGCGCCATTCCCTTTCCAGGGGATCATCCTGACCCAGGAATTGAACCTGGGTCTCCTACGCTGACGGCAGAGTCTTTACCAGCTGAGCCACCAGGGATGCGACTGTCCGAACCACATTCAAAATGGGGTCCCGTGTTCGACTGCAACCTTAGGGGACACAGTTTGGGGATCTGGAGTCCCCATCTCTTACAGGAGATTGGATACAGCCTCTGGATATGCTTTGCTTTGCTTATTTTGCTTATTTTTTTTAATTGAATTAGTGAATCAAGATGTCTGACTTTTTGGGGAAAATCCAAAGCTTAGACCTGTGCTGCTGCGGGCAAGAGGACGGCAGGGCTAAGAGGAGGCTGCGGGGCACTCCGCCCATAACCCAGATGTGACCAAAGCCCCACTCCTCCCACTGGCTCATGCTCAGCCACACAAAGCCTCACACACTGTGCTGCTCTTCTCTTCGGCGCCTCTGGTCACGGGACCCTCCTTCTCCTGAGAGGCCGCCACCTGTCTTGCCAGTTACACGGGCTTTTATCATGTCTTTTTTGGATTCGCTTCAAATGACCCTGGCTCCGTAAAGTCCATTCTGATATGCCTGGAAGAGCTAACCAGGCTTTGTTTAAGTCTCTTCGACATTTTCTTGTGCTTGTTTTATTGGACCATACATGCACTATTCAGTTCTGGGTACAGAGTAAGCAATCCCCAATGTGGTGATCAATACTAAAATGAAAGACTTACCATGCATCAGAGACTATTCAAAGTGCCTTATACATCCTAACTCACTTTAGCCCCACGACGACCAGTTATACCCATTTGATGTAGAGAAAACTGAGGTGTGTTAAAAGTTAGGACAGCCTCCCAGATTCTCTGACCCAACCATTAAGCGGCAGAAGAGGCAAAAGAATGGAGTCTGGCGACGTCTGGATGAGAAGGTGGATTGGATGGACCCTTAGACAGAAGGAAGGGAGGGAAAGAAGAAGGGAAAGCAAGAGAGAAGGAAAGACAGATGAGCTGTCAGGAGTTGGTAACAGCAGATGGAGGCGTTTTCGTGGCAGGAACTGAAGTCTTCGGGTGGGGGCAGGGGCTGTGGTGTGAGCTAGTCATTTTTAACAGTAGACTCTCCGGGCAGACTGCCCTGCTTTAGAACGTCAGTCAATTTCTGAGGTGTAGATGGCTGACCACAGCTGACGGCAAGCTGCCGTATGACCCACCCAGTGCAGAGCTTGAGAGAAGAGGTGTGAAGCCTAACACACTTACTAGCTGGTACTAAATAGTACGAGCACTCCAGCTTGAATGCCTCAGGGTACAGAAGTGGAAAATGCCCACTGAAGACACAGGCAGGTGAGGAAGGACCCACTAAAGCATCATAAGGATCCACTTCTTCTAGAGGCAACCAGGAGCGCCTGAGCCATTTTCAGCAGGGAGGGACATGACTCCACGGTTATGAAGGGTTAGACGCAGATGAGCACACCGTCCACACTTCAGGAGCTCCTCCTCTGTCTCTCCTGAGCGATGACTCTTGCTAGAAAAGCTATCAACCGTCCCGCTCCTTCCCGACACCATGCCTGTGCCTGCCGGCTTCTTCTCCTCCATCCCCTCACTCGAGTCGCAGCCCCTCGGGGTGGTGGGGAGTCTCTAGCTATCACTGCTGGATCTGTGCTATCTAAGGAAGGCAGCGCAAAGCAGTGAGCCTGAACCATCTTATAGAGAGAGCCTGGTCTGGGGAGTATAAACGAAACAATGCCACCGCAGACCACAGTGCTGAAAGGGGCTTTAGAAACCAGCTGGCTTCCAAACACCCTCTCACCGAGGAAGGAGAGCAGAAGGCAATCGTCTTAGCCAGCCCAAAGACCCCGAGCTGGTAAGGTCCAAAGCTGGACCAAGAACCAGGCTGCCTGGCTCCCAGTTGAATACTCTAGGTGCACATAAAGCAATGTTTCTGAGATGCTGTGTACCCCCTGCAGAATCAAAGGCTTTCTTAGAAGAGTCTTTCTTTCCTACCAAGCTGGTTCCACTTCACCAGCTGGAACAGATAGACACAAGGCAATCTCCAGAAGCAGGGACCTGCTGCCACTTCCCCCAGCACAGGACAACACGAGCCATCTGCTCAGGGAACACGCTGTGACCTCGGTCCACCTACCTCACTCGAGGTCTTATGATCCAGTCTAAGGACTCTCCAGGTCCTGGGCTCTTCCCACGGGGCCTCCCTCCACCTGCCTGCACTGAGGCCATTTCCTGGTAAGTAGGATGGGCAGGGACAGGAAGTGAACCTTGCAAAGCCATTGTGCCAGCTCTGCTTTGGGGAAAAAAAGAAAAGATTGTTGGAGAAGGTGAAACTTTCTGCTGAATTGCACCGTAGTCTAATAATTCAGCCTCGCTTCAGGTGAAATTGGCCAAGGCTTCAGGACATCTGGCCAAGGCAGCAATCGGGAACTGAAATGCAGGCCAGCGTTCACCCAGCCAGGACCCAGAGGCTGCAGCTATTCCAAGGAAGCCCATTGTCCAGTCCTTACAAAGGCTTCCTCCAGCCTGGCTGCGACCTGCCTCGTGGCTTCTTTCAGCTAGAGTTGTTCTCCACTTTCCAAAGCCCATCAGTAGCCACCACCATGACCCCTGGGAACAGGGCAGATAATGACAATCCCTTGGGCCAGAGAAGGGAAAACTGATCTGGGGAGAGAGACCCCGGGGAGGTGATGGCAGCTGAAAGAAAGAAAAGAAAGTGAAGCCGCTCAGTTGTGTCCAACTCTTTGCGGCCCCACGGACTGTAGCCCACCAGGCTCCTCTGTCCATGTGATTTTCCAGGCAAGAATACTGGAGTAGGTTGCCATTTCCTTCTCCAGGGGATCTTCCCGACCCAGGGATCAAACCCGGGTCCCCCACATTGCAGGCAGACGCTTTACCATCTGAGCCACCAGGGAAGTGGTGGATAGCAGAGGAGGGACCTTCTGTTACCATTTGCCCAGGCCCATCCCAATTCACACCCACTTTGTACAGCAACAACTAGGCTCCCTTTCATTCTCGAAAGTACCTGATCGTCTGTGGTCACTCTAGCCACAGACCTCTCCAAGGCGTCTATCAACAGAATTCCAAGAATCCATGAACTTGAATATGACAACAGTCATGAATGTGCTTCCCAACAACGAGCTACAATGTAGCATTTCATTCTATTATAAATGCAGGCCACAAACTTTAGACGGAGTACAGGTACCAGCGACGCTGTCACCCAAACATACAAATGGGATGTTTTCCTATCATGGTTCAGGCCTGCAGTTACCCACGCCTGCAGCATCACGCTCACCCAATTATTGGTCTATGTCCGATCTGGTTACACTGACTCGGGTAGTTCACAGTGGTTTATGTAGAATGTAAAATGGTCTCAATAAGATTTGTGTTATAATCTTACGCATTGCAATGTGTACATTGAAACGCATCGTTCCAGGGTCCCTAAACTTGTCAGACCACCAAGGGGCACCATGGCATAGATAAGATTAAGAGGCTTTGGCCTGGTGTTGCAGAAGCCACCTTCGCCAAGGACAGAGGATGTGGGAAAGAAATCCTGCCCTCTGGGTGATGTCTCAGCCTGCCACTGAGTTGATCCAGACCTTGAGGAATTACGCAGGTGCACCCTGACAGCTTGCACAGCTCTTCTGCAGGCCTTGAGCATTCCCATTAGCTTTCTTCATCTTCTCTTACTTTTATGCCTTTCTTTATCTGTTGGGTTTGGCTTAAACCAAGTATCTGTTCATCTTCTGCTGCTGATCACTGGGCCCTCTTCGTTTGGGTGGTCCATTTCCGCTGACGCTTGCCCCACCCCCACCCGTTTTCTCCTACCCCTGCCTCCACTGCTTCTCCCGGACCTCTCTCCTGGGCCTCCTGACCTGGCGGGCTCTCAGCCTTCCCTTTTCCATAGGTTTCGTAGCAGGTGCTTTGTGCACCAAGGGTGTCATACTATCTTTCACTGGGGCAGGGTATTCATTCTGTTGATAGGAAGTGCTTTTGAGAAGCAACTAAAAAACAGACTGCCCACCCAAATAAATGACTCCGAAACAGTCCACGGCAGGAGATGCTATTACTCTGACAACCCAAGCTTAAATGTACTCTGTAGAAAGGATGGCAAGCATTCCTGCTTGATAATCCCTCATGACCAGATGTCTAGGGAAGGTCAGCAAGCTGGGGCCAGGATTCCTCGCAGAGCATAAATTCCCAGTGTAGCCACAGAAAGGATCCTGCTTAGTCACTGCTACCCGGGTGAGCCCTCTGTATGCAGGCCTATACAAGCACTGCTTTTCTCGATCAGGACCGAAGGCAGACTCGAGAAGTCAGTGTGACTTAAGGACCTTTGTGCTTTAGCTCTGGACAAATATGCAAGGGCCCTGTGCCTTCTCCCTCCTCCCACCAGGGGAAATTTGTGTCCTGAAACAGCCATCTCCCCCAGCAAGGGACTGACTTATATGCAGATTGAGAAGTCTATCAATGATCTAAAGAAAAGAAGAAGAGGAAAAGAAGGCAGGAAAAAAGAAAGAAAGAAGGAATCGATCTAAATTTTGTCACTCCATGCTTAAGAGTGATTCACAATATTATATATTTTTATTTTTTATATTTGTCTCCATTTTACTTCTACTCAAAGGCACAAATCCTTTTTCAAACACTGTCTCAAATCCTTTTTTCAAAACCTGTCCCTGGACAAGTATTAACATAAAAAGCAGCTCAGAGTTTAGGAGAAATTGAAACCATAAATTTTATAATAGCTGTTAATTTATCCTCCAAAAGAAAAAAGTCTTTATCAGAGTGGTTCTTTTTCTGTACATGCATGCATGCATGCTAAGTCACTTCAGTCATGTCCAACTCTGTGCAACCCTATGGACTGTAGCCCACCAGGCTCTTCTGTCCATGGGAGTCTCCAAGCAAGAACACTGAGTGGGTTGCCATGCCCTCCTCCAGGGGATCTTCCCAACCCAGGGATCGAACCTGCATCTCTTAAGTCTCCTGCATTGTCAGGTGGGTTCTTTACCACTGGCAACACCTGGAAAACCCTTTTCAATACTTAATTAATATTTTTTTAAAAAAAATTTAAATATTATACACTCCTTACCCTTAACTTACTCACTTTGGGAAAATATGGTCCAAACTTGTCAGGTCTTGAGAAGGTTGCAGACTTCATTCTTACCTCAAATGGCCATTTCATGTCATGTTGTGATGCATTAATTCACCGAGTTTTTACAAAGCACAGATGGGTATATACCAGTATGTCAGATCTAAGAGCTGCCATTATGGTTCCCAACCACTTGTAGAATAAAGCTCGTCATAGCTACAAC
Organism: Bubalus kerabau; assembly: GCF_029407905.1. NCBI lineage: Eukaryota > Metazoa > Chordata > Mammalia > Artiodactyla > Bovidae > Bubalus > Bubalus kerabau. The sequence goes on along the minus strand of NC_073625.1, from coordinate 6,241,334 downwards.
CTGAAGATAAATCCTGTGGATTATTTAAATCTAGATTAAGATATTATATTTTTATTTAAAATAAAGCCAATGAAGAAATAGCTTCTCAGGTTCTACTTGGCTATGTTTTCTTTTCCTTATTTTCCCCCTGTCATCACCTTCAAATTCCACAGATCCTTATTATTCGGATTCTCTTGTTAATAAAAACAGGTCAAATTCAGATGCTGTGGTTCTTGATTCTCTTATTTTTAACTATCTCACCAAAACTGAGAATTTTAATTCTTACTATGTATTGTATAACAATAGTTATTCATTGTGTTCCAAATAAAAAGGTTTCATGTGTTTCATAACCTCTTCCCAGAGCATGTTGCTCAATAATAATAGTTATTCTGTCAAAAAACTTGTGTTTATATGGTTTAAGATAAATATACCCCCAATGAATTGTCCCTGTAGAAGCGCTGTGTGGGCCTCGGGCAGTGAGTGTGTGAGTCAGCAGAGGGGATACGGACCACATACACGGGACAAGGAGACAAGGAACTCCCCTGGCACGCCTGAAAAGCTAGGAACTGGAAACCAGGATGTCCGCCTAGGGGCGAGCAGTGTCTTCCTCCTGTGGTTCCTGAGAGAGACCCCTTCTCTGGGAGGCTGTCGCACCTGATTTCAAAGCCACTGCTCCAACACTGAGGGAATCCAGCTAAAGCAGCAGCCCCTCCTTCAGAAGATCACCCTTCTGGGATGATTTGAGGTTCAGGGCACTCCCTGCAGACTGGGGCATCGGGACATACTTTTCCCTCCTTATAGTAAAAACAATATGCGTTTCTAATGAACTCTCTAGAAAGTGAATGCTTCCCTTGAGATAACCGAGGACTCTGGGATTCAGATCAGTCAGCCCTGCCCTAAGGGCAGACTGAGGAGGTGGGCAGAAGGGGAGGCAGGAAGGACAGCATCGGGCAGGGCCCACCAAAGCCCTCTGTCACCCAAGCCTCTTTCTACCTCCCCCACCCCTGCCTCACCCCACGTGGGTGTCCTTGCTGCCTAAGGGCCTCCATCCTGGCCTGTCACAGTAACAGGGGTGAAAAGCTTGTTCCAGGGGACATAAAAGGCACCAAATCTCCACCATCTGCCTGCAACTCTTACCTCCCCCGCCTCAGTGTGAGTCTGAGAAACAGGCTTTCCCAATTTCCTCTCTGTTTACTTTTTGTTGATTCAGCTCCAGGGGAAGAGCATCTTGATACTGGAGCTGCAGGGGAGAAGACAGGGGATGTTCTTAGGAATCAGAATTCTGTCCTGCAAGAACACTGAGGGGCATAAGGAATGCCCAAACTGCTAGAGAAAGTCCCCTTTGTTAAAGGGGCTCAGTGAGTGAGACGTGGCAAAGAATAATTTCCCTTTTCTGAGCCCCAAGTATGTCTATTTCTGAGCCCCAAGTATGTCCGCCAGAAAGATGTGGTTTTTGCCTCAAGTTGACAGCAGCCTAAAGTTTAGGATCAGAAATCAGAAACCAATGATCAGAAATCCAGGAGAAATAATACCAAATCGTATCATAGAATGCAAAAGGATCTTTCCCTCTGAAGTCCGACATTTTCTCTTATTTTCACGAATATCTGCGGGTGGGGGAAGACAGATCCACTCCACTGGACAGAAGGACCTGGCTAAAATGGCTGAGAATGCCTTTAATTTTCTTTAGAATTATTGAAAAGGCTGCGCAGTTAGTCTTTTACCAGAAGACTTAGAAATGGTCTACTGCAATTTTTGGCGAAAGACATACACTTGCAGTGGTTTAACCACTCTACATGAGCAGCTTTTTTCTGGTTGTGCAGATGGACGCATTGATGCCAAATTAGCAAAGAGCTCTACTTTTTTAATAAAGTTTTTCCCTAATCAATTTTTCACAAGTTAATTTTAAGATGCTGAGAAACAACCGCAGTGAACCCAATGCATGCATGCATCAACATGGGCTATTTCAACCAAGGGTCAGAAGACAGTGGTTCCAGTACTAGCGGCGCTAGAAACACACAAAAATGACCTTCATCAGGGAACATCCTTCCACCTCTGGGCTGGGAGGGGCAGACCTGAGAAGGCCCTCGCTCTGGTATTCTGTGATTCAGTCATGAGAAATAGACTCTTGCAGAATCCAGTGCCTACAATTTCTGTCTCTAGAGCAGACCCTGCTCACACTCATATCCCCCCTTCCATATCTCCTCACTTTTACAAAGGGGCTTCCCAGGTGGTGCTGTGGTAAAGAACCTGCCTGTCAATGCAGGAGACATAAGAGACATGGGTTCGATCCCTGGGTCTGGAAGATCCATGGAGGAGGGCATGGCCACCCACTCCAGTATTCTTGCCTGGAGAATGCCATGGGCAGAGGAGCCCGGCAGGCTACAGTCCATGGGGTCGCAAAGAGGCAGACACGACTGAGCGACTTACCACGCACACTCTCCGAAAGAATCAGAAAAGAAGTCCAGTGCCGGTGGCCAATTCCCTAAATCTGCTTCCAGTGCCAGGATCCCACCCTGCCGAGGTGCGCCCCAAGGGACCGATCGGTGTCACATCCCCAGGAGCCTCACAGGCCAGCATGGAGCGGCCAACACAGCCCTGGGCTGCAGTAGAAAACTAGGGACTCACCCACGTCCTGTGGCCAAAGGGTCTTTGGGAGCAAGTGGGGTTCAAAGCAGGGACACACCAACCGTCCTCCACCCAAGACTAACCCATCCCGCCACTTACTGGCTGGGTGACAAAGAGCAAACCGACTACCTTCTCCACCGCTTAGTTTTCAAAATAACTCTCCTGCAGGGTTGTGAGCAGGGTTGTGCCCAGGAAACCATCAGAGCCTGGCACAGGGTAAAGGCCGGTGTGGACCACTGTCCCTGCTACCTAGCCCCTCAGAAGAGCTCCCCAGCAACCTGCACAAGCACCTTGGTGCGAATTTTAAGTCCTCCGTCAGCAGTTGCCAAGGGGACTTTCCTGGCGGTCCAGGGGTTGAGAATCTGGCTGCCAACATGGGGGACACAGGTCCTCCCCCTGGTCTGGGAGCATTCCACACGCCAGGGAACAACTGCTTCCGGCGCCGCAACTACTGAAGTCTGAGGGCTCCACGGACCCGGCACCTAGGGAGGGTAGCCCCACTCTCCTGCACCTAGAAAAAGCCTGCCCGCCACAAGACCCACAGCAACCAAAGGAACAATTTCAAAAGAGTTGCCCAGGGACACGTTCCATCTCTTTCTACAAGCAAAGCAAGTGAGCAGAACACAAACCAGGCCATAAGCATCCAGAGAGAAGCAGGCCCTGGGAGTCAAAAGCTCAATGGTGAGCTTGAGCGAGGGACTTAATTCTAGGATCCTACCTGGAGAGCTGGGGAATTCTGAAGAGACCAAAGCGGGCCTGTGGGGTGTGGCCTTGGCGCTCAGAAGCTGCACCCCAGCCTCGTCCCAGGGCACCCCCCCCCCGCCGCCCCACGACAGCTGCCTGGGGCTCTGGAGCTTGCCTTCGGGAGGCAGGGAGCGCGCGGCCGCAGGGGAATCTGGATGGAGGGGAATGACCCAACTCAGGACTCCTCCCTGAGTCCGGGCCTGTCGATGTCTCTTCCAGAAGGGTCTGCAAAGCCTGGGGCCCAAAAGAGGGGTCTGCGCGGAGCTCTGCTTTCTCCCAGCTCGGATCCAGAGATGTCTGCAGGGGAACCGCAGGGACGAGACGGGGGTCCCCCTCCGAGCCTGCACGTGGGAGAGCTGCGCAGGGACGACCCGAGGGTTTCGGGCTCTCTAGACCCAGGCAACGTTCAAACCCCTCTTCTCTGCAGCCAGGAGGAAGCGACCCGGACCGGAGTCTCAGCCAAAAGCGCCACTTTGAGAGGGGCGTGCACTCCTCAGAGAGGAAGGGTTAAACCAGGAGCTGCCAGGCCTTTGACAGCCTAGCGAGTTCCCCGCCGGCCTCCGCGGGGCCGCGGGGTGAGGGGGGCTCCCCTTTCTTCTTCACAGCACTCTAGGGACCCCCCCCTCCCAATGGCCTTCCCCACCAGATTGCTGGGGTGCCAAGGAGGAGAGGGGCTCTCCTTCCCGCATCTGCCAAGACGTCTGAAACAGCCCAGAGGGTCTACCTGGGGGCAGAGAGGTGGACCGAGTTCCCTCTGCCCGGGGCCCCGGGTCTGGGAGCCAGGCCTCCCCTCTCCTGAGGCCCGCACCCCCTCGCCCCGCGCCCCGCCTTTCGCCGCATCCCCTCCGGGAGCAGCGCTCCGGAGCTGCCCGGGGGTCTCGGGGCTCCCCGGGTCGCTCGCTCCGCCTAGGGGGGTGGTGCGGGAGACGGGGGAGGGGGCTGGCGCTGCAGCCGCGGCCCCTGCGCTGTCCTCCCACAGACTGGGATCCGGGTCTCCAAGCCCAGGCTCCGGGGACACTCCCCAAGCAGCACACAAGCCTCCCCCCGGAATCCCGGAATCCCCTTCCCACCCCGCGGCTGCGGAAACACCCCGAACTCCCGGGCGCCGGGCTGGAGGGTGGGCGTGGGCCGGCCCGCCAGGCTGCGGAAGGGAAAGGTGCAGCCGCGGGTGCTGGGTGAGAGGGGACGCGGGGTCCTCCTGGAGCTGGGAAAGCGTCCCCCGACCACTCAGTCACCGCCCAAGACGCCAACCGACACGGTCTGTTCCACCCGGAGACGGAGATCGCCCCAGTCCAGGCATCCAGAAGCCGGCCTTCCCACGCCCCCCACCCCGGGCCCAGCATTCGGCGGCTGGGGTCGGCCCCCAGACGCTTCCCCGGGTACCCGCCCCCTCCCCCAGCCGTATTTACACACCCAGTCGGTGCCCTCCACACTCAGATTCCCAGAAGACGGCTGGGGAGCCGGCCCCTCGCCCACTTGAGCCGAGCTTTTGGGTCTCCCCTCAACCCGATCCGTCTCCACCTTCAGCTCCCTCCCACCGCCCCCCACAACACCCCGCAGACCACCTTTGCCCCCCCAAACCACTTACTTCACCCACCCGGATCTGTACTTGCCTTCCCACGGCGCACAGCCGCAAACCACTCCGAGGGTTTCATGACCGAGTTGGGGGTGGCACACGGGAGAACCGACCGACTCCCGCCGCGCCGGACGGAGCCCCGGGGCGAGGGGAGGGGGCAGCCTCCCCGCCACGTCCCACCAATTCTATTAACCCTCTTGGCTCCTACTCAACCCCTACAGGCAGGATGAGCACCGCTGGGTCCCAGACCCTCGCCCCTCTGCAGGGAGCGAAAAGTCGACTGGCAAGAACACACAGAGAAATAGATGCCTCCGGCGAGGCGGGGAGGGGGGCGGGGTGGGGGGAGATGGGGGGAAGGGCGCAAGCGATAACTAGACGTGCAACTTGCACGCACTGGCTGAGCGCCGCGCAGCGAGGGGGCACAAAAGTTTGCAGACTGTGGCACTGCAGCCAGCGGCACGCGAGCAAAGAGGGTCGACACCCCCCCCCCCCACCTCTCCCGCCACTCGCCAAGAAGGGGGTCTCTCCAAGGATCTGCGCCAGGGAGCCTGGGGGCTGGACACGGCTCAGAAATGGGATGATGATGGTTCTTCTCTACGGGTTCCGGGGAGGGACGGCCTAGGTACCCGGGCAGAGGGGCCAACGCGGCGCTGGGCGAAAAGCAACAGGCGGCTGCACCTTACCTTGCGCCAGTCCGCGGCCGGGGCGGCTGCTCCATCCTCGCAGCGCACGGAGGAGGCGTTGGGTGCGTCTGCGGGGCGGCGTGCGCGCTGCCAGACCCGCAGCAGCCGCCGTCCCCGCCCGACTGCCCGCCGGGCTGCCTGCCTCGAACCTGGCGGGCCGGCTGGGCCGGTTCTTCCGCGGCGGCGGCGGCGGCGGCGGCGTTGGTGCGCGGGACGCGGGCGGTGAGTGGCTGGGCCGCCGTCCCCCGGCGCCTCGGCGGGGAGAGGGCGCGGCCCCCGGGGGCGCGAGAAGGCGCCGCCGGGCTCCCGCTGCAGCGGCGGTCGCTGCAGACCCGGCGCCGGGCCCGGAGCCTCGCTGGAGGGAGCAGACAAAGCGCCGCCCGCCCAGAAGCGATCGGCTCGGTCGCTAGAGGGGAATCGCCTCCAAAGCCGGGCCGGGGAGGAGGGAGTAGGAGGAGGAGGCGGCGGCTGGGGACGGCAAGAGCAGCAGGGGACGAGCGCGACAGCCAGAGCCCAGCCTCGGCGGCGCGGGCGCTGCCCTCCCGCCTCCCGGGCGGGGGTCCGCGAGGGAGCGAGGGGGCGGGGGCTGAGCGATCGCCGCAGGAGCCGCTGAGCTGGGGCGCGAGCGCTCGCTCGGCGCGCCGCCCTCGCCCCCCTCTCTCACACCTCCTGGCATAGCTCCACTCTCAGCTTGCTACGGCCCGATCCTTTCTCCTCTGTTTTTTCTAACTCTCGAGATCAGAACCGAATTTAGCTGGCCGGAGCAACACAACGTGGGGATATGGGTGGATAAACCTCTAAATGGGAAGAAAGGAGGATGCTTGAAATCCTTTTGACAGATGATGGTCCACTGGGTGCAGAGCATCGCGCTCGGCTATTTTGCCGGAGGATGATTAAGTGGATACCACCCCCGCCCCTTCTCAGACTCCAGGATAAGACCCTAGAAAGGCCCCCTGCAGTTCCGGAGGCCCAAAGTTTTGGGCTCAGAGCCCTTCCCCCGCAGCCAGTCCAATCAGTTTCCCAAAGCAGAAGGTGTTAGAAAATCAATTTTTTCCTTCCTCTCCCGGGGAGGACCGTGCATGTATCTGCAGCCGAAATGGAGTCTGTAAGTCCCTAAGAAAGTGTGTGTAAGATTAAAGCGAATTACTTACTGATTTTCATAACGGTATTGCTTCATGATGTAAATTATTTATCAGATCTATACCAAAAGGAAAAAATAAAAAATTGGGCCAGAGGACCTGGCCTCCCCAGGGTCTACAGATAACACCTTCTTTTATAGCCCATCCTCACTCTCACCCCAGGCAGAATTAATCTTCCCTTCTCTTTGCTGTCACCGTTGCATTTGCCAGTCACTTGCAGGATTTGCATATTTATAGATTTGCTTATAGATTTCTATGGCTTCATTCACCTGTGAGTATTGTTAATTTTTCTTTCTCCACTGCAACATCCAGCAATGTGTTGTATCTAACCGGTAGGGTTCTCAAGGAAAGCTTAACCAGTGGAAGGTCGATTTCTCCTTCAAGCAGCTAAATCTCAGTGATTTAATCTAGAATCACAAGGACTCAGTGATGAAATCTGTAAGAGTTTGGATGGGACAGAAGACACAGACAGTTAAACTCACACCTCTCTGAGCTAGAAATGTACAACTGTGTACTTCAGTCTTGTTTCTAAATAATCTTCTCTCACTGATCACCCCACCTCTGTCTGCAGAATTTCCAAAGGCAAAGAAAACCAAGCTGTTGCACAGCTGCATAGGGTGAGAGGTACATTCCCAGCGCTAACACCTAGAGCAAACCCATTCCAGGTGAGAAGGACCAGACAATTTTTATCATTTCATGACCCGTGTCAAGTCTGTTGGAAGCCTGCCAAGATTTCCTCATTTCCAGTGTGGCTCTCTTGTTCTGGATGCATCTTCAAACTGAGCAGTATTTCATCGCCAAGAGAGTTTGTGCTTTGTGGCTTAGGGATATATTAAATAATCCTTTATTTTCTGCCCTCACTTCCTATCAACTATAGGTCAGATTCCCCAGATCAGGGCTGCACTATGAAAAGGGTCCATAAATGTGTAGGAGATTGAGGGAAAAAAAAAATAAAATGATATTTTCTAAGATGATACTGTGATTGGAAAGGTTGTAGTTTGAAGTTTTGTTTATTTATTTTGTTTTGTTTTTTAGATAAAGTCACAGGTAAATATGGATGGCAGGTGTGTAATTTGGTATAGTTTTTTTCTGAAGAGAAATTGGGCATTACTACTGAAAACATAAAGTATTCGCATGTCATTGTCCTCATGACTCTATTTCTAGAAATTCATCCTCAGGAAATAATTGAGGATGTACGACAAGATTTATCTACAAGGATGTTTATTGCTGTGTTGCTTTTCCTAGTACAATATCAAAACCAAACTCATATCTCACAAGAAAGAAATGGTGAAATAGTTTGAATAACTACTTCAATATTAGTCAGACATTGAACAGTTGTTGTAAGTGGATAGGTGAATATGGTCGAGAATGATGGTTATAATACAATTTTAGTTGAAAAAATCAGATGCAGAAGATGAGAAAATAGTGAAAATTAAAATCTGAAATGGACAGATCTCGGTTTGGAGTCAGACATTTTTACTTGCCAGCTGTGCTGTTCCTCTCTAATACCTTGGTTGCGTGATCGGATTGTTATTTACCTCATAGTGTTTTTGTGCTTTAAATTAAATAGTATTTATGAAAAACAGTGCAATGCCTAAGGCATGGTAAAATCTCAATATGTTTTCCTTTTGGCCATTATTAACTGTTAAAGATGAGCTGAATACATGTTTTGTTGCATATATATGCATTTAGACTCCTGTGTAGAGTAATATGCACTCTAGACAATAAATATGCAGCTGAAACGATAAGCATTGTTTATCCCTCTTAATACTTGGATTATGGGTTTCTTTTTAAAAATTTATGTAGTAACCAAAAGCAGTGGAATTAGTTTTCTCTTAATTAAAACAAACAATTTCTAACTATTGACACAGGAAACCTCTAGACTAGGACGCTTTGTGCTCTAGTCGATTCACATAATCAACAGGACTTGCTGGCTGCTGGTGTCACCCAGGCTATAAAAAGGATGAATGACAGGGCATGGAGTCTGTCACCTTCCATATAAACTTGGACTTGTTTTGTAGCAACCAGGAGTCAAGTCCAGCTCAGCAAAATATGCTGCTTAATATGAAGAGCTGACTGGTTGCTGTTCCCGCCTTGTCTTAAGAGCCAACACATAAATAAAAGAAGAGGAGAGAGAAGTTATATTTGTAAGTTTTGATTAGGGAATTAGGAAACAAAGCCTGGCATTGAAGGGCCATGAGTGTCTGTGACCTTCACGTGTACAGCGGTAGTCCCTGTGGGTTGGAGGTGAAGCTTTTGTAAAACTTGTCTGAGCATATTACAAATGTTACAGAAATGTAAAGGCCACAATACTTACTGGTGTCCTTAGTGCAACTTTTTTAAAAAAATAGGGGTCAATTGTTTTAAAAGGAATATATTTCAGTAATTTTGCATGTAAAGGAAAGTCTTTGATTTTTGAATTGTCTCCCTTTGAAACTCTCACCAGAAAGAGAAATGCATTTCTCTGAGCCCTTGAGTTGAATTTCTGAAATCTGAAGAGTTGGGGTGTCAAAAACTCTGGCGTCTAAGGAATGAATGGGATCAAGGCGAAAAGATGTTACTGTCATGAATTCTTTGTGGAAGGTGTGCCGGTTAACCGCTCTTGATAACAAACCACCCTAGAACTTCTTGGCTTAAAATAACAATCCTTCCTTGTGCTGAATCTGAAATCTGGACGAGGCTCAGGGAGGAAGGCTGAGCTCTGGCCTGTGCTGTGTGAACTCAGGGACACCTTCTCTGCCTCCCAGATGGCTCACCCCACTGCCTGGCGGTCTACAGGCTCTCAGGGGTCACCAGGAGCTGAGGGTGGGGTCCCCACTGTCCTTCCGCATTCACCTCTCCATGTGTCTCTCTCCACAGCTTCTCACAGATTTCCTCATTTCATGGCAATCTGATTCACAAAAAAAGGAACGTCAACAGAAATCAGATCTTCTGTGAATGTGGAAAATCTAAACTAAGTATTGCCCATTCTACAAACAATCCAGTCTTCACACAATAGTATACATTTTGATCTGAAACTCACCAAACTATTTAAAAAGATAATCATTTGAATAATTCAGGCAGGTGGATCAATTTTCCTTCCATGTATGGAGATTTTTCATTAAGAATTGGAGGACTAGCTAGGAATGTAAAGTGGTGCAGCCACTATGGAAAACAGAATGGAGGTTCCTCAAAAAAATTCAAAAGAGAACTCCCATATGACCCAGAAGTCCCACTTCTGGGTGTTTATTTGAAGGAAACAAAAATCATTGTCTTGGAAAGATATTTATACCCCCATGTTCATTGCAACATTATTTGCAGTAGCCAAGATAGGGAAACGACCTGTGTTTATCAACAGATAGAAGGATAAAGTAAATGTAGAGTATATACGTGTAATGGAATTGTACTCAGCCATGAAAAAGAAAAATCCTGCCACTTGTGACCACATGGAGTATCTTGAGAGTATTATGCTAAGTGAAATAAGTCAGAGAAAGACAAACACTGTATGAGCTCAATGTTTGTGGAATCCACCAAACAAAAGACTCATAGATACAGAGAAGAGATTGGTGGTTGCCAAGGAAGGGGTTGATGGGTGGGAAAAATGAGTTTATTGTTTAGCACCAAAAAAACAACAATAATTTTAAGATTATCCATTTAAATGAATTCAAAGTAATTAAATATACACACACATTCTCTTGAGAGTCGCTTAGACAGCAAGGAGATCAAACCAGTCAATCCTAAAGGAAATCAATCCTGACTATTTATTGGAAGGACTGAGGCTGTAGCTAAAGCTCCGATACTTTGGCCACCTGATGCAAAGAGCTGACTCACTGGAAAAGACCCTGATGCTGGGAAAGATTGAAGGCAGGAGGAGAAGGGGACGACAGAGGATGAGATGCTTGGATGGCATCATCAACTCAATGGACATGAGTTTGAGCAAACTCTGGGAGATAGTGAAGGATAGGGAAGCCTGGCGTGCTGCAGTCCATGGGGTTGCAAAGAGTCAGACATGACTTGGTGACTGAAAAACAACAAATATATATGTAAGTATATATACATAATCATTAATAATGGCTCCATTTAGTAAAAGACCAAATTCCTAATCACGGTTTTCATCAGCCTCTGCGATTTAACTTTCTTCCCAGATCTATCTTACACACTATTTCATAGCCTCCTCCAGCATCTCAATGTTTATCCTTTTTACCTGGGCCCTTTGTTTTGATTAGAGCCAGCTGTTGACAAGTTCACTACCCTCCCCCAAATCGCCCCACCCACCAACTAGGCTGCAAGCTCCTTGAGAGCAAGGACTTTATTTCAATCCATTTATGTGCTCACAGCCCTCAGCCCAGAGCCACACATGGGGTGGATGCTTGATGTACACTTATTGCAAAGATGAATAATTCAGTATTGCTCCCCTTTCTGACTCAATCAGTCTATCTCCAGCATGGCAGTACTGTTCGTGAGTTGCTCCACAGGGGAGCTAATTAATTCTCTGAAACCGGAAAATGTTTTCAAGTTCCACAACACTTTGGAAGCACTCAAGAACACTAATATGTGCAATAAAGACATTATTACTACTTCCCTGACACATAAATAGTGAGTAATCCCTTTTTAATGTGTTTCTTTTGAACATACTAGATAAATGTACAGGTGGTAATGCATTGTTGGTTCACTCCTATTGATAGACATCTTGTGTGGACTGAATAAGTTGTGGCTTCTTCTAGCTCTGTTGTTTGTTCATTTCTCCAGCTTTCAGAGTTGCTGTTTATACGTACTTCCTGCCAGGAAGGTGACTGTGATGTGAGAACCAGCCTTCTGGGGATTCTATGTCTTGGCAGGTAGTGTGGGCACCTATGGAGTTCTAGGAGTGCCCTCTTTTTAAAAAAGTTGTCTTGGAGTGTAGCTGATTTACAATCAACTACAATTAGTGATTTATGATTAACTACAACAAACCCAACTAGTGTTGGGTATCAGGTGTGCAATGAAGTGATTCAGTTATACATGTATCTATTCTTCAGATTCTTTTCTCATATATATATTATCCCAGAAGGTTGGGCAGAGTTCACTGTGCTATACAGTAGGCCCTTACTGTTTATGCATTCAGTATCTTATCTATAGTAGTGTGTGTTTGATTATCCCAAGCTCTGATTTATCCCTCCCGCCCCCATCTTTCCCCTTTTCCCTTAGGTAACCATACATTTCAACATCTGTAAATCTGTTTCTGTTTTGTAAATCAGTTCATTTGTATCGCACTTTACAATAAGATTCCACGTGTGAGTGATACACCCTCGTAGTCCCCCAGCCATGCAATTACCATAGGAAATGTCATGTGACTACAAAGCTCAATGACCCAGGAGGGAACCCCTGTTCCAAGCTGGAATTATCAGAATGTTGGACAGGAAGATTGCTAGGAGAGAGTTAGTGAACTGTAGAAGCCACGGGTAGGAATACTGTCTGCCACGTGGAGAAAGCCACACTTCCACATAAAGCTGCCCCCCAGGGACAGATTTGAGAGGAAGAACAATTGAGTTCCTGGTTCCAGCGGTTTGGAGGTCCAGCCACAGCTTTTTGTTCATCCTCTCTTCAATAAATGTGCCTCTTGGCTTCAACGAGCTCAAATTTGGTTTCTGTCACTTGGGACCAAAAAGGATTCCAACCAATGCAGCATCAAAGAGAGATCTGAGAAATGCTTCCCAAAATACACTTGATTAAAGTTGGAGAGAGAACAGTTGGGGATACTTTGATATGAAGCTTCTGTTTTGAGAAGTTAAAAGCCCAGTGAGTAACGTAAATTGAACCCTATTTTTGTAGGCAATAAAGATAGGACCTGACATGTAGAAACGGGATCCGAGTGTCTGTGATTTATTAGAATGGTGGCTTCATGAGGGCAGAGGTTTGGATTCTTTGCCATTTTCTGCAGTGATGAAAATAGAATTCTGCACATACATAGGGGTTTAATAAATATTTGTTGAGTGACAATGTATTTCTTTGTTGTATTTCTTCCTGGCTCCCAGGAAGAAATAAGAAAAATGACCATGTATTGAACTTACTTTATAAACCAGCCATGGGGCTAAGTATCATCAGACGTCTGATGTAATTTGTTACCCCGCTTTGGCGTGGGGGTGGGGGGCAACTTCGCAACTTCTTTCATGCTCAGAGATTAAATTGTTCACTCAGTTTACACACAGATGATATGTGTTGGGGTCAAGATCTGAACCCAGGAGCATCAGTCTCTGAAATGTATGCTCTCTTTACCATCCCACAATCATGTACCAACCTATTTATCTATAGGCAGAAACATCTGCAGTAGACTGAAAGAGGGTAGGAATATTGGATTGAAATATTGCTTCATATATGACTTCAGCCCTAATTATCAAGGGGGTAGTGAGCACAGAATGAGTCCTCATTCTACAGACCAGTTAACGCAGGTCTGCGATCCTGCCTCCCATAGTCATTAATCAGCATCTCCGTGGAAATAGCATCATCGGGACGGAAGCCCTCTCCCTCCTCCCCCTGCTTTTCCATGAGGGGCTGTCAGAAGATTCTCAGTCCCTGGTCACTGCTGGCCCTCCACCACCTTCCGGTGGCATCTGCATCCTCAACCCCACATCTCCCAACTGCAAGCACCTGCTACTCCGTGCCTGGTCCATGGGGGCAGCCTGGGAGCGCTGGGGACCAACTGCCCCTCCCCCAGTGACTCATGCCGGGTGATGGGTAGAAAGTCTACATGACTACTCTGCTGATATGATGCTAAGGCATGTTCCACACTGTCTCCCAGAGGCCCTCAACATCACTGTGCCCCAATTACCGACAACACTAACTCACTCAAAAGGGAAGCTTTTACTGGCTTCTTTGTTTCACTTTCCCAGACCTCTAATAAAACTTTCCAGAGAAACTGAACTCTCATCTCTATGTCAAGACTGCTTCTGGGACAATAAGTCCCTAAAGGAGAGGGTCAGATTACCTGACTGATGAATTTAAAGGAGAAACTGGGCATTACCCTTTACCGCCCCTCTTTTGGTGACAGCAAGTCCACAGGCCATGCATATTTATCCTGCCTCCTGCCATGTGTGAGGTCTTGCCCCCAAGGGAAGGTCTTTAACTAACAACTGGATGGATAAATCAGTTTAATTCAAGAGTGATGTATGAGGATACCCTCTAGGTCCTTACGGATCTAAAATCACGTGCTCCCATCAGCTTTGCTAGCAACATAGTGGACATTTAGATTCTGTCTAGAATAGGGCCACATGATTCATAAAAGCCAAAAGGTGGAAGCAACCCAAATATACATCAAGTGAAAAATATAGCAAATATATTGTATCCATGCAATGAAATATTGTTTGGCCATTAAAAGAGATGAAGCAGTGGTACATGCTACAACACGCATGGACCTTGAAAAACGTATGGTAAGTGAAAGGTCCAGTCGCAGAAGATGGCATATTATATGATCACATTCATATGCAATGTCCAGGAGAGCTATGGAGACATAAAATAGATTAGTGGTTTCTTAAGGTTAGGACTGTGGTGTTGGAGAAGACTCTTGAGAGGCCCTTGGACTGCAAGGAGATCCAACCAGTCCATTCTAAAGGAGATCAGTCCTGGGTGTTCATTGGAAGGACTGATGCTAAAGCTGAACTCCAGTACTTTGGCCCCCTCATGCGAAGAGCTGACTCATTGGAAAAGACTCTGATGCTGGGAGGGATTGGGGGCAGGAGGAAGAGGGGACAGTAGAGGATGAGATGGCTGGATGGCATCACTGGCTCGATGGATGTGAGTCTGAGTGAACTCTAGGAGATGGTGATGGACAGGGAGGCCTGGCGTGCTGCGATTCATGGGGTTGTAAAGAGTCGGACACAACTGAGTGACTGAACTGAACGGCGTGCTGGGATTCATGGGGTCACAAAGAGTCGGACATGACTGAGAGACTGAAGTGAACTGAACAGAACTGAACAGTTCAGTCCCTCAGTTGTGTCTGACTCTTTGTGACCCCATGAATCGCAGCACGCCAGGCCTCCCTGTCCATCACCAACTCCCGGAGTTCACTCAAACTCACGTCTATTGAGTCAGTGATGCCATCCATCTCATCCTCTGTTGTCCCCTCTTCCTCCTGCCCACAATCCCTCCCAGCATCAGAGTCTTTTCCAATGAGTTAACTCTTCGCATGAGGTGGCCAAAGGACCGGAGTTTCAGCTTCAGCATCATTCCTTCCAAAGAAATCCCAGGGCTGATCTCCTTCAGAATGGACTGGTTGGATCTCCTTGCAGTCCATGGGACTCTCAAGAGTCTTCTCCAACACCACAGTTCAAAAGCATCAATTCTTCGGCACTCAGCTTTCTTCACAGTCCCAACTCTCACATCCATACATGACCACTGGAAAAACCATAGCCTTGACTAGACAGACCTTTGTTGGCAAAGTAATGTCTTTGCTTTTCAATATGCTATCTAGGTTGGTCATAACTTTCCTTCCAAGGAGTAAGTGTCTTTTAATTTCATGGCTGCAATCACCATCTGCTGTGATTTTGGAACCCCAAAAAATAAAGTCTGACACTGTTTCCACTGTTCCCCCATCTATTTCCCATGAAGTGATGGGACCGGATGCCATGATCTTCGTTTTCTGAATGTTGAGCTTTAAGCCAACTTTTTCACTCTCCACTTTCACTTTCATCAAGAGGCTTTTGAGTTCCTCTTCACTTTCTTCCATAAGGGTGGTGTCATCTGCATATCTGAGGTTATTGATATTTCTCCCAGAAATCTTGATTCCAGCTTGTGCTTCTTCCAGCCCAGTGTTTCTCATGATGGACTCTGCATATAAGTTAAATAAGCAGGGTGACAATATACAGCCTTGACGTACTCCTTTTCCTATTTGGAACCAGTCTGTTGTTCCATGTCCAGTTCTAACTGTTGCTTCCTGACCTGCATACAAATTTCTCAAGAGGCAGGTCAGGTGAAGGTTAGGATGGGGAAAAGTGAAAGCTGCTCAGTTGTGTCCAACTCTTTGTGACCCCACGGGCTATATGGTCCATGGAATTCTCTAGGCCAGAATACTGGAGTGGGCAGCTTTTCCTTTCTCTAGGGGATCTTCCCAACCCAGGGATTGAACCCAGGTCTCCTGAATTGCAGGCAGATTCTTTAGGATGGAGGAGGGAAGAGAAAGTGATGGGTAAAGAGTATGAGGTTTCTATTTGAGGTCCTGAAAATGTCCTAGTAAACTAGAGTGTTGGTTGAACATGTGTGTGCTGTGCTTAGTCGCTCAGTCATGTCCTACTCTTTGTGACCCCATGGACTATATAGCCCACTAGTGTTCTCTGTCCATGGGGATTCTCCAGGCAAGAATACTGGAGTGGGTTGCCATGCCCTCCTTCAGGGGATCTTCCCAACCCAGTGATCGAACCCAGGTCTCCTGCATTGCAGGCGGATTCTTTACTGTCTGAGCCACCAGGGATGCCCTGGTTGCCCATATGTGCTAATATGCTATTGAAAGTACACTTTAAAGAGGTAAATTATATGGTATATGAATCACATCTCAAGAAACCTGTCAAAGTTAGGACTACCTGGTGATGCTAAATGCTAAGATTAGGGGAAGCTGGTAAAAGGTCTATGAGAATACTCTGTACTAAACTGGCAACTCTTGTATAAAGATGAAACTATTGCAAAATAATTTTAAAGTGGGTCTAAATTTGAGAAGAGGGCTTCCCAGTTGGCTCAGTGGTAAAAAATTTGCATGCCAACAGAGGTGACACAGGAGATGTGGGTTTGATCCCTGGATTGGGAAGATCCCGTGGAGGAAGAAATGGCAACCCATTCCAGTATTCCTAACTGGAGAATCCCATGAACAGAGGAGCCTGGAGGGCAACAGCCCATCAGGCCACAGAGAGTTGGACACAACTGAGCAATTGAGCATGCATACACACGAACCTGAGAAGGTCCAAACCTGGGAAGGTTCAAAACCCTTCTGACTCAGTTTTTCTACTTATGAAATGAAGTGAAAGTCGCTCACTTGTGTCCAACTCTTTGTGACCCCATGGACTACCCAGTCCATGGAATTCTGGACTACCCAATCCACAGCCAGAATACTGGAGTGGGTAGCCTTTCCCTTCTCCAGGGGATTTGCCGAACCCAGAGATTGAACACAGGTCTCCCTCATTGCAGGCGGACTCTTTACCAGCTGAGCCGCAAGGGAAGCCTTTTCTACTTATAAGAAGCAACACTATTCTAATGGTCATCTCATCAGGTGGCTGTAGGAGTTAATTGAGATAGAGTATATGACATCAATGTATTTGCAAACAGCCTCTCTCTGAGCAAAATTAAATACAGACCTGGGTGCATAGGACAGAATCACCATTGTGTCTCAGGTACCCCATTTCTTCCCAAGATTTCCATTATCCTTCATGTCCGCTTGCTGATTTTCTGATATAAGAGTTGGCCTGACAAGATGTGGTCAGAGTTCCAACTGTGAGGTTAATATTTCTTTAGTATTTTATTTATTTATTTGTCTGTGCCAGGTCTGAGTTGCAGTGCGTAAGATTTTTAGTTGCAGCATGTGAGATCTAGTTCCCTGACCCGAGATCAAACCCAGGCCCCCTGCATTGAGAGCACTGAGTCTTAGCTGCTGGACCTCCAGGGAAGTCAAGGTTAATATTTTTATAATATGACTGCAATTCAATAGATGCAATGAGCCAGCTCAGTCTGCAATGTCAGAGATTCAGGGGGGAAAAGCAGGGTGACATTGACAATTGATACCCAAGTAGCCATCCTTAGGAATTAGTTGCTCTTGTTTCTCTTGCATCCCATAAAAGCTATTTTTGTCATATTTGGCTTTTATGAAAATGGTATCGTTCTGTCAGACCTACACCTGGGTCCCAAGTTGCTGATGCAGGCTTCGTTTTCTTCCTTCTGTAGCTTTATGGGAGCCACACAATATTTCCGCTAGTTGGTCTGGAATCAGTGCTGTATCGAATTATGGGGTTGATTTTCTTCTTTTGTATTCAAGTCTCCTCCACCCACTGGGGGGTGTTGGGGATTTGACAAGGAGGCTTTTCCTACCATCCCTGTTTCTTTGCAAGAAGCCAAGGGCATAGGGGAAATGCCCTTGTTGGAGTGCAGCTCCGGTTTCAGGCCTCTCTTCTAAATTTAAGCCACAAAGGAAGTCACAGTCATGTCATTTAATCCCCCAGGCTTCAGTGTTTTCCTCTGTACCTTGAGAGGATTGGCCTAAGTCATCTGCAAAGTTCCTCTCAGACCTGACATTCTCCAAAACACAAGTATTTTCCTGAAGTTCACTGACAAGTAATTGCCAAGCAGCAAAAGAGTGCGGAAATGGTGTTAGAAGCTGAAAGTGAAGTCGCTCAGTCGTGTCGGCCTCTTAGCGACCCCATGGACTGCAGCCTACCAGGCTCCTCCATCCATGGGATTTTCCAGGCAAGAGTACTGGAGTGGGGTGCCATTGCCTTCTTAGCTAATATTCTCTCTCATCTGTTGGCGGCGTCTTGAGGGGAACATCCCTGAGCGCAGCACCGTGTTCCGCGGGCCGCTCTGAGAAAAGGCTTAGCGAACACAGGAAGAGGGAAGGGCGGAGACAGTTGGTTCTTCCGGTGTGGTCCGGGGTGGTGCCGTTGGATTACGATGCCGATGCCGAGACAGGGAAACCAGAGGCGGGCTGGTCTCCGTGCCTGGAAGATGAGCGTTACATAAGTGCAATTTTACTTTCTGCGTTAATCTTTGCTGAGGTAATTGCCTTCATTCTATTTTCAGCGTGTTGTTGGCAGTGCTGCATGGTCTACTGACAGTTGTTCAATAAAAATAGAGATCATACCCAGGAGGAAGAGTGCAATATTCACACGTGGCCAATGTTCTGCTTCTGTGAGCGATGGTATTCGATTCCTTAAGAGTCAAACTTGGAGAAGCATTTGCTAGAGAGTTTGACCGGCAATCAAGCCTGAGTTAAGCTGTGGGCTGCGGGGTGTGCCTGGCACACACCTTTGTACACGAGAAGCCGGGCAGCAATTCCAGCGAGGGAGATCTTTTCAAAATGAAAGACCCTGAAAGGCATATTCTTCTCTTGCATGTGAATCACCTGATTGAACCAAGTGTACCTCCCTGTGGCTCTCTAACAGTCCCCACCACACTAACAGGCCCCCTCCACTGCTGGCTTGATTTCGGAACACGGTCATTTCTCACCTGAACCCTGGACTTCCTGCTGAAAGGCTCACTCTCTGATTCCTCTCTTCTCGGCACAGCAGCTGGAAATGACCCTCGAACCTGCAAATGTGAGACATACGTGCTCAGAATTCTTCAGTGGTTCAGGATTAAAAATCTTGACTTCCCTGTACAGCCTCCAAGTTCATTATCATTTCTCCTGCCTGTGTCATTAGTCTCGCCCTCTGCCACACCCCCTTCTTCTGGTTCGGTCACGCTTAGCTGCTCAGGGTTCCGTCACACTGCTGGCCCTCAGTGAGGTCCTGCCGGGCATCTCCATCTCTGAAGCCAGGGTCTCCTTGCTTGTAGGTTTCTGTCACCAACACCCTCCCCAGATTGTCTTTCCTAACTCACAGGAAGACCCAAGGGCTATTTCTGCTCCCCCACTGTCAGTGCTCCATGGAAACTCTTTCAAGGTGGTGATCAACAAACTAGCATGGTCATGGAGAGCACACATGTGATCATCTCAAGGCTGGAGCCATGTGTCAGATGTTTAAGTCCCTGGCATCAAACAGATAAGAGGTGTCCATGCAACAAGGCAGGAATTAGTAGAAAGGCAAATAAAAGCTCTCTGCTTCTTTTATTAGGAAATTAGCTTACTAAACAAAAGTTTTATGACTATTGAATTACAGTATTATTTTCTTTATGTAAACTTTGTTCTGTCTCAGTTCAGTCAGTTCAGTTCAGTCCCTCAGTCATGTCCGACTCTTTGCAACCCCATGGACTGCAGCACTCCAGGCCTCCCGGTCTATCACCAACTCCCAGAGTTTACCCAATCTCATGTCCATTGTGTTGGTGATTCCATCCAACCGTCTCATCCTCTGTTGTCCCTTCTCCTCCCACCTTCAATCTTTCCCAGCATCAGGATCTTTTCAAATGAGTCAGCTCTTTGTATCAGGTGGCCAAAATATTGGAGTTTCAGCTTCAACATCAGTCCTTCCAATGAACACTCAGGACTGATCTCCCTTGTTCTGTCTAGTAAGTACATTATTTCATTGTTGATGAAGTATGACCATGGTGTGTATTTGCTTTTTATTTTAACAGTATAAAATCACACACACACACACACAATTCAGTAAAATGTACATATAGAGGAAAACAGAGAAACTCCCATTGTATGTTTTTAAATTAAATTTTGAGCTTGGGAAAAAAAGAAAAAGAAAATGGAAAGGGTGTTTGCTAGGCACCTAAGACGTGACCAGCTCCGTGCTGGATTTGGTGCAGTGGGGACGGCAGTGAGGGACAGGATGGGGAGGAAGCAGTCTATGACCCACACCTGATGGAATAAAAGAGTGATCAGAGGATGGGCAGAGACATTAATAATGAAAAAACATGCCTAGTGAGAAGTCAGTTAAGTGGGAAAGTCCTCCAGTCTTGGGCAGCACTTACTCATGAAATGGAGAACATATTAAGGGGAGTGTTAAAGAAGTAAGAACGTTGGCTCCAAGACTTTTAGGATGGCTCAGCAGGTAAAGAATCTGCCTGCAATGCAGGAGATGTGGGTTCAATCCCTGAGTCAGAAAGATCCTCCCTGGAGGAGGAAATGGCAACCCACTCCAGTATTCTTGCCTGGAGAATTCCATGGTCAGAGGAGCCTGGCGGGCTACAGTCCAAAGACACACCTGAGCACACATACATACTCCATGCACTCCAAATGACTTCGACTCCCTCAGGGAGTGAAAAGGCCCTGGAGTCCTGACCTTAAAGCCTCCTGGCATATTTGAAGATGACCTTGATAATTAAGCATCTAGCTTACGGAGTAGATCAGAAAAATGCCGATGTTCCAAATCAGAGGAATCCCAGTAATCACTTTTCATGATCTGCAGAGATATTGAAAGAAATTCTTAAGTAGATGATTTTATACCCAGAGTTGGTTCTAGCAAAATTAGTATTCTCTGTAACATCAAAGGTGTTGACTGTTTTTTGGCCACCCTGTACGGCCTTGTGGGATCTCTGTCCCCTGGGATCTCAGTTCCCTGACCAGGGATTGAGCCTGGGCCATGGCAGTAAAAGCCCAGAATCCTAACCATTAGGACACCAGGGAACTCCCTGAAGACATGAATTTTTAATGGGGAGTGTTGGGAGGGGAGACAGGATAAGTGGTAGAGAGGAAATTATAATGAGATTTGAAGACTGTACGATACTATGGAGTTAACATTTTAATATTAATATCTGTCATGAATGATATGAGGAACCTTTACAATTTTTTGAACAAGGTATATCACAGTCACATTTGCATGCTAGAAGTCTCTGACTCTCTATGCAGAGCAGATGAGAGGTGTAAATGGAGGGATGGGGTGGTGAGATCATTTAGGACCCTATTAAATCCTCTAGGTGAGAAACGTTCGGGCTCTGAGTCCAGACAATGGAAGGCGGTGAGGTGCGCACCTAGAGAGGAAGATGGCTCTGGCATCATCTAAGTGACACTTAACAATTTCCCTGCCCTGCGCCAACTCAGCAGGGTGTTCCTAGCCCTGCAAGACTTCCTTAGCCAAAAGAACTCTAACCCCACTGACGAATGTGGTTGGCTGTCCAACAGAATGATCATTCTCCTTCCCACCATTCTTCTAACAGAGCCTGTATCTCACTGTAGAGGCTGAATACTTGCTTTCCCAGAAGGCTTTGCAGTGAAGGATGACATCAGACATTATTTCAGTCAATGGAAACTAAGTGGATGCTTGTTGCCAAGAATTGTTTTAGTAAAAGCCTTTCTTTGTATGGAAAGAATAAAAAGAGGGATACATTTGTCTTCTACTTCTCATGCACTTTTTCATGCCTGTGTGTGATGCCTGGAATCCCAGCAGCCATTTTGAGACCTTGAGGGAGAAGCCTGAGGACAAAGCCAGAAGGCTGAGAACAGGTTGGAAAGCACCTGGGTCCATCCTGATGTGGTTTGAGCTTTTAAATCAGCCCTATCATTACCTAACTACCTGTAAACTTTTGTTATATGAGATAAGAGAAAATCTTGTTTTGAAAGTTCTTTCAGCTCAAAGGGTGGCAAGTGGACTAACCATATCAACCAAATCCAGAACGTGTTAAAACAGCAGAATCTTGGGCAATACCCCAGAAATGCTGAATCAGAATCTGCATCTTAACAAGATGACCAGCACCAGTATAAGTCATTCTTAATTGCAAACTGTGTTCTGTTACTCGTGGTTGAAGAATCTAAATTAAGATACTAAATACAGCTTTCATAATCATAATCAATTGCACTTTTTTCTGTTATTCTACATTTTTGCTTTCCCACTGTCACAGGGTGCATTTTATTTTGTCACGTGTATGTCATCCATTTAGAACTATCCATGACAGTCTGATCCGTACAACTTCACAAACTCCTTAACAGAAGGCCCTGGGTCCTGCTGAACTTTGTCTTTGCCTAGTATTAAGCTCCGTGAATGTTCAAGTATTTGTTGAATGAAAGAATAAAGGAAGTAATCATTTCTTTGCAATTCCTCTAGCCAACAAAAATTTTAGAACCTCCAACAAGCAGACCTAGTGGCTTCTCAGGTATGCTGATGACCTGCCTTGGGCTATAATGTATTCTGTTTTCTTATGCGACCAGTTTTCCAGGTAGAACCCTGATTGATAGAGCTCTTCAGGGTTCCAGATGCTCAAATAATATTGGGTCTTCCCCATGTTGGACCACATCACTGCCATCTCTGAAGAGCTTAGTTGTTGGAATAATGAAAGTCATCTCAAGGTTACCCCCATCAAAGTCACCAGATTCAGTCCTCTTGGGACCACTCTGTACATATGCTGCTTAATTAAAAGTAATCAATGCCAAAAATCAATCCACCATTTAGCATCAAGCCTTGACCACCGACTACAGCCAGGAAGGAAATCCCTGGCCATCTAGAATTCAGGAAAAGCCAAAAAGGGCAGACACATTCAGCTGACACTGCTTTCCTTAAAAGTTTCTGGCAGTGGCCAAGCTGGGAGAAGCTCAAATGCAGGGATTAAATATAGAAAATTGATTTCTCTTTTTCATTTAATAAAAGGCATCCATAGATTTCAAAAAGTAGAAACCCTGCATATAGGTCATCCAAATAGAGAATACACACACACACACACGAGAGTAGCCTTCAGCCATCTTACAACACATACACAAATATATAATAATGTGATTTGACTTCCTGTTGGAGCCACAGTTTTGCAAATACACCTTCAGAACCCGTGGTGAATCTGTGTGCTGACCTGCTTCCTCAACATCTGGCAAAAGAGCAGAGCCTGCAGGTATGCTGAACAAGGCCCAGACCTTTGAGGAAGAGATCCAGTCTGTGGTTCCAACTCCTTACTGCTTAGAGGGAGACACAAGCCCATCTCAGTCTCAATTTACTCAAATGAGTACCATCCTTTTGATGATGAACACCTCTCAGCCACAAATTTCAGGGTGGATAAGGAAAAATACACAATTATTACCTAGAGCTCTAATTGGGCAAAAAAATAGATGTGATGTAACAAAAGAACCCCCAACAGCACCTGCCATAATTCAATATTGTCAGCTGAAAGCTAAACTTTGTTAGACCAAATTACCCAGTAAGAATCGCAAGAAACCACATATGGACAGCTGAGGTTACAAGTCCTCAATTGTCCTTTGCAAAACAAGGAAATTGCAGATGATTTTTCAGAAGCTGGGAATGTCTATTAGCAAATTTTTCCTGCTCAAATATTGGCCTACATTGAGAAAATCAGTGCTATAATTGGTGGGGGCATTTTGTTCGCTCCCAGAAGAAAACCTGTTATGTTTTTACTAAGATATTTTTGAGACACTGTGCATCTGAAATTCAGTGGAAGTTAATTTTTCAGAAAGACAGAGTTGGTTCACCAAAGTATATGGTTTCCAACCTGGGCTAGCATCTAACTCACACTTATGATGAACACACAGAGCCCTAAGAGGCTGGGTGACTTGCCCAAAGTCACCCCATTAGAGGCAGAACCAGGTCACAGCCTCAGTGAGATTCTTGCTTAGAGCAGTGATTCTCTACTGGTGGCCGTTTTGCTAAGAAAAATTCCACAGTGTCTGAAGACATTTTTGGTTGTCAAGCTGGAAGGAAGGTACTCCATGCACATATTGCCTTCTTGCATTCAGTGTGTAAAGGCCGGGAATGTTGTCAAACATCCTACACTTCACAGAACACCTCTCCAACCTGGTATGGTTGAGGTTAGGAACCCAGGGATAGAAGTGACATTCAAGTGTAAAGGCTTGCAGACACACACACACACACACACACACACACACACACACACACAGCATTCAGAAGAGGATAAAACAGCCATCTGCATTAATTTTAACATGATGAGCAAAACAAGAATGGTCATAGCAACAGCCCACCCTGATGCTTTCCATAGCATTTCTCTCTCCCTCATTTCACTCCCAACATCAGCATATCCTCCTAGCTCCACTTTCCCCTTCTGCTGCCAAACAGGCTGCTTCTCACCAGCTCCACTGATACCTCCTAGCCTGGCCATCATTGTCTTCCACCTGGACTATTGCAATAACCTCCTAAAGTTTTCTCTTCTTCAACTCTCCAGGAGTTCAATCTCTGTCCTATGCACAGTGACCTTAATTGTGTGAAACTGATCATGTCACTTCCTTGCTGGAAAGCTTAGTCTCCACTGGGACTAATCCCACATCCCAGTGTGCCTTTGGAAATGAGTGGGCATGTTTTTGATAGTCATGACAAGTGAGGCACTGCTAGCCTTTAGTAATGGGAACAGAGGAAGCCGAATGTTCTCTACTAGAAGGGATTATGAAGAATTGATTGGAGTGGGAGGTTGGGGTCAGCAGATGTTAGATAAAGGATGGATATAGGATGGATAAACAAGGTCCACACGGAGAACTGTGTGCAATATCCTATGATAAACTATAATGGAAAAGAATATAAAAAAGAATATATGTGTATGTATAACTGAATCACGTTGCAGTGCAGCAGTAATAAGACAACATTGTAAATCAACTATACGTCAATAAAAATAATAAAATAGAAATAATTTTTAAAAAGAACTGACTTGCTCGTACTCTTTATCATCCCTGGTAAAACACAGTGGCCTCCCTGTCAACCCCATTCTCCATCCGGCTGACTGTGCTGCGGTCAGCACCACTGATCCTCCTTAGATCTGCCAATCTTATTGGCATCTCAAGGGTTTGGCACCAGTCATTCCTGGCCTCAAAGCTCTTCCCCCAAAACCCATAAGCCTCCCTCTCTCATTTCATCCAGGTTTCAGCTAACTTGTTGTCTGATGAGAAACAGCGTCACAGTCTTATCTAAATTAGCATCCCCTTTGTTCAGGCGAGATGCTATTTTGCTAAATGTTTCTCCTTTTCCTTTATCGACATCTATACCATAGTAAAATATATATTTATCAGTGCACTGTGTCTCCTGTCTCCCCACTGGAAACTGGGCTCCGAGAGGGCAGGGTTTTGTCTGTTTTACTCATCTCTGTATCTTCAGTACATAGAACAGTGCCTGGCCCACTGACTGGTGAGAAATAGATAAATACATGTGTGGCGTCTGTTTACTTAGAAAAAAATCCATCCGGAAATGTGAGTGTGGTAAGGATCAGTTCAGTTCAGTCACTCAGTTGCGTCCAACTTTTTGCGACCCCATGAACCGCAGCACGCCAGGCCTCCCTGTCCATCACCAACTCCCAGAGCTTACCCAAACTCATGTCCATTGAGTCGGTGACGCCATTCAACCATCTCATCCTCTGTCGTCCCCTTCTCCTCCTGTCCTCAATTTTTTCCAGCATCAGGGTCTTTTCCAATGAGTCAGCTCTTCACATCAGGTTGCCAAAGTATTGGAGTTTCAGCTTCAACATCAGTCCTTCCAATGAACACCCAGGACTGACCTCTTTTAGGATGGACTGGTTGGATCTTCTTGCAGTCCATGGGACTCTCAAGAGTCTTCCCCAACACCACAGTTCAAAAGCATCAATTCTTTGGTGCTCAGCTTTCTTTACAGACCAACTCTCACATTCGTACATGACTACTGGAAAAACCATAGCCCTGACTAGATGGGTCTTTATTGACAAAGTAATGTCTCTGCTTTTCAATATGCTATCTAGGTTGGTCATAACTTTCCTTCCAAGGAGTAAGTGTCTTTTAATTTCATGGCTGCAGTCACCATCTGCAGTGATTTTGGAACCCCCAAAAAAATAAAGTCTGACACTGTTTCCACTGTTTCCCCATCTATTTGCCATGAAGTGACGGGACCAGATGCCTTGATCTTCGTTTTCTGAATGTTGAGCTTGAGGCCAACTTTTTCACTCTCCTCTTTCACTTTCATCAAGAGGCTCTTTAGTTCTTCTTCACTTTCTGCCATAAGGGTGGTGTCATCTGCATATCTGAGGTTATTGATATTTCTCTCAGCAGTCTTGATTCCAGCTTGTGCTTCTTCCAGCCCAGCGTTTCTCATGATGTACTCTATATATAAGTTAAATAAGCAAGGTGACAATATATAGCCTTGACATACTCCTTTTCCTATTTGGAACCAGTCTGTTGTTCCATGTCCAGTTCTAACTGTTGCTTCCTGACCTGCATACAGGTTTCTCAAGAGGCAGGTCAGGTGGGCTGGTATTCCCATCTCTTTCAGAATTTTCCACAGTTTGTTGTGATCCACACAGTCAAAGGCTTTGGCATAGTCAATAAAGCAGAAATAGATGTTTTTCTGGAACTATCTTACTTTTTCAATGATCCAGAGGATGTTGGTAAGGATAAAGAGGAAAAAAAGCATAAATTTCCTTTGGACCTGATGGCTGTGTATGGTGACCATAACCTGTCTTTGTGAACAGAGTAGTATAAATAGGTCAAAGCTGTTTCTCAATTTCTCTATTCTATTTCTCTAGAACTTCAGAAATCATGGAAGAAAAGAATAACATTCAGTTAGATCTATTCACGTAAGATATGACTACTAGTATTGTTAAGGGATGCAGTCTCATGGACTATTTTGTGTGGATAATCCTAAATGAGTAAACTGAATAGGAAAAGGAAGAAAAATTCCTCCCCATTACCTTGTATAGGACCTGGGTGTCTGGCAAAGCTCCGATTGCCTTGGGCCTAGTTTCGGGCCAAAGAGACAAATGGCTCTCTCAGGGAAAAGTTAGAGTTGGGAGAGACAGTTTTCCAACAGGGCTTTGCCCAGGTAGAGCCTGGCATCTTCTCCCGCCGCACCTGCCTGAGCTACAGATGGCGGCCTACACCAGTTTCCGGCCCCCACACCTGCTTCCGGCCCGCACACCTGCTTCCGGCCCCGCATCTACTTCTGGCCCCCGCATCTACTTCCGGCCAGGGCCGAGGAGCCTCAGGGAGGGAGGCGAGTGTATTGCCAAGAAAGACGCCCTGGTGCACCCCTCATCCCTTGGATTTGCTGACCCCACGTGTTTTGGGGCCAGGTACTATTGACCCAGAGCCCCAGCGGGTCCTTTTGGGAACGTGGTGTATTGGGGGCTGCTCTCAGGAGACGGGGCAGGAATCGGAGCTGGAGTCCGGCCTCCAGCAGATCTCAGGGGAAGATCTCTGGAGTACCCGGGGTGGTGTTCCTTTAGGCAAGGGCGCCATCCTCTCATCCCTCTGTCAGTCGGAGCCAGGCTGGGACCTGGGACCCGGGACCCGTTGGTGCAGAGCCTGCAACTGGACAGACATCGCCTCCAGCAACAAAATACTAAGAAACCCTAAGGGACTAAAAGTAACTGCCAGCGTGCTGCAGTTGGGCCAGATTATGAAAAATAAGATACAAAAAGACAAAACCACAACTGTCAGTTGTGAAGAGCCAGGAGCAAAGGCAGAGTACTGGGCACGCCCCCTGTACTCAATAACATCAAAGGGGTGGGCAGGCACCTAAGCCACCCCTCACCCACCCTTATCCATGCCTCATACAGGAACCCTCCCAAACCTTCCCCCTCAGGGAGTGAGCAAGGGCCCCTGTTACTTGTTCTCCTTCCTCCTGCTGCAGCAGAGACCCCAGCAAAGCCTTGTCTGCATTTCTTGTCTTGCCTCTAATCAGTTTCTAGTGATTGGAGAAGACCAAGGACCCTGGTTGGTAACCAGTCTGTCTTGGGCCTCTGCTCAACAGGATGGCACATAACCTCCGTGGGGTCAGCCGTGACCCCAGCTGTCACTGATCACAGAAGCTGGATGTGCCGTCCTGTGAGGGGACTGGGATGAGGCAGCAGCAGCATTTGCTTCTTGTCTGCCTGAGTCCCAGAGGGACATGAATCAGAGCTTTTAAAAGAATTCCCCAGAGCCCTCCCTCTAAGCATGCCTGCTGGCCACAGCATTATCCACAGTGCCCTAAGAATCATGCCGGGTCCCTTGAGTTTCTTCTCAGGGTATTCTGCTGATGTAGGGCAATGTCCACATGGTATTTGCAATGTTGAATAACATCTCCTTCTCTCCTTGAAATGCTCCACGCATCTTCCAGAAAAGCCATATTAACAAGTCTCAGACAGCAGTGGAAGAGGTTATAAAAATAGATGTTAAATCATCTAACTTAAAGATTTTTTTAAAAAGAGTCCCATTTCATCAGCAGCTTTGAATAATAATCAATTGAAACCATTTCAGCAAGTTCTTTAGAAATATTATTGCTACCAACAAGGGCCCTTGGCCTTGCTCAATCACTAGAAATTGATCAGAGGCCAGACAAGAAATTCAGGCAAAGCTTTATTGGGGCCCCTGCTACACACAGAGGAATGAGAACAAGGAACAGGTTTCCTTACTTGCTCCCCTGAGGCGGGGAGCTGGTTCCTCACATGGCAGGAGGGTAAGGGTATGTCCAGGGGTTGGGCTGGAGTGGTGGCTTAGGTGGTCTGCTCACCCCTTTGGTGGTGTTGAGTGCAGGGGACATGGATAGTATTCTACTTTTGCCTCCCATCCCCTTCTTTTGCTCCTGGCTCTAGACAAGCAGCATTTGGGTCTTCAGTCTTTTTGTATCTTCTTGTCCATAATTTGGCCCAGCTGCACGTGCATGCAGTTATTTTTAATCCCTTCTAGTTTCTTTGCATCAATACTTTGTTGCTGCAGGAGATGTTTGTCCAGGGTACTAGCACTGAAGCAGAGGGTCCCAGGTCCGAGTCTGTCTCATCACATGCATGTATGTTCTTCTCACTTATTTTCTTTAAACAAAATGAAAGTATCTCTGAGGCAACATGATTTTGCCTAGGGTTCTCAACCTTAGCCCTGTTTACATTTGGTATGGAAAACTGGAGGACGGATAACTGGAGGGACAGATAATGTTCTGGGCATTGTAGGATGTTTCCCAGCATCCCTTCCCTCTGCCTACTAGAGGTTAGTGGCATCCCTGCCCCACCACCATCCCCTCACATGGCCGAATGTCCCCTAGACGGCAAAATTGCTCCTGGATGAGAACCGTCAATAAGGCTGAAGAAACCCAGATGGGCTTTGGAGTCCTGGTAGGACCAGTGGCTAACTCTGTGGCTTGACCTGGCACGTCCATCCATATGGGTCACCACTCTCGTCTTTCTTCTGGACTAAAGTATTTCCGAAAGCATTCTTATGGGTAAAGGAGTGACTGAGGGGCCATTTAATGCCAATTAGGACGGGAGGCACAATTGAACTTCAAAGATCTAAGAAAGATAGAAAAAAAACTAGTTGCTTCTAATTGGAAAAGATGTCACTCTTACTTCTCCCCTTTCAGCTTTTACTAAATATTCTCTGGGGAAAGTATGTTGGAAAGTTAAATAGGCATTTAAAATAACAGTTTCTGAACACTTAAAACATGCAGCAGACACTGTTCTAAGAACTTTATACAGATTATTGACCATCTATCCTCAATGTATAGATGACAATTCGGAAGCAGCGAGTGGTTAACTAATTTCCCCCAAATAGCAGAAAATGATGGGGCTGGAACTTTCACTGAAGTAGTCTATGGTATTGGAAAGTAGGAGAGTCAGGTCAGTTTCTGAAAAGACAGTTGGTGGCTTGGGAAGAGAAATACCCCAAGAGAAACAGCCAAAAATAGTTGACAGCCTTTTGTTGGCCTGCCTGTAAAGTCCAGTCCTCAGGGCACAATTCTTCCTTGAATTAAGAGCTTATGCATGCTCAGTTGTTCAGTTGCATCTCTTTGTGACCATGGACTATAGCCCACCAGGCTCCTCTGTCCACGGGATTTCCCAGGCAAGAACACTAGAGTGAGGTGCCATTTCCTTCTCCAGAGGATCTTCCCAAGCCAGGGATCAAACCCATGTCTCCCATGTTGTGTTGGCAGGTAGATTCTTTACCACTGAGCCACCGGGGAAGTGATTTACACATTCTAAATGGTTAAGAAGTTCACAATACTACAATAAATATAGCACTTTACCTTGAACAAAACCTGAAGTTTGCCTGTAGAAATGTGCTTTGGAATCATAATATTTTGTGAGTTATTGTAAAGTGGTAGAAAGAGGGTTTCTGTGAGGTCATTCAGAAAGGTGTAGGACACAAAGCCCCCGGGAGAAGGGAATGGCTACCCACTCCAGTATTCCTGCCTGGAGAATTCCATGGCCAGAGGAGCCTGGTGGGCTACAGTCCATGGGGTTGTAAAGAGTCGGGCACGACTGAGCGACTAACATAGCACGCAAAACATTATCGCTCATCATGGTTTCACCCATACATAAACGCATACATAAATACATAAACGACAGACTTGCTGGATATAATTTTCCTGTGAACATTCAGAGAAGCTGACTCTATCCCAGTCAGATATTTATTGCATTAATAGGGCATGAAACAGTATTATGTTGCAATTTCCAGTTAACTAGGTACAAATTGTAGATACAAAACATTAGTCCTGGTACTTTCTTCTATTTATATCAAACACTTTACTGTATAATATGGTTGGATAAAATCATGTCCTGAATGAGTTTATTGTATTTAATTATATTATAATTAATTAATTAATTTCATATATACGCATTTTCAAAAGATTTAAAAACCAATAAATACATTTACTAGTGAAATTTTAATGAATATCAGATGTGTCACTGATAACTTGGGAAATACTTCTGAACTTGCAGTTACACCAAATTGTATGATTATTAATAATTATCACTGCATTGGTGAAAATTCAAAGTGTTGGAGAGTAGCCTCCATGTAGTCAAAGGCTTAACAGAAAAAAAAGAAGAAAGAAATGTGCAGCACTAGATGTGATGGGGGAGGCTCGTAACACATGCGACCTGAGGCGGCTGTTACGTGTGTGAAGTGTGTGCGTGTGTGTGAGAGAGAAAGAGAGTTCTGATACTCCTGCACAGCTTGGTCCAGCCAGGCGCCGTTTTAAGCATTCACCTAACACTTCTTGTGGATGAAATCACACATGCACAGACACAAAATTCCTGCTATGCTCAAACTGTTTCTTAATGTATTGATAACACTGGAAACAACTCAAGTTTCAAAATAACTGTCAGAGCAGAACCGACGCCTCACAGATGTCAGTGTCAACACATCACACCAGAGAATGTCCAACTATTTTTCTTTGCAAAGTCTTGCTTTCTCCATGGAGTCTGTTATTGCCACCAACAGCTGCTCAACTGCCTCAACAGAAGCCTTGAGAGGATCTCCAACTCTTCTCTCATGCGCTGTATGGAATTAATCATCAGCACTGGGCCTCGGAGTCACTCTCTCTTCACTGTGGGAACAGCTCACGTGCACACCCACCGCCTCTTGCCAGGACTCTCATGAGAGTCTCCCACCTGGTTTTCCTGCCTCGGTTCCCATCTCCCTACATTTCACCTTCTGTGTCACAGGAATCTTTCTAGAGCAGGGATTTCTGAGATTGAAGGCGTATGAACTTGGGTAACTTACCTAAACTGTCTAGCCCTCAGCTTCCTCATCTAGAAAACGGGAATGAGAATACATCTTGTGTCATAGGATTGTGATGAGAAGGAAATGTCTGAAGTGCTTTGCCAAGTGTCCACCTTGCAAAGTGTCCATATTGCAGGTGCTCAGCGAATGGTTGTCCTGATCAAGGTCATCATTAGAGTTGTCAATAGCATCATCATCATTATCATCATGGCCCTCATCAGGGCATCCGCATTGCTAGGGAGTTTCCCCACCCTCAAACACTGGACTTGGACTCTTCGTGTCATTCACTTTAATTCAATGCAACGTAACACTCTTTGAGGGCCGACGGCACCCAAAGCAGTATCAAGGGAAATCTCAGTGAAAGCTGAGTAGTACCGCCAAGGCTAACAAAAAGCCATATTAGTACCTCCACTTTAAAGTGATTGTCAGGATGGCTATGAATAAAGTGCAAAGGGAGTATTTAAAAAGGAAAATTCTAACAGAGGATTTGGGAGGTCTTTGGAGAGAAGATCAGATTTGACTGGCCCCTGAAGAATGGGAGATGCCTTGAGAGGCTGTAATGATGAATAAGGTCTATTTTAGAGCTATGTGGGGGTTGGTTGTGGCTGGAGGAAGAGAGCTTTGTCTGTTGCAGTGAAACATGTGTAGGGGGGTGAGGAGTTGGGTAAGACCTGAGTTACTGATGGGTTGGTGAGGGGTGAGCAGTCTAGAGTCCTATCCACTCTACTTTAAAAGAAAGTTCATATCCATTCATTTGTCTCCACGTACACCATCCAGCCCAGGACACATCGCTCCCATGGAACACTGCAAAGGCTTCCTGTGGACCATTCCTGCTTCTGCTTTTGCCCTTAGTGCCCAGCTCACATGCTTTTCTGTGTTGGTCAAAGTAGAAATTGTGCTATCTCCTCCTTCATTGCTCTTATAATAAACTTAAACCCTTTTCTCTGGCCTGCACAACTTCCCTCCATCTTGCCTTCACTGTAACACACCTGCCTTACCACACCTCCCATCCCAGCCCTATGACCGTGTCCCTGGAAGAGGAGAAGGTTGTCACTTCCTCTGTGTTTTATCTTTGCTTTTCTTTTGGCCAAATAAAGTTCTTCCCTCTTTCTTTGTATGGTTACCTCCTTATCATTCAAAACTCAACACAGCACTTCCTTGGTAGCTCAGTGGTAAAGAATCCACCTGTCGGTTCAGTAGACACAAGTTCGATTCCTGATTCAGGAAGGTCCCACATGCTGAGGGGCAATGAAGCCCATGCACCACAACTCCTGAGCCTGTGCCCTAGGGCCTGGGAGCCCCAACTTCTGAAGTCTGAGTGCCTCGAGCATGTGCTCCACAACAAGAGACGCCAGCGCACTGAGAAGCCCACACATGGCAGCAAAGAGTAGCCCCAGCTCGCTGTACCTAGAGAAAAGCCCACACAGCAAGGAAGACCCAGCACAACCAAATGCCAATCAATAAATACATACATAAAATTATATATAAAAAAGACTCAACACAATGACTCTTTTTCAAAGAAACTCTTCCCAACAAACCTATTCAAACGACATCACCCTAACCACAATCTCGAATGTCACCTTGACTAACCTGTCCATGGATCCATCACTGTCTATGCCATCCGGGCACAAGCTCCCCCCATCCAGTTACCTGTTTTATCTGCGGTGCCCAAGATACCACCCATGCAGAGTACAGTCATCCCTTCAAACCCACCAGTTCTGCATCCGTGAATTCAACCAATCACACATCAAAAACATTCAGAAAAAAAATTCCAGGAAGTTCCAAAAAAGAATAACTTGAATTTGGCACATGCAGGAAATGATTTACAGAGGTTTGCGCTGTATTGTCGGAGAAGGCAATGGGACCCCACTCCAGTACTCTTGCCTGGAAAACCCCATGAATGGAGGAGCCTGGTAGGCTGCAGTCCATGGGGTCGCTAAGAGTCGGACACGACTGAGCAACTTCACTTTCACTTTTCACTTTCATGCATTGGAGAAGGACATGGCAACCCATTCCAGTGTTCTTGCCTGGAGAATCCCAGGGACGGGGGAGCCTGGTGGGCTGCCGTCTGTGGGGTCGCACAGAGTCGGACACGACTGAAGCGACTCAGCAGCAGCAGCAGCAGCAGCAGCAGCGCTGTATTGTTGGCTGCTATAAGTAGCATAGAGATGATTTAAAGTGTCTGGCAGGATGGGCGTAGGTTAGTATAAGGGACTTGGACATCCAAGGACTTTGGACCCTGTGGAGGGCCTGGACCCAATCCCCTGTGGATGCTTGGGGGAGACTACGTGCTGAAAGGTTCTAGGATCAGGACAGGCTAGCCAGATGGATAGGAGAGGCCCCACATGACTGACTGAGAAGTCCAGGCTTTGCCATGTGATGATGGGGGCTTTCTGAGTAGGTGTGTTTTATCTTCCTTCTCAGCTTCTTCTCGACCTGCCTCAGTCCCACGGATCTAAATTTCAAGGCTCAGCTCGGACCCCACCTTATCATGGTGATGAACCTTGGTCACATCATCTGATGGACTCTCTCCTCTTTCTCCTCTGCATCCTGAGGTCATTTTTATTATTTACGTCTTTTCTGGCACCATTGCATGTTGCAGAGAGTTGCTGAGTATCTGTCCATCTGTCTATGTTTATCATCTCAGATAGACTTCTAGCTCCTTGAAGAACTCTAGGTACGATCCATGTCCTGTAGCTCCTAGCATGTCTCTTGTGGGTTTGAGGTGTTCCCATGTTTTCCAAACCAGTTGCAACCAGGACCGCTTGCGATAATGAATCCCCAGGGGTAATGGTGTTAAATTGACCTAGCGGGCCACCTGCCCCCATTCGAGTGAGCCTCCAGCCTGGGAGCAGCCCGAGCTGGAGCTGGTAGAGCTGGCTTTCATCAGTCCTGCGTCCTCCCATCTTACACCATCGTGAAGCAAAGGAAACCCAGCCTGGAGCAGCTGAGCCACCAGAAACGTCAGCACCATGCTTCATTCAGTGAAATCACTCCCAGCCTGACTCAACCCCAAAGCGTTTCTGAAAATACGTTTGGCATCAGCAACTGAAATTCCAGTCTCTGAGATATGCCTGCCACACGGATGTATCTTGCAAACAGCACTCAGGAGAGACCAACTCAAGACAGGCTGTTTATCCCAGGAACCTGGGGGATGCTCTGTCTGGGTCACGTAGGTCAGGCAGGGTCAGGCTATCCTGTCTCCAGACCACGGAGGGATGGATCCAGGGCAGGGTGGCCTTAACAAGGATGCAGAGGCCAAGGACGGGGTGGTCAGGGCCCAAGGGCAATGTCCTCGCCCAGAACTTGCTCACAACTGCTTTCCAATACAACAGAAGCTGTGTGGCTGAGAGCTGGCAAAATCACTAATCTCTGGTTCCTAGAGGAACTGGACTCAGTGGACATGAACTTGAGCAAACTCTGAGAGACGGTGGAGGACAGAGGAGCCTGGCGTGCTGCAGCCCATGAACACGACGAAGCAACGGAACAACACAGCGACAACTAGTTGCTAACCAGGGTAAACCAGTGCTTAGACCATGAGTAACCAGTTAGACCATGAGTAACCAGGCCTTGAAGTATGACGGGGAGAGAGGCCTGGGCCACATTTCCCCCTCCCGCTGGAGACAGAATGTGGTTGTCATCCCGTGACAGGGGCTTTGTAGGTACACCCACCCAGCGTCGCTGTCCTGGCTGAGATGATTCTATGCTGTGTACTCCAGAGTCTGCGGGGGGCTGAGCCCCAGGAGTCGGCCCAGGACCCCGGTAGATCACACAGCCTCTGTGAGCAGCTCTCCCCTCCCCACCCCAAACCCCCAACCTTGCTTCCAGCCATCACCTTTCCA
Organism: Bubalus kerabau; assembly: GCF_029407905.1. Classification (NCBI taxonomy): domain Eukaryota; kingdom Metazoa; phylum Chordata; class Mammalia; order Artiodactyla; family Bovidae; genus Bubalus; species Bubalus kerabau. Next base: position 6,205,779 of record NC_073625.1, on the reverse strand, counting down.
GTAAACCATCTGAACTCCATCTCTCTCGCTCCGCAGAGCTGAAGGATAGAATCTGGCCCCCAAAACTTTTTTTTTAAGTTTTGGGTTTGCTGCGTCTCGTTTGTGGTGCTCAGATTTCTCTTGTCTGGAGCACAGGCTCCAGGACGCTTGGGATCTCTCATTGCCCCCACGGAATAGGGGGTCTTAGTACCCGGATCAGGGATGGAGCCCACATCCCCTGCATTGGAAGGCAGATTCTTAACCACTGGACCACCAGGGAGGTCCCAGCAGAAACTTTTTTAAGAGGCAGAGGGGGCGTTTCAGACATTTATTGGCGTCTTCACAAGAGGCAGGTTCTCTGCCTGCCACTTGCCCTGTCTGCCTGCATGGCAACGCTCACCCCTGTGATGAGGTAGCTCCAGCCGTGCTCAGACCGAATGCTCCTGAAGCAATTCCCAACCGCATGGGTGGCAGCCAGTGGACAAGTGAACCCTTCACCCCTCAGAGACACAGCTTTCAGGCGCATCTGGCCCACTTTCCCGAAGGCTCCCCCATATCTGTGTCTCCTGTGCGCGCAGCGGTAGCCTGACCTCAGAGCACACCTGGGCACTGCCTTCCATCCCCACCCTGGAGCCTCTGGACCCCTGCCAGCGCCTCCTGAGACCACACATGGTCCACATCCAAATTCTTGCCACAGGAGCTGCTTCTGGGGGAGGCCGGCATGGGACCACGTATGCATTTCATTGGATGCCAGCAGGGAACCGCTGAGTCCAGTAATGGAGTGATGATCATGATCACTTACTCTTCCAAGGGTTTTATGTGTGTGAGCTCACCTCATTCTCAGGTTACCATAACGATCTGAGTGTTATTATCTCTATCACATTAGAAATGAGGAAAGCAAGACATACACTATCTTATCAGTGGTCACCCACCTGGTTACAGAGGAACCAGGCTTCTAGGCAAACGGCCTGGGCACAAGAATCAGTGCTCATTTTCATACAAAGAATCAAGGTTCAGAGAAGTTAATTAACTTGCCAAAGGTCACACAGATGGTAAGTGACAAGCCGGAGATCAGAACCCCACGTCTGTCTGCAGCTATTGCACGTTGCCTGCTGTAATTAACAAAATTCCCCTGGAGCTCTCTGAATGCATTCAGCCTGGTTCTCTGAAGGGTCAAGGCTGGACGTGTCATCTAGAGCCCCATTCAGAGGTGGTCCGCATCACTCCAGCACACAATCCCGTGCTGAGAGGGAAACAAGCCTATAGGGTAGAACAGAAGGAACTTCCGAGCCACCGTGCAGCCCATCCCTGTCTGTGCTCCCATCTGGATGTTTTTCAAAATGTGAAATTCCTTAACAAGAAAAAAAGGAAAGATTTTGCTTTTAAAGTTTCTGATCCTTGATCCTACCAGCAAAAATGCTGTTTGATGAATTTATTGTTCTTCAGAAGAGTGGGGAGACAGAGTAAGGTTTGGGCTTTAAGAAAACATCAAAGCCTTCTTTGAAGAACATCAAAGGGCTTCAGCATCCTTCTCTGTATCTCCTCTAAATCACTGACCACATCTGTAAGAAGAAAGCACTTGAGAGTCACAGCACACCGGCACGGGGTGTTATGGCCCTTCTCAGCTCTGTGAATTTAGGCAAACCACTTCACCACTCTGAGCCTGGCTTTTCACAAAATGAGGGTCATAATAGTGAAACGGAGGCAGACCCTATGGGGCCTTCCCAGGATAGACCCTCATATCCTCTGCCTGCCTCTTATTTGCAGAAAAGCTGCAGTCTCCTAGGCCTCTGCTGAGTCATAAAAGCCTGGCTCAAGAATTAATGAATGATCAGCTGGTCATAAAAAAATAGCACTTGGGCATCACTAGAATTGAGGACAGTTTAAACTATAGATCAGACATATAGCAGTCACAGAATCGTTAGTTCCTCCCTGAAGGACATGGATAACAGTGTCTGATACACACTCCTGAGTTGTTTCACAGACACGAAAATCCACACCAGATGAAAGAAGCTGACTGCATGATGACTATGAGCACACAGCCCGAAGACCTACTGGAGCCTGAAGTTGATGATCATTTAACCCCCTGTGAAACTGCCCTGCAACCTCACGGTCAACCAATCAGGGAACTGATCACATACCCTGTGACTTTCCTCCCTCCCCCAGCCTTTAAAAAACCTTGCCTGAAACCCATGGGGTGGGGGAGAGGGCATCTTGAGAAGCCACCCATACTCCTTTCTTGACTCCTGTAGTAAACACCACACTTTCCTTCTTCACACCCCCATGTCAGGAGGTTGGCTTCCCTGCATGTGGGTGAGCAGACCCAAATGGGGTTGTGTTATAACAGTGCTGGGATCATGACAGGGCAGGACCTACAAAAGATGTTGCAAGTACTAAGATGCTAGGGAATTGCAACATTGCAAAGCATGTTGTATGTATCGACTTTTAATTCTGGTTTCCCTAGTGGCCCAGAGGGCAAAGAATCTGCCTGCACTGAGGGAGACCAAGGTTCTGCCAATATTAATATAACAACTATTCAGGGAGTACATATGAAGTGCCAAACCATGTTCTAGGCTCTGACGACAGGGAGTAAATAAAACAATTCCTTACCACACATCCTGGTATGGACAAAATAAGCAAAAATTTAATTTCTTAGAGGTGATAAGTCCTGAGGGGAAAGAAAAGAAGGGAATTGGAGGGCCAGTTCCAATTTTAGATAGAGTGGCTAGTAAAGACCTCCCTGAGAAGGTGTCATTTGGATAAAAACTTGAGCTGAGAATTCAGACCTTGAAGGAATAATTCAAAGTGGTCAGGCAGCCTGGGGTTTCAAGAAACACACTTTGGTAAATGCTAACTGGTGACCAGCCAAGCTCACCTTGGCAACAAGCAGAGTCTGGGTCAACAGAAAGAAAAGTGGCCTCAGCTGGCCCTGATTCTGAGACTTGCTATTGTAACTTACGGGGGTCTAGGATGTGTGTGCATGCTAAGTCGCTTCAGTCGTGTCCAATTCAGTGTGACCCCATGGACTATAGCCTGCCAGGCTCCTCTGTCCATGGAATTCTCCAGGCAAGACTACTGGAATGGGTTTCCATGTCCTTCTCCAGGGGATCTTCCAACCCAGGGATTGGACCCAGGTCTCCTGCATTGCAGGCAGATTTTTTACTGCTGAGCCACCAGGAAAGCCTGGGGTTCAGGACCCACTCCCCCAAATATTATATCTCCAGCATATTAATATCTTCAGCTGAAGGACTTTTTTTTAACGGCAGAAGCCAAAATATCACTCTGACTCCACCCCTCGCCCTTCTTCTGGGAAAGCAGGAGATAAATCTGCCCTGTGGAAGGTGCCCCCCGAACCAGAAAGGAGGCCGGCATTCTCATCCCCTGAGACAGGGGATCAGGGGCAGAGACAGCTGCACAAACAAACCTCGTACAACTCACCCTTTTCCTCCTATTTCCCTCGTCTCTTCCTACTCCCAGCCCGAACCTTCTTGCAGGTCTTTACAAATGTATTACTTCTTTGTCTTCCCGCTCTAGTTATTCCTCCAGATCTCCCTTGCCTGTGAAGGCTCCTGTGTACATGTAGACATTCAAGCAAATGTGTATGCTTTTCTCCTAATCTGTCTTTGTGAACTTAGTTTTCACACCCAGCCAGGGACCCTAAGAGAAGGGAGGAAAATGATCTCTTCCCTTACATAAGCCACTTGCATATCTGGAACCCCAGTTTGAGAAACTTGAGAAAATGACCGAAAAATCTGGCATGAAACTGGCAGCCTGAGAGACCCCTTCTGCAAAACTGGCCACCATCGCAGACTCTTGAACTTCTGTTAGGGCTGAGATCACCACATGGAGCAGAGGGGCTTGTGGAGCTGGCGAATCTCCCCAGTACTGTCTGCACAGGGAAGCCGTGTGCTTTCCAGCAAGCTCGTCCTGACCTGAGAAAGCGGGCAGCATCCCCAGTGCTTTGGAACTGTGACCAGCTCTGCAGCCCCCCATGGCATCACAGAACCACGAGGAGGGCCGCGTGTCAGTATGTCAGGGTGTCAGAGCATCAGGGTGTCAGAAGCGACCCCAAATGATGAAGCTGGTCCAGATTGCATCTGGGACCCTGGAGGGTCACTTGGATACAGAGCCTTCATCTGCAGGAGCTCTGCTGGCCTGCATTTTGCACGTGGACATCAGGAAGCAGAGCCTTGCCAATGTTATGTGGCAGCCTGTATGGGAGGGGAGTTTGGGGGAGAAAGGATATGTGTATATGTATGGCTGAGTCCCTTTGCTGTTCACCTGAAACTATCACAACATTGTTAATCGGTTATACTCCAGTACAAAATAAAAAGTGTAAATTAAAAAAAAAAAAAAAAAAAAAAAGAGGCAGAGTCTTGAGCAGAAGTCCCAGGTGAAGCCTTCAGCCTGAGTTTGACTTTAAGTGTTGGGAACACATTGCTATGCTCAGCTTTCTTTTGAAGCAAGAAGAGGAGGTTGGAAGGGCCTCAGCTGCTCTGGGGTGCGTCCTTGGGGTTCAGAGATGAGATAAGAGACTCACAGTCTGAGAGCAGGACCAGGCTTCTCGCCCCACGCATGTCTCTCCAGAAACCTCCAGCCAGAAGGCTTCAGGGTTTCTCTCTGTACCCTGGGGACTCATATCCTCATCTCTGATGAAAATTTTTCTTGAGGATAAACCATTTGTGTTGTAAGTAATCATTATGTTACTTAAAATGGGTTCTTTTCCTAACCAGTGAAGTGCAGACACAAAATAACTCAAGACCTGTAAGAAAGAGAGAGACATTTATTACACTTGCGGATCGTAGAGAGGGGTGCACAGCTCACCACTCAGGGGCCACATGGGACAAAGGACGGATTTGGGGCAGCACCAGAGAGCAGCGTCCCTGGAGGCTCAGACAGTAAAGAATCCGCCTGCAATGCAGGAGACCCGGGTCAGGAAGATCCCCTGGAGGAAGGCATGGCAACCCTCTCCAGTATTCTTGCCCAGAGAACCCCGTGGACAGAGGAGCCTGGTGGGCTACGGTCCGTGGGGTTGCAGAGTCGGACACGACCGAGTACCTTTCACTTCGCTTCAGTGAGCAGCAGCTTGAAGCACAATCTTAGTTCCTTGACCAGGGATCAAACCTGGTCACAGCAGTGAGAACGCCATATCCCAACCGCTAGACCACGAGGGTCAGAGTCTAGAGTCTTGGCCCCAGCTCTTGTCTGCATTGGAAAAAAAAAATTGTCAAGGAGACAGCAAGTATATAGGAAAGTAAGGTGTTTATCAGAAAAGAATGTGGACAGATGCGTGGCTGAGCTCAGACAGGTGTGCCTCGGGGAAGTTTAAGTCATTTATACAAGGCAGTCTTTGTTCCCTCTGGCCAGCCGTCTTACTTTTTCTTTGACTCAGGGCCCTCCTCTCTGTGCATATGCATCCTTTAGCAAGGTGGATTTCTGCCCAAGGGCCTTTGGGAAGTTATTAATGGCAAAACTGACTGTGGTCTGGAGTCCGCTCCCTTTTTGACCCCCAGGGAGCCTTTCTTTCTGTGCAGGTGCAGTGGAAGTCTCCCCACCCCCAAGGATGGGAAATATGTGACCTCGTGCTATTTTACCCTCACAGAGCTTAGCCCCTCTACGTCCTTGCCATTGTTGTTAATGTTGTTTAGTCACTAAGTCGTGCCTGACTCCTTGGGTGTGACTCCATGGACTGTAGCCCGCCAGGCTCCTCTGTCCCTGGGATTCTCCAAGCAAGAATACTGGAGTGGGTTGCCATGCCCTCCTCCAGGGGATCTTCCTGACCCAGGGATCCAACCTATGTCTCACATCTCCTGCATTGGCAAGTGGGTTCTTTACCTCTGTGCCACCAGGGAAGCCCTTACTGTTATCTTAAAGCATCCACAGGAGACAAAGCCCAGCGATTTACTCCTGTTGCTGTTGTTATTTCTACTTCAGAGTATAACCAGGAGGCTGGTTGTAACTGTCTACACTGGCCCCCATCTCTGCCTGGCTCAGGACTGGGGAGCCGACTCCACCAAACAGAAGGGAAGCCGAGAGAGAGTGAGGACCCGGAGCAACTGCCTGTCCAGAAGCTCAGGGAGGAGAGCAGGAGACAAGGACAGGAGGGGGTGTCCCTGGTGCATCTGAATGGCACCAGGTCACAGCAGGGGAGGGCAAGAAGGCGAACTCGTGGCAGGGACCCACCTTCTAACCCCTACATACCTGGTTGCCTGGGAGGGGTGCTCACAGCCTGCTTGAGGAGGTGTGGAAGTGCCAGGAAAATAGGAGCAATCTCCTTAACAATTTCCAACACAACATCCTTAAGGAGAAGACGTTGTTCACATCTCCCTGAGCCAGACCTCCCACCAGGACAGGGCCATCAAGCAGAAACCTTCCAGGTCCTGCTGGCAAGCTAAAAATCTCTCCATGTGGATTTATATTTCATGCGTAAATGAATCAGGCCCTGGGGGCCCCTTCTGGGTCACCACACAATCACTATTTTTACCAGCCTTCTGTCCATCTCATCTGTACTGCTCATTGGATTCTTGCTAGTCAATCTGTTTTCTCCAATCTAGAAACTATTTTCATGCCAAAGGTAGATTAAGCAGGTATTTTTAAATTTTTAAAATTAAAAAAAAAAATGTCGATTAATATCCGGTGCTTCTTTAAGTTAGTTATGAATTAATGAGCACTGAACTGTCATTGACACTAGGCAAGCCCAGTATTAAGTGTGCCGCTTACCTTTTTCCCCACTTAATTATATCTCTATGAGGTCAGAATTATGAGAGAAAGTGGATAGCTTAAATGAGAAACCTGGGGCTCTGAGAGGTAAAGAGCCCACAGAGGTCACACAGCCAGAAAGGAGCCATGCCAGCCCCAGTGTGCTGGTTTTTGACTCCCTGATCTAGCTGCAAAGCTGTACTAGTTAACTATTTCTGCATGAACATTACTCCCAAACTCAGCAGCTTAAGATAACAAACCTTGATGACCTCATTCACCTTCTCAGGACTAGGAGCCAGGGAGACTCAGCTGGGTGGTTCTGGTGGATGGGGTCTCCCTAGATGTTGCGGTCAGGAGGTTTCCTGGGGCTGTGGTCACCTGCTCCTTCCCTGGATTAGAAGATCCCAGCCCACTCACCCAGTGCCGGTGGGAGTTTCACTGCCTTACTACGTGGGCCTGCCCGCGGGGCCGCTGACAAGGTGACACCTTGCTTCCTCTGAGTGAACCATCCAAGGGAGAAGTTGGCCAAGACAAAAGCTCTAGGGCGTGTCTGAGTGAATCTCAGAACTGACAGGCACTTCTTCTGTTAAGATGCGATTGGTCTCGGAGATCAGCCCCTGTGGAACATGAGGACACGGGCCAGCTGTGGGCTCGTGGGAAGCCACGGATATGGAATTTCATTGTTGTTTCTTAGGCTAAGTTGTGTCTGATTCTTTGCGACCTTGTGGACAGAGGAGCCTGGCTGCCTACAGGAGCCCACCAGGCTCCTCTGTCCATGGGATTTTCCAGGCAAGAACACTGGAGTGGGTTGCCATTTCCTTTCTCCAGGGATCTTCCCCACCCAGAGATCAAACTCGAGGCTCCCGCCTTGTAGCCTGCATTGCAGGTGGATTCTTTACCGTTGAGCCATGGGGAAGCCTGTGGGACTTCATCACCCGCCAGCGTTTGATGTCAGCACCTGAAAGGGACCCAACAGCCCCCGTGATTCCAGGAAACAGGAAGGGAGGCGTGCTATCTAAAATTCTCTCTTTTAACATCATTCAGAGTGCCTCAGGTAACATGTGATACGTTGACGGCAGCTAGCTCTTCTTAGGACACATACACTTTTTTTTTTGCTGAGATCCTCGATGAGTTATAATTTACATATCATAAAACTCGCTCATTTACATGCATAATTCAGTGTTTCTTTTGCAGTTCATTACACTTACGGGCTTTTGTCACCGGCGCCACAGGTCAGTTTTAGAAAATCCCATGCCCACCCCAGCTCCAAAAGCAGCCGTTTGTGGTCAGTGCTGTTCCTGTGCTCAACCCCAGCGTGATCTGCTTCCTGTTGCTGGAGTTGCCTTTTCCTAACTCAGATGGTTCAGAATCCACCTGCAGTGCAGGAGCCGCAGGTTCGATCCCTGGGTCAGGAAGATCCCCTGGAGGAGGGCACGGCAACCCACTCCGGTATTCTTGCCTGGAGAACCCCATGGACAGAGGAGCCTGGTGGGCTATGGTTCATGGGGTCGCAAAGATTTGGACATGACTGAGCGACTAACACACATGCAACATACAAATAGATGGAGTCAGGTAACATATATTCTTTCCCACCTGACTCTTTTTTTTACTCAGCATAATATTTTTGACCCTCAAATACTTTCAATCTCTTTCCAGCTATATTACTTTATTTTTATTGGAGTATAGTTGGTGTACAATGTTGTCTTAGTTTCAGGTATACAGCAGAGCAATTCAGTTATACAGAAACATACATCCACTCTTTTTCAGATTTTTTCCCCATATAGCTTATTACAGAATATTGAGTTGGATTCCCTGTGTTATACAGTAGGTCCTTGTTGATTATCTGTCTTGTATATAGTAGATGTGTATCTCAAACTCCTAACTTATTCCTCTCCCTACCACGTTTCCCCTTTGGTAACCCTAATTTTTTTTTTTAAATCTGTGAGTCTGTTTCTGTCTTTTAAATAAGTTCATTTGTATCACTCACCCATTTTTGACCGGAGACAGAAAGAAATAGAGAGCTTGCTTTTCCAGATTCCCTGGATACAGACTCACCATCAGATTTTGTACAGTTTTCCTCATAACATGGAGGACATAATCCAGCTCAGGAACTAAGAAAATGCGATGGTGAAGGAAAGGGAGAAATGAACCGTAATGGCAATACACGTTTGTCTGCAAAGGCTCCGAGCCTACTGTCTCTGGGCTGTAAAGGGAAACCAGCAGGTTTCTGAAGAGTGTGAAAGCCTTTGAGCACATCTGGCAAACTTCTCACCTAGGAGGATGGAGGTGAAGGTGGAAAGGGAACGGGCCTGCTGATGCGGAATCTTGTGAGTGAGGCCGTCACCACAGGTCTCCAAAGGGGCCCCCAGAGCCACCAGTGGTAAGGGTGCCCCAATTAGGGGAGCCTTTTAGGAGTGAGAGGAAGATCTTTTAAAGGTTTGGGGGAAGAAAAGTTACCCTTGGAGGACATCTTTCTGGCTAAATTATGAGGGCCAAATTGATGGGGACTGGGACTGTTGACCAGAAGACCAGGTAGAACTGCCACAGCCCAGGTGACAGGTGGCACTGCCCAGGTGACGGGTGATGCAGCCCAGGTGACAGGTGACACAGTCCAGGTAACAGGTGACACAGCCCAGGTGACAGGTGACGCAGGTCTGACTGTGACCCACTGTGGAGACATGGAGGAGAGACATCACTGATGAAATATTCAGGGAACAGAGATCATACTTGAGACTGACTTCAAAAAAAGAATCTAAAATGCCTTCCAAAGGTTCAACTTGGGGATTTCCCCGGTGGTCCTGTGGTTAGACTCACACTTCCAACACAGGTGGTGTGGGTTCGATCCTTGGTTGGGGAACTAAGATTCTGCATGCCATACATCAGGGTCAAAAAACAAAGCATTAAGAAAGAAAGGTTCAACTTGAGTAAGAGGAAAAACAATGGCACCACAGAGACAGAAATCTCCAGGTGATGTTTCCACTTCTCTCCTCTGAGCATGTCTAGGCCTCCTCTCCTAGGCTCCTCCTCTGATATTGAGGTTTCTCTGACCTTCAGGATGCCCCCACAAGGCCGGGGAAGAGTTCACAATCCAAACCCCTCACCCTGCCCTGGAAGGTCCCACACCACCACTGGACTGCTCTCCCCCCACTTCACGGCTACTGAACAGCTGAGAACCGGCCAGAGGGAAACCAACCCGGGAGGAAAGAACCTTCACAATTCATCCAGAGAATCCCAGGAATCCAGGCAGGGCTTTTAGGAGCTCGTCAATTCTCTTTTTCTAGCTGGTATCTAAAGGGTGTAGACAGAGAAGCTAAGGGCATGCCTTTCCATCTCAAATCATTTCTTTTTAAAATTATTTATTTATTTTTGGCTGTGCTGGGGCTTCATTGTGCTACGTGCGCTTTCTCTAGCTGAGGCCAATGGACACTACTCTCTACTTGTGGCTCACGGGCTTCTCATTGTTGCAGAGCATGGGCTGTAGGGTGCACGGGCTTCAGTACTTAAGGCTGCCAGGCTCTGGAGCGCAGGCTCGGTAGTTGTCATCAATAGGCTTAGTTGCTCCACGGTATGTGGGATCTTCTTGGACTAAGGATCAAACCAGTGTCCCTTGTGTTGGCATGAGGATTCTTTACCACAGAGCCATCAGGGAAGGCCTTAGGTCATTTCTTAGTGCTGTGGGAGGAGCATTTTCCTTGACCTTAGGCTGTACTACTTCACTGCTGCTTCAGACCCAAGTCTTTAATTGCTACAGAGGGATCCCTGCCCTCGTCCCAAGGGGTTGGTGGTCTTCACAGCAATTTGCTATCCCAGAAGTGACTCTATCCATCTTACTCTCTCTGATCCAAATGAGCATCATAGCTGGCAGCCACAGCAGAAAGTGGCTAATGAACTAGCTCACACCACGGTGTAAATGGCTTTGAATAGGTTTAGCTGTCTCACATGAAGCAAAAAAATTAATCCAAAGAAATGAATATATTATGCAGAGTTTCAGATCCACAGGACTTTAGTTTGAAATGGAAAATACATCTTTTTCTTTTCTGTTTGTGTGTGTGTGCTCAGTTGCTTCAGTCGTGTTCAATTTTGCAACCCCATGGATTATAGCTCCTCTGTCCATGAAATTTCCCAGGCAAGAACAGGAGTGGTTGCCATGCCCTCCCTCAGGAGATCTTTCCTGCCCAGGGATCAAACCCATGTCTTCTGAGTCTACCGCATTGCTGGTGGATTCTTTACCACTGAGTCACTGGGGAAGCCCTTCCTTTCTGTTTGTGTGTGCTAAATCACTTCAGTAGTGTCCGACTCTGTGTGACCCTATGGACTTCGGCCTGCCAGGTTCCTCTGTCCATAGGATTTTCCAGGTAAAAATACTGAAGTGGGTTGCCATGCCCTCCTCCACGGGATTTTCCAGACTCAGGGATCGAACCTGTGTCTCTTATGTTTCCTGCATTGGCAGGAGGGTTCTTTACCAGGAGCACCACCTGGGAAACCCTCCTTTCCGTAAGGCTACTCTAAATCAACAGAAACCAAGGCATCAAGTTCCATTGATTGGCTAAGAGGTTGTCTATACAAGATACTCCCCAATGGATCACAGGCAGTGCATTTTCAAGACCAACCATAGGGCCAACTAAGTCCTGAGATAAAACCCTCTCCTATTTCAGAGAATGATCACATCCATATCAGAATGAAAACTTCTCATTTGGTGATGCTTTACATTGAACGCACACTGCAGATAGTGGCAAAAATAAATGAAAGCTTTGTGAAAGAGCAAAATATTTTATGTAACTTTGTTAGTGGTGGCCTAGTGATGTAATTTGACATTTTATATGGAAATCCAAACATATTAACTGAATAGGAAGATGGAAGGGAACTGGAGAAAGTGACAAACCTTTTAGGAATGAGAAGGGACTTATGGAGTTCACTATTTTGAGAAAAAGGTGGTTTTTCTTTCTCTCAGTTTAAAATATGTCAATTTCCTTTGAGTCGGTCCCTGTTGACAAATTTTCTGCTTGAACATTTCCTACTTGTTGATTCAATTTTGAACTTTTCCTACTTGAAAAGATTGCACAGAGTGTTTCTAATTAGGTTTAAAATACTTCTTAGTTCTGAAATGGAGGGCCATTAGATGTTGAAAATTGTAGCTATTCAGAACCCAATAGGTCAACCAGTAGACCTGTTCCCTTTAACTTTTGGAAGGAGAGTAGCTTAAACATATAGCTGTGTTATAGTCCTCTACATGGAAGAATATAATTTAATGATATGGGCTAAAGAACACTTTTTTCCCCACCAAGTTATGTTTTTCTGGCTCAGAATTACCTTCTTTGATGTAGAACTTGTTTTTTTCAGTCAAATCATAGACTCCTAAGACAAAAAGGAGCTTATACATATATCTATCCCATGGCAGGGCTTCTCAGGTGACTCAGACAGTAAAGAATCCACCTGCAATGCAGGAGACCCAGGTTCAATCCCTGGGTCAGGAAGATCCCCTGGAGGAGGAAATGGCAACTCACTCCAGTATTCTTGCCAGGAAAATTCCATGGACAGAGGAGCCCGGCGGGCTATGGTCCATTGAGTCGCAAAGAGTCGGATACGACTGAGCGACTAACACACTCTCAAAGATCCAGAGAGCACTGCCCTTTCAACTCACAATTTTTTCATTAGCTTACACAGGTGCACAAAACAGATGTTCTCTGAAGGCAGGGGGTTTACTTCCAATGTTCTGTTCACTAAAGTGCCTGGTACAGTGTGAAGCACAGTAGAAATTCCACAATCATTCATTGACCCATTAAGTTTAAATGCTAAATCCTCATTTTTGAGAGAAAAGAGTACACACCACAGATGCCAAAAATCAGGTCTATCATACCAATATCCTAGGCCATAGAATAAGTTTCACTTTATACCAATTATAGTCACTGAGTTCTTGTGTTGGTTCTTATAAGCATCATAGCTGATGCATTGCCTCAGAACTCATAGGCTGAGAGGGTCACTTGCAGCCCACATCCCAGGGAAAAATACATTGTTGTCTAGGTCCAGGGTGTGGCAGCCAGCAAGCACAAAGCAGTGGGCTGCCCTGGGTTGGTACAGGATCCAAGGGGCTAGCTCCCAAGCCTCTGCTCACACCCCATCTGGCCTGATCCCACTGTGGCTGGAGAAACCTTGAAGAAGAGCAGGAAGCTCGCTGTTCTTTCCATGGAGTGGCTGGTGGGACAACCTTGCCTCCAATCCCCTCTCCTCATTCAACCTAAACCTCATCCTTGCTTAGACAAGCTCTCTTCTCCTGACTATAGAAGAAAGGGAAAATTCATGTTGTATGCGTAGAGAGGAAAGCAATTTAAATACTGCATGAGGCCTCATTTTACAAGTTAAATCTCTTATAGTTGAGTCAAGTGATGCTTGAATTTGACCACTTAGAAGCTGGGTGTCAATGGTAGTGAGTTTTGTTTCCAAGTCCGTGGTTCAAACCCCTTGGCTGTTTATCAAGGTCATGGAAAGTGGAGGGGTGCTTTTGATGATACTAAGGTCTGCATCCCCGCAACTGCAGATAATGAGTTTAGCTCAGAGTGGGGCTCAGGCATGTGCATTTCTTTAGAAAAGATCCCCAGAGAATTTTGATGAGCATTCAGAGTTGGAAACCATCATTTCAAGATAGCACCATGGGGACAGTGCTTAACTGCTCAGTTGTGTCTGACTCTTTGCAACTCTGTGGACTGTAGCCTGCCAGGCTCCTCTGTCCTTGGGGATTCTCCAAGCAAGGATATTGGAGTGGGTTGCCATTCCCTTCTCCATGGGATTTTCCCAACCCAGGGGTCAAACCTGCATCTCCTGCATTGCAGGCAGGTTCTTTACCATCTGAGCCACCGGGTAAACCCGTGGGTCTTGGACACTGAACAGAGAAAGTACACAGAGCAGAACAAACAAAAGAATAGTGTTGGGCCAAAATGGAGACATAGTAGAAAATGTTTTGAGAATCCAACAAAGGAAATTACACTTGGTAGAGGGAGGCACTGTTGGAATTCGGTCAGAAGATGCCTTGATAGCACCTGGAGCAAGAGGCAGGCTGAGTGGGCTGAGAGGGCTGCAGAGATAATTGGAACAGGTATCATTACAGGACTTTGGGCAATGAGATCCCATTTTGGATGGGAAAATTTCTTTAATTTAAAATTTTTTTATTATAGTTGATCCAAAATGTTGTGTTCATTTCAGGCATACAGCAAAGTGAATCATCTACACAAATACACATGTCCACTCTTTTCTAGATTTTTTTTCCATATAGGTCATTACAGAGTACTGAGTAGAATTCCCTGTGCTATACAGCATGTCCTTGTTATTTAACTATTTTATATATAGTAGTGTGTAAAAAGTTGGCTTAAAGCTCAACATTCAGAAAACGAAGATCATGGCATCTGGTCCCATCACTTAATGGCAAATAGATGGGGAAACAGTGGAAACAGTGGCTGACTTTATTTTTCTGGGCTCCAAAATCACTGCAGATGGTGACTGCAGCCAGGAAATTAAAAGACACTTACTCCTTGGAAGGAAAGTTATGACCAACCTAGACAGCATATTAAAAAGCAGAGACATTACTTTGCCAACAAAGGTCTGTCTAGTCAAGGCTATGGTTTTTCCAGTGGTCATGTATGGATGTGAGAGTTGGACTATAAAGAAAGCTGAGCACAGAAGAATTGATGCTTTTGAAGTGTGGTGTTGGAGAAGACTCTTGAGAGTCCCTTGGACTTCAAGGAGATCCAACCAGTCCATCCTAAAGGAGATCAGTCCTGGGTGTTCATTGGAAGGACTGATGTTGAAGCTGAAACTCCAATACTTTGGCCACCTGATGCGAGAGCTGACTCATTGGAAAAGACCCTGATGCTGGGAAAGATTGAAGGCAGGAGGAGAAGGGGACGATAGAGGATGAAATGGTTGGATGGCACCCCCGATTCAATGGACGTGTGTTTGGGTGGACTCCGGGAGTTGGTGATGGACAGGGAGGCCTGGCATGCTGTGGTTCATGGGGTTGCAAAGAGTCAGACATGACTGAGCAACTGAACTGAACTGAACTGAAGTGTGTATATGTCAATCCCAATCTCCCAATGTATCACTTTTCCCCACATCCCATAAATTTGATTTAGAAATCTGTTAATCTGCTTCTGCTTTGTAAATAAGTTAATCTTTACCATTTTTTTAAGATTTCATATATAAGCAATATCATATGATATTTGTCTTTCTCTGTCTGCCTTAGCTTCACTCAGTATGACAATCTCTAGGCTGGACGGGGAAAAGTATAAAAATCAGTCTTTGGGGATGGCGAACATTGAAGAATGAGACAGAGAAGATGCACCATTTCCAGGCAAAGGAAGGTGTAGACATGACAGTGATGTTGGAAAGATACACCAACGTTTGCTTCTAAAGCCTTGAGTTCGAAGCCATTCTAGGCTATCTAAATAAAAACTCCCAGCTGGTAGTTGAAGAAAAGAGATTGGAGTCTGAATGAAAGACAGCTTGAGATTTGGATTAAGAAAACATCTAAAGAAGAGCATAGTGATGGGGGTGATGGATTCTCTAAGACAGAAAACCCAAGAAAAATGGAGCCAAGAGCCTCACTCAGGCTCTCGGGCAGCCTCAACAGGGGGAGCCGTAGCAGTGAGCTGCTTCCTGCATGGTTTTATTGAGATTGAAATCTCAGCCTTTGACCCAGAGCAACTCCGCTTCATGCGATCAGTTCAAAATCTTCCATTCAGAATTAAATGCCATCTATACACTTTCCTGATGTTGACCAATTAGCTCTAACCAGACGTTTTGTCAGACAGAAAAGAAAATGTATGCATAACAAGGAGAGACACCTTTGAAAACTGTGACCTTTCATTTTTCATATTTTATTCATCTTTTTTAGCAGAGAAGGTTAAATGCATTGTTATTCAAACTGTATTACTAATTCATTCAATTCACAGGAAAGACTTTGACACTTAATAGTTCTAAGGATTTTAAGCATTTTATTTAATTTTTAATTAACCAATTAATATTTTTTCTCCAGAGCTCCTTTTTATTTTAGGCTGTAAAATAATGGAGCAATCCAGGAATGGTTAACAGAGGATCTATGTGTGATGGCATTCAACAGGAAATTATACAAAATAATAATTAGCCTGGGTCTGCACATGGCTCAGCTGTCCTGTCATCAATTTTCTAGCTGAAAAGTGGGACAGCAATAGCTACCTGGCAGAATATTAAGTATAAATTATGCATCTTTCTGATGGCATATACAATAACCAATGTTATTCAAAAATATGAAAGGTCCTGAGGAAAGACTCACGCTACAGAGTTAAGTGAACACAGGAAGCCACGTTTATCTGCAATATGAGTCCAATTTTGTAAAGTACCGAATATTTTATGCACAAGGGCACTCATCAGGACAAATCATACTTAAAAGATTGTGATTAATTCGAAGTGATGAGACAATAAATCACTTCTATCTATCATTTCTTCTTTTTTAAAGTTTTCTGCAAAGAGCACGCATTACACTTGTATCACTGGCCCTGCTCACAGCGCCCCTTGTCCTGCTGTGTCTCACCGCGCGCACTGTTCCCTGAACCCGTGGTAGGCACGGCAGGAGCTGAGAGGCTGGAAGAAGATGCGAGGAGCCCTAGGAACTGCAGACGTGTTTATTCTCCCCTGGCTGGCACAACGTAGCAGCAGACATAACATAACACAACATAAGGGCAGACAGCCTTCCGGGGTTTTCCAGGTGAAGCCCGTATATACCTACAGAGCAAAAGCAGCCGGGGCCAAGCGAGTACCTTGTGAGGCGCATGCGCAGTGCTTATATGCGCGCTCAGCTGCCGATCATCGTTCACAAAGCGCCTGGCGAGAGGGACAGGCCGCGGGGAGAGAGCATGGCCCCGCCATCTTCGCTGATTTGCTCTTTTCCTACGATAAGACAAGTTTTATAAAGCCCATTTTTCAGGGCTCTTGTGAGGGTAAAAGATAATTGTACCAAAAGAAAGTATCTGTTAGAGAGCATGACACAGAATATGTGGCTTAGTTGCTGAGTCGTGTCAGAGCCCATATGATCATTTAAAAACCAAGAAAACGTTAGGGACTTCCATGGTGGTCCAGTGGTTAAGACTCTGTGCTTTCAAAGCACAAGGGAAAGGTTTTGATCCCTGGTTGGGGAGTTAAGATCCCACATGCTGTGTGGCTTAGATGGTAAGGAATCTGCCTGCAATGCAGGAGACTCAAATTCAATCCCTGGGTCAGCAAGATCCCCTGGAGAAGGGAATGGCTCCCTACTCCAGTATCCTTGCCTGGAGAATACCATGGACAGAGGAGCCTGGTGGGCTACAGTCCATGGGGTCAAAAAGAGTGGGACCCAAATGAGTGACTAACTTTCACTTTCATGCTGCGTGGAGTGGCCTAAAAATAGATAAATAAAAACTAAGAAAGTGTTATTAAACATTACTGAGTACTTAACTGTATTTCAGATAGGGCACATAGCACTTTACTTTTTTTTTTCTTTTAATTTTCATACTGGTCTTCTGTGATACGTACTGGCTGTACCATAATTGTAGAAATGTGGCAAGTTCACTGAGAATAAAATCCAGTTCCTTCTTTTACTTTTTAATTTCAGAAAGGGAACATTGTTTTAATAATGGCTTCTTCAGCGAAACGATGGTTAAATTTGATGTCAAAGAGCAGGCCTCTGTCAGCAGGCCCTGTGGGGGAAATCAGAGGGGCCCAGGAAGCTTTCAGTGTGGCCTGCAACGTCAGATTTCCCTCCATCTTGGAAATGCAGTTATCTGTTCCAACAAAGGAAAGCCAGAGACGCCTATCAGCCTGCAAAGACCTCAGATCCCAGGGATGAGAACAGAATGGGAGGCTGCTTCTTAGACAGCTCTGCCTCGGGCCACGCAACAACAACAATGGAACAGGACGGACCCAAGATGAGCACAGCCTGAGGAATAAAGGACAGAAGATTCGTGCTGGGCAGGATGGCGCTACTGCATTTTATCTGTTTCACTAGCAGTAAAGCTGACACCCTTCCCAGGTTTCTTTGTGGTGGCGGTTGACGTCCTGTGTTCTCTTGAAGCATTTAGGACTTAATTAAAATAGCCTAAATAGCCATCGTCTGTCAAGCTTATAATTCTCCTCGAAAATCTCTCTGTTCACCCCTTCATGAATTTCATTATAAGACAATCAAAGAGAAAAGCTCTGGAAACTGTCACCAGGAAAATAAATGGAGAAAAGGAGTGGAGAAGGGAGGAGGGGGCAGCGTCTGCGTTAGTTTGAACGGCAGCAAAGCCATTCATATTTTCAGCTTGCTTCTTTTCAGATGACGGAGTGCTCCGGCAGCTGTCTGGAGACGGCACTAAGTCTGTTGATTCTCCTGCTGCTCCTGTGACTGTTTCTTGTTGGCAGGAGAGGACGGGAGGAGGAGAGAGAACTCCGCCTTTTCCTATTGCTGCCGACCCCAAGGGGCAGGAAGGCTTGTAAGCTCTTTGAACTGTGCTCTGTTTCATCTGATGGAGGCTCCTGAGTGGTCCTGTGTGGGCCAGCAAAAGGCCTGTGTCTAAGACAGAGCACAGTCAGGATCCAGAAACTGTGGATACTGGAATTCCCACTGGTGGCTTTATATGTGTCGCTTTCATCCCTTTTCAGTATTAAAAAAGCTAAAGTTATTGTATTGATTTTAACATTATTCCTAGCTTCATTTTGGGGTACTTTCCTAAAGTTTACCTACCTTTCCCCTCACTTCTCCTGATTTACATTCTCTTGTGGCATTTTATGCATTATTGTGAGTTATCTTAAGTTATTTTTAGAAAAGAGTGAGATATTTTTAAAAGTTTAAAAAATTGCTTGTGGGCAATATGTGTGTGTGTGTTGGGTGGGGGTGGGGGCAGTGGTCCACTCAATATTTGGAAAGAAGGTTGTTCTCTAGGAGTAAAAATTTGCAACGAGACACAAATCTCACTTTCACTGGGATCATAGTTATTCACTGAATTTTTGGCATTGAATATAGATTCAATGGAGAAGGCAATGGCACCCCACTCCAGTACTCTTGCCTGGAAAATCCCATGGACAGAGGACGCTGGTGGGCCGCAGTCCGTAGGATCCATAAGAGTCGGACACGACTGAGCGACTTCACTTTCACTTTTCACTTTTCACTTTTCTGCACTGGAGAAAGAAATGGCAACCCACTCCAGTGTTCTTGCCTGGAGAATCCCAGGGACAGGGGAGCCTGGTGGGCTGCCGTCTATGGGGTTGCACAAAGTCGGACACGACTGAAACAACTTAGCAGCAGCAGCATAGATTCAATATAATCACGTGCACTTAGGTAAAAGATGTTTAACACCAAACACTGATCCTGCCAATGAACTGAAGATGTCTAGTTTCTCTGTCTCTTTGGTTGAATCCCAGTCTGTGTTTATCAATTCATTTGGAAAATGGTACCCTGGGAGGCTTTGCAATGGCCAGACCATGGCCTTCCCTTGGTCTGTCTTTGGCTGGATTTTTACAGCATCCTGAGATAACATTCTGACTGTAATTAGTTCATTTTGGAGTTGACCCTTAGGAATACCAGAAGGGAAGAAGAGGAGTAAGTCAAAGAAGGGAGGAGGCCTCTGTGGTCACTTGAGCTTCAATCCCCTTGGAAGGCTCTCAGAGACCTTGTGGGGATGCCTCGGAGCTGTCCCCCCGACAGTACTTATTCTCATGACTTTCCTAGGTGGCTGAAGATTGCTCCCAGGGGACTAACTGCACAGGACGTGGTCAGGCTGAGTAAATTTCTTTGGCCAAAGAAAGCTTTCAGGCACATAGTTGCTGATGCTGGCTGTCGAAGCTCTTGGGGTGCATGAGAATAGTGACCTCCAACAAGATCTGGGGGTGGGCATTGGCTATAGAAAGCTTCAGTGATGCCTGCATAGAAACTGCATTCTTTAAAAAAAAAAAAATATTTGTTATGGGTCTTAGCTGTGGCACGAGGGATCTTTCTTGCAGCCCACAGACTCTCTAGTTGTGCCTCAGGCTCAGTAGTCACAAAGCACAAGCTTAGTTGCTCTGCATGTGGAATCTTAGTTCCGTGACCAAGGATCGAATCTGGGTCCCCTGCATTGCAAGGCAGATTAACCACTGGATGACCAGGGAAGTCTGGGGACTGTGCCCTTGCTTTCCATGCATCTGCCTTCTGCGGCTGCCCTGTTTATTCACTGCATTCATTGATTTTGATCCTGATTGTCACATTCAACTTTATGAGATTGATCCATGTTAAATCACTCAAGAACACTGAGGGGTCTTAGAGTAGTAATACTTTTTTAAAAAGATTTTAAGAGAAAAAGCACTGAAACTGTGATCACGGCAGATAGCACAATTTTATCAACCCACCTTCCATGTTAGAATTGTTTTCATTTGAACTATACGTGGTGACTGGGGAGGCTCGGTAACCCGGCTCAGGGCTGCTAACAGGGCTTATAACAGGCTTCTAGCACAAGAATAGTAATTCAAAGAGAGTAGCAGGCACAGGCAGCCAAAGGCAAAATAAACCCTAAAAACCAAAACCAAAACCTGAAAATGGAAAAGGAATGCATGAATGGTAAAAAGGGACTAGAGGAGGTCTAGATGGAATATGGCCAGTGTCAGCTAGGCAGATTCATTATGCTTCAAATAAACATGTATAGGCTTCTTTGTCAGTCACTTACCAAAAGAAGCTGTAGTTGATGCAGACAGGAAAACTGAGGGCATAAAACGATGGTGATCATGAGCTTGGTGCTTTCTGCAAAGCTCAAGCAGTATTCACGTGTAATGCTACCCTAGCTAGTGAAATGCTCTAAAGAATTGAAAACGTGGTGTGGTAGCCAGACTCCAACATGGTCCCCAGTGACCCCCTCTTCTGCTCTTTTACGCCCTTACTTAGGCTGTTCCACTGAATAGAGTTAGCCTGTGAATCCAAGAAGATCCTGCAGAAAGGATGGGGTATCGCTTATGAGATTAGGTCACAAAAATCACTGTCGCTTCCATCTTGTTCTTGGAGACAACACACTCTTGAGGAAATCAGATATGGTGTCATGGGAGGAACACACGCAGTTGAGCAGCTGAGTGGTGACCTGTTTGCTAAGGAACTGCGGCCTTTACCAAGAGCCAAAGGCATTCACATTTCGGTGAGGAGGGAGCTACTTGGGGAGTGGATCTTCCAGTACCAGCCAGAGCTTTCTTCTGAGCAGTTCTGGCTGACATCTTGACTATAATATTTGATAAGAGACCCTGAAGCCAAATAAGGCCTCTGTATCCCAACACCAAGGTAAATCTCAGAGACAAAGTTTTGGGTGAAATAGAAAATACTTTACCTCTTTGACAGGCCAAGAGGGCCACAGTGGGCTAATTCCCTCAAAACTGCCTTGGAGGGTGCAGTGAGGAGTCACAGTGTTCAAGGAGCAGGGCTCGATCAGCTCACACACATTCTTCTGATTGGTTCAATTCAGGGCAGTCAGTCACTCAGTCGTGTCTGATTCTTCATGACCCCAAGAACTGCAGCACGCCAGGCCTCCCTGTCCATCACCAACTCCAGGAGCTTTCTCAAACTCATGTCCATCAAGTTGGTGATGTCATCCAACCATCTCATCCTCTGTCATCCCCTTCTCCTCCCACCTTCAATCTTTCCCAGCATCAGGGTCTTTTCAAATGAGTCGGCTCTCTGCATCGTGGTCAAAGTATTGGAGTTTCAGCTTCAACATCAGTCCTTCCAATGAATATTCAGTACTGAATATTCATCTGATTGGTTGGTGAGGAGGTAATTGGGAGTCAGCATCATCAACCTTCTGATTCCAACTGATTTGGGTCTACATGTTTGTGGGCAGCAAACAGGTAAAACTTTTCCCCCTGATGGGGGTTTCTGTATCTGCAAAACAGCGTGAAGACAATGTTGCGTGTGTCCCTTGAGGGGGAGCCAAGGCCCTGCCCCAAGGCTGCACCGTTCTTTCTTCCCTGTTCCTCCCTTGTCTCTGCATTCCTGCCCTACCCTGATTAGCAGGAGTCTGAACCTGCCCCTTGGAACTCATGGAGGTCATGGAGGCTGGATGAAGCCTGTTTTCTATAACCAAGAAATGGGGCAGGACTTCCCTGGTGGTCCAGTGGTTAAGACTCCACACTCCCAATGAAGGGGGTCTGGGTCTGATCTCTGGTCAGGGAACCAGGCACCACATGCCACGACTAAAGACCCCACATGCCACAGTGAAGATCAAAGATCCTACACGCTGCAACTAAGACCTGGAACAGCCAATAAAATAAAATAACTGCTGAAAGAAATGGGGGACATAGAAAGGCTTTCTTGCCCAATAGCCCCACAGGGTCCTGCTAGTTTTCAACCATGGGACAGCCAGATAGCTCAGCTATGCCACTTTGGAAGTTCTGTTCCACAGAAACTGTATGAGACAAGAAATGTTGTTTTAAGCTGCTAAATTAGGGGGTCCATTTTTAAAGAGCAATAGATAACTAATACATGTGGTAAACCACCTACATATATATATAATTCCCAGAAGAATTTGTCCTTTCCATATATATATCTCCCAAGTGGAAGTCTACTGTTTTGAAGCATGAATACCTTCCCTTATCTCTTCCTTCCTTCCTTCTTCTCCCCCTTCCTCCCTCCCTCTCTTTCCTTCATCGTGGACCAGGAAATGAGCTAGGTACCTGAGTATATTGTCCCAGTTCTCTAGAGGCTTCATCTGAGGCCTACAGATTTCCTAAAAATCCTTGGGCTTGCCTCAGGTTTATCAGCTTCTGCTCTCAGTATTCATGGAGAATACAAAGCTGAGTGGAAAAGCTATTTGCACATCTAGCTAAAAGCCTGAGCAAAAATGAAAAATGTTAAAATGAAGACAGGCTCTCTAACCAAATACACTTAAACACATGATTCTGTCAAAAACCAGTGAATCTGTCTCAAAAATGATGCCCCCACACTGACCTAACAGCACCAGGGAAAAGATAAGTCACTGCCATGTATCCAGTGTCGGGTATCTTTTTTTTTCTTTTTGACAAGGCTGTTCAGTTTTGCCTTTGTACATGTTTTCAGAAACAGTAACTCCCTCGTGGATGGAGGTAATTGTGTGCAGTACCCAACACGCTCTCTGTTCAGAGTCTACTCCACACAAATAGGCACTTAGTGCCTTTTATTTGGATGAGGATCCAGCTGCAATATTATGGAAACTCAAGAGCGCAGTCCAATATGCGAATTCAGAAGCTCTGATGCTCTCTTTCCCAGAAGAATTTGTTCTTTTCAAAAACAGTGTTAGCACTGAAGCCATAAAAACACTAATCTGTCCAGTTTTTTTCTTTTTTCAACTTATATACTTCTCTTATTTCCCACTTCAGGGAATGTAATACTAGAACTGAGCTCAGATGTCCTGCTTTGGGCCTTCC
Source organism: Bubalus kerabau (assembly GCF_029407905.1). NCBI lineage: Eukaryota > Metazoa > Chordata > Mammalia > Artiodactyla > Bovidae > Bubalus > Bubalus kerabau. The sequence goes on along the minus strand of NC_073625.1, from coordinate 6,182,706 downwards.
CAGGTGGCTCAGTGGTAAACAATCTGCCTACAAGACCGGAGACAGGGATTCAATCCCTAGATAGGAAAGGTTCCTTGGAGAAGGAAATGGAAACCCACTCCAGTATTCTTGCCCGGAAAATCTCATGGACAGAGAAGCCTGGTGGGCTACAGTCCATGGGGTTGCAAAGAATCAGACACAACGGAGCAACTGAGCACTGACACACACTAATCACTAGTGATCGTCAACCATCCTGTGTGACTTTTTGCCATCTGTATATCTTTAAATCTTTCACCCATTTTTTTTGACTGTCTTGTTTTGTTATTATTTAGACAGTCCATTATATATTCTGCTTAAAAGTCCTTTAATAGATACATAATTTGTAGAAACATATCTTTTTATTCTTAAGAATGACATCCAGAGAGATAATCCTTACTTTCAATGAAATCCAGTTTATACATTTCTTTTATGGATTATGATGTTGGTGCATATAAGAAATCTTTGCCTAACCTAAAGTCACAGAGAATTTTTTCAGTGTTCCTTTTATTTGTTCTATAGTTTAAGGTTTTACATTTAGCCTAACTTTTAGTCTATCACCTCCTTGAGTTATTTTTGTGTATGGTTTAAAATAGAAATCAAGGCGCTTTTTTGGGGGGACATCAATTTTGGTTTGCATTTTTGAATGTTAAAATTTTCAGGTCCTTTTATCGAATAACATATCCTCTCCCCGCTGTATTGCCAGTATATCCTATATGTGTGAGTCTACTTCAGGACACTATATTTCGTCCCACTGATCTATTTGTCTAAATTTATGCCAGCATCATACTGTCTTGAAATCATGTAGTACAACCTTTCTAAATTTGTCATATTTTGTCAAAGTTGTTTATAGCTAATCTAGGTCCTTTGCATTTTCAAGCAACGATTTGAATCAGCTTGCCAATTCCTGTTAAGTGTCTACTGGGTGACCGAATGACTGAGCACACACATTTGGATTTTATTTGGTATAACACTGAATGGATAGATAAATTTGAGGGGAAATGACATCTTACACATATTAAGTCTTCCAGTCCTCAATGAAGGTACATCTCTCCATTTGCTTAATCCATCTTCTTTATTTTCTTGCAGCAATATTTGTAGCTTTCTATGTACAGGTCTTACATATTTTATATGACACTTATCCCTATTTTATATAGTGATGGCATTGCAAATGGTATTATCAAACTTCAGCTCCAGATTTTTTATCACCAGTATATATTAAATATATGGTATATTGATCTTTGTTTTAGTATGTTGACCTTTGATCCTGCAATTTGCTAAATTTATCCATTGGGTCTAGGAACATTTTTGTATATTCTTTGAGATTTTCTTCAGAATTAATTATGTTGAAAATGAAATGAAAGTGTTAGTCACTAAGTCGTGTCCGACTCTTTGTGACCCCATGGACTCACCAGGCTCCTCTGTGCTTGGAATTCTCCAGGCAAGAATACTAGAGTGGGTTGTCATTCCCTTCTCCAGGGCATCTTCCCAGTCCAGGGATTGAACCTGGGTCTCCTGCATGGCAGGCAGATTTTTACCACCTGAGCCACCTTATGTGTATATAAAGACCGTTTTTCATCTTCCTTTTCAATCAGGATGCCTTTAAATTTTAAAAATAGTAATTTTAGATTTACAGAAGAGTTTCAAGGATTATACAAAGTTTTACTTGGTGTTCCTATAAAGTTGACATCTTACATTTGTGATGCCTTTATCAAAAATAAGAAGTTACCTTCAACACAATACTATCAACCAAACTAGATATTATTGCAAAATGTTTCTCTTACTTTTTGATAATTTTCCTTGTTGAGGAGTCTACTGTCCTTGGCACTAATATTGCCATTCTTATAATTTGTGTTTTGTACAAATATATGCTTTCTATTCTCAATTTTTACCTGTGTGAATGAGTATATTTTAAATACATTTTATATAGAAAATATACAGCTGAGTTTTGCTTCTTAGCTTAATCTGATAATCTCTGGTTTTATCTGAACTGTTAGGTGACTACACTGTTATCTACATTAAAATGTAGATTAAAGGGTCAAAAGTTGAGTTTACACCCAGCATTTTACTATATTTTCTCTTTGTTTCATCTGTTTCTTCCCAGTCTTTCATTCTTTTGAATTAATGCTTATATTTAGTAGTCCCTTTCTGTTGGCTTATTAGCTACATGTCATTTTTAAAAATGATTTAATTGTTGCTAAGAGTTTAAAATGTAGAATGCACTTCTTTTGCTAATAGAACTCCCTATATATAATAGTGTGTTACCTCACTTATGAGACCCATACCTCAGTGAACCCAATCCTGTCACCCCTCCAGTACTTTAATAGTTCTCATAGTTTTACTCATATACATACTATAATCCCACAGCATGCTGCTATTGGGCTTTCCTGGTGGCTGCTCAGTGGTAAAGAACCCACCTGCCAAAGCAGGAGATGCAGGTTCAATCCCTGGATTGGGAAGATCCCCTGGAGAAGGAAATGACAATCTACTCCAGTATTCTTGGTTGGGAAATTCCATGGAGAGAGGAGCCTGGAGGGCTACAGTTCATGGGGTCAAAAAGAGTTGAAAAGAACTTAGCAACTCAACAACAACATGTTGCTATTAATTGCTACTATTTTTGATTTAACCAATTTTTTTTTTTGAGGAGAACTTCAACTTATTGAAGATTTGTGTGGATAAAAACTTCTAGGATCTACAAAAATCATCGGGATCATTCATAACTTGTAACCAAATATCTTGAAGATAGTAACCATTAGGTCATCATCTTTGGATTTAACCACATATTTGCTATTTTATCATATCCTTTTATTGATTAGAGTTTCTATCTAATATCATTTTATCATCAGCCAAACATCTTTTAGTATTCCTTTTAATGAGGGTTTACTAATAAATTAACTCGGTTTACTTTGACCTAAAAAAATATTTATTTTGGCTTTATTTTTGAAGTATATTTTCCCTTAACACAGAATCCTAGGTTGACAGATTTTTTTTCCTTCCTTTAAACAGAGTAAAGAGGTTGTTTCATTATCTTGGCTCTTGCATTATTTATGATGAAAAGTATGCATTTATTTTTATCTTTTTTTCCCTTTGTATATAATGTGCTCTTTCTCTCATAGGTGTGCATTTAAGATTTTCTCTTTATCATTTATTTCAGCAATTTGGTTATGATGTACTTTGGTATAATTTACTGTGTATTTATTCTGGTTGGTGTTTATTGAGGTCATGGATCTGTGGGGTTTACTTTTCAACACATTTGAAAACTTGTTAGCTTTGGTCATTCTTCAAATATTTTTGGTGTTTCTTTCTTCTTTCTGGGACTTCAGTTACTTATACGTAAACCACTTGATAATGTCACAAAGACCTATGTGGTCCTGTTCATTTATTTCAAGTATTTCTCCCTCTGAACTTGTTTGGATCATTTCTACTGCTCTGTCTTCAAGTTCCATTGACGTTTATCGTCAGCATCCAGCCTGCAGTTAAGCCCATACAGTGAAACTTTCATTTCAGAAATTGTAATATTCAGCTCTAGAAGCTTCATTCGGTTCTTTTTTTTATATTTCTATTTCTCTTTTCAATATGATCACAATTCCTTTAGCTTTTGGGGCATATTTGTAATAAATATCTAATCTTCCTGTGTGCTAATTCCATCCACAGGTGTATCCAATGATAGCAAGTATCTTTTAAGCAAAACAAAGTCAGTATATGAGGCAGAAACAGACTAGTAGTTTGTAGTGAGAATCCTGATGTCAACATGCCAGGCTGGACCACTGCCATGCAATTTCCAAGCAGATAATGTTTTTCTGTGTATCTGTGCCATTGATTGTCACATGAATATGAGTCGAAAGGGCCCTTTCTGGTTGGAGTTTCTTTTATTCTGATTTTAAATACAAATATTTATTCCCCATCCCCCTTGCTCAAGTAGTTTTTTATTTACCTGTGACCGCTGCTGCTGCTGCTGCTAAGTCACTGCGTCGTGTCCGGCTCCGTGCGACCCCACAGACGGCAGCCCACCAGGCTCCCCCGCCCCTGGGATTCTCCAGGCAAGAACACTGGAGTGGGTTGCCATTTCCTTCTCCAATACATGAAACTGAAAGTGAAGTTTTTCAGTCGTGTCTGACCCTTAGCGACCCCATGGACTGAAGCGTACTGTGACTAGAAGGTCAAAATTTTAGTCACTAAGAATTAAGTTAAAAGAAAAAAAAAATGTCAAAATTTCTCTCGGGCATTAGGTTTTGAAAGTGCCCTCCACTCTGCTCCTGCCTGGGCACAACTTATCTTACAGACCGACCATGAGCTCAGTGTTGAACTTGTTAATGGCTTGAAGGTGCACCCTCTGATGCGATGAAGATGAGACCTGGAACCTGTGATGAGGACTGAGGTGTGTCGAAGTTCATCTGGGAGGTGATTCCTGGCAGCAAGAAGAACGAGGAGCTGGGAAGAGGCAGACAGAGAAGTTACCAAAGGCCATCGGAGCGTGTAAGGTGCTTGTCTAGATCTGTGCCCTGGGGTTCGGTCTTGCCAGGGTACCTCTGAAGCACTGAAGCCAAGTCCAGGCTCTGTACCCCAACCCCGAGGTCAATCTCAGAGACAGAGTTTTGGGTGAAGTAGGAGGAAATAGCTTCACTGCTTTTCCAAGCACAGGGGGCCTCAGCAGGCTAATGCCCGCGAGACTCTGTCCCGCCCTGGAGGATGTAGTGCATTGTATAGAAAGGCTTCAAAGAGGATGTGATCAGCTCGTGGACAGTCTTCTGACGGGTAGGTGGTGAGGGGATCAGACGTCAGTATCACCAACCTTCTGGTTCCTTCCGGGCTGGGGTCTCCCTGCTTGTGGGCAGCACGCAGTTAATGTCACCTTCTGGTGGCAGTTTTCGTTCTGCTAAAGAGCTCCAAGATACTGCTGAGTATCCATTGAGGGGGACCAGGGCCTGGCCACTCGGCTTCTCACCTGCTCCTTCCTTGTCTCTGCCTCCCCTTCCTTCCCTGATTTGAGCTTGCCCCTTGGAGCTCAGGGAAGGCCGTGGAGGCTGAAGGAAGCCCGTTTCCTGTAACCCAGAAACGGGGGACATGCCCAGGAACCCCACAGGGTCCTGCTCAGTTTCAGCCTCCTGTGGCGCGCGCCTTAGATTTTCTGGTTTGAAGGACTACCAAGCGTAGGTAGCGTTTTCTGTCAACTCTCTTGCTCCATTAATTGAGGGTTGACCACAGGGCAGTAAATCCTGTTAATTCTGGCCTGGATCAGTAGCTGAGAGGGCTTCCTTGCATCTAGAAAGCCCAGAGGCAGAAAAACAGGGGGACAGTATCAGCAGCCAGTGTGTGAGTCCACTGCTACTCAGCTCAGTGGTGGCTGTACACGGGCTGTATGAAACAGCTGCCGTAAATTGAGTGTTTGCGTTATTTTTTAAATGCAGAATTCCTCGTTAAGAGTGAGCTTCCTCCTGATGAGTGTATTTCTTTCCAGTGAGATGGAGCATCTCTGAGTAGAAGCATTTTTCTAAAGACAGATGAGGATGAAATTTCATCTCTCTCCGGACACAGTGCCATCTGGACTTGGGATTAATGACCATAAAGATAAGACCTTTAAAGCACTAATCCCAATGTAATTGGAAATGCAAAAATATAAACATGTGTACACATTCAGAGGCTAAATTCCTTTTATGAGAAATCTGGAGGGACCGTGTTAAATATGAGCTTGTGAGCAGACAAAACAGGTGCCATTTACAACCTACATTTTGAGAACTGCCATACCTGGGTACAAGAGGCTTCAGTAGAAATTCCTCCATGCTTAAATCAGGGGAAACTTCATCATTTTATTTTAATGGCTTTAATTAATACACAATAAACTGCATATGCTTAGGCTATACAGTTTGATCAATTTTAACATATGAAGACACCCATGAAAACTATCGCCATAATCAAAATAGTGAACAGATCAATCAGCCCGCAATATTCTTATACTCTTTCGTAGATCTTTTTCCATCCCTCCTTCTTCCTAGGCAACCACTAATCTATCATTTTCTATCATTGTAGATAAGTTTTCACTTTAGACAAATGTATATAAATAGATTCATGCAATATGTACTCTTGTCTGGCTTTTTAAAACATGGTATAATTATTTTGAGATTAAATCATGTTGTCTTTTTTGTATCAATAATTTTTCTTATTTTTAGGGCTGAATATTTTCCATTGTATCGATACAGTATAATTTGTTATTGGTTCAGCTACTGATGGGAATTTCAGTTTATGGCAATTGCAAGTAAAGGTGCTCTAAACATTAATATTCAATACTTTGTGTGAACATATGATCTCATTTCTCTTGGGTAAGAGAGAAATGGCTGGATCACATGGTATGCATCTTAAGAAAATGCCAGATTGTTTTCCAAAGTCGTATCATTTTACATTCTCACCAGCAGTGTATGAGCATTCCAGATGCTTGATGGCATTGCCAACACTTGGTGTGCTCAGAGGTTTTACTGTAAGTGGGTGTGTGGTGACATCTCTTTGTAGTTTTAATCTGCTTTTCCCTGAGGACAAATAATGCTGAGTATATTTTCATTGCCTTCTATATATCTTCTTTGGTAAAGAGTCTGTTCAAAACTTTTGCTTATTGTTTTATAGCCTTTTTTTTCTTATTATATTGGGTTTTGAGAGTTCTTTTTATATTCTGGATACAAGTTCTTTATAAGTATCTTATTTTCAAATATTTTCTCCCCAGCTATGTTTTGTCCTTTCATTTCTAATGTAGTGACTTCTGCAAAGTTCTAAAATTTGATGAAGTTCTATTTTTTTCTGTAATGAATTCATACTTTGCCTATGCCTAACCCTAGATCACAAAGGTTCTCTTCTATATTCTTTACTAGCATTTTGTAGTTTTAGGTTTTATGTTTAGGTATATGATGAATGTTGAATTTTTTTAGTGTGGTACAATTTATGACTCAAAGCTCATTTTTCCGCCATAACAAGGTAAGTATGGAACAGTGGCAGTAGAAGAATAAGCAATTGAAATCTCAGGCCAGTGGCCATTGGTCTCTGCCAGGGTCCAGCCCCGGCTGATCCAGGGTATTCGAAGCGGGGACGGTGTCGGCGACTTATTTAAATATTAATTAGAGATATAAAGAGTAATAGAATGAGGATAGCTCAGCAGGAAAATTCAGTGGAGAAAAGAGGCTGAGTAGCTTGGTTTACGCGGGAGACCAATAAAACTTCAAGACAAGAAGTTTGCACCACTTACGTAGGCCGCAGGCATCCTTCCATTGTCCCGAAGGAGAGGGGACACTGAGGCCTTCCCCGTCAGATCTTAGAAGCCCAGACATAATTAGTAAGCATGGCGGGTTCTGTGCTCCAGATGAAGACTCAGCCAGAGTTTGAGAGAGAGAGCGACATGGGGAGACCAGTATTTCGAGAAACTGATCCCAATTCTTTATTTTCCATGGTCTACTTTTATACACTGAGATGTTATGCAAAAGTCATGTGGGGTCGGGGTCAGCAGTCCTGACTTTTATCAAAGTCAGGTGCTTCATACAAATGTATACAGAGGTCTTAGGGGTGTTACATCATCTTCTGGCCAGGGGGCCTGCTGACAATTTACGACCCTCTCCTTGTGACAGCAGTCAGTCAACCAGGACACTTATTTCTCCAGGGGTGATTATTCTTAAAACAGACGCCACCCAAATAAAGTTACATTCCTATAGGGTGAGGCTGTAGTGGGTTTTAGTTAAGGAAAGAATTTACTTAGCCTAAGGTCTAACGTGATTTATATCAAAGGTTAATACTTATTTCTTCTATATATTCATTAATGTGTATAAGGGCAGGGGATGTGGAGACTTAGCAGTAAACATTGGCTCAACAAATGAAAAACCCTTCACCAATACAATTTCTAATCAGCCCACTATACTTATACTAATGGTTTTCTAACTTTTCTAAGGAACCTGTTTTTAGAAGGTTTAAAGCATCTCGTGCCTCTCACGGTTGGGAGGCTGAGAGCAATCACATGTGGCCGGACAAGCCTGTCAGGCAGGCTAGAGAACCTTCAGAGGAGTTTGTAGGTTAAAACACTCTTGTCACGTCCAGGAGTTTTTATTAATTGGAGCTCTAAGTTAACTCCTTCTCCGTAAGAGGTGGTGGGGGACAGCCCCCCGTAAAGTCAGAGGTGTAGGTGAGAGCACAAAGTAGCAAAGTAGGCAGGCTCTGGTTATGGGGGTAGATGCTCGAGGATTTCCAGGGGGACTCCTGAGGCTTGATTCCACCTTTGCGTATGTCGAGCCTCCTTGCTCATGACCTTTGCCATGGGCGGAGTGCCTCACGCTGGCCCCCAACAGGTCTCCTTGAAGAATGGGAGACTACTCTTCACTACAGTCTGACATGCTTTGGAGTTGTCAAATCCAGTCTTAACCCAATCTGGAAAAATAGGTATAGCAGATTGGAGCACTCCCTGAGCTCACTCCTATTTAAGTCATGGTTGCCACGGCCATCTGGACCAGCTCAGAGTCACCTCTTTGGCCACCTCCCACCTCAGCACACTCTGCATCCCATCTCGCTGATGTCACAGTCTGGTCTACGCAGCATTACAGGAGCAGCCTGGAGTGAGGAGACAACACTCCAGGGCAACCTTCAGCAAAACAGACTGAGCATCCGTGGACAAAGGCTCCAGGCTCACGTCTTCCCCGATGAGCGATTCTGGGAGGCATCTGCACTCTTCTCAGGAGGCCATGGAACCACTGGGCTGCTGCCTTCTCCTCCTTCCTTTTTCGATCACCTCACTGCCTTATTGTTGCTTCCTGGGATTATCTGCCAAAGAAAACACTCACACCCAGGTCCTTAACTTGGACTCTGCTCTCAGGGAAACTCAATCCAAGACAGTAGTTAGGTTTATACTCTTATAATCACTCAGGCCAAATAATCTTCCTAATTCATCAAACTCACAAGTGGTGAAGCTGGGATTTGAACACAGATCTATCGGCTCTGGGGACCTGGGTCATTCCTGAGGACCAACCTGCCCATCCATCAGCATAGAATTTTGCACCAAGGAGGAAAGCATCTTGCCTTTACACCAGCAGGAACTTTTCACTGTGATACTGTTGCCATGGGAATGCCACGCTGGATTGTGACACTTGATCATCTCTCTCACTTTCTATTATAAAGTGAGTACTTGGGATTCCAAGCCATAAATATGTGTCCACCAATTGTTAATCTGTAAACTAACCTGCCAACCAGCTTCAGAGCAGAACTGGTACTCTGGCCAGTGGAACTGTTGTTCCCTTTGTTTTTGAAAATACAAAGGGAAGGAAGTGATGGGACAGTCGTCTATGATTAAAAGAGGTCCTTTACTTTCCATGTCTTGTGGCTTTTGGTCCAAAGGCAGAAAGTGAAAAAGAATGGGATCTGCCCTTGCAAGGGATGAAATCTACTAATGATCTCCCATGTTTCCCAGTCACATGCAGCATTTTTCAGCTAATCCTTTGAAAATATTTTCTGAAGCCAGTCTGAGTTTTTACCTATGGGAGAGAAATATCCTATGTTGGTAAATACCAACATTATGGCCACTGCATGTATTTAAAGACAGAGCGCAGGGTGCCTCATGGAGTTCCATCAATTGCGTGTAACGGTTTTCAGAAGTCCTCATTCTTCTGGAAGCTACCAACAGACATGCACGTCTTCAGGCCTTTAGTGGAACTAAAGGGGAATTCATAGAAACCAGAATTGCACAAAGGCAACTGAAAAATTGAGCTTCCCAGGTAGCTCTGTGATAAAAAAATTCTGCCTGCCAATGCAGGAGACTCTGGGTCAATGCCTGTGTCGGGAAAATCCCCTGGAGAAGGAAGTGGCAACCCACTCCAGTATTGTTGCCTGGGAAATCCCATGGACAGAGGAGCCTAGTGGGCTGCAGTCCCTGGGGTCACAAAGCATCGGACATGACTGAAACGACTGAACAGGAGCACAAGCAGGAACAGCAAATTTTAAACAAACTTGTTTGTGCTAATTGGCCCACCCTGGCTGCAGACCTGTCCCGTCATGACAACTCAATTTCAGGAAGCAGCTGCCCATGCAAACTATGTTATTGAATTGGATGAACATCTATTTTCTATTAACTTTAATGAAAAGATTACCTTTAATCGCAATGTGCCAATGTGTTACTATCCATCAAGGCTCTAGTTTAATAGACTTGTTCTGCTGTGATCTTGTGTGAGCATCTTCTTTCAAGGAAGGAGCCACATCTCAGTGACTGTTTTTAAAGAGCATCTGGAACAATACCCTGAGAAAATCATATGCTAACAATCCTTATGAAAGGTAATGTTTCTACAATCTGCTTTGTTAGAAAAAAGTAAACCCAAGAGTAAAGTACTGTTACCAATATCTTGATATCATGGGTTCTGTGATTATTCCATATATCCAGTATTTTTCCCTGTAGAGGATTATATATCCTTGCCTTGTTGCTAGCAGGTTTGCAATATTCCTGGATTCACTGATACTACTGGGTCTCATCACCTGGGCCCCCAAAGATCTAGCAGAATCCTCAGACTTTTCAATTTTTCATAAAAGATGATGTCTGCCAGTGAGAAAACCCCTCAACAAAGAAGGCAAGAAACCTATGACACAAATACCCAAGATACAGCATCTTGTTACTAATCCCCATGTTCTGCAACACAAATGTGAGTGGATTGCTCTGCAAAAACAAGTGGTAAGAAAAATAATGAAGAGGCTGCAGAATATGCTAACTTTTTGGCCAAGGGAATGAAGGAAGCCAAAGAAAAATGCTTTGGCCCATGAAACGTGAGCAGAAGTGACAGGCGCATTTTCCAGGTGAAATTTTAAGAGCCATCTGAGCTGCTGTCATTTTCTCTTTTCCCTCTTCTGCAAAGCTAGCAGTGTCTCAAAGAGTGCCTGTTCTTCCATCTGGGTTCCAGAAGGATGACAACGTAGAGCAGAGCTTTAGCTCATCTGAGACAGCTTGTAGGATGTGGGAGTTATTTGTTTCACCTGTGTAACCTGGCCCACAGTAACTGAGCCGGACCCTAGGAGACCTTCACAGAATAGATCCCAACCCATGCCCTCCACCTGCCTTTTGTGCACAGAAAAATGTTAGTCAAAGAGTAACTTTGATCAGAGAAGTAAGAAATACAGAAAGAAAGGAAAACAGTCAAGCAGGACAAAATAAAGGTACTTTTAGTCATTAAAAAAGTCAAGGACTGTTAGTTCTTCCTTGAGGGCTATAGATAATGTTCTGAGCCCTGGCCTTTGAACTGCTTTGCAAATATCGAAACTCCCACCAGGTGGAGAAGCGCTCTGTGCATTGCCCACAAGCATGCAGCCCCCAGGCCGGTTGGAACCAGAAGGCTGACGATGCTGACTCCCCATTACCTCACCACCAGTCAATCAGAAGAACATCCACAGGCTGATCGCACCCTGCTCCTTAAACATGATAAGACTACTCACTACCCGCTCCAGGGCAGGACACACAGTCTTGAGGGTGGTAAGCTGTGACCCCTTTTGTTGGCAAAACTATAGAGCTCTTTCTGTCGACTTCACCCAAAACTCTGTCTCCGAGATTTTATCCATCACCTGAGTACAGAAGCTGGATTTCAGCAACACACTGCTACACCCATAATAATAAAATGTATCCATTCCCTTGGAGAGGTCCCAGCTCTTTAACCTGCCTTGGCTGGTGGTCCAGCTATATGAGCAAAGTTGGATCTTCCAGTCCCATCAAACATCACATAGAACAAGGATAAACCACTTTTGCTGTGGTTGGTCCCAATTTTTGCCCCACAGAATTGTGAGCTTGCAAAATGGTTGCTGTGCAAGGCATTTAAGTTTGGGGTTGTTCATCATGCAATGATAGGTAACCATGGGATATGATGGTTGTCCAAGGAGTCCCTGACTCCGGTAATTTCTGTCATTTCTACTTTTTGCAATACTATCCTTGGTTTTTGTTTGTTTTATTGGGATATAGTTGCTTACAATATTGTGTTAGTTTCTGCTGTACAACGAGGTGAAGCAACTATATTTATACATATATCGCCTCCCTTTTGAGCTTCCCTGACTTCCCTGGCGGCTCAGACAGTAAAGCGTCTGCCTACAATGCAGGAGACCCAGTTTCAATCCCTGGGTGGGGAAGATCCCCTGGAGAAGGAAATGGCACCCCACTCCAGTATTCTTGCCTGGAGAATCCCATGGATGGAGGAGCCTGGTAGGCTGCAGTCCATGGGGTCGCAAAGAGTCAGACACGACTGAGCGACTTCACTTTCACTTTCCCTCCCCCTCCATCCCACCCCTCTAGGTCATCACAGAGCACCGAGCTGAGCTCCTGTGCTTTAAAGAGGCTTCCCTCTATCTAGTGTAAACGTGGTAGTGTTGCCTTTGTTTTGATAAAATGGCTATCAGCCTAAAGCATCACGCTTTTCCAGAAGACACTGCTGTCAGATTCTGATACAATGCATCCTATTTTAAAATGTCCTTAAATTAGAATTTAAGGATTAAGAAAGCAGAGCATGGGAAAACGGAAACACACGGTTTGTTTAAATGCCGGATATAATGAGAAACTGCCATGACTTTTTTTAATAATTGTTTTTCTCATCTGAAAAGCACATTTTTGCCTCAAAATATTTGAAGACTTGGGAGTTTAACATTTCACTGTTATATCCCTGAAAAGTTTTAAAATATTCACAATTTCTCTTGGATGATAAACTATAAATTGTGTCTTCTGGTTTGGAAGAAAATCACTTGAGTACAAATGAGACATTTGAAAATGTCTCTGGTTTTATTTTAAATTCTGTAGAAAGAAATCCCATGACACTTCGTATGTGATAAAGAAAGATTATTAAAAGGGTTAATTTTAAAATTCCAGATTTCTTTCATTCCACGTAATAGTGATGAATGATGTATTAACAGATCAATGTTTTTCTTTGACAAATTGCATAGATGTCTGAATGTTACAGCTTTATCCTGCTTATATTTTGTCAAATTTTTGATAATATAATACAATTAACGAAGAACTGACATATTGACAATATTTTCAGTTTACTCATATGGCAATAGCTACTAATGTGCTTAATTTGTTGAGGGCTTACATAGCCAGGCATCATAACTGTAAAGTCTTATATTCTTGTCTCAATTCTTACAACAAACTGTAGGTGAGTATTACTAGCTCTATCTCACAGATAAGAAGACTATAGTTCAGAAAAATTGAGTCATTTACCCGTGGTCACAAAGCCAGTCACAGGTGGAATCAAGATTTGAATATAGAACTCTAATCACAAAAAAAAAAAAAAAAAAAAAGCACACACATAAAATCCCCCAAATCATACAACAACCTGTATTTTAGCTAATAAGCTGACATTCCATAAAGTTGAGTGATGTCCTAACCCTTCTTTAAAGGAACATAAAATTTCTTAAAAGATCATTGTACTTGCCTCTGCTGCATCCAACAGAATAACTTTATCCATAAACCTCTAAGTCAAAAGATGAACCTCCCCGCTGAAGTACAAAGCTCTTATCACTTGCCTCTTCAAAGGCTATGACAAATCCATGACATTCTCCATCCTTGTAGAGGTGTGATCACATTCACTCCGATTTGCTTCCGGTAATTTTTTAAACTGTATTTTATTTACTCTGATCACAGAAGTACACATGATAGAAAACTAAATTGAGGACAGAAATATCAACACATCCCTGGCAGTTTAAACTTCCTGAAATCTATTGTCAGGGCTTGGTGTTTACATCCTTCTACATACAGATCAGAGGTTTGATATATGTTTAATTAAAATCAAATTGCATTATACACACTTTTCTGAAACTTGCTTTTTCACTTCATAGAGCTCTTCCTGGTATGAGGATCTTATTTGCAGGGCAGCAACAGAGACACAGACATGAAGAACAGACTTTTGGACACAGAGGGAACCATATGTAACATAGCCAGTGGGAATTTGCTGTATGAAGCCTGGAACACAAATCCAGTGGATAGGAAGGGATGGGTGCTTCAAGAGGAAGGGGGAACATATACCTATGGCTGATTCATGTTGATGTATGGCAGAAACCAACACAAAATTATAAAGTAATTATCCTCCAATTAAGAATAAATTTAAAAAATAGATTTCTTCCTTCTCTCCACAATCCTTTTATTTAATTTGCTTCCATTCTTACTCCACAATAATATCCTCTGTTTCTTCACTCTCTTTCTAGAACAGCCTCACCAATGCCTTTATTTAAAGGGAATGAGGTATGAGACTTGAGTTTTCTGTGCCTCCTCCCCAAGCCAGCTCTCCTCCCCAATGTCACAGACCAATGGTGCTGGAGTTGGCTGACTCCATTCAGCCCGTGTTCCACAGGGATGCTTCCAGACCCATATTAATGATGCCCGGGACAGGCCTAAGCTCTGGGACTCAGCACCCTCCTGCCACAACTGTACCTAGCTCCTCATCACCGCCATTTGCCACGACTCCCCGTTGAATCAAAGCTGAGATAGCTCATGCCAACTCACAGCATCGTTTTGGGAAACTCCCACATCACTTCAGTCCGTTACCCTCTGTGCTTTCCCCCTATCCAATTTATCTTCTCGCATTAACCATTTTAATCACGTGCTTGTCAATTTTCTCTGTACCTGCCAGCACTTGGTGAGCACAGCTATACTCCCTCTCAGTCAGTGTCTAAGGCAAGTTCCCACAGAGTGGAAAACCACCCAGCTCATTAACTTGTTCTGGGAAAAACTGGGTAAGGTCTTGGGAGTTGCTGTTAAAACCCAGGAATTTAGTCTGAGATTTTGAGCAAATGAATAACATGACTTGATTCTTTTACTGGTTGCTCTGTGAAGAGTAGAATTTAGAAAAAAACTTGCATTGAAATGGGGACACTAGTTAAGAAGTATTTGCCTCATGTGGGGCTTCACTTCCCTATATTGAGAACAAAGAAAAGCTGACATGGAGATTTTTCAGTCCATTCAAGGACCAGTTAACTTAGAAAGGAGTAAATGAATGCCACAGGTCTCCAAGCTAGCTGAGCAGCTGGCAAAAGTTGATTGCATAGGACTCACAGGAGAGGGAATGGGCATAGTCCTTTGAAAATCCAATTTACCTTAGAAGGATTATGCCCATTTCTATATTTTCAGAAATACACTGAAAAGAAAAAATTTAAAGTTCAGAAAAAAGATTTATTTAATAGACATTGATTGCTGCACTACTTACAATATTTTTAAAAAGTGAGGAGTAAGTAGTCTAATATTTAAAAAGTTAAAAAAATGGTGAAATAAAGGTATACAATGATATGCATCAATTAAAGTCATATTTTCAAGACTTTTCCAGTAGATGGAGAAATATATGTTTCTTGGGGCTTTTTTACATCAGACTTTATTGAAGTATAGTTGCTTTACAATATTGTACTAGATTCAGGTGTAGAGTACTGGGATTCAGTATTTTTACAGATTATACTCCATTAAAAGTTATTATAATGGCTATCATTCCCTGTGCTATGCAATATTTCCTTTTGCTTATCTGTTTTTTTTTTAATTTGAGAATAGTTGCTTCACAATGTTGTGGCAATTTCTGCTGTACAGCAGAGTGAATCAGTTGCACACATGCACGTATCCCCTCTGTTTCTGATTTCCTTCCCATTTATTTCGGTCACCACAGAGCGCTGAGCAGGGTCTCCTGTGCTGCACACTAGGTCCTCACTGGTTATCTACTTCATACACAGCGGTGTCTATACGCCAGTCCCAGTCTCCCAGTTCATCCCTCCCTTACCAGCATGGCATCCATACGATTGTTCTCTATGTCTATGTCTCTAGAGAAATACATATGTCAGAGACCAAGGTGACAATATCTTATTATAAAGTTGTATATTAATGTGAACGTGACTGTGTAAAAAATAAACAATCAAAAGCTGAAAATGTTTTAACAGTAGCTACTACATCATGATGAGATTTTTATTTTCCTTCTCTATAAGTTTCTGTATTTCCTGTGTATTTTACAAACATGCACTGCTTTTCTGTCAGAGAAAGTAAGCCATCTATACACATCACATTTTCAGATAAAACTCAAACATTATTAATAAAAATATGAAACAAGAAATGCTATGATCCATTTTGAGACAGGACAGTTTTTCAAAATGATCTGGAGGCAACTATTCTTTAAAGGGGACCAAAACAATGGCAAAGATATAATAAATATCATTTCCTCTTTTATTTTAGTTCTATAGGGAAGGTCCAGGAAGCAATTTATATCTGGAATCACAGTTTCCCTCAAAACCACCATGTAAAGACTTATGTTTAATGAATGTACTTTTAATCTCAGCTAGCCTAAATAAACCATTATGATTCAAATTCAAAATTAATCCTTAATGGTGTTAAAAGTTATAAACCTTGGTTCTAAAATCTGGCTTGGTGTTTAATGAATCATCATAATCACCTTGTAAACGATCTACAACCTGTGTGGAAGTGAAAGTCGCTCAGTTGTGTCTGACTCTTTGGGACCCCATGGACTGTATAGCCCACCAAGCTCCTTTGTCCATGGAATTCTCCAGAACCCATGGGAGTGCGTTGCCATTCCCTTCTCCAAGGGATCCCTGACCCAGGGACTGAATCCTGGTTTCCTGCATTATAGGCAGATTCTCTTCTGTCTGAACCACCAGGGAAGCCAACACAGAAGTAAAGATTCACGGGTCCTTGACTGATACCAGTGCGAGCTTTCCTCACCCCTGGAATTTGATTATCTGCTAATACACGATGACTGGAAGGGCCTGCACTAAAGTTAGTGATGAAATTCAACTCTTCAGTAGTTCTGTGTCTCTTATAAGCATGAAAACAGAAGTATTTGGCTCACAAAAGAGTACAATAAGGTTACATTTCTTTATCCAGCCCAAAATCTGTTCTAGCTGAAGTCCTGTATGCCAAAGAAAATAATCTTATTTTGATTTGGAGCTCACTTCCAAAGGAGAAAAATAATGGCCAAGAAAATGTAAAGGAAGAGAAAACAAAACAAAGGCATCTTAAATGAAGCATGACAAAATGACGCTGTCTCTGGCCTCTGTACCCTGACGCTGAATTAAATCTCGGAAACTAGAGTTTTTGGTGAATTGCTTCCTTGCTTTGCAGGCAAAGGGGAGACAGTGAGCCAAGCCCCCCGAGGCTGTGTGGAGCTTACGCTGACCTGGAGCAGGTAGTGACGGTTCAAAGAGGGCATGATCAGCTCACGGGGATTCTTCTGATTGACAGGGTGCGGCAACTGACTCGCAACCAATTCTGACAAGTAGCTGTCATTTATGAACTTCCATCACCAATCTTTTTAAAACTGCTTTTTAAACCTTACATTGGCATAGAATCGATTTACAATGCTGTGGTAGCTTCAGGTGTACAGCTAGTGATTCAGTTATTCATATAGCTAGTCTTTTTCAGATTCTTTTTCCATGTGGGTTATTACAGAATATGGAGTATAGTTCCCTGGCTATGCTGGTTCTCGTTTGTTATCTATTTTACATATAGTAATGTCTACATGTTAATCCCAAGCTTCTAATTTATCCCTCTCCCCCACCCTTTCCCTTTGGTAACCGTAAGTTTGTGTTCTTCGTCTCTTAGTCTGTTTCTATGTTGTGAATAAGTTCACATGTATCACATTTTTTAAAAGATACCACATATAAGTGGCATCCAGTGACATTTGTCTTGCTCTAAAAAACTAAAAACAGACCTACCATTTGATCCAGCAGTCCTTCTCCTGGGCATATATCTGGAGGAAACCATGCTTTGAAAAGACGCATGCACCTCTGTTCATTGCAGCTCTATTTACAATAACCAAGATGTGGAAGCAGCCTGAATGTCCACTGACAGAGAATGGTGCATATATAGAGAAGTGTGCTATAGATATAAAGAAGATGTACATATGTGCAATGGAATATTACTCAGTCATGAAAATGAATGAAATAATGCCATTTGCAGCAACGTTAATGGACCTAGAGATTATCATACCAAGTGAAGTAAGTCAGATATCATCAGTCTTTTATTTAATCCAATTTGTCTCAAGAATAACTAAGCATTTTTCTCTTACTAAGGTACTGAAAGTGAAAGTGAAAGTGTTAGTCACTCAGTCGTGTCCAGCTCTTTGCCACCCCATGGACTTTAGCCCACCAGGCTCCTCTGTCCATGGGATTCTCCAGGCAAGAATACTGGAGTAGGGAGCCATTCCCTTCTCCAGGGGCTCTTCCTGAATCAGGGATTGAACCTGGGTTTCCTGCATTACAGGCAGATTCTCTATTGTCTGAGCCACCAGGGAAGCCCCACTAAGGTACTGCTGCTGCTGCTGCTAAGTCGCTTGAGTCGTGTCCGACTCTGTGCAACCCCATAGACGGCAGCCCACCAGGATCCCCCGTCCTAGAGGAGGTTAAATTTGACAACAAAACACCAAAAATGTAAGAAAAGAATATAATAGCAGAAGATGAAAACTCCTGTACACTGTCAACAATTTTTTTTGAGTTGATGATCTTCAGAACTACATTTTTGAAAGATGGCAGCCAAGCAACAGCAAAGTATAAACTATCTCATCATTCACTTCACCATTAGTTTATGAGAGGTAACCACGTTATGCTTAAAACCCATTCTATTTCTAAAAAGTACACGAGATTAATTTCTAATAAAATGATTCTAACTCCAAAGTGCATATGATGTTTGGTATCATATAGTGAATGAATAAATACATAATTGTTTTATCTGCTTGTTTATTTGCCACTAAAACACAGTGTGTGCTCAGTCATGTCTGACTCTTTGCGACTACATGGACTGTAGCCCACCAGGTTCCTCTGTCCATGGAATTTTCCAGGCAAGAATATTGGTTGGGCTGCCATTTCCTCCTCCAGGGGATCTTCCCAACCCAGGGATCTGCATCTCCTGCTTTGGCAGATGCTTCTTTCCCACTGCACCACCTAGAACACACTGCATACTTGCCTCCAATCTGAAATGTATCTTGAAGCCTATGTTGGAACGCATATGATCTGATATCCTGGCTGCTTCTGAAGGTAACATGGACCAGAACTATGTGTGTGTGTGTGTGTATATATATAAAATGCAAAAGCAAAAGCTTTACAACTGCTCTCTGTCAGACTTCATAGCTTTAGTAGACACTGCTGTATGAATGGGTGATATGTATCCCATTTATCAAATAGCTTCAATTTAGCAAGCAATGAATTGAAAAACTCCCTTACATGCTGCAGTGCCATCATAGCGTGGATTACTCTGAGAAGAGAAGGGAAGTGTCAGGGCTCCAGAGGAGGATTCTGCAGGTAACATTCCACTTGAAACTTCTGCTTGCCCCAGAAGTCAGTAAAATCTCTGACATCAATCAACGAGCATTTGTCATTCACAGAAGGTGAGTGGAGGAAATCAGCTTTAAAATGCCCTTCATGCTTCTCTCCATCGTGCAAATCATGAACGCACAGTCCACCTGCACCTTCTGATTTGTGCCCCTCAGTTTCCTACCATGCATAAATATTTCTCACCAATTCTGAACAAAAGCCAGGAGACGAGTACCTCAGGGAAGGACACACACCCACTGCACTTCAGGTCTAGCTCTTCAGGTCACAGTTTATCTTTCTTGGCCCAATAATTGGTCCAATTAAGAATGTCAGTTATAAGAGCTCATAGAAACAAATTCATGGACCACCAACTATTGGAAACTGGAAGAAACCTCAGGAATTACCTACACCTCACTTTACAGCATGGGATATGGAGAACTGAAGTGGATTTTGCCATCATGCTGTTGTGGATCCGTCCCGTTAGAGGTAAGCTCCACACTGGTGTCTCAGGTCCTTTATCTCAAGTCATTGCTTCCCAAAACACCGTGATCACTACTGCCCAGAGATAAGCCAGTGTCTGCCCTTCTTTATCGTTTTGCTGGAAGGAACTCTAGGAAAGGTGCTATAGAATGTCCTTGTCATGTTTAGTCAAATGAGACTTATAGAGGATCACATGTATTTATTCTATTTCAAAGGGTAGACTGACAGTTTTGGAGAGGGAGGCAACTGAATGACAACAATAATAGGCTGCTCTTTGGTTTCTCCGCCGTCTTAGAAGGCAGAGTGGGCCTGGGTCCAAGGTAAGAATCTTTTCAATGTTACAGCCTCTATTAATATAATTTGGAGAAGGAAATGGCAACCCACTCCAGTATTCTGGCCTGGAGAATCCCATGGACAGAAGAGCCTGGCAAGCTACAGTCCACGGGGTCACAAAGAGTCGGACACGACTGAGTGACTAACAACAACACAACAACATTAATATAATTAGTCAAAGTAATGGTTTACAAATTAAACACGATTCTCCAATGAGCTCAGTCGGATGATCTTGTTTTTCTAACTTACTTATAAACACGATCTCTAAGTCATATAGGGCTTAGGGCTTCCCCTGTAGCTCAGTTGGTAAAGAATCTACCTGCAGTGGAGGAAACACGGGTTCAATCCCCGGGTTGGGAAGATCCCCTGGAGAAGGAAATGGCAACCCCCTCCAGTATCCTTGCCTGGAAAATCTCATGGACAGAGGAGCCTGGTGGGCTGCAGTCCATGGGGTCGCAAAGAGTCGGGCATGACTGAGCGACTAACACTTACTTACTTACTAAGTCATATAGAGTGAAGTAAGTCAGAAGGAGGAAAACAAATATTCCATATTAACAAATATATATAACCTAGAAAAATGGTACAGATGAACCTATTGCAGGGCAAGAATAGGGATGCAGACACAGAGAAGAGACTTGTGGATTCCATGGGGTGTTTGGAAAGGGAGAGGTGGGATGAACTGCAGAGGTTGGGGTTGACATGTACCTCTTCCCATTATAAACTAGATAGCTGTGGGATGCTGCTGTATGGCACAGGGAGCTCAGCCTGGTGCTCAATGGAGGGGTGGGATGGCGGGCTCGTGGGGGAGGAGGGTCGATCAAGAAGAAGGGGACATATTCGTGCATATGGCTGATTCACTTCTTTGTACAGCAGAAACTAATACAACATTATAAAGCAACTACACCCCAATTTTTAAAAAAGAAACATTAATGTGACCAATTGTGTTCACAAGATTATAACAGCACTGAATTTTTCAATATGATTATATCTGCAAGGAAGTTTCAGTAAGTTAGAAGGAAAGTCTGATATGGCACATCTTGCCCCGGATGTAGGGTTGATGATCCCCAATTATTTACTTTAGCTGAGTTTGAGAGAAGACATTTACTGCTGATAGCTAAAATAAATGGAAATTCTAAAATAAAGCCATTAGGCATTGCTTTCAGAAATATAATCTTCAATGTGGAAGAAAATGTTCCATGAGGGAAAGCAAATAAAAAGCACAATAATATCCTTGGATTAACGTGCTGGTAAGAAAGAATAGTACAGAAATATCCTTTTTAAAAAAATATATAACTTGTTAAATCCCCTCTCAAGTTAATGCTTAATAGGGAACTGGGGATGTATTGAAGTGTGAAATTTTTTTTTTTTTCCTTGATCTCTTTTTCAAAATCATGTGAATTACTCACTTGACACACACTATAGACTGGGCTTTGGAAAAACCAACTAACAAAAATTACTGACACCAGAAAATTCAGAGATTAAGCGTGAGTGTGAAACAACTCATTATTCATTTTTCCATCATATGGTTAAACTATTTCATTTTCCCTTTAAAAATGGCAAAATAATAGTCTTATTGGGTTCAGAATAAAATAATTCAATGTCTTTCCAACAATGTGGCGAGTAAGTGATTAAATAGTGAGTGATGCTGCTGCTGGATGAGTCATAAAAAGGAAAGTTCTAAATTGTCTAACCAGTTCTTTGCCCTTCAGCAAAAGCCCAGTTCAACAAATCTTTACTGAAATCCTGCCATGGTAAGAGTAACTGTCCTAAATCCTGGGGCAGATTCAGAAAACGTGGCCCCTGGTCTTGAGAAATTCACATTTCTCTCGAGTAGTAGATTAGGAACAGAATCCCAGGCAATTTAGTTCTGTGCTCAAGGTCAACAGCACAGTGATCTTTAAAAAACATCATCTTCAATGTATTTCTGAGGATCTCTCAAAGTTGGGAAATCTTCTTGACATATTTTCAATAATGTGACAGAAACAGACTATGTGGTAACGGGAGGGTAATTTTTTCCTTGCTTTAGAGAAGGAAAAAAATACTATAACAATCACTACTAAGGACAGAAAAAGAGAAAAAGCTGAAACACACAAATTAGGAGATGGGAAATAACCACAGATGAAGAAGATTTGTCTATTGAAAGATAACATCAAACTCTCCCTGAGAGGGATAATTTTCTAAGAAAATATGAGTGACAAAAGGAGAAAACTAAAATATACCCATCAAAGTAGAAGACATGAGAAAGGCTGTCAAAACTGCATCCACTCTTCCTCCACCTCCAGAATGTGGCCAAGCTAATTCTCTCAAAATTCCAAAGAACGGTTGGCACTGGGTCCTCTCTTACCTAATCCCCAGCGCAGCACCTGGCATATATTAAGGTTTAATCCAGGTGTGATCAGAAGAAGTTAGAAACAGCGTTTGCTATTGAAAATATTTCACAGAAAAAAGAGAAGCTAGCATAACTGATAGAAAAAGCTAAGAGGATTAGCAAGCAAGAAAACTGTTGACTTACTATCTTACTTATCAATATAAAGCCTAAGGTTTTCGATCAAACGTGAGCAAATCAATCCCAGGGTCTATGAAAAAGAAAATGTTCCATGACAAAGTAGAATTTATATTTTCAGTGAAAGACTAGTTCAGTACTAGGAGCTTTATTTATACAAATGAACTTACAAATGACTTAAAGCCTCCTATGATAATTTCAACATGTTAATGTTTTTGATAATGAATGTTATCCATATCTGGCAAAAACTCTTCAAAATATAAAGGAAACTAATGTGATTTTTTTTTTTTTAAGAAAAACATTCTATCTAAAATCTGATGCCAGCATTAAGACATTGCAGGAGGATTCTTTACCAGCTAGCCACCAGGGAAGCCCAAGAATACTGGAGTGGGTAGCCGATCCCTTCTCCAGGGGATCTTCCTGACCCAGGAATCGAACCAGGGTCTCCTGCCTTGCAGGTAGATTCTTTAACCAGCTGATCTACTTCGGAAGCCCCATAGTGAATTAAAATAAATTAAATTAGAATGAAGATGGGCATTTTTAATTTTTATTATCTAACACTATTCTAGAAACCCCCATTGTGATCTGGCAAAACAAAATGAAAAGTATAAATATTGAAAATGAGGAAAGTATCATTATTTGCTTATGATTTGATTAGTTGGGGAAAACAAGATAATCAATAAAAAATTTTTGCAAATTAAAAACAAGTATTTGGTAAAGTGCTAACCACAGAAATAAACTGATACATAGATTAATATATATATTAATAATCAACTCAATAAATAAGCTAAAAAAGCTAGCTAAAAAATCAGCTAATCATTTTTTAAAAATTTGTCTTATACTTCTTTTGTTACCTTTATGTGATTTTTTTCTTTTTAGGCTGCAGTGGGTCTTCATTGCAGCATGTGGGCCTTTTCTATTTGCAGCACACAGGCTTCTCTTATTGTGGAGCATGGGCTTCATGGTGGTGCAGCAAGTGGGATCTTAGTGCCCCAACCAGGGATCGAACCCTTGTCCCCACATTGGCAGGTGGATCTTAACCACTGGACCACCAGGGAAGTCCCTTGACCGATTATTTTAATAAATAATTAGCATATCAGTTCAGTTCAGTTGCTCAGTCGTGTCTGACTCTTTGTGACCCCATGGACGGCAGCGTGCCAGGCCTCCCTGTCCACCACCAACTCCCGGAGCTCACTCAAACCATGTCCATAGAGTTGGTGATGCCATCCAACCATTTCATCCTCTGTCGTCCCCTTCTCCCGCCTTCAATCTTTCCCAGCATCAGGGTCTTTTCCAATGAGTCAGTTCTTCACATCAGGTGGCCAAAGTATTGGAGTTACAGCTTCAGCATATACCATATGCATACCATTAGCATATACCATAATAAATAAAGTAACATCACCAAAATAATTCAATTCAATTACCAGCAATGGTGCAACATACATCAGGACTGAATTTCATAAGGTTTGGGAAGAATAACTATGCATATGAAAATAACACAACATTCCACTGAAGAATATAGACGATGACTTGGATACTGGAAATACTAATTTGCTAAAAATAAAAAGGTAAAATATTAAAAACCAATGTGGGAAAGATTTTATTTTTCTAATTTTTAAAAATAATTTCATTTATTTATGTATGTGTTAGTTTTGGCTGTGCTGGGCTCCGCTGCTGTGTGGGCCTTTCCTGGTTGTGGTGAGCAGAGGCTACTCTCTAGGCGTGGAGCACGGTCTTCTCATTGCAGTGGCTTCTGATTGTGGAACGCGGCTCCAGGGTGCAAGGCCTTCAGTAGTTGCGGCTCACAGGATCTAGAGCGCAGACTCAGCTCTTGTGGCACAAGGGCTTAGCTGCTCTGAGTCATATGGGATCTTCCTGGACCAGGGATCGAACCAGTGTCTCCTGTGTGGGTAGGTGGATTCTTTACCACTGAGGAAGCCTGGAAAGATGTTTTAATAGATTTTCTACATGTAATAATTTTCACACAGCAAAAGAAATGAGACTAACGAGGCAAGTAAAAAGTAATTTATAAGGTGATAATAGCAAATAGCCAACAAAATTATTGAAAAAAATTTAGTCATACTTGCAGTTAAATAAATGTTAATAAAATGGATATTATTTTTACAGGTCAATAAGCTATGCAACCATGAAATTAAAAGATGCTTACTCCTTGGAAGGAAAGTTATGACCAACCTAGATAGCATATTGAAAAGCAGAGACATTACTTTGCCAACAAAGGTCTGTCTAGTCAAGGCCACAGTTTTTCCAGTGGTCATGTATGGATGTGAGAGTTGGACTGTGAAGAAAGCTGAGCACCTAAGAATTGATGCTTTTGAACTGTGGTGTTGGAGAAGACTCTTAAGAGTCCCTTGGACTGCAAGGAGATCCAACCAGTCCATTCTAAATGAGATCAGTCCTGGGTGTTCATTGGAAGGACTGATGCTGAAGCTGAAACTCTAATACTTTGGCCACCTCATGCGAAGAGTTGACTCATTGGAAAAGACCCTGATGCTGGGAGGGACTGAGGGCAGGAGGAGAAGGGGACGACAGAGGATGAGATGGCTGGATGGCATCACCGACTCGATGGACATGAGTTTGAGTGAACTCCGGGAGTTGCTGATGGACATCGAGGCCTGGCGTGCTGCAATTCATGGGGTTGCAAAGAGTCGGACACGACTGAGTGACTGAACTGAACTGAAGTTATTAATGATTAAAAATAATACTGCAATTAATCATTTGGGAGTTTTGGGATTATGCATTTTCATATATACCTGAGAATATATATTGGCACAGCCTTTGGAGAGGCACTTTTAAAACACACTTTAAAACTGAATATATAGGTCAACTTTAACCTAGAAATTAAAATCTGGGAGTATATCCTAAAGAAAATAAAGCACATCTTTTTTATCCGTTTATATGTTGATGAACACAGTATATTTTCATTTCTGGGCTTTTGTGAATAATGCTGCCATGAGCATTGTGACGCAGACACCTTCAGGACAGTGACTTCACTGCCTTTACTACGTCCCCACAAGCGGAATTCTCGGGTCATATGGTAATTCTAATGCTTCCCCGGGGGCTCAGCAGTAAGCAATCTGCCTGCAATGCAGGAGATGTAGGAGAAACGGGTTTGATCTCTGGGTTGGGAAGATCCCCTGGAGGAGGAGATGGCAACCCACTCCAATATTCTTGCTGAAAAAATCCCGTGGACACAGGAGATTGGCAGGCTGCAGTCCATGGGGTCGCAAAGAATCAGACATGACTAAGCACGCATGCATTACGGTAATTGTATTTTTTAATTTTTTGAGAAGCCTCCATACTGTTTCCCCTAATTCCACAACAGTGCATGAGGATCTGTTTCCTCCGCATCCTTCAAGCATTTGTTACCTCTTGTCTTTCTGATGATGGCCACTCTAACAGGTGTGGGGTGACATTTCCTTGTGGTTTTAATTTCCGTTTCCCTAATTATTAGCAATGCTGAGTGTCTTTTATGTGCCTGTTGGTCATTTGTATATCTTCCTTGAAAAATGTCTATTCAGGTCCTTTGCTCATTTTTTTAAAATTAAATTAAGTGTATTTTTGCTGTTGAGTTTTATGAGTTCTTAACATATTTTAAGTATTAACTACTTATCAGATATATGGCTTGAAAATTTTTTTTCCCCAATTCATAGGTTGTCTTTTCACTTTGTTGATGATTTCTTTTGCTGTGCAGAAGCTTTTTAGTTTGATGTCATCCTACTTATTTATTTTATATTTTGTTGCTTATGCTTTAGGGATGATTTCCAAAAATATAATTACCAAGACCCATGTGTAGAAGCTTTCTAGATTTTCATGTTTTCAAATCTTACATTTAAGCCTTTAATCCATTTGGAGTTAATTTTTGTGAGTAAGGGAAGATAGTGGTCGCTTCATTCTTTTACATGTTTTCCTCGCACTGTGTGTTGAAGAGACTCTCTTTTCTCCATTGAGTTTTCTGGGCTTTTCCTTGTCAAATATGAGTTCATCATATATACTTGAATTTATTTCTGGGCTCTTGATTCTGTTCCATTGATCTATATGTTTTTACGCCAGTACCATACTGCTTTAATTACTATGGCTTTATAGGTTAGCTCAAAAATCAGGAAATGTGCTGCCTCTTGCTTTGTTCTTTTTCCTCAGCACTTCTTTGGCTTTGGAGAGCATTTGGTCTTTTGTGATTCTGTCACTGTTTTTAAAAGAGAAACCAAATTTTAATATAAATATCCATCAATAAAGGAATCCATTATAGTATTTATGTACAATGAAATTCTCTGCTGCTATTAAACATGATGATGCATATTTATAGTTACTGAAATGAAAACATGTCTATGAATAGAGGTAAAGCAAAAGGACTAAAGAAAATTGAAAACAAGTCACAAAATCTTTGTAAAGAAACAATTTCTATATAACTGAAACACTTTCATGTAAAAGCAAGTTCTGGAAGGATGTAGCCAGAATATTCTTAGTCAGATGGTGGGTCTTTAGCCTTTTCTATACGTCGTCCTATGTTTTCTGAATTTTCCACAGTGAGCATATATGCTATTTTTAAGCTTGTATTTTTAGAGCAGCTTTAGGTGCACAGAAAAACTGAGGGAAAGGTACAGAGGTTTCCCATGTATTCCCTATTCCAACATATGCAAAGCATATTCCATTTTCCATATATATATATTTTTAATATGGAAAAAGAATGAAGGCTTTAGAAGAAATGTATTATATGTGGGGGTCAGGGGAGCGCTGAGAAGGTGATATGACTGCATGCATTGCTCACTGCAGAGAGAAAGCTGTCCACGGAATGGACACCTATGGTTCTAGAGCAGTTACAATTGTTTTCTGGGTAAGTCATATATCCTTGATGAGCATTTATGTGCTTGAATTTGAAAATGAATAAATCCAATGCCAACTTTTCTCTCTAGAGCATGTGTGCTCTGCCTGCACCACCGTACACAAGACATCCTTAGGCCTGGGGGTGAAGCTGGCCCATCCGGAAAGCATACAATAGACCTTCCCTTGTTTAAAAAGCCAGGGTGAGAATATAAGTTAGCAAGGTCATTTGGGGAATCTGGCAGTGCTTATTAAAGCTAAATAAACACATATCGTTTGACTCAGTGATTTCACTCCTAGATTTATGCCCAATAGAAATAAATGTTAACATATTCATCCAAAGACCAGTACAAAAGTGGTCACGGCTGCGTCATGGTAAGAGTGAAGAACTGGAAGCAACCACAAAGTCCATCAAAAAAAACAGTGATATATTTACACAGCAGAACACTACACACTGGAAAGGAACAAACTAGTGCCAAGTGCAACAAAGCAGAGGAATCTCCCATAATTTTGAGTGAAAGAAACCAGTCTTTGAAACATCATTAATATTTAGCTCCATTTACGTCAATTCAAAAACAGGAAAAAACAATCAACAGTAATAGAAGTCAAAATAATATTTGGTTTAGGGATGAACTTATTTTCTAGAAATATCTTGATCTGGGTGGGGATCACGTGGGTATGCTGCTGCTGCTGCTAAGTCGCTTCAGTCGTGTCCAACTCTGTGTGACCCCATAGACAGCAGCCCACCAGGCTCCCCCGTCCCTGGGATTCTCCAGGCAAGAATACTGGAGTGGGTTGCCATTTCCTTCTCCAATGCATGAAAGTGAAAAGTCAAAGTGAAGCTGCTCAGTCGTGTCTGACTCTTAGCGACCCCATGGACTGCAGCCTACCAGGCTCCTCCATCAATGGGATTTTCCAGGCAAGAGTGCTGGAGTGGGGTGCCATTACCTTAAAGTTGGTGGCTCAGTGGTAAAGCATCTGCCTGCAATGCAGGAAATTCAGGAGATGCAGGTTTGATCCTTGAGTTGGGAAGAGCCCCTGGAGGAGGAAACAGCAACCCACTCCAGTGTTCTTGCCTGGAGAATCCCAAGGACAGAGGAGCCTGGCGGGCTACAGTCCATGGGGTCACAAAGAGTCGGACACGACTGAGCACGCAACACCACCACTGAGCTATAGATAAATATTTGTGCGTTGGTTTCTATAAAATTACACCTCAATTAAAAAGTTTTCTTTTGTAAAGTAACTATTAATAAAAAGGTAAACTTTCCAGGAAGAAAAGTATCAGGTCAGCACACTAAGTGAAACCTGTTTCAGGGTTTTACACAATCAGCACATTTTCAGGCAGTGGGAAGATTATCGTATCATCTGAGCACATCTAATGATTACAACTGACCAGGAGTCATTTATAGAAATTGTTCATAAATTTTTAAACATACTGTCTGGCTACATTTCTAGAGAGCTTTTAATACTTCCCAATAGAGGTCCTCTGCTGTGCTTCTCTGAGCTCAGGCTCTGGACATTAAAGCAGCTGAAACATTCAGCGCAGGTTAACTAATCTTAGTAACAAAGAAATCCATTGCTTTTGGCCTTTTGTCTTATTTGACATTCCTTTATTTTAGGCCCATCATATTCATTTCACTCAAACGAGCTCTGAACATGGAATTCCTGCCGGACTCTTCGATATGCCTGCCATTCTGATCTTGCCAAACTCTCTCCACCCGAGGGCTCTGAGTCAGGCCTCTGCTGACAAATTGGCTTGATGTTTTATCTGTTAGAGGAGGAGGAGGAGAATTTGCCAAGGGCGAACTGTAAAAAATGTCATGATCAGTTCTCATAATTTTAAGAACCTTTAAAACGATTTCATTCTATCATTTCTCTACTGAAATATTTTGCTTTCCAGAGAGTCTTCTGGGTGGCAAAAAATGCAAGCTCTGGACTATAAAGTTGCCAAAGTGCATAGCGTAGTTACAAGGTTCTGCATTCTGCTTTTATGCGTATAGTTTATTTTTATCTAACACTGCCAGGAGCTTCTGAAAGAGCCCTGCTCCCCTGAGGGATGGGGACAACTCAGACCTGCTCATTAATGAAGGGCCTGAGTCTTCTGATTCAATACCTTCCTCTCAGCATAAACTTGAGGTCATTCCAAGCGGAACCCTTTATCAGGTCGCTGAGACCTGAAAATGGTCTTATTCGTTTCGCAGGGTGCGGGGGAGACCATGACTGTTCGGATAAGATGGCTATGCTTTCATCTTTCCTCTCCCTTCCATCTCCTTTTTTCCAGGATGGTATTTGGTATCTGGGGCGTGAGCTGAGAGGGGTCGCCGGTACAACACCCGGAGAGGGGAGTGGTCCCTGCAGTGCTGGGCTTCTTTGCTTCCTCGGGTCTCTTTCTGAGCAGACAGCCCCTTGCTGGTGGCTTGTGTGATGGATATTCAGGTGCCATTTACCCCTAAAGTTGACGGTAGATCTCTCCCATCTGGGTCAAGTTTCAGTGTTTCCTGGTGGTCTCAACCTCTCTTCTGTTCCTTTTTTAAAAATTTTATTTAAGTATAGTTGATTCACAGGCTTCCCTGCTGGCTCAGTTGGTAAAGAATCTGCCTGCAAGGTGGGAGATCTGGGTTTGATCCCTGGGTCAGAAAGATCCTCTGGAGGAGGGCATGGCAACCCACTCCAATATTCCTGCCTGGAGAATCCCCATGGACAGAGGAGCCTGGCAGGCTACAGTCCACGGGGTCACCAAAGAGTCAGACGCAAGTGAGCGACTAAGCATGCATGCACGCAGACAGCTGACTCACAATGTGGTGTCCGTTTCATGTCTACAGCATAGAGGTTCAGTTCAGTTCAGTCGCTCAGTCGAGTCCCACTCCTTGCGACCCCATGAATCGCAGCACGCCAGGCCTCCCTGTCCATCACCAACTCCCGGAGTTCACTCAGACTCACGTCCATCGAGTCAGCGATGCCATCCAGCCATCTCATCCTCTGTCATCCCCTTCTCCTCCTGCCCCCAATCCCTCCCAGCATCAGAGTCTTTTCCAATGAGTCAACTCTTCGCATGAGGTGGCCAAAGTACTGGAGTTTCAGCTTTAGCATCATTCTTTCCAAAGAACAGTTATACATATACAATTGTCCATTCTCTTTTTCAGATTTTCTTCCCATATAGACTATTATACAATATTGAGTAGAGTTCCCTGTGCTATACAATAGATCCTTATTTGTTATCTGTTATATATATAGCAGTATGTATATGTTAATCCCAAGTTCCTAATTTATCCCCCCCAAACATTTCCCCTTTTGGAACCATAAGTTTGCTTTTGAAGTCTGTGAGTCTGTTTCTGTTTTGTAAATAAGCTCATTTGTGTCATCTTTTTTTTAGTTTCCACACATAAGTGATATCATATGATGTTTGTTTTGCCTGCTTTCTTCACTTTACTCACTTCACCAGGCTTCCCTGGTGTCTCAGAGGGTGTCTGCCTGCAGTGCAGGAGACCCGGGTTCCATCCCTTGGTTGGGAAGATCCCCTGGAGGAGGAAATGGCAACCCACTCCAGTATTCTTGCCTGAAGAATCCCATGGACAGAGGAACCTGGTGGGCTACAGTCCATGGGGTCGCAAAGAGTCGGATGCGACTGAGCGACTTCACTCTTACTTACACTTACTTCACTTAATATGATAATCTCTAGGACCATTCACGTTGCTGCAAATGGCATTCTTTCTTTATTTTTTTTTAATGACTGAGTAACCTTCCATTGTATTTATACCACATCTTCTTTATCAGTCTGATGGATGCTTTGTTTTACTGTTGTTTAGTTGCTAAGTCATGTCTGGCTCTTTTTGTGACCCCATGGGCTGTAGCGCGCCAGGCTCTTCTGTCCACAGGACTTTCCTGGCAAAAATACTGGAGAGGGTTGCCCTTTCCTTCTCCATGGGATCTTCATGACGCAGGGGTCAAAACCTTGTCTCCTGCATTGGTGGGCAGATTCTTTAGCACTGAGCCACCGGGAAAGCCCCTGATGGCTACTGGAGGGCATGTGTTCCTTCCTCCCCGAGTTCCCTCAGGGCTCAGCACCCCACTGTTGGCAGGGCCTACAACAGCTGATGAATGTGCGTCCTTCGCTTACTGATGTGGCAGGCAACGCTTTATTTCTCACTCATCTCCTCTTGTATGTAACATTCTCCCATCCTCAGCAATGAGCCAAACAGCACATGTGCCATAAGGAGGCAGGGTATTTCCTTTACATATCATTTCTTTAAACTTTTTATTTTGTATTGGGGTATAGCCAGTTGACAATGTTGTGACATTTTCAGGTGAGCAGTAAAAGGACTCAGCCACACATACACATGTGTGCACATGTGTACACATTGTAGGAAATCTGGATGGAAAAATGCTCAAGGTATTTGGAAAATTCTGTTTTTCTAATGAAAGCCTAGTTTTAAAGATAATTGTCTTTCTGAAGCATCATATTTTGGTCCAACTAAAGATGAACTTCGTCTTTCAGAAGATCAAGATGAACTTTCTATTTGCATTCCTGATATAACAACCCACCTCTCTGCTCTCTGAGCCCACTTCTCCACAGCAGCAGGCGGGAAAGGATATGGTCATGGAACTACAAAGTACAGAGGTCATGAATATTTTTGCTAAATTTCCCTTGTAATGGATCGTGTTCATGGAGATCCTTATTCTAATTCTTTCTTTGAGGACTGGTGGCTAAAGAGCTCAAATTACAGAACATGTTGCCTATTATAAAGCAGAAAGCAAATCTATCCCTAGTGCTAAAACAGTATTTAAATTACTTAATTACACATTATGGAACCAAAATCCCCATATACTGTAATTATTTTCAAATACTCACTTTCCTGCCAATAGCTATATTTTGCCAGGCTGTGAAGACAAAGCAAATTGGCAAGCTGATGGGAAACCTGTCATTGGCAGCACAGAAAATCTTTCTTTTGCCAGTTCCAGAAGCAGGTGCCTGGGATTTGATAAGATGAGAGAGGAGAATTTATTTGTTGCTATGATTCGGCAATGTCATAGAAAACAACTTTCTGCTGCTTTCATGTTCATGACCATAAACCTCTGCTGGTGAAATGTTTAGGGAGGTGTGCTATCTCAGAGGGTGGTATGGCTACCACCATACCACAACTCTCCCAATTTGGAGGAAAAAATATGGCTTGGCCACACTCCCCCCACAATCTGCTTCAAGCTGAAGCCACTAGAAATGTATCTCAGGGGGCTCCGAGGAGTTCCGGTTCTTTATGTCTCAGCACAGAAAGAATCCAATGAGAGACAAAGTGATAGCTAAGAAATGATTTATTAGAACAGGATGCTTGCGGATGCTTGTGAGGTTTACAGGCAGGCAAGACGGTGCCACCACAAGAACTTAGTGAGCTGCAGTTTTATAATCAGTGGAAAAGTGGGGAGGGGGAGAAGACCACCTTCGTCCTCATTCTTAAGTAGACGTCACCCTTCCATCACCAGCTCTTTCTCCAAGTCAGGAGGAGTTTTCTTGTCCCTAAATGGTCAAGACAGGACTGTCATGGGGCAATGGAAATGAGCAAAAAGGTAGTAACCTACAGAGACTTGGGTTCACTCCCTGGATTGGGAAGATCCCCTGGAGAAGGAAATGGCGACCCACTCCAGTATTCTCGCCTGGATGATCTCCCGAACAGAGGAGCCTGGTGGGCTACAGTCCATGGGGTCACAAAGCATCAGACATGACTGGGTGACTTTCACTTTCATGTGCTAAAATGCAGTAAATCATCTCAAGTTTCAGCACAATATTTCTCTTTTCTTATATTTTTGTTGTTAGTGTGCAGAGAGCATATCCTAGGGATCACTAACTTACTGAGCTCACTTGGTAGGATGCGGGTCTCATCCCGCCATTGTTTTATTGTTTGGGGACATGCTCCATGCTTCAGTTGCTAAGCAAGCTTGCTTGGCTTTGTTGTTAAGCAAACCTGCTTGCTTGAGTGATTATTAACTTATAGAGTCTCCCATGCTTTTTTCTCTACTTAAATCCTCTAGCAGGATTAACTATTTAACCTCCTACTTTGTCCCTTTGCTCTGTCCCTATCAAGCCCAGCAAAGAACCTAGCAAAATGCCCAGAGCGCTGTGTGTGTGCGCCTCTGTGTGTGTATGTATGTATGTATGTATAAGGCGGGAGGGGATTCAAAACCACACATTCACAGAAGCTATTTCTTAGACTCGTATAGGGCCTATCTCCTATCTCCTAGAGTCCTTGCTAAACACCCAACATATGTATCCCCAAATACTCCCCACATCTTTTGGGCTGCTCCATAAAATAAATAACCTACAAGAATAAAAGTATTTGGCTTTGAGGGTCTTACAGTAGAGAATGTTTAGATGCCTTCTCCTCTCATAACCAAGATTTTTATTGCCCAAAATCCTGCATGTAGAAATTCAGGCAAATGCACATGACTATTTACAAGATCTGGCTTTGTTTCCTACTTTTCTGTGCATATAGCGATGTCCTCTGCCACTTCAGGAAGCCCCTGCCCCCTAATTACTAACTTCTTCATGTACTACGATTTAAATCATGAACAAGACATCTCCAAGATACACATGGGGCCTACAGGAAGGCTGAAAGCCTATCAGGACACAGACGTGGTGATGCTCTGCGGGGCAGGGACTGTCTTTAGGATCCTTGTACTCTAAGTCAAGGTGGGGGGAATAGCTTTGCTACACGTGGAGGTTTCGCTCTACAAATCTGCAGAAGTCCATTTGTGAACACCTAGTCACAGAATACTACCTTGTAGGGAGAATTGAGTAAAGTCCCTAAAACGAGGTTCTTGTGAAGCTAAAGCTTCCTAAGTGATGCCTGTACTTACCCCATCCTAATTGAAGCTAGTTTGAACACTTCCACATAATATGCCTGGGAAGAGTTATAAGTACAAACCAGCTTTTAATTAAGAGGAAAAGAACCTACGTGTGCTTGGCTGATTGGTGTTCTTTTAGTTTTCTTAATGTAGAGTATGTCGTATCAGCATTTAAATGGCTTCCGACTAGTAAGTACTTCTTTCAAGGCCACAGAGACTGAAATTAAGATAAACACATATTAACAGAGTGGGAACAATAATAAAAGCAAATAATTGTCCTGGTTTAGGACGCATATTGTGAGTGATTCTAAATGCATGGAAATGCAGTTATTACACCAGGGTGGAGGAGCATGGGCCTATTTTATTGAAGTAATTAAATACTTTTATTAAGTTTTGGGGACCTTGGATCATTTTAGGCAATTGAAAATTGGAAGGGAAATGTTGAGTAGGTCTAATGCATGACGAACAACTGGGCTTCTTGACATCAGTGGACACAGCTTCTGAGTCTCAAGGCCCATTTGCTATAGAAAATGCATGACCTATTGAGTTTGGGGCTGGTGTGCTGAAGTTCAAAGAGATGGCATCAGAGCCAATGTTTCCCTGAAATTGCCATGTGGTTATAGCACCATGCTAACAATAGCAAGAACAGTAATACTAGTGGAGCCTTACTGAATACCTAGTACATGCCAAGCATTATTGTAGGTAGTTCATAGGTTTTAACTCATTTGAACTTGACCACAAGTTCTGTATCACGTGGTTAGAAGCATTCTGGTATCATTCTGACCATGATAACACTCCCTTCTGATCCCCAAATCAGAGGCGTTCACTCATCCCCAGACACGACACGGGCCCTCTTCCTGTAACACCATCTCATGTGTAAGCATCCACTTTGGTTCACGCTTCTCTGGCTCCCGCAGGAGGAGAACACAGGCTGACTGAAGCCTTCTTCATCGCACTGCTTAGATCGCTTGTGATGATACCCCCTTCACATACTTGTAGAATAGGAGCTGAGTAACTTAAGGCGTAAGAGTGTTAGTCACTCAACTCTGTCTGACTTTTTGCGACCTCATGAACTGTAGCCCGCCAAGCTCCTCTGTCCATGGGATTTTCCAGGGAAGAATACTGGAGTGGGTAATCATTCTCTTCTCCAGGGGATCTTCCTTACCCAGGGATCAAACCTGGGTCTTCTGAATTACAGACAGATTCTTTATCTTCTGAGCCATTAGGGAAGCCCCAATAAAGAAATATTATGTAGCTATTTTTTTTCTCTCAAATACTATTTCAGGATTAGTTTTCAATATTCTTTTTGATGAAAATTCAGAATCTCTGTTTACAAAACAGGATGTAACTTTGATACCAATTTGTAAAAATGTTTTATATATATATATATGTATATGCTGCTGCTGCTGCTAAGTCGCTTCAGTTGTGTCCAACTCTGTGCAACCCCATAGACAGCAGCCCATCAGGCTCCACCGTCCCTGGGATTCTCCAGGCAAGAACACTGGAGTGGGTTGCCATTTCCTTCTCCAACGCATGAAAGTAAAAAGTGAAAGTGAAGTTGCTCAGTCGTGTCCGACTCTTAGCGACCCCGCGGACTGCAGCCTACCAGGCTCCTCCGTCCATGGGATTTTCCAGGCAGGAGTACTGGAGTGGGGTGCCATTGCCTTCTCCGATATATGTATATACATATACATATAAAGAAGAAATACATCAGAATATATAACCACGTTAAGAGGGATCATCTCTGGGAGGGAAGATGATTAATACTCTTTTCTGCCTGTCTATTTTTCTGAAACAAAATGTTACAAGGCTATAATAATTGTCAACTGTTAAAAGACTTATTGATTTGAATATAATTCTGTACATGCGTGCTTAGTCATTCAGTCATGTCTGATTCTCTGAGGCCCCATGAACTGCAGCCCACCAGGCTCCTTTGTGGAATTCTCCAGGCAAGAATACTGAAGCAGATTGCTGTTCCCTTCTCCAGGGGATCTTCCTGACCCAGGGATTGAACCTTCGTCTCTTGTGTCTCCAGCATTGGGAGGAGGATT
This sequence comes from Bubalus kerabau, assembly GCF_029407905.1. Classification (NCBI taxonomy): domain Eukaryota; kingdom Metazoa; phylum Chordata; class Mammalia; order Artiodactyla; family Bovidae; genus Bubalus; species Bubalus kerabau. Next base: position 6,146,388 of record NC_073625.1, on the reverse strand, counting down.
CTTTACCACTGAGCCACCTGGGAAGCCTGACTATAATCATGGTTTTGTTCAATTACTTTTGCTGAATATTGACTAGCAAGCAGAATAAGTAGAAAAAAACCTGACAAGCAATAAGTATTTCAAAAAAATTTCTAAGTGGGTAGTTTATCCTTTGGAAAGGATTCTCACATTTCTGTCTTTCACAAAGACATACTCCACAACTTGCCTCCAAAACTAAGGTTTGGAAATATTAGAACTCTTTGGCAATCCACATATAGAATCTTGCTAAGTGATACCAGGCCAGGGCCAAAGCAAGAAAAGAAGCTTTCTTGAATACCTATACTCTCCTAAGGCACACTATAAAATTCTGGCTCCATGAATTGGAGTTACTCAAAATAACCTTGTTCTGAACAATTTGGAGAAGTCAGGATTCTTTAAAACCATCCTTGTCAGGGTTCTTATTGATCAAAGAGTTTCCTGCCCTTCAAAGCTACGTGGCTGCCATGAAGAAAACTTTTCTAAGAGAAATCAGCTAAAGTCTGTGCAGAGCTATTTAAGGGTCAGCTGACGCCAAAATAGCAAATTCTGAAGCAGGTTTTGAATCCATAGAAATTAGAAGAGCTTTCTGTCTTGTTCCTATAGTCAAGTAAAACTTATTCTTTCTTCTTTATGGCTGCAGTAGCAACTCTTCGCTTAGTTACCTCATGGTGGTGGTTTAGTCGTTAAGTCATGTCTGATTCTTTTTGACCCCATGGACTGTAGCCCGCCAGGCTCCCCTGTTCACAGGATTCTCCAGGCAAAAATACTGGAGTGGGTTGCCATTCCCTTCTCCAGGGGATCTTCCCAGCCCAGGAATCAAACCTGGGTCTCTTGTATTGCAGGGAGATTCTTTACAGACTGAGTTACGAGGGAAGTTTCATAAAACATTTCATAAAAGGTGAAATATTTTAGTTACTTCATAAAAGATTTCAACTGTCCACATAATTAACAATGGATAAGATGACAATTACAGGAGAAATATAACCTGAAAGATGAAACAATTTGTCATAGAACAATTTTCTATTTGGTGAAACTAGCCAGGTAGGTACTGCTTAGATTAAACCACAGATACTTGGTGACTCTGACTTCATCAGATTAGAACTTCTGTTATTCCCAATCTTCTGATTAAGGTTTATTTAATTTTTACATCACCACCAAGATTTCTATAATTTTACTTACTTATTCTACTTGATCATGAATTGTCAAAACTCTCCTTTTCAGTGGAGTTGAAGAGCAGAAAGTGGCTTGGTATTTTTATCTTCAACATAAATACATCTAAATCAGATCAGATCAGATCAGATCAGTCGCTCAGTCGTGTCTGACTCTTGGCGACCCCATGAATCGAAGCACGCCAGGCCTCCCTGTCCATCACCAACTCCCAGAGTTCACTCAGACTCACGTCCATCGAGTCAGTGATGCCATCCAGCCATCTCATCCTCTGTCGTCCCCTTCTCCTCCTGCCCCCAATCCCCCCCAGCATCAGAGTCTTCTCCAATGAGTCAACTCTTCCATGAGGTGGCCAAAGTACTGGAGTTTCAGCTTCAGCATCATTCCCTCCAAAGAAATCCCAGGGCTGATCTCCTTCAGAATGGACTGATTGGATCTCCTTGCAGTCCAAGGGACTCTCAAGAGTCTTCTCCAACACCACAGTTCAAAAGCATCAATTCTTCGGCGCTCAGCCTTCTTCACAGTCCAACTCTCACATCCATACATGACCGCAGGAAAAACCATAGCCTTGACTAGACGGACCTTTGTTGGCAAGGTAATGTTTCTGCTTTTGAATATGCTATCTAGGTTGGTCATAACTTTCCTTCCAAGGAGTAAGCGTCTTTTAATTTCATGGCTGCAGTCACCATCTGCAGTGATTTTGGAGCCCAGAAAAATAAAGTCTGACACTGTTTCCACTGTTTCCCCATCTATTTCCCATGAAGTGATGGGACCAGATGCCATGATCTTCGTTTTCTGAATGTTGAGCTTTAAGCCAACTTTTTCACTCTCCTCTTTCACTTTCATCAAGAGGCTTTTGAGTTCCTCTTCACTTTCTGCCATAAGGGTGGTGTCATCTGCATATCTGAGGTTATTGATATTTCTCCCAGAAATCTTGATTCCAGCCTGTGTTTCTTCCAGTCCAGAGTTTCTCATGATGTACTCTGCATATAAGTTAAATAAACAGGGTGACAATATACAGCCTTGACGAACTCCTTTTCCTGTTTGGAACCAGTCTGTTGTTCCATGTCCAGTTCTAACTGTTGCTTCCTGACCTGCATACAAATTTCTCAAGAGGCAGATCAGGTGATCTGGTATTCCTATCTCCTTCAGAATTTTCCACAGTTTATTGTGATCCACACAAAGGCTTTGGCATAGTCAATAAAGCAGAAATAGATGTTTTTCTGGAACTCTCTTGCTTTTTTGATGATCCAGTGGATGTTGGCAATTTAATCTCTGGTTCCTCTGCCTTTTCTAAAACCACCTTGAACATCTGGAAGTTCATGATTCACATATTGCTGAAGCCTGGCTTGGAGAATTTTGAGCATTACTTTACTAGCGTGTGTGATGAGTGCAATTGTGTCATAGTTTGAGCATTCTTTGGCATTGCCTTTCTTTGGGATTGGAATGAAAACGGACCTTTTCCAGTCCTGTGGCCACTGCTGTTTTCCAAATTTGCTGGCATATTGAGTGCAGCACCTTTCACAGCATCATCTTTCAGGATTTGAAATAGCTCCACTGGAATTCCATCACCTCCACTAGCTTTGTTCGTAGTGATGCTTTCTAAGGCCCACTTGACTTCACATTCCAGGATGTCTGGCTCTAGGTCAGTGATCACACCATCGTGATTATCTGGGTCGTGAAGATCTTTTTTGTACAGTTTTTCTGTGTATTCTTGCCATCTCTTCTTAATATCTTCTGCTTCTGTTAGGTTCGTACCATTTCTGTCCTTTAATGAGCCCATCTTTGCATGAAATGTTCCCTGGGTATCTCTGATTTTCTTGAAGAGATCTCTAGTCTTTCCCATTCTGTTGTTTTCCTCTATTTCTTTGCACTGATCACTGAAAAAGGCTTTCTTATCTCTTCTTGCTATTCTTTGGAACTCTGCATTCAGATGCTTATATCTTTCCTTTTCTCCTTTGCTTTTCACTTCTCTTCTTTTCACAGCTATTTGTAAGGCCTCCCCAGACAGCCATTTTGTTTTTTTGCATTTCTTTTCTATGGGGATGGTCTTGATCCCTGTCTCCTGTACAATGTCACAAACCTCATTCCATAGTTCATCAGGCACTCTATCTATCAGATCTAGGCCCTTAAATCTATTTCTCACTTCCACTGTATAATCATAAGGGATTTGATTTAGGTCATACCTGAATGGTCTAGTGGTTTTCCCTACTTTCTTCGATTTAAGTCTGAATTTGGCAATAAGGAGTTCATGGTCTGAGCCACAGTCAGCTCCTGGTCTTGTTTTTGCTGACTTAAAGATTCTTCAAATAGTTTGTTAATGCTAAAAGAATGAAGGAAAACATATACAATATTTTTAAAATTCATTTTTGCTTCATTATATAAATGATGGATGTTCATTGTAGAAAAAGCTGAACAAACAGAAGCAAAATTGGATATAAAAGCATCTCATATTTTCACTATATTGAACTTACCACTGTTAGCATTTGGTGTATATACTCTTTTAGATTTTTTTCCCCATTTTGTAGCTAGATTATGAAAAAATAATTTTATGCTACAATCTGTTTTTTCTTTCTCTGCAACACAGAAAAATCATCTATATTATAAATGTAATTATACATTTTTATCCTTAAAGTCTGTTTAACATTCCATTATTTGATAGTAGCAAAACTAAATAATACCTTATTTTTTGGAGACTGAAAATACTTTCAACTATTTATTATTATTATAATGAATAATAACGGTGAATATCTTTTCACTAAATTCCCAATCATTTCCTTCTGTTACCTGCTTATAAATATGATTTCTTGCTCAAAAGGTGTACACATTTTAAAACTTTTGTGATTTATTGCCAGGTTACCATTCAAAAGAATAACACTATTTTTTTCTCAACACTGTTTACTCTGAGAGCTATTTATTTAAACCTTCTGCAACACTTAGTATTATCACTCTTAACATTTACATATCATAGTATAAAAATAACAATGAAGTATTTTAAATTTCTTTATTAGTGAAGTTGAAATTTTTCATTTATTTATAATTAAATTGTATGTATTATTTTGTCAAATGACTTTCTTACTGTTATTTTTTAATTATGGCAACTTGATTCATATTTATTTTGAAGTAGTTTTGTATTTGGGGCTTACCAGATGGCTCGGTGGTAAACGATCCACCTGCCACTGCAGGAGACGAGGGTTCGATCCCTGGGTCAGCAAAATCCCCTGGAGAAGGAAACGTCAACCCACTACACTCCAGTGTTCTTGCCTGGAAAACCCCATGGACAAAGGAGCCTGGCGGATTACAGTCCATGGAATCACAAAAGAGTTGGACACAACTTAGCAATTAAGCAACAACAATTGCTGATATATATTTAGGATATGAATACCTTTTTTGCCATAAATAAAACTAGTACTTTTCCAAATTTTCATTTGTTTTGAATCTTATTAGTATTTTTACATGTCACTTTTTTAAGTTCTTAAACACCAAACTAACTCAACAAATTGCTAAAATAAGGTTATTCCTATAAGTATTAAGCTGGATAATACCAAAGTCTAACTTGACCTTTTTCTCCTAAAGTGGAAAAACTCTAACATCACCCTGAAAGATTTATATCTGGTCCTTTCCTTTACAACTTGAAAAAATAATAGAATAGCAACAATCATAGTGTTTGACCCTGTAATTCAAGCTGTTATCAGTAAGACAAGAAGATTTCTCTAAATTGTATTTTGTCTCAGATTTCTTCAAAGGATACTTGCAGTTTTGATGAATCTAGCCAACATGTGAGATTCATGGTAGCAGTTTTAAATCCTCCAGCCTCCAATGTAGAAGCAAGAAGAATTCTGACAAGACATTGATTTGCAGACATCTGGCTAATGACAATGGCTTAGAATCGTGTCTACTTTCTGTTAAAAACAGAAGCTCTTGAGTATAGGTATGAACAAGATGCAATTTAAGCGTGGCATCTTCTAACAGAGTTGGAATTCTTGATGTATTCAGCAAGCAGTGCCATTTGGCCCCAAGAGAGCGAAGCCCACCGTGTGGTCCAGTCTCTCTCGGAGACTGCACGTGCATCTGTAACACGGAGCAACTTTCTCTCCTAGGATAGAACATCGCGTGCACAATGCCTGGGATCTCTGTTGCTCTTCAGCATGATGTTCACAAAAATATACCCCAGTCACTTTCTCTTGATTACCATCAGTGAAAAGAAAAGTGAGGCCAAATGGACACATACTCTGAGAATTACACTGATATTGACCTATGTTTATTTTTGTGGGGGCAAACGTGATCAGAGAACCTTTAGGGCATCCATGTGGTCTCATTGTTCAAATGTGCATATGCATAAAGAGGAACTATTTTGCACATCATTCTTGGAGGTACAGGCTTCCCTTGTGGCTCAGATGGTAAAGAATCCGCCTGCAATGCAGGAGACCTGGGTTCAACCCCTGGGTTGGGAAGATACCCTGGAGAAAGGAAAGGCTGCCCACTCCAGTGTTCTGGCCTGTCCATGGGGCTGCAAAGAGTCAGACACAACTGAGCCACTTTCACTTTCGTGTGGAGTTACAGTCTTCCATTTGAAGTCCATCTGCTGCTGCTGCTGCTAAGTCGATTCAGTCGTGTCCGACTCTGCGACCCCAGAGACGGCAGCCCACCAGGCTCCCCGTCCCTGGGATTCTCCAGGCAAGAACACTGGAGTGGGTTGCCATTTCCTTCTCCAATGCATGAAAGTGAAAAGTGAAAATGAAGTCGCTCAGTCGTGTCTGACTCTTAGCAACCCCATGGACTACAGCCTACCAGGCTCCTCCATCCATGGGATTTTCCAGGCAAGAGTACTGGAGTGGGGTGCCATTGCCTTCTCCATGAAGTCCATCTGTGGGTCCCTAAAGAGGTTAGACCTTTCTGTTCTACAAAATATGATTTCTTATACTTACCTGAGGGTCCAAGAAGCAACAGGAAAGGAGTGTAATTCACCAGGAGACCCACAGTCTAGTTCCAAACGCTAGACTGTGATATGAATTATGTCTCTCGTGACTTTGCCAATAGAATGCCTTCCTCTTGAAAAACAAAAAACTTCCGAAGACCAGAATGGACAGCTGGTCCATTTTGTTCCAGGAGAGCTGACCAAGCCCCAGTGGATGCATCATTGTAGTAACAATAAACAGTCTACTCTGTCTAAGGTGATTTATTATTTCCATCACCAGAGAAAAGCCAGTCTTCCTGCAGACACAGGTGGTGAGTGTGTTCTCACACACAGCTTGCTTTGGTGCTCTTTGTGAAGCGTTGACCAGACAGTGAGAAATCAGGTGTGTCCTCTTCCTGGGCCACACACAGCCCTTCCCCGACTTTCTTTCTCTCTCTGTCACTTGCCCACTTTCACGCTTCTCTAACTCTTACCACTCAACTCTCATACATACTTTGATGACAGCCACGAAATAAAAGGTGGACTTCAGATGGAAGTCAGGCAGCTCGCCTTAATTTGTTATATTTCACATTGTATTTGCTGACCTTTTCATTGAGATCTGGGGAAGCTGGCACAAAGTTAAGAAACACATACCCAACAAGAATTTAAAGCATCATATTAATCAGGGTATAAGATGAGATGGTTTCCCTAACACTTTGGGCTCTCCATTGGGAATAGATACACACACACACACACACACACACACACACACACACATTTGTTGGCAATCTTTGGCATCCTTGACTTACAGAAGCATCTCTACCTTTGTCTCAAAAAGGAGTTTTCCCTCTGTGTTCGTCTCTTGTGTCCAAATTTCTTTTTTTTTAATAAGGCTACTAGTTATATTGGATTAGGGCCCACACAAATGGCCTCATATTAATTTAACTAATTATATCTGCAATGATCTTATTTTCAAAGGTGGTTGTATACTCTGAGTGCTGGGATTTAAAACTTCAACTAAAAATTTTGGAAGGGTGCAATTCCACCCATAAAATTGTACGTGCATATGTGAATATACATAACTTTATGGGTTTATATATGTACATCACATATATTCTTCAAAAGAAGAATATATATGGTAACAATTCCATATATATATGGAAAGAAGGAGAGGGAGAGAGAATGCAAGCTAGGCTTATGAAGGTGTAGTTAGGGATAAAGGTGTTCCCAAGCGATTTGCATCCCAGGATCTGGCTCACACCTCAGTCCTAGAGTCCTTTGAAAATGACCTGAAGTGGTGGGATGAGCCTCAAAAGAAGCAGCTTCCTTAGACACCAGAGGGCTCAAGACAAAAATACTTATTTACCCTCTGACACCCTCTCTCCTCCAGTCCCACAACTCCAGTGTATTTGGGGAGGTTTCCCCTGGACTTGTTCCTCTTTGCATTCTCCCAGATCCCCCACATCCATCTAAATGAATCATCAGTTAAGATCTTAGGCCAACAAGCAGCCTCAGCTCTAAACAGACCCTGAACTTTCCTGCACAGATGTGTGGCCCCTGATGTACTCAGCTCTGTGTGTGTGCTCAGTTGTGAACAGCTCTTTGTGATCCTCTGAACTGTAGCCCGCCAGGCTCCTCTGTCCATGGGGCTTCCCAGGCAAGAATACTGGAGTGGGTTGCCATTTCCTTCTCCAGGGAATTGTCCCCATCCAGGGATCAAACCCGTGTCTCAACTCTACACGTCCCTAAAATAGGCCTTCCCTCATCCCCATGGGAGGCAGAGGGGAGAAGAGACGCAAGATGAATTAGAGGCAGACAGATGGTCAAACCCTGAGCTCTGTACTTACGAGCTGTGTGAGCTTGGACAAGTCGCTTAACCTCTCTGAAATGCAATTTACTTCTCAAAGGGTTTAAAAATACAGCCTTCACACAGTCGTTTCCACACTGGAAGAAGTGTTGGATGTAAAAGTATATAGTGCCTGGTCATTAGCACCTGCTTAGGACATGCAGGTTTCTCCTCTCTTCCCATGGAGATACTCTTTTATACAGCCATCATTTGACCTTGTCTAGAGCCCTCTGAAAATCCCGTTTCTGAGTGCATGTTTCGCTTACTGGGATGCCATTTCCAGTCTTCTGACCTTCAACTGCTTTGTGGTTTGAGGAACTGTTTAGACACAGATGTAGTTTCGTCTTAGAATATGGCGAAGTGCCAAACATGCATCAAACTCATTTTCCTCAGAATCAATCTGCTTTTCTCCTTTTCTCGTGTTTTGACATATTTCTTCCTGAAAAGTTGAATTACTTGTTTCGTAAAGAAACGGAGCCCAAGAGGGATGGAGCACTCCCACACTACCTGTCCAAACCTCTACACCCTCACAGCGTAACTGTTCGGGCAGCAGTTGAAGGGAAGGAGAGGCACCCAGACCTTCCAGTCTCCCACAGGAGGTGGACACTTTTCCTTCTGGTCACCACAGAAGTTCATCTCTCTTGTGCTTTTCTTGCAAATACTAACCCTTCACGTTCATGCTCAGTCGCTAAGTCGTGTCTGACTCTTTTGTGACCTCATAGAATGTGACCTACCAGGCTCCTCTGTCCATGGACTAGAGTGGGTTGACATTTCCTCCTCTAGGGGATCTTCCCATCCCAGGGATCAAACCCATGTCTCTTGCATCTCCTGCTTTGGCAGGCGGATTCTTTACCCACTGAGCCACCTGGAAAGCCCTGTTAGTTCACATACTTGCTCCAGATAGTAGATACTTCACATACTACTTTTCAAGGCCATATTGTCTCTACAGCAACTACTCATCTCTACCGTGGTAGCTAAAATATCACGGCAAGTCATAAACAAATGAGAGTAGCTGTGTTCTAATAAAACTTTATTTACAAAACTAGGTAGTGGGGTATATTTGGTCCATGGGTCTGTTTGCCAAATATAGGCTTTATTTAGGAGCTTCATAATTATGAAGTGTGGCTGTTTCTTCATGTTTTCGTCCTTGAGTTTTAAGTTTTTCCACTGGTGCTACTACTTTAAGGAAGAGATGCTAGGACTTCCCTGGTGGTCCAAGGGTTAAGACTCTGAGCTTCCAATACAGGGTTTGATCCCTGCTCAGGGAACTAAGATCTCACATGACAACCTGGTGTGGCAAAAAAAGAAAAAGAAATAAAGAAAAGAAAGGGACGCTGGTAGAAAGCCAGCTGGATAAGGCATCAGAGTCAAAGATTTTAATAAAAGCACTGACTCGTATCTACTCTATGACTAAGTGGAGTCACACAAGCTCTATGGGTTGCAACTTTTTTATTTGTCACATGGCAGCTGTTTCCTCTGATTTCAGGGCTAGTGTAAGATTCCAGTGAGATCAAGTATGTGATGATGAATTGTAAACTACAAAGTAATCCCAAGCTGGCCTTGATATGTAACAAAATGCCTTAGCATAGTAAGGGCCAATAATATCTCATTAGATAGTATTCCTTATGACAACTTGTAAACTATCCCTTACAAAACCTTGGGAATGTTCTTCTGTATTCAGCATCTTTTATCACTTCCCTTACATGGCCCAGGGCAGGAAGAAGACCTACGTTATGGGAACCCCCCTCTGAGTTTGGCAGCATCGTTTTTTTCTATTTTTTCACCAGCAGACGTTTTCTTTTCCCCACTTGACCAGTTCCCTAAATTTCAACACCTTGTCTTCTGAAGCCAACTTTTGCAATTCTAATTTGTAGAGAATGTGTAAATCTACCCATCACCTATTTTCTGTGTGAGTCCTGGTTCATAGTAGTCATGAAGCAATTTGGAGAACATATATTTTAAAACAAAGTTACATAGATTGCAGATCGTGGGTCTTATAGAAGGAACCCTCTATTTCATTCTCTCTCTCCATGGGATGCTGTAAAGAGACTCTTGAGTGTCTCATAACTCATTTATAGTTTCCCATCCCTGAATTGAATTCAGCAGTTTTTATGGTAATATTAATGTCTATCAGGTTTAGATCCTGAGTGGCCAGTGACAGCTTTTCCTTGGAAAGCCAAATTCCCTTTATGTTTTTCTTAATAGATACTCTGTTATTATAATACATATAGTTCATATTCCTACCACAAACACATTTGGTTCATCAAATTTAAAACATTTTATTGAGGCATAGCTTATTTACGATGTTGTGCTAAATTCTTCTGTGTGCCAATGTGACTCAGTTATACACATATACACATCCTTTTTTATATTCTTTTCCATATGGTTTATCCTAGGATACTATATATAGTTCCCTGTGCTATACAGTAGGACCTTGTTGTTTATCCATCCTGTATATAATTTGTATCTACTAACCCCAAACTCCCACTGATTCAGCAAATTTTTAAGTCTTATAAAATTAAGAATAATAACATTACTTCTGAGTTAACATAAGAGTTGCTGTTTTGGTACAAAAAGAACTGATAAAGTTTTACAGAACTCTTAAGCAGAAAGGGGCTATTCATTATAATTGTCTAGTTCTTTCCCCAGATCATCTCACCCACCATCACACTAAACTCCTGGATTAGAAAACAGGCCAACTGGCTTGAAAGTCATAAAAGCACTGAGCAAATACAAGATAATGATGACATTTACATTTTACTGGAATCAAGGAAAAGAAAAATAAAGGCAAAAGAGCAGTAAGGATATAAAACTAAAAAAAAAAAAAAAAAAGAATAAAGAAATGCACGGCTAGACTAGAGCAAAAGTTCACATGAGCTGCTATTTTCCAGTGCGTGAAAATTGCCCAAATGAAAGCAGAGAAAGACTACATGTTTAAAAAAAGAGGAGAAACGATTTTAAAACTGCGTGTTCACCTTCACGTATCTTATTCAGCACTCTGACACACGGAGCCAAAATTACAGGATGAAAGAGTTTCACGCTCAGAGCTTTCCTCCAGCAGGAAAACAACGCGGCTTAAACAGAAATAATAAAGGCACTTCGAAGGGGCTGGTCTAAATTCTGTGAATCTTACCTTATATTTTGTGACTCCAATTAGGTCCAGAAGAATGTGGATGGGGATTTACTAGGTCAAAGGAAACAACTGTAATAAGTCTAAAGGCACATGCTCTTTTGGTCTAGACGTACATGTATGTATCGTCACTTGGCTTACGAAGTTGTGTTAGTTTCAGGGGTACAGCACAGTGATTCAATTCAGTGATAAATATGTTCTTTTTCAGATTCTCTTCCCTTATAGGTTATTACAGAATATTGAGTAGAGTTCCCTGTGCTACAGTAGGTCCGTGTTGGTTCTCTATTTTATGTGTAGTAGCATGTATATATTAATATAAATAAATTGGGAAGTTAGTATTAACATATTCTAATTTTTTAAAGGCTTAGATTTTTATCATTAAAGTCATGTTTTTCCTTTCAGATATCAATATTTGAAAAGTTTGAGAGAATAATAGGCTACTACTGCTAAGTCGCTTCAGTCGTGTCCAACTCTGTGCAACCCCAGAGACGGCAGCCCACCAGGCTCCCCGTCCCTGAGATTCTCCAGGCAAGAACACTGGAGTGGGTTGCCATTTCCTTCTCCAATGCATGAAAGTGAAAAGTGAAAGGGAAGTCGCTCAGTCGTGTCTGACTCTTTGCGACCCCATGGACTGCAGCCCACCAGGCTCCTCCGCCCATGGGATTTTCCAGGCAAGAGCACTGGAGTGGGGTGCCATTATAGGCTACAGTAGGCTATAAGTGTAGTTTGAGATGTTTAAGGGACTCTGTTCAATTCAATGTATAAATGAGGTTGAAGTTTAGTGTTAGTTGCTCAGTTGTGTCTGACTCTTTGCAACCTCATGAACTAGCTATAGCCTGCCAGGCTCCCCTGTCCATGGGATTTCCCAGGCAAGAATACTGGAGTGGGTTGCCATTTCCTCCTCTAGGGGATCTTCCCAACCCAGGGATCAAAGCCAAGTCTCCTGCCTTACAGGAAGATTCTTTACTGTCTGAACCACCAGGGAAGCCCTATAAATAGGGTTAATTGTTCCTAAATAGGATGCCTTATAAGATCTGTATCTTTAAATTTTGTAGATAGGTTGATCATAATAACAATGTAAGTGGAAGTATTCTTACCTTTACATAAAACCACTTAGATTTTTTTAATCGAGGCTTTTAAGGTGACTCTAGAGGCTAAGGAAAAACTAAGATTTGAAATTAATTATATTAGTTGTTTAGCTGAACGTTAAAGAAAACTAACCACAAATAGATATTTGTATACTTAAGCACTTCTGCCAGCAAAAAGAACCCTAACTGACAATTCATTGGGAAGTTTGAAGGAAAAAGACACTTTTTTTTAAATGAATTTCCAATGATTGAAATGTCTTCAGCACATTTATTGAATGCTTATGCACTAAGCTCTGGGCTAGGTGTTTGTTTAAAGGACTCAGGACGATGCATCCACCTGCTCCTGCGTGCACGCTCAGTAGTTATCAGCTATTATTCCTAACAGAAGCCTTCTTTGTGGGCATGTGTGTGTATGTGTGTGTATGTCTCTGTATGTCTACCTCAGTCCATATACATCTCTTTCTACCAAACTTTCGGGGAGATAAGAGAGGAAAAAAAGAGAAAATGGAGAATAGTAGAGATTGAAGGTGCTCCTTTGTTAATCTGCAATAGACACATGCCTGTACACACACACACATACACGCACGCGCACGCACACACACACACACACATGCAAATCTGGTATGCACCTAGAAGCGCTGCAGTCTTTTGGAGTGAAATCTGAAAAAACATCTCTCATTGGAAGGAGCAGCCACTTTGCCTTCATCTGACAACCATTTTGATATGAAAGGAACGGAGGTCTTGGGAGATGACACGACTTGCCGTAAACGCCCGTCGAAGAGAAACGAAACCACACCCTCACTGACGCAGGAAGGACAGATTTCCAACAGTAATAATCATGGTAACAGGAATGAGTCTGGCAGGAACGGAACTCATTCTCCAGTTGTTCAGAAGAGAATCATCATTTTAAAAGGGACATGGGGGCATAAATTGGGGTCCCAGAGGGGCTCGGTAGAGGTAGAGAAGAGAAAAGTGACAAAGGGTTAATCAGTGTAAAGGGGACACTGGTCTGCTGTGCCCGCTGGCAGAGACCAAAGTTAGGATTCTGTCCTCCCGCAGAGCTGAGGACTGCCAGCCCTATCCTCAGAGATTGGCTGAAATAAATAATAAATTTAAGGGCAGAAAACTTGACTTTTCTAGGCGTGCACTTTAGAGAGGAGAGGGGTGTAGACTTGGGCCGTTAGAAATTAAATTGGTGTTCTGAGCTGTTAGAAATAGGACTGATGTTTTGAGCTGTTAGAGATGGAGTTGATGTTTTGAGCTGTAGAGATGGGACTGATGCTTTGAGCTACAGAGATGGGGTTGATGTTTTGAGCTGTTAGAGATGGGGTTGATGTTTTGAGCTGTCAGAGATGGGGTTGATGTTTTGAACTGTTAGAGATGGGGTTGATTTTTGAGCTGTTAGAAACTAGTTCTGGCCAAGAAGAGTGCTCAGAGGAGCCTGGCTAAAGGCAGGGGGAGGACAGAGTCTGTGTCATCAACTAGTAAAATTTCCAGTAATGAGATTTACATCTGTGATTCAGCTGGATTCTGGTAATGATAACTACAAGAGACCACTCAGAAAGCTTTTACTGTGAAAAAAGTCTTCGCCCATCCTTGTTAAACGAACCTAGCGTCACAGCTGGGGCGCCTTCTCTAGTTCGCAGGTTGAAGGGTACCGTTTCGCGCACTGTCAAGGAGAGCAGGTCACTCGAATTCCATCTAAGAGTTCTGAATTCAGTACGTGAAACCCATTGCATCTATAAATACCACCAGCCCGCTGATAGGTACACTTCAGTTTTGTTATCGCTTCTACTCTAGCCAGTATTGCTTTATGTCCCGTTGACGAATCCTGCGGAAACAATCAGAACGTCAGCCTCAAATAAATATCACACTGTCATATTCAGCATGTGAAAAAGGACAAAGACACAAATACCAAGGGAGCAGGCTCGTGGGCCATGGTATTTGTCATTCTCTAAGTTATTTAAGCCTAAAATAGCTCCCTAGATGATCGATTCGAGGTGTATCTTTGTGAAGGCTTTAAGCCTTTATTTTTTCTTAACCCTTTTTGAATCTATGTATGTCTTCATTCATCAGCTCTTCAATATAATGACAGTATAAGTTCATCACCCGTTAAAGGAAGCACAGCTTCTATTTGCTGCCTCAAAGGCAGGTTAATCAAGTTCAAAGTAATGACTTTTTTGTGCACAGGAGAATGTCAGAAAATGAAATATAAACTGTCATTTATCCAGGCAGATTTGGGCTGATATGTAGGGATAGTTGGTAGTCCTCAGACTATAGAATAAAAGGTACGAGAATCTTCTGACTGCTCTATCTTTGCAAAAAAGCAAAGGACTCTTGATCTGTAGCAGTTAATATCTCCTGATAAGACATTCCTAAATTAAACAAATCACTCAGCCGTATCAGAAGATAAAGACTTCTGGGATATCCTTCAACAAATTGCTTCACACACACATACAGAGGGTCTCCTGGATGAAAATTCATTTTTCTTACCTTGTGGGAAGAGTGATAAGAAAACCTTGTTTGGTTCATCACAGCACCAAATGTACTCATGATCAAAAGCTCAGAAAGAAGGCTGGATTCTCAAGGGCCCTTTGTATTTCTTCACAGAGTTTTATTTTAAAAAAGAGAGGGAAAAAAGAAGAAAAAGAAACATTTTCAAGTGAGGAGAGATGTGACTTTGAAGTAGCACTGCTATCTCGGGGCCAGAAGGATGTGGGTCGCCAGGTCAGTTTCCTCTCTTCCAGACTTTTATGTCCACGTTTCCATCTCAGCAGAACCATAGTCGCTAGGAGATGATTTAAAAGATTGAGGGCTGAGATGATCTTTAGAAACCTTCTAGCATTTTCTTCAGTAATTGCTTCCTTGTATGACACAGAAGAAAGAAGCTTTTGGGGGAGAATTCATTTGTTCCTGCATTTTCCTCCTAGTCCTAAACTCTCATTATTGGAATCTTGTTAAGATGTAGCCAGGATCATTCAGTTCACACTAGAACACATATCCTATCTGGTCATTAACACTTTGAGGTATCCTTGCTGTTTTTTCAAATACAAACTGTGAGAAAGAAGAAGCAGATGTTTCAGGCCTTTTTCTAACATAAGTAAAGTTAAGCTAAGAACATCTGAGATTAAAGTGCATTTGAGCGAAAGTAAATCCTACGCTTAACACGTGGCAGAACAACATTATAAAGAGAAAACTTGGAGAAAAGCTTCATTCTTTTGTTACCCACTGAAAAATATTGCTGCATTAAATAGTTTCTTCTTTAAAATTTTTCTTTTCTATTAAAGTATAGTTGAGGGACTTCCCTGGTGGTCCAGTGGCTAAGATGCCACGCTCCCGATGCTGGGGGCCTGATTTCAGTCCCTGGTTGGGGAACTAGATCCCATATGCCACAACTAAGCATTTGCATGCCTAAGACTCGACACAGAAAATAAATAGTAATAAATAAAATAAAAAGGTAAATATAAAATAAAGTAGAATTGATTTACAAATGATATTAGTTTCAGGTGTACTACATAGGGATTCACTAATTTTACAGATTATACCCCCTTTTAGATTATTATTAAATTTTGACTATACTCCCTACTACAGTGCACCAAGTACCCTATCGCTTCTCTGTGTTACACACAGTAGGTCTGTCTCTGAATTCCCCTCCCTAATCTTTCCCCTCCCCCTTCCATCTACCCTCTAGTTTGTTATATGTGTGTGTGTTAGTCGCTCAGTCGTGTCTGACTCTTTGCAACCCTGTGGACTGTAGCTCACTAGGTTCCTCTGTTCATGGAATTCTCCAGGCAAGAATACTGGTCTGGGTTGCCATTCCCTTCTATATATCTGCAAATCTGTTTCTGTTTCTGTTATATCATTCTTTTTTTTTTTTTTTTTTAGATTTTATATAAAAGTAATAATACACAGTATTTGTCTTTCTCTGACTTATTTTACTAAGCAGGTCCATCCATGGCTCTTCCAAATGGCAAAATTCTATTCTGTTTTATGGCTGGTAATATACCAGTGTGTGTGTGTGAGTGTGTGTGTGTGTGTGTGTATTCCATACACAGGTCCTTCTGTAACATCATAATGAAAACCCAAACCAACTTTTTAGACAACCAAATATACATGGCACTTCTTTATCCACTCATCTGTTGATGGACAGTTAGGATGATGCTTCCATATCTTGGCTGTTGTAAATAGTGCTGCTATGAACATTGGGGCACACGTATCTTTTCAAATTAGTGTTTTCATCATCTTCACGCACAGCTCTAGGAGTGGGACTGCTGGATCATATGGTAGTTCTATTTTGGGTTTTAAAAGAACCTTCATACTGTTCTCCATAGTGACTGAACCAATTTACATTCCCACCAGTAGTGCAGGACAGTTTCCTTATCTTCACATCCTCACCAACATGTGTTATCTGTAGACTTTTTGACGATAACCACTCTAATAGGTATGAGGTCATATCTCATTGCAGTCTCGATTAGCATTTCTCTTATAATTCACAATGTTGAGCATCTTTTCCTATGCCTCTTGGCCATCTGTATGTCTTCTTTGGAAGACCCCAGGGTTGAGGTGCCCAGCATGTGGCTCAAACCCCTAGCCCACCAGGGAGGATCCCCAAGCCTGTGGTGTCCCCTCCAGAAACCCTGGGAGGTCCCCTCCTTTCCTGGGTCCCCACTAGGGGTGTAGCAGGATCATTTCTCCTCCCTTCCTACCCAACTCCATGTGAAAGTGGCTCAGTCGTGTCCGACTCTGCAACCCCATCCATGGACTGTAGCCTGCCAGGCTCCTCTATCCATGGAATTCTCCAGGCAAGAATACTGGAGTGGGTAGCCTTTCTCTTCTCCAGGGGATCTTCCCAACCCAGGGATCCAACCCAGATCTCCCACATTGAAGGCAGACTCTTTACCAGATGAGCTACCAGGGAAGCCAACTCCACGTGGATCTTTCTCTATAGCTCTGGTTGTAGAAGAGCCCTTCTGCCAGACTCTGGGTTATTGTCAATGAGCACTGCTCCACGTGTACTATATTTTTGATGAGTTTGCTGGGGGACGTGAGCTCAGCATCCTCCTCCTCCACCATCTTGATCTCTGGCTACATAAAATATTAATAGTTTATTTCTTTCCGATTCAAGTTATACTTGTCCTTTCCTGATGATAAGGCATGTCTGAAAAGCTGTGCATTAATCAGCCATTGTCACCTAAATCATAAGTTATCAAAAACCTACTCTGTGATTTCAGACATTGTTCACCTCCAAATTGAAATCCTAATGATTTAATTTCAAGTCTGTCCAGTCCCACCTCTAAGTCAAATAGCTAATGGTCTGTAAATAAAAATTTAAATGCACTAGGCTGACTCTCTATTTATTGGATTATCTTTGCCTCAGACTTATTTTTCAGAATTGACAATTAAAACCTAGATCCTCTGCTCCATAAAATTTAAAGGCTACATAACAGGTTTTCTTGCAAGAACACCTTTCTAATGAAATAGAAAGTGAAGTCATTTTGATGGTCTATGATTCATACGGAACCTGCTGCAAAACTGCTGCTTAATAAACAGCATCACCTCCTTTCCATGTCCCTGTTCGTTTCATGCATTTCTACACTTTGTTTCCCCCTTTTCTAGACCGGGTGCTCTGCGGGGCTTTGTGCACAGCTGCAGCTGGAGGGACTGGTAATTGACAATAGCTGCTACCTTAAAAAAAAAAAAATCCTAATGTGGGCACAGCTTCCTCATATTGGTCATTGCACATATTCTCATGAAGCATTCCTGTTAAATGAAGCCTTGAACAAATACATCCCTGTGGTCTTCTTTCTCTTGAAAGGTCAGTGTTGGGGAGCAAGTGCTTACAGTTGCTGTGCAAGGCAGGAAAACAGGAAATTTAGCTCTAATGATTCAGGCTGCACAGATTTCCGTCCTCTGCGTAAGCTGGAAACCACTGCACACCAGGCTCACTTTCTCTTAGCCACCTTCCCCCATTCCTGATATCCCTTAGGACTTTATCTGGACTGAGCTGAGAAAGATCTGAATACATGTAGCAATGTATTTAAAGGGAAGCTTGAGAAATGAACCACATATTTGGGAAAAAGTAGTTTGAATGTGATCATTAAGAATATAAGAAACAATATTTAGGGAAAAATACACACAGTGGAAAGTAGCCAAGAGAAAAAAAAAAACCATTGCCAAATTGTTTTTTCTTTTCTGAATTTTTAAGTGTGACTCAGCTGGAGGATTCCAGCCATCTGTGTAGTATAAATAGATTTGCAAGAAGATAAGGATTTGGTCTGTGAACTGCTGGGGGTGGAAATGCCCCTAGTTTTCAAATCTGGCCAAGACTTTGGCAGTGCAGGGGGCATCTGGACAGTAGCCACAGGTTGGCTGTCATCATGATAGAGAACATGGAAAGATACCAAAAACAAAGAAAAAATATAAAGTCAAGGCAAGAGAAGAAGGCTATGTGTCACACCAATATCAACCTCCTGTCTCTAAGCCATGTCAGGTGAATGACTGTCAGCCTTGGCCTCAGAGAAATTCCAGGAGAATAAAAGAGAAAGGTTTTATTTGAGTGGCAAATAAAACACACAATTTTTCAAAAATCGGGAAGTTATGTAAGAAAGAATAAAAAGTGGTAGAAGAAAGAACACTGGTTTTACCACGATCCAGTCCATAGGCATAAAAAATGTCTTCCTAAAGCAGTAGAATGTGTTTCCCAAATCAGTAGCCTCAGCATCACCCAGGGATTTGCTAGGAACATAAATTTCCAATTTCTACTCCAGACCTCGTGAATCACAAGCACCAAGGCTGGGTCCCAGCAACCCCTGTGTTAAAACACCCACCAGGTGATTCTGCTGGATGGTATAGTCTGAGAACCACTCAGTCAATGACCACTAAAAGAGAAAATCCTCATCCGAGACAAGTCCTTGCCTGCCAAGACTTAATGTGTTATAGATCTAACTCACACTGGATGTACAACAGGGATGGAATGATCAGGGATCTCAGATGCCTCCAGCAGATGGGAAGCTGTGTGCAGCTGTGCCAGCGCCACTCAGAGCCAAGGCGGGTAGTGTGCCTGAGGGCAGGGGGTCAGGCAAGAACTGTGAGGACCCGGGAAGACATTGACCCACCCAGGAGCCGACGTCATTCAACTCTGGCTTCTTTTTGCCATGAGGAACCGCAAGCCCATTTTTCTCTCTTTTTAAAGAAGCTGGAAATAAGAATTTTTTAGGCATAATGAACATATTTGAAAATCTTGACAAGTGGTTCAGTTGTAAAAAAGAGAAATATCATTTAAGCTAAAGAAATGATGTGATGATGTGTCCAGATGTAACCTCTGTGTTGGACCATGATTACAGGCTAGGATGAAGTGGAAAAGGAGAGCAGAAGGTGTGAAGCTTGGGTTCTCCCTTCTACTGTGTGTTTCCAAAACAACATTTAGAGACACAGCAATTTTTAAATACTCTAAAGTACCACTTTCCAAAATTTTTTGAAATTCCATCACTAGAGATAATCTCAATTAGTTAAAATCTTCATGCTTCAAATATTTTCTTCCTCTTGAAAAATTCTAGAACGGCAGTCATGGGAATATGGCCTTCAGAGTGACATGACTTGGTTCAAATCCTAACTTTGTCATTTCCTAACTATAATTTTAAAGATGTTATGGAGTCTCTCTAAACTTCCATCTCTTCATCTGTAGCTTAAGGATAAGCAACACTACCTTTTCTGTGATGTTTTGTGATAATTTTTGGACCATTCAATCTCAATAGATGATATTTACTCTTCTTGTTTCGATTATAAGCACCTTCCTGTGAGTGAGTTTATTAAACTGCTTTCTGCTGGGAATTTGAGAGGAAGAAAATTTAATGGTGAAAGAAACAGAGTTAACTGGAGAACAGAACAACAGATAGAGAGAAATAATTATACTTCCAAGTGTCCTAGAAATTGACAAGATGGGCAGCAATTGCTGTGGGATTTCCTGGTCTATATGTCATATTTGTGAGAGTGGTCTTGCCCCCAGAGTTCTCAGGTGGATAGAGGTGATAGAGATGTGTTCTAGAGTCAATGTCTACAGATCACCATCAACACATCTTTAATGAAGAACTTATTAACTCTTAAGGCTCCTTGAAAACAAATGGCCAAAATATATATACATTTATGTTAGGTTTAGAACTATCTCAAAAATACATCTGTGCCTCTATTCCTGCCTATGTCTCTTCCACCACTCTGCCACACTGTTATTAACAATTGATAGGAACAAAAGTCAGTGATATATTTTTCAATTATATCCACAATTTTCTTCTCATGGATTAATAATAAAGAACAAAAAAGTATCTGACCAGTGAAATATATTATACAGTATGCTTTCTGTCCAAAACTTTATTTTGAAAAGTACAGGTTAGAACCCTGTGGATATTTCAAATAAAACATAAATAGGAAAATTAAAATGTCTAAATTTTCTTAAGGCATTCTACCTTGTTGCTACTGTTGATATAAACCCAAATAAGTCGATTATGTAGGACATCTTTTCTCTAAACGTTTGGTAAATTTTTACTTTTGGCTCAATACATAGTGAGGCCAAACAAACCAAGAGGTTGTAGTTTGGAGCAGAGTAAGTTTTATCCAAGGGCCAAGAAAAGAGAACTGGTGGTTTACACTCAAAAACCCTGAGCTCCTCAATGATTCTGGGAGAAAAGTTTTTATAGACAGAATGTGGGGGGAGTGCTGCAGGGCACGTGACTCTCTTCTGATTGGCTGGTGGTAACAGGGTTACAGTCCTGGAATCCTGCAGTCAGACTGAAGTTACCAACCTCCGCCTGGGTGGCAGTTGAGTTCTGCAGAAAAACTAAGATATTGCCCGTGTGACACTGGAGGGGAACCGGGAGCCTGGCCCACGGCTGCACTGTTACTTCTCTACTGCTCCTCCCTTGTTTCCACATCCCCTCCTGCCGGGGTCCAGCCCCGGTGGATCCAGGGAATTCGAAGCGGGGACAGCGTCGGCGAGGATCAGGAAACAATTGCTTAATTAAACGTTAATTAAGGATATAAAGAGTGGTTAAATAAGGATAGCTCAGTGAGGAAATTCAGTGGAGAAAAGAGGCTGAAATAAGGATAGCTCAGTGAGGAAATTCAGTGGAGAAAAGAGGCTGAATAATTCAGCCAGAAGGTGAGAGAAAGAACAACATGGGGAGACCAAGCTTCAGTGAACAAGGCCCTCACTTGATTTTCCGAAGTAGTTTTTATACCTTAAGTTATGCATAGAGGATAATGGGGGAAGGGGTAGAGTCATGCAGTAAGCCAGGCTTTCTTCCTGCAAACTTATCATATGCAAAAGTTTAGGTGATTTGCATCATCTTCTGGCCCGGAGGCCTGTTAACATTTTAAGACCCTTTCTTCAGAAAACTTATTTTTCTCTAAAGGTGATTAGTCAGGAGCCACCTTCCAAAAGCATTAGATAAAGTTGCATTCCTATAGGGCAAAGGTGTGGTGGGCTATAACAAGAAAAAGAATTAACTCAAGGGTCCAAGGTTACAAACATTAAACTACTACTTACACCAATTATATTAATCAATACACTGCCAGGGATACAGCAGGTAAGGGATATGGAGACTTAGCAGCAAACATTGGCCCAACAAATGAAAAGCCCTTCACCAATACAATTTCTAATCAATCTTTTAACTGCTCAAAGGAATCTGTATTTAGACAGTTTAGAACATCTCATGCCTCTCACAGTTGGGAGGCTCTGAGCAATCACATGTGGCCGGAAAAACCTATTCAGGCAGGCTAGAGGACTTCCAAAGGAGTTTGTAGGTTGAAACATTGTCACACCCAGGAACTTTATTAACTGGAGCTGTAAGTTAACTCTTTTTTTCAGAGAGAGGTAATGGGGGACAGCCCCCCGTGAAGTCAGAGGTGTAGGTGAGAGCACAAAGCAGAAAGTAGGCAGACTCTGGTTTTGGGGGTAGATGCTCAAGAATTTCTAGGGGGACTCCTGAGGCTCGATCCTGCCTTTGCGTATGCCAAGCCTCCTTCCTCATGACCTTTGCCACAATGGAGCTCCTGCTCCCGGCACCCTCCCTCCCCCAATCAGCAGCTGTTTGAACCTGCCCCTTGGAACTCAGGGAAGGTCAAAGAAGCTGACTGAAGCTTATTTCCTACAAGAATCGGGGGACACAGAGAGACTTCTGTGCCCAGGAGTCCTGAAGGGTTCTGCTCAGCTTCATTGCTCCAGAGTATATATAAACCTGAACTCAAGTTACACTCAAATTAAATTGTGTCAACTTTAATCGGTTATTCATTAAACATCTCTTCTGCCATACGTGCCAGTAAAACTGACCTGAGTAAGAAGAAAGCTGGAAAAATAGGGTTCTGAGTCTTTCCAGTAGTAGTCCTTGCCTGCTGAATTTGTGAAGCAGTAAAAATCAACAGTAACTATATCCACAGCAAATATTCTGGCCATATTTAGACTATAATAATTTGCAGCAGTCTGTTATGTCTGAATACCTAGTACACAGCGCCTAAGTGTTCTCAGAGGTCTAAATCAGAGCTGACTTCCAGGCTCGATGTCACTACTGACGAGTCTCCTGAAATACTGAAAACCCGTCATGTCGGAACACCGATATCACAAAAGCTCCCAGGAGGACTGTCGTAAGTGTAGATTTTCTTGCTTGATTTATATTTAATGGTGGTGATTCCAACTACCTTTGCCACAGTTGAGTGGAGCTGAAGAGGCATTTACCTATGAGTTGGCTGGTGGCCTTAGCATGACTTTTCTGCCCCATAAAAATGGCCTATGTTTCATAGTGACAGAAGCAACCATGGCTTAATTACAATTGTGGATCCAATAAACAAGGTCTCTTAGTATTCACTCTTGGGCACTCCCTTCCCTTTGAATAATCTAGGCTGGGCCTATTGACTTGATTTAATCAAAGGACTGCCGCAGAATTTAAGCTCTGGACTTGGGGACTTAGGACTTAAGAATGCCTGCCAGTGAGAGCTACAAAACTGTCAGCACATAACGGCTCCATCCAAACCCCTTGTGACGCCGAAACTCGGCTTCTGTGCTCTGGGGCCAAATTAAATCTTGGAAACAAATTTTGAGGTGAAGTAGAAAAGAATAGCTTTATTGCTCTGCCAGGCAAAGGGGGTCACAGTGAACTATTGCCCTCAAAACTGTGTCCCAATCTTAGGCCGATTTGGTGAGGCGTTTTATAGCAATGGTGCAAGGGCAAGGTTGCTGGTAAGGGTCCGAGGTGTGCGGGGCCTTCATTTCTTTAATCTGGTCTCCAGTGGTCTGATGAGCTTCTGTGGTTCTCAAGGTTATCAAACTTTGACCTCTCTCTGGAATGAAGACTGCTTCATCAAGAAGTTAACATCTTCCATTTGTTGGGGGGTCTTAGTTTTACGGAAGAGCTCAAAGATATTGTTATGTGTATCCCTTGAGGTGGAACCAGGACCCTGCCCCAAGGTTGCAGTATTGTTTCTTGGCTACTCCTCCCTTATCTCCATATCCCCTCCCTGCCCTGATTAGCAACAGTTTGAATCTGCCCTTTGGAACTCAGGGAAGGTCAAGGAGGTTGGAGTCTATTCCCTACAAATAAGCAACAGGAGACACAGAAAGGCTTCCGTGCCCAGGAAGGCCACAAGGTCCTGCTCGGTTTCATCTGTACTATGAGCCCAAACACTAGCAAGGCTTTTAGCAGCAAAAGCTGTGTCTCTGAGATGATCCTCAGTTCAGTTCAGTTCAGTCGCTCAGTCGCGTCCTAGCCTCTGCTTAAAACACCTGGCTGAGGAAGCTCAAACAACCACCAGGAGAATTTATTGTTTTTTCCACCCCAAACCTCAATGCTCTCTAGAGCAGTTACATTAGAAAGCTTGCAATTATAAAATCCTTTTGAGATGTAAATCTGCTACCTAGACTATTTCCCCAGGGACTTGAGAAACTTCTCTTTGGAATGCAAATGTTCAGGGAGATAACTTGCTCTAGCTAGTTTCTGGGGTAAGATAAGAGTCTAATTTCAGTGATCTGTGGTTTTGGAGAAGACTCTTGAGAGTCTCTTGGACAGCAATATCAAACCAGTCGATCCTAAAGGAAATCAGTCTTGAATATTCATTGGAAAGACTGATGCTAAAGCTGAAGCTCCAATACTTTGGCCACCTGATGCAAAGAACTGACTCATTTGAAAAGACCCTGATGCTGGGAAAGATTGAAGGCAGGAGGAGAAAGGGATGACAGAAAGTGAGATAATTGGATGGCATCACCAACTCGATAGACATGAGTTTGAGCAAGCTCCGGGAGTTGGTGATGGACAGGGAGGCCTGGCATGCTGCAGTCCATGGAACTGCAAAGAGTTGGACATGACTGAGCGACTGAACTGAACTGAACTGTGTTAGGTTCCAGCACTGCCTCTTGTCATAAGGTATGAGAAGAGAAGTCTGTTTCTCTTCTGGGTAAGTGCCAGACTGCAAATCCAGAGGCTCAGTCACTCAGACTTGTTTCCCCTCAGTGCTTCCCTCCTAGCATCCCAGACTTTAAAGTAGCCTACCTTTTCTCTCCGGGAAGTTCAGTTCAATTCATGTCGGACTCGTCCCTCTTGGAAGTTATTCCTGAATTAATCCATTCTTACCATCGTAACTAATGTCTGGCTTTGGCATCTGTGAAAGCAGCATTTGCTTTTGTTCTGTTTGTAGCACTGTGCTCCCACAGAAGAAGTCCAGATACCCTGCAGGAAGGGAGGGATCCTGAGAGATTCTGCCAGAGGAGAAAGGAGGAAGCAAGCCAGGAGGGAGGGAGATTCCTGTACACACAACCCCGCCAGGTTGCGCCAGGGCCCTGTGTGGAGCTGTCCTGGGTAAGGGCCACTTGTGGGTGAAAAAGCCCCACTTGTCCGGGAGACATGAGAGCCATCTCTGCTTGCCCGTGTGCTGCTCTGACCCAAACAATCAGGAGCAGATGAAATAGTTGCGGTTTGGCAGGTGGGATGATACTCAGCCATAGAGAACCAAAGAACCACCCATTGACTCCCTTGCGACGGGGACAAGAGAAGGCAGACAGCAAAATCCACACGTCAGAAGAAGGTATGTATTTCCCGAACCATAGAGACAGAGAAGAGGAGATAAAGGGATTTCAGTAGCAGACAGATGGACACACTGAAAAAAATGCACAATGTGAGAGTTGAGAGTTAAGTTTTATTCGGGGCAAATTGAGGACTGTAGCCCAGGAGACAGCATTTCAGAGAGCTCTAAGAAGCTTTCCCAAAGACATAGGGGAAAGGTCAGTATACATGTGATTTTGGTGAAGGGGGAATACATGCAATCAAGCACATATTTTGGGGAGAAGATTGAGGCCAATCTCATGAAGGTTACTGACAGTTACAAGCAGCAGATATGTCCGTTAATGATCTTGGTGCTTTTCCAGTTATGAGAAGATGTAATAATTTAGGCTCATAAAATGTTCTGACAATATGTATTTGAAGACCTTTCCTGCCAGTTCTTCCCAGAGCACAGATGCCTCGTTTCTGCTCTCTCTCTCGATCTCCTTTCAGGGGTATTAAAGGTCAGTGACTGCAGGGGCTCATAATTTAATCCTAGTAGAGGTAGATGACAAGTGTCCGTTTATAGGTGGCAGGGCGTATTGGTGAAAACACATCTTAGAAGGACCCCAGTGCTCAGCAGCATTCCTTCTCTCCATCAGGGCTAACTAGAAGCTGAAGCCAGTCCTGAGGTTCTGAGCTCTGTGGTTCCTGCTTCCTGCACCAGCTTGATGACCACAGCATCCTTTGTCCACTGAAATGGCCAGTGACACTGTTTGTCCACCCTTGTGAGAATGGAAACTTTGACTCTCTAATCACTTTGTACTAACTTCTTAAGTGGGATTCCCTGGTGGTTCAGATGGTATAGCATCTGCCTGCAATGCAGGAGACCTGGGTTTGATCCCTGGGTTGGGAAGATCCCCTGGAGAAGGAAATGGCAACCTGCTCCAGTACTCTTGCCTAGAAAATTCCATGGATGGAGGCACCTGGTGGGCTACAGTCCATGGGGTCACAAAGAGTCAGACATGACTGACTTCACTTTCACTTTTCTTAAGTGGGGAGACCAAAGTTTGGATAACTTTCTCAATAAAGCAGAGGTAGATGTTTTTCTGGAATTCTCTTGCTTTTTCAGTGATCCAACAGATGTTGGTAATTTGATCTCTGGTTCCTCTGCCTTTTCTAAATCCGCCTTGAGCATCTGGAAGTTCACGGTTCATGCACTGTTGAAGCCTGGCTTGGAGAATTTTGAGCATTACTTTGCTAGCATGTAAGATGCATGGG
This sequence comes from Bubalus kerabau, assembly GCF_029407905.1. NCBI lineage: Eukaryota > Metazoa > Chordata > Mammalia > Artiodactyla > Bovidae > Bubalus > Bubalus kerabau. The sequence continues at coordinate 6,119,945 of NC_073625.1, read as the reverse complement.
ATAACTTTCTACCATCTACCAAAATTTTAGGGGGCAATACAGTTTTGCTGAAGAGACACAGATATCAAACTGAAACATACAACTCAGATTGGGACTTGAACCAATGGGTTGGGACTTGAACCCAACCAGAGCCCAGGGTGTGTCACTTAGCTACTGTGTTACAATGAGTGTAGAATGAGGCTCAAGGCCCACTTGAAATCAAATCTTCCAACATGTTGGACCTAATTGGTTCTAACTAGTTTTTATCATATCCTCAACAACTATGTCATTGTTTTAAAGATTGTGCCCTGCCCCCTTCCCTTCTATTTTAACATGTTTAAGCTTCCAACTGGATGGAAGGACCTATAGGAAAAGACCAGAAGCCCAACTTAACAAGTGTGTGACTGACCAGGTTGAAGAGTATCAAAACTTGTCACTAGTGACGTCAAAAAAGTATGACATTCTTTAAAGGCACAGAAACCAAATTATCAGGCAGTAACTTGCCTGCTTTTAAGTTTTCTCTCAGCCCTAACCCGGCTAGAAACTTAAGAAAGGGGAGAGGAAATTGAATTAATGAGACGCAAACATTGCATTTAAACCAAAGATTTGAAGCACAAAAGTACCCATACCACCAGAAGTCTTCCTTCAGGATATGATGGATGAAGCCATCAAAGCAACCAGGGTTTCCTTTTTAAACTATTCATGAGCCCGGGCCCCACTGAGCATTATCGTTAATGGTACTCATGCATCTTTCATCTCTTACAATGAACTGCAGTTTCAGAATGAAATTGTCAATATGTGTTAGTTCCTCTGGGGGAAAAATAACTTAGAAACACAGCCTGAGGCAGTAGGCAGTGCGGGCTTCCTCTGTCACCACCCACCCCCTCAAAAAACACCCTGCCCAAAAACACACCTTCCTTTTTTTCCCTGCAAAGTAGGTAAGTCTATTAGAGAGTGATCTACCAGCACATCCCCATTTCCACTTGGCACCTGGCACGACCTGGGACAGAACTTTGGTCTCTGTTCCATTAGGTATTTTCATCAGCAAATCGCTGGCGAGAGAAAAGGAGTTATTTCTCAGGATGGACATGTCTTATGCCTTGAGTAGTCTTATCCCTTAGACAGTGGCTTCCCTGGTGGCTCAGCTGGTAAAGAATCTGTCTGCAATGCAGGAGACCTGGGTTCGATCCCTGGGTTGAGAAGATCCCCTGGAGAAGGGAAAGGCTACCTGCTCCAGTCTTCTGGCCTGGAGAGTTCCATGGACTGTATAGTCCTTGGGGTTGCAAAGAGTCGGACATAACTACGGGACTTTCACTTTCGCTTTTACTTTTCACTTAGACAGTGGCAGCTGATTGTTGAAATCAGGGGTGGGGTGGGGTTTATGCTCTCTATGGAGGATGTTTAATTGCCAGCCACTTAGAAATGCATGCCAAGCCCTGTCAATCATCAAATAGCTTTTGCCCATATCAGCTTCCCCGCTGAAGCAGCCACCTTGACTGGTTAAGATCCCAATGGAACCAACCTTTCCCTCCAACTCTTCCCAACAACAGTCTTTCCATGAGCGAGGCACTTGTCCACACAGAGGAAATCCACTTGTCAATAGTGCCATGAAAATCTTAGATGAGCTTCATCGCTATAATGTGCAGATCTAATATCAAAGGCAGTCATTCCTACGCCTCTCGGGTTCCTATATTTAGCCAGCACCAGTCTGGGGAGACAACAGACAACACTCAGAGCCCAGCTTATCTGATAGAACAACATAACCTTTAGGTCTGATAATCATGCCAAATATTGAATGCTTAAAAGCAAATGTTATTCTAATTAACTGCATTCACAAATGACAGCAGCTTCTCTTTCTAAAGCCAGCTTGAAGATTTTCCCTCAAGACTCAAATAATAATAATAATAACATGTAAGCATAGAGCCAGTTCACACCAGATGCCGGAAAGCTACCCAAGACCTTCGAAGCTTAGCAGGTATTGTTGTCTGGTTTATTTGGTAGATCACGGTGAGAGTGTAGACAAGCCACAGAGCCCATGACCACCGTGATCCTGCCTGGGCAGATTCTCAGGAAAGGATTGTTAACCAAACTCAGGTTTAGCTGCTCTCCACTCAAAAATCAACACCAAGAGGCAAGTGTTGGTAGAAAGGAAAATGCTGCTTTTAAGTAGAAAACCAGCCATTGGGAAGAAGGCAGACTCAGTGTCCTCCAAAACCAACTCGGAAGATTCAGTTCAGCCGTGAAAGTTTCTAAAGGAAAGTGAAAGTGAAGTCGCTCAGTCGTGTCCGACCCTCAGCGACCCCACGGACTGCAGCCTACCAGGCTCCTCCGTCCATGGGATTTTCCAGGCAGGAGTACTGGAGTGGGATGCCATTGCCTTCTCCATTCTAAAGGAAAAAGGGAAGTAATTTCATTTAATTGCTGAGATGGGGTGGGGGTGGTCAGAGTCATCACCACCAGAGGTTTGTGATCTTTCTTTAGACTCCATTTTGCTCACACAGTTTGTTCACAAGATTACTGAAGGGGAAGCTGGGGAAGAGATCTGATCATCTGTTAACTACTAATTCTTCATTTCTTTTTCTTTAATCTGCAGAAAGGACCAACAGGTGAGGCAAGGTGTGATCAAAAGAGCTGAAAGGTGTGTCTGGGCCAGAGATGAGGGGTGCCTAATTTAAGGTTAGCTATTAATACAATAAAGCTTTGCTAAATTGACAAGAAAAGGGGCCTCCTGCAGAGAGCGCTTTCTTAAAAAGAGTTCTTTTCTGCCCCCAAACTCCTTACAAATCCTTACTTATCAGAACATCATTCCATTTCTATGGGATTAGGGGCAAAGAGTCATCTTCTATAACTTCTTCCTGCCGACATAGGGCACTATAGTCTTAGAGTGGAAGATGTGGACATGCATCTGTAGTATCTCTTTGTTTTTAGTTGCCCACTCAGGGGCAGAACAAGCTACGATTACTTTGATGCTCACAAAGACATCGAGTCTTCAGAGCAGTAACGTGAATCTCCTTCTCTCGAGGCCATTTCTTGGGTTAGTGCTGGTCCTAGATTCAGTGTTGCTCAAGGTGGAACAGCTGACATCATGGCTGCAGTCTGGTCCTCAAAAAGTCTGGCTTTTCCCTCCGGTGATAGTTACAGTATCTGTAAAACAACTCAGGAGCAGGCATCAGCTGCTGAGTCTGTGACTCTACTGTCCTGATCGCTAACCCCTCAAGACTGCCCTTTTGTAACTCAGGGAGGCGCAGGAGACTTTGACTTTTCTACAAGGAAGACGCAGGGAGGGGATGTGAAGGGGCCTTGGCACTTGGGGGCGGAGGGGAGCTGCAGGGTTCTGCTCGGCTCCAGGATTCAGAGAAGGCAGGAACAGAAAGATGCTGATCTAACTCATTCACTGTAAATGAACCTCTGTTCTTCCTGAAAAGACTTTCTGGGTCTCAACAGTATGGTGAATTCCCCAGAGATATTTGATTTATTTTTTCTTATTATTTTGTTTATCACACAACCAATATGTATTGATTGTAGACCAATTAGACAATACTGCTGAACAAAAGGAAATGTAATTAAGTCACACACATACAAATTCTGCTGTTCTCAAATAACTACTGTTAATATCTTTATTTCCAAATCTTTGTCTTATGACCATGACAACTAAATGTTATGTGAAACACTTTCATAGTATCTTTTTAAAAATTACTGTAACATACTTCTATACAACCAAATATATGTGTGTGTGTTCTGTTGTGTCTGACTATTTGTAACCCCATGGAATGTAGCCCACCAGGCTCCTCTGTCCATGAGATTTCCCAGGCAAGAATACTGGAGTGGGTTGCCAGTTCCTTCTCCAGGGGATCTTCCTGACCCAGGGATCAAACTCACATCTCTTGACTCTCCTCCACTGGCGGGCAGATTCGTTACCATTGCACCGCCTAGGAAGCCCCAGAAGTGTATGTACCATCACCTTAGTAATGGTCCATTATGAAGATGAGCTGCAATGTGTTAATTACCCTGTTCCAAGCGATTGGGTTGTTTCTAGTGACCATATGCGCAAATGGTCCTGATGCCTTCCACAAACTTCCCAGAGTTCACCCTTCCAAAGGATTGCTGGACATTTCAACGTCAGCACTTCAGGAGCTGTCTGTTTGTACTGTCCATGTTTTCAATGAGCAAATGTTAACACCGCCTTTCAGCATTGCCTCCAGAATCTGCTGCGTGTGATGATGAATGTTCACACTTTTCCACTATTAGGCACACTGGCAAGCAGGGAGAAGGGAAAACACAATCTACAAAATATAGTAGAGTAGCCCCAAAGTATCCACACAAACCTAAAAACTTCTATAAAGTCTTCTTTGATTTTAAACATGTAAGTGAATTTTTAATTCTAGTGCTTCATGTATCCAAGTCAATATTAATACTATTTTTTTTACCCAATATCTTCATGTTTAACTGGTGCTCTGTTGGAACCGACGCATCATGAACCAATGAATCATGTACCATGACTCCAGTGCTATGACTCCCAGGGTTATATGGCAACAGAGTCTGTGCTCTGCTCAGGATTAGACTTGTGAACAGAGAAGGCAATGGCACCCCACTCCAGTACTCTTGCCTGGAAAATCCCATGGATGGAGGAGCCTGGTGGGCTGCAGTCCATGGGGTCTTGAAGAGTCGGACACGACTGAGCAACTTCCCTTTCACTTTTCACTTTCATGCATTGGAGAAGGAATGGCAACCCACTCCAGTGTTCTTGCCTGGAGAATCCCAGGGACAGGGGAGCCTGGTGGGCTGCCGTCTATGGGGTCGCACAGAGTTGGACACGACTGAAGCGACTTAGCAGCAGCAGCAACAGACTTGTGAAAACCAGCTCAGGCCAAGATAAGCCAACTCCTGTGAGTAAAGAGAGTGATCAATATGAGGGATTTAACTTTGATATAAATTACTAATACCACCTAAGTTTGTGTTCCAACCGTTGTAAATACTTTCATACATCTTATCCTGTTTATCCAGATACCTACCAGCCTTGTGAAGGCTCAAGCAGCGGGAATTATTTCTGTTGTCTCTGCTTCATCTGGAATGCTGAAATGCCTCTTATTTTCCTCGGGCTATAAATTGAAGGAGGGGTTTCCATATTATAGCTCCCAGTTCTGACTCCATGCCATTTGCTGTTGTAACAATTACAAGGTCTCCTCACGTGAATCTCTTAACACCTGGCATAAAGCACATTACCTACCCATATCCCTACCTGCCAACAATCTGCAGATCATGCTTACATGGCCAATGCACACAAAGGAATCCGCACCTCATTCTTATTCTTGACCTCCTTTACCATGATGACCAACCCCTACTGCCACCAGAAGCAGCTCCTTCCAAGGACTACATCCTGGTAACCAACCATATGGTTCTTCCTGTGAGTCCTTAAATCTCATAGTCCCATGGTCTTGTCCACAACTTCCCATCTTTCTTCCTCCATGATTATTGCCTTTCCACCAGATATCAGAGTAATCACCAGGTTCTACCATTTCCGCTTGGCCTCTCAGTGACTTCTGATCTCACACCCTTCCTTTCTCTACCTGAAACTGATGATCCATTATCTTCTGAACTCATGCTTGGAATTTTCCTTTCTGGTCTGCTTTTTTTTCCCCCTTCTTTTTCCCTACTTCAGTGGGATCCCTACCCGATAGCTCAAACCAGAAATCCGGAAGCCATTCTTCGTCTCCAAGCAGTCCTTGCATCTTGCATAGCACATCTTCAAGCGGCCTCTTGAGTCTCGTTCTCTCTCCGTGTTGCAGAGCTACTGCCTGTTCAGGGGTTTAGAGTCCTCGTGTGTTTCAGTCTCTCCCCATCTTATAGCATCTCTCCCCACATTACGCTAAGGACGAATGCGTCATGCCTCCCTCATCTTCCCTGCCACAAACACCCACCAGGCAGGATTCAACAAAGATCTTTTTTGTTTTGTAATTGGCTTCAAAAAGGAATTGGAAATGACGTTCGCAGAGACATAGATGGACTTAGAGATTGTCATACAAAGTTAAGTCAGAAAGAGAAAAACAAATATTGCATATTGACACACATTTGCGGAATCTAAAAAAAGTGGTACAGATGAATATGAAGGGCAGGAGTAGAGACACAGATGTGGACACAGGGGAGGGTGGGATGAGTTGAAAGAGCAACGCTGACATATACAGCACCATGTGTAAGAGAAACAGCTGATGGAAGCTGCTGGATAGCACAAGGAGCTCAGCTCGGTGCTCTGAGACGTCCTAGAGGGGTGGGGTGGGGGTGGGGTGGGAGGCTCAAGACGGAGGGGATGTATGTATACATATAGCCAATTCACTTTGTTGTACAGAAGAAATTAACACAACATTATAAAGCAATTATACCCCAATTTCAAAAAGACAGACAAATACACAATCGGACTGTAAAAACAGGCAAAGAGAAAAAAGATATGGATAAAAAGATTAAATCAATGATAAAGATACATGTCATAAAACACATAGAATTGCTTGTTAGGGCCCCAAATTTGGATGTGCACTTCCAACACAAATAAAGAAATCTAATCAGTTACAAGCTTCATGATGTCTGTAAGATGAAACTAATTGGTTGCTGGTGTGAGCCTGGAGCGAATCATCTCTCAGGGTTGGCTGGCCCAGTGCTCAGGCTTCCACACTCAAAAATCCTGCTTAGCCTTCAATGCTGAGGCTCAGCCTTTCCTTGTCATGAGGGATCTTCCCTTGATTCTACCTCCACCCTCTAAAGCCAGCCATTCACTCTTCCTCTCTACCTCAGCATCTTGGGCTCATCCCTCTGTTTGTACTAGTGATCCTGCTGAGTGTGCTAAGCTCCATCTTATCCAATGGGCTCACTGAGGGAACAGACTCTGTCAAGCTCATCCTTGGCATCCCCATCAATACTGGGGAGTTGTAAGTAAAGGGTAAAAGATTTATGCCTTTTAGTATTCTTTGGAAATCCAAATAGGACTAAGGCCAAGACTGACTTTTGTAAGCTAATTCTAATCGTGTACAACTTTGGCATTTCCCAGCCAATCTGTTCGTTTCAACTAAATTCAGCTTTCTTTCATGCCAAACATGTGCATCAACAAGAAGCTTACTTAGTGAGTTTGTGGGCAAAGGGGAGAAAATAGATAAAATGCCAGTCACCCCTCTTCCTGATACCCTACCTCTGGCCTCGTGTGGATGACCCTCAGGTCTCCGGAGGCCACCTGGGAACTAACCCAACAATACTCCCTTCCTTCCCATGTCCAAAGTGGTGAGACAAGCAAGGCCAGTCTCAGAATGTTCTCCTAACATGATGGCTGTGGAGCTGTCTGACCACAGCTATTTATTCTGTGAGCTGAGCTCACATCTACTTCTGTTCTTTCCCCACTCCTGTGTCTCAGAGCTAAATGAGCCTTCTGTTGGTCCCTCTGGGCTTCCCTGGTGGCTCAGACGGTAAAGAATCCCCTGCAATGCAGGAGACCTGGTTTGATCCCTGGGTTGGGAAATCCCCTGGAGAAGGGAACAGGCTACCCACTCCAGTATTCTTGCCTGGAGAATCCCATGGATACAGTCTGGCAGGATACAGTCCATGGGATCACAAAGAGTCGGACACAACTGAGTGACTTTCACATATTGGTCCCTCCACCTAAGAGTGCAGTAGCAGAAAAGGGCCTGTCTCTCACTGGCTTATTTCTGCCCAACTTCTCAGCGAAAGTGGAGGAACAGTAGCAGATACTGGCTCACTGATGGCTCCCGCCCCCCTTTCCTGTACACGTTACACTTCTCAGCCCGTCTTTGCAGTAGGCAGGTCCATGTAATTAGTTCTAACCAGTAACTTGATGGTAATCCAATTGTTCACCAACTCTTTCCCTTCTCCTGTAGCAGGGAACTAGAAGGTGAACAACCGTAGGGAAGATGTAGACATACGTTTAGATGCAGTCAGAAATATTCTTCATGACAAATAATATATAATGATTCCATTACATATATATTTTGGTTACAAATAACATATAATGATTAATAGGTTGTGAGATCATAAAAAAAGACACTGAAACCACATCTTCAGGGTCTTTCTGGAAAGTATGCATTTTCACAGCTTGTTCATTTGGAAAGATGTGTGATTCTAGGGTGAAAAATGGCAAATTCTTTTTTCAGGGGAAAGCTCAACAATTTTTAACACAAGGACCAATAGGGAAACAAACCCTGAAAGCCAGCTGGAAGGCCTGAACAATAGTTTCTGATATGATGAGATGGGGTAGATGACCAGCCCTCACTTTTATGTGATCATGAATGGTTTGGTTACAGGGGCAGATTTTTGTCAAAAGGAATGGTTGGATGGTAACCTGAACCTCCAGGTAAAGAAATATTGTGCATAAAAGGGCTGCTAAGCCTTCACATTTAATAAATTCTCAACATGTGACAGCTTCTATGCAAAATACGAAAAGTGTTGAAACAAGCTGGATGCCAGGATTTGTATTTAATTGCCTCTCTCACTTCCTATAGCTTACTTCAAACAGAAGTATATACTCTTTTTACATTGCCTGCCTGGCATGGTTATTTGCCAGTGAGATTGTATTCAGTATAACCTTGAAAAAAAAGAAAGGAAGGAAGGAAGGAGGAAAGAAGAAACCCCTTTTCCGATGATTAAAGTAGCGCCCTACAGTTGAGTTCAGCTCTCAAGTCCTTGTGGTTTTGATTACCCAAGACCCTCACACTAACATGTGGATTTCACAATCAGAAGCTTACACTGTTATGGTTATGGTTGTGGAATTACAATGGGAATGTCATACATGGTCAATTCAAATTTTGTCTGAAACAACAGTTTTGAGGGGCTGGAATATCTCTACATTTTAGGACTTTAGGCTTAAGCTGTCTTCCTGAGTTCAGGAAAGAGTAGCTAAATTCAAGAATCTAGAGTCAAGATGTTTAACTGCTCATAACAATTGCTAAAATAGTAGCTGATGTCGGCACAGCCATTTTGCACTAGAAGCTTTGGTCTGAAGCACCAAGGGCAAGGCCTCCACACACAGGCCGCTGTAAGTAAGTCAAACTAGACTGAGCACCAAGGGGAAAGAGAAGATGAGACTGCTGCTCAGAGTGGGTGAAAACCTGCCCCAGATCACACTGGTGCAGCTGGAATTTGAACCCAGGTCAGACTGATTTCAAAACCCAGGCATCTTTTACAGGGCGGGGCAGTTCATTGGGAGCAAGAACAAGATGATGGAAAAAGGAAGACCGAGCTCCCCTCCTCTCACACTGTGTGAGACGAGGTGCCAGAATTACAGCTAACTGCTGAACAACAATCTACAGAGACTGGAACCTACTAAACAAACTGGAACCTACTTCCAAAGACAAAGAAGCAGCCACAGTGAGATGGTAGGAGGGGTGCTTTCTCAATACAATCAAATTTCAATTCAGATTTCAGTATTTTAAAGATATCATCTCTCTCTAGATTGATCTATAAATGTAGGACAATCCCAGTCAAAATCCTAGCAGGTTTCTTCTTTTTCCTGTAGTTCTTCAACTTATGATTCCAAATTTAAACACAGAAATGCAAAAATAAACACGCAAACCCGCAAATAGCCAAGACAATCTTAAAGAAAGAAAGCAAAGCTAAAGGACTTATACACATTTTTATCAAGTGTTATTTATTTATTTAGGGGCTTCCCTTGTAACTCAGTTGGTAAAGAATCTGCCTGCAAGGCAGGAGACCTGGGTTTGATCCCTGGGTTGGGAAGATCCCCTGGAGGAGGGCATGACAACCCACTCCGGTATTCTTGCTTGGAGAATCCCACGGACAGAGGAGCCTGGCGGGCTACAGTCAGTGGGGTCACACAAGTTGGACATGACTTAATGACTAAACCACCAAACCATTTATTTTTTAAGGATTATTTTATATTGCATTAAATCTACAGATTGTTTGACATTATAACAATATTAATTCTTCCAAGCCAGAAACACAGGATATCATTCCATTTTCTTTTTATCATCCTCAATTTTCTTCATCAGTGTTTCATAGTTTTTAGAGTATAGATCTTTCACCTCCTTGGTTTAAGTTTATTAACTTTTAAGTTATTTAAGTTTTTTAACTTAACTTTTAAATTATTTTAAGTTTATTTAACTTAAAGTTTATATAACTTAAAGTTTATTAATAAACTTGGTTAAGTTTATTCCCAAGTATTTTATTCTTTTTGTTTTGATTTTAAATAGAGTAGTTTTCTTGCTTTCTCTTTATGAGAGTCCATTATTAGTATATAGAAAAGCAACAGATTTCTGTAAAACAGTCTTATATCCTGCAACTTTGATGATTTAATTTATTAGTTCTAATAGTTTTAGCTAGAGACTTTAGGGTTTTATAAATAAAGTATCATGCCATCTGCCAGTAGTGGGTTTTATTTCTTCCCTTCCTTTTGCTTATTTTTCTTGTCTGATTGCTATGGCTAAGAATTTCAATGCTATATTAAATAAAAGTTGTTAGAGTGGGTACTTTGTCTTGTTTCTGATTTTAAAGGAAAAGTTTTCTGCTTTTCACCATTGAGTATGATGTTAGCTATGGTTTTGTGATTAGTGGACTTTATTATGCTGAGATATATTCTATATATATCAATTTTGATGAGAGCTTTTAATCATAAATGGATGTTGAATTTTTTCCAAAGTTTTTCTGCATCTATTGAAATAGTCATGTGATTTTTATCCTCCATTTTGTTAATGTGGTGTATCATGTTGAGTGGTTTATGGATACTGAACCATCCTTATAACCCCTGAAATAAATCACACTTAATCATGACATATGTTCTTTTTAATATATTATTGAATTCAATTTGCTAATATTTTGTTGAGGATTTTTGCATATATCTCTCTCTCTATATATGTATGTGTATATATATCTCTATATAAGTACATTTTCAGGCAAAGGAAACTAAACCAAAAGTTCACAAATGGAGTCTAATTAAATTTAAAAGCTTTTGCATAGCAAAGGAAACCATCAACGAAACAAAAAGACTGCCTACTGAACTGGAGAAAATATTTGCAAATGATACAATTGCTTAGGGGTTGAAAGCCAAAATATATAAACAACTCACGAAATTCAATGTCAAAAGACCAAAGAAACCAATTATCAGTGGGCCAAAGACCTGAACAGACATTTTTCCACAGAAGACATACAGATGGCCAACACATACATGAAGAGATGTTCAAAATCATGAATCATCAGAGAAAAACACATTGAAACAACAATGAGATAGCACCTCACACCTGTCAGAATGCCATCGCCAAACATACCTCAAATAACAAATGTTTTGTTTTTTTTTTTTTCAAATAACAAATGTTGGTAAAGATGCAGAGAAAAGGAACCCCTTTACACTGTTGGTAGGAATGTAAATTGGTACAACAACTACAGAAAACATTACGGAGACTATTCAAATAACTAAAAATAGAACTACCGTAGGGTCCAGCAATGCCACTCCTGGGGAGAAAAAAGAAACACGAATTAGAAAAAAGATACATACTCGCCAGGGTCCAAAGCAGCATTATTTACAATAGTCAAGATAGGGAAGCAGCCTAAGTGTTCATCAATGGATGAATGGATAAAGACGAGGCATATATACAGTGGAATACTACTCAGCCACAGAAAGAAATTTTGTGATTTGCAACAACATGGGTGGCCTGGAGGGTATTAGCGAATGAAGTCAGATAGACAACGATAAATACGGTATGTTGTCACTTATACGTGGAATTTGAAAAATAAAACAAATGATGAATATAGCAAAGTAGAAATCAATTCACAGATACAGAGAACACACTGGTGGTTATCAGTGAGGAGAGGAAAGCAGAGCAGGGTAAGTTAGGGAGGTTAAGAGATATAAACTATTATGTATAAAATAAATAAGCTATAGGGATATATTGTACAGCCTAAGGAATATAGCCAATATTTTATAACTTTAAATGAAGTATAATCTATAAAAATATTCAGTCAGTATGTTGTACACTTGAAACTAATATTCAATTTAAAAAGGGGAAAATGAATAGAATGGATAATCAAATAGTGTTTTGGTCAAGCATGTTACCCATGGGAGGTAGGAACCAAAAAGAGCATGAAGGTGGCTTTTGGACTATTCTTGCTTTTCTATTCCTGATCTGTGTAATGGTTGTCTGTGTTCACTTTGTGAATATTCATTAAACTATCCACCTAGGAACTGTACAATTTTCTATAGGCAGGTTACACTTCAATAAAATTTTAACATAAAACATCAGCTTAGAAGGCAGAAGCCCCTCTGTTATTCATAATCATATACCAAGGGGAATATAAATGGATCTTGTGGGGCTGCTGCTGCTGCTGAGTCACTTCAGTCGTGTCCGACTCTGTGCAACCCCATAGACGGCAGCCCACCAGGATGCCCCGTCCCTGGGATTCTCCAGACAAGAACACTGGAGTGGGGTGCCATTGCCTTCTCCAATGCGTGAAAGTAAAGTCGCTCAGTCATGTCTGACCCTCAGCGACTCCATGGACTGCAGCCTTCCAGGCTCCTCCATCCATGGGATTTTCCAGGCAAGAGTACTGGAGTGGGGTGCCATTGCTTTCTCCTTGTGGGGCTAAGAAAAGATATAAAATAAATGAATAGAAAAAAAGACTGAATGTGAGTATGGTGGGGGAGAAAGTGCCAGAACTGGGAAAACTAACTCAAATTTCTTAATAAGCCTCCACTTTTAGTATAACATAAGCAATGGCAAAGAGTGTCTTTATAGTTAAAAGTATTACTATATTCAACTCAACAACTGTCTGGATAACCTTCTGCCCAACATTCTGTGAAGTTTTATTATTGAAATGAATGAAAAGAAAAGGATCTCTGGAAATTCCCAGGTGGAAGAAGAAGTATATTTGAACTACAAAACTCAGGAGTAGCAGATGCTAGAAACAAGCAGGTACATGACTGTTTGCAAAATATTGAGACATACATTTGTATTTGAGGAAATTTGTTTATAGGAACTTCTATCATGACTTCTATTTCAGTCAATAGAGTGATTTTCACAAAATATTTTAATCACCAGATAATTGAAGGCACCGTACCTCACTGGTACTGAACACAATTACATTTATCAAAATTTTGTGGAAAGATGCTATGGGCAAATTTTTTAAGAATAGATCTTCTTTTCTCGAATTAGGCCTTTGCTTCTCAAAAAGCAATCCAGCATGTATAGACATTCTGACAGACTAATGATAGATAGATACATTTTCATGGCAGTGTAAGGACTAGCTTCCAGATAAAAGAGCAAGGCCAAGTGATAAACCTTCAAGTAATGCAAACATGTCTCAGAGCTCCTTATTATGCCATCTGGCCATCAAGAAAAAACGGAGAAAACACACCAGTTACATCTCAAATAAGCCCCCTGCTGACCAAATGGCCTTTAAACATTTCGCTGAAGAATAAATTATGTAAGCCTTTGGAGTTTGCTGTCCATTACAATGATTACTAAATACGTATGGTATCTTGGATTTTGACTTCAAAGCAGTCATTTTGATTCTGCTCATATCTTAGGAAAGTGTATACTAGAAAAACCTGGAGGGTTGGGCAAAAAAGACAGACCTTTCTGCTCTTTGCTGCACGACCTGATTAGTCAGTCTTCTGTCTGTAATATTTACATCCTCAGCGAGGGGGACCGCTCCTGGCAGCAGAGTAGCAGCTTCCCCACGGCACCCAAGAGAAGGAAGGCATACCGCTGCTTTACAGAGGATAAACTGGTGAAAAAGAACTCATGGTTACTCTGTGTCAGACACTTAATTCTCACAGCAACCCTCTGAGGACAGCATTATTTTCCTACCTGATAACTGTAAGGAAAATGCTTAAAAGCGAACAATATGCAAGTTTGCACATTCACTGAACACCAGACCTTGGAGGAACGTGGCTCCATGACTTGCCCTGTGCTCAGCCATCTTCCTGTCTCTGTGTTAGACTTCTAGGGACTTCTCTGGTGGTCCAGGGATTAAGACTCTGTACTTGCAAGGCAGGGCACTTGGGTTCAATCACTGATCAGGGAACTAAGATCCTGCATGCCATGGGTGAGGCCAAAAGATTTAAAATAATTAATTAACAGATTTCTAAACTCACCAGCTGAATACAGACAGCTCAGTATCTTCAGAATTATATTTGCAATGTTGCCACTTAATGCAAGTAACTCAGGCCATTCTGTGTGGTGGGGACGTTCCTGCTGAGTCTGCTCACCAAGCTCCTAGAACTGTCTCTCTCAGGATGGCCTTGAGGAGCCACTAATCTCTAGAAATCTCAGTGTCTCCCATTTGTAAAATAAGATGACCGGATTCCAAGCATGGTTTTAGACGTTGTTTAATGAGTTACATAGAGCTGACTCTGAGGTCACTGTGGAGTAAGGAGTGTGTGGTTGACTGAATGCGTAGACTGAATTTTTCACTCTTTTGGAAAAGAACCCTATGCATAAACCTTGGGTCGCATAGTCAGTAGGGTATTCTCTGCATTGTTGAGTCTGGGCTTGAATATGTGTGAACTGTTTGGGCCGATGAGATGTTAGCAGACATAATGTGCTAAGAGGCTTGCAGAGCTCCCTGGGGACAGAGTCTGCTCTCCTATACTTCATAATCTACCACAAGTACAGTTTCTCCCTGGAGTTTCATGTCCCTTTAAATCCGATCCACAGGAGACACACGGAAGGGCAGAACTGAGCCTGACCCTATTTTGGAGCATGCGCTCCACCACCCTCCCCTGCCCCCCACCCCGATGACAGTTGAAAGGAGAGTCATCCAGGTCACAAACGCAGAATCTCATGAGGACAGATGCTTGTTGGTGTAAGCTACTGAGATAATGGAGTTTATGCAGCAATCAAACACTGAGAATGAGCATTCAGTAAAAAAAATATTGCTGGAGGGACTCCAGAACCCTCTCTGTTGCATTAGCTCTGATTATATACAGGGCAACTGCATGACATTTATTTGAAGAACAGGTTCTCCAGCTAAAATTTTAGAAAACATTGAAGTGGATGATAATTTATACTCCTTTGAGAAATAAGATTTTATGATTCAAAGGCTAATTTTTAAAATAAAAATAACAACATAGCTATTAGAAAATGCAGTACATGAGACCCATGGCTCTTAACTCCATAAATGAGTCCATCAGGAAGCGAACATGATACAAAATATTCCCACACCGTCGGTACTGATTGCATTGCTGCAACAGCTACATTTCAGCATTTCCGTGTGTTTTAGGGAAAAAAATTATGGCATAGAAGGTAATAGCCTGGAAATTGATGGCAATTGAAATACTGAATTTCCTTTTTGGAAAGCTAGCATTATGTTCTTAGTTATTGCCTCACCTCAGTCAGGAGAGGGTTACTGGATTGCTGTTGTTGTTTTTCCCTTTGTGCCTCAGGAACTGATGCTAAATGACTTGGAGGTGCTCAAAATCAGGGCTGGAGGCTTCCTGTCTTGGCAAAGGCTCAACAATTCCTTCAATGCAGATGGTGTTTCATGGGCAGACATAAAGAACCAGGAATTAGATGTGGGTCCCAGTTTCCACACCAACTGCTGCCCCATAACTAGCTGGTGGCCCCGGTCATCACTGGATCTCCCCTCACCTGTGTCCTCACTTGGAGGTGAGGCCAGAATACATACCCTTAAAGTGCCTATTAGCTCCAACTCCTCTAAGGGTTTGTGACAAAGACATTAGAAATGGTGTTTGAGAGACCATCCCATAAGTCAAAGACCAATATGAAAAGTCAGGGGAAGAACAAACTCCCAAATAGTGAGGGTCACAGACAACTGTTCCCTTGAGCTTCCCTTGTGGCTCAGCTGGTAAAGAATCTGCCTGCAATGCGGGAGACCTGGGTTTGAACCCTGAGTTGGGAAGATCCCCTGGAGAAGGGAAAGGCTACCCACTCCAGTATTCTGGCCTGGAGAATTCCATGTACTGTATAGTCCATGGGGTTGCAAAGAGTTGGACACGACTGAGTGCCTTTCACTCACTCACAGAGAAAGGTAATGCCTGACCTACCTAAAACTTACACCATTACATCTCCATGTTCTCCAGGGCTGGAAAGTTCATGTAAACTGAGGCCATGCTCTCAAGGTTGACAACCCCAGGCAGACTCACTCCCCAGGCGTGCCAGGCCATCATGCACTCAGGAGGCATTATGTGTTCCACAACAGAGGGCAGGAACCAAAGGCTCATGTACCCGTTGTATTTGGCTTCCATGGCATTTAAACATATAGGTTTATTGGTAATGTATAAAAATGAGGACCTTTCCCTCAAAAAGTCAGATTTCTGATTTCTATGAAAGCCTGAAAAGATGAGACAACTGCTGGGTCTTTATTCCAAGGCAGCACCAACTGGCCAGAGGTGAGAAAGAGCTGCCTGCTCTGCGGCAGGGCCTGTGTCCCCTCTTATCAACAGCTTTGCTGTCTGTCTTCCACTCATTCTCAGCACCTGCCTTGGCACCATCTGTGAGTTCAGACAGAGGCCCAAAGGAAGACAAAGGGGTTTCACTGGCAGCCTTCCAAAGATGCCTGGATATAAAATAAGTGATTCATGATTTGTTCTGGGAGTAAGCATCTTAGATCTCCAAAGGAGTCTATCTAAATCATATAAGAAATACTCCAGAATACTGAGTTCTCTAGTTAAAAACCGCTATAATAAAGGCGCATCTCTCAGATCTCAAAAGAGTTTGCTAAATGGACTCATTTTCTTTTGCCTGCAATTCTGTTGTTATTAGTATGGAGAGTTCAGCTTCCCCAAAGGCCACTGCTGCTGTTCAATTCAGTTCAGTCATTCAGTCGTGTCTGACTCTTTGCGATCCCATGGACTGCAGCACACCAGACTTCCCTGTCCATCACCAACTCTCAGAACTTACTCAAACTCATGTCCATCAAGTCAGTGATGCCATCTAACCATCTCATCCTCTGTCATCCCCTTCTCCTCCTGCCTTCAGTCTTTCCCAGCATCAGGGTCTTTTCAAATGAGTCAGTTCTTCACATCAGGTGGCCAAAATCTTGGAGTTTCAGCTTCAACATCAGTCCTTCCAATTAATATTCAGGACTGATTTCCTTTAGGATGGACTGGTTTGATCTCCTTGCAGTCCAAGAGACTCTCAAGAGTCTGCTTCAACACCACAGTTCAAAAGCATCAATTCTTCAGCGCCCAGCTTTCTTCATCCATACAAAACTACTGGAAAAACAATAGCTTTGACTATGGCCCTTTGTTGGCAAAGTGATGTCTCTGCTTTTTAATATGCTGTCTAGGTTTGTCATCGGAGAAGGCAATGGCACCCCACTCCAGTACTCTTGCCTGGAAACTCCCACGGATGGAGGAGCCTGGTAGGCTGCAGTCCATGGGGTCGCTAAGGGTCAGACATGACTGAGCGACTTCGCTTTTACTTTTCACTTTCATGCATTGGAGAAGGAAATGGCAACCCACCCCAGTGTTCTTGCCTGGAAAATCCCAGGGACGGTGGAGCCTGGTGGGCTGCCGTCTATGGGGTCGCACAGAGTCGGACACGACTGAAGCGACTTAGCAGCAGCAGAAGCTGGTTTGTCATAGCTTTTCTGCCAAGGAACAAGGGTCTTTTAATTTCATAGCTGCAGTTACCATCTGCAGTGATTTTGGAGCACAAGAAAATAAAGTCTGTCACTGTTCCCATTGTTTCCCCATCTATTTACCAGGAAGTGAAATTGTTGTTATTTGGTTGCTAAGTTGTGTCCTACTATTTGTGACCCCATGAACTGCAGCACTCCAGGCTTCCCTGTCCTTTACTATCTCCCAAAGTTTGCTCAAACTCATGTCCATCGAGTCCATTGATGCCATCCAACCATCTCATCCTCATCCACCTTCTCCTGTCCTCAGTCTTTCCCAGCATCAGGGTCTTTTCCAATGAGTCGGCTCTAGTTTTTTGAATGTTGAGTTTTAAGCCAACTTTTTCACTCTCCTCTTTCACCCTCATCATGAGTCTCTTTAGTTCCTCTTCACTTTTTGCCATTAGGGTGATATCATCTGCATATCTGAGGCTATTGATATTTCTCCTGGCAATCTTGACTCCAGCTTGTGCTTTCTCCAGCCCAGCATGTCGCAGATATGCTCTTCATAGAAGTTAAATAAGCAGGGTGACAATATACAGCCTTGACATAATCCTTCCCCAGTTTTGAACCAGCCTGTTGTTCCATGTCCAATTCTAACTGTTGCTTCTTGACCTACATACAGGTTTCTCAGGAGGCAGATCAGGTGGTCTGGTACTCCCATCTCTTTAAGAATTTTCCACAGTTTGTTGTGATCCACATAGTCAAAGACTTTAGCATAATCAATGAAGCAGAAGTAGATTTTTTTTTTTTGGAATCCCCTTATTTTTTCTATGATCCAACGAATGTTGGCAATTTGATCTCGGGTTCCTGGTCACTGTGCTGCTAAGTCGCTTCAGTCGTGTCTGACTCTGTGCGACCCCATAGACGGCAGCCCACCAGGCTCCCCTGTCTCGGGATTCTCCAGGCAAGAACACTGGAGTGGGTTGCCATTTCCTTCTCCTTCTTCTTCCTTCTTCTGGCTACTGTAATGTAATACAAATAATGGAAATTTTCTGAGACTGAAAGTAGTGATCAGAAATAAGTTTCACTTTCCTATTTGGCTCTGTTCTTGGTTTTGTCACTAGGAACTTTGGAAAATATGACTTCCGGCAAGGAGAAATTTTTGCTGTTTCAGACTCAATCTGTGGGGCTTAAGACACAGACTGTTGAGTTCCATCTTTAGAGCTTCTGACTCAGGCGGTCTGGAGTGGGAACTGGGATTTGGATTCCTAGGAAACTCCAGGCTAGTGCGATGCTGTGGTCCCAGAGGACCGAGAAGCAGTGTCACAGGATGGCCTTGGGCAAGTAACTGCCTATCTGGCTTCAGCTTCCTCATGTGGAAAACAAGGGGGGGATTTACTCCCCTCTGAATTTTTTTTTTCCCCATCAAAGAACAATGAAGAAATAGCCTAAAATCCATTTTATTTTCTTGCATCATAACCCAGTGTAACTGTGGTTTCTTTCCTTGCGGACATTTGATGAGTTTAATATTAACCTGAGGTTTGAATGGCAAAAGGCTCTTTACTGGGAAAATACAATGCTGTTTTCTCAGCATTTCTAGGAAATATCCTTCTTGAGAAAATGCATCCTCATTGTCTTTCACTCTATGCTTTTTAGAAAGTAGAGGAGCCTGGCAAAGTTTTAGAGCTACACACATTTTAAAAGATTGAAAAAATTCATTTCTAGTAACAGTACTTTTCTTTATCCTTGGTTTTAATGTATAAGTCCAAAAATAAATTTAATTATATAATTTTAAAAAAGAGAGGTATTCGCTTCTTCCTAATTAATGGACTTTATGGCGATTTTAGCACAAGGATTCCACATGCTAAAAGACGGCTCCGACTGAGCTTCAGTGATTGACAGTTGACTGCAATCTTTCCTGTGTTAACTAACTAATGAGGTCAGAGACCATGACTGAGATGTCAATACAATTTGATCTTGTCATAATAAATTATATTTGACTCATTTTCTACCTTCAGAATCACCATTCAGAGACTGATTAGTAATTTAGTAGGGGTTTACCTTCCTCAGAAATAATTTCCTCATAACCATAAATATAATCTAGCCTCTAGGCCTCTAGAGCTCCGAGAGACGCTACTTCCAAGTTCAAGGTCAGGAGGGGTGGCCGTGAGGAGATACCCTACATCCAAGGTAAGAGAAACCCAAGTAAGACAGTAGGTGTTGTGAGAGGGCATCAGAAGGCAGACACACTGAAACCATACTCACAGAAAACTAGCCAATCTGATCACACGGACCACAGCCTTGTCTAACTCAATGAAACTAAGCCATACCCTGTGGGGCCACCCAAGACGGGCGGGTCATGGTGGAGAGGTCAGAGGGAATGTGGTCCACTGGAGAAGGAATGGCAAATCACTTCAGTATTCTTGCCTTGACAACCTCATGAACACTATGAAAAGGCAAAATGATAGGACACTGAAAGAAGAACTCCCCAGGTCAGTAGGTGCCCAATATGCTACTGGAGATCAGTGGAGAAATAACTCCAGAAAGAATGAAGAGATGGAGCCAAAGCAAGAACAATACCCAGTTGTGGATGTGACTGGTGATAGAAGCAAGGTCCAATGCTGTGAAGAGCAATACTACATAGGAACCTGGAATGTTAGGTCCATGAATCAATGTAAATTGGAAGTGGTCAAACAGGAGATGGCAAGAGTGATGTTGACATTCTAGGAATCAGCAAACTAAAATGGACTGGAATGGGTGAATTTAACTCAGATGACCATTATATCTACTACTGCAGGCAGGAATCCCTCAGAAGAATGGAGTAGCCATCATGGTTAACAAAAGAGTCTGAAATGCAGTACTTGGATGCAATCTCAAAAACGATAGAATGATCTCTGTTCATTTCCAAGGACAACCATTCAATATCATGGTAATCCAAGTCTATGCCCCAACCAGCAACGCTGAAGAAGCTGAAGTTGAACGGTTCTATGAAGACCTACAAGACCTTTTAAAACTAACACCCAAAAAAGATGTCCTTTTCATTATAGGGGACTGGAATGCAAAAGTAGGAAGTCAAGAAACACCTGGAGTAACAGGCAAATTTGGCCTTGGAGTATGGAATGAAGCAGGGCAAAGGCTAATAGAGTTTTGCCAAGAGAACGCACTGGTCATAGCAAACACCCTCTTCCAACAACACAAGAGAAGACTCTATACATGGACATCACCAGATGGTCAACACCGAAATCAGATTGATCATATTCTTTGCAGCCAAAGATGGAGAAGCTCTATATAGTCAGCAAAAACAAGACCAGGAGCTGACTGTGGCTCAGATCATGAACTCCTTATTGCCAAATTCAGACTGAAATTGAAGAAAGTAGGGAAAACCACTAGACCATTCAGGTATGACCTAAATCAAATCCCTTATGATTATACAGTGGAAGTGAGAAATAGATTTAAGGGCCTAGATCTGATAGATAGAGTGCCTGATGAACTATGGACAGAGGTTCATGACATTGTACAGGAGACAGGGATCAAGACCATTCCCATGGAAAAGAAATGCAAAAAAAGCAAAATGGCTGTCTAGGGAGGCCTTACAAATAGCTGTGAAAAGAAGAGAAGCGAAAAGCAAAGGAGAAAAGGAAAGATATAAGCATCTGAATGCAGAGTTCCAAAGAATAGCAAGGAGAGATAAGAAAGCCTTCCTCAGCGATCAACGGAAAGAAATAGAGGAAAACAACAGAATGGGAAAGACTAGAGATCTCTTCAAGAAAATTAGAGATACCAAGGGAATATTTCATGCAAAACTGGGCACAATAAAGACAGAAATGGTATGGACCTAACAGAAGCAGAAGATATTAAGAAGAAGTGGCAAGAATACACAGAAGAACTGTACAAAAGAGATCATGACCCAGATAATCACGATGGTGTGATCACTCACCTAGAGCCAGACATCCTGGAATGTGAAGTCACGTGGGCCTTAGAAAGCATCACTATGAACAAAGCTAGTGGAGGTGATGGAATTCCAGTGGAGCTATTTCAAATCCTGAAAGATGATTCTGTGCAAGTGCTGCACTCAATATGCCAGCAAATTTGGAAAACTCAGCAGTGGCCACAGGACTGGAAAAGGTCAGTTTTCATTCCAATCCCAAAGAAAGGCAATGCCAAAGAATGCTCAAACTACCGCACAGTTGTACTCATCTCACATGCTAGTAAAGTAATGTTCAAAATTCTCCAAGCTAGGCTTCAGCAATACGAGAACCGTGAACTTCCAGATGTTCAAGCTGATTTTAGAAAAGGCAGAGGAACCAGAGACCAAATTTCCAACATCTGCTGGATCATGGAAAAAGCAAGAGAGTTCCAGAAAAGCATCTATTTCTGCTTTATTGACTATGCCAAAGCCTTTGACTGTGTGGATCACAAGAAACTGTGGGAAATTCTCAAAGAGATGGGAATACCAGACCACCTTACCTGCCTCTTGAGAAATCTATATGCAGGTCAGGAAGCAACAGTTAGAACTGGACATGGAACAACAGACTGGTTCCAAATAGGAAAAGGAGGACATCAAGGCTGTATATTGTCACCCTGATTATTTAACTTATATGCAGAGTACATCATGAGAAATGTTGGGCTGGAAGAAGCACAAGCTGGAATCAAGGTTTCTGGGAGAAATATCAATAACTTCAGATGACACCACCCTTATGGCAGAAAGTGAAGAGGAACTAAAAAGCCTCCTGATGAAAGTGAAAGCAGAGAGTGAAAAAGTTGGCTTAAAGCTCAACATTCAGAAAACGAAGATCATGGCATCTGGTCCCATCACTTCATGGGAAATAGATGGGGAAACAGTGGAAACAGTGTCAGACTTTATTTTTTGGGGCTCCAAAATCACTGCAGATGGTGACTGCAGCCATGAAATTAAAAGACGCTTACTCCTTGGAAGGAAAGTTATGACCAACCTAGATAGCATATTGAAAAGCAGAGACATTACTTTGCCAACAAAGGTCTGTCTAGTCAAGGCCACAGTTTTTCCAGTGGTCATGTATGGATGTGAGAGTTGGACTGTGAAGAAAGCTGAGGGCCGAAGAATTGATGCTTTTAAACTGTGGTGTTGGAGAAGACTCTTGAAAGTCCCTTGGACTGCAAGGAGATCCAACCAGTCCATTCTAAAGGCGATCGGTCCTGGGTGTTCATTGGAAGGACTGATGCTGAAGCTGAAACTCCAATACTTTGGCCATCTCGTGTGAAGAGTTGACTCATTGGAAAAGACTCTGATGCTGGGAGGGACTGGGGGCAGGAGGAGAAGGGGACGACAGAGGATGAGATGGCTGGATGGCATCACTGATTCGATGGATGTGAGTTTGAGTGAACTCTGGGAGTTGGTAATGGACAGGGAGGCCTGGCTGCTGTGATTCATGGGGTCGCAAAGAGTCGGACACGACTAAGCGACTGAACTGAACTGAACTGAACTAGGCCTCGAAACCCAAATGCGGTATTGGTAGCAACAGTAACACTGCCGTGGGATTTGCTCACTGAAGACACCTTTTTATTTCTTCCTTTTACATTTCCCTTGTGGAAAAAGAAAGCACTTATGTATATATGTGTGTGTATACATATATATGGGCTTCCCTGGTGGTTCAGTGGTAAAGAATCCGCCTGCCAATGCAGGAGACGCAGGTTTCATCCGTGGGTCAGGAAGATCCCCTGGAGTAGGAAATGGCAACCCACTCCAGTATTCTTGCCTGGAGCATCCCATGGACAGAGGAGCCTGGTGGGCTACAGTCCATGGAATAACGAAAGAGTTGGACACGACTTAGCGACTAAACAACAAAAACACAAGTGAGTGTAATACATGCACTGTACATATATTAATACATCCCAAATGGCCAAATAATTGTACATACATACATATTTATTAGGATACAACATACATTGTGTGCACTAATCTTAGGTAACAGCTGGATGATATTCACACATATAAACACTTTATTGTTGTCCATTGTTTAGTTGCTCAGCTGTGTTTGACTCTTTTGTGACCCCATGGACTGTATCCCGCCAGGCTCCTCTGTCTATGAGATTTTCCAGGCAAGAATACTGGAGTGGGTTGCCATGTCCTTCTCCAGGGGAGCTTCCTGACCAGGGATCAAACACGCATCTCCTGCTTTGGCAGGGAGGTTCTTTACCACTGAGCCACCAGAGAAGCCCAAACACTCATGTACCTACCACCAGATCAACGTACAGAACTTTTGTGCAACCGGATGTCCAAGCCAGTACCCAAAGTGTATCCACCTCATGCCGATCCCCAACCCAGGTAACCAGTAATCTAACTTCTCTATCAAGCAGTTTTGCCTGCTCTGTAAATTCACAGAAACGGTCTCCCCCAGTGTGACATACTTGATGCTGGCTTCTCTCGCTCAGCCTAAGGCCTGTGGGGCTGAGCCATGCTGTTGCGTGTATCAGAGGTTTGTTCCTTTTCGTAAGCATGTTGTGCTGCTACATCACAAGTTCTCTGTCCATTCTTACTCTGGCGAGCATGGGGTTTTTTCCGGTTCCCAGTTGCTGGGACTGTCCCTGTGCTCGTCATCTGAGCTCCTTTCAGGTTCTCTGTCACCCACCCCTGAGGACTCTGGGTAAAATGTCATGTTCGCAGGCCCTTCTGTAGTTTCCAGTTTTTAACTGTAGTTTCCAGCTTCCGGTTTGCATGGGGCTCTGACATGATATTCATTCCCATCAACAGATAGCCAAGGTTCAGAGGGAAAATGTGAAAGGAGAGTGGGATTGACTGTGAGAATATCCTCTAGGTCCCCACCGACCCTCCAGAGCCACTCTAGCTAGGACTGTCCAGAGCAGTTTCATGACAGTCCAATCAGAGTCACAGAGACATTGAAAAGCCAAGCATCTTCAGGCAAGCTAGAACATTATATTTACAATGACGACTCAGAGTTGTTTGACTCTTTCAAAGTCACACAGCTAGGGAGGAACCTTCAAGAGATTCTAGAGCCTCACAGAGCTGTGATTACAAGCCAAGTCCTCATGTTGTTTCAGTCAGTCAGTTCAGAGGATGAGATGGTTGGATGGCATCACCGACTCAATGGACTTGAGTCTGAGCAAGCTCCAGGAGAAGGTGAAGGACAGGGAAGCTTGGCGTGCTGCAGGTCACGGGGTTGCAAAGAGTCAGACACAATTTAGTGGCTGAACAAGGAAGTGAGCATGAGGATGAGGGTGAGCGCAAATTAAATACCAGTTGGATAATTCAAGTGGTGCGTTTTCGCAGTGACTGCTCATCACTCTGGTGGACACGGTGAATGACTCCTTACTCCTGGGTGATGTTTCTGAAGGCGATCATTGGTCAGGTCCCAGTCACTGATGGAGGACATGGACCCATGTCCTGAGTAAAGCCATTAAGGAATTGTCCTGGTGCTGAAGGAGGCAGTCAGCCCCCTTCCGAGTCAAGGTTCTCCCTTCCTATCCACATTGCACAGCAATTACCGTGAATCAGAGAGCAGGCTTTGCAGGGGGACAGGTACCTATGGTAGCTGGTGTTGAGAAGAGCCCAAGACTCCTGTGTTCACATAACCAGCCCATTATAGCACCACCACTCCCGATGAAAGCCGATCCTTCCTTCCAGGCACCGTAACTGCCTATCACTCTCAAATGAATTATTTTCCCCTTCGGAAAATAGGGAACTAAAACTAACTGCATGCATGTGCAGTTGGGGCAAATTGTGGACAAAAAGATACAAGAAGGCCCCCCCCGCTCCCGCCAAAGAACTCAACTGCAACTTCTGAGAAGTCAGGAACAAAAGCAGGGTGTAGAGAGAAAAAGCAGGGTACTGCATATGCCCCCTGCACTCAGCACCACCTAAGGGGTGGGCAGACCGCCTAAGCCACCCTCCAGCCCGATTCCAGAACCCAGCCCTACCCTCACCCCTTATAAGGAAGCAGCTCCCCCCACCCCGCACTTGGGGAGCAAGTGAGCAAGGGATCCTGTTACTTGTTCTTCCTCCCTGCTGCACAGCAGACCCCAAGAAAGACTTGCCTAGTCTGGCCTCTTGTCAATTTCTATTGATTAAGGAGTTCCAGCACCCTGGTCAGTATCACTCCTGGTGTGTTCTTAATACTTGTTTTCACCTGCATATACAAATTCAGGATGGGTGAGGAAGCAGGAGCAGATTGTGGTTTGCTTCTCCCCATGTCAGGAGACAGTCACGGGGGCTGAGTAGAAATGAGGAAGGGCTGTGGTTTAGTCTTACCGGGAACAATAACTCAGTACTTATTGAGTTAATCCCTCTTGTCTTCCTGTTGATAGATTTGGATGCCAGTTTCCACAATAGAGCCTAGAAATATACCAAGTCAGACAGAAAATAGAAGGACAAGCAGAAATGAACTCAGCTCATTGCAATCCTGTAACGTAGTCACAAATCCTTCCTCTCAATTTTCACAGAATAAATTCAGCAAATGTTTACTGGACCCCTATTAGGTTCCATGGATACAAAGATAAGCCACAGTCTCTGTCACCAAGAAAGTTTCTATTTAGAAGGATAATTGGGACAGACGCAGCTTTAGTTTCTTTATTCATTTATTTAATAATAGATGTTGCGTTTATACATTCTTCCAAACACCATGCTAGGTTCTCGGCTGCATATATAAATAGTGCTGGCCTCATGGTCTAGAACAGCATTAACAGGAGGCAGAAGCATAGAATAACAGCAGTTGCACAAGCTTATTCTACATATATTAGCTCTACTCTACGTTGGATATTCAGGACACAATGACAAACAAAATACACAAGAATGAAGCTTCTAATATTTTCCTGGAGGAGAAAAAATAAGCAAGAATATTACAGATTTGGGTAAACTTTATATAGTAAAGCACTTATAACATTAATGACAATGAACACATGAATAATAATCATCATAATCAATCTTCAGTAGCAAAATTGTTATATGACCAGCTGACAGTGGGCCTTTAACATCTATTTTCTTATTTAGTCTTAAAAATAAACAGTATGAGCTTGTTATTACACCTGATTTGCAGAGGACAGAATAGAGATTCAGAAAGGTAAAGAACTTTCCCAAGGTCATACAACATTGTCACAGCAGAGACAGAGATGTGGACACCAGCTTGGGCTTCCCTGGTGCCTCAGATGGTAAAGAATCCACCTGCAACGCGGGAGACCCAGGTTCAATCCCTGGGTCAGGAAGATCCTGTGGAGAAGGGAATGGCTACCCACTCTAGTATTCTTGCCTGGATAAAACAAAGCTGTCTGCCTTCTGTTCCCTTTTATGGCTGAGTAATATTCCATTTCCACAATAAACTGTGGAAAATTCTTCAAGAGATGGGAATACCAGACCACCTGACCTGCCTCTTGAGAAATCTGTATGCAGGTCAGGAAACAACAGTTAGAACTGGACACAGAACAACAGACTGGTTCCAAATAGGAAAAGGAGGACGTCAAGGCTGTATATTGTCACCCTGCTTATTTAACTTCTATGCAGAGTACATCATGAGAAATGCTGGACTGGAAGGAACACAAGCTGGAATCAAGGTTGCCGGGAGAAATATCAATAACCTCAGATATGCAGATGACACCACCCTTATGGCAGAAAGTGAAGAGGAACTAAAAAGCCTCTTGATGAAAGTGAAAGTGGAGAGTGAAAAAGTTGGCTTAAAGCTCAACGTTCAGAAAACAAAGATCATGGCATCCAGTCCCATCACTTCATGGGAAATAGATAGGGAAACAGTGGAAACAGTGTCAGACTTTATTTTCTTGGGCTCCAAAATCACTGCAGATGGTGACCGCAGCCATGAAATTAAAAGACGCTTACTCCTTGGAAGGAAAGTTATGACCAACCTAGATAGTGTATTGAAAAGCAGAGACATTACTTTGCCAACAAAGGTTCATCTAGTCAAGGCTATGGTTTTTCCTGTGGTCATGTATAGATGTGAGAGTTGGACTGTTAAGAAGGCTGAGGGCCAAAGAATTGATGCTTTTAAACTGTGGTGTTGGAGAAGACTCTTGAGAGTCCCTTGGACTGCAAGGAGATCCAACCAGTCCATTTTGAAGATCAGTCCTTGGTGTTCATTGGAAGGACTGACGCTAAAGCTGAAACTCCAGTACTTTGGCCACCTCATGCGAAGAGTTGACTCATTGGAAAAGACTCTGATGCTGGAAGGGATTGGGGGCAGGAGGAAAAGGGGACGACAGAGGATGAGATGGCTGGATGTCATCACTGACTCGATGGATGTGAGTCTGAGTGAACTCCGGGAGATGGTGATGGACAAGGGAGGCCTGGCATGCTGCGATTCATGGGGTCACAAAGAGTCGGACATGACTGAGCAACTGAACTGAAGTGAACTGAACTGAATATTCCATTGTATATATGTACCACATCTTCTTTATCCATTCCTCTGTTGATAGACATTTGGGATGAACATATACACACTATTGTTTATAAAATGGATAATCAACAGGGACCTACTTTAGAGCACAGGAAACTCTACTCAATGTTCTAGAATAACCTATTTGGGAAAATAATCTGAAAAAGAATGGATACATATGTATGTATAACTGAACAACTTGCTGTACACCTGAAACCAACATAACTTTAAAAATCAACTATACCCCAAAATAAAATTTTCTAAAAAGTGAGCTTGCTGAATCCAGGTTGTTCCCATCCGTAAAAAGACACATGCGCTAGTAACCTTTGACAGTCACCAAAAGATCCATTCAGTCTGTGAAGAAATCAGTTCTTTGGAATTCTTTATCCCCTTATTTAATGCCCTAATCACCAGAGAAGGAACCATGAGGCAGATGGGGTGGGCAGCTTCCACTCACCTACCCCTCGACGGCCTGCCCCTCTGTAATACAAACCAAAGCCTGAACTGCATTGACCTTTTCTACGTGGAATCCAAGTGCTGATATTCAGGCTTTGACCCCTCAACTGCTCTGCGCCATCAGCCACAGCTCACCCAGGGGATCTGTTACCCATTGCAGACAACAGACATGGACTCCCCAGGAAATCATATTAGAAAGGCAAATGTGATTGGCCACGTGATACAGAATGGAGAGAAAACAGGAGCCTGGGGCGGGGAGCAAGACCGGAAGTCAACGCCTACAGGGCTGCCCCGGGCTGGAGCTGCCCTGCCTTGGAAGCCAGCCGCTGTTCGTTACCCTCTACCTCACCTCAAGATGACTGATGCTAGGACACAGCACTGGCTTCTTCTCGTTTTTAAAACTTTTTCTTTGTTGATTTGTTTGCTGCTGTGCTGGGCCTTCATTGCTACGTGGGCTTTTCTCTAGTTCCAGCGAGTGGGGGCCATGCTGTAGTTGCCGTGCACAGGCGTCTCCTGTTGCAGACCATGGGCTCTAGCGTGCAGGGGTTTCAGTAATTGTGAATCATGGGCTTAGTTGCTCCAAGGCACGTGGGATCTTCCTGGACCAGGGATCGAATCCAAGTCCCCTGCATTGCAGGTGGATTCTTTGCCACTGAGTCACCAGGGGAGCCCAGCACTTGTTTCTTAATGACTGGGCAAATGCACAAGAAACAGCCCCTGCCCACGGCCTGTGGGTGCTCTACAGTATGCACTGCTGGAGGGCTGAACTGAAGTTTGTAAAGCTCAGTGAGGCTTTCCTCGCTCCCAAATCTCTGTGCTGAAAGCAGACTCCACTGCTGAGACTTGACCTGGCCCTCTAGGAAAAGGTGGCCCTTGGAAAGCACCAAGTTTGCAAATCACATCAGCGGCTCCGCTTTCTGTGAAAAGTAGGCAGTAATGGAGTAGAGGATCTCTCTCTCCCTCTCTTCAGGTGGGGAAGGGTTGGTGTTTTCGTTCAGTAGCTCAGTCATGTCCAACTCTTTGCGACCCCATGGACTGTAGCATCCCAGGCTTCTCAGTCCTTTGCCATCTCCCTGAGTTTGCCCAAATTCATGTCCACTGAGTCAGCAACACCATCCAACCATCTCATCTTCTGTCACCCCTTTCTCCTCTTGCCCTTAATCTTTCCCAGCATCAGGGTCTTTTTCCAATGTAAAGGGGACGGGTCATAGCACCCTAAGAATTGGAGCGTTTGCAATCTTCCCATTTCAGGGAGCTTCCATCAGCATGTGGAAACGCTGTACGGCCCGTTTCCCCCTTGAAACTCATTAGGAGAAAGATCAGTGTAACATTTCAAGCTCATCTCAGCAGAATATACTTACATCAAGTTTTCATAAATCACAGAAACCTCTTCTTCCACCTGTGTGGTGGCAGGGGCTGAGGGAGGAGGGGGCGTCTGATGTGTATCTTTTCCGAAGCCACGCATCTTGTATGACACACAAATACGATGTACCTTCAGAGATTTCTGAACATCTTATTAGAACGAAGGTCAGTAATTCTTTTTAATGATTCCAGTATGCCTCAGCTTCATATACCAAGGGACCACTGTGAGTTCTGATCAGGCACTCTGAAAGGTTAGAAGCAAAAAGGATATGGGGAATTAGCAAGGATAATCTTTAAAGCTATTTAGATGGATGCACAGGGGGAAAGAATGAGAAGGAAACAAAGCCTCCATTCTGAAACCTGGACACATAGTCTAATTCTGTTGCAAGATAACATTAAATCCTTGGCAGTTCACTGGAGGAAGAAACCTAGCTCTTCCATTAGCCCAAACAGTTTGCTCAGTTCTGATTTTATATTACGTTTCTATGACTTGAAGCTTTCCTAATAGTTTTAATTGAATCCTGGGACTGGTGGTGAGCTCTAGAGCTTGTGTTTGGGGTGTTCAAACAGGTGACCCCCTGCTTTCCCCTCTGCATTCTTGAGACATCACACATGCAGCTCCAGAAAGCCAGTCCTCAGGCCTGTGTGCATTACAGCACCGTGTGGCTTGGTGCCAGGCAGGCGACAACAATTCATGTCCTGACAGTATCCATGCCTCAAAATAACGTGCATCCCTCACAGCAAACATAGGAAGATGAACAATTCTTACTCCACTTAAAATGATCAAAACCCCAAAATAAAATTATAAAAGAAAGAGGACTTCACCATAACTATTCATCAGAGGATCCTCCAAAGCATAAGTCAGAATAGAAATGCTTCCTAGGGGGTAAAAGTGAGAAGCATGCAGAACAAATGAGCAGAACCTGCATCTCCTGCATTGGCAGGCAGATTCTTTATCACTGAGTCACCACAACCATCTTTTATTAGGCTTCTCATCTCAATACTATTTATGCTGCTGCTGCTAAGTCACTTCAGTCGTGTCCGACTCTGTGCGACCCCACAGACGGCAGCCCACCAGGCTCCCCCGTCCCTGGGATTCTCCAGGCAAGAACACTGGAGTGGGTTGCCATTTCCTTCTTCAATGCAGGAAAGTGAAAAGTGAAAGTGAAGTCACTCAGTCATGTCTGACTCTTAGCAACCCCATGGGCTGCGGCCTACCAGACTCCTCCATCCATGGGATTTTCCAGGCAAGAGTACTTGAGTGGGTTGCCATTGCCTTCTCCACAATACTGTTTATGAATTCCTCTTATAAGCCTGTGATTCCCTGGTGGGCTCTGATGGTGAAGAATCTGCCTGCAATGCAGGAGATCTGGGTTTGATCCCAGGGTCATGAGGATCCCCTGGAGAAGGAAATGGCAACATACTCTAGTATTCTTGCCTGGAGAACTCCATGGACAGAGGAGACTGGTGGGTTCCATGGGGTCGCAAAGAGTTGGACATGACTGATCAGCTAACACTTGTAAGACTCTAATGGTGGAAAATAGGGTAGGTGTCCAGTATCTTTCAATTAATTGCTGAGCTTCCTATAGTATTTCAAATATTTTACAGTTCAGAAGCTCTGCACATTGCTTTGGAGAGTGACTGGGATCAGGTCTAAATGCCATGAACCCAAACCTCAGAGGATGCATTTTGTCTGGTGCACTTACTGTTATTCACAGATTAACAGTTATTATTATTTCCAGTTAATGTCACTTTTACAACAACCACCGAGAGCCATAATTTTGTACTGAGTGGCATCTCTTAGCATCTTTCCAATTACTAAAGTGTTGACCAATGAGATAAAATGAGAAAGTGGATTTCTTATCTTGGGAAAGATTTTTGGAAATTCACACTCCAATCAAAAAAAAGAAATCTCATGTAAATATTTTCCAAGATTCTCTATCTAGTCTGGTGGTTTGTACATAGAAAACAACAAAAATAATACCATAGTTCCTCTGGTATTCAGTTGGGAGTTCACTAGAGAGTTGTTTTTGATTCTGTGCATTGGTTGGTGAAAGCTACTCTGAGTTCATCAAACATTCTAATTCTTCCACGAATTCAGTCCAGATAGTTGCTCTTTAAGCACCTGTGTTTTCCCAAGTGGCTGGGGTTAATGAAGATGAGCTCAACATAACTCCTGTCCTCAAGATGCTCATATTTTAGAAAAACTGTAAATGCTGTCATTCGATCATTGGAAGATGCTAATTTCATATACGATACTAGGATGTTTGGTTCTTGAAATTTTAGTGTGGAATAATACCTTTTTGATTCTTTTTGTTTAAGTTGCTCAGTCATGTCTGACTCTTTGCGACCCCGTGGACCATCCAGGCCAGAATACTGGAGTGGGTAGCCTTTTCCACCTTCAGGGGATCTTCCCAACCCAGGGACTGAACCCAGGTCTCCTGCGTTGCAGGCAGATTCTTTACCAGCTGAATCACAAGGGAAGCCCAAGAATACTGGAATGGGTAGGCTATTCTTTCTCCAGCGGATCTTCCCAACCCAGGAATCAACTGGGGTCTATTGCGTTGTAGGCAGATTCTTTACCAACCGAGCTCTCAGGGAAGTGTAAAGGGCTTGAATTTCAGGATGTGATATTGATTGCTTTGAGCCCTGAGCCCAGAGTGGATGATCACGACTGTCAAAAACAGTCGAGAAATCTCACAGATGGGAGGGATGTAGGAAAATATTGAGGTAAAATGCACTCATTCTCTTCAGGAAAAGCTTTCCCATGAAAGAATGAGAAATTTTCTTTAGACCCCTGGCTCCAAACTGAACATAATTGCCATAATGGTCTTTTCTTAAAAGACATTGTAAAAATAAACCCCCCACTAATCAGATTAATCTTTTGATGAATGATGATATTTTAAAAATTAAGGTGAACCTGGATGATAGAATACATAATTTACAGTAATCTTCAGTTAACTTGACATTAATGAAACCCTATTCATAAGTACATATACTAGGGGCATATAAACAACTCTTTTAAAAATGAAATCCTGTTTGAAATGAAAACATTCCTTCTCAATCATGCTCTTTGCTCATTTAGAAAAAAATTCTTTCCTCATAGATAATGCAAAAGTAAGGCTTCCCAGGTAGCATTAGTGGTAAAGAATCCACCTGCAATGCAGGAGATGTAAGGGACGTGGGTTCAATCCCTGGGTCAGGAAGATCCCCTGCAACATAGTTGCCGAAATGGGGAGCT
Organism: Bubalus kerabau; assembly: GCF_029407905.1. Taxonomy (NCBI): domain Eukaryota; kingdom Metazoa; phylum Chordata; class Mammalia; order Artiodactyla; family Bovidae; genus Bubalus; species Bubalus kerabau. The sequence goes on along the minus strand of NC_073625.1, from coordinate 6,087,008 downwards.
GATTCTACCAAATGGCAACCCACTCCAGTATTCTTGCCTGGAGAATCCTATGGACAGAGGAGCCTGGTGGGCTACAGTCCATGGGGTCGCAAAGAGTCAGACAACTGCAGCAAGTTAGTGCACAAGTACATTCTCATAGATAATGCAAAAGTGAACTTTGGTCCAGTCTATGTTGGAATTATGAAAAGATTCATAGAAGACAACTCAATGACACTTTAGTACACATTTAAATGAGTAACTAGTTTTCAAGAAATGATTTCAAATAACCTTAGGCTGTGGTTTTTCCAGTGGTCATGTATGGATGTGAGAGTTGGACTGTGAAGAAGGCTGAGTGCCAAAGAATTGATGCTTTTGAACTGTGGTGTTGGAGAAGACTCTTGAGAGTCCCTTGGACTGCCAGGAAATCCAACCAGTCCATTCTGAAGGAGATCAGTCCTGGGTGTTCTTTGGAAGGACTGATGCTGAAGCTGAAACTCCAGTACTTTGGCCACCTCATGCAAAGAGTTGACTCATTGGAAAAGACTCTGATGCTGGGAGGGATTGGGGGCAGGAGGAGAAGGGGACGACAGAGGATGAGATGGCTGGATGGCATCACTGACTCCATGGATGTTGAGTGACCTCCAGGAGTTGGTGATGGACAGGGAGGCTGGCATGCTGCAATTCATAGGGTTGCAAAGAGTTGGACACGACTGAGCGATTGAACTGAACAGAACTAACAATACCATGCAATTCAAACAAAAATATCTCACTTCCATTCAACAAAATACTCAATTATTAATGCTTTTATAAAATAGCACTTAGCTCCTTGGGTTCAGTCAAAACTTTTTTAGCATCTGAACACACTCTACCTTGTCACTATTCATCTTTTGTACCAAAATTTAAGCTGAAGGAGCCTAAATATTTTCTACAGACATGCTATGAATTTTCCCATAATTACATAGAATATTCCAGGTAACTGTTTACTCATAGGAGAAGGCAATGGCACCCCACTCCAGTATTCTTGCCTGGAGAATCCCATGGACGGAGGAGCCTGGTGGGCTACAGTCAGTGGGATCACAGAGAGTTGGACATGACTGAAGTGACTGAGCAATGTTTACTCATATCTCTTTACCCTAAGATCTAGTGTAGTACTTTTCCATTGTAAGTGTTCTGAGAACTGACCCCAAATTCTCCATCAGTTCAGTTCAGTTGCTCAGTTGTGTCTGACTCTTTGTGACCCCATGGACTGCAGCAGGCAAGGCTTCCCTGTCCCTCACCAACCCCCAGAGCTTGCCGAAACTCGTGTCCATCGAGTCAGTGATGCCATTCTCTATACCCCGCTGATATGTACACCATCCAAGATTCCATTTCTCTTTTTCTCTCTCCAAATACTGTTAATCATAGAGAAGACTAGCAGAAAAGATCTTCCACAACTAAAGATATAAAAAAGGGGCCACATGTTTTGAGTGAGGGGGCAGAGACACGGGGTAGTCAGGACCCACACATCCAGGTGGATAACCCACAAACAAGAGGATATTTACAACTGCAGAAGTTTTGCCCAAGGAGTGAGGGCTCTGAGTCACGTGTCAGGCTTCCCAGCCTGTGGGTCCTGCATCAGGAAGACCAGCCCCAGGATGCCTGGCTTTGTGGGTGCGGCTTTGGGGAGCCAGAGGGCTGTAGGAAACAGAGACTCTGCTCCTCGAGGGTATGTGCTAAATGGCACGTGGTCTGGTCCCGGGGCAGATAGGCACTGGGAAAGGGCCTGGGTTAGACCCTCTTGCTGGTCTCCAAGAGCCTCCCAGAGAGGCAGGAAGCAAAGGGGACTCCTCCAGCAACATAGCTGCCAAAACAGGGAGCTGATTCTACCAGACAGGAGGTACCATTTTGGAGTGCTCCCTCTGTCTCGTCAGTGCTGGGAGCTTACCTGCCCACCAGCCAGCGAGCCCCAGCCCAGGAACACCGCAGGCCCTGCAGCGAGCTGCCCCAGGGTCCCCAGGCCCACAGCCAGCAGAGCTAGGGCCTGGTTCTGTCCAAGGTCCTGTGGCTGCAGCCTCTGTACAAGGCACGGCCGGGCAGCCAACCAGGCAGGGGCCCAGCCCTGCCTAGGAGCTTGCCACTCTATCCACACAGGGGGCACCCCTAGATCATATATCCCAGCAGAGGCGAGGATGCTGCTGGACCCCATAAGTTATCTTGTGCATACAGCCATGATTCCAAGATCATGAAAGATAAGCAAGCTACCTAAAACATTCAAAAAACAGGGAGAATTAAGTCAAGTATCCTCCACAGGACAAACTCCTCCCCAGTTGAAAACTATTGATTTAACGATTCTTCACAAGACAGAGCAGGAATTTAGAAGACAGTAGAAAACTTTGATGGATTGTGAAGCACATATTAAAAGATGGAGACAGCTATGTTACATTAATAACTGATCACAGCAGCCTGTAGAGTCATTACGTAGCCAGGCTCATCATAAGCCCTGCTACAGAATCAGTCCTGGGACCACAGCAGGGACCACGCTCAGACACTGAATACCCGCGGGACACAGCCCTGCTCCCTGCTGGAGGGGCACACGGCAGGCTGCTGCTGGTGGGGCTGTACCAGGAAAAGGTCCTGATGGACCAACAGAAAGGACTCGCCTCTCCTTTATCACCAGCTCTGGACCCAAAGTCTGGTCTGAGTGTCAAACTCATTGTGACTAAAGGGCTCCGATTTGATGTTTCTAGAGTGAGAAGTGGGTTCTGGAATCTTTCAGTGATACGAATGGGGATGAGATACACGGCAGTCACAACATTTAAAAAAGGAAAAGAAAGGAAGAAGAAGAAAGAGAGAAAAGGGGAGGGAGGAAAAAAGGAAGGGAGGAGGGAAAAAGAAAAGAAAAAGAAAAATGCCCACAACAGACTTTTAACAGAAACAATAGACAATATTAATCCTTTGAAGAACGGAAGGAGATGATAAATCCGTTCTACCAAAAGCAGCATAGAGACCTTCTAATTCCTACTCAGATCAATATTGGAGCAAGCCGAGAAACCCTGGAATGCTCGTGTATCACAGTAGTCATGCTATCGGGTAGCCACGGCACGTGCTCGGGATGGGGGAGATGCCCTGTGTAGAGCAGGCTCCCAAGGATGCTCTCCGTGTGAGAGGATGGAGGGAGTGTGCTGGTGGTGGAGACATCAGAGGACACTTTCAGACCCTCCCGTCCCCGCCCCAGCCCCAGCCCTCATTCCTGCCGCAAGCCAGCCTCTTCCCTCCACCTGCTCCTCTTACTGCTAGGAAATTTCAATTACCTAAGTGCAGTTAGAACAGAGTGACAGCCTTTCAGGAATGCACCATGAATAGACAAACAGTCTTCAAAGGAATGTAGATTTTTCTCTCATCTACATGTGCCAGGAAAAAGTTTATCTTCCTCAAGGAACAGACTCAAGACCTGGGGAACTGAAACCCCTGTCCACTGTGATCTAGACAAAAGCTCGTCCAAAAGAAATACATCAAAGGATGCATTTCCTATTTCTGCCTAAGTTCTGAAACAACCTGTCAGCCTTATAATTCATGCTTTCATGTAACTTCCACCTTGAATTACACACAGGAAAAACTAACTTTGCAGAAGTCTTTTACTTTAAGGTGAGTTTCTCTGCTTGTCTCTGTTTCGGCTGTACAGACCGTCTTTTCCCGTGGCCAGGGATTCAAAGACAAAGTTAAACCGTGAAATTGGTTATAGAGTAGCCAGTACTATCTTTTGCTTATAGATGCAGATAGCTGTTTCTTTGGATAGAAGTTTTCCTTCCAATGCTAACCAAAAGGTCTGTTCAACTTTGCCTGTTGCATATAACCCCTAAAAGTTGAGATTGACCTTCAGTCCAGCTGCCCGCAAAAGTAGTTGCTGCTGCTGCTAAGTCACTTCAGTCGTGTCCAACTCTGTGCGACCCCATAGACGGCAGCCCACCAGGCTCCCCCATCCCTGGGATTCTCCAGGCAAGAACACTGGAGTGGGTTGCCATTTCCTTCTCCAATGCATGCAAGTGAAAAGTGAAAGTGAAGTCGCTCAGTTGTGTCCGACTCTTAGCGACCCCATGGACTGCAGCCTACCAGGCTCCTCCGTCCATGGGATTTTCCAGGCAAGAGGACTGGAGTGGGGTGCCATTGCCTTCTCCAAAAGTAGTTACCTTCCATTAAAGCAAAAGAGGAAATGAGGGGGAGGAATCAGGAAGATAATGGATAAATCTAGAAATAGCAAAGAGCTAATCCAACCAGTAAGCTATAGGAGATAGAACAATATTTCTCCTTCCCTCTAGCAAAAAAATCAATATATATTTGGTTGAGTCAACAAAGTTGCATGCAATTTTTTTCCAAATGATTTTTCTCAGTTTTAAAATCAATTCTCTGAATGGATTAGGAGGAAAAATAGAGAGAAGTGCTTTGTAATATGGATCTGGTTTTACCTCTCAAAAACAATGACCAATCTAGATGAAAATTCCCCTTACTTCTAGGTGGGTTTAAGGACCAAATATATTATATAGATTATTTAGGGTGCTTTCAGCAGCAAGTAACAGAAATACCATTTCACACTGGTTTAAGTGTTAAAAATTTGTGCTCTAACATCAAAAGAAATCCCAAGAGGGTGTAAGCCTTAGAGTTATTTGATTTAGAAAGTCAGCAACCCAGAGTTTGGCATTTCTTCCAGTCCACCAGGCTTGGGGATAGTTTCATTTTCAGGATGGTAGCAAGGTGACAGTTCAAGGTGATCAGCACAGGCATGACATAACTAAGAGGAAAAGAGCATCTCTTCTTGGGACCTTTGTGGAGGTTTCTTTAAAAAACTAAGTAGAACTAGCATATGATCCAGCAGTCCCACTCCAGGGCATATATCCAGAGAAAACCATGCTTCCAAAAGACACATGCATCCCAATGTTCAAAGCAGCACTGTCTACGATAGCCAGGACATAGAAGCAACCTAGGTGCCCATCAACAGATGAATGGATAAAGAAGATGTAATACACACACACACACACACACAGTGGAATATTACTCAGCCACAAAAAGGAACAAAAGTGGGTCTTTTCTAGAGATATGGATGATGTGTGCTTAGTTGCTCAGTCCTGTCCGGCTCTTTGTGACCCCATGGACTATAGCCCACCAGGCTGTTCGTCCATGGAATTCTCCAGGCAAGAATAATGGAGTGGGTTGCCATGCCCTCCTCCAGGGGATCCCCTTCAGGGGATCTTCCCAACCCAGGGATCAAACCCAAATCTCCTGCATTGCAAGTGGATTCTTTACTATTTGAGCCACCAGGGAAGCCCAGAGATATGGATGCACCAAGAATTTTCTTTATCTCTTAATCATCAGAATTGGATCACATGCCTACTCTGAACCTTTAGACTAGTGGTTCACAAATTAGACAGTCAAACTATTTGGCATTTTTGGTGGTCACAATGACTAGATGGCTCTTAATATTTAGCAGAAAATACCTAGACTGCTAAATGTCCAGTGATATATGGACAGTTTTTCACAAAGAAGAATGGTACCACCTAAAATGTCAAGACCCTTTTTGAGAAAAATTACCCTTAACCTAATCAAACATTCTTTGGACAAGGAAGTGGTTCAGCTTTCCCTTAGACCTTCGATTGTAGGAAGGGTGAATATCTGAACAAAATTTAAAAAGGATTTTCCTGTTAAGAAGAAAGTGTTTGGCAATCAGTGCTGGGTTAGACATCCAGTAGTGTTCACTATTATATTATCACCATCTGATCCTGAATTAAATGTCATTTATTTACTTATTACTTTATTGAATTATTTCATATTTTAAAAATTGTCTGAGAACTCTTAGAGGCTTAGAAGATCAACTAAGAGGCTGTTGCCATGACCTCAGTTTGAAATGACGTGAATATTAAGATAGCGTCACAGGGCATGGGGCTTCCCTGGTGGCTCAGACAGTAAAGCATCTCCTGCAATGCAGATGACCTGGGCTCAATCCCTGGCTCAGAACAATTCCATGGAGAAGGGAAAGACAACCCACTCCAGTATTCTTGCCCGGAGAATTCCACAGACAGAGGTGCCTGGCGGGCTACAGTCCATGGGGTCACAGAGTGGGGCATGACTAAGCGACTCACACACACAAACACACACACAGGGCTTGGGGAGAAGTGAATAGATTCTAAAGGTTATTGGAGAGAAATTAACAGATATTGGAAAGTGACTAGTTTTAAAGGGATAAGGGTGATTTCTTGGTTTATGGAAGTCTGAAGTTATCCACTGAATTCCAGCCACTCTCTCATAGCTGCTGAAAAATGTTGTACAAGTAGTGTCTAGCAATTATTGAGAATGTACTTATTGTCAGACATTGTAATGAATACTTTACGTCCACTAAGTCACTGAATTGTTACAATGCCACTTTAAGGAAAGCATTTCATTGTTAGCTCCAATTTACAAATAGAGGAACTGAGGCTCTGGGGAAGCAAAGAAAATGCCTGCTGTGAAGAAGAAGGGACTAGGTAGGAAATTTGTTTTTAAATTGAACTCTATCATGAGCTGTGTGACCTTCAGGAGGTTATGCTTCTCTTTGGGAATCAGTTTCTCTAATTATCAAGTGAGGCTGGTTAACCAGATACCGGAGACCTATATTCACGGTGCCTACTGTTAACCAGAATTCGAGAAATGAAGACCTGATTGAGATAAAGAGACATTTTTGGGGGTTTGTTAGAACTGTAGCCCAGGAGACGCAGATTTAAAAGCAATTGATTTGTGTTCTGCTGGACCACAAAATGGGGAAAACTTAGAAAGGCAACAAAACCTCACAAGGCCACACGCATTTTTTTGTCCAAAGTTAGATTGGAGCTGGCAAGAAGTAAGGGTGCCTGCAAAGCGAGGATGGGTTGAGGTTCAAAATCATTACACAGTTGTGAGGCGGGGGTGGGGGGTGCGGGGCGGGACTTTGAAGCTACAAGGTTGCAGCCAGCAGGGGCTGGCAGACACTGTGAAAACAGCTGACATGGCCTCAAGTCTGATACCGTTCAGAAAATACCAGGTCTACATGATGGAGGAATAATGCTGCTGCTGCTGCTAAGTCGCGTCAGTCGTGTCCGACTCTGTGCGACCCCATAGATGGCAGCCCACCAGGCTCCCCCGTCCCTGGGATTCTCCAGGCAAGAACCCTGGAGTGGGTTGGCATTTCCTTCTCCAATGCATAAAAGTGAAAAGTGAAAGGGAAGTCGCTCAGTCGTACCTGACTGTTCGTGATCCCATGGACTGCAGCCCACCAGGCTCCTCTATCCATGGGATTTTTCCAGGCAAGATGACTGGAGTGGGGTGCCATTGCCTTCTCTGGGAGGAATAGTGTCTGAAAGCAAATCCACAATGGCCACCTGGCTCCCTTTAGGGTGTCTGAACAACAGTTACTCCATTTTGATTTTTTAATTGATCTTAAATATGTCATCACTATAGATTTTTCAGTCCCCCAAGCCTTAATTTTAGATGCCCTAATGCCATTTCCTATCATCTAAACTACAATAGGACTAGCATAATATCAACATTAATAACAGCTGAATAAATGCTTGATATAAAATGTTGCAAGGCATCCCTAGAGGCTCAGATGGTAAAGAATCTGCCTGCACTGCAGGAGACTCAAGTTCAATCCCTGGGTCAGGAAGATCCCCTGGAGGAGGAAATGGCAACCCACTCCAGTATTCTTGCCTGGAGAATTCCATGGACAGAGGAGCCTGGTGGGCTACAGTCCATGGGGTTGCAAAGAGTCGGACACGACTGAGTGACTAACTTTCACTTTTCAACTTTCTTTCAGAAAATGTTCAATTTTTATTTCCTCTTCACAACTGATCAGTAGAATACAGCGGAAATGGTGCTGTGCCAATTCTGAGCTCAGCCCTTCACTGGCCTGAAAGCTCCCACTTTCTTCTTGGAATGTCCTTTGTTGGAAGTCAGATGACATGCCCCTGGAGAAGAACCAGGGCCCCCCCGGTCACTGGAACTCTGAGTTCCCAGTCCAGCCACCAGATGACTCGAGCCTCCTAGGACCTAATCTAATGTCACATCTGATACCATGTAAAGCAAAAGAACCACTCAATTATCCTACATTGTGATGTAATAAATTATAGTTTTAAGCTACCAATTTGTGGGGCAGTTTGTTTCACAGCGATCAATAACTGAAATAGTTACTGCAAATATACCCATTTTACAGATCTAGAAACTGAAGCTTATGAGAATTTAATTGTGAGTCACATATCAAGGAAATGGTGGAATAAATATCTGAACAGAGTTCTACCAAATTACAGGGTCCACAGCTGAAAACGCTATGCCAGCTTGTGTCTCATCTTAAAGCCAAGTTGTCAGCATATGTTTCTGCAACATTTGAATTTGGATAGCATTTTCTCCTATGAAGAGAACCGCTAAGCTTACACAGGCATTACAAAAGTCTGTTCTCTTTAATTAATTCTACAATTCCTAGAAGTATTTGACAAATAATGTGTGCTAAATGTACTCAGATACTTCACATGGATTACAAACAAAAAGCCAGAAACCTAGAGGAATGCTCTTCTCTTCTCATCTCGCTGGAGCTCTTTAATTTTCTAAAGCCTAAGGCAGTGACGTGCAGCCTTTAAATCCCCTTGTCCACCTTGTCAGCGGTGCTCAGACACCTGTGCACTAAATTAGTGAGATATTGCTTTCAATCTGCACTTAGCGTTTCCAAGTTTTTATCATCTAGAAAAAGGCACCGATACATCATGACTAAGTTCCAAACAGATGGTTTCAAAGTCTATTTAGCTGGTGCTCCTTTTTTTATGAAGCTAAAGTAAAATTCGTTCAGCAAATGCAGCTATCAAAAGATAATTGGGGGGCGGCGGGGGGGAGGGGGAAGCAAATGAGCTGACTTAGCAAAAATGAAAATCCTGAGTATTTCACATTGAAACAAGCCAAGGCAGTGATTTAAAGGGGACGATGCATCTTTTCTTTTCACGCTGGCTCCACCCCTCCCACCCTGGTGCTTGTCCAAATACAGTTTAAATGAAGATACAATGGCATTTTACTGTGGGTTAGTGCTACAGACCGGGGTAAATGGGAAATGTGCTAGCGTATGGGGTAAGGATGAGGAAATGCACATGGTCAAACGTAAACAAGTTACAATTTTCACATAAAATCTGTAGAAGTCACTGTAGGAGTACAGTATTATCTATTCCACATATCGTAACTGAGGTAACCCTAGCCTTCTAAGTCAACTGTAAAAGCTCTAATTGAGGCTTTCACATCAAGTGGTAGTAATAGCCATAATGCTATACATTCACAGAGTGCTTTGTGATTTTTCTGTTATCTATGTGGAACTTGATTTGATCCTTATAATAACCCCAGACTAAGTCCTAGTATATACAAGATCAGAAAGTTCAATAACAAACCCGGAGTCAACGCTAGACTCTAAAATACCATAACTGCAGCTGCAATCTTCGACTCCTAGTTTCTTTTAAAAAGAGGGGATGAGTACAAACTACTATGTGTAAAATAAATAAGCTACAAAGATATATTGCACAGCATGGAGAACACAGCCAATATTTTATAATAACTATGAATGGAATATAATCTTTAAAAATTGTGAATTCATGTGGTTTGCCTAAAACATATATATATATATATATTAATATATATATATATACCATGTAAAGCAAAAGAACCACTTAGTTATCCTACATTGTGATGTAATAAATTATAGTTTTAAGCCACCAATTTGTGGGGCAGTTTGTTTCACAGCAATCAATAACCGAAATAGTTACTGCAAATATACCCGTTTTACAGATCTAGAAGCTGAAGCTGTCTATATTAAAAATGAATTAAAATATCCTCCACATAGCTAGCAACAAATTATTCAAAGAGTTCTATTGCCTAATATCCATCCACTAAGAAAACTACCCAGCACTTCCTTCCATGGCAGCCAGCACTGCCAGAGAAAGGAGACACGGCCTTGCAGACAAGCAAACAACGGCAGTTAGTGGTGTAGTCTTCTGAACGTCTCCACCTGCAACCATCTCTCCAATCTTTGATTAGAGCTTCAATTTTTTTCGATTTTTTTTTAAATTTATTTTTTTTAATTTGAGGATAATTGCTTTACACTATTGTGTTGGTTTCCACCATACATCAGCCAGAGTCAGCCATAGGTATACACATACATTCCCCCTTCTTGAACCCACCTCCCACTTCCCATGCATCCTATCCCTCTGCGCTGTCACAGAGCACCGGTTTGAGTAGAGCTTCACTTTTTAAAATTCAATTGATTTCTTTTTATTGAGGTATAATGTGGACACAGTAAAACTCAAAGATCCTAAACAGACAATTCTATCACTCAGAAAGTTCCCTCATGTCCTTTTCCAGAGAGTTTTCATCATAGAAGCAACCACTTCTCTCTTTTTTTTTTCAACAAGTACTTGTTTGGCCTGCTCTAGAATTTTATATAAATGCACAATTTTGATTTCTGCAACTTGGCCTCTTTCACTCAACATAACTGAGAGTCATCCATGCCATTCTGTACTGACATACTTACGTCCTATGATGTACTTAAATTGCATAGATAAGTAGTTAATTCTTTTATACTACCATGTAGCATTCCACATCTGAATGCACCACTATTTCTTTATCCATTCCTCTGTTGATGGACATTTGGGTTGTTTTTGTTTCTAAACAGCTTCATTTTAAACACTAAATATTTGGCTCTTGAAATGAGTCCATTAAGAAATCTGCACATTTTCCTTTGTGTGTGTTTGTGTGTGTGAGTTAAAGTAGAATTGACTTTGGGAATCAATGTAGTTATGCTAAACACTTCGCATTTGAAATATAAAATAAGTTGGTCTGGTTCCCAGACTTCAGGGCTAGGAGGTAAACAGTTGGAGGGATGCTAATGTCAAAATAGCCTCGCAACTGAGCAGTCCCATGTCTGAGCTCAGCGGTGGGGGTGTCCTCACAGGAAAGAGATGGACATTCAGCACTGCCGTTTCAAGGTTCCAGCGCTATGCCCAGCACTTTGGCTGTTAACAATGTTTCTGTAAACACTCACCAGTGAGATTCTGGCATCATGTGTGTAAACAGATCGGTGGTTCTGATCATTTAAAATCCTGGTGTCAGCTGCCTCTCTCCCTTTCTCTAAGGCACTTCGGCGCATCCTGGTTTGCTAATTAAAACCCAGCATTAAAGCCTTTCAGCCTTGTGTGTGCAGCTAATTGGACCTTCAGGGATGCAATAAATGAGTCAATTAGCATTCACTAGCATGCATTTATGTAGCACCTGCTGTGTGCCAAACACTGCACAGTGTTAGCTGAGTTTCCCAACAGGGTGCAGGGAGAAAGTGTTAAGTTAAAGAACACTGGGGTTGATGTCCAAAAGCCTGAGTGTGAGTCCTGCTTTTGCACGTAACTGTTTTGAAGATCTTTGGCAATTCACTTTGTCTTGGAACCTCAGTTTTGAGTTAATAAGAGGTCCTGATTTTTTCAGGTCACAAGCTCAGGTATGAAAACAAACATATATCCTTAATATTTCTACCACTCGACTATTCTGGGTTCCTAGTCTTTTGGATGGCAGACCTTTAAACTCATTGCATTTAAGGAATCTCCCTCTTTCCCTAAAAAGTCCTTCCCACTTGTCGCTGGAGCTATGGCTGAGTCCCCAGGGTTCATGTACTACGTGGAGGGGAATGGAAATCCACCAGCTCTGCCCCTTCACTTGCGGTCCACTAATTTTCATATGCTCCTTGGATCTCAGTTCCTTACTCCTCCAGAATAAGTTCCTTCTTCTACTTTAAAACGTCTCCAGGTCTTCCGGTTTCAGGCCCCTCTTAGCGCCGCACTGCGCCTGGAAGAAAGAAATTCTAGACTTCTGAGCTCTGCGCTCCAGGACCTGGTCCTGAAGCTCCAGGCTCCGGATTATAAGCAGGCCAGCTGGCATTCACTCCCTCTGTGCCTGCTTGGATGGAGGGTCTTCTGAGACCTTGTGATTTTCTCAGACTCCATCCAGAAGGCAAAGCATTGGCCCCTGCTGCTGTCCAAGGAACTTTGTGTAAATTAGAGAAAAAGTGTCCCCTTTTTTGTGAATGAGTTGCCCAGATGCACCTCTTCTGGGCAGACAAATTAGAAGACTTGTTGGTCTGCAGGTTTGTGGGCAGTGTGCCAGCCAGGTTCTCAGTCCACTGGCGAGAGACCGAGGGCCTGTGCCATGCCAAGCTGGGCTCTCAGGCCCTCTTACCTGGGTTTTCTCCCCCTGTCCACCTCCTGACCCAGATTCAGCCCAGGCTTTAGCTTCTGCTCCTTCTTCACTCTCACTTTCCTTCCTCCCCATCTGGAAGCAGGCAGCAACCTTCTCTGCTCACAGAATTCTTCTATTCTCTTTTTCACTGGATATGATGGGCTTTTGGTAAACACAGTGACTTTTCTTTCAAGGAACTGTCCAGCCATGCATATCAAAAGATTCTTTGGGAGATTTCTCGGCAGTCCAGCGGTTAGGACTCTACTTCTACTGCAGGGGGCACAGGTGGGATCCCTGGTCTGGGAACTAAGATCCCAGCCTCATGGCATGGCCCCACCAAAAAAAATTTCCCAAAAACCTGCAAAAAACTTCAATTATTTGGGAACTCAAAAGCCACCACTAGACTCTTCCTTCCTCCCTGTTTTTCTGTGTGACTTCTCTCCCAAAGGTGAGGGATGTTAGGAGAAAGGACCACAGCTGAAGGACATACTCGGGGACCAGGGCAGCCATGGAGGGGGGCTGCTTGGATCTCCTTCAAGAAAGACCTTACCGTCCAGCCATAAGGAGGGATTTGGCTGACTGACTCCCGCTGTGGTGCCAGCAGGAGCTGGAACCGAGGTCGTGGTCTTCTTGGAGACCCTCTAGCCAATGACTGACCATAGTGGCTTTCAAGGACTTGGCTGTTTCCTCCCCAAACGGGACTCCTCCTAAGGATGACCTTTGCCGCGGGACCCCTCATCAGGCTGACCCTTGACTGAATCTCGGTCACATCTGCCCAACGGTCTGGGGCTCGCCCTGTACCATCTGGTTTCCTTTCTCCCCAGTGAACCTCCTGTGCTCATCACTCAGAGTCTGCTTTGCAGAGAAACCAGACTGAATGCAGGTCTGAACACACTTCCAGTAATCAATTAAGTAACACTCTTCCAGGTAGCAGAGCGTGAAAATAACCAAACAGTCTAATTCCTATGGCTGCCAACATGCTCTCTCACATGTTCTATACCTCTGTCTTAAAAAAATGTGAGGGAGAGAACAGTTACATACCAGGTAAATCACTCCAATTTGCAAAACACCCAAAAGCAGAGATGTAATCATCCCTGATCCTACTCATCCCTTCCCTCAAATCATTCCATCACCAACAGCAACAGCAACAAAGGCAAAAGCAGCACAGGACTGCAGAGCTGCCGCTGACCCCAAAGCAGCAGGTCTGCTTAAACCGAGTCCTGCTTTATTTGAATTATCTTTCCCAAAAAGGGCAAGTGATTAAAAAATCAAAGTGAACTGGAAGGTGTCAGAAGTATGGGTTTGGTAAATAACTTTTTGGACAAAAAAATAGAAAACATGATTTTCGCCGTAAAGTAACACAGAAGCTATTGAAGGTGGTAACATCATCTTTTTAGTATGTGTGTGTGAGTAATGAGTTCTGCTGCTGTTAAGTCGCTTCAGTCGTGTCTGACTCTGTGCAACCCCATAGACGGCAGCCCACCAGGCCCCACCGTCCCTGGGATTCTCCAGGCAAGAACACTGGAGTGGATTGCCATTTCCTCCTCCAATGCATGAAAGTGAAAAGTGAAAGTGAAGTCGCTCAGTCGTGTCTGACTTTTAGTGACCCGTGGACTGGAGCCCACCAGGCTCCTCCGTCCATGGGATTTTCCAATGATTTCTGAGTGCCCTGGAGAAGTCTGACCTCAGCCTTCAGGGTTGCAGCCAGTGGCGACGATGCTCATATTCCAGGTAAGTGCAATTTCATTGTAGGTTCCCTGTAGATATATCCGGCCAGTCAACTTTTGCCCCTTGAAAGGATTATACAAAACCCTCTGTAGGAACAGAAAGAGGTTCATAACCTCTTTTATGGGTTTAAAATGATTTCAGCACCAACAACATCACTATAATTTTTGGAGCACCATGAGAAGTCACTGTGAAGTTTGAAATACTCATTTGAATATAAACGTTGAATGTAATCCGATCATTTGAAAAGTTAGTTAACTTCCATTCCTGCTGCTCACTGGATGTTGGGTCAGGTGGTGTGGAAGGGAGGCTGAGGATAAGAAGTGGAAGAGGAGTTTAGGGAAAGGATGCAGCCCATCGTTCTACAAGTTTACCACTGCCTTTCAGGAACCTCATATGTGAAGAGATTGTCCAGGAAACCAGAAGCAGTGGTTCCAGTGAGAAAGAGAGGCTAACTCTATTTCTTGCAAGCTGACAGACTTCCCTCCCAAGAGTTTAGATGAGTCCTCTTCATCTGCGTACTTTCACCTTAAAAGATGTCAATTCCCACCTTACCACTCTGTCATCCAAGTCTCTCAAATTCTATAGTGGAAAGCACAGGAAACAGAAACTAAGATTTCAAAGAAGAGTCTGACAGAATTTGGAGGTTCTCTTAGAGTCTCTCTCTCTTTTTTTAATATTTTGTAGAACTGCTTTCTCCTTGGAAGAAAAGCCACGATGAACATAGACAGTGTATTAAAAAGCAGAGACGTCACTTTGCCAACAAAGGGCCATATAGTCAAAGCCATGGTTTTTCTGGTAGTCGTGTACAGATGTCAGAGTTGGACCATAAAAAAAGGCTGAGCATCAAAGAACTGATGCTTTTGAACTGTGGTGTTGGAGAAGACTCTTGACAGTCCCTTAGACTCCAAGGAGATCAAACCAGTTAATCCTAAAGGAAATCAACCCTCAATATTTATTGGAAGGACTGATGCTGAAGCTAAAACTCCAATCCTTTGGCCACCTGATGCAAAGAACTGACTCATTTGAAAAGACCCTGATGCTGGGAAAGATTGAAGGCAGGAGAAGAAGGGGACGACAGAGGATGAGATGGTTGGATGGCATCACCAACTCAACAGACATGAGTTTGAGTAGGCCCCAAGAGTTGATGATGGACAGGGAGGCCTGGAGTGCTGCAGTCCATGAGGTCTCAAAAAGTTGGACACAACTGAGCGACTGAACAACAACAAGTAGAAAGACAATATCCTCTGTTTACCAACAAGCTATTTCAACTCCCTCTATTTCTTGTGAAAATCACAAATTCTTCTTAGCTTCTTAGCATGTGGTGCATCCTATGGATGGGCCTGCCAAGAAATTAAAAGCAAGCCGAGCAGTCCAACTGGTGGATGAATGTCCCAAGGCCTCCAGAAATTACTTCTTTGTCAAGAGGATCTTACATCTATTCTAAACTCATCACAGAATTCATCTGTTACAAAATCTTGAAACAGCACCCGAAGACTTCCTGTGGGGTAGAATCGCTTTGCTTCTTTTATGCTGTGATTTCCTGTGCTCTGCAGACCAAGGGATTCCCTTCAGCCTCTTCCAGGGTGTCTTGGTGAGTGAATTAAAGAGTACATTGAGAGGTTGTCTTATTCGATTTCCTCAGGAATGAGTGTAATGACAGCTAGACTTTCTAAATGTGCAAATAGCCTTAAAAAAGAGATTTGTTTTTCCAAGGACTCTGTTCTCTGGCGTACTCCTTATTGACCACAGCTCTGCCCAAACATGCTTCCAAAAGTGAGTGATACATTATTGCCCTAATTATTGTAAAGCAGCTATACCCCAATTTTTTAAAAAGGGGAAGAAAGTGTCCAAAACGAAATCGCCTCCAACCCACCAAAAATGCCCTTCATCCAATGTCAGTTACGAATGTGCTTTAGGTCACATTAGGCCGGAAAATGTTTTCATTTTCACACTGGATAAGAATTCATTTGAAAAGCTATTTTTCATTTGTTTTACTTTCAGGCAATTGCTTATTCCTCTTCCTCATCATAATGTCATGCCCTCCATAGCAGTCTATATAGTAAAGAAAAAAAAAAACCCTTGGGTAATACTAAAATCTAAGAACATATGGAAAGCTTTGCTAGGAAGAAGGAAAGTGAGGAACTAGAAGGCAAATCACTTACTGTGAAAAAATAAAAGCAAAATCTTAAAAACCGAAAAGTCTCTCTGTGACCTTCACTTCTCCCTTTCAAAGAAATCCGTGTTCCTTTTCTCAAAAATATTTTGATTAACATTCATCTCCAGGGATCTATAAGTCACTGAGCAACAAGGACTGAACAATAGTGAGAAATGAACGTGACTTTCAACTCAGATCTGTGTTTTATCACCAGTTCTTTGAAGACAAAGGTTATTGGGTTTCCAGAGGGATGCTGAAGCTCACTTTCCTGGACTGTTGTTCAGTCGCTGAGTCGTGTCGGACTCTCTGTGACTCCATGGACTGTAACATGCCAGGCTCCTCTGTCCTCCACCATCTCCCCACTGCTGCTGCTGCTGCTGCTAAGTCGCTTCAGTCGTGTCTGATTCTGTGCGGCCCCATAGACGGCAGCCTACCAGGCTCCCCCGTCCCTGGGATTCTCCAGGCAAGAATACTGCAGTGGGTTGCCATTTCCTTCTCCAATGCATGAAGGTGAAAAGTGAAAGTAAAGTGGCTCAGTCGTGTCCAACTCTTAGCGACCCCATGGACTGCTCCTCCATCCATGGGATTTTCCAGGCAAGAGTGCTGGAGTGGGGTGTCATTGCCTTCTCCGACTATCTCCCTGAGTTTGCTCAAATTTATGTCCATTGAATCGGTGATGCTACCTAACCATCGCATCCTCCACTGCCCTTTTCTCTTTTTGCCTTCAATCTTTCTTAGCATCACGGTCTTTTCCAATGAGTCAGCTCTTTGCATCAAGTGGCCATAGTATTGGAGCTTCAGTATCAGTCCTTCCAGTGAATATTCAGGTTTAATTTCCACAGTGATTTCAGAGCCCAAGAAAATAAAATCTGTCACTGCTTCCACTCTTTCCCCATCTATTTGCCATGAAGTTATGGGAACGGATACCATGATCTTAGTTTTTTGGACGCTGAGTTTCAAACCAGCTTTTTCACGCTCTTCTTTCACTTTCAACAAGCGGCTCTTTAGTTTCTCTTTACTTTATGCCATTAGAGTGGTATTATGTGCATATCTGAGGTTGTTGGTATTTCTCCCAGCAATCTTGATTCCAGCTTGTGAGTCATACAATCTGCTATTTTGCATGGTGCACTCTGCACAGAAGTTAAATAAGCAGGGTGACAATATCAGCCTTGTCATCTTCCTTTCCCAATTTTGAACCAGTCAGTTGTTCCACGTCCAGTTCTAACTGCTGCTTCTTGACCTGCATCCAGGTTTCTTAGGAGATAGGTAAGGTGGTCTGGTATCCCCATCTCTTTAAGAATTTTCAACAATTTTTTGTGACCTACATACACAGTCAAAGGCTTTAGCATAATCAGTGAAGGAGAAGATGTTTTTCTGGGACTCCCTTGCTCTTCCCTATGCTGGGAGGGACCATAGTCTGAACAGCCACACCCAGTTCCCTGCACTGATATGTGGTTAACATTATATAACTTATTTTGTAAATGGTGGCCTGCATCACATTTTCTGCTGCTGCTGCTACTGCTAAGTCGCTTCAGTCATGTCCAACTCTGTGCGACCCCATAGACGGCAGCCCACCAGGCTACGCCATCCCTGGGATTCTCCAGGCAAGAACACTGGAGTGGGTTGCCATTTCCTTCTCCAATGCATTAAAGTGAAAAGTGAAAGTGAAGTCGCTCAGTCATGTCCGACTCTTAGCGACCCCACGGACTGCACCCTACCAGGCTCCTGCATCCATGGGATTCTCCAGACAAGAGTACTGGAGTGGGTTGCCATTGCCTTCTCCAAGGACACCTAAAATCAACCATTCTGGACTCCTCTACTCAAAAATTGAACTAATTTCTGCTTCACAAAATGATAGAAACTATTCCCCATCAAAATTCCATTAAAACAAGACATGATTCATAAATCATTCAATGTTATCCTTAATGTAAACCCACGGGACAGATGACTAAGGGCCAAATAGCTACAGTTTCAAATTTTAGAGAAAATAATGATAATTGAAACTGCTACCTAATTGGAACTATATCTATGGGATATGGGCTATATCCATGTTCAGAGAAAAATCCATAGCCTTATGTGCTTACAATGAGTAATAAGAAATAATAAAAATTAATTAATTAATGTTTGATTTAAAATATTTATGGAAAACAAGTAGACACACTAAGGAAAAATAGATTTAACAAAGATAAAAATTAGAAAAGAAATAAGAAAAATAGAGATAATGCATGCATGCATGCTAAGTCACTTCAGTCATGTCCAACTCTGTGCAACCCCATGGACAGCAGCCCACCAGGCTCCTCTGTCCACAGGATTCTCCAGGCAAGAATACTGGAGTGGGTTGCCATTGAACCAAAAACTGATATTTAGGAAATAAAATAAGTATATGACCATTAAGCTATAAAAGAAGGTCACAAATGTAAATATTTAAAGCAAGATAACAGGGAAATAATTGCAGATAAAAAGGAAAGCAAAACAATTGTATACACGTGTGAAGCTCAGTTTCATCTGACTCCTAGAGACCCCATGGACGGTAGCCCGCCAGCCTCCTCTGTCCATGGGATTCTCCAGGCAAGAATACTGGAGTGGGTTGCCATGTCCTCCTCTAGGGGATCTTCCCGACCCAGGGATTGAACCTGGGTCTCCTGTGTCTCCTGTATTGCAGGTGGGTTCTTTACTGCTGAACCACCAGGGAAGCTCTGGAATAAGTTTCAGTCCTGTGTATATTAATTGGAAAGATTACAAAAATTAAAATTTCTTATGAAAATATAACTCCATAAAATTGGCCCTGTGTAATATGGTGAGACAAACAGAAAAGAAGTGTATTTCAACTTGGACTTCACTTGAAAATCATCTAGGATGTTTCTGAGAGATAACGAACTGACTCTAGACTAAATCAGATCTTCTGCAACAACCTGTGATGAAGTCGCGTGTGGAAACAATCATCCCATCAAGGGTTAGAGAAATAAGATGAGAACACAAGCACATCTTTATGGAGTTAATGTAGAGCTGACAGGCGGTCAGACCTTAAAGGTGAGACCAGAGAGACGGAAAACCCAAGAAGTGAGCTGACTTTCTGCATGTCGCCTTTCCTCTGGGGGACATGTTGATTCATGGAGCAGAGGCAGAAGCCTGGGAATACCAGCAAACAAACCCTGCAAAGAGGCAGAAACATCAGCAAGTTTGGCAAGACCACAGGGCTGGGTCCTGGGGAGGGTGGTGGTGGGGGAGGAAGGAATTCGAATTCAGTGCTGGTGAGGCAGTCACAATGGAAGGTCCAAGATGCCAGAGGAAGGCCATGCAGAGTTGTGAGATTTATTGGTTTCCCCCAAAGACATTTACTGAATTCTCCAGCTGCCCAGACCAAGAGGTTAAAAACCCATGCAGAAAGCCCAAGCCATGCAGAGAGAAGTTCCTGGCAGTCTCGTGGTGTGAACCAGATTAAATTTGGAATTTGGGACTTGGTTGCCTCCCAAGGAGTCAATACGAGGTTGTCCGTTGAAAACTCTAGCAGGCTACCCATTAACAGTAAAGGGAAACCAGAAATAGACTGAGCTTTCCTAAGACCTAGTTTGACTCAGTTCTGTCCTTGATTAGATTAGGCTGATCTCCCCTGACATCACCCAGAGCATTCAAAATTTTTCATCCACAAAGTACAGACTTGAATAAAAAATTATGAGGCATATCAAGAAACAGGACCAGGAGGAAGAAGGAGGCAGTAGAATATACCCACAGGTAGCTCAGTTACTAATAATTAGTCATATAGCTTAAAATAGTTGTGATTAACATATTCTCACTTTATGAGCCAACCAAAATTTATTTTAAAGAGAATTAAATGGGAATTCTAGAATTTAAAAATAATAGCAACTAAAGTTGAGAACTCTATAGGTTTCTTGCAGTAGGCTTGACATAGCTGAAGAGAGGATTAGTTAGCTGGAATACATCTCAGCAGAACATCTAGACTGATGCACAGATGTCAGGGTCTGTGTGAATTTCTTCCAGGATTAAAAAAGAACAACAACATCTGAAACAACTGCTATTGTTAAAGTCGCTATTAAGTTCTCGATAGCCTGTCATTCTTAAAAATCTATCTACTTTCAACAGGGGCAAGCATGGACTTTAAATGAGGATATGATAGAGTATCCTCCATGCCTTTACATATTCCAATACTTAAAAGTTGCATTCATTTTTATGACTCGCCCAAGGATACTGTGTCACTTTGGGTTATGATTTTTATAGGGAAGGGACACTCCAGGGGCTTTCACTTGATCCTACCTACTATGAAAGTCCTAACTCCATAAATCAGAGGCCACTGTGGGGATTCTGCCAACTATACACTCAGAGGCTTGGAATTATCAACAGAATTGGTTCATTGGCTTTGTGAGCATACCATGAGATAGACTTGGGACAAAACTCCATTTACCACTGGATTTCCATGAGCTTCTAAATGACCAGTGGACCTCAGAAGTACTGCAAATCCAAAATTATTTTTTTAAAATCATTAATTCAAAATGAATATTCAATATTGCTCTGAAAGTCTAAACATGCCCCTTGCCCCAATTCAGAATCACATTAGTAAGTGGTCTCAGGTGTCCTTGGCGATATCTGGAGAATCAAACCTGAGATGTCATAACATGGTCCTTAACTAAGGAGATCTGACTATAGTGTTGCAAATCATCTCTGTTCAGATTTCCCCCCAGTTATTCAGACCAAGAAAGACTTTAACATACTGACCTCTAAGTTTGGTCTAGGGAACTTCTCAATCTATTACTTCCAAAATTCTCTGAGGGTCAATTTACTCTGGTTGTTAATCCTGCTTCACTACTATTATGGTACCATTCCTTGCTAGTGATTGTCCCAGAATTTGCCTCTGTCTCCATCCTCAGACTCTTCTTATTTCCACTGAAATCGGGAAACCCATTTCAGTTACAGCACCGCCATGTCTACAACCCTCAAACTGAATCGGTCAGACAAAATCCCTGATGTCTAGCTTTCCTGATTGCTACATTACATCAGAAGGATGCACAACTCCCTTTAGGTCTTTGGAAAGGATCAGAAGGCAGCCAGCCTGAAAGCCACCATTCTGTTTTGGGGCTTCCCCTGGTGAGGAACGAGATGACCCAAGAAGCTGGAGGTGAAAATGGCAGCCAAGCCAAAGGCTGGCCCAGTCACTGGCAGAGGGTCATCCATTGTCTTCACCGAGCTAAGAGAGATGGATCATAAGTTCCAGCGGCTGAGGTCAGCAGGGAATGCCCCAGAATGGACAGCAAGCAGGTACAACAGAAACACGATCTTTGAGAACACATTCGAGACTTCTGACTATTCCCTGCATGGGGTCACATAACCATCGATTTCCCTGTGGAAATAAGCCCAGACGTCACTTAAAAAGAAGCCAGGATAGACAGATCTGGAAATTAAGAGCATCATTCAAGTTTTTTAACTTTCAGGATTAAAAGTTATTATTTATCCATGTTAAGCAAGTCTGAGATTTTGAGAAAGATCAGATTAGTTATCCCAATCAGTTTTTAAAAATATACACTGTGTGCAGTGAATTTACTGGGAATAAAATTTGTAAATACGCTACACTTTAAAAGGAAAACTGAAAATAGCCAAGAAAGGAAAACATCCCATTTACAGCATAATCAGGAGGGATCTAAAATATTCATCCACCCTCCCATCCTTCCAAACATCCAGTCATCCTTGGAATAAACACAAGATATGAGCAAAAATTATAGAAAAATGTAGTTGATTGAGAATATGAGAGGATTAAAAAAGACATCCAAAGATTCTGCATGTAAACTGCATATCTATATTCCTTGATGGGGCTTCCCTGGTGGTTCAGGGGCTAAGACTCTGCGCTCTCAGTGCAGGGGGCCTGTGCTGCTGCTGCTAAGTCACTTCAGTTGTGTCTGACTCTGTGCGACCCCATAGACAGCAGCCCACCAGGCTCCCCGTCCCTGGGATTCTCCAGGCAAGAACACTGGAGTGGGTTGCCATTTCCTTCTCCAATGCAGGGGGCCTGTGTTCCATCTCTGATCAGGGAATTAGATCCCACATGCTGCAGCTCAAAATCCTGCATGCCACCACAAAGACCTCGTGCAGCTAAATGAATAAGTGAAATTCCCTGGGCATTTAAAACTCTATATACATTTTTTTTTTAAGTAATACCATGAAAAATTCCTAATCTAACAAACTTAGGTTTGTTATCATTCCACATCCAGCAAATTTCTCTGTAACCTTTCATATGCCATTAACCATGCCCAGAATTTCCTGGGGTAAATCAAATTAGCTTGTTCAGGATGAGAACCTAATAAGAGGGTTTTTTTTCTTTTTTACCATCCAACATTAACAGATCCTAATTTTACCCTGATGCTTAAAAACCTAAAGGTAACATTATTTATGCACTATAGTTAGAACAACTTGATGAGATTTTGGGTCTTATGATTCCTTTTAGGAAATGAACTCCAATGTGTTGCATATTTTAATACCCTCACTCATTCTAACTCTATTCTAACTTACTCCAAAATCTTAGTCTGACTTTTCTGGGCAGATGGGCCATGAATACTGAACACTTAATAATTTATGCCCCTGGGAAAGGTGCAGCAATATAATAAAATGTGAAATTTCTGACCAATTATGGAGCATAGCTAATAATAGAGCAGCAGTATCAGCTCACTTCCATCAGTTTGACGATAATAGAAAATTGAGAATGAAGAACCATAGATGCTTCTAACTTTTTTTAAACTTGGAAAACTTTTGTTGCAAAAAATTTCCATCATATATAAAAATAAAGAATATTTTAATGAACCCATAATTACTCCATTCAGACTTAATAATTATAGATATGATATGTGCTTCATTTCTTTTCCTTTGCTTAGGTTTTTTTAAATTTAATTTTTTCTTTCAATTTTATTGAGGTACAATTGAAGAAAAGCACTATATAATTTTAAGGGTACAGTATAACAATCTGACTTTCTTACTTAGGAGGTATGAATTAAGGGAAATTCTCAGGTTCCCAGTCAAGCAGGAAAGAAAAGGTTTAGGGGAAAATAATCACCTTGATGTCAGGTATTCAAATTTCTGTCTCTAAAGTTTTATAAATTGGTATGTCTATATAGAAGCAATTTAGTCAGAAAATTCAGGACATACCCAGGTGTCCCTCAAAGGCAGTGATTTCTGGTTCTACAGAACAGTATGGCATTCTATGATTTTAACAAAATTGTGTAAAAAATTTGGTCAATAGTTTCCATCAACAAAGTTAGTATACTGCTATCTAATGACAGAATCCATCACAACTTTGCACAGTGGTGATGTGCCTTAATGGCATAAGATATGTGCTGTTATACCCTTCTTTAAGCCTCTCAAAAACAGCTGTAATATTGCAGTAGAATGTTATCAGATTAGAGTTCTTAGTGAATGACTTAGGGTTGAATTTATCATGCCTGTAAATGATAGTTTAAAATATGTTTTAAAAACCTTGGGTGGAATTTTCCTAATATTTAAAATATTTCTGTCTTTGTTAGTAAGCATTGAATATAATTTAAACTGTTATTGATCAACAGAAGTGATTTTTTGAATGTCAATTTTAGTTTTTATTATGATGATTTGAGGTGTACTGGCAACTGGTCCCAACATTAAAATCTCAAACTTAAGTTCATTTTATGAACTTATTATTTATTCATAACTTATTATGAATTTCATATTATGAAATTTTCCATACACAGACATTTGCCATTTTATAGCTCTTTGTCACTCATCTTTTGTTACCCATTTATCAGGGTTCGGGCTTCCCTGATGGCTCAGCTGGTAAAGAATCCCCCTGCAATATGGGAGACCTGGGGTTGATCCCTGGGTTGGGAAGATCCCCTGGAGAAGGAAATGGCTACCCACTCCAGTGTTCTGGCCTGGAGAGTTTCATGGACTATATAGTCCATGGGGTCACAAAGAGTCAGACACAGTTGAGTGACTTCCACTTATCAGTGTTCACATTGGCTTTCTGGATGTGCTTAACTCTAGCAAGTTAAGCACAAATTTCTACTAATTGTCTAATTTCTACTAATCTTCTAATGGTCTACTCTCATATACTGCAACAAGATTGTGTTACAACTAGGTGGACTGGTCCAGGTGCCTGGGACAACCCGTTTGGGTACCTCTGCCCCCTCCAAACAAGGGGCTGTTTTTCATGAAATGTTCTCCTTTGGTGACCAGAGCATGTCCCAAGTTGATCAAAGCCCACGGGCCTTCCATATGAAACACTGGCGCAGCTTGATACAGTGGTGCCGTTAGAATTTGGGCACGAATGTGTGGGTGAACTGTCAGAGTGTGTCAGCTGTTTAGCAGTAGCTTTACGAAGCGTGCTAGGCATCCTGTCAGGAGAAGATACAGAATCACACCAGCTGTGCCTTTCCTCCAGCCCAGCCTGAGCACAAGGGCCCCCAGGGGGCCCCACCCTCGTCACTGTCCCCCCACCACTCACAGGTGGCAATGCTCTTCACCTCCGATGGACTGAGACCTGGTTTTCCAGGGAACCTGCAGGCCATGAGCAGGAGGCCCACTCCACTTCTTTGTAACTTAGTCTGCCAGGCTCCACAGGGCTCCATAGGGCTGTCCTGTGGCTGAAAGTGAAAGTTGCTCAGTCATGTCCAACTCTTTGTGACCCCATGGACTGTACAGTCCATGGAATTCTCCAGGCCAGAATACTGGAGTGGGAAGCCTTTCCCTTCTCCAGGGGATCATCCCAACCGAGGGATCCAACCCAGGTCTCCTGCATTGTGGGCGACTTCTTTACCAGCTGAGCCACAAGGGAAGCCCAAGAATACTGGAGTGGGTAAGCCTATCCCTTCTCCAGAGGATCTTCCTGACCCAGGAATCGAACCAGGGTCTCCTGCATTGCAGGCGGACCTCTCCCCTTTCTTCCTCCTTGGGTCTTGGGAGAGTTGGGGAGAAAGCATCAAATTTCACTTTTGTTTTTTCTTACATCTTATGAATCTGCATCTGTTTCACTCTAGAAACTGGAAAATGAATACCTTAATCCTAGGTACATGCCATGGTGGTTAAAGCTCAATAAAAAGCAGCAAGTCCCTTCTGCAGCTCAGCCGCAGGGCTCTGTAATCAGGGGTGTGCACAGCCCAGACCATGTTAATCTTGGCAGCTGAGTCATTTCTGCTATGGCAGAGTCTGCCCATCCCTAGATGCTCGCATTCTCTTCTTCTAAAGAAAGAGCATTCGGGTCTAACACTGTGTCCAGTTGACAGGCCACGTTTCTGGTCTTCCTTGGAGATTGTTGTTGTTCAGTCGTGAAGTCGGGTTCAACTCTTTGTGACTCCATGGACTGCAACACACCAGGCTTCCCTGTCCTTCACTATCTCTCTGAGTTTGCTCAGACTCATGTCCATTGAGTCGCTGATGGCACCTAATCATCTCCTCCTCTGTCACTCCCTTCTCCTCCAGCTCCAGTCTTTCCCAGCATCAGGGTCTTTTCCAATGGGTCGACTCTTTGCATCAGGTAGCCAAAGTATTAGAGTTTCAGCATCAGTCCTTCCAATACATATTCAGGGTTGATTTCCTTTAGGGTTGATTGGTTTGGTCTCCTTGCTGTCCAAGGGACTCTTAAGAATCTTCTCCAGCAACACAGTTTGAAAGCATCAATTCTTTAGCACTCAAACCTATGACAAGCCTTGCAGATAGGTAGGATGTTAACCATCTGCGACTGTTCTGATCAAGGGGATAGAAGAGGAAGTGTTGACTGAGTCTTTCTGGAATGATTCTCAAAAAAGCAGGAGATGGCTAGGATGTGTCCTCTCGCCCTTCCCCAGCTACCTACTTTTTAAAATATTTGGATATGATGCCTGGGGCACTAATCACTCTGTTGGACCCTGAAATGATTATGTGCTAAAAACGATGGAGCAGAGAGATAGATGGAGACTGAGATGTTAACAACCATGTGCCTCCACCACTAACCTGAAACTGCTCCCCTCCAGACTTATTTTATGTGAAATGATGTGCATTTAAGTATTTTCTTTGATATGCAGTTGATCCTAATTCTAACTAATACACTGCTTTCGTTGTTCTCAGTAAAGCTTCAGGTAAGTCCCACTGCTCAAGAACTGAGTTCCACTTTGTATTATTGTATAAGTAGTGTTTTGTTGTTGTTTTGTTTTGTTTTGTTTTTTTAGTTAAGGGCCATAAGGAATGGGCTAACCCCTGAATCTCCAATATAGCCCAAACTGTACAGTGAACTAAGCAACTGCTTCCCATAAAAACTCTTGCTATTCGTTGAGTTTTCAAGCATTGATAATTTCTACTGCCACAGTGATTAAGGGCATTCTTAATGAAATCTATGTCCTAGTGATAGGATAAATTGGTCTTTTATGTATGTATTTCCTTTTGGAAAGTTGTCTAACCATTAAAATCCTAAGCTTCAAAGACAGTCAATTTTTCTTTCTTTTATTTGTTTAATGAAGCATAGTTGATCCACAATGTTGTGTTAATTTCTGTTACATAGCAAAGTGACTCAGTTCCACACATATATACATTCTTTTTTCTATTCTTCCCGTTGTGGTTTATCCCAGGAGATTGGATGCAGTTCCCTAGTTCCCTGTGCTGCACAGTAGGACCTTGTTGTTATCCATCCTATCTATAATAGTTTGCTTCAGCTAACTCCAAACCTGTCACCACTCCCCCAGCACCCCCACTTGGCAACCCCCAGTCTCTCCTCTATGTCTGGGAGTCTGTTTCTATTTCATGGATAGGTTCTTTTATTTCGTATTTTAGATTCCACATATAAGTGATATCATGTGGTATTTGTCTTTGTCTTTCTGACTTACTTCATGTAGTATGATAATCCCTAGTTGGAGCTTTCTATTTAATTTTTTTAAAAAGTGAATCAGGCAGGCTTCATCTCAATCCCAGGTGAGAGACTGGGTGGTCAAATGAAGTGAGCAGAAACAAGTCATGAGATGAATCACAATTCCTGAATAAAATGATGGGTCCTGGAGCAAGGTCCTCAGAGAAACAGGTCCTGGCTCATACAGCTTCCTGGGAGTCAGCTATTAACAGATCTTCCCAACCCCTCGTTGAGTGACGTCACACTGAAAGCTTAAAATCAGCCACCGTGGAAGTAGTGATACTGCAGAAATCAGCACGTGCTGCCAGCTGAGGCACCTCTCTTTCTCAGGGAGTCAGCGGCTGAACCCCTCGTGGTGTCTGTTAGACTGGCCACACTTGCAGAGGCGACAACACTCTGCTAAAAGTTAGTGTGGGTCCCAGGACCACCCACTGGGCATGGGAGTCTCGTTACTGAGTCACAGCACATCAGGATGGGGTGGCTGGGCAGCGTCACTGACTCAGTGGACATGGTCTTGAGCAAACTCCAGGAGACAGTGAAGGATAGGGCAGCCTGGCGTGCTGCACAGAGGGTCACAGAGTCAGACATGACTGACTTAGCATCTGCACAACAACAATCTCAGGATCAAGAGGGGACTCATAGGCCAAGAATCCCAGTGCCCACGTGATGCCTGAATTTCCCCAATAACTACTCTCCATAATAGCTCTCCCGCCTCTGTGTGGATTCCTCCACCGCTGGCAAACCTTCTCTTCTCCTGATACAGTCACTTTCACTCTCTAGCTAGGCCAACTTAATTTTTAGAAATAGTCTCCTTAGCCTTGAGTTACTTGGAGCAGCCAGCTTCTCTTCCTGTATTTCACTCACTCAGCTTTTCTTTATAACACACATATTTACGATAGCACACATCTCCCTGCACCTAGTTTGAAGGAGCTTTCTTGCCTAGTGGCCAATGCAAGGTTTTCTTTCAAGGCAGTGGTCACCTCTAACAACAACAGCATGTCTCTCTGGAACAGTTATCTGTCTCACCTGTAGTCCTATTACATATTCTCACCCAGACCCTATTCGAAATTCCTTTTCCTCTCTCCCAAACATGACTGAATGACTTTTTCCATTATTTTTAGTCTCTTATTGCATCCAATTTCCCATCATAATTTGGCTCTCCTTTTTCTGGTAATAACATCTAGTTTCTATATTGATTACCATAAATAATGTTTGCCTCCTCTGCATTTAATTTAAACAATGACCATCTATCAAGCAGCCAGTGCAGGGCAAGAAGTTCAGGAAGCCAAGACACTGAGATCTACGCTCTGCCTCAGGAAGCTGTTATCCGCTTGTGACATTTATTCTCGGGGTTCACGATGGCCATTCTGTCCCCAGGCGTCCCCTACTGCTTTTACTAGATACAGGGTTTCATACAGCATCTCAGATTTGGGTTTTTTTTAAAGTCCATTCTTATACACTCTTCTATTTTCATCTTAGTATTCATTTTTCTTAAGCTGCATTTCTCCCATTTTGAGTTAAGACCATCAGCTTATTCTGATTTATATTTAAAAACCACCACTTAAGAAATATGGCTGTTATCCATTTATCTCTGTACCTATACATTCAGTTACCTATCTCCCCTCTTTTTTGTTTTCATATGTGATTTTAAAACCTAGCCTGCAAGTATGGAGTTTACAAATATGAGATCAATAAGCAGTTTTACACAAAAATACAGAATAAAGATACCACAAACAAATATCACAGGGTATCACTTATACATGGAATCTAAAATATTATACAGATGAACTTATCGACAAAACAGAAACAGTCACAGACATAGAGCACAGACTGGAGGTTCCAAGGGGGGAGCATTGGGAGTTGGGATTAGCAGATGTGAGCTATTACATACAGTTTGGATAAACAACAAGGTCCTGCTGCATAACGTAGGGAACTCTGTTCGATATCCCGTGACAAGCCACAATGGAAAAGAATAGATATGTGTGTATATATACATATATATCTATGACTGAGTCAGTTTGCTACACAGCAGAAATTAACACTACATGGTAAGTTAACTAAACTTCAGTAAAATACTAAAACACGGTACCTCATCTCTAAATATCTGCCTCCCAAAGCATGCAAAGCATTGTATTCATATCATCATATTTTGTTCTCTCTAAACGATGGCTTAAGGATGGTCAGAATCTCTATCCATCAGTAGATAATACTCCAAGGGTTAAAAGTCATGACTTCTAACTGGCAGGCTCAGGTTTTAGGCTACAAACTCCCAAGGTCTGCGTTTGCTCTCAGAGTTTCCTCCTGCTTTCTAAAACTTGGTCTGATTAACCTCAAAGCCAATCCCATCTTGGGGGCGTGCTCCCCACGTGCCAGTAGCAATGTGTGCCAGCCAGTAAGGGCACATGGCTGGTTTGCCAGAGCTTATCTCAAGCAAGGCTGGTATGACCGGGTCTGCACACAGTTTTGAGAATGAGGGGTGACTGTCTAACTCCAAGGTGGAGGTCTTTCTCACAGTCCCACCTCTCGAAGACCTCTGAAAATGAAAGAGCATGAAAGGTAAGTTAGACTCAATAAGAAATGGTTTCAACAACATGGGATGTGAAGCCAACAAGCTGTTAATGTGGATAAGAAATACAAAGCTAATTCATCAAGAATTAGGAAACCACGGACCTTTTCTCTCTATATAAAGCTGTGTTGTGTTTAGTCTCTTAGTTGTATCCGACTATTTGCAACCTCATGGACTGTAGCCTGCCAGGCTCCTCTGTCCATGGAATTCTCCAGGCACGAATACTGGAGTGGGTTGCCATTCTCTTCTCCCAGGGATCTCTTCAACCCAGGGATCGAACACGGGTCTCCTGCATTGTAGGATTCTTTACTATCTGAGCTACCAGCGAAGCCTCTGTAAAGTTGGTTGGTGTATTTATTTCAGGAAAGGTAATCACCATCCACACTTAGAATGGCCTGCTCCTGACTAGGGCTCAGAAGTTAAGCCTGGAAAACTGAGTGATTGCTGATAATGAAAAAGAGGAAACTAGTAAAATACACCAGCATCGCCTCATGAATCACAGTCTTTGGTTATAAAAACGAGTCTGTTCTCCTTTCCGGATCATTACAGAAGACTTCGCAGGACTAGACTTGCTTAAGGACATCTTGTTTTTCACAGTAAATTACTCTAGTAAGCAGCAAGTGTTGACTCTAACTCCCTTTCTGACAAATTCTCTCTCTTTTGGCTTTCTCTAACCTCCTCTTTACTCTCCACCACCTCCAGTCATTCACTTTCACAAGAATAGATCTTTTTTTCTTTTTTCTTATTAACCGGTCTTTCTCTCTGCTCCTTTTCATGTTCAAGTCTGTTAAATAAACGTGGTGTCTTAACCTTCTTTTTCTAGTTAAAAAGGCAACCAAAAAAAAAAAAGACATACACACACAACCTGTCCACGCCACACTCTCTTAGGAGAAGTCCAGGGCATGCTTACCTGTGAGGCAATGATAAGAAAGAGAGAAGGGATGTTTGCAAATCCATTTCTTTGGCTGAATCTAGCTCTTCCTGGCAGAGAGCTGTATTTATGTTACCAAGTACGCTCTTACTTTTTTATTTTTCTTGTTAAGGGTATCACCCTGGCCCCGAAAGTCACTCCATGTATAATAAGTGGAGTTCTAATGACTATTGATTGGGAAATCCCAGCCTTTCATTTGGCTGTCAGCTCCATCTGGCGAGTTAGATATAATCAATAGCAAAGTGGAGGCTATAGCAGCAGCAGAGAATGTGTGTCCCCTGGGTTGGGGGGTGGTCAGGGTGAGTACTCGGGTTTGGGGAAGGAAGTCCGGTGTATGGCAGCTTGGGGAACATACTGCAATTTCCAGAAATGTATGAAGCGGTACCAGAGAGGAGGTCTAGTCAAAGTAGACATAGCCATGTCTTAAGATAATTCCAGAAATGTGCCACATATCATAGCAAATTGCTCACGGGCTGTCCTCTGTCACATGGGGGAACAGCTTACAAGGCAAGTGCTAGTGTTTTGAACAGGGTGACGGTCTGAATGGGCCAGCAGTAGAGTGCAATGATTACACCCACATTTTGCAGGATCGGACATCCTGAGCTGAACTCTCAGCACTAACATTCATGCATGGTGGGGTCTTGGGAAGGCTATTTTAACTCACAGAGCCTCGGTTTTGTCTCCTATGAAATAGTCACATCATTAGTACCTACTTCAGAGGGGTTTCTGAGGATGAAGTGATCGACATAAAGCACTTAGCTGTACTTGGCACTTCATAAACACTCCATGGTATTAGCTGCTGCTCTTGCTGTTACTGTTAATAATACGATTGACCCCAGTTGGCCCCTGCTTTATGGCCAACTAGTGGTTCTGGCTGCAGTACACCCTCCAGGCTAATCTCAACAGGAGACACTCATGGTTATTTAGGAATTCCAATTAAAGCTGTATTTCATCAATGAGCCAAACAAATATAAACCACATATTAGGTTCTTGTGTCTAGACTTTATGTAGGATGTATAAACAATTGAAACTGTGAACCTGAATGTGTGATGTTGTTTATCCTTCTGAAATTTTCTCTAGTTGGTTTCAGCCATATCAAAATTCGAATCTTTTATCTCCATGCCCTCTTCTTTCTGTTTCTCCCTATGACATAACAGTTGAAAATCTAGGCCACACACCAAATAATCAGCTAATGCTTGATCTTTGCACAACTTTCCCACCAAAGGATGGTCCATGCTTTACTTCAGCACTTCTGGTAGCTAAAACTATCTCTGCAACTCTTATGGCAGTCCAGCCTTTTGTGCCTTTTGAATAAACTTCTTATTTTGGTATAATTTTATATCTACAGGAAAACTGAAAAAAATAGACCCTTCTTTAGATCCTTGTCTTCTAAGAATTGTTGCTTGTTGTTTTTTAGTCACTCAGTTGTGTCTGACTCTTGCAATGCCATGGACTTTAGTCCACTAGCTTCCTCTGTCCATGGGATTCTCCAGGAAAGAATACTGGAGTGGGTTGCCATTTCCTTCCCCAGGGGATCTTCCTGACCCAGGGATGGAACCCAGGTCTCCTGCATTAGCAGGTGGATTCTTGACCACTGAGCCACTAAGGAAGCCCATTCTAAGATATTGCCAACAAATGTATTCTTATGAGAGCGTGGACTTCTGTGAGCAAGTGATTTATCCTCTTCCCCCACCCACAGGCAGAGTGCATGTCTCCACATCACTAGTGCTGGGCTGAGTTGCTCGGATTCCTTGGTCCAGAGGCAGAGTTACCATGACGTGAGCAGAGAGGCCTTCAGCACCTTTAGCACTTTATGCCTGGGGTTGCCTGCCAGTGAGCAGCCATGAGACGTGCATTCCCTAGACAGCAGTGCTCCCAGGAAGATGAGAGGCACGTGAAAAGACCTGAGTCACACCTCCTCCTGGAGTGAAGTCCGGCTTACCTGAAGCCTGATGCAAAACTGCTCTGCAAAGTCCAGCTTGGACCAGCCAGTCCACACTCTCCTGCAAACCCATGAGCAGGAAATAAATGCTCCTTGATGTAAACCACTGAGTTTGGGGGTAATTTTTTCCCTCAGCACCATTTGTGGCTAATCTGGTTGATGGCCTCTCTGTTTTAAGTCAGAACATCATAAGCCATTTTGCTAAATTCCTTGCTGACACTGCAGAGTATTTCTATAACAGCCTCCTGAAATATCTGCCCTAGAATCGTATCCCAGTGGTAATTTAGGAATTTAGTTTAATAGTCATCAAGTCCAAGAGTTACACAATACAGTCCTCCACACCCCCTGGGTTTCCGATTTAATTTATCAGCAATGGGGTCTAGGCATCAGTATTTTATAAAATTCCCTGGATGGAAACAACATGCAACCAAGATGGAAAACCATTGACCAGTGGGGTGAGATGTAGAGCCTATGCTGTGTTTTTGGGAGGAAGAAGCTAAGGAAACCGGAGAGGGCAGAAAATGCCAACCAGGCCACGTGAAGGCCTGCACAGTGACTGCAGGAGGACCCCAAGTAGAGCTCCTGTCAGAGTCACAACAGCTACAGAGTCTCTTGGGTTCACTGTCACTCACTCAGTGGGGGCAAAACAAAAGCTCAGGCCCAGGACCAGTGATCTCTGTAGACACTGAAATGTCGAGAAACTGTGCGATTTCCCCAAAGGAGATCAGCCAGAGCCATCACAGTGGGGCGGGTGGATAAACAAGAAAGCTTTGGTCTAGAAAGTCTTTTTTAAGACTGCACCCTGGGAGGCCTGTTTAATTATGATGCCTCCATGTTTATAACCGAAGAGATTTTTGTTTCCTTTTAAATAAACAACCCAGTTTACAAGTTTTTGCAACCCATTTTAAACTCCTCTGGGCACCCTTGGACTTGTCAGCTGTGGTTCCAAGTAATCGCTCTGCTCAAATTATGTTGATTAGAAATCTATAAAGTCTAACATTAAGCCTTGACATAAACAGGATCAATGACAGGTGATAAAATTATAAAGAAAAAACTGATTAGAAGGAAAGTACCGAGTGGTTACAAGTCAGAAAGGCCCTGGTTCAAGTTTGGATTTACTGTTTATGAGCTGAGGGATCTCGGGCAAATTGCTTTAGTTTCTTTGCCTCCATTTCCTTGTAGACACGAAATGCAGTGCAGAATTTTTTCACTGGAGTTCTGGTGAGGAGGACTAGCGCTAACCAAAGGCAAACTGTACTTCCCCGGGGGCGGCAGATAGTTGAGGGAAGAATGAAAATAGCTCTAAAGGAAGGGAGAAACAGGAGGGGAAGTGGGGGAAGTGGGGGCCAAGAGGGACTCTGGGGACAAACCTAGACAACTTATGAAAAAGCAGAGACATCACTTTGCCGACAAAGATTTGTATAGTTAAAGCTAAGGTTTTTCCAGTAGTCATGTACGGATGTGAGAACTGGACCATAAAGAAGGCTGAGCACAAAAGATGCTTTTTAATTGTGGTGCTGGAGAAGACTCTTGAGAGTGACTTGTACAGCAAAGAGATCAAACCAGTCAATTCTAAAGGAAATCAACCTTGAATATCCATTGGAAGGAGTGACGCTGAAGCTGAAGCTCCAATACTTTGGCCACCTGATGTGAAGGGCTGACATTGGAAAAGACCCTGATGCTGGAAAAGATTGAAGGCAGGAGAAGGAGAAGGGGACGACAGAGGATGAGGTGGTTGGATGTCATCAGCAACACAATGGACATGAGTTTGAGAAAACTTCAGGAGATAGGGAAGGCCACCATGCTGCAGTCCATATGGTCACAAAGAGCCGGCTGTGACTTTAGGGACTGAAGAACAATAACAAAGATCCACGAGGGTTTCTCAGGTGGTGCTAGTGGTAAAGAGCCCGCCTGCCAGTGCAGGAGACGCAGGAGACAGTGGGTTCGATCCCTGGGTGGGGAAGATCCCCTGGAGGAGGGCATGGTAACCCTCTCCAGTAGTCTTTCCTGGAAAATCCCATGGACAGAGGATCCTGGCAGGCAACAGTCCATGGGGTCCCAGAGTCAGACATGACTTAGCATGCATGCCAAGATCCACATCACTTGTCACAGTTTCCAGAGCTGGATTTGAGAAGGCTGCAGACAGAGTCTGGCTCTAACATGGCCTTATAACATCAAGGTTGTTGTGAGGGTAAAAATGTGCTAAAATGTAGAAAAGCATTTGTTTCAGCACATAGAGAGTATCAGACAAATGGGTGATACTAGACCACTTATTATTATCATGACTGTTTTCATTATTAATTTTTCCTATTTTTAAAGATAGCTAACAGGCATCCATTTATTCCAAAATGTTTACTTTAAAAGCCCATGGCACTACAAGAAGCATTGGTTAATGTAACCTACAAAATAAAAAAGAAAGCGAAGGATTTTTCTGAGGACTTTAGAACCCAACTGTACTTTCAGCTCGACTGTTTGACGATTTCAGGCCCAAGAGCGGGTGAACTAAGTGAAGTTTGGGGGTTGCTAAGAGAATGCAGTCCACAGAGGCCATGCTGATCACATGCGGAACTGCAAGCTGAGTGATGGGGGCACGTCCATGTGTTTCCAGAGTTTCCAAAACTGTTCATGACAGCATAATGAACAGGAGAGAAGGTGAAGGGAGTGCAAGGGATGAAATAATGAAGGACCGATGCCCTTTCCAATCCAAAGAAACAAAAATGTGGCCCGAAATAAAAGAAGTTCTGACATAAACTTTCTCTTTCTAATTTGCTCCATTTGTACTTGGCCAAGGAAATTTTCTAGTGTCTCTGACACGTTGAGGACAAATCGCTAACGAAGAGCTCTGCGTGTGCGTGCAGCAACAGCCCTGCTAAAGGCCAGCAGAGCCCAGAGAAACCTGATGGCAGGCTTGGGAAGGGCCGGCCTGGGGAAACACGTCACCAGGAAAGGGAGGCTCCTCTTTCTGGGGCAGAAAACTCAGCCTCTGCACTGGTGCCAAACCAAACCTCAGAGATATAGTTTTGGGTGAAGTAGAAAAGAATAGCTTTATTGCTTTGCCAGGCAAAGGGGGACACAATGGTGTGTGCCTCAGAAACTGTGTCCCAACCCAGTGAGGATTTGGTGAGGAGTTCTATGGCAATGGTTCAAGGGCAGGCTTGCTGATAAGATTAGGGTGCGCGCAGGTCTGCAGTCCCTTAAGCTGGTCTTGGGTGATCTCCTGATAAACTTCTCTGGTTCCTTTAACCTAGCCTCAGGTGGCCTTCTCAATGGGGGCTTTAGTTCTTCAGAAGAACTCAAAGATATAGTTCCGTGTAGTGACGGACATGAGTTTGAGCAAGCTCCAGGAGTTGGTGATGGACAGGGAAGCCTGGCGTGCTGCAGTCCATGGGGTTGAAAAGAGTTGGGCATGACTGAGCGACTGAACTGAACTGAGCAGACCTCTCGGAGCAGGACTATACACTGAGGCTGCCCCTCCCTCCTCTGTGCATCCCCTCCCTTCCCTGATTGTATGTATCTGACTCTTTGCAACCCCGTGGACTGTAGCCCGCCAGGCTCCTCCGTCCATGGGATTCTCCAGGCAGGAATACTGGAGTGGGTTGCCATTCCCTTCTCCAGGAGATCTTCCTGACCCAGGAATCGAACCCACATCTCCTGCATTAGCAGGTGGATTCTTTACTGTCTGGGCCACCAGGGAACCTGAACCCTGATTAGCAGCTATCCTTATTAGCAACTGTTTAAATCAACATATTGGAACTCAGGGAAGGTCACGGAGGCTGGAGTCTATTCCCTACAAACAAAAAATAGGAAACACGGAAAGGTTTCTGTTCCCAGGAGCCCCACAGGGGTCCTGCTCAGTTTCATTCCCTGCAGTGCTCAAGGTGGGAAGGACCAAGTGCCCTAACATTGGATTGAGAAATGCAAAGCCAAACAGAAACCACTTTATTCTATACTGAGCAAAAGCCTCCTTCATCTGGGTAACAATGTAGCTTCCAGTTGCAAATCTGCTCCAAACACTCCCTGCTGTTGTGCAACTTTCTTCAAGTGAATGGAAGACCATCAGCATGAACCAGTGTTGCTTAAAGAAATACAATTTTGTACCTAAGATGAGATGCCCTTTGGAGACACTGAATTATTCATCTCCATGAACACTACTGTGTGAGCCCTGTGCCCTGTACATTTAGGATGTATCTTATCTCCAGCAAATCCCATTGGAAAGGAAGCAGGAAGCTGGGGATGTGGGCTTCTATTTATATTTCTCTTATACACATTCAGAATGTGTTCATGTAGGGCCTTTACTTCATTACAGCTGTGAGTATTTAAGAAAGTGTTTGCTGAACTAGGTTCACTGGTATGAAATGTAAGACACATTCTGATGTATACTCTATTCACCTCAAAAAGACTATAAAACAGATGGAATCTCTGCAACTTAGCCCTAGGGCTAGAAGGGGAAGTATTCTTGTTTCCCAAGGTAAGATAATTTTAGTCGTAATTCCTTCCCAACCACAACAGTGGAACAATCATTTTTCCTTATCTCAGTATCAGGACCCTTTGGCTATGATCTCTATAATCTCTCTTCCTTTCTCTCTCTCTATATATACATATACAAGTGCATGTGCCTGTGCTAAGTCGCTTCAGTCGTGTCTGACTCTTTGTGACCCTTTGAACTGTAGCTCACTAGGCTCCTCTGTCTGTGAGACTCTCCCAACAAGAATACTGGAGTGGGTTGCCTTGCCCTTTTCCTGGGGATCTTCCCGACCCAGGGATCAAACCTGCAACTCCTGAAATTCCTGCATTGCAGATTCTTGACTAGCTGAGCCACTGGGGAAGCCCCACGTATACATATACATGTATATATATCATGGGGCTTCCCCAATGGCTCAGCGGGTCAAGAATCTGCCTGCAATGCAGGAATTCCAGGAGATGCAGGTTTGATCCCTAGGTCAGGAAGATCCCCTGGAGGTGGAAATGGCAACCCACTCCAGTATTCTTGTTGGGAGAATCCCATGGACAGAAGAGCCTGGCGGGCTACAGTCCAAAGGGTCACAAAGAGTCAGACACAACTATGTCTGTGAATTTCTTTGTATGGAAAGAAATTACAAGCTCAGTAATTACATCGCACTTCATTCTGTATGAGTTGAACCATGTTAATAGTAAAGAATAAAATTTTATGAACTCAGGACCATCCCAGAACATTAATATACGAAATAAAATTGATGGGAAAAAACAGTACCTGTCATGAAGACAGTAGAGACAGTTTACGCAGAAAGAATGTTTTTAAATGTACTTGCTACACCATTGACCATGGGAAACTCCTGACACTCTTGCAGCTCAGGGGTCTTCACCTGAGGGGGATGGTTGGCCCTATGGGGCATTTGGCAATCCTTAAAATATTTCTGTCACAAGCAGAGTGGGGGCAGCACCGAGTGAGTGAGGGCTGGGGTTGCTGCTGGACACTTGACGGCTGCTCGTGGACAGTAATTCTCTGCCCCCGAACGTCACTGATGCCTGTTCAGAACCCCCATTGCAGCTGCGGTCCTTGGGAATGCCAACAGAGAAACTGAGGAATCAAAGTTAGACCAAGAGCTGAAAACAAGAGGCAGAAAATGGCACAGCTCGGCTGGATGTGGGGGACTCTGTTCATGCCAGAAAGAAGAAGGAGCAGCAGAGAAAATGGAATAAAAGGCACCCCGATACATAACCAACACGAAACTACACTACCTGAATTCTACTTTCCCCTGGAAGGGTTAAACCACAAAGTTTAAATATATCACAGCATTAAAGAAAAAAAAAAAAAGAAACACATACCATTAATGAAACAAAATTTTATTGGAATTTCTGAAAAATGGAAAGCAAATGGAATAGAACTGATAGGTAGAGAAAGTGACAACCCCAAATAGGGTAGGATAGGTCTCTGGGAAAAAATTTCAAACAAGACAGAATCGATTTAGAAGATATAGGAGAGTGTTCCCTAAAGTTGGCAGCACATTAGAATCTGGGCATCTTTAAAGTTTTCAGTGCTCAAGCCACACCCCAGACCAACTAAATCACAACCATAGGGTCGGGGGTGGAAGGGGAGATTACACATGGACATTTCTGTACGCTTCCCTGGTGATTCCAGCGTGAAGACAAATTTGGAAAGCACTGCTGTAGGAAAAACCAAGGGGAAAGGAATAGTAATCAACTGAAGCAATACTTCTCAGAATGTCACCTGCCTATGAATCACTAAACGCCCCAAATGTAGATTCTGTTCCAGCAGGTTTGGGTGGGGCCTGAGATTCTGTATTTTTAATCAGCCTTCAGGGGCTGCCCATGCTTCTGGTTCATGGATCACTGTTAGAAGAACACAGAACTGAAGAGAAACAAACAGGCCAGTCCTATCCCCTCACCCCCAGCCGCCCCCAGTTCTCATCAACACCCAAACTGCTTCTAGCATTCGTCCTCTGGTTAGAGCACTGAGGCTAGTTTTCCAAACTAAGTGGACGGGAGGCCAGGAGGAGGCCAGCAGAAAAGTAAAGAAGACCTAAGGGTGCCCCTGGCCTGCACAGCAGACGGTGAGAAACAAGAAAATAAAGGCCGATGAGCCCAGGAGCCAAAGGTATTGGGGGCATCATTTTTATCCACCAGAAAATAAAACAAGGATATAGGTTATAGTGAAAATATTTTTGGCAATGACCTTAATTACCAAAATTAGTGAAATCTTACAACTAAACATTAAATAGCCAGTAAGGGAAATCAACCCAGAATACTCATTGGGAGGACTGATGCTGAAGCTGAAGCTCCAGGATTTTGGTCATCTGATGTGAACAGCCGACTCATTGGAAAAGTCCCTGAAGCTGGGAAAAATTGAAGGTAAGAAGAGAAGTGGGTGACAGAGGATGAGGTGGTTGGAAAGCATCACTGATGCAATGGACATGAACTTCAGCAAACTTCGGGAGATGGTGAGGGACAGGGAAGCCTGGCACGCTGCCATCCATGGGGTTTCAAAGAGTCGGACATGACGGGGTGACTGAAAACAACAACAACAATTATGTTATGGAAGAATAAGTAATGATATGGAAAGAAATTAATTATGTAGCTTCAATTTTTAAAATAGAAGGGAAATAATAAATGAGTGAGCAAGAAACACTTTTAAGAGTATATATACCTACTAAGTGAAGTGGGTATTTTCCAGCACAAGCTGGAATCAAGATTGCCACAAGAAATATCCATAACCAGATAACACCAACCTTACGGCAGAAAGCAAAGAAGAACTAAAGAGCCTCTTGGTGAAAGTGAAAGAGGAGAGTGAAAAAGTAGGCTTAAAACTCGACACTCAGAAAACTAAGATCATGGCATCCAGTCCCATCACTTCGTGGCAAATAGATGTGGAAACAATGGAAACAGTGTCAGACTATTTTGGGGGGGCTCCAAAATCACTGCAGATGGTGACTGCAGTCATGAAATTAAAAGACACTTGCTCCTGGGAAGAAAAGTTATGACCAACCTAGATAGCATATTAAAAAGCAGAGACATTACTTTGACAACAAAGGTCCATCTAGTCAAAGCTGTGGTTTTTCTAGTAGTCATGTATGGATGTGAGAGTTGGACTATAAAGAAAGCTGAGCACCCAAGAATTGATGCTTTTGAACTGTGGTGTTGGAGAAGACTCTTGAGAGTGCCTTGGACTTCAAGGAGATCCAGCTGGTCCATCCTAAAGCAGATCAGTCCTGGGTGTTCATTGGAAGAACTGATGTTGAAACTGAAGCTCCAAAATTTTGACCACCTGATGCGAAGAGCTGACTCATTGGAAAAGACCCTGATGCTGGGAAAGATTGAAAGCAGGAGGAGAAGGGGACGACAGAGGATGAAATGGTTGGATGGCATCATCGACTCAATGGACATGACTTTGGGTAGACTCCAGGAGTCAGTGATGGACAGGGAGGCCTGGTGTGCTGCAGTTCATGGGGTCGCAAAGAGTCGGACATGAGTGACTGAACTGAACTGAACTGAGAACCTAAAATGATACAAATGAACTTATTTATAAAACAGAAACAGACTCACAGACATAGAAAACTAATTTATAGTTACCAAAGGGGAAAGATAGTGGGGAGGAATAAATTAGGAGCTTGGGGTTAACATATGCACACCATTATATATAAAGCAAATAACTATTAAGGCCCTACTATATAGCACAGAAAAGTCTTCCTAATATTCTGTGATAACCTATATGAGAAAAGAATCTGAAAAATGGATATATGTATATGTATAACTGATTCACTTAGCTATACAGCTGAAAGTAACAAAACATTGTAAATCAACTATACTCCAATAAATTCTTTAAGAAAGAGTTTATACACTTGTAGATTATTTGTTATAATGTCTTTGGAAGGGGTGGTGGAATTGTAGGTGATTCTCATCTTCTTGGGCTTCCCTGGTGGCTCAGATGGTAAAGCGTCTGCCTGCAATGTGGGAGACCTGGGTTCGATCCCTGGGTCAGGAAGATGCCCTGGAGAAGGAAATGGCAACCCACTCCAGTATTCTTGCCTGGAGAATCCCATGGACAGAGGAGCAGTGGGCTACAGTCCATGGGGTCGCAAAGACCCCATCTTCTTCTTAGTAGAGACAAGATAATAGAAATAGGACTCTTTTCCTCAAAACAAAATATTTAGGTCTCAAACATTACTTAGTCCTACTCCCAATGCCCAGAGGTTAGTTACGCTGCTCCTGATGGCCTTCTCAGGTCCCTGGCACCTGCTACCAGCAACACCTGTGGTCACTAAGAGCATGTGCTGCCCGCCACCTCCACCCCACAACCCAGTGCCATTTGGTTAACGGATGGTCTGGTGTTACTAATGAGCCCTCCTAACGCCACCCAAGAGCTCCCAGAGCTTGACGTACAAGCCCAGCTCATTGCTCCCAGGGCAAAGAACCCTGATTCTGAGTGTGGCGGTCATTCAGGGATGAAATGAGACCAAAAACTATTACAAGTAGTGAAGAGCCATTGCACATTTGTTCTGGTTTCATGTCTCAAAATGGTACCCATACTAGGGAGCCTTTCCCATCTCAAGGAGTTTACACAAAAGTCTTAAAACCAACTTGTGTGTTTCCAATCATAGGCCCCACATTTCTTTCTTTTTTTTTTTTATGCCAAAAACATTCTGTGTTGGAGGATAGCCGATTAACTCTGTTCTGATGGTTTCCGGTGAACCACGAAGGGATCAGCCGTACATATCCGCGTCTCCATTCTCCCCCAAGCCCCATATAGGCCGACATTGCTCTTGTAACTCCTACACTGGCGGGTTTGGGGAGAGCGGTTTATATGGACACCTGGGATCCTGCTTGACTGCTCAGGACTCCTGCGTTGGGCACACTGATGATGCTGCTTCTCATGAGCCCCACGCTGACTTCAAAGAGAACAGCTTCTGAGGAAGCTTGTGGCACAGTACTTCACTGATGAACATATTAGCATAAGAGGAATCTTGTTTTTAAAAATTAATAATCCAGAAGATGGTAAGTGAACAAAATGTAAGACTATAGGTCATAAGTGACTGCCATACCATGGGTCCAATTACAATGCCATTTAGCTATTTTAACAGCACTTGATGCAGAAAGAAAAATTGACCTGAGTATCTCAACTCTCCCTCCCCCCAGATATTGACATGGCATTTCAAGTTTCTGGCTAAAGATTCACGGGCAGTTGCTTCTGGTAGACCATCAGTCATTCTGTGTCGTTATGGACAACCTCAGATCTGAAGTTATTAGCTTTTTAACCCTTCTTTGTAATTAGATCAGCATAATTTTCTGTAAAAAGGCAATAAATCAATAAGTCAGCCAAAGGAAATATTTCCCACCTCGGGCAACATATAATTAGCCTATTAGCCTCAAATGTCTTTGAAGTAAATTGCTTGATGTTTATTGTCGAGTTAAATTCCTCCAATTTGCTAAGCATCTATCATAGGTTTGTTTACATGTCATGCTATACAGTAATTATAATTAAGCTCTTTGTTTAGCCATATTTTTTTCATTTAGACCCCTTTCTCATTAAAATGGAAAAAC
The DNA here is from genome assembly GCF_029407905.1 of Bubalus kerabau. Classification (NCBI taxonomy): domain Eukaryota; kingdom Metazoa; phylum Chordata; class Mammalia; order Artiodactyla; family Bovidae; genus Bubalus; species Bubalus kerabau. Next base: position 6,044,601 of record NC_073625.1, on the reverse strand, counting down.
TCTCTACACACTAAGAAGAAAGCTAGAAGCTATCATTATAAAATAGAAGAGTCAAAAAGTCATCTCTATCAAAGTCACCTAGCTCAAAAATGTTATTTGTAAATATGTTTTCTATTACATTAGCTTTCTAAAATTTGATGTTTATCTTTCTAAAATTTCACTGGGAAGACACTCTAAAAGTGCAGCTAATGAAAGACAGACCATGATTCTAGAAATCATCAAGGCAAGTGCTGTGAGCACAAAAGAACTTGACAACTAAAAAAAAGTGAAAAGTAACAATATCCTTTACCAAATATTCCAACTATTGAAATTATGTGTGCCCATTAGCCAGCTAATACTCTGGCACTCAGTTTCACAAATCAATCGTCTCTGAGTTTGGCAGCATTGATAGATTTTCCAAAGCCCTACCATTTCTGGTGAATTTAACAGCATTGGATTTCTTTTGCTGTTGTTGCTTTTAGTGAAAAAAAATTTTTGTTGTTGTTCTTTTTATTTATTTTTATTACAAAAAACTTTTTTTTTTTTTTAACCAACCTTTGTGCTGAGACCTGATTTTCAGTAGATTGCAGAGTGGGGACTACTCTGCTATGTATGAAACCCCAACCCCAAAGCACGGGATTTCTAACTGTTCAAAGCTAAAAGCTACAAACTACGAGGTACCAACCAAGACACGGACACTCTACTAAGCTCCTGTCAAAAGGCATCTAGCAGAAAACTTGCTCATTTCCAAGCAGTCATTCCAGACCTCAAGGGCCCAAGAGCCAACATGAAGAAAGCTTCGCAGGGGCCAGTGCCCCCCTCTGGAGGGTCGCAGCGCGGCCTGGGGCGAAGACGGATCTGAGACCGCCCCTCTCTCAGGGTCGGGCATGTCGCTAAGACTGTTGCTGGAAGTTGCTTTTTATAAGTAAGTACATAAATATATTGGCTATCTCGGTTTTTCAGGGATAGGGTTTAAAAATGAGAAAAAATATGTCGCCGATATGTAGTGCAAGAAGACAGTAAAGACCAAGAGAAATCATTTTCTCCCAGGGTTTCTTATGCAAAACTCAATACATCTCAAAATAAAACCCATGTCCTCTTCCTCATCTCTAAAATCCTGGCTTATCATCCCATGAATCTATTCTATTCAATGGTGTGTGTCATTATTCTTCAATCAAATAGGCACAAATTCTTAAAGGCATCTTTTCTCCTTCCTTCTTTATATATCAACTCAATTTATCATGAAGTCCTATCAATAATTCAAAATAATTCATTTCTGTACTTCCCTATTTCTTCAAATAGGTTCTCAGCCTAAGGCTTATTAAGATATTCCTAAACATAGAACATAACCTAACAATAGATCACATAACTTACTGGTTTTATTCATTAACATAATGTAAATGTCCCAATTTATAATTTTACATTTTCATCTTGCTTTCTCCAGTGAAAAATCTATTTCCTTGGGATTGGAACCTGATAACCATGAAATAAGAACTCTTAGAATCGATTGAAATAGAATATGATTATATTTAAATAACATTTTTGGACTTATTATAGAGTTTACCTTTTTTTTTTTTTTTAATTGATGGTGAAGAATAAGCTCCCTGAAGTTTCGAAGCCAGAATTCATTGTCTGTGTTTTGGCACTGTTCAACTGAACTTTGCTTTCCAGGGCAGGCAGGTTTTTTTTTTTTTTTTAATATATATTTTATTTTATTTTTAACTTTACAATATTGTATTGGTTTTGCTATATATCAACATGAATCCGCCACAGGTATACACGTGTTCCCCATCCTGAACCCTCCTCCCTTACCTTTATAAATCAAAAGTCATTTATGCCAAATACAGAGTGTCTCCCTTTTTCCTTTTTTAAACAATTTTATTTCATTTTATTGGAGTATAGCGGGTTTACAATGTTGTGTTCATTTCGGGCATACAGCACAGTGATTCAGTTACGCTGTTGTTTAGTTGTTAAGTCAAGTCCAACTCTTTTGTGACCCTATGGACTGTAGCCCACTAGGCTTCTCTGTCCTTGGGATTTTCCAGGCAAGAATATTGGGGTGGGTTGCCATTTCCTTCTCCAGGGGATCTTCCCAATCCAGGAATCAAACCTGCGTCTCCTGCTTGGCAGGCGGATTCTTTACCACTGAGCCACCGGGTAAGATTCAGCTATACAAATACATATATCCATTTTTTTTCTCTTTTCCCATATAAGTTATTACAGAATATTAAGTAGAATTCCCTGTGTTATACAGTAGGTCCTTATTGGCTCTCTAGTGTATATATATATATATATATATATTAGTGTGTGTATGTTAATTCCAATCTCCTAATTTATCCCCCTCTATCTTTCCCCTTTGGTAACCATAAGTTTGTTTTCTGAAATCTGTGAGTCTGTTTCTGTTTTGTGAATAAGTTTATTTATTTCATTCTTTTTAGATTCCATGTATAAGTGATAGCCTATGTCTGACTTACTTTACTTAGTTTGATAATCTCTAGGTCCATCCAAGTTGCTGCGAATGGCAGTATTTCATTCTTCTTAAAGGACTGAGTAATATTCCATTATACGTGCGTGTGTACTGCGTCTTCTTTATCTATCCTTCTGTTTAGGTTGCTTCCACGTCTTGACTATTGTCAATAGTGCTGCTATGAACATTGGGGTGCATGTGTCTTTTCATCTCCCTCACTCCAGATACTGTATTAGTTATCATGTGCTTCAAAATCCTGGGGCTTTTTCAAGAAGGATCTGCTTCTTGAATAATCCGCTCCCTCCATGGCTGTTGGCAGAAGGCCTGGGTTCATCCTCTATGGCTACATGGGCTGCCTGAGAATCTTCACAACGTGGCTGGCTTCTGCCAGGATGAACAGTTCAAGAGCAGAAAAGGCAAAGCCAGGATGCCTCTTAGAGTCTGTCTTTGGAAGTCATACATCATATTCTCGTTGGTTTCACAGGTCAGCCCCACCTACTGTGGAAGAGGGTTGTCCAATGGTGGGAATACCAGGAAACAGAGATTACTGAGGGCCGTTTAAGAGGATGGATACAATGTGAACAACAAACACTCATGACTGCATGTTGCAGTCGTCAAACATTTTTGCAGGTCACTATTTCATTTTACAATTTCCCAGTTTACAAATATATCTTTGATTAGAAGAGTAACTTCTATATTGGAAATTAGAAAGACAGTAACCTAAAGCTTGGTGCATAGAAACAGAGCCATAGAAATGGAACCTGTTACTTGAATTCAGATAACTCTAGACGACCTATTGGAATAAACGGCTACAACAAATCTTCTCCCCAGTTCTACATGCTTATCTTTATTTATATACCCTCTTTCTTGTTATGTGAAGTGAAAGTCACTCAGTCGTGCCCAACTCTTCATGACTCCATGGACTATATAGTCCATGGAATTCTCCAGGCCAGAATACTGGAGTGGGTTGCCATTTCCTTCTCCAGGGCATCTTCCCAATCCAGGGATCGAACCCAGATCTCCTGCATTGCAGGCAGATTCTTTGCCAGCTGAGCCACAAGGGAAGCCCAGAAACTCTATAGAGACACATGATCATGGGTTTTGATTTCACCTCACCTCTTAAGTTTGACACCCGAGGTACATTGCAGATTCAATTACAGCTTTAATAACCTCATCTTCGCCACTCAAAACGTGGCCTAAGGACCAGCACTGTCATCACTGTCTTGGAATTTGTTAGAATTGCAAACTGACGAGCCTCACTTCAGACCCACTGAAGTAGAATCTGTGTTTTTAGCAAGATGGGAGGTAATTTGTGTGGGGGTTGTTTATCTAGGAACTAATTCACAGACTGAAAGCTGTTATGTCACAGTTTTTACCTCTTTAAAGAAAAACACCTACAGGGTCCATCTACACGGCAGATATCTCAGATCAAAGCTGATTGAGTGGCATCCCTATAACCTCGTGTGCTGGACAGCCTCTCTTGGCTTTTCCCAGGGAAAAAAGCAAAAATTCATTGCTATTCCTCTCTGTAAAATCTAAGTGTGCAGATAGACAGAACTGAATGTGAGGAATACACTTTTTCATTTTTGTTTTGTTTTCTCCTAGTGTACTGAATACGAAGGCATTAGGTTCTTTCCAAGACAGTAAAGAATCTGCCTGCAACACAGGAGACCTGGGTTCAATCCCTGGGTTGGGAAGATCCCCCAGAAAGGGATTGGCAACCCACTCCAGTATTCTTGCCTGGAGAATTCCATGGACAGAGGAGGCTGGTGGGCTACTGGCCGTGGGGTCACAAACAGTCGGACACGACTGAATGACTAAGAACACACATGGTGAAAAACACAAAACGTACAAAAGATTAAATCACAATTCTCTTCAGATAAAATGCCAACTCCCACCATGAACTTGGGCAAATCATCAGCTCACTCCTAGTCTCAATTTTCTCATGAGTAGAATACAGGTCAAAAGAGGAACACATCAAGTTTTTCTGCTTACATTGTTTGCACTTCTACAGTCATGCAGAAAGTCAGTCCTTTCTTTCAGTCAGTCCTACTGTCTGGAAAGAATGGATAGAGAGGTGTTTTCTAGCTAATATTCTGGGTATTAGAGCTGCAGGGTTCTTCACTTTAGAGACTAAAGGACTGAAGTTTACCTGAGGCTTTGCACCAAGTAAGTGCAGAGCTGAATGGAATGACTCCATCTGTGTGAAGCTTGTTGCTGTTCAGTCGCTCAGTCGTGTCCTACTCTTTTTGACCCCATGGACTGCAGCATGCCAGACTTCCCTGTCCTTCTCAGTCTCCCGGAGCTTGCTCAAACTCACGTCCATTGAGTCAGTGTTGCCCCCCAACCATCTCATCCTCTGTCCTCCCCTTCTCCTCCTGCCCTCAATCTTTCCCAGCATCAGGGTCTTTTCTAATGAGTCTGCTTTTCATATCAGGTGGCCAAAGTATTGGCATTTCAGCTTCAGCATCAGTCCTTCTACTGAACATTGAGGACTGACTTCCTTTAGGATTGACTGGTTTGATCTCCTTGCAGTGAAGTTTAGCAAAATTAAAAATAATTTACGGGGATGAGAGTCATGTCTGTATTCGTTGGCACCACTTCTCAGGTTACAGAGTAGAGGATGGTGAGAAATGCATGGCACTTTCAGCTCCACGCTTACTTCACATACGTGGAATCATTCCGTTTGCACCCAGAGACTCTGCTTCCCTTCACTCAACATAATGATTCTGAGATTTGTGCGCGTCATTGACGTGTGAATAGTCAAATGCTGAAACTGAAATGAGATCTATGTAAAAGTCGATGTTTCACAAATACTTTCTCAATCTGAATAAATCAAATGAGGGTATTTGGAGGCCCTAAAATTTCCTTCTCCTCCCAGACACTGTAGAGTTAGGACATAAAATGTTGTCTCCCATTGAAGACCAAGCTCTAATTTTGCTGCCTTTCCTTAGGTTGGCTGAGATGGTCCTGAGATTACTATCACCTGTAGAAATGCACTGAGCACTCGTCCCGTCAGAACAGGGGATCTGAGGGTTGGACAGGGTTTCCTTTGCCTGGGGAGATGCCCAGCACTGCCAGTTACCAGATCTGATGGGAATCTTCCTGGAGAGCAAACAGCACCTGAGAAAAAACTCTTCTCTATCGGTCCCATGTAACTATGGCAACATGTAATTATTACAGCCTCAAGGAAGAAAGCTTTTCTCTACCCAACAATATACTGCTTCAAAACCAGTGGTTCTGAATAGGATCGTTCAGCATAAACTGACAGAAGAATAATGTATCGATCACAATAGTGATGAAAGTTTATGATGTGAGTCTTACCAACACGTTGACATTGAAATGAGGATTTGACTGTGAGGTCACTAAGCTGTGATCCATCATGAAACAAAAATAAAAGTCCGGGCCAAGATTCCATGGCCAATGGGAAGCAGATAATTGAGGCAATCACTTGGCAAATTCAAGCCAAAAAGCATATAAGAACAACAACACTGCTCATTGCTAATGGTGCTCTCTGTAGGATAACTGCAATTATGTGTCCTGGAGCAGAAAGGTTTAAATGCTTTTTCCCATGAGTCTTAATTTCCATTCTTTGTGAGAAAAATTACTTTCTGATATTTTTCAACATTGAATAGCCACCCCCAATTCAATTACAGGGATGATTTTGGGTATACATAGATGTAAATACAGTGCCTTTATCATTTTTCTAAACTTCCCATGAGTCTAAAGAAGATTGGCAAGATATTATCCTTGATATTGAGGCCAAGATACTATGCTCCAAGGAAGATATCTTTGCTTACGCTCACTTTTGATACAGGGAATGGCTACTTTGGAGCTGGTATTCATGAGGTGCAGTGTACTATAGAGTATCATTGCAATACCAAGTTATAAAACTCATTTCAAACTGGCACAAGCCACGAAAAGCTTAGAGGTCAGTACTGCTGGAACCTGATAACATGTTCCGATCCATGTCTCAACTTGTCACAAATCTGTCTCTTTCCCTGTGATGGCTTTATTTTTTTCCCAGCTTTATTGAGATATAATGGAAATATCACATGGTATAAATTTAAGGTCTAGAAGGTGATGATTTGGTATATGTATATATTGCAAAATGATTATGACAATAAAGTTAGCTAATACATCCATCAACTCACATAGTAACCATCTTTGTGTGTGTGTGATAAGAATTTTTAAGATTTCCTCTCTTAGCAACTTTCAAGTACATCATACAGTATTACTCGTGATGGCTTTATTTTTAGGTAGAGTCTCTCCAAGTGGTAAAGACAGTAACAGCCAACCTAGCCTTGCTTTCTTTAACTTAGCTTCCCCAGTGGAATATTAGAACCTATTTCCTGATAGTTCCAACAAGGGTCTCAGGAAGATCCAGCAGAGCCCACAGGGCCACAGATCCACTCAGAAGGCAAAGGTGGAGTTCATTGTTCTCATGTTTGCCTGAAACCCTCAGGGAAGCTTAAGTTTGCAAATTCATCTCAAAGAGAACTAAAACTCGGGCTCATTGTGTTCAATGGGGTGTTGTTAACAAAGCACATTCTATCCAACAGAGCCCTGTGTTAAGGTGTCTAAGTTAAAAAAGAAATAAATGACAACATTAACTCCTATTATCTGAGAGTTTATGACCAAGCAGGGAGGCAGGACTTATGTGAGAAATTAGAAAATCTAAGACAATATTCAGTTATCTGTAACACTGAAGAATTCAGATTAAAATAGGTATGAGAGTTTATTAAAGTTATTAATCAGTGTTGGTCAAGTATAATTGCTACCTAGCCCAGCAATGCAACTTATAGGTATTTACTCAAGAGAAATTAAATGATATATTTACAAAAGACAGAAACAAAAGCACATACAGCAGCTTTATTCATGGAATAATAGATGAATGGATAAATATATTGGGGTATATCCATACAATGGAATATTCAGTTCAATTCAGTTGCTCAATCGTATCCAACTCTTTGCGACCCCATGAATCACAGCACACCAGGCCTCCCTGTCCATCACCAGCTCCCAGAGTTCACTCAAACTCATGTCCACCAAGTCGATGATGCCATCCAGCCATCTCATCCTCTGTCATCCCCTTCTCCTCCTGCCCCCAATCCCTCCCAGCATCAGAGTCTTTTCCAATGAGTTAACTGTTCACATGAGGTGGCCAAAGTATTGGAGTTTCGGCTTTACCATCATTCCTTCCAATAAACACCCAGGACTGATCTCCTTTAGGATGGACTGGTTGGATCTCCTTGCAGTCAAGGGACTCTCAAGAGTCTTCTCCAACACCACAGTTCAAAAGCATCAGTTCTTCAGCACTCAGCTTTCTTCACAGTCCAACTCTCACATCCATACATGACTACTGGAAAAACCATAGTCTTTATTGACTACGCCAAAGCCTTTGACTGTGTGGATCACAATAAACTGTGGAAAATTCTGAAAGGGATGGGAATACCAGACCACCTGACCTGCCTCTTGAGAAACCTACATGCAGGTCAGGAAGCAACAGTTAGAACTGGACATGGAACAACAGACTGGTTCCAAATAGGAAAAGGAGTACTTCAAGTATTGTCACTCTGTTTATTTAACTTATATGCAGAGTACATCATGAGAAGCGCTGGGTTGGAAGAAGCACAAGCTGGAATCAAGATTGCCAGGAGAAATATCAATAACCTCAGATATGCAGATGACACCACCCTTATGGCAGAAAGTGAAGAGGAACTAAAAAGCCTCTTGATGAAAGTGAAAGAGGAGAGTGAAAAAGTTGGCTTAAAGCTCAACATTCAGAAAACGAAGATCATGGCATCTGGTCCCATTATTTCATGGGAAATAGATGGGGAAGCAGTGGAAACAGTGTCAGACTTTATTTTTTGGGGCTCCAAAATCGCTGCAGATGGTGACTGCAGCCATGAAATTAAAAGACGCTTACTCCTTGGAAGGAAAGTTATGACCAACCTAGATAGCATATTGAAAAACAGAGACATTACTTTTCCAACAAAGGTCTGTCTAGTCAAGGCTATGGTTTTTCCAGTGGTCATGTATGGATGTGAGAGTTGGACTGTGAAGAAAGCTACCCTTTGATAAAAAGAGAATTACTACTGAAATGGATAAATATCAAAAACATTATGTTTAGGTAAAGAAACAAGGCACAAAGCTCAGCATACTGTATGACTGTATTCAAATGAAATACTGGGTCAGGTAATTAATTTATAAGTGACAGAAAGCAGATCAGTGACTACTTGGAGTTAAGAGTGGGGGACTGACTTCTAAGGACATGAGGGAAACATCTGGAGTGATGAAAATATGCTATGTCTTAATTGGTTACACAGGTATCACCATGTAAAAACAAACAGTGCACTCAAAATGAGAGAATTTTAACTTGTTTAAATTATGCTTCTGTAAGTTGACTAAAAACAGATTCATAAAACCAATGAACCAATGTTAGTAGAGCAATCAAGGAGGTAATACCTTATTTTTTCATTAAAAGTGGTTGTGGGCTTCCGTGATGGCTCAGATGGTAAAGAATCCACCTGCAACGTGGGAGACCTGGGTTAGATTGCTGGGTTGGGAAGATCCCCTGGAGGAGGGCATGGCAACCCACTCCAGTGTTCTTGCCTGGAGAATCCCATGGACATAGGCGCCTTGTGGGCTACATGGTGTCGCAAAGAGTCAGGACGTGACTGAGTGACTAAGCACAAGCACAGTGAGGTGGGGGAAGGGACAGTTTAGGAGTCTGGGATTAACACACACACCACTGTATATAAGACAGATAACCAACAAGGACGTCCTGTACAGCACAGGGAACTCTACTCAGTATTCTATAATAACCTATATGGGAGAGGAACCAGAAGAGATGGGATACATGTATAACAGAATCCCTTCTTTGCTGTACACCCGAAACTAACACTATATTGTAAATCAACCATATTCCAATTAAAAGAAAGAAAGAAACAACAGAGAATGACACAACTTAAGACATGTACCTACAATCAATTCTTCACAAATGTTGATATTTTGCAAATTTCGCTTCTAATTTTTTCTTTACTAAAACATGAGAGATAATAAAAAATAGTCATGAATTACAAATTGTGTGTATGAGAGAAAAAGAAAGAGGGAGAGATGGGGAGAGAGACAGAGGTGGTTAAACTGCCTGACATGATGGGATGAAAAGAACCTAGACACTAGATTCAAACATATTTTTTATTCTCCATGCTGTTCTTGCCACCAACTGACAGGAAAGTGATCCCACTTCCATTACCTGTGAAACTGACCAGAACGTATTTTGGAATGTTAAATGCTATTAAATGTAAAGGTTAAATGAAATTAAAAGGACCTAATGATCATGAAGAAAATCTACTCCATGTGTTAGAATAAGGAACATAATAAAGAATAGTGAAATATGGATGACAGAAGATGACAGATAGATAGATATAGAAAGGAGATAGACGGTAGTTAATTTTGGCAAGAGCTTTTGTCAAGTGTAAGACAGCAATTCTGTTCACAGAAGTACAAACTTAGTGGAACGTCTTTGTTCAGAAAGACAAGGAAAAGGAGGTTACAGAATGGTTTCAGTACTTTGACTGCAAAAGCAGTCACTGTTATGACTGGGGAATGTTGAGACAAAGATATTCACCAAGAGCAATTTATTCATTTTTACTCCTCCTCGCTAGGATTCCTGTTCCAGTGACATCACAGTGAGACACATCGACAGTGACGGAAGGTCTAACGCAAAGAGTGAGGCATTAGGGGGTGGTCCTGAGCTCGTGATCAGTGAGACACATCGACAGTGACGGAAGCAAAGAGTGAGGCATGAGGGCGTGGTCCCGAGCTCGTGATCAGTGCACTGTCCCCGCACTTAGGACAAGTACCACCTGGTCTGTACCAGCCTCTGATGACCTGGCCATTTAATGTAAAGTCATGACCTGTATATATAAATCATATAATTCCTTGTTACATGGACTGGCCACTTCTGGACCACCAGTAAGCTGCTTAGAAACATAGGCTCTCAGGCTCCACCCACCATCTGCTGAACCAGGATTTGCATTTAAACAAGACCCACCAAAGTCTGAGACCAAAACATCCTGATCCATTGATTCTTGAAAGGAACCTAGGACTGGAAGCAAGTTGAGTTTATTCTCCCACTGTAGAGACTTGTTCTCAGGCTTGGAATTACTGACTTGGAAACTCTTCTAGGCTTTGGCTACCACCATTCAGAGCCCACTCAAAGGGGTAAAAGAGTCAAAAGCCACAACAGGGGCAGTGCGGACAAGAAGATGGAAGGACAGTGTTGGCCAAGATGCTCATCTCAGCAGTGTTTACAGGCTTGCACGTTGGAGCCGCACTGAGATGGCACTTCTCACCACTGGACTGACATTTAAAACAATGGCCGCAAACGTTGGTAAAGCTATGGGGAACCTGGAGCTACTTACATTTACACTGCTCGTGAGAGGGAAGGGCATTCATTCATTCATTCATTCTGAAGAGCTCTTCAGCATTTGTGAATCATAATCTAGTGATTAACAGGTCATCACACACTTCAGTAGCTACCAGAGGAAACCTCGCACAAGTGCCCAAGGAAGGTGACATAGAGTTTCTCTCCTGAGGCTAGTACAGCGCTGTTAGCAACAGGGACATACGGGGACAACCTAAGTGACATCCGAAAGAAGCGTCATTAAAACAAAATATGGTATTGCTTTACTCTGGAATACTGAAAAAAAAAAAAAAAGTGTTAACGAGACTGTTGTTCAGTTGCTCATTCGTATCCAATTCTCTGTGACCCCAAGGACTGCAGCACACCAGGCCTCCCTGTCCTTCACTACTTCCTGGAGCTTGCTCATTCTCACGTCCATGGAGTCAGTGATGCCGTCCATCCCACCATCTCATCCTCTGTCATCCCCTTCTCCTCCCGCCTACAGTCTTTCCCAGCATCAGGGACTTTTCCAATGACTCAGCTCTTCTCATCAAGTGGCCTAAGTATTGGAGCTTCAGATTCAGCATCAGTCCTTCCAATGAATATTCAGCACTGATTTCCTTTAGGATGGACTGGTTTGATCTCCTTGCAGTCCAAGGGAGTCTCAAGAGTCTTCTCCAGCACTGCAGATTGAAAGCATCACTTCTCAGTGCTCAGCCTTCTTTATTTAAAAAGGCTGGGTAGTTCTAAATAGATCCACATAAGGAGATTTCCAAGACACATCAATATCAGCAAGTTAGCAAATTAATGTGGAGAATAATACATACGGTATGACACCATTTTTTAAGAAAACACATTCATTTATATAGGTGCAATTCTGCACGTTGCACACAGAAATAGGACCCGTGACACAGGCAAGTGACCAGAAGAACACACCCCGAACCCTTTACAGGTGTTATCTCTAGAGAGGAAGCTGGTCCACCAGATGACGGCATGGGGGAATTTTAATTCTGCATGAAATCATTTTGTTCAGTGAAACTCAGCCGTACACCCATATACTGTGAAAAATAATCTTGAGAATTATCATCATTTTATGGGATGTTGTCTGGGTTTTCCAACTGGGAAGATGCTTTAACACGTTTACACATAAAAATGAAAAATTTTGAAAAATGTTTCACTATAAAACCTTGGCATTTTGCTACATGCTTTACAATCATTGGTTATTTTCTTCTCCCAAAAAGAGACTATTAAAATACTATGAGTAAGGTACAAGACTAACTTTCCTCAGAAATGGAACATTTCTCCTCAAATTTAACATAGGCATAAGTGAGCACAGAATAGTATCTGGTTAAGTATGTTTCTACTCAGCGCCCAGCACTGCACCTCCCTCCTAGCCATGCCCGAGGCCACACGATTTACTTTGCCTCCTATTGCTACACAAATATCCTTAATTCCTACTGCAGCTCTGAGATGTGCCTATTACTATCCCCATTTCTAAGTGAGAAACAGAGACTCAGCAGGCTAATAACTTGCCCCCCATCAGGTTTCGTAAATGAAACATCCCAGTCTTCCAAATTAGTTGTGCCAGTTTACATTCCCACCAGTAGTTAATGAATTTCACTTGCTCCACATCCTCACAAAGATTTTGTACTATTACTTTGTAAATTTTTATTTTACCTTTTGAAGTATTTTTTTTCTCTTTAAGGTTTTATTGGAACATCATTGATTTACCATGTTGTGTTAGTTTTCAGGTGTACAGCAAAGTGATTCAGTTATACACAAACATATAACTGCTCTTTTTTAGATTCACTGTCCATATAGGTCAATACAGTGCCCTGAATAGAGCTCCCTGTGCTATACAGCAGGTTCTTACTAGTTATTTATCTTTTATGTATTAGTGTATATGTCAATCCCAGTCTCCCAATCTATCCCCTTCTCTCCCCTTGATAACAATAAGATTGTTTTCTGTATCTGTGATTCTACTTCTGTTTTGTAAATAAGTTCATTTGTACCATTTTCTTTTTAGATTTCACCTATACAATATCATATGATATTTGTCTTTGATTTACTTCACTTAGTATTAAATCTTTAGATGTTATTGTGAGTGTATAATGGCTTCACTTTGTTCTAATTTTCATATCTCCAGCACCTAATAAAACTGACCACCTTTTCAGGTTTATTGGCCATTGTTAATTGCCTGTTCAAGTAATTTGCCCATTTTTCTATTGTTATAACAGGGTATTTTATCTGGGAAAGACCTAGGACTCAGATTTTCTAAAATGTATCCATTAACAACATTCTTCTCCTGCTTAATCATCTACTTCCATTAATGTACAAGGTGTCTGGAACTTCTATAACAACACTTGAATTCTGCCTACCAATAGGACTCAGACATATTCAAACATCTGACAGACAGAGGTGGTCACAATGGAAGGCAGATCACAGAAAGGATCAGTGAGATTCTAGGATAAAAATTGCTCTAAAACATCTGGCACAAGAAGTCATCATGAACAGAGATTAAAAAGAGCATGGACTCATGGTTTAGCATGGCACCTAATGTCTGAATTCAGCCCAATTATTGTGGCAAGCGTGTGCCCTGGGTGAGACAGCCTACATCTGGGAAATAAAGAAACTGATTTACTCTCATCATACTTTTCCGGTAAAGCAACTTTACTGTGAAGAGTTTTTCCATCTTACAGCAAAGATGCCACAAATTGAAGAGTAGTGTTGTCCTTTTTTATCAAGCTATCTTGACTGTCAAATGTCTCTAGGTTTAAACAATGAAAATACTACAATTTTCCTCCATACCTCCTTTTGAAAATTTTCAAATATGAAGAAAATCTGAAAGAATTTTGGTAAACACCTATATATCCACTGCCTTTTGTTGTTCAATTGCTCAGTCGTGTCTGACTCTGTGAACCCATGGACTGCAGCACGCCAGGCTTCCCTGTCCTTCACCATTTCCCAGAGCTTGCTCAAACTCATGTCCATAGGGTCTGCAATTAATATTTGACTCTCTTTGCTTCAGCACATAGCTGAATACATCTTACTTTTTGAAACATTTCAGAATAAGTTCCCGACATCAGTACATTCCCCCCAAATTATGTGCACCATTAAATCAGAAATCTTGAACCAAAAAGACTGATGCTGGAGCTGAAGCTCCTATACTTTGGCCATCTGATGTGAAGACCTGACTCATTGGAAAGGACCCTGATTCTTGGAGAGACTGAGGGAAAGAGAAGGGGACAACAGAGGATGAGATGCTGGGATGGCATTACTGACTCAATGGACATGAGTTTGAGCAAACTCCAGGAGTTGCTGATGGACAGGGAGGCCTAGTGTGCTACAGTCCATGGGGTCACAAAGAGTCGGACAGGGCTGAGCAACTGAACTGAATCAGAAATCTAGCATTACAATTTTACCAACACAAGGCAAGAGGAATTTTCAGTTTCCTAGCACGTGGAGAGGCTTAGTGGCTACAACTTCTTTAAACAAGAAAGTTATTTGTCACCCATGACGTTAGAGGAAGGTACCCCCTAAAATCAATAAAATAGCCATGGATTGCATTTTGCTGGGTATTAAAGTTTGCTTATTTTATTGGGATTTTGGCACAAAAGGATATTGGTTTCTTTCCCCTGAAGCTCCTTTATAATTGCATCAACCCTCTTTTGCATTTTATGTATAGAAGTCTGTCAGTCCAGAAGTACTGGGATAAGCGGTTTTGAGAAACTGAAAGGACACTCATCTGTCCAATGAAGAGGCCAAAATAAATCCAGTGATGTTTCTTTCAGGTTTGCTTTTTTAATGTCCCAAATGATTTGCCAAGAGCCATTATTTAGCCTCTCAAAGCTTGTCTCTTGTATAGATGTTATAAGGAATTTATGCTTGAATCATAACCTTTCATGAAGCTTTTGTGGGGGGTACTCTAATCTGCATTGTTTTATTCTGTGTGACTGGAAAAAATTCCTTAAAGACATTGTCAAAGCCTGAGGAAAATGCTTATTAGTACTCAAGGGTACCAGCATTACACCAGTCACTTTATTTTCAGTTTGAGTATTTTAAACTAATTTGTGCAGAACTATTTTTTGTTTCCCTAAAGAGTTTTCCTAATTAATCTGGGGAAAGGAGCACTTCCATTGACACAATTCAATGTAGTAGGACAAGTTGATGTCACTTTGATCCTCATAAATGATAGGAAAGATGAGCTTAGGCAAAAGTAAGGAATTAGCACTCGAAATGAGGCTCTCTCCTCTCAATCTTAGCTGCAACTAGAATCTAGACACATGGTTACTGAAATCAGTTCAGTTCAGTTCAGTCGCTCAGTTGTGTCCGACTCTTTGTGACCCCGTGAATCACAGCACGCCAGGCCTCCCTGTCCATCACCAACTCCCGGAGTTCACCCAGACTCACGTCCATCAAGTCAGTGATGCCATCCAGCCATCTCATCCTCTGTCGTCTCCTTCTCCTCCTGCCCCCAATCCCTCCCAGCATCAGAGTCTTTTCCAATCAGTCAACTCTTCGCATGAGGTGGCCAGAGTACTGGAGTTTCAGCTTTAGCATCATTCCCTCCAAAGAAATCCCAGTGCTGGTCTCCTTCAGAATGGACTGGTTGGATCTCCTTGCAGTCCAAGGGACTCTCAAGAGTCTTCTCCAACACCACAGTTCAAAAGCATCAATTCTTTGGTGCTCAGCCTTCTTCACAGTCCAACTCTCACATCCATACATGACCACAGGAAAAACCATAGCCTTGACTAGATGAACATTTGTTGGCAAAGTAACGTCTCTGCTTTTGAATATGCTATCTAGGTTGGTCATAACTTTCCTTCCAAGGAGTAAGCGTCTTTTAATTTCATGGCTGCAGTCACCATCTGCAGTGATTTTGGAGCCCAGAAAAATAAAGTCTGACACTGTTTCCACTGTTTCCCCATCTATTTCCCATGAAATGATGAGACCAGATACCATGATCTTCGTTTTCTGAATATTGAGCTTTATTTACTGAAATAAGCTACCTTTAAATCAAGGGTTTATGTTTCATCATTTTTGACATAAGGTAATTTTCCATATCTTATTTTTATACAGAGCATAATAGTGCATAATACAGAGTTTCAAATACTTGGCCTCCAAAAGTTCTTAAATAAAAGAATGAAGCTATTTCTACTGGAAACCAGAAACCAATCAGTTGGCAGAAAGCAAATTATTCAATCTGTCTAATGGCAGCTTCATTAGACAGACATATTCAGACTTGAGATGCTGAAACAAGTTTCAAGTCTCTAGAGACCATGTGAAGCTAAAACCAAACACAATTAAGCTGAATCTAGACCTATATTATGACTAAATTTCCAATTTCAAAAGGTGAAGTCCAAAAAGAGAGTCATGTCTATTGTGTTCTGTTTGATTTTCGTTTGTTTGATGGAGAATAACTTTGACAAGCCTAAGAATGGAATTTCCTCTCAACCAGAAATCAAAGATAATTTATATCAGGGAATAAACTCTAGTCCAGCAATCATTAAGTAGCTGGGTGACCTTTGGAAAGAGACTTCATCTTGCTGGACATTAGTTTCAGCTTCTAAAAGTTAAGCCTCTGAACTCTGTAACTGTTATCATCCCTTCCAGGCCTGATTTTCTATGATAATATTTAAAAATACCTTTAAGTTCAAATAATTTACATTTTAGTGCTGGTCCTATAAGAGACCAATTTGTAGCACCATAACTAATGAAACCAAGACAAAACACTGGCAGTTGGTGAGCAATCATAATGATAAACATTTTAAATTCAAATCAGGCTGCATAATTTACAAAGAGCTTTCATGGTTATTATTTCAGTGTCATTTCTGAGTTTCCTAAGACTACATGACTTGCAAGAAATAGGTCCAAACCAATCATTTGACTCAAAAAACATTGTATTAGACCCACAGATATAGATAACAGACTTGTGGTTGCCAAGGAGGAGGGAGTGAGAGAGGGATGGAGTGGGAGACTGGGATTAACAGATGCAAACTATTACACATAAGATGAATAAACAACAAGGTCCTGCTGTAGAGCACAGGGAATCATAGTCAATATCCTGTGATAAGTTATAATGGAAACTATATGAAAAAGAATATATAGATTATACATACATATATATGTATAATCGAGCCTGTCTGCTGTACAGAAGAAATTAACACAACACTGTAACACAACCATACGTCAATAGACCTTTTTATTTAATCTTAAATAAAGGAACTCTGTATTATGCATGAACACTTGCTACTTTTGTGGTAGAAGAGTGCATAGAACTGGCTGTCAATGTCCAACTTTGACATTAAAGTGAGCTTCTTAAAAGACAGTAGTATCTCATTCTTTCCCTCCTGACAGCATGTTAGTGACACACAGGAGGGCAGAGCTTGCATTTATTTGGTCCTTACTGTGTGTTGGTTTTCTCCTTTCTTCCTGAGAAGCACCATGAAACTTCAGCGTTAAAAAATGCCCAAAAGTCCTTTAGAGGAAGAAAAGCATGAACGTGTATACAAACTCAGGCCTACCTTTACTAACTAAATGATCTTGGGGAAGTTACTGAAGCTTTCTGAGGTTCAGTTCTCTCAATTATATAAAAACAAGTGTGTGTGTGTGTGTGTGTGTGTGTGTGTGTGTGCACACATGCATGTGTGTGTGCATGCATATACCATCTACTAAAAGATCTATTCTAAAAATCATAGTCTGCTTACTAGATTCGCTATGCTGTATACCTGAAACTAATACGATATTGCAAATTAACTATCCTTCGATTAAAAATAAACAAATAATTGAATTCTTGAGTCTTGAGGATTCAATGGATCTCAATGGATTTCACCAATTGGAAGGAATGATCCATTCACTAACAGGAAAAAGTACTACATTTTCTGAATGTCATACCATGCTTTCCCAACAGTTACTACTACACTCTAGTCCATTTATCTACTGAGCATGCAAAGGGACATTTGGGCCTGTCGAAATGGCTCTAAAAGCACAAACTAATGACCATTTTTCTTAAAAGAATGTAAATACCACTGCTGCTGCTAAGTCGCTTCAGTCGTGTCCGACTCTGTGCGACCCCATAGACGGCAGCCCACCAGGCTCCCCCGTCCCTGGGATTCTCCAGGCAAGAACACTGGAGTGGGTTGCCATTTCCTTCTTCAATGCATGAAAGTGAAAAGTGAAAGGGAAGTCACTCAGTCGTATCCGACTCCTAGCGACCCCATGGACTGCAGCCTACCAGGCTCCTCCGTCCATGGGATTTTCCAGGCAAGAGTACTGGAGTGGGGTGCCATTGCCTTCTCCATAACTACCACAGGTCTTAAAAATAGTAGATGTAAATATGAACTACCTTTTATTTCTCCCATCGTGAGTCAAAAAAGCCTGAAAGAGTCTACTCTAGTTAGAATGCTGTTTTCCCTCAAAACAAAAGCAAAGAGAAATTTAAAATACAAGTAATTGTCTTTTTTATCTTCGTAGAAATAAAACCTCATGTCTAACTGGATCTCTACTGATTCTATTAAAGCATACTTTTTTCCTGAATACTCCTCCAAAGTGTCAGGAACTGGACACTCTGAATTATCAAGCATATTATTAAGGAGTATGGCTAAAGTCTGTATTAAAGAATAAAGGCAAGGACATATGATCCAGCGATCCCATTCCTGAGCATATACCTAGACAAAACTATAATTCAAAAAGATACATGCAACTCTATGTTCATAGCAGCACTATTCACAAGGGCCAAGATATGGAAACAGCCTAAATGTTTATCAACAGATGAATGTATAAAGAAGATGTGGTATATATATGTATACACACACACACACACACACACACACTTACATACATACAATGGAATATTACTCGGCCATAAAAAAGAATTAAGTAATTCCATCTGCAGACACACGGATATAACTGAAGATTATCATACTAAGTGGAGTAAATCAGAAAGAGAAAGACAAATACCATATGATATCACTTATATGTAGAATCTAAAATATGATACAAATCAACATACCTACAAAAACAGACTTACAGACATAGAGAACAGACTTGCGCTTGTGGCAGGAGTGAAGGAATGGGGGTGTGGGGTTAGCAGTTGAAACTGTTTTATTAGAATGGATAAACACCAAGGTCCTACTGTATAAACAGGAGACTATATTCACTATCCTGAATAGTGAAACCATATTCAATACATATATATATGTATGTATATATATGTGTGTGTAACTGAATCACTTTGTTGTACAGCAGAAATTAACACATTATAAATCAATTGAAAAAAAAAACAAAAAAGTGTACTTGAAACTAATACAATATTATAAACAACTACATTTCAGTAAAAATTTTAAAAACATAGTGGATAATCAATGAAGAGCTTTAATTTATCTAAGGTTTCAGGTCCAAAATACCAAAATTAGATTTAAAAAGCACACAATCAGTTAATTATAATTTATTTTTAAAGAATATTTTATGTATTAGCTATGTGTGTAAAAGTATATTTTATAGAGGATATTTACATTGAGCAGACTAAAAAATTATGTGAATATGTGTTTAGCTATTTCACTCACTGAAATAAACTGAACATAAATATTTTGCTTTGTAGAACACAATGTGTTTATCTCTCCAATATACATTCCATGTCATTCCCACTATGCAGCCTAAATAATTTAGCAGACTAAATTATTATCAAAAAACTTGAAATTTGTTACTTGGGCACATGTTTTTCTAATTCTATGGTCAAATCAATGATGTTGACTCCTTTTATCCATCTCAGTGATGTCAGAGGTAAGGTACTTCCACGGGGTCAGATGGGCTCAAGTACAGCTAAAAACTTTCTCACTTAGTAAAAACTTATGTGAATCCTGTGATTAAAAATTCCCACTTCTGGAATCCCAGGAAAGCCATATTTACTTTGTGGGCATGGCAAGCTTTAACCCCAGTCCTCTTAAATGTGGAGGCTTAATAATTTCTTTTTTATTTTTATTTTATATTATAGTTGATTAGGCCTGGCATGCTGCGATTCATGGGGTTGCAAAGAGTTGGACACAACTGAGTGACTGAACTGAACTGATAGTTGATTAACAATGTTATGTTAGTTTCAGGTGTACAGCAAAGTGATTCAGTTAAATTATATATATATATTCTTTTTCAAATTCTTTTCCCATTTAGGTTATTACAGAATATTGAACAGCTTCCTGTGCTATACCTATATATAGAACACATATACCTATACCTATACCTATATATAGGTATAGCACAGGAAGCCGTTATAGGATATATATATATATATATATCCTTGTTGATTATCTATTTTATATAGTTTTACATGTCAATCCCAAACTCCCAATCTATCCCCTACCATTTCCCCACCTTCTAACCATAAGTTCATTCTGTAAGTGTGTGAGTCTGTTTCTGTTCTGTTAATAAGTTTGTGTCATTTTTTTCAGATTCCACAAGTAAGAAATATGCTATGATATTTGTCTTTGCCTGACTTCCATCACCTGGTGTAACAGTCTCCAGGTCCATCCGCCTTGCTGCAGGGGCCTTGTTTCATTCTTCTTTATTGCGGAGTGATACGCCGTTGCGCCTATATACCACATCTCTATTCCTTCACCTGTCAATGGGCGGTTAGGTTGTTTCCATGTCCTGGTTATTGTAAATCATGCTGCAGTGAACTTGGGCATGTATCTTTTTCAGAGTAGAGTTTCTGTCTGTTCTGATGCCTAGGACCGGGATTGCTGGATCGTATGGTAACTCTAGTTTTAATTTCTTAAGGAACCTCCGTAGTGTCCTCCATAGTGGCTCCAATAACTTACATTCCCACCAGCAGTGTAGGAGGGTCCTCTCATCTCCACAACCTCTCCAGCATTGGTCGATTGTAGACTTTTTGATGATGAGCATTCTGACCAGTGTGAGGTGATACTTTAACCTACAATGAGGCTTAGTAATTTAGATACACCCTGAAGCAGCTGTGAAAACAGCATTCTGTGAGTGAATGTTTGTAAAGCACTGAGTCATGCCTGGCAAATAAGAAATGGTCTATAAATGTTCACAGAATGAATAAGCCTCTTTAGGAACAAGAACTACCTTTTTAACAGAGTGTGACTCTATTCTTCAAAATTCTATGATTATTTGTCCTGAGAATAATTTGACAAAGGAAAATGAGGATGGCTTCTATCATGCCTTTTGTTGAACAAGTTTTTTCACGGCCTCCTGCAATTTCAAGCCCAGTGTCAAGGCTCAACCTCATAAAGTAGTAGGAAATCCAGCAAATTTGAACTCTTTCAGCCCTTAGATTCCAAAATGTTTTTGTCTGAAGCCTTAGCTCAGTGAACCATCTCAATAAATGTCTACAAAAATACATGCTTAACTATTTCACTCATTGAAATAAACTGAACATAAATATTTTGCTTTGTAGAACACAGTGTGTTTATCTCTCCAATATACATTCTATGTCATTCCCATTTTGCAGCTGCAATGTGATTTTGTATAGAAATGGCCCATCCTAGCTCCAGAATGCATCCCAGCTGGTCCAAGCCAATTAAGAAAATCTCATACCTTCATCAGAACAATTTGAGTTGAGAGAGAAAAAAAAAAGAGGAGGAAGACTTTTGTTCAAATGGTTGTAGAAAGCTGTGTTCTCCCCACCCCTGGTATAAACGTAGAAACACTGGCTCTGAGATCTTACTGGCAGCTGTCTTGTGAGCATGAAGTCAGCGTGAGGGTTAATCCGGCACACAGGGAGGGTACAGCAAAGAGAACTGCTCAGAAATGGATCAGAACCTTAGTTTATGCCCAAAGGCTGCTCCTCTTGATGAGGGTAAAAGAGGAGACTGAAAAAGGTGACTTAAAATTCAACATTCAAAACCTAAGATCACGGCATCTAGTCTCATCACTTCATGGCAAATAGATGGGGAAAAAGTGGGGGAAATGACAGGTTTTATTTTCTTGGGCTCCACAATCACTGCAGAAGATGACTGCAGCCACAAAATTAAGACACCTGCTTCTTGGAAGAAAACCTATGACAAACCTAGACATCATTTTATAAAGCAGAGACATCACTTTGCTAACAAAGGTCTGTATAGTCAAAGTTATGGTTTTTCCAGTAGTTATGTATGGATGTGAGAGTTGGACCATATAGAAGACTGAAAGCCTAAGAATTGATGCTTTCAAATTGTGGTGTTAGAGAAGACTCTTGAGAGTCCCTTGGACTGCAGAGAGATCAAACCAGTCAGTCCTAAAGGAAATCAACCCTGACTATTCATTGGAAGGACTCATGCTGAAACTGAAGCTCCAGTATTTTGGCCACCTGATTTGAAGAGCTGACTCTTTGGGAAAGACTCTGATGCTGGGAAAGACTGAGGGCAAGAGAAGTGGGCAGCAGAGGGTGAGATGGTTAGATAGTATCACTGACTCCATGGACATGAGTTTGAGCAAACTCCGGGAGATAGCGAAGGACAGGGAAGCCTGGCGTGCTGCAGTTCATGGGGTCGTAAAGAGTCAGACATGACTGAACAACAACAAAGGCTGCTCTACTTCTGGAATCTAATTTGTTAATTAGTTTGAACTGAAATCATTTTAGCATTCCAATTTTGACAATAGAAATGTAGAATTGGCAGAACCGAGGTAATAAAGGGCAGAGATGCAGGCTCTTCTATCCATGACTGGGAAATTAATAATGCATTTTATTTAGATTCTTCTAATAGTGAATATTATAAAAAATGAAAGAAATAAGACATGCAGAGAAATACCTTCCATGTCTCTGGTGATTTCCATAATCACATCATTCAGTGATTCTAACTTACCAAAGTGATGAGAGGTAAAATGGTAGCTTTGCATCAAATCCCTCCTTTTACAAATATAAAATCTTCCAAACACTTCTATTTTCCTGCTGAAAGGATATACAAATTCCTTATTATCAGGATTGGTTCTTTTGGTTTATGTGTGCCAATTCATCATTCCAGAAATGTCACTCCAATGCCATGCTGGTGATATTTCCACATCAGAGGTCTTCTGAACTGAATAGAGCTCTGCTTCCAGTGTCTGCCTCAAAGCAATTGTTTCACTGATCAGGATACACTGAAATTCAAGAAAGTAACTTGCATATAATCACCATGATACTGGCAAAACGATGATAGAAGTCCAGTTTCTTTATCCAGTTTCTTTATTTCTTCTTACTCCTGAATACACTATAAAAACAGATTTTAAAAATACTGTATCTGTCAGCTATTGCTGTGTAACAAACCACCTCAAAAGTCAATATCTTAGAATTATTCATTCTCATCAGTTTGTGGGCTGGCTGGGATTCCTCTCCTGCAGATCAGTGGGGCTGCTCTACTGGTCTCTCAGCTTACTTGGATCATAGGTTCACCAGAAAATGTTCTTCTCATGGAGTTTCAAACAATATGACCCAACTGCAGAGTCATATTTAAAGCCTCTCCTTGAGTTGAATGTGGTGCGCTTCCTATTGGCTAAGACAAGTCATGCAGTCAAGTTCAAGGTCAAGGGGAAGGTATTTAAAAGATACTGACAGAAAGCAAAATATTAGGGTCAGTCATTCAATCTACTACGAATGTAAGCAGACTGAGAATCATTGAATAAAAAGTGTACTTTCTAAAGTAAAGTCAAAAATGAGGTTTGCTATGAAGACAAAAGCCCCAGGGCATTGCAGTTATGCAGTGCCCTGGGTAATGAGTACAAAGCAGACAACTCATCTGAATCAAGTTCATTTGTTTAGCTTGAGATGAGGATTAGTGCTATAAATTTCTCATTAAGTATTAAATCACAGCCTCTCATCCAGGCAAATTAGCCTACATACTTCTGACACCAATGAAAGTCCATGTGGGCTCTGATGTGAAAGACACAGATTTGAGCCCAAACTTGCTTTATATAAATAGAAGACTTTACTAAGCCCATACAAGCAAATATCTCTTTATCCAATTTTCAAAGTCAATTTTCAAATTTTATTGGAACCACTGAATTGGGGCCAGAAGATGAAATTGAACTGTTTGGCTCATGTTTTTAAGATGCCACCTATCTCTGTCTCTCTCCCCCTTTACTGGTGCTCAGGAGGCAAGGGGTTTTTGAGAGGATGACTCAAAGAACAAACAGCCAGCATGCAGACAACCTTGTCAGGAAAGTGGAATAGGATTAAAGAAGAGTGATAGGGAAAAAATTAAGGTCATAGAAAATTTAAAAGCCGCATCAGAGCAGTCGCAGCGGGGCACTCTGCTGATGCAGATCACCGCCACAGTGGGAGGTTCTAAAGGTGGTACCTGTTGTTGCGTAATCAATGGAAAACCAAACTAGGAGTCTTCGTAGAAAGAAAAGTGATTGTTTACCAGTCTTCCCACCATGGTTAAGCAGGCACAATACAGTCATCCCTTCGGTATCTGCAGGGTATTTGTTCTAGGTGGACACCCAGTGGAACCCCAAATCCATAATTGTTCAAGTCCTTTATATATAATTGTATTTGCATGTAACCCACACATCTTTCCAGATGCTTTAAATCATCTCCTCATTTTTTATAATGCCTAGTACAACATACACGCTATGTAAAACATTGTAATGAACACTCTGCTGTGTTTAAAATGGATAACAACAAGGACCTACTGTACAGCACAAGGAACTATACTCAACGTCATGTGGCAGCCTGGATGGGAAGGGAGTTTGGGGGAGAATGGTTCCATGTGTATGTAGGGCTGAGTCCCTTTGCTGTTCACCTGAAACTGTTACATTATTGTTAATTGGCTACACCCCAATACAAGATTAAATGAAAGTTTTTAAAAATGCCAGGTAAATCATTCTAAGTACAATGTAAATCGTTGCCAGTCTGCAACGAATTCAAGTTTTGGTTTTTTGGAACTTTCTGGGATTTGGGTTTTTTTCCTGAATATTTTAAATCTGTTGGTTGAACTACAGATACAGAACTCGCAGATACGGAGGGCCAACTGTACAAGTTATGTAGTAAAATAGAATCTGGATCTA
Organism: Bubalus kerabau; assembly: GCF_029407905.1. Classification (NCBI taxonomy): domain Eukaryota; kingdom Metazoa; phylum Chordata; class Mammalia; order Artiodactyla; family Bovidae; genus Bubalus; species Bubalus kerabau. The sequence goes on along the minus strand of NC_073625.1, from coordinate 6,019,762 downwards.
AGTCTGGATACTTAAGCACTGACCTCCATTATTTCATTATCTGGGAGGATTTTTGCAAATCATTTTGATTAACCTACATTAGCCTCTGTCACCTCATCTGTAAAATGGAGAAATTAGTAACACCTACCCTTTAGCGTTGCTGAGGCAACCAAATAAAGACAATGTATACCCAGCTACTGGCATGATTCTTAGCGAGTAAAAAAGGTTCATAAACAGTAGCTAAAGTCATTTCATGAGCTATTACATTGACGTTTTTACCATACTAGGAACGGATAATAGGTATTTGTTTAAAATTGATGAATTATCTTTTTCTCTTCTATTCTGCATATTCCAGGGGGGCTGATTCAACATGTACCAACCCTTTCAATAACAAATCACGATTTTATTAGAATGCACCAAAAACAGATTCAAGACACAAAATGAGTGCACGCCTTGTTTGTAAGTGTCTTAGTGATAGGTAAATGAAAATAAAATTTATGAAACATCTGGTTCAGTTACTTTGAGGAATATGCATTTTTTAAAAAACTTCTCTGGGCTATTCTGAGGCAAATAACTTACATGGTGAGTGTGTGTATATATATATATATATATATATATATATAAACCATGATCTCCAATGTTTAAAAAACAGAAAAATATTTGTAACTACTTCAACAAATCCTAATGGATCCCCATGGATGGCCATTTCAAAAGAGATTTAAGAACAGCTTTATAAAAGAAAACAGATTACTTCTGGACATGGCTATTTGTAAGAGAGGAAATTTCTCCTCCTACACCTAGTTAGGAATATGATAACTTCTCTTTCTGTGTGATTTTCCATTATACAGTGAAGTGAGGGTCATCTGGAACCAGCAAAGTACCTACCCAAGGTTCTTTTTGGAAAATAACAAAATGAGAGCTTTAAGGATGGGTTTACAACCCTAGGACACTGGGTGTGACCTAGTGACGTCATCTAGTTCAAGGTCTTCATTGACACTTAGGGGAACTAAGTTTGCTCAAAGTGGGAAAGGATGCCATAGATCCCTGGTTTATTAGCGACTGGGCGGGATAAGAACCACAGCTTTCAACTTTCGCTTGTTTCTGCAAAATCAGTGATTTTCAACCTAAGGTTCCCAGTGAGTGAATGAGGAAAGGGCATACTCATAAGTCTGTTGCAGTATTCCTAGAGATCTATTGAGAATTTTCTCATAATAAGGTGATGAAAGACAATTTAAAAATTGACTTTCTTTGCTTTGCCTGGAATTACGTAAACTCAGTATGGTAACACCGATGTTCTCATGCTGCCCCAAGACTCCAGAAATATTCTGAAAAAGATTTCAAAAGTTGTTGCACTATAACACACCACCTTGTCATGGAATTTTCCAGGACAAAATTGATAAGCCTGACTCTGACCCAAGCCCAGAAGACACCTCTATTTAAAAAGAACCTACTTGCTCAGACCAAACTGCAGAGAGATAACTTAAACAGGTAACCATAACAATGAATGGTGTTTACTGACTATGTACTTCATTACAATTAAACTAATGATTTATGCATTTTCATAATAAATGAAAATAAACTAAACTTGGATCGTTGATTTAAATCTGGAGTCATATTTATGTGAGAAACCAATCAGAACCCAGATGGAACTAATTAATTATTATTGAGGGAATGCTATTTAGTAAAAAAAAAACCCTACAAAATACAAATCTTCGGCAGCATACATCTTAAAAAAAAAAAAAAAAAAGAATCCTGAAATTACTGTACTCTATCTAGCTAAAAATTCACCTTTGACTCAGTCAGTAAGAATCTGCCTACAATGCAGGAGACCCAGGTTCAATCCCCAGGTTAGGAAGATTCCCTGGAGAAGGAGATGATAACCCACTCCAGTATTCTTGCCTGGAGAATTCCATGGACAGAGGAGCCTGGAGGGCTACAGTCCATGGGGTCGCTAAGAGTCGGACGTGACTTAGGGACTAACACTTTTATTTTTTTCATCAAGCTACAAATTCATGTTTTAGGGCCGTGAGCTACAATTTTAAGACTCCCAAAGTGAACAAATCTCTAGGAAAGAATCCCTAAATTCATTTTTCAAGCATCTGTACATTCATCTTTTATTCCAGTGCTATAAAACGTCTGAGTCTCTTTAGGAAGCTATTCGCTCTTATCCGATCTTGCCTTCCTGTAGGATCCATAAGGAATCCCTATGGAAAAGACATCATGCCATTAAAAAGGAGATCAGTGATTTGTTGAGTAAAAATTGCATGGGAATCCTGCTAGCTAAATAAACCCAAACAACAGCAAAGAAAACAAATCATTGTCTATATGCTCTAGAAACACTGTGTCTCAAGGGAAACAGAAATATCTATTAACGTATTAACTATTAGGAGTTACCATCCAACACTTACAGTATAGTCAATTTTCTCTCACTACCATCTATGGAAGAAAAAAATTTTGCATATTTATTTGGCTGCAACTGGACACATGTTTTGAAGATTTTTGCATTTTTACTATTTCAAACGTTTTACCTTTTCAACACGTTCTATCTCTTCTATCTCTTTTATTTCAATTTCTGACAGTTCAAGTCAGACTTTTTTCTAAATCTCAAGACTTAGATGTAAAATCCGGAATTCCAAGAATATCCTACAACAAGCAACCAAGAAAAGCTTCAAAGTGTTTCTTTTAAAGTGAACCATTCCTTAGTATGTAAATGATGCAAAGGAGGAGAGGTCATATTTAATAGATGCCTACCATACTGCACTCTCAAAGCTCAGCACATTAGATAGAGAATCTCGAACTCTGTCATCTATGGTATTACTATTCTCACTGTCAATAGGGAAACTGAAACTTGGGAAGGCTGACTAGTCCCAGCATGAGCTCTGGCAGCGGCGCTGAAACCACACCCCGCTCCTATGTGACTGTGCTGTGTGCTCAGTCCCTTCAGTCGTGTCTGACTCTTTGTGACCCCATGGACCATAGCCCACCAAGCTCCTCTGTCCGTGGAATTCTCCAGGCAAAAATACTGTGGTGGGCTGCCATTCCCTTCTCCTGGGGATCTTCCCAACCTGGGGATCAAACCTGGGTCTCCTGCATTGTAGGCAGATTCTTTACTGGTGGAGTCGAAGGTAATAAACATACGGTGGTGGTTGAGTCGCTCAGTCGTGTCTGACTCTTTGCGACCCCACGGACTGTAGCCCGCCAGGCTCCTCTGTCCATGGGAGTCTCCAGGACAGAATACTGGAGGGGGTTGCCATTTCCTTCTCCAGGGGATCTTCCCTACCCAGGGATCGAACCCCAGTCTCCTGCATTGCAGGCAGATTCTTTACTGACTGAGCTACAAGGGTTAACATGAGCTACTATTGTTAATAAACATATAACAAACAGTAAAAGAGACTTGCTGTGTGTGAGCAGCAGTTAAAGTTCTAGAATGTAAGCAGAGCTTCAAAAATAGTCCTTAACTCCAGGCAAAATGGTTCCAGATTTTCCACTCATAAATAATTATATTATTATCAGCATTCAAAAGATCAGTGTGAAGCCCTATGCCCCCACCTTGTATGACAAAACTCACATGTCTCCTGTGGCATCGTGTAAGGGGGGTGGGGAGAAATGCCCAGGACCCAAGCAGTTTTCTCTCTTCCCCCCATGCAGTTTCCCTGTGATGTGTTAACCACCATGACTAACACTTTACTGAATCTTCTCTTTTACTTCAGATGGTGGGGTGGGCTTGAGGGGGAAGATGCTTCAGAAAAAAACACGTCAGAAGAGACGCATCTAAATTCATGCGCTTCCTCAAAGGGCATGCCCTTCGCCTAACAACGCAAACTCCTGGGAAGTTCTACTTTGAGATACACTTGCAATGCTGGTTTATTGACTACATTTTTAAAAAACAGTTCTATTCCTTTATATTGTACCTTATATTTGAAAAAAGAGAAGCCAACTTGATCTCCAAGCTTGATGAGCCATTTAGGTCAGCAGGCTACACCATGAAACACCTTGGTCTTTTTCCAAAAACCATAATGACCCAAAAGTCGTACAACCATGAAATGCTTACACACTGTGCCAACAGCTTAGGAGAAAATTCTAAAAGGAAGTTTCAAAGATGTTTTCATTGGTAACAACATCAGTTGCAAACAAATCTATGGTCCCTCAAGGTCAATATTTTGAAGGTGCAGATATTCATTAGGAAGTATAATTTCTGGCTTGGATGAGATGTGCTTGTTTATTATTTTTTATTTAGCCACCACTCATGCAGCTTAGTCTTCTTTCTCATACTTTGTTTCAGAAAGAATTTAAATGAGTTTATAAGGAGACTTTAAAATACAAGACACAGCAAAAATTACAAGTGAAGTAGAGAATTAAAAAGAAAAATGCATCAGAGACATAAACAGAGAACAGGAATGAAGTTAGAACACACATCACAGTGTGAACTTGTGACCCGCAATGTGGCTGGCAGCCCATGGGAAGCAGTCAGCCAAGTCAGCTCCACAATTCAGAATGTCCACCGGAAGGTAAGCAGGCCAACCGCTCAGGAAGAATTGTGTAATTACAGCGTTTCCTTTTCCCCATCAGCCCACAGGCAGGGCTGGTCAAGTTTTTCCTCAGAAAACAGTTTTGAATCAATTCATTGTCACAGGTGACTAAGTGAACAAGTCCCCAAATCTTGCTCCACATTAAATCACCCAATGCAATATGGCGTCAATGCTCACAGGTTTTCAAATGTTGAGGCATATATAACAAGACGCTTGCCTTTATCAAAATAAGATTTGAAAATAAGAGTATCTAACTGAGAATAATGTTAATTCCTCTAAGAAAATATTTTCAGATGCCTCCAAAAGTTCTTTGATTAGGTACTAATGTATTGGGGATAGGATGAAGTGCTGCAGTCCAGGGCGTCACAAAGAGTTCAACATGACTTAGCGACTGAACAACAACAAATACTCAAACTTTCAGAAGTGTCATTCCCACATACATTTTATCGTAGAATAGTTATGTCTCCAGTAATTATTAGAGAAATGCAAATCAAAACTACAGTGAGGTATCATCTCACACCAGTTAGAATGGCCACCATCAAAAATCCACAAACAATAAATGACGGAGAGGATGTACAGAAAAGGCAGCCCTTCTACGCTGATGCTAGGAATTAAATTGGTGCAGCCACCATGGAAAACAGTAAGGAGGTTCCTCAAAAAACTAAGAAGAGAGTTGTCACATGATCCAGCAACCCCACTCCTGGGCACACATCCAAATAAAACTCTAATTCAAAACTATACGTGTAGCCCAGTGTTCATAGCAGCACTATTCACAACAGCCAAAAACATGGAAACAACCTAAACATCCATTGGCAGAAGAATGGACAAAGGAGATGTGGTACATATACACAATGGAATACTACTCAGCCACAAAAAGAGTGAAATAATGCCATTTGCAGCAACATGGACAGACCCAGAGATTATCATATTAAGTGAGGTAAATCAGAGAAATCTGTATGCAGGTCAAGAAGCAACAGTTAGAAATGGACATGGAACAATAGACTGGTTCCAAATGGGGAAAGGAGTACATCAAGGCTGTATATTGTCACCTTGCTTGTTTAACTTATATGCAGAGTACATCATGCAAAATGCTGGGCTGGATGAAGCACAAGCTGGAATCAAGATTGCCGGGAGAAATATCAACAACCTCAGATATGCAGATGACACCACCCTTATGGCAGAAAACAAAGAAGAACTAAAGAGCCTCTTGATGAAACTCAAAGAGCAGAGTGAAAAAGTTGGCTTAAAATTCAACATTCAGAAAATGAAGATCATGGCATCTGGTCTCATCACTTCATGGCAGATAGATGGGGAAACAGTGGAAACAGTGGCTGACTTTATTTTGGGGGAGCTCCAAAATCACTGTAGATTGTGACTGCAGTCATGAAATTAAAAGACACTTGCTCCTGGGAAGAAAAGCTATGACCAATCTAGACAGCATATTAAAAAGCAGAGACATTACTTTGCTGACAAAGGTCCAACTAATCAAAGCTGTGGTTTTTCCAGTAGTCATGTATGGATGTGATTGTTGGACTATAAAGAAAGCTGAGCACCAAAGAATTGATGCTTTTGAACTGTGGTGTTGGCGAAGACTCTTGAGATTCCCTTGGACTGCAAGGAGATCAAACCAGTCAATCCTAAACGAAATCAGTCCTGAATCATCATTGGAAGGACTGATGCTGAAGCTGAAACTCTAATACTTTGGCCACCTGATTCAAAAAACTGACTCCTTGGAAAAGACCCTGATGCTGGGAAAGATTGAAGGCAGGAGGAGAAGGGGATGACAGAGGATGAGATGGTTGGATGGCATCACTGACTCAATGGACATGAGTTTGAGTAAACTCTGGTTGGTGATGGCCAGGGAAGCCTGGCGTGCTGCAGTCCATGGGGTTGCAAAGAGTCAGACACGACTGAGCGACTGAACTGAACTGAAATCAGAGAGAAAGAAAATACCATATGATATCACTAATATGTGGAATCCAAAATATGACACAAATGAATTTATCTTGAAATAGAACAGTATCTATGAAATAGATATGAGAAAGACTTGTGGTTGACAAGGAGGGGGTTGGAGAGGCTATTATACACAGAATGGATAAACAACAGGGTCCTGCTGTATAGCAAGGGAACAATATTCAATATCCTGAGATAAATCACAGTGGAAAAGAATATGAAAAAGAATTTGTTTTCCACAATAGTCTTTCCACTGATTCTCATAGCCATACTGTAGGACAGTGTGCAAGAGCGGATTCGGATTTTCATCTCAATACTGCTTAAAATGGAAGGAAGTAGAAGATAATATGAATCTCCATCAGTTGGAAAATAAGTAGAGAAAACAAGTTAAGATGCGTACTGATGGCAGAGCCCATGCAATCTTTTAAAATATGAGTGGAAAATGTCCATATGTAAAAAGGGGAAAGAGTATATAAGAGCACAGAAATATTTTAATTCAATTTCCTCATTGTTACAAAAACCTCTTAGTGTATATACTTTGTGTATACGGAAGAAGGAAGAACAGAAGAGCAAGAGGAAGGGAGGGAGAGAGGAAGGAAAGAAGGAAGAAACTAACACAATATTGTAAAGCAACTATACCCACAGTTAAAAAGTATAATAAAAAAGAAAGAAAGATGGAAGGAAAGAGAAAAGGAGGGAAGGAAGGTGGGGGAAGAAATCCCAAGTTTTTTAAATCACTGCCTCCCAGTAGGATGTTTCTTCCTCCCTGCCCTGTTTTCTAAAAGGCCTGTAATAACAATATACCACTCTTGTAACAAAAGAATATGATTTTCAAATATACGGTATGGGTGGCTTGCTATCATCTGCACCTGCTTTTCTGAGGTGACCATGCCCCCTCTCTGTCTGGCCATGGCATCCTGGTCCATATGGAGCTGGCTCTGTGGGGAGATGTGAACAAGTTTCATAAATGAGCTCTTCCACTGGGGTGGAGAATGCGAGACAGAGAGTTAATGGGACTTCTCAAGGACTATCCTAGAAGAGCTGGAAAGAGTGTAAGTTCGTTCAGCCTTACTATGCAGTCATAGCCAATATGGAGCAAGTCCAGTCAGGCTGATTAAGCCAAGGACCACCCAAACCTTTAACTTGCTCAAGCTAAGACATATCAGTGTGTTTCATGCGAATCATTCATGCCCTATTGACATAGCCTGGTACAAGTCTTCAAATTATAATTTTAATGGAAGAAGATAACTAATTGTTAACTCTAGGATAGCATGAGTACATACTGTACTCCTCATAGTCTGTCTATTAATCTTCATGTAGGGCAAAAGTTCTACAATATAAATAGAGAAAGATCTCAGACAACAAAACACATGCCTTTATTGCAGTTAAAGTCATCCCAAAGTCATAGAATCTCATGATTGGAAAGTACTTTATTTCCTATTAAATGTGGTAAAATCAGGTAAAGTCAGCATCTTTCCTATAATATTCCTACATACGGTCAGTTTTCTTTGACAGAAAAAAAGTACTTTTTTGTCAATGTGAAGAATGTCAAGTGTGCTGTCGACAGGGAAAAGGAGATGCTTGTTGATTGCACTGTTGAGGGCCTTTATATAAAACACCTCATTGCATCTTTACAACAAACCTCTAAGGTCTTTATATTATTTGTGCCTGTAGTAGGAAAAGAAAAATTGGCAACAGTAAAAGACAGAGCCTGAGGATTAAAAAAAAAATGTCCAGCTATTTGACCGTGTTTCTGCTGTATCCAACTGGCACAGTCTCTGCTTCCAACCTGTGGGAAGTAAAGACCTACCTGCATCTATTCCATCGCAGCCATTTGAACAAAGGACATTTCTTTTGCCCCTTGTGATGATTTTCCACCTGCTGGGTATTTCATTCTTTTTCAGAATATTTGGTTGTAACCAAGTCAAGTAACCAAGACTGGATTTAGTTTCTCAAGCAATAAAGGGAAAAAGGTATTATCTGATATAACTTGAAGTCCAGAGGTAAGGCAGGTTGTCATTTGGTCAACATGATGGACAAATCTCATCTAAGACCAAAGTTCTTTACTTCTTTCCCATCTGTTGTCTCTAAAAACTTTCCTTTGCCCTCAGTCTGGTGTCTCTCATCCCCCTGGGATGGTTAGAGCTGATCCAGGCACCGCATCCAGACTTGACAACCTATACACCCCACATTTCTCCCTGAGCAATGAGAGAACTCTCCCAGAAGCCTCCAGCATCCTTCTGCTCATTGAATTGGGTCATACCCATCTTTCAATCAATAACTGCCAAGAGCCACGTGACCTCCTTGACTGGTTGGAACTAATCAAGATGCAATCTCCAGAGCTGGGGATCTTCCCAACCCAGGGATCGAACCCAGGTCTCCCACATTGCAGGCAGATTCTTTACCAGGTAAGCCACCAGGGAAGCTTGGGGTTGGGCCAGCTTACCTGAATTATGTGGAGAGGGCATGACAGCTGAGCTACAGGATGGGTGTTTCCTAAATGATAGAAGTGAGGGTTGGGGGGAAGGTGGGTAGGTGGCCAACAACAGTGCTAAACACACAACACAAAGAAAGTCCAAGACCACCCTGGCCAGACTAGCCTAAGGATGGTCCCAGACTTTCACCTCCCAGATTTTTCATCTCTGTATCTTGCTGTCATCCATGACTCTCTGAAAAACAGCTGTTTGCTGTCTCTAGAAATCTCAATTTCACCCACGTTTTAGGTTCAGGTCAATCCCACCCCTAGCCTATTGGCCCCTCTCATTCTAGAGTCTAACTTGGCATCTGACTAGTGGGCTCTGACCTCCGCTGTGACCTCCAGGAGCTGACCAGCCCCTTGCTCTTGGAGTGTTGACCTCCCCCTGGGTCACTGCCATGTGTTTGGCCCAAGCAGCCACAGACCTAGGATACCTGGCTGCCCCTCATATTCAGGGTGTAAATGGAAGCAAGTGATGAGATCCGGCATTCCAAGAAGATACCCAAGGAACCACATGATGCAATCCTGCAGTGCGGCAGAGTTAACTGATCACAATGTAAATCTGGACCTAGAAGACACAGGCATGGGAAAGAGCTGGGCCAATGAACTTCCTGTCCTCCACCCCTCCTGTGGACTTCCCTAAGGCAGAGTTCCACCAAACAGATGGCCTGAAGATGTCCTTTTGGCTCAGTGGATGTACCAGCAAGCATTCTAGATCATCTCTTCATAGCTCATTGTAAAGCAATAGCCAGCTTGGCAATGCAGGGCTTTACCTTGGTTCACATCTTTCTTGGCTTTCTTCTTTATCTCACTCTGTGCCCTAGACTCCATCTCCCAAATAAAGCCTCAGCACTTCAAGCCCTGATTCAGGCTCTGCTTTCTAGAACCCAGGCTATGACAGACCTCACAGAAAGCAATGGGCTGCATGGCTCTCTAGACCACCAGCCAAGGGATCTGTCTGAAACAGGATGTGGGGAAGCGCCACTGCAGTGTCGAGAGTGAAGCCTGCGTAAGCTACACAATAGAGATAGGTACGCATTTTCAGGCTATTTGGGGGGCAGGGAAAGAGTGATTTTGCTTGAGGACATAGCAGCAGCATAATTAACTTAACTGGACATAAACATTTACTTGCAGAAATGTAAAACTACTCTATAATATGTAAAATCAATAAAGCCTATAACATGACGTCACTGTAGAGACGACATCCAAGCCTTCCTGAATGTGTATCACTGGCTGGCTGTCTGCCTGCGCGTGTGTGTGCTCAGTCGTGTCTGACTCTTTGTGACCCTGCGGACTGCTGCCTGCCAGTCTCCTCTGTCCATGAGACTCTCCAGGCAAGAATACTGGAGCAGGTGGTCATGCCCTCCTGCAGGGGATCTTCCTGACCCAAGAGTAGAACCCACATCTCCTGCATTGTAGGTGGATTCTTTATCCACTGAGACACCTAAACAAATCAGAGGGCAGTTTACTTTAGAAGCACCTTGAACCCCCAGAGGTATTTGTTTATATAATCTATCAGAACTCAGTGACTACATTTTGATAGCAAGTCATATATAATTTTAGAAGCAAAGAAATCAACCAAAAAAGTATATTGGCCATGGACAGTGACTAGTAATTTTAAAAAGTCGTAAAAATAACCATAGAGAGAAGGTGACAAGGGTGGACAATTTGAGTTGGACTAGACAAAAATACGGAGAAGGCAATGGCACAGCACTCCAGTACTCTTGCCTGGAAAATCCCATGGACTGAGGGGCCTGGAATGCTGCAGTCCATGGGGTCGCTGAGTGTCGGACACGACTGAGCGACTTCCCTTTCACTTTTCACTTTCATGCATTAGAGAAGGAAATGGCAACCCACTCCAGTGTCCTTGCCTGGAGAATCCCAGGGACTGGGGAGCCTGGTGGGCTGCCGTCCATGGGGTCGCACAGAGTCGGACACAACTGAAGCGACTTAGCAGCAGCAGCAGACAAAAATACTTTTTAATTGGCTGGTATTGGAAGATGCATTTTGTTTCTGGTGTGGCTTCTGCCTCAGGACGTGTTCACTGAGAACCCATCCCCTCCCCATCCTGAGCTCCCACTGCCGTCCTGACCTGAGATATAAGCCATCAACTGCTGCCATGTTTTGGTCCACGTGTTCCCGTCTGCCTGGAATACCTTTCCTTTTCGTGTTGTCTGATGCCTCTTTTTAATTCAGTTCCTTTGCCAGCTCCTTCAAGGGTATTTCTGCACCACCAGACACACTGACACACTACTCCCTGTGGCCCTAACACGGCCACTCCTGTTTCCGCACGGCCCGTAAGCCAAGTGGGCTTCCCGGTGGCACTAGTGGTAAAGAGCTCAGTTGTCAATGCAGGAGACACAAGAAACCCTCGGGTTTGGTCCCTGGGTCGGGAAGATCCCCTGAAGGAGGGATGGCAGACCACTCCAGTATTCTTGCCTGGAAAATTCCATGGACAAAGGAGCCTGGTGGGTTATAGTCCATGGGGTCTCAAAGAGTCGGATATGACTGAAGTAACTTAGCACGCATGCATGAGCCAAGAATGGCTTCTACATATCAATATTTGCAATCTCTCTGACAACAAAGAAGATTAAGTTTGAATCCCACTGAAGCAAGATGTTATCCGCTCCCAACAAAAAAATAAATACCAGAATTCTGTTCTCCTCATTAGAAGACCTCCATTACAAAGAAAAAGAAAGAAAATTATGCTCGATTACCAGTGGCATATTTTACAATGTCTCAGTTAAAACCCATGGGCATTTCTTTGCCCTCTTGTTCTATAATACCTATGCAAGATCCTTGATTGTGCCTCTTGGCCTACACAGGTCAAAAATATCGGGTTGGCCAAAATGATTGCTTGGGTTTTTCCATAAGATAGAACAGAAAATCTGAACGAATGCTGTGGCCAACCCAATATTTACTACCTCACCCTCCAGAGGAAAATAATCTGTCAACCTCTACACTAGAATCACGGAAGCCAAAGCAGCCAGAATTTTCTCTCCTGCACCCTGATTATAAAGATAAAGAAACCAATGCCCGGAGAAACGGAAGGTCTGCCCCTCCCTTTCCTCAGAAGCCTTGAGGCTGGCCTCCCAAGCCTCTGGGCTGTGCCAGGCTCCTCCCAAGACACAGCTCCCCACTCGCTCGTTAAGTGACTAGAAAGAAGCAGGATTTCCCAGAGAACACGGAAACCAGACAGTGTACCCAGTCTCCACCAAATATACCTCCCCCTCCGGTCTTTTGTTCCTTGATGAATTTAATGGAAACCCAACGCTTGGATCACATTCAAACCTCCCTCTGTCTCCCGCAAGAGCTTAAAGATGCTCTGTGAGAAGCGGCTGTGAAGAGGGAATGTGATCGGTTAAATGCGAGCAGAGCTGAGAGCCTGAAAAGAACTCTACAGCCTAATCATGGTTTATTAAAAACCCTGGCAAGGCTGCTCCTGACTGACAGCCTACCTGCACCCCCAGTGAAACAGCTCAGTGAAGACCACTCCGCCTCTGCCCGGAGGCCCACGGTTGCAGCTAGCAGAACTCTGTACCAAGGGGCAGCGTTTGTACTGGAACTCCATTCATCATGTTTACCAAAAGGTCAGACATAACCGAACAGCCTGCCTGGAGATTTTATTTAAATTTAATGTGTTTTCAAGAAGCTTTGAAAAAAATAAAACTCAGCCTGCACTTGGAATGGAGGAGCCATTTGATTTGTATGATTTGTGTTTCCAAAGTCATTTATGTTTTGTGGTTTTTACACAGTGTCTTGATTAAATCCCATCCGAGAACATACATTTTCAAATATATATTTACAGGAATGAAGAGCAGAGCCTGGCCCTGGTCCACCCCAGACATGGGCTGCTGCTGCTGTGTGACTTCTGCTACACTCTGCAGCCTCTCTGAGCCTTGGTTTCCCATCAGCTGTGTAACAGGACTTGCACTCTCTGTCTGGCTCTCTCCATAAATGAAGCTTTATTTAAAAACCCGGTGATTATAGATAGTTCCAGAATACCTGCTTTAAAACCATGGTGATTATAGGTATTTTCAGAATATCTCCAGATATACTGAAGAAATTAGTATTCCAGCTCAAGTGTTTTCAAGTCTATAGAAATGAGAGATAGATAGATAGATGGACAGACAGACATGGTATAGTTATAGCTGAAAAACATGATTTTCTGGGCAATTGCTTGATGATGCCCAGAAAATTGCTTGATGATGTGTTATTCTAAACCTCAAAGAGAGGATATGCCACCAGGCACACTGTGCTCAATCTGTAGCAGAATTTTCAGAAGGAATGTTCACATTATGATATGACTAGCTGGCCAGGTTTTTCATATGTATTTCCTATATATTCCTAACTGCACTTATGTGACATGCATCTTATTACGGATTCTTCTCTGTAACAGGATGCTTGTGAGGACAAAGGCATGGGGGCTCTGTCTACTGGGACTATTCCTTGAAACAAATTCTCCCCTTCAATCCATTCAGGTAACTTCTACACAAACAAACTAGCTCTCAAGGGACTACAGAAATATTGTTAGTCTTGATTTGGAAAAAAGGCAAAGATCCAGGAAGGTTTTGACAATTTAAGAACTAAAGGAACCAGACAAATATCATGTGATATCACTCATATGTGGAATCTAATTTTTAACAAATGAAAAAAATTAACTTATCTACAAAATGGAAACAGACTCACAGATTTGGAAAACAGACTTACAATTACCAAAGGGAAAACATGCAGGGAGGAATAAATTAGAACCTTGGGGTTAACATGCACACACTACTACATATATACATTAATAAGATAGTTAACCAACAAGGACCTACTGTACAGCACAAGGGACTCTGCTCAATATTCTGTAATAACCTAAATAGGAAAAGAATCTGGAAAAGAATGAGTGTGTGTGTGCGTGTGTGTGTGTATAATGGAATCACCATACTGCACACCTGAAATTAATGCAACGCTGTAAATCAACTGTAATCCAATAGATTTTTTAAAAATAAAATACAAAGAGTAAAAAGGGTGAAAGAAACATATGTGTCACTAATGTGTCAGAAGGCAAGATAAACCTGCAGAACTCCATGGGTCTGAGGAGGGGGCCGATAAGAAGAGAAAAACAAGATTTATCATCTTTCTACCTTTTCCAGGATACATTCTTTTATGTACCTTAGAACCCAATGCTCTTTTGTTTGCAGAACAGTATGTGGAAGACAGAAGAGTGAATCAGTGGACAGAACCAACTTTACCATCAGACAATCCGGAATTGAATCTTCCTTCCGCTGCTAAGTCGTCATCTAACTTCTCTGAACCTCAGTTTCCACAAGTCCAGCAGGCACTTCAGGATAGGCCTTCTTTATTTGTTTGTGGTAAGAATTAAGTGAGATAACCTCTGTAAAGGTCTCTCCATGGTGCCTGACTTTGATAGACCTTGAAGAAACACAAGGAGATGGAGGGTAGGTCAAGTTCACTGAGGTACTGTGGAGACCTTCCCTCCGTGGCCCTTATCTTCTCGGAATCGTGAAACTGAAGGGGAGCTTAGGGACCACATGCTTGCTTCTCAAATGTTAGTGCACGCCTCAATCACCTAAGGAACTTTCTGTTTTAAAATCTAGATTCTTGGGCCCTTCCCCCATGTCTACTCAATTAGAACCTCTGGGATGGATTTCTGACCTTAGTATGTTTAGAAAAACAGCTCCCAAGTGATTCTAGTAAGACACCAGGTGTGATGCCTTCTGATTTAACCTGTGCTGTGCTGCACGCTTAGTCTCTCAGTCATGTCCGACTCTTTCCGACCCTATACTGTAGCCCACCGGGTTCCTCTGGGATTCTGCAAGCAAGAATACTGGAGTGGGTTGCCATTTCCTTCTCCAGGGTATCTTCCCAACCCAGGGATCGAACCCAGGTCTCCTGTATTACAGGTAGATTCTTTACTGTCTGAGTCACCAGGGAAGCTGATGACTTCCTATCCCTATCCCTATGAGTGCATAGCCTATCCCTTCTCCAAGGAATCTTCCCGACCCAGGAATCAAACTGGGGTCTCCAGCATTGCAGGTGGATTCTTTACCAGCTGAGCTACCAGGGAAGCCTTCTGATTTAACCTGCTCTCCATCAAATGAAAACAAGTCTCTTCATCACCCTTGCTCCAGCCCCTTCAGGGCACATCAGTTGCTCTTAAACATACAGGATCTTGTGCTGTCTCAGTCCAGTTGTTACACAGTGTTTTCTGAAGGTCAGAAGTCTTATTTCTATGCTCCCAATTTACTTCTTAGTATGAAAAAACCCTTACAGTGTAATAACTTTCCTAGAATATTAAGCCTGCTGTGTCTAATTAACCAAGCCTGCTATAGATCTTTTTTCTTCTCTAGTTACTTCAAATATTTCTCCCAGGACATAGTTTCTAATCAACCATAATCAATCAACAATCAACTATCTTCCTCCTCATCCTAACAACTAGATCAATTATAATAGTCCTCCCTGAAAGATCACACTGGAACACAACAAAATTCTCTGTGTGGTCTAATTAGCACAAGCAATCATTTCCATGATCTACACAGTCTAATATCTTATTAGATGTTAATAATATATTAGATAAGTAGTGTCTCTCTTTTGAGAGAGACTTTTGACAACTCTTTGAACCTGTGATGTGACAGGTCCATCAGAACCACAGATGTTCTTCAAAAACTGCTAGCAAACCATGTCTTTGTTATTTTCACATGTGTATTTAACTTACTGATGCAAATTAAGGGCGAGTTTACTCTGAAGTTTTGTTTTGGAGGCTTTGGAATCATCATCCCAACTTGTGGAGGTAATAAATAGAATTTTGATTGTAATCAAAATGTGCTTTATTTGTCTTTGCTTTGTGTCATCTAATTCAGTCGCTGACTTAAAAAGATGCAGTACCAAGGGTTAAAGCCTATGTAACTCCATTAGAGGCCTCCACCTGGATGGACATAGCCCCACACGACTAGCGACAAGTCTGATCCGCTCAAACGCTTTGCTGACATCAAGAAAAAAATTGATTGGAGAGTTTGATGCATCTACCAGCCTCATAAAGTATTTATAAGGGAACTGAAATCAGCTTCAGCTGTCTTCCTCTAAATTAATACAGGTACTCCTCAGCATCCTCAGTGGGTTGGTTCCAGGTTCCCAGACAATTACAAAATCCACAGATGCTCAAGTCATTGGTATAAAATGGACCGGTACATCCGAGGCTGGATTTCGCATCCACAGGTATAAAGAGCTGACTGCAGGCAGAAGTCGCTACGGATCCTTGCCTTTTCTAAAGGTACATAAACAACTTAATGATCTATTTCACAATGTTGCAAGGTTGTAAACATCAAGGCTACAAGTTTATATCAACCAGAAGCTAGTCTTTATGAGAATAAGGGACTTATACGACTGTCCTCATTTTTCTGGAACTTCTTTATGTGCCCTCAGAGGTTACTGACAACGATGCTGAGACTCAAATCACATTTCTAAGTTCCATTAGCATTTTAGAGGCTTAGTTCTTTTTATTCTTGGGGAACTTCAGTTCTGTTAAATTTACTAAGTCTTCTTTACTGGCTTGTATTTCTTAGGCCAGGGCTCCCCAGGTGGCTCAGTGCTAAAAAAAAATAAATAAATAAAATAAAAATCCTCCTGCAATGCAGGAGACATGGGTTTAATCCCTGGGTCAGGAAAACCCCATGAAGAAGGAAATGGTAACCCACTCCAGTATTCCTCTCTGGAAAATTCCATGAACAGAGAAGCCTGGCAGGCTACAGTCCATGGGGTTGGAAAAGAGGTGGACACGACTTCAAGACTAAACAACAACATTTCTGAGGCCAAAATACTTCCATATTTTGTTTTTAGCATTTTTTTCTTTCTTCTTGGGAAATGTTTTTCCATCCTAGACAATTGAAACAAAAATAGAAAAAGTGAATTCTTCTTTCTCTCCATCAAGTTAATACACAGGTCTGTTTTTCAGGCTTCAGGCTTGATACTTCCTCTCTTGCTCCAAAGCCCAAACAGCTTTCCAAGCCACTGCTACTCTGGGAACGTCCTTCCCAACTTGATCTTCGCAGTCCTGTGCCCTGTTTTCAAATTCAACCTTGATCACTGGCCATTTGAGGCCAGATAATTCTTTGTTGGAGGGTAGAGGGGCTGTCCTGTACATGTAGGGTACTTACCACCATCTGACGCCTCTGCCCATGAGGTGTCTGTGGCACACACACGCCTCTGTCTCAGTGATGACAACCTCAAGACACCTTCAGACATTCAGTGGAGATGCTAGTTGGGGAAATTTTCGGAATCATATTTCAAAACATTTAGATGATAAGGAAGTCCTGTCACGTGCCACAACATGGATGAAATTTGAGGACGTTGTGCTCAATATCACTAATGATTAGAGAAATGCCAATCAAAACTACAACGAGGTATTACCTCACACCCGTCAGAATGATCAGCATCAAAAAGTCTACAAATAACAAAAGCTGAAGAGGGTGTGGAGGGAAGGGAACCCTCCTAGGCTGTTGGAAGGAAGGTAAAGTGGTGCAATCACCATGAAGAAGGGTATGGGGGTTCTCTAAAAAACTAAAAGCAGCTATCATATGACCCAGCAACCCCACTTTTGGGCGTATATCCGGAGAAAACCATGATTCAAAAGGCTACGTGCAGCCCCGCGTTCACTGCAGCGCTGTCTACCGCAGCCGAGACATGCGAACAAGCGAACTGTCCGTCAGCAGGTGAATGGATGAAGACGCGGTGCGTGTGTGCAGTAGCGGAGCGCTCAGCCACTCAACAGAACGAAATAACGCCATCTGAAGCAACATGGATGGACCTGGAGATGATCATACTAAGTGAAGCGAGCCAGACAGAGACAAATACCATATGATATCACTTATATGTGGAATCTTAAAAAAACATGGCACAGATGAACTTATTTACAAAATAGAAACAGACTCACAGACTGAGATAATGAACTTACAGTTACCAAAGGGGAATGGGGTGGGGAGGGATAAACTGAAAGACTGGGATCAAAATATACACACTAGTGTATATAAAGTTAACTAATAACTACCCCCTGTATAGCACAGAGAACTCTACTCAGTATTCTGTAATGACCTACATGGAAGAAGAGTCTAAAACTGAGTGGCTACATGTGTATGTATAACTGAGTCACTTTGCTGTACACTTGGAACTAATGCAACACTGTAAATCAACTATGCGCCAATAAAAATTATTAAAGAAATGCGAGGACATCACACTAAGTCAATCAGATCACAGTAAGACAAATACTGTATGAGTCCACTTGTATGGGCTATTTAAGTAGTCAGATTCATAGAAACAAAAGTAGTAGGCTTGATCCCTGGGTCGGGAAAACGTCCTAGAGAAGGAAATGGCAACCCGCTCCAGTATTCTTACCTGGAAAATTCCATGGGCAGAGGAGCCTGGCGGGCTACAATCCATGGGGTCCCAAAGAGTTGGACACAACTGAGTGACTGAGCACGTTAAAAAAAAAAAAACTTTTAGATTATAAGGTAACCTTCCTTGACAAGTGCCCTTGATGCCTATCGGCTGCTTCATACTTATATCTGCTACCAACACCTCCATGCAATCTGGATTGTATGTGGGCATCCCAGGGACCCTCCTCGGAAGACCAAGACCCCCAAATTAGAGCTCTTAGAAACTGTTGAACCAGACATCTCCTCTATTTCATTGGTACATCTGTCACTGTTTAGTCCAGCAAAGAAAAAGTCAAACACTTTCTCCTCTAGAGCCTCTCAAATCAAAAAGTTAAGATGAAAATAGTCAGATTATGAGATAATACCCTAAAGTTCTCAATGCTTCTAATTCCAACACCCACACAGACTCTGGGATGAAGGAAACAAACCAGTTCTCCTTGACTCTTTCTTACATGCGTTTACCTAGAAATGCTGAGTTATACCAGAAGTAATCTTTTCTTCTTATGGTTTATTTCTAACTACTTTTCCAACAAAGTTTTTTAGTTTGTTTGTTTTTTACTTTAACCAGCACATCACTTGATGTACTTTTGGTGATGTGTCCTTGTAATAAAGTCAACTGAGCAAAACCCAGAGGGGAGGATGCTTTCAAATGTCTTTGGGAAGAAAGAAAACAATCCACCAAAAGAAAGGCAACACCGTTCCTTTAGAAACAGCTGCTGTGGCAAAAAAAAAAAAAAATGAACGTACAGAAAAGGACAGTTTTGTGATTGAAAGGGAATGCAAAAGTCAGAATTCCTGCCAACACAGAAGGATAGAAGCCTGGAACGCTGGGCGGGCGGTTGCCAGGCTGACTACTGACACGCAAAGAACTCCAAACCCGCCCTACCAGGAAGATGAGCTGTATGTCTTCCCCCCTGAAGTTCAGAAGATTGGCCTGCCTTGTCGTGACCGTGACCTTAACTTTGTAAAAGTTCCCACCACAAAGCCTTTCCCAGAGATTCTTGGGAAGCTTTCTGAGTCTGACACAGACCACATTTGACACTTGCCAGTAGCCACTGGGCCAGTATTTGTCAAACTTCAAGGTGCTTGGAAATCATCAGAAAAGTTTATTTTAAATGTAGCATCCTGGGACCTGCCCACCAGAGATTTACTACGTTCGGGCTGGTACCTAGGAATTGACATTATTAACAAGCAACACTGGTAGTTCTGATACCTGTGAAACACCATCCGAGGTACTTCAGGGTGAAATTAAGAAAACCCTGATCCTGTGGCCTGGTCATATGGGCACAAAATCTGTTTTATCCTGGTTTTCCCTACTTTTCTCCCCAAGGCCAGAATCAGCACATAAGCAACATAAAACCGTGCTACCAAAGGCTGTATGTAAATCATTCCAAAAAAGAGAAATATAGAAAAGGCAATGCTGCTCACCAAAAGATATGTGCTCAGTAAAATATGCCGTCACTCTATTAAGCTTCAGCGTCTGTATTCTTTTCTCAAAAAAAAAAAAAAGGCACACACGTATTTTTCTCCCCTAATAAGCCAGGAGGTTTAAATATTACATGCAAATGCCTTGCCAGTATTGTTCATAAACACTCTCTCCATCTGTGAGGCCACTGAGACAGCCGGGAGTCGGGCTGCCCGACTACTGAGGGCCATCTCCACGGCGGACAATGGAGAATCCAGGGCTCAGGATCAAGTTGGCTCAGGCGTCTGTGTTCCTGGGAGAGAAGACCTCTACGTTGCCCACCGGAGAGGCAGCTGACTCTGCCTTCTCTAGAAACCTATTTCTCAGGCCTCAAGATGACCCCACACGAGCTGGATCTCTCTTCCCAGGTTCGTGGGGCAGAGGCTTTTACAGGAGGTCACGATAGCATCCTCTCTGGTAGTGGGGGTTTAGTCGCTGTCGTGTCCGGCTCTTTGCCACCCCATGAACTGCGTGTAGCCCTCCAGGCTCCTCTGTCCGTAGGATTTCCCAGGCAAGAATACTGGAGTGGGTTGCTATTTCTTTCTCCAAGCATCATCCTATTTGAGCCCAAATTGATGTTGTTCCTACTCATGTTCTACAAAAATAAATGGACACAAAAATAGGAATTTTTTTCTTATATTTACGAATAGATACAGAAACAAAAGTGCACAGAACATCAGCACACGCTGGTGAGTTTTCACAAAGTTGAACACACCTTTCTAAACTATCCTCTAGATCTAGACATGAAATATCACAGGATTCCAGAAACCACTTCTCATACCCCGCCAGTCACTGCCCCTCCGGGATAGGGGAGACCGCATGGTTTGCCTATTACTGGCCCTTACGAAAGAAATAATGTCACCTGTGTGCTTTTGTGTCTTGGGTCTTTCCAAAAAACTGCTTGTGATATATGAATGCCCAGCCTTGTTCTCCTGGGATACTGTTGTTAATCAAACATGTAAGATGTATTCAGTAGAGCAAAGTGATGGATCTACCTTTGAGAAAACTCTCTAAATTTTAGCAGCAGCTTAAAACATAAAATTGGCAGATACCATAGAAACCGTCGCTGCCTTTCCATGACATTAAATTCACACCAACTGCCCACTGTGTGCCTCCCACCAGACCGTCAGCTCTGCACCAAGACCAGGAGGGAGAAAAGGCCTGGCCCACACCCAGGAAGCACTGAGAATGTATCCAGAGAAGTCAGTGCACACCGAAAAAGAAAGAAAAATCAAGATTGTGTATATGTATTTATACACTGTGTAGTCCAGACAGTTAGAGAAGAAAACAGTAAGGGTCTCCTTGAGTTACAGACAAAAATTGCAAAATGAGTTCTGGAGGAAGGAGCCCAGTGCATGCTTCCTGTCAAGGGAAGTGTTCCCAGGACAAATTGTACTGTGTCCTGTTCACTGTAGCTGGTGATACAAACTCTGTGTTACCCATGGCACTAGTGTAGGAGCAGCAGCCCTGCAGGGAGGTCAGGATCAGGTGAGCCCAGGTCCCCATGAGAGGCTGAGGAGAACTCTTACACTGTTGTTGAGAAAGTAAATTGGTTCAGCCACCGTGGAAAACAGTAGGGAGGTTCCTCAAAAAACTGAAAATAGAGTTGCATATGATCCAGCAGTCCCACTCCTGGGCATACACCTAGACAAAACTATAGTTTGAAAAAATACATACACCCTGGTGTTCATGTAGCACTGTTTACAAGAGCCAAGACATGGGAGCAACCTAAGTGCCCAGTGACGGAGGAATGAATAAAGAAGATTTGGTACATATACACAGTGGAATACTACCCAGCCATTAAAAGGAATGCAATAATGTGATTTGCAGCAACACGGACCTGGAGATTATCATACTAAGTGAAGTAAGTCACACAGAGAAAGACAAATACCATATGATATCCCTTATATGTGGAATCTAAAAATGATACAAATGGACTTATTCACCAAATAGAGACAGACTCAGAGACTTCAAAAACAAATTTATGTTACCAAAGGGGAATTGTAGGGGAGAGTGATAAATTAGGAATTTAAGATTAACATTGGAGAAGGCAATGGCAACCCACTCCAGTACTCTTACCTGGAAAATCCCATGGACGGAGGAGCCTGGTAGGCTGCAGTCCATATATACACTACTATATATAAAGTGGGCTTCCCAGATGGTGCAGTGGTAAAAAAAAAAATCCATCTGCCAATGCAGGAGATGCAGGAGATGTGGGTTCAATTCCTGGGTCAGGAAGATCCCCTGGAGGAGGAAATGGCAACCCACTCCAGTATCCTGCCTGGAAAATTCCATGGACAGAGGAGCCTGGTGGGCTACAGTCCATAGGGTTGCAAAGAGTCAGATATGACTGAGCAACTAAGCATGCATATGTGAACTAGATAACAACAGGGACCTACTGTGGAGCACAAGGAACTTTATTCAATATTCTGTAATAATCTATAAGGGAAAGAATCTGAAAAAAATGGATATACGGATATGTATAATGCAACCACTTTGCCATACACCTGAAAGTAAGACAACATTGTAAATCAGCTATACTCCAATATAAAATAGAAAAGTAAATAAAAAAAAGGAGGTTCCTATTGCCAAAAAGCAGAAAGGAATGTCAACATTTGAGAGAGAGTGATGGTTTGCCACTGTGTTATTTTTCCTCAGGGAATCTCAGCACCTCTTTATGAAATACTAGTGCTTGAGCCAAAGAGGTTCCATAACCGAATCTTATGTCTTGGTAACAACACTCAGGGTCAGGCAACAGTTTGTTCTTTTTAGTACTGAAGAGTTCATTTAAAGTTGGCAAGAGTAAAAGAAAAAATTCATTGACCTGGTGGCAGGAACTCATTCATATGGGCTTCCCTGGTGGCTCAGGCAGTTAAGAATCTGCCTGCAGACCACCTGCAATGCAAGAGACTTGAGATCAATGCCTGGGTCAGGAAGATCCCCTGGAAAAGGAAATGGCAATCCACTCCAGTATTCTTCCCTGGAGAATCCCGTGGACAGAGGAGTGTGGTGGGCTACAGTCCATAGAGTCACAAAGAGTTGGACATGACTTAGCAACTACTTCCCTGTTGCTTACATGACTTAGGAAGGACTTCCCTGGTGGCTCAGACGGTAAGCGTCTGTCTACAACACAGGAGACCCAGGTTCGATCCCTGGGTCGGGAAGATCCCCTGGAGAAGGAAATGGCAACCCATTCCAGTACTATTGCCAGGAAAATCCCATGGATGGAGGAGCCTGGTAGGCTACAGGCCATGGGGTCACAAAGAGTCGGACACGACTGAGCAACTTCACTTCACTTCTTCACTTCACTTAGCAACTACACGACCATTTTCCCATATATATGTTAGCTATAATGTTCCTCACATCCTAAAGAGCAAATATATGAAAACTAAGACTCAGCCGCAACACTTATCTTAGGATTCAGTAGCTTGTAAGGGGAGTTGACTAGATTTGAAATAAATCTACCTAAATACAGATATCTAGATAGAAAACCTACAGAGCAGAGGGTTACCCCTTTCAGACAGGTATGCTGGTAATGATCACGATGGCCCAGTGTGATCAATAATCATATAGTATTTTCCATTCTATATATTCTTTACTTTGTATTGTCCTTAACAGTCCTACAAACAAACTCATCCCCTTGGGACCTGGCAGTGACCATACTAGCAAAACCAGGCCAGTTGCAGGGGCGTCTGTAAGCAGGAGACCACAGTTGAAGGCCAGGACTTTTGGTTTCCTTGCCACTGTTGTTCCCACAGAATAGAAAAGCAAAACTTCTGTACATGTGTATAAATTTGGAAGATAAACTGTAATGTGGTCCTGGAGTCATGGGTGAAATAAAAATCCAAGATATACACACGGATGAAATGTCTTTATAACACAGTTGCTCAAAATGCCCTTCTTAAAAGAGACCTGGGGAGGGGGTAAGACTCAAACAGTCCTGACAATGATTTATTTGATCAAATCCCAGCTTTCTCCAGCAGCACGGAAATGTCTACAGAAATGGCTTTGCCCACATCTGTCTGAAAATCAGAGAAGCAGAGGAAGGTTAAACATGCAAATGAGGCCGCAAAACTCAGGACCGCGGATGCGTCTGAATTCCCAGCCTGCTGCTTCAGGGCGGCACCTGGCTCCCCTGGATGAAGGAACAGAAGCACAGAAAGAAAGCTGGCAGGTTGTCCCAGAAAACACACCACGCTTGGGCGCCTTGGCTGAAAGAATCGGGCAACATAGCAAGACGGTTTAAACGCTCAGTGGCTCACCTCAGCCCCAGGGAGCCTTGTATGGGCAGTGCTCACTGAGATCCTTGGACTTGGCCAAGAAGCCAGGCATCCACGCCACTAAATAGCCATGGAAAGGGAGCTTCCTGGGAGGACAGTGCGAGGCCAGACAGCCCCTCACCCCAGGGAGTCGCGAACACGGCTTCTAAGGGCAAGCGGGATGCATTATCATTACAGTCGCAGGACACCTGGCTTCTCGCAGCCGTAGGCACCTCCTTGACAACGGAGTTATCTACTTGCTTCTAGTGTTCCCCTTGTAGTAGGCAATGGCAGGGCTCCACCGAGTTCCTGGGAGGTCTTCTGACCTTGGCCCATGCCCCTCCTTCCTTTGGTGCCTTTTACATTCTGAAAGTCTGGCAAGTTTTTCAAGAAGGGAGAGCTCCAGGCACCTGAAAATCCATGTGTCCCTTGGAGAACCCTGAACCAAAGACTGACAGGTGTCGGCATTTGAAAGACGTCTGCCCGGGCTCCAAGACAAGGCTGTTTGCACCTGGAATTCCACAGATTGTCATTCAACAGCTCTTTCCGCCTTCCTCTAAGCACAGGGGCTCAAATCCAGCCCAAACAACCAGCAGGAGGAGAACAAAAATGTCACTCTCCACAGCGCACCACCTGAGCTCCGAGAAGCCCACCTGCACAAAATGTGACTACAGAACCTCTTGATGAGGACAAAAGAGGAGAGTGAAAAAGCTGGTTTAAAACAGCATTGGAAAAACGAAGATCATGGCATCTGGTCCATCACTTTGTGGCAGATAGATGGGGAAAAAATGGAAGCAATGGCAGATTTTATTTTCTTGGGCTCCAAAATCACTGTGGACAGTGACTGCAGCCATGAAATTAAAAGACACTAGCTCCTTGGAAGAAAAGCTATGGCAAACCTAGACAGCATATTAAAAAGCAGAGAAGTTGCTTTACTAACAAAGGTCTGTATAGTCAAAGTTATGGTTTTTCAGCAGTCAAGTATAGATGTGAGAGTTGAACCATAAAGAAGGCTCAAAGTGAAGTGAAAATGAAAGTCGCTCAGTTGCGTCTGACTCTTTGCAACTTCATGGACTATCCAGTCCATGGAATTCTCCAGGCCAGAATACTGGCCTGCGTAGCCTTTCTCTTCTCCAGGGGGTCTTCCTAACCCAGGAATCAAACCCAGGTCTCCCGCATTGCAAGCAGATTCTTTACCAGATGAACCACAAGAACACCCAAAAATTGATGCTTCTGAATTGTGGTGCTGAAGAAGACTCTTGCGAGTCCCTTGGACTGCAAGGAGATCCAACCAGTCAATCATAAAAGAAATCAGTCCTGAGTATTCATTGGAGGGATTGATGCTGAACCTGAAGCTCCAATACTTCGGCCACCTGATGTGAAGATTAGACTCATTGGAAAAGACCCTGATGCCAGGAAAGGTTGAAGGCAAGAGGAGAAGGGGACAACAGAGAATGAGATGTTTGATGGCTTCACTGACTCAATGGACATGAGTTTGAGCAAACTCTGGGAGATAGTGAAGGGAAGCATGGTGTGCTGAAGTCCATTGGGTCGCAGAGAGTCAGATATGACTTAGCTATTGAACAACAATGACCAAAAGAATGTCAACTCCCATGTGCCTGTTTCAGTTACACAGATCAGGAGGCCCCCCTGTACATCAGCAGATGCAAAGGGATCCTAGCAAAGATGGTAGAGACATGCTCTGTACCTGCAATGTCTAAGGAACAGATGGGAGAGCCCACATGCTGCACCTGGATTAAGTGTCTGGAAGGAGATAAAACTTTAAGCAGCCGTGACCATTTGTAGCTGAGCGTGCAAAGAAAATTGGCCAACAGATTTGCACTGGAAAGAAGTTCTGCACAGCCGTAGGTCAAAAATAAATAAAAAGTGTGGCTGAGGCAGAAAATCAGTCTGAAAGTTAGGCGAGGCAGCACTGGTTGTAGGGCCACGGTTTTTAAAGTCTGGTCCAGAGGCATCAGCATAGTCTCTGTTTGAGTTTGTTAGAAATGCAAATCCTGGGCCCCAACCCACATCTCCCCGGGGGTGGTTTAGCAAGACCCTGGGGGTGGTTCTGATGAATCCTGAAGTTTAAGAGTCCCTGGTCTAAGGTTTGATTCTGCACTGAATATCTGTTGTCACACCCTAAGCACCAGGTATTATGGGGTCAATGACTTAGGTTTTACAATGCTGGTGTAGACATGGTAAAGCTTGAGTTGCAGGGGTTTTTCACTGTAGCCTTAAGGCCATAAAAAGAAAGGTCAAATCCATTGCTCCCTGGTGCGTGGATCAGGCATGGGGTCCCCTTTGTCTGCCCTCCTCTGTATTGCTGGTCGGCTGGGTGAAAACCAGTTCATGTCGAAGCCCCAACATGCCCCTACCCATTTAGGATGTTGGGGGGAAAAAAAGGAAATAAGGAAGATAAACAGAGAAACAGTCTCAAGAGTGATGTTTTCTAAGTAGAAGTGTTGTGAGATCTCAGGGACCTGAGTGACCGCTCTTGGCCTTTGCTTTTCTCTGCTTTAAAATGAATGAGTCAACTGGATGATCTCCGCAGCCAGTTCTAAAACTGCAGCCCTCACCCTGCAGTCTGTGCCTCTCCCCTCTTTGAGCTCCAGAGTCCCTGGGGCTCTTATCAGTGCTTCCTAATCTCTGGGTCCATTTTTGCTGCTGATTTTCCCAAGGGCAAACCTCTGTGGATTAAAAAATCCTTTCAAAGCCTCTACTTTTGAACAGGGTGTGGGACTGGTGACTACAAAGAAAGTAACTGGGGTAAGCATAGGTGAGAAAGGTTCATTTCAGCAATGGAGGACAGAAAAGAAACAGAGTTTAAGAAGCATTAAAACAAAAACAGAGGTTAATAATATGAAGACAAATAGTCTCTCTCTCTCCCTCTCTCTCTTAATATGTATCCAACCTTTGCTGGAGCAGCCGTGAAGAGATACCCCATGCCCAAGGTAAGAAAAACCCAAGTAGGACGGTAGGTGTTGCAAGAGGGCATCAGAGGGCAAACACACTGAAACCATACTCACAGAAAACTAGTCAATCTAATCACACTAGGACCACAGCCTTGTCTAACTCAATGAAACTAAGCTATGCCCGTGGGGCAACCCAAGATGGGCGGGTCATGGTGGAGAGATT
Organism: Bubalus kerabau; assembly: GCF_029407905.1. Classification (NCBI taxonomy): domain Eukaryota; kingdom Metazoa; phylum Chordata; class Mammalia; order Artiodactyla; family Bovidae; genus Bubalus; species Bubalus kerabau. Next base: position 5,992,526 of record NC_073625.1, on the reverse strand, counting down.
TGACAGAATGTGGTCCACTGGAGAAGGGAGTGGCAAACCACTTCAGTATTCTTGCCTTGAGAACCCCATGAACAGTATGAAAAGGCAAAATGATAGGATACTGAAAGAGAAACTCCCCAGGTCAGTAGGTGCCCAATATGCTACTGGAGATCAGTGGAGAAATAACTCCAGAAAGAATGAAGGGATGGAGCCAAAGCAAGAACAATACCCAGCTGTGGATGTGACTGGTGATAGAAGCAAGGTCCGATGCTGTAAAGAGCAATATTGCATAGGAACCTGGAATGTCAGGGCCATGAATCAAGGCAAATTGGAAGTCGTCAAACAAGAGATGGCAAGAGTGATGTCGACATTCTAGGAATCAGCGAACTGAAATGGACTGGAATGGGTGAATTTAACTCAGATGACCATTATATCTACTACTGCAGGCAGGAATCCCTCAGAAGAAATGGAGTGGCCATCATGGTCAACAAAAGAGTCCGAAATGCAGTACTTGGATGCAATCTCAAAAACGACACAATGATCTCTGTTCGTTTCCAAGGCAAACCATTCAATACCACAGTAATCCAAGTCTATGCCCCAACCAGTAACGCTGAAGAAGCTGAAGTTGAATGGTTCTATGAAGACCTACAAGACCTTTTAGAACTAACACCCAAAAAAGATGTCCTTTTCATTATAGGGGACTGGAATGCAAAAGTAGGAAGTCAAGAAACACCTGGAGTAACAGGCAAATTTGGCCTTGGAATACTGAATGAAGCTGGGCAAAGACTGATAGAGTTTTGCCAAGAAAACGCACTGGTCATAACAAACACCCTCTTCCAACAACACAAGAGAAGACTCTATACATGGACATCACCAGATGGTCAACACCGAAATCAGATTGATCATATTCTTTGCAGCCAAAGATGGAGAAGCTCTATACAGTCAGCAAAAACAAGACCAGGAGCTGACTGTGGCTCAGACCATGAACTCCTTATTGCCAAATTCAGACTTAAATGGAAGAAAGTAGGGAAAACCACTAGACCATTCAGGTATGACCTAAATCAAATTTCTTATGATTATACAGTGGAAGTGAGAAATAGATTTAAGGGCCTAGATCTGATAGATAGAGTGCCTGATGAACTATGGAATGAGGTTTGTGACATTGTACAGGAGACAGGGATCAAGACCATTCCCATAGAAAAGAAATGCAAAAAAGCAAAAGAGCTGTCTAGGGAGGCCTTACAAATAGCTGTGAAAAGAAGAGAAGTGAAAAGCAAAGGAGAAAAGGAAAGATATAAACATCTGAATGCAGAGTTCCAAAGAATAGCAAGAAGAAATAAGAAAGCCTTCTTCAGCGATCAATGCAAAGAAATAGAGGAAAACAACAGAATGGGAAAGACTAGGGATCTCTTCAAGAAAATCAGAGATACCAAAGCAACATTTCATGCAAAGATGAGCTCGATAAAGGACAGAAATGGTATGGACCTAACAGAAGCAGAAGATATTAAGAAGAGATGGCAAGAATACACAGAAGAACTGTACAAAAAAGATCTTCACGACCCAGATAATCACAGTGGTGTGATTGAAAGGTTGTTGTTGAATCACGCGAATACACCGGGATTCTTGGCCCCCGGAGGAGAAGAATTCAATCCGGGGCCAGAGACGAGGCTTGATCGCTCAGAGCTTTTGTGTAATAAAGTTTTATTAAAGTATAAAGGAGATAGAGAAAGCTTCTGACATAGGCATCAGAAGGGGGCAGAAAGAGTACCCCCTTGCTAGTCTTCAGCTGGATGTTATATAGTCACTAGCAGTCTGTTAATGAAAGAAAGGAATGTCTTATAATTCAGAATGGCACCAAATGGTTTATCTTGGGCCATAAAATAATTAACTTGAATCTTAAAGAAGGACAGACCACCATACAAATAGTTTCATTTACATAGATTAGGGGAACAATATCTGAGTATAACATACTGGTTTGTCAAGTAGGTTTTGGGCCAAGAGGCGGAACCGACTTGGAGACAGAGTTTGGGGTAAAGGCGTAGTACATTAGCACAGCTTAAGACAAACATTTCCATAAGAAAAAGGCATTGGTTATCTCTAGGCTCAAGAATAGCTAACTTCAGGAGAAACCAGGTGTCATTATGGCAACACAGTATTTTAAGAGAAACCTCTCTTTAAATTTGTATAGAGAAGGAAAAAAATATTGTTAGTTTGTTTCCTCCTGCCGCTTAAGAGAGATAAAAATGTCTGACACTTGCAGGCTATTTCCTCCATTTGGAGACCCCTGGCCTTCCTGCCTGTTACCCTCTCATGATCACTGACCTAGAGCCAGACATCCTGGAATGTGAAGTCAAGTGGGCCTTAGAAAGCATCACTACGAACAAAGCTAGTGGAGGTGATGGAATTCCAGTGGAGCTATTCCAAATCCTGAAAGATGATGCTGTGAAAGTGCTGCACTCAATATGCCAGCAAATTTGGAAAACTCAGCAGTGGCCACAGGACTGGAAAAGGTCAGTTTTCATTCCAATCGCAAAGAAAGGCAATGCCAAAGAATGCTCAAACTACTGCACAATTGCACTCATCTCACACGCTAGTGAAGTAATGCTCAAAATTCTCCAAGCCAGGCTTCAGCAATATATGAACCATGAACTTCCTGATGTTCAAGCTGGTTTTAGAAAAGGCAGAGGAACCAGAGATCAAATTGCCAACATCTGCTGGATCATGGAAAAAGCAAGAGAGTTCCAGAAAAACATCTATTTCTGCTTTATTGACTATGCCAAACCCTTTGACTGTGTGGATCACAAGAAACTGTGAAAAATTCTGAAAGGGATGGGAATACCAGACCACTTGATCTGCCTCTTGAGAAATTTGTATGCAGGTCAGGAAGAAACAGTTAGAACTGGACATGGAACAACAGACTGGTTCCAAATAGGAAAAGCAGTTCGTCAAGGCTGTATATTGTCACCCTGTTTATTTAACTTATATGCAGAGTACATCATGAGAAACGCTGGGCTGGAAGAAGCACAAGCTGGAATCAAGATTGCCTGAAGAAATATCAATAACCTCAGATATGCAGATGACACCACCCTTATGGCAGAAAGTGAAGAGGAACTCAAAAGCCTCTTGATGAAAGTGAAAGTGGAGAGTGAAAAAGTTGGCTTAAAGCTCAACATTCAGAAAACGAAGATCATGGCATCCAGTCCCACCACTTCATGGGAAATAGATGGGGAAAAAGTGGAAACAGTGTCAGACTTCATTCTTCTGGGCTCCAAAATCACTGCAGATGGTGACTGCAGCCATGAAATTAAAAGACGCTTACTCCTTGGAAGGAAAGTTATGACCAACCTAGATAGCATATTCAAAAGCAGAGACATTACTTTGCCAACAAAGGTTCATCTAGTCAAGGCTATGGTTTTTCCTGCGGTCATGTATGGATGTAAGAGTTGGACTGTGAAGAAGGCTGAGTGCCGAAAAATTGATGCTTTTGAACTGTGGTGTTGGAGAAGACTCTTGAGAGTCCCTTGGCCTGCAAGGAGATCCAACCATTCCATTCTGAAGGAGATCAGCCCTGGGATTTCTTTGGAGGGAATGATGCTAAAGCTGAAACTCCAATAATTTGGCTGCCTCATGCGAAAAGTTGACTCATTGGAGAAGACTCTGATGCTGGGAGGGATTGGGGGCAGGAGGAGAAGGGGACGCCAGAGGATGAGATGGCTGGATGGCATCACTGACTCGATGGACGTGAGTCTGAGTGAACTCCGGGAGTTGGTGATGGACAGGGAGGCCTGGCGTGCTGCGATTCATGGGGTCGCAAAGAGTCGGACACGACTGAGTGACTGATCTTATCTGATTTTCTTATAGCTGGAACTCTCCTTTCTCTTACTGTTAATTTTAAATTCTCACTTTAAACTTTGCTCCATTCTTCACTCGCGTGAGTAAATTCTCCCCACAGTCAGAGGAGGTAGGAGCTGTTCCATCTCCATGTTACACTGAGAGAACTGAGGCTCCGCGACATTAGCTCACAGGCCCAGGGTGATGCGGAGAGCAAGCGGCAGAGTTGGGACCCAAACGCAGGAAAGGCTGTGTCCTGAGCCAAGTGCTAAGTCCCCCAATGTGCCGCATCCCTCAAATTTCTTTGTTTTAACTCATTTGGAATGAGTTTCGGAAGCGTTTGTGTGTGGCATTTAGCCACTCAGTCGTATCCGACTCTGAGATTCCAAGAACTGTAGCCCACCAGCCTCCCTGCATGGGATTTCCCAGAGAAAAATACTGGAGTGGGCTGCCATTTCCTTCTCCAGGGCATCTTCCTGACCCAGGGATCGAACCTGTGTCTCCTGCATTGGCAGTGGGTTCTTTACCTCTGAGTCAGCAGGGAAGCCCTGGTGAAGGTTGCCCTGCTACTTACAGCAGCCCGTCCAGGTTGTTGCAGACTCCCTCAGGCAGAAGAGGGGCACCTGATTTTGAATCCCCACAGACAGTCATTGGAAGAGCTTCTATTTTCCCCACTGCCAAGATGAATGACACGAAGACAGGCCCTTGAATGACACCAGGGCCTTCGTGTTCACAATCAGAGCCTGAGTACCACTCCAGATCTGAGTACCACTCCAGATCCATCAGGTAACCTTGGAAAAGTCACCTGAGCTTGCCAAGCCTTAGTCTACCTGGAAATGAAGGAAAGATTCCTTTCCTAAGGGGCAAAAAGAATCTGTGACTATCCTCAGATCTCTCAGATCTTCCTGGAGATATGCTGATTTGCAGCCCAGGTCCTTCACATCCACAGAACAAACTCTGTAGAAAAGTGAGACACGCAGTCAGGACCCAGAAGACGGAGCTGGGACTTGTGTTCCCTACATCGAAGGTTTCTCTTGCCCTGAAGTTGCTATATTTACACACCATATATTTGTATGTGGGCTTTGTTCTTGCTTTTGTGCCTTTGTTTCACCTCCCACATGTTAGAATATTGTGAAAAACACAGTTGACTGATTATCCTAGAAATCAAAAAAGCCTTTGTTTTCATAGAGAGCAGTTGCCATATCCTACACGTTGGTATCTGGCCTGCTTACATTACTGCTTCACGTCTCAACATCTCACACAATTCCGCTTTTCCTTGTTGGAGCTAGAAACAACCCTACGACTCCTGGGAAAACCTCCTTTTCCCCTCTTGCTGTTTTCTCCTCCACCTTTCCAGAAACATATAGTTCAGAACAGGGGGATTAATTAGGCATCCCTTACTTACTTTGAATCATATCCACTAGCATTTCCAAATGTGTCGTTGATTTTCACTTTTTTGGTAAGACTTGGTGAATTGCAGATTGAGAGTTCAGAGAGGCAAATTAGAGCTACTTGGGTTTGAACTTCAGCAAAGGAAATGACAGTGTTGGTGTACCCGCCAGGGATAAATTTGTCCTTCCTAGTTTATTTCCTGACAGATTCAAAATGTAATCTCAGAATATGTAAAATTACATCTCTTCTAGGTACTTGTAATGAATCTCAATTTCTTCTCAAAACCCAGTACACAGGTTCCCGTTCAATTTAGTTGTCGAGTCACAGCAAGATTGATAACCCTTACCCAACTAACTCACTGGATTTCCCTCAGTGAGAATTTTGACTCTTGTAACTAATCCATGGTCCTAGGAATCATGAGACCCGAAAGAAACTTAAGAGATGTTCTAGGTCATCTTCATATTTAGGTTAAACCCAGTTCAAAAAAAAAGAGAACCTTGAGATTTTTACTTAAAACAGCCAAAGATCCATTAGTCTTTTTTTAGTAAAGAAACGCTTGTTTAGGGGGCTTCCCAGGTGGCTCAGTAGGTAAAGAATCTGCCTGCAATGCAGGAGATGCTGGCAGACAGAGGTTCCATCCCTAGGTAGGGAAGATCCTCTGGAGAAGGAAATGGTAACCCCGTCCAGTATTCTTGCCTGGAGAACAGGGTCACAGAGAGTCAGATACAACTGAAGCGACTGAGCACAGACAGTACTTATTTTAGTAGACCAATACACAAAATCATTCACTTCTATTTGTCCAAGGGAAAGAAGAAAAGGTTTTGACAACCAAGTGTTTAATATAATTTAAACCTAAATGAAATTTGTGCAACTGAACTGAACTGACTGAAATGAAATTTGTACTTTAACTCACTAAGAATCTTTTACAGAGTCATGAATTTAACACCTTAAAAAAATGGCTGAAATAAAGTGTGGGCATTTCTAAAATAAGTGTGCTGCTGGCATAGACAAGCAGTGGCATTCAGAGCAACTAATTCAAACTGCCAGAAATATATTAAAATAACTCTGCACATTAACAAAGAAAATTCTAAAATTAATTTATATATTGTATTACTCAGGAATCTTATTTTCAAGCAATACACTCTGCAGCTGATTTAATCAGAAAATGAATGAATTGAAGTGATATCAGCTGCTTGCAGAGTTGAGTTGATAAAAAGGTTAGAAATTGGTCAGGAAGAGATGATACTAGCCACATCCCAACCAGGGCCAGAGTTGCATCCCCAAGACTTACCCAAAGGAGACTCTGCTACTGATGTCCTTGGAAACCAAACCCAGGAGTTTAAACAACGTCCATCAATGGCCCCAGATTCCAGGTGTTACTACGTACTTGCTGCCTGTGTCCCAGAAATACATATTTCCTCCTCTGCTGCTTTCACCAGAATACGTGGGAATGAACCATGCCCTGTTCTGACTCCTTCGCATTTCTAGCTCCCAACATATGTATATAGGTGGATCAACTGATTGCTCAACTTTACATCAAGTGGCTACAAGGGAGGCCACGAAAGGAGACTTCTACCCTTTTGCACCTGTGTTACGTGAATGAACCAGGCTCACCAAGACCCATGGGCGGGGGTGGGTGACAGTCAGGATGGAACAAGGGATGCTGTAATAACCAACAACCCCCAAATCTTAGTGGCTCGAACATAAAGCGTTTCTGTTTCTTTCTTTTTTCGCTCAGTCATAGTTAACGTAGCTGTAACTAAGTAGCTCTGCTCTGTGTCACTTTTTTTTTTCTCAAAATTTAAGCATGTTTATTGCAAATTAAAAACTGTAACTGTTTTAATTCCTCAAAAAATACGTGTAAAATAAATATACCTGAGTAGTTAGGGTGAAGTTTAACACTGAGAACTATCTACACAGCACATTGCGTGTGATGAAATCACATTACTGTATTATACTATACTATGTTTCTACGGTACTACACTATACTATTTTAGTTTTTAGTTAAAGGATAATTGCTTTACAGCGTTGGGTTGGCCTCTGTCATATAACATGTGCAGGTCTCTTACCCTCATTTAAGGCCAAGGGCTGACAGCGCAGCCTCTGTATGTCTCTGCAGGTCTCATGACAAGGGAAGCGCGTGGCGAAACACGCAGTGCCACTGAAAACTTCCACGTGGAAGCAACACGTGTCCTTTCTGCTTGTCTTTCAGGGGCCAAAGCCAGCTATGTGGTCACATACAAGTTCAAGAGAAAGGGGATTTGCAGGAAAATACAATGGTACCATTTGCTCAGAAAATAAACACAACAATACCCGATGGACAGCACTCCTGAATAGTATAATGGCAGGTTCCCAAATATACGAAGGAGATTCAGACATTAGACGTCAAAAACTGACACACAGCTACTCTACATTAATGATAGTTCACATTTATTGGGCAGCTACCTTGTTCCAATCACAGTTGCTATTAAAATTGCCTTTTATACCTTATCTCATGGCATGGATTCTAGGACCTCGCTTTTAGCCTTATCCTCATTTATTAATAAGGCAAAAAGGAAGCTAAAAAGGTTATATGACTTGTACAGGGTCACACACTAGGGAATGAAGAGCTGAGATCTCAACGTATAATTGTTAAGAACTATAAGCTAAAGACCACAAGCTATCAGAGTCTTTTCCTGCACAGGCCACAGCCACAGCAAGTTCAGAAAAGGGCGGCTGAGGGCTCGCATGGGAAGCAAAGCTGACCTTCGGCTTCCCACCCCCTCAGCTCCCCTCCTCTTTCCATTTCCTGCTCTCACAGTCCCTGCATCGATCTTCAGTCTCCTTCCCGGAGACCTTGACTGTGAACTGTGGAGGGAAAGAAACCTGGGCCACAGCCAGAAGCCCTGGCTCCTTATCGCCAGACTGGACTATAAGTGACACCCAGCCACTCTGAGTCTCAGTCTTCTCAGCTGTAAAATGGTAATAATAACTTTAAATTATAGGATTATGGTAGAAGTAGAATCTTACCGAAAGGTACTTAAAAAAACACTGTACATGTAAAATATTATTACTAGAAAAATGATCTAGTAAAGACTGTCTGCTACAGTAAGATACATCTGGGAAAATGCAAAAAGCTTCAAAATCCAAAAGGATGCACAGCTGAAGAAATTCCTGATCAAAAAAAGAAGTACTGGGAGGGGGGTGTGGGGGGAGTTATTTTTCCAAACTTTTCTTGAAATGACACCAGATAGACTAGCATCTACTCACAAGTCTTGTCTTGCTCTCTCAACATACCCTCATCAGTGAGAGCTGACTAAGCTGTCTGTCTCCTCCCTAAAGAAACCTATTTCTTTAAGCCCGGCCCCTGTAAGACTCTCTAATACATTTCGGGAAGCACTGACACCTCAAATCATGTTGAGCCTTATTCACTTAGGTGATAATGAACAGTAATTAAATGTGCCTCCCAGAGAATATATTGCAGAATGCTCAAGATGATTCGGTTCATTTGGGGGATGTCATTGGTGAAATTAGGATTTCTAAATTCTTTCACTTTTACTGGGGTAAGTGGATAGGAGAGGTCACTGTGGAATAAGTTTCCCTCTATTCAGCACAGCTGGAAAGCAGGAGCAGATAATAGGAGAAAATGTCAGTGCCAACTAAAAGTCTCCACTAAAACATTTCCATTTACAATCTGTCATGTGATTGCTGTGACCTGAAGTCACTTCTTTCAGGCTTTTCCATTAAGATATTTTTTCATTGTTTCGATTAGTGTAGAACCAATTGCTTATAAGCATTCCATCCACAGCATGTCTAAATTCACGATATAATGCTGTTTTTCCAAAGCCTGCTTTGTGCAAGGCAAACCCACAGGTAGCAGATGGGTACTTTCTGGTGCTAAGAGAGCTGTGTATTTATTATAAAACAGAATTCTGTTGCTTAAGAAACAGCTCATTTTATGCTTCCTTTACAATAAAAAAGGCACTCATTTTCTGTTACATACCCCCAAATTATCTTAGTTGGCATAAATAATAGAGAAACAAGGAGAAACCAAAATGGGAAAAGTCTTTGGTTTTCAGTTGTTGAATACATTACCCACTTTTGTTTCTTTGGCAGCTCTCTCTTTTAAGGCAGCATTAATTTCCTGAGACATGGAATAACTTTCAGGACTACGTCACGTCTGACAGATTTTACTCATATCTTAAGCAAAATACATTGAGAAAGGTAAAATTTGCTCCATCTTGCAAATCAAATATAAGTGGCTATTTAGTCCTGATATTAAATCGTATTTGACTTCTCTGCCCCACAGGCTTGGATCAATATCAAATGGCTGTAACTGATTCTTCTGTGGTTTCAACCAGAACGTCTGATCTTCCAAGAACAAAGCTTTGATTCTGTTTTACAGAATGCTGGGGCCTATTCTAGCCTCAGTTATTTACAGATACTTCTGTCAAATTGTCAACCGTCAAGGGAAGGCATTGTTCACTTCTTCTGATGAATTCTGATATCAAGAAGCTGATGGGGAGGGATTATTTTTTGGATGAGTTCCTGCAGAGCTTCACATACATATCTTCAAAGAGGAAGCATAAAACCCACCATTCCTGTCCTCGTGTTCATGCAGGATTGCAAAAACACAGCCCAATTTTCCAAGAACACAGAAGCAGCAGCATGAGAGTGATCAAGATGGCAAGGGTGAGCCCAAGAACGCCTCTTGTCTGTCCTTGTAGGTCACCACGGCTATGCCTCTGTGCACACGTCCATCTCCTCTGCAGGCTTTCTTGGCTGTTCCTTTCCTCTGGCTGTCACTTTCCCTCCCCTACTCCTCTGCAACGTCTTTCCGTAACTAATCAAACTTTTGAATGGGAACATGTATTTATGTTTCTGCCTCTTGGAAAGTGAAGACTGCTTTATATTTCTAAGAAAGTAAAGAAAAAGTAGTTTCACTTTTAAATTTTAAAGTACTTCTTTCCCAGAGGCCTTTACTTCAAAAGAAAAAGAGCAAAAGAAGCTCCTCCCCTTACTGAAAGCCTCCCCAGGAGAGATACAATCAAGCACATTTAGTTCCTTTACAGGAGAGAAAGATCAGGCAGTCATCAGGCACCCCTTGCTGGGAAAATCTGGGACATGAGGGCCATTTCCACATATTTGGTTAATTAAAAAGTTAGAGCTTTATTTTACTAACTCTGTAGAACGATTTCTTTTCTTTTTCTGCATTTTGAACATATGCTGTTGTACTGAATTTTTATAATGCAATGCTTTAGAAAAAGCATGAATATAAAACTTCTTTTAAACATCTCCAACTCTAAACCTTAAATGCCATTTCCTTCTGTGAAGCAAGACTGTAAAAATGTGTAATTTGGGTGTTACAGGGCCTACTGTTACTACAGAAGACAATATAAGTCAACTCTCATTAAAATGGTATGTGTTCCATATTATGACTTTTGATTATGAACATTAACTCCAACCATGACTCATCATTCCCGTGAGCTTTAAGACAAGAAGGTAAGAAATATAAAGAGAAAAATTGCATAATCAGTATTTGAGCAATAGCAGATTTGGGTTCTACTAAGATTGGAGAAACCCCTAAAGTCTTCTCTGTCCCCCTTTATGAAAGATAATGTGCTGTCTTTGTGTCCAAGACAGTTTCAGTATGGGATTCCTGTTACTTGTAGCCAATAGCATCTAAATGAATAATATAGTGGTCTTAATTAAAAGCAACAGAGTCCAACTCTGGATCACTTAACCAGAAGAAAAGATATTAGACAGATCCTTGAGGGATCACAGGACCGATCAGATTCAGATCTAGAAACTAACATCAACCTGGGCAGTTATAGAGGGCCATGACTGAGAAACCCATCAGAGTATCACCAGGGTTATAGTCTCAGTTAAATGTCTCACTCCTCATTCTTATGTTCTTTATTCAAGATTTAATACCTTGATGGCCATGCTTAGATCACTTCCACTCTTGGGATCTGCAGACGGCAGGAAGGATGGAAGGATTAGCTCCCTTCATTTTCATACTCGGAAATGAGCAGTCTCACTCCCAGAAGATGTAAGACAGATAAATCCCCAAAGGAATTGGAATATTAAGAGACATGAGGATGGACTCTGGGAAAATTACAATGATAAATAATTTGGCCAAACAGCATGGGCTTTGAAGTTTAGATAGACTCCATTTATTAAGAGTGTGACCTTGAACAAATTACTTCCTCCCTTCAAATTTCAGTTCTTAAGTCTATAAAATGACCGTGATGATGATGATGAAAATAACCTTTGCTTTTTAGAGTTCTTCCAAAGATCAAATAAAATAATGTACCACAATCTTTAACATGGAAACCACAACAGAGGAGCTGTGGACAAGCAGCACCAGCAGCAGCATGGTTCTTGGTATTTCCAGAAGAAATGGGAGCTCTCTGTTGTAACAACCTCTTTCCTAATTGTAATATTGCTCTTTGAAAACTCCTGACTTCAATAGCAACATTCTGGAGGATGCTGTGGGCAGAATGCCAGTCAGGAACCCTCTAAGAGCTTTCATTCTAATATCGGGTCTAAGAAAAAGAAATCCCCTTGTGCTTGGGAGTCAAGGTGATATATCTGAGTATTTCCCTACCTAAGTGAAGGAAGTTCTTTCCTCAAGGAAAGGCTAAGTGCTATCAAGGTGGCTGGGCAACAACGTCTTATATTTCAGATTCCCTCATCATCTCAATGAATTCCAGCCCTCAAGAGTGGTTCCTTTTTCCTCGACAAGAGATCTGAGGCCCTCAAGCTGTGACATTTTCACCATCATCAGTTTTCTCCATCATTCCTCCAGCATTTCGCCCCACAAAGGCCCTGTGGGCAGGACCTCTGGGCCTTCACTGGCACTTCAAAGTGCTCAGTAGCTGGGGAAAGTGCCCCTCAGAAGGCCTGGCACCAACCCTGGGTTTCTAATGGAGCACAATCTACTAAGGCATTAAAGCTAATGGCTTGGGGTGTTTGGTTATGAATAAAACCCATCAACCTTTACTATACAGCAGGACCTTGTTAAAGAGTATATATATAGTATGACTGAGTCACTTTGCTGTACAGCACAGGCCGACACAACAATACTTCAATTTAAACAATGTAAAAAAATAAAAATTAATGAATTGGTTTAAAACAAAAGAAAAAAAAAAAGCATTAACCATTTGTCAACTACAGGGAAATGCCTACGTTTTTAGCCTCAAAACAGCATGGCAGTTCAAAGTCTCTATTTTAGAGTAGGAAACCTGAATTCTGATTTAGTTCCATCCCTCTTACTAAGTTAAACAGAATTGCTAACTTTCCAACAAAAAAACTGTGCTTTGTCTTAGTATAAGGGGCTGGGGAGGCCCATCCAGGGAGTACATTTCCCAGGCCCTCTAGCACCTACACTGGGCCATCTGACCGGTTCTTGCCAATGCGTGAAAGGCAGCATGCACAAGACTGAGAGTGCCCAAAAGAAAGCTGTCTTCCTCATACTGAAGCAACAGAACATGGACTTAGCCCAGCATAGACTCTTCTGTCTCAGCACAGAAAGCACTCACCAAGAGGCAGAGAGAAAGGTAAGGAAAGGGTCTATTAGTACGGGCTGGTGGTGAGGCTTATAAGCAGGCAGGCAAGACGGTGCTGCTCCAAGAACTGAGTGGGCTACAGTTTTATCATCAAGCGAAAACTGGGCGAAGGGGAGAAGACCACCTTCTTCCTCAATCTTGAGCAAATGTTTTGCTTCCATCATCAGCTCCTCCTCCATGTCAGGTGGGGGTTTTCTTTGTCCCTGCATGGTCAAGCCAGGACTATCATGGAGCAATGGAAATGAGCAAAAAGTGGCAACATATACTAAAATAGTCAGTCATCCCAGGTTTCAGTATAATGTCAACCTTTTTCTTACATTTTTGTTGTTATCATGTGCAGACAAGAGTGTCCATTAACTTACTGAACTCACTGGGCAGGATGTAGCACAGTCATGGAATCTGCAAGAGTGGTGCTCAGGGATTTATAGTATGCTGTCACCTTTCATGACCCATCCACTGAGGCTCCCCTGTCTCATGCGCTGTCTTCCAGCTTCTCAGCCAGATATCACCACTCTCTTTCAAAGACTTGCAAAGCCTACCAGTTTTATTGTCTTGGGGCACATCTCATGCTTCTGCTGCATGGTTTTGTTGCTAAGCAAGCTTGCTTGGCTTTGTGGTCAGCAAATCTGCTTTCTTGAGTGATCATTAATTTACAGGGGCTTCCTCTACTTTTTTCTTTACTTATGATCCCCTTGGTGGGACTATTTTTTTAATCATCTTTTTAATTTTTAATTATTTGTTTAATAGTTAAATTTTTTTTTATTCTTTAATTAACTATTTGTTTAATTTAATCACCTACTTTGTCCCTTTACTCTGTCCCCATCAATACTGTCTTCCCCATCAGCATTGACTAGACAGGAAGGGGGGGGCGGGTCCTAGGAGGTGGTGGGGCCATGAAATAACAGGAACCTGAATCATTATATAGAGCAATGCCTTCTTCCAATCACAAATATCTATACTGAGCTATATTTAAGCCACTATACACTTTGGGAGTTATTTCTTATAGCTTCCTACTCTACCCTAACTGAGACATAAGTGCTTTATAAGCATTTGTTGAATGTATGAATTTTTCCCCTAGTTTGCTTTTTTATGCATGGTTCTTGTACTTTTGTGACAGGGCTATAATTGAGGGTGTTATAAAAGTATGCTCATACAATACACAGTTTTCTATATTATACTGCTTTCCTTTTTATACTTACAGTACTTTTTCCATGTTTCTATTTTCTTGTAACCAGAATTAAATGATCATCAAAATTTCTGAGTGGATATTCCATAACTTAATAAGTTATTTATCAGACTTCCCTAGAGGTCCAGTGGTAAAGAACCCACCTGCCAATGCAGGAGACATGGGTTCGATCCCTGGTCCAGGAAGATTCCACATGATGTGGAGCAACTAAGCTCATGAGCCACCGCTCCTGGAACCTGTGTGCCCAGAGCCCGCATTCTGCAACAAAAGAAGCCACCACAATGAGAAGCCGGCACACCACAGCTAGCGAGCAGCCCCCCTCGCTGCAGCTGGAGGAAGTCCTCAAGCAGCCACGGGGACCCAGCACGGCCCAAAACAAGCAAAAAAAAATTTATAAATGACATTTATCAGTGGAAATTTACATTTTTGTACATCTTTCACTCTTATAATTCAATCCTGTAATGAATAATTTTATAATGGAAAATGCATCTGAACACTGTGGGCTTCCCTGATAGCTCAGTTGGTAAAGAATCCACCTGCAATGCAGGAGATCCCTGCTGGATCTGAAAGTAATATTTAGATGGCTGTGCTTGTTTTAACATACAATCTCGTTTTGCTCAATGTCTATGAAAATGTTTAACATAGTCACCTTTCAAATCATGAAACTTAGTTTTCTTTCAAGACAAATAACAGTTAGACTAAGCCTTCATATGCTTTCTCTCCTCTCTTCTGAAGGATGCAACAGAAGCACTCACATCTGCTAAGGTGTTTGGAGCACTTGTGTTTAGGGCCTGGATTGTTAATATCTTCAGAAAACAGACAGCAGCTGGATCCTCCTTGAGGTTCCAGCCATAACCAATTCATTAAGCCTTAAGGGATTGATCCTGACATTAACAGATTTAATAGCAGGGTTAATCTTTTATACTTCAACTTTAACAAAAAACTATGTCACGATAATTGATTTTTGAAAACTACTACCACTGCAGCGAAAGCTGTCAGCCAAGTGCTGGGATTCATCATGCTGCAAGAAACATACTATGCTCATGCAAGTCGTTAGGGCTTCCCAGATGACACGAGTGGTAAAGAGCCTCCCTGTCAATGCAGGAGACATAAGAGATGTGGGTTCGATCCCTGGCTTGGGAAGATCCCCTGGAGGAGGGCATGGCAACCACTCCAGTATTCTGGCCTGGAGAATTCCAAGGACAGAGGAGTCTGGCAGGCTATAGCCCATATGGTCGTGAAGAGTCAAACAAGACTGAAGCAACTTATCATGCATGCAAGTTGCTGATAAACTAAGCAAAAACTAAAATAACATAACATTTTAGAACTGTGTTTCTTCTGCCTTAGAACCTTAAATTTAGATATTTGTTGATAAAAAGGGGAAACAGTTGAAAGAATTTTGCAGAACTCTTGGATCTCACACCCCTCACACTCAATGTCCTTGAGACAAGCTTCCAAGATTTGTTGTAAAAAACACACCAGTTTCTCATGATTTAGCAAAATTGAAAAATTGAAGTGGAAGAAGAAAATGGATTCTGAAAATAGAATTAGGAAGATAGTCCTGAGAGGACTGGCTATACATCCTCAACTTCCTGTCTTAGAGGAACAGAAAATATGTCTCTTCTACCTCTATTCATTGGACAGGAAACAACAGAAGACTCAGAACCATGCTGAGGAAAAAAAACTTGTATCCTACTTTTTCTTCTCCTTGACTTTGAATTTGTAGCTCCTGCTTGCTTGCCGGAAATTCTCGTAGCAACTTTGCAACCATGACTAGTGTGTTTTGGATATACTAGAAAGTGGACTTAGTGTCATCCTTGAGCAATTTGCTTCCTTTATGTCTCTTCTGTCTTTTCTCCTCCATCCTAAGTTTCTCCAAGTGAGAACAAAAGACAGCTCTCCCTGCTGATTCAGAATGTGGAGGCAGGGGTCTTTCAAGTGACTGGCTATACCAACCAGATTGCACTCCAGTATAGTCCTGGCATATGTACACACTGGCATTAACCACAGACCTTGTTCAGGTCAGTTACTCAGTCATGTGTGACTCTTTGCAACCCCGTGGACTGCAACATGCCAGCCTTCCCTGTCCATCACCAATTCCCAGAGCTTGACCGTACTGAGTCTGACTGTGAAGAATGACACTCAGCTCTAGGGACAACTTTGCTCAATGCAGACAATCTCCCTTCATCAGTCCACAAACCGTGCAAGAACTTACTTGATCATTAAGGAAAACATTCAGAAAACTAAGATCATGGCATCTGATCCCATCACTTCATGGGAAATAGATGGGGAAACAGTGGAAACAGTGGCTGACTTTATTTTTCTGGGCTCAAAAATCACTGAGGATGGTGACTGCAGCCATGAAATTAAAAGACACTTGTTCCTTGGAAGTAAAGTTATGACCAACCTAAACAGTATATTAAAAAGCAGAGACATTACTTTGCCAACAAAGGTTCGTCTAGTCAAGGCTATGGTTTTTCCAGTAGTCATGTATGGATGTGAGAGTTGGATTATGAAGAAAGCTGAGCACAGAAGAATTGATGCTTTTGAACTGTGGTGTTGGAGAAGACTCTTGAGAATCTCTTGGACTGCAAGGAGATCCAACCAGTCCATCCTAAAGGAGAGTAGTCCTGGGTGTTCATTGGAAGGACTGATGTTGAAGCTGAAACTCTGATACTTTGGCCACCTGATGCAGAGAGCTGACTCATTTGAAAAGACCCTGATGCTGGGGAAGATTGAGGGCAGGAGGAGAAGGGGACTACAGAGGATGAGGTGGTTGGATGGCATCACCGACACAATGGACATGGGTTTGGGTGAACTTCGGGAGTTGGTGATGGACAGCGAGGCCTGGCATGCTGCAATTCATGGGGTTGCAAAGAGTCGGACACAACTGAGTGACTGAACTGAACTGAAGCAAAACTGTACCGAGAGGCTCTGCCACAGACATTTCAAGCTCTTGAGGCTTTCTGGGCTCACCAGATGGACCATGAAACATTAACATGAGAACTGTGAGCCCACTTATTAAATTTTTGATGAACACTTTGCGATGTTACAGCCATTTTTTTTTTCATCTTGCCAAATTTGCAGCATCAGAAACTTCCCAATGTTTCAACAAGCTTACTCCATAACCCTGGAGAATCCAGCAGCTTGAAGTGGACATCATCTGACCCCTGGAAAAAGGTACTAAGATGACTCACTTGTTTTGTATTTTGTTTCCAACTAGTGAAGCAGTTTAAGCAGAGAGCTTCAAACTATTTTATTGATGAAATCAGAGAATGAGACATCTGTGCACACTTTTCTTTCCCCCAAAAGGTTAATTCCAAGATGAGAGGCTCTCAATCTGATGGTGTCTCAGAGTCTCTAATAATATTTACTTACAAACACTGTACGTTAATTAAACCAAAGCAAATTGTAGACTTATTTCCTCTTTTCTGTATATGTCACTGGCAGTCTTCTTCCTCATTCTTGATTAACTCATTCTCTGAAGAATTTTTTTAAGTCATAGAAGAGGTAGCAACTAGTTAATTGGGAAACTGAAATAAGAAGAGGACTCATTAAAAAATCAGTCATATGGTAAATGGATAAAGAAGATGTAGTACATATATACTCAGCCATTAGAAAGAATGAAATAATGTTATTTGCAGCAATGTGGATGAAATTGGAGATTATCAAACTAAGTGAATTAAGTCAGACAAAGACAAATATCATGTGATATTACTTATATGTGGAATATTAAAAAAAAAAGATACAAATGAACTTATTTATAAAACAGATCCAGACTCATAGAGAATGAATTAATGGTTACCAGGGGAGAAGGACAGGGGGAAGGATAAATTAGGAGCTTAGGATGGAGATGTAGATATTGCTACATTTAAAATAGATAACCAACAAGGACCGAGCATAAAAAACAAACAAAAAGTATCAGTCACCTGGGAAGTTCTTGGTGAGGTGATAACTTATGAGTTTATCCTCCACGATGAGAAGGAGGCAACCATGTGTCTGGAATATTCAGCGGCCAGTTCTATGGCATGAGCTTGGGCTGTTGAACACCCAGGAAGATGGCCTCGGAATGCGACTAGAAAGGGGAGGGTCGGGGGAGTTCAGTGGTGGTCTGGGTCATGCTGGACATGACTGGGGCTCAGCTTCTGTTCCAAGTGCAGTTGCCAGGTCACCTGGAGCATTTTAAGTGGGAGAGGGATGTGATCCATTTGACATTTTAAAAGATCACGGCTGAGTAAAGAATCCTCTGTGGAGAGACAAGAACAGTCCCAGAGAAGCCAGTCAGGAGGCTATTGTAGTAGCTAAGGAGAGGGCTAATGGTGGCTTGTAGTAAGGTGATGGCTGTGGAAATGCAAAGAAGTGGGTAGATTTCATATATGCTTTGGAGACAGAAGAAGAAAGAACTGTTTAGGATTGCTCATGGGTGTGAAAGAAAGTGAGTGATAAGGAAAGACTTCTAGGCTTTTGGCTGTAGAATGCAAGCAGTTGGTTGAATTCTACACCAAGATAAGGGATGAGAGGAGAAGAGACATTCTGTCAAGAGTTCTGACTTATGCTAACTTTCAAGGGCTTATTTGTAAATAAGGGCAGGCCATGAACCTGGAACTCAAGATGGGTGTCAGGCCAGATGTAGAGAGCATATAAATTTAAAGCCATGAGCTTTGATGAGACCACCTCAGAGGAGAGACAAAGAAGAAGAGAGAACCTATAACTTGCAGTGGAGTCTTCTAATTGAAAAGAATGAAAGGAGACAGAGACAGAAAAGGAAAGTGAATATGGAAGCCAGAGGAGCAGAAAAATAACCAAGTGTACGACGTCACGGAAGCCAAGGGAGCAAGGCGCGTCAGGAAGACAGGTGGACACAACTGGGTCCAAATCCACTGAAAGGCTACAAAAGATCAGGACAGCAAATGACCACTGGGTCCGGCAATATGGAGGTCACCCATGACCTACACAAAAGCAGCTTCAGAGGAGTGGTCTATTGAAGTCAGCTGAGGAGGTGGGGTAGGTGGGGGGCGGTGAGAGAAAAAACACATGATGCTGATATTAACTCAGTAAATTTTTCTGTGGAAGAGAACCCAGAAAGGCAGTAGTAGGTTGGGGGTGGGGATGGTGATCTGCAGGGGTCTCTGAGGCTGCTATTGTGTGCATATCTAGAAGAAGAATTCAACAGAGCAGAAATCATTCATTAGGAATGGATAGGAGGGTGTAGCAGAGGAAGTGACTCTTTCAGAATGGAAGAGACATGGATGAATCCAGAGCCCAGTGAACTTGCAACCAGAGATGCAGATCTTCTGTAGCAGAAGGAAGAGAACTCAAGACCACAACCTCAGAAAGGTGTCAGACCTCGGGCACTCAGAGGCACTCAGCCTCTGCTACCAAGGCTCAGAGATGCCAGTACTGGAACTCAGAGGCTCTGCTCAGTTCCAAACAGAACTTGACTTCCCTGGCCTTATTTCTAATCCCTGTCATCCTTTTCTTCCCCACGTTTCCACACCCTCCCTACTCCAATTCCTCATCACTTTACAAAGTGTAATTCAATACCCTCTTCTTCAAGAAGCTCTTTCAGCCTACATGAATGTCCCCTTTGTCTGAATTCTAACAGTTCTATGCTGCCTGCATTTGGTATTTCACTATTCTACTATTTTGATCTCTAAATATTTCTTACCTTAGGTCTTATTTGCATGATGGGATCAGAAGTCCATGAGATAGTAAATAAGTTTTTTTAATATCTGGTCTTTCATAGAGCCTACATGTTAGGAAGGATACTGTTCCAGCTCAGAAACTACCTGAGTGCTGGTGGATTGTTGCACAGGTAGAACAGAAGAGACCAGAACAAACAGTCTTTCCAGTGAATATCCATCATTACTACACAGTTAACCCCAAACTCTAATTAACTTAGGGTGAATTAAGTTCTGCTGGGCACATGGTATAAGCAATAGGGTGCCAAAAGCATGGCCACCACAGCTCTTTGAATATGTCAGGCCAAGGTCAACTGTGCCAGAACCCCTGAGATGAGACTCCTTAAAAATCAAATATCATGGTGTTTCCCACATTTATTAGGAAAGATTATAACACCTATCAATAAGGTATGATTATTAAATTGCCATTTGCAATAGGATATATTACTCTTATTCAACCCATATAATAGAAAGGATAAACTAGTACAACCTGCCCACAACTCACAGTGACATATTTTTATTGATGGGGTCTGTGCGGAACAAAAAAGAAATGTGAATATATGTCATTGTCATTTCAATGAAGGAAATACAATTTATTTTCTCAGGATCCTCAACTCTATTGCTATTAAATTATGAATGTTCTCTTAAATCATTTGTATCTTCATGAGGTTGGGATATGCTGAAACTACAGCTCATACATTCTTTTCCACTCCCAGCATTAGCTGTAAACTACCCTTCAAGACCAGCTATTTCTAGTTGGATTTAAAGCACATCAATTTCACCCACATCTATAAAGTCTAGTGATGATTTGCTGTGGGAAATCAGTTGTGTACTGATTTGGTGATGGCTTCAGGCTCCCTTGGCTAGCAGTCATCTCAATAAGAATAGAGTGCTCAGGAAAGATGGAGGGGGTTGATTTTCATCAGCCAGCTCCAAACCCGTTTTCCCAAACACATATACACACAAAAATAACAATGCGAAATAAAGTTGGTTTATCAATGAATTAACAGCTGGGTTATATTTTGTCGATTATAATATAAAGTGCCTGCCAGAATTCTAATCCCTGATCACCAAATGCTCCTTGGATTCTTAAAATTCTTCATGCTGGGACTTCCCTGGTGGTCCAGTGGCTAAGACTCCATGCTCCTAACACAGGGGGCCCAGGTTCAATCTCTGGTCAGGGAGCTAGACCCAACATCCAGCAACTAAATATCCTGCAACTTAAAAAGAAAAGCACAGCCAATTAAATAAATATGTTTTTAGAAATTGTTCATGCTTAAATATAAACTCTCCAAGCAAAATTGCATACCAGTACACACTAGATGCTTTTGGCCCATCTACATGATGGTTTGGGACAAGAAAATGGTAGGAAGGGCTGGCAAGGGGGTACAGAGTGATAGGGCAGTAATTCAGAAGTCATTAACTCTAGCACAAAAAAGCAAAGGTTATCACACAGAACCTTCTGTAGAACATAAAGGTAAGAGGGGAAATGTGATTGTTTCTTTAGTCATTCATGTTTTAATAAACAATTTTCATTACTGAGGGGTGTTACTTCAGCTGAAAGAAATACAATAGTCTTGTAAAAACCTTCTGAAGAAGGTTTATTTAATGCTCTTGAAATTGTCTCAGTTGAAAATGTGTTCTTGGTTGTCTTAAATTGATCTTGATCTTTCCCTTTGCTTTCTTCCAAAGCCCTAACCACACTTGCTCCTCAGGCCCTCTTAAATCAGCTGAGGAGAAGTCAGAATTTCCTCTTCAAGGACATTCTACTCCATAGAAGACATGATGAAATTGTGTGCCATTTGGAGTTTACAACTAATTATTTTGCTCTCTGAAAATAGATTGGAGCTGTCTAAAGAGTCTATCTAGGAAAGAAATGTTCCCTCTCTTTGCCTTCTTTTGGATGTGAACATGAGAAAGGTTATTTTCAATGTGTTTGGAAGCAGTCATTTCACCAAAGGTGCAAGAGCACATTCCTAGCTCAATTTAGGATCATTGTGTCTTCTGTCTGCTCATTCCTTGAGGCACCCAAGTTCCAAGTAACATTGGAAATCTTGACAGATAGAAAAGGAACATTCTTTCCCATGGCAAGCAAAGCTGTTTCTCAACTTTTCCAATGCTGTTCCTTGGCTTGGTGTACCATTTCTGCATGGGCTTTAGTTGATCTACCCCACTGGGGTCAGGTTTCCTGGGAATCCCCTCCAGAACCCCTCATGCAGAGTTAATGACACTGTCTTTGGGGCCATTGATGGATTTGAAACTGCCCTTACCATCCACAGGACCATTCTTACCTTGCTGCCCCTGAGAGAACAGCGATCCTCCTTGATCTGTCTTCGTGTTGTCACTGCACACGGAAGGTGTCTAATAAAAGTCTGATGAATGAATGATTTTCTGATCTGTTACTCACGAGCTTTGTGATCCTGGGTGAGTTGTGTAGTCTCCTGATGTCTCGGTTTCCTCAAATATGACTAAGAACATAGACTTTTCTAGATTGCAGACAGGAGTAAAAAATTAAATGCTTATCAGCATGCTTGGCCCATAGAAGAAGTTTGTGCAGGTGATGTTGATTCCCTACCCCCAAACCATCCCTCCTGCTAAAAAAAAATCTGGATGTTACACCAGTGTGTTTAGGGAAGAGGTGCCCATCTTTTACACCCAGAGAGGGAAGTCTTTTAACAATAGGTTTAGGAGGGGGCTGAAGACTCAGTTAACAAAACTCTGGGGGGTTCTTGGCTTTTCCTCTTAAAAAAAAGAGTGTCAGGAGGAAAAAGAGTATCCCCTCTTGTCTTCCATGCACACTGTTTTATGAGCTGTGGCTTCCATGTACACAGAGCTTGTACAATGAGGGGAAAGCCAAGAGAGTTACAGAGAAGCTAACTCAAGGAACCTGAAGTCTCTGAGTTGTTGTATTGAATTGGCCAAAAAGTTCATTCTGGTTTTCCATAACATCTTAGGAAAAAATCTGAATGTTCCTCTTAGCCAGCCCAATATTAACAAACTCTGAAACCACTTTCTGTAGACATTTTAGAATGTGAGCCAATAAAATATCCTTATTGTTAAGCCACTGTACTTGACTATTCTGTTACTTGAAAGGGAAAAATTCCTAAATAACAGGATGCTAAGCAAATGCTAGCTATTTAGTAGTAGTATAGCAGAAACAGTAGTACTAATATTAACCATTTCAGCCAGTACTAGTGTTCTCTGAACTATCTGTTTTCATGAGGAAGCAAACTCTAGCTAGAAAGCATCTCATACTTTCCCTGGTGTTATTTACAAAATAGGAATTCCATAAGCCAAGATTGTTTGGTCTATTAAGAAGAATGAAACTTTGCCATTTGCAGCAACATGGATGGACTTAGAGATTATCATACTAAGTGAAATAAGTCAGAAAGAGAAAAACAAATACCATATGATACCATTTATATGTGCAATCTAAAATAGGATACAAATGAACTTATTTACAAAACAAAAAGAGATTAACATACATAGAAAACAAACTTATGATTACTCAGGGGAAGGGGGGAGGGATAAATTAGGAGTTTAGGATTAACAAACACAGACTGCTAAGTCACTTCAGTGATTTCCGACTCTGTGCGACCCCATAGAGAGCTGCCCACCAGGCTCCCCCGTCCCAGGATTCTCCAGGCAAGAACACTGGAGTGGGTTTCCATTGCCTTCTCCTCAAACAAATACAGACTACTATATATAAAATAAATAAACAAGAAGAACCTATGGTATAGAGAAGAAGTAAAAAGAACTACAATCCAGCAGCTGCCAGAATGAAAATCACATCACAGAAGTTAATCAAAATGAAAATGCAGAGGGTTAGGTTCCAGATGAAGGGACAAGATAAAACCCCGTAAAAAAAAAAAAAACAAATGAAGTGGAGATAGGCAATGTTCCAGAAAAAGTATTCAGAATAATGATAGTGAAGATGATCCAGGATCCCAGAAAAAGAATGGAGAAGATGCAAGAAATGTTTACCAAAGACCTAGAAGAACAAAAGAACAAACAACCAGAGATGAATAATACACTAGAAGGAAACAACAGCAGATAAACTGAGGCAGAAGAAGAGATAAGAGACCTGGAAGACAAAATGATGGAAATCATTGCTGCAAAACAGAATATAGAAAAAAGAATGAAAAAAAAAAATGAAGACAGCCCAAGAGACCTCTAGGATAACATTAAATGCACCAACATTTGCATTATAGGGGTAAAAGAGAGAGAGAAAGGATCTGAGAAAATATTTGAAGATATAATAGCTGAAAAATTCCCTAACAGGAAATAGTCAACCAAGTCCAGGAAGTGCAGAGAGTCTCAGGAAGGATAAGCCCAAGGAGGAACACACCGAGACACATAGCAATCAAAATGACAAACATTAAAGACAAAGATAAAATATTAAAAGTAACAGGAAAAAGTAAGATGGTAGATGGTAGGTATTGCGAGAGGCATCAGAGGGCACACACAAACCATAATCACAGAAAACTAGTCAGTCTAATCACACAGACCACAGCCTTGTCTAACTCAATGAAACTAAGCTATGCCAAGTGGGGCCACCCAAGACAGCGGGTCATGGTGGAGAGGTCTGACAGAATGTGGTCCACTGGAGAAAGGAATGGCAAACCACTTCAGTATTCTTGCCTTGAGAACCCCATGAACAGTATGAAAAGGCAAAATGATAGGACACTGAAAGAAGAACTCCCCAGGTCAGTAGGTGCCCAATATGCTACTGGAGATCAGTGGAGAAATAACTCCAGAAAGAATGAAGGAATGGAGGCAAAGCAAAAACAATACCCAGCTGTGGATGGGACTGGTGATAAAAGCAAGGTCCGATGCTGTGAAGAGCAATATTGCATAGGAACCTGGAATGTCAGGTCCATGAATCAAGGCAAATTGGAAGTGGTCAAACAAGAGATGGCAAGAGTGAATGTCGACATTCTAGGAATCAGCGAACTGAAATGGACTGGAATGGGTGAATTTAACTCAGATGACCATTATATCTACTACTGCAGGCAGGAATCCCTCAGAAGAAATGGACTAGCCATCATGGTCAACAAAAGAGTCCAAAATGCAGTACTTGGATGCAATCTCAAAAACGACACAATGGTCTCTGTTCGTTTCCAAGGCAAACCATTCAATATCACAGTAATCCAAGTCTATGCCCCAACCAGTAACACTGAAGAAGCTGAAGTTGAATGGTTCTATGAAGACCTATAAGACCTTTTAGAACTAACACCCAAAAAGATGTCCTTTTCATTATAGGGGACTGGAATGCAAAAGTAGGAAGTCAAGAAACACCTGGAGTAACAGGCAAATTTGGCCTTGGAATACGGAATGAAGCAGGGCAAAAGCTAATAGTTTTGCCAGAGAACGCACTGGCCATAGCAAACACCCTCTTCCAACAAGACAAAAGAAGACCCTACACATGGACATCACCAGATCATCAACACCAAAATCAAATTGATTATATTCCTTGCAGCCAAAGATGGAAAAGCTCTATATAGTCAACAAAAACAAGACCAGGAGCTGACTGTGGCTCAAATCATGAACTCCTTATTGCCAAATTCAGACTTAAATTGAAGAAAGTGGGGAAAACCACTAGACCATTCAGGTATGACCTAAATCAAATTTCTTATGATTATACAGTGGAAGTGAGAAATAGATTTAAGGGACTAGATCTGATAGAGTCCCTGATGAACTATGAACGGAGGTTCATGACATTGTACAGGAGATAGTGATCAAGACCATCCCCATAGAAAAGAAATGCAAAAAAGCAAAATGGTTGTCTGGGGAGGTCTTACAAATAGCTGTGAAAAGAAGAGAAGCGAAAAGCAAAGGAGAAAAGGAAACATATGTGCCTCTGAATGCAGAGTTCCAAAGGATAGCAAGGAGAGATAAGAAAGCTTTCCTCGGCAATCAATGCAAAGAAATAGAGGAAAACAACAGAATGGGAAAGACTAGAGATCTCTTCAAGAAAATTAGAGATACCAAGGTAACATTTCATGGAAAGATGGGCTCGATAAAGGACAGAAATGGTATGGACCTAACAGAAGCAGAAGATATTAAGAAGAGGTGGCAAGAATACACAGAACTGTACAAAAAAGATCTTCACAACCAAGATAATCACGATGGTGTGATCACTCACCTAGAGAAAGACATCCTGGAATGTCAGGTCAAGTGGGCCTTAGAAAGCATCACTACGAACAAAGCTAGTGGAGGTGATGGAATTCCAGTGGAGCTACTTCAAATCCTGAAAGATGATGCTATGAAAGTGCTGCACTCAAAATGCCAGCAAATCTGGAAAACTCAGCAGTGGCCACAGGACTGGAAAAGGTCAGTTTTCATTCCAATCCCAAGGAAAGGCAATGCCAAAGAATGCTCAAATTACCACACAATTGCACTCAATTTCACACGCTAGTAAAGTAATGCTCAAAATTCTCCAAGCCAGGCTTCAGCAATACATGAACCATGAACTTCCTGATGTTCAAGCTGGTTTTAGAAAAGGCAGAGGAACCAGAGATCAAATTGCCAACATCCACTGGATCATGGAAAAAGCAAGAGAGTTCCAGAAAAGCATCTATTTCTGCTTTATTGACTATGCCAAAGCCTTTGACTGTGTGGATCACAAGAAACTGTGGAAAATTCTGAAAGAGATGGAAATACCAGACCACCTGACCTGCCTCCTGAGAAACCTATATGCAGGTCAGGAAGCAACAGTTAGAACTGGACATGGAACAACAGACTGGTTCCAAATAGGAAAAGGAGTACGTCAAGGCTGTATATTGTCACCCTGATTATTTAACTTATATGCAGAGTACATCATGAGAAATGCTGGACTGGAAGAAACACAAGCTGGAATCAAGATTGCCGGGAGAAATATCAATAACCTCAGATATGCAGATGACACCACCCTTATGGAAGAAAGTGAAGAGGAACTAAAAAGCCTCTTGGTGAAAGTGAAAGTGGAGAGTGAAAAAGTTGGCTTAAAGCTCAACATTCAGAAAACGAAGATCATGGCATCTGGTCCCATCACTTCATGGGAAATAGATGGGGAAACAGTGGAAACAGTGTCAGACTTTATTTTTCTGGGCTCCAAAATCACTGCAGATGGTGACTGCAGCCATGAAATTAAAAGACGCTTACTCCTTGGAAGGAAAGTTATGACCAACCTAGATAGCATATTCAAAAGCAGAGACATTACTTTGCCAACAAAGGTCTGTCTAGTCAAGGCTATGGTTTTTCCAGTGGTCATGTATGGATGTGAGAGTTGGACTGTGAAGAAAGCTGAGCACCGAAGAATTGATGCTTTTGAACTGTGGTGTTGGAGAAGACTCTTGAGAGTCCCTTGGACTGCAAAGAGATCCAAACAGTCCATTCTGGAAGAGATCAGCCCTGGGATTTCTTTGGAAGGACTGATGCTAAAGCTGAAACTCCAGTACTTTGGCCACCTCATGCGAAGAGTTGACTGATTGGAAAAGACTCTGATGCTGGGAGGGATTGGGGGCAGGAGGAAAAGGGGACGACAGAGGATGAGATGGCTGGATGGCATCACCGACTCGATGGACATGAGTTTGAGTGAACTCTGGGAGTTGGTGATGGACAGGGAGGCCTGGTGTGCTGCGATTCATGGGGTCGCAAAGAGTCGGCCATGACTGAGTCACTGAACTGAACTGAACAGGAAAAAAGACAAATAATATACAAGGGAACTCCCATAACGTTATTGGCTGATTTCTCAACAGAAACTGTACAAGCCAGAAGGGAATCCCATGATATATTTAACGTGATGAAAGGGAGGCAACTACAACCAAGAATACTCTACCCAGAAAGACTCGGGTTCAGATTTGATGGAGAAATAAAAAGCTTTCCAGACCAGCAAAAGTTATGATAATTCAGCACCTCCAAACCAGCTTCACAACAAATGCTAAAGGAACTTCTCTAGACAGCAAACATAAGAGAAAGAAAAACCTACAATAAAGAGACCCAAAACAATTAAAATGGCAATAGGATCATATACATTGATAATTACCTTAAATGTAAATGGATTAAATGCACCAAACAAAAGACATAGATTGGCTGGGTG
This sequence comes from Bubalus kerabau, assembly GCF_029407905.1. Taxonomy (NCBI): domain Eukaryota; kingdom Metazoa; phylum Chordata; class Mammalia; order Artiodactyla; family Bovidae; genus Bubalus; species Bubalus kerabau. Next base: position 5,964,827 of record NC_073625.1, on the reverse strand, counting down.
GATGAAAACATGTGCATGGATCTACTTCCACTTACCATACCACTCTACTAACCCTCCAAATTGCATGCAGTTATTTCATATTGTTGGATTAATCTTATTTCCATTATGGCTTGCAATTGCAATTATCTTTTATTTCTTGTCTAGCTATTGATTGTGAGAACTGGTAAACATATTTTACTATTTGATTATGTAACTGATATTCATTTAATACCATTGTATCATGATTGGTCAACAAAAAATAATTGAATTATATATAACTAAAACTACTATTTAATAGAAAAACCTGTAATCATTTTTAAAATCTAGATGCACATTAGAAATATCTTGAAATTTTTTAAAAAATACAAATGTCCAGGCATTACTTTTTTCTCCAAATCTCCAAATGTGATTCTAATAAGCAGCCATGTTTAAAAGCAACTGGACATTATGATCTTTTATCTAGTTGGTTTCACTTTTCTATTTCATATTCAGGGCTCCCATTTCATTTAGTTTTTGTTTTCCGATTTCTCTCTTTTTTTTTGTTTTTCTTTCTCAAGCATTAATCAAGTATAGTAGAAAAGGTGATCTGTATACACACATGTATATTATGTATGTATAACATGTATATATGTATGTATAATTATACATTTTAGAAAACATAAAATTTTGCCTAGCTAAAAAATTTATGACAGTTTGGCCCCAAATGTTTGACTATGAATGGAATGCTAGGTTTTATATAGTTCCATTTATTCTGGCATCTAGTATTATTGCTAAAAGTCTAGAAAGGTTATTAATCTTAGTGATTTAAAAAAAATTTTTTTTGAATGAGACTTGAAACTTCTAATCCAATTCTGAGAATATAAATACTATGTTGTTTAAAAAAAAACAGGAAATTAATATATGATACATTATTATTAACTAAAGTACAGATTTTGTTCAAATTTCACAAAATCTTATGCTAGTGTCTATTATCTGTTTTCATACCTTATTCAGGATTGGACATTGTGTTTAGCTGCACTGAGCAGCTTCAGGTACATGAGAATTTACCAGAAGTTGTTCAGGTACATGAACAAATTCTGGTAAATTCTTTTTTTCATTTTTTTTCTGTTACAAGATTTTCTAATTTCCCTTGTTATGACTTCTTAGATATACCCATCATTTAAAAATAGGTATTTAATTTCCAAATACATAGGGTTTTTAAAGTATCCTTGATATTAATTTCTCATTTAATGCTTTCTTCTCTGTAGTCACCCTCTATGTTTTTTCAATCTTTTAACTTTATGGAGGCTTTCAGTGGCTAAGTCAAATGTCTCTCTTGGTAAATGTTACACTGAACTTTAAAATATGTGGTTATTTATAAATATCTTTTGATATTGATTTCTAACATAATTCCACAATGATAACAGAACAGACTCTGTATGATATCAATACCTTCAGACCATGAAATTTTTGCATCTTGTTTTATGTCTCTGGGTAAGTTCCAGTGTCTCCTGGTTCACAGTCTATGGGAACTTGAGTAGAATTTGTATCCTGCTGTTGTGTGAAAATGGTATAAATCTTATGTGTAATTGGTTCATAGAGTTTTTCAGGTCTACTATATCTTTCTACTTTTCTGTCTAGTCATTCTATTAAATTTGACAGTTTTGATATTGAAACTCCAACTAAAACCTTAATTTATCTACTTAAAAAATAAGTAATATATAGTGGAACTACACATAACGTATTTTTCAAGTCTCCTGTAAATGTGTTATCATACTTCCATAATCTGAAAATTTTTTAAAAAGAGGAAAAAAAGAAACTACAGTATAACACAGAGAACTGTATTTCATATCCTATGATAAACCATAATGGAAAAGAATATGAAAAAGAACATATATACATATACTTGAGTTACTTTTCTGTACGGAAGAAATTAACATAGCATTGTAAATCAAGTATACTTTAATAAAATTAAATAAAATAGATGAGGTAGAAAAGACTGGCTGCCAGTGACAAACTGGCATTAGCAAGAAGTTCAAGAAGGAAACAAAGAACAACCAAAGTCATGAAGGAAGCTATGCTAATTCTTGGAAACACATGACCTGGGAGGGTAAAGTGAAACTGATGTTCAAGGGTTATAACAAAAGTTGTACAGAAACCTTTGAAAATTTCAGAACACCATGGAATATTCTAGGCTTTGTGAGGCAAGGAAAGAGCAGACATAGAGGTGCAGCAAATTATACCAGCATAAAATCTTCCTTATGCCTCAGTAGCACGGACCTGGACTCTCTTTGCAAATATATATTTGCATATATATTTATATTTATATAGTTATCTACATTATGCATGCTAAGTCACTTCAGTCATGTTTGACTCTTTGCAACCCTATGTTCTATAGACTGCCAGGCTCCTCTGTCCATGGGATTCTCCAGGCAGGAATACCGGAGTGGGTTGCCATTTCTGCCTTCAGGGGATCTTCCTGACTGAGGGATCAAACCCACATCTCATGTCTCCTGCATGGCAGGCAGGTCCTTACCACTGGTGCCAGCTGGGAAGCTCTCATCTACTTAAAATTACACATAATTAAATGTTGCCTTTGTGCTTTCAGAAACTGTCCTCTAAAATACCAACTTTTCTAACTGTCTAATGAATTCAATAAAAAATAAAGAATAATCCTACTTTTAAAAATCTGTCTTTCTCAGTTTAAATTATTATTTAAAATCTTAGATATAAAGTGTTGAAACTAAAACTCATTGATTGTCTTGTTTCTCATATTTTTCCTTAGATTATCTTGATTAGAAAGATCAGTTCATTATGCCCAACAAAAATGTTTATCAAGTCCCTGAGAACTTGAAAATAAATTATCATTCTTGCTTTTTTTCTTTCTTGTTTTATTAACAGAGTAGGTGTTTTCTATTTCCTAATTTCCTGGACCAGAGTTTACTATTAGATTAGCTAAAGGAAACATCTTGGTCATTTATATCCCTAATTGGATTTCTGCCTAATCCCTTTACTTATGAGATTTCCCATTTTTTCCCCTGTGAATTGTTACAAATAAAAATATAAAATCTCCCTAATCACTCTCAACTTTTCTGCCCATATTCTTGGAGCTTTTGTTACTTCAGGAAATTACTGACCCAGAGAGACCTCAGTACTTACATCTTCATTAAGATGTTCTCTTAAATATGATATTCTCTTAAAGTTTAGATTTAAGATCAGGACAAAATTACATATTTCAGTATGCAGGATAGAATCTAATAGCACCCATCAAAGGCTGGGAATTTCCAGTTTTCTTAATCAAAGGACTTTTCAGAGCTGAGACACCATCCAAACTGAATCTGTTTCAGTATTTGGGGGACTAAAAATATACTATCACATTTGCAATTCCTTTTGCTGTTCAGTGTATGCAATCCTTCACAGCTGTACTCTAGCTCCATTTACTTTTACATGATTTTGCATAAAATATGTTTACTTTCATTTAGTAAATCTTATTTACCGCTAGATAATTAGACTCTAAGATGTTGTGTGTATTTTTCTTTAAAATACAATAACCCTTGCCATGGACAGCCACAGAATTGACTTTGAGAAATCAGGCTCCAGCATCCCTGTGCTTTTTGAAATGCACTGTAATTCTCTATTATACTGGATAGGCCAGATAATGCAGAATTAAATTTCATAATTATTGGACTGACCTGTGCTTATTCATTGAATTTCCATGTTCTCACTTGTTTGTGAAATACGTTTATCAGAAAACAGGAAGTTTACTCCTTTTGAGAAAGGGGTAAAGTGACGGCAGCCCATAACCGAGCCTCTGGGGAAAACACAGGTGTCTAGAGTATGTTTAAATGGGGCAGTCTGGAAAACAAAACACGGTAAACTCTTAGACTGTCCCTGTGATGAAGACAGAGATCAGAGCTGATTCACCGATCTCTGTAGCCCCAGCACCCAATCCAGTGACTAGCACAGAGTGGATGCTCAATAAATGTCAGATACACTTGAGAGTTATAAATTGGCATGCATGATATTCTGCTCAGGGCTGTGAAAGGTGAAGATTATTTCAATCCCACCTCATAGAAGCTTAGTATATTTGAACCCCAAAATAACACTGCTGCTGCTGCTGCTGCTGCCAAGTCGCTTCAGTCGTGTCCGACTCTGTGCGACCCCATAGACGGCAGCCCACCACGCCCCCCAGTCCCTGGGATTCTCCAGGCAAGAACACTGGACTGGGTTGCCATTTCCTTCTCCAATGCATGAAAGTGAAAAGTGAAAGTGAAGTTGCTCACTCAGTTGTGTCCGACTCTGTGCGACCCCATAGACGCAGCCCACCAGGCTCCCCCGTCCCTGGGATTCTCCAGGCAGGAACACTGGAGTGGGTTGCCATTTCCTTCTCCAATGCATGAAAGTCAGAAGTGAAAGTGAAGTCGCTCAGTCGTGTCCAACCCTCAGCAACCCCATGGACTGCAGCCTTCCAGGCTCCTCCGTCCATGGCATTTTCTAGGCAAGAGTACTGGAGTGGGGTGCCATTGCCCACTAAGTGGTGGTTAAATAGGTGGGAAATCAGTAGCAAAGTTGGGACTAATCAGGGTTGAGGAGAAGATACCTCTGGGATAGAGTATTTTTAGAGAAGAATCCTTGCAATGCCTTCCTGGCTCCTTGAAAGGGTGGTGGGTGTGATGGAAAAATACAGAATCAGGAATGTGTGTGGAGTGCCAGAAGAACAGGACATCAGCCTAGAAAGATGTAGGAGAGTCATGCTGCAGGGCAGAGGAAGTCTTATTGGAAAACGGACTGTGTGTGTGTGTGTGTGTGAGAGAGAGAGAGAGAGAGAGAGAGAGAGAGAGAGATGTGTCAGTTTTACAAAGTATGGGCTCATAAAAGGGAGGCACCTCTAACTCTGAAAAGAAGAAGGAGGAGAAAAGATGGAAGAGCTGCAAGACTTTGATGTAAAGAAAAGAGTGGGTAAAAATGTTCTTTTTCATAATCTTGGCTTGAGGGTAAACTAGGATGAGATATCATCTGTCAGGAGACCCAACCCAAGGAGGATTTGGGCTTTAAAAAAGGTAGGAGAAATCACGGTAAAAATGATGTCAGAGGAATAAAAGTTTTCATAGTCACAGACCACAATGGACACATGTTATCAGCTGGCACTGGGAGCTCAGATAACACTGGGGAGCATGAAATGAATTAAAAGCCACCACTTCCAGCAGCTATTACTTTGTTCTGCAGCTCCAGGGCAGTGAGAGAGAAGGAGACTTGGGAGATGACTCCAGTTTACATAAGCAGCTCTTTGCAGGAAACTGCCCTCAGCAGGAAGCCCATTTCCTTGTCACTTAAGCAAAGCTACAGTATAACTGACTTCTACCCAGGCACCCCCGTCTCTGCCCTAAGGACACCTCTCAGATCTTTCAATCACACAACCCTTGGCCTAACTTGTCAGTTCTTTCCATAGATCAAAGGAGAAATGAAGAATCAGTAATTAACAGAAGACCAGCTCTCTTCCTTAACCTCCCCTTTGTAATCTCAGGAACAAACTGTGTGAACAACACAGTGTCTAGAGGGAGATCACAAGGAGTGGACAGCCTGCACACGCTGGGGGTGGCGACAGCCGGAACCCCCTTTCAGAGATTAACTGAGATCACTCCCCTGCTCTCCTTTAAAGCTTTCATGGCTGAGCAGAATCTTTGGGGCGTTTATTGGGAGATGCTGAATCCACCATCTTCCCAGATTGCTGGCATTCTGAGAAAAGACATGCTTCCCCTCTACTGATGTCTATGAGTTTGATTTTGTAAATTGACAAGCAAGACTCCAGGGCAGAGCAGCAGAAATTGATGAGCAAGTACAGCAGATGCAGCTGGGAGCCAGGCGATCTGAGTTATCAGGGAGAAGAACTCTGATGGAGCCCTCCTGGCTAGTTCCCTGATTAGCCAAGAGCTAGGAAGAGCTGGAAGAAAGCAGGCTGGCCAGACGAACAGGAAGAGTTGAGTCAGGCAGAAACTGTCATCAAAACCAGTTTTCCTTATCAAATGGCTACACAGCTAGACTCCATTTTCCAACCTGACTCAGTTAGGTTTGGTCAGGGACTGAGTTCTGAAAAATAGGGTGAAAATGGGTTTTGGTTTTATACAGCATTTTTGAGCTGAGAAAGTTGGGATATGAGTGTACTCTGCCATGATCTCTTTGCTCATTCATCATTTTAAAAGCAAGCACTCCAAGAACCTAGAGAAGATTAGGACTGACTGCAAAGTGGAAGGAGTCTGGGTCCTTTGGATCCCTGGCAGGTGCCCAACCAGAAATATACATGTGAGTGGACAGTGATATGCATGAAAAAACAAACTTCTATTTTTCAAACTTCTATTTGAAAAAGACAGTGAGATTTGAAGCTGTATTTGTTACAGCAGCTAGCGTTAGCTTAACCAGTGTACTGAGCTATCAGTGACCCATGTTCAATGACTAGGAGAATCAGCAGATTTAGAAAGAGAGGCGGAAGGAAGGCGAGCCGATTTGGGCTTCTGGAGGTGGAGGGATGCCAGGAAGATGTGTAGTCCTGCTGCTGAGAGACACCCTGCAGCGGTCCCAATGGAACACGCCTGTTATCCCCCCGAACTGCAGCATCAGATGAAATAAGTGCAGACACGGTGGGCCAGAGGGTCTAACAATCACTTCTGTGTCATGCAAATGGGGAAACTGAGACTTGGTATAAAAAAAAAAAAAGAAAATCTTGTCCAGTGAGGGATCCTGGATCAGATGAGTGGGGTTTCCAGCTAGCATGATGCATAATTTTCTGCTTGACTTGCTAGAAAGCTCACAGAATATTTCAGAACCATGGTTCTCAACCAAGGGGCAATTTTGCACCCAGGGGATATTTGACTCTCTCTGGAGATACTGGTCATCAAAACTGGCAGCTGGCATGCTGTTGGCATCTAGTGGGTTTAAGCTAGGGATGCTGCTAAATATCCTATGATCCTCAAGACAAGTATCCATGCGAAAAAATAATCCAACTCAGAAGGTTTACTGTAACAAGACTGAGAAACTGTTTTAGAGCATTGTGAAAGTGTTAGTCACTCAGTTGGGTCTGACTCTTTGCGACCCTGTGGACTGTAGCCCACCAGGCTTCCCTGTCTATGGAATTCTCCAGGCAAGAATACTGGAGTGGGTAGCCATTCCCTTCACAAGGGGATTGTCCCAACCCAGGGATCGAATCCAGCTCTCCCAAATTGCAGGCAGATTCTTTTACCATCTGAGTCACCAGGGAAGCCCTTAGAGTATTATGTGACCACCCATAATAAAAATTTGGTTTCTAATTTTAAGAAAAACTAATTGTGTGGCTAATCTAAAGTTAGTTTGACCTTGACATCAGCTCATCATTTTCATATATTTATTTTTTCAAAATCTCATTTTTGTCTAGAGTGAAGTCCTTATAGAGAAGGACAAGCTTTCCCAATAAAGTATGTAGTAATTGAAGAAAGGCCCCAGGAATTTGGCTTACACATATACAGCTGCACACAGCACATTGAAAATTGAGATTTACCAAGGACAAAAGTCACTGCACAAAATCAATAATCCCCAGAGATAAGAAATGCTCAGCTCTGCACGGATATTCTGTTTTCACCTTAAGATGCATAATTGTTTGCCATATTTGGTAACCCCTGTAGAGAAGGAATAGGGAAAATTCTACTTTGTCAAAAGGAGTCATAGAGTTTTCTGGCTGGCTGGAACAACACAGAGGCAAAGGTGGTTGTAGGAGTCTATTTTGCAGGTGGAGATGAAGGACGAAGATTACAAATGCTCCGTCATCAGCAGTGAATTCTAGGCTGGCCACACTTCATGCTGCTTTTTTGGAAATGTCTTCCGTTCTTCTCAATGCCCCATTATTAATCTCAGCTTGCCAGGGAGAATTTAATTCTTCCTCTATTTTGTCTTTATTTTTAGTTGCAAGAAAAGACACTGCTTATCATATTAACTCTGACAGGAATATACATTTATACACCACACTGCAGTTCGTGTGTGTGTGTGCTCGGTCACTCAGTCATGTCCAATTCTTGGGAAGTTCATATATATTTATATTCACACTGCATGTCCATGTATGTATGCATAGGGTAAGCACTCTGATACTATGTTGGTAGAAACATATCATTCTTTTCTGTTAATAATTTCAGAAGAGATTCTAAGATCAATTAAATATTCTGATTTGGCTCTTTCGACACTTATTAGAAAATGTCAAGTTCACTCAATTTGTTAAATACTTGCTTAAGATATGTGCTTCACTTTCCTAGGTTCCTGTAAATTTCTCAAGCCTCATCTCTTTATTAAATTAGACACTCAGCCATGTCTAAAGTATTTTTACTGAGCTAACATTCAATTATAACCTATGTTCTTAGAAGGTCACTAGAACAACCAGTTGTTTGAACAGTATTTGAACATCTTTTACAAATTAATGTCAAGGTATTACTGATTGTGTTACCCAGTATTCTTTATACTGGTATCCATAGTAAATCCATCATTACGCTTAGCTTCAATGTTTATTTACAGATGAAAATTTTGCAGCACTTGGCCAGGTTTGTTTTTCATATTCAGTTTCAATAAACCAATATGTGATTGTAAAACACATGTACAAATAGGTTTACAAAAGAAAGAAAGAAAAGGAAAGGGAAGGGAAAGGGAGAAAAGAGGCTTTTAAGAAAAATTAAGAGAGTGTGCTTGTTACTAAAATATCCTTAATTGCTTGAAACTTAAGACAACGCTGAAAGCTAGTTTATTTTCTAAATAAGGATCAAAGGTGCGGGGTGCAGGGGGACATTAAAACAAGAATTTAGAGAGAGTTGTAGAGTCATAAAAAAAATGTTAATTTGCAAGAAATACAATCTGCACACTATAAATTGATGAGGACCCAAAGAATGTTTAGCCCCCTCTCTAAAGAGATACTTAATTGGATTCAGGAAAAAATGAAACTCAGTAGAAACCTCTCTAATCCTGAAAAAAAAATGGGGACAGGAGAGCTGCAAGGTGCCTGAGTTGAATATGGAATAATTTTTGGAGAAAAATTTTAGTGTAAATGAAGTTAGAAACAATTTTTTTATGTTCTTTTTATGTTTTTCACTCTTTAATATTTTAAAATCAATGTATTATTTATTAACTATTATGTAAAGATACATTTTAAAATTATAAATATGATTAGATTTCATGCATAACTAGGTAATACCTAAATCACTGAATTATCTCCAAAAATCGATATCACCTAAATTCTTATTTACATTATAGTCACAGCTCAGAATTCTGTCACCATGGTCACTTGGTGGCATTCTTGGTTGAATTTAACAAATTAGTCCACATTAAATTTCCAAAAATATGAATTATTAGCACTTGTGTGAATTTTAACTCAAAGCTCTAAATCAGGGATGATAAATGGATGATGATATGACCATGTAATCCAAGATAACTTCTATTTATTTCTCTAGTCATTTGAACTTACAGTCACACTGAGGTGACCACTGACAGGGTTAGAAGGAGCCTCCCGAATGTGCCATACTTGCATGTGGGTTATTTTGAGCTAAAGGCAATCAAGACCTTGTGCGGTTAAGAGGAAAATATCAGTTCAGTCGCTCAGTCGTGTCCGATTCCTTGCGACCCCATGGACTGCAGCACGCCAGGCCTCCCTGTCCATCACCAACTCCTGGAGCTTACTCAAACTCAGGTCCATGGAGTCGGTGATGCCATCCAGCCATCTCCTCCTCTGTCATCCCCTTCTCCTCCTGCCCTCAGTCTTTCCCAGCATCGGGTTCTTTTCCAGGGAGTCAGGTCTTCACATCAGGTGGCCAAAGGATTGGAGTTTCAGCTTCAGCGTCCTCCTCCCTTAACTGTATAGAAGAATTTAAACTGGGGGCCTTTCTGAGCCAATCCCCAGAAGAATTATGAGCAGAGGTAAGTTTTACCTGTATGGCAGGGCAAATATCTGATTACCCAGCCTCTGCTCTTCTCCTTGTCCCCTGATTTATGACCCCCCCCCACCTCACATCCCTTAGCTCAGGATGGCATATATATCTAATTTTACCTTTCTGGTTTTGAACCTCACATGTGTGGGCTTGTGTACATGCAAAATTAAGCTTGTCTTTCTCCTGTTTTTCTGTCTTCTGTCAATATGATTATTAGATCAGTTGAAAAAGCTTTGAAGGTACAAGAAATATCTTTCTCCTCAACACTATCTTACCATAGGTGACTGTTAACCTCTGTTCTTGAGTTTTCTTAGGTTTACTCTTAACTATTATAAAGTGTAGGAACTGCCCCATGCAGAAAACAAACAAAAGAAATGCTTTGTCTGATGTTTTCAAGGAAGTAACTGTATTCAGATTAGCATTCATAAGTGATGAATAATTCAGAAATAATCACCATTTCCATTCATATTAATGCAAATTAGCCCTAAAGATTAATAAGCCCCATGGGTTCAGGATCCAAAAGAAATTGGTTACACATAAAATAAACTGCACTCTGAGAGTAGAGGAATATCAGTGATAATTAAAATTATGACCCAAAAGCAATAATATTGTTATTCTCTGGGTTCTTAATATTCACTTCCACAGGATATATCATAACTAGGATAAGCTAGGAAAATGTGGGAAGTCTAGTGAAGAAATCACACACTGGTTAAATTATGTTGTAGGACAATGGATTTTAAATTTTATTTGCAAATTTGTGTTTGCTTTCATGAACTAGAATCTCGTAAACTCAACTTTATGAATGTGAAAGGCCTACTCCGATTAGCAAAAACACATATACTTTAAAGATTTTAAAATGAGGACCCAAGTATATGTAGTAACTACAACCAGAATAACAACGAGCTGTCTTTTAGAAGGCCAGAGGGAAACCTATTTTTAATGACTAGGAGAGAAGGATTTTCAATTAGCATATTCATTACTTGTATGTAAATTGATGATTCCAACAGCTGCTTAACGGTGTTAAAAAACAATTTGTTCTATTAAGCAGTTTAAACATTCTTCTTAAAAATAGTGTTTACCTGTTTGATTTGCTGAACAATGTCTTTCTTCCTTCGGAGCACTGGGCAAGGAAGGAAGACTCAGATTGCTCATCAGTCTCCCATTTTCCCACTGGTGAGATCTTTGAAGAAACAGGGAGACAGAGGCCACAGCTCAACATTAATATTTGGGTTACTTCAGGTGTTCTTTTGTTAAGGATTGCGACATTCTTTGGTTTGGGCAAGGAGATATTTTGCAGCAACAAAGGTGTTCTAGACAGCATCAGAACTTTTCTAGTCCTGAATCCTCTAGTGAGCTCAGAGGAAAACGGTGGAGACTTCAAGAGAAAGGACGTTTTTTCTTCAAGGACTATTTGTTAACAGTCAGCTGTGGCCTCCACCCAGGCCCTGATGATCTGCATTCCCAGGTGGCTCAGTGGGTAAAGAATCTGCCTGCAGTGCAGGAGACCCAGGTTCAATCCCCAGGCTGGGAAGATCCCCTGGGGGAGGGCATGGCAACCCACTCCAGTATTCTTGCCTGGAGAATTCCATGGACAGAAGCGATTGAGCACACGCACATACAGATGGATGTGTGGATAGTAAGGGGTGGAGAGCTGTCCCTGCTGGAGGATTCCAATCATGAGAGCCTTTCATTTCATTCCTAAGAAGACATGAGACTCTTGAAGAGAAAGCCACCCTGTGGGCCACTAGGATTTGCTCTGGGATCGCTCATCATCTCTCCGTTCCTCTCCCTGCAGGAAACCATGGCAAACCATCCCTTGCCAATTTCTGTTGGCCTGGAAGATGAATCAGTATTAGGTCAGGACAGGATTTAAATCCTTTAACCACCACCCACACCTCTGCCCTTCCCTCTGCTTGTCCAGTGATCTAGGCCAGGGCTTTGCAAACTTCACTGTGTACAGGAAGCCACCGGAGCACCATGTTAAAGCAGATTCTGGGACTTCTCTGGTGGTCCAGTGGCTAAGACTCCAAGCTCCCTGTAGAGGTTCCCAGGTTTGATCCCTGGTCAGGGAACATGGGCTTCCCTGGTGGCTCAGACAATAAAGCGTCTGCCTGCAATGCGGGAGACCCGGGTTCGATTCCTGGGTCAGGAAGATCCCCTGGAGAAGGAAATGGCAATACACTCCAGCACTCTTGCCTGGAAAATCCCATGGACGGAGGAGCCTGGCGGGCTACAGTCCATGGGGACGCAAAGAGTTGGACACGACTGAGCGACTTCACTTTCACTTTCACTTTTGGGGAACTAGATCCCACATGCAGTAACTAAGAGTTTGCATCCCCCAACAATGACAGGGCAGAGCTAAAAAAATAAATAGCAGATTCTGAATCAAGAGGGCAGGGTGGGGCCTGGGATTCTGCATTTCCAACAAGTTCCCAAGTAAGGCTGCTGGTGGATGTGATCTCCGTGGGGTAGCAGTGAGCAGTGGCATGAAGTGAGATCTTAATTCCCTGCCCAGGAATTGAACCTGGGTAGCCTGGATGGAAACCAGGAATCCTAGACACCAGACCAGCAAGGGCTAGAGGCTAGGAAGTTATTTTCCCCTGGATATTTGTCCCCAGTGAAAAAAGTGCCTTTATCACAGAGACAGAAACTGTAAATGCAGGTACAAAGTTTGTTATCAGAGACACAGCACAAGAACAAGAGGGAGAGCACCCAGAGACAGAAGCAAGGCAGACGCACAGCCAGAGAGGAAGGGTGTGAACACCCCCCAGTGAGGAGGAGCACGGTAAGGAGGCGGTTAAGTCGTTTATGTAGGGCAGTTCTTCTGGGTCTTTGTCTTCCTTCAGGCCAATTATCCAATTTCTTTTTTCACACCTGACCTGCAATGGGACATTCCCCTGGGTGCACATGTACCCCCTAAGCCAAGATGGATCTCGAAATGAAGGCTTTTGGGAAGAGCAAGACTCATTATGGCCTGGCGTTATCCCTTGATTTTGACCCACAAGGAGCCTTTCTGTGCATGGTAGTGTCCCCCTTGTCCCAAAAGAGGTGGGAGCAGAGATCCCTTAATCATTTACTCAAACAGAGTTTTGCCTATCTTTGTCCTAGCCGTGACTCTTACCTTGACAATAGCCACGACTATTACCTTCAGTGTTTACAAGAGAAACACTGGCTATTTACCCTGTTTCTGTTGTTACTAACATTTTGGAGGGCAAACAGGAGACTGATTGTAAATGCCTTAACTGGAGCCCACCTATCTCTTGTCTCAAGTAATGCTAACAGCTGGAAGTATCCAACCTGAAGCCTACTTCTTCATGCCCCATGAGATACAATCAGGAGGCCAGTTGTAAATGTTTAAACTGGAGCTCTATCTCTTACATCAAGTGAGTCACATTTGAGTAGCAAAGGCCTAGAACTGAGTCACAAGCATCTGGTTTTACCCTTGGGTAAAATATAATAATAATAATGTGCTGTGCTGAGTCATTCAGTTGTGTCCGACTCTACGTGACTCTATGGGCTGTAGCCCGCCAGGCTCTTCTGTCCATGGGATTCTCCAGGCAAGAATACTGGAGTGGGTTGCCATGCCCTCCTCCAGGGGATCTTCCCAATGCAGGGATGGAACTCAGGTCTCCCGCATTGCAGGTGGATTCTTTACCGTCTGAGCCACTGGGTAAGCTCATGAATACTAGAGTGGGTATCCTATCCCTTCTCAGGGGATCTTTCCGACCCAAGAATTGAACTGGGGTCTCCTGCATTGCAAGCAGATTCTTTACCATCTGAGCCACCAGGGAATCCCAAGAATATTGGAGTGGGTAGCTTATAATAGTAGTTGTAAAAATAGCAGCTAACATATGTACTACATGCATATCTATTACTTGTTTTATTTTCTCCATGAATGTGCAAATTGATGTAAAGAGAGATTAATATCATATTCAACACCACACAGCTAAGGACAGACTAGGGTATGAACTCAAACAGCCCTGCCCCAGACCTGCTATACCTTAAGGTCCAGCCCCGCTACAGTGAGGTCCACGCCCCGTGTCTAATCCCACCGCCCTGGAGATTACATCCTGCATCTGTTTCATCCCAACTGTGAGAACTTCTTCTCATTTCTCTTTCAGCCTTTGGGCTTCAACTTTCCTACAGAATTCTTATTCCTTTGTACTTAGGGCCCCAGCATCTCCTAGATCTTTGGTAAAATGTATCTCTTTGGGCTTCCAGACCCACTGCACCAAATACTCCAAAGAGATGAGAAAATAAGCAGGGAGGAAAGAGTTCAAGCTTCAGCTTACACTGAGACATTTGATAAGCTTTTACCATCTTTGAACCTGTATTCTCAGCAGCACCAATCAGAGGCTTGCATTACAGAACAGCAACCAACAACCGTGCTGTTTCTACCCAAAGCCTTATTCGCTCACTCAGCCCACAAAGTCTGAGATTTAGATTCCAACATTATCCTATTGCTGGTAGCCTTTTAGTGGCTTTGACGTTGGTGATGGCTCAAGAGGAGACATTAGCAGGATGACAGTGACACCTATTCTGTGCTAATAAAGAAAGAGCCACTCAGGTCAGCACTCTGACAGGACAGATACAACATGGTACAAGTGCATAGCTCTGGCTGACAGTCACCGAGGCTTGGAAAATGCATTTATCCCATATTCATAGCTATGGTCAGACTGAGGAGGCCAACACCCATGGTCTAGATGCTGATTCTAGAATGTAGACTGAGATGATAACAGAAGTAGAGTCACCTTGAGAGACTGTATACTTAAAATTCAGAAAACAGAGTTAAGGAGTCATAGCCTTCCTTTATAAGATACTCTACAATCATGAGTCCTCCCTTGATGGTAAGGGAAAATACCTGGGGAAAGATGCCCCAAGTACTGGCATGTTTACAATAGAGGTCACAAGAATCCTTTCTTTGGAAGACAGAAGGCATCTCTCATTTTAGTATTAAAATATTCAGCAAAAATATTCTCTGTGTAATCTTCCTACAGGGCCCTTTTCCCGTTGTCATGATCCTCATGGACTGTGTTTGCTGTTCTCCACCTGTTTTTGGCATCTTCAATCTATCAGCACATTATTCTCCATGCTGGGGGAAATAAATTTGCAAACCTGAACTAGACCATACTTTTCCACTGCTGTTCAGAAAATGATGTTATATCACACACCCAAAGACTCAGAGCTCAGTTAGAATTTTCTATTACCCCTGAAATATTCCAAAGACTCAAAGTGTTTCGTTTTTTTTTTTTTTAAGAATCCCAGGTCTAATGTTGTGTTTTTGATAATATCCTGAGTGTGGGAACAACAGAAAATGAACTGAAGGGCTTTAAACATCTCACACTATCTTCAACTGTCTCAGAAAGAAGAAAGAGTAAGAGACAGGGTTGGGGGTGGGGATGGGGGAGAGTGTGAATCAGATCACCAGAGCTTTTTCTTAGACAATACTGCTGATATGGGACAATCCTTCCAACATATGTGCAATTTGTTCCTTAATTCAGTATTTCCTGAGGGCATTCTACCTGCAAGACACTGAACGAGATGCAAAGGACACTGGAATGAACAAGACAGACATGATCCTTGCCCTCAGGAAACACTCAGAATAATGACCATGTGATCTATCTTCAATGCACTATGAAATCAACTACTTTTTTTATCTCTTTATTTTTGACCAAAGTATAATCACTTTACAGAATTTTGCAGTTTTATGTGAAACCTCAACACAAATCAGCCATAGGTGTACATGTATCCACTCCCTTTTGAACCTCCCTCCCGTCTCCCTCCCCATCCCACCCCTCTAGGTTGATACAGAGCCCCTGTTTGTGTTTCCTCAGCCATACAGCAAATTCCCATTGGCTATCTATTTTACATACGGTAATGTGAGTTTCCATGTTACACTTTCCGTACATCTCACCCTCTCCTCCCCTCTCCCCATGTCTTTAAGCCTGTTCTTTATTCTGTTTCTCCATTGTTGCCCTGTAAATAAACTCGTCAGTACCATTTTTCTAGATTCCGTATATATGTGTTAGAATATGGTATTTATCTTTCTCTTTCTGACTCACTTCACTCTGTATAATAGGTTCTAGGTTCATCCACCTCATTAGAACTGACTCTGATGTGTTCCTCTTTATGGCTAATATTCCACGTGTATATGTACCACAACTTCTTTATCCATTCATCTGTCGATGGACATCTAAGTTGCTTCCATGTTCCGGCTGTTGTAAATAGTGCTGCAATGAACAATGGGATACATGCATCTCTTTCAATTTTGGTTTTCTCAGGGTATATGCCTAGGAGTGGGATTGCTGGGTCATATGGTGGTTTTATTCCTAGTTTTCTAAGGAATCTCCATACTGTCTTCCATAGTGGCTGTATCAATTTATATTCCCACCAACAGTGCAAGAGCATTCCCTTTTCTCCACACCCTCTCCAGCATTCAGTTTGTAGACTTTTTGATGAGGGCCATTCTGATTGGTGTGAGGTGATATCTCATCGTAGTTTTGATTTGCATTTCTCTAATAATGAGCGATGCTGAGCATCTTTTCATGTGTTTGTTAGCCATCTGTATGTCTTCTTTGGAGAAATGTCTGTTTAGGTCTTTTCCCCACTTTTGGATTGGGTTGTTTGTTTTTCTGGCATCAAGTTGTATGAGCTGCTTATATATTTTGGAAATTAATCCTTTGTCAGTTGTTTCACTTGCTATTATTTTCTCCCATTCTGAGGGCTGTCTTTTCACCTTGCTTATAGTTTCCTTTGCTGTGCAAAAACTTTTCAGTTTAATCAGGTTCCACTTGTTTACTTTTGTTTTTATTTCCATTAATCTAGGAGGTGGGTCATAGACGATCTTGCTTTGATTTCTGCCATTGTGTGTTCTGCCTATGATTTCCTCTAAGAGTTTTATACTTTCTGGTCTTACATTTAGGTCTTTAATCCACTTTGAGTTTATCTTTGTGTATGGCATTAGGAGGTGTTCTAATTTCATTCTTTTTATGTAGCCATCCAGTTTTCCCAGCACCATTTATTGAAGAGGCTATCTTTGCCCCATTGTATATTCTTGCCTCCTTTGTCAAAAATAAGGGACCCATAGGTGCATGGGTTTATTTCTGGGTTTTCTATCTTGTTCCATTGGTCTGTATTTCTGTTTTTGTGCCAGTATCATACTGTCTTGATGACTGTACCCTTGTAGTATAATCTTTATTTTGCTCTTCTGAAGTTATTTCCACCATTTTATTTTCCAGCTCACTGATTCATTCTTCTGCTTCAGATATTCTGCTATTGATTCCTTCTAGAGTATTTTTAATTTCAGTAATTGTTTTGTTTATGTTTATTCTTTAATTCTTCTAGGTCTTTTTTAATTGATTCTTGCATTTTCTCCATTTTGTTTTCAAAGGTTTTTGATCATCTTTACTATCATTATTATGAATTCTTTTTTGGGTAGTTTGCCTATTTCATTTACTTGGACTTCTGTGTTTCTAGTTTTTTCCTTCATTTGTGCAGCATTTTTCTGCCTTTTCATTATTTTTTAAAAATTATTGTGTTTGAGGTCTCCTTTTCCCAGGCTTCAAGGAAAGTTGAATTCTTTCCTTGAAGAAGGTTGAATTCTTTCTTCCTTTTGGTTTCTGCCCTCATAATGTTGGTCCAGTGGTTTGTGTGAGCTTCCTATAGGGTGAGATTTGTGCTGAGTTTTTGTTTGTTTGTTTTTCCTCTGATGGGCAAGGCTGAGTGAGGTGGTAATCTTGTCTGCTAATGATTTGGTTTGTATTTTTATTTTGTTTGTTGTTTAGATGAGGTGTGCTGCACAGAGTGCTACTGGTGATTGGGTGATGCCGGGTATTGTATTCCAGTGGTTTCCTTTGTGTGAGTTCTCACTATTTGATACTCCCTATGGTGGCTCAGAGGGTAAAGCGTCTGCCTGCAATGCGGGAGATCCTGGTTCAATTCCTGGGTTGGGAAGATCCCCTGGAGAAGGAAATGGCAATCCACTCCAGCACTCTTGCCTGGAAAATCCCATAGATGGAGGAGCCTGATAGGCTACAGTCCCTGGGGTCACAAAGAGTTGGACACAACTGAGCGACTTCACTTTCACTTTCACTTTCTATGGTTAGTTCACTGGTAGTCTCGGGTCTTGGAGTCAGTGCTCCCATTCCAAAGGCTCAGGGCTTGATCTCTTTCTTCCTGCATGCAAGGACTCAGGAACCTGCTGGAGTCACCCTTATGGCTGTTCTGCTGGCTGCTCTGTTAGCTGCAAGTCCTGTTTCAGCTCAGAAATGCTTTAGTTAATATGTCCAATGGATGTTCTCATAAGAAAGCAGCTTCTCTGGACTTTCCTTCAACATGTGTCTGGCCCAGTATTAGATGCCCCAGATACAGAACTGAACAAGAGAGAATGAGAGAGGAGTGAATGAGTACTTTGCCCTCCCGAAGATTGTCTCCAGTTGCATGTATATTAAGCAATGTATATAATTTCCTTGCCTCAATTCTCTCATCTGTGGAGGGAAAAGATACAGGCACCATGGCCTGTTCACCGTGCTCCCAGGAAAGTGCTCTGCCTCCTCCGCCTCGTGAGGACCTGACGTGGACACGTGTGCCTGAAATCAACTATTTTTTAATGCTACTTTAATCTTCCTAGGCTTTTTACTTTCTATCATTCTTTTCTTTTATGAAGGACCTCTTCTATAAATCCTTACAAGAGTAGAAAATACTAAATATTACATTTGCAGTAGGGTATAACTATTAAAAACTATCCCGTCTTGGGCAATTAGTGGGGAAAGGGTCTGGAAGCACTTGAGGTTGGTGAGGCAGAGTTAGAATAGCAAGTTGAACATAGAAGATGGGCCAATATGAGGTGCTTAAAAGCACTTAACAACAACAACAATAATAAAGGCTATTTTAGCACTTTACACACAGTATCTATCTTTAACTTCCATGACAACTCCTTGTGAAAGTATAATTATTAAAATCACTTCCAAGTGCTACAAAATGATGCTCTCAGAGGGTAAATAATTTGCCCAAGATAGTAAAACAAAAGCCACTGCTGAGACCAAACCCAAGTGTTCTAGTCCAAAGACAAATGATCAAATACCATGATATGCTGACCTCTCAAATTTTGGCATATGTGAGAGAAAAGGAGAATATGGGACAAAGTCACCTATAATCAATAAAAAGAAGATGCCAAGTTGAAGTGTAGTTGAGAATAAAACATCAGATACTTAAAGTTAATCCAAAATTGTAAAGATGAAGGATGGAGAAAGAGGTGAGGTGAACAGCAAACCAAGGGTCCAGGCACATGCTCTTGAGTGAACATCCTCTGCTGGGGTCCCCGCAGAAGATGGATGGTGTCAACCTGAGCATGAATCTCAAATCATTGCCAGGGCTGAACATTCCTGCCCCATGTCTGAAAGATCCTTTCTCACCACTGCTGTTTCACCTTGAGATACTGCCACTGAGCAAAGTCTATCAGCACTGAAGTAGCCACCACTTCCTCTAGAGAAGTGCCACTTACCAAATGCAGCAGGCACCAGTGAACTTTTCTATTATGGTGAAAGTTGAGGAGGCGCCCTGACAAATTTGACCACTGTCCTTTCCATCTCTACCAATAATCAGTTCAGTTCAGTCACTCAGTCGTGTCCGACTCTTTGCAACCCCATGAATCGCAGCACGCCAGGCCTCCCTGTCCATCACCAACTCCCGGAGTTCACTCAGACTCAAGTCCATTGAGTCAGTGATGCCATCCAGCCATCTCATCCTCTGTTGTCCCCTTCTCCTCCTGCCCCCAATCCCTCCCAGCATCAAAGTCGTTTCCAATGAGTCAATTCTTCGCATGAGGTGGCCAAAGTACTGGAGTTTCAGCTTTAGCATCATTCCTTCCAAAGAAATACCAGGGCTGATCTCCTTCAGAATAGACTGGTTGGATCTCCTTGCAGTCCAAGGGACTCTCAAGAGTCTTCTCCAACACCACAGTTCAAAAGCATCAATTCTTCGGCACTCAGCTTTCTTCACAGTCCAACTCTCACATCCATACATGACCACAGGAAAAACAATAGCCTTGACTAGACAAACCTTTGTTGGCAAAGTAATGTCTCTGCTTTTGAATATGCTATCTAGGTTGGTCATAACTTTCCTTCCAAGGAGTAAGTGTCTTTTAATTTCATGGCTGCAGTCACCATCTGCAGTGATTTTGGAGCCCAAAATAATAAAGTCTGACACTGTTTCCACTGTTTCCCCATCTATTTCCCATGAAGTGATGGGACCAGATGCCATGATCTTCGTTTTCTGAATGTTGAGCTTTAAGCCAACTTTTTCACTCTCCTCTTTCACTTTCATCAAGAGGCTTTTGAGTTCCTCTTCACTTTCTGCCATAAGGATGGTGTCATCTGCATATCTGAGGTTATTGATATTTCTCCCAGCAATCTTGATTCCAGCCTGTGTTTCTTCCAGTCCAGTGTTTCTCATGATGTACTCTGCATATAAGTTAAATAAACAGGGTGACAATATACAGCCTTGACGTCCTCCTTTTCCTATTTGGAACCAGTCTGTTGTTCCATGTCCAGTTCTAACTGTTGCTTCCTGACCTGCATACAAATTTCTCAAGAGGCAGATCAGGTGGTCTGGTATTCCCATCTCTTTCAGAATTTTCCACAGTTTATTGTGATTCACACAGTCAAAGGCTTTGGCATAGTCAATAAAGCAGAAATAGATGTTTTTCTGGAACTCTCTTGCTTTTTCCATGATCCAGCAGATGTTGGCAATTTGATCTCTGGTTCCTCTGCCTTTTCTAAAACCAGCTTGAACATCAGGAAGTTCATGGTTCACGTATTGCTGAAGCCTGGCTTGGAGAATTTTGAGCATTACTTTACTAGCGTGTGAGATGAGTGCAATTGTGTGGTAGTTGGAGCATTCTTTGGCATTGCCTTTCCTTGGGATTGGAATGAAAACTGACCTTTTCCAGTCCTGTGGCCACTGCTGAGTTTTCCAAATTTGCTGGCATATTGAGTGCAGCACTTTCACAGCATCATCTTTCAGGATTTGAAAGAACTCAACTGGATTTCCATCACCTCCACTAGCTTTGTTCGTAGTGATGCTCTCTAAGGCCCACTTGACTTCACATTCTACCAATAATAAGTCTGTAATAATAACTTGGGGGACAAAATTCCTCACCCTTAAATATCATAGCATTTGCAGGCCTGAGGACTTTCCCCAGTGCTTTGGATAGTGCACTTCTCCAAGGAACACGGAAGAGAAACATAACCCCGAATCAGGCAGGAAACTTTCTCTAGCAATTTTTAATTTTTTTACTATTATTTTTTAATGGAAGTGCAGTTGATTTACAATATTGTGTTAATTACTGCTGTACAGAAAAGTGATTCAGTTATACATATTATATATATATATATATATACACACACATATATATATACACACACACACATATATATATATATATATATATATATACATAATTCTTTTAAATATTCTTTTCCATTATGGTTTATCATAGGATATTGGATATCATTCTGTGCTATACAGTAGGACCTTGTTTATCTATCCTATATATAGAAGCTTACATCTGCTAACCCCAACCTCATATTCCATCCTTCCCCCCAAAACCCTCTCACTTAATTTTTTGTTGAGCAAATTCTGTAAATAACTGTTTGAGATCTCAGCTAGGCCTTAAATAAAGTGTGGAGAGGGTGACAAATAGTGAAATTTACTGAGAAATTCAAGAACATTTATAAGGCGTCAACATGTTTTCTTTCTATAAGGATGCCTTGCATAGAAAAATCGCATTATTCCAGAAAACATTATCTTAGGCATATTAAATGCCACATATCCAGAAATAGACCACACAAAAATATTAACAGATAACAAGGTTTTCTGCTTATAAATTTAGCCATCCCAGACCTCTCTGATTCCAAACCCCTAACTTTTAGCTTTTTTATTAGACTGAAGAGTCTAAGCTGGCAAAGTGAGAACTTTAGACTGTATTCTATTGAGATGGGTGAGTGAGCAGAGTATTTTAAAGGAATGAGGGAAATGACTGAGCTGATTTTATGTAATAGAGTAGTTTGGAACTGGGGGAGATTATTAGAGAGGAGAAGTGACTGGAGACAGGATTTGGAGTTAATGTAAAGAGGCAACGCTGACTTTTAGTCTAAATTTTCCCACCAGCTTGAACTCAGCTCAAGTCCTTTCCTATGCAGCCTCCTGAAAGCTCTTTTTATCAGTTTCAACCCGCTTCTGACTGGCCTCAGGAAGCTATCAAAGTTTCCCCAGGCACTAAGGTACCGATCTTTCCTTCTGTTTCTCTGTGTGTCTTGTCTTAGGGCAAAGGGTGTTCCAGTCACTACTGCTCTGTACCAAACCACCCTACATTTATTACTCCTCAGGATTCTGTGGTCAAGAATGTGAGTGGGGCTTGGCTATGCTCTTCTGCTCCTGGGAGTGTTGATTGGGTTCACTCAGTGGTACTCAGAGGGTAGCTACGCTGGTCTGGAGAATCTAAGATGGTTTCAAATATACACCTGTGTGCCTTGGTAGGCACAGCCAGTGGCCTGGGCTTGGCTAGAACTGTTGACAGGAGCGTCCTACACAGCCTCTCAACACAGTGTCTCCGGGTAGTCAGGACTTGAACCTTAGCAGCTGACTTTGTCTCAAGATGATGCTGAAAACTCAGCCTCTGCACACCAGTGCCAAATCAAATCTTAGAGACAGAGTTTTGGGAAAAGTAGAAAAGAATAGCTTTATTGCTTTGCCAACCAAAGGGGAACATGGTGGGCTTGTGCGTCAAAAACTGTGTCTCAACCAAGTGAGGATTTGGTGAGGAGTCTAAGGCAATGGTTCAAGGGTGGGGTTGCTAATAAGATTAGGGTGTGTGTAGAGCCTGCTGTCCTTTACTATGGTCTCAGCTGGTCATCTCATTGTGGGTGTTAGTCCTGCAGAAAAGCTCAGAGGTATTGTTATGTGTGTCCCTTGAGGGAGCAACCAGGACCATCTCCCAAGGCTGCATTATTGTTTCTTGGCTGCTCTTCTGTTGTCTCTGCATCCCCTCCCTTCTATGATCTGAAATTGTTTGAAAGTCTTCTGTGCCCTGAAGTCCCACATGGTCTTGCATGGTTTCAAAGAGAACCAGGCTGAAGCAGCACGGTTTGGGGGCCTTTTCTGACCCAGCCTTGGAAGTCCCTCAGAGCCACGTCTGTCCTAGTCTAGTGGTGACATGAGAGTCCTAGGCCAGATTCTAGAGGGCAGGAACTGGGCTCCCCCTCTAAGTAAGAAAGTTGCAAGGTCACACTGCAGATGAGCTCCTGAGGTGAACTTTGGACATCTTTGGACAATACCCTCTGCCATAGGAGCACAGAGTTGAAGTCAGGTAGGACTGAGTTCAAATTTTCCTTCCTAACTGTGCAACTCCTGGAAAGTTACATAATCTCACAGAGTTTATTTCCTGTAAATGAAATAAGATTAACAACAACAACAAAAAACCTTGCTACCTTTTATGGTCTGTTGATAAAATTAAATAAGAAGATATACACCAAGCAGTCCAACTGTAGTCAGCGCTCAGATGAGCATATTTTTCTCTCACCCCTCTCTAGAACCCGGGAGAGTGAAACTGAGCAGGATCCTGTGGGGTTCCTGGGGAAGGAAGCCTTCCTGTCCCCCATTTCTAGTTTGAAGGACAGCAGCCAGGAAACACCAGTGCAGCCTCGGGCAGGTCCGGGCTCCCCCGCGAGGGATGCACAGACCTTTGAGCTCTTCTGCAGAACTGAAAACACCAACAAATGGAAGGTGTCGGCATTCTTTGTTCCAGAGAAGGTCACAGAATGATAACCAGAGGAGCTCATCGGGAGACCACCTGAGGCCAAATTAAAGGAGTACAGGTCATGCACACACCCTGATCCTTAACAGCAACTCCACCCTTGAACCATTGCTGCAAAACCACTCACCAAATCCTCCCGGGTTGGGACACAGAGTTTTTGGGGTACAGGCCGACTATGTCCCCTTTTGCCTGGCAAAGCAATAAAGCTATTCTTCTCTACTTCACCCAAAACTCTGTAACCAAGATTCAATTCAGCACTGGTTCACAGAGGCTGAGTTTCAGAGCATCAGTACTACAAGCCACAATGATCCTTACAAGACAGAGTCTCCACTGCTTTCTCACATCTACTGCTGCCTGATAGCTGACTCATTTCTACCCCCTTCTCTTTTTGATCTCACCATTTTCTCCACATCTTTTCAGTACCTCATCACCCAAGATGCTGACAGATGGATTATTCACTACAAATAAGCCAAAGCAAACACATCCGTTTTCTGAGACTACCGCCAGTGATCTTGTGCAGACAGAAAAAGTAATATTCAAGAGCTTATGCAGAACGAAGGATCTGTTTATCCCGCAACAGAGCAAAATTTCAGGCCAGTTCCTAACCCTTCACAAATTCTAAATAGATAAGTGTATATTCATGCACATAACGATATTTGCTTTCCAGTATGTGGCAAAAGGATAAATTCCACTTTTCATACTGAATTAATTATAGTATAAGTGTTTATGTAAAATTTCAAATCCAGCCTTAAAAAGCATTGACAGCAAATAAGAGCAGGTTTATAAATCTTCTGTAACAGCAGCATGCTCATACATTTCCATTGCATATTGACTAAGTGATGCTTTTATCCTTTTTTCATCCTTCCTTCCTTCCTTCCTTTCATTCTTCTTGCCTGTGACAATATGTCTCACTGTCAGTGATATGTTTATATTCAGCCATTGTTTGGAACACATAAAATTGTCATGATATACAAAATATAGGCCAGCCCAACATGGGACAATCCCAGCTTAGCTGAATACATAAAGCAGGGAACAGTGCTCAGAGCAGGTCTCCTGTGGCCTAGTCCCCTAACTGTCCAGCCAGATGGTAGAACCTGAGTGAAGTGGTGGAGATCAGCAGAGCTGCTTTCTTGCTGTTACTCATGTTGTTGTTGCTCAATCGTTAAGTCATGCCTGACTTTTTGCAGCCCGTGGATTGTAGCACACCAGGCTCCTCTGCCATCCAGTATCTCTCAAAGTTTGCTGAAATTCATGTCCACTGAGATAGTAATGCTATCTAACTATCTCATCTTCTGCTGTCCCCTTCTCCTTTTACCTTCAATCTTTCCCAGCATCAAGACCTTTTCCAATGAGTTGGCTCTTCACATTAGGTGACCATAGTATTGGGGCTTCAGCATCAGTCCTTCCAATGAATATTCAGGGCTGATTTCCCTTAGGATTTACTGATTTGATTTCCTTGCAGTCCAAGAGAATCTCAGGAGTCATCTCCAGAGTACCACAGTTCAAAAGCATCAATTCTTCAGCACTCAGCCATCTTTGTGGTCCAACTCTCACATCCATACATGACTACTGGAGAAACCACAGCTTTGACTATATGAATCTTTGCTTGCAAAGTGATGTCTCCACTTTTTTATTATATTGCCTAGGTGTGTCATAGCTTTCCTTCCCAGGAGCAAGTGTCTTTGAATTTCAAGGCTGCAGTCAGTGTCTGCAGTGATTCTGAAGCCCAAGGAAAGAAAATCTGTCACTGCTGCCGCTTTTTCACATTCTATTTGCCATGAAGTGATGGGACTGGATGCCGTGATCTTAGTTTTTTGAATGTGGAGTTTTAAGCCAGCTTTTTCACTCTCCTCTTTCACCCTCATCAAGAAGCTCTTAGATTCTCTTCGCTTTCTGCCATTAGAGTGGTATCATCTGCATATCTGAGGTTGCTGATATTTCTCACAGCAATCTTGATTTCAGTTTATGATTCATTCAGCCTGGCATTTTGCATGAGGTACTCTGCATATAAGTTAAATAAGCAGGGTGACAATACATAGCCTTGAGGCACTCTTTCCCCAATTTTGAACCAGTAAATTGTTCCATGTCCAGTTCTAACTGTTGCTTCTTGATCCACAAACAGCTTTCTTAGGAGACAGGTAAGGTAGTCTGGTACTCCCTTCTCTTTTAGAATTTTCCACAGTTTGTTGTGATTCACATACTCAAAGGCTTTAGTGTAGTCAATGAAGCAGAAGTAGATATTTTTCTGGAACCGATAAATGTTGCCAATTGATCTCTGGTGACATTGCCTTTTTAAATGCAACTTGTACATCTGGAAGTTCTTGGTTCACGTACTGCTGAAGCCTGGCTTGAAGGGTTCTGAGCATAAACGTGCTAGCATGTGAACTGAGCACAATCATACCGTACCTTGAACATTCTTTAACACTGCCCTTCTTTGGGACTAAAATTAAAACTGACCTTTTCCAATCTTGTGACCCACTGCTGAGTTTTCCAAATTTGCTGACATATTGAGTGCAACACTTTTATAGCATCATCTTTTAGGATTTGCAATAGTTCAGCTGGAATTCCATCACTTCACTAGTTTTGTTCATAGTAATGGTTTCTAATGCCCATTTAACTTCATACTCCAGGATGTCCGGCTCTAGGTGAGTGACCACATCATCGTGGTTATTGGGGTCATTAAGATCTTTCTTGTACAGTTTTTCTGTGTATTCTTGCCACCTCTTCTTAATCTCTTCTGTTTCTCTTAGGTCCTTGCCATATCTGTCCTTTATTGCACCTGTCCTTGCATGAAAGTTTCCCTTAATATCTTCAATTTTCTTGAAGAGCTCTCTAGTCTTTCCCATCCTATTGTTTCCCTCTACTTCTCTGCACTGTTCATTTAAGAAGGCCTTCTTATCTCTCCTTCCTATTCTCTGGAACTCTGCATTCTATTGAGTATATCTTTCCCTTTCTCCCTTGCTTTTTGCTTCTACTTTCCTCAGTTATATGTAAAGCCTCCTCAGACAACCACTTTGCCTTCTTTCATTCCTTTTTTCGTGGGGATGATTTTGGTCACTGCCTTTTGTACAATGTTACAAATTTTCATCCATAGTTCTTTTGGCACTCTGTCTATCAGATCTAATCCCTTGAATGTTATTTATCACCCCCACCGTGTAGTCATAAAGAATTTGATTTGGGTTATACCCGAAAGGCTTTGTGGTTTTCCCTACTTCCATTTAAACCTGAATTTTGCAATAAGGAGCTAATGATCTGAGCCAGTCATTCCAGGTCTTGTTTTTGCTGTACAAAGCCTCTCCATTTTTGGCTGCAAAGAACATAATCAATTTGACTTTGGTATTGACCATCTGGTGATGTCCATGTGTAGAGTCATCTCTTGGGTTGTTGGGAAAGGAGGCTTGCTATGACCAGCATGTTCTCTGACAAAACTCTGTTAGCCTTTGCCCTGCTTCATTTTGTACTCCAAGGCCAAACTTGCCTGTTATTCTGGGTGTCTCTCCCTACATTTGCATTCCAATCGCCTATGAAGAAAAGGATATCTTTTTTTGGTGTTGATTCTAGAAGGTCTTGTAGATCTTCATAGAACTGGTCGACTTCAGTTTCTTCGGCCTCAGTGGTAGGGGCATAGACTTGGATTACTGTGGTGTTGAATGGTTTGCCTTGGACATGAACTGAGACCATTCTGTTGTTTTTGAGATTGTACCCAAGTACTACATTTCAGACTCTTTGTTGACTATGAGGGATACTCCTTTTTCTCAAAGGGATTCTTGCTCACAGTAGTAGATATAATAGTCATCTGAATTAAATTAGCCCATTCCTGTCCATTTCAGTTCACTGATTCATAAGATGTCGATGTTCAATCTTGCCATCTCCTGCTTGCTC
This sequence comes from Bubalus kerabau, assembly GCF_029407905.1. NCBI lineage: Eukaryota > Metazoa > Chordata > Mammalia > Artiodactyla > Bovidae > Bubalus > Bubalus kerabau. The sequence goes on along the minus strand of NC_073625.1, from coordinate 5,937,245 downwards.
GCATCCAATTTACCTTGATTCATGGACCTAACATTCCACGTTCTGATGCGATATTGTTCTTTACAGAACCGACTTTTCTTTCACCACTAGACACATCAACAACTGAGTGTCATTTCTGCTTTAGCCTAGTCACTCTATTCTTTCTGGAGCTATTAGTAATTGCTCTGCTCTTCTGTAGTAGCATATCGGATACCTTCCAACCTGGGGAGCTCATCTTCTGGTGTCATATCATTTTGCATTTTCATACTGTTCATAGGACTTTCAAGGCAAGGATATTGGAGCAGGTTGCCATTTCCTCCTCCCATGGACCATGTTTTCTCAGAACTCTTCACTATGACTTGCCCATCTTGGTGGGAGGTGGGGGGACTGCATGGCATGGCTCATGACTTTCTCGAGTTTTGCAAGCCTCTTTGCCACGACAAGGCTGTGAGCCATGAAGGGGAGTTACTCATGAAATAAGCTTCAATTCATTGCTGGTTCTTTTTGCTGAAGTCCTAAAATTGCTGTTACTTTGAGGAAATTACAGAAACTGACTTAGGAGAGTTGCCCTACATATCTTGAGCCTTACTTTTCACAAAGCAGTGTAAGCTCTAAATGTGTAATCAGATCAAAAGATGGCTTCACCACAGGAGGGATCAAGCCCAGAAATGCTCAATGCTACCAAAAATATCACTTACCAGATCCTTTAGGGCATATGCCAAGAACAGTCATGGGAGGATATACATTGTTGACCACCTTTGTGTTCTGTTCCTAAGAAAGGCAGTGAGAGCCAATTCCATTCAATGGCTTGTTTGTGTGTTGTTCCATCAAAGGGTGCTGACAGCCCTGTGTGAGCAGACTCGCTGTGGCCTCAGACAGACCAAGAATAATTGGAAGCTAATTTACCGTGGAAAGCTTAATGATATTTGAAATCACAGACGAGCAATCGGGAGATAGCAGGAGGAATATTCAGGCAGGCAAATAGGCATAGCGTCAGGGACAAACACAGCTTGCTTCCCTCATGAGCTGCAGCAAACACCCAGCCACTCTATCAGGCAAAGTTATTGTGCCTGAATTCTTTATAAATGATTGATGCTATTTTTTTAAAACTATATAAAAGATTGATGCCATTTTTTAAAAAACTAATTTGATCTTAATTGAACATGCATATGGAAAAGGGATAATGCACTATGGGGCGACAGGAATACTTTGTTCTCTCTGCCTTTTGTGCATCAGGCTTGGTCTTTGGCCTTTACAAATGTGTTCAAAGGCTGTCCTGTCTGCTTTTAAAATTCATAGACTCGTAGGCTTAGAGAGGCCTCAAAAGCTGGTCTGGTACAGATACAAGGTTCTTGCTGCTTACTTATTTTGTTATCCAAATTCAAAGTGGTGGGGGGCAGGTCTTGAACTGCTTAAGGCTGTACTGGTGGCCAGCAGAATGGAGACCAGATCCTAGACATTCGATCCTTCCTCCCTCTTTGTGGATTCTTCTTCACAACAATCCCATCTGGATCCATTCACTCTGATCCAGAACCTTCTTCTTCTTCTCTGTTTGCTTGGGTACCATATCTCAGCATGGCAGAAAAGTGAAGCCAACGTTTGGTGTTTCATCTCACAGCTCCTCTCATCAGCTTCTCTGCAGCACCACTCTGCCCTACACTTCTCTTACCTCGTGGAAAGTAAGCTGGAGACAAGGCTCCTTCATCCTGCCAGCCCTGCCTTCTCCTTGGGTCTATTGCAGGAAGTCCAGATCTGAGTTCCTGAGAGATTTTACGCTGAGAGAGATCTGTTTTTCCACTAAGCAGAATCTAAGATGCTCAGTAAGTATTGATGTTGCTGTAGTAGAGAGTCTGCTCGGTGTGGCCACATTGCAAGTGGTTGAGAGCTGCGGGCTCTGAGTTTGGCCTGTCTGGGTTCAGCTCTGGGTTCTCCTCCTTCCTTGTAATGGACAAGCTGTTTCATCTCTCTTGTCTAAGTTTCCTTATCTGTAAAAGGGGGATAATAATATTGCCTTGTGGAGTTATTGAGAGCATCAAATGAACATGCTTGTGAAATCTTGTCCAAATACATGGCACCTATGTGCTCAATAATCTTTTTTATTATGAAGTAGGTACATAGTGCATTGTGTGGGCTGCAACAAATCCCAGCATCCACACATAAGACGTGAAACCAGAAAATGAGCTTCCTTGGCTACTAAATGTTGGGATTGGAAGGGAAGGTGGCTGAGGGTGGTGGTGAATGCAAGAGTGAGATTCCACCTCAAAGAGCTCAGCCACACCCACAATGGGCCTGGTGCCAGACATCACCATTCAGCCAGTGCCCCCAAGGTCTCCTGGTGGAGATTTGTGACCCACAAAGGGGACACTTGAAAACACTGGCCCCAAAATAGGCAAAAGCCTCTAAAGGGTCAGGACCAATCCAGTGGGACACAGTCCATCACAGGGGAAAGTCAGGGACTTTTATGCAGCACTTGGTTTATCTTCTATCCAGGTTAAACTGAGAGTCTTGCAACCAGGAATGGCTTCCTGAAAATGGCACATTTCACTTCCTCCCATCCTTGTGCATGAAATCATTCTTCCATGTGTGATGTTGGGGAATGGGTGGAAGAGAGGAGTCTCTTCTGAACTTCCCTAACAGGAGAGACGAAGGATAAGGTTTGCTTAACATTAAAGATGAAACAAATTTATCAAGGACATCAGGGCAAACTGCCATGTAATGATGCAATATTATGAGTCACATTTAAGTTTCTTTACTACTTCCATTGAATTATTATAAGAAATGAAAGAAAACAAAAATCATCTTTAACTACCTTGTCTGGGCAAATGATGGGTTCAGGACTCCCACAGAAGTTGCCTTAGTTTCACCCCATCAATCAACAAAAATTCATTTTGTACGTTGCTGTTGTCTAGTCACTAAACCCTGTCTGACTCTTGTGACCCCATGGACTGTAGCCCGCCAAGCTCCTCTGTCCATGGGACTTCCCAGGCAAGAATACTGGAGTGGGCTGCGATTTCTTTCTCCAGGTGATCTTCCTGACCCAGGGATAGAATTTGTGTCTCCTGCATTGGCGAGTATATTCTTTACCACCGAGCCACCAGGGAAGCCTGAATTTTTCTTTTGTTATGCAGAGCAAGAGGACATCACTAAGCTCTGCCTCCTGGAATATATGTGTTCAGACTTTTCTAACATTAATGCTAGCTAATAGCCACAGCAGGAAAGAACAAAAGACAAATAGTTTATTTTCCCTCTTTATACTTCTAATTCTCAGGCTAATATTTAAAACTACCAATCTATTTTTATCACAAGCCTTTCAAATCTGAAAAACTGTATTTTGTAGTGGTACATCAGAGCCCTACAACCAAGGTGATAGATTATTTTCAAGTGGTAATAATACCGCTGATAATAATAGGCTTTAATTTGACAAATAATTGGCTTTGCATCCAGAAATGGATAATAAAACACCACACCAAAAGGCAAAATTGTTCTTTTTTACCCTGAAGTGGATATTAGGGACATTTCTCGAGTCATGTACAACAATGTACAAATCACTGAGATTAGTATTCCCTCAAGAGACAGTCTCAATTATTGAAAATCATGCTGAATTTGTCTACCAAACTAGTGATTCAGAAATCAAAACTATTTTCTTCAATTGTAGAGACTGGGAGTTCTATTCAAGACCAATCTCTTTTATACCTTTAATATCCTTTATCCACTTAATTTCTGGCCTCATTTCTCACATTTCTTCCCCCTTGTATTTCCCACTTTGCAATCTTGGGCATTTTTGGGGGTGGGGGGTGGGGTGGGGTCCTGGGCCATGTGATTTCACTTCCACTGTGAGGTCCCTGCAGCCACTCTCTCCTCCTGACCATGTGCTTCCTCCACAGACCCCTCCTAGGCAGTGAAGTCTCCCCTTAGCCTCTAGACCAGACCAGCAGTATTGATTTTATGCCTCTGTGTGTGTGTGTGTGTGTGTGTGTGTGTTAGTTGCTCAGTCATGTCTGACTCTTTGAGACCCCATGGACTATAGCCTGCCAGGCTCCTCTATCCATGGGATTCTCCAGGCAAGAATACTAGAGTGGATAGCCATTCTCTTCTCCAGTGGATCTTCCTGACCCAGGAATTAAAACTGGTCTTCTCAATAAAAATTGTTAAATGAGGCTCGTAGTTGCCAAGGGTAAGAGGAGGAAAGAAATGGGAGGTTGAGATTAGCAGATGCAGGCTATTATACACAGGATGAATAAGCATCATGGTCCTGCTGTATAGCACAGAGGACTATATTCAGTATCCTATGATAACTTTTAGAATTTGAAATAGCTCAACTGGAATCCCATCACCTCCACTAGCTTTGTTTGTAGTCATGCTTCCTAATGCCCACTTGACTTTGCATTCCAGGATATCTGGCTCTAGGTGAGTGATCACACCATCGTGGTTCTCTGGGTCGTGAAGATCTTTTTTGTATAGTTCTTTTGTGTATTCTTGCCATTTCATCTATCTTCTGCTTTTGTTAGGTCCATACCATTCCTGTCATTTATTGTGCCTGTCTTTGTATGAAATGTTCCCTTGGTATCTCTAATTCTCCTGAAGAGATCTCTAGTCTTTCCCATTCTATTATTTTCCTCTATTTCTTTTCATTGATCACTGAGGAAGGCTTTTTTATCTCTCCTTGCTATTCTTTGGAACTCTGCAAAGAGTATATCTTTTCTTTTCTCCTTTGCCTTTCACTTCTCTTCTTTTCTCAGCTATTTGTAAGGCCTCCTCAGACAACCATTTCACCTTTTTGCATTTCTTTTTCTTGGGAATGGTATTGATCCCTGCTTCCTGTACAATGTCACAAACCTCCGCCCATAGTTCTTTAGGCATTCTGTCTATCAGATTTAATCCCATGAATCTGTTTGTCATTTCCACTGTACAATCATAAGGGATTTGATTTAGGTCATACCTGAATGGTCTTGTGATTTTTCCCTACTTTCTTCAATGTAAGTCTGAATTTGGCAATAAGAAGTTCATGATCTGGGCCACAGTCCACTCCCAGTCTTGTTTTTGCTGACTGTATAGAGCTTCTCCATCTTTGGCTGCAAAGGATATAATCAATCTGATTTCGGTGTTGACCATCTAGTGATCTCCATGCATAGAGTCTTCTCTTGTGTTGTTGGAAGAGTGTGTTTGCTATGACCAGTGTGTTCTCTTTCTAAAACTCTGTTACCCTTTACCTTGCATAATTTGGTACACCAAGGCCAAATTTGTCTGTTATTCCAGGTGTTTATTGACTACCCACTTTTGCATTCCAGTCCCCTATGATGTAAAGGACATCTTTTTTGGGTGTTAGTTCTAGAAGGTCTTGTAGGTCTTCATAGAACCATTCGAATTCTGCTTTTTCAGCATTACTGTTTGGGGCATGCTGCTGCTAAGTCACTTCAATCGTGTTCAACTCTGTGCAACCCCAGAGATGGCAGCCCACCAGGCTTCCCCGTCCCTGGGATTCTCCAGGCAAGAACGCTGGAGTGGGTTGCCATTTTCTTCTCCAGTACATGAAAGTGAAAAGTGAAAGTGAAGTCACTCAGTCGTGTCTGATTCTAGTGACCCCATGGACTGCAGCCTACCAGGCTCCTCCATCCATGGGATTTTCCAAGCAAAAGTACTGAAGCGGGGTGCCATTGCCTTCTCCGGTTTGGGGCGTAGACTTGGATTAATGTGATATTGAATGGTTTGCCTTGAAAATGAACAGAGATCATTCTGTCGTTTTTGAGATTGTATCCAAGTACTGCATTTCAGACTCTTTTGTTGACTATGATGGCTACTCCATTTCTTCTAAGGGATTCTTGCCCGCAGTAGTAGATATAATGGTCATCTGAGTTAATTTCACCCATTCCAGTCCATTTTAGTTCACTGATTCCTAAACTGTCGATGTTCACTATTGGCATCTCCTGTTTAACCACTTCCAATTCATGGACCTAACATTCCAGGTTCCCATGCAATATTTTTCTTTACAGCATCGCACTTTACTTTCATCACCAGTTACATCCACAACTGGGTGTTGTTTTTGCTTTGGCTCTGTCTCTTCATTCTGTCTGGAATTATTTCTCCTCTCTTCTCTGGTAGCATATTGGGCACCTACTGACCTGGGGAGTTCATCTTTCAGTGTCTTATCTTTTTACTTTTTCTTACTATTCATGGGGTTCTCAAGGCAAGAATGCTGAAGTGGTTTGCTATTCCCTTCTCCAGTGGACCACGTTTTGTCAGGACTCTCCACCATGACCTGTCCGTCTTGCGTGGCCCTATACAGCATGGCTTATAGTTTCATTGAGTTAGAGAAGGCTGTGGTCCATGTGATCAGTTTGATTAGCTTTCTGTGATCATGGTTTTCATTCTGTCTGCCTTCTGATGGATAAGGAAAAGAGGCTTATGGAAGCTTCCTGATGGGAGAGACTGACTATGGGGGAAACTGGGTCTTGTTCTGATGGACGGGGCCGTGCTCAGTAAATCTTTAATCCAATTTTCTGTTGATGTACAGGGCTGTGTTCCCTTCCTGTTGTTTGACCTGAAGCCAAACAATGGTGGAGGTAATGAAGATAATGGCGACCTCTTTCAAAAGGTCCCATGCACACACTGCTACACTCAGTGCCCCCAACCCTGCAGCAGGCCACCACCAACCCACACCTCTGCCAGACACTCCTAGACACTCATGGGCAAGTCTGGGTCAGTCTCTTGTGGGGTCACTGCTCCTTTCTCCTGAGTCCTGGTGTGCACAAGGTTTTGTTTGTGCCCTCCAAGAGTCTGTTTCCCAGTCCTGTGTAAGTTCTGGTGGCTCTATGGTGGGGTTAATGGTGACCTCAGGAGAATGTTGGATGCCACCAAAAAGATACGCCATGTCCAAGGGCAAAGGAGAAGCCCAAGAAAGATGGTAGAAGGGGGAAAATTGCATTTAGAATCAAACCCCATACCTTCCAGAGATGCTCAGAGTGCTCAAACAAAACCTTGCACACACCAGGAGACCCAACAGAGACTGAGCCAGACCTGCCTTTGAGTGTTTGAGTGTCTCCTATGGAGGTATGAGTCAGCAGTGGCCTGGGTGCAGAAGACCTGCTCCTCTCGACGGTTGTTCAGCAGTGAGTTGTAATTTTGGAGTTCTCACAGAAGAAGATGAGCACGTGTCCTTCTACTCTGTCATCTTGTAGGGGAATACTGGAAAAGGTCAGTTTTCATTCCTATCTCAAAGAAAAGCAATGCCAAAGAATGTTGAGACTATCATACAATTGCACTCATCTCACACAGTAGCAAAGTAATGCTCAAAATTCTCCAAGCCAGGCTTCAACAGTACGTGAACTTCCAGATGTTCAAGCTGGATCTAGAAAAGGCAGTGAAACTAGAGATCAAATTGCCAACATCCATTGGATCATCAAAAAAGTAAGAGAGTCCCAGAAAAATATCTACTTCTGCTTTATTGACTATGCTAAAGCCTTTGACTGTGTGGATCACAACCAACTGTAGAAAATTCTTCAAGAGATGGGAATACCAGACCACCTGATCTGCCTCCTGAGAAATCTGTATGCAGGTCAAGAAACAACAGTTAGAACTGGACATGGAACAATAGACTGGTTCCAAATCAGGAAAGGAGTACATCAAGGCTATATATCGTCACCCTGCTTATTTAACTTATATGCAGAGTACATCGCAAAAAATGCCAGGATGGATAAAGCACAAGCTGGAATCAAGATTGCTGGGAGAAATATCAATCACCTCAGATATGCAGGTGACACCACCCTTATGGCAGAAAGCAAAGAAGAACTAAAGAGCCTCTTGATGAAAGTGAGAGAGGAGAGTGAGAAAGTTGGCTTAAAATTCAACAGTCAGAAAACTAAGATCATGGCATCTGGTCCCATCACTTCATGGCAAATAGATGGGGAAACAATGGAAACAGTGAGAGACTTTATTTTTTGGACTCCAAAATCACTGCAGATGGTGACTGCAGCCATGAAATTAAAAGACATTTACTCCTTGGAAGAAAAGCTATGACCAACCTACACAGCATATTAAAAAGCAGAGACATTACTTGGCCAACAAAGGTCCGTCTAGTCAAAGATATTTTTCCAGTAGTCATATACGGATGTGAGAGTTGGACTATAAAGAAAGCTGAACAGTGAAGAATTGATGCTTCTGAACTGTGGTGTTGGAAGAGACTCTTGAGAGTCCCTTGGACTGTAGGGAGATCCAACCACTCCATCCTAAAGGAAATCAGTCCTGAATATTCATTGGAAGGACTGATGCTGAAGCTGAAACTCCAATACTTTGGCCACCTGATGTGAAGAACTGATTCATTTGAAAAGACCCTGATGCTGGGAAGATTGAAGGCAGGAGGAAAAGGGGAAAACAAAGATTGAGGATGTTGGATGGCATCACTGACTCAATGGACATGAGTTTGAGTACGCTCCGGGAGTTGGTGATGGTCAGGGAAGCCTGGTATGCTGAAATCCATGGGGTCGCAAAGAGTTAAACACGAATCACCAACTGAACTGAACTGATGATAAACTTTGATTGAAAAGAATGTGAAAAATAATGTATATGTATGTGTAAAAATGAGTCACTTTGCTGTACAGAAGAAAGGAGTACAACACTGTAAATTGAAAAAATATTTTTTCAAGCTTTGGAAAAGTCATCAATAGTCTAGCATTTTCTCAGAGAGAAAGACCAATGCCATTTTAGCTATACCAGCCTTATCAAAAAATGAACAGTCTACAAAAGACTGTCTATTAAGCCCTTTGAGGTAATACATCACATACACCCTACCTCAATCCCTTGCTCAATATATCTTTGTTTGATGACGTATATTTGGTGGAGCCATGGGGTCAGGACCCTGCGGCTTTTAGCACAGGGCATTAGAGCTTCAAACAGAGCACTAATGAATCAGCTGTTGTATAGGTTGCTCCCTTCTGTAGTAGTGTTCTACCACACGACAGCATATCCCTCTCAGATATGGGGAGAGGAATCAGTGTAGCTGATCTGGGCACCAAGACTCTGGGGAACTCTTAGTGCAAAATCCGACAGAGTCCCTAGGAAAAGAGAATGAATCCTGCCCTCAACAAATATCCATCCAACCCCAGGGCTCCTGAAGCCACTTTCACAAGTAGTAAAAGTTGTCAGCCTGTGATCCATCATTTTTGGTAGGCCTGCCTCCTCATGAAGCTGAATGCATGAAAATCCTCCATTAAGCTCACCCCACACACACACACACAATTCTCCCATCTCTTAAAATAGCTGTAAAAGTCCTCTGTATGCTTTTCTCCTACCACAAAATGAGACTAACACCCACGAATCTTAAAGGAATATTTCTAAAGTACCATGAGTCAGACGAGTGAGAAATTATGTATACATGTTATTACAGAAATGTCTAAAATGATTAAGAAGGGATTCATTTCAGCATCAAAAATCTTTACAGCTTTCCAACATCATGGAAAAGTTAGCAGATATAAAATACATTATGACATTTCTCAGAAAATAAAAGAGAGGAATATAAATTTCAAACAAATAAGAAAGTGTCACCAAGAAAAATGTAGAGCAAAAGATTTAAAATAGAACTCCTGAAACTGAAAAACAAACCCTTTGTGGGCCTTGGTAACAGTAATGATGATATTCAAGATGATTAATAATAGACTCAGCACTCAGAGAGCGTGCTTACCAGCAAGGCATTCAGGGATTATGCCACCCATTAGCGGAGGCAGAATTTGAATACTTCTTTTAAAGAGGAAAACCATATAGGAAAATCAACCCTGTGTCTTGTCAAGACAATTGTCCTCTCTTTTCATTCGTAGCTTTGTTTATTGTAAACAATGCAGAAGTGAAGCTGCGCACTGTTAAACTGTGTTTTTGTTTTTCTTTGTTATACTGTCTCTTTTTGGTTAATACATGATTTAGTTCAAACCTTCACATAGACAAATTTGATAAAGTATGCTTTTTGAAAAACAGTTTTGGTTCCTTACATGTTTGGATCAAATACTTTGATAACATTCTTATAAAATTTAGTCATGTGTTTGAGATTCCAACCTACAGTACAAATGAGCCAGTGAACCATGGGCTGTCTGCTCCTATTTATCTAATAGGTAAAACCATCATCAATCACAGGGAATCATTTATTTTCTTGAAACAAGTTATACAAGCAAGAACATTCCATTGCAGCATGACTAGAGTCACACTGAATTTAGCACCCCCAGGCCTAGGATACAGGTTTTTGGTCATGATCTCTGGTGACCTCAGCCTGCAGTGGCTTGAAGCAGGGCTTCGGTTCCCAGCCAGAGATGAAGCCAGGTCTTGGCAGTGAGAGAACCAAATCCTAGCCATTAGACCAGTGGCCAGCGACAAGGGCCCTGGCCCTTTTCTTGGCAGAAAATGAATTTCTACAAAGATGGAAAGTAGTGAGCCAAAAGAGTACAATACGGGTAGATAAACACACAGGCAGACTCTAGACCTAGTCTCACCCTCGTGGCAGTTTAAATCACTTCTGTGGGGCGTTTCTTCCAGGTTTCCTTTGGCCAATCATTTTGATTTGCCTGGTTCACAGTCCATATTTGGTTTATCTCAGGGTCCTCCCTTGTGAGTCAAGATGGATTCCACCCAAGAGGCTTATGGGTAGTGAGCATCAGTTATATCATTCCACTTTGACCACCATGGAGCCTTTTTGTGCATGTGTGGTCAAGGAAGTCTTCTGATTTTGAAAGTGGTCTCTTATCTTCTATCTGGGCAAGGGCCAGCCTCCTCTCTCAATTGTCCTGCTGTGAATATTTTGGAGTTTCAGTCCACAGGGGACGACTCTCCGATCACTTTAACCTGCCAATGGAGGGGGGCATCCACCTCTTGCCTCAGTCAGGTTCCTACTTTGTATTCGAGTTAAAGATCCTCCCATCTGGTCATAATCAAGCTCCCTTTAAACAGGGAACAACCTTAATTTCCAGGCTAAGAGCTGGCCTGTCTTCCTGGCCAAGCCTCTCTATTTATCCCTGGTGAAAGGTTCTTGAAGAACTTATTCATCTGTTTGGAGTTCTTGGGCAGAAAGGAAAAGAGCCTTTAAAAGGCTAAAAGGAAATCCTTCAGCCTAAAGTGTATTGACACAAGATAATAACTCAAACATACGAGAGGAAATGAAGAGCCAGAATGGTAAATATGTAGGTAAACAGTAAACACTTCAAAAGCATATTCTTGCAGCATGTGGGATCTTAGTTTACAGCTCAGGGATCAAACTCATCCCCTGCATTGGAAGCTCAAAGTTTTAACCACTGGATTGGCAAGGAAGTCCCCTTCCCTTAACTTCTTACACACAGATTGTATAAAGTAATAATTATTAACACTGTGTTGTCAGATTTCTAATAAGAAATGTAACATATAATGATATAACAATTATAGTGTAAGAATAATTGGAGAAGGAAATGGCACCCCACTCCAGTACTCTTGCCTGGAAAATCCCATGGACGGAGGAGCCTGGTGGGCTACAGTCCATGGGGTCACAAAGAGTCGGACACGACTAAGCGACTTCACTTTCACTTTTCACTTTCATGCATTGGAGAATGAAATGGCAACCCACTCCAGTATTCTTGCCTGGAGAATCCCAGGGACAGAGGAGCCTTGTGGGCTGCTGTCTATGGGGTCGCATAGAGTTGGACACAACTGAAGCGACTTAGCAGCAGCAGCAGCAGCAGTATAAGAATAATAAGATAAAGAAGAGGAAAGGAACAGAGCTACACTGGAGCAAAGTTTCTGTGTTTTATGAAAATTTAGTTAGTCTTAATCTATAGGAGATTGTGATAAATTAAGATACATTTTATAACTCCTAGAAAAACCACTGAGGGAATCACTTTTTTATAAGTTTAGAAAATCAACAAAGGAATTAAAACAGTACTTTGAAAATATTTTTCTTAACAAAAAAGAAGGCGGTAAAAGAAGAGAGGAATAAATAGGCAATTCAACAGAAACTCTTGGAGATTTCAATAACCAAGATCCAATAACTGATAGAGCTGCTTTATAAAAAATCAGCAAGGATACAGAAGACTTAAACAGCATTACCAACCAACTCAAACTATATTTCAATAAAGTTGTGAGGTTTTAAATGGCTAATAAATAATATGAAAAATAAAAATAAGTGACTCTGTTTGGCTGAAAATGCTTGACCTCATTATAAAGAGAAAATGCAAATTAAAAGTGTATTTGAGATACAGTTTTACAGTGCAGTTTTGCTAAGATTGAAGTCTGTAATACACCTGACTGATAAGTACACAGGCAGTAGGCAGCCTTCTTTATGGCTGGGAGCAATGTTGATCTGGTGTCTCTTCCATGGGAAGTGGTTTGGCTTTATCTATCAAAATTTTAAATTACATGTTCCTTGACTCACTAATTACATCCTACTCCCACTAATGCCAAATAATGAATTTACATTCCATTTGCTACAAGCAAAAGATTGCAAACAATCCAAAAGTCCATCATCCACAGTAGACTAAGATAAATTATGGCATAACCAATGAGTAGAATCTAACATATTTGTAAAACTGTGCAGCTTTATGTGAGGTATTTGGAAAAGATTTGCAATCTCTAGTGCCCAAAAGTAAAAGCAGGACAGTGTGTATAGAGTAAGCTGCCATTTGTGAAGTAGGAGTAAGTAGAAGATTATGCAGTAAAAGCAGTAATGATATGTTCTGTGCTTGTGTTCAGGGAAAGAAGATGAGCTCCTTAAAAACAGGGAAATAATAAACCTTCATTTTCACAGTCTACTTTTTTGTACTTTTGAAATTTCGTATCATGTGCAAAATATCAAAAGCAATAACAGCATGATAATTATCTTTACAAAGGGGCTTTGAATAAGCTTAAAAGGGATTTCAAGAGAGTACTGGGCCCATGCTAAATGGGATAGAATATTTCCATTCTGACTATTAATCTAAAACATTGAGACACTCATTAATATCCTGGTTTACAAGTCCTTGCTTGTCACTATAGCAAAAACTATAAATTTGGACTTTAAAATACTTCTATTTGGGAGAAATTTCTATTTAAGTACTAGAAAAGTTATTTAATTCAAGTTTGACTTTTTGTATGGTGGAATTAGTTTTTGAAAAATAAAATATTCCATTTTAAGGTAACTTTTTTAAATTGAGGGTTTATTTTCCTATAATCCATGGTTGTAAAAAAATTAATTTCAGAATATTATTTCAGACTACTGCAAGTTCAGAGGATAATTATGCTAAAAAAAGAAAAAAAAAAAAAAACAGCTTCTTTGACACACACTTTGAGAGCAGAAATCATTTACTCCTGCTCTCCTAGAGTTAATGGTAATTCAGCATCCTTGAAGCAAGGTTTTCCCCCTGGATGGTCTCGTATAGACACATGTTCCTTATCAAACCTCATCACACCAAGTATTTTAGGTCTCTTAAGCCTTTTTTTGGTAGCCCTTTCTTTCCTGCCTGGGATTTTTTTTTTTTTTTACTTTAGTGTCAATGTTATATTCTCTGTTAATTTTATTATGTCTCCTCAAAACCTGAAAATTTCCGGTTAACAAAACTTCCGAAGCCACAGCACCAAGGAGCTGAAGACTGTCAGAGAAAATAAAATGTCAAAACCTACACAGTAGACAGGATGGAAAGCTCATCTTATCATCTCTCCCAGGCTTTTTCTACTAAAGACACTCCCACTGACTCCTAAAGACCTAAGACTAACACTTGACTTCAGACCCCTAATGGTTTTCTCGTTTAAATACAAACAAATTGACTTAGAATTTTTTTCCCCATGCCATTTAGCAAACATTAGTTGAGGGACTATATGTCAGAGACTGCTTCGCATTAAAGAGGGGAAAACAAGTCAGCCCCAGTCCCAACCTGCCAGGAGCTCAGAGTCCAAGTGGGGAGATAGCCAGGGACACACGTAAGTGTGATAAAATATGTAAAGTAGAGGATACTGAAGAAGGAGGTGATTCTGAGACAGGCTGGGACCTGGGACCCGAGATTCTCTGCTATAACTTCTTTTGGAAAAACCCAAACAAACTTCTTGGTCAACCCAATTTAAAAAAGTGAGTTGAAATTTGTTAGGTGCTCAGTGCAGAGAAGAACTTCTGGCAGCAGGCAGAGGACTGAGCCACTCTGCTGTGTTAAGGGAAATACCTAATAGTGAGACTTTAAAGAAAAATAACCCTGAGCGGTGGTGCTTGGAATGGCAGGGATGGCAGAGAAGTCAACCCCCCACATCCCCGCCAGTCTACCTTCTTAGTTTCTCCTCATTTACCCAGGAATCTGTGTTATAAACCCAGGAGAATTTCACGGGACTTGGGGAAATTCAAATATTGTATTTACAGGTAGTTTGCAGACTGTAAATTAACCTATAAACATGCCTTACAGAGCTGTTTGCAGTGGGTAAAGTGTGGAAGCAACCTAGAGGCTCACTGCTTTGAGTCTGATTACGCACATTATGATAGCTCCATGATATGTAACAGTATGAAATTATTTTAAAAACTAAGGTAGTAACAAGTGCTGCAACGAACATTGGGGTACACGTGTCTCTTTCAGTTACGGTTTTCTCAGGGTATATGCTAAATAGTGGGATCATTGGGTCATATGGTACTTCTATTTGTAGATTTTTAAGGAATCTCCATACTGTGCTCCATAGTGGCTGTGTGTGCCAAGTCACTTCAGTCGTGTCCGACTCTTTGCAATCCTATAGACTGCAGCCCACCAGGCTCCTCTGTCCATGGGATTCTCCAGGCAAGAATGCTGGGGTGGGTTGCTATGAACTCCTCCAGGGGATCTTCCTGACCCAGGGATCGAACTTGCATGTCCTGCAGCTCCTGCACTGCAGGCAGATGCTTTACTGCTGAGCCACCGGGGAAGCCCAATGTGGGTGTATCATTACCCTGTGTAAATAGATAGCAAGTGGGGATTTGCTGTGTGACAAAGGGAACTCAACACAGTGCTCTGTGACAACCTAGAGGGCTGGGGCGGGAAAGGAGATGGGAGGAGGTTCGGGAGGGAGAGGACATGTGCATACCTGTGGCTGATTCGTGTTGATGGATGGCAGAAAACAACACAATATTGTAAAGCAATTAGCCTCAGATTTTTTTTTTTAATCAGGAAAAAAAAAAAAAAACTAAGGTGATGTTACATGTACTAAAACAGATTCGCTCCAGGATACATTTAGTGAAATAACGAAAAACTAGGGCTGACCATGTATACTGCTCTTTGTAGCGGATTTTTAAATGTGATGCGTACATTACTAGGTATGTTGTTGCTGTTCAGACCTATTAAACACAATGCTTATCCATTTTTAACAACCAGACAGCTCAGGAAGTCATTCTCTTCCCTCATTCCCTCTTTCATCTGTGAAAATAAACAAGTTGATACTAACCAGGATGGTTAAAGGAAGAGAGATGGAGCAGGGACAAGAATTCATATGCAATCGCAGAGTTTCCCTGCAAAATTAAACATGGTCAACGAAAACTCCATGTATAATACTTTAGCTGGACTTCCCTGGTGGCTCAGCGGTAAATAGGAGATGGGTTCGATCTCTGGGTCAGAAAGATACCTTGGGGATGGACACAGCAACTCACTCCAGTAATCTTGCCTGGAAAATCCCACGGACAAAGGAGCCTGGCAAGCTACACACTCCACAGTCCACAGGGTCATAAAGAGTCGGTACATGTTAAAAAAAAAAAAAAAGACACGACTTAGCGACTAAACAACAACACTTCAGTGAGAGGTTTTTACCAGCATACTGTTCTTTTGATCAACAAATAAAATCTTATTTTTCTTTCTTTGGGCATATATACAATTGTTGTGATTTCAGAGGCAGAGGCTGGGGACCTGTCAAGCGGGTCAACGGCGTGTCTTCTGGAACACAATGACTCTGTCTGCCAAGCATTAGTGTCTGACATCAGGATAGCAAGCTGTACTGTTCAACGACAGCCTGGTGCTATAAGGAGCAAAATGAAAAGTGTGGATGTTTTATAGATGTCCCTGCGCTGTGGATATGGTTGGGTTACAGTTGGTTCTACCTGGATGGTGTCATTTTGAAATTTGTGCTAGCCATGAAACTACCATTTGCTATCTCCCATGTACCTAAGGGCTTCCCAAGTGGCTCAGTGGTAAAGAACCTGCCTGCCAATGCAGGATGTCCTGCAGGAGACGTGGTTCAATCCTGGGTCGGGAAGATCCCCTGGAGAAGGAAATGGCAACCCACTCCAGTATTCTTGCCTGGAAAATCCCATGGACAGAGGAGCCTGGAGGGCTACAGTTCATGGGGTTGCAAAAGAGTTTCACGTTCACTTCCACGTACCTAAAAGTTGCAGTCCATGTATTTTTTTTCCAGCCTCACAGCTTGAGGATCTTATCTCCCCACTAGCAATGGAACCGTGCAGCGGAAGCACGGAGTCCTAACCACTGGACCACAGGGAAGGCCCTGAGACATATTCAGTCATTGTGTGTGCCTTCCACGACTTGCACACGTTCCTCATGTTCCTGGTTTAAGAAGAGAAAACTGGACTCCATTTTAATCGACTTCTGTACACTAGCATAAAATAAAAGGAAAGAAAAGGGAAGATATTTAAAATCTGGAAGCTTTCGGAGCTCGTAAATGACCAAAGCAATAGGACGCATCCCAGTTTTACTGATAACAAAGAATCCCTCAAAGAAGGGCCTGGGAGACCGTTTTCCTCCCTCCCACAGCTCTGCGGAAATCAGGGGAGGCTGAACTGTTTCTCTGGTTTCACTGGCAGTGGGGATATTTAATGACGACAAATTAAGAAGCCCAGTGCCTCAGCGCCTGCTGTCCGCTTGGATCACAACGTGCTGCCCAGAAGCGGTGATGCTGACCTGCCCGCTTAGCCTGCAGCCCCCACGGCCTCCGGACCTCAGTCTGCACTGCCGGCTCCTTCTTAGACTCCAGTCTGACCCCAAGACATGCTAAGTCACCTCAGTCACGTCTGACTCTTTGCAACCCTATGGACTGTAGCCCGCCAGGCTCCTCTGTCCATGGGATTCTCCAGGCAAGAATACTGTAATGGGTTCCCACTTCCTCCTCCAGGGGATCTTCCTGACCCAGGGATCAAACCCAAATCTCTTATGTCTTCTGCATCGGCAAGCAGGTTCTTCACACTAGCGCCACCTGCTAAGCCCCCCAAAACACGTTTAAGGCTAAAAAACTAAGTTTACAAAGCTGGAATCCTTGGCCACATGAACTCTAGATTATGACAACTAGAATTTGAAAGGTCTTTCCTGCCCGCCTGTATGGCCTGCGGTGACCTGATGAGAAATCAGAGCTGGGACTTCCCTTCTCCCAGCACCTGCAATGTGTCCTTCAGGGAAATCGTGTCAGAACGAGGTTTCCCAAGGCAAAAATACATGACCAGCCTTCCAAAATAGCAGCCACAAAGCATTCCATCTGACTCACCTGTGACCCACACACTCCCCCGTAATCCTTCCCTGCCCTTTGTTCACACACAGAGAAATCCATTCTTTCGATTAAATTTCTAGGCTTGGAAATACGCTGCCTGCCTGATAATGTTAAAGGGACATCTTGAGAGGTTATCTACCAGACATGGGCAAGCGGTTCCAAAATCACGTAGCAAGGATTCTCTAGCCAGAGCATCGATCTGCGTTCACTCCCCTCCATTTGTGATCAGCCTCCTGTCAGCCAGTGTCCACACCCACCACATCATGGAGCCAAAAAGACATGACCATGGTCTGTTTCTCCAGGGGAAGAGCTCTGTAAGCGACAGAGACATGCACACACAGACCTGAAAGGCGGGAGAAGCTCAAGTTCTTTCAGACCATACAGAATCTGATACAAATTCTCCACTGCCCTTATAAATAATGGTGCATTGCTGTGCTAGAAATGGCTGTTTGGGATGATGAATGTTACTTGTCATGAACCAACTCGAGAGGCTCCGGTTCATTCTGGACCATATCCAACACCCCCATATACCCTTTGATGTAGATCAAAAATCCAGGTTGTCTTCTGTGCTTCTAACCAACTGACTACACAGCTCAAACTTCCTCAAATCCCCTCCGGATGATCTACTACTTTGCTAGAGTGGCTCACAGAACTCAGGAACAGTTACTAGATCACAGATTGATTACAAAAGGACATAACCAGGAACAGCCGATGGAAGAGATAAAAAGGGCAAGATTTGTGGGTGCAGGGCCAGGTTTCCATGCTCTGGGCACCAACACTCTGGCAGCATGCCCACATGTTTACCAAAAGAAACGCTCCAGGGAGGCAGGAGGCAGGTTCAAGAGGGAGGGGACATACATATACCTATGACTTCGTGTTGATGGATGGCAGAAACCAACACAATACTGCAAAGCAATTATCCTTCTATTAAAAATAAATGTGTAAATAAACAAGAAAAAAAAAGAAAGAAACTCTCCATATCTGTCCTTTCAGGTGTTATGAAGGCTACATTTGCAGGCATGATTGATTAATCCTTGGCCATTGGTGACTGAGCTCAATCTCCCACCACTTCCCCCCTCCCCAGGAGGTAGGGGTGGGGCTGAAGGTTTCAGCTCTCTAAACCTGGGGGGGTCTCCCTAACAACCAGCGCCTCCAGCCTTTGGTTACCTCAGGGCTTTCCAAAAGTCACCTCATTAACATAACGAAAGACAACTTCCCCATTCCCAGCTTTTAAGAAGCCCCGCGTGTTACTCAGCATCTGAAAGAAGGAAGCAGTGCCACCTGCAGCAGAGAGACGGTGTCTGGTGTGCCTGCTCAGTCGTGTCTGACCCTCGGCGACCCCATGGACTGCAGCCCACCAGGCTGCTCTGTCCATGGGATTCTCCAGGCAAGAATACTGGAGTGGGTAGCCATTTTCTCCTCCAGGGGATCTTCCCAACCCAGGGTTAGAACCCTGTCGATACAGGAGAAATGGGTTCAATCCCTGGTCCAGGAAGACCCCACAGGCTGTGGAGCAACTAAGCCCATGCATCACAACTGTTGAGCCTGTGCTCTAGAACCCGGGAACCACAACTACTGAAGCTCACTCACCCCAGAGCCCGTGCTCCACAACAAGAGAAACAGCTGCAAAGAGAAGCCTGCACAGCACAACTAGAGAGTCCCCCACTAGCCCCCCACCACTAGCCCAAAGCAGAGACCAAAAGCCCCCCTCTTGGGGCAACTAGAGAAACCCCGCGTGCAACAACAAAGACGCAGTACAATCAAAAACAATAAATAAATAAATAAATTTTAAGAAAGAAGATAGATATATATATATAAACTGAGTCACCCTGCTGTGCAGAAGAAATAAACACAACATTGTAAATCAACTCTACTTCAATAAAATTTTTTTTAAAAAAAGAAATTCCAAGAGATCTGCACTGGGATGGGAACAAAAACCAAATATATATTTCCCACTATAAACCACAGGCCCTGCTGACATTGTGGCTGGATAATTCTCCGTTGCAGTGGCTATCTTGTGCATTGTAATATGTTTAGTAACATTCCTAGCCTCTATCCACCTAACCCCCTTTATGACAACCAAAAATGTCCTCAGATATTGCCAGAGGTCCCCTCAAGGGCACAGTCACCCTCAGTTGAGACCACTTACCTAAAGGACCAGGGTAGGAGATTTAGGGAGGCCCCCAGAACCACAGAGGTCTGACAGTAGAGACCTCAGGCAGGCTGGTTGAAGTTCAGGGACAACTCTAGTCTCTAGAAAAGATGTGGGGTGTATATCCATCAGGATTCCGATTGCTGAAAATGGCCTCACCCGAAGTGGCTTGAGCAATCAAAGATTATCTACTAGAATAGGACCTAAAAAGTCCAGAGATAAGCTAACTTCATCAATGTCAGGGACCCACTGACCAAAATCGCCTGCCTTGATAGGCATGATGACGACCACTTGCATGAGTTGTCTCACAATAGGAGGCCTCCACAAGGAATGTGGTGCTGCTCCAGAAAACTAACTGAGAGAATCTGGGAGGGACCAAAATCAGGGAGAAGATGCCAGCCCATAAAATGTCTTGTCAATCTCCCAGAATCCTTTGCACTGGAGTCCATCTCGGCTGAGAGATATACTTGCCACCAGGAAGGACCCTGAGTCAGAACAAACATGGACCAAGCAAGATGACTGGCAAGAGACAACCAGGCACTAACCCCATTACCATGAACCCAAGACTGCAAGCCACGTGGCAGAGCAGTCCTCCTGGGTTCCCTCACCCACTGCTCTCTGCCCAGGCACCCTTTCCCAATAAATTCTCTTGCTTTGTCATCCCCTGTGTCTCCTCGGACAATTCATTTCTGAGTGTTAGACAAGAGCCTGCTCTCAGACTCTGGAAGGGGTCTCCCTTCCTGCAACATCAGGACTCAGTTTCTCTCCACTGCTGCTGTCTGCTTTCCTATATTATATGGCCCCTTCTCATGGTGGCAAAGCCCCACCAGCTCAGAAATCAGCCCCGACACGAAGAGAGCTTCTCTTTTCCAATATTCTAGGTATAAAAAAATATTGTATGCTAATGGCTGATTCACCTTGATGTTTGGCAGAAACCAGCACAATTCTGTAAAGCAATTATCTTTCAATTAAAAAATAAATACATATTTTTTTAAAAATATCACAATTGGGTCTCTTTGGACCATTGTGTCTCATCTCAGGCCGATCAAAGTTAGGAAACTGATGAGTTGTGGAATATGCCAAGTGATCAGCTCTGAGTCACATGTCTCTCCTGGATTTGGAGTTTCACCCAAGGTACCTAGATTATCACTGGCAGTTGGAACAGTTCCCAAAAGAAACTCTCAAGAAGCTAGTACCAGAAAGGGGCACTGGGCAGGCACAACAGAGTAAGTTAGCAGTGTGCGCCTAGAAAAGCCAAGACACTACACCAAAAATCAAAGTAAGGGCTCTTGTTCTGATATAAACACAGAGACCCAGTGCTGGCCTCTGGGCATACGCTGCTCAGATGGAACACTATTTATAACTGTTTTCTCTCAAACTTTCCTTCCCAGATCTGTGAGCATTTATTAAACATGAAGAGTTTTATGCATTCAAATAACAGCGTTTAATCTTTCCCCCTGCCTGGTTCTATTTGCATACCTTTGCCATCATTCTGCCCTTTCCGAAGATCCCCTGGGGTAAATTCAGACTTGGACCGGTGCCTTCTCGCTTGATTACAGACAATTTCTGTTTTCTGCTGCTCACACACTGATGGATGGTGACCCAGTGGGGTCTGCTAACTGCCAGGTTGAGGAAAGGGAGGAAGATTTATAATTTCTTGGCCAGGCAGTGGGGAGGAGCATATTTCTTCCTGACTTAGCTAGTAAGCAATTGATGTCCAGAAAAGAAAAAGAAGTGTTACTCAGTTATGCCCCACTCTCCCTAAGGACTATAGCCTATCAGGATCCACTGTCCATGGCATTCTCCAGGTAAGAACACTGGAGTGGGTTGCCATTCCCTTCTTCAGAGGAGCTTCCCAACCCAGGGATTGAACCTGGGTCTCCTGCATTGCCAGCAAATTCTTTACAGTCTGAGCCACTAATTTACATCCAGAAACTATGCTTTTCATGACTTCTGCCTTCATCTTCACGTTGCATTCTCCCTGTGTGCTGGTCTGTGCCCAGTGTCCACAGATTCTCTTTCAATAAGGACATCGGTCACACTGGATTCGGGGCCATCCTGACTCCAGTGTACATCTGCAATGACCCTCTATCTAATTAAGGATGAAGTTTTCAAAGTACGATCTCCCTAATGAGACCGTAGGTGTGATTTTCACTTGTTGAAATGCTGACTCCTTTTACAAAGTCCTTCTGAGGGTTTCTCTGCAGACTCTGTCTTGTCACATCCATCTCAGGTGACACGCTGTTCAGATATGAGAAGAGCAGCTGCGTGTCCCTTGTAAACCTGCACCCTTCTGATCTCACCATGTGACAAACTGCAGGGGCTCGTGTGAAAACGCAGAGGTTGGTCTGTTCTTGTAGGTTTACAGCTGTTTTGCCTAAAGTGAAAGCTCCTTGAGGACGGCAACTTTTGCTCATCGAAGACAGCAGAGCATCTGTAGAGGAGCGAGCCTGTGCTGACGACATCTCCATCAGTGTCTGCTGGCCCAGGATTCACCTGCTCTGCAACCAGCAGTCTAGGAGTCCCAGCGTCTGGGATGGACCTGAAAGGGACACTTTCCTAAGTGATATGTGCATTCCTAAGTGATAACAAGAGAGTTGTTCATTTACAAGCATAAGAATATTCAGTGGATTGGAATACCAGTCCAGGTTGCTTCTCATTCAGAACCTGATAACAAGCCTCCACTTCTACTGTGATAATTTTCTGGTTTGGAGTCCTCTTCCGCTCTGCAAGCTTGCCAACGCATCACATAAAGCTCTGTCCTGCTCTTTTCTGTACTAAGGCACTGCATGGCAGTGTCCTGCAAAGACTTCAGATCTGCAGAGTCTCGTTTTGAATCTTTGTTTTGACTCTCACGAGTCTGAGATCCAAAACATATTTCACATTTATTTTCTTGTCTCTGAAATGTGGGCACGGCTCTTTAACAGCATTGTGCTGAAGTATACCTGTGAGTTGTGCAGCGTTGGGCAAAATGGGAGCTCTACCCACAGTGGCAGTTGAATTGTTTCAGGATTTCTGTTCACCACTTGAAATAATTCTTGGTTTCTGTGTTAGTGACCACATAATATTTTCTTTCACTCTCATCTTTACAGAGGCTTTCCCCTTCTAACCCTCAAGGCAAAATGCTAGCCACCTGTTTTATTTATTAACCCAGAAAAAAATAAACCTCTCTGCTTGGTCTGCAGCCAGTACACAAGAGCACTCTTCCAGGCCCAGGATGGCTCTGACTTGGACCACTTAGTGATGCTCCACGGGTAACACCATTAGCATCCCACCAGAAGAGCACGCCAGAGGCATGACAGCCATCCCAAGCCTGATGCCGTGTTGGCTATGGAATTGTTTGCTGTGAGGATAACAGTCAATTAAACACACATACGTCTCAGGGGGTAAAACAGACGCTTTTGTGAAAATAACCTTCACTAGGAATTGAGCTCTATTTGATACAAAGCATCGCTTACTACTGGGCAAAACACATTTGCTGAGACCTGTTCACCCTAGGTTCCTTTTCTCACTTCGTCATTACTCCCAGATTGCTTGTTCAGAGGATGCTATCATCTGCCCAGCTGAAGGAAACAGAACCAGTTCATAAGCACATCTCTGGTAACAGAGACCTAGGTAAAGCAACGGCTTTTGAGGGACTCTGCATATTTCCTTACTGCATACTCAGACTCCTTAGCATCTGATTATGGGGCTTGTTTTCCTGGCTGGTCAGTCTCATCTTTAACGTGTATGTTCTGCTTTAAGCTCATCCCTTGGGGTTTTAGCCTCTGTCATGTAGCTCCTCTTAGGAAATTTCTAAGCAACTCATTCCTTTAGTAAACCTAAGAGGGAGAGTTCCCGCTAGGAGTTGAGGATACATGTATAAATGAGCCACACAGGAACACGACATCAGATACAACAGCTGATGGAAGTGCACGGCTGTAAGCCCTGGGGCAGCATGAAAACAGCACATCTCATCAGAAACTGAACCTTCTGAGCAGGTCCCTCCCCCATGCTCCAACAGTAAGGCTGCACACCAGGGAAAATGGGGGAGAGCCATGATCTCAGATGTCCTGCCCAGCCAGACGTGACCCTCAGGCGCAGGGCTCCATCTGTGGGAGGAGAGTTGGCTAAGAAAACAGGGGGTCAGTGTCTCAAGGATTCTGCTGCTAAACGAAGCAGAAAGAACCGTCACACGGGGTCAAAGGGTTGACTACATATTTCTTCACTCCTCTAGATCTTGGTTTCAAGGTTGTCAGAAATGATTCCTCATATGCAAAAGGGGTTTTTGGCCATTCATTCATGAGGACTCCCAGGTAATTCTCTGACAGGCCCAGGAGACAGAGACTGAGCTGTGGAAATCACCTCCTGCACCCCCAATCCGCCACCCCCTTTCCCCACCTGGATCCACACCATGGCCAGTCTCTGATGGAGTGATCGTTATTCCTGTTATTTTTATTCTTGTTCTTATTTTTAAGGAATAAGAATTTGCTTTCTGCTTTCTTGCTGTGAAATAACAGCTCCTTGCATTGTATTTCATAAACGCCAAATTAAATGGATGGAGGGCTTGCAGCAAAGAATTTTCTTTTTTTTTTTTTGTAAATTACATGTTTAGGAATCTGTAGGTAGGCTAAGAGGATAACAAATTCTGAGGCTAATTCACAGGAAGGCATGATCCTTAAATTGACCACAGCTGAACCTCTACAGGACTCATTTTATAAACAGAATAAATCTCGGATAATACAATGAAGGGCTCAAAACCATCTGTCAGGGTGCTTGATGGAGATATGCAACCTTCTGGTTCTAATTACAACTGGAGAAGCAGGTACCAACAGGATTTACAGAGAGCAAGACTCCCTCCCATGTACCAACAGGACCTGTTTCTTTTCTCTCCAGTCCAGAATGGAAATAAATCCAACATCACTCTGCTTCTTTTTAATGCCAGTAAATTCTCAGGTGCTGCCCATAAGGCCCTAAACATCATCACAGGGTCAATTAAAGTCCAAAAGGAGAGTGTTTGAGTGGGTCAATCCACCATAAAATTTCTTCATTACTTTTATTTGGGGCTCCACAGAAACAAATTATTTGGGGGCAGGTCCTCAGAGACAAGGACTCCAGTATAGAAAGTTTATTTAGGACATAAAGAAAACACCAGAATGGGAGTAGGAAGTGATGGGGGGTGGCGGGGAGAGAAGGTGGCCAACAAGAGTTATGGAGCAAGGCACCCGAGGGGCGACTGGAGCTCACCCCTGTGGAGACTCTGGGAAGCAGTATAACATTCGCACCAAAGCACGTTCCCATGTTAGCGTTATGGGCTGAATTACATCCCCAAAGAAATGCTGAAGTCCAAACCCTCAAGACCTGAGACTGTGGTCTTATCTGGGAATAGCGTCACTGCAGATGGAATTAATTACATGGAGATGTGGTCCTATTAGAACAGAGCGGGCCATTCATCCAGTACAGAGGTGTCATTACAAGAAGACGACGGGAAGACACTGGGAAGTACGCCTTGTGAAGACGGAGCAGAGATGGAGCAACACAGCTGAACACCAAGGACTGCCAGCAACCAAGGTTTCTAGTTAGAGTCTCAGCGAGAGCATGCTCCTCATGACAACACCTTGATCTTGAACTTCTAGCCTCCAGAATCGTGAAAGAATACATTTCTGCTGTTTTAAGGCCATCAGCATACTGCATTTTGTTGTGGAAGTTCCTAGGGACACTCGGTAAGGATCTGGGCTATTTATCCACCACCGTCTGTCAGGGGTTGAGGGCTGTTCGACTAATGGCTAAGGAAAGCCACGCCCACAGTTCTTCTGGACTTTCAGACACAGACAGAGCAGCCTTTCTAGGCTCCAGAAGAGTCCTCCGTGTAGAGACCCCCACATGGGAGGTGTGCTGGGAACACGCGGACATAGTCTGAGAGGTCAGAGCTGAGCTTCACCTCCGTGTTGCCTGCAAGATAGAGTCCACCGCTCTAGACAGAACAAGAGCGATGTGAGGTCTGAGCAGGGCTCAGTGAGCTCTTGCTGGTTTAAAGACCGACTGAGCCGGGGCAGCTGCCTCTAGAAGCCAAGCCGTGTGGGGCCCCCTACTGACAGCCAGCAGGGAAAAGGAAAACAAGATTCTGCCAACAACCCGCGTGAGCTTGGATGTAGATTTTTTTCCCCCGAGCCTCCAGAGATGTGCCAGCTAGCCAACACCTTGACGCTGGCTTCTTGAGGACTTTTCAGGCCGCCGAGCATTGGTGAGGCTTGCCATGCAGCACAGCTCACTGAAACAAGGCCTTATGCCCTTTTTCACACAGGAGCACTTGCCCAGATTAAGTATGCCGCATGCACTCTCTAGCTTCACCCCAACCTTGAAGTCAGTCTTGTAGAATCATCCTATTTCACAGATAAGGAAACTGAGTTTCACAGAGGTTGAGCAACTCATACGTATTTACCACGAATGTCCCTGTTATCTCTACTCTTGCCTTTTAATGATAAAGCAACACTTGAACCTCTGAGTTTTTAAGGTCACTTCCCAAAGCGTGCCACAGAAAGAGATTCCGGCCCAGACACTGACAAGAGCTGGGCTCCCTGCCCTCTTAGGAAGGCACGCGTCACTGCCGCAAGGCTTCCATATGCATGTGCCCAGAGGCCTGCTGACTGCTCCAGGAAAGCAGCGGGGAGCAGAGGCCCTCTAGGGCAGCAAGGGTCCACCTACACTCGCCATATGTCAAGTGGGGACAGGTCAGCATTTGTCTAAGAGGTGAGCATTCTCAAAGTTGTCACCTGGGAGCATATGGCCCTTGGGATAGAATAAAATGCCCCACTAACATGCCAGGTGTTCAATACCATTTGCCAAAAAATATATGTTATTTACGACAGCTTTTTAATTTCTGGAGGAAAGTAGAGAAAGAGTTTTTCCTGAGGCAACTTTCTAGAAGCACTCAATTCTACTCAATAAGCTGCAGCTACCATATACAGGGAAAATGTATAGCCAAACAGTGGTGAGATTGTGCCATGCTCTTAAAAATATGGCCCCAGATTATAATCTAGTCTATTAAATATCATCCATACGACCAAACTGAGAAATAGGCAAGAGATCAGAACAATCACTTCACAAAAGCAGGAATCCAAGTGTCCAATAGACATATGAAAAGACATTCAACTTCATTAGGGCGTCAGAGAAATGTAAACTAAAACTCCAAAGAGATGCCATTGACAATCCACCAAAATGGCTAAAATGAGAAAGACATTTTACACTGACATTGTAACTCAATTGCTGACATGTGTGGGGCCTGGCTGGAAATGTCAAATATTGCTGATGAAAGGAGTATAAGTTGGTCTTTTAGGATAGTCTTGAGCAGCATGTACCCAATTTGAATGTACTTTTACTATAGTGAAGTGAAGTCACTCAGTCATGTCTGACTCTGCAACCCCATGGACTATAGCCCCCCAGGCTCCTCTGTCCATGGGATTCTCCAGGCCAGAATACTGGAGTAGGTTGCCATTTCCCTCTCCAGGGGATCTTCCTGACCCAGGGATCGAACCTGGGTCTCCCTCATTGTAGGCAGACGCTTTTACCGTCTGAGCCATCAGGGAAGTCCAACTCTTACTATGTGACCTAACAATTTCACTGTCTGGTATGCCCAGCAGAAATGTGTGCTCACAAACTTGACATGCAAAAGAGTGTTCATATATACCTGGGTCATAATGTGGTGCTTGAAAACTGACTTATCACATAGGAGAGCCAGTCAGTGGTCCCTCTCCCTCAGACAGACATCTTCTCTGGGGTGTCATCTACTCAGAGCCCCCTTAGAAGAGTGGCCCCATTTATGAGCTATGTGGCTTTGGACACATCATTTAAGCATCAGTTTTCCTGTCTTTGAAAGGAGGTCATCACGATGCTAATTTCATAAGAGCTCATAACGTTAACATAGACACAGCAGCTAGAACAGTGCCCAGCACCTAGTAAACGCTCCATCAGGGTGACCCCTATCAAGGCTCTCTCCATAGTTACACACCAGTATGCAGGCTTCCCCGGTGGCTCTAGAAGTAAAGAACCCACCTGCCAACGCAGGAGCCACCTGAGACACAGGTTCAGTCCCAGGGTCAGGAAGATTCCCTGAAGGAGGAAATGGCAACTCACTCCAGTATTCTTGCCTGGAGAATCCCATGGACAGAGGAGCCTAGAGGGCTGTAGTCCATTGGGTCTCAAGGAGTCAGTCGTGAATGAAGCGACTTAGCGCGTACATGTACATGCACTGGCATATTTCAGGTATTCTCAGGACAATTCAGCTTGGGGTGAACTTCCTATAAGCACTCCAGTCAATGGACAGGTAAGCATCAGTGATACTGCTAAAATCACTACTATTCAATTTTAAAATTATGTACCTATATTACTCTGATCAAAAAAAAAAACTAAATTAAAAAGGGGTTAATCTTTGGACTCAATGGGTCTTTAGTCTAAAAAGAACAACACAGCTGGTAGTATTTATAATAAAATACAGCAATGCATAAATTCAATGTGTTAATAGCTTAAAAATAACCACCCAGGTCCACTGGATGCTTTATGGGATACTCAGAAAATCATGGTCATCAGATGGTCCTTAGTTGGCCAAAGCCTGCCAAAATGAAGACGTAAGAAGGGAGCAACATGTTTTTATTCAAAGACAAATGACATATTCAAACATTTAAGACTATATTGGCTCTCAGTAATACAATCTGACAGGATTGTTGGGTGACTGCTTTCCCAGAGTAGCCCCTGAGTTCTTGACCATTCTTAATCTGGGCTTTACTTGGCTCTCTCCTGTGCGATGGTAACCCCAGGCCTGCCCCGCGCGGGCTCGGCCTCCCACCACCTGAGGGAGGTGGGCCTGGTCCCCAGGCCCTGGAAGCCCACTGGCTCGGGCCAAGGTGCCCCTGGTCCCTGAGGGTGAAGAGCAGCTGCAGACCCCAGCCCATCACACCACCTTCTGCTTCCCCACTACTTCTGGGCAGCGTGAGAAGGAGCATCAGGAGAAAGCAGAGAAAACCTGATTTTGCTCTTCTCATTCCTTGTGTTTTACTTGGCAGGAGAAAAGGAACCTACCTTCCACTGAAAGCCGCTGATTCAGCTGGTAATGAGGCTGAAGAAGCAGCGTACAAAATCCGCAGGCCACTGTCCGCTTGGGATGAGGGAGTCTTTGCCAGCACGCTCTTTATGCTGCAAGACCAAGTGGCAAGACATTTAATGAATGAAACTTGGAGAGAAGTTAAAGATCTTAGTTATGTGAAAAAAAATCAGGAAAAAAACCCGGCAGAGTAGGGGGAAAAAAAAAACCACCAAGAGGAAAAGTAAAGTCATCATGAGGCTGCATTGTTGGGAACCCCAAATGTCTACTACACTCCCCCCGCCCCAGGTCCAGAGCACAGTCTCATGGGGCAAACTAATCACAGAATTCCCAAATCCTTTGTTAAAGGCCATTTTCCAGATAAATCAATAATATTTTTCTTTTTTAATTTCAGTTTTATTGAGGCATAATTGACAAGCAAAATTTTAAGACATTGATATTTAAAATGTAAAATTGGTGCAGCCACGATGGAGAATGGTATGGAGGTGCCTTAAAAAACTAAATATAGAGTTACAACATGGTCCAGCAATCTCACTCCTGGGCATATACTGGACAAAACTCTAATTCAAAAAGACACACGCAGCCCTGTGTTTATAGCTGCACTATTGGCAACAACCAGGACATGGAGACAACCCAGATGTCCCTCGACAGACGCGTGGATAAGGAAGACGTGGCGCCCGTATGCAGTGGGATGTTACTCAGCCACAAAAAGGATGAAATAACGCCATTTGCAGCAACATGCATGGACCTGGAGATTATCATACTAAGTCAAGTGAGTTAGACAGAAAAAAATACATGCTGTATTACATCACTTATATGTGAAATCTAAAATATGACACAAACGAACTTACCCAGAAAACAGAATCAGGAACATAGAGAATAAACTGGTGCTTGCCAAGAGGGAGAGAGTTGGGACAGGGGGAGAGTGGGAGTTTGGGGTTAGCAGATGTAAGCTATTGTATATAAGATGAATGAACAACAAGGTTCCACTGTCCAGTACAGGAAACTACACTCAGTATCCTGTGGTAAACCACAATGGAAAAGAATATTTTAAAAAGACTATATATAAATATATATATATATATATATATGGCTGAAATGCTTTGCTATACCACAGCAATTAACACAAAACTGTCAGTTATATATTTCAATTTAAAAAACAATAAATGATATGTACACTGCGGTGATTTGTTGTAAGTATACATTGTGGAAGGATTTTTCCCACCTCGTTACACAACCATCAAATCACTTACCTTTTTGTTTTGGTAAGAATATTTAAGTTCTACTGTCTCATTAAATTTCATTATTATAATAGAGTGTTATCAACTGTCGTCACCATGTTTTACATTAGAGCCTCAGATTTGCTCATCTTACAGCTGAAAGTTTGTACTCTCCCAAGATCTCCCTCTTTCATTCACCTCCTGCCAGCCCATGCCAACCACTTTTCTTCTCTGTTTCTATGAGTTTGCCTCTTTTTCCCCAGATTCCACATCTAAGTGAGACCATGCAGTATTTATCTCTCTCCATTTGGCTTATTTCATTGAGCATGCTACCTGCTAGCTCCATACACATGGTGGCAAATGGCAGAATCATCCTTTCTCATGGCTGAAGCATTTTCCATTGTGTGTTTATGTGTGTGTGTGTGTGTGTGTGTGTATTTGTGCGTTTGTGTGTACCACATCTTCCTTATCCATTCTTCCACTGATGGACACTTAAGTTGTTAACCTATCTTGGCTGTTGCAAGTAGATATTTATTTATCTTAGACAAAGGATTTGCTTTAGGGTCGTCCCCTCTGTGTAGTATTCAGCAACTCTGCCCAGTAATTATGGGAAAGGAAGAGAAGCAAAAAGCAAAGGAGAAAAGGAAAGATATAAGCATCTGAATGCAGAGTTCCAAAGAATAGCAAGAAGAGATAAGAAAGCCTTCCTCAGCAATCAGTGCAAAGAAATAGAGGAAAACAACAAAATGGGAAAGACTAGAGATCTCTTCAAGAAAATTAGAGATACCAAGGAAACATTTCATGCAAAGATGGGCTCAATAAAGGACAGATATGGTATAGACCTAACAGAAGCAGAAGATATTAAGAAGAGATGGCAAGAATACACAGAAGAACTGTACAAAAAAGATCTTCATGACCCAGATAATCACGATGGTGTGATCACTGACCTAGAGCCAGACATCCTGGAATGTGAAGTCCAGTGGGCCTTAGAAAGCATCACTACGAACAAAGCTAGTGGAGGTGATGGAATTCCAGTGGAGCTCTTTCAAATCCTGAAAGATGATGCTGTGAAAGTGCTGCACTCAATATGCCAGCAAATTTGGAAAACTCAGCAGTGGCCACAGGACTGGAAAAGGTCAGTTTTCCTTCCAATCCCAAAGAAAGGCAATGCCAAAGAATGCTCCAAATACTGCACAATTGCACTCATCTCACACGCTAGTAAAGTAATGCTCAAAATTCTCCAAGTCAGGCTTCAGCAATATGTGAACCGTGAACTTCCAGATGTTCAAGCTGGTTTTAGAAAAGGCAGAGGAACCAGAGATCAAATTGCCAACATCCGCTGGATCATGGAAAAAGGAAGAGAGTTCCAGAAAAACATCTATTTCTGCTTTATTGACTATGCCAAAGCCTTTGACTGTGTAGATCACAATAAACTGGAAAATTCTGAAAGAAATGGGAATACCAGACCACCTGATTTGCCTCTTGAGAAATTTGTATGCAGGTCAGGAAGCAACAGTTAGAACTGGACATGGAACAACAGACTGGTTCCAAATAGGAAAAGGAGTACGTCAAGGCTGTATACTGTCACCCTGCTTATTTAACT
Source organism: Bubalus kerabau (assembly GCF_029407905.1). NCBI lineage: Eukaryota > Metazoa > Chordata > Mammalia > Artiodactyla > Bovidae > Bubalus > Bubalus kerabau. The sequence continues at coordinate 5,905,806 of NC_073625.1, read as the reverse complement.
TATATGCACAGTACATCATGAGAAACGCTGGGCTGAAAGAAGCACAAGCTGGAATCAAGATTGCCGGGAGAAATATCAATAACCTCAGATATGCAGATGAAACCACTCTTATGGCAGAAAGTGAAGAGGAACTCAAAAGCCTCTTGATGAAAGTGAAAGAGGAGAGTGAAAAAGTTGGCTTAAAGCTCAACATTCAGAAAACGAAGATCATGGCATCTGGTCCCATCACTTCATGGGAAATAGATGGGGAAACAGTGGAAACAGTGTCAGACTTTATTATTTTGGGCTCCAAAATCACTGCAGATGGTGACTGCAGCCATGAAATTAAAAGACGCTTACTCCTTGGAAGAAAAGTTATGACCAATCTAGATAGCATATTCAAAAGCAGAGACATTACTTTGCCAACAAAGGTCCATCTAGTCAAGGCTATGGTTTTTCCTGTGGTCATGTATGGATGTGAGAGTTGGACTGTGAAGAAGGCTGAGTGCCGAAGAATTGATGCTTTTGAACTGTGGTGTTGGAGAAGACTCTTGAGAGTCCCATGGACTGCAAGGAGATCCAACCAGTCCATTCTGAAGGAGATCAGCCCTGGGATTTCTTTGGAAGGAATGATGCTAAAGCTGAAACTCCAGTACTTTGTCAACTCATGCGAAGAGTTGACTCATTGGAAAAGACTCTGATGCTGGGAGGGATTGGGGGCAGGAGGAGAAGGGGATGACAGAGGATGAGATTGCTGGATGGCATCACCGACTCAATGGACGTGAGTCTGGGTGAACTCCGGGAGTTGGTGATGGACAGGGAGGCCTGGTGTGCTGCGATTCATGGGGTCGCAAAGAGTTGGACACGACTGAGCGACTGAACTGAACTGAACTGAATTATGGGAAAATTGTACTCTGCTGGCTACCATCTTGTGAGGGATCAGAAAGCTAAGCTAGGAAAGCAAAGCAAAAAGAAAGGAGAACCCTCAATAAACCATGCTTGAGACCTGCCTCACCTCTGTGCTTTTCGGTAATGTGAGCCAATAAATCCCTTCTATTGTTAAAGCCCTCTGACTCCCATGTTCTTATTTGCAACCAAAAGCTCCTAACTGACACACTACCTGAATGGGTTAATGCCTGAAGAAGCCAAAGGGCGATGGAGTTTTGGGAACTGGGACAGAGCCTTGAATGCGTCTGAAAATAATCTCATTGAAACAGAGTCCAGAAGACAATTAAAGAAAAAATTCAGTGTGGGAAATGAGAAGTCATTTGCTTAATTAGAGTTTGGGGACAGCATTTGTACGGGGAACATTTCACCCCAATGAGATTGCAAAGAAGAAAATGACTCACTGTTCTCCAACTGGCAAAAGCTGAAATCCCTTGTCTAAGGGTTATTGTTCTCTGTGATAGCTCCATAATATTCTGCTAACTTGCGTACATATTTTTCAAAGGTGTATTTTTCTCTAGGAGCCTTAGAGGCAATGAATAAGGACATCCAGGAGATACAAAGGTGGCAGCTTAATGAAAGAAACGAAGCACATATTTTCATACACATTCTGGATTTGGCAGAATCTGATATTTGCAATAGTCATTTTAAACATTAATGTTTGAACTACTAGATTAAAGAATACAACCCAAATAGCTGCTAGATTCCATCCAGCAAAACTCCCCACTCCAGCCATCTTCCTGCATACAGAAGTCAGATCAGTGCAGGGACTGGGTCTTCGCACTTTGCCCTCCTCAGCCACAGCTATCCCTCACTTGGCACCCTTAGGATCCCATTGGTTTGCACAGATTAGATTATTCTATGGTAAAAGGATTACCAACTTGTGTATTAAAGTTACACCCACACAGGTTGCTTCTAATTTGCCATTCAATGCTAAATTATTCAAGTGTGCCTTAGGAAGTACTGCTGTCAATAAAGCCAGTGGATGCTACGGAATTCCAGGAGAACTATTCAAAACCCTAAAGGATGATGCCATCAAGGTGTTGCATTCAATACGTCAGCAAATCTGGAAGACCCAGCAGTGACCCCAGGACTGCAAAAGGTCATCCAAATTCCCAAGAAGGGTAGTACTAAAGAATGTGCTAACCATTGGACAATTGCACTCACCTCTCATACTAGTAAGGTCATGTTTAAGATGTTGCATGCTAGGCTTCAGTATTATGTGAGCCAAGAACTTCCAGATGTCCAAGCTGGATTTAGAAAAGGAATAGAAATCAGAGATCAAATTGCCAACATTCGCTGGATCATAGAGTAAGCAAGGGAATTCCAGAAGAACATCTACTTCTATTTTGTTGACTATGTTAAAGCCTTTGACTGTGTGAATCATAATAAACTGTGAAAAGCTCTTAAACAGATGAGAGCACCAGACCATCTCACCTGTCTCCTGAGAAAACTGTATGCAGGTCAAGAAGCAGCAGTTAGAACCCTGTATGGAACAACTGACTGGTTCAAGATTGAGAAAGGAGTACGACAGGGCTGTCTCCTGTCACCCTGCTTGTTTAACCTATATGCTGAGCACATCATGAGAAATGTTGGGCTGGATGAGTTACAAGCTGGAATCAAGATAGGCAGGAGAAACATTAACAACCTCAGATGTGCAGATGATATCACTCTAATGACAGAAAGCAAAGAGGAACTAAAGAGCCTCTTGATGAGGGTGAAGGAGGAGAGTGAAAGAGCTGGCTTAACACTAAATAAAAAATCTAAGATCATGGCATCTGGCACCATTACTTCACGGCAAATAAAAGGGAAAAGGTGAACGTAGTGACGGAGCTCCTCTTCGTGGGCTCAGAATCACTGCAGAAATCAGGAGAGGTTGCTTCTTCGCAGGAAAGCTACGGCAAACCTAGAGAGTGCATTGAAAAGCAGAGATATTACTGTGCCAACAAAGGTCCAGATAGTCAAGTCTACAGTCGTCCCAGTGGTCACGTACGGTTGTGAGAGCTGGATGGTAAAGAAGGCAGAATGCCAAAGAATTGCAGAATTGATGCCTTCGAACTGTGTTGCTGGAGAAGACTCCTAGGAGTCCCTTGAACTGCAAGAAGATCAAACCAGTCAATCTTAAGTGAAATCAGCCCTGAATACTCATTTTAAGGGCTGATGCGAAAGCTGAAGCTCCAGCATCTTGGTCATCTGATGCGAACAGCTGACTCGCTGGAAAAGTCCCTGATGCTGGGAAAGATTAAAGGCAGAAGGAGAAGAGGGCATCAGAGGATGAGACGGCTGGATGGCATCACCGACGCAATGAACATGAACTTGGGGAAACTCCAGGAGATGGTGAGGGACAGGGAGGCCTGGCGTGCTGCAGTTCATGGGGTCACAAAGTTCGTGGGGTCACAAGGTTGGACATGACTAGTCAACTGAACAACAACTGAATTATCTATTTCTTCTTTTTCACATTTCCTGAATCAATGACCACATAAAAATGACAGCTCTTAGGTTCACCTCAATTCATGTGTTCAGAACTCACCTAAGAGTCTTTATGGAAAACAAAGAGCAAATTGTTGAGAACAGACCAGACAGGGAATTGTAACACTTGACAGGTCAAACACTGAAGGAATGACGGCATTTCTTACCATGAAAATGCACGTTTATTTCTCATTTCAGATTTCAGTAATCCAGTGCATCTTATAACTGGCCAGGCTATGGTGATGACAGAGATCTGATTGCCTGCCTGACCGCATCGTGGACACGTCATCAAGTTATGTGAATTGATGGTCCTTCGTGTTTTCAGTTTAAATGCCGTTTAAGACGTCTTCCTGGTTGTGCCAGTCTGCTAGGGCTGCCATAACAAACCACCACAGAGTGGGTGGCTTGAAGAACAGATACTTATTTCCCACAGTTCTGGAGGCTGGAAGTCCAAGATCAAGGTGCCAGCAGGGCTGGTTCTCCTGCGCCTTGGCCCCTGACTGCAGACAGCTCTGTCTGCATCCTCACATGGCTTTTTCCTGTGCACCCGCTCCCCTGCTATCTTTCTTCTCATCCAAACAGCTTTGTTTTGCCTTAATCAACTGTTTAAAGGTCTTATCTCCAAACTGACTACATTCTGAACGACTCCAACACCCACGTTTTGGGGGCGTGCAGTTCAGCCCATCAGACTGTTTGTTGTCTGAAACCTTTCAGTGGACATCTTTTGGTAAGATTACAAGAGCACCAGCATCAAAGCTTGCCGAATGTGTATCTTACGTGAAAGAAAAATCCAAGAGACAAAAGCAAAGTGCTCTTTAAGAAATACTGCTTTACTTTGATGGCGCAGAGGGTAATAATCTGGGGAAAATGCAAAGATGTTAAGCCTTTGTGCTGTGGTTTGTCAGATTTTCATGCTAAGGGGTAGATAGTGAGCTGTCTTACAATCAATGGTATCTGTTCAGTTAACTGATCTATTCTTCTCAGCATCAAACCCACCCTTCAGCACTTTGGGATGCTTGAACTAGCTGTGGGAACCCCAGACCCCACACGCCCATGGTCCAGGGTATCCTGGTCAGCTCTGCCAGTGGGAGGCTGACAGGGAGACAGGTGGGGAAACAGAGAGAGGAATTACTTTCCAGTTCTTGACAGCATTGCTTAGATAACAGCAGACAGTAGTAGCCTCTGCCTCCAGATTCCTTTTTTGTTTTTAATTTTTATTGGAGTATAGTTGATTTTGTATTAGTTTCAGGCGAATCAGCTATCCATATACATATAGCCACTCTTTTTTATTTTCCCATGTAGGTCATCACAGAGTATTGAGTTCCCTGTGCTATATAGATGCCCTTGTTGGTTAATCTATTTTATATACAGCAGTGTGTATACAACCATCCCAATCTCGCAATTTATCCTTACCTTCTCCACCTTTCTCCCCTGATAACCATAAGTTTTCTTTTTACATCTGTGACTCTAATTCTGTTTTGTAAATAAGTTAATTTGTACCATTTTTTTAGATACCCCATATAAGTGATATCATATTTGTTTTTCTCTTTCTGATTTCACTTAATATAATCTCTAGGCTCATCCATGTTGCTGCAAATGGTAATATTTCATTCTACTTTATGGCTTATATTCCATTGTATCTAGTTCCCCTGGTGTCTCAGTGGTAAAGACACTACTGAATGCATCGCAATCTGCTTGCAAAATGCAGGAGATGCAGGTTCGATCTCTGGGTTGGGAAGATCCCCAGGAGAAGGAAACGGCAGCCCATTCCAGTAGTCTTGCCTGGAAATCCCATGGACAGAGAAGCCTGATGGTCTACAGTCGATGGGGTCACAAAAGAGTCAGACACGACTTGGCAACTAACCAACCAACCATGCACTGTATATGTATACCACCTCTTTGTTATCTGCGCATCTGTTGATGGACATTTAGGTTGCTTCCATGTCTTGGTCATTGTAAACAGTGCTGCTATGAACACTGGGGTGCATATATCCTTTTAAACCACAGTATTCTCTGAATATATACCCAGGAGTGGGACTGCTGGGTCATATGGAAGCTCTATTTTTAGTTTTATAGGGAATCTCCATCCTGTTCTCTATAGTGGCTGCACAAACTCACATTCCCATCAACAGTGTAGAAGGGTTCCCCTTCCTCCACACCCTCTCCTGCACCCTCTATATCTGAAGATTTTGATAATGGCCTTTCTAACCAATGTGAGGTGACATCTCATTGCAGTTTTGATTTGCATTTCTCTAATAAATTAGTGATACTAAGCATATTTTCATGGGCTTAGCCTTCAGATTATTTTGGCAATTCCAGAACCAGCCATAGACTGGGCCCCTAGAGAGATGCCACACTATGAGCCACGCTACGCTCACCTCGGCCACATTGTAACCCCTAAGCTCAAGCACCAGCCACACAGGACTGAGCTCCTAGGTTTGGTGAACCTACCTCTTTTTATCCCCTACGGTGGTAACCACTAACTCTACTATATATATCTAGGTAACTTCAGCATCTAAGTTTTGCACATTTAGCCTTCTAACACCTTCTTCATCAATTCCTGTATTACATCACCTCATCTGGAAATACCTGGTATGCTTCACCCTTCATTATATGAACCTTGCCTAACATAATGTCTCAGATTAGATGAAATAAAGCACCTTGAAAGTATTCAAGTAATCTAAATATTCTGTTTATCATTACTTACACAGTTTCTATAATATAAACCACTTTATGTAGATAATTTTCCTCAATTATCCATTTCTTCAATCTAGAGCTTCAGAGCTTATTTTCTGTACAATCTTTCTAACCTTTACAGTTTCACTATAACAGGTTATCTGACTTCATATTATCTTTGTAGCTTCTACCAACCTCATTCACTCAAAATTTTATCTATAATAGGTAACCATATACAAAGGAATATACACAGGTTTACCACGTGCAAACTGCACCTTTGCTTTGAAATGACTCATCTATTGAAGATGAGTTTTGATAATAGTGGAAGATATAATTTTGAATATGCTTATGATAAAATATTTTCATGCATGTAAATTGCCCTGAATAAATTCATATGTTACTGCAGATAAGAGAACTTCCTGGATTTAATGTTTCTCCTTAAGAAAGTTCTCTTGTGAAAAGTTTATTTTTTAATTGAACTACAGTTGACATTCAATATTGTGTTAGTTTCAGGGGTACTACATAATTATTTGATATTTGCATACATTATGAAGTGATCACCGCAATAGCTCTAATAGCCATCTGTTCCTACACAAAGTTATTAAAATATTATTCACCATACTTCTATGCTGTCTATTACATTCAGTAACTACTTAATTATATAACTGGAGGTTTGTGCTCTTCATTTGTGCTCTTCAATCCCTTCATCTATTTCTCCTACTCCCTCACACCTCTTCCTTCTGGTAAATACCCATTTGTTCTCTGTAACTATGAACCTATTTTCACTTTGTCTTGTTTGTTTATTTTTTTGATTCCACGTATATGTGAGATCATGCAGTAGTTGTCTTTCTCTGTCTGACTTATTTCACTTAGCATAATACCCACTAGACTCATCCATGTTATTGCAAATGACAAGATTTCATATTTTATGGCTGAGTGTTCACATCTTCCTGTTTGTGTGTGTGTGTGTGTGTGTGTGAGAGAGAGAGAGAGAGAGAGAGAGAGAGAGAGTGTGTCTAACTCCCAGTCGACCCCAGAGGCATGAGCAGTAAATGCCTACTGTGTGCTACCTGAGGTTATAGTTGCCACGCAGTAAGTAATGCCAGCTCACACCAGACAGTTCTGGACCATCATTTGGCTGCCTGATTGGACCTGGAAATTTTGTCTAGGGTTTGGAGGGACACTCAGAAATTTCAACCTGCTTAGGTATCAGGATCAGTGTTCTCCCTGATTTCAAGGGTTAGATGGAATAATTTGAAGAAAAATGGTCTGGGATCCAGAAACTGAATTCAGGTTCTGATTTTGTGACAGACTGGCTATGTGCTACACTTGGACAACTCTTGAGCTTCTCTCACTTCAGGCTCCCTGTTTCTAAAATGGGGATGGCAGCACTTGCTTCAGGCATTCTACGGTGATTAACGAGCACCGCACAGGTAAGATGTACGTCTAAAGCCAAACATATGTGTTGTGAGTCAAACTGTATTACCCAGAGAGATGTGCTGAAATGCTAACCCCAGATAGCTTTGAATATGACCTCATTTGGAAAAACGATTTTCCAATGCAATTGAGTTACAATTAGGTAGGTTCTAATTCAATGACTGGTGTCCCTATAGTAGAGGTAGATTTGGAGACATACAAAGGGAAGAAGGTCATGTGACTATGAAGACAGACACTGCAGTTATGCATAGACAATAAAGCTGCTTATTTAATTTATATGTCACCCTGCTTATTTAACTTATATGCACAGTACATAATGGAAAATGTTGGGCTGGATGAAACACAAGCAGTAATCAAGATTCCCAGGAGAAATATCAACAGCCTCAGATATGTAGATGATACCACTCTAATGGCAGAAAGTGAAGAAGAACTAAAGAGCCTCTTGATGAAGATGAAAGAGGAGAGTAAAAAAAAGCTAGCTTGAAACTCCCCATTCAAAAAACTAAGATCATGGCATCCGGTCCCATCACTTCATGGCAAATAGAAGGTGAAAAAGTGGAAACAGTGAACGAGCTTCTTTTCTTGGGCTTGAAAATCACTGTAGACAGTAACAGCAGCCATGAAATTCAAAGATGCTTGCTCCTTGGCAAACCTAGGCAGCATTATTAAAAAGTGGAGACATCACTTTGCCAACAAAGGTCGACATAGTCAAAGCTATGGTTTTTTCCAGTAGTCATGTATGGATGTGAGAGTTGGGCCATAAAGAAGGCCGAGGGCCAAAGAATTGATGCCTTCAAATTGTGGTGCTGGAGAAGACTATTGAGAGTCCCTTGGACTGCAAGGAGATCCAACCAGTCAATCCTAAACGAAATCAACCCTGAATATTCACTGGAAGGACTGATGTTAAAGCTGAATCACCAATACTTTGGCCACCTGATGCCAAGAACTGACTCATTTGAAAAGACCCTAATGCTGGAAAAGACTGAGAGCAGGAGAAGACGGCAGCAGAGGATGGGATGGTTGGATGGCATCACCAACTCAAAGGACATGAAAGTGAAGTGAGTCACTCAGTCATGTCCAACTGTTTGCAACCCCATGGACTATACAGTCCATGGAATTCTCTAGGCCAGAATATTGCAGTGGATAGCCATCCCCTCTCCAAGTGATCTTCCCAACCCAAGGATCAAACCCAGGTCTCCCACATTGCAGGCGGATTCTTTACCAGCTGAGCCACCAGGGAAGCCTCAGTGGACATGAGTTTGAGCAAACTCTGGGAGATAGTGAAGGACAAGGAAGCCAGGTGTTCTGCAGTCCATGGGATCACAAAGAATTGAATAGGACTTAGCAACTGAGCAACAACAAACTATAGACCACTGATGCTAAGACCACCTGCTACTAAGAATGGCTGGTAGGTACCAGAAGCCTGGAAAAGGCAAGGAAAGGTCCTTCCCTAGAGCCTTCAGAGGGCGTGTGACCCTATAGACAACTTGATCTTAGGCTCTCAGCTTCCAGAGCTGTGAACAGACAAGCTTCTGTTGTTTTAAGCCACTCGGTTTATTGTACTTTGTCAAGGTAGCTTCAGGGATGGAGGTAATAGGTATTGTGCTGAATTTTGCAAGAAAGAGTCAACTTAATCATGAGTATAAATGAGCCACCTTCAGGGACTTCAGAAAATCTGGGGAATACGAACAGTTTTTCCACAGGTGGAATAACTAAGCTTGTATAGTTTGAGTATTAGTATTAACTTGATTTCACTTCATTAACTTGAACCCAACTGTAATCTCCTGAATAAAGTTCAGGAGATTTTTCTTTACTCAGTGGAGCCATAATATATAAAATATCTAATAATCACTGCTATTTATTGAATTCTAAGTACCGTCCATGGTGTTTTTAGTGTTCTTTAGAAGTTTAAATTAGTTAAAATTCCAAGAACACTGTGAAGTACTGGATCACTCCGGGCTTAACCAGGTCTGACCAGGAAAACACTATCTTGAATATTTAAAACAGAACAGATAGGAGGCCAACAAGGGATGCTGAAACACTCTGGAGTCACAGCATCAGGATGGAAGTCAGTGGGAATGTAAATTAGTACAGCCACTATGGAGAACACTATAGAGGTTCCTTAAGAAACTAACAATAGAACCACCATGTGACCCAGCAATCCCACTCCTGGGTATATATCTGGAGAAAACCATAACTTAAAAAGATACACAGATACGTGTACCCCAGTGTTCACTGCGGCACTGTTTACAATAGCCAGGACACGGAAGCAGCCTAAACATCCATGGATAGATGCATGGAGAAAGAAGATGCGGTCCATGTAAACAGTGGAATACTACTCAGCCATTAAAAGGAACAAACTGTGCCATTTGCGGAGACATGGATGGACCTAGAGACCATCATACAGAGTGACTTAAGTCAGAAAGACAAAAAAAATATATCATATATTAACACATATATGTGAAATCTAGGAAAGTGGTACAGATGAGTCTATCTGCAAAGGAGAAACAGAGACACAGACGTAGAGAACAAACGTATGGACACCAAGGGGGCACGGGGGCATGGGATGAACTGGGAGACTGGAGCTGACCTAGACACGACTATGTAGAGAACAGATAACTAAGGAGAGCCTGTTGTATAGACAAGGGTCTGTGGTGACCTAGATGGGAAGGAAATCCAAAAAGAGTGGCTATGTGTACATGTATAGCTGATTCACTTTCTGTACAGCAGAAACTAACACAGCTGTAAAGAAACTATACTCCAATAGTTATTTAAAAAAAGAAAGGAAGCTGCTGTCATCCCTGGGCCGGAAGGACAAAGGGAGGAGGCAGTGCTGCAAGCGGCCGGGGGCAGGGGTCGGGGGTCAGGGTCAGGACGGAGCCAGCCGGGGGCAGGGGTCGGGGGTCAGGGTCAGGACGGAGCCGCGGCAGGCTGCAGCAAGCGAGCTGGAGCTGTGGGGAACGGAAGGGAGCCTGCCCAGACGGGCGCGGCGGGAAGAGACCTGCCCGGCGGTCTCCTTCCCCGACCCCACCCCGTCCCGCCACCTGCTGGCTGGACTGAGTCGGAGGCGGAAGGGCACGCCCTGTGCCGCCCAGAGCAGAGCAGAGCAGAGCAGAGTCAGCGGCTCCGGCGGCAGGCAGGCTGGTACCACTTCCACCTCACTTCCAAGGTAAAAGGCTGAGGACCCGAGGGATAAAGCCACGTGCCTAAGGCCAGTCGGCCGGGCCTGAGATTCGAACCTGCAGTGCAGTTTGCCCCCGGGCTCCTGCCCACTCACAATATGCTGCACTGGGTTCGGGAGGAAAGTGGAGGTGGGGAGTCCATCGTGAAGATTTCCATAACCGTCCACAGGCCAGGAGGTAAAGACCTGTATTAGACCGGTATCTGTAAAACTGAATAAAATAGGTTTCCTTGAGAAATATGACCAAGGCAAGAATTATTTGTTTAAGAAAAAGGAAGGATCTTTTGGTCATTAAAAAATATTTGAAAACAGAGAGACAATTTCTTGAACTGCCCCAGTATTCAAGTCAGAAAATGAGTGAGGCAACATGATGAGATTTTTTTAATTCCCATTATCATTATAACAAATTGCACCTCCATGAAATAGCTTGAGACGTTTCTGAAAGTTTGCACTTCCTTTTGTGAAACTTTGCAAGTTGCTTCTCTTTTATGGCTTCCTTTTTTCATCTGCCTCAAGGCACATGCTGGCTATGCTCTTCTCAATAAGCAGTAGTATTCCAAGTTTTTGTTTGTTTGCTTGCTTTTTGGCTTTTTCCTTTGCAACTCTGAGCCTTAAGCCTGAGATGTCAGTGGTGAAACCAGAAGTGTTGATTCATGTACAATTTACTTTCTCTTCTGGGGGTAGAAAATAAAATAACAAAGAATTCATTAGACTAGGAAAAACTGTTGCATTTTTCTTTCTTTTTTAAATGATGTGTTAGCTAAGTTTAATTAAGAAAATCAACAAGTCTACTAAAAATGATAATTACTTGAATTATGGGTGATACAAATGTTTTCTAAAAATATAAGTTGCAGAAAGGAAAAAACAGCTGAAGGAAACATAAATGTTCTTTCCAATGGATGTGGCATATGGGAGAGAGACTGCATATACAGATTAACTAGAGCAGATATTGCAATTTCATCAAACCAAAGGCCAATCTGTATTGATTTAGGTAACTCTGAATTTTCTTTCACTTCAACAGCTGCATTTTCCCATTGCTCCGAATTATCCAGATGATTGTTTTAGCCATCTGCTTTACTGTGCTTGTGGAAATAAACATAAGGTGCAACGGTTTCCATTTCATGCTGGTGAGCTAAAGCAAAACCATCCAGTAAGGGCCACTGGGGCAGTCCTTCAACATTAGACACTATCTAATGACCACCTTCTCTGCATCGGTAGTGGGATATGAGGAGGATATGTTGTGGGTCTTTGGCACTGGAAACGGATACAGGTGTCTGAATGGCTTGAATTATGGATAAAAAATTCCTGTCACAGACAAATACATATGATATCACTTTATGTGGAATCTAAAACAAATGATACAAATGGACTTGTTTAAAAAGAGAAACAGATTCACAGACATAGAAGACAAACGTATGGTTACCAGAGGGGAGGAAGATGGGAAGGGATAGTAGGGAGGTTGGGACTGATATGTACACACTAATATATTTTAAATGGATAACCAACAAAGTCCTACTGTATAGGACACGGAACTCTGCTCAATATCCTATAATAACCTAAACTGGAAAAGAATTTGAAAAAGAATACATGTATATGTATAACCAAATCACTCTGCTCTACTCCTGAAACTAACACAACATTGTAAATCAACTAGACTTAAAAAAATAAAATGAAAAAAATTTTTAAGAAAAAAGAATCCACTAGACTATTACTGACACTTCAGGAAATATCAGAAAAAGAAATTTTTTTTTAAAAATAGGACAGTTTTTTCTAACATAGTATCAGAGGAGAAAATGCATAGGAAATAAGACTAGGAGACAAAATAGTTGTTAAGGTTTTGGAATCTTGATTTCTTTTTCCCTTGTTTTCCAATGTTCTTATAATATGCTTATGATGTTAGTTTTGTAGTTTAAAAATGTTTATAGCTCCTTCACTGAAGCTTTTAAAAAAAGCTTTAAGCTTTTTTCTTGTTCCCTTTCTCACTACTTCTTGCATGTATACTCTGTGCTCCTTTTCTTTCAGTTTGTAATTAAACATTTATTTGTACAATTTACTGATTAATGCTTGTCCTCTGCTAAGCTCCTCAAATGAGAACTCTTGTCAATGCCTTTTATCCCCAGTACCTGGCATATGACACACACTTCATTTAAAAAAAAAAATCTTGACTAATGAATAAATGAGAGAACAGAAAAAAAATGAGGACATTTTAAGAGACCTCTGGAACAATATCAACTGTACTAATAGTTGCATTATAGGGGTCGCAGAGAAGAGAGAAAGAAGGGGCAGGGACATACATGAAGACATAACAGCTAGAAAATTTCCTAACCTGTGAAAGGATACAGACATCCAGGTCCAGAAAGCACAGAGAGTCCTGAGTAAGATGAACTGAAAGAAGTCAGCCCAAAACACATAATTAAAACCGTAAAAATTTAAAAGAAACAGAAAATGTTAAAAGTAGCAGAGACAAAGTGACCAGTTACATGCAAATAAATTCCCATAAGATTGTCAACTGACTTTTCAGCAAAACTCTCCAAACCAGAAGGGAGTCGCACGATGTCATCAAAGTGGTGAGAGGGAAAAACCTACAAACAAGAGCTTTCTACCTGGCAATGCTATCATTTAGATCTGAAGGAAAGAAGAGTTTTACAGATAAGCAAAAGCTAAGCATTCAGTACCACTGAATAGTCTTCACAAGAATGTTAAAAGGAGCTTCTAGGAGACCTCATGTGAAGAGTTGACTCACTGGAAAAGACTCTGATGCTGGGAGGGATTGGGGGCAGGAGGATAAGGGGACAACAGAGGATGAGATGGCTGGAGGGCATCACCGACTCGATGGACTTGAGTTTGAGTGAACTCCGAGAGTTGGTGATGGACAGGGAGGCCTGGCGTGCTGCGATTCAAGGGATCGCAAAAAGTCGGACATGACTGAGCGACTGAACTGAACTGAACTGATGAGGCTTCCCTGGTGGTTCAGGCGGTAAAGCGTCTGCCTGCAATGCTGGAGACCCGGGTTCAATCCCTGGGTTGGGAAGATCCCCTGGAGAAGAAAATGGAAAACCACACCAGTATTCTTGCCTGGAAAATTCCATGGATGGAGGAGCCTGGTAGGCTACAGTCCATGGGATCGCAAAGAGTCGGACATGACTAGTGACTTCACTTTCTTTCTTTATGAGCAGAAAAGTCCTCAACTAGAAATATGAATATTACAAAATGAAAAACCTCATTGGCAAAGGCAAACATACGCTAGATCAACCACTTATAAAGCTAATAGGAAGGTTAAAAGACAAAAGTAGTAAAATCATTTACATCTACAATAAGTAGTGAAGGGAGACAAAAAATAAAGTAAAATACGGTGTCAAAACATTTAATGTGTGTGAGGGTATTAAAATGTAGGGTTGTTAGAATGCTTTTGAACTTAAGACATCATCACACACACACACACACACACACACACACACACATTTGTTGCTGTCTAGCTGTGTCCAACTCTTTGTGACCCCATGGATTATAGCATGCTAGTCTCCTCTGTCCTCCTCTGTCTCCCAGAATTTGCTCAAATTCAAATCCTTTGAGTCAGAGATGCTATCTAATCATCTCATCCTCTGCTGGCCCCTTCTTTTGCCGTCAGTCTCTCCCAGCAACAGGGTCTTTTCCAATGAGTTGGCTCTTTACATCAGGTGGCCAAAGTATTGGAGCTTCAGAGTCAGCAACAGTTCTTCCAATGAATATTCAGAGTTGACTGCCTTTAGGATTGACTGGCTTGATCTCCTTGCTGTCCAAGAGACTCTCAAGAATCTTCTCCAGCACCACAGTTCAAAAGCATCAATTCTTCATTGCTCAACCTTCTTTATGGTCCAACTCTCACATCCATACATGACTACTGGAAAAACCATAGCTTTGATTCTATGGACCTTTGTCAGCAAAGTGATTTCTCTACTTTTAAATACACTTTCTAGGGTTGTTATCGCTTTCCTTCCACGGAAGAAGCATCTTTGAATTTCATGACTACAGTCACTGTCTGAAGTGATTTTGAAGCCCAAGAAAATAAAATCCGCCACTGATTCCACTTTGCCCTTTCAGTTCAAGCCAGCTTTTTCACTCTCTTTTTTTCACCTTCAAGAGGCTCTTTAGTTCTTCTTCACTTTCTGCCATTAGAGTGGTATCATCTGCATATCTGAGGTTGTTGATATTTCTCCCGACAATCTTGATACATAGATACATCACTCTTCTGGGCATGCTTGTCTATTAACTCATCTCGGCTAAACCCACCTGATGGTCCACTGCTCCACCTGGTCTTCCTCTTTCCCCTGACACCAGCAAGCTCTCCTGGACTTGTTTCCATGGTGACGGCAGAGGTTCAGTAGAGAGGGTAAGTCTCTATACACATGCATGAGTCAACCTCTTCTTGCACAGGGGGCTAACATTCTGTTGGACAAAGCACACTCCGTGACTGACCAGCCCTAGTGTCATGGGGCCGAGCAGGTCACGCTGCCCATGTTGGGGTGAGGGAAGGTGCAGAGAGAGGGGAGGGTGAAGCCTTGCAGCCCTATGAACCTGCTGCCCTCAGGTGACTGTGGTGAGCCGGGAACCAGGACCACAGAGCCTCTGCCGACCTAAGTTTACTGCCTTTCCTGTGTACCTGGGAAGGGAACTTCCTGCGGTTCCTCCATAAATTTTGAAACTTCTTGTGATTCTGGGGCTGGCCTTCACGTAAGGTTTGAGCCTATTCAAAATGAAAGAGTCATTATTTCAGAACTATAGGAGTACTCGCAGAGCAGACAAACGTAAATTTTTTTACAGCAGCAGGAAGAATCATTTACATTGAAGCGTATTTCTCTCTCCCTCCTCAGTTCTAATATTCCTCTTCATATTTCAGCGGAAGGTTTAATTTTTCATTTCGACAGTGTGGTTCAACCTCCTCTTCAATAGCTTATATGTATAGAAAGCATATTTTATAAATCTCAGTAATGGATCTTTTTGTTCTTTGAAAAGAAAATCAGACATTAACAGTATTTCAACAAGTGCATTCATATGCTGAGGTTTTCTCAACAGACACTTTTTTCTAGATTTCTCTCCTTTGCATATAGATTTGTGACTGTATTCATAAGTTCTGAAATAATAGTTGGTCCTCAATAAATGTCTGTTGAATAAATAAATGAATGTGCTAACATATGTTTGAGCATCCATCAATTCTCAACCAGCAATGCCCACAGAGGAAAGCTGATACTGGTCATAAAATATGTAAATGAAATTATTTCCACCCCAACTGCAGCAACCAGAAGGAATGGATGGTCCAAGATCTTTACATCTTTCATACCAAAATTTCACATCATCATGAGAAGATGAATCCCAGGAACGAACAAACTTAGCTAAGAGCAAGTGTGGTTCATCAGAGCTTTTATAACAGTGAAAACCTTCATCGGTAAGGGAATCTGTCATAGAATGCAAACTTTTAAAATTTTTAACAGAAGGATAGTTCTTTACAATGTTGTGTTAGTTTCTGCTGCACAATGTGAATCAGCTATATGTACACACATATCCTCTTCCTCTTGAGCCTCCCTCCCAGCACCCCACCCCACCCCTCTAGGTCATCACAGAGTGACAGGCTGAGGATGCAAAGTTTAAAATGGCCAGTGTGAGGTATTGTAGGAATTTTTTTTTTAAAGAAAGATACAAAATTATATGATCAATATATTTACATTTAGGCAAAGATTTACATAAAAGCTATAAATGAATGCACAAAAAAAATGATAGTGATTGTGTTTTCATAGTGCTTGCAGATGGAGGGTTTTTTCTGTTTGATTTCTAAACTTTCTCTGACTCTTTCTTACTTTTTAAAATTTGCACAGAAGAGAAAAGAAAGTACAAACTAAGCCTCCAATTTACCAACTTGGTAAACTATCTGAAAACTCCAGTCTTACAAAAATGTATTGAATGAATCTAGACATAACATGCTACCAACATTCTGCCCACTTGGTAGACTTGGGAGATGGCACCCAGGGAGAATAATGTTCATGGAAGAGTCAGGTCCACAATCCTTTACCTGCAATTCTGAAATCCAAAATGGTCTGAAGACTAAAAGCATTTGGCAAAGCATCTGATGGCAAAATCTGACCAGAACTGATCAGGGGCTACCTTTGCCACTTGGTGTGAATATTCCTCTGAATCACTGCAGAAAGATAAGTGTGTTGACTGCAGGATGCTGTCCAGTCTCTGATGTGTGAGGTAGTATGTGGCATATTACCCACATTACCTTCCAAAATCTAAAAGCTCAGGATGCAAGCATTTTCTAGAAAGGATTATGGGCTTTATTATTTCTTCTTCAGGGTCAGTAACACGGTAACAACAGCAAGTCTCATCATAATGTGACTGTAGTCTCCAGAGCTACCATTTTCACGTCCACTCCATGTCAGACAACATTTTCCTTTCAGGCGGACTCCTCTGTATACTCTTATTTCATTTAATCTTCACAACAGTGCTGTGAAGAAGCTTTTACCATCTCAGCTTTAGGGGGGAAGCAGGGATGTTTTGAGAGCCGTAACTGCACAGTCACACCGTGGCCCGCGGTGCTGTTGGCAGTGGGGAGGCCTCCCTGGAGCACTTCAGCAGTGGAGACGACCTTACTTCTCAATTGTGATTCTATCTAGGGGCTTCCCAGGTGGTGTTGCACCAATGCAGGAGATGCAAGAGACTCAGCTTTGATCCCTGGGTTGGGAAGATCCCCTGGAGAAGGAAATAGCAACCCCCTCCAGTACTCTTGCCTGGAAAATTCCATGGACAGAGGAAACTGGTGGCTACAGCCCATGGGGTCACAAAAAGTCGGACGTGACTGAGCACACAGCACATACATCATTCATTCTATAATACTTCCCTTCCTTGCTTAGGGAACCTCCACTCCTGTACCTCTCCGCGGTCCCTTAGCCGTGATTTAGGGCAGGCAGCCATTCATCTCATCAGCTGGCCGATCTCTAAAGCGCTCAGTGTTGAATATCCTGGTCTTCCCAGCTTTGCTAGGAAAGAGATGTATCATTTACAAAGCAGTTTCTGTGTGTCAGGGACACGGCTGTCAATGCAGCATCTTTCATCTTCCCATCAGGAATCAAGGTAGACATTATTATTTTCATTTTTGGGTGAAGATCTCAGAATTGTTCTGAAAAATACTACAGTCTATTGAATGACAACATAATACACAGTGCTTATCAAAGTACAGTTGGCTGATGAAATTCCTTTCAGAATCATGGAGACCCCTGTTCCCCTTGCCAGGCCAACCAAATCAAAATATCTGGAGACGGAGCCCTGGCGCCTGCACATAAGATGTCCTCATAGAGAACGCAGACACTGGAAGGTTTGAACCTGGCCTGGCAGGAAACCAAACTGCCCTGCGTTCCGATCCAGACCCTTCCGCATCCTGGCTGAGTGACCTTCACTGAGTCTCTTACACTCCCCGGGCCTCCAATGTCTTATGTATAAGGTGGGGCCACTCACCTTCATGTCTCGTCAGTTGCGGAGGATGAACAAAGTACCCTATGATGTGATGTTCTCGCTTACCATAAGACAGACATTCAAGAAATGATGTTGAAAAGTGGACAGAGTGAATAGATAAAAGGATGAATAAATAAACTAAAACCTATCTGGCTTTTCTGGCTGTGCTGGCTATGCTGATTTGCCTGGGTGTCTCTTTTTTTAATTTCCCGCAAAGCCTGCCTGTTGACTTAACTTGGAGGAGGCATGCTTAAAGACTAAATATCTCTCTTGTACACTTAATGCTGCTTTATTTGTGCTTGGATCTGAGTTCATACAAAACCACGATCAAGTGAGATCAAAGAAGATGTTTGCAGGCATTGATGGTCCACACTGGCATTTCTGAGCTTGCTCACAGTGATGGAAACACTCTTAAGAAAATCCTGAGGTTAGAGCAACCCAGGCCTCACCTGTAAATAATGTTATTGGGTGTCTAGAAAAAACCTTTGAGCATAGTTGGCCTTTTCATGATGCAAGCCCCTGGCAGGCAGGTGGTTTCTGTGTTTTATCATGCTCTCGGTCATAAAATGACAAATTCTGCCCCAAGAAATCTATGACTGGCTTTGGTCATTTCTGAAGTTTCCTTTGGCTATTTTTAGAAGTTGATAATCTATCCTGAAATACCAAACGTTTAGTTCATGAAGCAGAGGGATACTGCATCTCATTAATCATCTTTCTCATATAAAATGAGCTAGTTTTATGACTCCATTTTTCAGATGGAAGAATTTAGGCAGTGTCTTGAGGCCAAGTACCATTTGAGTCAGCAAGCTTCCTGTTCTTCAGTCCCACGCCATTTGTGCAGACATGTAAAGGTTCCGTTTCTAATCTCAAAAGCTTTCGTGTGTTGTTTCTTTGTTTTGTTTTTAAAGAAAATGGATGAATGTGTACTAAGATATTTTCGAGGGCAGATCTTATCCGTGTACCATTTTGTTCCTCTTACCACTGAACTGGCAAGTGCCTTCACTCGCATAGTCAGTGACAGGGGCTCGAAGTCCCCGTATTGTGGGGCTGTGCTTCTTGGCCGTGTCCAACTCTAAGTGACTGCGTGGACTGTAGCCTGCCAGGCTGCTCTGTGCGTGAAACTTTCCAGGCAAGAATACTAGAGTGGGTTGCCATTTCCTCTTCCAAAAGTCCCCATGGATAGACTTTATTCTGTACACAATCTGTGAAGAATCATTCTCAGAAATTCAAGTTGAAGCCATTAGGAGAATTTAGTATTTCAGATTCTCTGCCTACACCTGTGTTGCATAATTCTGAGACCCCACTTCTCAGAGTCTTCTTTTTATCACAGTTGACCCACAGACCATGTGGGGGCTAGGGAGTGCCAGCTGCCATGCAGTTGAAAATCCATGTATAACTAACTATACAGTCGGCCCTTCTGTTCAGGGTTCTGCATCTTTGGAGTCAACTAACTTCGGACCATGTAGTACCATAGTACATATTTACTGAAAAAATATCTGTGTATAAGAGGACCCACACAGGTCAAACCCATGTCGTTCAAGGGTCTACTGCGTATCGATGTATTATCCATAACAAGCATCAGAATATAGTGTGGAGAACACAGAGAAGCTGAAGGTAGAAAACATATGCATCAGTTTTACCCAGATTGTAATAATCTTAAAAACAACAACAACAACAGGAAAAAAGCACAGACTGGGCTTCCCAGGTGGTTCAGAGGTGAAGAATCCCCCTGCCAATGCAGGAGACAGTTTGAACTCTGGTCCAGGCACATTTCACATGCTGCAGAGCAGCAAAGCCCTTGTGCCCCAGCGACTGAGCCCACATCCTAGAACCAGTGCTCTGCAACATGAGAAGCCACCATGATGAGAAGGTTGCCCACTGCAGCTAAGAAAGTAGCCCCCACTCGCCACAACCAGAGGAAGCCCGTGCAGCAACAAAGACCCAACACAGACAAAAATAAATAGTTAATTAATTCTAAAAAAAAACTGAAGGGCAACAGATTTGGGGATGCCTGGGTTTGTGCTCCAGACTTTGCTTCATACACTGACTGCATAGCCTTGAGCAGCTTCTGCTGATCCTTGTTAGAAACAAAAGGACAATTCCCAAATGGGGTCACTTATGCTAAGCCCCACCTCATCAAACTGAGACTTAGCTTCCCTTACAGTCTCAGCTCTCCAGGAAATGGAATCTTGAACCAGTCAATCAGGAATCACCTGATCAACACCAACCATTTGATCTGCCTGATGGACCCCTGGGAGCCCCTGAAGGAAAGTACTCTTGCAGTCAGGAACCCACTTTCTGTCTGGTATAACATCCTTGTTCTGGCTCCCTAACAAAGTCTTCCATCTTGAACAACTTCTTGGAGCTCCTTTCTATCTGACAGACTGGATGCGGTCTGATTTGAATGAATGTTTGCTCAGATAAACTTCTAGAATTTTTAACATGCCTCAGTTTATTTTTTGACACCCTCTGTGGAATAAAGGCTTCTGGGAGTGATAACAAGACAATGTAGAGTTGGTGTATATCGGTGCATGGTGTGCACGACATGTGAAGTTCCCAGCTACAAACTACTGTATTATGTGCTGGCTGAGAGCCTGGGCTAAGGTCTTAGATGACCCACGGTTACATCTACGGCTGCTGCTCACTGTGTGATTTGGGGTGAGTTAAGCACCTTTCTGGGCTTCAGTTCCCTGACCTGTAAATGGAGATAATAACAGCAGCTACTTCACAGGGCTGCTGGGAGAAGCCAATGTATTAATACGAGCGGTGCACGAGGCACAACGCAGAGCAAGTGCATCGGGAAGGGTCTGCAGTCCTCGTCCTCGTCACGACTCTAGACTGACACTTGACACTTACGGAAGTTGTCTACCGTGATCGCCACTGGGGTATTCACTGTGCTATTCAATAAAGGATCGAGTCAGTCCCTTTCTTCAAAAAGTTTCCCCCTAAAAGGCTCTAAGTTATAGCTGCAGATCACCCACTAAAAGCATCTACTTGATTATTTCTAAATTCCAAAGCAATTTAGAACATTTTTTTTTTAACATATCTGCCCCTTCCATCTAAATTTCCACCCCCCGGAGTACAGATAGTATTTAAAACCACACAGAACCCAACAAAGGTTATTTCAATAATTGACACAACTGCTTAGCAGTATTGTGGAGAAAATATGAAACCTTTTTGTTAGGTCAAGGCCTTTGGGATGAATGGTGATCTGCAGCTTTCTGAGTGTTCCTACCTTAATTTCAAGGCTGATAAAATCCTTTTCTCCACAGGGATTCTGTCTTGGGTGAGGATTTAAAAGGAGCCTGGCTTTCTAGGGCTCCTCTCTTTCCAGGCTCAATCTGAGCCTTGCCCTTTACGAACATCAAATTCATTTTGGATAAGCAGGAAAAGAGAGGCAAAGATTATGCTTCTTCAAAAGGCTTAAGCAGCATCCAGCCTGAAGCAGTTTCCCCATAGGACACAACTTGGTTCTTCCCACTGCTTGGTCTTTAAGGCACCATGCATGAACGGAGAGGCAGCGACCCCAACAGACTTGTGGAGAGATCCAGAGCCCAGCCCTGCCCTGTGCTCTCTCTCTCTTTTTTTTTTTTTTTTACTATTGGAGTGTAGTTAAAATATTGTATTAGTTTCAGGTGTACAGCAAAGTGACTCAGTTATGCATATACACATAGCCATTCGTTTTCAGATTCTTTTCCCATATAGGTCATTACAGAATATTGAGTTCCCTGTGCTCCACAGTAGGTCCTTGTTGATTATCTATTTTATGTATAGTAGTGTGTATATCGGAGAAGGCAATGGCATCCCACTCCAGTACTCTTGCCTGGAAAATCCCATGAATGGTGGAGCCTGGAAGACTGCAGTCCATGGGGTCGCTGAGGGTTGGACACAACTGAGCGACTTCACTTTCACCTTTCACTTTCATGCATTGGAGAAGGGAACAGCAACCCACTCCGGTGTTCTTGCCTGGAGAATCCCAGGGACGGGGGAGCCTGGCGGGCTGCCGTCTATGGGGTCGCACAGAGTCAGACACGACTGAAGTGACTTAGCAGCAGCAGCAGCAGCAGCAGTGTGTATATGTCAATCCCAAATTCCTAATTTATCATTTCTCCCCATGTTTTCTCTTTGATAACCATACATTTGTTTGATTTTGAGTTTTTTAAGTCCATTTCTTTTTGTAAATAAGTTCATTTGTATCACTTTTTAAATTACATTCCATACGAGCTCTGTCTTAAATTCTGTGAATGCCCCTCGCATCTTTCCAATACATTCTTCCTTTTTTCTCAAATTGAGCAATGTTTATTTCTGATGCTTGCAACAAACGTCATCTTAGCAAATATATTTATGGAGCACTTACTTCAAGTCTAACCCGGGGCCACGTGCTTTTTTATCTCCGAATCTTCATGATACAGTACTCCTATTATCAGCCTGTATTTTACAGATGGGGAAGCTGAGGCAGAGAGAGGTCACATGACTTTCCGCAAGTTACACAGCATAGAAAAACTGTAGTTTGAACCCACACAGACTAGCTTGAACATGCCTGCAGTGACCCCCATGTCCCCTGGAGTGATTCCTCTGGGAAAAAGCACACTGATACTTGTTATCCCTGTAGAGACAGGTGACATTAAAGTGATTGAGGTGTGAGTGATGTGCTTCTTGGTAGGAAAGACTGAAAAGATGTTATTTTCAATGGTTCAAAAACAAAAAGATCAAAAATAATGAGGGGACAAGTGCTTCTTTGAGAAGTGAAAGCATCCATGTCCATGGACAGGACTTGGGCAGAACACAGCTGACTCTGTGCCAGCAGAATCAAGAATGAGCCGGAAGTGGCAGAAGTCTCGGGATTCCAAGTACGAGAGCGAGGCGAGGAAGGGGGCACCAGTTTCAGCTGCCTCCTTCCCCACCCCGACTCTGTCCCCTCCCAACTCCAGATGCTTCTTCCTGCCTCCTCACACCTCTCCTCTCTTTTGGTCTCTTCATTGCTTTCGAGGTTCTGACTTATCTTCACTCTTTATGTATCTGAGCCTCTCTCTCCTCGGTGGATCCAGGTGGCCAGGTCACCCCTGAAGGAGGAACGTCCCCTCAGAGGGATTTGGACTGGGACCACTCCAAGACAGGGCTCCTAAGTCGAGAATGTGACAAACGTTTTCTGGGGACTTTTTTAAATTGACGTATAGTTGATATACAATGTTGTGCTAACTACCGCCATATACCAAAGTGATTCAGTTAAACACATATATACATTTTGTTATTTTATATTCTCCTCCATTATGTTTACCACAGGATACTGATTAGAGTTCCCTGTGTGATACAGAAGGACCTTGTTGTTTATCCATTCTATATATAATAGTGTACATCGGCTAACCCCAACCTCCCACTCCACTCCTCCCCCACCCACCATCCCACCCGCCCCCTCCCACTTAGTAACTATGTCTCTGAGTCTGTTTCCATTTTGTGGATGTGTTCATTTGTGTCATATTTTAGATTCCACATCTAAGTGATATCTCATAGTATTTGTCTCTGTCTGATTGACTTCATTTAGTACAGTAATCTCAAGGTCCATCCATGTTGCTCAAAGTGGCATTATTGCATTCTTTTTTATGGTTGAGCAATATTCTATTCCCTGGTGGCTCAGTGGTAAAGAATCTGCCTGCCATGGCAGGAGACACAGGATTGATCCCTGGGTTGGGAAGATCCCCTGGAGAAGGAAATGGCAACCCACTTCAGTATTCTTGCCTGGAGAATCCCATGGGCAGAGGAGCCTGGCGGGCTACAGTCCATAGAGTCGCAAAGGGTCGGACATGACTAAGTGACCAATCCTCTGCAGTTCCAGTGCGATATTCCGTTGTATATATGCACCACTTCCTCTTCATGCGTTCCTGTCCATGGATGTTTAGGTTGCCCCCATGTCCAGGCTGTTGTAAACAGTGCTTCAGTGAACACTGGGCTGCATGTGTCTTTTCAAACCATGGCTTTCTCCAGACATACGCCCAGGAGTCGGATTGCCGGATCATATGGGAATTCTATTTTCTCTTTTTCTGAGGATCCTCCATACTCTCTGCCACAGAGGCTGAACCACTTCAGGTTGCCACCAACATGACAGATGTTCATCATGACCCCAACCGCCATCCATTTCAAGCCCCCCATGTGCCCAGCCTAGGGCTGAGCTCTTTTCTATGCCCTCTCATTCCATCCACACCCACTCTGACAGGTAGGTATTATTTCTCTAGTTTAGAAACGCAGAAACTAAGACTGAGAGATTCCAAGTCGTGTGGGTCAGGACTCCTTTGACTCCAGGCCACAGGAACCAACTCTGGCTAACAAGCAGAAGGGGGTGTCTGCGGACAGGAAGGTAGCAGCCGCCTGCATTGACAGAGAACCAGGAAACAAGACCGGAACAGGCGACTCCCAGCTCAGGAATCACTCACAGAGTTGTCCGGTGCTTCTATTGTGATAAGTGGGCACCACGGTTTTTATCAAACCTTTCTCAGGACTCAGGTCCTAAGGGAGCAGTGGCCTAGCCAGGAAAGCGCAGCTTGCCTACCTTTAGTGCCACCAAGAAAGAACAGAGAAGAGGGAAGATGTTTCCTCAAGGGAGAGAGGGGGAAGGAGAGTGGGGAAAAAATGCAGTCCGAGGCCTGGATGTCCCAACATGGCGGAAACAAGATTGAGACCCAGGTCGTCCTCACACACGGCTGGAGCACCTTCCTTGAGGGCTGAAAGGGAGACGGGAGGCAGGTTAGGGTTGCTGCTGGGCCTCACTGTCTTTAGCAAAACTGACAAGGAACAGAGCCCAGGGCCAGAGATAGAGCAGTAGCTGAATAAGTTCTTGTTGGTGCAAACAAACCAAAAAGATACAGAAGCAAGCCAGGACACATTCTGACTCCCCTTCCCCTTCCAGGGGAACAGGCACCTATCTGTCATTCTCCAAATTCATCTGCCTGGACCATACATGGCTTGAGGGTCTGAGCGGAATTAAAAGCCTGGGCTCTTATTTTCCTTATGAAACCCAGACGTGGTCAGCACGGCCCCGTCACACGGGAGGCAGCAGCCCAGCTCTTGTGTGTGAGGGTAGGCGATGCACACAAGAGGTCTCCCTTTCCGGAAAGGAAAACAAACCACAGTTCCCACACGCTGCTCCCTGCTCAAAGGCGACCTGGACAAGTCTCAGAAGGAAAGCTTATGAGCTAGGGATCCGATGCTCTTCCTAATTCGGAGTCTTAAAGACTATGGAAAGGAGCAGATACAAAGGCATGTGCTATTTTTTTAATTTAAATTTATTTATTTTAGTTGTTGACTAATTACTTTACAATATTGTATTGGTTTTGCCATACATCAACATGAATCCACCACGAGTGTACACGTGTTCCCCATCCTGAACCCCCCTCCCACCTTCCTCCCCGTACCATCCCTCTGGGTCAGCCCAGTGCACCAGCCTCAAGTATCCTGATGTGCTGTTTTAACAAAAGAAAAAAGAAGAATCGTGTAACGGTGAAGGTTAGGGGTGGCAGGTGGGGTGTCAGTAAGAGAATGCCATTCTCAAGAGATCAGGTTTCTCTCTTGGAGCTTCCTTGGTTCTGAAATCTAGGAGGGGACTTGTCATCTTTAAAGCACTACTTGGATTTAACATAAAAAATAAACTCTGGAGAAATCATACCTTTAGAGTTGACCCCATCAATCCTGTGCCCAGTGGCATTCACAGGACCAGACATCGCTGGAACAGTGATAGTCACTTGGGTTCAAATATGAGATCTCAGCCATGAGATTAAGAGCTGAAGAAACCACTAAGTTCATTCCTGTCATTCCCAAGGTCAGGCTTTCACAGTAATAGCTGAAAATAGTTCGTTGCTGAAAGAATAAGGAGGCTGCTGACATGAACAAAGATGAAGGCGACCCTAGAAATCATCAGCCCTGGACAAAAAGCTGAATGCTTCTGTAGGTGAGGATGGAGTTTTTAAAAGGAGGAACCACAGTTTTGTGTGGGGAGGGGAAACCTCAAAGCAAAATTCATGCGAATATTTTATTTTATGACCATCATCAGAGCTCAGTACATGTTTTGTGTCCCTAGGACAGGCCTTTGGAGAAATAACCTAGACTTTTTCCTTTCTTGTGAATTAAAAATTAATAAACCTGGACTCAAGTTTCCTCCAAGCTCAGAGACATCACAATTCTTTTTTTAATAATGAGAATTGTAGGTAGGGCTTCCCTGGTGGCTCAGACAGTAAAGAATCTGCCTGCAATGCAAGAGACATGGGTTATCATCCCTGGGTCAGGAAGATCCCCTGGAGGAGCCCATGGCAACCCTCTCCAGTATTCTTACCTGGAGAATTCCATGGACTGAGGAGTCTGGCAAGCTACAGCCCATGGGACTGCCAGGAGTCGGACATGACTGAGCAACTAAAACACAACACACATTGTAGGTAGGGAGGAACTGTAAATTGGATCACTACTATTTTTTCAGGAACACTTGAAATTAAGATCACAACTCAAGTGGTGTGCTTGATATACCAACTATTACAGACATTGTGATTAAGCTCCATTCAGTTCAGTTCAGTCGCTCAGTCATGTCCTACTCTTTGCAACCCCATGAATTACAGCACGCCAGCCCTCCCTGTCCATCACCAACTCCTGGAGTTCACTCAAACTCATGTCCATCGAGTCGGTGATGCCATCCAGCCATCTCATCCTTTGTCATCCCCTTCTCCTCCTGCCCCCAATCTCTCCCAGCATCAGGGTCTTTTACAATGAATCAACTCTTCGCATCAGGTGGCCAAAGGATTGGAGTTTCAGCCTCAGCATCAGTCCTTCCAAAGAACACCCAGGACTGATCTCCTTTAGGATGGACTGGTTGGATCTCCTTGGAGTCCAAGGGACTCTCAAGAGTCTTCTCCAACACCACAGTTCAAAACCATCAATTCTTCGGCACTCAGCTTTCTTCATAGTCCAACTCTCACATCCATACATGACCACTGGAAAAACCATAGCCTGACTAGACAGACCTTTGTTGGCAAAGTAATGTCTCTGCTTTTGAATATGCTATCTAGGTTAGTCATAACTTTCCTTCCAAGAAGTAAGCGTCTTTTAATTTCATGGCTGCAATCACTATCTGCAGTGATTCTGGAGCCCAAATAAATAAAGTCTGACACTGTTTCCACTGTTTCCCCATCTATTTCCCATGAAGTGATGGGACCAGATGCCATGATCTTCGTTTTCTGAATGTTGAGGTTTAAGCCAACTTTTTCACTCTCCTCTTTCACTTTCATCAAGAGGCTTTTTAGTTCCTCTTCACTTTCTGCCATAAGGGTGGTGTCATCTGCATATCTGAGGTGATTGAGATTTCTCCCAGCAATCTTGATTCCAGCTTGTGCTTCTTCCAGCCCAGCGTTTCTCATGATGTACTCTGCATAGAAGTTAAATAAGCAGGGTGATGATATATAGCCTTGACATCCCCCTTTTCCTATTTGGCACCAGTCTGTTGTTCCATGTCCAGTTCTAACTGTTGCTTCCTGACCTGCATACAGGTTTCTCAAGAGGCAAATCAGGTGGTCTGGTATTGCCATCTCTTGAAGAATTTTCCACAGTTTATTGTGATCCACACAGTCAAAGGCTTTGGCATAGTCAATAAAGCAGAAATAGATGTTTTTCTGGAACTTTCTTGCTTTTTTGATGAACCAGTGGATGTTGGCAATTTGATCTCTGGTTCCTCTGCCTTTTCTAAAACCAGCTTGAACATTGCTGAAGCCTGGCTTGGAGAATTTTGAGCATTACTTGACTAGCGTATGAAATTGAGTGCAATTGTGTGGTAGTTTGAGCATTCTTTGGCATTGCCTTTCTTTGGGATTGGAATGAAAACTGACCTTTTCCAGTCCTGTGGCCACTGCTGAGTTTTCCAAAGTTGCTGGCATATTAAGTGCAGCACTTTCACAGCATCATCTTTCAGGATTTGAAAGAGCTCCACTGGAATTCCATCACCTCCACTAGCTTTGTTCATAGTGATGCTTTCTAAGGCCCAGTTGACTTCACATTCCAAGATGTCTGGGTTGGTCATAACTTTCCTTCCAAGAAGTAAGTGTCTTTTAATTAGGAAGGTCCAATTAGGAAACAGTGGGAGAATTCCTCAGTGTTTCTCTAATAGTTCATGAGACACTCAAGTTCTTACCCCTTCCTACTGTGTGGTAGAAATAGACAATGTTAAAATTCAAAGAAATTCAAAGAACAAATTTTGAGAAGACAGACAATGGGCATATTACCAATCAATGAATGCTACCTTTCTTTTCTTGAAAAGAGCACTAAGGACAACAAAACAGTATCATGCGACAAGGCATCTATTTTTGTGCTGTGCTCAGTCACTCAGGCATTCTTTGGGGGATCTTCCCAACCCAGGGACCCAGGCTCTCTTGCATCTCCTGCATTGGTAATGGATTCTCCACCACTAACACCACCTGGGGAGCCCATGTATTTTTCATCTATATTTAATCAGTAAATACACTTTTATGGAACAAATGCTGGGTTTTGTCATGTTTCTTTCTACTGCCATTTCCCTTTCTTGCCATTTTAGCCATGCATTTAACTTTTCTGAGTTAAATAAACATATTTCTTCTGACTGAGATGGATTGTCTATGGATCTAAATTAATCTCAAAGTACTTTAGTACTTTTCATGCCAGAATTCATATTTTAGTAAACTATTAATAAGACAGGGGTTTTAGAGTAAATAATTCAATAGTGTAAAAGCTTGGTTGCAAGCTTTTTCAAATAATATAACATAACAAAAAAATCCATTTTTATTAAGATACCCAGGAAGATATAAATGTATGTTTTTAATAGTTCTAATATATTTTGGATATAGTACTTAAGCACTTCATACAAAGTCACAAAGACATGAAAAAGAAAAAGCAAAATGGTGAAAGAGAAATGAATTATAATCATAACTAAAGCAGTGGATTTCTCTCTGACACATCAAATAGGAAGAATGTCTCTGAATCCTGACAGACTGTTTCTTTCTCATTAGTGGCAATATTAGCTTCTGACTGACAGTTCTTATAAAAATTACTCTTGTACTGACACAAAGTCTTTAAATTCCTCAGTGCACTTTAGTTTTTAAAGTAACTCTTGATTCTTCTCACTAAAGGAGACAAGGAGATTCTGAGAAAGGAAATTCAGTCATAATCCATAAACCTAAATTTAGCCTGAAATTCAGTCACTACCAACTCTTTAGCCAGAGTTGTTAAAAAAAAAAAAAAAGGTAAGAAAATGCGTATTCAGTTTCCTTTCCTTTGATTTTCACTGTCAGGAAAATACTTGAGTTCAGTGAAATGGCCTGGATCAGACAGAAAAACACAGGAGAAGCAAAATCTATACATAACCCACCGGCTCAACAACCAATCCCCAGATCAGAGCTGATGATATTGTCATAGCTTCCAGGATTTTAGAAAAAAACACTAGAACTCTCAGCAAAGTGAACGAGATTGCCGTGCCAGTAGAAATAAAATGCAACTCAATCTTACTAAAATCCCCGTCTCTAAAGGCAACTATCGAATCTCTTTCCCATAGCATCAGATTGTTGAGGGGGGAAGATAGAGGATGAAAGCTAAGATTAGAAAGACCTGGAGAAACATGACTCAGAATGTAACAGAAAAAAGGGGGGCTACTTTCTGGAAGCAAATGGCTCCCAGTGACATGAGCAGCCTCAGCTTCTTGACTGAAAGCGATATTCTCCACGATGATGTAACTAGGCATGAAGACATGGTCTCCTTCCACCAGGCAGAGTTTGGACTGTGTCTTAGGTGACACTGGGGAATCACATTGATGACGCAAGGGCCGTGACGATTCTGAGAGCATCTGGCCCTGTCTTCAGGCATGGCGTTCTGAAGCAGGTGGAGCAAAGCATCATGACGTCCGAGCTCGGTGGAAATAAAGTACATATACACAAGCCACATATACTACATAAAAGTGTGACAACACGGCCACAATGACTGCATGTGGGGAGGGGCAATTACAGACTTTGGGAGTGACGTGTACACACCGCCATATTTAAAACAGGGAACAAGGCCCTACTGTACAGCACAGAGAACTCCACTCAATACTCTGTAATAACCTACATGGGAAAGGAATCTGAAGAAGAGTGGATATGTGTATGTGAGTGACTGATTCACTGTGCTGTACACCTGAAACCAACACAACAGTGTTCATCAACTACACTTCAATACAAACTAAAAAGTTAAAAAAAAAAGAAGAAAAGAAAATTGACAGCATGGTCTCCAACAGAGAAGTACAAACACACCACTGATGATAAAACAAGGGAGAGGAAACAAGGGCCAACGCATAACGCCACGTTCCTTCTTGTTTCAACGTTATCAGGATTCACGAGGTGCGTGAGTACCCGTGAGCTTGGGAAAACAGAGGCTTCACAAAGCAAGGCCACACAGACCCTGAAGAGCAAAAAGACGTTCAGAGCCAGAGAAGATGGGCTCCCCACAAGAGCCATTTCCATCAGGAGATGCAGGAAGATGCTCCTACCGAGATGGGAAGGGCAAGCGTGAGCAGAATGTTCATGTATTACATATTAGTATTATATATTATATATATACTATATTATTATATTATATATAATATGTAAATACACATATTTAGATATATTATATATCTTATATTATTATATTTATTATATATTTATAATTATATAGTATATTATTATGATATATATGTTAATATAAATATATAAATTATAAATATTCATATAAATATATATTTATATTTCATATATAAATTTTATAAATTTATAAATTATATATAATTTATATATATTTAAATATATGAAATATAAATATATATAATACAATACATATATACTATATATTATTATATTAATATATTATAATAATATATCATATAATTTATATAAAATATTTATTTAATTATATTTATATAAATTATAATTAATATATATCATATATTATTATATAATATATAATAACAATATAACAATAAGCCATAAATATAATATATAATAACTATAATATATATTATATATTTATAATAGAATACATTAACTTCTATAATTACAATTATTATATAATTATATAATATTCTATATTATATAATTATATATTATAAATTATAATATAATTATAATATATATTATTATATAATATAATCATAATATATAGTATAATTATAATATATTATAATGTATTATATAATCATATGTATTATATATAATTAACTATATATTATATTCTATATATATGATTATATATTATATTTATATAATTATATAGTATTTATATTATATGATATATATAATATATATAAAAGCACATATGACATGGGAGACTTAGCGTGACCCTGGCTGGGGAGGCATGGGAGGACAGAGCGGACCTCCCTCTCTGCCAGTCTGCTCGTCACCAGACAGTGCTGGCCACAAGGAAGGAGAGAAATGTGATGTTTCACGCCTGCTTGAATTTGTGACAGAGAGTTATGGTACACTTGTAATCTTTTTTATGACAAATATTCCCAAAGCCTCAAAAAGGTTGATGACAAAAGGGGTACCAGAAAGCTTTAATATTTTTTTTTTTTTTTGCCCAATATGTTTGGTGAAAAAGGAGGGTGGAGAGGGAATAGGAGAGGGAAAATATGGAAAAGCAAGCACCTCAGGGCGCAGCATACGACCTGTAGACTGTGATTTGAAGACAACACTAAAAACTCTTCTTTGCTTGTGTCCTAAAACTGCGTTTTTAACAAATACATCAAGTTCTTCCGCAGGGCCCCCTCTTTGTATGCTTCCATTAATGTGTTAACTTTACTGAGCACAGTCAGGAATAGCATTCGTTTTTCTCTATGACAAGAGAGTTGAGTTTCAGTGAAATAAGAGAGTCTTGGCATTTAGGGTTCCTGAGCTGGATGAACACAGAACATGATAAGGAACAGAGTGGGACAGTTTTTAAAACAAAGAAAACCTGACTCTATCGTGATTTTGTTGGAAGACATTACCAAAGCTGAAGTGCCTTCCCCTCCTCCAACCCCTGACAACCTCCAGTTCAGACAGAGCAACCGAAAGGGAGGAGGCAGGCAGCTGGCCTTGCTGCAGACACAGAAATATAGTAAAATCATTACCTAGTTTGAAGCTCCAATACTGTGGCCATCTGATGTGAAGAGCACCTCGCTGGAAAAGACACTGACGCTGGAAAAGATTGAAGGCAGGAGAAGGGGGCAGCAGAGGATGAGATTGTTGCATAGTATTACCAACTCAATGGACATGAGTTTTAACAAACTTGACGAGACAGTGAAGGACAGGGAAGCCTGGTGCACGCAGTCCATAGGGTCGCAAAGAGTTGGACACGACTGAAGCGACTTAGCATGCATGCATGCACAATGACTGAACAACTTTGAAATCATTTTTTATCCTAAAAAAAACACCTTAATTGGGATATAATTTATACACCACACAATTTACCTATTTATAGTGTACAATTCAATGTTTCAAGTTGTGTGACCAACACTACAATCAATTTTAGAACGCTTCCATTTACCCAACAGCCCCCAAAAAACTCATGCTCATCAGTAATCACTTTGCTTTCCTCTACCCACCCCTGGCCCTACACAACTGCTAACTTACTTTCTGTCTCTGTAGACTTGTCCATTATGGACATTTCACACAAATGGAAATCACATAACATGCGGCCTTTTTCAAACATTAAAAAAATGTCTGACCTCTTTCAAACATTTCACAGTGTGTTCAAGGTTCATTCATGTTGAATCACGTCTCATGACTTCATTTCTTTTCATTGCCAAATGATGTTCCATCATGTGGAGAGACCACATTTGTTTATCCATTCATCAGTTGATGGACATTCCCCGTGTTTCCACTTTTTAGCTATTATTAATGTAAATGATGCTGCTGAGAACATCAGTAGACATGCTTCATTTCTCTTGGGTACATTACTAGGTAGTAGAACTTCTCAGACACTGTATGTTCACCCTTTTGAGGAACTGCCACTGTTTTCGAAAGTGGTGTGCCATTTCACACTCCCACCAGCAATGTACAAGAGTTCTAGTTTCTCCACATCCCCACCAAGACATGTTCTGGCTGTGGTTTTGACTATAGCCATCCTAGTGAGTGTAAATTGGTAGCTCATTGTGGTTCTGACTTATGTTCCCCGAATGACTAATAATGAGTGATAATGTGTCTATACGCCCTTCATAAATCTGATTCAAAGCGTCTACTCATCTGTTACATGCATTCATACCTGTAAGCCCGCAGAGTTTCTTGGGGAACACAGCCACTGTTACAAGCAACTTCTTATCTGAGCTCAACAGTGTCCCAGCTCATGTTGAGATTCTTCAGTCTGAGTTAAGTGGTTCTGGGTAAGTTTGATTTTGGAGAAGTTAGAGAAGTGGGTAGGATCCAAAAAAAGGGTGAGAGCAGAATCATTTATTTGAAGGGGAAGTGACATCTTTACTGCTATGCGCAAGTCAGGGAAATACTTCTATGCCTTGTAAAGGCATCTCCACACAGTTCCTTCACCTAGGAAACTCTACTTACAGGCTCGAGTAAGGACACACCTAGGAAGCCCACATGAAAACACAGAGCAGGTAAAATGACTGGTGAGGGCAATCCAAGCAAAGCATCAGCCTCCGTGTGCTCAGGACTCACCCTCCTTCCCACAGGGGTGGGCCCTGGGCACGCCCAGCCCAGCCTGGCCTCTGTGCCCCCACTCCTGTGCTTAATATGTCCATAGCTCCGAAGTCCCTGAGGCAAGCACAAGACCGTGCGACCTGTGGCTCACAACCCTGACACCCATGGCCTCCTCTGGCTGGTTTTTGGCCCTGTACCACATTTTCACATTTTCAGAGGGCTTCCCTAGTAGCTCAGTTGGTAAAAGATCTGCCTGCAATGCAGGAGACCTGGGTTTGATCTCTGGGTTGGGAAGATCCCCTGGAGAAGGAAATGACAACCCACTCCAGCGTTCTTGCCTGGAGAATCCCATGGACAGAGGAGCCTGGCGGGCTACAATCAATGGGGTCGCAAGAGTTGGACGTGACTTAGTGGCTAAACCACCACCATCTCTCAGAGGAAGTCTGGGTCTGCAGCTCACTGGGTACCCATATTGAACTCTGACAGATGCCACCCTTGGTTTAGATCTGGCCACCGACTGATCCGTGCCTGGACCCCAGGTAGGCCCAGCATGGCTGCTCCTGTCTCGTGCCCTTCCCAACCGCGGACCTGCTTTAGATGGCAGGGTCCTGGGTCTCAGACCCGATGCCATAATCAGATGAAACGTTAGGGGTTTTGAGAGAAAACTGAGTATGTGGAAGGGATGTACACATTTGCAACCAGACAGCAGGCAGACTATAGTAGCAAATTGCACTGTCTAAAAACACTGCGTCTGGGGCTTTCCTAGTGGTCCAGTGGCTGAGACTTCACCCTCCAATGCAGGGGATACAGGTTCTATCCCTAGTCAGGGAGCTAAGCCCCACATGCTGCACAGCATGGCCAAAAAGTAATAAATAAATAAATATGATAAAAATGCTACATCAAGGAGCTTTTTCACAATAGGAAATAAATATTTTAATGAAAACCTTAAAGAACTTAAAAATACAAAAGCTACATCAGTATTTGGATTCCAAATGTTCTTTAATTACCTTGCCATCAAGAAGTAAAATTTATTCCTCCCCCCTCTGAAACTCAGAAAGCCTTTGCAATTGTCTCAATGGATAGAACCCTGTAGAAACACCACTGTGTTGTCAACTTCGAAAGGTGGATTTACAAAGGCAGGACTGCTTCCACCTGGTATCTTGGGCTGTTCAGCCTCGAACCCAGCCACTGTGTGCAGGGACTGTCCAGACCATGAGGAAAAGGAGTGTGTAGATGTCCCTGCCAACAGTCCCAGCAGGTAAGGTCTCAGCAGCCACCAAGCCTGTGAGGGATGCAAACTTCAGATGATTCTCATCCCCAGCTGTCAACCTCCCCCAGTTCTTGAGTCTTCTCTCTGAACCCCAGATTTCATGGAGCACAGGCAACCCCCGCCCCCCCAAGCTGTTTCCTGTCTGAATTTCTGACCCACAGAATCTGTAAGCAGAACATATGGCTGCTCTGGGCCACTAAGCTTGGGGTAATTTGTTGCACGTTTATAAGTAAACAGAACATCCACAAAGGATGATGGTGCCCAGGGTGTAACCCTCCTTATCATTTCAACATCTTTTTGCAAATGAGACTTAAAATGAACACCAAGAGCAACCTTGGAGGTGAGAGCTGTATCGAATGGCCACCCGAGGGCATGAGTGCATTTCCAAGAGCCAGCTGCACATTCGATTCTCTGTCTCCCGCAAGAACAAATGCGATGGGCAGAACAAGCTCTTTCTTACCATTTCCAAAGGTGGGAAGTGCAACTCCAGGACCACTGCCCACTGTCCAGCCTGAGGAGCGGTTCTCCACAGACACGTGTAGGGGCTGGACACTCTGCTCTCCGAAATCACCCAAAACTTCTGCTCATACCCACGTGATCAAGAGAGATCTACCTAGACAAGTTAGAAGTAGCCCCTCCATCCCACTGAAGACCTTCACTTACCTGCCTTGCATCTGCTCCCTCTCTCAATAGCATTACTCCACATTCTCTTTAGGAAATGACCTCCAGATAAATTGAATGATTAGCCACAACTCTCTGCCCCTCCCTACATCCATGCCCTTTGTGGTGTTCCTCCTGCTGCCTGCGAGAAATGTTTCCCAGTCTCGTGAGTCGAGGGCTTGGCTGTGTGGTTTTCTGTGGCCGATATGTGTGAGTGAAGGTGGCAGAGCGCTGGCCTGAGCCTGCGTTCTAAGCAGCAGCACTTTCCAGCCACCCGTCACCCATGTCATCATTACGGGCTTCCCTCAAGTGGTGAAGCTCATAAGAGAAAACCGCCATGGTCCACCTACCCTGTCCGTGGTACCCAAAAAAGAACGTTTGCTTTCACTTCCTACATTTCCAGGAAACCTCTGCTTTCTGTCTTATAGTTGGATAGGCTGCTGCTGCTGCTAAGTCACTTCAGTTGTGTCCGACTCTTAGTGACCCCATGGACTGCAGCCCAACAGGCTCCTCCACCCATGGGATTTTCCAGGCAAGAGTACTGGAGTGGGGTGCCATTGTCTTCTCCATGGTTAGGCTGACTTCCCTGTAATTCAACCCAGCACTTTCTAGCCTTTCCAAAAATCCCTTTTTTGTATCAGTATCTATTGTTTCCAACTAAAGTACAGTTGCTTGTATAGTGAAAGAAACATGACTGGGATATTTGGAATACATCTGTCTATTGAAAGAAATCGACATCTAATCCCCCTGAAGCAAAAACAGCCTGATTCAGAAGGAGGAAGCTCTGGAGAAAAAAAGAAAAAGGTGCTGGATGTTAAAAATTCAGCCTTTATCAAGTGCCCCGGGGGAAGGGGATGGAGTGTAGAATGTAAAAGGAACAGACTTTGACCTTCACCAGAAGATCCGTCATGCTTAAGGCTTATGCATAAGCCTCTGTATTCACAGAATGGGATTTGTACCACGGCTGGTCAATTAAGAGAAAGAAAAACTCCACAAATCAGTCACAGACCTCAGCTCTCTGCTTGCCAACCAAAGTAACCAAATCCTTAATAAGTATGCATAGCGTACATGCACACACACACACATGCACACACACACGTGCACACACGCACACACGCGCACACACGCATGCACACACACGCACATGCACACGCACACACGGACACGCGCACACACACACGCATACACACGCACACACACACACGCACACACTCACACAGCAAGACTTCCCAGCAAATGCAGCCAGAGACCAAATTAATCAGAAATCCCTGAGTTATTTTACACAGTGTGACCTGGGCTCAACACTGTGATTATTTCTGGGGCTGTTATATGGTATTTTTATACTAGTTTCCACACACCTTGCTACATTTCCCAGGTGTGATCCATCACATGTCATTCTCTTCGGGTTTCTCTCAGCTATTACCCTTGGCTGTGGGCTAACTGTGTGTAATTTCGCGACCCAGGCCAACACAGCGGCCTGCATGTTGTCTCCATTTCTCAAGCGTGGCAGGCGATGGATGTGGGGCTCCGTGAGAGCGCCCGGCCATTCATTCTGCAGGCGCAGCGGCCGCCACCTGCTGCCTATCCTTCCTTTGCCACAGAGATCGCTCCTCGTATTTATAAGGCATGAGGTTTTACTGACTGTTAATGTTAATACAAAGCACTCAGGTTTGACCTTACGTTCTCATTTTTCATTGCATGAAAAATAGAGCAGAAGAAACAGAAAATGGATTCTTAGTAGGCTTTCCTCAAAACACCTCCAGAAACTCAGATCTGAGTTTCAGGATCCTGAAATGCATTAAATACACAAAGCTAACAGGGGGACCCAGTCCATCCTAAAGAAAATCAATCCTGAATATTCATTGGAAGGATGGATGCTGAAGCTGGAGCTCCAATACTTTGGCCACCTGATGCGAAGAGTTGACTCATTTGAAAAGACCCTGACGCTGGGAGGGATTGAAGATGGGAGGAGGAGGGGATGACAGAGGATGAGATGGTTGGATGGCATCACTGACTCAATGGACATGAGTCTGAGTAAGCTCCGGGAGTTGGTGATGGACAGGGAGGCCTGGCGTGCTGCAGTCCATGGGGTCACAAAGAGTCAGACACGACAGAGTGACTGAACTGAACTGAACAGGGGGAAAAAGTACCAAATATAAGCCCATAATAAGAAACATATTTTAAGACTGTCTTAAAAAATATTGTCCTTAAAGTCTCTCCCTCCCCACCAGAAAATATACCATGAAGCAGAGAGCAAGCCCTCCCTAAAATGTAAGGCTGAAAAATGGAAATTTCCAAACCTACTTTTCTTTTATAGGGATCTGGAATTTAAGTAAACTAGAAAAAAAATGCAGACTTGGGGAAAAACAATGAGTGTGAGTAGTAGAACTTCAGCCTAAGTGAGGGGGCATTCCTGGGCCAAGGGAACCCCAAAAGCAAGTACACCATGTTGGTGGAGGGCAAAGGTTTTGGACATGTAGGCGCATGTTCATCCCCTAATATGTCTCATTACCCTGTTAGGAAGTCTCAATTATGAGGAGTCTACAATGCAAGGTTACAACTGTCTAATACATTTTTTAATGTACCTTTTAAACATACCTACCTTATACAAAGCAATTTCTGGCCAACTCTGAGACTTACAGAGCTGAGCAAAGTCAGCCTTGGTTTTCAGGGAGGCTGAACAATAAGGTGAACCAGCATAGTCCTCACCCATGTACAGTGGCAAGACGGGTAAAGGGCTCCATGTTGTTGACGGAAGAAAAGAGGCCCGGTGAGGAGGCGGAACAGGGCTGGCTGGATTCTGAGCTCCTGATGGAATCTTGGTGGCTGAGTGGGGGCCCTGGGGTTTGTTCAGCTCACATGATATTTTTAAAAATATTTTCTGTGAATTTGTTGTCAACATTGAAAACCTTTGGAATATTGCTTAGCTGGAATTCTGGCTTCTTTTTCAAACTCTGAGCTCCCTTTCCACCCGAGCAGTAATTACTGAGAGCAGGATAGGGTTTACAGCAGACACAGGCTCCCCAGCTTGCCGCAGTCCCTGCCATGCCCTGTTGCACCCAACACCAGGCCTGCTTCATTCCTTTCTTTTGTCTGTCCTGCACTATATGTGTGTGAACCTACCTTAAAGGACAGACAGGATGTCAACCAGAGCTGAAGAGGGAAGACCCGAGCGAAGGCCCAGAGGCAGAAAAGTTCAGCTTATGCTCAGGAAGCTGTGAGCAATCTTCCTGGGCTTAAAAATCAGATAAACTTAAAAAGTTTCCCAGGTGGCCCTAATGGTAAAGAACCCACCTCTCCATGCAAGAGATGCAGGAGATGCAGGTTCGATCCTGGGTTGGGAAGATCCCCTGGAGGAGAGCATGGCAACCCACTCCAGTATTCTTGTCTGGAGAATCCCACAGACAGAGGAGCCTGGTGGGCCATAGTCCAAAGTGCTGTAGAGTTGGACATGGCTGAAGCGACTTAGCACTCACACATGGTCAAAATGTGAAGTCAACTAGAATAGTCTGTCAGAGAACTGCCACCATGAGGAAGCTTCCAAAACAACAAATCAGAGGTGAGCAGAGGATTCCATTGTAGACATTCAGGTAGTTAAGTGTGGAAGGAGTGGCAAGATGGACACAGATTTAGTGGGCACTAAGCAGATGGTATG
The DNA here is from genome assembly GCF_029407905.1 of Bubalus kerabau. NCBI lineage: Eukaryota > Metazoa > Chordata > Mammalia > Artiodactyla > Bovidae > Bubalus > Bubalus kerabau. The sequence continues at coordinate 5,866,417 of NC_073625.1, read as the reverse complement.
AATCAGGATTACTGAGATAGTGAGACAGGGAATGAGTGAAATGGATGGGGAGAAAAAAAAAGCCATCGAATGCCTCTGTGGCTGGAGTCCCAAGCTCAAAGTCCTTCAGGGACAAGCGTGTAACAGAAATGTAAGAGTCAGGTAGAAAAAAAAAAATCCCAGGTCAGTCGGTGCAGACTTTGATGAACTGGGGAAATGTGTATTCAAAATCAATTTATAGAATCAAACAAAAAAGCAGTGTACCCATTAAACAAATCATGTCAATGCAACAGAATTGGCAGCTGCCTGCCACGAATCTCGAAACTGGTTAAGAGAAATGAAAAGCCAAGCATAACCACAGTGAGACGGCACCTCACTCCTATCAAGATGGCCATTATCAAACAGAACACAAATAACAAATGCCGGCGAGGCTGTGGAGAATCGGGAAATCACGTGCACTGCTGATGGGAATGTCAACTGGTGAGGCCACTATGGAAAACAGTGTGAAGTTTCCTCAAAAAACTAAAAATAGAGCTACCATCAGTTCAGTTCAGTTCAGTCGCTCAGTTGTGTCCGACTCTTTGTGACCCCATGAATCACAGCACGCCAGGCCTCCCTGTCCATCACCAACTCCCGGAGTTCACTCAAACTCATGTCCATCAAGTTGGTGATGCCATCCAGCCATCTTATCCTCTGTCGTCCCCTTCTCCTCCTGCCCCCAATCCCTCCCAGCATCAGAGTCTTTTCCAATGAGTCAACTCTTCACATGAGGTGGCCAAGGTATTGGAGTTTCAGCTTTAGCATCAGTCCTTCCAAAGAACACCCAGGACTGATCTCCTTTAGAATGGACTGGTTGGATCTCCTTGCAGTCCCAGGGACTCTCGAGAGTCTTCTCCAACATCATATGATCCAGCAATTCCACTCCTGGGCATGTATCCAGAAAAAACAAACACATTAATTTGAAAAGACATACACATCACAGTGCTCACTGCAGCACCATTTATAACAACCAAGCTACGGAAGCAAACTAAGTGCTCGTCTACAGACGAACAGATAAAGAAGATGTGGTGCACGCAATGGAATATTACTAAGCCATAAAAAAGAAGGAAATTTTACCATTTACAACAATGTGGATGGACTAGGAGGTACGCTAAGTGAAATGTGTCAGACAGAGAAAGACCAGTACCCTAAATATTATCACTTATATGTGGAATCTGAAAAATACAACAAACTAGTGAATATAACAAAACAGAAATGGACACACAGATACAGAGAAGAAGCTAGTGGTTCCAGGAGGGGGAGGGGGAGGTGGGAGGGGCTTGATAGATGCACGGGATTGAGAGGCACAGACTGCTATACATGAAACAGATAAGCAACAGAGATATATTGTACAGCACAGGGAATATAGCCAATAGTTTATAACAACTTCAAATGGGGTATAACTTCTAAAAATGAATCACTATGTTGTACACCTGAACTTTTATAATATTGTAAATTAAATGTATCTCAACTTTAAAAAGGAGAAAAGAATTCTGCTGGGGAAAAAAGGAAGTGCATGCTTATGGGCTCAGCTTCCCAGGTGGCGCTAGTGGTAAAGAACCCGCCTGCCAATGCATGAGATGTAAGAGACGTGGGTCAGGAAGATCCCCTGGAGAAGGACATGGCAACCCACCCCAGTATTCTTGCCTGGAGAATCCCATGGACAGAGGGGCCTGATGGGCTACAGTCCATGGGGTCACAGAGAGTCAGGCACAACCGAAGCAACTTTGCATGTACGTACGTGCTTATGGCTCATCTCAGTAGAGTCCACCCAACCAAGGTGAACACAAGGGGAACTCAGGAGAGGAAGGCATGAGTCTTGATTTGGGAAATAAGAGATAAATGATAGAATCTTGGGATTGAAGGATCATAAATTCACCCATGTGTTGATAATCGCCAAGGCTGTGGAAGAAGATGAGAAAAGCAAGGGGAGAGGGTGGAAAGAGAATAGAGGCATCCCTCTCGGGGGCCTTGAGGATGAGTAAGAAAGAGGAGGTGAGAAGTGGATGGAGAAACAGGAAGAGAACTGAGATAGCACAGTGCCGAAAAAATTATAGAAGTGTTCAGGAAAGAGGAAATGATCTTCAACATGACACGACCTGTCTGTAATACTGTCCCCTTCCCAAAGACTCAGACCTTTCTCCCAAAAGTGATCGTTTCTGCAACAGCTTTCCACAGCTTCAAGTAAAAAGAATTCCAATTAAGTCTGTTCTTAGATCTTTGCTTTCTTCATCTCTGTCTCCAGGCAAAGGTCCCCACATACGACAGAGTCATTATATGAAATGAGGATTTTTCTTCAGGAGTTTTGTGTGTGTGTGTGTGTGTTTGCTTTTTACAGTTGCATCATTGTGATCTTTATAATGTCTCTCCTGTCCTCGCTCACAAATCTTTTCTTTGTGCTCAATTACTGCTGACAAGCCCCGAGCTTAAGACATGGGTACTTCTTACACAAAATGACATCACTGCAGAAGAGTTAACAAAAAGACTGGATCATTTCTGACATCACTGCAAGCCTGAAACGACGTTTTCAACCCCCAACTTGCCCCTGACTAAGCAGATACAGGTGACCGTGACACAGCATATTCTATGTGATCTCAAAATCCTATCCCACCCACCGCCTTTTTCAGCGGCATTCAGAGGCATTGGTGCCCAGAGAAGCCATGTCTCAGGGGCACCACTCACCTCTCCCTGAAAGCTGGGAAGTGAGGAGCAAGAGTGCAAAGATGCCCGAGTAAGCAGAAAAACTTCCCTGGGTGCCCGATGAAGGGAAGTCAGGATATATGACAGAGTTTCCTGCGCCTCCCTCTCAAAGCTGTAAATCTGAAATCGAATCCTCTTTATGGTTCCAACATCATCACTGAAGCCAAGATTACTCCTAAATCACCCAACTTGTATCCCAGATGACAACGTGCAGAGTTAGTGATTTTGCTTTAAAAATACATTAAGTAATTGTCCTCCTTACTTCCTTGAAAAGATGAAATAGCAAATAGGCACGGTGATACTATTTTCTAATTTGGGGAACATCTGTCACCCAGAACCTCATCAGAGAAACTGCAACGTCTGGCTCAGAAATGCTTTAACTCTCGGGGGCAGAAGAGGCGCGTGACAGCGAGCTTGCTCTAGCCGGCTCGAGAGCCCTGCAGGAGGCCCTGGACCTCAGTACGGCAGCAGCTCCTGAGACTCCCTGGGTTCCAGGGCTCCCCACGGCTTTTGAGGTGTTGCATCACCCCTCCCACCCTAGATGACCTCGCTGGCTGAGCACGTTCCTGACATCTTCCTTCTAGAGACAGGGATAAAGGACGTTGTTATTTTCCTTTTTCCATCAGTGGCAGTAAAGTTCCAAAGTAAATATGGCTGATGGAGCCAATATCACATACCTGAGACGGTCGGCACCTGGAAAGGGGAGGGACATGTGATTTAGAGTGAGTGCTCTCGCTCAAGGGCAAAAAACATCTCAGACTAGAAATGCTCCAACTTAATACCCAAAGTTGAAAATCAGATGGCAAGGCCCACTGTGCAAAGTGGCCCTTCTACAAGTTGATGGAGAAGCCGTCACTTCCACTCTGATGTAGCAGCCGTGGACACAGCAGTCCAGCCTCCTGGTCCTCAAACACATCAGCAATTGAATCGTGCCAGCCGCACTCCGTGCCTCTGGGCCGGCACGGTCCTCTCTTTCCTTCCTGACTTGGTGCAAATCCTGTCTTCCTTACGAGGCTCTCTTAACTTCCTGGCCCACAAGCATCACTTTCCTATAAACCTCTACCATCTTTTTAAACTGCAGGGTTCATCTTTGATCTGAATCCTACATGCACTCATAGAGGCCTCAGGTGAACGTCCATTCCCCACACCCACATCGGAAACCCCTAAGGACAGTGGCTCTCTGCACAGGACTTCGTTCCTCTACAAAGTTATGGTCAGGCCATGCGGCCAGTCCTCCTAATCGTAATCACCACCACCCTACATAGGAGGTCAGGCAAAGACACATGGCAAGACACAAGCAATTAAAACACAAAATGCTCAAGAGGCGTCTTTTATTATGTAAAAGAAACATGTATTCTCCTCCAGAGCACTATACCAATGAAATTCATGCTGCTCATTCCCCTGAAGCAAGAAACTCCACTCGAGGAAATGGAAGTTTCTGAGTTTTTCACAAGATCCCAGAAAGAATCTCTTAACATAGAAGCACTTCTTTTTCCTTCATCATCCAAATGACCATCATTTCTACTGGCTGATGTTTATCAGGTCGAGTCACGGGTCATTCTAAGGAGGCTGGAAATTTGCCTGCTTTCTTTTCTTCTTTCCTTCCTTCCTTCCTTCTGTCCCTCCTTCCTCCCTCTCTTCTTTTCCTTTTCATAACAGTGCCAGGCGCTGGTCTAGATTCTGAGAATACCATGGTGAATAGGACAAAAACCTTGCCCTCATGGAGCTGACGTTCCAATAAGACAGACAGACAGCACCTGTATGAGTAAGTAGTGAGCATCGTTTGATCTATGCTGTGGAAAGAAAACAGTCAGGGAAAGGAACTAGAGAATCCTGGGAGGATAAGGAGACAGAATGATCAGGGAGGCCTAAGAGGTGCCATTTGAATGGAAACTGGGGAATAACTGCAAGGTAGGTCCAAAGCCTCGGAGAAGGCAATGGCCCCCCACTCCAGTACTCTTGTCTGGAAAATCCCATGGACGGAGGAGCCTGGTAGGCTGCAGTCCATGGGGTTGCAAAGAGTCAGACACGACTGAGCGACTTCCCTTTCACGTTTCACTTTCAGGCATTGGAGAAGGAAATGGTAACCCACTCCAGTGTTCTTGCCTGGAGAATCCCAGGGACGGGGGAGCCTGGTGGGCTTCCGTCTATGGGGTCGCACAGAGTCGGACACGACTGAAGCAACGCAGCAGCAGCAGCAGCAGGTCCAAAGCCTAGCTGGGCCCTCTGTAATTCAAAGCTGATGTAAAATTCTATTTATCATGTGACCATTATGAGCCCCACTTAGCTTACAATGATAATTTCGGTTTCTAGAAATGAATGTCAGTTCAAAACCAGTGCTTATCTGCTTTGAAAAAGTGAACGAGAAGGCAGTGCTCAGGCAAAGAGCACCCAGACAAGGGGGACAGTAAGTGCAAAGGCCCTAAAGCATAGCACCCAGACCAGGGAGGGGGGGAAGCAAGTGCAAAGGCCCTGGGGCATATCCCATTTGATGTATTTAAGGAATAATCAGGACAGCTTTGAAATCTGGAGCTGAATGAGCAAGGAGAAGGGTAGATCCTTCACCAAGAACCAAATCAGTGGTGTCTGATCTTGGACTCTGACCCTCAGAATTGTGAGAATAGAATAAATAATCTGTTGCTTAAGCCACACAGCCTGTGACATTTGTTATAATGGCCTAACACAGATGTTAAGGAAATACCAAAGGTGAAAGTGAAAGTGAAGTCGCTCAGTCGTGTCTGACTCTTTGCGACCCCATGGACTGTAGTCTACCAGGCTCCTCCCTCCATGGGATTCTCCAGGCAAGAGTACTGGAGTGGGGTGCCATTGCCTTCTCCAGGGGATCTTCCCTACCCAGGGATCAAAATGGGTCTCCCGCATTCCAGGCAGACGTCAATTCCAGGTGACGTAGAGAAGTGGAGAAAAACCTCCCAAAGAAGATGACCTTTAGCCAGTGCTCTTCATCACTTTTGTCTCTTAAGTAAAGTTCTATCCTTTCATGGAAGTTCTGGCTGCGGTTGCTTAATGCAAGTTTGTTGTTCTTCAAAATGGTGACATTCTTACCTATATATTTTTAATTTTTATTTTATACATTCTTTTCATGAACGCACAGAATCCACCCCACATCTGGCTCCATTTATATATTTTCACATCTCTTTTTATTCAATAAACATTGCAGCATCTCTTTAAAGTTCAGTTAATTCAGTGATCACCGAATCCACCTCTTTTATAAAGTAACAGTTATGAGTGTGTTCTTTGGGAGGAAAACTCTCCAAGGATAGACATTCTTATGAAACATATTTTGAGCTGTGTTCATTTTGTTCATTCTTCTGCCTAAAGCCCATTAGCCATGTTAAGTCCTAAGAAGGAAAAAGGGGTCAAGTTCTTTCTGTGAAGAACCTTTACGTTCACCTCCTCAGGTTATGGTCTCCATGGTAGAAGCCACTTCTCCACAACAGCACCCAGATAAAGTCAATCTTACATCACAGGCCATTAAAATACTTTCCCTCCCAGAAACCCAACAGCCTTTTTAGCAAGTTAGAGAAATTGAATAAAGTGAAATAAATTTGTCTCCTGATAAAGAAACAGGAGCTGTTTCTCAAGCGGCTAAATTAAGGCTGCCGCAGCTGCCGTTTACACCACAGTTTTACAGCTTTCGTTGATGGAAATGTGTTTGTTGTTTAGCTTCGTTCTGCTATCTTGTTCCACGGTAAGAAAAGCCACACTGCTTGCAAAACTGAGAAGCTTATTAGAGTCCTGCAGTGTTGGCCTGCTTCGATTTTCACACGGCGGAGCCAACATGAGGCGAAGGATGGAGCTGTGAACAGGAAATGTGAGGCCTCTGCAAGCAGTCACAGCTGGAGGTGGCAGCTGCAGGCAGCTCCTTCCCACCTCAGCATCCTCCTCCTCAAACAGGTAATTTCAGGGTTGATCTTGCCTAGAAAATTGTAGCTAGAGTTGAGGTCGGGGTGATGGATTGGAACTGCACAGGACAGTTAAGAAACTGTTGTGGAAATTGCCAAGAGATTTTTAAATTTAGTTTAATGATTTCAGTTCACTTCAAAGGGTCTTTGCATCATCAGGTGGTTTTAAAATGCCAAGCAGGCCTGCTAGTCAATTGCGTTGAATTGAGAAAAAAGCCACACTCAGTTAATGTGTCTGTTTTTATTCAATTCTTCATGAGGCAACTTTGCCAATATCTTTAACGGGCACACTAAGAAAACCGAGTGCAAAAATCACAGAGGTGCAAAAATCAATTAGAGACATAAGCTTTGGGAAATACAAATTGGAGCAGATGAAAAAATTAGATTAAAATTCCCAGATGTACTAGAGAAAACTACAGATCCTAGGCAAGGAGAGAAGCCAGTGGATAACCAATAAATTAAACTGATAATTAAAAGGAAACATTCCTAAACTAAATTTCAGCTTTTATTGAAAAAAAAAAAAAAGCTCTTTAGAATGTGAATCTGTCCACAGGGGTTAAAACTATGACTCTGGCTGGAGAAAATGTCACAACTGAACATTACATGTTTCCTAATGACACTCATGCTTCCCTGGTGGCCCAGGCGGTAAAGAATATGCCTGCAATGCAGGAGAGCCCAGAGGTTGATCCCTGGCTTGGGAAGATCCCCTGGAGAGGGAATGGCTATCCACTCCAGTATTGTTGCCTGGAGGATCCCATGGACAGAGGAGCCTGGTGGGCTACAGCAGAGTCAAACACAACTGAGTGACTAACACTTTCACTTTCACAATGACACTCATCCATTCCACTGGGTTACAGAAACTCCAAGAGAGCCATATGTTTATGAATGACAGATCTATATTGTTCAACAGAGGAAAACTGCCTTTTCTTTCATTACCTTTGATCAGCTGTTTTAACCTAAGAATGTGAGATTGGTGTAGTTTTCCAAGTGGCAACCTGATTCAGAAGGGAAACTCTGATTCAACCAATACCTGTCTTAACTAATTCTTGCTCATACAGACCCATGGTTTTTCCAGTAGTCATGTGTAGATATGACAGCTGGATCATAAAGAAGGCTGAGCACCGAAGAACTGATGCTTTCAAAATGTGGTGTTGGAGAAGACTCTTGAGAGTCCCTTGGACTGCAAGGAGATCCAATCAGTACATCCTAAAGGAAATCAGTCCTGAATATTCACTGAAAGGACTGATGCTGAAGCTGAAGCTCTAATACTTTGGCCACCTGATGCGAAGAGCAGACTCACTGGAAAAGACCTTGATTAAAGGCAGAAGAAGAGGATGACAGAAGATAAGATGGTTGGGTGGCATCACCGACTCAATGGACATGAGTTTGAGCATACTCCAGGAGATAGTGAAGGACAGGGAAGCCTGGTGTGCTGCAGTCCACGGAGTGTCAATGAGTTGGACACGACTTGGCAACTGAACGACAACAAAGGTCTCCCTGGTAAACATGCTCATTAACAAAACTCTGACAAAGCTTGTGAAATCCTGCATTATTTTTAAAAAGTAACAGGAACAGTTGCAAATTTTCTTTGCTAGAAAATTAGATCATTATCAGATCAGATCAGATCAGTCACTCAGTCGTGTCTGACTCTTTGCGACCCCATGAATCGCAGCACTCCAGGCCTCCCTGTCCCTCACCAACTCCCGGAGTTCACTCAGACTCACGTCCATCAAGTCAGTGATGCCATCCAGCCATCTCATCCTCTGTCGTCCTCTTCTCCTCCTGCCCCCAATCCCTCCCAGCATCAGAGTCTTTTCCAATGAGTCAGCTCTTCACATGAGGTGGCCAAAGTACTGGAGTTTCAGCTTTAGCATCATTCCTTCCAAAGAAATCCCAGGGCCGATCGCCTTCAGAATGGACTGGATCATTATATAAACCCCTAAAGTTCTCTTTGACTCAAACCAGGCTCCTGCCAATTCCTGCTTGCTTGCCTGGGTTCTCCAATCCCTTGTCTCCAGAGCGTGTATATTACACACATGTATTCTGTGGTATTTGTGTTTCATAAGTAGAATCTCATTATACAGACCTTTCTGAATATTTCTCATTAGTCATGGCACATGGAACTTTCCATGCTCATAGAAACAGACCTGCTTCAGTCTTTTTCACCAACACATAGTATTTCTTATGGATTTTACAATGTATTTTGCTGTTCTCCATTGGTAGACCCTTAGGTTTTTTATAGTTATCTGCTTTTATAAAAACTCTTCAATGAGTATCTTTTCATATGTCTCATTGGGCACTCCTCAAATGTTTCTTCCTGAGTACAAACAGACAAGAAAAATGTCTTAAGCTTTTTAATCACTGTGCTAAAATGGCAAGGAATAAAGAATGGCATGTATGCACCTGTTAGAATACAAGAAATGAAACTACAACTTTCCCAAAGAGAATCAGAAAGTGACAGCAGATTGATTTGGAGCAGAGGTGGTGCTGGTGATGAACAGCCTGCCCGCCAATGCAGGAGACATGTGACACAGATGTGACCCCTAGGTCAGGAGGACTCCCTGGAAAAGAGGCATGGCAACCCACTCCAGTATTCCTGCCTGGAGAATCCCATGGACAGAGGAGCCTGGAAAGCTAGGTTGCAAAGAGTCGGGCATGGCTGATGTACACAGAGTTATGATTCTTGATTTCAGATCACAGTCCCAGATCCAAATTGGAAACAGTCCATGTCCATCCATGGGAATGGCAAAATATATAATAAAACACCTAAAGAATGCTATGTAACTGATTTTTTTTAATGAGGCATCTCTAGATATACTAACACAGAGGACTATAACTTTGTGCAACTTTTAAAATGTACTTAACTTTTCCAAGCCTTAGTTTCAACACCACAATGTGGAAATAATTTTTAAATGTATCTACAGCATATAGATACAGATTGTATCTTGTTGTACAGATTAAATGATAGAATAGTGACAAAAGTATATACTTAGCATACCACCTGACACAACATAAATGCTCAATAAATATTAGCTTCCATTATAATTCCTAATGTATCCCAAGATGGCAGAGATATTTTAACAACTCAAGGCCATTTACTAACATCAAAAATCTACAAAACATCTGTTATGTGGAGAAGGTTTCATGCTACCTGATTTGAGGAAAACACACATGAATGAAGCAATCTCTGTCTTCAGGGTCTTGGGAATATTTCTGGTAATATAAATCATGTTCAGACTAACTTGAATAAAAAAGGATTACACAAGTATCATAAGAGAATGTCATATGGACTGCTACTAATTTCACCAGCGAGCACTACCCTTCTTTAAGAAATAGCACCTCCTTTCTTTGGAAGAACTGTTCCTTTTCTAATCCCTGCGTAAATGTGAAGACAGCCAACTATGGATATCAACTGGCCACAGCTGATAGGTCAGGAAATGCATGTGGCTTAGTCACGTGACCCCAGCCTGGCCAATCAGAGACCATCTCACACTAAGAATGAAGGGAAAGGGGAGACCTTCTCTAAGGGTGAAGGCATGAGATGAGAGGCTTGGGTGCTGTTTTCAGGAGTACGGTGATGAGAGTGGAGCCAGAACAAAGAAAGGCAGGATGAGATTAGACTCCCGATTCCAGAGGCCCAGCCTCAACCCTGCCTTTCGGTGATGGCATGGGATATCATTAACTCTATGACAGTAGGGATTCTATGTGTTTTGGGGGGTAGAGGGGAGCATGCTGCATGGCTTGAAGGATCTTAGTTCCCCTCATTGGGAATTGAACCTGGCCCCTCAGCAGTGAAAGCATTGAGTCCTAACCACTGGACCACCAGGGAATTGCCAACATACGTGTTTTTACAGCGCCTGATACAAAGTAGACATACGCTGTATATCTCCCAGATTAATGAATAAGAGGTTGTAATATACCCCTTTTTTTTCTAAGCAAGTTAAAATGTTATTCTTGTGACCAAATCTAGAATTAGTCTTGGGAAAGTGGAATTTTTTACAATCCTACCTCAGAAGGAAAGAGCAAGGGAGGCAAGGAGTAAGGATAGAGACCTCAGATTGTTATCCTGTGCCCCTAGGATGATGGCTCTTCCAGACCAGATCCTGTCAGAGTGCTGTCCAGCACAAACTCAGAGAGATTTTGAGTTTGGGTTATTAAACCCTCTCGTGTAGGATTTAGTCTGGTTTAATAAAACACAAGTCTGGTTATTTTGTCTCCAAGACTGAAGATTTTAGAAACTGGAAATCAAAAGACAATTTGTTGTTTGCCTGCTTCCATCCCTCCTCTACATATTTGTCTTCTTATTTTTCCTTTAATGAACCAACATATAAATAACTGGCCGGCCAGTTAGAAACTGGTGGAAATCTAAGAGGCTGGCATTGAACACATTGTCAATAGGAAACTCACATTAATGAGCTCAGATTGGCAGTGCTTTGATGTAATGTCCAAGGATTGAACAGCCTGCAAACACCCCAGTGGATATGAAACACACAGCTTACTGAGAATCACATTATTATTGAAAAATTGCACAATATAACTCCATGTGCATGACAGCTTGTGACATCAGTATATTAAAACAAAATAAAAGATTGCCTCTCTGACTGTCAGAACTGTGACAGTTTATCCAACTGGCCTAAAAAGATTATTTGAAAGGTATTATATATGTTTTATTCTTTAACATTTATTGACTACCTAACACAGGCTAGGAGCTAATGATAGGAATTGCTGAGCAAAGAAGAAAAATTGGGTACATACCTCAGTCTGCAAACTAGGGCTGTAGCAGATGGCAAAGACATATTCACCAATTGCCATGTGCTTTTGACCAAATGTAAAATTTCAGAGGCAAGCCAAATGTCTCTGAAAATGAGAGACAAAGGAAAACATTTGGACACTGAAATCTACTAAGGAATGACACACATGGGAAACCCCTGAATGTGTGCTGTAAATGCAGACTTGGCGTTGATGATTTTTTTTCTTCAAGTGTGTATGCTTTGACTCAGTTTTTATTATTTGCCAAATAATTCAACATGATGGCCATCTTATCCAGATGGCTATAGCACAGCATCTGTGGTAACTATTACTGGATGTATTCTTCCAAAAGACAACAGTAGAATCATTTCAACATCATCATTTTTGTTCTATGAGAACAGAAAGCATAGTTATGCCACATCGGCTGACTTAGGTCACTGAACACTGAAGTGGATGAGGTCTTAGAAGTCATCTTCTAGACCAGGGCCCCACAGAGTGAGGTCCTGGCACCAGCCGTGGCAGTGCATCCCCTGGGAGTTTGTTATAAATGTACATTCTTGGCCCTATCTCAGACCCACTGAATTTAAAACTTTGGGGTGTGGTTCATCAATCAACAGCCCTCCAGGTGATTTTGGTGAGCATTCAAGTTTGAGAACCACTGATCTAGATGTTTTCTTATTTTACAGATGAACAAACTGATCTCCAGAAGTAAAGCAAGTTGATCAAAAAGAATGACAAGGACTAGAACAGGGTGGAAATCTCACATGGAACAAAGTAAGGTTGCTACTGGAATACTAGAGAACCACACCCTCAGACCTCAGTGTTATTATTATTAATCAGGTTTTATTATTAATCACAGGAATTACTTGACCCACTCAAACTGGAAAATTTGTATGTGTATTTATACATACAGATGGGGCGTCCCTTGTAGCTCATTTGGTAAAGAATCTGCCTGCAATGCAGGAGCCCCAGGTTGGGGCTTCCTGGGTTGGGAAGATCCCCTGGAGAAGGAAATGGCAACCCACTTCAGTATTCTTGCCTGGGAAATCCTAAGGACAGAGGATCCTGGTAGGCTACAGTCCATGGGGTCAAAAGAGTAAGACACGACTTAGTGACTAAACCACCACCACCATACATACAGATATGTGTTGAAGCATAAGGAGACATCAAGAGGTTGTGTAATAACTTATAGCTGGTAACACTGGAAGAACAGGTACCACTCATCAGTCTAAAGGAGAAAAGGGGCAAAGAGAAAAAGCCAAATAGAAAAGGAAGCCTTAAAAAGTGTAGCGACAACACTGTAAGTCAACTGCTCTTCAACAACAGCAAAAAAAAAGCTGAAATAACAAAAGCACTGTACTAGAGATTTCAGCCAATGCAATCAGGAAGGAAAAAGAAATAAAAGATGTCCAGATTGGAAAAGGAAAAAAAGCAAAGTGCAGTGGACTTTACTCATGGGACACAGCCAGCCTGAGGCCACTTCGCAGGGAGGAATCCAAGGGTCAAAAATCTCTGACCTCACTCTCCACCTTCCTCTGATTGTATCAGGGCTTCCTCTGGGGTGAACCAAATTGAAAGCTAGAAGGCAAAGGAGCTTGTGAGTACAATCTATACAGAACACCTCATCTGGTAGAGAGCAAGGTGAGGGAAAGGATGGAGGTGAACTTGCAAGGACATTAGGAGATGCTTGAAACCACAGACAGACAAAAGTGGCCAGCAAGGGACTTCCTTGGTGGTCCAATGGTTAAGACTCCACACTCCCACTGCAGGGGACTCAGGTTCGATCCCTGACTGGGGAGCTAAGATCCCACATAATGAAGAACACCCGTAAGAAAGAAAAAAAAAATGTAGAATGCCAGTGATTTCTAGAAATCACAACAAACACTAGGATTCATCCACCTCTCCTGTGCTCCATCTGCTTTCTTCCAAAGAAGTTATCAAAATAGCCAAACCACTCAGTAGTCAAAAAATCGGTATATTTCATCTCAGTTGGTTAAAAAATCTGCCTGCAATGCGGGAGATGAGGGTTTGATCCCTGAGTTGGAAAGATCCCCTGGAAGAGGGCCTGGTAACCACTCCAGTATTCTTGCCTGTAGAATCCCCATGGACAGAGGTGCCTGGAGGTCTACAGTCCATAGGGTCAGACATGACTCAGCACTTTCTTTATGAATAACAGAATTCCTAGATTTAGCTGGGAATGTGATCATCACACCTGAAAGATAAGTTTCCCAGAGCTATGTGCAGTTGGCTAGACAATGTATCTAGCTTCTAGCCAATGGTACACAAGAATGAGCTATGTCCTTAACTGCAAGGATTGTTCTTAAGGCAACTCTTTCCAGCTGACTCTGAATTCAGGCAAAGTGAATGCATTTTGAGCTGTCTTGGATCATAGTTGGTTTTGAGAAGAAGTGACACACCACGAGGCAACAGGCTAGAAACGGGCTGCACTTCTGACACCAGGGAACACAAGACCAGCCCTACGTTGACTCTCTCTCTAATTTGTAAGTGGGTGAGAGAAAAAATTCTTATATTTTTAAACCAGTTATTTGGTAGTTCTTATCACTTGAATATAATTATAACTAACATAATCTTTATGTTATAACATGGAAAGATCAGCAGCGGTTTGCACTATGAGTTCAACTGTACCATCACCACTCACCTAAATTCATATAAAAAAACCTTAACCCCCAGTAAACTAAAAATAGAATTACCATATGATCCAGCAATCCCACTCCTGGGCATATATCCATAGAAAATTAGAATTCAAAAAGATACATGTACCCCTTTATTAACTGTAGCACTATTTACAATCCAGGACATGGAAGAAACCTCAGTGTCCATAAACAGATGAATGGACAAAGAAGATGTGGTACATCTATACAATGTAATATTACTCAGCCAGAAAAAGGACAGAATTTGTCATTTGCAGCAAAGTAGATGCAACTAGAGATTAGCATACTAAGTGAAGTAAATCAGAAAGAGAAATATGATATCACATATGTGGAATCTAAAAAATGATACAAATGAACTTCTTTACAAAATAGAAACAGATTCATGGACTTCCAAACAAACATATGGTTACCAAAGAGGAAAGGTGGGGGGAGGGATAAATTAGCAGTCTGGGATTAATAAATGCATACTGCTGCTGCTGCTGCTGCTAAGTCACTTCAGTCGTGTCCAACTCTGTGTGACCCCAGAGATGGCAGCCCACCAGGCTCCCCTGTCCCTGGGATTCTCCAGGCAAGAACACTGGAGTGGGTTGCCATTTCCTTCTTCAATGCATGAAAGTAAGAAGTGAAAGTGAAGTTGCTCAGTCGTGTCCGACTCTTAGCATACTATTTATCAAAGAAATAACCTGAAAGAATCCACTGTTTAGCACAGAGAACTCTACCCAACATCCTGTAATAAGCTGTATGGAAAAGAATCTGAAAAAGAATGGAAACGTGTATACGTATAATGTAATCACTATGCTGTACACCTGATACTAACACAACATTGTAAATCAACTGTAAATATAAAATAAAAATTAAATTGAAAACCAAAATAACTTTTTTAAAAACCAAGACCTTACCCCTAATACCTCAGAAGATGAGTGTTTGGAATAGAGCCTTTAAAGGTGTGATTAAGTTGAAAGGAGGCTGTCAGGATGGACCCAAATCCATGCTGACTGGTGTCTTTACAAGCAAGGGAGATGAGGGCACAGACACCAGGGATGCACGCACACAGAGAGGGGCCATGTGAGGACCAGGAAGAAGAAGGGCCAAGGAGAGAGGCCTCAGGAGAAAACAGTCCTTGATCTCAGACGTCAATCCTCCAAAACTTTGAGGAAATAAATCTGTTGTTTAAGGCACCCAGTCTGCAGTATTTTGTTACAGCAGCCCTAGCAAACTAAGCGTGTTATTAGGTTAAAGGAAAAACACCTAAATGCACGGTGGTGTATTTATTATTTACAGGTCATATGCTGAAGTATGAAAATGCATAGACAGAGATCTGGAAATATACAACAAAAGAAAAAGAAGATGACCACAGTTAAAGTTGGGGAGTTACTGCGGCACTGGGAATGGAGGTTGAAGGGGAATTTCACCTCATCTATACAGGAAATGCATTCAAGATGCCATGTAACATTAATATTTTTTAAAATCTCTTTACTTCTTCTCTGGTATTGGCGGGACTTTGCTTCTGCCTCTGCCCATGGTGGTGACATGCAGTGTAAAAAGGCTCTCAGAGCTAATGAGTAGTGTGTTTGGTTCTGGTCATGTTTTCTAGAAGAGAACCATGGTAGCCCAGGCTCCTATGTACTTTGGGTGCATGATCTGCAAAGCTGTGGGAGCCCCATGAGGACTCTTGTCCACAGGGCTGTAGGGTCCTGTTCATATATGTTATGTATTGAGTTGTCTGGGATCAAAAGGAAATATAGGGTAGTGGCATCATAATGGAAAAGAATATAAAAAAGAATGTATGTTTGTGTGTGGCTCAGTCACTGCTGTACAGCAGAAATTAACACAATATTGTAAGTCAACTATAATTCAATGAAAAAGAAAAGAAATATAGTGAAGTGGCAAAGGGTCCAATCATCAGGAATGTGTTGTAATGTGGCTTACAATAGAGAGAGAAAAGGGGGTCTTTCCTGGTGGTCAGGTGGTTACAACTCTGTGCATCCATGGTAGGAGATGTGGGTGCAATCCCTGGTTGGTAGGAGAACTAAGATCCCACAAGTCGCACAGCATGGCCAAAATAAAGAGAGAGAAAGAAAGTCCTTCGGCTGGAAATTAGAGTAAGAATTTTGAATGACAGGTCTTGGACCACCCTAGAAAGGACACATTGTAAAACTGCACATGCAATTCTTTCAGCCAAGGCAGGGGTATAGAGAACAAGCCCTCCTGGGATGGGTGCTTCCCCATGTCCACGTTCCCAGGTTGGAGAGAAGAGAAGAGAAGTGGTCCCTGAAAGAAGAGATATGCGGGATGTGGCATATGGAAATCTACCCTGAGACTTGGTGGCTATTACAGGAATCGCATGGATTTATAATTAGAGCAGCCAATGAATCACAAAGGACACGGTAACATGGCAACCCTTGGAACAATGGGAAGAGGAAATAGGTCACAGCTCTGTCTGGCAGTGGGACAAGGTTATTTCTGAATCCAGCACCTGGGCCCGGCTAAGAGAAGATTACCTTGGAAAGAAAGGATTAGAGGGTATAGGTTTACATGGTTTAGTGTGGGAAGTTTTAATAATAGAGGACATAGCTGTTCCTGTGATAGTTGTGTATTAAAGTGGCAAAGTAATACAAAGGAAAAATGAAACAAGAAAAACAGATGGGGAAAAAAAATCACAAATTGGATCCTTTTTATAAAGCAAAAATTTAAGAGAAGAGTGAGATGTAGATCAGAAAGAGAATGTGAAAAAGGGTATAAGTCTAGCTAAAATAAATGGTGACCTAAATAGGAGGGAAATCTAAGATGGGATATATGCATACAGATAACTGATTCATTTTGCAGTACAGCAGAAACAGCACTGTAAAGCAACCATACTCCAATAAAAATTTTTTTAAATAAAAATAAATAAAAGAAGTGAATTTAAATGACTAAATTTGAAAGAAAATATTATTAAAGTGAGCTAGACCTGGTGGCAGAAAAGAGGCAAAACAAGGAAAGAAAAAGGACATCACCTGAACCACAAGGCAATCACCCAGTGAAGTTAAAGTGCTCCAGGTAGATTCATTTTCCAGCTGTCACTGTGATAGGATCCTCACCTTGTGGAAATGGCGTTGTAATGTAAAACATATCGATAAGAGTCTTTAGGGGCTGGTTCACACGGTTAGCTTTCCTTTGGAGGAAATATGGAAGGGGTTCACGCTACTAGGGAAGGAATGTTGCCAAAATAGGGTGAGAGCCTAACCTGAGTACAAAAATGTCCCCTTACAGCAGGGCTGAGATCTCCCAGGTTCTGCAACTCTCTTGCTTCTGCGGACTCTGGCAGGCACCCGAGTCGAGCAATGCATCCTCTACTGATGTACTCACACTGAGTCTGAATTCTGTTCCAGGCTCAGTGCTAAGAAGGAAAAGTCTCAAAATCAGTAATAGGGCTGAGCCACCAGGGAAGCCCAATTATTTGTATAGCTAATATTTAGCTGAGTGCCCAAGAATTGATGCTTCAGAACTGTGGTGTTGAAGAAGACTCTTGAGAGTCCCTTGGACTGCAAGGAGACTGAATCAGTCAATCCTAAAGGAAATCAGTCCTGAATATTCATTGGAAGGACTGATGCTGAAGCTGAAACTCCAATACTTTGGCCACCTGATGAGAAGAGCTGACTCATTTGAAAAGACCCTGAGGCTGGGAAAGATTGAAGGCGGGAGAAGAAGGGGACAACAGAGGATGAGATGGTTGGATGGCATCACCGACTCAATGGCATGAGTATGAGTAAACTCCGGGAGTTGGTGATGGACAGGGAGGCCTGGCATGCTGCAGTCCATGGGGTCGCAAGGAGTCAGACACAACTGAGCGACTGAACTGAACTGAACCAACATGTTTATCAACTTGCTATTCACCATTGCTATTTGCATCATATACCTTCTTCGGGGTTTAATTTCCTTCTTAGGAAAATACCTCCATTATTAGTTTTTGTCATTTTGCTTGTCTTATTTTGCTTTGCTTCAGGAATCAAATTTATAGGTATGTAAATTTCAATCTTGCCAATCTTTATAGTTTGAATGACAGTTTAGCTTATCATAGAATTCTAGACACATGTTATTCTCCTTCATAACTCAGAAGTTATTTTACAGTCTTACAGCTACATTTCTGATGATGAGTGCTTTGTTCTCAATATGTTTACTAAGATTTCATAGGTTATCTGGCTTAGTGAGAGTTTCTTTTTCAATCTTTGTCTTTGAAGTTTTCCTTTTTCATTATGATATACCTGTGGGTGTGAATTTTTGCTTGTCTGTTTTGCCTATGCAAGAATTCTCATGCTACTTTCTTTTTAAGTTTTTACTTCTACTAGGTATAGTAGATTTACAATGTCTTAATTTCTGCTGTACAGCAAAGTGATTCAGTTATACATACATATGTATCCATTCTTTTTCAGATTCTTTTCCCATATAGGTTATTACAGAGTTTTAAGTAAAGTTCCCTGTGCTATACAGTAAGTCTTATCATTTTTATTTAGGTTCTTTAATCTCAATAGTAACTGAATCTTCCTCAAGTCTGGGAAGTTCTGTCCCAAGGCCTTCAAGTCTGGCCTCTCTAGCATCCTTTCTGTTCTGTCCTGTGTGATTCTCCTGCTGGAATGTCTCATGTTACCTTCACATCTCTAGGCCCTCCTTTGGCTTTTATTTCCCTTCTCGCTGTGTGTCTTCTGAGTGTTTTCCAAGATACATCTTCTGAATCTAGTTTCAGTTCTGTATACTCTTCTATGTAAACTGTACATGAAAGCTATTTCAGGGATGTATATTTAGCATCTCTAAAATAGTCTATTCATTCTTTCCCAAATTTTTTTTTATGTTTTTTATAATAGTTATTCTTTCTTTGGAATGTCTCCTTCATTGTTCTATAGTTCACAATTATTGAGTTGTGAGTTTCGCAGTCTGATTTTCTGATTCTTATGACTTCTAACTTTCAAACATGGAAGTAGAAGTTGATTTCCAAGGGTTCTCCAGAGCCTGGGCTGAGGAGTTTCCCTGTATGTAAGTTTCATGCTTATCTCTACCATTGTCTAAGGGTGTTCTAAATGTCTGATTAGTTTATGAATAAATCACCCAGCTAGGAGTTTTCATGCCACAGAAAAGGCAAATTGGGGTCCCTCATCCACCATGATGAAGGCTTCGTGTCCCATGTCCCTCAAGCTGGGAGCTGCAGACTCCACTGGTCCCCAGCTCACAGACGGCAATCTTCCAACCTAAATGCCTTCAGCTCGAGTCCTTCACTTTCCTTTGAGCATTATCAAACTTCAGTGAGCTCTGGGCATTTTCTTTTCTTTTCTCATTAAAAAAAAAAAAACAATTAACTGGAGGACAAGTGCTTTGCAATGCTGTGTTGACTTCTGCCATACATCAACATGAATCAGCCATAGGTATACGTTTGTCCCCTCCCTCTTGAACCTCCCTCCCACCTCCAACCCTATCCCTCCCCTCTCGGTTGTCACAAAGTACCAGGCTGAGTTCCCTGCATCATACAGCAACTCCCCACTGGCTCTCCGTTCCACATATGGCAGTGTGCACGCTTCCACGCTGCTCTGTCAGTCCCTCCCGCCCTCTCCTTCCCCTGCTGCATCTGCAAGTCTAGTTTCTACGTCTGCATCTCTACTGCTTCCCTGAAAACAGGCTCATCAGTATCATTTTTCTAGATCTCATGTGTATGTGTTACTATACGATATTTGTCTTTCTGTTTCTGACTCACTTCACTCTGTATAACAGTCTCCAGGTTCATCTGTCTCACTAGATCTGACTCAGATTCATTCTTTATTATGGTGCATAACATTCCATTGTGTATATATATATATATATATATATATATATATATACACACACACACACACAACAGCTTCTTTATTTATTCATCAGGCGATGGACATGTAGGAGCTTTTGATATTTTCAAAGCATCCTTTCATCATTATTTACATCAAAACAAAACAAAATGCCATTTTTAATGACTGAGAATATTGTAAAAGGGAAAATTAAATTAAGGGTTTTTAAAAAAAATACAACAAATATTGATTGGAAAGCACACTTTTGACTTCATATTTTTCTAGGGTAAACTGTATCTTTAGAGTGTTTGCACAAAACAGACAGGGTCGGTAGACTGTGGAGCCATGAGACCAACCTTTGGTTTGAGACTCTTTGGATAATGTGGTTTTACAAACTTGCTGGCTTCTCAGGGTTCCCGCTTTCTACCAGCCACATCAGACAGGTAGGGGAAAAGCAACACCAAAAGCAAAGCAGTGGAACAAACACAGATATCCAGCTTCAGAGACCACCGTGAAGAAAATTCCCACAGGAAACTGTATAACACTAACACCACAGTCTTTTTAAGTAACACTTCTTAGTACAAAAAGAGGAGACTTTTGAAAAAGAGACCATCGCTACAGCCATTAGGAAATGGGATTGCTTTAGGCCCAGGCAGCCTGACCCTGGACTTCGGTTCCTAAAGTGCCACTTACTCAGCTGAAACCAGTCTGAGAGGAAAGTATCATTTCCTAGGCTTTGGGAGCTGGAGAATTCTGTAAATTAAGACTTTTCCAAGAGATAGTCTAATAGCTCCATTTTCAAACTGTGCTCTTGCTTGCCCTTGGTCATACAGTAAAATATAGTCTGAACCAGTTCTTGTTAATCAGCCTCAAAAAATCAACTTCCCTTATAACTTCCTCTTTACCCAATATCACTCCCTTATGGGACAGGAGTACCTTTGGGACTTCAGAAGATATTTATTATTTGCAAGGAACAGCAGATAAAATGTAAGCCCATTTTATCTGAGCAAAAACCAGTAATCAGCTTATAGACACCAGAGAAATGTCCACAACCCAGAAATGTGTGTGTTTTGTTGGGCAGCAACTGAGACTTATGTATACCTACGCATGCTCAGTCACATCCGACTCTTTATCAACCCTATGTAGCCCCCCAGGGCTCCTCTGTCCATGGGATTCTCTAGGCAAGAATACTGAGGTGGGTTGCCATGCCCTCCTCCAGAGAGTCTTCCTGGCCCAAGGATAGAACTCACATCTCCTGCATTGCAGGCAGATTCTTTACCCACTGAGACACGGGGGAAGCCCTTTATACCTGTGAGCTGATCTATGTTAAGAATTGAATCTGGAACCACCTTCCTTCCAGTAATTCAACAACTAAATACACTAGTCAGCAAGGTACAGCCTTGCAAGGGGAAACGCTTCACGTTCCTCACCACTCTCCCTCATTTCCTCTTTAACAGGACATTTGAAGATGATTTTAAAGATAATAAGATACATCTCCTTGGAGAAAAAGATTAGGGTTTTCAGCAGGTTCATTGCTAAAGATGCTCACTGAAGCCTATATCTTAAGAGTATTTTCCTCCCTAAGGTAGAGGCTGATCTTAAAAGGACTTTTCAGGAAACCTTCCTATTTTGGACCTGGAACAGGATCTAGCAGTGAGACTGGCTCTCATGCTGGTGGGAAAAAAGGGCTCCACTCTCCATATGCACTTGGGGAAAGTCAATCAGTTATCTGCCAGGCCGAATTATAAATTTGTCAGGGGTTGAGATAAACAATATAACATGAACAATTTGGGCAGTTGCTAAATATTTTGACAATTACCCCTGTTGCCAGCTGAATTTTCACCTCCAGATGTTGTTACTAGACAGTATCATCTGCCCTGAGTTTTATTTTTTATTTTCTGTGGCCAGGATAGTTTTCCAGATGTTTCCTCCACTTTAAAAGTTAGTTGAGGGGAAAAAAAAAAAAAATACAGCCAGGCCCTGAGAAGACTGTTGGCCCAGCAGGAATCTGACCTCCCAGAACACTGATGCTCTACTTTCCTCCTTTCCTAGTAAAGGCAGACAGACAGGCAGCCTCTCTGTCAAAAATGCCATTCTGAGTTCCCAGGAGACAGAGAGAGGGTGGCTCTTGCGGAATTCACATTTTAGTGGGAGAAATATAGATGATCAACAGGTCAACAAATCGATGTCTGACTGCAAAAAGTGTTACGAAGAGAAAAACATAGAGCAATGAGGCACAGTAATCAAGGGATGGAGTTGGATGGCTATTTCAGATATTTTAGATCAAGAAAATCCTCTTCATTCTATTTTGTCATTGAAGTACAGTTGATTTGCAATGTTGTGTTAATTACTGCTATACAGCAAAGTGACACAGGTATACACTCACACACACACACATATATACACATATACATTCTTTATATAAATATATATATATATATATATATCATTCCCCATTATGGTTTATCATAAGATATTGAATATAGTTCTCTGTGCTATACAGGGGGCTTCCCAGGTGGTCCTTGGTAAAGAACCCACCTGCCAATGCAGGAGACATAAGAGATGTGGGTTTGATCTCTAGATTGGGAAAATCCCCGGAGAAGGAAATGTCAACCCACTCCAGTATTCTTGCCTGGAGAATTGGACAGAGGAGCCTGGCAGGCTACAGTCCTGCCAGGAGAACACAACTGAAGCAAATTCCCACACACACACATGCTATACAGCAGGACCTTGTGGTTTACCCATCCTATTTTTAAAAGATTGCATCTGCTAATTCTAACCTCCTAGTACATCCTGCAGAGAAAGCAATGGCACCCCACTCCAGTACTCTTGCCTGGAAAATCCCATGGGCAGAGGAGCCTGGTAGGCTATAGTCCATGGGGTCGCTAAGAGTCAGACACAACTGAGCAACTTCACTTTCACTTTTCACTTTCATTCATTGGAGAAGGAAATGGCAGCCCACTCCAGTGTTCTTGCCTGGAGAATCCCAGGGACGGGGGAGCCTGGTGGGCTGCCGTCTATGGGGTCGCACAAAGTCGGACACGACTGACACGACTCAGCAGCAGCAGCAGCACATCCTTCTCCAACAACCTCTCACTTGGTAGGCACTACTCTGTTCCCTGTGAGTCTGTTTCTGTGTTGTGTGTGTGTGTGTGTGTGTCAGTCGCTCAGTTGTGTCTGACTCTGCAACCCCATGGACTGTAGCCCGCCAGGCTCCTCTGTCTAATAGAGTCTCCAGGCAAGAGTACTGGAGTGGGTTGCCATTGCCTTCTCCATTCTGTGTCATAGACAGGCTCATTTGTGTCATATTTTAGATTCCACATATAAGTGATATCACATGGCATTTGTTTTTCTCTATCTGACCTACTTCACTTAGTATGATAATCTCGAGCTGTATCCATGTTGCTGCTAGATCAAGAAAATCCCCTTATGGAAGGTGACATTTGAGATGAAAATGAAAGATTAGTAGCCAAACTACTTTGAAGACCTTAGAATGTTTTTTATACTTTTTTAATTTTACAACATGATATTTACTCAATCTGTTATAAAGGTATTTCTGTTTTTAAATACTTGCCCATAGCATAATTTCAACATTTTATTTGAAGAGAAAGAAGCACACTAAGAAGTTAAATCTCACCCATATCACAGCACTTACACACAATCCTGCAACAAAGCTCAAGTTCTCCATTTTTCTGTTCGTACCATCTTTCCCATCTCTGTGTTCCTGTGGCTAATTCCCACTACTGCATCAGAGAGGATCACTGGTAACAACCTGACTGATGATTTCATTACTGACTCTTTAGCAATATTCTTATAGTCTCAATTCAAGTATGGTGGATAATTTGCAAAGTGTGAGGAAGTCTCTCTTTTACCCAGACATCATTTTATCTTACTGGTGGAAAAACCAGTACAAGTCCCATTGGCTGAAAAACCCCTCAGTTTCCCCATAACTGTGTGACTGAACTGCAAACATCAAATAACGACTCCCAGAACAACAAAAGGTGACAAATGACTGACCATGAGCTACATGCCCAGCAGTCAACTAAAAATTTTACATGCATTATTTTGTCTTAAAAACTGAAATACAGTTGATTTAGAATGTTCTGTTAATTTCTACTATACAGCAAAGTGATTCCATTATACAAATATATATATATATATTCTTTTTCATATTCTTTTGTATTATGGTTTACTATAGAATATTGAATATAGTTACCTGTGCTATATAATGGAACCTTCTTGTTAATTCATCCTTTATGTAATAGTTTGATCTCCTAATCCCAACCTTATTTAATCTTCACAACACCCCTACTCTACAATGTCAGTGTAAATGTCCCCATTTTGAAAGTGAGGCTTGGAGATTAAACGTATTCCCCAAAGTCACACAGTGAGTGGCAAGCAAAGGTTTATGAGCAGGTCTGGCTGACTCCATCCCCATCCTCCTGAGCCAGGGTTGGCAAACTCCAGCCCAATCCAGCTCTCAACTTGTTTTTATATAGGTCAGAAGTTGAGAATGGGGCTTATATTTTTAAGTAGTAGAAGGGGAAAAAAAGAATAGTCTTTTGTCACACATAAAAGATCACATAGGCCACTGAGCCCGGCCAGCACCGTCCCAGCACCAAGTGGAGGAGATCAAGCCCTAGGCCTTTGGAGTGGGAGCACTGACTCCAAGACCCTAGGCCACCAGAGAACTAACCATAGGGAGTGTCAGATAGTGAGAACTCACACGAGGAAGCCACTGGAATATGAGACCCAGCACCACTGAACCATGAGTAGCACCCTGTGCAGGACGCCTCAGCTCAACAACAAACAAAACAAAAATACAAGCCCAACCATCAGCTGACAGGATTACCCTTCACTCAGCCTTGCCCATCAGAGGAAAAACAAACAAAAACTCAGCACAAATCTCACTCTATAGCTTACACAAACCACTGGACCAACCTTAGGAGGGCAGAAACCAAAAGGAAGAAAGAATTCAGCCTTGAAGCCTGGGAAAAGGAGATCTCAAACACAATACATTAAAAAAATAAATAAATAATGAAAAGGCAGAGAAATGCTACACAAATGAAGGAACAAACTAGAAACACAGAAATCCAAACAAATGAAGAGGAAATAGGCAAACTACCTGAAAAAGAACTCAGAATAAAAATAGTAAAGATGATCAAAACCTTGAAAACAAAATGGAGAAAATGCAAGAATCAATTAACAAAGACCTAGAAGAATTAAACAATAAGCATGCAGAGACAAATAACACAGCTACTGAAATCAAAAATACTCTAGAAGGAATCAATAGCAGAATAGCTGAAGCAGAAGAATGCATCAGTGAGCTGGAAGATAAAATGGTGGAAATAACTTCTGAAGAGCAGAATAAAGTAAAAAGAATGAAAAGAGCTGAGGATTGTTTCAGAGACCTCTGGGGCAATATCAAATGCACTAACATTCCAATTATAAGGGTCCCAGAAGAAGAAGAGAAAGAGAAAGGGTACAAGAAAATTTTTGAAGAGATTATAGTTGAAAATTTCCCCAACATAGAAAAGGAAATAGTCAGTCAATTGCAAGAGGCACAAAGAGTCCCATACAGGATAAAACCCAAGGAGAAACATGCCAAGACACACACTAATCAAACTAACAAAGACTAAACAAAAAAAAAAGAATATTAAAAGCAGCAAGGGAGAAGCAACAAGTAACATACTAGGGAAACCCCATATGCTTAACAACTGATCTTTCAGCAGAAACTCTGCAGGCCAGAAGGGGATGACAGGATATAGTTAAAGTACTAAAAGGAAAAAATCTACAACCAAGATTACTGTACCTGGCAAGGATCTCATTCAAAATTGATGGAAAAATAAAAAGCTTTTCAGACAAGCAAAAGTTTAGAGAATTCAGTACCATCAAACCAGCTTTACAATAAATGTTAAAGGGACTTACATACTCAAGAAATACAGAGAAGAAAAAGATCTACAAAAGCAACCCCAAACAATTAAGAAAATGGCAATAGGAACATATATATCAATAATTACTTTAAATGTAAATGGATTAAATGCTCCAACCAAAAGACACAGACTGACTGAATAGATACAAAAACAAGACCCATATATATGCCGTCTACAAGAAACCCACTTCAGACCTAAAGACACATATAGACTGAAAGTGAGAGGATGCAAAAATATATTCCATGCAAATGGGAAGCAAAAGAAAGCTGGAGTAGCAATCCTCATATCAGAAAAAACAGACATTAAAATAAAGAAGATTACGAGAGATAAGGAAGGACACTACATAATGATCAAGGGATCAATCCAAGAGGAAGACATAACAATTGTAAATATGCACCCAACAGAGAAACACTTTAATACATCAGACAAACACTAACAGACAAAAAAGGAGAAACTGACAGTAACACAATAATAGTAGGAGACTTTAACACCCCACTCACACCAATAGACAGATCATTAAAACAGAAAATTAATAAGGAAACACAAGTCTTAAAGGATATATTAGATGAGATGGATCTTATTGATATCTTCAGGGCATTCCATCCAAATGCAGAAGAATACATCTTCTCAAGTGCATATGGAACATTCTCCAGGATAGACCACATCTTGGGTCACAAATCAAACCTCAGTAAACTTTAGAAAATTGAAATCGTGTCAAGCATCTTCTCTGACCACAAGGCTATGAGATTAGATATCAGTTACAAGAACAAAACTGAAAGAAACACAAACACATGAAGATTAAGCAACACGTTTCTAAATAACCAACAGGTTACTGAAGAGATCAAAAGGGAAATCAAAAAATGTCTAGAAACAAATGACAATGAAAACACAACAACTCAAAACCTATGGGATGCAGAAAAGCAGTTCTAAGTCTATAGCAATACAATCCTACCTCAAGAAACAAGAAAAGCACTGAATAGATAACCTAACTTTATGCCTACAACAACTGGACAAAGAAGAACAAAAAAAAATTAGTAGACAGAAATAAATCATAAAAATCTGAGCAGAAATAAATGAAAAAGAAATGAAAGAAATAATAGTAAAGATTAATAAAACTAAAAGCTGGTTCTTTGAGAAAATAAACAAAATTGACAAACCTTTAGCCAGACTCATCAAGAAAAAAAGAGAGAAGAATCAAATCAACAAAATTAGTAATGAAAAAGGAGAGGTTACAACAGACAATGCAGAAATACAAAGGATTATAAGAGACTATTATGAACAACTATATAGCAATAAAATGGATAAGCTGGAAGAAATGGACAGATTCTTAGAAAAGTTCAATCTTCCAAGACTGAACCAGGAAGAAATAGAAATTATGAACAACTCAATTACAAGCACTGAAATTGAAGCTGTGGTCAAAAATCTCCCAAAAAACAGAAGCCCAGGACCAGATGGCTTCACAGGAGAATTCTATAAAACATTTAGAGAAGAGCTAATGCCTATCCTTCTAAAACTCTTTCAAAAAATTGCAGAACACATGTATACCTGTGGTGGATTCATTTTGATATTTGGCAAAACTAATACAATTATGTAAAGTTTAAAAATAAAATTAAATTAAAAAAATAAAAATAAAAAAATAAAAAAAATTGCAGAGGAAGGAACATTTCCAAACTCATTTTATGAGGCCACCATCACCCTGATACCAAAACCAGACAAAGACAACACAAAATAAGAAAACTACAGGTGATGAACATAGATGCAAAAATCCTCAACAAAATTTTAGCAAACAGAATTCAGCAACACATCAAAAGGCTCATACACCATGATCAAATTGGGTTTATTCCAGGAATGCAAGGATTCTTCAATATATGCAAATCAATCAATGTGATACACCATATTAACAAATTAAAAGATAAAAACCATATGATAATCTCAATAGATGCAAAAAAGCCTTTGACAAAATTCAGCACCCATTTATCATTATAACTCTTCAAAAAATGGGCACAGAAGGAACCTACCTCAACATAGTAAGGAACTCCGCTTGCCTCTCGAGCTGTTCACGGGGTGACAGGCCACTTGTTGAGCTATATTTGGAACCTACAGCAAACATTATTCTCAATGGTGAAAAACTGAAAGCATTCCTCCTAAGATCAGGAACAAAACAAGGGTGTCTACTTTTACCAATATTATTCAACATATTTCTCGATTCCTAGCTACAGCAATCAGAGAAGAAAAAGAAATAAAAGGAATCCAGATCGGAAAAGAAGTAAAGCTCTCACTGTTTGCAGAGGACATGATACTGTACACAGAAAATCCTAAAGACAGTATCAGAAAATTAGTACTAGAGCTATTCAGTGAATTTAGGAAAGTTGCAGGATACAAAACCAACACTGAGAAATTGCTTGCAGTTCTATATACTAACAATGAAAAATCAGAAAGAGAAATTAAGGAATCAATCCCATTCACCATTACAACAAAAAGAATTAAATATCTAGGAATAAACCTACGTAAGGAGACAAAAGAACTGTACATAGAAAATTATAAGACACTGATGAAAGAAACCAAAGATGACAAACAGATGGAGAGATATCCTATGCTCCTGGGTAGGAAGAATCAATATTGTGAAAATGACTATACTACCAAATGCAGCCTGCAGATTCCATGCAATCCATATCAAATTACCAATGGCATTTTTCACAAAGCTAGAACAAAAAATTTCACAATTCATGTGGAAACACAGTTCAGTTCAGTCCCTTAGTCGTGTCCGACTCTTTGCGACCCCATGAATCGCAGCACTCCAGGCCTCCCTGTCTATCACCAACTCCCGGAGTTCACTCAGACTCACGTGACTCAGAGGTTAAAGCATCTGCCTGCAATGCGGTAGATGTGGGTTCGATCCCTGAACTGGGAAGATCCCCTGGAGAAGGAATTGGCAACCCATTCCAGTATTCTTGCCTGGAGAATCCCATGGAGGGAAGAGCCTGGTAGGCTACAATCCATGGGGTCGCAAAGAGTCAGACACAACTGAGCTACTTCACTTTCCTTTCACGTCCATCAAGTCAGTGATGCCATCCAGCCATCTCATCCTCTGTCGTCCCCTTCTCCTCTTGCCCCCAATCCCTCCCAGCATCAGAGTCTTTTCCAATGAGTCAGCTCTTCACATGAGGTGGCCAAAGTACTGGAGTTTCAGCTTTAGCATCATTGCTTCCAAGGAAATCCCAGGGCTGATCTCCTTCAGAATGGACTGGTTGGATCTCTTTGCAGTCCAAGGGACTCTCAAGAGTCTTCTCCAACACCACAGTTCAAAAGCATCAATTCCTCAGCACTCAGCTTTCTTCACAGTCCAACTCTCACATCCATACATGACCACAGGAAAAACCATAGCCTTGACTAGATGAACCTTTGTTGGCAAAGTAATCTCTCTGCTTTTCAATATGATGTCTAGGTTAGTCATAACTTTTCTTTCAAGGACTAAACGTCTTTTAATTTCATGGCTGCAGTCACCATCTGCAGTGATTTTGGAGCCCAGAAAAATAAAGTCTGACACTGTTTCCCCATCTATTTCCCATGAAGTGATGGGACAAGATGCCATGATCTTCGTTTTCTGAATGTTGAGCTTTAAGCCAACTTTTTCACTCTCAACTTTCACTTTCATCAAGAGGCTTTTCCGTTCCTCTTCACTTTGTGCCATAAGGGTGATGTCATCTGCATATCTGGGGTTATTGAGATTTCTCCCAGCAATCTTGATTCCAGCTTGTGCTTCTTCCAGTCCAGCATTTCTCATGATGTACTCTGCATAAAAGTTAAATAAGCAGGGTGACAGTATACAGCCTTGACGTACTCCTTTTCCTATTCGGAACCAGTCTGTTGTTCCATGTCCAGTTCTAACTGTTGCTTCCTGACCTGCATACAGATTTCTCAAGAGGCAAATCAGGTGGTCTGGTATTCCCATCTCTTTCAGAATTTTGCACAGTTCATTGTGATCCACACAGTCAAAGGCTTTGGCATAGTCAAGAAAGCAGAAATAGATGCTTTTCTGGAACTCTCTTGCTTTTTCCATGATTCAGTGGATGTTGGAAATTTGATCTCTGCTTCCTCTGCCTTTTCTAAAACCAGCATGAACATCTGGAAGCTCATGGTTCATGTATTGCTGAAGCCTGGCTTGGAGAATTTTGAGCATTACTTTACTAGCGTGTGAGATGAGTGCAACTGTGCGGTAGTTTGAGCATTCTTTGGCATTGCCTTTCTTTGGGATTGGAATGAAAACATACCTTTTCCAGTCCTGTGGCCACTGCTGAGTTTTCCAAATTTGCTGGCATATTGAGTGCAGCACTTTCACAGCATCATCTTTCAGGATTTGAAATAGCTCTACTGGAATTCCATCACCTCCACTTGCTTTGTTCGTAGTGATGCTTTCTAAGGCCCACTTGACTTCACATTCCAGAATGTCTGGCTCTAGGTGAGTGATCACACCATCATCATTATCTTGGCCGTGAAGATCTTTTTTGTACAGTTCTTCTGTGTATTCCTGCCACCTCTTCTTAATATCTTCTGCTTCTGTTAGGTCCATACCATTTCTGTCCTTTATCGAGCCCATCTTTGCATAAAAGACCCCAAATAGCCAAAGCAGTTTTGTGAAAGAAGAATGGAGTTGGAGGAATCGACCTTCCTGACTTCATATTATACTACAAAGCTACAGTCATCAAGACAGTATGATAGTGGCACAAAAACAGAAATATAAACCAATGGAACAAGATAGGAAGCCCAGAAATAAACCCATGCATCTATGCGTCCCTTATTTTTGACAAAGGAGACAAGAATATACAATGGGGCAAAGACAGCCTCTTCAATAAATGGTGCTGGGAAAACTGGACAGCTACATGTAAAAGAATAAAATTAGAACACTTCCTAACACCATACACAAAGATCAACTCAAAATGGATTAAAGACCTAAATGTAAGACCAGAAACTATAAAACTCTTAGAGGAAAACATAGGCAGAACACTTGATGACATAAATCAAAGCAAGATCCTCTATGACCCACCTTCTAGAGTAATGGAAGTAAAAACAAAAGTAAACAAGTGGGACCTGATTAAACTTAAAAGATTTTGTACAGCAAAGGAAACTACAAGCAAGGTGAAAAGACAATTCTCAGAATGGGAGAAAATAATAGCAAGTGAAACAACTGACATAAGATTAATTTCCAAAATATACAAGCAGCTCATACATCTCAATGCCAGAAAACCAAACAGCCCAATCCAAAAGTGGGGAAAAGACCTAAACAGACATTTCTCCAAAGAAGACATACAGATGGCTAACAAACACATGAAAAGATGCTCAACATCACTCTTTATTAGAGAAATGCAAATCAAAACCACAGTGAGATATCACACTAGTCAGAACGACCATCATCAAAAAGTCTACAAACAAGAAATGCTGGAGAGGGTGTGGAGAAAAGGGAACGCTTTTGCACTGTTGGTGGGAATGTAAATTGATACAACCACTATGGTAGACAATATGGAGATTCCTTAAAATCTAGGAATAAAGCCACCACCCTGAGGAAACCAAAATTGAAAAAGACACATGTATCCCATTGTTCATTATAGCACTATTTACAATAGCCAGAACATGGAAGCAACCTAGAGAGATGTCCATCAAGAGATGAATGGATAAAGAAGTTGTAGTACATATACATGATGGAATATTGCTCAGCCATAAAAAGGAATGCATTTGAGTCAGTTCTGATGAGGTGGATGAACCTAGAACCTACTATACAGAGTAAAGGGAGTCAGAAAGAGAAAGATAAATGTCGTATTCTAATGCACATATACGGAATCTTGAAACATGGTACTGAAGAATTTATTTACAAGGCAGCAATGGAGAAACAGAAATAGAGAATAGACTTATGAACATGGGGAGAGGGGAGGAGAGGCTGAGATGTATGGAAAGAGTAACATGGAAACTTACATTACCATATGTAAAATAGATAGCCAACGGGAATTTGCCGTATGGCTCAGGAAACTCAAACAGGGGCTCTGTATCAACCTAGAAGGGTGGGATGGGGCGGGAGATGGGAAGGAGGTTCAGAAGGGAGGGGACACATGTACACCTATGGCTGATTCATGTTAAGGTTTGCCAGAAAACAACAAAATTCTGTGAAGCAATTATTCTTCAATTTAAAAAATAATTTTAAAAAAATCACAGAGCATTCAAATTTCAACACCAGTGAAGTTGTATTGGACCGCAGCCATGCCGGTTCCAGCATGCATGTCCTATGACTGCATTCATTCTCTTAACAGAGGATTGAGTAGTTGCAATGGAGTCCAAATGGCCCACAAAAGCAAAAACTACTTACTATTGTCATTTAGGTAAGGTTTTCCAACCTCTCCTCTAGGTAATCAAGCAACACCAAGGCAGTAAGAGGACACCAGCTGTTATTATTCTGAGTCTGATCAACAAAATGAAGCACTGCAATGCTGTGATGATAGAACATTTGACACATGGATCGAGGCTTTCAAGAATGAGGAAGGAGCCAAGAGACATAAGATCTGGAAGGTATAGCCGGAAGATGAAGGGAACATCCACTACTGACTTCAGCTTGAGGCACCGGAGTGGGTGGAGAGAGCAGAGTGCATGTGGGTCTCTGAGGAACCACTACCTGGATCAGGGCCTCGGAGCGGGAGCAGGTAGAAAGGTCTACAGAGCTGCCACATCCTCCAAGCCAGTCAGAGAATCTCCTGAGAACCAAAAGTGAGAGCTTCTCCCTTCACTTTTCTTTCCAAATCTCAGCAAGTTCTTCCTGGCAGTAAACTCTAACCCATCATCATTAAGTCACTTCCACCTAAAACGTTCCCACTTCCTGCTTTGGCGCTGTGCTGCATACTTTGTAAACTTGTCTCCCTTAATCCACTCAATAATCCTTTCAGGATGGGAGATTTAACTTCTTTTTATAGATGAGGAAACTAAAGTGTGAAGCAGTGAAGGAACTTGTTCAACTTCACAGCGTGAATGGCTGAGCCAAGGCACAGATGTCTGTTCCGTGTGACTCCCAGCC
Source organism: Bubalus kerabau (assembly GCF_029407905.1). Taxonomy (NCBI): domain Eukaryota; kingdom Metazoa; phylum Chordata; class Mammalia; order Artiodactyla; family Bovidae; genus Bubalus; species Bubalus kerabau. The sequence continues at coordinate 5,833,579 of NC_073625.1, read as the reverse complement.
CCAGCTCACAGATCACGGTGCCATCTGCCAAGCCAGGCTCCTCTCAGACCCTGCTTCTAGAACCCTTCCCTTCCCTCTGGCAGAACCCTTTGTTTGCAGGTAATCTAATTTACTCACAACCATACTTCCATTCTCCCTCCTGCAAATGAGACCTTTGGAGAGTTCTAAATTTAACTAGATTTCACTAAACTTTCCTGATCATAATATTAACTGCTGATTTCACCCCAGATGGGGGTAGGATACATTGTCCTGGTTCTTTCCTGCACAGCATCAGTTCAGTTCAGTTCAGTCACTCAGTCATGTCCGACTCTTTGCAACCCCATGAATCGCAGCATGCCAGGCCTCCCTGTGCATCACAGACTCCCAGAGTTCACTCAGACTCACGTCCATCGAGTCAGTGATGCCATCCAGCCATCTCATCCTCTGTCGTCCCCTTCTCCTCCTGCCCCCAATCACTCCCAGCATCAGAGTCTTTTCCAATGAGTCAGCTCTTCACATGAGGTGGCCAAAGTACTGGAGTTTCAGCTTCAGCATCATTCCCTCCAAAGAAATCCTAGGGCTGATCTCCTTCAGAATGGACTGGTTGGATCTCCTTGCAGTTCAAGGGACTCTCAAGAGTCTTCTCCAACACCACAGTTCAAAAGCATCAATTCTTCAGTGCTCAGCCTTCTTCACAGTCCAACTCTCACATCCATACATGACCACAGGAAAAACCATAGCCTTGACTAGACGGACCTTTGTTGGTAAAGTAATGTCTCTGCTTTTGAATATGATGTCTAGGTTGGTCATAACTTTCCTTCCAAGGAGTAAGCATCTTTTAATTTCATTGCTGCAGTCACCATCTGCAGTGATTTTGGAGCCCAGAAAAATAAAGCCTGACACTGTTTCCACTGTTTCCCCATCTATTTCCCATGAAGTGATGGGACCAGATGCCATGATCTTCGTTTTCTGAATGTTGAGCTTTAAGCCCACTTTTTCACTATTCATTTTCACTCTCATCAAGGGGCTTTTTCGTTCCTCTTCACTTTCTGCCATAAGGGTGATGTCATCTGCATATCTGAGCTTATTGATATTTCTCCCGGCAATCTTGATTCCAGCTTGTGTTTCTTCCAGTCCAGAGTTTCTCATGATGTACTCTGCATAGAAGTTTAATAAACAGGGTGACAATATACAGCCTTGACGTACTCCTTTTCCTATTTGGAACCAGTCTGTTATTCCATGTCCAGTTCTAACTGTTGATTCCTGACCTGCATACAGATTTCTCAAGAGGCAGATCAGGTGGTCTGGTATTCCCATTTCTTTCAGATATTTCCACAGTTTATTGTGACCCACACAGTCAAAGGCTTTGGCATAGTCAATAAAGCAGAAATAGATGTTTTTCTGGAACTCTCTTGCTTTTTCCATGATCCATCGGATGTTGGAAATTTGATCTCTGCTTCCTCTGCCTTTTCTAAAACCAGCTTGAACATCTGGAAGTTCACGGTTCACGTATTGCTGAAGCCTGGCTTGGAGAATTTTGAGCATTACTTTACTAGCATGTGAGATGAGTGCAACTGTGCGGTAGTTTGAGCATTCTTTGGCATTGCCTTTCTTTGGGATTGGAATGAAAACATACCTTTTCCAGTCCTGTGGCCACTGCTGAGTTTTCCAAATTTGCTGGCATATTGAATGCAGCACTTTCACAGCATCATCTTTCAGGATTTGAAATAGTTCAACTGGAATTTCATCACCTCCACTAGCTTTGTTCGTAGTGATGCTTTCTAAGGCCCACTGGACTTCACATTCCAGGATGTCTGGCTCTAGGTCAGTGATCACACCATCGTGATTATCTGGGTCGTGAAGATCTTTTTTGTACAGTTCTTTTGTATATTCTTTCCACCTCTTCTTAATATCTTCTGCTTCTGTTAGGTCCATACCATTTCTGTCCTTTATCGAGCCCATCTTTGCATGAAATGTTCCAGTCAATTCATCTACCCCACTAGAAGGTCTCAAGATACAGCTTAGCCCAAAGTGTTCCTGACTATGAAGCAAAAAGCATTCTCAACAAGCAGCCAACTCAAGCGACATGAGTTTTAGTAAACTCTGGGAGTTGGTGATGGACAGGGAAGCCTGGTGTGCTGCAGTCCATGGGGTCGCAAAGAGTTGGACACAACTGAGCGAGTGAACTGAACTGAACAAGTAGCCTCCTCTCCTAACACAGCATAGGCTAAGAGCCAAGTGTGGGTTCTGGCATGAGATTACCTGTTTTAATCTAGGGTCTACCTCTTACCGCCTATGCAGGATCTAACCTCTGAACATTAGTTTTCTCATCTATAAACTAGAGATAGTAACTATATATATTTCATAAAGTGGTTGTGAGGATTAAATAAATTAAGACATAACAAATAACTTAACTGCAATGCAGTACTTACTATAAGCCCACATAGTTGTCTATGATTATTATTATTTTCATAAATCTAAGACATCAGAAAATACTTGCCTTTCAAAAGCAAGTGCAATTTCTATCCAAGCAGATCAATCTGAACAATTGTTTCTGGTATGATGAAACAGTTTCTCAGTATTATGAGGATAAAAGTAATGAATAGTAGTTAGCCAGTATGGCGCCTTGTGATTTTGAAACAGCTTCCTCATTAATCATAAGCATGCAGAATCATTTTTTGTTCATGGACTAAATCTTCAGTTAATGGATTCTGAACCAGGGCTATGGTAGAGCAGCCAGAAGGGATGTGAATTTGTGAAGAAGCAGAAGTGGAGAAGGGCTTGAAAAGCTGCTGTTCAAGAGCTAATGCCTGCAGGACTCATGCAGCTGATCTGCATGCTAATCACCTCACCAGAAACTACATTCTGCAGGGCAGACACCGCAGCACTGACAGTCTCCCTCTTCCCCCTCGGGTCTCTTCCTCCTGCTTCCGTATCTCCATCACCCAATCTCTCTGTCACTACAAAAGAAAAAATTCCACCTTGTACCCAAAATGAAGCAAGAAATTTGGGACTAGTGGGTCTTTTATAGTGTCTCCATGGCTGGAAAGCAATTGTCAAAATGGCCCTTGGGACCCAGACGCACTAAGTGGCTTTAAGCGAGAGAGTGACATGGTCAGATTTGAATTATAGAAACATCCACCTGGAAGCATGGGGAAAGGGATTGAAGAAGGATTAGCCTGAAAGCAGAGCTTCTGTTATAATAATCCAGGGCAATGAATAAGGTGCTATAAAATGAAGAGAAAGGGATAGATTTGAGAGACAGGAATTAAAATTTAAGACTGATTGGATAAGGAACTAAGGGAAAAAGAGGAGTCAAGGATCACCCCCAAGTTCCTGTCATGGTCAATTGGATCCTCTGGAGCTAGAGATAATTAGTAATTCAAATGATCATTTGATTAAATGGCCTCACACACCCAATTCATTAACACAATAGGTCAATATATTAACATTAAAACTATTCATCATCAGACACTGAAATAAATGAATGGGTGACATGGGAATTCAGGAAGCAATAACCTACTATCTATATGTGCTATGCCAGATACCAGCAAGGATACAGAGATCAATAAGACACATAACACAATGTTTGCAAAGCAAAATTGGTAAGTATTACAATAACGTAAAAAGAATGATTATCAGAAGGTAGGGGAACAGGAGATTAATTCCAACCTACCAGAATAAACAGTGACTTTAGAAAAAACTATGACCTTGAAGGATCCTTGAAGAATGAACAGAATTTTGACAGACACATAGGTAAAAGAGACATTCCTCATTGACGAAGTGGTTTAGCGAAACCTCACAGGTTTGTGGATGTACTCACCGTACACCAGGAAGGCCAAGTGTTAAATTTCTTCTCATCTTTAATGTTAGATACACTAGCAATAGAATAGGAGCTCAAAGTAACACATTCAATGTACAGATCAATTGTGAAATGCAACTCACTCTTGTGTTGTTTAGTCACTAGACTTAGACTTGGTTTAGACTTAGTTTAGTTGCTAAGTCAAGTCCGACTGTTTTACAACCCCATGGACTGTAGCTCGCCAGGCTCCTCTGTCTATGGGGTTCTCCAGGCAGGAATACTGGAGCGGGTGGCCACTTCCTCCTCCAGGGGATCTTCCCAACCCGGGGATCAAACCTGCGTCTCCTGCATTGGCAGGTGATTCTTTGCTACTGAGCCACCTAGGAAGCCTACTCACTTTGAGTAGATAAAAGTAAAAAGAGAAAGGGGTAACGTGGTATCAAAGAAAGCCAAGTATGACAGAAGAATCGTATTTTCAGGTGGAGCTAAAGCAAGAGACACATCTAGGAGCAAGAGTTTATACTCCATCTTGGGGACAATTGTGGAGCATTCCAAAGCTTTTGAGGAAAAAGTGATGCTCTCAGCCTGTGTTTTAAGATGATATCTTCAGACTAAATCACTGATGCCTCCAATGGTAAAGCATCTGCCTGCAATGCAGGAGACCCAGATTCGATCCCTGAGTCAGAAAGATGCCCTGGAGAAGGAAATGGCAAACCACTCCAGTATTCTTGCCTGGAAAATTCCATGGACAGAGGAGCCTGGTGGGCTACGGTCCATGGGGCCACAAAGAGTCAGACACGACTGAGCAACAGAGTATGTAGGCCTTTCTAGAACTGGAAGTGCTAATTGGTGTCAAATTAACCAAATATGGAATGTGTAAAAAAAAAAATACACATAGCTCCCTGGGTTAAAGATTCAACCTGCCAAACAGTTTGAGAATGTAATGTCACCTTTCTTCGGAGTCCTTTAATTATATCTACTGCTCAAACTAATAAAGAAATTAGTTGCCTCTCATGACTCTTAGAGAAATTCTTCATTTAAATCCCTTTTTTATGACTCCTTTTTCTAAGGTCTTGATCCCTTTTCACCATCCTTGCAAAAATTAAAAAAGAAAAAAAAAGACAACTCTGAAAGTGAAATTTACTTAGGGTGGAACAAGACATATTACTCAGTGATCTTTAATCAAACCAGTTGTTCTGGCCTTCCCCCATGGTCCAGTGATTAAGAACTGTCTGCCAAAGCAGGGGACACAGGTTTGATCCCTGATCTGGAAAGATCCCACATGCTGCAGGGCACCTAGGCCCGCCAGCCACAACTACTGAGCCCTCACGCCTAAAGCCTGCTCCACAAGAGAAACCGCCACAGTGAGGAGGCCGTACACCACGGCTAGAGAAAGCCCGCGTGCAGCAAAGAAGACCCAGTGTAGCCGTGACTGAGTAACTTTTTTAAAGATAGACAAATAGGTTCATAAAACAGAATGGAGAGCCTGGACAAAACTTCACAAGTATACAGTCAGTTAATTTTTGGCAAAAGCACCTAATCAATCTAATGAAGGTAGGAAATTTTCCCACATCTACATATATCCATATGGAAGAAATAAACCTTTGTTATTTTAATCCCTACCTCATCCTATACAAAAGCTTAACTCAAAAGGGATCATAAGCCTAGATGAAAAAGCTAAAACTATGAAAATTCTAGATTACATGGGAGAATACTTGGCTGAGGTAGATTAAGTTTTCTTAAGTAGGACACAGAAAAGCAATAATGAGCAATGCTACTTGGCATTTACCCAAAGAAATCAGACATTAAAATCCATACAAAAATCAGCACACAGTTGTTTACAGTAGATTTATTCAGAGTTGCCAAAACTTGGAAGCAACCAAAATGCCCTTCTTTAGGTGAGTCTTCGTCCCATTCAGTGAATGGATAAATAAGCAGTGATACATCCGAACAACACTCTTCAGAGCTAAAACAGAAATATATTGCCACAAAAAGACACCCAGGACAGTTAAATGCGCATTACTAAGTGAAAGAAATCAATCTGTAAAAGCTACATTCTGTGTGATTTCAACTACATGACACTGGAAAAAGCAAAACTATGGAGACTGAAAAGATGAGTGCTCGTCAGATCTGAAAGGAGGGAGGATAAAAAGGCGGAGCACAAGGACTTTGAGGGCTGTGAGACTATTCCGTGTGATACTCTGATGGTGAATATGTGCTTTAATTATACATTTATCAAAACCATCAAATGTACACTGAAAGCAAATTCTAATGCAAATGGTGGGCTTTGAGTAATAATGACATGTCAGGGCAGGTTCAGCGATTGTAAGAGACGTGCTACTTTGGTGTCAACTGCTCATGGTCGGAGAGGCTCGATCTGTGTGGCGGAAGGGGCAGACAGAAACGCTCTATTTTCCCTTCAGTTTTGCTATGAATCTAAACCTTCTCAAAAAAAAAAAAAAAAAAAGTATGTAGCACAGTCCCTGAAAAATAAAAGATTTATTTCACAGGATCATTGAGCAAAAAGTCATAGGTCAGCTCCATGCAGGATTCCCTTTTATAAACTTTCCTTCAGAGACAACAAATACAGTCTAAACTCTAAGGGGATGTGGGTTCCCATGTGAAGCATCACTAGGTTGATTTAAAGGCTGATAGCTATGCCAGTCAATATAATTTAGGAACCTTGGACAAATTAAGGGTGAGCAGGGTTTGGAGAGGGTCTTGAGAATATATTTCACAGGGGGGAAAAATTCAGTAAATTGATCAACCAGAAGATTAGATTTCAAATAACTTCCTATTTGGAGGAAGAAAGGAAAGTGAGCTGGAAGACATCATAGCAGGTTCACTGGCACTTGACCTTCTATGAAACTGTACTGCACATCTTGCTCAGAAATGATGGGTGTGTCTGACTGTACCGGGGAATCAGTACGTTTACAGCCTCCCCAAGGAATTCTGATGCTCACCAAGGTTACACAGTCACCACTCAGAGTGCATTACCCCTCTGCTAATAACCTCCCAGGAAACCTGGGTGATATATTTTGCAGATATGTTTTGCACAATGTCTTAATAGCTGATACAAAAACTATTTTCAAGAAGGAAAGTGTTTTTATTTGCAATATGCCACTTGGAGAAATAGGTGACACCTCAAGTTATGAATATCTGCAAGGGACAGCGTGGCTGACCTGCTGTGGAGGAGATGGGAAGAAACTGGTTTTGCTCCTGCCTGGAGAGGACAGGGACAAGACGGAAGTAGGGAGGGCAGAGGAGGAGGAGGAAAGCCCCCCAATGGGTAATGTTCAACTTGGAGTTGTGTTTTTGAGACATCTATCCCAATTCAGAATCCCCACCATCATTCTCATGCTCGAAGCCTCACTAAGTCTACGGGCACAGAAATTGCCTCGTGGACAGAAGCTTTTGTGGAAACCAAGAAAAGCACAGAAGTCCATGCCTGGGTCCGTGTGTAGAGAAAATAAGGAGGATCTTATCGGATGGCACGCTGCCCAAGGAGAGAGGGTCGGAGACATTCAAAATCAGGATATTTTAAAATTTATTTATTTTTAATTGAAGGGTAATTGCTTTACAACATTGTATTGGTTTCTGCCATCCATCAACATGAATCAGCCACAGGTACACATATGTCCCCTCCCTCTTGAACGTCCCTCCCACCTCCCACCCCTTCCCACCCCTCTGGGTTATTACAGAGCCCCTGTTTGAGTTTCCTGAGTCATGAAGCAAATTCCCACGAGCTCTCTATCTTACATACGGCAGTATATGTTTCCATGCTACTCTCTCCACTCGTCCCACCCTCTCCCTCCCCACCTCCTACCATGTCCATAAGTCTGTTCTCTATGTCTTCGTCTCCATTGCTGCCCTGCAAATAGGTTCCTCAGCACCATCTTTCTCGATTCCATATATATGCCTTAATATACAATATTTGTTTTTCTCTTTCTCAAAGTTGGGATTTTTACAGAGTGAAAGACCCTCTGGAGCTTTGCAGGAGTCCTGTAAACTTCCCCAGGATAACTATTTAAGAGCTGGACCAATATCTCCTGGATCTGAAGGAGGAGGAAGACTCCAGTTGCTATCTGACAGTCACACACGCAGCATCCTGGTCAACAGAAGCTGAGGACCCCTTCGAGAGATGCCTCAGGTAGAAGGATATGTACTGAAGCTGGGTTCTGCCTGTGTACATTATTAATTTTGGGTCATCTGAAGGACAAGCTACAAAACCATCCACAATAAACATTCTGGCCACTCCTCTGATCAGAAATCTACTGCTTGTCTTTTTTACAAATGACATGCAGGAGATAAAGGCAGCAGCAAGGCATCAATTTATAGAATGAGATTCTAAAAATAAATAGTGTACAGTGGTGATGACTGGCAGAATGACAAAGGGAGGGGGAGGGGGAGGGGAAAGAGCTCTTACTGGTCCTTACTAGCTAAGCACTCAGTCCCCCGTTCGGACAGCCCTGAGGGAGAGCTCGTCTAAACTGGCATATCCCGTGACAGGCTGGGATCACCAATCCTGGTGGAAGGGCAAAGCCCCTCTCCACTTTCACACCATGGGACGTGACCTCAGGGAACTCAGGCACTGCAGCTTTCCACAAAGGAAAACATGCCACAGTTTTAGCAAAGGTTACAGGCATTAAACTCAGTTCAAAAATGGTTAGAAAAGCAAGCATGCTGATCACTCCTGTTTAATCAATCTGTTTCAAGTTCCCCCATTGTTTAATTATGTAAAAAACTTTGCTGTAGATCCATATTCCTTCTGATACTGTTCTAGAGCTGGAAAAGAGCCAGGGTAAGTCAGTATTGAAAATAGACTTTAAAAAATTAATTATAAGTACTTGAAAAGATTTGTGCAAAAACTTTCCCACCCACTTACAGGCCTATGTGAAATCTCTGTGTCCTTAAAATGTCCCATAGTCCATAAATTCTCCCCGCAGAGAACCTCTAGAAACAACAAAAGAACAAAAGACCTTATCACTGGCCTTTAGAAAAGATAAAACTGCAGCACTGTTTTTCACCCACACCATCAGAGGTCTTTGTTCACGGCCGAGCGTTTCCCTCCTGCACGAGATGGATCTGCTGTGATTCTGATTGCACCATAAACGCAGGGGCCCCAGGGCTCTGGGTTTGTCTGCCAGGAAAAGGCGCTGAGGTGCTTGTGTTATGGGACAGTCTTCTCATTTCAAAATCATTTGCAGTTTCTCAAACGGAAGGACCTCTGTAGGAAAAGAAAAGAATATTCTCCGAAGCTATTACTGTCCTCTGATCCATCATACCTTTGCCAGCGGAAGTGGTCTGCGTGCGTGCTTACATTTGCACTCAGATGGTATGTCTAGCCCTGACATTATGAGAAGTAAAAGGAACATTCTAGGGACAGCATGACAGCCAGCGACCATGGAAGTCAGACCAGAAATGATGCCCTCACCAACTTCCATAGCAAAACCCTGTGCCACCCCTTCCTTTGTTTGAATAAACCAACACAACCCAGAACCTGAGCTATATGTAAAGGGTATTGAGCCATTTAACATCCTGTGTTTTGTGCCATTTGGTAGGCTGAAGTTTTCTGAGCAGAGGGTTTATTCATATTCCACTGGCTCAAACGACATGAATTTGAGCAAATTCCAGGAGGTAGTAAAGGACAGGGAAGCCTGGTGTGCTGCGATCCACGGGGCTGCAGAGGGTCAGACACGACTGAGCGACTGAACAACGATAACACCACCTCTCAGCCTCCCAATTCTACTGCCTGCAATCACTTCGACCCTATTCATCAACTTGGACTACAATTAGGACATCTTTTGTTCCTATAAATAATCAGTCAAAACCTCACCTGCTATCAGGAGGTGATAAGGGTCCCCCATCACCATCCAGAGCTATCTTAGTAGCCAAAGGGGACTGGCCCTCCTTACAATGCCAGGAACAGAAAAAGAAAATAAATTCTCATCAGTCCACTAATCCTGGCACCTATGGCTCCACATCCTCACCAACACTTGCTATTGTTCCATCTTTTAAAATGACAGCCTACATCCCTGTTAAAATCATAGTTTTTCTTCTTCAGAAATGGTCAAGTAGAACATAAAATTCATATGGACATGTGTGGGACTAGGGGATGTGAAGCAGCATCTCGTTTTCGCTTTCATTTGCCTTTCTTTAATAATAAATGATGTTGAGCTCCACTTTTACATCTTCTTTAGAAATGTTGATTTAAATCATTTGCCTAGATTTTAGCTGGATTTTGTTTGTCTTTTTGAGTTGTAAGAGTTATTCAAATATTTAAAATGCTAGTCCCTCATAGATACGTAATTTGCAGGTATATTCTCCCATTCTGTGGATTATCTTTCTACTTTCTTGATAGTATCCTTTGAAGTATAAACATTTTTAATTATGGTAAAGTCAGATTTACAGATTTTTTTCTTTCGCTGCATATGCTTTGGATAACATATCTAAGAAAAGTGAAAGTCGCTCAGTCATGTCCAACTCTGTGCAACCCCAGAGACTGACCTGTAACCTGCCAGGCTCCTCTGTCCGTGGAATTCTCCAGGCCAGAATACTGGAGTGAGTAGCTTTTCCCTTCTCCAGGGGATCTTCTGAACCCAGGGATCAAACCCAGGTTTCTCACATTGCAGGTGGATTTTTTACCATCTGAGCCACCTTAAGAAACCATTGCCTAATCCAAGGATGCAAAGATTTGTACCTATGTTATTTTCTTAGTGGTTGCTCTGGTGATTACAATTAATATTTTAAATTATAAAAACCTAGTTCATATCTGTTCTTTCTTCCAGTTCATTTAAAAAATATTCTAGGACTTCCCTGGCAGTACAGTGGATAAGAACCCACCTACCAATGCAGGGGACCTGGGTTCGATCCCTGGTTCAAGAAGATTCCACATGCCATGGAGAAGCTAGGCCCATATGCCACAACTACTGAAACCCAAGCACCTAGAGACTGTGCTCTGCGATAAGAGAAGCCAATGCAATGAGAAACCCATGCACCACAACAAAGAATAACCCCCACTCATCACAATTAGAGAAAGCCCATGAGCAACAAGCAACACCATGGGCTTCCCTGGTGGCTCAGATGGTAAAGCGTCTGCCTGCAAAGCAGGATACCCAGGTTCAATCCCTGGGTCGGGAAGATCCCCTGGAGAAGGAAATGGCAATCCACTCCAGCACTCTTGCTGGAAAATTGCATGGACAGAGGAGCCTGGTAGGCTACAGTCCATGGGGTCGCAAAGTGTCGGACACGACTGAGTGACTTCACTCGTTCACTTGTTCGATCATGAGCAACAACAAAGCCCCAACACAACCAAAATTAAATTAATTAATGAATTTAAAAGAGATTAAGTTCTGGAATACAAACTTTAAAAACATATATTCTAATCTCATCAAATTAAAGCATGTATGCATGTGTGCCAGGTCGCTTCAGTCGTGTCCATCTCTGCGACCCTATGGACAGGCTCCTCTGTCCAAGAATACTAGAGTAGGTTGCCATGCCCTCCTCCAGGGGACCTTCCTGCCTTAGAGATCAGACCCACGTTCTTAAGTCTCATGCATTGTCAGGCAGGTTCTTTACACTAGCACCACCTGGGAAGCCAAACTAAAGCATGCATAAAGTTAAGCACATCCCAAATGTTAATGTCCAAAAAAGGAATAGTCCATTGTCCCAACCCTCAGAGTCAGCTACTTCAACAGTGTATGCTTTGGGTTCTTCTAAAGATTGTCTCCACATTTTAAATAATATATTAATACCACTAAATCTTCATTTATCAAATCTGAAAATCTCATTATTTCCTTACTGCAAAGATAGATGAAGATTTATTTTATTATTTGATCCCAAAACTCAGGAATGTTGATGTTTATGTCATTATTTTTAGTGTTTTATTTTTTTTTCCTTCTGGGTTACCTTTATGAGTTTAGCTCAGTAATACAAGATAGTTCTTTTTCCACCAACTTGAGATAGAATCTCTTTACTTCCTACATTTGGGAGTGGATCTTACCAACCCATCTTCCTTCAACATCTTCTCCCTTTGTCTTTTTCTCAACTTCAATTAGGAATACTTTGACATTTGCATTGCCAAAGTTGATAATATTCACATACTGTCTTAAAACACTTATAATTTTGCACTTAGTCTATAGGTTAACTAAATGTTGAAAACCAACAGACAGTATTTCCATTACTATTATCCAACCATTCATGGTACAGCTAAGTATTAAATTATAGGAAAACAAATTTTCCCTGAGATTGCAACATAATTATCTCTGTGACACTCCAAGAGCAAATTTCTCAGTTACAAGGTCAACCAAACCAAGTTTTCTGTCCTTACTTCTCCCTCCCTTCTTCCCTAATTGTTCAGATCCTGATACATTTTAATTTGCTACTTGTGTGACCATAAGTTCCTTGTGTTTTTGAAAAATCAATTTTGCTTGTCATCAAGATTCTGATGAACTTACTTGAACCATAAATTTCATAAGTTCCTAGTAAATATATATTTAGATCAAATTATTTGAATAACCAGACTATCCCCACTAATAAATAAAATGTTTTTAAAAATTGCTATTCACCAAGGATTCTGTATTATTTCCTTTCTATTGCATGACTACCGGAAAAGAAGAGAAAAAGTATTCACTTTGTCCCTTTAGGATAAATTCCAACCCAATTTTAGCCATACCTAGTTTTCTCAAAAATTTTGTTAACAATATTAATATCCTATCACCCAGCATGGCTTCTAGGAATCACAATGACTTCTTATACTCAATATAAACTAACCCAAAGGGAAATAAATATTTTATTTTTCCATCATTGAACTAAAATTGTTTTATTTGTCAAGTTCTAAATAAAAAGCATCTGGCTTCATTTAAAGAATTAACCACTCTGGTTCCCGAAGAGTGTGCATATAATGAAGAATTACAATAATTAAATTCAGGGAAAGAAAGAAGGACCCACAAGCAAAATGTTGACAGTGATAAAAAGTTATACCATTGAGAGAAATAAGCAGCCTTAATCATCAACAAAGTGACTGATTCTCTAGCCTGCTAAGTCAAGCTTTATAAAGTTACTCATAGCCTTTCCCATTCATGTAGGTACTGCTGTTAGCCTCAGGGAGCACAGAATCTAATTTGGGTCCTCAGACCTCTATGAAGACCTTCAACAAGTTGATAATACCCTTGTAACTGTTTAAAGAGCTTTATGTTTATAAAATTCCTATGTTGAGGGTTTACAGATTGCATTAGATTTGTATAGGGTTCCAAGACCCCAGAAAAATTAAATAGTCTACTTGGAGATTGTGTGTTGGCAAGCCAAGCCATAAGTTTGTACACCCAACACTGCTTCTTAGAAAAGCTACTAATTCTGTCAGAACCACACATAACATACCTCTCTTCTTCCCAACTTATTAATTAGTCACACTACACACTAAATACATTCTCTTTCATTTTTATTTCATGCCTATTAGAAATCACACATGGCCTAAAGAAAATTAAAAATGGAAGCCTACACCTCCTAAACAGTTGTCTTTATAACCCTCAGAACCATTGGATAATACCAAAACATCTGCCAAAAAGTTCACCGAAAATTCTTTTAAAACCGTAATAAGCCTCTGGTTCACTCTACAGGGGCCCAGAGAAGTGAAAGTAGAAAGCGTCCTAGATTCCTTAGCTGAACACACGCATTCCAGACTGAGGCCCGCACGTTTCACGGAGACAGGGGCTGGCCCTGCAGTGAAGGCTCAGGGAGCTAGTGTCTGGAGTAGCATGAGATGTCCCCTCCTGGTGGCAGGAACTCGCTGTCCCTTGAGCCCCCTAGTGCTAAGAAAAAGCCACCGAGATCGGTGGTCCTCTTGGGATTTTCGAGGCACACCTGGCACATTTAGGTGCGCTTCTCGGACCCTGCTGAGCACAGCGGCTGTCCACTGAGTGAGGCCAAGGAGGCGCTCCAGCTGGTCCAAGCTGCAGGATGTAAGCGTGACTCAAGACAGCTCTGAGTCAAGAAGTGGGCTGTGAAGAAACTCATGATGCTCCTTGTAAGGGAACATGAAAGGCTGCAGAGAGAGTTCTCCCCTCGGTGGAAGATGGAAAAGGATAGTCTTCTTTCACTCAGTCGGTGTGGTAACAAGAAAGCTTGAAACGTGAGCGCTTACAATCAAGACTGCCTCTCGCTCACTGGAACGCTGGCCCTGAGTGAACGGAGCGCGGGGCCCTGCTCTGCACGTTCTCTTAGTCTCGTGCACAAAGTGGAAGCACAGCCCCCCTACGGCCTTGCATTCTTGTGTCAGACAAGAGAGACCGTGTCAAAGCTCAGGACAACATCCTGACGGCCTATCTGGACACGCCAGGTGTGCCTGGCCACATGCCACTGGTCAAGACATGTCACATGGCGAAGCCGAATCAATGGCCTCTCGAGGGGAAACTTTATCACTAACAATGAGTAGCTTATATAATCTTTTAACAGGACGGGAAAGGACTAGTTAGGGAAAATAGTATTGGGTTGGCCAAAAAGTTCCTAACATTGTATTACAGACTATTAACATATGGCCAACCCAATACAATCTACCACAAGCAGTGCGTATCATGGTCCACTGGTACTGGATATGGTTCCAGAACACCTGGTTGAGGAATCTAACAGAGAATGATACAAATGAACTTATTTACAAAACCGGCTCACCAATCTTGAAACCAAACAATGGCAACCAAAGAGAAATTGTGGCGGGAATGATAAATTAGGAGACTGGAATTAACATACACACACCACTGTATATAAAATAGATCTAACAAGGACCTACTGTATAACACGGCAACTCTGCTCAACACTCTATAATGACCACATGGGACAAGAATCTGAAAAAGAATGGATACGTGGAGACTTCCCTGGTGGTCCAGTGGTAAGACTCTGCACGGCTACTGCAGGGGGCCTGGGTTTGACCCCTGGTCAGGGAACTAGATCCCACATGCTGCAACTAAGAATTTAGAAGCTGCAACTAAAGATCCCGTGTGCCACAACTAAGGCCCAGTGCAGCCAAATAAATAAATGATTTTTTTTTAAATGGATAGATATGTGTATAACTGAATCACTCTGCTATACAGCAGAAACTAACACAACATTGTAAATCAACTACACTCCAATAAAAATATTTTTTTAATTAAAAAAAAGGCCAGCTGATGGGGAGTAGCTGACAGTTTAGCTGAGTCACGAGTAGAGATCTGGTACTAGGAGACTTGAGGAGGAGTGTACGTGTACACCTCTCCGAGGGGACCCAGGGTAGGAAGGTACTTATGACTCATGTGGCTCCTCACCAGAGAGTCCACCGTGGAGGAGACTCTTAACAATCAGAAAATCCTTCTAGATGTTAGTCAGCTTTGGTCTGCCACCAGTAAACTCATGAACTAAGCGACTATGACAACAGGGACAAAGAAATATCCGCATGAAGACATGCTGGTCACTTCTTATAATGAGTGTTCCCACTGCCAGCAGCAGCAGGAACCAGCCCTCAGCTCAGGGAAATAAAACCGCTTCCTTAGGCAAGGGCAAAGCAGCCAACTAGCCATCCTGTAGCGGGTTGATCACATTAGACTCTCCTTATCCTGGTGAGGACATTGATTTTCCTCACTGTTTTTGGATTTGCAGCCAGGCACAGTGACAAAGCATCCTTACAGATTGTCTCTGCGGTCTCCCAGTCACCCTGGAGCCTGGTCCTCTAGCCAGCCTTCCCACTGGTTCCGTGGGCTACATCATTTCCTCCCAATAAATCCTTCCAGCTCACAGTCAGTTTCTGCTACTTGAAACAAAGAATCTAGACTAAGAAACAAAGTCTTTGGGATTTGTACTCAGTCACTTTCCTTATGAAACAAAGCCCTAAACTCCCAGCTTCTCAAAATCCTGCCGTTTGTGACAATATGGATGAGACTTGAGGGCATTATGCTAAGTACAATAAGACGGAGAGAGACAGACGCTGTGTGATCTCACTTACATGTGAGATCTAAAAAAGTCAGATTCAGAGAAACATAACACGTTGGTGGTTCTCAGGGGCTAACAGTGGGGAGTGGGGACAATGGGTGAAGCTGGTCAAAGGTTACGAATTTCATTACAAGATGAGTGAGTTTGGGGGTGTAACATACAGCATGCCAGCTATAGTTAGCAATACGGCACTGTATATCTGAATTTGCTGAGAGTGGATTCTTAAAGTTCTCACCACAAAAAGCAGTTTGTAACTACATGAAGTGTAGATATTTTAACTAACCTTATTGTGGTAATCATTTTACTATATATACAGATGTCAAATCATTGCATTGTACATCTTAAATTTGTACAATGTTGTACGTGAATCATACTTCAATCAAGCTGGGGGAAAAAATGTTCAGCTTCTCCGTAAATGAAGAAGGAAGTTTCCTCCTTTTTAGAATTATAGGTCTGGCACCCAAGCTATCATCAAATCAATCCAAGAGGAATTTCGTGGAGATTCAAGTTTAGGCTACCTAGGCAAAACCAGGGCTATGGTGAGCAACACACCACTGAATTTGCTCCGTGCAGGAAGCAAGCTGTCATTCACTACAGCAGATGCTTCTCTTTCATAAAACCAATGCATATTCCTTGGCTATTTTGCCATCTTTTCCGAATACTTAATTTTTTCTGCATGCTGCTGCTGCTAAGTCGCTTCAGTCGTGTCCGACTCTGTGCGACCCCATAGACGGCAGCCCACCAGGCTCCCCCGTCCCTGGGATTCTCCAGGCAAGAACACTGGTGTGGGTTGCCATTTCCTTCTCCAAAGCATGAAAGTGAAAAGTGAAAGTGAAGTCGCTCAGTCGTGTCCAACCCTCAGCGACCCCATGGACTGCAGCCTTCCAGGCTCCTCCATCCATGGGATTTTCCAGGCAACAGTACTGGAGTGGGGTGCCATTGCCTTCTCCATTTTTGTGCATAAAATAACTCAAATTAGGCAGTTCTCTATTTAAAATCGAGTAATCGTTAGCATGTCTGTAAGTTTTTCTCAGGCATTTTTACTAAAGAGATACATCTGGCAGCTTTTTAGTGACCAAAATTGGAAAGAGTTCAGGCAACTCCAAAGCAACGTCTTAGCACTCGCCTGGGTCTCCTGGATTTTAAGTCTCATGTACATCCTCCTGCCTGCATCAGACTCCTGCTAGCCTTGGTGTAACAGCTTAGTCAAGACAGATGAAACTCTATCTCATTCATCTAATGTATATGTAAGGCAGTTCTTCCATGATCTCAACTTAAAATCTCCATAGCCCTTTGGCCTCAACAAGTCACGTGTCCTCAGCCTCACTACTGGTGAGGCTGGGGGTGCAGGAGAAAAACACGAACCATAGGTGGAAAAGAACCAGGTGTTATTCATCTGTTCTAGAGAAGGCAATGGCACCCCACTCCAGTACTCTTCCCTGGAAAATCCCATGGACAGAGGAGCCTAGGGGCTGCCGTCTATGGGGTCACACAGAGTCGGACAAGGCTGAAGCGACTTCACTTTCACTTTTCACTTTCATGCTTTGGAGAAGGAAATGGCAACCCACTCCAATGTTCTTGCCTGGAGAATCCCAGGGATGGGGGAGCCTGTTGGGCTGCTGTCTATGGGGTCGCACAGAGTCGGACACGACTGAAGCAACTTAGCAGCAGCAGCAGCAGCATTCAAAAGCATTGCTTTCTTTACTAGCTGTTGCAGATCTGACACTTTGTATGCACCGGGGCTATGAACTTGAGCTATCCATAGCCTTTCCTGGAAGGAAATTACAATTTAGGAAAATGCAGAGAGGTGAGAAACAACCAAACAATTAACAACTTCACATAAGCACAGGACAGAGGTTACTGTTTAAGCTCAGGAAAGGGGAAAGCAGGGTAAGATTCTTGGAAGAGGTGATTTTTTGAGCTAAGTTTTTAAGGATCTACTCCAAACCAAACAGATGATGGGAGAGAAAAGAACATTCTAGAGCTCACACCTGGAGCTCTGTGACAATGTAGAGGGGTGGGATGGGGTGGGAGGTGGGAGGGAGGTTCATGAAGGAGGGGACATGTGTGTCCCCGTGTCTGATTCACGCTGATGGATGTCAGAAACCAACAGTGTTGTAAAGCAATGATCCTCCAATTGAAAATAAATAATTTTTTTAAAGTATAATATCTTAGGGAGAGAAGGAAATGGCAACCCACTCCAGTACTCTTGCCTGGAGGGAGAATCCTGGGGACAGAGGAGCCTGGTGGGCTACAGTCCATGGGGTCGCAAAGAGTCAGACACGACCCAAGTGACTTAGCAGCAGCAGCATACTGGGCAAACTATAATAATATTTTAGCATACCAACAGTTCTAAGAAACTCAATGGTAACCAAAGCAGCTTGACCTTTTATGACTAGATTAATCAAACAACGTGAAATCCTAAGAACAGCTCACAGAACAGGCAGGCTAGGGAATAGAGATGGAAAATGCCTGGGTCTAAATTTATCTATAAATAAATAATTTATAGATAAATGCTAAAGAATGTGAATTTTATCCTGAATGTTATCAGGGCAGTGAAGGATTCTAAATAGGATAAAAACTGTAAAATGCTACTACAGGGTGATAATCCAGGAATGAAGCTCTTAGGGCCTGAATGGCTGTTTTTAGAATTATGTCACTGAATCTACCAGGACTGTCTGTTCAAAGCCTGGGCGCATGATTTTCTCCATCTCTGTATACAAACACACATTCCAAGCCCAAGATTCTATCAGAGGCTCCATAAAATGAAGAATGATTCAGAGCATTAAGTGGCTTTTGAAATGGTTCCCAGTGATCTCTGCCCTCTCGGACTTCACACCCTTTGTATAACTGTTGCTATTTTTTAGTTGCTCAGTCATGTCGGACTCTTTGCGACCCCGTGGACTGTAGCCTGCCAGGTTCCTCTGTCCATGGGATTCTCCATGCACGAATACTGGAGTGGGTTGCCATTTCCTTCTCCAGGGGATCTTCCTGACCCAGAAACTGAACCTACATCTCCTGCATTCGCAGGCAGATTCCTAACCACTGAGACACCTGGGAAGCCTCCTTTGCATAATCCCCTCCCCTTAAGCATGGGATGGACCTAATGACTTACTTCTAACAAATGGAATGTCATTCTGCAGTTAGGCTACAGAAGACTGTGACTTCCACATTACTTTTCATTCTCTCTTGCTGGAATTTACTCTTGCCTTCTTGCTTGCTTGCTACCATTTTGTAAGATGTTTTATGGATAGACCTACGTGGCAAGGAACTTCAAGAGACCTGCAGCCAACAACTCATGAGGAGCAAAAGCCTCAGTTTAACAGACCACAGGAATTTAATCTTACCAACAACCATGTAGGTGAGCTTGAAAGTGGATTCTTCCAGTCAAACTTTATGTTAACTATAGTCTTGGAAGAGACTCAGACCCAGGGGACCCAGCCAAATGTGATTCCTGACCTATCGAAACTGTGAGATCATAAATGTGTGGGGTTTTTAGCAGCTAAGTTTTGGGATAATTTGTTATGTAGCAAGAGTTGGACACGACTGAGAGACTGAACTGAACTGAACTGAATAACTAGCACAGTAAGTGAATAGATGAAACCATCAATAAGTATATTTTTCTGTATTTTACGTCCTTGGTATTTATCAAGTCTCGTTCCCTCCTCTTTGGTACTTGAATGCCTCCGCAGCCGTGTGTCTGGTGGTACAATGAGCCCCATCCTTTTCACCTTTTCCGGTACTCTTGCCTTTTCCCGTGTGACTTGGTTTCCTATCTCCTGACATTGGGTTTAGCTACATAAGGCTTTGGCTAATAGAAGCTTAGGTTTAAGAGGCCTTCAGTGTTTTCACTCAAATTGTCTCTCAATGGTGCCACTGCTATGAGAAGAATGGTTCAAACTAGTCTGCTCATCCTGCAAGGAGGCTGAGAGACGCGGGACTGAGCGCACAGTCAAGCCCAGTCTCGATCAGCTGACTCCCAGACTGTCCACTGAATCATGAGCTAAATAGATGCTCAGTCACGTGTCCTGCTGAGACTTCACAATTTTTGTTGTCAACATTACTACACAGATAGTTGATTGATTCTAGCTGTGTTCAGGAAAGGGGAGTGTGTTCTTTCTGCTGAAGAACAGTTAAGTACTTGAATCTAAACATTAGCTCAAATAAAGAAAAAAGTATGTAGCTAATTTTTTTTCAGGTAATATGAAAGTATTTGATCGATTTTCCTAAACTCTGAAATTTTTAGATCCTATTATTAGTGACTAGCTACCACCCTCAACAAGTAACGCAGGAAAAGTGGATCCCAGTTTACCACTTACCTTAATAGATTATAGACATACACGAAGCTATGCAAGAGAAAATCCTCTTTTTCTCTCATACACAATTACTTTTCTAGGGTTTCTATTGGTCTGGTTAGTATAAAATCAATAGGGAGGGGAAAAAAACTTTACTTAATTCTCCCTTTCCCATTACCACAGCTCATAGGTTTAATGCTTTTAGGAATTCATTGACTCCCTGAGATCATAACTAGCTGGAGGTCATCAAAGTACAGGCGACTCTCATTCTGTTAGCTAAGTTTTCTCCATTAAATTCGTCATCACAGGGAGAGATGCTGAAGGGAAATGTAGTCCATGAATGTTTCACATGTAACCTAAGAAATTCACTCTGTGGTGAACTGAATTATGTTGGAACCAAAGACTCCTACTTGACTTCCTTTAAGTTATTTGAAAGAAATGATGGTGACTTACCTGTTACTAATGTTCTTTCCAGTCTATATCCCATTATGTATGTTTGTTTTTTTAATGGGCCCGATAAAAGTATTTCTTATTCCTTGACTCAAATTACCAAATCCCTTTCCTAAGACACTCGAATTGTTTTATAATATTTATATAGTAAACCAGAGCTTTTCTGGGTATTCATATCCTAGCCAAATGCTTTATCATAAGCTATGCATTTTGCATATTTTCTGCACTGATAGAATGTTTTAAAATTCACAATATTGGGGAAAGTGTTTACCACTCAAATCATACGGCAAATTGAACCCGTTTTAATGAAGATGTGGAAATACTACTCCCTTGAAACACCAGTCTAGGCTTCAATTGCTATAATTATCCCTCAGCAGGAAGATGGTACAGACTTTCCCAGCTGCACCAGCTGCATGGCTGTTGAGATGAAGAGGAGGAACAAACCAGGGCTCATGGGGGTTCTGGAATAAACACAAGTGCAGATCCAAGAAGGAGATGATCCAAAAACAGTCCAAATTTGAACAGACACAGGACAAAATCAAACCAGGTTTATCACTGAGGATAAGCAGGAATAGAATACGCTGTTTTGGGGTGCAGAGTAGAGCTCTTGTCGATGCTGGTTGCCAGGGTGGGACTTTCTAAGACCTCCATTAAAGCAGGACATGGAAAAGCAGGAGCATAAGCCAGACTCCAAGTATGGCAGAAACTAACACAACATTGCAAAGCAACTATATGCCAATAAAAATGAATTTTAAAAAACTAGGCAAGATAACCACACATACAATACTCTGTCTTTAAATATTTAAAAACCAGTACAAGACCAAAATGAATGTCATGAATTTGTTATCAGGCAAAATGGGTCTTTGCCCCCAACTATTTGAGTGGAAGACTATAACAAGAAAGGAGAAAGTTTAGATGTCGGTCAATCTTTCTCCAAACCCTAGAAGTGATAGAAGGGAAAGGTGATGAGGTCTTCTAGAGGTCTGAGCAATACCAGACAAGAGACCTGTGCCTCACAAGTCCTTTCTACAACATGGTGAGTGGGTTGCCTCGCTGATGTCTCTCATAAACCACTGTATAGGGTCAACACAGCCAGGATGACTGGGAGGAGTGTCTGTGGCTGGGGGAGTGGGGAGGTGCCAGGTGACAACCCTGGCTTTTTCAATGGGTGACTACGCAGGAGAACACCTCGGATTTCCTTGTATCATTAGAAACAGGAAACTAGAGCTAAACAAGGCCTCTAATCACTTCCTTGTCCATTCCCTCAAAACAAACAAACAAACAACAACAAAAAACCAATATCCAAGGGTTTGGAATAAGGAAGAAGCCAGGTGAGCTGTGCTGACCTATGGCTAGAGGCTACGGAAGAAAGTGAAAGTGAAAGTCGCTCAGTCGTGTCCGACTCTTTGCGACCCCATGGACTCTATAGTCCATGGAATTCTCCAGGCCAGAATACTGGAGTGGGTAGCCTTTCCCTTCTCCAGGGGATCTTCCCAACCCAGGGATCGAACCCACGTCTCCCACATTACAGGTGGATTCTTTACCAGCTGAGCCACCAGGAATGGAAGACTGGTGTTTAAATCTTCTATAGGATGGCTGCTATTTCTTGATGAGCCTTTATAGAAGCAGGTCAAGCCTGAAGACCAGACTGGTTTGGCTCTTAGTGGGGCAGGAGACCAGGAGAAGAATGAGAGTGATGTAGACGGAGGGAAAACAATCTATTTCCATCACTGACCTAGAGGCCTTCAATCAAGCCTCTTAAAGCTATAGGCAAAGCCAGACCACTAAGGTCTGGTTAATGAGTTTTTAAAAAACCTTTGAAGATGTAACTTTTTTCCTTCTACAAATGATATAAATCCAGCTAATACTGACATAAATAGAAGTTTCTTATTCTCAATTTACAGAAGTCTGAAAAGAGATGATTCTGGATTGTGGTAACTCAAAGATGTCATCAAGCATCCAAGGTCTTTCTACCTTTCTGCTACACTGTCCTCGGTATCCAGCTTTTATTTCAATGAATACAAGATGGCTGTCGCACCTCCAGGCATCAAGACTGCATTCCAAGAAGAGAGGAGTGGAAAGCCAAAAAGACAGAAGAGTTTTCGTCTGGTAAGATGTCTCATTTTGTTTTATTTTTACATACTGTCATTAATGGTGTATATCCCTATATTCTTCTACTACAAAAACTGGAGAAATGTTTTAACTACTCTATTTTTCTTATTATTCTTTTTGACAGCTGTACTGAGGTGTAAGTTATATACCATTAAATTCACTCTTTTCATATACAATTCAATGAGTTTTAAAATTTTATAGAATTGCATACCTGTCACTGTAATCCAATTTCAGAGCATCTCTATCACGCCAGAAAAGATTCTCCATGCCTATCTGCAATCACTCTCAATTCCTACCTACACCCCAGGCAGTCACTATCTGTCTTTAAAAAGTTTTCTTTTCTGGACATTTCATATAAGTAAAATTATATAAGATGTGACATTTTGTGCCTGGATTCTTTCTCTTCACAAAACACTTTGGGGTTCATTTATGTTGTAGTATGTACCAGGGGCCCATTCTTTTTTGATTGGTGAATAGCACTTCATTCTTTCGAAACATCACATTTTATTTATCCACTCACCATTTAGTAGACTTTCGGGTTATTCAGTATTGGATTATTGTAAATAATGACGCTTAAATATTCATGAAAAAGTCTGTGTATAGACAGATTTTTACTTCTTTTAGATGGATTCCTAGGAGTGGAAGAGTGAGCATGAGAAATTTATGACAAAAAGATTAATTTTAAGAAACTGCTTTAATAAAGGTTAAAGAACAAAAGCATTTTTTTAAAAAACTGTCACTGCAATAACCTGTTAGTGAATACAGAACATATAAAGAGCTAAATTGTGATATAAAAAACTAAAACAGGGATAAGAATAAAGTTACTGTATGCAATCAAAGTTAAGTTTCTTATCAGGATGAAACATACAGTTATATCTCTAAGATGTTTTATGTAAGTTTCATGATCACTACAAAGCAAAACCTAGAGTAAATACACAAAAGATAAGGAGAAGGGAAGGAAGCAAAGATACTAGTGTGGAAAAGCATCAATACAAAGGAAGACAGAGAAAAAGAAGGGAACAAGGAAACTACAAGAGAGCCAGAAAACACAAGATGGCATTAGTGAGTCCCTACCTATCAATAATGAATTTAAATATAAATTGAATTCTTTAATCAAAAGACAAAGAGTGGCTGAATAGATTTTTTAACTTCTTATTTTTTATTTTCTGTCTGGCACAGTATCTCAGTTGCCCTGTGCCCTCTGCAATGGGGGCATGCAGACTCAACCACTGGACAGCCAGGGAAGTCCCTGGATTTAAAAAAAAAAAGAAAAAAAGAAAGAAAGAAACACCTGATTATATCTTGCCTACAAGAGACTCACTACAGCTCCATGAATGCACATAGGCTCAAAATGAAGAGATGGGAAAAGATATTCATACAACTGGAAACCAAGAGAGCAGAAGTAGCTATACTTATTATCAGACAAAAGAGATTTTAACTCAAAAACTGTAGCAAGAGATAAAGAAGATCATTATATGATGATAAAGGAGTCAGATCGTCAAAAGAATATAACAACCATAAATTTATATGCATCCAACGTATGAGCATCCAAATATTTTAAACCATCATTAACAGACCTGAAGGGAAAAACAGACAATTCAATAATGAACAATTATATACCAACAAATGGGTAAGCTAAAAGAAATGGATAAATCCGTAGAAACATCTAACCTACCAAGACTGAATCATGAATAAATTTTTAAAAACATGAGTAAGGAGATTGACTCAGTAACCAAAAATCTTCCAACAAAGAGAAGCCCAGGACCAAACAGCTTCACCTGCAAATTCTACCAAACATTGAAAGAAGAATGAATGTCAGTGCTTCTTAAACTCTTGCCCAAAGATACTGAAAAGGAAGGAACATGTCCAAGCTTACATCACAAGGTCAGCATTAATTACCCAAGTGACAAAATGGTCAGTTCAGTTCAGTTCAGTCACTCAGTCATGTCCGACTCTTTGCAACCCCATGAATCACAGCACGCCAGGCCTCCTTGTCTATCACCAACTCTCGGAGTTCACCCAAACTCAAGTCCATCGAGTTGGTGATGCCATCCAGCCATCTCATCCTCTGTCATCCCCTTCTCCTCCTGCCCCCAATCCCTCCCAGCATCAGAGTCTTTTCCAATGAGTCAATTCTTTGCATGAGGTGGCCAAAGTACTGGAGTTTCAGCTTCAGCATCAGTCCTTTCAATGAATACCCAGGACTGATCTCCTTTAGAATGGACTGGTTGGATCTCCTTGCAGTCTTCTCCAACACCACAGTTCAAAAGCATCCATTTATCGACTCTCAGCTTTCTTCACAGTCCAACTCTCACATCCATACATGACCACTGGAAAAACCATAGCCTGACTAGATAGACCTTTGTTGGCAAAGTAACGTCTCTGCTTTTGAATATGCTATCTAGGTTGGTCTTAACTTTCCTTCCAGGGAGTAAGTGTCTTTTAATTTCATGGCTACAATCACCATCTGCAGTGATTTTGGAGCCCAGAAAAATAAAGTCAGCCACTGTTTCTACTGTTTACCCATCTATTTCCCATGAAGTGATGGGACTGGATGCCATGATCTTAGTTTTCTGAATGTTGAGCTTTAGGCCTACTTTTTCACTCTCCTCTTTCACTTTCATCAACAGGCTTTTTAGTTCCTCTTCACTTTCTGCCATAAGGGTGGTGTCATCTGCATATCTGAGGTTATTGAGATTTCTCCTGGCAATCTTGATTCCAGCTTGTGCTTCTTCCAGCCCAGCATTTCTCATGATGTACTCTGCATAGAAGTTTAATAAGCAGGGTGACAATATACAGCCTTGATGTCCTCCTTTTCCTATTTGGAACCAGTCTGTTGTTCCATGTCCAGTTCTAACTGTTGCTTCCTGACCTGCATATAGGTTTCTCAAGAGGCAGGTCAGGTGGTCTGGTATTCCCATCTCTTTCAGAATTTTCCACAATTTATTGTGATCCACACAGTCAAAGGCTTTGGCATAGTCAATAAAGCAGAAATAGATGTTTTTCTGGAACTCTCTTGCTTTTTCAATGATACAGCAGATGTTGGCAAAATGAGAAAATGGTAGCCTCATCCAAAGTGGAGCCTGCGAGGAAGGGAAGATGACTTGGGCTTAATCAAATCATAGGGAGTGGAGAAGCGGGGTGGCTGGTCAAATATTTAGTGTAATATCCCCTATTCTGCTTTTCACTAGGGCCCTAAATCATAGAGAGACATTTTTGTTGTCAAAGAGAATGGCTAGAGGGAGAAAATGACATCATAAAAGGAACAGTGTACCATACTTTTAAATTTTACTCATTGCTCAATCTGACCCATTTTCACATTAGCTTCAGTTTGATTTTACACTGCTCTCTTGAGAGCACTGCAGGATGGAATAACTTGTGACACGAGTCTGTCGCTGATAACTAGTTTAATGAAGCATTTTATTCTAAACGATATAATGCAGGCGAGGTGAGGAGAGAAATGTTTTTCTGGAGCCACAGGAACATGACTTTTGGTTGACTATCCCTGAAAATTGTCCAAAATAAATTAGTACCTGATTAAAGACAGAAAGCCAGATGTCAGATATAATGGGGAGTCACCAAGGGGCATGACAGCAGCAACATGAAAGAGCTGAGGGCCCTCTGAATTAAAATGTCCCATTTGCTAATACAAGTTCTGTGTCTTGTCAGGGCTGCAGACACCTGCTTTATTGACAGTCAGAATTTCCAAAGCTTATCATCATGAAATATGGTCCTCCATGAAATTCCTTGGAGCTCCAGCTTGAAAACCAAAGCCAGAAGCAGATAATTGGCTGCATTTTGATAGCTGCTTTCTCTGACGGAAGTTTCAAGCTTGCGGGCCAGCTTCCCAAGCCCCTACCAAAGCTCTCGTTCATTTCCAGAACAGAACAGTAACGGAACAGCGTGAGCTGGTGACTCTGTGTGGGGAAGAGCAATCAGCACATCGGGGGTGGGCAAGTCAAGGCGCCTGGAAGGAAACGGGGAGGATGGTGAGAGTCCCTCTCCACAGAGACCACACACCCTTTGCCATCTGTCTCCAGGGAATAAAGAAGCAGAAACGGGATTGCTGGATCATACAGTAGCTCTATTTCAGTTTCCTAAGGAACCTCCATACTGTTCTCCACAGTGGCTGCACCAGTTTACATTCCCACCAACGGTGTAGGAGGGTTCCCTTTCCTCCACATCCTCTCCAGCATTTATTGTTTGTAGATTTTCTGCTGATGGGCATTCTGACTGGTATGAAGTGGTACCCTAAAACGTCCATCAACAGAGGAATGGATAAAAAAGTATGTGGTACATATATATGTGCACTGTATATACACATATACAATGGAATATTACTCAGCCAAAAAAAAGAAATGAAATTGTGTTACTTGCAGAGACATGGATGGACCTAGAGACTGTCACACAGACTGAAGTAAGTTAGAAAGAGAAAAACAAATATTAACGCATGTATGTGGAGTCTAGAAAAAGAGTACAGATGAACCTATTTGCAAAGCAGAAATAGAGACACAGACAGAGAACAAATGTATGAGCACCAAGAGGGGGATGGGGTGAGATAAACTGGGAGACTGTGATTAACATATAGACACTGCTATGTATAAAACAGATAACTACTGAGAACTTACTGGAGAGCATGCACACACACACACACATAAATAATGAGAATCTATTGCATAGCACAAAACAAGCAAAATGGGAATGTGGCATGTCTACCCATCCCCATGACCAGGTCTGCTGCAGACACTGCTGCTTGCTCACTTCTTCACTCTGTTATACAGTGAGTTATCAGACACTCAGTCAGTCAGTTCAGTCACTCAGTCATGTCCAACTCTTTGTGACCCCACGGACTGCAACACACCAGGCTTCCCTGTCCATCACCAACTCCCAGAGTTTACCCAAACTCACATCCGTTGAGTCGGTGATGCCATCCAACCATCTCATCCTCTGCCATCCCCTTCTCCTCCTGCCTTCAACCTTTCCCAGCATCAGGGTCTTTTCTAATGAGTCAGCTGTTCACATCATGTGCCAAAGTATTGGAGCTTTTCAGCATCAGTCCTTCCAATGAATATTCAGGATTGATTTCTTTTAGGATTGACTGGCTCGATCTCCTTCCTGTCCAAGATACTCTCAAGAGTCTTCTCCAGCACCACAGTCCAAAAGCATCAACCAGTATCATTGACTTCATGAGTGGTGAATTCTGAGGACACCAAAACAAATAATAAATAAGGACTCCTTTCCTGGATCAAGGTGAGAATGCCTGCAGTCTGCACTGAGAGCTGTCTCTGTAGACATTTGGAGTATGGTTCCTATTTACTCCTCTCAATAACTCAACATGTAGGTATTGCTCTCATTATTTAAATGGCAGTGAAAATGAGGTTCAGAAAGGTCAAGTGATTGTATCCAAGCTCATGCATCTGAAAAAGCTGTTCAACCAGAATTTGATTTTATTCTACTCTGACCCCAAATTTCTTGTTCTTAACTGTGCTTAGGCTTGTGCCTAGAGGGAGAGATAAAACATGGACACAAGCAAGTGTAACCAGGGCACACATGATGACCCTTGTAATGCTGTGTACATACCCAGCATTGTTCTAAACTTGGTTTAATGTATTTAATCCCCACATCCATGCCATAACACAGGTCCTAGTATTATCTTCAGGCTTCCTGGGTAGCTCAGCTGGTAAAGATTCTGCCTGCAATGCAGGAGATCCCAATTTGATTCCTGGGTCGGGAAGATCCCCTGGAGGAGGGCGTGGCAACCCACTCCAGTATTCTTACCTGGGGAATCCCATAGACAGAAGGCCTGGCGGGCTACAGCCTATAGGGTCACAAAGAGTCAGACATGACTGAGCGACTAAGCACAGCACAGCACAGTTTTATCTTCATTTTAAGGATGGAGAAACTGAACCACAGACATTTACCCAAAGCCACACAAGCAGTAAAGGACAATGCTGGGATCTGAACCCAGGGAGACTGACTCCAAGGACCCGTGCTGTCAACTCACGCTCTCCTGGCACCCTGGAAGGGAGAGCACAGATTCCGAACTAGAGGGGGCAGTGGCTTCCTGAGGCTCTAAAGCAGAAGATGTGGAAGAGCTAAGGCTTTGGGGGAAGGTGACTCTTTTGAACTGGGTTTCAGAAAAGAGGCAGATACGTAGGAGAGAGAGGTCTGTCGGCTGGAAGAAATTCTACCTAAATAGATCTCTCCACGATTCCGCCTTTATTCCCTATCTTCAGCACTGCTTCTTCATAGCACTTTGTCGGTTGTCAACACTCACGTATTTCCTTTCTTCCTTACAGAAGGACAAGGGTAGGAACCAGACACTCTGCACCACTGCATGCCCAGGGCTCGGCACTCCCAGCCATCCGTGAAGTAGAGCAAGAGAGAAGCAGACAGCTGCATCCACGCTGTGTACTCACAGGGTCTCTCCTCCGGGCACACAGTTCCTAGGTCTCTGTGTCCCTAATCTCTTTTTATAAAGACACCAGGCAGGCTGGATTAGGACCCACCCTAACTGCCACATTTTACCTTAAGAACTTCTTTAAAGGCCCCGTGTCCAAACACAGTCACATTTTGAGGTTTTAGGGACCTGGGCTTCAACATATTAATTTAGGGGATGTGCAATTCAGTCCTTAATATCAATAACAATAATAGTGATCGCTAATACGTACTCAATTCAGTTCAGTTCAATTGCTTAGTCGTGTCCAACTCTTTGCAACCCCATGGACTGCTGCATACTAGGCCTCCCTGTCCATCACCAATTCCCAGGGTTTACCCAAATTCATGTCCATTGAGTCGGTGATGCCGTCAAACCATCTCATCCTCTGTCATCCCCTTCTCCTCCTGCCTTCAATCTTTTCCAGCATCAGGGTATTTTCAAATGAGTCAGCTCTTCACGTCAAGAGGCCAAAGTACTGGAGTTTCAGCTTCAACATGTCCTTCCAATGAACACCCAGGACTGATCTCCTTTACGATGGACTGGTTGGATCTCCTGGCAGTCCAAGGGACTCTCAAGAGTCTTCTCCAACACCACAGTTCAAAAGCATCAATTCTTTGGCAATTAGCTTTCTTTATAGTCTAACTCTCACATCCATACATGACTACTGGAAAAACCATAGCCTTGACTAGACAGACCTTTGTTGGTAAAGTAATGTCTCTGCTTTTTAATATGCTGTCTAGGTTGATCATAACTTTCCTTCCAAGGAGTAAGCATCTTT
Organism: Bubalus kerabau; assembly: GCF_029407905.1. Taxonomy (NCBI): domain Eukaryota; kingdom Metazoa; phylum Chordata; class Mammalia; order Artiodactyla; family Bovidae; genus Bubalus; species Bubalus kerabau. The sequence goes on along the minus strand of NC_073625.1, from coordinate 5,803,769 downwards.
TAATTTCATGGCTGCAGTCACCACCTGCAATGATTTTGGAGCCCAAAAAAAATAAAGTTGTCCACCGTTTCCCCACCTATTTGTCATGAAGTGATGGGACCAGATGCCATGATCTTAGTTTTCTAAATGTTGAGCTTTAAGCCAACTTCTTCACTCTCGTCTTTTCAGTTTCATCAAGAGGCTCTTTAGTTCTTCACTTTCTGCCTAATTCACTGTCTCCCTTTCCATGAGGCTGGACCTTCTCCATTACTTTCTCCACCTCTGCCCTTCACCCCCATCATCTCTCTGCTAGCTCCCCCAGCCCTGCCTACAGGGGGCCCGGGCACTAAATCAGAGTTTTCCTGAGATGAGCTTAAATGACAAGTCCTGTCTATGCCTGCTTCAATCGTCATGCCCTTCCGTGGTTACCCTCTTCCATGCTGGCACTGGATGTGGGCCACCATGGAACAGCGGGACTTTGGAAAACTGCTTCTGCATGGAGGCAGCTACTTAATGGGCTGGAAGTAGAAGGGTGCCCACAGACACACACCCAGACACGGGGCAACAAGTCTTTCCTTAATGGGGTCTCTGGGTCGCACCTCGAGATGACCCCTGCCGTGCTCCAGCAAGCAGCCTCAGCTGATGACAGAGAAGGGTTGGGGAATAAGTAATCTAGCTTCCTCACCTGGTGGGACTGGAGCTAGGGAGGCAGTAATCCCGAAGCACCTTCCACCCTGTCTCCTAGCGTCCCCCAGCTGCCCAAACACCTGCCCGATGCCACACTGTGCGTTGGATTGCTTCCCTTCCCCATCCAACTTCCCCCGGGTCCCTGCCCATGCTTCTGAAACAAGCCATGTACATTCACATCTTCAGCTCAGCTCTGCTCCCAGGAGAACCAACCACAATATCCCCCAATGCTCCTTTACTCATTCTATGTGATGAAAATCGGCTTTTTTTTTTTTTAAGGAATGACCTGTATCTCCTGCCTCCCTTTAACTGCAGTTCCCACTATTTGTTCCCACCAAGCCAGTTCCTTGAAGGAGTCATGCCTGACCCTTACACATGCCGATGCCCCGAGGTGCAGACTATTCCCAGAGCGTGCTGTGATTGCTGCACCATGGGGCTCGCTATTTATCAGAAGGACCCACCCAGTTAACAGGAAGACATTCTGAGCACTTCTCTTTGACTTCATGAAGAGCAGGATGGAGAGGCACATGCCTCAGTCATAAACCCCGCAGACAATAAAATCGATCTTCCCTGAATGGCTCTGTCTGACACCTGCTGGTGCGATATGAGGGCTGCTGGAGTACCCACAGCTGTCCGCAGCAGAGGCCCAGGGAGACGGGCTCCACACACCTCGTGGACAACCTGCTGCTGGTCCACTTACATGCAGGTGTAGCCGGGGAAAAGCTCCTCCTGGCGAGGGATGGCAGATGGCTGGAGACCTCTAGAGGGCTTGCTGCTGTGCCAGGAGTGGTTGTTCCAGATGGGAGAGGATGACAAAAAAACTTATAACCAAGAGAAACTAATTTTTCTCTATGTGGGGAAAATTGTCTGAGCTGACAGACATGTGCAGTGTGGGGAATGTTTGGTTTAGGTCTACCTTACTTCCTTTAACCTGTAGATCTTGACAATTTAGGTCCATTGGAGTTATTGAGGGAAAAAAAAAACAGATGAAACTTATGATCCCCTAAAGGAAGCAGCACATAGACCTCCACCAGAGGCTGACAGCTGGAAATCAGCCGAAGTCTGTATGGAATATGTACACAGAGCCAAGGCCGAAACCCCAAGTGAGGCAAAGGGGTGCGTGCGATTGAGGCATAAGAACATCTTATACATTAGGTTTTTCAGAATTTATTTAGACTGTTATTTTTAATGGATAAAGAAGCTGTAGTTATCTACACACCATGGAATATTACTCAGCCATAAAAAGGAATGAATCTGAATCAGTTGTAGTGAGGTGGATGACCCTAGAGCCTGTTCTACAGAGTGAAGCAAGTCAGAGAAAAATAAATATTGTATGAAAGTGAAAGCTGCTCAGTCATGTCTGACTCTTTGAAACCCCATGGACTATACAGTTGGAGAAGAAAATGGCACCCCACTCCAGTGCTCTTGCCTGGAAAATCCCATGGATGGAGGAGCCTGGTTAGCTGCAGTCCATGGGGTCGCTAAGAATCAGACATGACTGAGCGACTTCACTTTCACTTTTCACTTTCCTGCGTTGGAAAAGGAAATGGCAACTCACTCCAGTGTTCTTGCCTGGAGAATCCCAAGGACGGAGAAGCCTGGTAGGCTGCAGTCCATGGGGTCGCATGGAGTCGGACACGACTGAAGTGACTTAGCAGCAGCAGGACTATACAGTCCATGGAATTCTCCAGGCCAGAATATTGGAGTAGGTTACATGAACAGAGGCAAGTGATGTCACATCTCAGCACCTCCATTTCCTGGTAAACAAAGATAATCCTAGAACTTACATCATCGACTTACTGAAAGAGTTAATTGATATAATGCAAGATAAGGACTTTGCACCATACCTTGCCCACAGTTTGTGCACAACAAATATTAGTTGTCATTAAATTATTATTAACAAGAAATACATAATGGAGCCACGGCTCTGACAATGAGTCACGCCACCCAGAAGGGCTGGGATTCTGTACAGCTACAGAATCCAGGTTATGCCTGCAGGGCAAATATTGGTTTCTTGGGTTTTAAATGGGAAGATTAAAAAAAGCACAAATTCATTTCAACACTTTTCCCCAAGGTCGAAATTAATTTTCTTTGAGCTTTGAAAATTCCTCCTTTAATTGTCTAAACATCTGTAATTGAGAGAGGAATGAACTATATATGTAAGTTTATTTCCTCTAAAGACAAAAAAAAAAAAAAAAAAAATTGAGGGCACCAGAATCATTTGCTTGCACATAATATAAAGATCTAAACGGGGAAAATAAAAATTCAGACATTGCATGCGTTCACTTCACCAGCTGTGATGGCCGTAGGACATGTATTCATTTCCTAAACTGACAGAAAGAAAAATTAGATCTCATCTATTCTGCCTTTGATTTTTTTTCTTATGTTTGAATGTGCTACAAGAATCAATGAGCAGTATACAGACAGGTATTTCACATTTGATATTTTTTATTCCATCAGTAATTAACTAATTTTATGCTAACGTTTCCCATCACGCTAGTGAGAACAGTTTTGAGGTGGGGAGGCAGTAGCACGTAGCACAGGGGAAAGCAAGCCACTGCGACTCCTTCCCAGCAAGAGGCGGCGCCTAGTGCTTCCCTGGTGGTCAGAGGTCAAGAATCCACCTGCCAGTACCAGAGATGCCAGTTCCATCCCTGGTCCAAGAAGATCCCACACTCCCCCAGGGAAACTAAGCCCCTGACCACAACTACCGAAGCCCGCACGCCTAGAGCTCCACAACGAGAGAAGCCACCAGAACGCGAAGCCTGTATAGCGCAATGAAGAGTAGCCCCCGCTTGCAGCAACTAGAAAAAGCCTGGGCAGCAACAAAGACCCAGCACAGGCAAAAATAAATCAATAAATGTATCTTTCTTTAAAAAGAGGTGGAGCCTATGTCCTCTCCCTCTGAACATGGATGAGCTCTAGGACACTTTTTTCAGGGAATACAGGAGAAGCGCTGCTCCCTTGTCTGAGCCCAGGTTGTAAGAGCCTGGCAGCTTCCACCTCCCTTCTCTTGGAACTTTTTGGGAAAACCTGTTGGCTTACAAATTCAGGGGCTCCACAGGTGAAGTCTGAAACCGGCCCCAGACATGGAAGGCAAGGTGGGACTAAAGAGAGAGGCAGACCCCCCGGACGGGTGGATGGTGGGCTTAATAAGCAAGGGAACTTCCACAGGAGGCTTGTCTTGGGCAGCTGCAAGGTGAGTAGGTCTCCTCCCCTATCTGACAAATCTTAAACGTTTACACAGAGCCCTGAGCTGGTTCAATCACATATTCAGTCCACCTGGGCCCAACACCAACTGACTCTCTCAAGGCTGTGTCCTTGAGACGTCTCTCTCCCTGGGGCAACAGTGGGCAGAGCGTATATTCCAAGGACAAAAGAGGGGCTGAGGAGCCTTTGATTTCCCGGGGCCAGCTGGAGGGTCAATCTGTGCTCGTGTTCTCTTGATAACATCCTCCCAACAGAAGCCAGGCTCCCCTGAGATCACCATGCAGTTAGGAAGTCCAAGACATCCACATGGATGTTCCAGCAGGACAGAGAGACATATAAACAGCCCACCAGCCTGAAGCTACTCTGGACACCCCAGTCCAGCACCAGATGTATACGTAAAAAAGCCTTCAAATGACTGCAGCCTTGATCAGCATCCGACTGCAGCCATATGGTGACCCTAAGTAAGAACCACCATATGAGCTCTCTGACCTCCAAATCCTTGATCAACAGTATGGGCTGTCATTCACTGACAGAAGTGGTTAACTGCAAACCAGGCAATAGGCTTTCTACTGCTACTTTATGCGTTATTACAGAGATGGACCTAAAAGAGAAGTTCAATTACACAAGCTTTATTTCAAATTCTCAATCCAATGTTTTCAGGTCAGAAATTGATTGTATTACTTTCTTTAAAAATAATCATCATGATAATCTATTTTTTCACTGTCCCCTAATTTTCTTTTTGAAGAAATAGCTAAATCTTCCTCGCAGTTATATCTACCTATTAGTTCTTTATAGTATTGTTGAAATGCACCTTAATGCTGTTATTAATGAGCACTGGGACACAGAAAGCACTTTCTGTACTTTCATCTCCACGCTTTCATAGGCAAAATTTTGAAGGATGAAAATGAACACTGTCTAGTAGGCTGAGCTGATAATATACTGGAATGAGACTGGACATCAGTAAAATGCTGATTCTTATTTAAAAAAAAAAAAAAAAACATGTTTTCCAGCTTCCTAGCTCAGTTCCAGCATGACTCATAGAGGAAGACACTCCTCTTTCAGAGCTTTAATTTAACTTGTTCAAAACTGAAGTATGGAAGGACAATAACTTCTACAATCTACTTTTATTTTTTAAGTGGAGAGCTTCAAATTCATTGTCCATTTCTTTCATTCACTACATAAATTAGGAACTTAGTCTTTCCCCAAACAGTAGCTCATTCAGCCATTCACTCCACACACTGGGTGCTACTTTGTCAGGCACCATGTAAGTCCCAGTGACACTGAGATTGGTCACTACCTGGAGTTCATACTCTAGCAACAAAGCAGGCATTACACCAATAGTAACTATATGAAGAGCTCTAAAGGCGGACCATGAGGAACTTTGAAAGCACGCAGGAGAGACATCTAACGGAGTCAGTTCAGTTCAGTTCCTCAGTCGTGTTTGACTCTTTGCGACCCCATGGACTGCAGCATGCCAGGCTTCCTTGTCCATCACCAACTCCTGGAGCTTGCTCAAACTCATGTCCATCCAGTTGGTGATGCCATCCAACTATCTCATCCTCTGTCGTCCCTTCTCCTCCTGCCTTCAAACTTTCACAGCGTCAGGGTCTTTTCAAATGAATCAGTTCTTCACATCAGGTGGCCAAAGTATTGGAGTTTCAGCATCAGTCCTTCCAATGAATATTCAGGACTGATTTCCTTTAGGATGGACTGGTTGGATATCCTTGCAGTCCAAGGGACTCTCAAGAGTCTCCTCCAACACCACCTTCAAAAGCATCAATTCTTTGGCATTCAGCTTTCTTTATGGTCCAACTCTCACATCCATACATGACAGACCTTTGTTGGCAAAGTAATGTCTCTGCTTTTTAATATGATGTCTAGGCTGGTCATAGCTTTTTTTCTAAGCAGCAAGAATCTTTTAATTTCATGTCTGCACTCACCATCTGCAGTGATTTTAAAGCCCAAGAAAATAAAGTCTGTCAGGATTTCCATCATTTCCCCATCTATTTGCCATGAAGTGATGGGACTGGATGCCATGATCTTAGTTTTCTGAATGTTGAGTTTTAAGCCAGCTTCTTCACTCTCCTCTTTCAATTTCATCAAGAGACTATAGGTCTGAAAAGGCTTCCAAGGCATCCTACACTTTGATCCCAGTAAGCAGCACCATAATGCCCTGGTTTTCATGCAATTTAAGGTATAAAGCAATGACGTGGCAAAGGAGACAAAATATCACCTTTTTATTGCTAGAACCTTAATTAGAGGTTATAAGTTAGCATGAAAGCCAAAGGGACCTAAATTAAATATACATTCAAACTAGGTGGTTCCAGACCAGATTAAGCAAGATGGACAGAGCTGAACGCAGCATACCCAGGTATTGTTTCCAATTTTACCAATCAAGCAAATCCATCATAAGAAAACAAACAGCAACAAAAACAGCAGAGGGGTCAGAAATGTCACACCAGATCACTTGGAAGAAACCATCATCATTCATCTGCTGCTGCGTCACTTCAGTCGTGTCCGACTCTGTGCGACCCCATAGACGGCAGCCCACCAGGCTCCCCCATCCCTGGGATTCTCCAGGAAAGAACACTGGAGTGGGTTGCCATTTCCTTCTCAAATGCATGAAAAGTGAAAAGTGAAAGTGAAGTCGCTCAGTCGTGTCTGACTCTTAGCGACCCCATGGACTGCAGCCTACCAGGCTCCTCCATCCATGGGATTTTCCAGGCAAGAGTACTGGAGTGGGGTGCCATTGTCTTCTCTGAGAAACCATCATAAGTGTATATAAAAATAGGAGCCTTATAGTCACAGGAGAAAGCCATTATCTCTTCTCTAGCTGGTTTCTTCTCACCCTTCTATTCTCTTTAAGAGCAAAAGAAAAGTCACTACAACTCTTGATGGTTTCCGCTAGTAGCAAAAATCAGCTCTTGCACAAATAGCTCAGCATTTAATAAATACCTTTGATGTATAAAATGATCTTTTTGCTAATTTACCATATTGGACTCTTGAAATGTTTTCTATTATCACCATATGTTTCCTAAGTGAAAGCTGAGTGTCTAAGCCATTCCACTTAAAATATGACAGATTTATGTAATAAATTGAAAAGCTGCCAGCAAGAATTTATGCTAATTTTTCTCTGTTCTACCTTCTGAAGAACATAAGAATATTTCCCTTTTTAAAAACTAAAGAAAAGAAAGTTAAATGAAAATTAAGTATGATTATTCCCAGCTATTTCACATTTTACTTTCTGCCCTTACTCCAAACTCAATATTTCATTCTGTCCATCCTCTAGATATGCAAACTTTTAGTACCAAAAATATGCCAGAAACTGGGCTGGTAGTGGGTAGAGTGTATAAGTGAAATCATGTCTGTGAAAATATGTTAGCAACTACAAAGCATAAGGAGATGTGAGGAGATTCATAAAGGTTGCCATCTTGTAAAGGTGACTGAATCCCTTTAATAAATTCATGAGCACATTCGTGTTTTAAAGAAATTCACAAAATGGAAAATGAGGGTGATTTTAACATTATTGTTCATGTCCAGAAACTTACTGGATGTCAGCAATAATTATTTTTTTAAATAAATGGATAATTGTAGTGGGTTAAGTGCAGAGGGGGTCCCAAATTTCCTTGCGTGCCAAGTGACAGCCTCCAAGGCCTCTTCCCAGCCTCTGCCCTCCACCAGCTTGAGTGAAGATGGGGGTGTTGACCTTGTGTCTTTGGCAACACCTCTATCCTACCCTTGGCCCCATCACCCCAAGACTCACAGCCTCACCACCACTGTCTGCCTGGGAGGCCATGAGCACTAATTCTGTGTGCCCGCACACCACAGGCCCATTTATCCCTCATCCCCACATAGCTCTGCCCAATCCTTCATCTAACCCGTCTACCCCTCCCGCAGCCCATCCATGGCGCTGATGCACCCTCAGCAGACCCCCCTTCTCCACATGTGTGCTCCAGGCGGCAAGGGCAGTGCGGGGCTGAGCACACACAGGTCTCAGTCCCACGTCCTCCACTTACAACCCCTGACCTCGAGCAAGACACTCAATCTGTCTGTGCTCTGACTTCTCCATCTGTAAAATATGGCTACAGTGAGATCTTGTTTTGAGGATTAACATAAGTAATATACAAAACATCGTGGAAGCATCCCTGGCACATAGTAAGGGCTTTGTAAGGTTGGGTTTTTTCCTCCCTTCTCTCCTGCTCCCAGTGAGCCCTGCCTCTCCCCCAGATCCAGCTTTCCTTAATACTCTGGCAAGGGGATCTTCCTCCCCCACCCTTCTCGTGCTGACTGAAGGCTGAATGGAGGCGCTTCTTGCTCTTCATTAGCCCTTCCAAGCCATCATCTTTCCTGCCTTGCAACCACCCTCTCCAACTCTGAGGCTCCTATACCAAACCACACTGCCATCACCAGACCACCTCACTCTTACTCCTCTGGGGACCTCAAGTCCCACATCACTGTTACCCTCACCCTTTTGTTATCATATGCTTCAGTGATTTCAAAGTCTTTGGGGATTATCCTTTCAGTTTCCTGGATTTTTAGTTTCCTCCGCACTTCAACCTCCAGTGATTTTTTCCTTAGCTTTAACTCAACAACTTATTGCCTTGGTTATACGCTACACAGACCTTGCCACAGCCAATATACCCACCCCCTTCCCAGGGTCTCATTCTCTGACCATTGCCTGCTATCTCTCAGCTCACTCCCTTTATCAGATAGTGAGTCAGACATGAGTGGGTCCCATCCCATCCTGGAACAGGTCACATTTCCCTCCCCCACCTGGACACTTTCAGAGATCCTCCCTTTTGTGGTTAACAACTGTTAAGTTTCCAGATTTTATCAGGACCAAGCAAGATAAAAACAGTCAGCGTCAATTGGCATAGGCACACCAAGACCTAAGAGGTGACTCCAAGTAACCTAGGGGCCATGATGCCCTATTTATGATAAATGACCATTGCGGCCTTTGCTCGCCCCACCATGGGCTCCACTTGGTTGCCTGCATACTAGGAGAGAAGGTATATAACCTGAAGCTGTCAATCAACCTGTCAGTCACAGGTTGGGACCACCTGTGACACAGGACACAGGGAGGGACCACCACTCTAAAACACCCAGCCCTACTCCTACTGCCGGGCGCTTCTGAGCCTCCTCCATTCTTAAAAGTGTAGTTTCCCTTGGCTTAGTAAAACTCCTGCTGCTGGAAACTGCCAGCCCCCCAGTAACTGTGATGAATAATCCAGCTCTTTTCTAAAGCAAATCCCTACATTTGTGCCCAAATTCTCTCACCTATGAAAGAATATCCTTCTAACAATTAATCACTTTCACTCTGCTTTATCATTTTTCTCTCTGTACTAGGTCATATCTATCAGCGTGCAAACTGGCTAGAAGAGCTCCGATGAAAAATCTTCCATTTCTTCACATCACCCTCCAGCAGCCGCCCTATTTCTCTGCTACTCTTTAAAGCAAAACCCATTCAAACTGTGGTCCACTCTGACTCCTGTTTTTCTAACCTATCCTAAAATCCTCTGCAGGTATCATCCCAATTGAAGTGCCTTCTCTAACACCTGGGCTTCCCTCGTAGCTCAGTTGGTAAAGAATCTGCCTGCAATGCAGGAGACCTGGGTTCAATTTCTGGGTGGGGAACATCCCCTGGAGAAGGAAATGGCAACCCACTCAAGTTTTCTTGCCTGAGTGGGCAAGGCTATAGTCCATGGGGTCACAAGAGTCAGACACGACTTAGCGACTAAACCCCCACCACCACCACCTCTAACACCTAAACCGATGACCAGGGCTCTCCCCATCTCCCCGTCAGTGGTGCCGCTGTCCCTCTCAGTCATCACCAACATGGCCTCAGTAGCATCGCACGTGCGATGACACCATCCTCCCTGGACCACTTTCTTCCCTTGTCTCCAGGACAATAGTTTCTCTTGGTTACTTGCTACCTCACTGGCTACTCTTCTCCAAGAGACTTTTCTGGCTGACCCCTGTCTAATATTGAAACGCCTTAAGACAGTTCCCAGGGGACTTCCTTGGAGGTCCAGTGGTTAAGACTCTGTGCTTCCACTGCAGAGGGGAAAGGGTTCAACCCTTGGTTAGGGAACTAAGATCCCACATTCTATGCGGCACCAGTGGAAGAGAAAAACACTTAGTTCTCAGACTTCCACATTTGTCTACTTAAGTGACTTCATCCCAGCTTGTGTCTTTCAATTTTATTTTTCTCTAGCCCAACCTCTCCTGCAAACTACAGGGTGCCTAATATACCTGTCTAGTCAACAAATTTGGAGGTGTACTAGGCTCCTCAAATTTAGCATATTCAAAATGAAATCACTAAATGCTTTCCATCCACAGCTCAACCTCTTCCTGCTAACTTACCCATCTCAGTAAATGCAACTCCATCCTCCCAGCTGTTCAGGCTTCAGAGTGCCATTCTGACTCCTGTCCTTTGTCACATCCTATGCACTATTCATGAGATACACCTTTAGAATATATTCAGACTTTCACCATTTCTCACCATCTCCACGTCTCCCTTCATCTAAGCCAAAAGCCTCTCCTGTCTGAATACTGTCTTACAGTCTCCCAACCACTCCCCTACTCAGTTGAGACTTCCCCTGGCATCTAATATAACAGAGCAATTTCCCTACTTCCCTTCCCTACTTCCCTACTCAGCTATATTTTCTCACAGGGCAGTTATCAATATCTAACATAATCTACATTTACACATAAACTCTAGAAGAGTAAAGATCTCTGTTTTGTTTATTGCTGTATTTCCATTGCCCGAAAGAATATGTAGTACTCAATATATATTTGTCTAATGAATAGTTGAATAAGTATTGAAATAAGCCCCCAATGATTTCATGATCTAAATTCATCATGTGACCAGAATGGGAGACCCATGTGACTAGGATATCATGGTATGTGGGACCGTTGTCCATAACTCATTACTCCATGGTCAGCCTTAAACCTTCTTAAAGCATCAATCAAGACTCTGAGGACATGAGTCTCATCTCATGTCCTCAGAGCTTACTATTTAATATATTATTCCACAGCAAACTTGGAAAACTAGTTCTTAAATAAGCTATACGATGTTCTTAAGGAAAGAAAAAGAAAATCTGTTCCCAAGAGGGTAAAGAGTGAACGCAGAGGCTAAGGCAGAAGGAACAGCCTATGACAGGCCTGTTTAGAAAATAGGGCCATGTTGGAAGCAACAAAAGATGTGGGTACAGGGAGGCTGTCTGTGAAATGATACCCTTCAGACATTTATTAAACGCCTGCTCTGCCAGACACTGTGCTCGGTGTCAGGACAGGTGTCAGGCGCATCTAAGCATGAACAGGGCAGACTCCTGTTTCCAGATATAAGTTATATGACCAGTTAGAAATGGCAGCAGGCCCTTGGATAAACCATTGTCCTCAGGGTCCCAAACCTGGCTGTTCTTGGGACAGGACTGCTTAAAGAACTTACCAAAAACGCCAGTTCCTGAGGCCTACCCTAACTAAATTAGCATCACTCGAAGTGCTGCATATATGTGTATTTTATATCTACATATGTGGATACATATGTGTGCACATACATGGACTTCTTCGGCTCTGATACAGTCCATAGACCATTATTTAGAATCACTGCTATTGACAGCTGAAAATATGGGAGTGAAAGGAAGATGAAGAATCATTGGAACAGTTATAAGTCTTTTCACCAGTGATGATCCAATTCATATGCTGAAGGTTGTCACCTCTGAGAATGAAAGAAAATCTGGATTCACCCCTTCACAATAGTAGAATTAGATGTTCGGGGACAAGAAGAAATAATTAAGAATTCTGAAAAGAGACTAAAAATACTTCTTAGGAGAAATAATGAACTGCACCAATTCAAGAAGCAACAAAGTATTTCTCATGCATAATAAACTATGGAGTCACTTCCCAGGTACATCCATGCCCACATGCCTGTTTTCAACTTTTTTGTATTTTGAAACTTAGCGATGTAGTGCAGAAGAGTAATTATTCATTTCCCTCTCCAAATATTTTTGAAAATGAGAATTGCTATATTAAAATAATGAATACGAAACTGAAAGGTGCAGAACAGATGCCGGGCCCAAGAAGATGGGTCTCGCTAATTAACTCAGTACTCATTAAAGACGAATGGCTCATGAAGCTAACATAATTGTGTTGTGCTTTAAAATGTATAATTAATATGGAAAAGAATGTATTATTAAAACAAAATAATTTGTTCATGCAATGGTTAGTCTGCAGCCTACTTGGGAAAGTACAGTTTTAACTTTTACCGTGATCAACCTCATTTTTTTATTCAAGTGTTTAACCAACACTTACACGGTGCTTATTATACACCAGGCATTCTCCTGAGCACATTACAAACTTTATTTAATGTTGTAGGAAAACACTGAGGTATATACTATACTGTCTACATCAGAAAGGAATCTGAGGTATTGTGCGCCTAAGAGGCTTGCCCAAGGACTAAACCAGAAAAGATCCAAACCCAGACCATCAATCTCCAGGAATCATGTTAAGGCAAGGCAGCTGCCATAACCATATGCATTTTATTAATTTTGAAGAAATTTAACTCTTATCTGAAAATAGATAATGGAAGCTAGTTTGTGATATTTCACCACTCTAGCTAATAAACATATTAAAATAAACATACAGCAAGCCCTGTACATATGAACAAGTCCCATTCTGAGAGCATGTTTGTAAGTCCAAATTGTTCATAAGGCTAACAAAGTGGTCCTAGGTATCCAGCTAACACAATCAACTATGTAGTCCTTTACTGTAATAGGTTTTTAATACTTATCACACAAATAATACATAAAAAACACAAAAAATAAAGGAAACAGTTTTAATCTAACAAGTTCAAGTTTTAATCTTGCAAAGTACAGTAGCGCAGTGCAACAGCGGGCACCCAGGGGCGGGCACCCAGGGGCGGGCACCCGGGGGCGGGCACCCGGGGGCGGGCACCGAGGAGCAGGCAAGAAGGGTTACTCTAAGTGGAGGAGGGAGCGGGGGAGGGAGATGGTAGCGCTGAAGGACCGTCAGCGATAGGAGACGGAGGGCCTGCTGCGACGTCACTCATGCCTGATGCCGATGGCACCTGTTCTGGTTCCCTGCTGGGCTCGATCCTGCCTACCCTCTTGATACAACCACCCAGTAACACCGGGTGGTAGCTCTTTATTTTCCTCATCATAGATGACACAGTAGCACCGGACTGCATTATGAACAGCTGCAGCAACCTCTGTGGACCAGTCTACATTCGGGTCCTGTTCCTCAAAACTAACAGTGCCTCTTCAAATAAACAAAAGCTCCTTGCCATCTGGGGCTTCCCAGGTGGCACAAGTGGTAAAGAACCTGCCTGCCAATGCAGGAGTCTTAAGAGATGCAGGTTTGATCCCTTGGTCAGGAAGATCCCCCGGAACAGGGCATGGCAACCCACTCTAGTATTCTTGCCTGGAAAATCCCATGGACAGAGGAGCCTGGTGGCTACAGTCCATAGGGTCGCACAGAGTCAGACATGACTGAAGTGACTTAGCACGCACACGCCTTGCCATTTCCTGCATCGTGAACCTTTCCAGCTCCTCAGTTACTTCTTCTTCCTCCTGTCTCTCTTCGTCCTTTCTCTGGGCCTCCAATTCCATCAGGTCTTCATTAGTAAACTCCTCGCATTGCACAGCAAGGAATTCAACAAAGTCATCCTCTTGCAGATCTAGCTCAGAATAAGGATGCTGTACTACTGCACTCTATACAGTATTGTAAAGTACACAAAAGCACAACCGCTTGTAGAGGACACATGCACGTGACAATGTACACCAGACATCTGAACTAACGTACATGACCGGACAGGCAAACGCCCGTTCACATCTTTGAACGCTCACAATTCGAAGGTTCGTACATAGCAGACTTACTGTATCTGAAAGATGAGCCAACTGAAATATCCAGAATTATCCACATGTCTGATTTCCCCATCTCTTGTCTTGGGCTGGGTTTCCCCAGAAGCAGATACTGGGACCAGGCTGTGAGAGGGAATAGTTTGTTTGGGAAGTGATCTCAGGAAGTGCTGAAAGGTGAGCGGGCCCATGAGACAGGGCCTCTTTATTCCATGTGTCCATGAAGGAGCTGTCCACCATGATGGCTGGACACCCTCCAACAGGGACAAGCAGGCGACCCAAGCAAGGCCAACCAGCTTTTCCTGAAGTTAAAATAATAATGACTCTGAAAAAGAAAATTCCTATCCAGTGCTTTTTTTTTTGCTGAAATGACAAGAGGAAAATATGGATGCCAGCAGTCTTCTTAGTAGATACATGGAGACATCCTACCTGCAAAGAAATCAAGCCAACACAGGCAACGTTTCCCAGAAGAGAAGAAGAGCCCTGCCCTGTTGTTTGAGCCCGAGCCTGGCCGTGACTGCAGTTAACGCCGGCTCAGAGAGTCCCCACTGAATGCCCTTCTACTGAAGCTGCTTTGAGCTCTATCTCATAACAAAGGAGTCCCACTGCGGCTTGTTACAGGTTACATTAAGTTTACAGCACACTGCTTGGTCCACAGTGGGTGCCTGACAAATCTAGTTCTTTCCCATGCCTGGCACTTCCAGAAGATCCTCAGTTCCTGCCTCTGACTTATCATTTTGGCCCTCATCTTCCCTCCCAACAATAATTTCTCACTCACCTGGAAATCAGAGAGTTCCCAATAATATCCCCCAACTAGGTGATTTAAATCCTATGCTTAATATTAATGTGTTAATGTTTTTCTTAATATTACTATATTTCCTGTTATAGTCTGAGATCTGAATTCTGAAGAACGAATGTGCCTATTTTTAACCACTCTTATAAAAGCTTAATTTAAAATAAAAATGTAAAATAAATAAAGAAAAGAAAATAAAAATTCGTGTGTGTAGGGCTGTGGGAGAAGGAAAAAGAGTTAAATTCTCTTTTCGATCCATATAAAGAAGGCTATGGATATTACCTAAATTAATAAAATAAAATAGAAATCATAAAATCATTTATTGCTATGGAGGTAAATAATACACTACACACACATAAATATACATGTATAATTTTACACATCTCAGTTAAAAGAGATGAAAGTGACTCCTCCTTGGAAAATGGAAGTAGGAATAAGAAAAACTGTCCTAAGAAGACAAGCATCATAGGATATCACTTAAATGTGGACTCTAAAAAGTGATACAAATGAACTTAATTACAAAATAGAGCCACATACACAGAAAGCAAACTAACAAACTACCATACTTTGAAAAGACACATGCACCCCAACGTTCATTGCAGCACTGTTTAAAATAGCCAAGACATAGGAGCAACCCAAGAGATGAATGAATAAAAAAGATGTGGTACATATACACAATGGAATGTTACCCAGCCATAAAAAGAATGAAATAATGCCATTTGCAGCTACATGGATGGGCCTAGAGATTATCATACCAAGTAAGGTAAATCAGACAGAGCAAGACAAATATCATATAATATTACTTACATGTGGAATTTAAAAAATAATACAACTGGACTTATTTACAAAACAGAAAGAGACTGACAGGCTTTGAAAACAAAATAATAGTTACCAAAAGGAAAGGTGGGTGGAGGCATAAATTAGGAGTTTGGGATTAACATACACACATTCAGTTCAGTTCAGTCACTCAGTCGTGTCCGACTCTTTGCGACCCCATGAATTACAGCACGCCAGCCCTCCCTGTCAATCACCAACTCCCAGAGTTCACCCAGACTCACGTCCATCAAGTCAGTGATGCCATCCAGCCATCTCATCCTCTGTCATCCCCTTCTCCTCCTGCCCCCAATTCCTCCCAGTATCAGGGTCTTTTCCAATGAGTCAACTCTTCGCATGAGGTGGCCAAAGTACTGGAGTTTCAGCTTCAGCATCAGTCCTTTCAATGAACACCCAGGACTGATCTCCTTTAGAATGGACTGGTTGGATCTCCTTGCAGTCCAAGGGACTCTCAAGAGTCTTCTCCAATACCACAGTTCAAAAGCATCAACTCTTCAGCGCTCAGTCTTCTTCACAGTCCAACTCTCACATCCATACATGACCACTGGAAAAACCATAGCCTTGACTAGATGGACCTTAGTTGGCAAAGTAATGTCTCTGCTTTTTAACATGCTATCTAGGTTGGTTATAACCTTCCTTCCAAGGAGTAAGCGTCTTTTAATTTCATGGCTTCAATCACCATCTACAGCAATTTTGGAGCCCCCAAAAATAAATTCTGACACTGTTTCCACTGTTTCCCCATCTATTTCCCATAAAGTGATGGGACCAGATGCCATGATCTTCGTTTTCTGAATGTTGAGCTTTAAGCCAACTTTTCACTCTCCTCTTTCACCTTCATCAAGAGGCTTTTTAGTTCCTCTTCACTTTCTGCCATAAGGGTGGTGTCATCTGCATATCTGAGGTTATTGAGATTTCTCCTGGCAATCTTGATTCCAGCTTGTGCTTCTTCCAATCCAGCGTTTCTCATGATGTACTGTGCATAGAAGTTAAATAAGCAGGGTGACAATATACAGCCTTGACGTCCTCCTTTTCCTATTTGGAACCAGTCTGTTGTTCCATGTCCAGTTCTAACTGTTGCTTCCTGACCTGCATATAGGTTTCTCAAGAGGCAGGTCAGGTGGTCTGGTATTCCCATCTCTTTCAGAATTTTCCACAGTTTCTTGTGATCCACACAGTCAAAGGCTTTGGCATAGTCAATAAAGCAGAAATAGATGTTTTTCTGGAAGTCTCTTGCTTTTGCGATGATCCAGTGAATGTTGGCAATTTGATCTCTGGTTCCTCTGCCTTTTCTAAAACCAGCTTGAACATCTGGAAGTTCACAGTTCACGTACTACTGAAGCCTGGCTTGGAGAATTTTAAGCATTACTTTTTTTTATATATATAAATAAAGTTTTATTTAAAGTTCATTTATGTATGTGCTAAAACTTCTTTCTCATTACACCTGTAGGGTTTATTTTTTTTTTTATTTAACTTTACAATATTGTATTGGTTTTGCCATATATCAAAATGAATCTGCCACAGGTATACATGTGTTCCCCAACCTGAACCCTCCTTCCTCCTCCCTCCCCATACCATCCCTCTGGGTTGTCCCAGTGCATCAGCCCCAAGCATCCAGTATCATGCATCAAACCTGGACTGGCGACTCATTTCATATATGATATTATACATATTTCAATGCCATTCTCCCAAATCATCCCACCCTCTCCCTCTCCCACAGAGTCCAAAAGACTGCTCTATACATCAGTGTCTCTTTTGCTGTCTCGTATACCCCATTGTTCATCGCAGCACTGTTTATAATAGCCAGGACACGGAAGCAACCTGGATGTCCATCAGCAGATGAACTGATAAGAAAGCTGTGGTACATGTACACAATGGAGTATTACTTGGCCTTTAAAAAGAATACATTTGAATCAGTTCTAATGAGGTGGATGAGCATTACTTTAATAGCATGTGAGATGAGTGCATTTGTGCAGTAGTTTGAGCATTCTTTGGCATTGCCTTTCTTTGGGATTGGAAGGAAAACTGACCTTTTCCAGTCCTGTGGCCACTACTTAGTTTTCCAAATTTGCTGGCATATTGAGTGCAGCACTTTCACAGCATCATCTTTCAGGATTTGAAAGAGCTCAACTGGAATTCCATCACCTCCACTAGCTTTGTTCATAGTGATGCTTTCTAAGGCCCACTGGACTTCACATTCCAGGATGTCTGGCTCTAGGTGAGTGATCACACCATAGTCATTATCTTGGTTGTGAAGATTTTTTTTATACAGTTCTTCTGTGTATTCTTATGACCTCTTCTGAATATCTTTTGCTTCTGTTAGGTCCATACCATTTCTGTCCTTTATCGAGCCCATCTTTGCATGAAATGTTCCCTTGGTATCTCTGATTTTCTTGAAGAGATCTCTAGTCTTTCCCATTCTGTTGTTTTCCTCTATTTCTTTGCATTCATCACTGAGGAAGGCTTTCTTATCTCTTCTTTCTATTCTTTGGAACTCTGCATTCAGATGCTTATATCTTTCCTTTTCTCCTTTGCTTTTCACTTCTCTTCTTTTCACAGCTATTTGTAAGGCCTCCCCAGACAGCCATTTTGCTTTTTTGCATTTCTTTTCCATGGAGATGGTCTTGATCCCTGTCTCCTGTGCAATGTCATGAACCTCCATCCATAGTTCATCAGGCACTCTATCAGATCTAGACCCTTAAGTCTATTTCTCACTTCCACTGTATAATCATAAGGGATTTGATTTAGGTCATACCTGAATGGTCTAGTGTTTTTCCCTATGTTCTTCAATTTAAGCCTGAATTTGGCAATAAGGAGTTCATGATCTGAGCCACAGTCAGCTCCCGGTCTTGTTTTTGCTGACTGTATAGAGCTTCTCCATCTTTGGCTGCAAAGAATATAATCAATCTGATTTCGGTGTTGACCATCTGGTCATGTCCATGTGTAGAGTCTTCTCTTGTGTTGTTGGAAGAGGGTGTTTGCTATGACCAGTGCATTCTTTGGCAAAACTCTGTTAGCCTTTGCCCTGCTTCATTCTGTATTCCAAGGCCAAATTTGCCTTTACCCCAGGTGTTTCTTGACTTCCTACTTTTGCATTCCAGTCCCCTGTAATGAAAAGGACATCTTTTCTGGGTGTTAGTATATACACATTACTATATATAAAATAGATCATCAACAAGGACCTACTGTATAACACAGGGAACTCTACTCGATATTCTGTAATAACCCATAAGGGAAAATAATCTGAAAAAGAACATACATATGTATAATTGAATCACTTTGCTGTACAGCTGAAAGTAACACAACATTGTAAATCAACTATGGTCCGATATAAAATAGAAATTAAATTTTAAAAAGAAAAACTGTCTTAACAAACATTGTATAACTTACTGACTCTTTAATTTATATACATGTATTAATATAACTTTGATAAAAAAATACATAATAAGATATCACAATAAAACACAATTAACAGGCTGCCAGTAGACTCACTTTCAGGCTTCTTCAATCCTTTGTCATCACCTTCATTCACACCGCCTAGAAAGCACAGCTCACTTATTACTCTCTTTCCTACTCATGCATTTTCACCAATGGTGTCCTTTCTACACGTCTGTACTCCCAGCTCATTGAAGTGGTCCTAGAAGCACAAGCTACTAAGTGCTGCACAAAATTTAGCTGGACTTTCAGAGCTCACCAGCCACTGTCCTGAACAAACACCATCAGCTGTCTATGGGAAAAGAAAAACTCAGAGAAGATACCAAAATCCCCCCAAACCAATGAAACTTTAACCATGTTATTTTCTCTTATGTAGTTTTTCAGTTAACGTGTGTTATGAGCAAGCACTCTTACACATTGTTCTAGATATTCAGTGCTTGAATGTCGAGTTTGCTAAGTTTTGTCATAAAAAATGTTACAACCCTCATTTGACATACAAATGTCAGGATCATAAGTAGCTCTGTGACTGGACAAGCCACTTGAGTGTTCTGGGCCTTTATCAGCTGGTACATGTAAAAGGAGATCCAAGGATGAATTAAACAAGATCTTGGTTTCCCTTCCAGGAAGAACATTGTAAAACTATTTAAAATCAGTTTATCCATTTCAAATAAAGAAACTGTTTTCTGGTAATAAGAATATAAATGTTAGTGTTCTAATGATAAAACTAATATTAACCAGGTGTCACAACTCTGCAAAGTGGAATCTGGCTTCCAGACAGAAACCAAAACTTTCCACTACCACTCCACCAGTTCATCTTACCCATATATTCATCTCAAGGGTTGGAATCAAGGTAGCAAACAACAGCCCCCCAAAGAGGAGGATCAGCCTTTCGGAAGCATTCAGGGTTATGTTTTCTAAGTGGTTAAAATGGGGATGCAGGTGCTAAGGGGACCATGAGCTTCTCTTTCTTCTTCCTCTTCTTAGTCTCGCATCCAGACAGCTGGAGCAGCCAGCAAACAGGCTCCCTTGGAATTGGCCACACCAGGGTCTGGAACAGAGAATGTGTAAAACCTGTAGCCTAAGAAACTCAGCATGGAGGCACTGGAAGCAGATGCTCTCTCTGTTGCCAATGCCCTTCTTATTTTCTTTCCTCTGCTACTGCTCATCATGGCTTTTGTCCTATAGATTCAGTGTGAGGTCCACGGCAATACTGGGATCTCAGGAAACAAAGCTAGTAAAGGGCATACGCTGGATCCAACTCACAACTTCTTAAATTAAGTATCCTATGATCCCCATTATACCCCAAGAATAGCAAAAAATCATACAGAGAAAGGAGTATGCAGTCTTGAGGGTCTTCCTACAGTTAAATGAATTTAGGACAGTCCCACAGGCCATGCTGCCTTGTATAGCTAACATAGTATTCCCAAGGAATTTAACAATAAAAGGAATGTCTCCATCAGAAACAGCAGCAATAACCTTTCAATAATTTATTGAGAAAAAAGTAGGTGGGAATAAAATAAATTTGGTGTTAACACATTTAATAATAGCTCAAAATGATAAAATTATGAAAGAAGCATGAAAAGTGGATATGCTGTTGTTGAAATGACTAATCTTTTTGAGAGTGAAAATCTTTATATGAGAATAAGTAGATTTGTTTGTTTTAGGATGGGACTTTTTAGTTTTGCCAAATAACTTCTAATGTTACACAGAAGTAAAATATGAGAAAGACACTTACTTACACATACCACGTATAATATTTTGTATAGCACCAGTATTACAAAAATAGGTATAGATATGAATGATTCATAAGAAGGAAATTACATATGACTTCAGCAACACTTATCTTCAATTATTTTCAGTCCCATTAAGGTGCTAAAACTCTTCAGAATGAACACAGAAGACAGTGTAACAGTGGCTATATGACCAGTAATAAAGGGATCAAAGAGAAAATAAGAAATCTAAGTCTTGTTCTAAGAAACACAAACTATTCTGGGGAGACATGTGGCTTTGCTAACATTATTCACAACTGCCTCAGCTACCTGTGCACGCTCAGTCCCTCAGTCTTGTCTGACTCCTTGCAACCCAACAGACTGTGGCCCACCAGGCTCCTCTACCCATGGAATTTTCTAGGCAAGAAAGCTGGGGAGCAGATTGCCATTTTATTCCAGGGGATCTTACTGACCCAGGAATTGAACCAGCATCTCCTGCATTGGCAGTAGATTCTTTACCACTTGGGCCACCTGAGAAGCCCCAGCTACATGTGAGTAACTGTCATTTAAACAGGTGGTGATCACCGTGACCACAGTCCAGTCCACCTACTAAATAGCAAACGGTGAATATTCAGCCACAGAAAAATCTGTCTGTCAAGTCAAAAACAAAGGCAGAGAAAATCAAGAGAATTCAGCTGTCCTTAGCATCATTCTTGCTTCATGAAGAAGACTGGGCAATTATTAAGTGAGATGTATCAGTGTTCATATTTTATCCCATCAGACTCAGGATATGCAGTCACCAAGACCAGAACTTTAATCTCTCTT
This sequence comes from Bubalus kerabau, assembly GCF_029407905.1. Lineage (NCBI taxonomy): Eukaryota > Metazoa > Chordata > Mammalia > Artiodactyla > Bovidae > Bubalus > Bubalus kerabau. The sequence continues at coordinate 5,782,422 of NC_073625.1, read as the reverse complement.
TAAAAACAACAAGAAGAAAGGTATTTATTGTTATTGAAGCTCATTTAACGCCTGCTGTCACTGTCATAACAAGCAGCCAACAGCCCATCCCAGCAAAGATAAAGTGGGAAGAGCCGGGCCCAAGCAGTGGCATAGTCTCTGCCTCCTGAAACGTCATGCCCTTAGGTGACATTGTGATGATGCTGTGCCTAGATTTTATGCCTAAGGTCGCATGGCATGAGTTAAGTTGAGGGCAAATAGCCAACCAGAGCTTCCTTTTCACCTGTCATAGGTGGGTCTTTAGTATCATACATTGGCAATGCCCCCCAGATTAAATGCCTGACTTGGTAGCATCATTTATTCCATAATTAATTCATTTCTGAGAGCACAGTTATAAATTCTTGCCACTCCGATATAATTCTCCCTTAATTTACAAGTTAGAAGATGTGAGAGAATGCTTTCCTATGATCATGATATTACTCAGAGATCGCCAAGGTCTCACCATACTGTTGGTACACGTGTAGTCACAGTAGTATTAATAATGACAAAATTCATTTCACTGGGTCTTTCTCCCACCTGCATAACTCAACACCACACGTCCCTGCAGAACGTCCTCTCAGGAGTGTCTTATGGCTTCCAGAAGGCGTCTCACCAAAGCTCACCACTCATCTTTGTTTAGCAATAAGCCCAGTGCTGAAAAGTCACGTAGCCCTGAGCCAAGAGGGGAAGAGATCAGTCCCTGAGGTGGTTGGTTCCAATTCCTTGATGAAACTGGGGTGCTGCTGCATGACAGAAGCAAAGAGGACTATGTTTAGAGCCCAGATGCTGTCCTCCGTGCATGCGAAGTCACTTCAGTCATGTCCGACTCTGCGACCCTATGGACTGTAGCCCACCAGGCTCCTCCATCCATGGGATACTCCAGGCAAGAATTCTAGAGTGGGTAGTCATTCCCTTGTCCAGGGGATCTACCTGACCCAGGGATCGAACACACATCTCTCAGGTCTCCTGCATTAGCAGGCGTGTTCTTTACCACTAGTGCCACTGGGGAAGTCCCAGGTGACTCCCTGGGCTGGCGTTACTATTCCCTTGACTAATGATACTCCTCCCTAGGAAACCTCAGCAACCAAGTACAAACAGTACCACCAAGGGCTCAGATGGCCCTCGAGGGAAGAACAGACTAACCAAGGACTGGCAGACTAACCAAGGACTGGCAGAAGATCAGGAAAACAGGAACGGGACACAGAAGATGGAAGCAATGTTATCAAGTTAGATCTCATGACTAGATTCAGAAGATGTGGTGACTATGTGTGTATTAAGCATTTTACCTGCTACTTTATCTGAGGGTCATGACTAACATTTTAGATTCTGGGTGGAAGTGCAGCTGAATTAACATTATCCCATGAAAATACATGTCTGATGGAAATTTTTTTGCCCCAACATAAGAAATGCTTTTTTTTTTTTTTTTTTTTTCTCAAAGAATAGAGGTATATGTTAGGGGCAACAGCTAGAGAGTTTCTATTTTCCTCTTGAATTTGCTCTTTATTGTTCTCCACCTGATCTCGTGCTGAATGAGAGACAGCCGTCATGACAGGATTTAAGGGATCCCTTGACCTCTGGCTTCCCATCAGGTTTGACCAAGAAGAGTCAGTGACAGAAACCTAGGAGGGAAGGGGAAGAGGAAGGTCGGGTGTTTACTCTTCAGCACTTACTCTGTGGGGTTGCTGGGACTTAGCTGACTTTTTCCATCAGAAGTCAAAGCTCCTGAAGGCAGCCCTTTCCCACAGCATAGCTTTCTCTCCAGGTCCAGAAACTGCTTCCACTCCTTAGCCCTTCAAGTGGAAGACTCTGAACATCTCAACTGTTGCTAGTTCTAGCTGTACCAGGTTTCCTTGGCTTCTATTAATCTACCTTGTGCACATCTTTGTAAATACCTCTTTTATCGGTTGATTACCCATTTGAGAAATGTACTTTTTTATAGTCAAGTGTGAAACTGGTACAAAAACCAATAACAAAAAGAGCAAACCCCTTGAACAAACACACATGAAATGTTCTCCAGGTGATACCACATGCTATGCCATGAAACCCATCTCACATCTCCAAGGACTGAAATTATATTAGGGTGCTCTCTCACCATAATAAACTTAAAGGTCCACAATGGAAAGAAATCTTGGAAAACCCAAAACATTGGAAAATTAAACAAAACACTTACAAACAATCTGTGAGTCAAAGAAAAATTTTAAAAATACCTTAAGCTGAATGAAAACAAAACACAATATATCAAAATTTATGGCAATTACTGTAGTGCACTTAGGGAAATCTATGTCTTAAAGTACTTATCAAGGGAAAATATCTCAATTTAATAACTTAATAGTCTACCTTAAACTAGAAATAGAAAAGCGAACTAAACTAATGCAAGTTAAAGGAAATGGTAATTATTTTAGTGTAAATCAATGAAGCAGAAGACAAAACAAGAAAGAAAATCAATTAAATTGAAAACTTTTTCTTTGAAAAGATCGTAAAGATTGACAAACCTTCTCTAAACCACAGACAATCTTAATAAACTTATGTTAAAAATTGAGTTAATAATTAAAACTATTCCCATAAAGAAAACCTCAGGGACAGAAATCTTTACTGGTGAATTCTATCAATTGTGTAATAAAGAAATAATATCAATATTTGATGGTATTTCAGAAATTAAAGGACAAGGAAATAATTACCAGTTCATCCTATGAGACTAACACCAGAAAAGATGTGGTGAGGGAATGTAAATTGGTACAACCTCTACAGAGAAAACATGGAGGATCCTCAAGAAAACTAAAAATAGAACTACCATCAGTTCGGTTCCGTCGCTCAGTCGTGTCCAACTCTTTGCAACCCCATGGATTAAAGCATGCCAGGCTTCCCTGTTCATCACCAGCTCCCGGAGCTTGCTCAAATTCATGTTCATTGAGTCAGTGATGCCATCCAACCATCTTATCCTCTGTCATCCCCCTTCTCTTCCTGTCTTCAACCTTTCCCAGCATCAGAGTCTTTTCTAAGCAGTCAGCTCTTCACATCTGGTGGCCAAAGTATTACAGCTTCAGCTTCAGCATTAATCCTTCCAATGAATATTCAGGACTGATTTCCTTTAGGATTGACTGGTTGGATCTCCTTGCAGTCCAAGGCACTCAAGAGTCTTCTACAACACCACAGTTCAAAAGCATCAATTCTATAGCACTTAGCTTTCTTTATGGTCCAACTCTCACATCCATACATGACTACTGGAAATTCAGTAATCTGACTCCTGGGCATATATTCAGAGAAAATCATACTTCAAAAAGATACCCTAATGTTCACCGCAGCACTATTTACAATAGACAAGTCCTGGAGGCAACCTAAATGTTCATTGTCACAGGAATGGATAAAGATGCGGTGTATGTACAATAGAATCTTACCCAGCCATAAAAAGAGAATGAAATAATGCCATTTGCAGCAACTTGACTGGACCTAGAGATGATCATACCAAGTGAAGTAAGTCAGAAAGAGAAAGATAGATACCATGTAATATCACTTATATGTGGAATCTAATTTTTAAATGATATAAATAAACTTACTAGCAAAACAAAAACAGGCTCACAGATTTCAAGAACAAATTTATGGTTACCAAAGGAGAAACATGACAGGGAGGGATAACATAGAAACTTGGGACTGACGTACACAGATAATCAATAGGGGCCTACTGTATAGTACTCTACTCAATATTCTGTTAAAGCCTATTGGGAAAATCCTCTGGAAGAATAATGACTACACATGTATGTTTAACGACATCACTATGCTGTACACCTGAAACACAATGCTGCAAATCAACTATATACTCCAGTATTTTTGTAAACATGTTAAGTAAAAGAAGCCAGCAAAAATTACACATTGTATGTAATTCCATTTTTATCAAATGTTCAGAAAATCACAAACTTATACGGACAGGAAGCAGTTTAGTGGGTGCCTGGAGCTGGGAGTGGTCCAGTGATCTGCAAATGAGCTCAGCAGAGAATTTTGCAGGGATGGCAATGTCCCAAAGTTGTACTATAAGGATGACATATTTACCAAAAATCACTGAACTATACATGTATAAGGGGTAATTTTTATTGTCTGTAAATAGGTTTTGTGAAAAATGGGGGGAAAGACATGTGAGAAGATTTCAATCTCTTTCTTACAGGTAGGTTGTGGAGATTTAGCGATTACTTACAAAATTAACTACAAAATTAATTTAACTGGTCAGGAGCATTCTGCAACATGACGGAAAAACAATCGGCAACTGCAGTTAGGCAGCATACTGATACAGGTTTCTTCAATATGCTGATATTGTCCTGTAAGTTAGGTGGCCTACACTTACCGTAACATCCTTGGATGGAGCAGGTATAGCTAACAGCCTCTTCTAAACACTGCCTTCTTTTCTTGTTACCAGTAGAAAAAGGCAACTTAGAATAGCTTCTGTCCTTTCTGAAGTTGCCCTACTGAAGAGGTCACATTAGTTGGTATCTCCCTAATAGATCTCACACAGTAACTTGCTGAAAATTACCCAGTTTTCTAAATAATTTTCAGGCTCGATCAGAAGACTAAGACAAATGCACATTTCCTTTCCTTTGAAACCCCAGGCAATTTGTCATGCACTCCTGCTTCAGAATTATAAGAACGTCTTCTTTTTGATGTACTCAGAGGAGCAGGCACTTTCTTCATCAAATACTGCAGGTTACCTTGAAACGCATGCTGAAGGATTCCTTCCTCCTCCATCCCTCCTCCCTGCTCCTGTGAAGCAAGGTAAGACCTTCCAGGACTATTCTTTCTCTTTGAAATCTTCAGTCTGCTTTTTAAAAGCAGTTCCTAAGGAATCATGTTTCCTGTTATAGTTCTCTTTTCAGGATCCATGTATCAAGAGCCAATAATGATGCGTGTCCATTCTGCAAGTCCGCCTCTGTCACACATCCCGCACAGTTAGAAGCAAGTCTGTGGATTCAGCAATGTGCAAGGCTGCTCAGGATGACTCGCAGGAGTCAGTTATAAGACCCGCCTCCAGCTCTGACAGTCCTCATGATCTGATGGGGAAAACAATATCCTCATCTATAAAACCAGAGAGAATCAAGTTTTTCAGCTGAGTGCCAGTGTTGGGAAGATGGTCACCATCTTAAGTAACTTCTTGAAAAGTTATAACCAAAGGCAAAGATTGGAGTGGAAGTAATTTATTTGGGCAGCAAACCAGGAAGAATACTAGGTTAAAAGGCAAGAGTGAGGAAATGGAAACAACAGTACCATTGTGGGCACCTGACTTGCTCCCTCCTGTTGGGAACTCCCAGAGACAGTCCAAGTACCACCCCACAGCAGTCAGAATGACCATCATCACAAAGCCTACAAATAACAAATGCTGGAGAGGGTGTGGAGAAAAGGGAACCCTCCTACCTGCTGGTGGGAATGTAAACTGGTACAGCCCCTGTGGAGAACAGTATGGAGGTTCCTTCAAAAGCTAAAAATAGAACTACCCTACAGTCCAGCAATCCCACTCTTGGGCATGTATTCAGAGAAAATCATAATTTGAAAAGATACATGCACCCCAATGTTTATAGCAACACTGTTTCCAATAGCCAGGACACAGAAGCAACCTAAATGTCCATTGACAGATGAATGGATAAAGAAGATGTGGTACCTACATATAATGGAATATTACTTAGCCATAAAAAAATGAAATAATGCCATTTGCAGCAACGTGGATGGATTGAGAGATGATCATACTAAGTGAAATAAGTCACAAATACATCTATCACTCATATGTGTAATCTAAAAGAAAGGATACAGACTTCGCTGGCGGTCCAGTGGTTAAGAATCTGCCTACCAATGCAGGGCACATGGGTTCAATCCCTGGCCCAGAAAGATCCCACATGCTGCAGGGCAACTAAGCCCATGTGATGCAACTCCTAAGCCCATATGCCCTAGAGACCATGCTCTGCAAGAAGCCCGTGCACTGCAACTAGAGAGTAGCCCCCACTTGCCACAACTGTATAAAGCCCACATGCAGCAAGGAAGATCCAGCGAAGCCAAAAATAAACAAAGTTTTAAAAATAATAATAAAAAGTTTTAAATGATGTAGATGAACTTATTTCCAAAACTGAAACAGACCCACAGACATAGAAAGCAAATTCATGGTTACCAAAGAGGAAGGGGGGAGGAATAAACTAGGAGTTAGGGATCAACATGTACACAGTACTAAATACAAAATAGATAATCAACAAGGACCTACTGTACAGCACAGGGAACTATACTCAATACTCTGTGATAACCTATATGAGAAAAGAATCTGCAAAAGAATAAATACAGTATACAGCATATGTATAATAAACACAGTATAACTGAACCACTTTGCTGTACACGTGAAACTAATACAACATTGTAAATCAACAATGCTCCACGATAAAATAAAATTTAAATTAAAAAAAAAAAAAACAAGAAAAACAAACTGCACAAGCAAAGTTGTTTCACTCAACGCCCTTCTATCTTTGACTGAGAAAGGTGTAGAACTTACAGCCTACCTTGTACAGGAGCAAGAGGAAGGCTTAGTAGAGAGTGGAAGGGGCCTGTGGTAGGAGGTCATCTGCAGAAACTGACAAGGTGAATGCCAGGGGGTCATAAGCAGAGCCAACTCTGCAGCAGTCAGCAGAGACTTCATGGGGAATGGCATCGCAAAGGTTCTTAAAGACGGTACGGTGACTTGGTAGGGAAGGATAAAGTTTCTAAGGACACGCAAAGAAGAGTGTGTGAGTGTGAACATGTCGAAGAGAAGGAAACGGGAGCTGAGGAAATGGCCTGTTCCATGCAGTCTGTTATTTAAGGGAGAAGGCATCACTTTTATCCTCAAATCTTTGCATCTGCAAGTATTAATCATCTCATTGTACACAGATCTGATTAAACGCTCATTGGAAAATGAACAGCTCTTGGCTCAGAAAGCAACAGACAATGTGAGAAGACAGAAATTTCAAGTGAAACTCATGGCCTAGAAAGTAAAAACTTGAGCAAGGCTAACATTTAAAATTTTTTCATTATACAGCAAAGGAATGAGCAACACTGGCCCTGAAGTCACGTCAAATGCCTGCAAAGTACAAGGCACATAAAGCTTAATCCAAGGATATATTTGCAGGGTGTCTCAGACAGTGACCTTCAAAGAATCACCTGTGACGTTTCTTTAAAAACACACATGTCCAAGCCAAATACCCAAATGTTTGGCTTTAGAATCTCCTGGTGTGGGTCCTAAGTTCTTGTATTTTAAGATTCATAGGTAATCCTAATATGCACCTTGGACTGTGAGCCACTGGGGGAGAAGAGTCCTGTATAAAAGGAGTTGGATTGTGGAGCCGGGGAAAGAGGGAGAAGATTGGGGTGCGAGTATAAATGATCACTGGCAGTAAATAAAACATCACAGATGGAGAAAGGGAAGAGGGTGGCAACCCTAAGAGGAAAGCAGGCCCCGCCCCTCTGATACCACAAGGGAGCCTGCACGTGGCCTGCTGATTCTCCCCAGAGGCTTGACTCCCACACGCCGAAGTCAACAGTCAAGTTAGAAGCACCCCACAGACCTCTCCCCCTTAGGAAGGGGGCCCACCACAGAGCTAAGGAAGACTTAGTGGGAACACACCCCATTTTTCCTTCAGTAAAACAAACATGATCAGAAAGCAGCAACTTGGTGGCACAGAGAGGCACATAGAGGAGGATTCATCAGCTTTGTGTACTAGTCACTGATGGAATGTTGAGGTCTGAGAGCCTTGTTGATTAACAACTATCATTTATTTCATCCACTAATGTGCAATTTGGGCACAGCAGGGCAGGACAGGATGTCTCTGCTCAACACAGAATTATCTGAGACAAGGAATCTACTTCCCAATTGTCTCACTCATGAGTGGCAAGTTGGTCTTAACCATCAGCTGGGAGTTCAGCCAGAGTTATTGGGTACTTATTTCCTGGGTACTCAGCTCCTCCCACAAAGGCATCTCAGGAAGCTGCCTGAGCTTCATTACAGCCTGGCAGCTGGGTTTTGAGGTTTTCTAAGACATTAGGAGCTGTACTCAACAATCCCTAAAGGACTGGGGTTGGAGGCTGCTCACTTCCACCATGTTCTGCTGGTCAAGCAGTCAGACTCCAGACAGTCAAATTAACTACTCTTCCAAATTTAGGGGTAGTTCTCTAAAAGGGGTTGATAGAATGTGACCTACCAAGGAAGAGGTCAGGAGTGGCCCTCTTCTATTTTCCCAGGAGTGGGAAGAATAGTAAGCACAGGGTAGTAACAAGAGAATACTGAAGGTGATTTAGGCAGAGGACAATCACGTATTAAGTGATGGACAGCTGGGTGTAGGATGACAGAAAAAAAGGACACACCATCCAGCATAATTTATTATGTGCAATTTAATCCCCCACTAGGTGTGTGTCCAAGACACGTGACTCCCAGGTACTGTACCAACGGGACTAGAAATTTGGGGGAAGACATAGATGATTCAGATCAGATCAGATCAGTCATTCAGTAGTGTCCAACTCTTTGCGACCCCATGAATCGCGGCACGCCAGGCCTCCCTGTCCATCACCAACTCCCAGAGTTCACTCAGACTCACGTCCATCGAGTCAGTGATGCCATCCAGCCATCTCATCCTCTGTCGTCCCCTTCTCCTCCTGTCCCCAATTCCTCCCAGCATCAGAGTCTTTTCCAATGAGTCAACTCTTCACATGAGGTGGCCAAAGGACTGGAGTTTCAGCTTTAGCATCAGTCCTTCCAAAGAAATCCCAGGGCTGATCTCCTTCAGAATGGACTGGTTAGATCTCCTTGCAGTCCAAGGGACTCTCAAGAGTCTTTTCCAACACCACAGTTCAAAAGCATCAATTCTTCGGCGCTCAGCCTTCTTCACAGTCCAACTCTCACATCCATACATGACCACAGGAAAAACCATAGCCTTGACTAGACAAACCTTTGATGGCAAAGTAATGTCTCTGCTTTTGAATATGCTATGTAGGTTGGTCATAACTTTCCTTCCAAGGAGTAAGCGTCTTTTAATTTCATGGCTGAAGTCACCATCTGCAGTGACTTTGGAGCCCAGAAGAATAAAGTCTGACACTGTTTCCACTGTTTCCCCATCTATTTCCCATGAAGTGATGGGAACAGATGCCATGATCTTCGTTTTCTGAATGTTGAGCTTTAAGCCAACTTTGTCACTCTCCACTTTCACTTTCATCAAGAGGCTTTTGAGTTCCTCTTCACTTTCTGCCATAAGGGTGGTGTCATCTGCATATCTGAGGTTATTGATATTTCTCCAGGCAATCTTGATTCCAGCTTGTGTTTCTTCCAATTCAGCGTTTCTCATGATGTACTCTGCATATAAGTTAAATAAACAGGGTGACAATATACAGCCTTGATGTACTCCTTTTTGCCCATAAATTACATTATTTCCAAAAAAGAGGGCCCAGAGAGAAAAACTATAGGAAGAATAGGAAGAAAGAAAAAAGGATGAAGGAAGGAAGGGGGGATAAAAAGGAAGGAAGGAAGAAAACAGAGGAAGGAAAGAAGGAAGAGGGAGGGAAAGAGGGAAAGAGAGAGGAGAGAGACACAGAGATAAATTTTAAATAAATTCAAAGCTCTAGGGAGTTTCCTGGTGGTCCACTGGTTATGACTCTGCACTTTCACTGCCAGACATGGGTTCACTCCCTGGTCTGGGAACTAAGATCCTGCAAGACACTCAGTGCCCATCAAAAAATAAAAAAAAGTTCTAAATTAAAATAAGATTCAGATAAATTCAGTCATGAAGTTTAATAATAATCAGAAACATTTAAAAAATTTAAAACTTCCATGACTCCCAAGTCAAACTCCAAAAGACTCTAGGGCATACTGTTCTGTAATTCACAGAAAAGCATTGACAGTGGCCAATGTATTATTAATTTCTTGACTAATTACTCTGTGTTCAAGGCTCCCATTGTGGCACAAAAGGGCCACTTAACTCATTTCACATGAAATATAACTGACCTCTGTGAATTCCCTTCTTTCAGGCCTTATTATTTTGTGATAACCAAACTGCTCTCTATGTCACAGGCTTATTTGTGTCCCTGCCTTTTTCACTTTTTCTGATCCTCTAAATACCATAACTCAGCACCATCAAGCTGAAAGAACTATTTTATCCTCACGCACCTCCGTCATACTCTCAGAAGCCAAACAACCTAAAATCGTTCCTATTATAGATGTCATACAAGGAAGAACAGCTAAGCACAGCAGTGAAGTCACCGGCATGGAGACACAGCCCTTGAAGTCCAGTCAGCCACCTACTAGAGGGACCTTGAGAAGCTATCTTTTCTCCTTGGAGTTTTATTTTCTTTACTGGACATTGGGTATAAATAATTCCTGTCTTACCTAGTCCACAAACTTGCTGTTAAAAGTCACATAAGTTCGGGGTCTTCCTTGGTGGCTCAGTGGTAGTTTTTGAAGAATCTGCCTGCCCATGCAGGAGGAGACACAGGCTCGATTCCAGGTCAGGGAGGATCCCACGTGCTGCAGAGCAGCAAAGCCCCAGTGGACCCCAATTCTGAGCCCCCCGCTCCACAACAAGAAAAGCCCCTGCAATGAGAAGCCCACACACAAGAGTAGCCCCCGCGCACTGTACCAAGAGTAAAAGCCCACACAGGAACGAAGACCCAGCAGAGCCAAAGGTAAACAAATCACATAACTCTTAAAAGGCATGTCAATAAAGTGGTAAAGCGCCGGAGGAAGCTGTTACCTGAGCCGCAGTGTCCATATCCTCCAGGTGCCGAGGCCTCCAGAGACCGGGACCCACGGAGACGGCCTCCTCCATGAGGAGGCTGGGATGGCGGAGGGGTTCTCCGCCACTTCAAGTCCTGGGCCCGCTCAGCCTGGGGGTCTCGGGTGCCGCAGGACCCAGGACCCAGGCTGTCCCCAGGCCCTAGTTCACCCGCCGGCCCTGAGATCACAGGGCCCGGAGGCCTCTGGGAAGAAAGCCACGAACGCCCCCCCCACCCCCCCCCCCCGTGCCGCGGGGACTCCTGGGAGCTGACTGTGGGCGGGGCGCAACCTCTGACCCCACTCGGGTTCTCACGCTCCCTCAGGGTCAGGGCCCACGGGCCCTATAACAATATGCGGAATCTAAAAAACAAACTTGGACCCTAAAGGCAGCTAAGCACCAAAGAACGGATGCTTTCAAATTGTGGTGCTGGAGAAGATTCTTGAGAGTCCCTTGGACAGCAAGATCAAACCAGTCAATCCTAAAGGAAATCAACCCTGAATATTCATTGAAAGGCCTGACGCTGAAGCTGAAGCTCCAAGACTCTGAGCATCTAATGCAAAGAACCAACTCCTTGGGAAAGACCCTGGTACTGGGAAAGATTGAAGGCAGGAGGAGAAGGGGGTGACAGAGGAAGAGATGTTTTTGGATGGCATCACCTCACCAACTCAATGGGCATGACTTGGAGCAAACTCCAGGACATAGTGAAGGACAGGAAAGCCTGGTGTGCTGCAGTCCATGGGGTTGCAAAGAGTCGGACACGACTTAGCGACTGAGCAACAACAAAGTTGAACTTGTAGAAACAGGAAACAGAATGGTGATTTCCAGCGGCTGGGGATGGGGAGAAAGAGGGAGAGATTAGTTAAATGGAGCAAACTCTCAGTTATAATAAGGTCTGAGGATGTAACATAGAACATGGTGACCACAGCTGACAACCCTAAATTCTATTATAACTTTGATGAGAACTGAAGGTGTGTTCTCCTTAAAGAAAATATATATGATGTGATAGATGTGTTAATGAACTCAACGATGGGACTCTTCACAATGTAGACATGTACTGAATCACCATGTTGCATACTTTAAATATCTTACCATCTTTCTGTCAATTATAGCTCCATAAACCTGGAAAAAAGAAGATGAAAAGAGGGCCCATTACCAAATCGGATGTAACGGTGGTCAGCTTAACCAGTCATCAGGATAAGTCATCTCACCACACTGGTGAGATGATAATGGCTACATTAACCATGTAGCCATTATCATGGCTTTAACCATGATAATGGCTACAATTAAAAAGCTGCTGCTGCTGCTGCTAAGTCGCTTCAGTCGTATCCGACTCTGTGTGACCCCATAGACGGCAGCCCACCAGGCTCCCCTGTCCCTGGGATTCTCCAGGCAAGAACACCGGAGTGGGTTGCCATTTCCTTCTCCAATGCATGAAAGTGAAAAGTGAAAGTGAAGTCGCTCAGTCATATCCGACTCCTAGTGACCCCATGGACTGCAGCCTACCAGGCCCCTCCATCCATGGGATTTTCCAGGCAAGAGTACTAGAGTGGGTTGCCATTGCCTTCTCAAAACATACCAAATGTTGGAGAGAACTTGGGACAATCAGAATTCTCATCCTCAGCTGGAGGGAGCTAAATGAGTAGAACCACTTTGAGAAACCAGAAGTATTCACCTGTGAGCTCTCTATCACCTGGGAATGTTACTCCCAAAAGACATGTGTATATGCAGTCAACAAAAGATAGGTACAAAAATGTTTATAGAAGCACAATTCAAAGTGTGCAAAATCTGCAAAGTGCACAAGTACCCATGAACAGTAAAATGGATATAGAAAATGAGGCATATTCCCCAAACTGGTCATTATGGAGCAATGAGCAGGAACTAACTGCTACTACCTGCAATGGCATGGATGAATTCCACAACTTAATGCTGAGGGAACATCCAGGAGCCAAAGAAAATACACAGTATGATTCCATTCCTATAAAGTTCAAAACCAGGCTCAAGTGATGTACAGTGTTATAAATCAGTGAACTTGAAAGGGGATGCCAAAGCGAGGAGTCATGAGATGGGCTTGGGAGTGCTCCAGGGTTCCGTTTCTTGACAGAGTGAGTGTGTTCATGTTCTGAAAATTCATCAGGCTGTACACATGACTTGTGCACTTTTCTGAATGTATATTCCACTTCAGTTACAAAGTCTGCTTGAAGTAACAAATGAGGCCATTTAAAAGTTGGCTTTTTCAGGAAAGTGGATGAAACGAAGCTCTAGCACCAACAAATTTAAGCTCGAATACCAACAAGTTTAACAACAGACAACAGAACCCAGCCTCCTCCAAAAACTTTACCAGCAGAAATCTAAAAAACAGGGGGGTGGGGGGGGGGCGGTAAATTGGCAGTTTGGGCTCAGCAGATGTGAACTATTTATATAGAGGATGGGTAAACAATAAGGCCCTACTGTATAGCACAGGGAACTATATTCAACATCCTGTGATAAACCACAATGGAAAAAATATGTTAAAAGAATGTAGAATATATGGATATGTATGTAAAACTGAGTCACTTTGCTGTACAGCAGAAATTGACATAACATTGTAAAGCAATGATACTTCAATTTAAAACTTCAGGGTTTGTTGGGGAAGTACCCAGAGATGCTGCTAAACTTTGTAAACACACAGGACAGTCCCCCGATCACATTTCAATAACAATTGCCTGGCTCCAAACATCAATAGTGCCACTGGTGATCAATCTTGCGCTACAGTTTGACCTACAAGCCCAAGAAATGGCCCAAAAGAAATATGGAGATAGAGAGTTGTGGGGAAAAAGGAAAAAATCCAGTTCTCATCATTAAAGGAGGTGTGTGTGCTATTGGCAGAGAGCTCCCAAACATACCAGGGCGGGGCTGTACCCGCCCCCATTTCTTCAGCCCCCACACTCTACCCACGCTCTTCCCCTCGGGTCTCCGTGGGTCTCCAGATCCCAGAGCAAGTGGGGCATGGAAACAGATGGCTTTGCCTCTCGCCCTCTGCTTGTCCACTCCGCTCTGCGCTCCCTGATGGAACTCAGATCAGTCGAATTACTGTTGCTGTCTTCAGCAGCTTGAGGACAGCTCTTCCTTGATAGAGCAGATATTCCTTACTACAAAAAAAAAAAAAAAAAAGCAGGAAGAAAGAAAGAAAACACTTGAAAAGTCTCCGATCTTCCAGTCCTTGGCAGTGAGTGCTTCTGTTTCATGTCAGAGAATCTGGACTTGGCCTGGAAGCGAAAGGCAGCCAGCCGAGCGTGCCATCAGAATAACTAGGTCAATTTTCAGCTTCTTCTTGGAAGGCGTTCTCCTCCTTCTCTTCCCTCCCTGCTGGGCCCTCAGCCTGTCTGGGCCAGCCACCTTTGTTTCAGATAACTGGCTCTCTCAGCCTATATCTCACAGTCCAAAGGCCCCTGGGATTGAACAAACCGCCCACCTGCTTTGAAACAAAGAACATAGTTCTGCTCCTCCAATTCCGGCATCTGGAATCGGTGACACCCACAGTGTACAGGAACTGGACCGCCTGGAGGAGAGTGAAATCCCACGCATTGCCTGGGGACATTCTGGGCTTCGTCCACTGGCTCCATCACAACACGTCATTGGACCCTGGGAAGTGCTGAGTTCCACACTGTACCCAGGGATGTAGTTTCAGAATTATGTCAGTGGAAAAGACATGATTTATCAGGCTTGCCAAAAAAAAAAAAATAAAACAATAAAGCCAAAAGTCACCCCAAAGAATGAGGTTCAAGGAACCCAAAAAAACCCTAGGAAAAAAACAGATGTGAGGGGAGATTCTTTTCCATCACAACTTCTCAGCACGTGGCATTGAGCTTTTAGATAAGAACATGGTATGAACAGACATCTACCATAGACGCTTTCACAGTTCTTCAACTCTGTGTTTACCCCTGTCTTTCTACCTTAAACCCTGTCCAAGAGACGGAGCTTTTTTCATCTTATATATTCAGAATTCAACAAAAGACCCTCACATCTATTAAGTACCTAATAAAATGGCTCCTCAACCTTGCTTGCACAATTTGTTCCAAGATGACCCCCCAAACATTCGCCCAAAGATGCATCAGCATTCTTTGATCCCATGACTTTAGTTTCAATGCTGACACCCAGAGTGTGTTATCTGTTAGGTCTTCCCTACTTGGGCATTATTTGTTCTTTTTCAGCTGGCTGCCACTCATACATCAGCTCAGTTCAGTTCAATTCAGTCGCTCAGTC
The DNA here is from genome assembly GCF_029407905.1 of Bubalus kerabau. Lineage (NCBI taxonomy): Eukaryota > Metazoa > Chordata > Mammalia > Artiodactyla > Bovidae > Bubalus > Bubalus kerabau. The sequence goes on along the minus strand of NC_073625.1, from coordinate 5,767,408 downwards.
ATGTTTGACCCTTTGCGACCCCATGGACGGCAGCACACCAGGCCTCCCTGTCCATCACCAACTCCCAGAGCCCACCCAAACCCATGTCCATTGAGTCGGTGATGCCATCCAACCATCTCATCCTCTGTTACCCACTTCTCCTCCTGCCTTCAAGCTTTCCCAGCGTCAGGGTCTTTTCCGGTGAGTCAGTTCTTCGCATCAAGTGGCCATAGTAGTTGGCCAGTATTACAAACTCTGTGGGATTTGTGTCTTAATAAATGAGTGGGGGGGTGGGGGGGAGCCCTATTACTTGTTGAAGCCAGAAGATAAATATGCACTTATTAATGACTTCTATGATAACCCTTACTTACATCACAGAAGTCATTAATAAGTGCATATTGATGTTCTATTTACATATCAAAGTAGCACATCATAGCTTGATATGTAAGATCAAGAAATTCTTCCCAAAGAGAAAAATACAGAAAAACAGGAATAAATCATGATCCTGAGAAAACTCTGGGAGATAGTGAAGGACAGGGAAGCCTGGCGTGCTGCAGTCCATGGGGTCACAAAGAGTCAGACACAATTTAGTGACTGAACAACAACAACATATTTTTTTAAAAAATCATAACTGCACCATCCACAACAACCTCCAAAAGCAAGGATGTTTCTGGACTATAGTAAAATAAATATTTACTCCTAATTGAAGGGCTCAGATGTAAATTACTGACATTAAGAAAAAACTGAAAAATCCTAACAACATGCAGTCTGTCAGGGATGAGTTCGTGACTAAATGAGGTGTCAGAGTTTCTCTGTTAGAAGTGAAGGATTGGTGAAGACTTTGAGAGGTTATTTCAAAGGCCTAGAAGGTGAAGGGATGACATGGAATCAAGACAGCAAGTCACCCCAGGGGTTGAACCATTAAGGAGAGTGATAGAGCCTGGTCAGAGCCGAGCAGGGAGAGAGAACAGAGGCAGAGACAGAGACAAAGAAGCCAGGGCACCATGAGTGACAGCCACCAAGTGGGCTCTCCATAAACACAGGGACATTGTCACCAGCTTCTGCCCTCTGCTCTTCTATTAATTAGGATGTTCATCTTGCTTTGTTGGATCCAGAAATATTTGGCACAAAATTAAGCTTTAATAAAGTAATGCTGCTAAGTTGCCTCAGTCGTGTCCAACTCTGTGCGACCCCATAGACGGCAGCCCACCAGGCTCTGCCGTCCCTGGGAGTCTCCAGGCAAGAACACTGGAGTGAGTTGCCATTTCCTTCTCCAATGCATGAAAGTGAAAAGTGAAAGTGAAGTCGCTCAGTCATGTCTGACTCTTTGCGACCCCATGGACTGCAGTCTGTCAGGCTCCTTCATCCATGGGATTTTCCAGGCAAGAGTACAGGAGTGAGTTGCCATTGCCTTCTCCAAATAAAGTAATACATACTCCAAAATCACTGCAGACAGTAACCGCAGCCATGAAATTAAAAGACAGTTGCTCCTTGGAAGAAAAGCTATGACAAACCCAAACAGCATATTAAAAAGCAGAGACATCACTTTGCCAACAAAGGTCCATCTAGTCAAAGCTATGGTTTTTCTAGTAGTCATGTATGGATGTGAGAGTTGGACTATAAAGAAGGCTGAGAACTGATGCTTTCAAATTGTGGTGCTGGAGAAGACTCTTGAGAGTCCCTTGGACTTCAAGAAGATCAAACCTGTCAATCCTAAAGGCAATCAAACCTGAATATTCATTGGAAGGCCTGATGCTGAAACTGAAGCTCCAATACTTTGGCCACCTGATGTGAAGAGCTGACTCATTGGAAAGACCCTGATGCTGGGAAAGATTGAAGGTGGGAGGAGAAGGGGATGACAGAGGATGAGATGGTTGGATGGCCTCATCGACTCACCCAACATGAGTTCGAACAAGCTCCAGGAGATGGTGAAGGACAGAGAAGCCTGGCATGCTGCAGTCCATGGGGTCACAAAGTCAGACACGACTGAGTGACTGAACAACAACAAGTACACTCAGGATCATAATATTGATCATGACTTCAACAATCATCTTTTTGGAGTAAACCTAAAGTTCTCAGAGTATAAGCAATCAGAAAATTGCTACTAGCAACACACAGTGAAAGCTTTAAGACCTAATTTCTAAAAGATATGATTATAATGAGAAAATTATAGAAATGATTTAAAAATAAATTTCTTCACTCTAATAGACAGTTTTAATGACTATATGATGCTAAGTATTAACAAAGGAATATGGAGCCAATGATCAACCAATCTATTGATTTGCCAGTTATCTTCACACAACCAATAGCCAAATGATGACTGTCTTGTACTTTGCCCTCACTTTGTAGCAGGTATATCTGGAGGAAATTATGTGCCAGCAGTTTCTCTGGATGTTTTATGAGAATATTTAATCTTCCTGAGAGAAATATCACCTTCTCTACAGTTGAATAAAGGCAGACTCAGAGGAACTAAGAACTTTCTCAAAATATGTGGCTGCACCAGGTTTTGAGCTCTAATTCTTCTAAATCACGTCTAAAACTGTCAGTATTTCAAAGTCCCAGATTTTGAAATTCCACAGAACAGTAAATTTTTTAAAGCATTTTGAAGGTCAACAAAAGATTGGCAAATTTGTATTTTTCTAAGTAAGAACATTGACACACACAGATACACACACACACCCCTTCACCATCATTTCATAAGAGAATATTTTTAACACCAAAAGAGTGAATAAATGCAGCTTTATTAATAACATATTATATATCCTTATTTTTATTGGCTGTTGTTGTTTAGTCACTAAGTCACATCCAACTCATTGCAACCCCATGGACTCTAGCCTGCCAGGCTCTTCTGGATTTCTCAGGCAAGAATACTGGAGTTCTGGTTGCCATTTAGAATGTCAGGATACTGGTTGCCATTTCCTCCTCCAGGGGATCTCCCTGAGGGATCTCCCTGACCCAGGGATCGAACCCAAGTCTCTTGTAGTAGCAGGTGGATTCTTTACCACTGACCTGCCAAGGAAGCCCTTCAGTTCAGTTCAGTTGCTCAGTCGTGTCCGACTCTTTGCGACCCCATGAATTGCAGCACACCAGGCCTCCCTCAAACTCATGTTCATCGAGTCGGTGATGCCATCCAGCCATCTCATCCTCTGTCGTCCCCTTCTCCTCCTGCCCCCAATCCTTCCAAGCATCAGTGTCTTTTCCAATGAATCAACTCTTCGCATAAGGTGGCCAAAGTATTGGAGTTTCAGCTTCAGCATCAGTCGTTCCAATGAACACCCAGGACTGATCTCCTTTAGAATGGACTGGTTGGGTCTCCTTGCAGTCCAAGGGACTCTTAAGGGTCTTCTCCAACACCACAGTTCAAAAGCATCGATTCTTCGGTGCTCAGCTTTCTTCACAGTCCAACACTCACACCTGTACATGACTACTGGAAAAACCATAACCTTGACTAGACAGACCTTTGTTGGCAAAGTAATGTCTCTGGTTTTCAATATGCTATCTAGGTTGGTCATAACTTTCCTTCCAAGGAGTAAGAGTCTTTTAATTCCCTTACATTGCTTCAAATGGGTACATTTTGACTAGAATTACAAAAGCTTCAGCTCAGCTGTGAAATTCCAGTGACTTGCACTTGGGAACTGTTGCACAAAACCAGGAAGCCTCTTCAGGTAACAAAGTCTCTCTGCCTGGAACTGGATTGGATCCTAAAAGTTACGGGACCCACTTTGTTGACTTCTGGCTATTTGCATGGATCAGGTATCCAGGAGAGCATGGAAAATTATAAATTTATATGGAGCAGAACATATAGATAGCTTCAAGCCAATATGTATATAGGGTACTCACAGCCATTTTAAGAGTAGACAATGCTATTTGTTTGCTACTGTTCTCTACAAATTGTCATTCTTCTAAAAGACATTTCTGTGTCGTAAAATTAAACATCCTTAAAGCTAGGGATAAATTAAGAAACTCCTATGTCTTGCTCAGATTTAGGTATTTACATTAATCTATATAAATTTTGCACAAACTTGAACTACCTGAAAAGGCACATAATTTGTTAGGAAAACCATATGGATGGGTCTGATTTCTCTTCCTTGTTGTTTCACTCACCATCATGACTTCCAGCAAACCATTAAACATTTCTTGGCCTCACTTTCTTACCAGGAAAAGGAGGTACTAAGATCATTGTTCCCCAAGCTTCCTTCCAGCTCCACTAAACTCACTTGCCAATAGCTGAGCTCAGGGCCTGGTTATGAAGGACTGTTTTATTCTTGGAACTTCTCTGGTGGCTCAGCAGTAAAGAATCCATCTGCCAATGCAGGAGAGGCAGGTTCAATCCCTGGGTCGGGAAGATCCCCTGCAGAAGGACATGGCAACCCACTCCAGTATTCTTGCCTGGAGAATCCCATGGGCCGAGGAGCCTGGTGGGCTACAGTCCATGGGGTCGCAAAAGATTCAGACACAATGTACCGACTAAACAACAACAGTCAAAAGTGACATCGCTCAGTCGTGTCCAACTCTTTCTGACCCCATGGACTGTAGCCCACTAGGTTCCTCCGCCCATGGGGTTCTCCAGGCAAGAATACTGGAGTGGGTTGCCATGTCCTTCTCCAGGGGATCTTCCCGACCCAGGGATTGAACCCGCGTCTCCAACATTGTAGACAGACGCTTAAAACTGTATTTTACTCTTATTGCTTTTACTTTTCACTTTGCAAGTATATTAGCATTTTCTGAGTACCTTACAAAATTTAGAAAAATTAGCACAAAGTATGAAAAAGAAAAAAATAAATAATAATTCTACCACCCAGAGAAGGCAATGGCACCCCACTCCAGTACTCTTGCCTGGAAAATCCCATGGACGAAAGAGCCTGGTAGGCTGCAGTCCACTGGGTTGCGAAGAGTTGGACTCGACTGAGTGACTCCACTTTCACTTTTATGCACTGGAGAAGGAAATGGCAACCCACTCCAGTGTTCTTGCCTGGAGAATCCTAGGGACGGGGGAGCCTGGTGGGCTGCCGTCTATGGGGTCACACAGAGTCAGACACGACTGAAGCCACTTAGCCGCAGCAGCTACCACCCAGAAACAACAATGTTAGCAATATGGTTAATATTTTCCAAGTACATTTTTACATAATTTATAATTTGATATTATATAAAGAATTTTTCCCAATTTAAGCAAACAGTGTGTCTGGTTCCAGGAAAGCTTTGTGTAGGGAAGGTGAGGGTAGATACATTCCTTGATGAAAAATAAGAGTAAACTAAGAAAAGCAAACTAAAACAACGAGATACTGCACGTTTTCCTATATTAGATTAACAAAATAGAGGCTTTCCCCCCATGAGAATATTTATTGCTACAACACACCTTAGAGGAAAGAATTTGACAATTTGTATCTGTAGCCATAAAAGGGGTCAGTAATTATTCTTTTCATAATATCCTAAGGGAAATGATCTGAAGATGCAGAAATGACTTCATTTATAAAGGTGTTCAATGTCACTTTACCTACTCATACTGAAAATTTGATAATAACCTGAGAGTTCCATGTTAGAAGAATGATGAAGTGATCATGGAACATCCCTCGGATGGAATATTATGCTGTTTTAAAAAATGATGTTTACAAGCTTCATTTTAAAAGGTTAAAAAAGGTGTCTGGCTAGTGGCCCTTAAACTATCTTTTTCTCACTGAAATATCTATAATGATGATTCCCAAAAGCCAAAATCCACAGATACATGAATTATAGAAGTTTTAATCTCTTCCAACCAGAGAAAAACTATTCAAGTCTGGCTTAATGATGTAGAAGCCAAGTGGGAAAAAAAGGGCCCTCGCCACTCACTGCTGTCTGCTTTGACTCATGGTGTCTTACTAATCAGAGAAAAGGGCAGATATCCTTCTTCTGCCGTGGACCTCAAAGTAGGTCGCGCCTGACTCTTTTGTGACCCCAAGGACTCTAGCCCGTCAAGTTCCTTGGTCCATGGAATTCTCCAGGCAAGAGTGCTAGAGTGAGTTGCCATTTCCTCCTCCAGGGGATCTCACTGGTGTCTCCTGCATTGGCAGGTGATTCTTTACCACTGAGCCACCAGGGAAGCCTTTTTGGGTCAGTAGCATCAGCATTACTTGAAAACTTGTTAGAAATGCAGATTCTCAAGTCTTACCTCAGATCTATTCAATAACCCTGTGTACGAGACAGCAAAAGAGACACTGATGTATAGAACAGTCTTATGGACTCTGTGGGAGAGGGAGAGGGAGGGAAGATTTGGGAGAATGGCATTGAGACATGTAAAATATCATGTATGAAACGAGTTGCCAGTCCAGGTTCAATGCACGATACTGGATGCTTGGGGCTGGTGCACTGGGACGACCCAGAGGGATGGAATGGGGAGGGAGGAGGGAGGAGGGTTCAGGATGGGGAACACATGTATACCTGTGGCGGATTCATTTTGATACTTGGCAAAACTAATACAATTATGTAAAGTTTAAAAATAAAATAAAATTTAAAAAAAAAATTAAACACTGAGAGTGGTTGCCTGGAATCGCCTGCAGCTGATTCTGATTCCTGAGGCTAAAACTTCAGAGCCCTTGCTCTCCTGCCAGATTCAGATATCACAGGCAGCAAGATTACTCTTTCCCCTCCCCTTTCCCTCATCAACTTTATCTGAAAGATCAGAGATAGCCACTCCTAGAAACTAATGCCAAAGAAGTTCAGAGTATCCGGGAGTGGCCAAGGGCGTCCCCAGGAGCCATGGTCTCCAGGAAGAAAGCGCTCAAGAAAAGCAGAAAGGTAAAAGGTCTTGGCAGTGTAGTCTGTAAATGGTCCTTGCAGCTGGGCTGGAATTTGCTACTTCAGCGGTCGAAGAGCGGGACTATGGGTGAGCAATATTTCCTCACTAACGATGAACAGAAGGCAAGAGTCAAGCCCACAACCAGACAAGCAACAAGGCTACATTTTAGAGCCCAGGGAATTAGAGCCATTGTCTTGTAATAACATTTAATGGAGTATCAGTTCAGTTCAGTTCAGTCGCTCAGTCGTGTCCGACTCTGTGACCCCATGAATCACAGCACACCAGGCCTCCCTGTCCATCACAAACTCCCAGAGTTCACTCAGACTCACGTCCATCGAGTCAGTGATGTCATCCAGCCATCTCATCCTCTGGCTTCCCCTTCTCCTCCTGCCCCCAATCCCTCCCAGCATCAGTCTTTTCCAATGAGTCAACTCTTCGCATGAGGGGCCAAAGTACTGGAGTTTCAGCTTCAGCATCATTCCCTCCAAAGAAATCCCAGGGCTGATCTCCTTCAGAATGGACTGGTTGGATCTCCTTGCAGTCCAAGGGACTCTCAAGAGTCTTCTCCAACACCACAGTTCAAAAGCATCAATTCTTTGGCGCTCAGCTTTCTTCACAGTCCAACTCTCACATCCATACATGACCACTGGAAAAACCATAGCCTTGACTAGACGAACCTTTGTTGGCAAAGTAATGTCTCTGCTTTTCAATATGCTATGTAGGTTGGTCATAACTTTCCTTCCAAGGAGTAAGCGTCTTTTCATTTCATGGCTGCAGTCACCATCTGCAGTGATTTTGGAGCCCAGAAAAATAAAGTCTGACACTGTTTCCATTGTTTCCCCATCTATTTCCCATGAAGTGATGGGACTGGATGCCATGATCTTCGTTTTCTGAATGTTGAGCTTTAAGCCAACTTTTTCACTCTCCTCTTTCACTTTCATCAAGAGGCCTTTTAGTTCCTCTTCACTCTCTGCAATAAGGGTAGTGTCATCTGCATATCTGAGCTTATTGAGATTTCTCCTGGCAGTCTTGATTCCAGCTTGTGTTTCTTCCAGTCCAGCGTTTCTCATGATGTACTCTGCATATAAGTTAAATAAACAGGGAGACAATATACAGCCTTGACGTCCTCCTTTTCCTATTTGGAACCAGTCTGTTGTTCCATGTCCAGTTCTAACTGTTGCTTCCTGACCTGCATACAGATTTCTCAAGAGGCAGATCAGGTGGTCTGGTATTCCCATCTCTTTCAGAATTTCGCACAGTTCATTGTCATCTACACAGTCAAAGGCTTTGGCATAGTCAATAAAGCAGAAATAGATGTTTTTCTGGAACTCTCTCATTTTTTCCATGATCCAGCAGATGTTGGCAATTTGATCTCTGGTTCCATCTGCATTTTCTAAAATCAGCTTGAACATCAGGAAGTTCACAGTTCATACTGCTGAAGCCTTGCTTGGAGAATTTTGAGCATTACTTTACTAGCATGTGAGATGAGTGCAATTGTGTGGTAGTTTGAGCATTTTTTGGCATTGCCTTTCTTTGGGATTGGAATGAAAACTGACTTTTCCAGTCCTGCGGCCACTGCTGAGTTTTCCAAATTTGCTGGCATATTGAGTGCAGCACTTTCACAGCATCATCTTTCAGGATTTGAAAGAGCTCAACTGGAATTCCATCACCTCCACTAGCTTTGTTCATAGTGATGCTTTCTAAGGCCCATTTGACTTCACATTCCAGGATGTCTGGCTCTAGGTGAGTGATCACACCATCGTGATTATCTTGGTTGTGAAGATCTTTTTTGTACAGTTCTTCTGTGTATTCTTGCCACCTCTTCTTGATATCTTCTGCTTCTGTTAGGTCCATACCATTTCTGTCCTTTATCGAGCCCATCTTTGCATGAAATGTTCCCTTGGTATCTCTAATTTTCTTGAAGAGATCTCTAGTCTTTCCCATTCTGTTGTTTTCCTCTATTTCTTTGCATTGATTGCTGAGGAAGGCTTTCTTATCTCTTCTTTCTATTCTTTGGAACTCTGCATTCAGATGCTTATATCTTTCCTTTTCTCCTTTGCTTTTCGCTTCTCTTCTTTTCACAGCTATTTGTAAGGCTTCCCCAGACAGCCATTTTGCTTTTTTTCATTTCTTTTCCATGGGGATGGTCTTGATCCCTGTCTCCTGTACAATGTCACGAACCTCATTCCGTAGTTCATCAGGCACTCTATGTATCAGATCTAGGCCCTTAAGTCTATTTCTTACTTCCACTGTATAATCATAAGGGATTTGATTTAGGTCATACCTGAATGGTCTAGTGGTTTTCCCTACTTTCTTCATTTAAGTCTGAATTTGGTAATAAGGAGCTCATGATCTGAGCCACAGGCAGCTCCTGGTCTTGTTTTTGTTGACTGTATAGAGCTTCTCGATCTTTGGCTGCAAAGAATATAATCAATCTGATTTCGGTGTTGACCATCTGGTGATATCCATGTGTAGAGTCTTCTCTTGTAAGACTCTTACTCTCGTAAGAGTCTTCTCTTAATGGAGTATAGCCTGTAAGAATATTGGATCACTCTGCTGTACGCCTGAAGCTAATAGAATTTTTTATGGCATTCCGACTCTTTTGCGACCCCATGATCTGTAGACTGCTAGGCCCCTCTGTCTGTCCAGGTTGCAATTTCCTACTCCAGGGGAATCTTCGTGACCCAGGGACCAAACCCAAGTCTCTTGGGTCTCCTGCATTGCAGGCAGATTCTTTACCACTGCCCCACCTGGGAGGCCCACAATATAATACATCAACTACATATAAACTAACATAGTACATCAACTATACGTCAATTTAAAAAAATATATATCCAATGTAATCAAACATTTGTTAAAACATACCTTTTATAATACAATATCTTTTATTGATTTTAAAACAATATATTTATTATAAGATACTTTCCAAGTATTTATTATAAAATACTTGGAAACTACAGGGGGATTTTGGAGGTACAGCAATGTTAAATTTCTTGACATAGGGTGGTTGCATTAAGGGACTAACTTTTTAAATAATTTTTAAACTAATTATTTTTAAACAATTTTTTAAACTAATTTTTAAATAAGCTGTTTACTAGGGACTACTGTGCTTTATTATACACATATTATTCTGTAACGAAGTTTTTTTTTAGTAAACTGAAATTTAGGACAACTGTATTCTATAATTGTGAATTATAAAAGACTAATTTATTTATAGTTCAGAGAGAAGGAAGAGAAAGTGATAACTCTTGGTAAATTAAACACCATCTCAAAGCTCCTGAAATTGAAGTTCTTATTATTTTATTAAACAAAGATTTATCAATATTAAATATCTCCCTATTTAACCACCTGTAAAGCAGGGGCTAGTATTGTCCCAACTTGGTTGAGAAACCAAGGACTGGATGAGGACGATAACTCACCCAATACAGGGAATGGCAGAACTGAGTTCTAATCCAGGCAATCTGGTTGGGATGCTGAGTGGAAACTTTTTCTTTAGATTATTTTCCATTACAGGGTGTTACAAGGTATTGTACTCTACAGTCAATACTTGTTACTTATCTATTTTATGTACAGTAGTTTTTTTAACATTTATATCTGTTAATCCTATACTCCCAATTTATCCTTCCTCTCCCTCCTTTTCCCTTCGGTAACTTAAGTTTGTTTTCTATGTCTGTGATTCTGTTTCGTATATGAATTTATTTGTATTACTTTTTAGATTCCACGTGTAAGTGATATCCTATGATATTTGTCTTTGTCTGACTTCATTTAGTCTGATCATCTCTAGATCCCTCCATGTGGCTGCAAATGGTATTTATCTCATTCTTTTTTATGATTGAGTAGCATTCCATTGTATGTATGTACCGTATCTTCTTAAACCATCCACCTGTTGGAGGACATTTGGCTTGTTTTCATGTCTGGGTTCTTATAAGCAGTGTTTTTGTGAACACTGGGGTTTGTGTATTTTTTCAAATTAGAATTATTGTTTTTTCCAGATATATATCCATGAGTGGGATTGCTGGGTTATATTTTTAGTTTTTTTGAGGAAGCTCCACACTGTTTTCCATAATGGCTCAGCAATTTACATTCCAAGTCGGGGCTATCTTACTCACTTCGCCAATGGTTCTCAAATGCTTTGGTTAAAGCCTCTTTCTACTTTTAAAAATTATTGAAGGCTTTAAAGAGTTTTGTTCATATGAGCTACATCTATCAATATTTACAGTATTAAATTTAAAGCAAAAATGTTTCACCTAAGAGCACACCATCACACGTTTCACTAGTCCTCAAAACAATGTCATCATACATCACACAGCCTCCAGAAAACTCCACTGTGTACAAGTGAGAGAATCCTAGTTAAAAAGTCAAATAATGTCCTAATAGTATCAAGAAAATAGTTTTCCAAACAGCATTAACATGAAACCAGAGCTGCAATTTGGTCACAGATTGATGATGATGTCGATTTGCAACTGTCCTGGGATTATAAGCAGAAGCCCAAACTGCAGTCTTTGACGTCTCACCCAGAGGCTGCCTGGGACCCTTTCCCATTTGGGACACGGGACTTCCCAGCACTGATTAAGTCTGGATGTTGGTCAAAACCCAATTTGGTGATGTACTCTCTGCTCTATGTCTCTTTTTTCTTAATGCTAGTATGTTGAAAGTAAGCTAGATAATTCTCTAATAAATATCTGTATTATTTATTTGTAAAAAAAAAAAAAAAAGAAAGAAAATAGTTTTCAACTCACATCTCCTAGGGGATGGTCTATACTTTGAGGACCACTGTCCTACATGTCACGCTTGTGTAGTAAGAGAGAGATTCCCCCTGCTGTTTATCATACCCACAATTCAGATATCACAATGTAAAACTAAGCCCAGATTTTTATTAATTCAAGACAGCATCAGGAAATCTGAATTTGCATTCTAATACCATCTCTTGATAGCGAGGTAGCCTTGAGAAAATTATTTCATCTCTCTGAGCCTCTGTTCCTCCAAGGGTACACATTAAATTCTATCGACAGCTACAGGAGCCAGAATTGAATGGCATACAAATAAAGAGAAAATGCCCACCATGTTTCCAACAACAATAGGAGTTTCAGAAATATATGTGGAATTTCTAAATGTCATTTTTCTCCCATGAGGAATGAACAAAGGAAAATAAAACTGAAAGAAAAGGAGCCTTAATCTACTTTCCTTAGCAGTTCCACAACATTAAATGATTCAAATCTATCTGACTGCAATTCTTTCAACTTTTATGCCTGGCCCTGTGTCCCTAGAAGATAAGAGCTCTGAATAACTATTCTTTTGGTCCTTTCACCTTTGCCGAAACTCATCCATCACTCCTACCAGAAAACTTATGCTGCAAAGTCGAGAACCCCAAATGTCTCCAATTATCTCTGGGACTATAATGGAGTTTTCTAAATAAGTCTGCTTCACTTTGTTTTTTCTTAATTTATTTTTAATTGAGGGATAATTACAGTATTGTGTTGGCTTCTGCCATACATCAACATGAATCAGCCATAGGTATACATATGTCCCCTCCCTTCTGACACTCCCTGTCACCTCCCAGCCCATCCCACCCCCACTTTATTTTTTAATACATAATGATATGCTCTAGCATCATTAGAAAGACGTATGGATAAGGCAAGGAGATAATGGATGATACCATGGAATCAAATAAGCCATGAAAAATCTTGGGAATCATTTCTTTAAATGAGAGTTTGGCAGACTTTCTCTGTAAAGGACCAGATGGTGAGTTTTTTTGTTTGTTTGTTTGTTTGTTTGTTTTTTAGATGGTAAGTTTTTAAGCTTTGCAGGCAATATCATTTTACTTACTTACTTACGACTATGCTAGCTCTCCACTGTTGCACGAAAGCTTTCTCTGATTGCAGCAAGGAAGGGCGCTCTCTAGTTGCAGCGAGCGGGGACTACTGTTCTCTGCGGCGCTCAGGCTCTGGAGCAGAGGCTCAGTAGCTGCGGTGCATGGGCTTAGTTGCCCCATGGCATGTGGAATTTTCCCAGGCCAGGGATAGAACCTGTCCCCTGCGTTAGCAGGTGGATTCTTAACCACTGGGCCACCAGGGAAGTTCAGCCATCCCATTTTTGTTGTAGCTACTCAACTCTGCCATAGTATAAAAATAGCCGTGGAGAAAAGAATCTTTAAAAAAAGAGTAGATATATGTATACATATAACTGGTTCACTTTTCTGTACACCTGAAATTAACACAGCACTATAAATCAACTATACTCCAGAAAAAATTAAATTTAAAAAATAAAATAAAATGGCCTGGATGAACCTAAGCAGATCCTGTCGAGTTTCATTCTGAAATCAGTCTCCTGGAAAATGTCAAGACATTAAACTTACATTCTTTTTAAAATCTCTCATATGCAGGTTTATTTTCTATGCCTGAAGATAGTATATTGTGATTATCTTTGAGCATCTGAATTTCTTTTCTGGGTGTTTACCATTATTCTAATTTCCTTGTTCTAAATCCCATATTAATAACACTTGCAGAATATAAATGAACTATAATGTATATCATACATAAAGATCCTCAGAATATGAAATATGTTGTTATATTAATGTATTTATGTTTTTCCCTTGAGATAAGTCATTTGTAAAGTAGCTTTTGCATTTTTATTGTAGCATAAACACAAATAAATATTTTTAAATTAAAAACATAAAAAAAAAACACTTTTTAATGTCCTGGAAAAATATCCAGGCAGTTGAAATCAAACCAACTTGGGACTCAGATGTTGCAGGGCCTTTCTTCTGGCCCTGAACTAATCAAGGACTTGTTTCTCTTTGACCTAAACACACTACAACTCCACAAGGACAAGGCACTGTATTTCCATTCATCTTCTAGTTTTATCACAGCTGTGCCATGCCTGTCAGCAAAACTCCAAGCTGTCAGCATTTTCATTATAATGCTAGCATCTCAGGAGGTTATAAATCTGCCTAAGAAAGCCTGAGCTAAAGCTTGGCATGAGAGCTTCAAGACCACGAATTTTCTCAAGGATGAGCAAGCTGGCTCAACAAAAAGTAAGCTCATACTGAAAGCCAAACCTAAAAGGTCTTTCTTTAGGCTTCAGAACAAGTTTTGGTTGTGAAAATTCTCAGATAATTGAATTTAACCAGCATTTCTTGGGTTTCTACCAGAGGTAGCCTCTATTAATATTTTGTCTGCCCCACTTTATTTCCCTCTGAGAACCCCTTCCCCTTACTGATGTCAGCCTCTCATGGAGCTGTCAATCAGGGGGCTTGCCTTGCCCACCCTCAGAGGCAGTTCACACGCCCCACGTGAGCCAATTAGATTATGTCATCTCTGTAGGCACAGAAGGGCTCCAAGGACACTTTGGGACTGTCCTCGTTTCAAGCTTGCTACAGTTTCTGGGATCAGGGGAACCTCTCTCCTTCTTTGCTCTGTACAAAGTAGCTATGTGGACCTTGAGCTTCTGGGTGGGATGAATTTGAGGGACCACGGAGCATCCCGTTGGTGATATCCAACAGGCAGCTGGATCGGATGCCGCCATGGACTTGGGAGTCATTAGTGAGCTTCAAACAACAGTTTGGAGAAACTCGTGGGATCCTTCAGTTCTTTGGAACAATGTTTAAGAGGACTAAGAACGCAACGAGAAAGGAAAAGGTAAAAACAACTAGTGCTCTTACTACGTGCTGCGTCCCGGGGAAGTGCTCTTGATAGAAACACGCGTGAGAATGGTGTACAGTAGGGACACGTACCTGCGTGCACGTGTGCTCAGGCATGTCCAGTTCTTTTGCAACCCCATGGACTGTAACCTGCCGAGCTCCTCTGTCCATGGGATTCTCCAGGCAAGAATACTAGAGTGGGTTGCCTTTCCCTTCTTCTGGGGATCTTCCCTACCCAGGAATCAAACCAGCATCTCCTATGTCTCCTGCAGTCGCAGGCGGATTCTTTACCACTGAGCATATGGGAAGCCCCACAGTACCCATAAGCAGATGCAAATTCAATGTACATATTAGCTGGGGACTCCTGATCCCTTGAGATTTAGGTAACATGACTTTCAGTCCCTTCACCATGACTCACAGAAATCCAAAGTCCTCCTGAAAGCTTCCATGGAGTCCCAGGGGCTAACCTTCTCTAGTCACCACTCTTTCCAGGTCCTGCTTCCACATAATGTTTCTTTCTCTTTTTTTTCAGCCACTAGTAACTTTACTGGTTAGAATAATTTAAGATAACTTTTTTGCTCATTATGATTAAAAATAATATTACTGTTATTGTTAAAAATATAACTAACATTTGTCTAATTCCTATTATATACAAGCATTGTTTTTAAGTTTCTGCATGTAAAAGCTCATTTACTTGTCACAGTGATATTTTGGTATGTCTATTATCCCCTTTTTAAAGATTTCAAAACTAAAACTCAGAAAGTAGTAACTCACTCACAGTCACACAGCTCGGAACCTGGAAGATGAACTGAGACCTTTGTTACCAAAGCCCAAGTCATTTCCACCCAGCTATGTTCTAAGTTGCTTCAGTCATCTCCAGCTCTTTGCAACCCCATGGTCTGTAGCCCGCCAGGCTCCTCTGTCCATGGGATTCTCCAGGCAAGAATACTGGAGTGGGTTGCCATGCCTCCTCCAGGGGATCTTCCCAACCCAGGGATCGAACCTGAGTCTCTCATGTCTTCTACATTGGCAAGCAAGTACTTTACCACTACTTCAAGTACTTTAAGCACCACTTGAAAGGCGAAGTGAGACTTTTGCTGCCAAAGCCCAAGTCGTTTCCACTCTACCATACCATTTTTTTTTTTTCACAGAAAATAAAAATATGGTTACCAAAGGGGAAGCTGGGGGAGGAATAAATTAGGAGCTTGAAATTATCAGATATATACCATTTTATATAAAACAGATAAACAACAAGGACCTAGTCTATAGGACAGGAAATGATACTCAATATCTTGTAATAACCTATAATGGAAAAGAATCCGAAAAAGAATATATATAACTAAATTACTTTGCAGTGTACCAGAAACCAACACAACATTATAAATCAACTATACTTCAATAAAACAAAAACAAACAAAAAACCACAGTGAGATACCCAACACATACACCATAAGGGTTAAATTAAAAACAAAAAAAAATGACAATACCAAGTGTTGGTAAGGATGTGGAGCAACACAGCTGTTCCACATGTTTCCATTAAACAACAGCCTAGACTCATTTATGAACCCCAAAAGTATGCATTACCCATTCATTTGGTGTGTGTTTTTTTTAGTCATTTACTTTGCACTTGTGACTATCATACCTCAACTACACAAAGGACTTACTATAAACAGAGATTATACCGTGAGACTTCAGGCACTCATGGTACCAACGTCTTTGTCAGTCAAGCCTTCTTCCTCTCATTCTGCCTGTACTTCCCTTGAGAGGCCTCATCCCCCTTTCTTTGGGCAAGTAAGAGGGCAGTGGCCCCAGTCACTAGCGACTCAAGCCAATCCAAGAAAGCATGGGGATTTTCTCCTGTGGCAACACCAATTAAAAAGACAGGCAAGGCTGTGTCCTTTCCAAAACACTGGGCATTAGTATGTTAGGCTAAAAAGCTGTGACCAGTACATCCAAAAATATTAAGTGGTACAAACTAAACAGAAGTTTACTTTTCAGCCACAAAATAGTCCAAGGAAGGTATTGTTGATTGGCCATGACTGTTCCATGTGGTAATTTGGGGACCTAGGCTGTTTCAACCTCATGGCTCTAGAATACTTTTATCGTCAACATCCTCATCAACATCTATCTATCCTAAAGAAAAAAAAGTGTGGGGGAGGCTGATATCCTTTCTTAAAAGCCCAGGTGCAGAGGTAACATTCACCACATGCATGCTCACTACAGAGTGGGAAATGTAGAATGGGAACTGTTGTCCATCCAATACATCTGGCCAAAATCCAAGTGCTGTATAAAGAGAGGATAAATGTTAGTGGTCAGCATGTGGACCCAACCATCCCGGGTTTATCTGCTTTGTTGAAGATTATCCCAGCAGATAAAATAACAGACAAGAAGCTCTGTGAACTCTTTTATCCCTTTTTATTCACTACTGAGCCCTTTTCTCTTAGTCTTGGGCTTCCCTTTATATCACCTCCCCCGTGATACCGCCCTATCTCTTTGATTAGAGGCAGCAGAGAATTCAATAATTTCTCCATTGTAACAGAATAGAGAGCCCAGAAAAAAATCAACTTCCCTACAGTCAATTAATCTTTAACAAAAGAGGCAAAAATATACAATAGAGAAAAGACAGTCTCTCCAGCAAGTGGTGTTTGGGAAAGTTGGACAGCCGCATGTAAATCAATGAAGTTAGAACACACCCTCACACCACATGCAAAAATAAACTCAAAATGCATTAAAGACTAAAATATAAGACATGACACCATAAAACTTCTAGAAGAGAACATAGGCAAACATTCTCTGATGTAATTCACACCAGTGATTTCTTGGGTCAGTCTCCCAAAGCAATAGAAATAAAAGCAAAAATAACCAAATGGAACCAAAACAAACTTATAAACTTTTAAACAGCAAAGGAAACCATAAACAAAACAAAAAAGGTAACCTATGGACTGGGAGAAATGTTTCCAAATGGTGTAACAGACAAGAGCTTAATTTTCAAAATATACAAGAGCTCATACAATTCAATAACAACAACAGAAAACAATTGAAAAATGGGCAGAAGACCTATATAAGAATTTTCCCAAAGAAGACATGAAGACAGCTAATAGGCACACAAGAATCATTGCTAATTATTCAGTTCAGTTCAGTCGTTCAGTCGTGTCTGACTCTTTGCGACCCCATGAATCGCAGCACGCCAGGCCTCCCTGTCCATCACCAACTCCTGGAGTTCACCCAGAGTCATGTCCATCGAGTCAGTGATGCCATCCAGCCATCTCATCCTCTGTCGTCCCCTTCTCCTCCTGCCCCCAATCCCTCTCAGCATCAGAGTCTTTTCCAATGAATCAACTCTTCGCATGAGGTGGCCAAAGTATTGGAGTTTCAGCCTCAGCATCAGTCCTTCCAAAGAACACCCAAGACTGATCTCCTTCAGGATGGACTGGTTGGATCTCCTTGTAGTCCAAGGGACTCTCAAGAGTCTTCTCCAACACCACAGTTCAAAAGCATTAATTCTTTGGTACTCAGCTTTCTTCACAGTCCAACTCTCGTATGCACACATGACCACTAGAAAAACCATAGCCTTGACTAGATGGACCTTTGTTGGCAAAGTAATCTCTCTGCTTTTGAATATGCTATCTAAGTTGGTCATAACTTTCCTTCCAAGGAGTAAATGTCTTTTAATTTCCTGGCTGCAGTCACCATCTGCAGTGATTTTGAAGCCCCCAAAAAATAAAGTCTGACAGTTTCCACTGTTTCCCCATCTATTTCCCATGAAATGATGGGACCAGATGCCATGATCTTCGTTTTGTGAATGTTGAGCTTTATGCCAACTTTTTCACTTTCCTCTTTCACTTTCATCAAGAGGCTTTTTAGTTCCTCTTCACTTTCTGCCATAAGAGTGGTGTCATCTGCATATCTGAGGTTATTGATATTTCTCCCGGCAATCTTGATTCCAGCTTGTGCTTCTTCCAGCCCAGCGTTTCTCATGATGTACTCTGCATATAAGTTAAATAAGCAGGGTGACAGTAGAGAAATACAAATCAAAACTACAGTGAGGTACCACCCCACACCAGTCACATGGCCATCTCAAAAAATCTACAAATAACAAATGCTGGAGGAGGTGTGAAGAAAGGGAAACCCTCCTACAGTTGGTGGGAATGTAAACTGGTGTGACCACTATGGAAAACAGTATGGAAGTTCCTAAAAAAAAACAAAAATAGATCTACCACATGACCCAGCAATCCCACTCTCAGGCATATATCCAGACAAAATTGTAATTGGAAAAGACACGTGCACCTAAATGTTCACAGCAACACCATTAATATTTATAATAGCCCATACCTGGGAATAACCTAAGTGTCTGTTAACAAATGAATGGAGAATGGATAAAAAAGATATGAGATATATATATATAGATATATATATGTTGTCTTTTTAGTGGCTAAGCCATGTCCAACTCTTTGTGACCCCGTGGACTGTTGCCCACCAGATGCCCCTGTTCATGGGATTCTCCAGGCAAGAATACTAGAGTAGGTTGCCATTTCCTTCTCCAGGAGATCTTTCTGACCCAGGGATCAAACCAGCATCCCTTGTATCTCCTGCATTGGCAGGCGGATTCCTTACCACTAGTGCCACATAGGAAGCCCATGGATGTATATGAAGTGAAAGTGTTAGTCCTTCAGTCGTGTCTGACTCTTAGCCACCCCATGAAGTGTAGCCCGCCATGGAATTATTCAGCCAAGAATACTGCAGGCAGATTCTTTACTGTCTGAGCCACCAGTATATATAATGGATTATTCAGTTCAGTTCAATTCAGTTCAGCCGCTCAGTCGTGTCCAACTCTTTATGACCCCATGAATTGCAGCACGCCAGGCCTCCCTGTCCATCACCAACTCCTGGAGTTCACTCAAACTCATGTCCATCAAATCAGTGATGCCATCCAGCCATCTCTTCCTCTGTCGTCCCCTTCTCCTCTGCCCCCAATCCCTCCCAGCATCAGAGTCTTTTCCAATGAGTCAACTCTTCGCATGAGGTGGCCAAAGTATTGGAGTTTCAGCTTCAGCATCATTCCTTCCAAAGAAATCCCAAGGCTGATCTCCTTCAGAATGGACTGGTTGGATCTCCTTGCAGTCCATGGGACTCTCAAGAGACTTCTCCAACACCACAGTTCAAAAGCATCAATTCTTTGGCACTCAGCTTTCTTCACAGTCCAACTCTCACATCCATACATGACCACAGGAAAAACCGTAGCCTTGACTAGATGAACCTTTGTTGGCAAAGTAATGTCTCTGCTTTTCAATATGCTATGTAGGTTGGTCATAACTTTCCTTCCAAGGAGTAAGCGTCTTTTAATTTCATGGCTGCAGTCACCATCTGCAGTGATTTTGGAGCCCCCAAAAAATAAAGTCTGACACTGTTTCCACTGTTTCCCCATCTATTTCCCCAGAAGTGATGGGACCAGATGCCATGATCTTCATTTTCTGAATGTTGAGCTTTAAGCCAACTTTTCACTCTCCTCTTTCACCTTCATCAAGAGGCTTTTTAGTTCCTCTTCACTTTCTGCCATGAGGGTGGTGTCATCTGCATATCTGAGGTGATTGAGATTTCTCCCGGCAATCTTGATTCCAGCTTGTTCTTCTTCCAGCCCAGCGTTTCTCATGATGTACTCAGCATATAAGTTAAATAAGCAGGGTGACAATATACAGCCTTGACGTCCTCCTTTTCCTATTTGGAACCAGTCTGTTGTTCCATGTCCAGTTCTAACTGTTGCTTCCTGACCTGCATACAAATTTCTCAAGAGGCAGGTCAGGTGGTCTGGTATTCCCATCTCTGTCAGAATTTCCCACAGTTTATTGTGATCCACACAGTCAAAGGCTTTGGCACAGTCAATAAAGCAGAAATAGATGTTTTTCTGGAACTCTCTTGCTGTTTCCATGATCCAGCAGATGTTGGCAATTTGGTCTCTGGTTCCTCTGCCTTTTCTAAAACCAGCTTGAACATCTGGAAGTTCACGGTTCACGTATTTCTGAAGCCTGGCTTGGAGAATTTTGAGCATTACTTTACTAGCGTGTGAGATGAGTGCAATTGTGCGGTAGTTGGAGCATTCTTTGGCATTGCCTTTCTTTGGGATTGGAATGAAAACTGGCCTTTTCCAGTCCTGTGGCCACTGCTGAGTAATGGATTATTACTCAGTGATAAAAAATGAAATAATGCCATTTGGAGCAAAATGGGTGGACCTAGAGATTATCATACTAAGTGAAGTAAGTCATACAGAGAAAGACAAATAGCATATGATATCACTTATGTGAGGAATCTAAAATATAACAAAAGGAATTCCTCAGTGGTCCAGGGGGTAGGGCTCTATGCTCTCACTGCTGAGGGCCCAGGTTCAATTCCTGGTGAGGGAACTAAAATCCCACAAGCCTTGTGGTATAGCAAACGCACACACAAATGAACATATCTATGAAACAAAAACAAACTCACAGACATAGGCAACAGACTTGTGGTTGCCAAGGAGGAGAAGGTGGGGGAGGGAAGGAGAGTTTGGGATCAGCAGATGTAAGCTATTATGTACAGAATGGATAAACAATATCTTACTGTGTAGCACAGGGAACTATATCCAATAGCCTGTGATAAACCATAATGGAAAAGAAAAAGAATGTGAAGAAAAGAAAAGAAAAGAAAAAGAATATATATATATATACACACACACACACACACATATATGTATGGCTGAGTCACTTTGGTATACAGCAGAAATAAACATAACATTATAAACCAACTACACTTCAATAAAAATTTTTAAAAGGTCATTTTCTAAGTTTTCATAAAACAAGTTCCAAAATAAAGTGTGTCCAAAAAAAAAATCACTCCACTGTGATCACAGCTTTATTCTAAGAATTTTGCAAGCCATATCACAAATGTCCAATTTATTCATTATTTCTACGAGCAAAATACAGCATGCAAAATATTCCCAAACTTGCAAGGCCACACTTAGAAACTCTTACAAGACAAGATTTCCAAATATATTATTTATCCTGACAGTTCATCCCTTTTCAATACAGCAAACTCTCCCGATCAGAATTTCCAGTCTCATATAGACATCCTCAGACTCAAGCACCACAGATATCACTTTATTAAGTGAACTGTCTTCCATGGTCCTTTTTCCAACCTGAAAAAATAAAAAAATGCTGTGCACACACTTGTCAACCACTATTTAAGAACCAAAATCAATGCAGATGGTGATTGCAGCCATGAAATTAAAAGACACTTACTTCTTGGAAGGAAAGTTATGACCAACCTAGATAGCATATTAAAAAGCAGAGATATTACTTTGCCAACAAAGGTCCATCTAGTCAAGGCTATGGTTTTTCTAGTGGTCATGTATGGATACGAGAGTTGGACTGTGAAGAAAGCTGAGCACCGAAGAATTGATGCTTTTGAACTGTGGTGTTGGAGAAGATTCTTGAGAGTCCCTTGGACTACAAGGAGGTCCATCCAGTCCATTCTGAAGGAGATCAGTCCTGGGTGTTCATTGGAAGGACTGATGCTAAAGCTGAAACTCCAGTACTTTGGCCACCTCATGTGAAGAGTTGACTCATTGGAAAAGACCCTGATGCTGGGAGGGATTGGGGGCGGGAGGAGAAGGGGACGACAGAGGATGAGATGGCTGGATGGCATCACCGACTCGATGGACATGAGTTTGAGTGAACTCCAGGAGTTGGTGATGGACAGGGAGGACCAGCGTGCTGCGATTCATGGGGTTGCAAAGAGTCAGACACGACTGAGTGACTGAACTGAACTGATTTAAGAGCCTAGTATGTGCTTAGCAATGTAAAAGATACTGGAGATTTGAGGATGAAGAGAATATGCTTGCATATCACCAGGGATTTACTGTTTAGTATGGAAAATGGGTTATAAACAGGAGTCTATATAGCTTGCTGCTTAAGCAGTGCTCCGAACAAGTCTTTATAAAAGAAGAACTCTGAAGATGTCAGGGGAGTCTTGCAAGTTTGGGAATATTTTGCATGCTGTGTTTTGCTTGTAGAAATAATGAATAAATTGGACTCAGCAAACTCCAGGTCCTCAGTCTGTACTCGGCGCTCTGATGGGCAGCATGAAGGCTACAAGAGAAATAAAATGTTCTATCTTCGTCCTTGGTGAGTACATCAACCCCATCCATAGAGCTATAATGTGCTCTGCAAGGCCGTGTGTGTGAGTGTCGCAAGTCAGTTAAAAGAGATATTAATGATGCCAAAGACGAGGTAAGCTTCCTGGGGGAGGTCAGGTCTGTAGCGGGACCTTGAAGACTTGTTTTGACTTGGATAGGAGTTGTGCGAGAAACAACCGGCTTTTCAGACAGAGGAAAGAAATAGAGTGAAAGAAATCAGGTGAAAGACAGTCAGGATGTGCCTGAAAACAGTCAGTAGATTAATCTTTCTGGAGTGAAAGGAATTAGTAGATTTTAATGGAGGAGAGTATGAGAGCAGCTGGAGTCAAACCCTAGGAGCGGAGCAGATGAGGTAAGATTTAATGAGAATACTTTCTTTAATGAACTGTTCCATGCCTCGCGGGAGACTTCTGTAATTCCAAATTAGGATAACCTTTAATGTAAAACATTTATATTAAGGGAACGTATCACCTCTGCAGACGGCAGAGCGTCAAAATTTCCTGTTTTTCAGTATTTGGGAGACACAAATATGAATAGTTCAACACTGTTCTTCCTTTCCTAGTGAAAGTGCTAGTCGCTCAGTCGTGTCCAATTCTTTGCGACCCCGTGGACGGTAGCCCACCAGGCTCCTCTGTCCGTGGGATTCTTCAGGCAAGAATATTGGAGTGGGTTGCCATCCCTTCTCCAGGGGATCTTCCTGACTCAGGGATCAAACCCAGGTCTCCTGCATTGCAAGCAGATTCTTCACAGTCTGGGCCACCAGGGAAGCCCTCGTAAAGATTATTTGTATATGTTGGGCATTTTAAACAATATTGGGAAATATTTTTACCTTTCCTCTAGAAATATTAAAGAAAATCAGAATCCTAGAATCCTAAAAGGGCTCTTATTAATAACATTTATTAGTGATGCTCTTATACACTTACAATTAGCAGCCCAAAGCCTAAAATCTTCAAATGGCCTTCTTTCAATTAATTGGCACTCCAAGATTTATAATTTTATATTTCACTGGATGCTAATTTAGTTTCCATGTTATTTTGAAATCCGAGCAATTATGTTTAAAGACACCTTTTTAAATCAAATAAATTGCATCAAACCTGATGTAACAGTATGAAAAAAGATTGTATGCATATAAATTAAGGGACTGTTGGAGCCTTATGAGGAAAGAGATGATTTGATACAAGCAGAGACCCCTCTGATTCCTAAACACCTGTGGATTTCTAACCTGTGCATATTCTTTACTTTGAAGAGTTAGACAGCATGGTGGCTGGCCTGGGTTCTGTCTTGAATGGTCTCACTTTGATCCTCTGGGTTCCTGAAGTCAATATGAAATTGAAAATCAGTTAGACACATCCTAAGAAGGGTACAAGTAAAATCTCCCCAAATTTATGATGCTGTTTTCTAAATTATTTAATGAGGTCTCCACGTGGAAATCTATCATAGTTCTCCTGAAACTGCTTATATAATATTTCCCCCTTTCTGTTCTCATAAGAACAACTTGCCTTTTTTTTTTTTTTAAGAAATTTGACGGGGTTTTAGTTTGTTTTTAAAACTTATTTTTACTCCAGATCTGATCGCCTTCTAAGGAGATGCCAGTTGACTGTCCTGTCCTCCTCAGCTTGTCCTGCTGGACATGACAGTTGGTGTCTCCAGTGAAACGTACCCCTTTTACATGATCCACAACCCTCTGGACTCTAAATGACCTAGTTAAAAATTAGACTTTTTTTTTTTCTTTACAAGCAAAACTGTACATATGAACTGGGGCCCCCCAAACAAATCCCTTCAGAATGCTGTTTTTTCTTAGTTCTACCAGTTCAATCAAAATGCCAACAGAAGTAAACCATGTAACGTGCATGAATGAAAGATTGCTCGTACTGTTAAAAAAAAAAAAAAAAAAAAAAAAAACAGGGAAAATTCAACAAGGAATGGCAAAGGTGAGAGTCCAGGCATGAGAGGAAAGGAGGAACCAGGAGGCCTGTGCAGAAGTCTTTTTCACGCCCCTCCTAACAGAGCAGCTGCTGCTGAGCTCTGGCTTAGCGCCTCCTTGCAAGCATGTTCAGCATTTCTAGATACTCTCATTTTTCAAGAGATGATATCGGTCAGATTTTTATATAAAAATCTCTCAATTTTTAAATTCTGGCAATCACATCATTGTTGCTGCCCAATAGCCATTCCTGATCCACCTAACCATTTCCCTCTTGCCTTTGTAAAGGCTGAAAAACAAAGGAACTCACTTTCCAGACTCCCTGCTTTTAAACATGGCCACATGATCCAGGTCTGGATCTGGCGAACTGGGCTTTGAGTTGTAAAGAAATATTTTCTGGAAAGATTTTTTTTTTTTCCCTCCCTGATAAAGGAGGAGAGGGACATGAGAAGAAATCACACTCAGCATCCTGGCAATTGCTCAGTGTGTTTCCCTTCATTAAAATCACTTCTGTGGGGTTTCCATGGTGGCTCAGTGGTAAAGAATCCTCCTGCCAATGCAGGAGACACAGGTTCAAGCCCTGGGCCAGGAAGATCTCACATGCTGCAGAGCAACTAAGCCCGAGCACCGCAACTACTGAGCCCTAGAGCCCAGGCTCCACAACAGTAGGAGCCGCCTCAATGAGAAGCCCTTCGACTACAACCAGAGAGTAGTCCCCACGCTCTGCAGGGAGAGAAAGGCCCTCGCAGCAATGAAGACCCAGCACAGCTTAAATAAAATAAATAAATGCTTTAAAAAAAGAAAAAACCACCTGTGGGGTATGCTGTGCGGGCTGGTGGTCATTTTGCAACCGTAGTAGGAAAGACAAAAGAATGATGGAAACTGAGAATATGGTCACCTCTGATCAGTTTGGTCGATTATGGTCAACTTAGAATTCTGCATTAGTGATAACAAAATGTCATAGGTGGCTCAACAAGAAATTTATTTCTTATAGTTCTGGCAGTTTGAAAGTCCAAGATCAAGGGGCCAGCTAGGCAGGCTTCATTCTGAGGGCTCTTCTCTGGGCTCGAGGATGGCCGTCATCCTACCGTGTATTCACATAACTTCTTTTTTGTTCTCACTCCAGCAGAGAGAGACAATGAACTCTCTGATGTCTCTTCTCATTAGGGCACTAATCCCATCACGAGGCCCCATCCTCACAAACTCCTCTAAACCTAATTACCTCTCAAACATTCCATCTCCAGGTACCATCAGACTTGGGGTGAGGGCTTCACAAGATGGATTTTGAAGAGACACACTCAGTCCGGAACAAGGTCTGATGTGGTTGAACCCCTGACAGGACTCTAGAAACATCTACCTCTACCTTTTGTTATATGAGATAACAAAATGCACTTATTATTTAAGCCACTATTAAGTAGCTGGTTGGTAAAGTCAACCAAAAAATATCCCTAACCAATATAAAATAATTTTTAGCTCAACACTGTACAGAATTTGTTTATAATCTCTCATCCTCACAACACAAGAATTCCTAGCTATGAATCAGGATTGCTAAAGATTCAAAGTCTGATATCCTCCAAAAAGCTCCATCACTTAGGGTGAGTACCATCTGCTTAGAACACTTTTGGTCACTGTGTTATGGGTGGTAATTATAAGCTGTTGGACAGTGAGTTCCTTTGTGTCACTTCCTCTGGGAAGGAGCCATGAGTCACAGGGAGTGGAGACTCTTTCATCGCGATGTCCAGTTTACATGTTGGTGCTATAGCTCGGGGTGAAAAGAGCGAAACCCTGTGAGAATCTAATGAAAGATCTGTAACTTCACCTCAGGAAAAAATGCACTTACAAATACCACAGTAAGGTCAACGTATACTTCCACGAGTTTCACGGACTTACTCCTCTCCC
Organism: Bubalus kerabau; assembly: GCF_029407905.1. NCBI lineage: Eukaryota > Metazoa > Chordata > Mammalia > Artiodactyla > Bovidae > Bubalus > Bubalus kerabau. The sequence continues at coordinate 5,741,037 of NC_073625.1, read as the reverse complement.
CAAATCATTTCTTGGGTATCAGTGAAAAACACTGACTCAAGCCCTAGGCAGAAGGAAATTTATTAAAGTCACACCTGGAAAACAGTGGCCAGGGACTACAAGAAAATCAGACGTAAACTGCTGGAGAATGGAGGATGATCATCTCTGTAAAGAAATGGAGCTACGGCCATTTGAGATGAATTCCATGTGAGTTGGTACCACAACCATGGAGAACAGTATGGAGACTCCTTGTAATAGAGTTACCGTATGATCCACCAAACCCACTCCTGCCATATATCCTGACAAAACCATAATTCAAAGAGATACATGCACGTAATGTTCATAGCAGCCAAGCCATGAAAGCAACCTAACTGTCCATCAACAGGTGAATGAATAAAGATGTGGTACACACATACAGTGGTATACTACTCACCCACTAAAAAGAATGAAATAGTGCCATTTGCAGCATCGTAGATGAGCCTAGAGATTATCACACTAAGTAAGTCAGGCAGAGAAAGACAACATGCTGTCACATATGTAGAATCTAAAAAATGACACAGATGAACTTGTTTACAAAACAGAAACAGAGTCACGGATTTAGAGAATAAATTTATGGTCATCAGTGGGGAAGGGTTGGGAGAGGGATAGAGCAGAAGTTTAGGTTTCACATATACTCACCACTATATATAAAATAGATAACCAGCAAGGACCTCCTGTATAGCACAGGGAACTATGCACAATATTTTGTGATAGCCTAAATGAGAAAAGAATTTGAAAAAGAATAGATGCATAAAAAAAAGAATAGATGCATGTATATGCATAACTGAATCACTTTGCTGTACACCTGCAATGAACACATAATAAATCAAGTATACTCCAATATAAAATAAAAACTGGATTTTAAAAAAAAAAAAGAAAGAATGGCACTTTGGCCATTTGAGATGAACACCATGCCTGGGCTGCTCGGGGTCTAGAAGCCACAGACCTTCCGTGAGAAGCTCTGGACACGAGAACAGCCTCCAAAAGCCAAACCTTACATTACTTCACCCTCCACCTGGATCGTAAGTATAATATCCAGCACACCTCAGCAGAAATAAGCCAACATGAGACTGCCTCCAGCAAGGAGGTGGGGGGAGGGGGCTCCTGGCTTTCTTCAATCCAGGCCCCAGACTTTTGACACAGTAATCCCTGGGCCATGCATCCGTAGGCCTCTATCTGGAAGGAGTCTTCAACACAAGCTTCTTTTTTTCCTTAATGATTTTATTTATTTATTTTTATTTTGGGCTGCTCTGGGTTTTCCTTGCTGCATGGGCTTTTCTCTCGTTGCAACGGGTGGGGCTTCTCTTCACGGCGGTGCGCAGGCTTCTCACTGCGGCGGCTTCTCTTGTTGCAGAGCACGGGTTCTAAGCGCTGGCTCAGTACTTGTTGCACAGGGGCTTAGTTGCTCCATGGCATGTGTGATCTTCCCAGACCCTGGGATCGAATCCATGTCTCCTGCATTGGCAGGCAGATTCTTATGCACTGTGCCACCAGGGAAGCCCAACATGGACTTCGAAGTAAAGTTTTAATGTTAGCAATTTGTAAGGACTGGTTTTCTCTTTGATTCTCTGGGCCTAACTTGGGCACTTCTGTCTTGATTGGTATCATAAATGAATAGCAAGAATTTTACTGCAGCATGGGTACAAGACAGGCCCTGCTCTGCAAAACCAACGAATCTCGTGGGCAAAGCTCCCAAAATTCTCTTGGCACAGCCAATCCAGCCAAGCTGCATGCAACTCTGCAGTAATCTGAACATATTCGTTTTTAAAAGTTTACAATTCACAACAGTGTTTTTCTTTATCTACCTTTTCCTCTCTTGAATTTCAGATATTTTTTTTAAGTAAGGAATATCTAGCAATCCTCTTAAAAAATGGGAAAGCTAATCATTTTAGATCAAAAATATCAACTTTCTTTAGTCCTAAACTCTTCTGAAGGAAAAACATATAAATGCAGAAATGTCTTCAGATACCTAGAGACTATTTCTGCTTGAGTTTATCAAATTTTATGCTCAGTATTTTGAGTTTAGCTAGTGATGAGAAGGGCTTCCCAGGTGGCTCAGCAGTAAAGACTCTTGCTCCTTAGAAGAAAAGCTATGACAAACCTAGACAGTGTATTAATAAGCAGAGACATCACTTTGCCAACAAAGGTCCATCTAGTCAAAGCTATGTTTTTTCCAGTAGTCATGTACAGATATGCGAGTTGGACCCTAAAGAAGGCTGAGTGCTGAAGAACTGATGTTTTCAGATTGTGGTGCTGGAGAAGACTCTTGAGAGTTCCTTGGACTGCAAGGAGATCAAACCAGTCCCTCCTAAAGGAAATCAGTCCTGAATATTCATTGGAAGGACTGATGTTGAAGCTGAAGCTCCAATATTTGGCCACCTGATGCAAACAGCCGACTCATTGGAAAAGACCCTGATGCTGGGAAAGACTAAAGGCAAAAGGAGAAGGGGACGACAGAGGATGAGATGGTTAGACAGCATCATCAGCTCAATGCACATGAATCTGAGCAAACTCTGAAAGACAGTGGAGGACAGAGTAGCCTGGAGTGCTGCAGTCCATGGGGTCACAAAGAGTCGAATACAACTTAGTGACTAAACAAGTGATGAGAAATTACCTCTCTCAGATAAAGCCAATAAAATTTGAGCCTTGGTTATAGCTTTCAGTCTACAGAGACAAAATAATTTTCTAAATAAAAGAAGAAATTTCAGGAAATAAATTACTACATCAAATGTATTTAGGGGGTTTCCTTGATGGTCCAGTGATTAAGATTCCATAGCTTCATTGCTGTAGCTTGGGTTCAACCTTGGTTGGAGAACTAAGATCCCACATGCCACATGCCGTGGCCCAAAAAAAGAAAAAATTTTTAAATTTGTTTAAACGAAAAGACTCTGATGCTGGGAGGGATTGGGGGCAGGAGGAGAAGGGGACGACAGAGGATGAGATGGCTGGATGGCATCACTGACTCGATGGACGTGAGTCTGAGTGAACTCTGGGAGTTGGTAATGGACAGGGAGGCCTGACGTGCTGCAATTCATGGGTCGCAAAGAGTTGGACACGACTGAGCGACTGAACTGAACTGAACTGAACTGAAACAATTTTTAGAATCAGTGTTAAAGACCTTCCGGTGTGATGTATGGGCCAGTGAGTACAAGATTAAATGCTGAGTGAACAAGAGCTCAACTATGCATTTCCATCTCTTACATATGCCTTTCAGTTGTGTGGAAGCAAAAGATGACTTTGCGAAAAATAATTCACTAAAGCCGTCCCATTTAACATGGCACATAAGATATAGACTGTTTCCAATAAACTTATCATAGACTGAGGCCATCCAACATCAGTGCTCCAGGACTAGCTCGGTCTCATCTGATTCGTCGTGTGTACCCATCTTTCACAATATCCCAGAAAGCACAAAAGTTCTGGCAAAAGAGAGTGGAAGCCTAAATTTTGACCTCTTCAGCTGGATTAGTAGTGAATGGCATTCCAAGAGCTTTGACTATGAAATCCACTAAAGAATGTGAATCCTCCCATTTATATGTGGTACCCAGGGCCCACCTGCTCAGTTACTTCAGTCATGTCCAACTCTTTGAGACCCGTGGACTGTGGCCCATAAGGCTCCTCTGTCCATGGGATTCTCCCAGCAAGGACACCAGAGTGGGTTGCCATTTCCTCCTCCAATATGAGGTACCTACTATAGTCAAACTCATAGAGTCAGAAAGTATGCTGGTAGATGCCAAAGGCTGGGGGTGGGGGGTATAGGGGTGGGGTGTCAGCGTTTAAGGGGACAGAGTTTCAGTTTGGGAAGGTGACAGATCGGGAGCTGGACGATGGTGAGAGTCACACAGCAAGGGGAATGTGCCTGGTGCTGCTGAGCCGCACACTTAAACCTGGTAAAAATAGTATGTTTTATGTAATCTTTATCACAATAAAAAAAATGTTTTTTAATCATGTCAAGTTTAATAAAAATGTCCATAAAAAGAAAAATGTGAATCCTCAAAGATGTGCCTGCCTATCAATGGGATCGGGTTAAGGACAACATGGAAAAAACACCCTTGCGTGCTAGGTCTCACCTCTGCTAATCACTATAACCCAAGCTTGTCATTGTCGCCTAGACTCTGAACAACCAATTTAACATCATGTGTTTGGATGGGTTTATAAAATCCAAAATAAGTTAGATTTGGCTGCACAACAAAGTATCCCAAAATTTAGTGGCTTAAAACAATCCTAAGTAGTTCCCTGGTGGCCTAGTGGTTAGGATTCCAGGCTTTGACTGTCATGGCCTGGGTTCAGTCCCCGGTCAGGGAACTGAGATCTTGAGAGCCACAAGGTGCAGCCAAAATATACATACACTAAAAAAAAATTTTTTAACGCCTTTATTACAGCTCACCAGCCTTACTAGAACTAGAGCTTACAAGAATACAGGCAATTCTACGGATCTGGGCCAGGCCTGACAGGTCTTGGCTGAGCTCTTTCACACGTCCGAGACCTTGCCTGGGAAACCGGCATGACTCTGCACCGGTCCACATGGCACCTCCTCCCCCATCTGGCAGTCCAGGCCTACTCCCACGATGGCTGGCAGTGTCCCAAGAGAAAGAAGGAGGCACACAGGGTCTCCTGAGACCAGGCTCCCAGCTCACACAAGGTACTTTGCTGCATTCTATTTGCCAAGGAACGTTGCCACCCAGCCCAGGTTCAAGGTTTGGAAATGGGCTTTGCCTCTTTATGGGAGAAGCTGCAAAGTTTCCTGTTGCAAGGGGAGAGGTAGAGAGTGGTAGCTATATTTGCAGTCTGCCACAGAGACCAGCAACCCTTCTAAGGCAAATGTTTCTTTGTGTGGAGTTTAATTTGAAGTGCGAGGAACTCTTTCCAACGCTGTACTGATGTTTAGTTGTTCAGTCGTGTCTGACTCTTTGCAACCCCATGGACTGTAGCCCACCAGGCTCCTCTGTCCATGGGATTTCTCAAGCAAGAATACTGGAGTGGGTTGCCATTTGCTTCTCCAGGTCATCTACCTGACCCAGGGATCAAATCCACGTCTCCTGCATTGGCATGTGGATTCTTTACCACTGAACCACCCAGAAAACCCTTCCAATGTTAAAAGGTTTTTACAAACCTCAGCATATTTACCAGGTTAAAGCGGGCGCACAGTTGACCCAAATTACCAGTTTTCTCCTCTGGGTTCTGCCGCTAGACACTCCCTCTCCCATCAAGCCATGTTTCAGCCCACTCCCAGGAAGGAGAGTGTGGAGGACAGTGTTGAAAAGCAATTTAGGCAGCCTCTGGCCTGGAAAGCGCCCACTGAACTGGAAGATTCAGGAACTACAAAAATAAAATGCTTGACAGCCAAATGAATGCCTGGCCTCTTCTCACAGAGGGAACTCAGGAGCAGAGGAACCGGCAGGAAAGGTCAGAAGAAGAACAAACTCACCAGAAGCTTCGCCAAGTTTCCAGCAAGTCCCAGTGAGGCCAGAGGAGGGGGAGGGGGAAGACCCCTCACAGAGGGAACAGCGGAGCCATGAGAACAAAAGTGGAGAAGATGGGAGAACACAGAGGCAACAGAGGGGCCAGAAATGAAAAGCCCTGAGTGGTAACAAAGTTCAAAAATACTCGTCTTTCTGGAAAATGAATCACTAGCAGACGTGCCAGTTTCCCTGTGGCATGTCTGTGGTGTGTGGAAAGACAGCAGCGAACACAAACAGCTCCTTGGTCTTGACGGGCTTTACTCCCAAGCTGCGGGTTATCTGGTCCCCTCGCTTTGCCTTTTGCCCTCGCCTTCCGCCCATGATCCTTTGGCAGGCAAACAGAGACGCAAAATTCACTAACGAAAGAAAAGAGTGGGGAATTTTAAAAATTACTGACTACTATATAAGGGAGGACTTCTGCGATGGCTCAGCCTGCAATGCAGGAGACACAGGAGACCCGGGTTCGATCCCTGGGTCGGGAAGATCCCCTGGAGGAGAGCATGGCAACCCACTCCAGTATTCTTGCCTGGAGAATCCCATGGACAGAGGAGCCTGGCGGGCTACAGTCCATGGGGTCACAAAGAGTCAGATACGACTGAACACGTGGCACATGTAAGAGAAACTTCGTGAATGTTAGCATCCTAACAGCCCAGAGAGGAAGGTGTCATTATAACCCTCTGATAAGCTGAGAACTGTAGGCTTAGACAGCAAACTCGCTTCTGCAGTGACCCCTGTCTTCAGTGTGCCCAGTGCACGTCCACCTCTGCCCAACTCCAAAGCCCAGGCCCTTAGCAAGGGTCCTTACAACTCCAAGACCAGGCAAAAGTCTTAGTTTGAGTGATGGGCACCCAAGACCAGCGTGCTCAGCTGAGCTGCAAAGATGAACCCACGTCCTGGGTTAATGACAGATTTCAGCTTGAACTGGTTCTGCCACCTTCTGTTCCAGGGCTCCCCCTTACATCACTGTCCAAAGGGGACAAGATCAATCAGTGAGTTTATTCATTTATTCCAAGCCTGGGTATGCAGCAGCTGCTATGTTTCAGATCCCATGGCGGGACACCGTCCCAACAGCACTCAGAGGTCCCGGCCCCGGCCGACCTCCCAGCAGCTTCAAGAGAAAGGCTTGGCTGGGAGGAAGCCTGAAGCCGAGGGCAAAGGGAAGCCTGGGGCCTTGATGGTGCGGACCATTCCTCCTTTTTCCTCCTCTCTCATTCAGTTCTTCTTTCCCTCGTCGTCCGTTCACAGAGCTGTAGAGCAGCAGTACTTCACCTGCGTACTTCAATGACTCGAAAAGGACCCATGGAGCTCCCATTCCCCACGGGCGGGACTTTTTTCTACGATTAAAGGATTGGAAGAAACACCAAACACGACAGCTCTGACGCTAGATGTTCTGAGCATATTGACTCTCATCATCAGTCCAGCTCAGATCAGTCGCTCAGTCGTGTCCGACTCTTTGCAACCCCATGAATCGCAGCACGCCAGGCCTCCCTGCCCATCACCAACTCCCAGACTTCACTCAGACTCACGTCCATCCAGTCAGTGATGCCATCCAGCCATCTCATCCTCTGTCGTCCCCTTCTCCTCCTGCCCCCAATCCCTCCCAGCATCAGGATCTTTTCCAATGAGTCAACTCTTCGCATGAGGTGGCCAAAGTACTGGAGTTTCAGCTTTCGAATCATTCCTTCCAAAGAAATCCCAGGGCTGATCTCCTTCAGAATGGACTGGTTGGATCTCCTTACAGTCCAAGGGACTCTCAAGAGTCTTCTCCAACACCACAGTTCAACTTCGGCGCTCAGCTTTCTTCACAGTCCAACTCCCACATCCATACATGGAGCCTCTTAATCCCTCCAGTATGGTAAAACTGCCAGGAATTTTCTGCTTAGGGTGTTACTGAACTGTCTCCTTTCTCTTTGTTTTTTTGTTCTTTTTTTTTTCTTTTAAGGAACAATATTTAATTAAGGTTAAAACAGAAATGAACCAGTTAGAAAATGAAAAGCCAAGAGAAGCAGAAAAAAAAAAAAAGAAGAAAGAAAGAAAAACCATTAACAAAACTAAAATAAAACTAAAATAAAAAGAAGAAAAACTGAGGACACAAAATTAGCAGTCACGTGGGAGATATAATCATCAAGAGAGAGTTAATTGAAACAAATCTTAAGAGACTGCTTTGCACACCTCAGTGTGAAAGTCTAGGCAAATTAACATCCATCAACATGAATGAACAAAGAAATATATACATAATACGCATATATAGGTTGCTTTCTTCATATATGGAGATTATCATACTTTACATTATGTTAATAGACTGAAATATCTCCTTCTGTAGTAGTTTGATGTCCTTTTTTTCTTTAGCATGACACTAAAATGCCTTGGAGAAAATTGCTGTTGTTTTTGTTCTTCAGTTGCTAAGTAGGGTCCAATTCTTTTGCAACCCTATGGACTGCAGCCCGCCAGGCTCCTCTGTCCCATGGGCTTCACCAGGAAAGAGTACTGGGGTGGGTTGCCATTTCCCTCTCCAGTAGAGGAAGTCAGGCTAGGTCATATCTCCAGAAAGCAAAGCTTGAGGTAAGGGCTGGAGTGTGGATGCTTCTATGGGAAAAGCAAGCAGAAGTGAGGGAGGGGGAAACGCCAGACACAAGTCAGCAAAGACAGCAACCAGCGGTGTGCTGGTTCCCTCTGGGGGCAACCAGAGCTCGCATCTGCCAAGGGACCTGTGCCCAAGCGTGTGCCACACCTCAGCCCTGTCCCACCTGAGGACGAGCAGCCCAGGATGCTGGTACGCTGACTCCCATCAGCCGGGGGGCGCCCCCAGAGGGCACTGACCCCCGCCCACTCCCAGGTCATGTCTCTGTGGCTGACCAGCCTCCTGTGGCTTCACCTCCTCCGCTTGGAGAAGGAGGCGGCTACTTCTGGAAATGCCTCCTGCAGCCGCGTTAGAATCAGATGAGCTCACAGTATACCGCACAGTGCCTCGTAAGTATCTACTAGACGTAATGCTACTGGTTTCGAAATAGAAATACTTAGAGATACTATCCGGTGCCTTGTAATTTACAAAACGTTCTTCACACACACAATTTCATTTAGTCCTCATAGTAGCCATCCTGTGAGACTGGGGTTATTATTAACACATTTTCCTCATGAAGTTCAGAGGATCAGGGACGTTGACAGGGGCAAGAATATCCCCTCTTAGTGAGAGCTCTAGTCAGCTGCCCCAGTTAGAGTGAGCCTAATCAGAGCATCTTCATTTGAATAATCAATACACCCTACAGCTTCTCACTTTCTGGAAATGAGAAACAGGATTTTTAACTTTCAAATCATTTCAGAACCGCAAACACCTGGCCTAATAGTACTCCAGAGCATAGCTGTCAACTTACACTTTTCTAATCCTCCAATACATAAATCAGAACTGCAGAGTCCAAGAAATAATTAACAGATTCCACTGCATCTTAAAATAGCCCCCAACATAACTCAGATGGCAATTCCAGCAATATGAACGTTTATCCTTGTTGCCAAAATCCTCTGTAGAAATCTGTTGCTGAAAACATTATGTGGCCCCGTTCCCATCTGCAGAGATGCTTGATTTTCTCTGTTCCATGCCAGGGTACTTAATCCAGTCATCATAATAAATTGCTGTTTTCTCTGCCCTCTTTATACAATCATTAGTGCATGTAGCTGAAAGAATCTTGAGATCGTAACAACAGAGGAAACTCAACCAGAAACGTTAACAGAATCACTCTCACATTTCACTCCTCTGACCTTTGCTTTTTCAAAAAGTAGGCAGATAATTGTACTTTTTTATGAAATGTCACTGTGCATTTAAAAAAAAAAGATTTCAAATGATATTTATTTTTTCTGTAGTCAAGTCTTACTCGGCAATTGTAGATTTTGATGATACAAACAACCATAATTCCATCTGCTTTGCCTACTGGCAGGTAGACACATGTACTCGGTGTTGCAAAATGACACTCTGAGACATGTACTCATTGCAATACAGCAGAGGAATTAATGTAAAGAATGTGAGTTTATTTAAAAAAGAAGTAAAATTACAATAAAATTGCTGGAAAAATAGACATAGTCTATAGATCTACCTGTGTTGTGCTGTGCTTAGTCGCTCAGTCGTGTCCAACTCTTTGCGGCCCCATGGACTATAGTCTGCCAGGCTCCTCTGTCCATGGGGATTCTCCAGGCAAGAATACTGGAGTGGGTTGCCATACCCTCCTCCAGGGGATCTTCCCAACCCAGGGATTGAACCTAGGTCTCCCACATTGCAGGAGGATTTTTTACTGTCTGAGCCAACAGGGAAGCCCAAGAATACTGGAGTGAGTAGCCTACCCCTTCTCCACGGGATGTTCCCAACCCAGGAAATGAACCAGGGTCTCCTGCATTGCAGGCAGATTCTTTACCAGCTGAGCTACCAGGGAAGCCCCCATAGATCTGCCTACTTGACATAAAACTAAAAGATAAAATTATTCCTGGTTCTTCTTAATAATAAAATTAATTTATTACTAGTCTCAACTATTCTTGTTAAGTGGTATGATTGTGTAATGTTCCCACCAAAAGAAAACTGTGTACGTGCTACAATTTTCAATTTTTAGCTTATAGTTACTACTCCTTATTGTTCTCCTTTCATGTATTTTTTTCAACCACATCAAGGCCAGAGAACCTCCTACCAATTTCCTCCCAGTGTTTACAGAGGGTTTACTGTTTCTCTTCATCCTTTGAGATGAGAAAGGTTCTGTCTATAAAACTGGGAGGATTAAAAGGCTGCTTATTAAGAAACTGTTAATAGCGAAGTTCTGAGTGAAACTTCACAGCAAGTTTGACAGATTTGTACATGCCTCTAAAATATTTGCTCAACTGCAAAGAAATGTTTAACCCAAGAAAGTAACTCATTAAAATTTTCAAAAGGCTAAATGGTTTGTATTTTAGACTAACCTAATGAGAAGCAGTTGTTTTCCCACAACATGCATGAAAAGCTCAAGTGTTGCTTGCAGAAGTTAGATTTGGATCTTCTGGTCTACCTCAAATCCTTCTGGGATATGGAGACTTCCAATAGTATTGCAGACTAGCCTCTCGTCATCATCTCAGCTCTATTTCCCTGTGCAAGCCCAAAGGCTAGGCAAGCTTCGCCTTCATGGTGCAAGATGACTGGCCATAGATATAGGCTTACATCTTAGCTTGTCAATAATCTCAATAAAAGTGTTTATGCCCTCCTGATGCCTTTGAACTGTGGTGTTGGAGAAGACTCTTGAGAGTCCCTTGGACTGCAAGGAGATCCAACCAGTCCATTCTGAAGGAGATCAGCCCTGGGTGTTCTTTGGAAGGAATGATGCTAAAGCTGAAACTCCAGTACTTTGGCCACCTCATGGGAAGAGTTGACTCATTGGAAAAGAGTCTGATGCTGGGAGGGATTGAGGGCAGGAGGAGAAGGGGACGACAGAGGATGAGATGGCTGGATGGCATCACTGACTCGATGGACATGCGTCTGAGTGAACTCCGGGAGTTGGTGATGGACAGGGAGGCCTGGCGTGCTGCGATTCATGGGGTCACAAAGAGTCGGACACAACTGAGCGACTGAACTGAACTGAACTGATAGGTCTGCAAAAGCCTTGAAGTTGGGATTCATTGTGTCCAGTGGAATCATTCAATCCTGCGGTACTATGGTCAAGAGGATATGACACTCTGATTGGCCATGCCTAGATCACAAGTCTACTCCTGGAGCCAAATGTAAAGGGAGCTTCACTCAAACCAAATGGACGAAGTGGAGAAGGTAGGGACCCTTGACACAAGTAAAGACTCACCACAGAAGAAGCAGAACAGAAACAAGGGTGTGGATCTAGGGCACACCCAAAACACATGACTGCTCCAGCGGGGTTTGGGAGCTGCGGGGGTTCGACATGGCTAGGGTGAAGCAGGTAGAGCCAGGAAGGCAGGAGGTCTGCTGGCAAAGACGGCGGCAACAGATTGTGAAGAAGGCTTTACAGTGTCTGTCGTGAGTCAGGAGATCCAAGATCAGAATGTCTCCAGTTGATCATTAGTGCCCTGACAACACAAAAGAATCAAATACTTCCCTAGGATTTAATCTGGATATTAAAGCAACTTCCTCCTTGGGCCAAAATTTTTTGAATTATGTTTTAACTCTAAAATCCATTGCTATATAGCACTATTCACAATAGCCAAGAAATGGAAGCAACCTAAATGCCCATCAACAGATGAATGGATAAAGAAGATGTGGTACACATACACAATGGAATTACTCAGCCATAACAAGAACAAAATAATGTTTTTTGCAGCAACATGGATGCAATTTAGAGATTATCACACTAAGTGAAAGAAGTCAGACAGAAAGACAGTTAACATATGATGCTACATTTATGGAATCTAAAATAAGACACAAATGAACCTAACTATGAAACAGAAAGAGACCCAGAGACATAGAGAACAGACCGGTGGTGACAAGGGAGAAGGGAGGTGGGGGAGGCTGGAGTGGGAGGTTGGGTTAGCATATATAATCTCTTATATAAAGAATGGGTAGACAAGGTCCTATATATAGCACAGAATATTCTGTGATAAACTATAAAGAATATTTTTTTAAAAAATGTATAAATATATATACATATGTATAACTGAGTCATTCTGTTGTACAACAGAAATTAACACCACATTGTAAACCAACTATTCCTTATTTCTAAAAAACATGCTATAATCTATAAGATATGTTTGTTTTAACATGTTTTTATGTTTCATTTCCATTAAGAAATTATCGATCCAGGAATTGTCAGCTTTCAGGAAAGGGGCTGGTCTTCTTCTATTCATCCTTAAGTTTTGCACATCCACAGAAGAGGTATTTATTGAGCATCTATTAGGTGCCCGGCCCTCTTTGGACAGGCACACCCCCACAGACCCTAGTGAGAAATTCTGTGGAAGCAATGAAACACCCAGGATTAAAGATCGTGTTACAGATTGAGTTCTCTGGAAGCAGGTGCTGAGACAGAGTTTGTGGAGAGTGTCCCTGCAGGACCAGTACTTGCGAAGGGAGGGGAGAGGAAGGAGGGTGAGTGGACGGAGAGAGGAGTTAGGCTAAGATGCAGGCTCATCGGAGCCTTGGCCAACCCAGTGTGCAGGTCAGGGCAGGCCCCTCAGAGCTGTTCTGCTCCAGCGCTGGGCAATGGCCTAAGGGGAAGGGGGTGACGGGGTGAGTTGGGGAGGGCGGTGGGGAGGGCCGAGCCCCCAGGAGCCGAGGACCGAGTCTGCCGCCCCTCCGGCTGCGGGCAGCAAGCCCCTTCTGCCGGCCGATGTGGGTGGTACCTCTAGTCTACAGTGCGGGCTCGGGACGTGAGCGGACCCACTGCACAAGGATCACTCGGAACCGCTAGAGGCAAAGCTGTCACCGCAGCCTAGGAGGGCGCGGTGAGTTTGCTTGCCTTCCTTCTCCTCCGTCCTCCTTTTTTGCCGTGGAAATGGGGGGCGGGGGGCAGCGACAGGGGCAGGCTGGTGGAGCAGAGCTGTGATGTGCCCCTGGGTTTTGCTCCCACGCACCCAGAGGCCTCGCATTAAAGGGCATTTGCGTCACTGTCTCCAGTTCCTCTAGCACCATCACGCGCAACACCTCTTTTGTGTGAGCCTCACAACAAACTTAGGTAACTAGATCATGCAGGAAGAAGTCAGATGACACTGGCTGGCGGCCTCCACCCGGTGCGGAAGCACGGCCAGGTCCTCGCACGCGGGGTCCCTAAGGGTGGTCTCCGGTGTCCTCTGCACCAGCCCCTCTTCTTCCCGCCTTCGCCAGACACCACCCCTCCGAATTCACCATCACACCTCTCTAGCCTTTCTCACTCTCTTTGTTTTTAATTAAAGTGTAGTTTATTTACAGTGTTGTTTATTACCACTGTACAGTTTTATATATATATTCATTCTTTTTTAAAAAATTCTTTCCCACCATGGTTTCCCATAGGATGCTGAATATAGTGCCCTGTGCTATCCAGCAGGCCCGTCTAGTCTATACATGAAAGCCACCCTGTGCCGACCCCCGCCTCCCACTCTGTTCCTCCCCCACCCCTCCCCCTTAGCAGTCTGTTCTCTGTCCCTGAGTCTGTTTCTGTTTCATCGATAGGTTGGTTCATTTGGGTCACAGTCTAGATTCCACACATAAAATGTGGGTTTCATCCTTCTCTTTCTGACTTGCCTTAGTATGGTAGTCTCTAGCTGCATCCATGCTGCTGTCAGGTCTTGCCCTTGTCTCTGTCTCCCCCTTAAAATTTTCAGTTCCTAAAGCAGCACACAGGTTTGAAGCAGGGAAGTACTCCAGCCCATTTTTCCTGACTCAAGTCCTGATCCTTTTGTGTCTTGTCTCTAGTCTATTTCTAATACTAGCCAGGAAGAGTCAATGACTCTATAAGAGTTGCTTGGACTGGCTTTGTGTGTGTGTGTGTGTGTGCACGCGTGCGTGCGCAGTTGTGTCCGACTCTTTGCGACCCCCATGGATGTAACCTGCAACCTGCCAGTTTCCTCTGTCCATGAAATTTTCCAGGCAAGAATACTGGAGTGGGTTACCATTTCTTCCTCCAGGGGATCTTCCAAATCCAGGAATCGAACTCTAGTCTCCTACATCTCCTGCATTGGCAGGCAAATTTTTTTACTGCTGAGTCACCTGGGAAGTCTGCCTGGACTGGCTTAATCTCTTCTAATATGGAACCATGGTGAACCTCTTACCACCAGGCAACCACCTGCCCAGAGGGACAGCCTTGGCTTGTGAGGTTGCTTTCCACAAGTTCAGCATGCACCTGGTGGGCTTGAAAGGGGTAATCCAGGAGACGCCACTGGGGCTCCATTTACATCAACACTCCCTGACCAGGCACTGAACAGATTTTAAACCCTCACGGAAATGGTATTAGGCAGGAAATGGGTCTGCTCTCTGTTGTATTAGGACCTGCTTTTCCCAAAAGGATCTTTGCCTAAATCCCACAATCGGGTGGAGGTGCATAATTGTACCACAGTAGGTATTACGCAGGGCTTCCCTGGTGGCGCTAGCGGTAAAGAACCCACCTGCCAATGCCGGAGACATAAAAGATGTGGGTTCGATCCCTGGGTCAGGAAGATCCCCTGGGGGAGGGCATGATGACCCACTCCAGTATTCTTGCCTGGAGAAGCCCATGGACAGAGCAGCCTGGTGGGCCACAGTCCATGGGGTTTCACAGAGTCAAACGCAACTAAGTGACTTAGCATGCATGCAGGTATTATGCAGCTGTTTAGCACACAGAGCAGAGATCTGCACCAATCACAGGATAGTGTGTTTGAGAATTGTACTAGCCAGGGTTCTCCAGAGAAACAGAACCCATAAGATACTAGAGAGAAAGATTTAAGAAACTGGTTCATGTGATTGTTGAAGCTGGCAAGTTCAAACTCTGCAGGATAAGCTGCCAGGCTGGAGACCCAGGGAAGAATGGCAATTGGAGTCCAAAGACCATCTGCTGGCAGAATTTCCTCTTTACCAGGGAGGGTTATTCTGTTCCTTAAGGTTTTCAACTGACGGAATGGCCTTCAACTTACTCACATTGTGGGAAGTAATCTGCTTTAGTCAAAGTCTACTGACTTAAATATTAATTTTATCCTTTAAAATCTTATAGAACCATGTAGAATAATATTTGACCAAGTATTTGAGTACAGTGAATTGACACACAAAATAAACTGTCACTGCTATTAAGATATAAAAGATATTATATTTGGAGAAAAACGTGGTTCAAAAAAATACATGCACCCCAATGTTCATCTCAGCGCTGTTTGCAAGAGCCAAGACATGGAAGCAATCTAACGTCCACTGGTAGATGAATGGATAAAGAAGATGTGGTACAAAAATATAATGTAATATTAGTCAGTCATTAAAATGAATGAAATAATGTCATTTGCAGCCACAGAGATGGACCTGAAGATGATCATACTAAGTGAAGTAAGTAATCCAGAGAAAGACAAATATCATATATCACTTGTATGTGGAATATAAAAAAAATGATACAAATGAACTTCTTTACAAAACAGAAATAGACTCACAGACTTAGAGAACAAGCTTATGATTATGGGGGGAAGGGTAGGGGGCAGGATAGATTGGGAGGCTGGGATTGACATAGATGGATTACGATACATAAAATAGATAACCTACAAGGACCTACTGTATAGCACAGGGAACTCTGCTAGGTATTCTGTAATAACCTAAACGGGAAAAGAATTTTAAGAGGAATAGATACCTATGTATGTATAATTGAATCACCTTGCTATATACACCTGAAATTAACACAATATTGTTAATCAACTATGCTCCAGAGCATATAAATATAAAATAAAAAAAATTTTAAGTAACTATTGCTACTATTAAGATATAAAAGATACTACATCAAAATAGTCCCATACTTGTATATTAATTTTTATATGATAAAAACTTAATATAAACATTATGTTTTTCCATACCAGGATTCGTTTGGGTTTGGTTTTAGCCTTTCAATATGAGCTAGGGTTCTTGACCACAAGCAACGGAAATTTACTCTGGTTGTCTGAATCAAAAGATAATTTACTGGAAGGCCGTGAGGATGTGACAGAATCAACAAAAACTTGGAAGACCAGGACTGCAAAATGGAAAGGAAGCAAGATAGCTTCCAGCAACCAGGATTCCACCTCCCTGTAAAACAATGCAGCTACCCGCCCCTAGATGGCGCTATGCCCATGTGAATATTGAATCAGTGACTTTAATTGAATTATCAATGCCATTATCTTTGTGTCATTCAACAAAGAGTCATGAGGAAACATTAGATTGTCCAAGCCTGGGTCACATGCCCTCTCTTCACCTTCACCCCAGGTAGAAAGAATAGTGAACACTTTCTGGCTTCCCTCGTGAGAGATGACCCTCTGCCTTCATTAAGATTGCAGTCTGTGGATTCCCACTAGATGAGACTGTTTAGTGCTGTAGCCAAAGAATGAAAAATAGCTATGAAGCCAGAAGCACCGGGGCTACTTTGTTGTTGCTGTTCAGTCGCTCAGTAGTGTCCAACTCTTTGTGACCCCATGGACTGCCACATGCCAGGCTTCCCTGTCCTTCACCATCCCCCAGAGCTTGCTCCAACTCATGTCCATTGAGTCAGTGATGCCATCCAACCATCTCATCCTCTGTCATCCCCTTCTCCTCCTGCCGTCAATCTTTTTCAGCATCAGGGTCTCTTCTAATGAGTCATCTCGTCACATCAGGTGCCAAAGTATTGGAGTTTCAGCTTCAGCATCAGTCCTTCCAATGAATATTCAGGACTGATTTCCTTTAGGATGGACTGGTTTAATCTCCTTGCAGTCCAAGGGACTCTTAGGAGTCTTCTCCAACTACTGATACGGTCTATTCTATTTGTGTGCACCCTTTTCGCTACTCTGAACAAATTCTGAGGAAAACATGAAGATTCCAAAGGGATTCCAACTGCGTGGCTGTGAACCAGAGTGCCTAGCTCTCTCATCTGCCCTTCGTCGCTGTCCCATAGTGAGGCCAGAGAATCCACTTGAGGGGATGGGCAGGGGATGGCCAAGAATACAAACACACAGAGCAGGTAATTTCCCTGCTTTGTAAGTGGGTATGTCTGTCTTTCTCATTGGATAAATGCTGCCACCAGAGTAACTTATAAAACATATCCAACTCTGTGTGACCCCAGACTGTAGCCCACCAGGCTCCTCTGTCCATGGGATCCTCCAGTCAAAAATATGGGAGTGGGTTGGTGTGCCTCCTCCAGGACACCTTCCGGAACTAGGGATTGAACCAGCATCTCTTGTGTCTCCTGCATAGGCAGCTGGATTCTTTACCACTAGCACCACCTGGGAAACCCAACTGATAAAATAGAAATCCTCTTTCCCTACTAAGATTGTCACACAAAATGAAATTCCACCCTCCGCCCCAGTGGGCATTGCACAACCCTAAAACAGAAGAATGAAACTAGAGAAATGAAATGAGAAATCCACGCTATTAGCTCAAGGCAGACTCCTTAATCCTTTTAAGCATTTAAGAAACCCTAGAAGAACTTGTCCAAAGTTGAATCCACAATGGAATCGGACCCCTAGAGCTCATAAGGCACACTGGGTTATTAATACTTGTTCTAAATGCACTTTTTGCAGACCCACAACAGAGCAAACATAAAAGTGAAAATGTGAAAACATAAAAAATAAAAAGCTTGCTTCTGTTACGGCAGGAGTGGGACCCTGGGGCCCTATTCACTAGGTTTTCCACTTATCCATGTGCTGGAGAGGAAAAAGTCTTCCTATGGGTCCCTGGTTGGGTCTGAAAATTAAATGGACAATGATTAATAGAAGATAAGCATACATATTTATTTAAGTTTTTCTTGACATGGGGCTTCCCTAGTGGCTCAGATGGTAAAGAATCTGCCTGCCATGCAGGAGACCCAGGTTCTATCCTTGGGTGTGGAAGATCCCCTGGAGGAGGGCATGGCAACCCACTCCAGTACTCTCGCCTGGAGAATTCCACGGACAGAGGAGCCTGGAGGGCAACAGTCCAGAGGGTCACAAAGAGTCGGACACAACTGAGCGACTAACACTTTCACTTTCACTTACTTGACACTGGGAATCTTCATAAGGAAATGAAGGCCTACAGAAATGGCTAACCCAGAGTATCTGTCTATTAAGTTTGATGAGAGTGGGCTGCCTTGGAGGAATTTGATAGGCTGGGAGTATGAGGAATGTGAGGAAAGAGCACCTGGATATGAACTTGAGCAAACTCTGGAGACGGGGGACAGAAGCCGGCCTGGCTGCGCCCACAAGGTCGCGTGCAGTCGGACATGACGCAGCGACTCAACAAGAACAAGCTGAAAGTTCAGTGAATCAGCGGAGCTTCTCGGGGCCTGTTTGTCGGCTGCTTCTCAGCCTCCTTTGTCTTCAGAGATGAGGACGCTCCTTCCCTCCAGGTATAGGGAGGACCCTTTGCACAGGAGGCTTTTATGACCTGTTTCAAGGTCACAGAAAAGATACGGGGGAGGGAGCAGGGCAGCGTGGCCTTTCTCCTTCTGCCCTTGTCTCAGACGTCTTTAGCTTAAAATAGTTGATATGCCACAGTGCGATATTCTCGGGGAGGATTTCCTGAACATTATCACAAGTTTAGTGGCCACTGAGGATGTCCATTCAAGCACCCAGAGTTTGAAAATAAGGTCAAATTCAGTCTTCGTTTTGAATAATGACCAGCCTGACCCAAGTCCAGTTTATGGCACAACTAAGGCCAAACCTCGTAACTCAGTCAGTAAAGAGTCTGCCTGCAGTGCAGGAGACCCAGGTTCGATTCCTGGGCTGGGAAGATCTCCTGGAGAAGGAAATGACAACCCACTCCAGTATTCTTGCCTGGAAAATGCCATGGACAGAGGAGTCTGATGGGCTAGTTTGTGGGGTCACAAGAGTCGGACACAAGTGAGCGACTAGGCATGCACACAAGACCTAAACTAAAATAGCTTTTAAAAATACCTATGTATTTTATGTAGGTGTCTATTATAATAAAGACTAATTTATTTGCTTATTTTTGTTTTAATGGTGTATTTAAGAGACCAGGAAATGTAGAAAAGATAGAACGGTGCAAACCCTCACTGTTCTTGACTGGTTCATTGTAGCTGTCCTCCTTGTAGAAATCTGCAAAAACCTCAGAAAAGCAGAAGGTACTTTCAAAAAAATGTAAACTGTAATTGTTAGAGATTAGTTCTGAAGAAAGTTTAGGAGCAATTAAAAGAGATTAGTAAAACCACACAACCATCTTTCTGAAAATTATTCTGTCCCTCACATCTTTTTCACATGATTGTATCCTCTATTAAGGTAACCTAGTTCACTGGTCCAAGTTTAACCGCTGAAGAAAAGGCCTCAGGTCAGTAAGCAGTAGAGAGTCTTCAACTTTAGAATCCATGAGAATCACGCTGAAATGCAGACTCCTGGGTCAGGCTGCCCTGAGAGCCCCATAATCTGCATTCTTCATAAGCAGCTTTGATAAACAAGACAGTTACATGCACCCTTCAAGTGCCCTAAATCATGATTATGTGAAACCAGATTTTCTCTAGAGGCGGCTGTAGATATGACAATAAATGACCTTTTCTTTCTTTGTCTAGGCAGCCACTCTATATTATTAATATATAAAAAGAAACAAGAGGGCGCTATCTTACTAGATGTATTTATTTTAATTTTTTTTAACTAACAGCATTGGCCATTCCCCAACACGCCAGGCACAGTGTTAGAGAGTTTCACACTTAGGATCGCATGAAAGTCCATGTCAATGAGTCTAACTCATTAAGACCTTGGTAGGGTCAAGAGTATTTTCACTGGTTTGAGGCATGATGCCATTATAAAATGTAGCATGTCAGCTTCATAACAACATATACAAAGCTCTTTGAATAACTGCCATCTTGGAAATACAGAATGAAACAAGGGATGGATGTGCTTTATTATAAAAATAACAGGAGCATGACACCCCTAAGAAAACCCAGGGAAATAATGAATAGAAGCTGCAAACAAACTTGGCTGACTGTACAGAGTCTGTAGTCTTGGTCAGGCTTGACTGGCTGGCTTGCTCACTGATAAGCTAACAGGGTCCCTGCTGCTGCTGCTGCTGCTGCTGCTGCTGCTAAGTCGCTTTAGTCGTGTCCAACTCTGTGCAACCCCAGAGATGCCAGCCCACCAGGCTCCCCTGTCCTTGGGATTCTCCAGGCAAGAACACTGGAGTGGGTTGCCATTTCCTTCTCCAATGCATGAAAGTGAAAAGTGAAAGTGAAGTCACTCAGTCGTGTCCAACTCCTAGCGACCCCATGGACTGCAGCCCACCAAGCTCCTCCGTCCATGGGATTTGCCAGGCAAGAGTACTGGAGTGGGGTGCCATTGCCTTCTCCGAACAGGGTCCCTAGTTTGACCTAACTCCTTACAACCTGTCATCTTTCTCTCCCTACACACCCAGGGCTCTCCATTCTGGTATACAGGATTTCTATTTACTTCAGGCCAGAGAAGAAAGAAAATTGAATGTATTTTTAATGGAGTCATCTTAATCACAAAAATACATGATCTTAGCCAAAAGGCCAAGAAGTGATTACCCACTCCAGGGCATGTATTCAGACAAAACTCTAATCCAAAAAGATACACGCACCCTTATGTTCACAGCAGCACTATTTACTGTAGCCAAAGCACGGAAGAAACCTGAATGTTCAGTGAGCGAACAAATGGATAAAGATGTGGTCCGTATATACAATAGGATACCACTCAGCCATGAAAAAGAGTGAAATCATCCATTTGGAGCAACATGGATGGACCTAGAGATGATCATACTTAGTGAAGTAAGTCAGACAGAGAAAGGCAGATACCATGGGATATCACTTATAAATGGAATCTATGACATGAATGAACCTGTCTATGAAGCAGAAACAGATTCACAGACACAGAGGTGAGCTTGGTGGTTACCGGGGAGGGAGGTGGGGAGGACTGGAGTGGGAGGCTGGAATTAGCAGCTGTAAGCTTTTATATACAGAATGGATAAACAACAAGGTCCTACTGTACAGCGCTGGGAATATACAGAGTGGATAAAGAACAAGGCCCTGCTGTACAGCGCTGGGAACTGTATTTAGTGTGCTGTGATCGACCACATGGAAAACTAAAGGCATCATATATAAAACTAAATATATAATATATAACTAAACCACTTTACTGTACAGCAGAAATTAACACACCATTGTGAATCAACTATACTCAACTATAGTTAAAAAATAATTATATAAAAAATAAATACAAATAAGCATTGAAAAAATCTTAATAAAGACAGCAAGTATATATACTTTTATGGTATGGTCACAAAGTTGCTCCTTTCATTTGTGAAAATACAGCAGAAAATATTGTATCATCCATATTTTGGATGGCAACTCAATTTTTCAACAGGCAAATTTATGCTTTTGAGAGTCTAGAAGAAAAAAATTTAATGGATTGTTGTTAACATATATGTGGTAGAAATTATATCATTTCCATTTCTCAAGCATCTTTCTTTTAAAATTCAAACCAAGGTGTACAAGAGGTCTCTAGTCCTCTTTGCCAATAGATTGCTATAATCCACAAGACTTTATACTCAGTCATGATACAGGTAAGGCTGGCTATTTGGAAATCTGAATAGGATTATTTTACATTCAGAAAACTCAATATGGAATTGAAACACTTCTGAGAAAAGATCTACCTAGATGTGTTATAGTTTAACTTCATTTTAACCAGTTGGTTTAGCTAGCAAAAACCTAAGGTGGTTTACCTAGGTTACAGATTAGCTAAATCATTGAGTAACTTGAGGTTTAAAAGAATCTTACGCCTATTAAATTAGGAAGGGAGCTGGGCAGAGTGTGATAATTACTAAGTAACAATTCTATTTCCTCTCTCACTTAACTGGTTATAGGAAAAACACCATAATTGCTTTTTGTGTATTGTATTGCCAAAAAAAGTTTCATTCCCAAATCATACGCTTAGCTCTAGGCTAGAGTTTAATTGGCACCAAATGCAGCAAACAATAGTCTGCTGGAAATTAACTCTCCATTAGATGTTTCTCTGAATACTCCATGACTTTGGGACCAAAGGGAGGAAGTTCCAAATAGACCTTCAGAATCATTAAGAGTCAAGGGGATCATTTCAAAGATGCCACCTGCTTGTATAGCTGAGACGAAGAATTGTACTGTCTTGGTGCTATGGAGTCCCATAGAAGAGTCACTAGATGTTGAAATATTTATGAAGTGTAAACAGTACGAGAGAAAGAAAGAAACGGAGAGGGAGGGAAGGAGGGAGGGAGGAAGGAAAATAGAAAAAAGAAAGTCTAGAATATTTGGAGGCATCTGCTGGATTGTGTTCCACCAACCCATCATCTCAGACAAGCGTTTAAGCCACAGAAGATGTGAGGGGCAATACCCTGAACCCTCTTCCTCACTTGGCAGTCAAGAATTCTGCTAGTGTTCCACTCGATTCAAACTGTCCTAAGCAAATTTTCCCCTCAACTACTGTCCAGCACTTTGCTGGCAGACAAAGTACAAGGAAGAAACAAGCCTTTGTTTTCTCAAGCTACTGAGGCTCCAGCTGTTGTTTGTTCCTGCGGCGCGGCCTGGCCGTTCTGACCGATGCACTGATCACTGCAAGCGCGGTGAGATTCCCCCTTTCCTGGTCCTTTTTTCATTCCAATAAGCATTTTGAATGAAAGCTTCACTCTGAAGTAAATGCAGTCATATTTACAGTAGAATCAGCTTAATCTTCTAAAGTTACAGGAGACTGAATTCTCCATATTTGATGCGAGGGAAGGTAGAAAGTGGGGTGTAGCTAAATGTTTTATCTTGGAAACTATTCTGAAGTTAAGTGCTGAGACTCACTGGATTTTCACTCATTCATACAATGACAAGGTACCTATACAACCATTTTTGCCAACCTCATAGTTTAAAAAATCTTTATTTTATTAATCAAAAAGCATTTCTAACATCCATTAACAGGGCTAAATAATGAGCCCAATGGTGCAGACTCAAATAGCTATTGCTTATTCTGAAGTTTGGATTTCAAAATATTCAAATACTAATGACTCCCATTGGGCTTCCCAGGTGGCTCCAGTGGTAAACAGCTCACCTGCCAGTACAGAAGATGTAAGAGATGCAGGTTCAATCCCTGGGTCTGGAAGATCTCCTGGAGGAAGGTATAGCAACCCACTCCAGTACGCTTGCCTGGAGAACCCCATGGACAGAGGAGTCTGGCAGGCTACATTCCATGGGATCACGAAGAGATGGACATGAGTGAAGTGACAGAACATGTATGAAGATCAAAAGTACAATGAGGTATCACCTCACACCAGTCAGAATGGCCATCATCAAAAAAGTCTACAAACAATAAACGCTGGAGAAGATGTGGAGAAAAGGGAGCCCTCCAGCACTGTCGGTGGGAATGTAAATTGGTACAACCACTGTGGAGAACAGTATGGAGGTTCCTTACAAAACTAAAAATAGGGTTACCATATGATACAGCAACCCCACTCCTGGGCATGTAGCCAGAGAAAAACATGGTTTGAAAGAATGCATGCACCCCAATGTTCATTGCAATATGTTTACGAATAGATGATTGATATGGAAACCTAAATTTCCATTAACAGATGAATGAAGAAAGAAGATGTGGTACATATATACAATGGAATATCACTCAGCCATTAAAAGAATGAAATAATGCCCTTGGCAGCAACACGGTTGGACCTGGAGATGTTCATACTAAGTGAAATAAATCAGACAGAGAAAGACAAGTATATGAGATTATTTATATGCAGAATCTTTAAAAAAAATGATAGAAATGAACTTATTTACAAAACAGAAACAGGTTCACAGACTTAGAGGTTGCAAGCAAGCAAGTGAAGTCGCTCAGTCATGTCCGACTCTTTGCAACCCCATGGATTGTAGCCTACCAGGCTTCTCCATCCATGGGATTCTCCAGGTAAGAATACTGGAGTGGGTTACCAGTTCCTTCTCCAGGGGATCTTCCCGACCCTGGGATCGAAGCTGGGTCTCCCGCATTGGAGGCAGACGCTTTAACCTCTGAGCCACCAGGGAAGAACAAGAGGTTGCAACTGGGGTTGTAAGAATGGGGAGGGGAGGAATAGATTGGGAGATTGGGATTGACATACACACACTACTGTATATAAAATAGATAATCAACAAGGTCCTACTGTATAGCACAGGGAACTCTACTCGATACTCCATAATAACCTAAACAGGAAAAGTATCTGAGAAAGGATCCATGTATATGTATAACTGAATCACTCTGCTATACACCTGAAACTAAAACAACACTGTTAATCAACTATGCTCCAGTATAAAATAAAAATTAAAACAAATATCAATTAGCCTCAAATATTGATTTCACCTTTGTTTTTGTTGCTCAGTTGCTAAATCATGTCTGACTGTTTGCAACCCCAAGAACTTCAGCACACCAGGCTTCCCTATCCTTCACTATCTCCTGGAGTTTGCTCAAACTCATGTCCATTGAGTCAGTGATGCTATCTAATCATCTCATCCTCTGCTGCCCACCTCTCCTCCTGCCCTCAACCTTTCCCAGCATCAGGGTCTTTTCCAATTAGTTGGTCTTCACATCGGGTGGCCAGAAAATTGGAGCTTCAACTTCAGCATCAAGCCTCAAGGAATAAGTTAATCTTCACATACACATATTACAACCTATAGAAGTGTTGTGGTTAATTGCAGATAATATAACATCATCCAAATAGCTCAAGTCCTCACTCATCTTGCCTATTAAACCAAAAAAAAAAAAAAGGGTGGGGGGGGGGAGGCGTGGTCTCTCTTTTCTAGAGACGTGTTTCCCATCAAGACCCCTCTGGAGAATGGTCCCAGAACTCTGGAGAATGCTTACTCACAACTGAAGGGTTAATCCAGGTGCCCCACCACCTTTGGGAGGTGCTGGATCTCTAGCTGCGCCCTCTTGGTACTGGGTGAATGCGCCTCAGGAAGCAAGCTGCTTTAGAAACAGCTAGGAATCTGTCACATCAGGTCTCCAGTGTGACCTTTCGTTTACTCAGCCTATTTTCCAAAGTCCCCACAAATGTTTTAAAATAAATGATTATGTTTAAAAGAGACTACTTTGAAAGGATGGTCACGAAGCAGGGACATTCTAAGGAGAAGCCCAATACTCCAGAGCTAGCGGCAAGGGAGCACCCACCCTCGGTCTACAGGGCGAGGGTAGGGAGAGGACCTGGGGACCGGAGGAGGAGTCTGGGGGAGCTTGGCAACGGATCCCACCCACAGGGAGAGATCTGGGGCGGGGCGTTTCAGATTCACCTTTCAGCATCCTGCTGGCGGTCCCACTGGAAACCAGAGCGTAGGGGACCGTGATGTGACCCCAGAGGAGAGAAGGGTACCCAGTGCCTCTGGAGACAAGCGGAGAATCCCCAGCGCTCCTGGGCTCCTTCACAAGCCCAGAGGGCCTGCCCAGAACCAAGCACTGCACCATCCAGAACCACCATTCCCACTGGTCCCAGTATCTTTCTACCTTCATAATTTATTTATTTTAGGGACTCCCCTGACTTTCTCTATGTCAGTCACTCAGTTGGGGACTTCTTCTCCACAAAAGTTTCCAAAATTCTGATTCTGAAGAAGGAATCAGGAGTATAGAATAAAACGCGCGTTTCAATGGAAAACTACATGGTTACATAGCGCACACCCTTTTTGGGTAGTCCGATGCTAACTCGTTCTTGCTTTGTCTATTTGTAGCTCTTGGTACCTTAGTAGACACTCCATGCAAACTCTGTCTCCAAGTAGAGTTCCTATTGACTTCCCTCCCTCTTGTAGAAAAACAGATTTACATTCATTTGCATTCAGTTCCTTGACTCTGTATCAATTTGTGCTTTTAACTTTTTCTTTGGATCGGACTATAAGATATCCCTGGTTCTCTTATATACAAATAAAATAAAATCTTTAACATAAGTTCATTTTTATATCTGTGGAAGAGTCAGGATTTTACCTTTCTCTCACAATTATCTTTTAACACGAGTCTCATCCTTTTGTATCAGAAAGTACTTGGGATCCTTAAGTAAACTGACCCGAGCCAACTCTAACTTAGCATATCAATGATTTAACACTAAAGAGACTTTAAAAATGAATACGTTGTTATACAAGGTTTGTAGAAAATAAGCAAGTTGATGGCATGCTAAGGAAATGAAGACTGCCTAGCTTGTGAAATGCTGAAATGTTTAATCCCCTAATAGGATCTTATTATCCGATCCTTTCGATGCGTTTTCTTGGTGTGACCATGACTCAGAACTACAATGAGTGGCCAAATCTGATAGTATTGGTGTTTGTTTTCACAGTGTGATGAATGTTTTATTTTCACCTCTTCTCAAGCCTCTGTTGGAGACAACAGGAAGTTGGCTTTACTGGGTGTGAAAGCCATTGGATGGGCATCAGACGAAAACTTCTTCTGAAAGAACCGTAAGTCCACTGGTGGGGGCAGGGGTGGGGGAGTGGGCAGGCACCTAACTTCAGAGAGCAACCAGGGAAAACAAACAAAGCTGAGATTTCAGAAATAATTGTTTTTAAATTGCTTCCTAGTTATAGATTTCAAGAAATAGTTCCAACTTCATTAGTCAGTCCGTTGCCCTTTCGAAACTGTGTCTTTCGTTATTCAAATGCCAGCACCTGCTAAATGTAGCTCCCACCCACTTTTCCTGCCCAAACTTCCACTACCTCCCAACAAAAACTTTCCAGTGTCGGAGTTGAATGCTCCTTGGGGCTGAAAGTTCCTGAGCTTCCCCAGAGACTTCCCACTGCTCCCATCAGGCCCCTCTGGAACTGCCAGTTCACTCACTTCTGAATCTTCTTTACACTTTTCTTCCAGTGTAATTGAATCGTTTCTCCAAGATTAACTCAACTATTACCTCTTCCATGAAGTTCTCCTAATAGTTCTAGCTGGAAGTGACTTAACAGCTGTACCTCTTTGGACACTTGTCGTTTGTCCCGGTCATCGGTTTGGTGGTGCAAGATGGGCCAACTCCAAGGGGATAAGTGTTACAGGCCGGCTGGAACTTCTGTGGAAATGGGTAAAAGCACCAACTGCCTCTTTTCCCTCTGAAAATGCTAAAACAATTAAGAAATAGATACAGGTGTTGGTTAGATGTCAAAGTGTCAGCTTTATGCTGGCAAAGTGGAATCAGAAGGCGTGGTTGGAACCTGAGGATGAAACCAGCTTTCCTATTACCTACCTGAGTTGGATGAGTTTGGCCAGAAGCCCCACCAGGGGGGATGTAAACTACGTTAGAGAACACTTAGAAACTTTCTAACACCTTCTAACATCCTTAGAAAGTGAAAAAGAGAACTGCCTTATGATCCAGCAATCCCACCCCTCTACATGTATCTGGGGTGGGAGGCGGGGGGGCAGGAAAACATAATTCAAAAAAAACACATGTACTCCAATGTTCATTGCAGCACTGTTTACAACTGCCAAGCATGGACGCAACTCAAGTGTCCATCAAGAGAGGAATGGATAAAGAAGACTGTACACGGACGTAAAGAACAGGCTTTTGGACTCAGCGGGAGGAGAGGGTGGGATGATTTGAGAGATTAGCATGGACACCTATACATTAAGTAAAACAGACAACCAGCGGGAGTTTGATGCATGAAACAGGGCACCCAAAGCTGGTGCTCTGTGAGAACCCGGAGGGATGGGGTGGGGAGGGAGCTGGGAGGGGTTTCAGGACGGTGGCAGTGGGGAGGGGACACATGTATACCTATGGCCGATTCTTGTTGACGTATGGCAAAACCATCATAATATTGTAAAGTAATTATCCTCCAATTAAAATAAACAATTTTTTTTAAAAAAAGAAGCTGTGGTACATATATACAAT
This sequence comes from Bubalus kerabau, assembly GCF_029407905.1. Taxonomy (NCBI): domain Eukaryota; kingdom Metazoa; phylum Chordata; class Mammalia; order Artiodactyla; family Bovidae; genus Bubalus; species Bubalus kerabau. The sequence continues at coordinate 5,713,176 of NC_073625.1, read as the reverse complement.
GGAATATACTTAGGCATTAAAGAAAAGAAATTTTGCCATTTGCAACAACATGGATAGAACTGGAAGGTATTATACTTAGTGAAATAAGTCATATAGAAAAAGACAAATACTGTATGTTATCACTTACATGTGGAATCTAAAAAATAAAACAAATCAATGAAAATAGCAAAACAGAAACAGACTCACGGATGAAGAGAACAAACTAGTGGTTATCAGTGGGGTGGAGAGAAGGGAAACATAGGTTATGAGATTAAGAGGTATGAACTATAAAATAAATAGCCACAAGGGAATATTGTACAGCACAGGAAATATAGCCAATATTGTGTAATAACTTTATATGGAGTATAATCTGTACAAACGTTAAATCGCTATGTTGTACACCTGAAACTAACACAATATTGTAAATCTGTTATACTTTAATAAAACTGATTAAATAAACATAAATGTAAAATATCCATACCTGGTTAGTGGTCACCCTACTAGACAACACAGATCCAAAGACTGCGGAAATGAAAGTATGCCCTGATTTGACTTCTCAAGAGGAATCCCCAAAACACGCATGCTTCTTTGTGAAATACCTTGAGTTTTACATTTTGGATCAAATCTTCTTTTTTTTTAAACAACCTTACTGAGGTATAATTGGTACCAACACTGCACATATAGTGTTGTTTAGTCGCTGAGTGGTGTCCAACTCTTTGCAACCCCACGACTGCAGCGTGCCAGGCTTCCCTGTCCTTCGGGATCTACAGGAGTTTGCTCAAACTTCTGACCACTGAATTAGTAATGCTATCCAACCATCTCCTCCTCTGCCACCACCTTCTCCTCCTGCCCTCAGTCTCTGCCAGCCTCATGTATATGTTATGCGCCTTGATGAGTTTGGACATATGCCCACACACCTCTGAAACCACCAGCACAATCAAGAGAATAGATTCATCACCTCCAAATATTTCCTTGTGTCCCTTTTTTTTACTTTTGTGGTAATAACATTTAACAGGAGATCTAGCTCTCAACAAATTTTTAAATGCACGGTACAGTATTGTCTAGAAGTGGCTCATATTATCTTTTAAAGCTCCATATAGGTCAAAGATACCGAGAGGCTATATTCTGCCAGCAAACCAAACAGTGCTGTCTGCTTTAGATTTAAGCAATCTTGCTTAGGCTCAGATCACACTCCATATTCACCAACTGTCTCTGTGATTCATATCTCCTAGATACCAAAGAGACCCCAGGGAGCCAGATGTCCTACAGGCTCAAGACACAGGCTTCTAATCTCCTTGTCACTATTAGCTCCTGACGTCCTTTCCGTCTCTGATCATAGGATGTGAAGCCAAATCCAGCCTCTGTACCCTGACACAGAATTAAATCTCAGAGACAGAGTTTTGGGTGAAGTAGAAAAGAACAGCTTCATTGCTTTGACAGCCAAAGGGACCACTGCAGGCTTGTTGTTGTTGTTGAGTCACTCAGTCGCGTCCGACTCTTTGTGACCCCATGGACAGCAGCACACCAGGCTTCCCTGTCCTTCACTGTCCCCCAGAGTTTGCTCAAACTCATGTCCATCGCGTTGGTGATGCCATCCAACCATCTCATCCTCTGTTGCCCCCTTCTCCTCCTGCTTTCAAACTTTCACAGCATCTGAGTCTTTTCCAATGAGTCAACTCTTCACATCAGGTCGCCAAATTATTGGAGCTTCAGCTTCAGCATCAGTCCTTCCAATGAATATTGAGGGTTGATTTCCTTTAGGACTGACTGGCTGGGTCTCCTTGCTGTCCAAGGGACTCTCAAGAGTCTTCTCTGGCACAATTTGAAAGCATCAGTTCTTCAGCGCTCAGCCTTCTTTATGGTCCAACTCTCACAGTCGTACATAACTACTGGAAAAATCATAGCTTTGACTACATGGACCTTTGTTGGCAAAGCGATATCTCTGCTTTTTAATACACTGTCTAGGTTTGTCATATCTTTTCTTCCAAGGAGCAAGCATCTTTCAGTTTCATAGCTGCAGTTACCATCTCAGTGATTTTGGAGCCCCAGAAAATAAAATCTGTGCTGTTTCCACCTTTTCCGCTTCTATTTGCCATGAAGTGATGGAGCTGGATGCCATGATCCTAGTTTTTTTATGTTGAGTTTTAAGCCAGCTTTTTCACTCTCCCTTTTCCCCCTAATCAAGAGGCTCTTTCAGTTCAGTTCAGTTCAGTCGCTCAGTTGTGTCCGACTCTGCGACCCCCTGAATCACAGCATGCCAGGCCTCCCTGTCCATCAGCAACTCCTGGACTTCACTGAGACTCACATCCATCGAGTCAGTGATGCCATCCAGCCATCTCATCCTCTGTCATCTCCTTCTCCTCCTGCCCCCAATCCCTCCCAGCATCAGAGTCTTTTCCAGTGAGTCAACTCTTCGCATGAGGTGGCCAAAGTACTGGAGTTTCAGCTTTATCATCATTCCTTCCAAAGAACACCCAGGACTAATCTCCTTTAGAATGGACTGGTTGGATCTCCTTGCAGTCCAAGGGACTCTCAAGAGTCCTCTCTAACACCACAGTTCAAAAGCGTTAATTCTTCGGTGCTCAGCTTTCTTCACAGTCCAAGTCTCACATCCATACATGACTACTGGAAAAACCATAGCCTTGACTAGATGGACCTTTGTTGGCAAAGTAATGTCTCTGCTTTTCAGTATGTTATCTAGGTTGGTCATAATTTTCCTTCCAAGGAGTAAGCGTCTTTTAATTTCATGGCTGAAATCACCAGTTCCTCTTAACTTTCTACGATTAAAGTGCTATCACCTGCATATCTGAAGTTGCTGATATTTCTCCCAGCAATCTGGATTCCAGTTTGTGACTCATTCAGCTTGGCTTTTGCATAAATGTACTCTGCATACAAGTTAAATAAGCAGGGCCCTCAAAACGGTGTGTCCCATCCCAACCCAGGGGGAGTTGTGAGGAGTTTTATAGTCAAGGGTAGGGTTGCTGATACGGAATGGGTGTGTGCAGGGCCCTCACGCCTTCAATCCAGAGATCGCCTGGAGTCAGGTGATGATGGGGCACTGTGACCTTCTCTGAAATGAAGAGTGTCTCATCAAGTAGTTAACATCTTCCATGTGGTGGGGCTTAGTTCTGCAGAAGAGCTCAAAGATATTGCTCTGTGTGTCTCTTGAGAGAGCACCAGAACTCTGCCCCAAGGCTGCACTAATGTTTCTTGTCCCTGCGTCCCCTCCCTTCCCTGATTAACAGCTGTTTGAATCTGCCCCTTGGAACTCAAGGAAGTTCATGGAGGCTGAATGAAGCCTGTTTCCTGTAATCAAGAAAGGTTTTTGTGCCCAGGAGCCCCATCGAGTCCTGCTCCGTTTCAGGACCATATCAAGATTTTGAACGCCATGAGTCAGAGGCCAAATCTTACAGTTTTCTGAAGCTCTCATTAGTGCCTGCAACAGCGATCCCATTTTCAAAGACTCTTGATATTTGTTGTTGTTACTATTGTATCAGAAAAGGCAATCTTGTTTTATCAGAGGCATATTCCATTTAGAGCAAAATTAACATGTAAAACTGCACATTTATAACAGATAAATTAGTAGGTGATTTTATGTCTACCTATAGAATTATTTAAATGGCAACTTTCTCTACCATGTTAAAGATACAGTGCCAGAAACAAAAAGTAATATTGTATGCTATTATTTGGGGATATATCAATTGCACCAAGAAGTGATGCTAAGCTGATACTCTCAAAACAATTATCAATAAAACAGAAACATATCTGACAATCAGGACTTCTTTCAGAACTAAAAAAGAAATAACTACTATTTCTCCAAAGAAGATATACCATGGGCCAAAAAGCACATGAAAATGTGCTCAACATTGTTAGTCATCAAGGAAATAAAATCACAATGAGATATCACTTCACATCTACTAGGAAAGTAACATATTAGCAGGGATGTGGGGAAATAGAACTCCCCACATAGCTGGTGGAGATGTAAACCAGTGCAGCCATTATGGAATACAGTTTGGCAATTTCTGAAAAAGTTGAACATGGAATTACCATATAAGCCACCAATGCCACTCCCAGTTATAGCCTCAAAAGAATTAAAAGCAGAAATTCAGATATGTATGACAATGTTCAGCATGTTCATAAAAGCCAAATTGTGGGAACAATTCAAGCATCTACCAACAGGTGAATGAACCAAGAAAATGTGGTACAGACACACAACAGAATGTTATTAATCCTTGAAAATGAATGAGTGAAATTCTTATACAGGTGACAAATGGATGAACTTTGAAAACTTATGCTAAGTGAAATAAACCAGATATGAAAGAATGAATATTGTGTAATTCTAGTTATATGTGTATCTTAGTCAGTTTGGGCTGCTTTAACAAAATGCCATAGACTACATGATTTGAACAACAGAAACATATTTCTCATGGTTCTGGAGGTTGAGAATGCCAAGATGAGAGTGCCTGTGTGGTCAGGTTCTGATGAGAACACGCTTCCTGGTTTGCAGACTGCTGTGTGTTCACATGGTGGAAAGAGACCATCTCTCACTTCTCTTGAGAAGGCAATGGCACCCCACTCCAGTACTCTTGCCTGGAAAATCCCATGGATGGAGGAGCCTGGGGGGCTGCAGTCCATGGGGTCGCTAAGAGTCGGACATGACTGAGCGACTTCACTTTCACTTTTTACTTTCATGCATTGGAGAAGGAAATGGCAACCCACTCCAGTGTTCTTGCCTGGAGAATCCCAGGGACAGGGGAGCCTGGTGGGTTGCCGTCTATGGGGTCGCACAGAATCGGATACGACTGAAGTGACTTAGCAGCAGCTCTCTTCTCTTTTAATAAGGGCACTAATTCCTCTCTTGAAGCCTCCACCCTTATGACAATCACCTCCCAAAGGCCCCCTTCCAGGTGGCATCACACTGGGGTTTAGGGCTTTGACATATGGGAAGCCAGGGTTTGGGAGAGAGAGGAATGGGAGTTACTTTTTAATGGATACCGAGTTCTATTGGGGACATTAAAGAAACTTCTAGAAATGGATAGTGCTATTGGTTGTACATCATTAGAATATTTAATGCCTCTGAATTGAACAAGTATAAGGGGGCCACCTGATGCGAAGATCTGACTCATTGGAAAAGACCCTGATGCTGGGAAAGATTGAAGGAAGGAGGAGAAGGGGATGACAGAGGATAAGATGGTTGGATGGCATCACTGACTCAATGGACATGAGTTTGAGTAAGTTCCGGAACTTGGTGATGGACAGGGAGGCTTGGCGTGCTGTAGTCCATGGAGTTACAAAGAGTCAGACATGACTGAGAGGCTGAACTTCTGACTGAACTGAAATGGCTAAAATGGTAAATTTTGTGTTATGTATATTTTACCATAATTTTTAAAAACCTAATTTGCTCTTTGAATTCTCTAGACTACTGCTTCCCATCCACTCCCAATTTTTGCTAATAACTGAGTAGTATTGGACACATACAATTTAACAGAATTTGAGTTCTGAACTAGCCTTCAAAGTTGCCATCTTGTCACAGGCATTAGAGTGTATAAGAACGTAAAATTTAAATAACAAGGCAAGTCACTGAAAACTGTATTAATACTTTCATTGGTAAAAGACATCCAAAATGTCATAAGCCTAAGGACTAAAAAAGAGCATTATTAAAACGTTTAAAGAAAGTCTACAAATTTGGTCCCAGGATAACACATAGAAATTTGAAGGTTGTGTTAAAACTTAGCACAAAGCTTTAAAATGTGACTGAGATCATGCAACAATTCAAAAATACCAGAGTGTCTTATATAAACCATGTCCATCTTGAAGTCCGACAGAAAAAAAGGTAAATCTTAATCAGGCCTCATAATTTTGCTGCAATGAGAGCAGATTAGCTTGGTCTATCAGAGATCCCTTCCAAAAGCTTTTACTGAAGAAATGCTTAAACTTGTGCCCACCCCACTCCAGGCTATGTTTTCACTTTCTTGTTTGCGCAGGTTCCCTGAGTTCCCAAGGGCAGATTCGAGCAGTTATCAATGAGGACGGGGATGTGATGAAACACACATGAGATGAAAGAGAAACACAGGAAAGACAGTCAGGAAACAGTAGTGCAGCCATGGGGCAGGGTCCCGGCTCCTCTTCAAGGAATGCACATATTCATATCTGTGAGTTGTTATACAGAAACTCCCACCCAGGTGGAAGACGTGAGATTCCTGTTTCCTGTTCAGGCTGAGCGTGAGATTCCTGTTTCCTCACCACCAACCAATCAGAAGAGAGTCACACACCCTGCAACCCTCACTCCAAATTTTACCTTTAAAAAAACTTGCCCCTAAAGCATCAGGGAGTTCGGGCCTTTTGAGCATGAACCACCTGTTCTTCTTGCTTGGTCCTGCCATAAACCTTTCTCTGCTGCAGACTCTGACGTTTCAGTCTGCCTGGCCTCACTGTGTATCGGGCATATTGAACTTGAGCTGAACAACAGTGCCAGAGCAGTTCATTATATGACAGGTTCAATGGTCAAGGTGGTGCCCGTCTATCGACTCCAAGAGCAACAGTGTTCAGTAAGGTTCTACAAAGCTTTACCCGAGTTACGCTCAGTCTGAAAACCCACAGCGCTAAGATCAAGGTCGCAATTTCTTTGGATTTAATTCAGCATCTTAAATTTTGATGAGAATGACCACTGTTGGATTGGCCTGTTCAAAGTAATAGTAATTCTAGCTGATCGATGCTCACCCTCCAAGCTCCCTCATAGTTCCACCATATTTTGATTTTATAGTGATTGTTGAATACACATTCCTGTGACCCACACACAGTGAGGCTAAATAAACCAAACCGTCAGAGTTTGGAGCAGAGTAAAGTTCACTGCAAGGGCTAAGGAAAGAGTACAGGCAGCTGGCTCAGGCTCAAAAGACCCAAACTCCCCGATGGGGTTCAGGAAAAGGGTTTTAAAAGGTCAGGGGAGGGAGGGGAGTCACAGTGTATGTGACCAGCTTGTGCACAATTCTCTGATTGGCTGATGATAAGGTAACCGGGCAGTGTCACAGAGGTCACCATCATGAACCTCAGGCTCAGTAGGCCTGGGGGCTATGTCATGATAATCAAGAGGTTAACTTCTTCCATTTAGTGGGGGTTTAGTATCTGCAACACAACTCAGGAATGTGCATCAGACACTGTAATCCATGTCCTTCAGGGAGGAACTAAATTCTGTTAACTGCTATATGGCTGATCTATAGTTTAAATTGTCACCAGTTCCCTTGGTCCAAGTGCTATTTTTTGTTACTACATGTTCACATCCTTTCAATTATTAATTGTTGAGCTATGTTTCTGTGACTCAGTGGAGGCCTGGGAGACAAGCAGCTTTTCTACAAACAAGAGGCAGGCAGAGAATATGGGGCAGGGGTTTCGAGGAGGCTCTGTCCCCAAAAGGCCTCATAGGGTCCTGCTCGGTTACATTACTGCAAAAATTGCTGAAATATCCAGCTCTTCCCATCTAAAGACTATTAATTTGGGGACGACATGTACCCACAGTCTTGAGCTTATGATGACTACTTAACTCAATGCTTAATAAGATATTAGCAACTGTCAATTAAGCTTTAATGATAGTATTAAAATGCAAGCTAGAATAATTCATATACTTTTCTGTGACTTGGAAACAGAACTTTTGTTCCACAGAGCAAAATCTATTGAAACAGCTTTTATGCATAAATCCAAACAGAATAATTTGCATGAAACTGATAATAATTAACTCACATTTGCATAGGGCTTTAAGACTTACAAAGTGTTTTAACATTCATTTCCTCATTTACTCCTCATTACTAAGTTGTTTTGTGGGCTATAAACTGGATATTTAAATTTTCTGTTACACAATCTGAAACAAAACACTGCAAATAGTAGTGACTCTAAGAGTGAGCTGAGGACCAACTCAAATTACAGAAGAAACCTCACAATTCTTTTTCTTGATAAAACCAGCAACAATTTCCTTGAAACTAGAATTATAATATGTAATGATTCTTGAGCTTAAATTACAGGTTCAAACTGTTCAACCACATTACATTATGTAGGCAAGTGAGGTTCAAATGCAAAGATAAAAATGAATAAGTAGATACAGGACTAGTCAAGCCTTTCATCACCACAAAAAGACAAACAAGAAAGGTTGACGATCTGCTGCTCAAAATACGTGTGAAATAACCCTAAACTATTTTAGAAGAATTTTAGTTTCTAAAATTAGTTTGCTCTCCTTATGTTTTGAGGACTTTTTGTTTCCAAACATATGAAAACAATAAATAAAACATTTTAAAAGAGCATTTAAAATTACGACATTTGAAACTGAGATAACCAACTCCAAGGAGCAAATGGAAACATTCAATACTGCACAGCACATCTGAGGGCCTATGGGTCTCTGCATACATGAGTAGGCAGAGAATTGTGGGAATCTGGCCCCTGATGAAGAACAGGTTGGCATGGGGTCATGCACTCTTGAGAGCAGTAGAAATAGATGCTGTCAACTGTTGCCTGTGGCTGCTACTTATATGAGCCTCATGCCAAGAAAAGCAGGTGAACACTCACGTCACCTGGCAACAAGATGCTGAGCCAAGCCACCCCCATCATCACTGAGGGACAAGAGCCAAGAACCTCCAGAAGGAGACATGATTCTGGATCAGAGCCCCAGGGTGGTCAATTGGGAGGCAGGTGGATGGAACTTCAAAATGACTAAGCAGGGAGAAATAAGTACAGAGAGAGAGACAGTGACCTTCAACACGTGATGAGCCTGCAAAATAAAAAAATAAACATAAAACTATAGCTAAGAGAAAGCATCCATAACTCAGAATACAAATTAATGCCAATCAAATTGCTTGGTATGCTCAAAGGGATAAGTAAACAATGATACCCATAAAAATAAATCAGAAATTCAAAGCAGTTAACAATAAAATGAGAACAGATGATGGTAAAAATTAGTAAAATTAAATCTATGAGTGTTGAAACTAAAGCACAATAAATAGACAAGATAAAGCCCTGGTTGGATCTAAAGAGAAAAAGGAATTCGTAACTGGGAAGAAAACAGTCTCTAAAGAATGCACTCAGAATGCAGCATTGAGAGACAAAGAGATTCTAAAAACATCTGCATCTATATGGACACACAGAGAAACGTACACTCGTCGGCATCACCAACTCAAGGGACGTGAGTTTGAGCAAGCTCAGGGAGCTGGTGATGGACAGGGAAGCCTGGGGTAATGCAGTCCAGGGGTCGCCAAGAGTCAGATACAACTGAGCAACTGCACTGGAATGAACAGAGACAGGCTCAAGGAACACCTAAGAGCAGTACCGTAAGAATAGAAGGAAGGAGATGGATGGTGGAGAAGAAATCTTTTCAAAGATAATTGCTCAGATTTTCTGGACTTGACAAGAACAAGCCAATGAATTTTAAAGTTAGATAAAATGAAAGTTTTACTAGAACAGCATAAAAACATTGAATTTGACTCAAGAAAAAAGGTAATTCCTGAATAAACAGCCATTAAAGAAAGTGAATTAATCTTTCAAAATCTTTATGAAAAGAGGACCCCAATTCCCCACAATATACAAATACATTTACATTCATCTTCAAGGAATAATTTCTGTTACATAAAATGATAAGTTAATGCAAAGACTATTATTAAGCTCTAGCAATTAAAATGGTGTGGGGCTTATTCAGGAAAGGAAAAATGTATGAAACAGTCACATCAATATATTAATATTGAAACAGAGATGTCCCTATAAATCAATAGAGAAAGGGCAGGTTAATTAATAAACATCCTGGGATAATAACCATGGAAACACAGTTAAACATACAGGAAAAAATGAGACCCCCTACCTTATGTCATACACGAAATACATTTCAGATACATTAAACATCAAAAAGGGGGAATTGTTTTAACATTAAAACTTTCAGAAGCAAAAGCAGGATATTTTTATAATGTTTATGGATAGAGTACAAACCCCTGGGGATAAAATTATTTTAAAAATTCCAAGTTAAACCTTAAAGTGTCTATGTCTCAAAAAGCATCCTTTTAAAAAGTTAAATTTGAGTCATAAACTGGGAGAAGAGAGCATGGAACCACTAAAAGATTAATATCTAGAAATCAAAGGAAGTCCCCAATTCAAAAAGAGGCAAACCACCCAGCAGCAAAGAATACAGACAGACAGTTTACAAAGAACCACATGTTTGAAAAGATGCTTCAGTTCAGTTCAGTCGCTCAGTCGTGTCCGACTCTTTTTGACCCCAAGGACTGCAGCACACCAGGCTTCCCTGTCCATCACCAACTCCCGGAGCTTACTCAAACTCATGTCTATTGAATCGGTGATGCCATCCAACCATCTCATCCTCTGTAGTCCGCTTCTCCTCCCGCCTTCAATCTTTCCCAGCATCAGGGTCTTTTCAAATGAGTCAGTTCTTCGCATCAGGTGGCCAAAGTATTGGAGTTTCAGCTTCAGCATCAGTCCTTCCAATGAATATTCAGGACTGATTTCCTTTAGGATGGACTGGTTAGATCTCCTTGCAGTCCAAGGGACTCTCAAGAGACTTCTCCAACACCACAGTTCAAAAGCATCAATTCTTTGGCACTCAGCTTTCTTTATAGTCCAACTCTCACATCCATACATAACTACTGGAAAAACAATAGCTTCGACTAGATGGACCTTTGTTGGCAAAGTAATGTCTCTGCTTTTTAATATGCTGTCTAGGTTGATATCTTTATCAGGCATCCCTAGATATGGGCCCTGAAAATCATACATATGCATGAGAACAGATAGAAAGATAGAGGTTTGTGTGTGTGTGTGCATACACACATGTGTACATGTACCCAGTTCATATCTGGTCCCTGAAGATCGTCTGCTGCATACCTACCTACCTACTTGCCTGCCTACATACATACACAGCCTTTCATTGCATTATGACTTGTAATGAAAAAAAAGAAGTTTAAGACAGAAACCATCTAAGTATCCACAATTGAAAAATAGAAAAGCACTGTTTAATAATAATACAGAGTGCTATAGAACAGTCTAAATGGGTAAATAAGAACTAAGAGCATTGTAATATATAAATCTGGAAAATAAAGTTGAGAGAAAGAAGTCTAGTTGCCAAATCACATATACAGTTCAATTTCATATATTTAAAACCAGACAAAATGGGGACTTCCCTGGTAGTTCAGTGACTAAGACCCTGTACTCACAACAGAGAGGGCCCAAGTGTGACCCTTGGTCAGGGAGCTAGATTTCACATACAGCAGCTCAGAGTTCACATGCCTCAACCAGAGACCCCATGTGCCGTAAATAAGACTTGGTGAAGCCATTAAATAAATAGGTTTTTTTTTTTTTAATGGAAAAAGATTTTTAAAAAAACAGACAAAATGCTACTATTTGTGAGGAAACATGTAATTTGTTTTGGAATTTTTGCTTGCTGGTTTGTCTTTGGCCACACCACAAGGCTGGCAGGATCTTAGTTCCCGGACCAGCGACCAAACTTATGCCCCCTGCAGGGGAAGCACAGAGCTCTAACCACTAGACCACCAGGGAATTCCCAGGAGGCATATACTTGTCATGAGAGTTGCACAAAAGCTCAGGATGAACATAAGAGCAGACTGTATCTCTGGGGAGGAAACGAGAGTGATGGGATTTAGGAGGGGTGCAACTCAGATTGAAACACTGAACTAAAGTAAATGTGGAAGAGATTTACTAGAACCGAGATGTTGATACAAGCCTGTGTGTTAGGTAATTGTAAATGTGTTTGAATATTTTCTAATAAAAATATGTTTTCAATAATTTGCATCAGAATATTCCAAACGAACGCTAATTGACAAAAAGTCGGTTGGCTAAACAAAGCAAAACTCTAAATTCACAAATAATATAAAAAGAAAAAAAGGCTAACACTTTCAGGCCAAGTATCATTTATTAAATAAAAATAAATAACAATTTGCAATAAATTAGTAGAGCGTGTTTTCAGTAAAAAAAAAAACTCTATGAATGACCCTCTGAGCATCAACTAGGAAATGCTGAGATGTGGCGCAAAATGAGATACTATTTTATTAGAAATGGAATCCATAAACTCATGCAGCTGGTTATAAAAGCCAACACGTGTCATCATGTAATTTCAAGGTTTCATTTTATATCCCTTCTATAGAAATCAGTCTTTGAGAGCTCATTTGGAGGTTCTAGCAGGGCAGGGCAGCTATTCCTACACCTCTGACCAAACAACAATCCTCCTCTGTCCGGAAAGGTGGTCCTCTCCTACTGAAAGCCCACCTTTGGGTGGGTGCACGTGGAGCAGTGAAGCAGGAAGAGGACACCCGCCCGCCGGCCAGACCAGCCAAACCAGCCCTGGCCATCAGTGGGGTGACGGCTGCCGCAGCCAGGCTGCTCTCACACCCAGAGATCACTCTCTGTGCTCCAACATGTGTTCCAAAATCTGTGGAACCACAGAAACAGCACCAACGTGGCAGCTCCAAGCCCGAGCCCCAGATTGGCTGGGTCTTTGCCTTACCAGGTCCCATCCAGGTACAGGGGCTCCTCGAGCCCAGTCCAGCCCTGAGTCAGCTCTAATCAAGGATTCAAGTCTAAGAACCGTCACTCCGTGGGCTCCAAGCTTCATCTTACTGCACTAAATGATCTGACCTTCCAACCCAGTGCCTCGCGAAATTACATCATTTAATCCTCCCAATAATTCTACGACTTGAGCAGTTTTGGTTTTTTTTCAAGAACAGAAAGAGAAACAAAATTCAGAACAGTGGAGGAATACAAGGTTACACAGCTGGAAGATGGCTCAATTAAGATTTGAACCTAGGTCAGTTCAGTTCAGTTCAGTTCAGTCATTCAGCCGTGTCCGACTCTTTTCGACCCCATGAAGCGCAGCACGCCAGGCCTCCCTGTCCATCACCAGCTCCCGGAGTTCACCCAGACTCACGTCCATCGAGTCAGTAATGCCATCCAGCCATCTCATCCTCTGTCGTCCCCTTCTCCTCCTGCCCCCAATCCCTCCCAGCATCACCTGCCTGCAAAATCCCATGACTTAAACACCTTAACATGCTCCTGGAAACTTATCCTTTTTTTTTTTTTTTTTTTTTTGAGTTTTAAGACTGTTTTGCTTAATGAAGGAAAATGGAAGTTTATTACTTCTCAGAATTACAACTATCAATCTGAATATTGTTACCCATGACAACCAAGTAGCACAGAAGGAGTTTAGCATTTAAAACACACAAAAACTGCATGGAGCCCAGAGACCTCTCAGAGGGGCTTTTTATCAACCTTACAAGGGGACTTTCAACAGGATTTTGAACCCTATCCTTCTAATTAGAACATCTGAATGAACCAATCCTTGCTAGAATCCTCCACCCCTAGATGAAGACGGATCCAACACCTCCAAACTCTGGCTGGGGTCCTGTTTCAAATTGGATAAAATCTTCCAGAAACAAGGCAGTTCCTCCCAGTTGACCCAGTTTTCTTACTGCCTGAAGTTTTCCAGAACTAAGGCTCTTGAGGACCAAGATGGGCAAACTAAGACATGCACTGGCCACTTCCCTTTGACGGCCGAAATGCTCTCAAGAATGACGTTATTTCCACACTAGTTCACCTAGTCCTGGGCTGTCTCCTCCTCCCATTTAATACCCTCTCTTACCAACTCAGCATCCTTCAAGCGCCAACCATACATATTAAAACAACAAGCCAATTCTGTATGATTCTTGGGTCTAACTGGAACTCCTGAACGCCCTACCATAACGTACTTACTGAGAACAACCTTCCCAATTCGAGTTAGACAACAGGCTTACCGAGGCACAACATGTCCGTAGCCACTATGGCCTACAGATGAATACACACATCCCCAGCGCGTATGCCATTCCCCAAAGGCCCAGACCCACCTCTCTAGTCCCACAGCCCGTTATTTCCCTAAATAGACCTTTTATCTTGTCAAAACTCATCTAGCTGCCATTTCTCTAAAAGAACCTTTGTGGACCTCTGTTCAAGGTGTTCTTCCCACTTAGAACACCTTGCTTCCTCCCCCGTCACTCCTGGAAAATTATAGCCTATTTCTCAAGGCACATCACGAATGGTGCCTAACAAATATTATACTTCTCAACAACGAACATTCCACGGTGCTTGTATCCTGGCTATTTGGGTGAGCATGTTATCTCTTCTACCAGATGAAAATCACTGAGGGCAGGGATGATTTATCTTAAGGCTGTCTCTCACCCACATCTTCATAGATACCTACAGTGGCCTAAGAACACAATAGAAAGTCAATTTTAAAAATCTTTCAAATTCAATTGAGGAGTCGAAGGAAGGTCAAGAAAACTGTTACCTAATAAATTAGAATATTTTCTGTTTTCCCAAATTGGAAAAGACAAATCATATATTCTATACATTAATTTCTAACTATATAAAATAGGGGCTCCCCTGGTGGCTCAGACATTAAAGAATCTGCCTGCAATGTGGGAGACCCCAGTTTGATCCCTGGATTGGGAAGATCCTCTGGAGAAGGGATAGGCTACTCACTCCAGTATTCTGGCCTGAAGAATTGGCTCCCCTGTTGGCTCAGCTGGTGAAGAATCTGCCTGCAATGCAGGAGACCCCGGTTCGATCCCTGGGTTGGGAAGATCCCCTGAAGAAGGGATAGGCTACCCAGTCCAGTATTCTTGGGCTTCCTTTGTGGCTCAGCTGGTAAAGAATTCACCTGCAAGGCGGGAGACCTGGGTTCCATCCCTGGATTGGGAAGAGTCCCTGGAGAAGGGTACGGCTACCCACTCCAGTATTCTGGCCTGGAAAATTCCATGGACTGTGTAGTCCATGGGGTCTCAAAGAGTCGGACACAACTGAGTGAACTTCACTTCACTTCATATAAAATAGAGACTTTATATTATACAAGCATAAATAAATTTAAGAAGAAACCACCAAAGGGGAAATTCCCCAGGGTGGGAGGTGTCTAGTTTCCAGTTACTAATGGATTTTAACTATCATCCCATCCCAAAGTTGGTGACCCTGAGGAATCTGTACATACACATCCTAGCTTCTGACCATTAATATAATTATGCTCCATTTCCCTAGTTGTTTTCAGCCCAATACTTGTTCAAATGCTTGGGGTTCTCCACCTCCCTTCCTAAAAGTATTTCCTTCAATATGCTAATGTGTAAAAGAAACTTTTGCTGAATCCTTGCCAAAACACATTCAACAATGGAGGCTAGCGCAAATATACTTCCTGAGTCATGCAAGTACAGGAATATCCACCATCTAGAGAGAATAACTCTTGCCTGGAAAATCCCATGGATGGAGGAGCCTGGTGGGCTGCAATCCATGGGGTCACTCAGAGTTGGGCACAATTGAGCGACTTCATTTTCATTTTTCACTTTCGTGCATTGGAGAAGGAAATGGCAACCCACTCCAGTGTTCTTGCCTGGAGAATCCCAGGGACAGAGGAGCCTGGTGGGCTGCCATCTATGGGGTCGCACAGACTCAGACACGACTGAAGCGACTTAGCAGCGGCAGCAGCTCCACCATCTAGAGAGAAAAACAGCCTAGTAATATAGGAGGCCTCAAAGACTGAAGGCGCTGGGAAGTCTTAAGGCACTGCAACTGAACATTCTGCAGCGAGGAATCTTTGTTTTCTCCTGAAGGGAAAAATTCTAGCTCCACCCTGATGGAGGTAGACACCAATGGGACCAGGCTGATAAAATTAAAAACCTGAAGAAGCCGGGGTAAGAAGTCAGGCTGAGATAGGAAAGCTGAACATTAAGGTTTAGACTGCATCAGAGGCAAGTCTCGGTAAGCCAGGAGGTATTGGCAGAAGCTACAGAACCTCAGCTAGCAGTTATCAGGAGTAATCCACAGGTCTGGGAGCCAAACCTGGGGGACAGAGGTGATGGGTCTTGGGGATTAGGACCAAGTCAAGCAATGGAAACACAAAAAAGTCAAAGCAGAGGAAAGGAGGACAATGGGATTTCAGTGACCAAGAGAGATACAAACATAGAATTCTGAATGTCACAGTGACCAAGACATAGGTACTAAGAGTAAGAACGCAAGAGTCTGGTTTGTGAAATAATTGATTTCTGAAACTGACACTCTCTGACTTCCTTTATGCATTTTACTAATTGTGAATCATTCTGAGTTTACAGATAGATGAAGAAAGTAATTAAACTAGCTGGAGTCCAGGGCCCTTCTGGATACAGGTGAATTCTCCTGGCAGCTGGAACAGTAGATGAGCTGGGTTTGGCAGATTGTGTTTTCCAGATGTGCTCATCATAACATCTCCAAACAAACTTGCTCTTCTGTAGTTCGATCTTACCACATCCCTACCAAGAATCCAAGTCTCAATACCCTATGGGAGCGGCTTGCTTGACCTACAAAACAAATGTGGCAGGAGAGATATGCTGAGGCTTTGGAGAGAGGATCATGGGAAACCTTGCAGCTTCCGCCAGGACCTCTTAGAAAGCCTCTCTTGGCCTGCTCCCTCTGAGGATTTGCTGCTGCTCCTGCTAAGTCGCTTTAGTCGTGTCCGACTCTGTGTGACCCCATGGACGGCAGCCCACCAGGCTCCCCTGTCCCTGGGATTCTCCAGGCAAGAACACTGGAGTGGGTTGCCATTTCCTTCTCCAATGCATGAAAGTGAAAAGTGAAAGTGAAGTCGCTCAGTCGTGTCCAACTCCCAGCGACCCCATGGACTGCAGCCTACCAGGCTCCTCCATCCATGGGATTTTCCAGGCAAGAGTACTGGAGTGGGGTGCCATTGCCTTCTCCGTTGAGGATCTGCTAGGAGACCTCTAAGCCATGTGGAAAGGCCATAGGGGCAGGGGCGAGGCGGGCAGCCCTGGCGGAACTCTCAGCCGTCAGCATCAGCTGCCATCCAGGGGATATCCCACCCCAGAGGAAGCTTCAGATCAACATGGCCTCAGCCTCCATCTGATTTCAGTTGCTTGAGAAACCTCAGGCTCAGCCCAGACAAGCAACTGAGAGAGAGAATAAATTGCTTTAAGACATGTGTTGCTTCTGCTGCTGCTAAGTCACTTCAGCCATGTCTGACTCTGTGTGACCCCATAGACAGCAGCCCACCAGGTTCGCCGTCCCTGGGATTCTCCAGGCAAGAACACTGGAGTGGGTTGCCATTTCCTTCTCCAATGCAGGAAAGTGAAGAGTGAAAGGGAATTCACTCAGTCGTGTCTGACTCTTCCGACCCCATGGGCTGCAGCCTACCAGGCTCCTCCATCCATGGGATTTTCCAGGTGAGAGTACTGGAATGGGGTGCCATCGCCTTCTCCGAAGCCATGTGTTACAATGTAGCAATAAGAGTCAGTAGCTGGAGATTAGCTGGCCTTTCAAGGATGATTTTGAACATGACTCCCTCTCTAACTGGTGATGTTGAGGCCATGTCATTTACAATGATCACCTCCAGCACACTCAGAAGTTCACTCAGTGACCCCATCCCACCTCTCTTGATGTTCTAATGAAAAGTTTGGTGGAGGGAGAATTTGAAAGTTAAAATGAGACTTGGGGTTATCTGGGAAGTTTGATTTGCAGCGTCTCTGTTATGCCTGTTGCTGCACATACCTGAGATTTAACTAGAGCCAGAAATTGCTGAAAATGTGACGCAGTCTGTATTAAAAGGCTAGGATGGAGAGTGAGCACTGGAGGTAACTGAGTGATTGCCAAGCAACATAAGAGAATCCACGTTAGTGATACTTAGCATATGCAGGGGGGGTTTTCCAGATGTTTCTCAAACAGTTAATGCCAGTGACCATGCTGCTGGTTACTTTGTTGCATTTCCTCCCAAAATAGTACAGGTGACACAGAATGTCATTTACCTCCAAACCTTCAATTACTCAGGCAACCTGAGAGCAGGACCCTCCTGTGGTGTTCCTGAGCACAGAAGCCTCTCTGTGTCCCCTGATTTCTTGTTTCTAGAGAACAGACTGCAGCCTCCAAGACCTTCCCTGAGATCCCAAGGGCAGGTCCAAATGGTTTCTAATCAGGGAAGGGAGGGGCAGCCAAGAAACAACAGCACAGCCTTGGGGCAGCCGTGAGATTCAAAGACGCCTGCTCCTGGGAAGGAGAGCTAAACCAGCCTAGACAGCATATTAAAAGCAGAGACATTACCAACAAAGGTCCGTCCAGTCAAAGCTGGGGTTCTTCCAGTAGTCATGTATGGATGTGAGAGCTGGACCATAGAGAAAGCTGGGCACCAAAGAATTGATGTTTTTGAACTGTGGTGTTGGAGAAGACTCTTGAGTTCCTTGGACTTCAAGGAGATCCAGCCAGTGCATCCTAAAGGAAATCTGTCCTGACTGTTCATTGGAAGAACGTTGCTGAAGCTGAAACTCCAATACTTGGGCCACCTAATGCGAAGAACTGACTCATTGGAAAAGACCGTGATGCTGGGAAAGATTGAAGGTGGGAATAGAAGGGGATGACAGAGGATGAGATGGCTGGATGGTATCACTGACTTGATGGACATGAGTTTGAGCAAGCTCCGGAAGTTTGTGATGGACAGGGAGGCCTGGCGTGCTGCAGTCCATGGGGTCGCAGAGTTGGACACGACTGAGCAACTGAACTGAAATTGAACATCACAACTAATTTCTTTGAAATCTAAACATTCAAAGTGAAGTCGCTCAGTTGTGTCCAACTCTTTGCGACTCCATGGACTGCAGCCCACCAGGCTCCTCCCTCCATGGGATTCTCCAGGCAAGAATACTGGAGTGGGTTGCCATTTCCTTCTCCAAAACATTCAAAGACCTCCTGTAAAGATTAGGGCTGGGTGAAAGGAGCACAAAAGGAAACTTTTATAAATTGCCTTCTGTGTATATGTTGCTTTAGATACGTTATCTAATTTAATCCCTACAGCAACTCTGTGAGGTTATCCTCACTTACAGAAAAAGAAATGGAGGCTCAGAGAGATCAACTCGGTTTGCTTCCTCCCCTTGCTTTGGTGCTTAACATTAGAAATAGGAGTATAAACTCTAGAGTCAAACAGGTTTGAATTAATGCTCTATTTTCTTCAGAATGTTTCCATTAGAACTGGTTTTTTAATGTAGAGCTCATCTCCAGTTTTATATATGGCAGTTTCTCTATGACTTAGCTTTCAGAAAAGTTATGTTTTTCTTTAATGACCTAGTGTCTACTTTCTTTAACTCCTGACTTAACCTATCTGGTAAACACCCAGTGTTGGAGGTAAACAGATGACCATTTAATTCAAATAGTAGCAGCATCGTGCACTGAAATAAAACAGGGAAAGAACACAAGTCATTTTCAAAGGTACAGAGGTGTAATTCTATGGTTGCAACGTTACTGTGCCATTTGGTTGCTGCATCTGCTTATTTAACTTCTATGCAGAGTACATCATGAGAAACACTGGGCTGGAAGAAGCACAAGCTGGAATCAGGATTGCCAGGAGAAATATCAATAACCTCAGTTAAGCAGATGACACCACCCTTATGGCAGAAAGTGAAGAAGAACTAAAGAGCCTCTTGATAAAAGTGAAAGAGGAGAATGAAAAAGTTGGCTTAAATCTCAATATTGAGAAAACTAAGATCATGGCATCCAGTCCCATCACTTCATGGGAAATAGATGGGGAAACAGTGGAAACAGTGGCTGTCCTTATATTTTTGGGCTCCAAAATCACTCCAGATGGTAACTGCAGCCATGAAATTAAAAGACGCTTACTCCTTGGAAGGAAAGTTATGACCAACCTAGACAGCATATTAAAAAGCAGAGACATTACTTTGCTGACAAAAGGTCCCTCTAGTCGAAGCTATGGTTTTTCCAGTGGTCATGTACAGATGTGGGAGTTGGACTGTGAAGAAGGCTGAGCGCCAAAGAATTGATGCTTTTGAACTGTGGTGTTGGAGAAGATTCTTGAGAGTTCCTTGGACTGCAAGGTGATCCAACCACTCCATCCTAAAGGAAAACAGTCCTGGGTGTTCCTTGGAAGGACTGATGTTGAAGCTGAAACTCCAGTACTTTGGCCACCTGATGCCAAGAGCTGATTCATTTGAAAAGACCCTGATGCTAGGAGGGATTGGGGGCAGGAGGAGAAGGGGAGGACAGTGGATGAGATGGTTGGATGGCATCACTGACACAATGGACATGAGTTTGGGTAAATTCTGGAAGTTGGTGATGGACAGGGAGGCCTGGCGTGCTGCAGTCCACAGGGTCGTAAAGAGTCAGACATGACTGAGCAACTGAACTGAATTGAACCAATCAGAAGAATGTGTGTGAGCTGATCAAGCCCTGCACGCACAGACACACGTAGTGGACGGTGTTCCCGCTGGGGCTCTGGTGTGCTGACCATGGGACTTCCCAGCTGCTCGAGCCAGAGCGCGGTGCTCCCCACAGGCTGGTGAGAGTCAGTCACTAGTGCTACTGCCAATTCGCTTCTTTCCTTTCACTTTGATCCTTGATTCTTACAGTCTCAATAGTTAATAAACTGTTGTCTGCTACCATCTTGTGGACTGCATCTCAAATTCTTTAAAAGAACCAGTGAAGCAAAGCAAAACAAGAGGCCTCATGTTCAGAATGGGAGAAAATAATAGCAAATGAAGCAACTGACAAACAACTAATCTCAAAAATATATAAGCAACTCCTGCAGCTCAATTCCAGAAAAATAAATGACCCAATCAAAAAATGGGCCAAAGAACTAAATAGACATTTCTCCAAAGAAGACATACAGATGGCTAACAAACACACGAAAAGATGCTCAACATCACTCATTATCAGAGAAATGCAAATCAAAACCACTATGAGGTACCATTTCACGCCAGTCAGAATGGCTGCGATCCAAAAGTCTACAAGCAATAAATGCTAGAGAGGGTGTGGAGAAAAGGGAACCCTCTTACACTGTTGGTGGGAATGCAAACTAGTACAGCCACTATGGAGAACAGTGTGGAGATTCCTTAAAAAACTGGAAATAGACCTGCCTTATGATCCAGCAATCCCACTGCTGGGCATACACACTGAGGAAACCAGAAGGGAAAGAGACACGTGTATCCCAATGTTCATCTCAGCACTGTTTATAATAGCCAGGACATGGAAGCAACCTAGATGCCCATCAGCAGAGGAATGGATAAGAAAGCTGTGGTACATATACATACTGGAGTATTACTCAGCCATTAAAAAGAATACATTTGAATCAGTTCTAATGAGGTGGATGAAACTGGAGCCTATTATACAGAGTGAAGTAAGCCAGAAAGAAAAACACCAATACAGTATACTAATGCATATATATGGAATTTAGAAAGATGGTAACAATAACCCTGTATACGAGACAGCAAAAGAGACACTGATGTATAGAACAGTCTTTTGGACTCTGTGGGAGAGGGAGAGGGTGGGATGATTTGGGAGAATGGCATTGAAATACGTATAATATCATATATGAAACGAGTCGCCAGTCCAGGTTCGATGCACGATACTGGATGCTTGGGGCTGGTGCACTGGGACGACCCAGAGGGATGGTATGGGGAGGGAGGACGGAGGAGGGTTCAGGATGGGGAACACCTGTATACCTGTGGCGGATTCATTTCAATATATGGCAAAACCAATACAATATTGTAAAATTTAAAAATAAAATAAAATTAAAAAAAAAAAAAAAAAAAAGAGGCCTCATGACCTGGAATTCTCTGACAATGTTTTCTCCTTGTTCTCAAAACTACAAGTCTACAGGCCAGTGTATCCTACGTTATATTTGGAAAACGCACCCTCTGTACAGAGAGGAAAAGTAGCCCCAGAATAGCAGTGCTAACTATTCAGGGTCGGGGGCAGGGGTGGCCTTTTGCCAACAAGCCCTTAATGCGGATCTGTAGCTTCCTGCCAATTTTGCTTCAGTTTTTTTTTACATGCAACACAGGACGGAAATATAAATGGTCTGTGATGCAATTTGCAATTGCTACCCGTTAAAAAACTGTGGTGGTGACTTTTCCACTAACTAAGGGAGCGTAACTCTAGGCCGGTGGTTCTAATTCTCTCTCAGTAATGTGCTTCTTCCCTGGTTCCAAACTGACAGCTGGAACTAAGCAAAGACTTGAGTTTCATTCTACGGAATGACAATCTTATGGGAATGCTAAGAGGTAAGTAAAAAATTAGTCTACAATGTCTCATAGACTAAAATCATAAAAGCATCTGCAGGCATCATGAAGATGCAACAACAGAATGCAGAGGGATGTAAATCAGACTGAACGCAGACGAGGCTGAAGAGTAAGTAATGATAGAGCACAGATTTAGCTTCAGCAGTAATCCTGCAGGAACACATCTTATTGGGGCAACATCGGTCTTAGCATAAGCAGGCAGGAAGGGAAGAAGCAAACGGAAGGATTCAGAGTCCCGAACAAACAGGCATAATCTCTAAAATAAGGTAAAGTAACACAACATTAGATCTAACTCTTTTCAGTCTAAATGAAAGTGGGAAGAAATTAAAATTGTCTGTCACTGATAACTAATCAGCCAGAATTGTTTATCAACCCAGCTGCTTCTGCTGCTGCTGCTAAGTCGCTCCAGTCGTGTCCGACTCTGTGCGACCCCATAGATGGCAGCCCACCAGAGACAAGTTAAAAAAAAAAAAGCGAAGACAGCACATTATTTGATACTGATAATCAAATAAATATGAAAGAAAAGGTAAGATGTTTGAAAAATTGAGAAAAGCCATTTAAAACATAAGACCCCCCCACTGAAGTAAACTTACCAGGGACGTCTAGCTAACTGGTTGATTGATATGAACCACTTTCCCATTACAGGCTGAAACTGAGCAGGACCCTGTGGGGCCTGCCTCAGCACAAAAGCCTTTCCACGTCCCCCATTTCCTGCTGGTAAGAAAAAGGTTTCGGCCTCCTAGACCTTACCTGCATTCCAAAGAGCAGATTCAAACAGTCGCTAATTAAAGGAGCGAGGGCATGCAGAAAGAGGGGGAAAGCAGATAGGCAGAAACAGCGCAGTGATAAGGCAGCGTCCTAGCTCCTCCTCCAGGGACACACACACAGTCTGACACAGATATCTCAGTCCTTCTGCTGGAGCGAAGGCCCCCGTCCAGGTGGAGGAGGGTGACTTCAGGCTGAGCACAAGCACGTGACCCCCGAAGCCTGGAACCAGAAGGCTGATGATTGAGATTCCCAGAACGTCACCCTGTTACCTCCTCACCAACCAATAAGAGGAATAGGGCTTCACAGACCCTGAAGCCCTCCCCTCACGTTTTCCTTTAAAAACTGTTCCAAAAAACCACTGGGGAACTTGGGGGTTTTAAGCCGTAGTCACCCGGACTCTTTGTCGGGTGCCCCGCAGTGAGCGTTGCACTTTCCTTCACTTCGACCCAGCGTCAGTAGATTAGCTTTTCTGCTCAAGTGTGCATACCCACATTTGGTTTGGAAACAAAACTGTAAAAGCTCAAGACATGGGTGAGAAATAGCTCAACCAGACACTCCAGCAGCCCAGAGTCGTATTGAAACAAGAGAGAAGAGGGCCGGGCACAACCTTGAAAAGAATGACATCTGGGTGAGGAGAAAGAGCAAAACCCGCTGAGAACCAACTAGGTCCAAGATGGCGGAAGACGTGGCTTCCCACGAGCCGTGAGCCTCATACGTGTTCAGTGTAGCACGGTGGCTTCCCATGGACCATGAGCCTCATACGTGTTCAGTGTAGCACGGTGGCTTCCCACGAGCCGTGAGCCTCATACGTGTTCAGTGTAGCACGGTGGCTTCCCACGAGCTGTGAGCCTCATACGTGTTCAGTGTAGCACGGTGGCTTCCCATGGACCGTGAGCCTCATATGTGTTCAGTGTAGCACGGTGGCTTCCCCCGAGCCGTGAGCCTCATACGTGTTCAGTGTAGCACGGTGGCTTCCCATGGACCGTGAGCCTCATACGTGTTCAGTGTAGCACGGTGGCTAAATGATACACCCGCAGGCGCCATGGCAGTCCTGAGGCTGACCATGAAAGGACACAAAGCGGGCAGTGGCCCCGTTCCTGGAAATCTCTGCCCTTCCTCCAAAACAATTGGCATACTACTCCCACACTTTAGTCTATGAAATTACCCAGTCCATGAAAACTAACCACCCCATATGTGGGGGCCTCTGGCCATCTGAGATGGCCCACACACCATCCGTGGAGAGTGTTTCTCCCAGAGCTACTCTCGCCTTTTGAGACACACCACATTCTGTCTGTGGAATGCGTGTCTCTCTAAATAAATCCACTTCTTACCTATCACTTTGTCTCTCACTAAATTCTGTCTGTGATGAGACATACAGAACCTGAGCTTCACTAAGTCCTGAGACCAGGTGTGTGATCTCAAGGGACAGTCGGTCTCAGTCTCAATCTGATCTGTGCAGCTTCAGTGTTGGACCCAAATATAAGCTCTAGGAGATTTTACTGGCCTGAATGGAGCTCAGGAGGGGAAGACTGATGCTAGAAATGGTACGTGTCCAGGGAACTCCCTAGCAGTCCAATGGTTAGGACTTGACACTTCTATGCGTTCACTGCTCTGGCCTGGATTCTATCCCTGGTTGGGAAACTAAGATCCCGAAAGCCACAAAGCGTGGCCGAAATAAACTAAATAAGTAAAAAAGAAGTAGGGTGCACCCAGGAAACCAGAAACCAGGAATCCAGTCCACAAAATAGAAACTAGAGGGATTCTGTCCCCGTAGAAGGCAAAGCGTCGAGGAAACTTGCCTTCTGGATGGGAAAAAAAAGAAAGATTCCTGGGGGAAAAAAAAAAAGTGAAAATCCAGGCTTGCTCCAGTTATATGTGAAAGATAATAATAATAAATTGTTGTCTCCGTTATAGTTCTGCGGATAGCTCATTGTACAG
Source organism: Bubalus kerabau (assembly GCF_029407905.1). Taxonomy (NCBI): domain Eukaryota; kingdom Metazoa; phylum Chordata; class Mammalia; order Artiodactyla; family Bovidae; genus Bubalus; species Bubalus kerabau. Next base: position 5,688,418 of record NC_073625.1, on the reverse strand, counting down.
GGAAAGGTAATCAGTATCCAGAATTACAGGAATGATTTTATACTTCTTTCGCTGGGCTGGAATTTCAGGCAAAGAAATTAACACTGGTCTGAAACTGACGAAACCCCTGAAGTAAACAAACCCACAAACAGAAGCAACAAAACCATTTTGAAGAGATGTGTCCAACTCACTGCAGCTCACGCACTGCCAGCTCAAAATAAAGATAAGCTCACAGTGAAAAGCGAAACAACAGTGGTGGGGTGACATAGGTGATGGGGATTGAGGTGTCAGTCTCCAGTTATGTAATAAGAGTAAATATATGTAATAAGTAAATAATGTATAATATACAGCCAAGGAATGTGGTCAATAATACTGTAATATCTCATACGGGGACAGACGGTCACCAGACTCCTCATAGCGATCATTTCATAGTGTGTGTAAATATCAGCTCATTGTGCAGATTGTCTGAAACTAACATATTAGTGTACATCAACTATATTTCAATTTTGAAAATTGCAAATCACTTAAGGAAATAAACAACCATAAGAGATAGCAAACAAGAAAGAAATACAGAAAACTTTACACAAGGGGAACTCTACTCAGTACTCTGTAATGACCTATATGGGAAAAGAAATCTTAAAAAGAATGGATACATGTATATGTATAACTGATTCACTTTGCTATACAGCAGAAACGAATACAACATTGTAAATCAACTCTACTCCAATAAGATTTTTTTTTAAAGAGAAAGAAACCTTTACAACCTAAAGACAGGAGTTTATAAATTGTATATTTCAAATTATTAAACTTTTAAATAATGCACACCTTAGCTACTTCTTAATTTCTGAACCGTATCTTTATTCCTTTCATAACACTGGTAGTAACCTCTGTTTCCTTTATCTGAAAATGGGGGTAGGAAGAGGGAATTAACTAAAAAGGGCTCAAGGGAACGTTGGGGTGATGAAAATATTCTATGACTTGACTGCTGTGGGATTACAAAACTGTGTTTTTATCAAAATTTGTTAAAGTGTGCATTTTACTGTAAAAGGGTGAATCTTACTCCATGTAAATTAAACCTCAGCGCATGACACTTGAAAAATCACTCAGTCTGCTGCCTTTCAGGGGAGCCAGACAGAAGACAGAATGAAACAGACACTCACTCAGTGAAAAAGAATTTTTGCAAAGATTCCCCATGAAATAATCTCACCCAAACAAGCAAAGTCATGGGGAAAGGTTGGATTCAAGTCCTACGGAGGGCTTACGTATTTAAGTCAGTGAAGACTGACCTGAACACCAGGCCCCCAAAGCTGGTGAGGGTCAGATAGCGTCACAGGGAACCTGCTTCCCTGGGGAGATTCAGGATCAACTTCCGGCCACATCCATTTTTTAAAAATGTGTAACGGAGACATTTACATTCCTTTACAGCCCTGAAAAAATAATAATTAAGTCTTTAGGAACCAGATTTTTCACTGAAAAGTGACTCAGAACACATGAAATCATTCAAACCCAGACTTTGCCAGTAATAAATAATATAACCTTGCACCAAATACCTCATTTCTCCTTATGTTTGTGGTCATAAAAGGAATGAACCAGCATCTCCCTCTGGTCCTGTCCTGCCTTTATAACCCAAAAGTTTATAACACGGTGGACTTAGGCAAGGAGCCACCAAAACTTCAAAGTCACAATACTCAGTTGGAGAAAAATTAGAGACCTGTAAATTCTAACTGCCATGGCAGATTAAAGCTGTACCATTTCAGAGAGTACTAAAATCAGGCTTTCCTCAAAATCTCCATTTGGGTGGAGGGGTTTGCTGTGGAAACTAATTTCTCACAGATGCAAACAGAAGGAAAATGTTAATATTTATATGAAGTTTAAGAAGAATTAGAAAGTGAGTCTCATACATCATGTTCCGTTCCTTCTAAGTTCTATTTTAACTTTTTGTAAGAGATTATTTATGTAGCAGCCCACTTCAGCCAGTATAAACAAAACATGGATTCTATTAGAAAATTACCAGCCTTTTTGCATGATTTATTTGGACTTCCCTTGTTCAGCTGGCAAAGAATCTGCCTGCAATGCGGGAGACTTGGGTTCAATCTCCTGGAGAAGGGAACAGCTACCCACTTCAGTATTCTGGCCTGGAGACTTCCATGGACTGTATAGTCCATGGAGTTGCAAGAGTCAGACATGACTGAGCAACTTTCACTTTCATGCTAATTTCTGGGGTAAGCTTTCTTTCATCCCCTCAAATATACATTATTCCACAGTCAGACTGTGATTTCAAAGAATCATCTATTTGGTCAGATCTAACCATTGAGATCGGAGAAGGCAATGGCACCCCACTCCAGCACTCTTGCCTGGAAAATCCCATGGATGGAGGAGCCTGGTGGGCTGCAGTCCATGGGGTCGCTAAGAGTCAGACACAACTGAGCGACTTCACTTTCATTTTTCACTTTCATGCATTGGAGAAGGAAATGGCAACCCACTCCAGTGTTCTTGCCTGGAGAATCCCAGGGACGGGGGAGCCTGGTGGGCTGCCGTCTATGGGGTCAGACAGAGTCGGACACGACTGAAGCAACTTAGCAGCAGCAGGAGCAGCAACCGTTCAGATCAGTGATGCTTGCTGTGTCTTCAGCTCGCTGAGCATATATTTACTGCCTGGGAAAACAAACCCTCCTTCTCAATGTCCTAAATGCTCTGAGCTTCTCTGTAGCACTGGATTCCATTTCTGCATTAGAAACTCCGCTGTCAGGATTGTGACCGCTGTATAACACAGTCTGTGCTAAGCTGGTGGAAAAGCTTCATTTCTCCCTTCACTCTATGAACCAATTTCTGGTAGTTTCATCTTTTTTCTACATGTCAACAAATAAACATTTTTCAAGACTGAAAAAGAAAGAAAGAAAGAAAAGTACCAACCAATCGCATGGAAACCCAGGGCAGGAAAACTAGCCAACCTTCAGAAGGTGCTGAAAGAGGAAACATCCGAGCTGAGGTTCCTCTTGATTACTCTGGAGCTTATTTAGGCACCAACTGGTAAACCGCAATTAAAGCCTGGCACCCAAGGAACCAAGCAGGACCCTGTGGGGCTCCTGGGCACGGAAGCCTTGCTGTGTCTTCCATCTCTTGTCTGTCAGGAATAGGCTTCAGCCTCCACCACCTTACCTGAGTTCCAAAGGTCAGGTTCAGACACTTGCTGATCGGAGAAGGTAGGGGATTCGGAGACAAGGGAGGAGCAACCGAGAAACAACAGCGACCCTGGGGCAGGTCCCGGTTCCGCCTCCAGGGACACAGTTTTGAGGACGTTATCCCACTATCTGGCATTATCCCCTTTGTCTGGCAAAGCAAAAAAGCTATTCTTGCTACTTTACCCAAAACTCTGTCGTTAAGATTCAATTTGGCACCAGTAAACAGAGAATGTTTTCAGCATCACTAATTTTCTGGAATTAGTACAGACCTCAAAGGTAAAGAGAAGGAAATGGCAAACCACTCCAGTGTTCTTGCCTGGAGAATCCCAGGGACGGGGGAGCCTGGTGGGCTGCCATCTATGGGGTCCCACAGAGTCAGACACAACTGAAGCAACTTAGCAGCAGTAGCAGCCAAAGGAAAAGCCTCAGGCCTCCACAAGACTACCCTCATGTCAATCCCCACGGAACATCTGAGCCCCACCGTTACCTGCACGTCTGAATGGCTGGCTATCAATTCAGTGCTGTGCTGCTCAGTCATGTCCAGTTCTTTGCGACCCTATGAAATATAGCCCACCAGGTTCCTCTGTCCATGGATTCTCCAGGCAGGAATACTAGAGTGGGTTGTCATGTCCTCCTCCAGGGGATCTTCCCGACCCAGGGGTTTAACCCAGTTCTCTCTCCTGCATTGCAGGCACATTCTTTACTGTATGAACCCCCAGGGGGGCCCAGGGCCTCCCACAAACCGCTCAGCCTTGATAATTTGCTAGGCTGGCTCACAGAATTAAGGAAGCACTATACTTGTGATTACAGTCTTATTGTGAAGGATACAGATCAGGACAAGTCAAAGGAAGAGACATAAAAGCCAAGGTTTGGGAGAGCTCTGAACACAGAGTTTCCACGCCCTCTTCCCATGGAGTCAGGACATGCCACTCCTCTGGCATATAAATGTGTTCATCTACCCGGATGCTCCACTGAGAGCCCGAGTCCAAGTGCTGGCTGGGTTTCACTATGGAGCAGTATCGATTAGATGATCAGTCCTGTAACTGAGCTCCATCTCCAGCCCTTCTCCGCTGCCTACAGGTCAGACTGGCCCACAGTCTCAACCCTCCAATCATGCTCTTGTCGTTCAGTCGCTAAGCCGTGTCTGACTCTTTGCAACCCCATGGACTGCAGCACGCCGGGCTTCCCTGTCCTTCACTATCTCGCAGAGCTTGCTCAAACTCATGTCCTTTGAGTTGATGATACCATCCAACCACCTTATCCTCTGTCACCCTCTTCTCCTGCCTTCAATCTTTCCCAGAATCAAGGTCTTTTCTAAGGAGTCGGCTTTTCACATCAGGTGGGCAAAGTATTAGAGCTTCAGCTTCAGCATCAGTCTTTCCAGTGAGTATTTAGGGTTGACTTCCCTGGTGGCTCAGACAGTAAAACATCTGTATATGATGTGGGAGATCTGGGTTCAATCCCTGGGTCAGGAAGATCCTCTGGAGAAGGAAATGGCAACCCATTCCAGTATTCTTGCCTGGAAAATCCTGTGGATGGAGGAGCCTAGTAGGCTACAGTCCATGGGGTCGCAAAGAGTCGGATATGACTGAGCGACTAAACTTTCAAAAACTTTCTAATCACGTAGGTGGTCTTTCTGCTGGCCAGCCCCCACCCTGAAGCTATATTTAAAGACTGACTTTGAGGCATTTCATTAGTATAAATTCAAGTGCGAGCCAAGGGGCTTATGAATAACAAAGAGATTTCCACCACTTAGGAAATCTCAGGAGTTTTAGAAGCTCGTAAGGAACCTAGAATAAAGATCAGATTAATTCTTTATTACACAACACAGCTCATCTCCAATTCTCTCTGTGCAGTCTTTTTTAATAGTCTTTCTCTGCACAAAGCTATTCCTGGCTTCCAGATGCTGGTGGATCATGACCATCCCAGTAGCAGAGCTCCAACTACCTAACATTCCTAGGATACCATGTTAAATCCCTGGAGGAGAAAATCCAAGTGCCTCAGCTTGAGTTAAGAGTCCATTGGTCTAACAAGCTGTGAACAGAAGGGCTAAGTCATAGGATGCTTCAAGTTGGGCTGACAATTCTCAGAGACTGATGCCAAAAACTCGGCCTCTGTACACCAGTGCTGAATTGACTCTCAGAGACAGAGTTTGGGATGAAGCAAAAAGAATAGCTTTATTGCTTTGCCAGGCAAAAGGGGACACAGCAGGCTCATGCCCTCAAAACTGTATCCCAACCCAGGGGAATTTGGTAAAAAATTTTTCTCAAACACCTGACTACCTTTGATGTAACACTTGACTTCCAGGAATGCATTCTAAGACATCTCAAAGATTAAACAGCAATGTGTTCATACAAAAGTATTTATAAAAACTAAGAACACCAAATGTCCATTGATAGCAACTGCTTAAACAAAGTTTATCCATCCACAGGTTAACATTCTCTGCAACCACAGGAAAGTATGCTAGAACAGAATAGTAGTGTTCTGAATAATCAAGTGAAAAGAGCAAATAATGAGATTGTCTATGCTTATCTATACAATTTTAGATAGAGAACATTATATCTATAATACATATTATCTATAATAATTACACCTATAGCACATATTATTATCTATAAATTATAGATACATATTTAGATAATTTTAAAATACTCATCAGATATACACCAAAATATTAACAGTGGCTCTTTCTAGGTAGCAGGGGTGTAGGAGATTTTTACTTTGTATAATACATTGTTCTCTGTTTTTCACAGTTTCCATAATAAATTAAGCTGCATTATTTTTATAGTCAGAAAACAATCATTTTTCAAAGTGCAGAGTCTTCAAAGAGGGAGGCACCAGTTCTGCCCATCTTGTTTGCATGAGAGATGAATTCAAACAGTTTTCAATCCTCTCTGAGGCGGTCACAAAGGTGGGAGCGTGCCTTGGGTGGCTGCAAGTAAACTCTGTCTTCTCCACAAACTTGTGGAAAGTTTAAATATTCCTTCTCAAAGCAAAACACAAACATACATTTCTAAGGCGAGTAATCTGCTTTTGATGATGATTTCCTACCAGAATAATCAAGCCATTATTCAGAATCTTCCAAAGCAATAATACAAACAATAACAACATATAAAACATACAATAAAAAGCCTAAAACACAAAACCAAAACAAGATCATCTCATTAAATAATCCAAGAGATTCCTGTTTAAAATGTCTAGGCTCTTGCGACTTCCCCGGCGGTCCAGCAGTTAGGACTCTGGGCTTCCACTGCAGGAAGCAAGAGTTCAATCCCTGGTCAGGGAACTAAGATCCCTGCAAGCCATGTGGCACGACCAAGGAGGGAAATGCTCCTAGACTCTCACTAGAAAGAAATTTCTTCAATAACAGTTTTGATTTAGGAATGACAACCCCAAAATGACTTTGTCTTCCTCTCTTCGTGGTGCTTTCATGGACATGTTTGGGTGCCTCTGCGGGCACTCAAGTGCTGTCTGCTATGGGAAGTGTGATTGGTGGGAGAGGAAATGTATTTGCACTGTTCAAAAGCAAAACAGACCATGTGCTTATTTTTCGTGTATTTTTATCTCCTATAAGTATAGCATAAACTGAGTTTAAGCAAGTCCACCTCTCTCTCTCTCCTCTCTTTCCCAAATATTTCTCCCACTTCATGCCAAGGTGGCCAAAACACACCACTATTAAATTACTCCCTGGATCCTGAAAGCATTTACTTTATGAGGAATCTCTCATTTACAAACAAATACTCCCCAAGCCAAATTCAGCTCATCCTTGATTAGATGCAGTCATCTGAGAGTAAGACAGTGACCAGAAAGGTTGCACCAGGTGCGGGGACTGTATGCCAAGGACGCTCACGCAGGAAGGCACCTGGAAGCAAAAGGCAAAGGGAAAGGATCCTAAATGCAAGCACTGCGAATTATCCACACGCAGACGACAGATACAAGAATTAAATTCCAGGAAAAAAAAAAAGGATGTGCTTTTAAAATCTGATAGCTCAGTTGGTAAAAAATCTGCCTGCAATGCAGGCAACCCCAGTTTGATTCCTGGGTCAGAAGATCCACTGGAGAAGGGATAGGCTACCCACTTCAGTATTCTTGGGCTTCCCTGGTGGCTCAGCTGGTAAAGAATCTGCCTGCAATCAGGAGACCTGGGTTCGATCCCTGGGTAGGGAAGATGCCCTGAAGATGGAAAAGGCTACCCACTCCAGTATTCTGGCCTAGAGAATTCCATGGACTAAGAGTCGGACTGAGCAACATTCACTTTCACTTTTAAAACCCAGGCAGCATCCACTTTCTCTTGTGCTCACTCAGTTGTGTCCGACTCCTTGTGACCCTACCGACTGTAGCCCACCAGGCTCCTCTGTCCATGGGATTTTTCAGCAAGAATACTGAAGTGGGTTGTCATCTCCTTCTCCAGGGGATCTTCCTAACCCAGGAATCGAACCCACATCTCCTGTGTCTCCTGCCTTGCAGGTGGATTCTTTACCGCTGAGCCATCTAGAAAGCCCCTTCACAGGTACTAATTCCTAACAAATATCTTGCACCAAAAACTGCATCTCTTTGTCTCCTTCCAGAGAACACAACCAGCAACAAAGCAAAGATAAATAGCTCAGATCATCTGACAATGGCTGTATATTAAATCATTTGGAATACTTAGCTTTTGCTTTGCACACATCTGTACTTCAGATGTCTTCACTGAATTACCATTACAATAAATGAATGCTTTGCATGAGCTGGGCATTGTGCTTAGTGGAGGATGCATGAAAAATGTCTGAAAGGCAGACCCAGTTTGGGAAGTGAAGCAGCCCTCTTGCAACTGTGCAACTGAAAGTGACGGTCAAGGGGATGGGGAGCAGAAGAGAGACCCAGAAATAGCTTCCATGGAGCAGTAATGACTGCTGTGCTGCTGCTGCTGCTGCTGCTAAGTCACTTCAGTCGAGTCCGACTCTGTGCGACCCCATTGACGGAAGCCCACCAGGCTCCCCCGTCCCTGCGATTCTCCAGGCAAGAACACTGGAGTGGGTTGCCATTTCCTTCTCCAATGCATGAAAGTGAAAAGTGAAAGGGAAGTCGCTCAGTCATGTCCAAATCTTAGCAACCCCATAGACTGCAGCCCACCAGGCTCTTCTGTCCATGGGATTTTCCAGGCAAGAGGACTGGAATGGGGTGCCATTGCCTTCTCCAATGACTGCTCAGGATTGCCTATCACTGCCCTTCCATTCTTTCTTCTTGGGGTTTCTGCCACCTGTAGTGGAACACAAGCACTAACTGAAGGAAACCCCCCAACTAGTTGGCACTTACTAATGCCTGAGCAATATCACGTCTCAGCCATGTATTAATTGACTAAGTGAATAGATGCGTGGTGCACGTTCAGTCGTGTCCAACTCGTTGTGACCCCATAGACTGTAGCCCGCCAGGCCCCTCTGTCCAGGGGATTTCCCAGGCTAGAATGCTGGAGTGGGTTGCCATTTCCTTCTCCAGGGGATCTCCCCAACTCAGGGATCAAACCCAGGTCTCCTGCATTGCAGGCAGGTTCTTTACCACTGAGCCACCAGGGAAGCCCAAACACATGGTAGTCCTCTTACTATTATTCTACCCCATGTTCCTTGGTCAAACCCAGACAGCCAGCCAGCAGTAAGAAGTAAAGAGGAGCCTAGTCCCTGCTTGCCCACCCCCTGGCTCAAATCTTCTCACCTCTTCTTTCCCTTTTCATCTTAAAAACATACTGGTATTATTCCTGTTTTGGTATTACCACATGAAAATGAGCTTCCCTGGTGGCTTAGAGGGTAACAAGTCTGCAATGAACAACAAAGCATTTCTCCAGTTATGAGATCAATTTGACACGTTTTCATTCTATATCTCACATTGGAAGGAGAGGAAAATTCGATACCTAGGACATGGGGTTGCATAAACGTATAGCATATTAGTTAATTACTTCTGTTTCAGAGGATCTCAGAGATAGATGGCATGTCCATAATTATCCCTCCACCATCAGAAGCTTCAAATTACTAGGTGCTCTCAAAGGTAGAGAAAATTTTTAAATATTTTTTATGAAATTTTAGAAGTTGAATATTCAGCAATTTGGTATCTCATGAAGTTGTAGACAAGGAGATGTCTTAGAGGTTCTGTTTACCTGAAGGGAGATTTTTCAATCAACCTATCTGACTGGGATATGAGAAGACCACCAAGAAAAGCCTGACCACCAAGTAAATGCAAAGTCTTTGAGGTCCACAAAAGCATTCCACCAAATGTGTTTAGTTGAAATGTCTGGGTTTTGTAGGCATTTAAGTTCTGATTCTTGGCCTTAAAACCAATGGGTTACTTTCCCCAAAGTCAGGAAGATCATAAAAGGAGGAGACACATTCATAAAGCCATGAAGAACCACCAACTTTTAAAAAACGAGGCATCACTGAGGAAATATAGACCTGGAAGGAGCCTCAGAAATCATGCAACTGGCTTCATTATTGCAGGTGAGGGGCAGAGGCCCAGCTGGTCACACTTTAAACAGATCAGAGTTACATCTCCCAATGCCCAATACGGGTCTTATGCCATCCACAGAGTGGTCCAAGAACATGTGTTTCCAACAAACATTGCCACTGGTCAGTGTCATGGCCATTCAATGGCTCTCCCATCCCTAATGTTTTGAAAACCTTTTTTTTAAATCTAAATATTAAGAAAATCCAGACTTTATGGGCTTCCCTGGTAGCTCAGACAATAAAGTATCTGCCTGCAATGCAGGAGACCTGAGTTTGATCCCTGGATCGGGAAGATCCCCTGGAGAAGGGAATGGTTATACACTCTAGTATTATTGCCTGGAGAATTCCATGGATAGAGCAGCCTAGTGGGCTACATTCCTTGGGGTCACAAAGAGTCAGACAGGACTGAGCGATTAACACTTACTTATGTGCTTTATAGCCTTTCTAACCATTTGAAAGCAATTGAAAAAATTAATAAAATAAAACTCTTATGAGGCCAGGACAAGATTTGGAGAACTGAGTTGGTCTAAATCAATGGTGAGGAAAAGACCAGATAGTAAGTATTTTATTTTAATTAATTTTTATTTTATTTTTTTAATTTAAATTTATTTATTTTAATTGGAGGCTAATTACTTTACAATATTGTATTGGTTTTGCCATACATGAACATGAATCTGCCACGGGTGTACACATGTTCCCCATCCTGAACCCCCCTCCCACCTCCCTCCCCGTGCCATCCCTCTGGGTCATCCCAGTGCTATTTATAATAGATAGTAAGTATTTTAAGCTTCGTGAGCCACAGGTTCTTTACAGCAGCAGCTCCCCTCTGCTATTGTATCAGGATCGCAGGTCAGAGGGGTTATGTAAATAAATGGGCATTACTGTGTGTCCAATAATACAGGCATTACTATGGACACTGGAAGTCAAATTTCATACAATTTTCATGTGTCATGAAATAATATCTTTCTTTAATTTTGTTTTGGGAACCACTTAAAATTGCAAAAAGCTTTCTTAGCTCACAGGCCATACAAAATGACAGTCAAGATTTGGCCCGTGGGCCAGAATTTGCAGATCTCTGGTCGTGATGGTGAGAGGAGATGCAAAGAGCAGCTAAACTTCCTTGTCCCGGAATCCCAGGGTGGCTTTCAGATTGAATACAAGAGCTCTGCTCGTAACTAGGCCGGCCTGACTTTTTAATATGAGTATTCCAATTGTCATTTGTTTGTTTTTCTTTCAGACATTCGTTTTCCCTAGTTTGTTTTTACATAATTTTATTTGTCTGTGTATGTCTTTTTGGCTGTGCTGGGTTTTCACTGCTGCATAGGCTTTTCTCTGGTTACAGCGAGTGGGGGCTATTCTCTAGCTGGGATCTGCGGGCTTCCCTCTGCGGTGGCGGCTCTCGTTGCAGAGCACAGGCTCTAGTTCACAGCAGCTTTCAGTGGTTGTGGCGCCTGGGCTCGTAGTTGCCGTTCCCAGGCTCTGGAGCACAGGCTCAATAGTTGTGACTCGTGGGCTTAGCTGCTCCAAGGCCTGTGGGATCTCCCTGGATCAGGGCTCGAATGTGAGTCTCTTGTATTGGCAGGCAAATTCTTCACCACTGAGCCACCAGAGAAGCCCTGAACTGTCTTAATAGCTTATCCAGTTTATTCATATTGTCTTATTTGATCTTTGCCATGTTTGATGAGCTACACAGAGCAGGTGTGTGTGTGTGTATGTATTACATTTCAAATTTGTTCATTTTTCATACAAGTTATAATCACCCTGGTGGCTCAGATGGTAAGGAATCCATCCTTAATGTGGGAGACCTGTGTTTGATCCCTGGATTGGGAAGATCCCCTGGAGAAGGGCAGGGCAACCCACTCCAGTATTCTTGCTCAGAGAATCCCCATTGACAGAGGAGCCTGGCAGGCTACAGTCCATGGGGTCGCAAAGAGTTGGACAAGACTGAGTGACTAAGCACAGCACACACACACACACACATAATCACCATAACTGAAGAAAATTCACCCAAGAAATCACGAAGCCAGGAAAAAATATTTGGTATTTTTCTTTATATCGCTCTTACTCTTTTTTCATATGCAAAATTTTACTGAATTGGCATCATAATGTTAATAACATAGTAAATTCCAGTTTTTCACATAATGAGTCCAAGTATTATGCCAAATCACTAAATAGGCTTCATGGTGGCTATTTAAGATTCTTTTGTACTCTGTCATTATTTACTTAATCTTTTCTCACTTGTTGGACATTTGGGGATTTTCCAGTGATTTACCATGATAAATAATGCTGCAATGAATGTCATTCTCCTCTTTACTTTTATAGGAGTATTTTCTTATGATATCCCCAGAAGGAGGATTACCAGATAAAAGGATACAAACACTCTTTAATTATTAATATGCTTTGGAAATTTCCTTCAAAAAAGTTATACTGAAGCAGAATTTTTATTAGCATAGGATTAAAACACTGGGCCATGCAGCAGTCTGGTGCCGTCATTGACTCCTGTGTGACCTTGGGAAAACCCCTTCTACTTTAAGCTTCAGTTTCCCCATCTGTCAAAAGAGGAAAATAATCTATGCTTTCAGTGAGGATTAAAACAGATAACGTATGTAAGAGTGACCCATAATAAGCAACTTCCTAATACTAGTGAAGATGCTGTGATGATGATGAAGGCGATGATGAGGAGATGGTGATAATGGTGATGGAATGATGGTGATGATGAAGGTGATGTGGTGATGATGAGCTTCAGTTTATTCATAAAGAACTAAAGTTCAGACTTCAGACTCAGATCACAGCATCCAGTCCCATCACTTCATGGCAAACAGATGGGGAAACAGTGTCAGACTTTATTTTTGGGGGCTCCAAAATCACTGCAGATGGTGACTGTAGCCACGAAATTAAAAGACACTTACTCTTTGGAAGGAAAGTTATGACCAACCTAGACAGCATATTAAAAAGCAGAGAGATGACTTTGCCAACAAAGTTCCATCCAGTCAAGGCTATGGTTTTTCCAGTGGTCATGTATGGACATGAGAGTTGGACTGTAAAGAAAGCTGAGCACCGAAGAATTGATGCTTTTGAACTGTGGTGTTGGAGAAGACTATTGAGAATCCCTTGGACTGCAAGGAGATCCAACCAGTCCATCCTGAAGGAGATCAGTCCTGAATATTCATTGGAAGGACTGATGCTGAAGCTGAAACTCCAATACTTTGGCCACCTGATGTGAAGAACTGACTCATTTGAAAAGACCCTGATGCTGGGAAAGATTGAAGGCAGGAGGAGAAGGGGATGATGGAGCATGAGATTGTTGGATGGCATCACTGACTCAATGGACATGAGTTTGAGTGAACTCCAGGAGTTGGTGATGGACAGGGAGGCCTGGTGTGCTGCAGTCCATGGGGTCACAAAGAGTCGGGGGGAGACTGAACTAAACTGAAAGGTCAGACTTAAGTGTCTCACCGAATGTCATAAAATTAGGGAATAACACCTCAAACTTGAACTCATGCCTTTGGCTGTTTCTTTTTGATGGCACCCAAGGATCTCCTGTGATTTTGAATATATAAATGGTTTTGATTTCTTGTTTGTTCTTTTCATTTGCAGACTGACTTCTAAGTACCAGGCATCAGCTAATCTCTTCCCTCTGCATCTGAGGACCCTGTTGGTCCATCTCTAACCTGTTACACAAATCCAGAAATGAGGCTTTTTTCCTTTTTATTTTTTAAGTTAAACAAGTAACAAATGAGCATTACGTGACATAACATTTGTGCCTTCAAGCCCCCACATCAGCCTACTCACCAAACTTGCCACACAGCCCTCCCCTCCTGACAGCACTTAGAGGCTATTTAAAGCAGATGTCAACAAGTCCTAACTTGGAGTTCATTTATATTCATAACCCTTTATCTACACACTGATATTTCAAGGTTAATGACATCAGTACTTATGAAACTGATAATATCCAAGAAGAGTTCATATATGAAAAACTTACTTCATCCTCTTTTCTTCTCCTTTTACATAAATAATATCCCTAAGAAAGGACAAAATTGTACAGTCAATAAAAACATGAGAATTGTGACAAAACCTATAATCTTTGTCTATATAATGTTCTGAATAGGACACAAACATGGAGTCTAGAAGCTTTCTTGACGGCGTTTGCTGTGCTTAATCAACCCCTGTGAGATGTTTTCTGTACGTTTACTCATTGATGCAGTCGTGTTTCTCGGTGTTGCTTGCACTTGGTAGCAATTTTGATTTAAAATATTTGACACAGATCTGGTTCTAGGAATTAATGACACTTTTGGTTACAGATTTGGGAAAATTAGGAGTTCAGTGAATAAGTGGCCCCTTCTTGGGTCTCCAGGGTGCTAAAAATTCTCTCTATTATCATACTAAGTGAATAAGTCAGGGAAAGACTGATATCACTTACATCTTTTAAAAATTCTTTAAAAATGATAAAAATGAACTTATTTACCAAACAGAATAGATTCACAGACATAGAAGACAAATTTATGGTTACCAAAGGAAAATGGGAAGAGTTTGGGGTTAACATAAACATACTACTATATATAAACTATATAAACAGCAAGGACGTACAGAATAGCACAGGGAACTCTACTCAATATTCTATAACAACCTATATGAGAAAAGAATCTGAAAAAGAGCAGATATATATATATGTGTATAACTGAATCACTTTGCCGAACCACCTGAAGCTAACACAACATTGTAAATCAAATATACTCTAATTAATTTTTAAATAATCATTACAGCAAATAAAATCAAAATTATATCTCTGATATTTACAAATTTCTACACTCCATGCTTTTTATTCAATAAAAACTGGCTTTTTAACTTGTGAAAAGTGAAGACTTAGGCCAACAGTTGGTTCCAGCTATCATTAATTCTTATTTGCAATCATTGGGACAGCATATATTAATTTAGTATCTGCTGTGTATAGGGTGGGCTTCCTTGGTGGCTCAGCAGTAAAGAATCCACCTATAATGCAGTAGACGTGGGTATGAACCCTGGTTTGGGAAGATCTGCTAGAGAAGTGAATGGCAGCCCACTCCAGTATTCTTGCCTGGGAAATCCTATGGACAGAAGAGCCCCAGTGCTTGGAGTCGTAAGAGTCAGACACGACTAGGGAATGAAACCGCCACCACCACCATGGATAGGGTGCAGAACTTCCTCTCAATAATCATCTCAAAAGTTGCCTTGAAGTATCTGGATTCAGCCTTATAAACATCTTCCAGTCCCATGGAGAAATTTTTGCATTCTCTAAGAAATGGGAATGTTATTATATACAGATTCTACTGGTCTCATTCTTAAATTTAAAAAATATAGAATTGTATCCCTCTTTTGCACAACTCAGACAATGTATTCCTTGTGGCTTAGAAAACTCCAAGTTTACCAGTATAAAATCACAAGAACTAAGTCGGGTCTACCTGTTGACTTAAGAAACTGACTAGAATATAACACATTACTTTGAAAATACAAAAAGAATTACTTATGCTTCATAAATTTGTTTTTCAAAGTAAAATAACAAAGCCACAGTGGCAACATTTCTATAGGAGAAGGAATTTGGAAGCTGGTCTGAAAAGCCACAGGAACTACCAAGGTTTTGGCTCCATCATGTGGCCATATAGATTTATCCACTAAAAGCTAAAGTAAGTACTGCCCTTACCTGCATGGCAACTCCACGCACATTGTAACCAATATCTGGAAATAGACAAGAGACTCTTCAAAACAATGTTTCAGTCCACCCTGTTCTCTGTCTGACAGGGGACAAAAGATTATCATAATTAAATTACTGTCTGATGTATGAAGGTAGCTTGCCGATTTCCAATCCAGTTACTGTCGAGTCCCGCGGACTTTACTGACCGGATGTCACTTGGCTCTTCTCTCTTCCGTCCCCGCTGCCACCCCTCCGAGGGTAGATCCCTCTCTCTGGATCTGTCTCCTGGGCTTCTAAAGCAATGCCCCTCTTGAGTCCCTCCTGTCCTTCTCCACTCTGCTGCCACGGGGACATGTGTTAAAACAAAACCGATCCTGCCACTCCTAAGGCCCACCTAAAACCCTCTGATAACGCCCCACTTCTCCCAGGAAACACGTCCAGTTCTAACTCAGCCTGCAGGCCACCAGCGCTGTCCAACACGGGAGCCTCCAGACACATGGGGTCCCTGAGCACTTGAAAGGAGGCTGGTGCAGATGAACTGTGCTGTGACTACAAAAAGCACCCCAGACTTTGAAGATTTCAAACAGAAAAAAAGAATGTCAGCTATCTTATTAATAATTTTAGAGTACAATGAGAATATTTTGGACATCATGGGTTAAATACAGTATTTAAATTTTTTTTTATTTTATGTAATTTTTAAAGGTTACTTTCCATGTACATTTATCACAAAATATTGGCAAAATTCCCCCTGTTGTACAATATATCCTCAAACCTGTCTTAAACCAACTAGTCTGTAGCTCCCGTTCCCTCACCCTTGTATGGCCCCTGCTGCCCCCTGTAACCATTAGCTTGTTCTCTATGTCTGTGAGTCTGCTTCTTTTATATTTTACTTATTTTAATTTTTAATAATATTTTACTTATTTCCACCTGTCTATTTTTACTCTTACAATTTGGACACACAAAGTGGGGATACAGGGAAGCAAGGAAGCAAAGTGCCTTTCCCTGTGGATTTTCCCAATCTCCTGGGACAAATGGAAGACAGACAACAGCACAGGACAGGAGACAGCACAAGCAAGATAATGATCCTGCTGAGGAGAAGGGGCTTCCCAGGTGGCTCAGACAGTAAAGAATCCGCCTGCCGATGCAGGAGACTCAGGTTCGATCCCTGGGTCGGGAAGATCCTCTGGAGAAGGGAATGGATACCCACCCCAGTATTCTTGCCTGGAGAATCCCACAGACAGAGGAGCCTGGTGGGCTAAAATGTAGTCCTTGGGGCCATGAAGAGTCACTCAGGACTGAGCACAGAGCACAAGAAGGGAGTAGGAGCCAGGACGGGTGGGTGACTTGCAGGTAAGCGACCTGACGCAAGGCACCATCAGACAGGTGATCTCTGAGTCTTAATGAAAGTGAGGGAAGCCATGCAGAAAAACTGCTAGAGGCCAAGGAGACAGAAAGGGGGAAGGTTGTAAGGCAGGAGCAGCCTTGGCTTACTTAAGACGCAGTCACAGGTCAGGGAGGCCGAAGCTTCCCTGAGCAAGAGGAGAAAGAAGAAGTGGGGGTCGGGGAAATGACAGGACACCTCCCTGAGGGGGACGGGACACCTCCCTGAGGCTCCTAGAGGAGGGAAGAAGGACTTTAGCTGAGGAAGACAGGAAGCTCCCAGAGACCTCACACACAACACACAGGCTCTCTGAAAAAGCTATGTTTCCAGCTCCAACTCTTTCCCTGACTCCAACCCGTACACCAAAGCACTCCACTCCACTTTTCGTCTAAAAGCTCTTTCTCACATGACCGATTCCTGATGTGCCACCCCAAGGACGGCTCCTCACCCAGGAATCCTTGTCCTAACCATATCTACGTGCTCCTACATAGCACTTGAATAAAAGGCATTTGCAGTGAAAAGTCTCCTGTCGTCAGCTCCAACATCTAAAAAGATTAGAAGGCATCACGCTTTTCTTACAAAAAGAAAAAGGCGAACAAACTGAAAAATCAACAACTTCTCTTAGACCTGTCAGAGAACTGAGGGGGCAAAGAGCACCCTGAGGTCTGGAGAGACAGGTGAACCCAGAGGGTCACAGTCAAGGCCAGCGGAAGCCACTGGAGGCAGAAATCGGCAGCCACAGTCGCCACATGGCGGCTGCAATTAGATTGAGAATTTGACTCCCAGGGGCCTGGCAGGTGTCAATGGCTCTTCTGAGTAAGAAATGAAAACCAAAAGTGAAACAGCTACACGAAACTTAAAAATAGGTTTTGATTATGTATGTAAAAATGAAGAACCTCTGTACAACAAAAAGGAAGAAAAGTTTAAAAATGACTAGGACACTGGAGGGTTTATTGGCAGTGTGGGTAACAAAAGATCAATGCCCATAATACATAAACAGCACCTAAGTATGAGCACGTTCTTGAAGCTTCCCAGGTGGCCCACTGGGAAAGAATCCACCTGCCAATGCAGGAGATGCAGGAGACGTGGGTTCGATCCCTGGGCTGGGAAGATCCCCTGGAGGAGGAAATGGCAACTCACTCCAATATTCCTGCCTGGAAGATCCCATGGACAGAGCAGCCTGGAGGGCTACAGTCCATGGGGTGGCAAGGAGTCAGACATTACTGAGCGACTGAGTATGTATGCGCACACACACACACACACACACACACACACACACAAGTTCTTGAAACATTGTTTCCAATACAGAAAACCTGGACTATATTCACCCTAGGCAGGGTATAGCCATTCAACAAGGTTCTATGCAACTGATAAAATATAGACTGTTGTTACCTTCTGTCTTAGCAAAATTTCCATGATTTGTATTCAGTGCTGCGATTCATGGGGTCGCAAAGAGTCGGACACGACTGAACTGAACTGAACTGAACTGAACATAAGCATGATAAATATTGAAAGTCTTATCTGAAAACAAAGTATGTAATTTATTCAAGACTTTATTTTATGGTTCCACAATGGAGTTTTCTTCCAAAAGGTCCTTTGCACTTTTCATTAGGTTTATTTTCTGGATATTTTCTGTTTCATGATGCCAAAATGAATGGAATATATTCTCCCATAAGATTTCCTATATACATTTCTATACAGCTCATATAAAACTTGCTCATGTTTTTATATGAGAAATCTGCTAAATTTCAGATATTAATTTATAATTAGACTCCTTAATGAATTTTCTTATTGTTCCTAGTAGTTTAAGAACTGTGCCTCCCCATTCTGCTCCTTGCACTTCCCCCTCTATACCCCAACCGTGTGTGTGTGTGTTAGTCACTCAGTTCTGTCCAACTCTTTGAGATCCCATGGACTGGAGCCCACCAGGCTCCTTTGTCCATGGGATTCTCCAGGCAAGAATACTGGAGTGGGTTGCCATTTCTTTCTTTCTCCAAAAAGGCTGATGAAAGTGTGTAAAATCAAGAATGATAACTGCAATAAAGCATCACTGAAATCTGAGGAAGTGTTATCTTCTTAGGAGTTCCTACTTTGGACTGAGTTAGCTTGAGACACTGAATCACCCCAGTGTCCTAAGAGGAACTGTTAAATATGACTGCACTTCAGGGGAATTTTACTGCTGGACACCTGGGAACCATAAAGTTGCTCGTATTTGAAAACAGAACAGTTTTGCAAAATCGAGTAAGTATGTGGCCCCTAAACTAAGGTTCCTAAAGTCTTTCTCAGTCCGGGCAGTGGTGATCACAGTCTTCAGGCAAGCAGCTCAGTCTCCAAATGAAACCTCGAGCAGGAAGGAGCCCCAAACCCAAAACTGAACTTGTGTGATTTACATTGGGCTGCAGCATCCTAGGCGAAAGAGGAAGTTCATCTGAACCCTTGAGAGACCTCCCAGAATAATGCCCCGAGCACTGAAAACCCTACGCTCTCACTTCCCCTTCATCCCTGAGCACTGTGCTCCACATTCTTTTCTTCCCTAGTCCCCTTCTCTCGAATTTATATTCTTCTTCTGCCATAAAACTTACTCTTTTTCAATGCGTGGGGGCCCCAAGATAACTTCTGGACACAAATATAGGGCATTTTCTTACAGAGCCATTAAAATGTTCCATGATCGCCCAGAACATTCTGGAATTTGACTTGACTTCAAGGAGCCAGAAGACAAAATACTGTGCATGATGACTCTTTGCTTTGAAATGCATGTAACTGTTTCTTGAGAATTCCTGCCTGTTGATGTTAAAAACATGCCAAGTAAGTGATTAAAATTCCATTGTTTAAAAAAAAACTCCATTGTTTCTGCTGATTTTATGTTTTTATGATGGTTATTAATTTAACAAAGGTCTGCATGCCCACAGCTGCTTTAAGAGAGAAAACTTCTCCACAAATCAAGAGAATCAAACAAATCAAAACAAAACTGAAAAGGAAGCCAAAAAAAAAAAACTTTAAAAATATTCTAGACCCCAGATAGGGCTTTGAGCAGCAGGGCTTTCACCCAAAACTGTGCCTGGTACAAATCGTTCTTCACGTTCCATTTACCTGACTGGCAGACTGAGAGGTCTGCAGTCCAACAAGCTCTCATGAGCACCCACTGGGGAGTCTGGTTCCTCCAGTCCCGGCTCCACAGCGCTGACCGCTGTGCTTGGAAGCTCCTCCCCCTTCCTGGCATGCATCTGTGTGCATTGGCATAAAATTCCATCTGTGCTGCAGGGTGATTTTAATTACAAGACTGGATCAGCAAGTAGATGAGAGAATGCAACGAAAGTTCTCCACATGATGAAACTGCATCTTCTGGCAGTTTACGTTTTGATTAGCTGTTGAGGTCAAACTACATTGTTTCTGAGCAAAAGCCTTTCTGCTGAAATCATGTCTTATGGGAGAAGGAGCTGTCAAGAGCTGAGCCATGGCACTGACCAGAAGGCTCTCCCTGAAGTAAACTGCTAGAGGCTCTATAGGAAGGGATTAAATGAAGAGCTCTGATATCTACTCGGCCACATGTGATACAAAGAGAACAAATACGCAGCTGAGGGAAATCACAGGTAGCCAGACTCAGAGTATTTAATTAGCTTGGCCACAACTGAACCACCTATTTCCACTCCTCTGTCTTACAAGTTTCCTGTGTTCATCTCCAGGCTTAGGCTGAATGCTTAGTTTTCCGTCTCAGTTAAAGTCTGGACATGTAAGCTGCAGGAGACCACATTCCTCTCACGATGTGTTTGTGAGTTCTACCGGTGCCCATTTCTTTCTGTCCGCAGAGCTCTCTCTCTGATTCTCAGTCTACTGCACATTGGTTTTATGCATCAAGTATCACTAATAAAAAGCCCGATATCATTCTGATTTTCTTTCCTCTGTAGGTAATTTGGTTTCTATCCTTCAGGATTTTCTTTTTATCTCAAGTGTTTTGAAGTTTCATGCCAAGGTACTAATTTTTGTGAAAGGTGTAAGGTCTGTCTAGGTTCACTTGTTTTAAAAGAAAAAGATTTAGTTGAATAAACATGACATGTAACATTGTATAAATTTAAGGTGTTCACTGTGTTACTTTGATACATTTCAGTATTATAACATGCCTGTCATTGTAGTGATGCTTATCAGCATTATTTAATTATAGTACAATATTATTGACTGTGTTCATTGTACTGTATATTAGATCTCTGGGGCTTATTTACTACTGGTGACAAGTTTGTGCCCCTGAGCACCATCAGTCTTATCCCCTCAGCCCTCACCCCCTGATAACCACCATTCTGTTTTTCACAAGCTTGACTTTTCTCGATTCCACATATAAGTGATGGAGTACAACAGGTTCATTTTGTGCTTCTGGCCTTCCAGTTATTCCAGCGCCATTTGTTGAAAGGGTTATTCTTTCACTATTGAATTGCCTTGGCTCATTTGTCAAAGACCTGTTAGGGTTTATTTCTTAGCTCCTTAATCTGTGTCATTGATCTGTATCAATCTACATGTCTGTCATCAATACCCCACTATCAGCCTGCCCTGCAAGAAAGGTTACCAATATGCCCTCCCAATAACAATGTTTTACATTTTCTCCATATACCCATCAATAATGAATGTTATCTGTCTTTTTAAATATTTTTCCAATCCACTGAACTTCCGCCCCAAATCTTTACTTTTTCAAAATGCCTAATAAATGGTTTTTGTTTAATGATTTGTCGATACTGTTTACATATTATAGATATTGAACTTGCAAATAGTTCCCTCCAATTTCCTAATTTTATTTCAACTTTGTTTCCCTTTTATCACACAGAAGTTCTGCATTTCTGTGTAGTCAAACCAGTCTTTTAAGTTTCATGGCTTGGGTAAATGTTTTACTTCTGGGTTTCATTTCTTACTTAGAAAAGCTTTTGACACCTGTCAGATCCCTAGGAGTCAAATTCTCAATCTAATTGTAGCAATCATGTGGTACCTGTCATTTACATATTTTCATTCAAAATTTTTGCTTTCTCATATCATCATTCTAATTTTCTTAAAGTTACCTAGTATTCAATGGAGCTAACACATCTAATATTACCTCAAAAGATGTTTGTATCTTACATGAAATATAAATAAAGTGGATAACAATAAATGTACATATTACTCTTAGGTATAAACCTGGAATAATTGAAACCATGTGTTCAAAGAGAAACTTGTGCACAGCTGTTCATACAGCAGTATTTACAAGAACCAAGAGGAGGAAACAAGCCAAATGTCCACCAAATGATGAACAGATACTAGATACTATCATATTAAGTGAAGTAACCCAGACAGAGAAACTCAAATATTAAATGATATCACTCATACGTGGAATCTAAAATATGACACAAATGAACTTACTTACAAAACAGAAACAGACTCACAGACTGAGAAAACAAGCTTATGGCTACCAAAGGGGAAAGTGGGGGCCAGAAGGGATAAATTAGGAGACTGGTATTAACATACACATGCTGCAGCTGCTGCTGCTGCTGCTGAGTCACTTCAGTCGTGTCCACTCTGTGCAACCCCATAGCAGGATGCCCCGTCCCTGGGATTCTCCAGGCAAGAACACTGGAGTGGGTTGTCATTTCATTCTCCAATGCATAAAAGTGAAAGTGAAGTCACTCAGTCATGTCCAACCCTCAGTGACCCCATGGACTGCAGCCTACCAGGCTCCTCCATCCATGGGATTGTCCAGGCAAGAGTACTGGAGTGGGGTGCCATTGCCTTCTCCAACATATACACACTACTTATACATAAAATAGATAATCAACAAGGACCTACTGTACAGCACAGAAAACTCAACTCAATATTCTGTAATAACCTACATGGGAAAAGAATCTAAAAAAGAATCAGATCAGATCAGTCGCTCAGTCGTGTCGACTCTTTGCGACCCCATGAATCGCAGCACGCCAGGCCTCCTTGTCCATCACCAACTCCTGGAGTTCACTCAGACTCATGTCCATCGAGTCAGTGATGCCATCCAGCCATCTCATCCTCTGTCATCCCCTTCTCCTCTTGCCCCCAATCCCTCCCAGCATCAGACTCTTTTCCAATGAGTCAACTCTTCACATGAGATGGCCAAAGTACTGGAGTTTCAGCTTTAGCATCATTCCTTCCAAAGAACACCCAGGGCTGATCTCCTTCAGAATGGACTGGTTGGATCTCCTTGCAGGCCAAGGGACTCTCAAGAGTCTTCTCCAACACCACAGTTCAAAAGCATCAATTCTTCGGCGCTCAGCCTTCTTCACAGTCCAACTCTCACATCCATACATGACCACAGGAAAAACCATAGCCTTGACTAGATGGACCTTTGTTGGCAAAGTAATGTCTCTGCTTTTGAATATGCTATCTAGGTTGGTCATAACTTTCCTTCCAAAGAGTAAGCGTCTTTTAATTTCATGGCTGCAGTCACCATCTGCAGTGAGTTTGGAGCCCAGAATGGATATATGTATAACTAAATCACTTTACTGTACCCTTGAAACTGACACAACATTGCAAATCAACAATTAGCATGTGTGCACGCTAAGTTGCTTCCGTAGTGTCCAACTCTTTGTTAACCTATGGACTGTAGCCTGCCAGGCTCTTCTCTCCATGGGATTCTCCAGGCAAGACTACTGGAGTAGATTGCCATGCCCTCCTCCAGGGGATCTTCCCGACCCAGGGATCTAACACTTGGCTCTTCTGTCTCTTCTGTCTCCTATACTTCAATATAAAATTGAATTTTAAAAAATGATGACAAAACGTGGTATACCATACATGGGAATAGCGCTAGGAGTGAAATACTGGTACATAATGAGCCTGGAAAACATTATGCTATGGAAAAATGAGTCAGACACAAAAGTTCTCAGATTATATGACTCAATGTATATGAAATATCAAAAATAAGTAAATCCAAAGAGACAGAAAACATATTAGAGGTTTCCAGGGCCTGGGGAGAGGCAGTAGGGTTAATAGAAATGGACTGTGTAATGAGGGTGGGGTTTCCTTACAAGAAAACGAAAATGTTTTGAAACTAGGGAGAGGCAATGGTTGTACAGCATTTGTGAATATACTAAATTCCATTGAGTTGTACACTCTAAATAGTTACGTTAATATCATGGAGAAGGAAATGGCAACCCACTTCAGTGTTCTGGCCTGGAAAATCCTATGGACAGAGGAGCCTGGTGGGTAGCTACAGTCCATGGGATCACAAAGAGTCTGACATGGCTTAGTGACTAGACAAGGCAACAATATCATGTACTTTTTATCTCAGTGTTTTTTGTAAGGTACAAATATGTCAATAAATGTTTCTTTCTAATGTGAGAATCTTAATCTCTACCAGCTGCAAATGACTGTTATAATTCTGAGATGAAGGAACTTTTTAGTCACCCCAATATTAGCATAGAACTACATCATGACCAAATATTGGGGTGACGAAAAAGCTCCCTCTATTTTTAAGTAAAAATAAAAGACACATTTTCCTTTTCACCAAGAACTTTATTGAACAACATATTCACCATCTTGTTCTACTACCTTCTACCATTTTTCAGGCAACTACATAATTCCATCTTCCCAAAACTTTCTATCTTTTTGAGCAAAAAATTGTTCCAGATGCCTTTTACAGTCTTCCAAGGAATTAGAATTTTTCATTAAGAGAATTTTGTAGAGACCAAAATAAATTGACATCTGAAGTTGTAGTGTCTGGTGGATACAGCAGATGAATCAGAGCTTCCCAGCCAAGCTGTAACATTTTTGCCTGGTCATCAAAGAAACATGTGGGCTTGCATTATCCTGATGGAAGATTATGCATTTTCCAATGACTAATTCTGGACACTTTTCATCAAGTACTGCTTTCAGTTGGTCTAATTGGGAGCAGGACTTGTTGGAATTAATCGTTTGGTTTTCTGGAAGAAGCTCGTAATAGAGGACTCCCTTCCAATCCCATAGCGTTACCTTTTGCAGATGAAGACCTGCCTTTTGTGTAGTGGCGGAGGTTCACTGCACTTGCCCTAGATTGAGGGGTTGTGCCCATCCACCTGGCTGCATTTTCCCTGCCTGGTTTTCCTGTCCTTTGCCATGTAATCTTTTGGCTGTCTCCCATGGTGGGCAGAGTGTGATGTCACCTCTGGTCTCCGATGGCTGGCTTTGGCCAGGGGAATGTTAAAAATGGGATGCAGAGAGGGTCTAGGAAAATGATTGTGCAATTGAGTGTGGGCCATTCCTAGCTAGCCTGCTGGTTCCAGAAGGGCAATGAAAACAGAACTGCCCCAGTTAAATTGCTTCAATAAAGCTCTGAATAAATCAGCCAGCCATCTGAACCCCAGCATGGCACAAGCCACCATATCCACTCTTAAGAATTTACCGAAGGAAATGTTTTAACAAGATAAAAATGATGCACAAGAATGTTCAGCAACATATTGATTACAATATGGGAAAACTAGAAACCTAAATATCCATGAATGGGGGTCTTTTTAAACACATAATGATAGAAGAGAATGAAAACTTATGCAGCTATAAAAATTGAAATAGACATTTTGCTTCTTTAAATGGGAAGATACCCACTATATATTATAGAAAAGAAAGGGTAAAAACAACTTAGAGAACAGAATGACTGACATGAAGTCATTCATGTAAAATGTGTACATATTTCCACATATGTTACAGACATGAGAAATATCTGAAACAATGTTATCTGAGGTTTTCTCCCAATTGTCAGGGTTTAGGTTTTTGTTTTTCTCTGCATCATTTGACTTTAAAAGTGTACATGCATTATTTTTACAGAAGCAGTGAAGTGTTCAAAAGCAAGTAAATTATTCATCTTTAAAACTAAATACATGGGAACCAAGGAATGGATAAAGACCATGTGGGACATAGATACAATGGAATACTAACCAACCATAAAAAAAGAATGAAATGTTGCCATTTGCAACACCTTGGATAGACTTGGGGGGTATTATGTTAAGTGAAATAAGTCAGACAGAGAAAGACAAAATCCATATGTCATCACGTATATGTGGCTGTAAAACCTACAACAAACTAGTGAATATAACAAAAAAGCAGACTCACAGATGCAGGGAACAAAGTAGTGGCTACCAGCGGGGAGAGGGGAGGTGGGGAGGGGCAGAATAGGGGGAGGTATTAACAGGCACAAACTACTGTGTTTAAAAGAAACTACAAGGGTAGATTGTACAACACAGGAATGCAGCCAATGATTTATAGTAACTAAATGTAGCATAACCTTTAAAAAGTGCGAATCATCATGCTGTATACCTAAAATCGATATAATGTTGTACACAAGCTACACTTTTAAATTTTATTTATTTTTTTTTAATTTAATTTAATTTTATTTTTGAACTTTACACTATTGTATTGGTTTTGCCAAATATCGAAATGAATCCGCCACAGGTATACATGTGTTCCCCATCCTGAACCCCCAGTTTTTTTGCACACACACAAAAAAGAGCAACTACTCATTTTAAAACAAGTTTAATTTTTTTTTATTAAAATTGGGTGGGAAGTACAAAGGTGTTTGTTATGTTATACTTTGCACTTTTTTGTATGTCTTATTTCATAAATATTTTTGGAAACACGTAAAACCTGTTTCACTGCTCAATGTATTTTATCACAAAAGCAATTTTTTTAGTTCTGAGCCTCTTAATATTCAGATTTAAGACTATTTTTAATAATTTGCTCAAAGCCTCTGAGAAATAAGCATCATTTAATAAAGCTATTATTTACTGAACTCCTACTATATACAGTGCACTATATCAAGGCCATGGGAGGTTTTTTTTTTAAGTACATGACAAAAAGTCAAGTTATAAGAGGCAAAAATTTTATGTTTTGAAGAATATTCTCCTAGTAGGATATGATACAAAGAATTTCTGCCTCTAAAATTATCTGAATGTCAAAGCTAGACTTCATGGAGAAGATGAATCTCATGCATGAGACTCTCAGAATAGAGATCATAGATAGGTGTCCTAGGCCCATGCTTCCATTGGCTTAAAACCTGGCTCTAAAAACTGAACAGTCAATAGCCAACTTTAATTACACCCCAATTATAAGCATCCCGGCCATAGGGCACCAAAAGGAATACATTTTAAAGAAAAAGAACAAAAACAGTGATATTAAATAGCAAGCTTAGATCAGCAACCCCAAACTGGCCAATGTCCCAAGGTGACTGTTGTCCGAGACTACTTAAGTTGCTGAAGAATGGTTTGTTGTCAAAAAAGACTCTAATGTATATACCTCACTTTTGGCTTTGTATGTACACACAAATTCAGCTGTGACATTTTCAACTCATTTCCTCTACTTTCTACCAAAAATGAGGACTCAGCTATTTGTAAGAGCTTTGCATCATTGCCAAGGGACATACTGCAGCCAGACTTCTCAGCAGAGGACTGAATTGGTGATATACTCATTTTAGTTCTTCAACACCAAATACCTGCTAGAGGCAATATCTGTTTCTTTAAACCCCTGCTGTTGATTCTCCAGTGTAATAGCACTTAATGCTGATTTGCATTTAACATATTTTCCCTTGGGTCCTGCCTTCCTTCACTGTCTGTATATCCCTTAAAGTCAAGAACAGCACCTACTTATCACTGAAATCCCAGGACACCTACCATCTGTCTGATAGAGTGGTCCCCCAATCAGTCAGTCAGTTCAGTCGCTCAGTCGAGTCCGACTCTTTGTGACCCCATGGACTGCAGCACACCAGGCCTCCCTGTCCATCACCAACTCCTACAGCTTACTCAAACTCATGTGCATCGAGTCGGTGATGCCATCCAACCATCTCATCCTCCGTCATCCCCTTCTCCTTCTGCCTTCAATCTTTCCCAGCATCAGGGTCTTTTCAAATAAGTCAGTTTTTCACACCAGGTGGCCAAAGTACTGGAGCTTCAGCTTCAGCATCAGTCCTTCCAATGAACATTCAGGACTGATTTCCTTCAGGATTGACTGATTCGATCTTGCAGTCCAAGGGACTCTCAAGTGTCTTCTCCAGCACCACAGTTCAAAAGCATCAATTCTTCAGTGCTCAACTTTCTTTCTAGTCCAACTCTCACATCTATACATGACTACTGGAAAAACCATAGCTTTGACTAGACGGACCTTTGTTGGCAATGTCTCTGCTTTTTAATATGCTGTCTAGGTTGGTCATTCTTCCAAGGAACAAGTGTCTTTTGATTTCATGGCTGCAGTCACCATCTGCGGTGATTTTGGAACCCAAAAAAATAAAGTCTGTCACTGTTTCTACTGTTTCCCCGTCTATTTGCCATGAAGTGATGGGACCAGATACCATGATCTTAGTTTACTGAATGTTGAGCTTTAAGCCAACTTTTTCACTCTCCTCTTTCACTTTCATCAAGAAGCTCTTTAGTTCTTCACTTTCTGCCGTAAGGGTGGTGTCATCTGCATATCTGAGGTTATTGATATTTCTTCCAGCAATCAGTCCTTCAATAAGCAGTTCTTTTTAAAGACTTTTTTTGATAATATTTATTGATTTATTTTTGGCTGTGCTGGGTCTTCGTTGCTGTGTGTGAGCTCTTTTAGTTGTAGTAAGCTGGGGCTGCTCTCCAGTTTCGCTACAGGCTTCTCTTGGTGGTGGCTTCTCGCTGCAGAGCGCAGGCTACAGGGCACACAGCTTCAGTAGCTGTGGCTTGCGGGCTCGACAGTTGAAGGTCCTAGGCTCTAGAGCCCAGGCTCTATAGCTGTGGTGTCCGGTCTAATTCTTCCGTGGCATATGGGTGATCTTCTTGGACCAGGGATCAAATCCATGTCTCCTGCATTGGCAGGTGGATTCTTTACCACTGAGCCACCAGGAAAGGCCAAAGATTTTGTTGCTATTGTTGTTGTGGACCCTTTTTAAAAGTCTGTTGTGAATTTATTACAATATTGTTTCTGTTTTATGTTTTTGGGTTTTTGGCCATGAGGTGGGGGTAGGGAGGGGTCTTAGTTCCCCACCCAGGGATCAAACCTGCACCCCCCAACTGGAAAGCAAAATGTCTGAACCACTGGACAGCAAGAGAAGTCCCAGACAATGGTTTCTTAATCAATTAATACATTCTAAGACTGTTTCTAATTCTGACTAATAAAACTCAATCTGATGAGATACCTTAAAAAGGACCCTGGATCTTAAGTACAGAGATATAGTAGATACTATTGGTTATCATCTCCACGTTCACTTTACAATACTGTCATCCCTTGTGGCAAAATCCGCTTCCATGACAGAGACTAAAAAATGCCAGATATTCATTTTCGCTGCCCTTTTTGTAGTTAGCGATAATAAATGTAACCAAACTCTAGCCATACTGATACATCAGGAAATCTTAGAACTATTTCTTGGAAAGATGTGAAAGTGGAAGTCGTTCAGTCGTGTCCGACTCTTAGCGACCCCATGGACTATGCAGTCCATGGAATTCTCCAGGCCAGAATACTGGAGTGAGCAGCCTTTCCCTTCTCCAGGGGATCTTCCCAACCCAGGGATGGAACCCAGGTCTTCTTTACCATCTGAGTTATCAGGGAAGATGCATCTCCTAATTAAAACAGGGGGAGAAGGAAAGAACGTGAAAGAGAGAAAGAAGACTTAAGAGACGGAAAAGGAGAAAGGGAGGGAGAAGTGGATGAAGTCAGGCAAGAAGGAGGGAGTGGCAGAAATGGGCAGGAAAGGAAGGAGAAAGGAAGAGGGAGGAGGAAAGAGAGAGAGAGGATTCCTGTCTCTCTTCTGCTTTGGACTGACTCTACAGTGTGAACATGTGACAGCTGGAGCTGTTGCAACCATCTTGTGCCTTAAGGGGCAGGTCAAGAGAATCAAAGAGACACAAGCCTGGCTCCCTGAACTAACCTAGAACAACTTGCTTCCAGTCTTCTGTTTATGTGAGATTGCTAATGGTCTTTTGTGATTAAGCCACTATGACCCAGGTACCTGGTCACATGTAGCCAAAAGCATCCTTATCTAATAGAGAAAACATAGGTTTAAGACCCAGCTCTGTCGCTTACTACCTGTATGACCTTAGAAAAACTTCTTAATAACCCTGATTCTCCATTTCTCTATCTATCATGGCCTTCCTCACAAGAATGGTATCATGAATGGTTATGAAAACTATTTTAATTACAGGTTGAAGCTAATGATATCCTCACGCTTTGTCAATGATTGTTGACAGACCATGTCCTCAAATCTCAAAATCAACAAGAAAAACGTAGCATAGAAACAAGATCACAGTCTGCTGACGAGCAGAAGCAATTAAATTTCTCACATCTCCAGATTATCTTCTTTTCAAAGAGAATTCCCAGAGGCTCATTTGACCCACCCCAAGAATTAGTTGGGTTTTTTTTAATGCAACACTATACCATGATTTTAAATAATGCAGATTTTAGTCTTTTTAAAATATGCTGAAAGTGGACAGAGAAACAATTTTCTGGAATGTAGTTATTACAAGCATGGACTAATTACAGAACCAACCCAAGGGCTGTTTTTCTGTAGTTTGTATATACTCCCTCACTGTGGGTAATGGCTCAGTCACTTGGAGCAGCATATAATTAATTGCTCAACACTTAACAGTTGTCTCTTCTATACTTTTACTAAGTGAAACCGTACAAATACTATAAGACTTGGAGGCAAACAAACGGTTCAGGGAAAGCGTTAAGTGTTTTCCGCGCAGGTCACTTAGTCTCCGATTCAGGATGGTTTGTGCTCTTAGATGCGCACGTTCCTGTGGGTGAACTCCAGCCTGCTGACGCTCAATCAAGCGGAAGTACAACCTGCCCTTGAAATAGAAGGCTTGGGTTTGAAGACTTCTTGCTGATGATAGTAGACGGTAGAACTACTCTTCTGTCTGCCCCACACATACACACTTCTCTCTCTCCCTCCTACTGGTAACAAACTCTCCCCACCAGTCACAGGCTTTGGCATGTGACCCAATCAAAGTGGGTCACCATCACACTGGGACAACATCCTCCTGTGTGACCCCAGGGATTGGTTCAGGGATGTGCAGTAGAGCCAATCAGAATCCTTCCCTGGGTTCCCTCTATGGATGTTAGGAAAACCCCATCTCCAATAAGAGAGGCCCTGCTGGGACCCAGAAAGGACTAGTTCCCTCATTTGAGTCAGGCTTTTAGCTTCTGCACGCTGGCAGGCTGCCAATCCACAGGACTTCTGGCAAAAATTCTCTGATTAATTCAAAGACGTGACTCAACTGCTCCTAGAAATAGTAGCAATTAAAAAGTGGGTGGCAAAGTCAGCCATCATCTGAGCTCAGAAAAGACTTGACTGAGCTGTACCGTGGGACACAGTGATTACCATGGCAAGCAGAAACAGAGGGTAACTAACAGTAAAGATTAACTGATCCAGAGAAGAACCGAGAGCAGCACCATGCAATAGAATCATCATGTGAGCCACCCATATAATTTTAAATCCTCTAGCAGCTATGTTCCAGAAAGTAAAATGAAAGGTGAAAATAATTTAAACAATTGGTTTAGTCTAATCTAACATAGCCAAATCTTATTACTATTTCAACATGCAGTGGATATTTTAAAATTATTAGTAAGACATTTTGCTTTCTTTTAGTTGTAAGTCTTGAAATCCTGTGTGTTATTTTTTTAAATTTACTTATTTGTTTCTTGGCTGTGCTGGGTCTTCATTGCTGCGTGTGGGCTTTCTGTGAGTTGCGGCGAGTGGGGGCTACGCTCTAGTTGCAGTGCTCGGGCTTCTCCCTGCAGCGGCTTCTCTTGTTGCTGAGCACGGGCTGAGTGCATGGGCTTCCTTGGTTGGGCTCACAGGCTTCGCTGCCCAGTGGCATGTGGGATCTTCCCAGACCAGAGATCAAACCTGCACTGTCCCCTGCATCAGCAGGTGGCTTCTCAACCACTGGGCCACTCGGGAAATCCTGTGTGTGTTTTATACTTATAGCGGACCTCAGTTCAGACTAGCAGTATTCTATGTGCTCGATAACCTCATGTGGCTGGTGGTTACCTGATTAGATGGTGAACCTAGAAAGAATAAGATAACCTGGTTTTTAACTTTTGCTGACAGTTCCCTAATATCTGTTTGAGCTGGGAATCAGTGATTCTCCTAGATCCAAAGCCTCATTTACCAGCAAAATACATAGAAACTCCATGCTGGGTATTGTAAATGGCAAATTCAAGATTTCATGTGGGTATAGGCACACCCAAGTGTGCGTGTCAAGAATCTGAAACGCCTTGTGTGGTCTATGACACCTACTCAGCGAAAATACAACCATGGATCATCCCTCCTGCACTCACACCCAGGCTGTTGAGCAGCTCTCTTGGAGAAAAATCACATAACTTGGAGCACTGGTACCATTACAAATTCAAGGCTTTAAACCTCAACTGGAAACTCAGTTCTACCCAGAAATTCTGTCCCTGGTCCATCCCCTTCCCCACTGTCCTCAACAGCTCTTTCACACTTGCACGATTTTCCTTAAGCCTGTTACCTTGGCATAACACCCTCCCCTGTCAGTTTCCCATGGATAACTGTAACCTTCCTTCATAGAGAAATGGAAGCTTCATGTAAGAATCCCATTTCCCTAAACCTGCTTCTCCTTCAGATTTCAGACTTCAGCTTTTATCCATCCTCTTCTGCCTCTTGTCTGACTCCTATCACCTCCCACCTTCTTCAGAGCTTGCTCCAATCTACTGCCCTACTTCTGGCCTTTCTTCTCCACTTCCTCTTTCTTTTTTAATGTATTTTGTATTTTTAATGTATTTTGTATTTTTATTTTATTTTGAAGTATAGTTGATTAGGGGCTTCCCAGGTGGCTCAGAGGTAAAGAATACGCCTGCCAATACAGGAGACGTGGGTTTGATTAATCCCTGGATCTGGAAGATCCCCTGAGAAGGAAATGACAACCCAGTCCAGTATTCTTGCCTGGGAAATCCCATGGACAGAGGAGCCTGGTGGGCTAACTTAGCAGCTAAACAACAACAACAAATAGCTGATTAACAATATTCTCTTAGCTTCAGGTGTGTAGCAAAGTAATTCAGTAATACATGTACATGTATCCTTTTTCAAATTCTTTTCCCATTTAGGTTGTTAGGCATAATATATCTGCTGCTTCTTTCTCTTTGGTATATAAACATGTTCAAATTTCTATTATATTGAAAGTTATATGCATCCAACAACTGCTATTGCTTCCTTTCTCTTCTTCCTTTCAAAGAAATTACTCCATGAAAATGGCCCTAAGATCATCGGAGATACCTCTTCCTTCAGAATCCAAGAGCCTGCTCTTGGTTATTGTCTCTCAGCAGTCTTTGAGTTGAACATGCTCTCTGTCTTGAAAATCTCCCCACCGCTCACTCCATGACACAATAGGTCTCCTGATTTCTTCCATTTCTAGCAACTCTTCACAATCTCTTTGCAGCTTTCTCTCCCTTTACCTATTATTAAAATATCATTGCTCCTTAAGTTTCAATCATCTATGCCCTTGTTTTTCCAAGTGTGGTCTATGAAACAGTAGCATCGCCATCCTCTGGACCAGGATGGAAATTCAGAATCGTGGGCCTTGTCCCAGGCTTTCTGAATCAGTCAACATTTGAACAAGATTCCCAGGGGATTTATGTGCACATTCCAGGCTGAGAAGTGCTGCTTTCCCTGCCTCTTCTCGTCCTACGCATTTCTCCCAAGCGATCTCATCTGCCCTTACAACTTTCATCAGTACCCATTCACCAATGATGCAAACGCGCATCTCCAGCTCAGCTCTCTCTTCTGAGCTCCTTGCATGTTTATGGGTTCTGTTTGTTTTTCGTTTGGGCAAAGCCATGAGGCATACAGAATCTTAATGCCCTGACCGGGTATCAAACCCATGCCACCTGCAGTAGAAGTGTGGCATCTTGACCATTGGACCACCCGGGAAGTCCCCCTTGCACTTTTATAAAACTGCTGTCAGGCTATCTGCCTGGTTTACGTAACAGGAATATTAAATTTGTACGATTCCAAGGGCAGATTTGATCCCACATGTTCAGATAAGGGGGAGATCATGAGAGAGGAGTAATCAAGGACCTCACCTTGGAGCTGGCACTAAACTTAACCTGAACCCAGGAAAATGGGGCGGGCAGGAATTCAGATAAAGGGCGAGTGAAAGGAAACCTAAAGCACGTCTGTCTTTATAACTGGTGTGTAACACTTTTTCCCAAGGCAGTCCCCTCTTGCCAGGAAGTCTAAGGAAGAGGCAGCGGTTCAAGACTTCAGCTGGGATGAGAATTCGCCCAGAACTCTTGGTCTCTCTCCTGTTCCAATTTCTTTCTACTTATTGAACAGATGTCTACTGAGTTCCTATTATGTGTCAGGACTGTTCTAGGTGCTAGAGATAAAGCAGTGAGCAAAATGCAAACATTGTTGCCCTCACATTCTTCATAGAAATATTTCTTTTCTCCCCTTAATGAGTCACTTAAAAAAGAGACGATCATACGAGTTGCGTTCTTCAGTGACCAAGCTCCAGGACTCCAGAAGAAATCCAAAACATCACCTGAAATCTTTAAGGGAAAGGCTTTCTGTTTGTGAAACCTACCAGTAAGAGTGAATACACAAAAACGGCCTGGATTCTTCATGTTCCCATTGGCCCTACAGAGAGGCTTGATGGAAGCTGAGCCCCTGGTAAGCCAAAATGACTGATGCATTTATTCAGTGCTTATCTATGCTAGACTCTGAGGTCACAAAGAAAAATAATAGCTCTGCCCTCCAGGAGGGATGGGAGGTGAACTGTGAATGGAACAGTACAAGTCCACCACATCTGAGAAAACTTTTCCAAGTAGATTAATAGATTTATCAGTGTAAATCGAAACAGTGTGAGACATCCTGCTGTATCTCTTGTTTAGCACAGATTTCACTTGTGACACAGTCCCCATTCTTTGTACAGGCTAAAACCAGCACTCTAGTCCAATAATAATAGTACACCAAAAAATTAACTAATGAAACACATCCACAAAAGTGAAGGGGAGTCTAGTAGCGTTCAGCTATGAGCAGAAAAACATTGATAACAAAACACTAAACCACAGAAAATCTACAGTGGAATTGTAGATTAACTGCAAAGATGGGAAGTTCCCCTGATACCTTCATAGACTGATAATTTCCTCAAATCCCAAAGATCATGGCCTTAATTATGTTTGATAACTGCAAAAGTCTGCCACACTTACATCTTCACATTTTTCTCTTTATATTGTATTTCAGGGCTTGTCAACTACAAGTTGGCACTTGCCATGGGCACTTGCCATCTCCCTCTGATTTGCAAGGATTTACAAGGATTAAATCATAAGCCGCTGCAGTCATGCAGTCAAAGCCACTGACCTTCAACACCCTCTGAAAGGAGCTCAAGGTGGAGAACAGAAATGAGGCAATTGGTGCTCTGGGGAAAATGGGCAGAAGAGGCCTTCAGATAGTTATTTTCAGGAGAAGATTTTAGGAGCCCAGTTCTTGCATCTCCTCTCATTTAGTAAAGCACTAAACTCCTTCATGGTGACGTCTGCTCCTCAGGACTGGCAGAAACCTTCCACAAAAAAAGTATGTGTTTCAATGCATGTACCGCCCTCCCTTCACCAAAATCACATGCATGCTGCTCTTCCCTCCTGCCTCTGCGGAGCAGTTTCTCAGAGCTATCTGAGGTGCTCTATCCCAGGCCACAGTCTTCTTTTTGCCCCCAGTGAAACTCAACTCACAACTCTTACATTGTGCATTTTCTTTAAGTTGGCATGCTGATATAAAATAGGGAAGAGAAAAGCAAAGCTTTGATATCAGGCCTCTTACCTTTTTGATCTCAATCCCAATATCACATATTTCTAGAAATACACAATAGTGAATAATAGGCTTCTCTATCTTGGATTGGTGTTGCTGTACATTAGCTATCATTGCAAAATTATTGTGTCTCCTACATGGAGACTAAAATTCCAGACAACGGTTACTGACAAATTTCTCTACAGTTCACTGATTCCTCAAAGAGAATGGATTTTCTACCCAGCTACAATTAATTATCATTGTTACAGAAATCAGAATGCATTGGACAGCTTGAACAGAAAACCCTGCAAGCTTCCCTTTCCATTGTATTATATCAGTAATTACATTCTCCAAAACCAATTTGTATCCTAGACTCTTTCTAAAGAAATAGCTACCCACTATATAAGCTAACTGTGGAAAAGTCAGGCACGAAAAAAATCTCCTGAACTGTGGGGAATGCGGTTTTGGGCAACAGGAGATGGCATCAGCAAACAGCAAATGTTTTATCATCTCCTGTTCGTCCCAAGAATGTGGAGGATCTGGGAAAGCGATGCTGTGGTACCAGGTAGCCCAAGATGGGACGATCCAGGGTGTTTAAGTTAGTACTTCTGCCTAACACACCACCCAAAACTTGATGCCTTAAAACAGCAGCCATAACAACAAAATCCTACTGTAGAGCACAGAGAACTATATTCAGTATCCTATGATAAACCATCATGGAAAAGAATACCAAAAAAAAAAAGAATATATATAGTTATATATATATATAACTATGTATATTTATATATATAAAGAATATATATATATCTGAATCACTTTGCTGTGCAGCAGAAACTAACACATTGTAAACAACTATACTTCAATTAAAAACCAACATCCGTGTATTATTCCCACCCGTGTATGCGGCTGTCGCGCAGTCTGTGATCTGAGCACACTCCTGTCTGCCGCCAGCTGGCGGGCCGGCTGCGCCCTGGCTGACTCGTATTGGCTTCAGCAGAGACTCTGCTCCACGTGGTCTTCTCATCTTTCAGCCCGCTAGCCTGGGCTTGTTCTCATGCTGGTGGCAAGGTGAGAACAGAAGCATGCAAAGCCCATGATGACTGGGATTGGCCGAAGCAAGCCACCAGCCAACCCAGATTCCAGGGACAGGGAAACGGACCCCACCTTCAGAAGAGAAGATCCTCAGAGTCACTGGCAAAGGGCTACAATACAGGGATAGAAAATTATGGAAGTGTCTTGGCCGGAAATCTAACATCCCTGGGAAACCCCGGGTAGCCTCCTTAGATATTACATTTCGACCTGGCACATCCTTGGGCGGCCATCCTTCCCGAGACTTTATCTTACGGTGACCCCATCTTGCAGTTGCTCAGTTGCTGTTACCCTCTAAAGGGCAAGTCAGAAGAGTCAGGGCAAGAGGGGAAGAGGAAGACACTGCCTGTGTATGCAGGGCTTTACCACCTCTCCACTCGCACCAGTAACACATCCAAACCCGTGCTCTGGCCCCCTGACGGGCGGAGCAAGCTTCCCTGTCCCTCAGCTTTGGGACGGCAGTGTGCCTTGCTTTGGCTGATGAGACGAGCCGCCAGCAAAGACTGAACACGTGCTTATGCATTATGCTTATACTATGGTGCTTGAGTCTTTGCCATGAGAAAAGCATACCCTGGGTAGACACTGCCCCTTCAGCATGGAGCAGACCAGCCCAGATCACCCAGAGTGTAGGAGCCAAAAACAAACGTTTGTAGTTGCATGAAACTGAAATTGACTGAGTTATTGACAAACTGAACTGAGTAGAGAAGTTGATTTACAGTGTTGTGCCAGTCTCTGCTGTGTAACAAAGTGGCTCAGTTATACACATATAAACATTGTTTTTTTCATATTCTTTTCCATTTTGGTTTATCCCAAGAGATTGGATATGGGTCCCTGTGCTGTACGGTAGGGCCTTGTCCATCCATTCTCAATGGAAGAGTTTTCATTCACCACCTTCATGAAAAGACCCACCATTATTAAATCTGCCACTTTCCACGGGGTTGCAAAGAGTCGGACACAACTGAGCGACATCACTTTCACTTTTTTATTTAAAAAAATAATAGAAGAAATGAAGACGACAAGGAGGAAAACAGGAATTCTGAAGGCAAGAAACCAGCAAAGAGGTGATGAAATCACCATCTTTAATCTGGGTTTATTCAACACATGAATTTTCTGGAAAGAAGTCATACAGAGTTGTTTTTGCTCACTGAACATTGCAAGCATTAAACCAACAGCATCTTTTCTATCTCTGTGTGTGTATGTGTGTATGTGTGCATGTACTTCTTATTTTAATGGTTAAGTACTGCTTGTGACTAATCATTAAGAGAGAACTTTCTATCATTTTCATAAGCATAACGGGTTACACTGGTGTTTGTTAAAGATCTGTCCCATTTTCCCCCATCTGTGAAATAGAGACTAATATGCTAAGATGCCTCAAGGGTTTTATTTTCTGGGGATTTTTTTTCCCCTAAAGAATAATGGAAAAGATAAATGAAAAAATTTAAGGAAATACAAAGTGTTATAAACACTAAATAATAATTACTTGAAAGAATTGAAGTGAGAATTGCTTTGCCAAGAACCTTGAGTAAGATTATAGCTCCATTATTTGCAAGGAACAGCTAATGAGAATCCTCATTAAAATTTCTAATTTTCTACTGACCGACTCTTTACCAGGTCGAAATTATTAGCAAATCTCTATCAAGCATCATGAAACAAAGATATTCAGGGCAAGCAGCTTAATTTCCTTTTGGGATACGGTTGACCAGGGTTGTCAGAAGTCACATAGCCATTGCAGAAAGACACAGTACTTCCAGTTAGAGAGGAAAAGGATCATTCCCAGCAGTTAAGGCTCCACAAAGATACTAGGGTGGGACTTCTAGTTAGTTAGTTGGAATGCTAACTGATGTGATATCTACCACTCCAGAAGACTCACTGCTGATTCACTCATGTATACCAGTAATTACAATGACGATAATAATTGCTACTATTTATTCAGCAGCAAGTATATGCCAGGAACTTTAAACTATCATGTCCTTGATACTTACCATGTATACTTCTTTATGTATAAAAGATGCCAATAAATGCTCCAAAAATGAATGAATATTTATAAGTACTGTTGGCGCCTTAGCTCCTTCTTATGGACAGGAAACAAATAATTTGGGTGGTAAATGACAGAGCCACTTTTTTGAATCCAAAGCCTGTTCTCTCTCCATTACATCTCACTTCCTCTCCCGTGTGGACAGGAAGAGCAGAATGGCAATGAACAGACTCCTTGCTCTTTAGACATTTCCCATCTCAACCAGGTGGAGACATTACCTGCCACATCCCGAGTCAGGCTGAGTCCATCCGGCAGGTGAGGTGGAAGGCCACGGCCCAGCTCAAGTGACTTTCTCCAGCCCCAGCTCCGGTGCCTCTGAGGCTGTGCCCTCCAGAAATCAGTTTGAGAAAAGGTATCCAGGTGCTTCCAAAGAATCCAGCCCATAGGGCTCCCTACATCACCCCCTGCCCTACTTCATCTCATGTCCCCCACCCCGCCAAAGGACTGACCTGCCCCTGGTAATCAAACACGGCCCTGTTACCCCACAGCAGGAAAACACCTGGGCAAGTCTGGGCCTCCAGGATCCCTTCCTTTTCCTGTTCAATTCTCCTCTTATCTACCAGGAAGAACACCCCCACTCCCCACCATCCCCACCCCATCCCACTCAGCGCACCAGGTACTGCTCTAGTGTTAACTAAGAATCATGAGCATAAAGTTTGAAGCCAGAAATCTTGGCTCTGCCATTTACTAACTGACTTTCAGAATGTCACAAAGTCATCTAAGGCTTCATTTTCTCATCTATAAAGTGGGGGCCAATCTAAACATTTTTAGAAAGTACTTAAAGGCAGGCCTTTCAAATCTCACCAAAGGTGGCATTAATCCAGGTACTTCAGATGGGCTGTCAAAACAAGTTTGGGTGAAGAAGAATTATTTTTTTTAATTTTATTGAAGTGTGGTTGATTTACAACATAGTGTTAATTTCGTCTGTACAGCAAGTGTTAGTTGCTCAGTTGTCTCTGACTCTTGGTGACCCCATGGACTATAGCCCTCCAGGCTTCTCTGTCCGTGGGATTTCCCAGGCAAGAGCGCTAGAGTAGGTTGCCTTTCTCTTCTCCAGGGGATCTTCCTGACCCAGGGATCGAACCCTGGTCTCCTGCATTGCAGGCAGATTCTTTACCATCTGAGCCACCAGGGAAGCCCCTGTACAGCAAAGTGACTCCGTTATCATATAATCATATACATTCTTTTTCATATTCTTTTCCATTATGGCTTATCACAGGATATTGGATATAGTTCCCCGTGCTATATAGTAGGACCTTGTTTATCCATTCTATGTACAATGGTTTGTATTTGCTCACCCATTCCATCCTTTCCCCACTTCCCGCCCCCTTGCCCACCATAAGCCTGTTCTCTATGCCTGTGAGTCTGTTTCTGTTCTATAGATACGTTTACTTGTGCCATATGTCAGATTCCACATATAAAGGAGAGCATATATTTGTCTCTCCCTGCCTGTCTTATTTCATTTAGTATGATCATCTCTAGGTCCATTCATGTTGCTGCATGTAACGGTATTTCATTCCTTTTGATGGCTGGGAAGTATTCCATGGTCTGTATACACCGCATAAGAAGAGTGATTTTATGTGAAGGATGTTCTCTATGGCCTAAGACCCACAGACCCTAGGACGCTGCCTGACTCTCCACATTAGCCCTGAATTGGAGCTTTGAAAGAGGTCGATGAAAGGAAAGTTCAGAGGGCAGGGTTCTTGTTTGGTCCACTGATGTGTCCTAAGGACCTGACGCAGTCAGTGCTCAGTAAATACCTGTTGATGAACAAAGGGAGAAACTGCCATAAGTGACTAAACTTAGAGCAGCTCCACCCCCAGGGAAGGAATGACCTGGTGTTTAAAGCAGTGATGTAGGCGTCTCTTGGATTCTATTTCCAGTTCTCATCCTGCAGGTTATGGCCAGGAGCTGAGTTTTCCTAGGCCTGATTTTCATCATCTGAAGATGCATGCTATTAGCACCTATTTTCTTAAGGGTTGTTTGAAGGATTAAATGAGACAAGACTGGAAAACATTTAATACAGTGCCAGGCACACAGACGAATTGCCAAGAGGAAGAAAAGCAAAAAAAAAAAAACAAACATGGGGAGCGGATGGTCACGTGAGCCAGAGGTCCTTTGGCTCATGGAATGCACTTATGTTCTCTTTATAGGGATAACTGACAGAAATTCAGCCATCCATCCAGCAAGTGTCTTTTAGGCAGTTTCTCTGTACCAGACATTGACCGAGACACACGTGATGCTTCAGTGAACAAAACAAAAGACCATCAGGAAACTTACCTTCTGGAGGAACAAATACGTAAGCAATGGACAAGTAAATTATAAGGTACATGAGCAGGCAACTAAATACTTTAGAAAATTAAAAAGAGGAGCAGGGTGAGAATGATCAGTAGTGTGGGGGCAGGAGGTCGAGTGCAATATTTAAGAGTGGTTAGGCTGCGGGTTCTCGAGAAGGTGACGTTTGAGCAAAGGCTTGAAGAAGGTAAGAAAATTGGTCATGTGGGAATCTGGGAGAAGAGCACTACAGGCAAAAAGAACAGCCAGAGCAAAGGCCCTGTGAAGGGATATGACAGGTGCATTTAAAAACCTGCAAAGGAAGCAACCTAAGTGTCTGAAAACATGTGAATAGGTAAGGAAGTGTGGTACATATATATACTGTGGAATACTGGGGAAAAAAGAGCGAAAGTGTTAGTTGCTCAGTTGTGTCTGACTCTTTGCAACCCTATGGACTGTAGCCTGCCCAAGGAAGGCTACTGGAGAGGGTAGCCATTCCCCTCCCCAAGGGGTCTTCCCATCCCAGGGATTGAACCCTGCTCTCCTGCATTACTCTTGCCTGGAAAATCCCATGGATGGAGGACCCTGGTGGGCTGCAGTCCATGGGGTCGCGAAGAGTCAGACACAACTGAGCGACTTCACTTTCACTATTCACTTTCATGCATTGGAGAAGGAAATGGCAACCCACTCCAGTGTTCTTGCCTGGAGAATCCCAGGGACGGGGGAGCCTGGTGGGCTGCCATCTATGGGGTCACACCGAGTCGGACACAACTAAAGCGACTTAGCAGCAGCAGCAGCAGCTCCTGCATTGCAGGTAGATTCTTTACCATCTGAGCCACCATCAACAGGATAAAGGATCAAGAAGATATGGTACATATATACAGTGGAACAGTACTCAACTGCAAAAAAGAAATAATGCCATTTGCAGCAAGATGGATGGACCTGGAGGTTATCATACCAAGTGAAGTAAGTCAGAGAGAGAAAAACAAATATCATATGATATGGCTTACATGTGGAATCTAAAAATATGGTACAAATGAACTTATTTACAAAACAGAAATAGTCACAGACATATAGAAAACAAACTTGTGATACCAAGAGGAAAAGGCATAAATTAGAATTTGGGATTGACATATACACACTACTATATATAAAACAGAATAACAACAAGGACCTACTGTATAGCACAGGGAACTCACTCAATAATCAGTAATACCCTACATAGGAAAAGAATCTATAAACGAGCAGATATATGGATGTGGATAAGTGCTTCACTTTGTTGTACACCTGAAACTAACACAACAGTGTAAATCAATTATATTCCAATAAAAATTAATTTAAAATAATAATAAAGATCTGCCAAGCACTAAAATAAGGCTGGAGTAGAGTGAGGTGAAGTGGTGTAGATTATTTAGAAGCTTTTAAACCATTGCAAGGACTTCAATACTTATTCTGAAAGGGTTTGAGCAAAGGAGTTGTATAAATGGCTTAGGTTTTATAAGGGTTATTCTGGCTGTTGGGTTTGAGAACAGGCGGCAGGGACTCAAGGAGAGAATCAGGGAGACTTACTACAAGGGCCGCTACAGTGACATGGACAGGAGAGGGCAGTGGCGTGGGCCAGGGTGGTGGAACCTGGGAGAGGACAGAATGTGGACAGATCCAGATATATCTCAAGGTTATCAGAATGGGCAGGAGCCTGCAAGGTGCAACCAGGAAGAAAGAAAGAAAGAAGCAAAGCAAAAAGGAACATGATTCAAAAAGGTGTCTTATCTTTATAGTCTGGGACTGATGAACCTTAATAGGGGAAGAAGAAGGAAAGAAAGGGCACTTATGGGAAAACAAGTGACTTTTGGGAAAGATAAATGGCCCCCCAGGAGAACAGGTGATAGGTACAGTTTTGTGACAATGTCTGTGTAGATATGGCTCCAACTTCTCGTATGAGTAATGAGTCCATCTTCCGTGGTTATACATTCCTGGAAATTTTACTACCGTTGAGTTCTTCTGAGAGTCTCTGCTCTTAGGCAGATAAAAAGAGTTCAAGGGAAAAAGAAGTTTATTCTCAAATGACTTCATTTCAAAATAATATTTATGTCTCAATGGCATATTCTGAACACTGCCACTGTGTTCTGCTACCTTTATTTTAGAGATACATACTGGAATATTTCAAAGTAAAATATATGAATGTAATCTGTTTCAAATAATCAAGAAAAAGTAAGAGAAGTGAATGGGCATTGGGTAAGACAAGATTGTTCGTAAATAGGTAACTGCTGATGAATGCATGGGGGTTATTATATTTCTCTCCGAATATTTTTAAAATTTTTAAATTTTTCCATCATAAAAAGTACAGAAGGACTACCCTGATAGTCCAGTGGTTAAGCCTCCACGCTTCCATTGCAGTGGGGCTCAGATTTGATCCCTGGGATAAGATCCCACAAGCCTCATGGTGCAGCAAAAAAGAAAAAAAAAGAAAAAAGCAAAGAAGCAAAACAAAAAGGAAACAAAATAAAGCACAATAGTACATATGATTTTTAATTAATTGCTATTATTGAGCACATATTCCAAGCACCATGCTAGCCACTTTACATTTATTACCTCTTTAATCTTCCCAACAACCCTGAGAAGTAGGTTCTATTATTATTCCCATTTTATAGATGAGAAGCACAAGATACATTGCCAAGAACACAGAGGCCATTAGAGGTCAGAACTACTAGTGTCTGAACTCTCCTACACTGGCTCCAAAGCCTATTCTCCCAAAATTCTAGACAAGTTATTTATTGGATCCATGCGGCTTACCAACCTGGGAACTCCATTCTCAGCTACAAAGCCTCTTTCCTAGTTAATATGCTGCTCTGGTGATATCTTACTGGGGGGTCACCTCCTGGGTCTTTGTATTCTACATTATTATTCATTCCTTTTTCTCACCCACAATATAAAAATTAAGCTTAGTTAAATCCTTCTGTATCTGAATGCATTTTTTATCAACCTTCTCCTTTCTGCTTTAGTCCAAAATATAACAATAACAAGAAATCTTTTAGAGGAGAAGAAAAAGACCCAATGGCTTGTATAAAACATGAGCATTTGAGTCCTGTTAATCTCCAGCATACAATTTTAACTCGGCAGGGATAGCTTCAGGTCAGGAGCCAGTATTTTTAAGCATCACTGTGTACAAAGGATTTTACATCAG
The DNA here is from genome assembly GCF_029407905.1 of Bubalus kerabau. Classification (NCBI taxonomy): domain Eukaryota; kingdom Metazoa; phylum Chordata; class Mammalia; order Artiodactyla; family Bovidae; genus Bubalus; species Bubalus kerabau. Next base: position 5,644,441 of record NC_073625.1, on the reverse strand, counting down.
CAGTATTAGCATAATCTTTAAACAGACATCAGAAAACAAAACCAAAAGCTACAAGGAACCTTGAGAGGTCATCTCATCCCCCGCTGCTCTAGGAAGGGGTGGGCCTGAGCCAGCCAACCGCGGCAGCTTTCTAATCTTTCATCTCTTCAGAAGGAATGTTTTAAGGTTCTTTGTTAATGCTTTATGGTTTACACTGCTTATTTTAGGGGAATTAATATCTGGATATGGCATTTTTTACTTTGATAAAGCTTTTCTCCTGTTTACTAACAGGTCACATGGATGACACTATAATAGTAACTATAATTATAATAGTATTAATAAACCTATATAGATATAGAAATATGAAATAATAAAATCCAAATCAATTGAATTTTCTGGACTTAGCAACCAAGCTCCTAGAGAATTCATTAATGTGAAAAAGCCCACATTCATCTCTCAACAAAACAGCCACTCTCTGTATAGAGCAGGCAGTTAATATATTGATAACTTTATTTGAGGCTCAAAACCATTGTTGCATAGATAATATTACTGACTCTGAAACCAAGCAGCATCCTGTGGGGCCCTCCTGGGTACAAAAGCTCCTCTGTGTGCCCATTTGTTGTTTATAGAAAAAGGCTTTAGACTCTTAGACGGTCCCTAAGCTCCAAAGAAAAGGCAGGTGCAGTTACTAATTAGGGAAGTATGAGATTCCAGAAACAAAAGAAAGCAGTTAAAGAAGAAAAAGAATGACAACACTATAGTGATGAAACAGTCCTGCGTTCCCTCAAGAAAAATACACAACGATCTGATGCATACTGATGCTTCTGAACTGTGGTGCCGGAGAAGACTTGAGAGCCCCTTGGACTGCAAGGAGATCCAACCAGTCCCATCCTAAAGGAGATCAGTCCTGGGTGTTCGTTGGAAAGACTGATGCTGAAGCTGAAACTCCAATACTTTTGCCACTTGTTGCAAAGAACTGACTCATTGGAAAACATCCTGATGCTGGGAAAGATTGAGGGCAGGAGGAGAAGGGGATGACAGAGGATGAGATGGTTGGATGGCATCACCGATTCAATGGACATGAATTTGAGTAAGCTCTGGGAGTTGGTGATGGACAGGGAGGCCTGGCATGCCGCAGTCCATGGGGTTGCAAAGACTGAGCGACTGAACTGATGTGTATCTCTGAGTAGTTCTGCAGGAACTAAGACATCCCCCCAACCCAGGTGGAGGATGGTCACTATAGGCTGAGCACTAGCACAAGAGCCCAGATTGGCTGGAACCAGAATGCTGATGATTAAGATTCCTGAAACATCACCCTGTCACCTCCCACAAACCAATCAGAAGAAAGTCAGGCACCCTTCAGCCCTCCCCTCAAAGGCTACCTTTAAAAGCCTTCTCCTGAAGACCGTCAGGGAGTCTGGGCCCTTTGAGCATGAGCTGCCCATACTCCCTGCTATGTGCCCTGCAATAAACACTGTCTTTTTTCTTTCGCCACAACCCAGTGTCAGTAAATTGGCTTTGCTGCGAGGCAGAAAATGGACCCAAGTTTGTTCCAGTAACAACTCCAATTTATGGATAAGAAAAAGGAGGGTTTTTTCCTCCTTTTTCTTAAATAACAATTTAAACCAATCAGAGGGTGGTTGATGAGCCATCAGAGGCTCATCAATCATGAGCTGATTGATCACAAAAACTGCAGCACCCCTCCCACACCTGACCTTTAAAAATGCTTTCCTGAAACCCAACAGGAAGTTTGGGCTTCCAGAGAACTAGCTGTCCCTGGATGCCTTGTCTGATGCCCTGCAATAGAGACTGTACTTTCCTTCACCAGAGCCTGGTGTCAGCAGATTGGCTTTAACTGGGCACTCAGGCAGGTGGACCCAAGTTCAGTAATATCGTGAGGATGAAACTAGAAGATGTTAAGAAAAGTACTTGAAATACTGCCCCAGGTACTACGTAAGCGTTGTCTGTTGTTGTTCAGGCACCAAGTCATGTCCAGCCCCGTGACCCCATGGACTGCAGCACTCCAGGCTTTCCTGTCCCCCACCATCTCCCGGAGTTTGCCCACGTTCATGTTCATTGAATTGGCGATGCCATGCAACCATCTCATCCTCTGCCACATCAGCTATTGCTATTACAATTACTGTTACTCTTCTAGTCCCCAAATTCAGCTTTCTAAATTTATGCTGCAGTTTCCGGATCCCCTACTGGCACAGAAAGACTAGCTGGCTAAACGTCACTGAAAATGTACTTCCTTGAAGACTTAGAGCAGGAATTATGCGACTACAGCCCACTGACCAAATCTGCCTCCGCATTTCCAACTCCTGCGCCAGGTCACGCCCTGCCACGGCCGCTTGCTTAAGTATTGTTTATAGCTGCCTTTGCACTAGAAGGGCAGAACAGAGAAGCAGCAACTGAGACCATATGGCCCATAAAGCCAAAAATATTAACTCTCCAGCTCTTTACAGAAAAAAACTGGCTGAATCCCAAGCTAAAGTCATTTTTGTTCAAAACAACATAATTAGGCTTTTAAAATTCAAGGTACATGGCTTTCATGCAATTCTAAAGAAACTACCAAGATACCCATGACCCTTCCTCCTTGGTCCCAGAGATCAAAGCTGAGCCTCAAATAACTAGACAGAGAAAAGCATTACAGCCTCTGCTAACCACAGCCAAGAGTTCCACCCCCTGTACTTACTGGTGACGGTAAAAACAACTCTCTTGGTTTTTCCAAGGTCATGAACAAACTGCTCTTCATTGCTGTCTTCCTGAAACAGAGATATTTTAAGTCACTATCAGCGCTAAGTCACTGTTTGTATTGGTGTGTGTGTGTGTGCGCTGACATGCGTGTGCCGCATGCTTGGCTGGATTCTGGGAATATGATTTTTGTTCCCAAGAACAATAAGATTTCTTTTCTCACAAAGTTTACATCCTAACAGAGGGATTTAAAAGCTCAGAAAAAAATATTTTTAAAAGGAGATCATTTCTTATAGTGATAAGAGATATGAAGGGAAAAAAACTGCTCTGGGATGGAGAGAGATAGGGGGTCTCCTTACAATTGGGCGCTAGGGAAGACTCCTTCAGAAAGAGGCATTTTGCTGAAACCTGAGTGACAGGAGGAAGCCAATTTGCACACAAATGAAAAAGGACGGAGCAGAGCAAAGACACCTGCGGAAAGGAGCTTGATAGTCTGAGGAAGAAAAAGAACACAGTTTGGCTTGCACCTAAGCAGTACGAGGTGGGATGGGGCGGGGCCGGCGTTAGCCTTTCATCCACTCTCAGGTGGGCAGCCACAGGCAAGCCTTCCAGCTGAGAAAAGACATGACCTGATTTACATCAGAAAAAGATCAATTCCGTCAGCAGTGACTGCAATTATGGCAGGCCCTTTTGGGCCCAGAACGAGCTCCTATCTAACACTCAGAAATTAATTTTCTGAGGAGGCACACATGCTGACAAAGCAAGACAGTATATTGGGAAAGGGCACCCGGGTAGAGACGGTAGGGGAGCCCAGGAGAACCCAGGAGAGGGTAGGGGAGCCCAGGAGAACTGCCCTGCCACGTGGCTCGAAGTTGCAGGTTTAATAGAGATGGTTTAGTTTCTGGGTTGTCTCTGGCCAGTCATCTTGCTTGGCCCATATTTGTTCTGACTCAGGGTCCTTCCTGGTGGCGAGTGCTTCTCTCAGCCAAGGTGGACTCCAGCGCAAAGGATTCTGGGAGGTTAGCAGGACATATTATGGGTTGGCATCTTCTCCCGGCTTTTGTTCCCTCTGAATCCTCCCAGGAGCAGCACCATGCGTCTTGTCGGGGCCTTCTGTTGGGAGACAACTCATGCAAGGGGCCATCATCATGCCTGAGCAAGGCACTTAGTTTCAATCAACAATTCCCCAACAAAATGAATGGTGCTTGGGAAGCAATTTAAAGTAGAGGCAGGAAGACCAGAGATTTGCCTCTTGCAGGAACTCGGGGAGACTGTCAGCTGTAGTGGAGGTGAAGGGCAGCGCTGTGCAGGGGATATTTGGAGAACACAGTAAGTTAAGTTTTGGAAGGAGGAGCTGTGGGAAAGCAAACAGGAAGATGAGTGCCTCCAACCAGTCTTATGGATTTTCTGAGATCCACTCGTTTGTTCATTCAACAAATGTTTATCGGGAACACACATTGTGCCAGGTACTGTTCTAGACACCAGGGATCATAGCAACAAAATTAGCAGGAAAAATCCTTACCCTGGGGACTTTCTTGGTGGTCCAGTGGTTAGGAATCTGCACATCAACTGCCATTGGCCCGGGTTCGATCCCTGGTCAGGTAACTAAGATCACATATGCCAAGCAGCACAGCCAAAAAAAAAAAAATCCTACTCTGATGGAATTTATACTCTAGGAGGGAATAGAAAATTCAGAGTATTAGAGGGGAAGACTTTGGGAAGGAAGACAAAGGGAATCATTTACCAAATCCTTCAATTCACCGATTCTGTCTCCTAAACATTCCTTGCAGTGGTTCAAGCTGAAAACAGTTGGCAGCTGCATTACAGCCGTCTTCAGGGTGGTAATCAAATAGGAGGCTGTTAGGCTGATACGGTCCAAGGTCCTGGCAGCCTGAGTCAGCAAACCAAAATCTAAGGCTGAAATGCCTCAAGGTTATTAAAGCTAAACTAAGGACAGCCAATCACATTCACCCAGCTGGGCTGTAAGCTGTATCCAACCAGCAGGTCCCTGTCTTGCTTCCTACAAGCCAGTCTCTGAGCTCCAGCTGGTGAAGCTGCCTAAACACAGTTTGGTGCTGGCTGATTTGAATTTTAAAAATGTCCAAATAAACTCTTAAAATATTTGAAATGCCTAAGTTTATCTTTCAACACGGAGCATACTCGAAAGACACTGAGAGGGGACACTCCCCACTGGGCAGATCTGCAAACAACGCCTCTGGTCCTTCACTTTGGACAGAAGTGAGACTGTATCAGTATTCCTGGGCAGTAGCCAAAGGTCTGGGCTTTAGTCAGGGGTCTGGAAAGAAAAAATCTGGAAGATCAGAGATGAGACAATCTGGAGTGGAGGCACGCAGAGGCACACACAGACCCTCCATAGAGAGGATGGACTTGCGTGTCACACGTTCACACCCACGAGAAACACCCACATGATACGCAGGTTGTGCATCCACTGAACAACCCAGGAGACAAAACGACTCGGTCAGCTGATGCTGTCAGCCATTGTCACTGGCCACCCAGAACTTAAAAGGTGCGTGATGGAATAAGTCATTGTGCCAGAGATGGGGGCCATAGACAGCCCAGCACTGTGGACTCCCACTTACCAAGGTGGATCAGCTGCCGCTGCCTCTGTGTGTCTCAGCAAGCTGCAAAGGGAGAGCCTGTAGCCCATCCTCACAGGTGTCAGGACTTCCCTCATGGTCCAGTGGTTAAAACTTATCACTGTCTACAGAGGGCACATGGGTTTGATCCTTGATCAGGGAACTAAGATCCCACATGTCGTGCAGCATGGCCGAAAGAAAAGGCAGCCTCACAGGTGAGGATTCCAATTCCAGGCGTGGGTTTGCCTTTCCTGCCAGCTCAGCGGTCTGTGGGTCCACAGGCATGGGACCCCTGACAATGCAACTTCTGAGTGCTGGCTTAAAAACTCAGGAGTTCCCCGGAGGATATCTGAAGCTGGCCCCCCAAACACTGAAGGCAAGGAAGAACCAAAGCCAGGCAGGTAGGTGGCAGATTTAATAAGCAAGGAAACTTACACAGGAGGACTGGCTTGGGCCAGTCCAGGAGGCATCTCCACCCTCTCAGCAGATCTTAACGTTCATACAGAGCCCTTACCCAGTTCAGTCGTGTGTTCCATCCAGAAGTCTCAACACCTCATTGCTCTCTCTCCAGGCTGCATCCTTGAAAATGGGACTGTGGGAAAGGGGGGCGGAAGGTACAGTTCAAGGTTGGGGAGGGACTGAGGAGCCTCCGATTGCCTGGGGCCAGCTCAAGGGTCAGTCCAAGGTCGCATCTTCTTTAAAACCTCCCTCCACACTCCAGGCCTCCCCACTGACTCCTCCAATCCCACTTGCACCCTTGCTCCCTACAACGGGCTCTGAGAGGTCAGCAAGCCTTTCACCAGCATCAAGATGGCTTGTGGCTTGTTTGGCAGCAATAGGCACATGAAAAGAAAGCAGAGATCAGAATGATTCCCAAATTAAGTAACATCTTTTCCCCATCAAGAGCCGCATGACCCAAACCACGGATTTACCAAAGTTCCCTTGGCTGGGGGTGGATCACTCAGGGTATTTGCTTGTGTCTCCATGTGACTTTAACAAAGAAGACACACTCACAGATCCATCAGGTGTGAACATGCAACATCATGTTTAGACAACAAACACACAGGTGCCTCCTTGGGAAGCAAGCAGTGAGAACCCTCCCAGGCCATTTTAACTTGGAGGACGGCTTTTCTCCCTAGAGGCATTTCGGTGTACAGGGACGGCTGGCTTTGCCAGCTATTCAAGGCTTGCTGGGTGAACTGGGGGAGGGCTTCTACGTGGGCTAAAATAGCATCCAGGCCAATGGAGGGATGAAGGTGGTGGCCAGGTGATGGTACCAGCGGAAAAGAGAACAGACCCTCCTGTCCTCAAGGAGCGGGAGTTGGGCAGCTTTAGGACCTGACCTGGTTGAGCACACCACACATGCTGGCCGGGGGAGGCAGCCCTGTCAGGTGTGAGATGGACTGGGGTGGGGTCCACCAGACCAGGACCCCTCTCTCAGTGGGTGCACAGTCCACTCCAGGCATACTGCATCTCCACAGGCAGCTGGCAGCACCACAGGGGTCCGGCGGAGACTGAGCAGTTCCCCCAGACACGGGAGTAGGAAGCAACCCTCCTACCTGGGTGGGACGTCCCACTGCAGCTTCCCGTGGACGCCACCTGTCCCGGGCGTGGGGGCTTGGTGCTCCCACAGCACAGCACATTGCCCCGCGGTGAGAAGCAGGGCACTGCTGTCTGCTGACACTTCAGTACTTCATGGGGTTGCGATTTTTGGCAGGGCCCCCAGGCTGGCCTAGGGGGCAACAGTCCCTGCCGGTTGATCACTCAAGTGCATAAAGTCTGGGACAGCATCTTAGTCCACCCAGGCAGGCTGGTTGGACCTGTTAGTGATTTAATCTGCGGCCTGCAGGTTTGAGGGCAGAGGGAACCTCCTTTGAACACCATGCTCCTTTGCTAGTCTCACACATCCCAGCCTTTGACATGTGACCCCCATCACTGTTTGACGAGGGAGTCAGTTCATGGCGCTCTGCTTCTCTGATCAACTGAGGGTGGCGGTCTGGTTCATGTGGCGACAGGAAAGCTTGAGTTAGGCCAGAAGCAGTGTCCACGCAAATCAAAGCATATTTAGAACCCTCACTTAGTTGATATAATCCGGTTGCTGACCCGTTGCTGGTGGGGAACTCCTGGGGGTGGCCCTGGACTCCTCTGGCAGCTGCCGTGGGCACTGTTTAGAACAGGAGGTGCTGCTGCTGCATTAACCAACTCACTGTATTTCAAGGGCAATGCAGGGTCCTGGCAACACTCCACCCCATCCAGGTGCTGCGGCGGATGCCCTTCCTGTGCATCCCACCTACTGATGATTCTACTGAAGGGCGAGTAACCAGGGCTGGTACCTAGACTGGGGCATCAGCCTCCTGATTGCCAGGGGTGTCAGCGCCTCATGAGTGGGGACATGGAAGACAAGTGAGGTGCCCAGTCTCTTGCAGGGGGGACGCAGACGTCTCTCCATACATCTGACCACACCAGGGGTTATTCATGAAAATCCACTTTCGGGTCCCTGTTGTCTAAGCCACCAGGTTACTCCCTTGAGAACAGCCCGGCTGTCAGGACAAAGGGCAAATGGCCAGGGCTCAGGAGGGACCACCAGCTCAATGCTGGCTTCAGCCCTCAGCTGCTACAGTTCAGCCCCTTGACAAGAACAGATTCTTATTGAATTTATGCAAATAACTGTATTGCCATGAAAATAAGACTACTCATTCTGAAATTTTCTCAGTTCTGGAGAGAAAAAGTAGGGAGAAAAAGATAAATGTTTCATCTTTGTTCCCAAGGGTATAAGTCAGCAAATTGCTGATAGTTTAAAAGGCAAATGGTTTTCTTAAATCTGGAGAAAACAAAACACTAAAGAATCAACAATGTTTCCAATAAAGAGTCATAAAAATTATAGTCACCCTCAGCAGTTTTCCGTCAGAACTCTGTGAATCCGTATTCTGTTCAGTGGTGTGATCTTAGTTCTCGGAAAGCTATGACGTGAAGTGAAAGTGAAAGTCGCTCAGTGGTGTCCTACTCTTTAGGACCCCATGGACTATACAGTCCATGGAATTCTCCAGGCCAGAATACTGGAGTGGGTAGCCTTTCCCTTCTCCAGGGGATCTTCCCAACCCAGGGATCAAACCCAGGTATCCGGATTCTTTACCAGCTGAGCCACAAGGGAAGTCCAAGAATATTGGAATGGGTAGCCTATCCCTACTCCAGGGGATCTTCCAGACCCAGGAATTGAACTGGTGTCTCCTGCAATGCAGGCGGATTCTTTACCATCTGAGCTATCAGGGAAGCCCTTTGGAAAGCTATACTTTTCCACAAACCTTGAAGAAACGCTTCAAGATTCTTCTTAAAGGAACACTTTTGCAAAAGCATCAGAGCATGACGAATGTCCGTAAATGACAGAAGGACTTTAAAATGGCCACGGATGAAGATCTGATGAGAGTTCATTATGGCACAATTGGCAAGGAAATCTGGTCACCTCTGTGATTCGCATCCTCCTGACAACCTCCTCCGACACTGAGCAGGGGCCCTGCTTTGCAGCAAAGACAGGCCGTGGGCAGAGGCCAAGGGCATGGGACCCCTGGGTTGTGCGACACACCCTGCCCTGCGGAAGCAGCCGGCCTCCCAGAAGGCCGGACTGCTTTCCTCCAAAGGAACCGTGGATCACCAGCTTAGAGGCAGCTCCGGAAGGGATGTGGTACCCAGCCTCAGGATGCAGCGTATGCTTAAATCAAAGACTTCTCTTTCTCTCTCTTTATTGCTAACTCATGTCAGACTCCTGGGACCCCATGGACTGTAGCCCACCAGGCTCCTCTGTCCATGGGATTCTCTAGGCAACAATACTGGAGTGGGTTGCCGTTTCCTTCTACAGGGGACTTTCCCAGCCCAGGAATCAAACCTGGGTCTCCTGCATTGCAGGTAGATTCTTTATCAACTGAGCTATGAGGAATTCTGTGTGGGGCTAAGTCCCCAGTAAGAAAAACACCTGGGTACAGAAAGGGGCATGGGGAAGAAGAGTGACCCACTCACCATCAGTCCCACTGATCTAATCAGGATGAGGAAGTGCATGCTTTCCATCCTTGCCACCCTGAGCTCTGCAGGGTTAAAGCTCTGATCTCCAAAGGAGACACACTCTGGCCAGGGCACACAGCCAGTGTCTTATTAGAGCCAGGACACTCTGGCCTCCCGGTGCCCCAGGGACCAGAAAGGCAGCATACTGGCCATGGGATTTGACCCCGACCAGCTATGCGAGGCGATGCTTCTTCCCAGTGGGACAGAGAGACAAGGATGCAACCCCAGTGGTCCACTTGGGTACCTCCTGGTGCCCCCAGGCTTCCTGATGCCAGGGCTCTCTGACCCCGCAGTAACTGTTGTCTGAGAAGGGTGTGTGGTGGGACTGCCAAGGGCTGGCTTCCAGGAGTAAAGGTTTGAGCCACCAGGCAAGCCGCCAAGTCCTGCCAAGAGAATGGCTGAGGGCGAGGGGAATTTAGAAAGATCAATGGCTTAGGGAGAGGGTGGCTCCTGACCAGGGTGCTCACGAAAACAGACGCAGGGCCAGGGGCTGCTGCTGATCCCACTGACTGTCCTCTTCCGAGTTTTCCTGCAGAAAGGGAGGCCCGCAGGAACCGGAAAGGGCTGCCCCCTAAACCAGCTGGGAGTAGACGCCTGTGGTACGTGGTACAAGGGGTGCAGCATAGCAGCCACGAGACATGCGCAGCTCAGGAACCAAGGAGCATTCATTCTATAGGAGTATATTTATATAAAATTCTAGAAAAGGCAAATCTTATCTACAGTGATAGTAAGCTGTTCTGGAGGTAGGGCGACCGACTGTGAAGGGGCACGGGGAGATTTTTGGAGTGATGGAAATGCTCTATGCTCTTTTATCTTAAATCCTCAGGATTCTCTTTATTGTTTTGGGCTGTGCTGCATGGCTTGCAGAATCTGGTTTCCCCAACCAGGGATGGAACCCGCGCCTGGTGCAGCTGAAGTGTGGAGTCCTAAGAACTGGACCACCAGGGAATTCCTGGAAACACCCTATATTCTGATTGAGGTGGCAGTTCCACAAGTGGAACTATTTTTATCAAACTTATTTGACTGTACACTTGAAATGGGTGTAATTTACTGCATGTAAATTATGCCTCAATTTACAGGCTCGGCCGCTGCCTCAGCGCAAGGTTGTCAGCCAGCAAAGCCACAACCCATGTGAGCTACAAAATCATTGCTGTTTCCCCTGCACCTTGCGAATCCCCTACAAGAATCTCTCGGGGCCAGCCCTGACCAAACATAGGGGAAAGTGAATTCTGGGAAATGTATTCATATTTCAGCCTGGCCAGCTTGACAGCTTACAGAACCATCATAACACTCCAAACATTCAATGGCTTCCAACTACTCTCAGTGCTTTAGCAAAACTTAAAAGGTTCTGGGACTTCCCTGGTGGTCCAGCGGCTAAGACACTATGCTCCCAATACAGGGGGCCGAGGTTCAACCCCTGCTCAGAGAACTAGATCCCACATGCTGCGGCTAAGATCTCACATGCTGTAACGAAGACCCATTGCAGCCAAATAAATAAATAAAGTGTGTGTGTGTGTGTGTGTGTATATATATATATATATAAAATGTATATGAAAGAACAAATATATAATATATATAATTCATAATACATATGAAAGAAGAAAAATATTATTTTTAAAAGTGAATTTTGTGACCTGATTTCCACCAGACCTGGCTTTCCCTCCTGCCCGCTTCTCAGGTTACGTGTATTGACATTCAGTGCTGGTGTCTTTCTACAGTTCCTAGTCTTTCCACACTATGCTTGGTGGCCAGTACACAAAACCGCATCCACAGCTGGCTCCTAATAAACTTCAACTGAACGAACTGTGTGCCGGTGAGAATTACGACTGGGGGTCAGTGCAAGAATATGGCTGGAGACTCGGGCACATAGGAGATAAAGTGCTACGGCAAAGGTCAGCGGGAAGGTAACACATGCAGCCCGTTAACATCTCACTTCTGTGCCCCCAGCCTCCCAGGAAACTCGTGGCAGTGCCGAGAGATATTTTTGGTTGTCACCGCTGGGGAAGGAGGGGTCACTGGAATCTAGGGAACAGGGACGCGGAAGCTATAAAGCATCGTATGATGTACAGGACAGCTGCCCTTTCCCCAAAAAAGAAGTACCCTGCACAAAATATCCACGGTGCCAAGGCTGAGAAACCCAGACAAGAATAAAGGGTGCCTGGGTATCATTATACAAAAATATGCATTTATATAAATGTATTATTTCTCAATGATGTTTACAACAGTTAAAAACATAAATATTTAATTACAAATGATTTGTCCTACATGCCAGCAATACAAAGTGTTGCATTAGTACCGCCAAAACCAAAGGAATTGGTGAGTGCAATTCGTCTGTTCTCAGCTTTCCATTCCTGTGCCTTGAGTGGCAGGTAATTGAGATCAAAGTGCGGCTCTGTGCAGTCCAGGTTTAGAGTAGGCGGCAGTTTCCGATGGTAACAAGCCAGGGCAGTAAAGGCGGCCTCAGCCGCCCCGGCAGCCCCCAGGAGGTGCCCCGTGGCTCCCTTGGTGGAGGAGACTGCAAGGGCGTGTGCGTGGTCTTTGAAAAGCTGTTTGATGGCTTTGTTTTCAGCAGCATCTCCCAAAGGCGTGGAAGTAGCATGTGCATTGATGTAGGATACCTCTTCAGGTTGGATGCCTGCATCTTTCACAGCAGCGGCCATGCATCTAATAAATAAGAAAAAAGCAGTTGAACTCATCAGAACAACGCTTCATTTTAACAAGCCCATCATCTGTGGGCTTCTCCAGTGGTTCAGTGGTAAAGAACCCACCAGCCAACGCAGGAGACATGGGTTCAATCCCTGGGTTGGGAAGATCCCCTAGAGAAGGAAATGGCAACCCACTTCAGTATTCTTGCCTAGAGAATCCCCATGGACAGAGGAGCCTGGCGGGCTACAGTCCCTGGGGTCACAAAGAGTAAGACATGACTGAGCAACTGAACACACACTCATTGTCCGTAGGACTACAGATAATGGCTACAGAAATATCCAAGTACACTGGATGAAAAGAATCCTTTTCGTTCCCATAACAGAACAGCATCTTGGATTACCACATGCACTAGAATGCCACCTGCATGGGAATACCAAGGCACCCCCAGTACCCTGCACTGATTCATCACTGTGACATAAACATGTAAGCCTATGGATTTTATAATCTCTAATAAAACATATTTCCATTTTATTTGAACTGTCCTTTTTTCCTGGAGGAAAAAGCCATGTAGACTCAGGCTCAGAATAATTTTTCTTTGGGGAATTTCTTATCAGTGGGGTATGCATACAGAGTTAAAATAAGGAGAAAAGATTTATAACTATATTTTAATTTTTTCTTTCACATTTAAATGTAAAACTTTGCATATTTCCCAATAATCTAAAAAAAAAAAAAGTCCACACAAAAATGTGCCATTACCTTAATGCTTCAAATATCTTTCAAAACCTTCTTATTCAGGCCATAAGAATTCTAAATGAATGAAGAAGTACAAAGCCAAACCTCCAAACAAATTTTAAAATAAAATATTTCAAAAAAATAAACAAAACATTTCTCTGGGAAAACCTTTGAAAATCTCATGGATGTTAACACCTCCTTTTTCAGTTCTGGGTGCCTCGATTTCCTTAAGAGAAGGAAATATAAGGGTATAATCTGAAGTGTGATGAAGGGCTTCGACCATCTCCTCATCCAGCTGGCTGCTACGCTTGACATTTCCAGTACCAGCAACTACTCAATAAAATTCAAAAGGATATTCAAACGTTTTCAAATATTTCAAACACGGTCAAACACCAAGGCCGGATACTACCATTTCCCCTAAGTTGAGACTCCAAGAGTCTTAGCTGAAGAAATGGGAACAAACGAGCAGTCTTTACCTGAAGGCACCCTCTCCTCCAGGGTCGGGGGCGGTTATGTGGCCGGCATCCCCGGAGAGTCCGTAGCCCACAATCTCTGCGTAGACCCGGGCCCCTCTGCGGAGCGCATGCCCGTGTTCTTCCAGGACCAGCACTGCCGCGCCTTCTCCCATTACAAACCCGTCCCTCTGGGGGTGAAACGGTCGACAGGCGGACTTCGGATCCGTGTTTGTGCTCAGAGCCCGGGCTCTGGCGAACCCAGCAAGGGACAGGGGGCTGATGCAAGAGTCCGTCCCCCCGGCCACCATCACGTCCGCATCTCCGTGGGCTACGAACCTGAACGAGTCTCCCACCGCGTGAGCCCCGGTGGTGCAGGCCGTGGAGACCGCGTGGTTGGGGCCCTTAAGCTTATGGCGGATGCTGACTTGGCCTGATGCCATGTTGACCAGAATCTTAGGGACGAAGAACGGGCTGACTTTACTGTAACCTTTGGTCTGAAACGTCAAAGCGGTTTCGGAAATCACTTCGAGAGGAACCATTCCCATGCCGATTGCGACGCCTGTAGCTGCCTGGTCAGCTTCTGATTGAGGGTGCCAGCCCGCATCTTTTAAGGCTAACTCAGCGGCAGCGATGGCCATCACCGTGGGAGGAGACATGGACTTGGTATCTGACTTGGGCACAAAGTTTTGCTCGTTGAACTGCCCTTCATCACAACCTCTTGGCACGTAAGCAGCAACGCTGCACGGGATGGTCTGGTACTCGTCGCCAACCAGGGAGACGATGCCACTCTCTCCCCGGACAAGGCGGTCCCACACCAGCTGAGTTCCAACGCCAAGAGGGGTCACTAAACCGATGCCAGTGATGACGACCCGCCGACGCCATCCCGGTGCTGGTGCGGTTGCCAAAAACCGCCTTTCATTTACTAATCGCTGGCATGATCTTGCATGTATCAGATGACATTTGGTAATCCTTAGGAAAATTTGCAAGCCGTCGGACAGCATGGTTGAAATTCAGAGGCTCAGCGCCTTTCCTGTAACAGAACACAACACGCCCAACAGGTATATTCACTGTGGTTTAGAACACCTTAAAAGGTCTAAGAAAACAACATCCAGGGTGTGGTTTTCAGGCGCTCGGTTGTGAGCTGTTAAGGGAACATAGGGAAAATAACGTTACTTCATTTTAATTTATACTTATTATAGAACCACTGTTTGGACGCAGCCCTTTTCAGACTCCAATTACCCTAAGACATTCGAAGACAAAGGGGTGAAACGACGATTCATTCGAATCACAGAAACAGAACTTGACTATGAAACACGTACGGGCACTCCTGGCCTGACACAGGCTGCGGAAAGCATCCTTTTTCAGGATGGCCGAGACCGTATTACATTTAATGCTTCTGGTATTAACGGAGTAAAACACATTTCGGGGCGTAGTCTTCGAAGTAGGGGTGAGAGGACTTTTTGGATCCTCAACACGGAGAGAACCAGGATTTCTGCGACCGCGAAGGTCAAGGGCGAGGGGAGGCCGGGAACAAGGGACGGTGGCCAACTCCCAGCACCGCCCCAGACACCCGGGGAGGGCGTGGAGAGAGGAACAGACAGCAGCCCCGGGTCCTCCACGCCGCTCTCCGCACCCGCCCCCGACCCGACAGGGCGCCGGAGCGCGAAAGCCAAAGAGGGGCGAGCGGCCACTACCTGCACCTGGTGCCGCCCGCGCAGCCGCGGTCCCCAGAGCCTTGCGGGCGATGCGCACGCGCACAGGCACGTCCGGGCTCGCTGGCGCACGCGCACAGGCACGTCCGCGAGAGCGCGCACGCATGAACGGGAGGGCGCGCGCGCCCGCTGGCCCGAGCGCCCTTCCCCCGCGTCCCCTTGGCGGAGGTCAGACTTTCCTGAAGGCGGATCCCGGCTCCGGGCTTGCGGCCACTTCGGCCGCTCCAAGATAAGCTGGAACGCTCATGAAACGCAAGGAGAGAGCATTTTGCCCGTCAAGAGGGGATTTTTTAAATTTTTTTCTAAAAATGCCCAAATAGTCTTCTGTTGTGGGGAAAAGGGGCACCGTCAGATTCTGCTAGACTCCTAGGGAAGAGTTAAAGACGTTCCTGTGTCTTTCCAGTGATTTCTGGATCGCCCACAGCTGTTTGTAGTAGCAAAGTAGGCCGAAATAAAATGCCCAGCAGCAGAAAGTCGGCTGTGAGTTTTGTTGTTCAGTCGCTACATCCTGTCCGACTCTTTGCGACCCCATGGAACACAAAGCTGTGGTACATCTAAATGCTCTGCGGCCACTTAAAAATAATTATGTGTGTGACTATTAATGTAGGGCTTCCCGGGTGGCTCGGTGGTAATCAAAGGCTTGCAGGTGCAGGAGACAACGGGGTTCCATCCCTGGAGAAGGAAATGGGGCAACCCACTCCGGTGTTCTTGCCTGGGAAATCCCAGGGACAGAGGAGTCTGGACAGCTACAGTCCATGGAGTTGCTAAAAATGGACTCACTTATTAATGTGGAAAGCCATTGATACTTTGTTAGAAGATCCAAGTCGTAGCTTGTGTTTTTACTTTTTAAAGGGGATTTTGGGGGGGGGGGCGGGGGGGGTTGTCGGCGAAGTATGTACAGTAATAGTGATGTCCCTCCCACACACACCTTTTTTTTCCTGCGGTGCAGAGACTTGAGGGATCTTAGTTCCTCCTCCAGGGGTGGAACCCAGGACCACCCGCAGTGGAAGCGCTGAGCCCCACTGGACCTCCAGGGAATTTCCTCCCACCCTTATTTTTGCTTAGTTTTGTTTCCTGTCTTGTCTACAGTATTCAAATAAGCCTTTCTAATAATAAACTTATGTTTACTTTTACAATTTATTTTCAGATCTTGGAGACAGGAATAGAACAAAGAAAAAGTAGACATTTATTGCTAAGTCTTCGAAAAATTCAGCAACTTATTTGCTCAGAGCTGACTGAATTTATCAAGGGAAAAATAACATGAGTGTATTTTTTAAAATGCAAGAAGTCAGCAAGGTAGTATTTAATGGAAGAGCAAACTCATTGGAAAGGACTCTGATGCTGGGAAAGATTGAAGGCAAAAGGAGAAGGGGGGAGACAGGATGAGATGGTTGGATGGAATCATCGACCCAGTGGACATGCATTTGCGCAAACTCTGGGAGATAGTGAAGGACAGAGGAGCCTGGTGTGTTGCAGTCCACAGGGTCGCAAAGAGTCAGACCTGACTTAGGGACTGAACAACTACAGCTCATGTGCTGTCCCAGGTGAGTTTTGTGTCCTTTTTCCTTTTTTAGTTTTTGGTCCTGCTGGGCAGCTTGCAGGATCTTAGTTCTCCAACTAGGGATTGAATCTGCAGCCTCATCCCTTAGCAATGAAAGCATGGGGACCTGACCACTGGACTGCCACTGAATTCCCTGTCCTTTTCTCTCCTTTAGATAAAGGGTTGACTATATACCTGTTAGCGTATTTGTTTCTTTCTGGGCAATGTCTCTTGAAGCATTTTTTTCCCAAGTAGAGTGCTTTGCCGTCTTTCCCAGCTCTAGAGGATTTGGGAGAAACTTAGCTTTTCCTGGTTAGTAATGGATTTAAATGTATCTGGAAATACACTTTTTCTAAAATTGTTCCCTAATATGACCTTGAGTCATCCTTGATCCAAGGCCTAGACCATCACTTCTTAGTACGACCTTCTTTCAATGATAGTAGAGTTACTTTAAGAGAAATTAAAACAAACATGTGGTTATAAAATACAACTAAAACTTAATGAGTAAGAAGTACCCAAATTTGCTCTCTCCTCTCTTCATTGATATACAGTGTTTTCAAGTCACAGTGTGAAAAGACCTAAAATATATTTTATGACGCCAAACTCATATGTAACATACAGTTTTAACACGCTGTTCTTTTTTCTTTCGTACATCACAAAATTATCTTGGATAACAAGTGACAAGTTGATGAAAATATTGTAGAAAAGTAAAGCCACTGATAAGTCGTTTCATTTTCATTTCTCCTTCTGATCTTCCCTTTGGTCTGGAAAGGGGTAAGAAATTTTGTGATATTCTAATAGCTGTCTATGATTTAGTCCCATGTGCTTAGTCACTCAATCGTGTCTGACTCTTTGCGACCCTATGGACTGTAGCCCACCAGGCTCCTCTGTCCATGGGGATTCTCCAGGCAGGCATACTGGAGTGGGTTGCCATTCCCTACTCCTCGGGATCTTCCCAACCCAGGGATCAAACCCAGGTCTCCCTGCATTGCAGGTGGATTTTTTACTATTTGAGTCATCAGGGAAGCCCTTTAGTACCATATTCCTTGCCAAAATACATTGGTATTTTATCCAAAATAAAAACGTTCAAAATGGCCCCACTTACCATAGTCTCTTGTTCAGCCATAGGTTTACTTAAATTTTTGTGATTTGGTTCAAAACTGTATTTTGAGGTATAGTTCCCATTCTCTGTTAAAACATTTCCACCCAAGATGACTGTTCTCTTGCTCTGCTCAACTAGAGTCTGCTTCACCTACATCTGTTCACATGACTGACCTTCCTACATACTTGCCCCAGCCCCAGTGAGTGATTGTTCTAATTTTTAGATCGGAACCCCCCTAACGTGACAGTTCATCAAAGGGACCATGAGGGGTATGCCCCTCTGCTTGCTTCTCCTGGTAACCTATGAGCTAGCCAGATGTCAACGTGGGCCCCCTCCCACCAGAAGCAAAGACCCCTGCCATGGTCCTGCCCACCGTCTGCAGCACACATGTAAGATCCCTCTGTCCATTAAACCATCGATGTCTCTGGGCTCTTTTTTCAGTCTTGAAGTAAGTACAGGATTTACAGGCCTACAGGGTGCAGACCAACACCCAGCAAAACTGAGATAACTTCTAGATGGACTTCAGCTTGTCTTTTTGCTTGAACTTTCTTTTCTTCAACATTTCTGCCTAACCTGAGCCAGAAACTGGCATATGAAAATGAGTAGGGTATGGTTCCTGCTTTCAAGAAGTTCATTGTCTAGTAGAAGGAAATAGCCGTGAAGACAAATATGTGCAAAGTACTGAAACAGGTGCTATAATAGAAGAATATAACAGAATTATAATAATATGAAAGAGACAATATAATACTATGGGTCAGTACCACCTTCCAAAGTCAGGAAAGCCTTCCAAAAAGTTGACCTTTGAACTGCATATTGAAGATGAGTAAATGTCTAGTAATCTTGGTAGGAAAGGGCATCCTGCCAGGCAGAACAGAACAAACTTCTGAGACCTGGTATCTTCTACAGCCTGCTGGTAGTAGTTCAGTGTGGCCAACACTGGATTTGAGGTGTGGGACAAAGCAACAGGGAAAGTCTGAGAGTGAAGAATGGGCTGATGGGGGAACAAGTCTTGGGTTTTGTGCAGAAGACTTGGGATTACTCCTGTAGGTCAGAGATGGTATGTGGGCAGCCCCAGTCTGCAACCTATGGACTGCAACCTTCTTGTATTGAATCTAAATTCCTCTAGGAAGGAAATGGTACACTCTCTCATTCCCTACCCCAGGCCCTCTGCTTCTTTTTGTCTTGAACAAAGCCACTTACGTTCAAATTTCTTGCCTAATTCCTGACACCACTTGACTGTAGAGAGTGTGCTGAATTGCCAAAATTTGGTCTTTGTTCACTAGTGCTGGATTAAACCTCGGAGACAAGATTCTGAGTAAAACAAAAATAGCTTTATTGCTCGGCCGGGCAAAGGGGGTCATAGCGGGCAAATGCCCTCAAGACTGTGTGTCCTGCCCTAGAAGGGGTAGTGAGGAATCACGGTATTCAAGGATCAGGGCATGGTCAGCTTGTGGACATCCTTCTGAATGGCTGGTGGAGAGGTAATCCAGAGTCAGCATCATCAGCCTTCTGGTTCCAACTGGTCTGGGGTCTACCTGCTGTGGGCAGCATGCAATTAACTTCTCTACCTGGTGGGAGTTTCAGAATCTGCAAAACAGCTCACAGGCCAAGGCTCAGAATATTATCTATAGTCCTTGAGAAAGAACTAAAGGTCCTTGACTTTGTTTAATGGCCAAAGTATTGTTTTGTCCTGCTTGACTGTTTCCCTTTGACTAAAGTCTTTCTACAGACAGAAGGCAGGCGGAGGACATGGGTGGGGGGGTCCGTTTCGGGAAGTCTGTATAAGGGTCTTGCTTAGTTACATGTGGGCAAGGGGTAGCCATGGAAGACTTCTCAGCAAAGAATAACATGATCAGAGGGGTGATTTAGAAAGAGCATCATTGCAGTGTGTGCAGGGGGGTTGGAGGGTGTGGGAATGGCCGTGGGGAAGAGCGTGCAGACTGGTGGGGCCTGAATGAGGGCAATGGCAAGGAGGAGAGATTGCTAGGATGCTGTCCTTAAGTGTGTGTGTATTTGGCAGGGGGCGGGGGGCAGGGTGATCCCACAGCTGGGATGTTCGCCCCTTCTTCACCCCATTAACCTCCAAATTTAAGGGTTCTGTTCAAATTCTTCCTCTTCCATGAAACTTCAACAACAGTGGAATTTTCCTTCCTCTAAATGAATATTTCTCAAACTTTACTGGGCACCTGAAAGGCTTACTGCACAGATTGCTGGGTCTCACCTGTAAAGATGGGGCTTGAGAGCTTCCCAGGTGGCTCAGTGGTAAAGAATCCGACTGCCAATTCAGGAGACAGGGGTTCAATCCCTGGTCCGGGAAGATCGCACATGCCCCGAGCAACTCAGCCTGTGTGCCACAACTACTGAGCTTGTGCTCTAGACCCCATGAGCCGCAACTGCTGAGACCCGAGCACCCTCAAGCTGTGCTCTGCAACAAGAAGAGCCCCTGCAAGGAGAAGGCTGCACGACACAGTGAGGGAGGAGCCCCCACTTGCCACAACTAGAGAGAAGCCTGCACAGCAGTGAAGACTCAGCACAGCCAAAAATAAATAAAATTATGAAAAAAAAAAAAAAAGATGGGGCTTGAGAACATCCTGATGAATTCCCTGGTGATGCTGCTGCCAGTCCAACCAGTGAGCGGACTCACAGGGACTCCCGTGAAGCCAGCGGGCCCGTGCTCATCTCCACCGCTTCAGTGTGCAGCACAGCAAGCACCTTTAGTAGCCACTGCGTAACTATTTGGTGAGTGAATGAATTACAGAATGAATGAATAAACACATAAGTGTATGCAGACGCCACTTTGTACATTTCTTACCGTGGTTTTTTTCACAGTGGCTCTTTTTGTTTCATCAACTAAATGGCTATCTGTGTATAAGGTATTATTATTAATTTTGTCCTTCCTACTAGATTAAAGGTTTCTTATGTCATTCATCTCAGGCTGCTTTGCAGCATGCGTGCTCAATAAATAGTAATTGGTTATATACATGATACGATCATACAATAGTGAATCATCACATACTCCTGAAAGGCTTCAACCCCTCTCCTTGCTAGTGGCCTTCATTTAGGTCAACATTTTCATTTTTTATGACAAAACCTGTCCCAGGGAAATGTTAGTGAGTCGTATCTTTATTTCATCTAAGAATAGTGCCACCATATGTCATTGGTCTTCTAAAGATGGTGTTCTTAATAAAGCTGGAATCCTAAAAGGAAATTCATTACTCTGAAGCAAAAAAAAAAAAAAAAACAAGTGAAAGAATGTAAAGTTCAAACCTGATTTAATACTAGAATATCCTTTTATGTGTTTGAAGCAGTGGTGGGTATAAAGAGATTAAGAGTAGCTTAATATCTTCGATTTTTCTACAGGAAATTGAAAAATCAAAATATTTTCAACTTACGGAAGTAGAAGAAGCAGACAAGGAAAAGAATGAGTCAAGTCCCTTATTATAAAAATTCCTTAATAGCTCCATAAATGGTATCCTAGAGAGATTTTAGTTACTCAAAGTAAAGAGTAATTGGGAAGGAGTAAAATTTCAGATGAATAAACAATAACTCAGTGAATTACCCTTGAAATGAGGATTTTTAAGACGTTATGGACTGTATGATATTATAATAGCATTAATTTTGTAGCACTGGTTTTCACACTATGATTGCATGTTTCCCACAGAAGCACCCCCAAGACCAACACCTGTCAAGGGAAAAGCTGAGTTGCTAATACTCTATTCCTCCCCACACCACATATGCATTCCTGCTTCAATCCTAGAGTGCCTCCACTTCGGTGTTTTATATATACTAGGTTTTCTCTTAAGATTTTATTTGGGGGAAAAAAAAAAAAAGGTGTTCTAGATCTTTAAAAAAAATCCTTACTATTAGATAGTATATGGTAACCTTATATGATTATTATAGAATAAATACGTTGATGGAAAAAGAAACTCCAGGGGAATACAGTTTGTGATGGAGATAGCTAATCACAACCCCAACCCCCACCCCCATCCTCCCTGCTTGAGGGTTGTGGGTGCTCCCTGTCCAGCTAAGGACTACATTTCCCAGCCTCCCAACCTCCCCAACTCCAGCAGACTTTTACCTAGATGGGGCTTCCTTTTTACCAGTGATACAGTAAAGAAAATGCTGTTTGTCATTTCTGGGCTCCTGAAGCAGATATGCCTTCTTTGTGCCCAGCCACTAAGTAAATGCAGAAGTCTCTGAGGCCATATAGCAGTAGTTAACAAACCACAAGCTAAATCCAGAAGGCTGCTTGTTTTTGTAAATGGTTTCATTGGAACATAGCTACACCCATTCATTCTAAAGTACAGTTGACCCTTGAACAACATGGGTTTGAACTGCCTGGGTTCACTTAATATGTGGATTTTTAAAAATATTAAATGCTACAGTGCTACATGGTCTGCTGTTGGTTAAATCCTCAAATTCAAAACCACTCAATACAGTCTACAAGCTACAGTGGAACCTCACATATATACAGAGGAAGTTATTCACAGAATTTGACTGCCAGGGAGTGTTGGTGACCATAACACCCCATGCTGTTTACCCTAACACCCCATGTTAGGGGTGTTAAGAGCAAACTACTGTTTGCTGCAGAGGCAGAGTAGTTAAACAGTTGAAACAGAGATGGTATGGACAGAAAGCCTTAAACATTTACTAAATGGCAGCCCATTCCAGTGTTCTTGCCTGGAAAACTCCATGGACAGAGGAGCCTGGCAGGGCACAGTCTGTGAGCATGGGATTGCAAAGAGTCGGACACAACTGAGCAACGGAGCATGCATGCACATGGCCCTTTATAAAAAATGTTTGTTGATCTCTATGCTATGGGATGAAAGGAGCCTGGGGCCCTGAATCATTACACGGAGGAAATGACAAATGAGAACTGCACTGTTAAACTGTTGTGTGAACAAGAAAGATATTTATGTTAAATCATGGAAATCTTTAGTTACAGCAGCTAACAACAAATTATCAGTTAAACACACTATTCTTGGAACCTGATCCAAGAATATTATATTTATTAATATATAAATAGATATTATATTTATTAAAATCTTCTCACACACATCTGGCACTTGAACAATAATTGAAGTAGATAGTATAGCTCAGGGCCTTGCTCAGAGATACTGGAAGAAAATTTCAAACTTAAAAAGCAAACTGAAGATAAAGCATCAAGAAAATTTAAAGAAACTAACTTAGACAAAAACTAACCTATAAGAAATAATATTTGTTGAGGTTTGGAAAGGAGTTTCTGCAAAGAAAGGAGGCATTGGTAAAGCACATTTTCAAAGGCATGGAGAGGCAAAGCATGGATTAAAGAGGTTAGGATCCATCTTCTAAAAGGAATAGAGGACACTCATCACAGCCTCTACCTGCACACCAAAGTCACAAATCGATCCATGCCCTTACTATATGGGATGCATAACTTACTGTCTCCCCTTTCCCCTCTATCCTAGTGTCATTATTGGGTCTGTGTTTTATTTTGGTCAATAGAGTCCCCCGCCTGCAACCTGCACTTTTGAAAAACACTTCTTTACAGAAGCACAATACTATCTGGGCTGGGAATGATGCAAGAGATTTTCAATCATTTATCTAGTTCTAAAAGGAATCCATAGAGGGGAATCCCAGCAGAGTTCATAGCCATGCCTTTGGTTTTGAAAACTGTTTGCTCCTTCCTCCTGGGGTCTTTCGTCCCCATTTATTTAGGAAGGCCTGACAACCTGCAGATGACACCACCCTTATGGCAGAAAGTGAAGAGGAACTAAAAAGCCTCTTGATGAAAGTGAAAGTGGAGAGCGAAAAAGTTGGCTTAAAGCTCAACATTCAGAAAACGAAGATCATGGCATCCGGTCCCATCACTTCATGGGAAATAGATGGGGAAACAGTGTCAGACTTTATTTTTCTGGGCTCCAAAATCACTACAGATGGTGACTGCAGCCATGAAATTAAAAGACACTTACTCCTTGGAAGGAAAGGTATGACCAATCTAGATAGCATATTCAAAAGCAGAGACATTACTTTGCCAACAAAGGTTCGTCTAGTCAAGTCTATGGATTTTCCTGTGGTCATGTATGGATGTGAAAGTTGGACTGTGAAGAAGGCTGAGCGCCGAAGAATTGATGCTTTTGAACTGTGGTGTTGGAGAAAACTCTTGAGAGTCCCTTGGACTGCAAGGAGATCCAGCCAGTCCATTCTGAAGGAGATCAGCCCTGGGATTTCTTTGGAAGGAATGATGCTAAAGCTGAAACTCCAGTACTTTGACCACCTCATGCGAAGAGTTGACTTATTGGAAAAGACTGATGCTGGGAGGGTTTGGGGGCAGGAGGGGAAGGGGAGGACAGAGGATGAGATGGCTGGATGGCATCACTGACTCAATGGACGTGAGTCTGAGTGAACTCCGGGAGTAGGTGATGGACAGGGAGGCCTGGCGTGCTGCGATTCATGGGGTCGCAAAGAGTCGGACAGGACTGAGTGACTGGTCTCTGATTTCTGACAACCTGCAACGAGGAAGCTGTAAGATATTTTCATTTGGGAAAAAGCTGGCGGTTGGAGTACAAGGAGTTTCCCCACCGTCTTGCCTGGATCTATTGAGGCCAGCCTTGGGACACAGAGGCCAGGTTTCTGCGATGTACCAGCCAGCACCCTCTAGCCCTGCCCAAAGCCCTCAGCCCCCTGTACCAGCCCTTCCACCCCACCCCTGGCTCAGACTACTGAGTCAATTTCCCAGGCAGGTTGATAAGAAGTTTTCTCTCCTTTCATACTTTAATGAGACTCTGTTACACAAAAGTTCGAGTGATCAAGCCAGGTCCCTGGTCCCAAAGCTAAATCTTCTTCGGAGATGACGAATCCGACATGTTCACTGGAAACTATCACTACCAGACTGCTACTGCTGCTGCTAAGTCACTCAGTCCTGTCCGACTCTTTGCGACCCCATAGACTGGCAGGACCCCATAGAGTGTATCCTGCCAGGCTCCTCTGCTCATGGGATTCTCCAGGCAAGAGTACGGGAGTGGGTTGCCGTTTCCTCCTCCAGGGAATCTTCCCAACCCAGGGATCGAACTCGCGTATCCTGCATAGCAGGCGGATTGTTTACAGCTGAGCCACTAGGGACGCCCAACACCCCTGGGCAAAGCCCCTTGTTCTGGAGGATCAAGACCCCGTCCCCATCTGGTGGAAGCTCCTTGGGTCCTGACCACCAGGTTTCTCTCTCCGTCCAAAACCTCAAAGCTCCTAAACAGCCCCTAGCAGGCGGGGACAAGGCCCCCGCCCCGCCTAGACGACCCAGTCCCTGGAAACCAGTCCCCGCCCTGGAGACCAGCCCCCCACCCTGGAGACCAGCCCCCCTCCCTGGAGACCAGACCCCCTCCCCCACCCCGCCCCGCCCCTCCCCCAGCCCTCTCTCCGCCCCGCCCCCCGCCCTCCTCCCCCCGCCCTCCTCCCCCCGCCCTCCGGGCCGGCCGCGGGCGCGGCGCGCCGGGGCGCCTACTCAGAGCGCGCGCGGCGCGGGGCGGGGCTCGGCCGCGTTCGAGCATGGCGGCGGCAGCGGCGGCGGCCCTGGGCGGCTCTGCTGGGTCCGCGTCCCCGGCCGTAGCCGAGCTCTGCCAGAACACCCCAGAGACGTTCCTGGAGGCCTCCAGGTTGCTGCTCACCTACGCGGACAACATCCTTAGGTGCAGGCCATGGGGGGACGCGGACGGCAGGGGGGCGCGGCGCCCGCTCGGCCCGGGCTCGGGGGGCGCCCGGCCGGTGGTGCCGGGAGCGGGGGGAGGGTCGCCGGTCCCGGGCCCCCCAGGACGGAGACCCGGCCCGCCCAGCCCCGCCCGAGGGGAGGCGGCGTCCCGACCTGACCTGGCGTCGCGTGGGGCGGGGACGGGAGATGCGCCCGGGGCTCCGGCCGTTGAACCGTCTTCCGAGTCCGGACAGAAGCGGCCACAGGCGTCTCACGCCCCCCCGGGCGCCTTCAGCTGCCACGGGCGGCTGAGAAGTTCTCGGGCCGGCGTCTTGCGGGCGCCCTCACGCCGCCGTCGGGTCCGCCAGGGCAGTCCTGGCCAGGGGCGCTTTGTTCACCCCCAGACCCCCGAGGGACCTCGCGGCTTGGGGGCGTCGGGAAGTGGAGTTTGGGCGACTTCCCTCGGCTCCTAGCTCCCACGACGTGGTTCCCAGAGGGACCTGAGGTGGGGGCGGGAGACGGACCTGAGGTGAGGGGGGCAGAGGGCACCTGAGGAGGGGCAGAGGGCACCTGAGGAGGGGGGCAGAGGGGGACCTGAGGTGAGGGGCAGAGGGCATCTGAGGAGGGGGCCAGAGGGCACCTGAGGAGGGGGGCAGAGGGGGACCTGTGAAGGCTCTGCCTTCCCTCTCCCCCTTCTTCCCCTGGGATCTTCCCGACCTAGGGGTCGAATCGGGGTCTCCCGCATTGCGGGCCGAGTTTTTACCAGCTGAGCCACCAGGGAAGCTCTTCGTACAGGTAACCCTAATAACTTTACAAGTGAATCGAAGGAACAACACATGGAGCCCTTGTCCTGAGCCAGGTGCTCCGAGGGGTGCAGTGTGCACAGCGCACGATTGTGACCCGTGTGGGGGCTGTCTCCGTCCTCTGTGACACCTTCTCGGCTCGCCTTCCCTACCCCAGGAGGTCGAACAGTTCTTCAGAGCTCAAGGCTGGTGCCGGAGGACTCTGCCCTGAGTGAGCCCGAGGCAGTGTTCTCCAGAGCCCATGCCCCGCAGAGACCTCCCGCCTGGGGAGCCACCCAGCTGTTCAAACCCCGTTATTGGGAACAGGGAGTTGGCCTTACAATAAGGATTCACTTCTGCTTTCAACCCCGTGAAACCACAGATGCTGAGATCAGGGTTTTGTGAGGAACGAAATCCTGCATCACAGTCATCTCTATGAATGTTGACCAGAGTCCTGGAAGAAATTTGGCATGCTGTTCGTGCATGTTAGAGTCTTTACCGTGGCTTATGTTTTCTATCTTAAAAAATGTTTGTCTAAAAAAAGAAGTTAGAAGTTGAACTCATATAAGTGGAGAGGGTGTGAAAAACTACCTGTTCTAGTTTGTCTTAAGTAGTAATACTAGTTCCCTCATATTCTTATAGTTCAAGCTCCTTTGGTCTTGGTGGGGCTGACCCACGTTTTCTTCCCCTTCCAAGTCCATTTACTAGCTTACTTGTTAACAGAAAAGCCCCAGACTTCTTCTTGAGCCTTTAGCCTTTCTACACTGCGGATACGCTAGAGAACAGAGGAGACCACAGTTTTCTGTTTTGATGCTTTAGGAAATCCTTTAACCTTAGAGATAAGGGGGGGGGGGGGGCGGGTCTTGATATCCCTTGCAACTACCTCACGGTAGTTATAGTATTTTATAGGGTGAATGCTGAAATGAGAATTTCATTTGCAGTTTGTTTTTAAATAGCAATATTTGTCACTGCACACAGGTGAAAATAATACTTTGGGTTAAATTTTAAATTTCTGCTTCAGATGATGCTTATCCTGTTCCCCAACTAAGAGTCATGAAGTTCGTGAAATTATAGAATGAAGTATATGCTAATTTGCATGCACAATATACCATGGGTTAGAACCATTTTTTTTTCCAGTTCATTAACTTCTTGATAAAAATCCGCTGTCCTCAGTATCTACCTTTCAAAAATCTGTAATAGTTTTACTGACATTTCACATGGGCTCCCTGGAAAATTTGCTTCATTTATTCTTTAAAAAAACATTTTATTTCCCATTAATTTCCTTTGCGAACTGCACACAGTTACTGGTTATGAACTGCACTGGGTATGATTGGGAAGGGCTAAGAATGGAAAGTGGTTTCTTTCTTGGAAGAAAACATGTCTAGGAGAAAGACACAGATACAGAAAATAGCCATAGCATAATACCTGGAGGACAATTCGAGGATGGTGTTTAAATGCTTACATATTTACATGAGAGGAGATAGCAGGGACCTGATGTGGAACGGTTTTGAGAAGAAAGGTTTGATAAAATGACATATATTTGACGTGATAGGCAACAGAAAGCACTTGTAGTTTCTAGACTCAGAGCATAATGAGAGATTCATGTAGAATGATGATGTAAGAAGACATGGGCATGGGTTTCACATCTGAAGTTGTTGCAGTCAGCATGTGCGTAACGGGATGAATGGAGAGAGAACTGTAGGCAGGGGCTGGCAATCCTTGATGACTGAGTGCCAGGGGTACAGCTGGTAACGGGAGGAGACAGAACGCCTGAAATAACTTCAGATTTCTCATCTGGGTTACCACTGACACCTGGAGAAACTGAGCCAGGCAGTTAACAGAGAATGGATGAGTTTGTTGGCAACTGTATGGTGGAGAGTGTTTGTAATCAAACCAGTGAGTGGGTTTAAGTCCCACTTACCAGTCAGCCATTTCCTAGAAATGTGATTATAGGCAATTTATGTAAACTCTGGGTATCAATTTCCTCATGTTTAACAACTTATTGACCAGAGATGTATTAATACATCTTTTGTTACCCAGATGTTATTGACCAGAGTGTTTCAGTACTCAACTACATTGGCCACCGGTCTTAGTTTCTACAAAAATCCCCTGGTCAATAATGTGTTAACAGAAAAAACAACACTTAAATTATAAAACTGTCACAGAAGTTAGAAATAAATAAAGGACATGGCACACATGTTTGTTTCTCTCATTCAGGTTTTCATGTAAGCTGGGTTATGTGCACATGTTTCCCATGTTGTCAGCTACAGAGAATGGTAAAGTTAGAGCCAGAGATGGTTCCCAGATGATTCTGAAGGCAGAGAGATGTTTTTGAAATTCTACATGGACGTCAGAATAACAGTTTTTCAGAAGGACTAAGAAATAGTGTTTCAAATGACCTACAAAATCACTTCTGTGATCAGTAATAAAAATACAAGATTATAGAATTCACTCAAGTACTAAGTTTCCATTTGTGAGAAGTCTTTCTGGGATTGTGCATTCCAAAGAAGAAGACAAATAAATTGCTCAGATATACTTAATTCCTAGCATTTCAGAAATTCTGAAGTAGAAACATTTATGTTTTCCTTTTCTGAGAAAAGGAAAGTTGTGACTCAGTGGGAGGCTTTTTGCTAATATGTCTTAAAATCTTAGAAATACGGTTGATTATGACTTTTAGGATGAAAAGCAGGGCTTTTTCTAACTAGACAGTTGTAAGTTGTTCAGTTGCTGAGTCAGCAGGCTCCTCTGTCCTCCATTATCTCCCAGAGTTTGCTCAAATTCATGACCACTGAGCTGGTGATGCTATCTAACCATCTCATCCTCTGCCGCCCTCTTCTTCTCCTGCCTTCAGTCTTTCCCACCATCAGGGTCTTTTCCAATGAGTAGGCTCTTTGCATCAGGTGGCCAAAGTATTGGAGCTTCAGCATCAGTCTTTCCAATGAATATTCCTGGTCAGTTTCTTTTAGGATTGACTGGTTTGATCTTGGACTCCAAGGGACTCTCAAGGGTCTTCTCCAGCATTGATTCTTTGGCACTCAGCCTTCTTTATGGTCCAGCATCCATATGTGACTACTGGAAAAACCATAGCTTTGACTGTATGGACCTTTATTGTCAAAAAGATGTCACTGCTTTTTAATACACTGGCTAGGTTTGTCATAGCTTTCCTTCCGAGGAGCAAACATCTTTGAATTTCATGGCTGCAGTCACTGTCCACAGTGATTTTGGAGCCCAAGAAAATAAAATCTGTCTGTTTCCACTTTTTCTTCTGTCTTCCATGAAGTGATGGGACCAGATGCCATGATCTTAGTTTTTTTTTAATGTTGAATTTCAGGACAGCTTTTTCACTCTCCTCTTTCATCTTCATCAAGAGGCTCTTTAGTTTCTCTTTGTTTTCTGCCGTTAGTGGTGTCATCTGCAGGTCTGAGGTTATTGATACTTCTCCCAGCAATCTTGATTCCAGCTTGTGAGTTATCCAGCCCGAAATCTCACATGAAGTTATCTGCATATAAGTTAAATAAGCAGGGTGACAATATACGGCCTTGACAATATACGTACTCCTTTCCTAATTTTGAACTAGTCCATTGTTCCATGTCCAGTACTGTTGCTTCTTGAACTGTGTACAGCGGACCACGTTTTGTGAGAACTTTTCACTATGACCTGTCTGTCTTGGGTGGCCCTGCACGGCATGACTCAACTTCATTGAGTTATGCAAGATCCTTTGCCATGACAAGGCTGTGTGATACATGAAGGGGTCAGTTGTAAATACAAAGACTAATTTTTCTATAGATGAAACAATTTGTGATACCTGTGGGTAAGACAACTCACAAGACACCAGAATGTGTTCAGAGTGACAGTTGAATGAGATTCAGGAAATTTTGCTGCCCTTTGAAGCCCCATCTCTTCAACAGCATCATCTAGCAACCAGAAGAAACCTCAAGCTAAGGTGCAAAGTAATTGCTAAACAAGCAAGATATATACTGGAAGTCATAGAAAAAATTAATGCTCAGCAGAGATAGGAAGAAAAACATCAAAGAGTTATAGCACAAAAAACTTGAGAAAAATCTGCAGAGAATTAATGGAAGATCAGACAAAGCTGAAGGTGATCCTTAGGGCTGCTTTAGACACCACAGGGTAAGGAGAGTAGTAATGAGCTCAAGGAGAGTGGCTGCACAAGGCTTAAACTGTGAAGCTAGAGTCTAGGCATGTGTGTGTCTGTGTGTGTGTGGCGCTTTCCCAAAGGCAGGAAATGGGAGCTGATGGATTTGAGGTCTGAAGGTCCTGGAGCCAAGTTCCCTAAGCCTTTGAGGGCTTAAGAGGTTGACTTTCACATCAGTCTATACTCAAGACTATGGCTGGTCTGCTCAACACGTTTTAAAAGAGGAAGATAGGATTTGGGTAACTGGACATTATTGCTATTTTTTTTGTTGTTTTCAATATGCATTGAATGAGAAAAACAGATGAATAGTATGTGAGGTTCAAAGATAGTGTACAAAGATAGGAAATTGCCTATTAGATGCTAGAGAGGAAAATCTAAAATATACAAAGCCCATGTCGATGCTGCATCGACAGTTACTTTGAAACACATCAAAATAATAAGCTATAGCAGAACAGCTCATGTAAGTTTTATAAGAATTTTTAAACACTAGTGGAAAGGGGAAGAAAAATTAGAAAATTAAGCACAGTAAAAGACTTTGATTATGTAGAAATCTGGGAACTGTTGGGAAAAAGTAGATTAAGAGCTCTGGCACTCTTGCACCAGTAGACTGTACCATCCTGGTGGTACTGCTTTGTTTATCACCCTGTGGGATGTGTTGAGAATCATGAAAAAATGCCTCATTTATCTGTAACCAGCTTTGATAAAGGTAGGGTTATGCTGTCATTTAATGTTTACAATGTAAGAAAGAGTGGCACACTTGTGACATAGTGTAGCAGAGAAGCCAGGGATGCTCAGCGTTTTGCTGTGCCCAGGCAGCCCCCACAACAAAGGCCAGAGGTCAGTATTGCCAAGATTTAGAAACTCTGATCTAATACACAGAATGAAATAGTGAGGCACCTGTCTCTCCTTGTGTTTCTGTCGTTTTATGGCAATGACCATTTTATGACTTTCAGTGAAGAACAGTGCTTTTGTTTTTAATTTCCAATCCTTTGTGGACCTATAACTTTTGTAAAATACAATGAAAATTTCATGGAAATGTCAAGTTACTGTAATAATTAATAATAATTGAATGCTCTCAATTTCTGTATTCCTCATGGATGAATAGCAAAGAATAGATTAGCACCAATCTGGACACTCTAAAGAACACTATTTTAGAGCTTTTGTCTCTGAATATTCTATAATAAACTTGTGCAGTTTTTGAAATTAAGGAAAAGAGATTTAAAAAAAGTTTCATGTGTTTATGACAGTTTTTTAGCAACAGGAGCTGCTCGATGGAAAAAAATGTGAAATAGGATGAAACTTCCACAATTAAAAATCCCTATCTTGGCTTTGTTTTTATATCACAGTATCCAGAGAACATGTATAAGTTTAGGACTAAGGTGGCTGGTTATCTGCTAGCATTTGTCCACCCTGCCATTCCAGACCCCAGACTGATGGCCTCAGGACTTCCTCTGTGGACACCTGACACTGCCACAGAAACCGTAGTGTCGTGCTGATGGAAGCCACTGCCATTGGACTTCCCTGGTGGCTCAAGATGGTTAAGAGTCTGCGAGCAATGCAGGGGACCTGGATTTGATCCCTGGGTCAGGAAGATCCCCTGGAGAAGGGAATGGCAACCAATCCCAGTATTCTCGTCTGAAGAATTCCATGAACAGAAGATACAACCCATGCGATCACATAGAGTCGGCAACCCATGTGATCACATAGAGTCGGACATGACTGAGTGACTAACACTTTTAAGTTTCACCATTTTTAAGGTGTCACTGTCAGATGTGAAACCTATACTTATCCTAAATTATGTTCAGAAGGCCTTTTTGAGTATAATACCATGGTTGTCTTTAACTTTTTTTTTCTAACTTTTTTTTTTAATAATCTTTCTGGTTTATCAAGATTATTAAAAATCTCAAAAATGTTCCATGTGTAATATTAAAAATCTTAATTATTGTAAAAGAAATTCATATCTTCATTTTATATCATTACCATACTTATTGTGACAAAAATATATCTTGAGCTGAAACAAGACTTGTAGTAAAAACAACCATTGGCCTAAGGAAGGAAGAAAAGTCAAATGACTGTTATAACTAGGTTCGTGTTTGTCAGAAGTAAAGTCTTTGAGGAACTTTGGTTCATTTTTATGTAACTTCTTAGTTTCTTGTATTCATTCATTTCATAAGCAATTATTAATTTTTAATAAACTATAAATTATTAACACCATCTACATGTCAGGTTAAGTTATCCTTGATGATTGAGATCTATCAGAACAAAACAGGCAAAACTTTCTGCCCGTGTCTGGAGCTTGCTTGAGTTTTTTTTCTTAGCAGTCCCAAAGCTCATAAAGGTCTCTAATTTTAACAGCACAGAAATAGAAAGTTGTATGTATTTCCCTCCTGGCAGCATTAATATGATCAGCTGTGAAGGTAAACGGTGATATTGTGCTAAATGTGCCCTGAGGGAAGAATCACCAGATCAGGGTGTCCTTCCACACCGGATGTCTGTAAAGTCTCTGTAAAGTCGGGCTCTCTCCTGCCTTGAGGGAATATAGCCAGTATAAAACGTAGAAAGAATGTAAAAACATGGTGAAAATTATAAATTGTTATATATAATCAGACTTTTTTTTTTTTTAAATCAGAAACCCTAATGATGAAAAATATAGATCTATCCGGATTGGAAACACAACTTTTTCTACTCGACTCTTGCCTGTCAGAGGAGCTGTTGAATGTTTATTCGAAATGGGATTTGAAGAGGTAAGTGTGTTCACGACTTTCTCTGCAGTTTATGTACAGAGCATTCATTGTAATGTTGACCAGTGATTTCTAAACAAGATAATATTTTTTAATTGATTCGTTCAGGAAAGCTGTGGAACTACTTATTTCTTCACTTATTGGACATTGAAAAATCACAGTAAATATACTTTAAAATCACAGTAAAATATAACTGCTCTCCCATGGGGAGAATTCTTACCATCTCCGTCCTTTAGGGAGGTCAGACGTGCAACCCAAGGACTAAATTCTGGCTCATCTTAGACTTTTAGCCAAAATCTGCTATGTGAGCACAGAAGAATGGCCTCCAACCCCCTGTCTCCAGGAAGAAATGAAAAGGGTAAAAACAGAAAGGTCAAGTTTAGCTGCCACACGTAAGGGTTCTCTTCTGTGACAGAAGAGAAGACTCTTAGTGTTTTGTGTTTGTTTTTATTTTTAGGTCAGACAAAAAGTTCGGTGTTTCCATCTTGTGGAGTCTGTGGCATAGTTTAATTTTATGACACAGAAAAGGAGCTGTCCAGATGATGAGCTTTCTGTGTGTATGCCTGTGCTTAGCCATTTCTAGTTTATGGAGTACTGAAAGACATCAGACCTGGTTCTAGAGACTGAGTGGTCAGTAGCAGTCAGGGCTGGCAAGGCTGTGGCCGCTGTTCAGGAGGTACACTCGCTGAGTGGCCCTGGGTGCACTTGCCTCCCCACCTCTCTGCTTCCCTTCCCCCGTCGGCTTCAGGCCTTAGGAATCCAGTGGTGAAGAGGTAACAGATCCCATCTCACGTGGAGCTTGAATTCCAATAAGGCAGACAGACAGATGTGAAAACATAGATGAAGTAAGTCTTGAAAAGACATCATAAGCCACTGTAGCTGGGGGCAGCCACGTAAGGAAGAGTGGTCGGCAAGGCCCCAGAGATCATGTTTGAGCTGCTGAGCGAGGAGAAGCAGTTTAGGTCCCTGACGCTCTCGGGTGAGGGCTTTCTGGTCACAGAGATTGGCCTGTGCAGAGGACTTCTGGCAGGTGTAGCTTTGCCACAGAGGCAGGCAGAGGTGTGGGCGTGGAGTTTGGGGAACTGTGGTAAAGACGACTTGGTGACAAATGGGATGGGAAGCCAGTGAAAGGTTTTAAGCAGGGAAGAATATTTTTAAAGATTGCTCTAGCCATTGTATAGAGAATATTCTGAATGTTCTGCATGAGGGTGAGGGCTAAGCTCCGGGGCCAGGTAGAAAGCTTATTGTTTTTGTCTCCCTGAGAAATGGCAGTGCTTTGTGTAAGTTCCATGAGGGCGGGCTTTCTGTCTGTGTTGTTCCCTGTGCTCTGGCTCCTGGGGAAGGACCAGTACACACAGGCACTCAGTAAATAGTTGTTGGATTAAAGACCGACAGCAATGGGAATGAGGGAGTGGAAGGATCCAGGATTTGTTTTTTGAAGCAGAGTCTGTGGGACTTGCTGATAAATTAGATGTGGAGTATGAGGGAAAGGAAGAAGTCAGGGTGATATCTAGGTTTTGGTTTGAGCAACTGAGTGGATGGGAGTTCCATTCACTGAGACAGAAAAGTCTGGAGAGTAGCAGGTATCAGAGGAAGAAAAACTACTAGCTGTCTTTTAGATAATCGTAACTGGTACACTGTTAAATATTCAAATAGAGGTGTCAGGGAGAGAATGAAGAAGGCTATGATGATTGCAAAGGAGAGGGCCAGGGTGGTGTCAATTATTGTGTCATCTGCTTATAGCTGCTCACAGGCATCTGAACATAAAGAAGTTAAAACTATAGACAGGGAAAATTGAGAAAATTGCTGATTTTGTTCAAGGAAATGCAAATTTTTGAGTCAAATGACAGGAAAGTTAAGTAAATGATTCTTGGGTGGGGAATATCCCCTGGAGAAGGGATAGGCTACCCACTCCAGTATGCTTGGGCTTTCCTGGTGGCTCAGTTGATAAAGAATCTGTCTGTGGACAAAGGATTAATTTCCAAAACATACAAGCAACTCATACAACTCAATACCAGAAAAACAACTCAATCAAAAAATGGGAAGACTCAGACACACATTTCTCCAAAGAAGACATAAAGATGGCTAACAAACACATGAAAAGATGCTCAACATCACTCATTATTAGAGAAATGCAAATCAAAACTACAATGAGATATCACCTCACACCAGTCAGAATGGCCATTATCAAAAAGTCTACAAACAATAAATGCTGGAGAGGGTGTGGAGAAAGGGAATCCTCTTGCACTGTTGGTGGGAATGTGAATTGATACAGCCTCTATGGAAGACTGTATGGAGATTCCTTAAAAAGCAGGAATAAAACCACCATATGACCCAGCAATCCCACTCCTAGGCATATACCCTGAGGAAACCAAAATTGAAAGAGACACATGTATTCCATTGTTCGTTGCAGCACTATTTACAATAGCTAGAACACGGAAGCAACCTAGATGTCCATTGACAGATGAATGGATAAAGAAGTTGTGGTACATATACACAATGGAATATTACTCAGCCATAAAAAGGAACACATTTGAGTCAGTTCTAATGAGGTGAATGAATCTAGAACCTATTATACAAAGTGAAGTAAGTCAGAGAAAGATAAATGTCATATAATCATAAATTATATGATATATATAAATCATAAATATTATGATGCATATATATGGAATCTAGAAAAATGGTAAGAATTTATTTACAGGGCAGCAGTGGAGAAATAGACATAGAGAATAGACTTATGGACATGGGGAGAGGGGAGGAGAGGGTGGGATGATGGAAAGAGTAACATGGAAACTTACATTACCATATGTAAAAGAGATAGCCAATGGGAATGTGCTGTATGGCTCAGGACACCCGAACAGGGGCTCTGTATTAACCTAGAGGGGTGGAATGAGGAGGGAGATGGGAGGGAGGTTCAAAAGGAAGGAGATACATGTATACCTATGGCTGATTCCTGTTGAGGTTTGACAGAAAACAGCAAAATTCTGTAAAGCATTTATCCTTCAATAAAAGTAAATTAATTAAAAAAAAAAGAATCTGCCTGGGATGTGGGAGACCTGGGTTCGATCCTTGGGTTGGGAAGATCCCCTGGAGAAGGGAAAGCCTACCCACTCCAGTATTCCTGCCTGGAGAATTCCATGGACTGTATAGTCCATGGGGTCACAAAGAGTCAGATATGACTGAGCGACTTTCACTTTCAAGTAAATGACAACTGGAGACTACTAATTTTTTATTGTTAAAGTTTATTGTTAAAGATTCAGTGGAATCAGATTTATCTTCAGCAGATATTTGAGTTCCAGGCGAGGTGGCCAGCTGTTGCAGTTGCCTGGGAATGTACTGGTTTCAGCAGTGAAATCCCACACCGCAGACAACCCCTCCACCCCAGGCGGACTTGTTGTAGTTTGGTTATACCAGTGCCAGGTGACAGCCAGGTTGAGACTTGGAGTAGTATTCGACACAAATGAAATCAATCTCAGAAAAGGTTATCATGTTTTCAGAATAATTTATATTTTTTAGAGTTACTGGCTGGCTTTGGACTTCACACTTCAGGAAAACATTCAGAAGTAAATGTTTTATCAGTGTTAGCCAGTAGAACTGAAACTGAACTTTGCCTCCAGAAAGAGACTTGGTGGGCTTTGAGGTGCAGTGGGAATCCAAGACCTATCCTCAAATTTTCAGACTATTCTGTTTTATGAAAATTCTGAGGAGGAGGTGGAGAAATCAGGCCAGCTTAGTGTAGTGGTTCTCACCAGGAGCCGTACCCACCCCCAGGGAGGAGTGGGCATCGTAGTTTTGGTTGTCTGGGTGACTGGAAGATGTCACCAGCATTTATTGGGCAGGGACTGGGTTGACTTTGAGAAACATAGATTTTGTCAAATATTGGAATCCTGGTTGGTTTCTTAAAATGTTTGATCTCATGCCTTAAGCCTGTAGTTTTGTCCTTTTGTGAAAATGCAGTGCTGTTGATTAAACTTTTTGGTACAGACACTTCGTTCATAATCACACATTCTTTCAGGACTGGTCCTGAGAAGATGGAAGGGACGGCCTCCCTCCCACTGTATTAGGGGGGCCTCTCTGAGCTGTTGACCAGGCAGGCTGCTGCCTGTGGGGCTCCCCGTTACCTGTCCATGGTGTCGTTTGCTTTCCTCTTTGTTGCCTGCTCACCGTGTGAGATCAGAGGCCTCCTTGTTTGGTTTTAAACCAGGCGTCTGGTTTCTCTTTCTAGACCTTGTCATAGGTAGTAGGTGGTTCCTTTCTCATGTTGGAAAATCCAGCATGTTCCATTTTGTGCCAGTCATCATGTGTGTGATCATGGCAACTGTCGTAATACTTTGCTCTACCGTTCCAACTCTTTGTACAGGCTTGTGGGATTTGATCTCTGTTCAGTCTCGGATGGACGTAGTTACAGCGTAGCAATTACGGTTATGTGAATCCTTTCATTGACGGTTATTCAGAACATCAAGCAGGTTATTTAACTTCTGAGCCTTCATATTTTCATATGAAAAGCGGGGCTAAACCTAGTACCTACCTTTCAAGGTGGCTATAAAAATTCTTTAGGTAATGTGTGCACAGTACCTAGAAAGACATAAATGCAATAAATGATAGTGATCTTTTTTAACGGCTCTTTTGGGTAATATATGGAGATTGCTGACCTCTCCCGGCTTTTTAAAAAGGATTCACTTGGGACTGATCTTCATGTCGTTATTGACTAAGGTCTTGGTCAGTTGATTCCTGTAGATCTGCCATCAGCAGGGAAATACAGTCATTCTCAATTGTGGAGTTTAAATGCTCGCGATCTGCAGGTTGGTCTGCTGCACTTTATAACTGTTTTCTCCCATTTGCAGTTGGCGGAATTACTGTTTTAATACTGTTGGTTCTCAATACCTTAAACCTCGATTGAATAAGTTTTCATTTTACTTTTTGTTTTGTAATTTGCCGACTGTTTTACATTGTGAGCTTTGTTGTAATGTTTATTGTACTTTAGAGCACTCTGTATTATGTGAATTCATTAACTGAATCACTTCTTAAAGAATTGGATTTTTTTGGTTGGTTGGTTGGTTTGTATCACCTTTGTATTACTAAATAGCAATCTGTAGTTTTGAAATGACCATCAGGGTGTAATTTTTGTTACCTTGGAAGAATTAGTGGACCCCATAGACTTCTAATCATGCAGCTATTCCTAAAGACTTGAGAAGATTCAAAGGTTGGTATAGAACTTGGTATTGGTTTTATGTGACCAGTGATCATTTTGAATGGCCGTATCTATAGTATCATTATCTTGTAGGAAATTTCATGGAGAATAGTTTTATCAAATCCTATTACAGAGAAGATAGGAATGTGCTTTTTTTTTGCAGTCTTTAGGAGGCTTTCTGACTTATTACAGTATTCCTAAAAGATGGAATGTTTTTAAAGAACCTTTGAACCAATAAGATAGGCTAAACATTTGATGCTAAAAAGGAGACAGATTTTCTTAATTTTCTAGTATACCTTTTCCTGTAATTTTTTTTAAAAGTGCCATAATGGTACAAAGAGAATGATTGTTAAAGTATGATGTATTCTATATATTGGCTCCATTTCATATATATTTTCCTAATTTTTTAAACTACAGGGAGAAACACATCTTATCTTTCCTAAAAAAGCTTCAGTGGAGCAGCTGCAAAAAATCCGTGACCTGATTGCCATAGAGAGAAGTAGCAGATTGGATGGATCAGAGAAGAGCCATAAAACAGAATTATCTCAGCACCTTGCAGCCAGCTCCCAGCTTCCTACAGCACCATCTTCACACCCTGATGGGGTGACCCAGCCTCCAGGGAACAGTGAAGGGCAGGCATCCAGACCCCTGGTGGCTCCAATGGTAATGTTAGAGTTAACCCTTCCTTGACTTGTTCTCTTCAAAGTGTTGAAACAGCAGAAGCTTTACTTAGATGACTTCATTTAATAGGAAATTATCCTACTTACAAAAATCCTTTTTAATAAAGGTCCTTAAACATTTTACTCGTAAATTTTCACTGTCAGAAAAATTGTCATGGTTTTTCTGTAGTACTTTTGTCAGTAGCCAACTTAAACTCATGTCCTGTTTTAATTTTGTAAAACATCTTGTCACTTTCCTCAGTACAATAGAACCTTATATATAGAGTCAGTTGTTAAATCTCTTTTTCTCCGGCTGAATAATTCCAGAGCCTTTAACCTCATTTTCCTGGTACTCAGGTGATGGCAGTCACCCCTTAGTGTGGGCTAGGAGTGTCCTAAGCTTGTCTCTGAAAAATAAAGAATAAAGGTGGTAGGGGCCGACAGAGAAAGAGACAGGGTAGAGACTGTCTTTTTATATAATTCCTGATGAGTGGTTTCCCAACTTTTTTTTTTCAAGATAACTCTTCTAAAGCATACTCTTTTATGCCTCAGTTGACTTAGGTTAACCTTTAAGTCTTTATAATATTTCCCCCTCTCATTAGCATCACAGCTAATATTTATTTATAATAATAAACATAACTTTGTTGATGAATGCTTCCAAGAAGCAGTTCCTGTGTAGTATTGAATTAACTAGTAATGATACTAAGTGGTTTTGGGAGTCAGGTGATATGGCATGTGCGAAGGCTTAATAAACTGTGAAGGGCTTAAAAATTTGCCCTTGGTAACAATGCTGCTGCTGCTAAGTCGCTTCAGTCGTGTCCGACTCTGCGACCCCATAGATGGCAGCACACCAGGTTCCCCCATCCTTGGGATTCTCCAGGCAAGAACACTGGAGTGGGTTGCCATTTCTTTCTCCAATGCATGAAGGTGAAAAGCGAAAGGGAAGTCGCTCAGTTGTATCCAACTCTCAGCGACCCCATGGACTACAGCCTGCCAGGCTCTGCAGTCCCTGGGATTCTCCAGGCAAGAACACTGGAGTGGGGTGCCATTTCCTTCTCGAATGCATGAGAGTGAAAAGTGAAAGTGAAGTCACTCAGTCGTGTCCGACTCTTAGTGACCCCATGGACTGCAGCCCACCAGGGGCCGCTCTCCAGTCGTGGCGCAGGGGCTGCTCACCGCGGTGGTTTCTCACGGGGAGCAGTAGCTCTCGGGTGCCCGGGCTTCAGTAGTTGTGGCACACGGATCTTCCCAGACCAGGGATCAAACCCGTGTCTCTGGCATCAGCAGGCAGATTCTTTACCACTGAGCTGCCAGAAAAGCCCTAGAATGAGTCTTGTTTTTTTATAGCCAACTCCTAGTTCTGTGGATCGCTGAAACACACTATTTTTAAAAGTATTTTGTTACTTAAGCTCTATCACTGTTAATGGCTCTACTGCAGTTTGATAGTTATGTTCTCCTGCCTTTCTCACTTTGAGTGCGGATATTAAGTGAATTAAAACAGACCAAGTCAAATAGCAGGAGAGAGATTAACAAAGGATTTAACTGCATATAAACTAGATATGTGCTGGGCACTGGTGAGCTTCTTAACTAATAGAATATTTCTCTGGTTGAAACTGTTACCAAGTAAAAATTTTGAAATATAAGGCGACGTGATAGTCACTGATGTTGAAGATGTAAAATACTGGAATATATTGGTGCTCAATGTCAGTAGTTTACTTAGAAACTTATTTTGCTGCTTTTTCTGGATATTTTATGTAAATGGAAGTATGCACTGTGTATTCTTCTGCCTCAGGCTTCTTTTAGTTTGTTTTTGAAGTTGATCCATATTGCAGGCTGTATCAGTATTTTCTTCCTGTTTATTGCTGAATAGTATTCTCTGGAGAGCATTTGGGTTTGCCCTGTTTCCCTTGTTAGTGGGCAGTACTGCTGCAGATGGCCACAGACCAGGCTTCATGTGGACATACGTTTTCACTTCTCTTGTGTAGATTCCTAGAAGTGAAGCTATTGAGTTATATCCCAACTTTTATGTTTAATGTTTTAAGAAAGTGCAAGCTGTTTTCCAGATCTATTACAGCGTTTTACATTCTTACCAGCAGAGAGTGAAGGTTCTAATTTGTCAGTGTTCTCATTGATACTTGTTAATGTCTTTTTTAGTCTCCCCTGGTGGCTCAGTGGTAAAGAATCCACCTGCCAGTGGAGGAAACTTGGGTTTGATCCCTGGGTCAGGAAGATCCCTTGGAGTAGGAAATGGGAACCGGCTCCATTTTTCTTGCCTGGGAAATCTCGTGGACAGACGCGTGGCATGTTCTTTATCCATTCCTCCGTTGGTGGGCATTTAGGTTCTACATCTTGGCTGTTGTAAGTAGTGCTGCAGTGAACACGGGGGTGTTTGTGTCTTTTTGAATTATGGTTTTCTTCAGACGTATACCCAAGAGCAAGATTGCTGCGTCTTATAGTAGTTCTATTTTTAATATTTTAAAGACTCTCTATGCCGTTCTCCTGGAGGAGGAAATGGCAACCCACTCCAGTATCTTGGCTGGAGAATTCCATGGACAGAGGAGTCTGGCGGGCTACAGTCCATGGGGTCGCAAAGAGTCAGGCACGACTGAGAGACCATCAGTAACTTGCTCATGCTGTTCTCCACAGTGTGTGCACCAATTTACATGCCCACAGACAGGGCAGGAGGGTTCCCTTTTCTCCACATTTGTTCTTTGCCGACTTTGACAATGGCCATTCTGACCAGCGTGAGGTGATACCTCATTTTTAGTTTTGATTTGCAGTTCTCTAATAATTAGCATTCTTGAGCATGTTTTCATGTGCTTTCTGGATATCTGTATGTTTTCTTTGGAGAAATGTCTATTTAGGTCTTGTGCCTATTTTTTAATTGGGTTGTGTGTGGTGTTTTTTTTTTTTATCTACACGAGCTGTTTATATGTTTTAGAGATTAATCTTTAATTGGGCTTTTCCTTTACAAATATATTCTTCCATTCAGTAAATGTTGTCTTTTCATCTTGTTTATGGTTTTCTTTTCTATGCAAGAGCTTTTAAGTTTAATTAGGTCTCATTTGTTTATTTTTTAAAATTTTCATTAGTATGTGGATCCAAAAAGACATTTGCTACAGTTTATGTCAAAGGATATTCTATGTTTTCCTCTAAGAGTTTTATAGTGTCACTCTAAATTGAGGTCTTCAATCCATTTTGAGTTTATTTTTGTGAATGGTGTTACAAAACGTTCTTGTTTCATTCTTTTATGTGCAGCTCTCCATTTTTCTAGCACTGCTTATTGAGGAGTGTGTCTTTTCTTCTTTGTATTTTATACTGTGGCTTTGTTTCTGAGCGTTCTCTCCTGTTCCATTGGTCCGTATTTCTGTTTTTGTGCCAGGACCATACTGTCTTGATTAGTGTCACTTTGTAGTATAGTCAGAAATCAGGGACCTGATTCCTCTAGCTCCATTTTTCTTCCTCAAGATTGCTTTGGCTATTTGGGGTCATTGTGTTTCCATATAAATTAAAAATTTTTTTGTTCTAGTACTATGAAAACTTCCATTGGTAATTTGATAGGGATTAGGTTGAATCTGTAGATTGCTTTGAGTAGTTATTTTAATAGTATTGATTCTTCCAATCCAAGAACATAGTATATCTTTCTATGTCATCTTCAATTTTTTTTTAAGCATCTTAGTTTTCTGAGTATAGGACTTTTGCCTCCTTAGGTAGGTTTATTCCTTGGTATTTTATTCTTTTAGATACAATGGTAAATGGGATTGTTTCCTTAATTTCTCCTTCTGATCTTTTGTTGTTAGTGTATAGAAATGTGTAGATTTCTATGTATCAATTTTGTATCCTGCAGCTTTACCAAATTCGTTGATGAAATCTGGTCGTTTTCTGGTAGCATCTTTAGGATTTTCTATATGTAGTAGTATTTCGTCTGCCAACAGTGACTTTTCCTGTCGAAGTTTTCCTCCTACTTTTCCAACTTTGGTTTCTTTTATTTCTTTTTCTTCTCTGATTGCTGTGGCTAGGACTTCCAAAACTTTGTTGAGTAACAGTGGCAAGAGTGGACACCCTTGTCTTATTCCTGATATTAGAGGAAATGCTTTCAGACTTTCACCATTGAGTATAACGTTAGCTGTAGGTTTGTCATATATGGCCTTTTTTATGTTGAGACATGTTCCCTGTACACTTACTTTCTGGAGATTTTATCTTAAATGTTGAATCTTTGCAAAAGCTTTTTCTGCATCTCTTGAGATGATCATATGGTTTTTATTCAGTTTGTTGTTGTGATGTATCCTACTGATTAATTTCCAGATATTGAAAAATCTTTGCATCCCTGGAATAAATCCCACTTGATCATGTTGTATAATCCTTTTAATGTGTTGTTGGGTTCAGATTGCTAGTATTTTGATGATTTTTGCATCTGTGTTTGTTCATAGTGATGTCGGCCTTTAATGTGTGTGTGTGTGTGTGTGTGTGTGTGTGATCTTTGGTTTTGGTAATCAGGGTGATGGTGGCCTTATAGAATGCGTTTGGAAGTATTCCTTCCTCTGCAATTTTTTGGAATAGTTTTAGAAGAATAGGTATGAACTCTTTTCTAAATGTTTGATAGAATTCTCCTGTGACGCCATCTGGTCCTGAATTTTTGTTGGGAGTTTTTTAATCACAGTTTCAGTTTCAGTACTTGTGATTGGTCTGTTAATATTTTCTGTCTCTTCCTAGTTCAGTCTTGGGAAGTTGTACCTTTTAAAGGATCTGTTCATTTATTCCAGGTTGTCCATTTTATTTGCATATAGTAGTCTCTTATGATCCTTTCTATTTCAGTGGTATCTCTTATAACTTCTTTTTCATTTCTGATTTTTTGATTTGAGTCCTCTCCCTTTTTTTCTTGATGAGTCTGGATAAAGGTTTATAAATTTTGTTTATCTTTTCAAAGAACCATTGGTCTTTTCTGTTGTTTGTTTCTATTTCGTTTATTTCTGCTCTGATCTTTATGCTTTGTTTCCTTCTAGTAACTTTGGGTTTTGTTTGTTCTTCTAGTTGCTTTAGGTGTAAGCTTAAGAGATTTGAGATTTTTCTTGTTCCCTGAGTAAGATTATATTGCTGTAAAGTTCCCTCTTAGAACTGCTTTTGTTGCATCCCAAAGGTTTTGGATCATTATGCTTTTGTTTTCATTTGTCTTTAAATATTTTTTAATTTCCTCTTTGATTTCTTCAGTGACCCATTGGCTATAACCCATTGGGTTATTTAGTAGCATATTACTTACTCTCCACAAATGGCACCCCATTCCAGTACTCTTGCCTGGAAAATCCCATGGACAGAGGAGCCTGGTGGGCTGCAGTCCATGGGGTCGCTAAGAGTTGGACATGACTGAACGACTTCACTTTCACTTTTCACTTTCATGCATTGGAGAAGGAAATGGCGACCCACTCCAGTGT
Source organism: Bubalus kerabau (assembly GCF_029407905.1). Classification (NCBI taxonomy): domain Eukaryota; kingdom Metazoa; phylum Chordata; class Mammalia; order Artiodactyla; family Bovidae; genus Bubalus; species Bubalus kerabau. The sequence continues at coordinate 5,600,313 of NC_073625.1, read as the reverse complement.
TCTTGCCTGGAGAATCCCAGGGACGGGGGAGCCTGGTGGGCTGCTGTCTATGGGGTCGCACAGAGTCGGACACGACTGAAGCGACTTAGCAGCACATGTTTGTATTACTTACAGTGTTTTTCTTGTAGTTTATTTCTAATCTCATAGCATTGTGATCAGAAAAGATGCTTGATATGATTTCAATTTTCTTAAATTTACTGAGATTCTCTTTGTGGCCCAGCCTGTGATTTGTCCTGGAGAATGTTTTCTGTGCACTTGAATGTGTATTCTGCTTTTTCGTGGAATGCTCTATAAACATCCATTAAGTCTGGTTGAATGTATCATTTAAGACCTGTGTTTCCTTGTTGATTTTCTGTCTGGATGATCTGTTGATTGATGAAACTGGGGCGTTAAAAGTCTCCCACTGTTAGTTACTGTGTTGCTGTCAGTTTCTTCTTTCATGGCTGTAAGCATTTGCCTTATATAATGAGGTGCTCCTGTGTTGGGTGCATATATATTTACAATTGTTCTGTCTTCTTCTTTGATCTGTTGATTTTTGTATGCTGTCCTTCTGTATCTCTTCTAACAATCTTTATTTTAAAGTCTATTTTGTCCAATATGAATATTGCTGCTTCAGTTTTCTTTTGGTTTCCATTTGCATGGAATATCTTTTTCCATCCTCTCACTTTCAGTCTATATGTGTCCCTACATCTGAGGTGGGTTTCTTGTAAACAGTGTATATGCCAGATCTTGTTTTTGTGTCCATTCAACCAGTCTGTGTCTTTTCATTAGAGCATATAGTCCATTTGCATTTAAGGTAATTTAGTATATTCTTACTGCCATTTTGTTAATTGTTCTGCATTTGTTTTTGTAGGCTTTTTTCCTTCTTTTCCTTTTATGTTCTCTCGTGGTTTGATGACTAACCTTTAGTGTTGTGTTGGGTTATTTATTCTTTGTTGTGTGTGTCTATCGTGTATTTTCGGTTTTCAGTTACCATGGGGTTTTGATATAGCATTCTATATATATGAACAAGATTGTTGTAAGTTGTTCATCTTTGAATTTCAGATGTGTTTGTGTTCTCCTCCTCTCACAATTGTTAGTTTCAGTATCGTGTATTTGGGTGTTGTGTGTGTGTGGTGGGGGCAAGGGGGGTGATTTCCGATCTTGACTGTATGTTTGCCTTTACTGGTGAGGTTTTTCACTGATCATTTTCTTGTTTCTAGTTGTGGCCTTCTCTTTTCTGCTTAGAGAAGTTCCTTTAGCATTTTAGCAAAGGTAGTCTGGTGATGCTGAATTCTCTTAGCTTTTGCTTGTTTGTAAAACTTTTGATTTCTCCAACAAATCTGAACAGGAGCCTTGCTGAGTAGAGTCTTCTTGGCTGTAGATTCTTCCCTTTTATCACTTTAAATATAGGGTGCCACTCCCTTCTGGCCTGTGGAGTTTCTCCTGAGAAATCAGCTGATAACCTTATGGGAGTTCTTTTGTATGCTATTTTTTGCTTTTCCCTGGTTGCTTTTTAATTTTTGTAAGTTGCCTGACTGCGTCTCAGCATGCTCCTCCTCAGCTTTCTCCTGCTCCGGACTCTCTGAGCTCCTTGACTAGGTGACTGTTTCCTTTCCCACATGAGGGATGTTTTCAACTATTCTCTCTTCACACATTTTCTCAGGTCCTTTCTCTCTTCTCCTCCTTGGGTCCCTATAATGAGAATGTTGGTGCATTTAATGTCCCAGGGGTCTCTTAGACTGTCCTTACTTTCTTTCATTCCTTTTTCTTTATTTTCCTCTGTGGCAGTGATTTCCCCCACTCTGTCTTCCAGCTCATTCTTATTCTCTTCTTATTCATTCTTCTGCCTCAGGTATTCTGCTATTGATTCCTTCCAGTGTATTTTTCATTTCAGTCAGCATGTTGTTCATCACTGTCGTTTGTTCTTTAGTTCTTCTAGGTCATTGTTAAACATGTCTTATATCTTCTTGATCTGTGCCTTTATTCTTTTTCTGAGATCTTGGATCATCTTAAGTATCATTACCATGAATTATTTTTGAGGCAGATTGTCTGTCTCTGCCTCACTTAGTTGTTGTTCTGGGGTTTTATCTTGTTTCTTCTTCTGGAATATATTTCTGTGCCATCTCATTTTGTCTAACTTTGTTTATTTGTGGTCTCTGTTCCTCAAGCTGCAGGATTGTAATTCTTCTTGTTTCTGATGGGTGAGTTTGGTCCAGAGACTTGTGCAGCCTTCTTGGTGGGATGGACTGGAGACTGCCCAGTGGTGAGTGGAGCTAGGTCTTTGCCTTCTGGTGGACAGAGCTTGTGTCTAGGGCTGTGTATATTTAGCGGCAGCTGTGGGCTCAGGCAGTCTGTCTGCTGAGGGATGGGGCTGCTTGTTTGGCTTGTGGTGCCCCAGCACTGGAGCCCGCAGTCTGCTCAGTGAGGCCAGGTCTTGGTGTTGTAATGGCTGCCTTCCGGAGAGCTCACGTCAGATGAATATTCGCCAGTACCTCCGCTGCCAGTGTCTTTGCCTCCACAGTAAGCCAGAGTTGACCCCCACCTCCCTAGGAGACCTTCCTAAACCAGCAGGTAGGTCTGGCCAAAGCTCCTGTAGAGTCACTGTTTTGCCCCAGGTCCCAGGGCACATGAGACCGTGTGTGCCCTCCAGGAATGGAGTCTGTGCCCCCTAGTCCTGTGAAGCTTCTGCTCTCAAGCCCTGCTGACGTTCAAAGCCAGATGCTCTGGGGGCTCCTCCTGCCAAGGCCAAACTCCTAGGCTGAGGAGAGTGACATGGGGCTCAGGACTCTCATTTCTGTGGGGGAACCTCTGCAATGTAATTATTTTCCAGTGTGTGGGTGCCCCCCACCCCGGGGAGTATGGGATTTGATTATATTGTGAAAACGTCCCTCCTGCCATCACGTTTTGGCATTTTCTTTGTTTTTGGAAGTAGAATATCTTTTTTCGTAGGTTCCAGTTTGCTTTATCGATGGTTGTTCAGCAGTTGTGATTTGGTGTTTTCGTGAGAGGGGCTAAGCCCACGTCTTTCTCTGCCACCTTTTGTCCTCTCTCTTCTGTTTGTATTTTTAAATTGACACCAATTCTGTTTATTATGTTCAAAATCCTTCCCTAATATCCACATCAGAGTTGGATTTGTTGCACCTTGAGGATGTTAAAGAGTTAAGTCAGACTTGGAAAAGCTTGAAGTGCACGCCTAAGACAGTGGGAGCCCACAGAGAAGCGCAGCCTCCTGGCTGACCTGCTGGCTTCTTCCCCTGGCTGTGCACCTATGAGTTAATTGATTTATTTTTTTTAAGACTAATGTTTATACCTTTTTAAAATTTTATTTATTTTTGGCTGCACTGGGTCTTGGTTGCCGCGCGCAGTCTTTCTCTGCTGATGGGAAACGGGCCGCTCTTCATTGTGGTGTGCGAGCTTTGCATTGTGGTGGCTTCTCTTGTTGCGGTGCTCAAGCTTAGTAGCCCCGCAGCACGTGGAATCTTCCTGAACCAAGGCCTGAACTGGCTTCCCCCACATTGCCAGGTGAACTCGTAACCTCCAGACCACCAAGGGAGTCCCAGTTAGTTGATTTTTAAACTAATTGAATCCTGTAAGACAACTTCTTAGTTGTCTTATATGCAGTCTTTTTAAGAGAAGACTTAAAAAGCAGTAGCAGAAGACTGCTCCTGCTTCCTATTTGGGCAGAGGATTTAAATGTTCAGTTTATTATTAACCATTCTTAAGAGTAAACTACATCTACATACCTTTCAATAGGCAGTTGTTGAAATTATGACACATCTTTAAATTGGCATTCCTCATGTCCATTAAAAATGATGATGTGGTATATTTTGACATGAAGATTATTACTATGTAGGAAAAAAGATAAAGAACTCCAAAATTAAACAATATATGTGAATATTTCTGTTTTTCTTGTTAAAAATGCTCATACATAAATATTTTTGAAAGTTCTGAAAAGCTGTACACAGTCTGATATTTTGAGTAGTGAAATGTTAATGATTTCTTGTTATTTATACCATTCAGTATTTCCTGAAATTTTTTTTGCAACATTTATTAATGTTAAATATAGAATAAAGTGGTTTTTGTAAGAAATTTCTCTTTAAGTCACAAATTGATTTTAGATATCATTAAAAATGTATTAAACAGAACTTGTATATTTAAAAAACAGGTTCTAAATGTAAAAGCCGTGGAAGCAGAGGGTTGTAAAAAGGCAGAAAGAGGACTAATGGGTTTGGGAAGCCTGTCCTTTACTGAAAAAGTAAACTTGTTGATCCAGCTTCCTCTGCCTTTATCATGTGGTTTGACAGAAATACACATCGTACTTGTTTTCTTATAGAGTCTTAAAGGTCTCTCATCAGAAACCAAATAATTGAAATCCAAGTGTGATTAGTGAAGGAAAAAATCTTTTTAATCTAAAACAGACAGATTTCACATTTTAAACTCTCATTTGTACTCTAAATAACTTTAACCGTTAAGCAATTAACTATTGCCTTATGTACATGGTTATCCAGCTGCTATAATTGCCATTCAATCAGCAAACTTCTATTTTTATGACTTAGTTTTTTTTGGCATTGTGCCAAAGAAATAAGGCAAGAAAATAACCTTTATTGTTCAAGATCGTTTGCATGCCATTAAATACCACAGTGAAGGGGGTAATTTCCGGAGCGAAAAATACTAAATTGAAAATAAAAATTCTTTGGCTGAGTTCTTACCTTCCCAGCAAATGAAACTCTATGCTTGTGGGCGAAAAAAAAAAAAAATACAACTATGAAGGTCTCATCTTTATAGGAATTCTTTCAAATGGAAATGGAAAGCAATTATTCTCCAATGAAAAATAAATAAAATAAGAATGGACACGTTCCGTTTGCGTCTGGATCAGTTCTGGTAAGCGCACTCTTGCCTGCTGTGAGTGCCCTGGGTTTCCCGCCCCCAGGTCTGCCCCAGCTCAGCCTCGTCTGTTGATGGAGTAAGTGTGCCTGCAGCTGCTGGAGGCCAGCCCTCCTCGGTGCCTGTGTTCCTCTCCTCTGCTCTCTGTGGGGTCACAGGTGGGCTGTGCAGTTGTGACCTGCCCCTTTTCTTAGAGATTCTTCTCAGTGACTTTGAAACCTTGCTTTAGGCCAGTTTTCATCCAAGTTTGGACCATTGTTGTTAGAATAGCCTGGGTATGCAGTATTCCTAGGCAAACCCCAGACTGGCTGAACCAGAAGAGAGGGAACTTGGAAACCTGCATTCTTCACAAACAGGTCAGTTGTTACAAGCATTTCCTGTAAGCTCTTAGACACAAGTCAACACACAAATATCGCTAGATCCTGCCTTCCTGTATTTCTCATTTCCTCTTCACTGCAAGTTTCAGGGAGAGTCCCCAGTATCCTCATGTTTGTCTAGCAGGTTTCCACACTTTATGTGCCCCTTCAGCAAAATATTTCTGAGCATGTCCTCTCAATATATATTTATTTGTTTCTAAATTGTATACTTACATTAGTGTGCCATTGTACTGGATACATTGTAAAGCAGTGTACAGAGGCAGCAGAGGATGAGATGGTTAGATAGCACCACAGACTCAATGGACACAAACCTGAGCAAACTCTGGGAGATAGCAGAGGACAGAGGAGCCTGGCGGGCTACAGTCCATGGCACCTCAGAGCTGGATACGACTTAGCGATTGAGCGACACAAAAGAGGAGATAGGAAATAAGTAGTATTTTTAATTAAAAAAAAAATGATTTAACACTATCATTCAACTAATGTAGACCTAAGTCTATGTTTTAAATGCTCTTTAGATAATTTTGAATTTGGGAGGCTCACTTTATCAGATCTGAGTAGATTGTGATCTTTTTTCACATTAAAGAGTGGCTCTTGAAGGGGCTCATACTGAAAAAAAGACACATTAGCCCTACCCTACCATTTCTTCTTGTACACACTCCACACGTTCTTACATAAGTTCTAGCCTTATTGCTTTGAAATCCTTTTTAAGTCTTTAAGTCTTTGAAATCCTTTTTAAGTCAGGTTGAGGGTTAATTTAGTAAAAACTACGTAATATAATCTGCAAAGCCACTGAACCGGGCACATTTGAACTGCAGAAGCTTGTAGTGCGATGAGAGCAAAAGTGGGAGTGGATGTGCCCCTGGTACCCTCCACCCTGTGGGGCTTTCTTCCCTCGGGACAGCTTCTGTGGCTGGGGAGGGGCCACCACTCATCCACATGCTCAGTGTTATAATAACTTGGTTTAATTTGGGGGCACAAATGGTATAAATAGCAGTTGTAATATTTTCTGTCTGTATTCCAGCAGACCACTTTGTACAGCTCCTGGCCCATGTTGGGACACCACTTAAACCACTGAGTCTCCTACACTTTATTTTCCTTATTAACACTGTTGCAGAACTTATTACTGAGATCATCTCTGATCTCCATGCCCCTAAATTTAGTGGACTTTTTGGGTTCATTTTTACTTGACCATTCATAGTTTTAAGCTCAATTGACCATTTCCTGGTTTTTTTCTCCTCTTGTAAGTGGTTTGACCATTGACCCAGTTGCTCTTACTGAAAATCTGTGGGTCATTCCCCTTGACTGCAAGGTTCAGTCAGTGAGACCTGTTGATTCTACTTCCTCCATGATTCTGAATCCATTCACTTTTCTACCACCTCGGTCCCCTCCTGGTTCAAGCCTCTGCTGCCTCAGAGCTCAGCAGTGGTTCCACAGTAGGTCTCCTGAGACCTGCTTTCTCCCCACCTCAGCTGGAAGCTTGGAGAACATGAAGCTGGCCGTTTTACTCCCTTGCTCCTTAGGTCTCAGATAATTCTCTGTACAGTGGGAAGAGATAGGGAAGACCTGGCTGCCACCCAGCCCAGCTGCCTGCTTAGTGCACTGTGCTCCAGACACCCTGACTTTCTGTCTGATCCCCCACTTTGCATGCTCCCTAGCTATCTACCTGCACATTATCCCCTCTTCACAGGAATGGTCTTCTCCCTTCCCTGGTCACCAGCTGCTTCTCATCCTTCATATTTTATTACAGTATCACTTCTCCAGGGAAGTCTCATTAGAGCCCCTGTCAGGCAGTTACACTGTCCCCTATGTTTGCTTTATAGCTCTTCCCATACATATGAATAAACTAGCCGTTACATCCCCCATATCTAACAGATCATAAAGACTCTTTAAATATTTGAGTAAATTGGCATTGTTGTAGCAATATTTGTTTCTGTGTCCATAGATTCATTAGCCTGTGAGGATAATGCCCTTGTCTGGCTTGGCCTCCATTATTTTTCTATCATCTAATACATTTACACACAAACACACAAAATTTGTTGACTTAATGTGAAGATTCTGTCATTATTTGTTCAGTGCCTTTCCCCCTTAGACCATAGAGTGATTGTCTGTTTTGTGCACACATGCCCAGTGCTTCCGGAAGAAGGCAGTGGCAACCCACTTCAGTACTCTTGCCTGGAAAATCCCATGGACGGAGGAGCCTGGTGGGCTGCAGTCCATGGGGTCGTGAAGAGTCAGACACGACTGAGCGACTTCGCTTTCACTTTTCACTTTCATGCATTGGAGAAGGACATGGCAACCCACTCCAGTGTTCTTGGCCTGGAGAATCCCAGGGACAGAGGAGCCTGGTAGGAGGCCGTCTATGGGGTCACACAGAGTTGGACACGACTGAAGCAACTTAGCAGCAGCAGCCCAGTGCTTCGTATACTGACATTATAGTCAGTATTTGGTATTTTTTAAATTAGTCTATTTCTGCCGTTTTCTATACACATTTAATCCATTCCTATTTATGGTAATTCTAATATGTTTGAACTTAATTCTGACATTTTGTGTTTTGTATGTCCTTGTTTTTTCTTTTTTCTTCTATTTTTGTTTAAATGGATCAAGTTTTAGTCCATTACGTTCCCTCCAAAAGTTAGAAAGTTAAATATTCTCTTTTAGTCTTCTAATTATTGTCTTAAAATTTTTAATGCAAATACTATTTTATATTTTTATAACAAACAGAACTTAAGTTTTACTAGTTTGTTTAGTTTTTATTTAACTCACTTCTGCTGCTTTTATCCTGGGTTCTACTCTGTGGTGTTCTATTTATTTACTTTGGTTCTATTATGTTTTGGGGACACAGTAACTTTTGTAATAATTTTTTAAAATAGGATTTGGGAGTGATGTATTTTCTGCATTGTTACAGATCAGAAAATGTGTTGTTTTGCTCTTATTTGTAATTAGTTTACCTGGGTATGCATTGTATGTTCTCATTTTCCCTCAATATTTCAGAGATTTTGCTTCACTGTTTCCAGTGAGATGTCTGATATCATTGAAGGCTTTTAGTATTTGGTTTTTATCTTTACTATTGTTATAAAATGTCACTCACTATTAGTTTAGTCTTTGTTCACCCCCCTCCCCATTCATACTGGCTCTTTCTTTAACCCTCAGAAATTTCCCATTATTTCTTTGAGAAGTGTTTCTCTTCCATTTTTTTCTACTCTAGTTTCTAGATATTTCCTGTTAGCTGGATTTGGGAAGTTCTGAGTTTATCCTTAGTGTCTTTGTCCTTTTGTACTATATTGTCAGAAAACCCTCTTCTCAGTCTTCTAATTGATTGATCACATAACTGTGTTTGTTTTGCTGTTTGACACACCATCTGTGCTTTCTTATTCATTTCAGTGTTTAAATTTTTAGTTTCCAAGATCTGTAGGTGTCTTTCTGTGACTCGAGTGTACTCCTGAACTTCTGAAGGTAGACATCTTTTCGGCTCTTCTGCATTTGCTGCGCTTGCTGCAGCGTTCCTTCTTCCCAGTGCACCGTCTCAGCAGTGCTGGTTGTTGTGGGCTCACGGGATCTAAGAGCTCCTGCGAGCCTGTTGGTGAGCACTGTGTCTGGTCCTGACGACTAAAGGGGAGGGCAAGACATGCCACCAGGTGGGCTGTGCCAGACCAGCATGGGTTCTGAGCTGGGACGCCTCTTTCCTTTTATAAATCTGGGCGTCCACCCTCACTGCTCAGAGATTCGCCTTTTCTGTGGAGAAGGAATGACCACAGTGTTGAGCTGTCCCTGCTGCAGAGCCTGGCAGCCTGCCTAACACTTACTCCAAGACCCCTTCCTGCTCTGTGAAGCCTCCTGTCCATCCCTCCTCGGGATTATTTTGAGAACTTTGTTTAGTTTTATAACCACTTTCTCTAGATGGCGTATTGCCATTGTTTGTTCCTTTTGTCCATTTGTACCTGTCTTCTTTCAGGAATTTCTCAAAATTCCTGATCCCTTGAGATTAGTCCTTCTTAGCTAATGCTGTATAAAGGGGAAAAAAAAAAAAAAAGATATTTATCAGGACTTGAAGTAGAAAGAGTGGTCAGAAGCACTGCTCAGAGTGCTGTCTTGATCCAAGCTGTGGTCAAGAGTTCAACATATCCCTGTTTAAATACATCCTCAGTAACATCTATTCAGATGAAAATATAGACATATCTTAGACTGTGATACAGATGTGGCTGTCTTCTAGTACTAATTTTATAAAGGTTTTCAGTATAATTATTATATTTCAGTGAATCCATACATTCCTTTATCTATGAACTCATAGAAGCAGTATTTTTTATTATATTATTTTTATAGCATATGAAGAAAAGCTAATTTCATTGTTTTCTTTCTGTTAGGTTGCTGACAATTCAGTCATTCTAAAAGTTCTTCGGTCCAACATTCAGCATGTACTGGTCTATGAGAACCTTGCTCTCCAGGAGAAAGCACTGGCTTGTATTCCAGTCCAAGAACTGAAAAGGAGATCGCAAGAAAAGTTGTCTAGAGCCAGAAAATTGGATAAAGGTAATGGCTTTACATAACCATTCATTGCTAAATATGTATCATTACTAAATCAACAAAAATGCTGAAATGGGGCCCTTTACTGTATATATTGTAAATAGGTAACCCAGTTCTATTTGGATTTTTAAGAAGTACAACAGTGATATAATTTTTTATTGCATATACCTCATGCACACTGCAGATGGTGATTGCAGCCATGAAATTAAAAGACGCTTACTCCTTGGAAGGAAAGTTATGACCAACCTAGATAGCATATTCAAAAGCAGAGACATTACTTTGCCAACAAAGGTCCATCTAGTCAAGGCTATCGTTTTTCCTGTGGTCATGTATGGATGTGAGAGTTGGACTGTGAAGAAGGCTGAGCGCCGAAGAATTGATGCTTTTGAACTGTGGTGTTGGAGAAGACTCTTGCAAGTCCCTTGGACTGCAAGGAGATCCAACCAGTCCATTCTAAAGGAGATCAGTCCTGGGTGTTCATTGGAAGGACTGATGCTAAAGCTGAAACTCCAGTACTTTGGCCCCCTCATGTGAAGAGTTGACTCATTGGAAAAGACTCTGATGCTGGGAGGGATTGGGGGCAGGAGGAGAAGGGGACGGCAGAGGATGAGATGGCTGGATGGCATCACTGACTTGATGGGCATGAGTCTGAGTGAACTCCGGGAGTAGGTGATGGACAGGGAGGCCTGGCGTGCTGCGATTCATGGGGTCGCAAAGAGTCGGACACAACTGAGCGACTGAACTGAACTGAACATGCACACATCTGTTAACATTTTTTAATTCAAATAATGTATTTTTAGTTTAATCATTGGCATGTGATTTTTGTAAAGATATAATGTCACTGGAACTTTAGTCCATGCAATATGTGATGGCATTATTAGTGAATTTTAATGTGAATCTGAGAAAAAGCTTATTCAGAATGAATTCATGTGATTCGACCACTGACTCCCCTTTAACTGGCAGTTACTGCTATAGCGTATGCATGTAGAAGCCGACTGCCTGGGTATAGATTGAGCTCCATCTCTCACCTTGCATCACTGAGCAAGGAATTTCATCTCCCTGCTGGTTTCTTCATTCGATAATAGGAATGATAATTCTCAGAAATAGCTAGACTAGTGCATGTGCGTGGCTCAGAGCAGTGCCCGCCACATTCATCAGCCAGTAGTTGTTCTCATGAATAGTCTTAGGATTTTAAATTTTGTTGTTAAGTTTTTCCAATTTCAGCATTTTTACTTTGAATTTCTATATAATTGGTTTTTTCTGTGAACTCATTTCCTAATACTATATTTTCTAGGGGTGTTCTGTAATATTCTTTTGGTGGTTGATCTGCTATGCAATAAACATTTTTTTTTTCTCAGTTTAAAAAACTGTTATTTTACATTGAAGTAGAGTTGATTTGTAATGTTGTATTACTTTAAGGTATCCAGCAAGGTGGCTCAGTTATATATGCATATGTCCACTCTTTTAGATTATTTTCCTATTTATATTATTGCACAGTATTGAGTAGAGTTCCATGTGCTGTACAGTAGGTCTTTATTTATCTATTTTATATACAGTGGTGTGTACATGTTAATTCTGAGTTTCTAATTCATCTCTCCTTTACCTCCACAAGCATTATACAGCTTTCTGTGTAGTGCAGGTAAGTTTAACAGGTGTCTCAATTCTTCCTTCCCATCCTTGAGACCCTACTGTCCTTCATTTCACTGAACTAGATACTGTAGTCACCCAGCAGACTAAGAGTGAGGAAAATGACAGATTTTATGTTGCCTTCCTTCATTCATTCTTTGGACACTCTCCCAGTATGCAGGCCTGAGTTTTCTTCTTTCTGAAGACCAACGTCTTCTACTGTTTCTTTCAGGGCAGGTATTCTGGAGGTGAAGCCCCTCAGTTTTTCTCTGTCTGGGAAAGTCTTTATTTCTCCTTCACTATTGAAGGATAATATCACTGGGATGTAGAATTCTAGGTTGGTGGGGTTTTTTCCTTTCTGTCAATGACACTTGATTCTATCTGCTGTTGCCTGCTTGTATATGATGAGAAGTTGGCTGTAATTTCTGTCTCTATACTCGGAACCCTCACCAATCCCATCCCCAGCTTCATGCAGGATTCTCTCTCCATTGTTCACTTTCTTCAGTTTGAGTATGACATACCTGGATGTTATTTTTTGGTATTTATCCTACTTGGTGTTTCCTGAGTGTCCCAGATCTGTGTTTTGGTGTCTCATTAATCTTGGAAGATTCTCGGCCATTATTACTTGAAATGTCTCTTCTGCTCCTTTCTGTCTCTCTTTTCCTTCTGATACTCCAAAATAGGGTATCCTGTTATACTCTTACTTATCAACTATTTCCACTTTTGCTTGATGTGCTAGGCCATTATGAAAATTCTCCCACCGTAATTGCATGTTCTGGGTGTTTTGTTCCTTTGTTTTCATTCTCTTTCTCTTTGACTCTCAGATTCTGGCGACTTGTCTTCAGGGTCAGTAATCTATCCTTGGCTGTGTCCAGTCTGCTGATGAGCCCATGAATGGCATTATCTCTCAACAGTTTTTGCTTTCTTCCCATCCTTCTGCTTACACTGTGTATCTGTTCTTACATGTGGTCTCCTTTCTCATTAGAGCCCCAAGCATGTTAATCATAATTATTTTCAATTCTGTCATTCCAAAATCTGCTGTATGTAAGTGGTCCTGATGCCCATTTTGTCTCTTCAGACTTTTTTCTTGCGTTTTAGCCTGCTTTGTAATTTTTTGTTAAAAGTTGAGTATAATGTGTTGGGTAATGGGAACTGAAGTGAAGAGACCTTTTGTGGAAGGCTTATGTGTCCACTCAACTCGTTTAACTACACTGTTTAATACTTGGTGTGAGTGTCGGGGCCTTCAGGTTCCTCTGGTGTGCTTGGGGCCCTCTGTGGTCTCCAGGCTCCCTGAGGACTCCTCCTGAGCTCATCTCCCTCCTGCAGATGGCTTCTTGTAATCGTGCCCTGTAGCTGTACTGGGGTCCTGTTGGGGGCGAGGCATGGGGGAGGAGTATCCTACAGCCTTAGGGCTAAGTCTCGGTGTTGTAGGGACCTGTGTTCAGGAGCCTGGGTCACCCCCACAGTGAGACAGGAAGGCCAGAGGGGCCTAGAGTCAGGGAAGTCTGGGGCTTTGACATGAGTAGGGCAGAAGGAACACAGCAGGTAGTGTGCATTGGTATTGTGAAAATCAGAAGAGACTGGGCTTTTGTCTTTTAAAGTTTATGAAAGATACATTGGATTCACAACCTGAGATCCCAAAGGACACGTGAAGGTAGGGAAGAGGGGCTTTGCTGGAGGTGCAGGGAGCAGTGTGCGCGGGGCAGCGGCAGGAGGCATCATGGGGAAGGGTGCACGGCGTGGCCTGCTTGTGTCGGGTTTGGGGAGACACATGAGGTGGGCCAAGACCATGTTTTGTTTGACATTAAATTTCAGACAGAGCAGAGCATACTGAGTGTACATTTTTAATCTTTCAAAAAAGAATTAGAGGTAAAATGAAACAAAGGACTTGTAATGAGGTTTTGAAGTAGAGAATAAGGACCAAGGAAATTTGAAGGATGAATGCATCTTAGACGGCTAACGCTATGGTTTTAGTGTGATTGAACTTAGAGCAGAAGTACTAAATAACCTGTTCACTAGGCAGGAAGAAGTAAGATGACTTCTCAGGGAAGTCAGATGTTCTTGATGACTTAAGTCAGAGGGTTAGGCACTGAAGCATTAAGCAAGGGAAAGACAGAGGGTGCCCTTCAGGAAAGTCAGCCTAGCAATCACTTGTAAGATAGAGAATCAAGAGGGTACAGGAGAGAAGAATTCAAGCACACTAGAAACAGAATTTCCCTAAGAAGAGTAAGAAGGCACGCAGGGGGTGCGACTGCAAGGGAAGCAGTGGGTATGTGAGTTGCTGGGGTGCTTGCGGGTGATTGGACGTGGATCCGGGGCCTGGAAGGAAAATGTGCAAGAGGACCGACTCTCTCTGAATTGCAGTCAGTGTGGGCAGGCTTTGAAAGGAGGTGAGGGGTCTGCGTTCAGGCCCCTGCTGGACATCAGCTGGGCCCCCACGTGAAAATGGAGGCCTGGAGCTGTTTTGGAAGTCACACCTTGACCTACACTTCACAGTGACAGGTGAAGCCATGCAAGTGAGTAAGATCGCCCAGGTTGAAAAGACAAGGCAGCAGGGAGAAGGGGGTGATTGCAGAGGTTCTAGAAAGAAAGGTAGCATTGGAGGGTATTTACATTTAAATTAATTTATATGAAATGACAATTAAAAATTGAATTCTTCAGTTGCATTCAATACATTTCAAGTACTCAGAAGCGTCATTAGTAGCAACCCTATTGGATAGTGTAGGTATGAATTATCTCCATTATTACCAGAAGTTTTGTCAGATGGTTGCTGTTCTGACCTGTCTGAGCTCTTAACCTGCACAGACAGGACTCCACTTGGAATTCTCTGAGTCATAGTTAAGGATCTTGCAAAACCAGGGAGCACTGACCCTCTCTTTGTGACGTGTGTGCTCCTAGCTGGGAAGCCGCACTGTATCCCAGGAGGACAGACTCAGAAGCAAAAGCGTGCTGTGTTCCGTACCTCCTCCCATCCTGTGTGCTGAACAGTGATGACTCTCAGTGATGCTATGAGACTTGTTAGTTAGCTCAGTTTCTGTGGTTTATTCCAGTATTTACTGAGCACCTACTGTGTAGCAAGCTCAGCTGCTGAACAGACGGTAAACAAAGTTCCTGCCGTCGTGGGTGAGAAAGCCAGAGACAGCTCCTCAGATCTGGCAGGTGGTGAGTCATGCTGGGGAGACAGACCAGGAAGACGGAAGAGAGCGCACGCAGGGTGCTCTTGGGGGAGGGTCGTCAGGAAAGCTTCCCTTGAAGCAACAATTCCTTTTCTGGTGGAGGCCCTGCCAGCTGCATGGGCTCCCTGAGCGGGGGTGAGCACACCATGCTCAGGGGCTGCAGAAGGGAGACGTGGCTGCAGCAGAAGGAGCACGACCAAACAGTCAGGGAGACAGAGAGGACCTGTTAGCTTCCTCCTGTGGCTGCTGGCGCAAGTTATCACAAATGTGGTTCCTTAAAGCAGCAGAAGTGTACTGTCTCACAGTTGTGAAAGCCAGAAACCCATCAACCGCATCCCTCGGCCAAAATCAGGATGTTGGCGGGGCCACGCTCCCTGGAGGCCCTGGGGAGATTCTTCCCTGCCTCTGCCAGCCTCTGGTGGCCGCCTGCAGTCTTAGGTTTGTGGCTGCATCACTCCCGTCTCAAAGACCAACATCTTCAAATCCTCCTCCTCTTAAAGTCTCCCACTGCTTCCCGCTTGAAAGGATACATGTGATGCATTGAGGGTCCATATTTAGTAACCTGGGGAATCTCCTTGCCTCAGAGTCGTTAACTTCATCATATCTACAGAGGCTTTCTTTTTTTTTTTTCCTTCATGGTGACATTCACAGGCTCAGGGGTTAGAATGTATATGTCTTTGGGGGGCCATTTTCAGCCTCCACGTGGGCCAGCTGCAAAAATAAAAGAGACTTTGGGTTGTATTCTGAATGAGATGGAAAATCATTGGAGGGTTTCAAATGACATGAGCTGCCTTGTGTTTTTAAAAAGATCACTTTGCTGTAGGGACTCAGTGGAGAAGCAGAATGGCAGTACTGTTTTTCCAAAAGTTCATTTTTGGAAATGAACATTCACCAATATCTCTTCGTTGAGAAGTTTTCATATTGTACAGGAAAAGCTAAGCTCTTCTTGCCAGTCAGTCTACCCTCTTACTCCACACTTAACAGCTGTTATCATGTGATGTGTTTCTTTTCGTATCTTTTTCTGTTTATTTACATCCATAAGTAGTTATATATAAAAGTAAACAGTTTATGTTGCACAGTTTACGTAACGTAACGTGTATCATCCCTTCTGTTCAGCTCCATGGGTTTCCTCACACATCTTGGGGGCTGCCTGCCCTTCCCCTGGTGCTCGGCAGCGTGCGCGCGTTGCTGCTCACACTGTGTCCCAGTGTTCCACGGACGGACATTGAGAGGGGCACCAGTTTCCTCTATTCTCAAGGCTTCCAGGGAAGATCCTTGGAAAGCATGCCTGCCTACCTGAAGGAATGTTTCCCCGGAATGGATGTAAAAGTATCCAGGGCATGTGCTGCTTCTGTACTACAGTGGGTCCCTGGCAAACAGGCTGTCTTCCAACCTGTAACAGAAGTGTCTGGGAGTGTTCGTTTCCACTTAATGAAATAATTGAACTTTTGTATGGACTTTGCTCATTTTTCTAATGATTTTGTGAATATTCTTCCTGATTTGTAGACATTCTTTATACATTCTGGATACCTTTCTTTGTTAGATGCCATTACGTTTTGTTCTCAGTATTGTTTAATTTCATTACTGTACCTTTTGAAATTGAAAAGTTATCAATTTTAATGTGAGAAAATTATTTTTACAGTTGTGTTTTCTCCCCCAAAGTTGTAAACATAAACTTCTACTTTTATAATATTCTTTCTGTGTATGGTGTTTATATATATGTGTTAGAAGGAATGGAGGAAGAATCTGATATCTGGACAGCTGCTTGTCCCAATACAATTTGTCAAACAGTCCCTACTTTTATAATTGCTTTAAAGGCTAGCTTTATTAAATACTGTGCATCACTTAGAAATCTGTCTTTCAGGACTCTCTTTTATTTCATTCGTCTGTCTGTTCTTTACCAATATTTTATTTAGAATTTAGAATTCACACTATTTTATTTAGAATTTTTTAATGTGTCTTGAAGTACTATAGACAAATTTATCTTAAGAGTTGTGTTGACTATTTTGTGTATTTCCTCTTTCTTATGAGTTTCTTGCAGTTAGCCTGTCAAATTTTATGAAAAATTATTTTTTCATAAAAATAATTTTATGAAATTTGTGGATTTCATGATTTTATGAATTTTGTGTGTTGGGATTTCATTAAAGTACAGGATGATTTGTAGAGAATTAACAACTTGAGGATATTGTTTTCCCACTCAAGAACATAATATGTTTGGGCTTTTTAATTAATTAATCTCTGTAGTTTTTTCTTTAAAATTTTTTTATAATTTTGAAATATATAAAATATAAATACAAGAATAGAGTATAATAGATTCAGTACCTGTGCCCAGCATCAGATTTTATTAGATCTTAATATTATGCCATATATTTCCTTCATATATGTGTTTTTTGACTATTTAATAATAAAACATTAAAGACAGGAATGAGAGACCCATCTGTGTCTCCCAGATTCTTTTCCTCTCTCCTTTCCTTCTTCCCAGAGATAACACTGCCTTGAATGTGGCTAGAGACCCTTTTATTTGATACAGTGGATATAATATGGTATATCATGTTTACTTGAAGGGTTGTTATAAATATTGTAAACATGGTTGTGCTTTGTGTTTTGTGGTAAGTATTCTCAGATGAATTAAATTGTACAATTGAAGCACTAATAGTAGAAAAGCTAATAGGATGGTTTTTAATATGTCCAGAATTCTGCGATTTCTGCCTGTAATTTTGTGATTGTTTCATATTTACTTGTGTTTATGTCTGATAACAGGTTTAATGCAGTCATTTAAAAATGTTTTTCAAAATCAGACTTCTGTTTTAGGAGGGTGGTAAAGTAGGGAAGGATAGCTTTATTACTTCGCTAGGCAACAGGGGGACACAGTGGGCTTCTGGGAAAAATTGTGTCCCCAAAGTCGGACTTACTTTCTTAGTTCCCGCGGCTGTGCTGAGTGTGGTGTCGGTCAGAGGATGCGGTCTCAAGCCCAGCGGCGTGCGTGTGCCTCACGCTGCACTGACGACTGTCTGCATCCTCCCGTGAAGACCTTTTAGGTTGTCTTCTGTTTTCACTGATTCAGCTTCATATTTGAGAATAAAATGTATGTGGGTGCTTTTATTTTTTTTCTGCTTTAGGTCTTACTCAGTTCTGTTCTAACTTTTCAGGTACTAATGTAAGTGAAGAGGATTTTCTTTTGCTGGAGCTTTTACACTGGTTTAAGGAAGAATTTTTTCACTGGGTAGACGACATTGTGTGCAGTAAGTGTGGTGGCCAGACTAAGTCCAGAGGCGAGTCATTGCTCCCCAGTGAAGAGGAGCTGAAGGGGGGCGCGAGCAGAGTAGAGGACCACTACTGTGACGCCTGCCAGCTCAGCAACCGATTCCCACGGTGAGTGTCCGCTAACAGTGAGGTCAGAGCAGTCCCTCATGGAATGGTTAGAAGAGAATTTTATTAAACCAACTTCTCATCTTCACTTTTGTTATTAGAAGTATATTCCTCCAGAACAGGGGTTGGCTAGCTGTGGCTGACAAGCTCAGTCCAGCCCACGTCCTGCTTTTGTAAATGAGGTTTTATTGGAGCACATCCGCGCTGCTTTGCTAACTCACGGTCTGTAACTGTTCTCATGTTACAGTGGTAGGGGTGAATACCGGCCACAGAGGCCATATGGCCTCCACAGTCTAGAATATTTGCTGTCTTGCTTTTTATAGGAAAAGCTTGTTGACTCTTGAATTCAGTATTGTCCTAGCAATTTAATGCTGTAAATTGCGAGTTTTTCTTCTTTTAATACATAAATTTTAACTTTCTGATACTAATAATAATACTGATAGCACATAAAAAATAATGCTAAAAGATTAGACTAATCCTAATCCTTGTGATGGTAAATACAGTGCTGCACTTAAATCATCAGATGGTAATATGGAAGGTGAAAGTATAAAGACTGTCGTGTTTTATATTATTTCTTAAAATAGTTTCATTGTTTGAAACTAATTTTATTTTTCCTTTTTAATGTTTACTGTCATGATGTTGTTAATTGAAGCATGCTTGGCATATGTTACTTTATTTTCAGGTATACAGCATAAAGATTTGACATCTATAGACATTGTGCAATGATCAAAGTAAATCTAGTTACTTTTGGTTGTTATACAGTTAAAATGTTTTCTTTGTCATGAGATCTTTTAAGATTTATTTTTTAGCAATTGATGGGTGAATGGATAAAGAAGATGCGGTGTTATATATACACCATGCAGTTCTAGTCAGTCTTAAGAAAACAATCAACAGTGTTATGGACCTTGAGGGTGTTATACCAAGGAAATAAGTCACACAGAGAAAAACATGTACTACATGATTTCACCTGTGTGTGGAATCTAAGACCAGAGCAAATAAACACACAAAGCAAAACTAATAGATACAGAGAAAAAAGATTGGTGGTTGCCAGAGGGGAGGAGGGTTGATGGGTAGGAAGGGCATGAAGGGAATCAAGCATAACATCCAGAAATAAAAGAGAGCGGTCCTGGGGGCATGATGCACAGCGTGGTGACTGTAGACAGTGCTATTGTATTGCATCGTATTTTATTTTTAATAAAGAAGTTTGGTGCCTCCCCTGCCAACCTAACCTACCCCCATATCTCTGGATTTTAAACTAAAGGAAATGGAACTTTTCTGTTAACTTTTTCCATCTTTTAATATACAAGTCTCTTATTAGATATTCTTAATTGATAATATTTATAAAATTTGGTTGTGTCATTAGGTAAGAAAAGATAGCAAGTTTTTCTTTTTTTTTAAGCAAGTTTTTTAAATACCTGATTTTAGGGGCCTCAGTACTCAGTTCTGTCGTAAGGGAGAATCAGTCCTGTGATATACAGAGTCCAAGATAAAGAGAATCCCGTATCCAATAATTATCTGTAATTAACACCAGTTGTTTCTTCATTCAGCATATATGTGCACAGGTACTTGCAAAGATCTGAAGATAAAAATATATATCATCATACGTAGATTGTCCTCATAAACTCTAGGCTGTGGGTGTGGACTGATAGTGCATGGGGTGGGGCAGAGGCTAGGGAGTACAAAGGTGCTGTATTTACACCTTGTCCTTTTCCCTGCGAATCGTGCCCTCGGCTGGCTGTTCTCTGTGTAGGGTTGGGAGGATGGACACTGCTCATTAGAGACTGTGACCTTTCACCTTGACACAGTGGTGTTGAGGCATGGAGGCACAGGACGCCCTAATTGTCCTGCTGTTACTTCCTCATGTAAATAGACCACTTGTTTCAGTAGCTACATTACCTAAATTATAAATTCATTTAACTTAGCACAAGCCAGAGCATCTGCTTGACTGAAGACAGGCTCGTCACTGCCGAGCCAGTGCATTTGTGAAGCTGCGTCCTTTCTGCCTGAGCTCATGGCCAACATTTCTGCTCAGCTGGGCACTTGCCCTGTGTAGCTTTATTAGCCCCAAATATAATATGCAAAATTTGATGTTCTTCAGCTTTATGGTACTTTTAGAACTGGAGTAACTGTTTTTGTCTTTGTCCGCACTGTGCGGTTTGTAGGGTCATAGTTCCCTGACCAAAGATTAAACTTGGGCCCCAGCAGTGAAAGCATCCAGCCCTGACCGCTGGACCATCAGGGAAGTCCCTGGAGTAACTTTTTAAAGAATGTGGAAAATACATTTCAAAAAACCACTTCCAAATTAGCAAGCACCTTCAAGTGAATTGGAAAAATAAAACTGTAATCCAAATGATCATTAGAAAGAAAAATAGTGTTTTAAGTGTTAATAAAATTGAGTTCAGCTAAGCTTTCAAATCTTTATTGAGCAGTTTATGTTGTTTAAGTACAATGAGCTAATTATACCACTTGTTAGGCTAACACTCATGCTTAAAGCAGATTTCATAGAGAATCTCTGCCTGTCCAAAGCCTGCCTGTCCTGCAAGGCCCAGTTCAGATGCAGTCTCTCCTCCCTGAACCCTGTCCCATAACACCGATTCTGACCTGTTGTGTGGCTTGTATCATGTCCTGTCATGTACTAAAATTATCTGTGTTCTGTCCTTTGCTCTCTTAGGACCGTAAGCTCCTGAAGGCTGTGTGCCAGTGTTTTGTCATTTTTCACCCAGGATTCTAGCACAGTGCCTCACACATTCTAGACTCTGTAATCGTTCTTTAAGAATATGAAGTTAAGAAATATTACTGTTTAGCACAAAGGTGACGTCCCTCGTGATTCAGACAGTAAAGAATCTGCCAGCAATTCAGGAGACTCCAGTTCAGTCCCTGGGTGGGGAAGATCCCCTGGAGAAGGAAATGGCTACCCACTCCAGTGTTCTTGCCTGGAGAATTCCATGGACAGGGGAGCCTGGCGGGCTACAGTCCATGGGCTCACAGAGAGTCAAGACATGACTGAGGGACTAACACTTTCTTTCAATGTAAATTCTTTAGAATTCTTGGTTTTGATAATGAATGAGCACTTTTTGTTGTTGTTACTTTAAACCAGGTATAACAATCCTGAGAAGCTTCTGGAGACGAGAAGTGGACGGTGTGGGGAGTGGGCCAACTGCTTCACGCTGTGCTGCCGAGCCCTGGGCTTCGAAGCCCGCTACGTCTGGGATTACACAGGTGTGTGGTGTGGTGGGGGGCCCCGAGGCTGGGATGCATGCTCCTGCCTTGTAGTCTGAGGCTCCGCTTGCTTTCTGTGAGATAGGAGGTTTTTTTATGGGGAGCACGGGATTTTTTTTTTTTTTAATGGCTAGTACTTTGCATCATAAATATTCTTTAACAATTTGTAGATACCATGCCATTTTTAGTCATGCTGTTTCTCTTTGGATAAGAACATGTGCAATAATGTTCTGTAGAAATTCTTTATTTTTATAGAGATTATAAGATTTAGTAATTTTAACTCAGTATACAATAAAAATATAATAAAAGCCATGTGAGATTTATATTGTCTTTATTTACTTATAATTTGTGTCACTTACATGTTCTTAGTTTTTTCACTTGTATTTTTCTATTGTTGTCTTAGGGTAAAATGAAAGCTTCACTTAATAGTTACTTGGTTTTTGTGTTTTTTTTTTTTTTACAATCAGATAGAGATCATGAATAACCAGACATCCACTGTTAGATATCTGCTGGTCTACAGTTCCAAAGTGGAATTAACTCCTTCGCATTAGCAAACTGTGTGTATTAGCCCCATGGTTTTTGTTTTTTGCTTTTTTAAATTTTAATACTCATGGGCATAATTTCCAAGTACCATGGGCTGCTCAATTGCTATGTGTACTTTTTTTTTAAAGGATGATGCATTGTTGCTTAGTGGAAATTTTATTGATCATTTGTTAATATTTGTTTATTGGCTGTACCGCCAGAATGCAGGATCCTAGTCCCCTGACCAGGGATTGAACCCGTGCCCCCTGCAGTGGGAGCATGGAGTCCTAACCCCTGAACCACCAGGGAAGTCTCAGCTCCGTGGTTTTGATGCTGTTGTTCAGCCTGTTTGCCCCTTTTAGAGTTTTAGCTCACATGATTTCTAACCAAACCTAACACTGACTTCACTGAAGTAGAGTTTCCAAGACATTTTCCAAAATTTCAGAGAGAAATTAGAACAACCATTCTAGAGTCTTGTATACCACAGAATGGTCAGGCTTACTCATTAAAGTTCAGTGTTGCTTGTTGCTGTGTGGTTCTCCTCTTGGGCGCGTACAGTTACCAAAGGTCCTTCTGGTTTTACACGCTGCACTTTTGTTTCCTCCCCCGCTGCCTCTCGCCCGCCCGTCACGCGTGTAGACCATGTGTGGACGGAGGTGTACTCGGCATCACAGCGGCGCTGGCTGCACTGCGACCCGTGCGAGGGCGTCTGTGACAAGCCCCTGCTCTACGAGGTCGGCTGGGGCAAGAAGCTCTCCTACATCATAGCGTTCTCTAAGGACGAGGTAGGACATGGGGGGAAGAAATGCGTCCTAAGAATAAAATTAGTTTGCTCTTTTGACAGCTTTTGAAGGTATAATGGACATAGACTAAGCAGCATGTATTTGAAGTGTACAGTTTAGTAAGCGTTGCCCTACGTCCACGCCCCGGAGATAACCTTTGCAGTGGAGTCGTGAGGACACCCGTCATCCCTGCAGTATCCCTGTTGCTTCGTCTTCCCTCATCCTTGCCCCTCTCCCTGCAGTCCCCCACAGCTACTTTCTGAGACCATAGATTAATCTGCATTTCTGGAGTTGTGTATAAGTGGAATCATATTTACTCTCTTTGATGGGGGGGTGCTTTTATCTTACTCATCGTAACTATCTTGAGATTCCTCTATGTGTTTTCATGTATCAATAGTTTATCCTTTTGCTGAGCAGTATTCCATTGTATGAATGTACCATGCTTTGTTTATCCATTTGCCTGTTGATGGACATTTGGGTTTTTTCCAGTTTTTTACTATTTCCAGTGCAGCCGCCATTGTCTTTATATGACAATATAAAGACACAAGTCTTTGAATGAGCATAGCTTTCTTTTCTCTTTGGTAAATGCCTACAAGTGGAATGACTGAATCACATGGTAGGTGACTTTAACTTTTTAAGAAGTTAGCTCAACTATTTTCCAAAGCCCTTTTATATTCTCACCAGCACTATGTGAGGATTCCCAGTGTCTCCATACTCTTGCTAGCAGTATGGTCTGACTTTCTTGTTGGCTCTTTTTATAGATGTGCAGTGATTTCATTTGCACTTCCTCAAGGACGAATACTGAGCAGCTTTTTATGGACTTGTTTGTCATCCATTTCTCCTCTTTGCCCATTTTTTTTTTTTTTTAATTAAGTGGTTCATTTTCTTATTCTTGGGTTTTGAGAGTTCTTCATATATTCTGAATACAAGTCCTTTTTCAAATATGTGCTTTGCAAAGATTTTCTCCCTGTCTGGCTTGTCTTTTTACTTCTATTAATGATTTTTAAAGAGAAAAAATCGATAAAGTTCAGTTCATCGATTTGTTCTTCTGTGGATCTTGCTTTTTGATGTTACATGTAAGAGATGTTTGCCTATCCCAAGCCACAAGGATTTTCTCCTAATTTTTCTCCTAAGTTCTAGAAGTTTTATGCTTTTAGTTTTACATTTGTGTCTGTGATCCATTTTGGGTTAACTTTTATGTATAGTCCAAGGTGTGAATTGAAATTCATTATTTTGCAAATGGATAATGAATTGTTGTAGCACCATTTGTTGAAAAAAATTATTTTGTCTACTGAATTATCTTTGCACCTTTGCCAAGAAACAGTTCTATAATGTATATATATATTTACCATTTAGATATTCAGTACAATAAAATGGAGTTTTTATTTTTTGAATTTTATGAGATCAGCTTTGTAGATAAATTCTGATAGCTAATTGTTGGGAAAATTTTATCTCCTAATCACAGTCTTCCTTGGATGTGTACCAGTTAGAATATGAATAAAAAGCATATTTGATTTTTTTCTACAGATTTAAAAATTTTAATGAAAAGATTAGCATTTAAAAATTTCTATTTAAGAATTACATGCATTCTAGGTGTTTAGCAGATTAATGTTGATGGTTGTAATCTTGTTAAATACTTGTGTCTTGTAATTCGAGGTGGTTGATGTCACTTGGCGATATTCTTGTAAACATGAAGAGGTAATCTCTAGAAGAACTGAAATTAAAGAGGAATTACTTCGAGAAACTATTAATGGACTTAATAAGCAGGTATGTGATGGGTGTTTGTCATTTTTGAGAAGACATTTGAAATTTTTTATATAATCAAGAATAGCCAATTTTTAACCCATTGCAGTTCTTTAAGTAGTATGCAAACAAAAATATTTAAATATGTTAAACGTCTTTTTTTCATTAAAAATTTTGAGGACTCATTTTAAATATTGTGGGTGTGTGTTTTGGGGGGGTTTTGGGGGGTTTTTTTTGCCTTAAATTGCCACATTTCAAAGTGAAAAAAAAATTCAATATATGTAATACTTGACATAAATATTTTGCCTTGGACGTCCCTGGAGGTCCAGTGGTTGAAGACTCTGTCAATGCAGAGGGCAGCGCCTCGATGCCCATGTTCCCTGGTCAGGGACCTGAGATCCCACGTGCTGCCAGGGGTGACCAAATAAGTAAAAGTCTTTACCAATCCTCCTGTTTTAAAAAAAATACATATATATATATATATATATATATATATAGCCTTATTTTTCTAAGTGTCACTTGAATATTATTACATGCAATTACCCTTACATGTATCTACATGGAGAAATTTCTAAAAGAAGGCACAGGAAATTGTTACCTATGCTTATTTCTGAGGAGAACTAGGGGTCCAAAAGGGAAGTTTCAGCTTTGATTTTATACTCCTTTTGTGTACTGAAATTTTTTTTACTATTCCCTGGTGGCTCAGAGGTTACAGAGACCTGGGTTTGATCCCTGGGTGGGGAAGATCCCCTGGAGAAGGAAATGGTAACCCACTCCAGTATTCTTGCCTGGAGAATCCCATGGACGGAGGAGCCTGGTGGGCTACAGTCCACAGGGTCACAAAGAGTTGGACACAGCTGAGCGAATTCAGCTATTAAGTCAGCCAGCCATATAAATGTGTATTATTAATTTTTTTCATGATTTAAAAAACATCTAAATTTGCATCTGGCAGGCAGTTTGAACAGGGCAGATCACCTTACAGTGCTTGAGATCCAAGGTGAGTCTCCTCCTACTTGGAGTTCTGCCATAGCCCTAGTGTGCAGCCTTTCCGAGTGCCTCAGCTGAAACCCCGGGGTGTTTGCTGGAGCCTGAGAAGGGCCTGGACCCAGAGACCGCCCTCCAGCACTGGCGGGCCTGCTGCGTCTGTGCCCGGCGTCCCGGTGCACCTGCCTGCTGGGGGCATGGCTCCCCGTGCTGCTTGGTTGGTAGGTGGCAGGTGCCTGGCAGGGAGTTCAGTTCGCCTCAGTTTGCTTCTTCCCTTGGGCCACCGTGGTAGCTTTCTGTTGCATTCAAACAGGTGCCGTGTATGTGTGTGTGTGGTCCCCTGCTTTCCTCATCTTCTCAGCAGGACAGCTGGTCTTACTCAGAAACAGAACCTTCTGCCTCTGTTTAAAATCTGGGCCAATAGTGGACATGGAAGGGCTTCCCAGGTGGCGCAGTGGTAAAGAGTCCATTTGCCCGTGCAGGAGATGGCAAGAAACCATGGGTTCAATCCCTGGATCAGAAAGATCCCCTGGAGCAGGAAATGGCAACCCGCTCTAGTGTTCTTGCCTAGGAAATCCCTTGGATGGAGGATCCTGGTGGGCTATGGTCTGCTGCTGCTGCTGCTAAGTTGCCTCAGTCGTGTCTGACTCTGTGCGACCCCATAGACGGCAGCCTACCAGGCTCTGCCGTCCCTGGGATTCTCCAGGCAAGAACACTGGAGTGGGTTGCCATTTCCTTCTCCGATGCATGAAAGTGAAAAGGGAAAGTGAAGTTGTTCGGTCGTGTCCGACTCTTTGCAACCCCATGGACTGCAGCCCACCAGGCTCCTCCGTCCATGGGATTTTCCAGGCAAGAGTACTGGAGTGGGGTGCCATCGCCTTCTCCAGGGCTACGGTCTATGAGGTCACAAAGAGTAGGACACGACTGAGCACCCACACATGCACACATACGCAAAGGGTGTGGAAAATTGGATATGGGTGCTAAATGATTTCTCAACATGAAAGTTAGAAAATCATCTTAACTTTCCACAGTGTCGTTTTTATTTTCCAAATAATTTATATATGAAAATAAAGTTGGTTAGTCGGACATTGTTAAAATTCAAATGTGTTAATTATAGTCCTGCTTACAGATGGACCCCTGCATTCTCTTAATCTTTAATGACTTTTTTTTTTTTTTTCTTTAAACCTGAATTACAGAGGCAAGTATCTTTGTCAGAAAACAGAAGGAAAGAACTTCTCCAGAGGATCGTTGTGGAACTTGTTGAATTCATCTCTCCCAGAAGCCCTCAGCCTGGAGAGCTTGGAGGAAGGACGTCTGGGTCCTTGGCCTGGAGACTTGCCCGAGGTGAAGCGGGCCCAGAGGTATCTGCTTCACTGCAGCCCGACGACCGCCTCACTGTCCCACTTCCTGTCCCGCGCCCTTTTCATGCACAAAACCCGCTGACCACTGCTTTTCAATGAACTTTGCAGAGTAATCATTACAAAGTGTAAACATTTGAAGAGAGCTAATAATGGATTGACGTAGTATAATTACACACAGGAGTTAGCAAAACAGTTAAATTGGGACTTTTCTATTGTTACTTTATGTAAATTTCTAGTGCAGTTATAACTTATACTGAAGTATATGAAAATGCATGAATTATAAGTGCACAGCTTAACAGATTTTCACAAACTTTAAACACATAACCACTAACCACAATGAGAAATAAACGACCAATCACCACCTTTCACCCCTAGGAGTGATCTTTATCCCGGTGTCTAACATCAGGGACTAGTTTTGCCTGCTATTCTGCCTTATGTAAATGGAATCATACAGGATGTACTCTTCTGTGGACAGTTTCTTTCTCTTGTGTTATTTAGTGAGATCCATAGTTGCTGCTGCACGTTTATAGTACATTTACTCTCACTGTTGTACAGTATCCCACTGTGTGGATATTCTGTAACTTATCCACGTCACTATAGGGTATTTAGTTTGTTTCTCAATTTTGGTTTAAAATTGTGGTACTGTGCTGTTTATAATAATACCCAAGATATGGAAGTGGCCTAAGTGTCCATCAACAGATGAATGGATAAAGTTGTGTTGTATTTATACAATGGAATAGTATTTAGCCATTAAAAAATAATGAAATAGTGCCATTTGCAGCAACAATTAATGGGTGTACAGATTATCATACTAAGTCAGAGACAGATATTATATAATATCACTTATATGTGGTATCTGAAAAGTAATACAGATGATTCTGTTTACAAAATAGAAGCGTACTTTGCACACACAGAAAACAACCTTCTGATTGCTCAAAGGGGAAAGGGGTGGGGGTATAAGTTAGGAGTGTGAGACTGAGAGAGGCACACTGCCGTATATAAAATAAATAAACGACAGAGCTCTCCTGTATAGCACAGAGAACTCTACTCAGTGTTTTGTAATAATCTATAATGGAAAATAATCTGAAAATAGACATCTATGACCCTAGGGACTATAGTCCACCAGGCTCTTCTGTCCATGGGATTCTCCAGGCAAGAATACTGGAGTGGGTGGCCAAGCCCTCCTCCAGGGGACCTTCCTGACCCAGGGATCAACCCACATCTTCTGCGTTTCCTGCATTGGAGACAGATTGTTTACTCACTGAGCCACCTGGGAAGCCCTATATATAATTGAACCACTTTGCCATACAGCTGAAATTAACACAGTGTTGTCAATCAACTACCCTTCGGTTTTTTAAGTGTTGCTGCTGTGAACACATGCAGACATGTCTTTGGTGAGTGTTGTGTATGCTCAGGTGGGTACACAACCGGGGGCAGAAGAGCCGGGTCAGAGTGTGAGGACTGGCGGCTTCCAAACCGCTTCACACTCTGCCCAGCAATAAGTGAGATTTTTTTACGTCTTTATCTGTGGTTCCCTGTCTTTTTCATGTTAGCATTTCTAGTGGTATATAGTATTATACTGTGATTTTTTTTCCAGAAGAAACTAATTTTCTCTGGAAATTGCGGTGGTTTTCTGTTCTTTAATTTTACCTGTTTTTGACTGTGCTTTTCATTGCTGTGCCCGGGCTTGCTCTGGTTGTGCCGAGCGGGAGCTGCTCTGTAGTTGTGGCGTGCGGGCTTCTCACTGCGGCGTCTTCTCTTGTGGAGCACAGGCTCTGGGGCTCACAGGCTTCGGTGGTGGTGGTGTACGGGCTAATTGTCCTGCAGCATATGGGATCTTCCCGGATCAAGGATGGAGCCACTGTCCCTGCATTGCAAGGTGGATTCTTAACCACTGGACCACAAGGGAAACGCTATAGTCTGATTTTTATAATTTATTTTTTATCAAAGTTTAGTTGATTTACAATGTTGTGTTAGTTTCAGGTTTACAACAGTGATTCAGTTTTACATATATATCTTTTTTTCCCCCCGTTTTAAACTTTGCATTTTGATGCTGAATAATGACATTGAATGTCTGTCTTTAAACTTTCAGATATCATCTTTTGTCAAGTCCTGTTCAGTGCTGTGAAAACTTTTTAAGTACAAGTGAGGAACATAATAGAAATCTGGGTCATTCCACTAGTGAAAGTGTTCATGTCTTATTACATTCTTGACCACATCTGCTTTTGGCTAGAAATTGTTGTTGGTGTGAGTACTATTACATAGTCAGACTTTTTGTAAATATTATCAGTTAATCTCTCAAAATTAAGTGATGAACAATGGGAATATAACTCCTAGAGTTAGAGGCTAGCTGAAAGCATTATGCTCTGTAATGGACATTAAGAAAGTTCTTTGCCCTTAGGGAGCTTAAAGTTGACTCACTAGAAAGCATTTATTATAAACGCCTAAGAAGATAAGTAATGAAAAATGCTTGAAAGGAAAATTACCAAAGTTTTATATCTGCTTTTTCCAAATTTGCCATTATTACACCTCATTTCTCTAATAAAGGAAGAGTGGTGAATTATCCCTAGTCAACATTGTTTACTTGTAAATTTATCTCATCATATTTAGCAGGCAGTTAGAAGTGGTGGTTCAGCCATAGAATAACGATCTGAATTCAACAGATAACTCCAGTCACTGCTGATGCAGTGCACATTACAAGTAGAAATCTAAATGAAGCCAATTTGAAAAGAGCCAATGTCATTCACAGCTGTGTTCAGTTTAAAATATGGGTATTTAGGTCTTCATTTCTTTTTCTTTTCATGGATGAGTGTGCTTCCTCTTGCATGGCATATAAGTTAATTAAACTTTAAAAATAGGAATTGGGCTAGATGCCCAGATTGTTTTCCCTTTTGAAAAATTTAAAAATTTCTCAATTATGGAGTTCATTTTAGAGCTGAGAATTTTAAAAGTCATTTTTCTCTTTAGAGATAGATGTTTATTTTAAAAGTCAGTCCTAAAAAATTAGGGAACTATATATCTTGAAATCAGCTGGACAAAGAAGGAAACATTAGTGATGTTTTCAGAAGGAGTTTTGTCTTAACCTTAAATTTTAAAGCATTTATGAAATATTAATGTTATAAATGATATATTCAGTAACATACATATTTTTCTTTTCCCTTTGTAATTAATTATTCTTTAGTAAAGTAGTAGATAATGCTACTTAAAAATTTTAATTCCATCTGGTTTATGGCAGTACTCTGAAATATCTTTGATAATGAAATATCTTTGATAAAGAAGAGAGGAATGGGGAAGTATTGTTACCTGCTAGTATACTAATTCATATTTAGAAAATCACCTTCTAAAAATCATAAACTGATCTTATTTTTTACCTTATCCTTGTGGCAATAATAATCACAGGTTCTAGGGAATTATCTTCTTATTTATACATTTATAAATACTTTCTAAGATATTTTATATTCTACTTAGTAATCCTTGTACATTTGTTTGTTTTTTTTCTTTTTAGTTTTTCAGTTATTTTACTTACCATATCTACTTTCTTTTTTTTTTACTTTTATTTTTATTTATTTTTTACTTTACAATATTGTATTGGTTTTGCCATACATCAACATGAATCCACCACAGGTGTACACATGTTCCCCATCCTGAACCCCGCTCACACCTCCCTCCCCATACCATCCCTCTGGGTCATCCCAGTGCACCAGCCCTGCGCATCCTGTCTCATGCATCAAACCTGGACTGGCGATTCATTTCACATATGATATTATACATGTTTCAGTGCCATTCTCCCAAATCATCCCACCCTCTCCCTCTCCCACAGAGTCCATAAGACTGTTCTATACATCTGTCTCTTTTGCTGTCTCGCATACAGGGTTATCATTACCATCTTTCTAAATTCCATATATATGCGTTAGTATACTGTACTGGTGTTTTTCTTTCTGACTTACTTCACTCTGTATAATAGGCTCCAGTTTCATCCACCTTATTAGAACTGATTCAAATGTATTCTTTTTAATCACTGAGCAATACTCCATTGTGTATATGTACCACAGCTTTCTTATCCATTCATCTGCTGATGGACAGCTAGGTTGCTTCCATGTCCTGGCTATTATAAACAGTGCTGCGATGAACATTGGGGTACATGTGTCTCTTTCAGTTCTGGTTTCCTTGGTGTGTATGCCCAGCAGTGCGATTGCTGGGTCATAAGGCAATTCTATTTCCAGTTTTTTAAGAAATCTCCACACTGTGCTCTATAGTGGCTGTACTAGTTTGCCTTGTACATTTGAAGTTTTCACATTGGTTAATACCTGATAACCAGTGTTGAACCAAAAAAAAAAAAAAAAAAGCGTTACCTACTATCTTGATTGATTAGTCAATGATTAGTTAAAAAGCAAGACATTGATACAGACTAGAGCAGTGGTTCTCAGCAGTGGGTGATGTTACCATCCAGGAGACTTTTGGCGGTGTCTGGGACATTTCTGGAGTTAGAACTGGGAGGGTGGTCCCACTGGCCTCTCATGGGTGAGACCAGGGAGGCCGCTACACGGGCACCTCCCCACCCCCCCAAGGAGGGCTGACCTGGCCCGCAGGCACCTGCGCTCGTGTGTGAGGGAGGGGCGCTTGGTGTCTGTGCCATGCAGACTCAGGGTGAACACAGCATCTTTCTCAAACTAGATTCGCTCAGTGACTTCAGGAATTTAGGGGACTATTTTGCATTAAAAGAAACGATTTATTTTGTAAGAGAATGCAAAATTGCTTGCAATTTTAAGGTAAAAGTTTTTGTAGCAATTCACCCGCGCAGAAGATCATTTCCAGCTATCCTGTCCTCGCTTCTAGCATCAGGAAAGGACACTGGTGAAATTACTTTTGGCTGCGGCCTGGAGGGGGAAAAAGAGTCACGTAGCTGGAGAGTAGCAAGCACAGCCTTCCAGATGCACGTGTCAGGGCCCTGAGGCAGGAAGGAGCTGGCTTTGTAAGGAGCTAAAGGAGGAGGGACACAGTGGGGGCATGGAGGCAGCAGGGAAGAGGAGCGTGGGGTCTGATGGGGGAGGTCGTGGAGGATGAGCCATGTGCGGCCCTGGCCACCTTCGTAGGGGCTTAGAGTCTCTGTGCAGCAGGAGGTCAGTGCAGCGAGTTAGACAAGTAAGTGATGTGTCCCCATTTACGTCCTTAGCAGTCGTTTTGATCTGTGTGGAGAGGTTGAGTTGAAAGCTAGGACTCAGCTGTAGGAGACGATTGCTGTGTCCAGTTAAGTAGTGGTGGTGGGAGTGAATTCATGTTGATGCACAGTCCCTGAAATGTAAGTCACAGCTGCAGTTAATGTTTCTGGTTTTCTGCTTAGTAATGTCTGTTGCTATGTCAGCGCCACACTGATGATGTTTAACCTGTAGGAGAATTTCTGAGTTTCCCAGCGGCGCCGCTGCACTTCCCCGCTGCGGGATCGTGTGACCCTCTCCATAGCAGTACCTCTTTGTGCACCTGCTTTCCATTATGTTGAAAAACTAATTCTTCTTTTCTTTCCAAGAGTAAAGAAATCCTGTTCATCCCCTCTGAAAATGAGAAGATTTCTAAACAGCTCCACCTTTGCTATAATATTGTAAAAAATTATTATGTCCGAATTTCAAGTAATAACCAAACCATTTCTGGATGGGAGAATGGTGTGTGGAGAATGGAATCCATATTCAGAAAAGTTGAAACAGACTGGAACATGGTAACGTAATGCATGAAACTGTTTAAAATCTTAGTCGTTCTTTAAACAAATAGAGATTGGCTTCATTTGTCATTTGGTCTTAATGGAAAAACTGATACGAGAATTACGTTTAGTTATCCTTAAACTTGTAAAAGAAGATCCTGCTCCCAATGTTTAATGAAAAGTCCATTAGAAATTTGTGTGTGTGTATCAAGAAAGTACCTGTTTTCATCAGAAGCCAAATTTAATTCTTTCGTGGGGGGGGAAATGTATACTAGCAACTCATGTAACTACTTTTTGCGTGAATATACGGAGTATATTATTATCCATTTCCTTTGTGGATATGTATTGATTGCCTGCTACAAAGCAAGCTACAAGGTACCATAACATTTCGTTCAGAGTCCCAAGAGCTAACCATTCGACATGCTTCCATTTCAAGGGATTGTGCTGGTTGAGCAGCAAGATTGGTTTATTTCTTCTGTTTCCTCTAAAATAATGGAAGAATTGGATGCTGGAACTGTGGTGATTCATTGTACCAATGTGTACATTGTTGTCACATGTTATCTGTAATAAGAAAGAGGCTTTGCTTTTAAACTTAGAAAAACTCACCCCTCCCTTAGAAAAACTCAACAAAAATAAGTGCAGAGCTACTCACATGCCCTTCCTACATCTGACCCTATTACTGATAGGTTTCATGGGAGTGAATGAGCTTATGGGCCTGTTTAACTTGCCAAGTGAGAGGTGTGGAGTTGTTCACTTGTGAGACACTCAAGTGGATGTAGCAGGAGAGTCACGGACGAGCAGCTGCTGGTGTTTTTGAGCATCAGCACCGTGCTTATCCTTGTGCTAGGCGATCCCCAGCGTGCAGGCTCTTGGTCCTGACCCGCGATCGTCCACCTGCATGTGAGGGCCAAGCGCCTGCTGTGCCCACTCGCTGTGCCCTCAAGGACGCGAGCGCACTGGCAGGGAAACGCCCGGAGGGAGACACACCCTGGTTGCAGGAGCCGGGCAGAGAGAGCTCCGTGGAGTGGGCGGCACTGGAGCCCAACGCTGGAAGGAGAGAGGTGTGGTTAGACAGGAGTGGCAGGCGCTTCTAGACCTCTGAGTAGATCTCACGACCAGGGCGGGTGTAGTGTGTGGAAAGCTTCTGAGTAAATGAGATGTGAGGGCCATTACGTGTAGACACGCCTACCTAAGTGTATGCCTTCATATACTTTTACAAGGGGCCCTGTTTTGTTTGTTTTTTTTTAAAGCTGAATGAATACATTTCCAGTTCTAAATGAAAAATGCTGGAATTGTAACTGTACGTGTAGAAACCGGTAATTCAGAAGTAATACGTTGCCTTTAAAAACGTGGGTTTTCCACCTGAACCCATATTTTCGCTCTGTCCTATTTCCCCGCTAGGGACTCTGACTGCACCAGAAGCAGGACCCGTCTCCCCCACACTCTTCCTCGCAGTCTCCTCGCGGGGGCCACGGCGGGGCACGTGCAGCTGGTCAGTGGGTGTTGAGAAAAGACCTTTCCCTCTCCCAGGAGCACAGAGACTCACTGAATTTTACTGCTTACAAATATACCATTCAGCGATGTCTGGATTTGAAAGGAACATAAAAAGCTAAAGAGTTTACTGAAGAGTTCACTTTTTAAGGGGCACTTTTTAGATGTTCTTAGATGCTCTGTATTTTTAAACAGTTTTATTCTCTTTGCCACTAGAGTCATGTTAATAGTTTTTGATGCATGACATGATGTCAGGAATTGATGCAGTCATTCAGAATCAGACACTGTGCTCAGCATTTAGGATCTAGTGGTAAATTTCGAGGCAGACCTGAAGCGAGGGTCCACTTGTGCCAGAGGAAGACACGCAGACCTGCTGCGGAGACGAGCAAGGGAAGCGCCGTGTGAGACCCGCCGGGTCCCGGGGGGCCTGGCAGGGGAAGGGATGTCTGTGCCGACCTTGGAGGCGGCAGCAGAGGAGCCTCTCTGAGTGCGACGTGAGCAACACTGTATGCAGATGCACCGACCTGAGAAACAGCTGCAGGCTCAGAGAAGGGGGTTGTGGGGAATGTGGGGAAGGAAGGTCGGAGGGGTAAACGGTCAGGCCCCAGGGGCGTGGGTGCCCTTGCAGTTACGCAGTAGGAAACCACGCAGGCGTTCAGGCGAGTGAAGCCCATCGTCACACTGGCCATCCAGAGGCTGCGAATAGAAGCACAAGGAAGCGTGAACTAGACAGTGGGAACTGACGGTGTTCATGATGGACCTCAGCGAGAAAATGGATAACCAGAAATAAGATTCCTGAGCAAGGGCAATGAACTCGCATTGGAGGAAGACTTGAAATACAGCTGCTCTGCTGGAGACACAGGCATGACTGACTGCACGGTGAACTTAATTAGAGCTCGTTCAGCAGCCTCAGCAGAATGCTGATTTTTAAGAGCATGCTAGAGAACCACTTCAGACAAGAGCGGTACACACCAGACCTCCAGGAAACCGGAGCAGCGGGCTGACCAGCCTGGCATGTAGTCATCAGAAAATCGTTCCGTGAAGGTCTTCACAAGAATGGGAGATAGGGGAGGAAGGTCTTCACAAGAATGGGAGATGGGGAGGAAGGTCTAAACAAGAATGGGGGATGGGGGGGAAGGTCTTCACAAGAATGGGGGATGGGGGGGAAGCTGACTTGCACGTTGTTCTCAGTCTTGAGAGCAGTGGTCACAGCCACACCCCGCAGGACAGGTTCCGTCAGGGTACCTCGTGAGCAGCACGGCTTGTCCCCAGCCTGGCGATCTCGCCCCTCTTCGCATGTGGTCTTGTGCCTTCTGTCCTCACAGATGCTGGAGCGGGGCCAGGGCACCTCACCTATGAGTTTAAAAGGCAACACAGACCAGGCAGCAGTTATAAAAGTGCTTTTTTTCACCTTTAGAGCAAATAGTTGACTAAGAGGTTATAAAGTATTTTTTTCTTCTAAATAAATTATAATTACTAGTTCTGTTGGTTTTACACATAGACAGGACCACAATTGGAGGTTTATGTAAATCCTGTTGTTTTGATTAAGTTACCAAACTGAGTATACTGTATATGGTAACATCCTACTGCCTCTAAAAATGCTGAGTTAAATAAGTTGGCTAAAATGCTACAGATAGAATACATTGTGCAAAAAAGATGACATGAATTTTCAATAGAAATAGGACCTGTTTTATCTCCATGTGCTCTTCCTTTAACCTAAGGGAACTTTTATTTGCTCACAGTGTGTTTAAAGGTTTATTTAAGCATTTAAGAATTCAATGATGAATTCTGTCTTTTAACTTTTTAGAGTCATTAAAAACTGATGCCTTTAGAACTGAAAAATGTGAGTCTTAGAAAAAGCAATTCTTAGACAGGTTCAATAGCTATGGGAAACCTTTTGTGACAGTTAAAACAGTTCTGGTCCAGACCCACCTGATACAATGAAGACAGGTCTTAGGGGCAGCTCGGAATTTGAGATTAACCTGACTTGAGCCTATCCTGTTTCATATGCCTGCACTTTTATGGGGGACATTTGAAGCTACTGAGCTCTGAAAACACACAGGACGTAGAAGACACACAGAAGAAAGATCACTTTCCCCCAGTCTTTTCATTTCTTTCCACCACCTTTCTTCTAGTAACCCCTCTGTTTGGCTCATTGTTTTCAGATGACCCCCTTTACTAACCTCTGCTTTGGAGGAGTAGTTAAGTCATGGATAACCCAGACAGGCCCTGTCGTTCAGCAGAGGTGAACCCTCTAGCCCCCAAGAGCACAGGTGCAGCCCTGAGCCCAGGTTCCCTGCAGGGAGGCTGCGGTGGCCACCCGCGGGCCAAGGTCCTGGAGTTGGGCAGGCGGCAGCGCCCATGCCCAGGTCTGCTCTGCAGAACAGCAGTAGGTGGGTGTGTGTTTCTGGTCTCAGGAGGTTAAGTCGTTTTCCTTGGAGACTGATTGTTTAATGATTTTATTATCGCCACCTCGATGATTCTGAGAACTCAAATTAGCTGACACATTTAACCTGAAAGAAAACTAACTATAGGTCACCAAGTAGAATGAAATATCAATAGTGTGCTGGCAGTGATTGACGTCTTACTTGACTGAAAACTAGAGTAGCATGGAATTGGATGGCAGGTGTATTTCTTGTGGTACTTCCAGCTGTTTGCCCCTGAGAAGTAGATTAGATGTTTCTGAAAGAGTGTATGTGTGTGTGCAGGTTTCTGGTACAAATAAATAGTGTTTATTAAACCCTGTAAATCCAGAACCTATGCCCTAGAAAGTAGTTTATGATTTGGTTAAGTTACATAATATAAGTACATCTGAAATGAAATAGTTATACTTGGGTTACAGAGTATTGGCAGTTCAAGGTGGGATGAACTTCTGGAGGACCATGAAAGCCAAGAGTTTGGATGTAATGTAAGAGGCAGGCAGTTGGTGTGAGTTCTAGACCAGGCAACTGATATGAAGGAAGTGGGATTTAAAAAGTGTTAATTAGGCAGTTGCAGAAAAATGAGAGTAAAGTCATGACCATATTGACAAGTGCCATATAATTGAGGAAAGAGGTTTTCGGTTTTGTTTTTCTTTCCCCCATGACTTATAATGCCCAGATTGTTGTGTGGGGAGTTTGGACACTGGGCATAAATGATTAAAGAGTCAGATTCTCAGGGGGTTGAGCCGGGGTGCGTGGACATCCGTTTTCGTATCAGCATTTGCAGAGTGTAGTTGAACCTGTGAGAGAGATGGACTGGAGGCTTTGGTGAACCTGGACGCCGCCTCTAGCATGTTGGTCAGGGCGCTGATGGCGGAGGCCTGGGGAGCGTCCTGTTCAGAGAGGCACGAGAGGAACATGGACATGACCTTTTTAACCAGCACCATTACTTTAGCAGTGACTGAGGTATTTCTTGGTTTATAGGGTGTGGCCCATCTCATTCTAGGAAAGCTTATCTGAAAACCCAGGCTTAGAAAACAAGATAAATTAAGGAATAATTGCATTTAAGAGGACTCTTCATTTTCATCCAGATTCTTCATAAAGTTTATTTTAAATAGCTGGACTTAATCACTTAAAAGAGAATATAATTCACCAAAATTTGGTTAGCGCGCAGCCTTAGGGCTATACTAATTCATGCACCTATCATTCAAATATTATCTTCCATCCCTAGCAAGAGATGCTAGTAACATGAAAAATTGTTAGCAGTAAAAACCTTTGCAGTGGGGAAAAATGAGGTTTTTAATAACCAGTTGTTCATAGTACATGTGACAGACTCTGACGATCTGTGCTCTTACACTGTTTGATTATTTCTGACAGTCCCTTTTTCCCTTCCCTCTTTACAGGTGTATTTAGCCCGCAAGGAAGGATCATCTTACGCTTACATTTCCTGGAAGTTTGAATGTGGGTCAGTTGGCCTAAAAGTAGATAGTATTTCCATTCGGACAAGTAGTCAGACCTTTGAGACCGGGACAGTACAGTGGAAACTGAGATCTGATGCCGCACAAGCGGAACTGACAGGCGGTAAGCATGACTGGAGAACTGATCGTAAAGGGTGTGTTTAATGCTCTGAAGAGCAATTGTACTTATTTGAAATGTAGTTCAGGGTTTTTCTTACCCTGGAGTTATTCATACTACTATAGTTAAAAAAATGTTTCATTTAAAACCTGTAGTTTAACCTCATTATAATAAAAGGCCTTATGTTTCTTATTGTAAAGCACAAATGGAAAGAGAAAAATCATTTCTTTTTCAGAGGACACATTTCCTCCATAAAGAATAATTTGTATTTATTTTTTAAGGGTTGATTTTTACCTATAAGGTAGTTATATAAAATGCATTCAAAGCTATCTCTGTGTTCTTATCAAAAGCAAAGTGTTAATTTTTTTTTTTCCTCCAATAGATAAAACGCTTCGCTCCTATCATGACTTTTCTGGGGCCACTGAAGTTATTCTGGAAGCAAAATTAAGCAGAGGAGATGGTGTTGTTGCTTGGCAACACACCCAGCTGTTTAGGCAAAGCTTAAACGACCATGAAGAAAATTGTTTGGAGATAATTATAAAATTCAGTGACCTTTGAGAACCTGAACATTACAGAGAAGCTGGCAGTAATCGAGGACAGAGCTTGTTCTAAAGTAGTCTGTGGGTGCCGTGCATGCTTAGTTGGCAGTCTGCTTCCCTCTGGTAGCACATTTCCCTGTTGGCTATCCATCATGTAACCCTCATGAAAATATATCTTTATACCATGGACCGTAATGAAACCTCGAATTAAAAGCTCCCTTCCATATGTGACTCTGATTTGGAGTGAAATCTTACTGCCCCACTATGAGAATTTAATTTAAAAATTGTAACTGTTGGCTTTAAAAGTAAAGTGAAGGTATTCATGAGTAAATGCTATTCAGGATTATGATGCAGTCTTCAGCTAATAATAGTAATTTGACAGTTTCTGATCAGCCTTTAATTTTTCCACAAGTAGCTGAAATAGATTTCCTAAGGTTTTAAATTTTGAATAAATGTGAACATGAATCTCATGTTATAATGCATGAAAATTTTTATGATTGTAAATATGTAGGCATTTAAGAAATAAATTATTTTGCGTTACATCTTTTTAGTGGTTACTTTGGCTAAATAAAAATCTTAAGTATGCTAAACATTGAAAACCACTTGAATAGCCAAGAATTATGAAAACAACATTGCATAAATTCAAAGATACATGATAAATCCATGGTATGTGGGCACTTCTGAAAATGCTTTACTGTTGAGTTTATTTTTGAGTATTTTTATCTACCTCATTGAATAAAATGTTTTTTCTTGACTTTGAAACTATGTAACTGTATTATTCAGTATCCATACAATATATCAAGAGTTTTCATGCTGTGTTGGGTGTAACTTCTCCCGTTAAACTGATTGAACATGTGTGAAGTGTTTGTGTGCAAGAGTGCTGGGGGGTGAGAAAGATGACCCCTGCAGCCCCAACCCGCAGAGGCCTGTGTTGGCAGTCTGCAGAGGGGGTGCCCAGCTCTCCAGGCCAGAAAAATACCTTCTCAGACTTTCTCACCCTGTGTCGCCCAGTAACGTGTTTACAAGCATAAAATACCTACTGAAATTCTGAAACAATGGTATTATATTTTGTTTTTAATTGTAGTCAAACTCTGTTGAGGATCACTTTCTTACATTTAAAAGAAAAGTAGCTTGTACCTCTAAATTTATTAATATGTCTTGAATATTAGAAATTTTTCTGGAACTCTGAAACTCTGAAGTTAATCACAGATCATGGAGTGGCCAAATAGGTAAACCTGGGGAGACCTGACTCTGACCTATCTTGTGAAGTGTCTGGTTTCAGCACAGTAAGCATTTGCGTGGTAAACGGACCAAGACTCCTTGTGAGAAAAACTGGAGCGGGACAAGCAGTCTCATAAAGACGCTTGCTCCTTGAAAAAAAAGCTATGACAAACCTAGACAATACATTAAAAAGCTGAGACATCACTTTGCCAACAAAGGTCTGTCTAGTCAAAGCTATGGTTTTTCCAGTAGGCATGTGTGGATGTGAGAGTTGGACCATAAAGAAAGCTGAGTGCTGAAGAATTGATGCTTTTGAACTATGGTGTTGGAGAGGACTCTTGAAAGTCTCTTGGACAGTAAGGAGATCCAACCAGTCCATCCTAAAGGAAATCAGTCCTGAATATTCACTGGAAGGACTGGTGCTGAAGCTGAAACTCCAATCCTTTGGCCACCTGATTCGAAGAACTGACTCCTTGGAAAAGACCCTGATGCTGGGAGGGATTGGGGGCAGGAGGAGAACGGGAAACTGGTCATCGGTGGTCTGAGCAGCGTCTTCTTGATTGTTTTAGGTACAGTTAGTTTTCACTGCCTGCGTTGATTTGTTCCTATTTCATTGAAACCAGTTCTCAAAACTGTGACAGCTTATGTCATGGACTGAAGCCTGGTGTGCTGCAGTCTGTGATCACAGAGAGACGCGACTGAGCGGCTGAACATCAACGTCATGGCCACAGTTGGTCGTCATGGAGGTAACTGCTTCCACCCGATGGGACTTTCAGCATAAGACAGCTCACAGGAAATGGCCCAGAAAATTATCTGTTGCCCTTGGTGCTGGTGTGTTAGTCACTCAGTCGTGTCTGACTCTTTGGGAACCTATGGACTGTAGCCTGCCAGGCTCTTGTGTCCATGGGATTCTCCAGGCAAGTATACTGGAGTGGGTTGCCATCTCCTCCAGGGGATCTCCCCTACCCAGGGATTGAACCTCGATCTCCCGAATTACATGCAGATTCTTTACCGTCTGAGCCACCAGGGAAGCCCCTTGGACTGCTTGTTCTGGAAGGTCATTGCTGTGCTAGGAGGCCTCTTGAGCAGGTGTGGAGAGGAACCAAGGACTCCCTCCAGCCCCGTCCAGACTTCAGGGACGCCTCAGGAGGAGTCACACAGTTGGACTTGCCCAGCTGAACCACTACTGAATTCCTAATGCACAGAAACCAGATCTAGTGAGTGGTTTTTTAAAAATGTGTGTTTATAGAGCGTGAGGTTGCTGTCATGGCCTGAATGTTTGTGTACCCTCCCCCAGATTCATGAATTGAAATCCTAACCCCCCAAGTGTGATGGTGTTAGGAGGTGGGGCCTTTGGGAGAGAATTAGGACGTGAAGGTGGGACCTACTTGAATGTGTTTCTTGCCCTTAGGAGAAGAGAGGGGAGAACCTCAAAGAGGCCATCGGAAACCAGGAAGAGGGGAGGGCGTCCCGCAGGGACTTGGCCGGATCTCAGAGCTTCCAGCGCTGTGAGAGATACGTGTTTGCTGCTGAAGCCCCCAGTCTATGTGGTTTCTTACTGCAGCCCAAAGTAGACCAGTTAATTAAAACAGCGTTGCTGTTTTTGCCAATCTGATGGGTGAAAAATACCTAGTTTTAACTTCCATTTCCTTGATTACTGTGAGATTTCGATTTATCTTGTTCATTAGCCAGGTGGGTTCCCTCTTTAAATGTTACCTACGTATACAGTCATCCCTCAGTATCCACAGGGGTTTGGTCTAGGACTGTCTACAGGTACCAAACCCAAGGATACTCCTCAGTTCCCTTATATAATATGCCATGGTATTTGTACACAACCTATACACATCCACTTGTATACTTTAAATCATCTCTAGATTGCCTATAACGCCTAATACAATATAAACATTGCTATGCAAATAGTTTTTGGTATGAAGCAGATTCAAGCTTTTTTTGGCACTTCCTGGAATTTTTTCAGAATTTTAAGAGTGTTTTTTTTTTTTTTTTTTTACTGAATGAAAGATTCTTTACATTTATAGTACTTTGAAATTTTCCAAAGTTTCACACAATGATTTCACATGATCCCGTAATAACCCTTCTTTTGTTCCCTGCCTCTGTATTGCCCCTACCTGCTTCTCTCTCCACTGGTGGCCACTAGTTTGTCCTCTGTGAGTCTGTTTTTTGTTTGTTTGTTTTATTCACTAGTTTGTTGTATTTTTTATATTCTACTTAGAGGTGATACATGATATATCTGTCTTCCTCTTTCTGATTTGCTTCACTTGGTATGATCATCTCTGGTCACGTCTATGTTGCTGCAAATGACATTGTTTCATTCTTTTTTGTGACCAACACGCCACTGTGTATACGTACTGCGTCTTCTTCGTCCATCCCTCTGCTGATGGACGTTTAGGTTGCTTCCCTACCCTGGCTGTTGTGCACAGTGTTGCTGTGGACACTGGGGTGCCTGTATCTTTTCGAATTATCCTTTTGTCTGAATATATGCCCACGGATGAGACTGCCAGATGATCTGGTAGTTGTATTTTTAGTTTTTTAAGAGACCTCCATATTGTTCTCCATGATGACTGCACCAACTTCCATTCCCACCAGCTAAACTTTGTGATTTCTGCCGTTACGGTCTGTGTGAGACAGTATTCTGCCGCTTCACTTTGTGTTTTTCTGCTGACGGTGGCTGGAGCACCTTTTCACATTTATTGATCGTTGGAGCTCCCTGCTCTGCAGTTGCCTGTTTGGATAGTTTGCCCCCTTTTCAATTGGATTCTTTGTCCTTTTCTTACTGATGCTTAGTTCTTTATATATTGGGACAGGAGTCTTCTGCCTGCTTTATATCTGTCTCCATCCATGATCCATCTTTTAAATAAATACGTTGATGATCCTTGTCCAGACAGAAACAACAGAGGGCCCTCTTCTCTACAGGATCTATTTAGGAAGATAACAACCTTTGACTGTACACCCTTTTATAAGCCCTCAAGCCAGTCTTACTAGAAAAAGGGCTTTGTGGG
Source organism: Bubalus kerabau (assembly GCF_029407905.1). Taxonomy (NCBI): domain Eukaryota; kingdom Metazoa; phylum Chordata; class Mammalia; order Artiodactyla; family Bovidae; genus Bubalus; species Bubalus kerabau. The sequence goes on along the minus strand of NC_073625.1, from coordinate 5,557,812 downwards.
AAAAACAGGAACAAAGCTATATCTGGTGGCAATAAAGAATAGTGTGTTGAATTCCTGATGTTCTTGAAATATAACACTGAATGAAATTCCATGTGTGATGGTGGTATGCTTACAATCGGAGAACATTTAGAGAGCTTAGAGAAGAACAAATGCTTGAAGGCATTCTCATGCCAAATTCTTCGGTGGAAAGAAAGCCTGTCATCTGAAATGTAACGGTATCCCTTACAGATGTGTAAAAACTAAAAAAAAAAAAAAAGCAAAGACAACCTTTGATCTTCACTTAATAAATACGGAACCATCAAAGCTCTTGTACTCCTCGTAAACTTAAATTTGAAACAGATTAAATGCCAAGGGAGAAGGATGGCAGGGAAACTTGGTAAAATGAATCACAAAGTAGTTGAATTAAAAAAGAGGCCAATACAGCTGAGGAAATGTATACTGTAATTGCAACTGGATTCAAATCATTTCTCAGGATAAGGAGTGTCTGTACCAAATGGTCACACAATTCACATATCTTTGCCACTAAAGGGAAATTAAGGTATTTTTTCATTAATAAAATACTATTATCCTGAAAATGCCGGGTGACAGAGAAGTTGCCCAAAGCGGGTGGTGCAGACCTGAGTACCATTCTTCCTTGTCCACGCCCGGTGGGAAGGGGCGGCTCCACTGAGGTGTCACGAGGCGGCTGTGCTCCCCAGCCCGCCAGCCAGCAGCGGCAGGTGCTGCCCCTCCCGCCCTCCTCCCCCTGGTCCAAGGGCACTCCCACCCAGCCCTACACCCCCAGGAGCCGTGGGAATGGCTTGCTAACCAGCAGGCAATCAACTTGCTAACCAACTTGCTTGCTAACCAACAGGAAACCATCACTACTTTTAATACACATGCTCAGTAAGAGAATGGAAGTAGCCTACATTAGATTTCTCAGATTCTCCACATCATAATTCATAAATCAATATTTGAGGGAAACTTCTCATTTTGCTTTGTGAATACAAGTTAATTATTTTTCTTAGAATGCAGTGTTGCCTTTCAGCCTCGTCTTCTGAAAATATAATTTTGATTTCACTGAAGAAGGAATTACATATGGATTATACTGTTTATGAAATAATTCCTATTTGAAACTGTTTGTGATGTATTACAATGGGAACATACAAATGGAAACAGGAAGAGAAGAAATGGCAAGTTGCATATTTGATATTCTGCTATCTCCCTTTTGTCTGGTGACACCTCACAGCACACAGGATCTTTCAGGCAGTGCTTCCCAGAGTGAGGGGTATCTTCCACCATCTGAGGTTACATGCAGATTCCTGGGCCTTGTGCAGGAGATATTAAGTCAAAACCCTGGGGTTAAGCCCAGAGAATTTGGTTTATTAACAAGTCCCTGATTCTTTTTTTTTTAAATTAAACTTATTTGGGCTGGAGGATAATTACAATATTGTGGTGGTTTTTTCCACACATCAACATGAATCGGCCACCAGTATACATGTGTCCCCCCGCATCCTGAACCCCCCTCCCACCTTCCTCCCCACCCCATCCCTCTGGGTTGTCCCAGAGCACCGGCTCTGGGTGCCCTGCTTCCTGCCTTGAACTTGCACTGGTCGTGTATTTCACAGATGGTAATGCACATGTTTCAGTGCTGTTCTCTAAGTCATCCCACCCTCGTCTTCTCCCACTGAGTCCGAAAGTCTGCTCTTGACATCTGTGTCTCCTTCATGTAGGATCGTCAGTACCATCTTTCTAAATTCCATATATATGCATTAATACACAGTATTTGTCTTTCTCTTTCTGACTTACTTCACTCTGTATAATAGGCTCCAGTTTCATCTACCTCGTTTGAACTGACTCAAATGTGTTCCTTTTAATAGTTGAGTAATATTCCATTGTGTATATGTACCATAGCTTCCTTATCCATTCGTCTGCCAATGGACAGCCAGGTTGCTTCTGTGTCCTAGCTATTGTAAACAGTGCTGCAATGAACATTGGGGTACACGTGTCTCTTTCAATTCTGGTTTCCTTGGGGTGTATGCCCAGCAGTGGGATTGCTGGGTCATTTGGGAGTTCTATTCCCAGTTTTTTAAGGAATCTCCACACTGTTCTCCAAAAGGGCTGTGATGGTTTGCATTCCCACCAACAGTGTAAGAGTGTTCCCTTTGCTCCACACCCTCTCCAGCATTTATTGTTTGTAGACTTTTTGATGATGGCCATTCTGACTGGTGTGAGATGATAGATACCTCAAACTGGTTTTGATTTGCTTTTCTCTAATAATGAGTGATGTTGAGCATCTTTTCATGTGTTTATTAGCCATCTGTATGTCTTGGAGGAAATGTCTGTTTAGGTCCTTTGTCCACTTTTTGATTGGGTTGTTCATTGTTCTGGTATTGAGTTACATGCGCTGCTTGTCCATACCATTTCTGTCCTTTATCAAGCCCATCTTTGCATGAAATGTTTCCTTGGTATCTCTAATTTTCTTCAAGAGATCTCTAGTCTTTCCCATTCTGTTGTTTTCCTTTATTTCTTTCAATTGATCGCTGAGGAAGGCTTTCTTATCTCTTCTTGCTATTCTTTGGAACTCTGCATTCAGATGCCACCTCATGCGAAGAGTTGACTCACTGGAAAAGACCCTGATGCTGGGAGGGATTGGGGGCAGGAGGAGAAGGGGGACGACAGAGGATGAGATGGCTGGATGGCATCACTGACTCGATGGATGTGAGTCTGAGTGAACTCCAGGAGTTGGTGATGGACAGGGAGGCCTGGCATGCTGCGATTCATGGGGTCGCAAAGAGTCGGACACGACTGAGTGACTGAACTGAACTGAGCTGCTTGTATATTTTTGGAAAATAATTCTTTGTCAGTTGCTTCATTTGCTATTATTTTCTCCCATTCTGAAGGCTGTCTTTTCACCTTGCTTATAGTTTCCTTCATTGTGCAAAAGATTTTAAGTTTAATTATGTCCCATTTGTTTATTTTTGCTTTTATTTCCATTAAAAATAAGTCAAGAGTGCCCACTCTCAACTAATATTCAATATAGCTTTGGAAGTCCTAGCCACAGCAATCAGAGAAGAAAAAGAAATAAAAGGAATCCAGATTGGAAAGGAAGAAGTAAAATTCTCACTGTTTGCGATTACATGATCCTCTACATAGAAAACCCTAAAAATGTCACCAGAAAATTACTAGAGCCAATCAATGAATATAGTAAAGTTGCAGGATATAAAATCAATACACAGAAATCCCTTGCATTCCTAGACACTAACAATGAAAAATCAGAAAGAGAAATTAAGGAAAAAATCCCATACACCATTGCAATGAAAAGAATAAAATAACTTAGGAATAAATTTACATAAAGAAACAAAAGACCTATATATAGGAAACTATAAAACACTGATGAAAGAAATAAAAGATGACACAAAGAAATGGAGAAATATACCATGTTCTTGGATTGGAAGGATCAATATAGTGAAAATGAGTGTACTACCCAAAGCAATCTATAGATTCAACTCAATCCCTAGCAAACTACCAATGGTATTTTTCACAGAACTAGAACAAATAATTTCACAATTTGTATGGAAACACAAAAGACCTTGAATAGCCAAAGCAATCTTGAGAAAGATTGGAGGAATCAACCTTCCTGACTTCAGACTATACTACTAAGCTACAGTCATCAAAATAGTATGGTACTGGCACAAAGACAGAAATATAGGTCAATGGAACAAAACAGAAAATCCAGAGATAAATCCATGCACCTATGGACACCTTATCTTTGACAAAGGAGGCAAAAAAAGTCCATGATTCTTAAATGGACAAACATTTGGTATCTTCTGTGCTAGCCTAATTCTCTCATTTTTGTGCGGAAATTGAAGATCAGGGAGATTGAAACGTTAGTCCAGGGCCACACAGTGAGTTAGCAATTCCTCACCCAGTGCCTGGTGTTCAGAAGCCTCAGCTATTGCTAACCAGTCTCATTCTCATTTTTACCAGGATTTTACTGTTGTGAGATTCTTTTGTGCTTTCCCTCACATTATTATGTACTAGCATCATTATCATTTGCATCATTATGTTCATTTTTTTTTAATTTAATAGAAAAGGAATTTTTTTTCTGGTTCTCTCAATTCTTAGAGCAGACCAAGGTTACCTCCAATGGGAGAGAGGAAAAAAGAGAGAGAAAGAAAAAAACTGGTGTTCCAGATTAACTGAGGCTACTTCTTTGCATTCTGTTTCATTTTGGACTCCCTGAAATTTGTCCTCTATCTCTCTGCTGTTCGGCAAGCCCCTTAATTCCAGGAACTACGTGCTATTCTTTTTTGTTACCCCAGCACCCAGAAGGGGTGGAGTCAGGCTGCAAAGGATAAGCAGATAAAGTCCAGAGTGAAAGGAACCCCAAGTGGGTTGTTGCAGTCTCTCCAGGGAACTGCTACTCGGAGGATATATTTAGCAGTTCTGCCCCAGGACAGGTACACACTCTGCACCCACTGTGCTGTGCATTCACTGAAGGTCTGCTTCTCCACTCGTCTGTATCTTTACTAGTCTCCACACGGGTATCTTCCCATCCTCCCTTGGTCACCAGGGACTCGCTCTCAACCCTCATTCTAGTTCTTTTTCTGTTTGGATTTATCAGCATACTCCACATTGGTTTTCTGTTACCCTAATCATTTCAACCAGTGCTGGTATTATTATTATTTAAATTAAAATCTGTGGTTGAAATAATCACTGGGGTGGTTTGGCAGCTAGCAGCACATACCACATCCTAAAACTTTTTGTGTGTGTGTGGTAGTCAATCCTTATCCATCTTTCAGTCCTCTTTTACCAAAAAGATCCTTTACCCAAGTTCCATTTTGAGTCCTCTTTCTAATTTCACTATTCCCCTTTTATTTATGTATTTTTGGCTGTGCTGGGTCTTTGCTGCTATGTGGGCTTTTCTCTAGTTGCGGCTACTAGTGTGAAGGCTACTCTATTTGTGGTGTGTGGGCTTCTCATTGCGGTGGCCTCTCTTGTTGTAGAGCCACGGGCTCTAGTGCTTGAGGACTTCAATAGCTGCAGCACATGGGCTCAGTAGTTGCAGTTCCCAGGCCCTAGAGCACAGGCTCAGTAGTCGTGGGGACCAGGCTTAGTTGCCCCGCAGCCTGTGGGATCTTCCCAGATCAGGGATCAAACTGATGTCCCCTGCATTGCAAGGTGGACTCTCTGCTGCTGGACTGCCAGGGAAGCCCTGCTATAGAACGGTGCATATCTCATGGTCTCACTGATCAGTCTGGACATATCTGACTCCCACGGTTAGACTTCATGCTGACACCTCAGGAATGTCTGAGCTCCCCACCTCCAGCCACAGAGGTTCCTTTCCGTGCAGCCAGACCATTTGCCCTCCTCAGACCCAGCCTAATCTGTACCAGGAATTATTTCAGGTACAGGAAATACAGCAACAAGAGAGCACTCTCAGACCTCGTGGCATTTGTATTTTGGAGAAGGAGATCGCTTTTAAGCAAGATACCCACACACCTTTACATATGGATATGCAGACAAACAGATTTTTAAGTAGTGATAACTTCCAGAGAAAAAAATATTATGTTACCAATACATAAAGTGAGTCTGATACACCAAGAGTGACTTGCCTGTAATGAACCAAGCTGCATCCCCAGCCGCCGAACAGAATGACTGACAGTTGGGTCTGTCTGTCCTGCCTCTCCTCACCTGCATCTGACAGGTGATGGTTACAGAGAGAACACACTCCCGTCCGTAACCATCTCTCACTGTAAGCAGTGAGTAACTGATTTTGCACAATTCCTTGAGCTGGCCACAAATATCCCCTGCATCTGTGTGTCCTTGGGATAAGCCTGACACACTTTTTCTTCATACAAAAAACTTCACTCCCCTGTGTATCATGTGAGTGATGTTAACCTTGGCCCCCACATGTGGATGGACTGGCATTTGGCTGAGTGGTACGGGAGTAAATGTTGATGAGGAAACTGCAGCAAAACAGCGCTTGTCAGCATCTTTACTTGGACCAAATCTGCACCTTTGCTTTGGTCTCACTATTTTCCAGTAGTCATGTATGGATGTAAGAGCTGGACCATAAAGAAAGCTGAGCACTGAAAAATCGATACTTTGAAACTGTGGTGTTGGAGAGACTCTTGAGAGTCCCTTGGACTGCAAGGAGATCCAACCAATCCATCCTAAGGAGATCAGTCCTGAATATTCACTGGAAGGACTGATGCTGAAGCTGAAGCTCCAATACTTTGGCCACCTGATGCAAAGAACTGACTCACTGGAAAAGACCCTGATGCTGGGAAAGATTGAAGGCAGGAGGAGAAGGGGACGACAGAGGGTGAGATGCTTGTATGGCATCACCAATGCGATGGACATGAGTTTCAGTAAACTCTGGGAGTTGGTGATGGACAGGAAGGCCTGGTGTGCTGCAGTCCATGGGGTTGCAAAGAGTCGGACACGACTGAGCGACTGAACTGAACTGAGCAGAACACTTAATACCTTGTCAGCCCCAGTGCAGCCACTCGATCACATAGTCATATAGGTTTAAGTAAGTTCCTCCTGAGTCTGTTTTATTGTATGGCACATAGAGACAATTCTAGCAGCTCAAGAATGTGGTGAGAACTGGAGATATTTCCTGTAAAGTACTGGCATAGCACTTGGGTATACTAGGACCCAGGGCATGCCAGTGGTCAGGGTCATTGGTCTGCCCTCTCCCTAGAGAGCCAGGCCTGGCCAAGCTGTGTCTTCTTCCTGCATTTTGGCCTTGGCCACTCCCACTTACATACCTTTCTCCTCTCCTTCTTAATCTGGCTTCATGTTTGTCATCTTTTGTAAATTTTCAGTTCCTGTTTTCAAAAATATAGTGAGAAAATGAGCAATATTGAAGATATGTAGTAGAATGCAGTATTATTTAATTGAAAGCAATTAAAATTGGGGTTTTTTTCTTAAAGGTTTTTCTTATATGTTCACTATAGAAAAAACACTAAAATACAGATAAGCAAAAATCACCTGTAACCCCATTGCTCAGAGATGATCACTTTTTAGAAATTGATATTTGTCTTTTCATACATAGGGATACACATTTTAAAGTTCATGTTATCTTTTTTTTTTTTTTTCAAAAATAGAATTTCACTATACATCCTGTTTGTAATGTAAATGTGAATCATAATGTGCTTTTCAATTTGTAATCATTTTATCACAGGCTTTTCTCTGGTTGTGGCAAGAGGGGGCTACTCTCTAGTTGCAGTGCACGGGCTTCTCGTTGTGGTGGCTTCTCTTGTTGCAGATGTTCCCAAGCACAGACTCAGTAGCTGTGGCACAGGGGCTCAGCTGCTCCACAGCATGTGGGACCTTCCCCGACCAAAGATTGAACCCGTGTCTCCTGCATCAGCAGGCAGAGTCTTTACCGCTGAGCGACCAAAGAAGCCCTTTTCACTATTTTTTATGATTGCATAGTAATCAACTATACAAAGTCATTGTCATTTGAAGCACACCAATCTCTTGTTAGATTTTTAATGGTTTGATTAGTTTGTTGTTCGGTTTTGATTCTTCTCGCGGTTTTTTTAAGAGAAAGAGGTACATAAAAAAGAAAAGACAGCTCTTAGCAAATATTTCCTCCCAAAGATCAAGATACCTGGAACGTGTTCTGAAATGATGCAGATTCAGTCTAGTTTCCCATACTTTTAGTAGCATCTTAGTGATGGAACCAATTCATCATGACCAACACAAAGCACTGAATTCCCTCCTCGCTCCTATACATGGAACATGATAGTGGGAACTAAGGTGGCAGGGCAGTGTTCAAAACTTGCTCTGCTCCTCAGCACAGAACTAGTACTTTTGGAGGATAAAATACTTAAGCCTGGGTTTTATAAAGACCCTTTTGATTTACTCTAATATAAATTAAATCAGCCAGATTTTGTGGTTTGTGTCATTGCTACAGAGATGCTCTTTAAATTCAAATCTCAAATTTATTAACTATCTAAACACATGGGACATCAAGCATACCATTTCCCGATCTTCTGGTTTCCTACTTCCTTATCCTGTGCTTAAAAAACAAAATGCAATTTCCTTGCTTACTCTCATGTAATGTAAAGATGAATTGAGCATGCTCACAACTGGAAAGGACTTCCATGATCTGTGGCTGATACAGTTGGCATTACAGGACACCAGTCATTCTGAAGAGGATGTGAGGTGAAAACAGGATGAGGGATTCCCTGGCGGTCCAGTGGTTAGGAATCAACTCTTCCACTGCCAAGGGCATTAGTTCAGTCCCTCGTCAGGAAACTAAGATCCCACAAGACATGTGGCACAGCCAAAAAATTTAATAATAATTCATTTAAAATGGAAAACATTTCTTAAAGGACCATAAAAACTTAAATAAAAAAAAAACACCATAGAATAAAATGGAGGCTGATGGTGGAGTACAGGCCAGGTGGTCCTGGAGCTGTGGACAACGAAGCATAGACATGGATGTTCCCATTCTTAGAATTCCAAGGTCCACAGGGAGCTAAATACACTGGCTTCTGGGATCTACTTTAAAGAGAACAGCAGACTAACTCAGCAGTAGGCAAGAAAGGCGTAGCCCCAGTCTCCTGACAAGCTGCCCACAGGGGCAAAGTTTGACTCCATTGACTGTCAATTGGCAAGATGTAGACAGTATTTGCCAACAAAGGTCCATCTAGTCAAAGCTATGGTTTTTCCAGTAGTCATGTATGGATGTGAGAGTTGAACTATAAAGAAAGCTGAGCGCCGAAGAATTGATGCTTTTGAACTGTGGTGTTGGAGAGACTCTTGAGAGTCCCTTGGACAGCTAGGAGATCCAACTAGCCCACCCTAAAGGCAATCAGTCCTGAATATTCATTGGAAGGACTGATGCTGAAGCTGAAACTTCAATACTTGGCCACCTGATGTGAAGAACTGAGTCATTGGAAAAGACCCTGATGCTGGGAAAGATTGAAGGCTAGAGGAGAAGGGGACAACAGAGGATGAGATGGTTGGATGGCATCACCAAGTCGATGGACATGAGTTTGAACAAGCTCTGGGAGTTGGTGATGGACAGGGAAGCCTGGTGTGTTGCAGTCCATGGGGTCGCAAAGAGTCAGACATGACTGAGCAACTGAACTGAGCCAGTATTCATTGCAGAAGAAAGTAAGGTTTCCAAAGATACCTCTCAGCTTTCTGTAATAGGTGTTCTCCCTGACCTGCATTCATTCAGTTCAGTTCAGTCGCTCAGTCATGTCCAACTCTTTGCAAACCCAGGCCTCCCTGTCCATCACCAGCTCCCGGAGTCCACCCAAACCCATGTCCATAGAGTCAGTGATGCCATCCAACCAACTCATCCTCTGTCGTCCCCTTCTCTTCCCACCTTCAATCTTTTCCAGAATCAGGGTCTTCTCAAATGAGTCAGCTCTTCGCATCAGGTGGCCAAAGTATTGGAGTTTCAGCTTCAACATCAGTCCTTGCGTTCATTAATGGAAGGTAAATGTGGAAAAGTGTGCCTCATAGATTGCTTCTTTCAAAACTAACAAATGCATAAATTATGGAAGGCGTAAATTGGGAAGCAAGTCCACATACTCCAGATTCTCAGTTAATCAAATCAGTCCAGCAATCATTTAGAGCAGCAGTCCCCAGCTTTTTAGGCACCATGGATCAGTTTCCTGGAAGAAAAGTTTTCTGCAGACTTGGGTAGGGGGATGGTTTCAGGATGATTCAAACATGTTACTTTTATTGTGCACTTTATTATTATTTCATGGTGGTATATAATAACATAATTATATAACTCGTCATAATGTGCAGTTCACAGTGGGTTCCTACTCCTATGAGAATCTAATGCCGCCCCTGTTCCGACAGGGGGCAGGGCTCGCGATGAGGAGCAGCTCTAAGTGCAGATGAGGCTTTGCTGGTCTGCCCAGTGCAAACCTCCTCCTGTGCGGCCCACAGACCAGCAGCAGCCCAGGGGCTGGGGACCCCTGAATTAGAGTCACTGGCATCTTGAACTGCAGGTATTCTGTCCAAACCCAAAATCCAACTCCTCGTCTCTGGGTGGTTCCCTTTCCATATTTTTCCATTTTCTACCAATAATGCCACTTTATCATTAAACTTTATCAGGTCCTCCTTGTCGATTATTCCTTTAAAATGTCTCTCTCCCACTCATTTCTTTGTCTTCCCACAACAGGACCCAGGCACTCATCCCTTCCTCACTGGTTTTGTGCCTCTGGTCTCCCTTTTCTAAGATATTCTGTATATCACTGCTAACACGTTATGTGATGTTTCTAAATTATTCATTTCATCGGGTCAGCCCTTGATTTCCCACAGATCTAATTCCTGGCACACAGTAAGTTGTTAAGAACTGTTGAAGAAACTCGATGATTGGTGAGTGTGAGGTTTCAGTTCTGTTTTAGCTTAAACATTCACTAAACGTGAACTCGTAACTGTAGAACTGAACTTCTTTTAGGTTTATTTTGCTTACAACTATTAAGTGAGGCATTGTAAAACAACCGCTGACGGTGAAATAAACTACGGAGATGAAAGCGTTAAGGACACATCTATCTTGTGGAGTAATCTGAAGTCACAATCTAACTTTCACATCAGGAAAACTTGTATCATTCACAAGGTGTGGCTTAAGTTGAAGACGCTGATCTTTTAGCCCTCACTTGCCAATCAGCCTCATTATTTTCTCCATGTCTGTGTGTGCACAACACTTCTTCCCCTTCTTTTATTTTTAGGTCCAGCAACCTGCCCATCTTCTGTGAGTTGCTCATGAACAAGCCCATCCCTAAACAGAATTATAGCATCAGGGGTTTCGGCTTCTGCACAACTGTGTGTAAATTACCTAAATTCATTGAACAAGTGGAGTTGAATGATTTTACATCAAAAAGAAGTTTTACATGAAGTGTTTACATTTGGGTTGCAAGTGCTTTCTCGTCTTCTGCATTTCCCCATCTTGGATTTGCAAAAGCTGTGACAATGTTAACTTTCAACAAGGTTTCTAAGAACTTCAGATAAATCACAGAGCCCAAAATGACACATGTAATCCAAATTCACAGATCGAATAAAACCAATGAGTTGGTTAAAACAGTTCCTGGGGTGATTCTGGTATATCATCTCTTCTCATTTATCCCAGTTCTTTAGCAGAGTTATGTCTTAGAGCCCAAAGTATCAGCTGATAGGAGAGTTTGCTTTTCTCTCTCAGCTTAATTTTTATAAGTACTCCTGAAACTCGGAGGCAAATGAGGTAGATTCGCTAGGTCTCCTCTGGCGGCTTTGGATGAATGTGGATAATTAGCTCCCGAATGAATGGCTGCAATCTGCATATTTCTTTGGGTCACAGCTGGAAGGTCTTTAGCTCCCCTGACTGCACCCTACACTTTCTAATTGTGCGCTGGGGGTCAAGTTGCCCGTGTTCCAAGCAGACTGAGAAGAAATGTGGGGAGTTCTCTTATGTCTCAGAGTTATTTAAAACCTGTACGGCTCTTCAGCTGTGGTAGGCTATTCTTGCCAGTAAGCTAAATTTAACATTCCTCTCAATGTGCTGCAATGAGGTTGCTACTATAAACTGCTGTTGTGTAGACTGCAACTTCAGAGAGCGGTTCTATGTGCAGAGGGCTCCAAGCCAGCTTCTTGACAATCTTGCCTGCAGCCAGTGTGGTAATACTAGGAGTTACTTACTCTTCAGCACAGACAACACCTGTAGCAGAGTCTGAAAAGAGCCAACCACGACCCACGAGTCAGTCCCAGCTGAGGTGGAAATCAGCAGGAATATATGACATAAAGGTGAAAAATGCAGGCACTTCTTTGTATGCCTGATGGTGGGCATTATTTTAAAAATTGAAGGATTATTTTTATGTGGGAGCACTGTTTCCTTCTGAGGGCTTTTTGAACATTCAATTTAGTATTATGAAGGTTTTGTTATTTGAATTAGGAAATGTCAAATGAGTATATATTGTAGATTTGATTCAGTCTGTACCATATAATGACGAGTCTTAAGTGTGGAAAATTGAAGCATATTTTATAGAGATTTTGGGGGAAAATGCAAGGTTTTTTTTTTCCTTTTTTAAAATGAATGAATGCTTCTGATATTCATAAGCACAAACTTTAGTTTACTGTTGGCCTGTGTTCCATAAGTCTGATTTGAGCAATCAGTTATAGTGGAAATGCCAAGGACTTGTAAAAAAAAAAAGCCAAACCTGGTTAAAATTTGGCCTATTATTTCTTAGCTGGATAAAGTCCTTTAACCTTTCAGAGACTCGTTTTATATGTATGGGGGATGAACAATATCTCCCTGAGTTGTTATAAAGCTTAAAGGGAATATATGTAAAATGCAGAGCATAGCACTTGAGACACAGTAAGTATTCAATTAAGTTCAGTAATAGATTAGCAGTAGCAGTTTTCAGAACTTAGAATTAATAGCAGGAAGGTAGGTTACTTCTGCTATGCATTAAAATGAGATTTTGTGGATCAGCCTAGAAATCCCATCTAATTTTAAAACCAAAGTGAACAAGATTTTCTTCTTAAATTAAGGTTCAATTCCAAGATACAAAGCTGTTTCAGACCAATTTTTAAAAAACTCTCATGAGGGAATTAGCCTTTGGGGGAAGAAGCTTGTAGTTTTACAAGCTAAAGAAGCTTGTTGATTAAAAGAAAGCCACTGAAAATACTGGCAGTGTTCTTGACCTGAAAGCCAGACACCTGCCAGTATTTGAGAAGAAGCAAAACAGAGATAACTTGCACTCCTCTTTTCATGTCTCCAAAGCTTCTGAGTTCATCAGTGTGTCTTGGGGGCTCCCTCAGGGGTCAGCCCCACTTCACAGATGCAGAAACTGAAGGTCAAGCAGAATCACTTGCCTGAAGTCACACAATGAGTTAACAGCAAAATGGAAACTAGAATTAGTCCATTCTAGTTACAGAAACACGTGCGGAGTGTGTGCCAATAGTGGGCATATGGCCACGAGGGCTCCTCCCAGGCCCCTCCTCCCACACCACACACCCTCTAAGCCTCCTTCTCCAAGATTACAACTGTCCCTTCTGTTTGGACCAAGTAGGGCTCCATCCCCGTCTTTGTCCATTTGCCTCTATAACAATACATCAGTTCCATAAAGCGGGTGGCTTGTAAACAAGTTATTGCTTACAGCCCTGGAGGCTGGAAGTCGGTGCAGCTGGCCCTCTCTGGGCTGCAGGCGTCTGGTGGCGTCCTCATGGGGAGGAGCTCTCTGGAGCCTCTTTCAGGAGTCCCTAATCCCTGCTATGAGTGCTCCACCCTGGAGACTGAAGCATCTCCCAACGGCCCCGCCCACTGAAACCGTCACATCAGACGTTAAGATTTCAACAAAATAACCTGGGGGTGGGGCACAAACATTTGGAGCATTGCACTCCCTTTAACCAGCGCTCATGTATCCTGAAGGTCTCAGAAAACAGGAGCGATTTCTTGTTACAAGGCAGAGAGGTGCTGGGAATTCCAGAGTCCGCATCATGCAGATTGGCATATTTGTGTTGTTGACCACACACTAGCTGACAACTAACAAACTCTCGGTTGGGAACCTCTTGAAGCATCAGAAGTCAAAGTGTCTGATTTTCTACAATTCAGTAACATTCTATTGTTCTCTTTAAAAAGGCTTTTTAACTGTTTGGTTTTGTGGGTTTTAACATCTTTTTAAATTGAAGTTTAGTTGATGTTTACAAGTGTTTCAAACTTAAAAACACACACGCAAGAAAAACTCTCATCCCAGTTTTGGAGAGCTGTAGGGCAAGGCTAAAACAGACACAGACATATATCTGAATGGACGTTCAGGTTTCAAGAGCAGGGGCTTCACTTTTTTTCTCCCTCCTGCAGTGTTCACAACATTTTAAGAAGAGAATCTCTGATGAAATAAATTGAGGTATTGAGGTTTTCAAGATTCAGATCATGAGTGGGTTTTATTACTTTCCTCCAAAGCGTAATATATTGCTGGGTTTCTCTTTCCAGTATCTAAACAGCTATTAGCTTTGTGGAACTGTGTTCTCTTGCCTAAAGAGGAAATTCTAATTAACTCAAAGCACTTTGATTCAACCTCTAAGCCATTTACAGACTGGGGGTTGTGCTACAGTTAGTTTTTTTTCTTTTCTCAAGTCCTTTGTTAGCTTCATACAACTTCTATGGATATGAATCTTAATAGATTTCAGCCTTGTTCTATTTTCACATTCCTGCTTGTCCTAGGGGAGTAGTATAGTGTGTTTAGTGCTGGTCTGGCATGCAGCTGGAAAAAGAATGTCAAGTTTATGGGAGAGGGGGGTGGGGTCCCTGCTTGTTTCTGCTGCCAGGAATGTGTGTCTTGCAACTCCTAGCGTTTGTGCAAGACATGATATGAAAGGAACTGAAACAGCAGAGGCTAGAGCCTCGGCACATGAAATGGGCAAGTTTGGGGAAGGATGTTAAGGGACAGGATCGAGGCTCCGCAACCGGTAAGCCCTTTGACAATGTCTTCCTTTTGTCCAGGCCCCTCTGCCTGCTCCAGGCGTTGCTTCCCTTCCTGCTCGGCCAAGCCTCTGGGCTGCGGCATTTCAGCTCCTGCCTCACTCACTCCACCACCCTCATCACTCAGTGGTCCAGTGCCCCCTGCACCCCTGTGTGTGGTGAGTCAGGCGGGTGCCCTACTATGCAGCCTCGTCCTGCCTGGCACGCTCTGCCTGGGCCCCTGCTGCGAGGCTGCACCCAGCGAACCTGTGCTGGCGTGCTGCAGAGCTGGGCCTGCAAGCCAGATCTCTGTCCTGACTTCCAGCCCCATCTCCTCCCATTTAGTGCAAATACTCACTTAAATGTCCCAGGCGGAGTTCACCTATGTCTCTCTTAAATCTCCAACTCTTTTGATGACTGCCAAGACCCTAAGGTCCTTGAGGGGGGCAGGAAGCAAAGAAATCGAAAGCCAAGAACCTAGAGTCTTTCGCCTCACCTTCTCATCCAAAGCTAATCAGAGCTAGTGCATCCGAAGGCTGGCACTGTCTGCTTTGCTCTTCAGTAACCTGGTGATCTCAGTCACTCTGTGCAGAAGGTCAAGGCTTCAGGACGGGACACGTTCATTTGTTCATGGTGTCAGCAATGATGCCAGATATGGGCCTGGAATATGAAGAGCTCCTTAGATAAATAAGGACAGGTTGTGCTGTTGTCTTTACATGCACCGCAAGATGTAAACGTTTCTTGAATAACCAGTTTCCCCGGGGAATCCGCGTTCCTTCTAAACGTCTGCGCACTGCCCACCCCTCCTTCCGTGGGAGGAATTTGCATTTAGAGCATTATCTCAATGTATAACTTTTTAAAGGGGCAATAAAGAAGGCCATAGATTTCCTTTGGGATCGATATAAAGCCAACGTCACATTGCATAGGAAAAAAGCTTATGCCTCAGCTTCCCTGGTGGCTCAGATGGTAAAGAATCTGCGTGCAATACAAATGTGGGTTTGATCCCTGGGTTGGGAAGATCCCCTGGAGGAGGAAATGGCAAACCACTCCAGTATTCTTACCTGGAGAGTTTCATGGACACAGGACCCTGGTGGGCTACAGTCCATGGTGTAGCAGAGAGTCGGATACGACTGAGCGACTAACATTTTCAACACTTTTTGGCCAGGAAAGAACTACGGGATTAGGAGTGATTAAATCTTACCCGCAGGGCTGAGTGTTGGGAAGACTGAGTTGTGGAGCAGGTTCCAGGGGCCGTTGACGGCCTGGCCCTCGGCTCTCTCAAAAAGGACATGATGATTTGGGTTTTACTTCTTCAACCAACAAAAATGGTCAAAAAATTAAGGTGCCCATGTTGAGGTTTGGCGTCTCTGCAGGGATTTGTTCAAGTAGAAAGAGCAAGGAGCCAGGAGAGAGCTTGAGTTCCTCTGAGCCGTGTGATCTGAACCAGGTGACTCTGGTTTCCCGGCTTCAGTTTCCTCTGCTGTTAAATAATGATTCCTGTATTCCATGTAAAGTCATCTTGGATCTCTAGTGAAACACTCAGGAAAGTCATGCTTGGGATAAATATTTCTACAGCACAGACAGACCATATCTTTAAGACCTTGTGATTCTGATTCTAAGAATTACTGTATTTGGGTTTTTTTTAATTTAATTTTTAATTGAAGGTTAATTGTTTACAGAATTTTGTTGTTTTCTGTCAGAGGGGGTATATGCACACCTATGACTGATTCATGCTATATTTTTGTTTTTAAGAGCGATGCTTGGATTTGAAGTACTTTTATTGCTGGATGTGAAAAATTGATTTTAAATTAATAACTTCAGGATTATTGGCTGCGAGCTCCTAGTCTCCAGGCCCCCTTACACAGAATAATGGTATATGTGAAACGAGTGTTGTACCCTGGGAGCCTATGTACCCTAAGGAAAGGAGGGGTATGTCAGAGTCAGGACGAGGGAAGGGCCTTCCACGGAGACGGGAACAGGCGGCGGGGCAGCTGGGGAGGGTGGCCGGGCTGGAGGCCCGTCAAGTCAGAGCAAGCCACTGGCGCTTGAGACTCAGGCGGCTCCACCGCCCGGGGTGGACCTGCAGCGGCCCCGCAGCGTGCAGGACTCGCGGTCCCGCCGCGCCGCTTCTCCAGACCCGCCGCCGCCCCGGCCTGCTTCGGGGCCGGGAACCTCCGCCTCCCCGCAGTCTACAGTTGTCCTCCCAGCGCTCACCGCCTCGCTTTCTTCAGGCTTCTACTCAAATGCCGGCTTATCGGTGGGACCTTTCCTAACCACCGCAACGTCAAGAGCACTCCTGCTCCCACTTCCTCGGCTCCTGGTCCCTTCCTTTCCCTTACCTGCCTTTCTGGTTCTCAAGCCCCTGCATGTATGCGAGCGAACTCGCTTCAGTCGTGTCCAACTCTGTGAGACCCTACGGACTGCAGCCCACCAGGCTTCTCTGTCCGTGGGATTCTCGAGGCAAGAAGACTGCAGTGGGTTGCCCTGCTCTTCTCCAGGGGATCTTCTCGGCCCAGGGATTGAACCTGTGTCTCTTACGTCTCCTGCGTTGGCAGCAGGGTCTTTACCACTAGCATCTCCTGGGAAGCCCTCTCATGCCCCTGCCACCACCTAAGATCTGACTGTTTATCAATCTGTCTGTCCTCCTCAGGTGAACATCAGATGCAGGGGAGAGGGGATACTTAACTATTATGGTATCATCAGCATTTAGAATTGGCCCATGGTAGATGCTCAATAACAGAGAAGGCAATGGCACCCCACTCCAGTAGTCCTGCCTGGAAAATCCCATGGACGGAGGAGCCTGGTAGGCTGCAGTCCATGGGGTCGCTAAGAGTCGGAAACGACTGAGCAACTTCACTTTCACTTTTCACTTTCATGCATTGGAAAAGGAAATGGCAACCCGCTCCAGTGTTCTTGCCTGGAGAATCCCAGGGATGGGGGAGCCTGGTGGGCTGCCGTCTATGGGGTCACACAGAGTCGGACATGACTGAAGTGACTTAGCAGCAGCAGTAACAGATGCTCAATAAACCATTTTTTCCTTTTATTTTCTTGATTTTTATTGGAGTATAGTTGATTGATAACATTATGTTGGTTTCAGGTGTATAGAAAAGTGAATCAGTTATACATATACATATCTGCTTGATTCTTTTTCCACATAGGTCATTCCTGCCCCTAAAAACAGCTCTAAAAAAGCTGTGACCAAGGCCCAGAAGAAGGATGGCAAGAAGCACAAGCACAGCTGCAAGGAGATCTACTCCGTGTACGTGTACAAGGTGCTGAAGCAAGTCCATCTGGATACCGGCATCTCGTCCAAGGCCATGGGAATCATGAACTCCTTCGTCAACGACATTTTCGAGCGCATCGCTGGCGACGCATCGTGCCTGGCGCATTACAACAAGCACTTGACTATCACATCCAGGGAGATTCAGACTGCCAAGCTCTTGCTACTACCTGGGGAGTTGGCCAAGCACGCTGTGTCCGAGGGCACTAAGGCTGTCACCAAGTATACCAGCTCCAGGTAAATATGATATGCCTAGCCGCTGTTAACGGAGAAAGCAATGGCACCCCACTCCAGTACTCTTGCCTGGAAAATCCCATGGATGGAGGGCCTGGTGGGCTGTAGTCCATGGGGTCGCTAAGAGTCAGACATAACTGAGCGACTTTACTTTCACTTTCATTACTGTGTAGGCTCCCCTGGTGGCTTGTCGTAAGAATCCACCTGACATTGCAGGAGACGTGGGTTTGATCCCTGGGTTGGGAAGATCCCCTGGAGAAGGAAATGGCAACCCACTCCAGTCTTCTTGCCTGGAGAATCCCATGGACAGAGGAACCTGGCGGGCTACAGTCCATGGGGTCGCAGAAGAGTCAAACATAACTTAGTGACTAAGCAACAGCAATACAGAGTATTGAGTAGAGTTCCCTGTGCTATGAAGTAAGTCCTTATCAGTTATCTCTTTTATATACAGTAGTGTGTATATGCAGAGAAGGCAATGGCACCCCACTCCAGTACTCTTGCCTGGAAAATCCCATGGATGGAGGAGCCTGGTGGGCTGCAGTCCATGGAGTCGCTAAGAGTTGGACAGGACTGAGGACTTCACTTTCACTTTTCACTTTCATACATTGGAGAAGGAAATAGCAACCCACTCCAGTGTTCTTGCCTGGAGAATCCCAGGGACGGGGGAGCCTGGTGGGCTGCCGTCTATGGGGTCGCACAGAGTTGGACACGACTGAAGCGACTTAGCAGCAGCAGCAGTGTATATATGTCAATCCCAACCCCCCAATTTTTCCCTCCCCGGCCTCTGGCCCAATAAGCCATTATTGAATGAAGAAAAGCAATGAGTCTGGGACTCGCAGAAACAGAGGTGTCTCGGTTCCATCAAAGAGGAGCCAAACACAAAGAGCTGAACACTGCAGGTTCCATGGGGAGGCCTGGGGGACAGACGGAGGTCTTTGGCATTTGGGGGGACCGGGGGGGGCGGGATTGGGGTGCCGTCAGGGAGTGAGGAGTGAAAGGAGGCCAGAGCCAGGCCTGCATCTCAGGGACACCAGTCCTGAGGCACCTGTGATGGGGACAGACCTGTGAAGGGGACTTAGGAGGGGTAGTGACTGAGGCCAAAACAATCCAGCTGGGCAAGGGGAGCCTGGTGGCAGCCGGCAGGGGAGCCCTGGGAGCAGGACAAGCCAGCGCTGGGGGGTGAGGCTGGGTCCCTGGAGTGGGCTCCCTCGTGCCCTGAAGGGAGAAGCCTGGTGGCGGTGGGCTGAGGGGAGCCCAAGACCAGAGAAGAAGCCGGTGGTAGAGGACTGAGCTGAGGCAGGAACAGAAGCCTTCTTCAGTGAGATGGGAGATGAAAGGTGTCTGCTGATGGAGGGAGACCCGGAGGTGGGTGCAGACCCAGGAGCACAGACCGTGTGGGCAAGCCGCGCGATATGCGGTTGGCACAGGTGGCGAGCAGGGGCAGAGGTGAGTCAGGCCCGATGGGACCTAGGCTGGGGCGGAGGCGGAGGTCTGGCGCCTTCGGTCCCCCAACCCGGCATCACCAGCAAATCCAGGCAGAAGGGATGCTCTCGGGCTGGCGAGAGGGGAGAAGTCAGGGATGGATTTCCAAACAGAAGGTCAACTTTCGGGAAGGGGATGACATGGGTGCCCAGCGGTGGCCAAGACCACCTGGGACTGGAGACCACGTTTCTTTCTTTCTTTTTTAACTTATTTGTTTTATACAGAACACTTCGGCAATCTGTGTCATCCTTGCCCAGGGCGGCGGGGGACCGACTAGTCTTCTCTGGATCGGTCCACATTGAGTGCATTCGCTGCTGCCGAAACGAGCCGAGACCGAGAGTCTCGAGCAGCCCGGGTGTTTCGTGTTTGGCCGGCCAATTTTCCCGGGCAGGGGGATCACCTGGGGATCTTGCTAAAAACTGTGAATTCGGACTCAGCGGGCCTGAGGTCTGCGGGCACAGGAGCTCCGCGTGAGGCCGAGGCGGCGGGCTTCTCGTGCAAGGCGTTGGAGGATGTTCGCCCGCATCCAGCGGCCCAGGGCGCAGGGCGCGGGGGCCTGGGGGTCGCCAGGTGGGCTCCGACAGAAGGGAGGGGAAGGGAGACTGAGGCGGCTGGAAGCCTAGGCCGAGGCGAGGCGCTTCGGCCTGGAGACGCTGGAGATGGATGCGAACACCACGGAAGGAGGCGCCTGAAGGGTGAGCGCGGCGGACCCAGAATCGGAGGTGAGTGCGCACCGGCCCAGCGCTGGCTGGACCGGACCGGGTCCTGGGCGCCGGGGTGTAAGTGCATCTCCCCGGGGCCGGTACACGCGAAACGGGGAAGGAAAAACGCCAGCAGTTTACAGTGCCTTCTAAGCACACACGAGTTAAGCCAAGGGCATTAAAGTTTTTACCCTCTTTCTTCGTAATTAAACGTCTCTTCTTTTTCCTGTTTTTCTTGTTCCGGATTTTAAATGTCGACTGGACCGAGATTTTACTTTCGGGTTAACACGTATACCCTGATGCTGGGAAAGATTGAGGGCAGGGGAAGGGGACGACAGAGGATAAGATGGTTAGATGGCATTACCGACTCAATGGACATGGGTTTGGGTGGACTCCGGAAGCTGGCAATGGACAGGGAGGCCTGGCGTGCTGCGATTCATGGGGTCGCAAAGGGTCGGACACGACTGAGCGACTGAACTGAACTAACAGGTATACAGCCCTACATGGCACAGGGAGCTGGCTGGTCAACATGCTGAGGGAATTCCCTGGCCGTCTGGTGGATGGGACTCAGGGCTATCTCTGTGGTGGCTGATTTCAATCTCTGGTTTGGGAGCTAAGATGCCACAAGCCCTGGGGAGGCCAACAATAAAAACCAACCAACAAACAAAAAAACCCAAGTAGTGAAATACTTTTCTTCTGGGCAAGCACATGGACTTAAATGATCCATGACTCTAATCATTCTTTACCAGGAAAATCTGTTACCATCATCTTCACATTATTTCACAGTTATTTTTCTTTAGGGCATCACTCACATGCCTAGAAACACAACTCTGGTAAAACACTGAAATATGTGGCAAGCCCATAAGTCTTAAGAACTACATTGTCCAATTATACTGTGTTTTAAATTATTTTTTGTTGACATATAGTTGATTTACAATGTTTTAAATCTCTGCTGTACAGCAAAGTGACTTAGTTATACACATATATATGTTCTTTTCTATATTTTCCGTTATGATTTATCCCAGGAGATTGAACATCATTCCCAGTGTTACACAATAGGACCTTGCTGTTGGTCCATCCTCTAGAATAGTTTGCATCTGCTAATCCTAACCTCCCAGCCCTCCCCTCCCCTCCCCTCCCGCAGCCACAAGTCTGTGATAGGCTCATTTGTGTCATATTTTAGGTTCCAGGTAAAAGTGAGGTCATAAGGTGTTTGTCTTTCTCTGACTGACTTAGTATGAGCATCTCTAGGTCCATCCATGCTGCTGCACGTGGCATTATTTTGTTCTCTTTCGTGGTTGAGTAATATTTCATTATATATACATGTACCGTGTCTTTATGCATTCCTCTGTCCATGGACACTTAGGCTGTCTCCGTGTCTTGACTGCTGTGAATATAGGGGTGCGTGTCTTTTCTAATGATACTTTCCCCCCCAGTTATATGCCCAGAAGTGGGATTGCTGCAACACAGGGCAACTCTGCTTTCAGTTAGTTTTCTGAGGGACCTCCACACTGCTTTCCACAGTGGCTGCAGATTTACATTCCCAGTTATACTGTTTTATATCAAGATCTCTTATATTTGAAGGATTCATTATTAACAATCTTTAGGACATGGTAGTGCATGATGGGACTAGGAGGCCTAAAGGAGGGCCCCTCCCCTCAGCTCTAATCAAAGACTAAGATACACATGTGTGTTGGGTGTCTTAAAAGCAACATTAGGCAGTATGGTTAATTAAGTACCAGGTTGAAAAAAATTTAAGAACTTGTAATAAAGGCACCTTGAAAGGAAGGTGCTTGCTCAGTCGCTCAGTCATGTCTGACTCTTGCGGCCCCATGGACTGTAGCCCACTCTGTCCATGGGGATTCTCCAGGCAGAATACTGGAGTGGATTGCCATGCCCTCCTCCAGGGCATCTTCCCAGCTCAGGGATTGAGCCCAGGTCTCCCACGTTGCAGGCGTATTCTTTACCTTCTGAGCCAAGTCCAAGTAATTCAAAACAAAAAGCAGTTACCAGATTTTTCTGCTTTAGAATCAATTTGAAGGTATGATTTCCAATTAGCATTAATCCTAAATCCACCTTGATTGCTAGGTATTTTTCAAAACCTGAAACCAATATTAGCAGTTGTTACCAACCAAACTAAAACGGAACGATTTTAATTACTCCTTTAAAAGCGTGTATCATAAACTCTTTCAAGCATACACAAAAGCATAAAGAACAGTATACAAAATAACTATTCTCTCATACTCGCCAATCTTTATCCCAGTAGGTACTCAGTAAATGTTTGTTGAATGAATAAAGGATTCTCATTTATTATTAAACACCTTGTCTCCATATTTATTGTATCCTTGGAACCAAGGGTGATGTTTTACACTTGTTTTCTTTTCCATAGTGCCGTTCAATGATGCTTATGTGGTTGGTGTTCAGTCAGTACTTGTAGATCGGCTGATTATTTAAGGTCTAGCTCCCTATGTTTGTAGCTGCTTTTACACTTGAGCCCTAACTGGTAGCATTTTTTTTTTTCACTCGAAGCCAGTTTTAACTTAATTGAAATGGTTTTAATTGCAACACTTTATTGATGAAGTACACCTCTAAAACTTGAAAGTGAGAGAAGTGAAAATCGTTTAAGCTATAGCTTTTACTGAATTTTATTATGACATCCTAACATCTTTTATTGCTACCTTCTATTTTTAACGTTTGAATTAGCAATTTGTTTAAAGCCCTGATTTTTAATTAGAGTAAGAATAACTCAAAAGCTGATATTGCAAAATGTTTAAACACAGGTTTCTCTTGTAAGGGGAAAAGAAAGACTTGGCTTTTTCAGGGTCCTCTTGTGACTACTCCAGATGCCACAAAATCCCAGAAATTATTCCTATGCTGCCACATGCATTTATTTTCAGCTTCTTTCTCTGGTTCACTGTTTCAACATGGCTGGAAATCTCTGGGGTCCTTGTGGTATAGATTCCTGACTCTCATCTCAGTCATCCTGTGTCCCAAACAGGACGAGGGGTAGCAGGTTGACGCCAGCATCTTTTAAGGTCTCCCTGTGCTTCTTCATGGAGAAGGCGATGGCACCCCACTCCAGTACTCTTTGCCTGGAAAATCCCAGGGATGGAGGAGCCTGGTGGGCTGCAGTCCATGGCGTCACACAGAGTCGGACACGACTCAAGCGACTTAGCAGCAGCAGTGCTTCTTCAAGGGGCTAAACTTGGATGAAGTGTTAACTGCTGCTATCTTAGCTCCAGGTTTCTTGTTTGGGTTTCCCTCTCACAGTAGCTTTCCATTTCTGTTCCCTTTTCCCCCTTTCTGCTGATCCTTCATACCCCATCCCTGCTCCCACTCTGGCCCCCCCCTCAAGGGTCTCCATGGCCCCCATGATCCACCTCCCAGTTCAGAAACTTTGGGGTAACCTGGCTCACAGAATCACTACCCCTCCTCACTTAAGTCTCAGGGGATGTAGTCACCAAAGACACTGGAAATCATTATTTTGTTTCAAGTGTGAGGGGCTGTAGATCAGGGCTACTCAAAGGAACCTGTTCAGGAGATAAGCTCAAGCCTGGATAATCAATGCACACTTTCCTTTTGAGGAAAATCTTGCTACAATCTCATATTTTGGTGCAAGGTCAACTCTTCATGGACTAACAAAAGACAGTTCATGGAAAGCACAGTTCCACTAACCACATCTGGGGTATTTGTGCTATAGATTATTTTGGGGGAAAAGCTTTATTGAGATATAGTCATATACCATAGGACTTCCTTGGTGGCTCAGACAGTAAAGAATCCACCTGCAGTGTGGAACACCTGGGTTCGATCCCTGGGTTAGGAAGATCCCCTGGAGGAAGGCAGGGCAACCCACTCCAGTATTCTTGCCTGGAGAATCTCACGAACAGAAGAGACTGGTAGGCTACAGTCCATGGGGTTGCAAAGAGTCGGACGTGACTGAGCAATTAAGGACACACACAGTCATGTACCATGAAACTCATTTCAGTACATAAGAAGTGACTCAGAGTTTGCAACTTTTACCACAATCAATTTTGGAACATTTTCATCTTCATTGGGAACTTCAGAAAGAAACGTGATGCTCCTTTAGCTGTCAACCACCTGCCCTTCCATCTCTTTCCCCAGCTAATCACTAATCGACTGTCTGTCACGGTATCCTTTTCTGGATATTTCATTTAAAGGGAATCACAGAATATGTGAACTGTGACTGGCTGCTTTCACTTAGCATAATATTTTAAAAGTTTCTCCGTGTTGCAGCATGCATTAGTAGTTCATTCCTTTCATGGTCAAATTCCAATGTCTAGATATAATTTGATTATTCATTTATCAATTGATGGACATAGTTCCTTTTGGGTATTATAAACAATGCCGCTGTGAACATTCATATGCAAGCTTTTGTATGGATGTACAGTTTCAGTTCTCTTGGGTATATGATTAGGAGTGGAATTTCGAAGTCAAATGATAATTCTGTTTAAATATTGAGAAGCTGTCAGATGGTTTTCCAAAAAGTGACTGAACCATTTTATGTTCCTATAGCTGAGTATGAGGATTCTGATTTCTCAATATTCTGCCAGCACTTCTATGACTTTTACGGTCATCTTCCTGGATGTGAAGTGGTACTGTGGTTTTGGTTTGTCTTTCCCTAATGACTGATAATGAGTATCTTGTCATGTGCTTATTGGCCATGTGTCTATATTCTTCAGAAAAATGTCAATCCAGATTTTTTTTTTGTCCTCCTCAAAATTGGCTTATCTTTTTTTATTGGAATTATAAAAGTTCTTTATTCTGGCAACAAGTCCCTTATTAGCTCTGATTTGCAAATTTTCCCCCCTCTTTGGCTTTTCTTTTCACTGTCTTGATAGTGTCTTGTTGCACAGGAGTTGTTAATTTTGATGAAGTCTAATTTGTCTTTTTTTCTTAATGGTCAAGCTTTTGGTGTTTCAGAATTCATTCCAAATTCAAGGCCATGAATATTTACCCTTATGTTTTTCTCTAATAGTTTATAGTTTTGACTCTGCATGTAGCTCTTTGATCCACTATTTAATTTTTGTACATGGTGTAAAGTAAGGGTCCACCTCCAGTCTTTTGCATGTGGCTATCCAGTGTTCCAGCACCATTTGTTGACAAGGCTACTCTTTCCCCATTAAATGATCTTGGTACCCTTGTTGAAAAATCTACTGACTATAGATACAGGATTTATTTCTGGATTTTCAACTGTATTCCACTGACCAATATGTTTATCCTTATGCCAGTTCCACACTGTCTTGATGAGTGTTGCTTTTGTAATAAGTTTTGAAATTGGGAATTTGGGGGTCTTCCAATTTTGTTCTTCTATTTCAAGATCATTTTAGCTGTTTTAAGTCCTTTGAGTTTCCTATGAATTTTAGGATCAGCTTGTCAGTTTCTACAAAGAAGCCAGCTGGGATTCTGCTAAGGATTGCATTAAATCTGTAGATCAGTTTGTGGATTATTGTCATTTTAACGTATTGTCTTCTAATCCTTGAATATGAGATGACTTTCCATTTATTTAGATCTTATTTGATTTCTTTCGACAATGTCTTATGGTTTTCAGAGTATAATTGGTAGTTCTTTGGTTAAATTTATTCCAAAATATTTTATTTTTGATGCTATTGTAAATGCAATTGTTAATTTCATTTTTGGATCATTCATTGCAGTTCTTACTCATTAGGGACATATAGAGGAAAAAACCAGCTATTGCAGGGCAAACCTGGCTGGTCTTCTGTGAACAAGCATTTCCTAAAAGAAATTGCTTGAGATTCTATGTAGAGAAAAAGTATTCCATGTCAAGTAGTCTTGGAAGATGTTTCCTGTTTGAAAGCTTCATGATCTCTGTGAACATATAGAATAATCTGAGAAATCAGGCAGGTTTTAAATCCTAAGGAAGCAAAGTCTTTTGTCTATTTTGAAGTACTTAATCCTGAATGATTTTCAGACCCTTCTTAGGATGTGATGAGACAAGAATTTATGTGTCCAGTGTCTTGAAAGACAAAGTTATGCTATTTCATAATTTTGCCTAGAGTAGACGTTGTCATGGTTGGTCGTAATATTATAAAATGTACTGTTAGTGCTAGCGAAAATAGTTCTTTTTGAAAGTGACATTTAAATTCACCCAGTAATATACTGTCTTGTTGAATTGTTTCCTCCTTGGATTGAGTATCATAAATGTTCATGATCAATACTGTGTAATGATAAGGATAGGGTATTCAAGACTGGAGAAAGGGGCCTTGGGGAGCTACTAGATGGGTAAGCTTTGGGGAGCTCTTAGATGATTAAGCATACACAGTTTGGAGTTTAGGAAGGTAAGGAGTAAAGACAACATGGCCTGGGAGTTGGACATGCTCGTATTAGAGTCTTAGCTCTGTGTGTGACCTGAGTGATAGTGAACATGTGTGAAACTGAATCACCGTTTTATCACTTAAAAAAATGGCCTTAAGAGCTGTATCACTTTATGCATAGTCTGGTACATACATAACTCAAACGTAAAATGGCTTTGTTCTCTAAAGTAGGGCTATATACATTTATATTCCACCTTGCATATGCTTTACCTATAACCTTCAGATTTGTGTCTGATTTGAAGGAATGCTGGGGACTGAATTCCTGGAAAAGTTTAGGGCCTTGCTTCAAGACAGTGGACCCAAGCACTCCATCGACCTGAACTGCACTCCAAGCTGGCTGCAGGCCAGCTTCGTTACTACTGTTGTTTTAAATTTTTCTTTATTTTGGCTGTGCAGGGCCTTTGTTGGTGTGCGGGCTTCTTGTTGCGGTGGCCTCTGTCCTTGTGGAGCACGGGCTCTGGGCCCGTGGACTCGGGAGTTGCAGCTCACAGGCTCCAGGGCACAGGCTCCGCAGCTGTGGTGCCCACGCGGGCTTAGTTGCTCTGTGGCATGTGGGATCTTCCTGGGTCAGGAATTGAACCCGTGTCTCCTGCATTGGCAGGCAGATTCTCTACCACTGAGCCCCCAGGAAAGCCCTGCAGGCCAGCTTTGAATCAAGCAACTTACCTAGAGTGTTCACCAACATTTTTTTCCATCTTCTTTCCCTCTGATTCATTCCCTCCTTCTCTCTGAAATATGTCTGTCCTGACAAAACCAACTTTCTGGAAAAGTAATATCTTAGTCTGTCTGAGCTGCTGTAACAAAATGCAAACAAACCAACAAACATCCGTCTCTTAATTCTGCAAGCTGGTAAGTCCAGTACGATGGGACTGCCAGACTTAGCATCTAGCTGACTCTCTTCTGGGCTCCTGTGTCTTCGAGTGGTCTAAAGGGCCAGGGAGACCTCTGTGTCAGGCCTCCCATTGCCCTCCCTCTCCCTGCTGCCTTCATCTCCCTTAGCAGCTAGCTGATTTCTGAGCAGCATCAAGTCACCTTGGAAATAACTACTCAGTCTCATTTTCCTTGTACATACTGTTTTCTTCCATAATTTCAAATGCCTAATATACTGCACCAATGGATGATACAAGAAAACTTGTACATTTTCTTTTATTAATAAACATATAATTTTAACATTATAATTAGTGTTACAGATTGTTCTCCCCTGGTTTGTGATTTCTTCAAGGGCAAGGCTGTACCGTATTCATGTTTCTCAGGCCTTTTTTTAAATAAGGGCATTAATCTCTGAGGGTAGGCCCTTGGGCTAATAGCGTCCACAAGGCCCCACCTCCTAATACCACCACACTGGGCATTAGGATTCTAGTATGATGTTTGGGGGGAACACAAACATTCAAACAAAAATATGTGAAGTATCATCTAGTCAAGTTGCCAGTAGCAGTGATATTTGGCAATTTTTCTATCTTCTCTAAATATGGACCGAAAGGCATTGTTTTCCATTAAATTTTGCAACTTTGTCATGGAGGATGGTGAGAAAGTATGGAATTCTGTTTTGAACAGATGACCCTTTCCTGATGCTTCTGGTTTTATTACGTTTGCCTGATGACTAATTCCATTACACCTCTTCTACTGGGCACTGAATCACTGGTTAACTTTCTGGGGAAGGAAAGCGCCAACTTTGGGGTTTTGATGCTTTTTTGGATTTAGATCTGGTCCTGTAGGAAGTTGGTGAGAAAAGGAAAGAATCACTAGTTATAAGAGACAGAGTAGAGAGAGAGAAAATATCAATAGAATTCATGTCTGACACCAAAGCATAACAATGCAGAGGCTAGACTTGGTTTTTACCTTCTCCAAAACGATTTTTTTGTGCTGGAGATAACAACTCTCCAAGCATAACTGTTGACAGGATGATTGAATGATAGCAAGTTACTGGGGGCCATAATAGTGCTTTTATTTTTAATTCTTGAATTTGTTACAATTTAAGTTTATTAGCAAATGATTTGGGGACTTGTTTTGAGCTGATTAATATTAAATGTAAAAAATCAGTCAAGGGGCAGAACAAGGGAATTTTGGAAATAAAAACAAATCAATTCAATAGAACTTCACCCAGTTCATGTAGAGGCCGTTGCGGGTTTGGAGGAATCTGGGTGGATCTTCCTCAATAGAAGTGAATGAACAGTGAGCTCATTTAGGGCCTGAACAGCCTGAGCAAAGGTATCTGTCTTGTTGTGTTCAACTCTCTCCAGTGGAAGAGGCTGGATGATGACATGATGTGAACCTGTCGTTTCCAGAAGCATGGCTTCTTCCTCCATGGTCTTTGAAGAGGACATTTTAATGAAAGGAAAATATACCAAAACAATATTTTAATAGCAAAGCACAATTTTAAAAAATGCTATTGGAGTATGGGCTTCCAGATGGCTCAGATGGTAAAGAATCTGCCTGCCATGTAGGAGACCCAGGTTTGATGCCTGGGTCAGGAAGATCCCCTGGAGAAGGGAATGGCTACCCACTCCAGTATTCTTGCCTGGAGAATCCCATGGACAGAAGAGCCTGGCGGGCTACAGTCCATGGGATTGTAGAGAGTAGGGCATGACTGAAAAACTATCGCTTAGACTTGTAGTTGATTTACAATGTTGTGTTAGTTTTAGGTTACAGCAAAGCACATCAGTTATACATACACATACATACATTATTTTCCAGATTCTTTTCCCATTTAGGTTAGTACAAAATATTGAGTGGAGTTCCCTGTGCTATACTGGAGGTCTTTATTTTACATATAGTGACATGTACATGTTAATCCCAAACTCCTAATTTAACCGTCCCCTTACATTTCCCCTTTGGTAACCTCGTTTGTTTTGCAAGACTGTGAATCTGTTTTGTAACTAAGTTCATTTGTATCATCTTTTTAGATTCCACACATAAGTGTTACATGTGATGTTTGTCTTTGTCTGACTTACTTCACTGAGTATGATAATCTCTACATTCATCCATGTTGCTGCAAATGGCATTATTTCATTCTCTTTTTATGGCTGAGTATGTATGTATGTGGAGAAGGCAATGGCACCCCACTCCAGTACTCTTGCCTGGAGGATCCCATGGATGGAGGAGCCTGGTGGGCTGCAGTCCATGGGGTCGCTGGGGGTCGGATGACTGAGCAACTTCACTTTCACTTTTCACTTTCATGCATTGGAGAAGGAAATGGCAACCCACTCCAGTGTTCTTGCCTGGAGAATCCCAGGGACGGGGAAGCCTGGTGGGCTGCCGTCTATGGGGTCGCACAGAGTCAGACATGACTGAGGCGACTTAGCAGCAGCATGTATGTATGTGTATGTTGTTGCTGTTCATTTGCTAATTCGTGTGTGACTCTTTGCAATCCCATGGACCGCAGCACACCAGGCTCTCCTGTCCTTCACTATCTGCTGGAGTTTGCTCAGATTCATGTGCGTTGAGTCAGTGATACTATCTAACTGTCTCATCCTCTGCCACCCTCTTCTCCTTTTCCTTCGATCTTTTCCAGCATCAGAGTCTTTTCCAATGAGTTGGTTCTTCCCATCAGGTAGCCAGATATTGGAGCTTCATTTTCAGCATCAGTCCTTCCACTGGATATTCAGGACTGATTTCCTTTAGGATTAACTGGTTTGATCTCCTTGCAGTCCAAGGGACTCTCGAGAGTCTTCTCCAACACCACAGTTCAGAAGCGCCAATTCTTCGGTGCTCAGCCTTTTTAAAGATCCAACTCTCACATCCATGCATGACTACTGGAAAAACCATAGCTTTGGCTCTACAGACCTTTGTCAGCAAAGTGATGTTTTTGCTCGTTAATGTGCTGTCTAGGTTTGTCATAGCTTTCCTTCCAAGGAGCAAGCGTCTTCCAATTTCATGACTGCCCATCAACATTCAAGGTGATCTTGGAGCCCAAGAAAATAAAACCTGTCACTGTTTCCACTTTTTTCCCTATTTGCCATGAAGTGATAGGACCAGATACCATGACCTTAGTTTTTTGAATATTGAGTTTTAAGCCAGCTTTTTCACTCCCCTCTTTTACCTTCATCAAGAGGCTCTTTAGTTCCTCTTCACTTTCTGTCATTAGAGTGGTATCATCTTCATATCGGAGGTTGTTGATATTTCTCCTGCCAATCTTGATTCCAACTGGTGGGTCATCCAGCCCAGGGTTTCTCATGATGTACTCTGCATATAAGTTAAATAAGCAGGATGACAATATACAGCCTTGACGTACTCCTTAAACTGTCAGTTGCTCCATGTCTGGTTCTAACTGTTGCTTCCTGACCTGTATACATGTTTCTCAGACAGGTTAAGTGGTCTGGTATTCCCATCTCTTTAAGAATTTTCCATAGTTTGTCATGATCCACACAGTCAAAGGCTTTAGGGTAGTCAGTAAAGCAGAAGTAAATGTTTTCCTGGAATTCCCTTGTTTTTCCTATGAGCCAACAAATGTTGGCAGTTTGATCTCTGGTTCCTCTGCCTTTTCTAAATCCAGCTTGTACATCTAGAAGTTCTCGGTTCACTGAGAACCTGTATCTAAAGCCTAGCTTGAAGGATTCTGAGCCTCACCTTGCTAGCATGTGAAATGAGCATGATTACATGCCAGTTTGTACTCTTTGGCATTGGAATGAAAACTGACCTTTGCCAGTCCTGTGGTCACTGCTGAGTTTTCCAAATTTGCTGACATATTGAGTGTGGCACTTAATAGCATCATCTTTTAGGATTTTTAATAGCTTAGCTGGAATTCATCACCTCCACTACTTTTGTTTGTAGTAATGCTTCCTAAGGCCCACTTGACTTCAGACTCCAAGATGTTAGGCTCTAGGTGAGTGATCACCATTGTGGTTATCTGAATCATTAAGACCTTTTTTGTGTGACTGAGTGAAGTTGCTCAGCTGTGTCTGACTCTTTGCGAGCCTATGTTCTGTAGCCTACCAGGCTCCTCTGTTCATGGGATTTTTCTAGGCAAGAGTTACTGGAGTGGATTGCCATTTGCTTCTCCAGGGGATCTTCCCAATCCAGGAATCAAACCCAGGTCTCCCGCATTGTAGGCAGATGCTTTGCCATCTGAGCCATGAGGGAAGTCGGAGGTTAGACTTCAGAGACCTGAAGCCTTTTTGAATAGTTCTGTGTAATCTTGCCACCGCCTCTTAATCACTTCTGTTTCTGTTAGGTCCTTACATTTCTGTTCTTTATTGTGCCCATCCTTGCATGAAATGTTCCCTTGATATCTCTAGTTTTCATGACATCATTTCTAGTTTTTCCCATTTTTTTCCTGTATTTCTTTGCACTACTCATTTAAGGCCTTCTTATCTCTCCTTTCTATTTTCTGGAACTCTGCATTCACTTAGGTATGTCTTTTCCTTTCTCCCTTGCTTTTTGCGTCTCTTCTTTCCTCAGCTGCGTAAAGACTCCTCAGACAACCACTTTGGCTTCTTGAATTTCTTTTCTTTTGGGATGGTTTTGGTCACTGCTTCCTGTACAATGTTATGAACCTCTGTCCATAGTTCTTAAGGCACTCTGTCTACCAGATCTAATCCCTGAATCTATTTGTCAGCTCCACTGTATAATCATAAGGAATTTGATTTAGGTCATACCGGAATGGACTAGTGGTTTTCCCTACTTTCTTCAATTTAAGCCTGAATTTTGCAATAAAGAGCTGATGATCTGAGCCACAGTCAGCTCCAGGTCTTATTTTTGCTGACTGTATAGAGCTTCTCCATCTTTGGCTGCAAAGAATATGATCAATGTGATTTTAGTATTGACCATTTGGTGATGTCAATGTATAAAGTCAGTCTCTTGTGCTGTTGGAAAATGGCATTTGCTATGATCAGTGCATTCTCTTGGCAGAAGGCTGTTAGCCTTTGACCTGCTTCATTTTGTACTCCAAGGCCAAACTTGTCTGTCATTTTGGGTATCTCTTGACTTCCTACTTTTGCATTCCAATCCCCTATGATGAAAAAGAATCTTTTTTTTTTTTTTTTTTTTGGTGTTCTAGAAGGTCTTGTAGGTCTTCATAGAAATGTTCAACTTCAGCTTATTCAGCATTAGTAGTTGGGGCATAGACTTGGACTGTTGTGATGCTGAGTGATTCGCCTTGGAAACGAACAGCAATCATTCTGGTTTTGAGACTGCATCCAAGTACTGCATCTCAAACTCTCTTGACTATGAGGCCTACTCCATTTCTTCTAAGGGATTCTTGCCCACAGTAGTAGATATAATGGTCATCTGAATTAAATTTTCCCGTTCCCATCCGTTTTAGTTCACTGATTCCTAAGATGTCAGTGTTCACTCTTGCCATCTGCTTGTTGTTCGGTCGCCCAGTCGTGTCTGACTCTTTGCAACACCATAAACTGCAGCACGACAGGCCTCTCTGTCCCTCACCATCTCATGAAGTTTCATGTCCATTGCCCAAGTTCATGTCCATTGCATCGGTGATGCCATCCAGCCATCTCATCCTCTGATGCCCTCTTCTCCTTCTGCTTTCAGTCTCCCAGCATCAGGGACCTTTTCAATGAGTCAGTTGTTCGCATCAGAGGACCAAAATACTGGAGTTTCAGCTTTATCATCAGTCCTTCCAGTGAATATTCAGGGTTGACTGGTTGGATCTCCTTGCAGTCCAAGGAACTCTCAGGAGTCTTCTCCAACACCACAGTTTGAAGGCATCAATTCTTTGGCTCTCTGCCTTCTTTATGGTCCAGCTCTCACATCCATACATGACTACTGGGAAGACCATAACCTTGACTGTACCAACCTTTGTTGGCATGGTTTGTTGGACCTTTGTCTGCTTTTCTATGCACTGTCTAGGTCTATCACAGCTTTCCTGCCAAGGTGCAAATGTCTTCTGATTTTATGGCTGCAGTCACCATCTGCAGTGACTGTAGAGACAAGAGGAAATCTGTCAGTATTTCCACCTTCCCCCTCTATTTGCCATGAAGTAATGGGGTCAGATAGCATGATCTTAGTTTTTTTTTAATATTTAGTTTTAAGCTGGCTCTTTCACTCTCCTCCTTCACCTTCATCAAGAAGCAAAGTTCCTCTTCGCTTTTAGAGTGGTGTCATCTGCTTATCTGAGGTTGTCGATGTTTCTCCTGCTTGTAATTCACTCAGCCCAGCATTTCTCATGATGTGCTCAGCCTGTAGATTAAACAAACAGGGTGACAGCAGACAGCCCTGTCGTACTTCTTTCTCAGTCTTGAACCAATCAGTTGTTCCATACAGGGTTCTTAACGGTTGCTTCTTGACCCACATTCAAGTTTCTGAGGAGACAGGTAAGATGGTCTGGTATTCCCATCTCTTTAAGAGCTTTCCACAGTTTATTATGATCCACAAAATCAGAGGCTTTGAGGTAGTCGATGAAACAGAGGTAGATGTTTTTCTGGAATTCCCTAGCTTTCTCTATGACCCAGTGAATGCTGGCAATTTGATCTCTAGTTCCGCTTCCTTTTCTAAACCCAGCTTGTACATCTGAAGCTCTTGGTTCGCATAATGCTGAAGCCTAGCATGCAAGATTTTAAACATGACCTTACTAGCATGAGAGGTGAGTGTAATTGTCCAATGGTTAGCACATTCTTTAGTACTAGCCTTCTTGGGAATTGGGATGGGGATTGACCCTTTCCAGTCCTGTGGCCACTGCTGGCTCCTCCAGATTTGCTGACATAGTCAATGCAACACCTCAATGGCATCATCATTTAGGGATTTGAATAGTTCTACTGGAATTCCATAGCATCCACTAGCTTTATTAACAGCAGTGCTTCCTAAGGCCCACTTGACTTCACTCTCCAGAATGGCTGGCTCTGGGTGGCTGAGCACACAATTGTGGTCATCTGGTTCGTTTGGATCTTTTTTGTGCAGTTCTTTCCAGCTCTCCTTGATCTCTTCAGCATCTACTAGGTCTCTCCTGTTAATGTCCTTTATTGTTCCCATCTTTGGGCAAAATGTTCCCTTGATATTTCCAGTTTTCCTGAAGAGATCTCTCTCTTTACCCTTCGGTCATTTTCTTGTCTTAAACACTGTTCGTTTTAGAAGGCCTTCTCGTCTCTCCAGGCCCTTCTTTGGAAATCTGCATTTAGTTGGATATACCTTTCCCTCTGTCCCTTGCTTTTTGCTTCTCTTCTTTCTTCAGCTGTTCGTAAGGCCTCCTCAGATAACCTACTTT
The DNA here is from genome assembly GCF_029407905.1 of Bubalus kerabau. Lineage (NCBI taxonomy): Eukaryota > Metazoa > Chordata > Mammalia > Artiodactyla > Bovidae > Bubalus > Bubalus kerabau. Next base: position 5,523,206 of record NC_073625.1, on the reverse strand, counting down.
GCCTTCTTGCTTTTTTTTCCCTTTGGGATGGTTTTGTTTGCTGCCTCCTGTACAGCATTGCGGACCTCTGTCCATAGTTCTTCAGGCCCACTGTTTACAAGTTGTAGTCCCTTGAATCTACTTGTTACCTCCACTTCATATTCATAGGGGATTTGATTTAAGTTGTACCTGGCTGGCCTAGTGGTTTTCCCCACTTTCTTTAGTTTAAGCCTGAATTTTGCTATGAGAAGCTGATGATCTGAGCCACAGTCAGCTCCAGGTCTTTTTTGTTGTTGTTGACTATATAGAGCTTCCATCTCTGGCTGCAAAGAATGTAATCAATATGATTTCAGTATTGACCATTTGATGATGTTCCATGTGTAAAGTTGTCTCTTGTGCTGTTGGAAAAGGGTATTTACTATGACCAGTGCATTCTCTTGGCAGAATTCAGTTAGCCTTTGCCCTGCTTCATTTTGTTTTCCAAAGCCATACTTGGCTGCTACTCCAGGTATCTCTTGACTTCCTACTTTAACATTGCAATCCCCAGTGATGAACAGAACATCTATTTTTTGGTGTGAGTTTTAGGAGGTCTACTAGGTCTTCATGGTCTTCTGTGTGACCATGTCCAATTTGCCTTGATTCATGGTCCTAACATTCCAGGTTCCTATGCAATGCTGGTCTTTACCAAATTAGACTTTACTTTCACCACCAGACACACCCACAACTGGGGGTCATTTCTGCTTAGGTCCAGCTGCTTCATTCTCTCTGGAGCTGTTAGCAAGTGCCCTCTGCCCATTGGACACCTTCCGACCTGGGGGGGCTCATCTCCCAGCATCATCTCTTTGCCTTATCATTCCTGGGGTTCCTGGGGTTCTTGCAGCAAGAATACTGGAGTGGTTTGCCATTCCTTCCTCCAGTGGACCATGTCTTGTCAGAATTCTCCACTGTGACCCTTCCATCTTGGGTAGCCCTACATGGCATGGTTCATAGCTTCATTGAGTTATGCAAGCCCCTTCAGCACGACAAGGCTGTGATCCATGACAGGTGTGTGTGTGTGTGTGTGTGTGTGTGTGTGTGTGTGTTTGTGTATATCACATCTTCTGTGTCCATTTCTCTGTGGATGGGCATTTAGGTTGCTTCCTTGTCTTGGCTCTTGTAAACAGTGCTGCAGTGAACATTGAGGTGCATGCACCTTTTCAGATTACAGTTTTGTCCAGATACATGCCCAGGAGTGGGGTCATACGGTGGCTCTTTATTTAGTTTTTTTAAATAAACCTCTGTACTGATCTCGATAGTGATTGTAACGATTTACAGTCCCACCAACAGTTTAGGACTTCTGTCCACACACGCCCTCTCCAGCATTTGCTGGCAAAACTCATCTTTGACATTACCAAAGCCAAGCACAAAATGGAGCTAGTCACACATCTCTCTCCCGTTTAACTAGAATATTTGATTTTTGAGCCCTACTGGCAAACAATGGATGCTCTCATTCAGTGCTGCTGAAAGAAGCGGGTTGTATTCCTTTTTTCAAAAACCAACAGTGTGGGCAAAGTATGCAACATTTGGTATCAAGTTACAGAAAAAAAGGTTCTGTAAAATCATGAAGGGGTAAATGCAACTCACTGGTCCTATTTCTCAAATTATTACTCTTACATTTGAATAATGGGAGGGCTAAAGGAAATGATGGAAATACTCAGGAGGAGTATCAAATCCAAATTCTTTACATTTTACAGATGAGGGAACCAGGCACCCCGAGAAATTACACTTTGAAACAAATGATTTAACCAACAAAACCTGTAAAATTCAGGCCAGGGAATTAGAAACAGCTGTGAAAAACATTCTTCATGGTTAGTTCCCGCAGCTCATTGAACAAACGAGATGTAACATGACCAAGTGAAGATGAGAGATAGCTTAATTAAAGAGCAAGAAATGTGTGATAAGTTCCTGAGAGAAATGTACAACCAGGGTAATGGCAACACGTTTCTAGTTTTTACTCCTCTGCATTATCAGGTGAAGCAGTCATCCCGTGGTTGGCAGGGGACAATCTGACATCTAGGTTGCTTCCATGTCTTGGCTATTGCAAATAACGTCGCAATGAACATTAGGGTACATGTGTCTTTTTTGATTTATAATTTTGTCCTGATATATGCCCAGGCTTTCCCAGGTGGTGCTAGTTGTAAAGAACCTGCCTGCCAATGCAGGAGACATGAAATGTGGGTTCAATTCCTGGGAAGATCCCCTGGAGGATGAATTGGCAGCCTACTCCAGTGTTCTTGCCTGGAAAATCCCACGGACAGAGGAGTCTGCCGGGCTAGTCTGTGGGGTCACAAAGAGTCGGACACGACTGAAGTGACTTAGCACAGATATATGCCCAGGAGTGGGATTGCTGGATCAGATGGTAGCTCTGTATTTAGCTTTTTAAGAATTTGAATTTTGACCCTCTGGAAAGGGTCAGCTCAGATGCTGTGGAGACTACTTCATCACCAGTGAAATAAGAAAGCAGTGACTTTCCGGATGGTGTCTTTAGGAGGGCAGATTTTAAAATGACGTCTCATACCTGGTGCTTGCCTGGACTTAGAATCACTGATAATTTTTTTGTTCTTAGAACTCTAATAGCAATCAGTATTTATTCATCATATTATTCTTCCATCAGGTAATTCATCAGAAGGAATATTTTCATTTTACAGGTATGAAAAGTAAACAAAACAGAAACAGAGAATCAATAGCAACATATCATCTGTTAAGCTTTTGAGGACTTGGTTCATTGTTTTGCCAGAGGTCCAAAAATCCCCAGTAAGGGGGAAATTTTAAGGTCACTGCTGTGAAGGAGCCATTACTTGTTAAAAAGAGGAGAACAAAAACCCTGACCCACTTTATCTTATTTTTCTAGGGGGGGGGAGAATTTGTTATAGTAGGCAAGTTAGCCTAATCTTAGAGATTAGATTTGGGCTCTGATTTCCTTTTCTGTAAGAGTAAGATAACTAATAATATTCAAACAGAAAGACTTAAACTCCAAATGTAATCATGAGACTCCACTGTTCACAAAACCTCCATTGATTTCCCCCCACCTTGGACTGTATCGGAGCAGAGAGTAAAATCCGTGACGTGACCGCATGTGCCCTGCTTAGTCTAATCCAGACGCTGTTTCAGTTCAGTCGCTGAGTCGTGTCCGACTCTTTGCGACCCCATGAATCGCAGCATACCAGGCCTCCCTGTCCATCACCAACTGCCGGAGTTCACTCAGACTCACGTCCATCGAGTCAGTTTACCTTCTTTTATTTCCTCAGCTACCCCATGAGCCAGCATCAAAACAGGCCCACTTGTGCCGTGGCCAATCTTGAGTGTTCACTCATACTCCATTCTCAGAACTCAGCATGTTTTTTAAGCTTTTCATTTTGTATCGGCGTATAGTTGATTGGCAGTGTTGTGTTTCGGGTGTGCAGCAAAGTGATTCAGTTATGCATGTAACGATTCTTTCTCAAATTCTTCCCCCATTTAGGTGGTTTTTATAATACTGAGAAGTCAACATGTTTCTAAGGGAGCCTCTCCCATCCCCCTACCTTGCTATGTTCACCACTGATTTCAAATGTCTTTCACATGCTTAACTCAAGGTATGCTTCATGCCTCTGGGTTACTCCTGTATCTGTAGTACCTGGTGCCCCATCTGATACCTAGGAGGGGCTTAAGTATTTGTGGAATGGAAGGAAAGAACAGCTGATTGCAATACTCAGTCAACATTCACAGCTGTTAACTAGCAGATTGATTCTGAATTTGCTTCACTCTCCCTCTGTTGCTTGATCCGCCTTGTTTTCAGTCGCTCGGGGTTCTGAGACGTCGGCCTGTCTCTGGGGACCAGCAGTTTGCTGCTGTGTGCGGTGGGAGCTTTGTATGTGTCTGCACGACTGCCATGAGGGCAGGTCTAGGACCCTGACCTTGGATCTGCTGCCGGCATACACTTGCTCAGCTTTCAGGGCACTGCATCATCATTGGATATATTAACTATGGCAATACTACCTCAGCTCTCTCTTTATAAAATTCATGAGGTTTCCTGTTTAAATGTTTATTGCAGATGACTTGTTCTGCTATGGGCACCTTCTAGAAAGCTGAAAGAATTTTAACTTCTGGTACTGTCTGAAAAAACTGAAAGATGTTTGTGAGAACTGCTTTTATATTTATTTTACTCTCAACAATTAGTGATACTGTTCAGACAGTCTCCTTTAGAGTGGCTTCTAAAACAACCTCTGGATAGTCAGCTTACAGTAGAGCTGAAGATTAAAATCACTAACTCTGGTGACAGGAATAGACTGGGTTCCTAGCTCCCCTTTACTACTTAGAGCAGTGGGACTTCGGGCAACCAACCTTCCTAGCCTTGGTTTTCCTATCCTGTAAAAAGTAGTTTATAATAAATCATACCAACTGTTTGGCGAATCCCTTTCACATCATTGAAAATAACAATGTAAATATCCTATGCCAGTGGCTTTCACTGGTGGTGTGAGGGAAGGAGTTTTGTCTCCCAGCAGACAAGATGTTTGGATATGTTTTTTTTTTTTGTTTGTCATGATGGGGGTGAGTGGGTGGGTGGGGAGAGGTGGTTTGTTACTGGCTTCCAATGGGTGGAGGCTGGGAATGCTGGTAAACATTCCATAATGCATGGGACGGGTCTTTGTTTTTTCAATTTATTTTTATATTTTAATTTATTGGTGAAGGAAAGTGCAGTGTTTGTTTTCTGGCCATACAAGTAATCGGGGATAGTTGGTGTTCAAAAAGCCCAAACTCTCCCACGGGTTTCAGGGAAGGGTTTTTTACTTACCACCAGCTCTATGACCTTGATTCTTTTACTTAATCTCACTGTATCTCAGTTACTTAATAAAATGATGGCAGCCTGTATGGAGAGTTGTTTGGGGAAGAATGGATACATGTGTATGTATGGCTGAATCCCTTTGCTGTGCACCTGAAATTATTCCAATATTGTCAGTAGGCTGTGCTGTGCTTAGTCACTTCAGTCATGTCCGATTCTTTGCGACCCCATGGACTGGAGCCCACCAGGCTCCTCTGCTGATGGGGCTTATCCTGGCAAGTATACTGGAGTGGGTTGCCATGCCCTCCTCCAGGGGGATCTTCCCAACTCAGAGATCAAACTCAGGTCTCCTGTGCTGCAGGTGGATTCTTTACCTCCTGAACTGGTGGCGGGGGGCAGGGGAGGCGGTTAATAGGCTATACTCCAGTATATAATAAAAAGAAAAAGGATGGAGGTTTAAAGACCAGATGAGGGAAGGGGGCACAGGGGTTAACATCATCAATCCTCAGGCTGTGGGAGACCTGGGGGCTGTGTGCTTGTGGTCATCAAGTAATTAAACATCTTCCACCTGGTGGGAGTTTTAGCCTCTGTAAAACAACTCAAGAATGGGCATCAGATACAGTTATCCAGGCTCTTCAGAGAGGAGCTACAGCAGACAGAGGGGAGGGGTCTGTCCCTGGAAGAGCCTGTGGGGTCCGCTCGGTTATAGAAGGACTGTTGACATCCATGCCTCTGCCATCCCTGCTCCGGGCCCCTCTGCCCACTCCAGAGTATGGGGAGTCACCTCCAAAGTGAGCCAGTGCTGGGGGGGAGCTCGTTGTGAAGCCAGCATCGGGAGGCCGTCTCGAGGGTGGAGCTGAAACCGCACGGCTCAGATGGGACTTGAACCCTCTGTCTTTTTAACTAAAATCACATGCCTGGTCTTGGGTCTTAGTGCAGCTCGGGCGCCTTGTGTCTCATCACAGGAAGAATGCAGTGAAAAACAGAAGTGATGGGGAAGAGTTGGGCTTATTTAGAGAGGTACACGTTCCGTAGACAGATTGCAGTCTGGCTCAAAAGGTGAGAGCAGCCCCAGGGCGTGGGATCATCTGGGGAAGTGAGTGTGACCCTGGGAGAAACATCCCCAGACAGTGTGGACTGGCTCAGAAGGTGGGGGGCAGGGCAAGTCTGTAAAGAATCATCCAGTCCAGGGACTTCTCTGGTGGTCCAGTGGTCAAGACTCCATGCTTCCAATGCAGGGGGTGTGGGTTTGAGCCCTGTTTCAGGGAACTAAGGGGCTTCCTTGGTGGCTCAGCTGGTAAAGAATCAACCTGCAATGGGGGAGACCTGGGTTTGATCCCTGGGTTGGGAAGATCCCCTGGAGAAGGGAAACGGCTACCCACTCCAGTATTCTGGCCTGAAGAATTCCAGGGACTGTATAGTCCATGGGGCCGCAAAGAGTTGGACATGACTGAGCAACTTTCAGGGAACTAAGATCCCATATGTTTTGTGATGCAGTAAAAAATTTTTTAAAAAAATTACCCAATTCAAAAAGTCCATAGTGCTCCTGGTTGAGTGCCTGCTTACAGTGAATGGTTAAATAATCTCTGCAGCTATTAATGGAGAAGGCAATGGCACCACACTCCAGTACTTTTGCCTGGAAAATCCCATGGACGGAGAGGGCTGGTGGGCTGCAGTCCATGGGGTTTCTAGAGTCGGACACGACTGAGCGACTTCACTTTCACTTTTCACTTTCATGCATTGGAGAAGGAAATGGTAACCCACTCCAGTGTTCTTGCCTGGAGAATCCCAGGGATGGGGGAGCCTGGTGGGCTGCCGTCTATGGGGTCGCACAGAGTCAGACATGACTGAAGCGACTTAGCAACAGCAGCAGCTATTAAAAATACCAAGAGGTCTATGCACAGACAGACATAGAAGGATTTCCAGGGGTCACCAAGTAAAGCCACGCAAAGGGATGTATTTATACTATGATCTCTTAATCACTGCCTCTCTTCCATGCACACATGTTTCCACATACATACGAAAGATCTGGAAGGGCAAACACCAATGTGTTCATCACATTGGGAAAGACATGTTAAGGAGTGTCTGTATTTCTTACTGGACACACTTTGTACTGGATTTTTATAGCCAGAAGCTACTACCTTTATAATTTGGAAAATTCCTAGCTCATACTGTTCCTGTAAGAATTAAAGTAGATAATGAAAGTAAAATGTTAGTATAGTGCCAATATATAGTAAGCCAATAATAGTTAAAATTATTGTTCATTAGGACAATTCTATATTTCTTGAAAACTGAGGGAATTTAAGAAGTGAATATGGTAGTTAAAAGGTTTCATTATTGATTTTCCAGAGCTTCACATGTGGCAGCAAATTCATCTTTTCTATCACAGAAATTTCCTTTCGTGCTTACTGAAAGAACTGTTCCACCTTACATCATTTTGGGGGCACACACAGTAAAGCAAACCATGAAGTGAATGGTAAGGGTACTCATGCTCAGGATATGAATCTTCTAAATCAGTGACCAACCCAGAGGCATCAGTGAGCCTGTCTTTCCCATATCCTCTCATCCTTGTTTCTATCAAGTGTTGGTGACACAGTATTTGTAAATTTTATTTATTCTTTTGTGGTGCAGCTTGCAGGATTTTAGTTCCTCGACCAGGAATTGAACCAAGCCCTTGGCCATGGAGGTGCCAAGTCCTAACCACTGGGCTGCCAGGGAATTCCCCAAAGTAAACTTTTAAAGTTCATTTAGTAAGGTATAAAATTAAAATATGCACGCTGGGATGAACTTTCAAATGAGCATAATCATGTACTCACCTTCTAGTTCAAAAAATAGAAATTACCAGCACGCAGAATCCTCCTACAGGCAGCCACATCCTGACTTCTAACATCACAGGTTAGTGTTGCCTGTTGCTAATTTTTATATAAAGGGAATCACACAGTGTGTATTCTTGGTTTGGCTTCTTTAGCTTAACGTCCATTTGTGACACATTCCTGGTGGGTGAAGCAGTGATCATTATTACTGCTGGACAGTCTCCCACTGTGCGCACATATGATAGATCCAGTATACCATTGGTGGTATCTGGTTCGGGGCTCCTACAGGTAGTGTTGCTTCGTACATTCTTGTGTGTGTATGCATTTCTATTTGTATATAACCAGGAGTAGAATTCATATTCTACTCATATTCTATTCGGTTCATATTCTATATAAACGTTTAGCTTTGGTAGATACAGTTTGGTAGTCAGTTTTGCTAAGCTATACACTACTCACAATATATGAGACTTCTTGTTGTTCCATATCCTCACCAACAGTTGATATTTTAATGTTAGCCCATCTGATAGGATGGAACTCCTTTTTAAGTTTTAAAGAACTCACTAGCACTTATTGTTGTCCCCTTTAAAAAAAAGTATGTTTTTGAGTATTCACAAAAGGAATGAATGATTGTCACCAAATTGTTAATAGTGATGGAATTGTGGGGTCATTTTGTTGTTTGCTTTAATACTTATTCTTTCTAAACTTGTAAAATAAACATGTTACAATAACAGAAATAATATAAAAAGTAGCTGCATTTCTGACAGTATTTTCATTGAAACAAAAATTCAACAATGTTACTAGATATCTCTGTAAATAGTTTCAAGGCTAAATAAGTTTGCCTTTGTTCCCAGCAGGGTTGCTCAGAGACCTACAGGGCTCATGAATCTGATGAATCTGTTATGCATGGGTGCTACACAGCAGTGTGTGTGGTTTCTGGGAGTTACAATTTCCAAATATCCATGAATGACTCAAGGAGCTAGTATATGACAAACATTTGCAAAATGCTGGAAGGGGAGATTGAAAAAAAATGTAATACCTAAGAATTATTTGCCTTTTTTTTTTTTTAAGGTTTTTGGTTGAGCTGGCTCTTCATTGCCATGCGTGGGCTTCCCTAGTTGGGGTGGGGGGCTACTCTCTGGTTTATGGTGCACGGCTTCTCATGGCGGTGGGCTTCTCGTTGTGGAGCACGGGCTCAAGTTACTCAGGCTTTAGTAGTTGCAGTACTTGGTCTCAGTAGTTGTGGCTCGTAAGCTTGGTTGCTCCAAGGCATGTGAAATCTTCTGGACCAGGGATCAAACTTGTGTCCCCTGCATTGGCAGGTGGATTCTTATCCACTGGACCACCGGGGAAATCCTATTTGCCTTTTGTAATTTATTCTTATCATAGATGGAGTGTCCATAAACAAGTCTTCCCTGGATGACTGAACACTCTTGAGAATTTTTAATACTGCTTAAAGTATCTTTTATTAACTTTGAAGTTCTCCAGACTGTGAATCCGAGTCCAGTCCCTTGGTACTTCTATATTTCCCACCTTACATCTGAAAGTTAACTATTTGAGAGTCTTCTATGATTACAAGACTGGAGTTCTATTATAAGGTTTAAAATCATGTAGATGGAGAGATGTCCCAGGACTCACAAGTCCAAGATCTCAGGTGTTGCTTGATTCTTTGGACTGACTCCAAAAAGCAACTTAGTTTGTAACAAGGTGGGATAAAGCAGAATCAGGCTAGTTTCCAAAAGTGCTCATCAGTCACAGGAATTGTGGATGCTTGTCACCATAGTTCAACAATAAAATGTAACAACTGAAGGGTTTTATCAAGGGCCAGATTTATTCACCAGTATTGCCAGCTTTCTAACACGTTGCCAAATAGTCTCTATTGCCAAGTATGTTAGCTAACTTGGCAGTGTGACCAAAGGGGGCGTGGTTTGGACCAAGACAGACTTGGGTTTGAATTTCAGTTCCATCATTTATTCAGCTCTGTGGCTTTCTCTGACATTTAATTTCCTCGACGGTGAAATAGGAATGCTAATAATTGCAAGAGTTCCAGAAAAACATCTATTTCTGCTTTACTGACTATGCCAAAGCCTTTGACTGTGTGGATCACAATAAACTGTGGAAAATTCTGAAAGAGATGGGAATACCAGACCACCTGACCTGCCTCTTGAGAAACCTATATGCAGGTCAGGAAACAACAGTTAGAACTGGACATGGAACAACAGACTTGTTCCAAATAGGAAAAGTACGTCAAGGCTGTATATTGTCACCCTGCTTATTTAACTTATATGCAGAGTACATCATGAGAAACGCTGGGCTGGAAGAAACCAAGCTGGAATCAAGATTGCCGGGAGAAATATCAATAACCTCAGATATGCAGATGACACCACCCTTATGGCAGAAAGTGAAGAGGAACTCTAAAGCCTCTTGATGAAAGTGAAAGTGGAGAGAGAAAAAGTTGGCTTAAAGCTCAACATTCAGAAAATGAAGATCATGGCATCCAGTCCCATCACTTCATGGGAAATAGATAGGGAAACAGTGGAAACAGTGTCAGACTTTATTTTTTTGGCTCCAAAATCACTGCAGATGGTGATTGAAGCCATGAAATTCAAAGACACTTACTCCTTGGAAGGAAAGTTATGACCAACCTAGATAGCATATTGAAAAGCAGAGACGTTTCTTTGCCAACAAAGGCCCGTCTAGTCAAGGCTATGGTTTTTCCTGTGGTCATGTATGGATGTGAGAGTTGGACTGTGAAGAAGGCTGAGCGCCGAAGAATTGATGCTTTTGAACTGTGGTGTTGGAGAAGACTCTTGAGAGCCCCTTGGACTGCAAGGAGATCCAACCAGTCCATTCTGAAGGAGATCAGCCCTGGGTGTTCTTTGGAAGAAATGATGCTAAAGCTGACACTCCAGTACTTTGGCCACCTCATGCAAAGAGTTGACTCATTGGAAAAGACTCTGATGCTGGGAGGGATTGGGGACAAGAGGAGAAGGGGACGACAGAGGATGAGATGGCTGGATGGCATCACTGACTCGATGGACGTGAGTCTGAGTGAACTCCGGGAGTTGGTGATGGACAGGGAGGCCTGGTGTGCTGCAGTTCATGGGGTCGCAAAGAGTTGGACACGACGGAGTGACTGAACTGAACTGAATAATTCTCTTAGGGTTGTTGAAAGTTAACTAACATGTGTGAAAGTGCCTGCCCAGTACCGTCCTAAACGGATAACAGGGTTCGCGATAGATGGGGTCTTCCTTCTTCATAAGATGAAGCATGAGCATTGGCTGGGCTGCAGCTGAGCTTCCATAAGCAGAACATACTCACTTTCTCCACTCAGTTTCAGTCAGTCTTCTGCCCCCACCCCCAGTTCTTTTTTCTGGTTCCATAATCTCACTTCTTTCTCTCTTCGTACCATCCTGTTTTTCATTCCTAAAGAAGAGCAATGCTTTAATCAATATTTTAAGAAAACATTTCTATTTATTTATTTGGCTGCAGTGGGTCTTAGCTGTGGCTCCTGGAATCACCAGTTTTGTTGTGGCATGTGAGATCTCTGGTTGCATCCTGTGAACTCAGAGTTGCTGCATGTGGGGTCTAGTCCCCAGACCATGGATGGAACCCAGGCCCCCTAACTGATAAAGTGTAAGCAACTTTCTCCTCTCTGGTATTCAACCAAGAACACTTAAAGAAACAAGACTTAGGGATCCAGGCCAAGTATCAGCATCATCATAAGGTGGGTGAGATGTTTTGCTATGAGGAACTTTTTGATATGCCTCAAATTCATTCTTTGAGAAGTGGTTTATTGAATACCTACCATGTGCCAGGCTTTCTAGGATTGGGTAGCTCTATGTAATGTACCATTTACTGATCAGACTGGTCTTTCAGTTTTTCTGAACAACATTTAACCCAGAAATATATTCCTTAAAGAGTTAGCATTCTTGGGTTTGCTTTGGGATTTTTCCACATTGAAACAGCACTCTCAAAGTGAAGAAGAAAGCTATTAGGCAAAGATATCAGTTATATAAGATATCTGGGTTAATCTGGGCTTAATTGTTTTAGAAATAGGAAACAGTTGCTTTTTGTTAACTGGTACACTAGACGGTAGAATGTTTTCAAAGTTCTGACTTTTAATTATCACCTTAGGTAACCTATGGGTATCTTTATTGTTCTGTTCCAGAAACACCTCTAACTTTAGACAATTTTCCATCTTAGATTCTTCTGGTGTAGAAATTTCTCACATTTCTTTGCCCTGACCCCCGGCTGCCCGTGCTACCTCCATTACATTAAAAAAATATACTATAGGATATTTTAAAATATATCCTATACATTAAAAAATATACTTTAGAACTTGACAACTCCAGCTTTCGAGTTCCTAGCTCTTCTGAAATGCAAATGGTTGATCCAGGAAAGCCACTGCTGCCTCATTTCTTTAGATCCAAATTTAGAAGCTTACTAAGTCACTGAATTTGATTCTCCAGAGGTTTCTAGTGTCAATACAACATAGTGAGACACACGCTAGGCTCACATCATGTGCTGTGGGTGAAGGTGAGTGACGGCTTCCCCAAGACGGAGTGTGGGCTTCCATGGTGGCTCAGTGGTAAAGAATCTGCCTGCCAAGCAGGAGATGTGGGTTCAGTCCCTGGGTTGGGAAGATTCCCCCAGAGAAGGAAGTGGTAACTCACTCCAGTATTCTTGCCTGGGAAATCCTATGGACAGAGGAACCTGGTAGGCTGCAGTCTATGGGGTCGCAAAAGAGTTGGACATGACTTAGCAACTGAATAACAGCATAGATGGAGTTTGCTCAGAACAAAATGCTGTTTTGAAAGCCTGAACCTAATGTTATTCCCTTTCAGAGCCCAAGTACAGTCTTTTAAATGATATGCTAATCACATGCTAATTATATTTCTCATATTACACAATTTAGTAGAGTATTTAAGAGGTCTGATCTCTACCATCTAAAATAAGTGAAAATGTCCGTTCTGTCTGTTCAAGTAATTAAAGATGTCTATCACGAGAGGATCAGCATAGCTTGGCTTGGCCAAAACCAATCAAAATAAACTTCTTCAAAGCAAAAGGTCAGACAAAACAAACCTCCCAGGATTATTATAGGTAGAAATCGAAGACCGTTAGCCTTTATCTGTCTTCCCAGTGGTGGTAATACTCAGGAATGTGGTGGTCATTAATGTCTTCCACCATCAATAAACACCTGTTATCTTTGGTGCATAAGTATCTTTTTAAAAATAAAAATATGCTTAGGAAATGCTTGGAGCAATTAGTCTCAGAATTAATAATCTTACTATAATATTTAGGATAGAAATGCTGAAACACAAACGGCTACGCTGCTGGTAGCTGTCTTCCTTAACATGAGCATATACGTCTCAAGAAATGTAACAAAGTAAGTTACATTGAAAACAATAGTCATTATCTAGAAAATCATTTATTGAGTTTACTGAATTGTTCTTATTCTTTGCCCAGTGACTTTGTATATGTTATTGGTCTATAAAAGCTAATATGAGAGGAAGGGAAGAGGTAAAGTTGCAGACACTGAATTTTGAATTCAAATGTTACCTTCTTTAAATGTCACTGAGTGAAAGATTAGCACCTCTCTCCTCACCTCCCAACTGAACCTCAGTGTTGGAACAAGATATGATTTGAGTGGAAACTCTCTTGAAATTTTGCCATGGATCTCAAAGTATAGTTTTGAGTTACTCTCTTAGTAAAACTATTGTATTTATTGACTAACAAATCTGATGAAAGGTTTGACACATCAGGTAAACTATTGACAAGCGAATGAATACATATAAATTGTTTTTTTAAAGTTTATCTCAAAACTATCAATATATTACAAAAGGTGTAAACTCAAGGCCAAGACTATATCCTCATAACTTTTTTGAATTACGAGGTCCTGAGTACCTAAAATATAATAGGCATTAATTTTTTTATTGCTATAAAAGGGAAACATAAGATCTAAGACTAAAAATTCTAAAGTAGTTAGATTACAGAAGCTACTCAGAAAGCTTGATTAAATAAAGGACTTTATTTTGACAGTTAATGGTTTTGACTTTGATTTGTACAATTTTTCATTTTGTCTAGTGCTAGCTATGAGGTGGAAAGTAAGTCTTTAAATGTAAAACACATGAATAAAGAGTAGTATTACAAATGAGACAAACCTTGACACAGAAGCTTTTTAAATTGAAGTGTTGTTGATTTACAATGTTGTGTTCATTTCTGCTGTACAGCAGTGATATACATATATACATTCTTTTAAATATCCTTTTCCATTATGGTTTATCATAGGATACTGAATATAGTTCTGTGTTATACAGTAGGACCTTGTTTATCCATTCTACATATAACAGCTTATATCTGCTAATCCAATCTCCCATCCCATCACTCGCCAAACCCCCTCCCCCTTGGCCACCACAAGTCTGTTCTCTGAGAGTCTGCTTCTATTTCATAGATAAGCTCATTTGTGTCATTTTAGATTCCACACATAAATGATGCATGATATTTCCCTTTCTCGGTCTGACTTATTTCACTCAATATGACAAGGACCATCAATGTTGCTATAAATGGCATTATTTCATTCTTTTTTATGGCTGAGTAATATTCTATTGTATATGTGTACCACATCTTCGGTGGCTCAGATGGTAAAGAATTTGCAGGCAATGTAGGAAACCTGGGTTTGATCTCTGGATTGGGAAGATGCCCTGGAGAATGAAATGCCTACCCACTCCTGTATTCTTTCCTGGAGAATTCCATGGACAGAGGAGCCTGGTGGGTTCTGTGACCACAGTCCATGGTGTCACAAACAGAAGGACACAACTGTGCAACTAACACTTTCATCTTTTCACCACATCTTTATCCTTTCCTTCGTCAATGGACATCTAGGGTGTTTCCATGTCTTGGCTACTGTAAATAGGGCTGCTTGAAAATAGGGATGCATGTATCTTTTTGAATTAGTTTTGTCTGGATATATGCCCATGAGTGGGCTTCACTGTGGCTCAGCTGGTAAAGAATCTGCCTGCAGTGCAGGAGACCTGGCTTCAATCCCTGGAGAAGGGAAAGGTGTACCACTCCAGTATTCTGGCCTAGAGAATTCCATGGACTGTATAGTCTATGGGGTCACAAAGAGTCAGACTTTCACATGCCCAACAGAGGGATTGCTAAGTCATATGGTCATTTTATTTTTAGTTTTTTAAGGAAGCGCCATACTGTCCTCCCTAGTGGTTGTACCAATTTACATTCCCACCAACAATGTAAGAGGATTTCCTTTTCTCCACATCTTATCCAGCATTTGTTATTTGTAGAGTTTTTTAATGACGGCCATTCTGACCTGTGTGACGTGGTAGCTAGCTGTAGTTTTGATTTGTACTTTTCTAATAATTAGCAATGTTGAGCACTTTTTCATGTGCTTATTGGCCAGTTTTATGTCATCTTTGGAGAAATGTCTGCTGAGGTCTTCTGTCCATTTTTAGATTGAGTTTGTTGTTGAGGAATTTGAGCTGTTTTTACCTTTTGGAAATTTAAGCCCTTGTCAGTTGCTTTGTTTGCAAATATTTTCTTCCATTTTGTAGGTTGTCTCTTTGGTTTTGTTCTTGTTTTTTGTTGTTTTTATGGTTTCCTTTGCTGTGCAAAAGCTTGTAAGTTTGATTGGGTCTCATTTGCTTATTTTCATTTCTACTGCCTTGGGAGTCTGACCTAAGAAAACATTGGTACGATTTATGTCAGATAATGTTTTGCCTATGATCTCCCATAGAAGCTTTTTAAATATGGCAATTATTGCTATGATTACTCAGTAAATGGAAGTTATTTGACAAAGTCCCAGAAGGGAATGCTGCACTGAAGTTCAATACAATCACTTTTATCATAAATACATGTTGTTGGCTGCTTGAGGTTAAACAGGTCATTGTGTCTTCAGGAGCTGAGAAGCTTGTGATCTAGGTACTTTTTCCCATTTATTGTGAAGATCTGCTTTAAACTGTTGATTTGCATTTCTATTCAACAGCTCCTTTATTTGTCATTTTTAAAGGTAAGTCAGTATTTTCAAGAGAATAATCTTGCTACATTTACTAGAGGGTCTTCATGCTTAGAAGGCTAGAGACCTCAGTACCTCACATATGAAGCAAGTGAAAAGATGAACATGAATTTCCATTAACCCATCTGGCTTTTGAATATATGATTTTATTCATTTGAAAATTTGAGATCAAAGAGCTTTGAAAACTGACATTTAAGAAAAGACATGGGTATAAATTTTATAGCTTGGCTTCTATTTAATGCATATATCTTTATTTAAAAATCTCAGATCCCTTAATTATTTACCCCTTTTCAAACTTGTAGAATATATGTGTACTTTGAAGAAGTAAAGACCCAGTAAATACAACAGCAAAAATCCTCAATTTAAGGAGGTGCAAGCAGAGAGGTCCTTGAAGGTAAAACAACAAGGCAGGGATACTTAGCTGATCAGGTTCAGCCCAGACTAGACCCTGGTCTGATTTACAAGCTGGCACCTCAAGTTCAAGGTAAAGAAAGGCTTCACTGTTCTGGACTAAAGTCCCAGATATGCCAAAATTACATGGTCGCTAGAGAGCTAATTAAGAACAACTATGTTTAAATTATTTCCACCTTTCAGAGTTCTCCACCTCTTTAGATTCTGAAGTCAGTTGAAAGCTGTGACCCGAGACATTTTTGTTTCCCCTCGAGGGGAAACGCACAGTTGGAAGTTCACAAAACACACCGTTTCGCCACGCAGCAATACGGTTTTCACCTTCTCAAAAAGCTCTCTTGTCCCAGCTATTTGGTGGCACGTCGTGCCCTCAAGTACTCTTGTTGGATGATAGTTAGCTCCCTTTTGGCCTGTCTTTCGAGCCAGGTTATAAACGACTTGAAACCAAGGCCCGGGTTTTATCTTGAGCCCGTGGCACAGCCTGGCATGGATTTCTCCCCAAGAGCAGGACCCAAAGTCAAGCCATCTTCGTCGGCCAGGCTGAGGTGCAAGCCATGTGTGGGTGATTTTCTTAGAAAGCTTTAAGGTCAGTGACATGGTTCCTCAGTCGTGTGCTGGGACATTGAAAGGTTAAACGTGCTCCCTCTTAAAGACAGGAGGCGGCACGCTTGTGGACCGAAGAGGCTCAGAAGTGACAGAGACATGCTCTCATTGTTTGGAGGAGAGGGAAGGTCACCGACGAGGCGAACCCTCACGCCGCCGGGTCTCCTTTCCCTGGAACGTTCTCGGCGCGCCCCTTTATCATCTAAGTTCCTTCAGAGCGGGTTTTTTCCTCCAGACAGACCGGGTCCTTTTTGGGGGGACGGAGGAGAGAGAGAGGAGATGGAGGAGGGGCAGGTCTGAGCGGAGGCTCCTCTCACCGCGGCGCTCCCCCGGGGCCTCGGGGCCCCTCCTCGCACCAGCGCTCTGCAACGTCCTGCCGGCGGTCACAAGCGCTCTTTAAAAAATACTTTCCCTCCGGGACGCCCCCGGCTTCTTCCGGCCCCCACCCGCGGTCCCGGGCCGAGAAGCACCCCGCTTCGCCCGCCGGTCTAGAGCAAACAGCTAGCTTGGCGGATTCAAAGCCGAGCCGAGGCCAAGTCGACCCTTATCCTTCGCCGCCCTCAGGTGACCCCTGACAGCAGCCCCTGCGCAGCCTTCAAACGGAAAAACTCCTCAGAGACACCACACCACACATAAACACACACACACACACACACACACATATACACACACACAACAAAAACCCCAAGTCTTCCCTTCGGTTGCTACCCGCAATGACGTTTCCCCCCCTCGGGTCCCGCCCCTCCGGGGGGGCTTGGAATTTTGGGATAGGCCGAGAGGCTTGGCGACAGGGCCCCGATTGGGCGCCGCGGCGTGAGTGACAGCGGGGCAGGCCGCTCGCCCGCCCTCTCCCCGCCGGCCTTCCCTAGCCCTCCCTGGGTGCGAGTGTGTGTGCGGTGTTATGCCGGACAGGAGGGAGGCGACCGCGGCCGCGGCGGCTCCGCTTATTGTCCGTCTCGGCGAGGGGCTGTAAGGAAGTCGGGCTGCTACGCGGCCGACACACGCAGCTTCGGCTTCAGCGGCGACCCCGCTCCAGCTCCCCGAGGGGCGGCCTCCGCGGAGCCCGAGGAGAGACAGGGCGCCGCCGCCGCGTCCGGACGCCCGACTCCCGGCCGCGCTCGCCGCCCGCACTCGGGGCCTCGGCCCGGCGGGGAGGAGGCCGCGCCGCCGCCCACCGCCGGCCTCGGCGCTTCCTGCTCCGGCGCCGCCGCCTCAGGGCCGGGCTAGGCCCGGGCGCCGCGGCCGCGCGCCTCGAGTTTGAGGGCGGCGGGCGGCGCGGCCTCCTCAGCGGGCTCGGCCGGGCGTCCGCCCCGGGCTTGGCGATGGGGCGCGGGGGGCGGCGCCGCTAGGAGCGCGGCGGGCGCGCGGTCGGTGCGGAGCGGAGCGGGGGGCCGGGCGGCCGGCGGGCGGCGGAGCGGCGGCCTAGGGCCCGGAGCGGAGGAGGCGCGCAATGGCCAAGGCGGGCGGCGGCGGCGCGGGAGCCGGCGGCCACGGGGCGCTGACCTGGGTGGTGAGTGGGGCGGCGGGGCGGGCTGGGGTCCGGGCCGCGGCATTGTTCCCCGCCCGCGGCGCCGGGGGTGGCTGGGAGGAGGATGCCCGCCGGGCCGGAGGAGGGCGGGAGGACAGGGAAACCCGGCTCCCCGGACGCGCGCCCCGTCGGGGCGGCTGCCAGCCGAACCCCCGCCCCCCCCTTTCTTTCTTCTCTGCCTCGGCGGAGGTTCGAGCGCGCAACGCGCGCCTGAAACTTGGGGCGACGAGCAGTCCGTCAGCAGCGCCCGGAGCCCCGTCTCTGCTCCTCCCCGGTGCTGGAGGCCTGGGGGCGAGGGGCGGCAGTGGTGCGTGTGTGTCTGTGTCCTGAGATGTGTCCTGAGAGCCTCCGGAGAGGCGCCCGGCCGCGAGTGTGTGCGCGCGCGCGCGTGTGTCTGTGTTGTAAATGCTGAACCGTGTCTGACGCCCTCCTCTCGGAGGAGAAAGGGTTTGGCCGGGGCACTCGGCTCGGGCCAGTACCCTTCGGTCCCGAGAGGCTCGCCGGGTGGAAAGCGCGTTCGGGATGCCGTCCGCTGCAGTGAATGTTACACTGTAGGGCGTCTATCTGTCACAGCGGGATTATGAAAAGAAGCGCTTACCTGTGTCAGCATCGCAGGCCAGACTGGGCGGGGGCTGCGCGGGGAGTGTTGGAGAGGTGACCCGAGTGGTTCGACCTGGAGTTGAAGGCTTGCGGCGGCGCTCGGTTCCTGCTGGCAAAGTAGTAGAGGAGGGAAGACCTTAGAGGATCCGATTCCCACGGCGGATCGATAATTCACCCGCATTTCACTTGCTCAGCACCGAGTTCAGACCGGGGTCACTTCCTATACACACACAGCCCAGCTCAGCCAACTGGCTGTGTATCCAGGAGAAAAATAAAAAGCGTTACGTTTTCCCGGGGACTTTTTCGATGGACCTTCCCTTTTCCAAAACACCTAAGAAAACTTTCGTATTGGCGTTTTTTTTTGTTTTTTTTTTTTTTTGTTTTTTTTGTTTGTTTGTTTTTTATAAAGTTCTCCGTTTCTTTTTTTTTTTTGGTTGGGTGAGGGTCAGGTGTGGTGAATAGCAGTTTTGCTATATTGACAAGCATTCCTTGTAAAAAGGATGTTACAGATAACAGGAAACTATATATTTATGTTTGCATGCCAACGTGGAGACTGTCATTGCTGGATCTCACCGAATTTTGCATGTTTTACTTCAGTAATGTATAGTATGCATGAATAGACTAGAGCCAGGAAAGACAAAGTGTTGATAATAAAATAAGTTAGCCATCCCTGTGAACATGGAGGTTGGGGGCCTTTTACCCTTGTCACTAAAATCAAACAACTTCTGAAAATAACACTTCTGTGTTGGCCAGATGGTTCTCATTCACTGTTTGGAACTGTTGAGGCCCGATCAGTGTTTCCTCTGAGAACTGCTGATTCTCTGTAATGGTAAATATTTTGCTCCAAGATTGAATTGGTTAGCTTTAACAGTTAAAAGCAGTTTTTTGTTTACTGTTAGTTAATTTTGTAGATTATTAAATGACCACTTTTTCTTTCACGCTCAATGGAAAATTTTCATTTGTATAAAAAGTTTGATGAAACTTAGAGGATATCATTCAAAATCAGAAAAATTCATTTGAAACTAAAATTGACTTACTGATTAAATATTTTCTCATTATAAAAACTATTAAGGGAAATAGAGTAAAATTAAAGTAAAAATCATTCTTTTATTTGTAAATTATATCCTCCTGTTGAATTAGAACTTTATTAAAAAGGTAATCACTCAATAAGTTCACTTTAAGATTTGATGCTTGCTTTAAATTTAAGTTGGGTTATGTGGGCATCTTTATGTCCATAATATACATCATTGACCATAGGCCATAGTTAAATTTTATCAGGGGCAATATAGGGAAGTGGTTGTGAGCATGGACTTTGTCAGATTGAACATGGAGATTTGGATCCCGTCTCTAACAGTTACTGGGACTTTGCAGAAAGGGGTCTAATCTTTCTAAACCTATTTCTTCATCTGTAAAATAAGGTTGCATTGATAATTAAATGAGACAATATATGTAGCACATTGCTGAGCTTAATAAATGTTTGCCTTTGTCAGTGAAGCTCAAGAAGCACACATTAAGAGATGTAAAGTTGCTTTCACACAATATCTTTGAGCCAGAGTGAAAGCATTTTATTCCTTTGCGAGAGTTCACGGATTTGTTGCAGAGGTCATCTATTTCTGAAGACAGTTAATTTTGCTTGCTTTATTGAAACATGCTATGTTGCTACCTCTTTGTGGGTAATGGGAAGAAATAAAAATGGCATTAGTCCGCGGTACTGTTCTCTTTAGGGAGCTGGGCTGTGGTGATGCCGAGCGTGGCATGTGTGCCGCCAGGTAGTGTTAACACGGTCCCTCCGCCCAAGTTTACGCTTCAGCATCTGAAACTACAAAGCACAGCGGTTTAACACTATTAACTTCTTTTAATAGTGCATTGCGTTTATGTTTGATTTGCAGTATCTTAACAAGATTTTTTTTTAATAAGTGACATATAAGTACTATAGTAGAACTATTTTGAGTAAAAATTGACAACAGCTGTGAAGGCTTCTCCGAAGCAAACAATTTCTTGAATTAATTTTTAGTTTGTAAAGTTTGATTTGTAGACTAATAATCTATTTCATTCAGTCAGTCTTTTATCATGTTTAAATTGTTGCAAAAAATAAATGTATGGAAATATTAGAATACAGTTAATCTCTTTTTGAATATTCATCTTTTCCAAGTACTACTCTAATTTGGTAGGTTAAAAAAGAACATTATAAAGGAAAATATTAGGCCTATACAATTATGATGGCCAGAATGATGCAGAGACTCTATCATCAAGCTTCAGTGGTCATCAGCTCAAGATCACTCACCTTTCCCTTTCTCATTATTTGAAGCAAAGCAAATCCACTTTATTTGTAAATATTTCAGTATTTCTAAAACGCAAGTTTCTTAAGTATAAAATTACTGTTAACCATGGAGTTTTTTAAAAGTAAAATTGAATGAAATAGAAAACTTTTTTGACCATGAATATTTCTAGTTTCTAGGAAACATGACTGTGTATATAAATACTATTTAAATATTTGTATTAAAAATTTTGCTTTAGTGGCTTATTTTTGTGTCTAAACTCCTCAACCAGACTTTCAAGTCAGTTTTTTATAAACTGTGTTCCAGTTCACATTTATTCCATATTGTCCTCATAGTTAGATTTCCCTCTTCGCTTGTCCCCTGGGCATCACGCTTGTTTTTGTCATTTTGTGTTCTTGTCTTCCATCAGGACTGCCTCTTGCTCTTCTTTTTACCAGGCTAAGTAACACTTCAAGGCTAGCTCAAAGTCTCACCAAAGTTTTGTTACCCTTATGGATCATAAAACATAAATGTTGTTCTTTTTAATGTAACTTTCACGGTGTGATACCTTTGTTTTAACAATTAGATTATCAGCTCTTCAAGTCAGAGACTATGTATCCTTTATAGTTTTTAGCAAAAAGCTGGATACTTAGTCCAAACTGAGTTATTGTTAATCAATTAGATAGTTGACATACTAACTTCTGAAGTCTTCTGCCCTTAGGAAAAGTGATGAGGTTGCAATGTTCTTTAGATACATTCTCAAGTAACTGATTGCAGTATTTAGAAACAGTTTTTATAGACTGTTTTAACTTTTCTGAATACAAGTGTGTTTACCAGTAGTTTCAGATACATTAAATACTGGTAGCAACAGTTGCATTTTACTAAGTATGTTAAAAAAAAAAAAAAAAAACACAAAAAACCCTATTCTGTATTTTTAAAAATCTTAATGTAAATAGGACCCAGTTTTAAAGAAGAGGGGAGATCAGTAAAATTATAGCCATTTCCAGAGATGGAAACAGGAGCTTACAGATTAGGTAACAAAATGTGCATTACATGGCTAAGGCAAAAGTGGGATTTAAACCAGCCCTATGGGCTTCAGCTCAGTTGGTAAAGAATCTGCCTGCAATGCAGGAGGCCCTGGTTCAATTCCTGGGTCGAGAATATCTGCTGGAGAAGAGATAGGCTACCCACTCCAGGATTCTTGGGCCTCCCTGGTGGCTCAGCTGATAAAGAATCCGCCCACCATGCGGGAGACCTGGGTTTGATCCCTGGGTTGGGAAGATCCCCTGGAGAAGGGAAAGGCTACCCACTCCAGTATTCTGGCCTGGAGAATTCCATGGACGGAGAAGGCAATGGCACCCTACTCCAGTACTCTTGCCTGGAAAATCCCATGGATGGAGGAGCCTGGTAGGCTGCAGCCCATGGAGTTGCGAAGAGTCAGACATGACTGAGTGACTTCACTTTCACTTTTCACTTTCATGCATTGGAGAAGGAAATGGCAACCCACTCCAGTGTTCTTGCCTGGAGAATCCCAGGGACGGGGGAGCCTGGTGGGCTGCCGTTTCTGGGGTCACACAGAGTCGGACACGACTGAAGCGACGTAGCAGCAGCATACAGTCCATGGGGTTGCAAAGAGTCGGACATGACTGAGCGACTTTCACTTCACTTTCACTTTCACTATGTTCTTAACCATCCTTTACACATTACCTTGCTTAAAAAGTTACAACCAAAGCAATTTGTCTTTGATATGGTGATATCACAAGGTGAAAAGAGAAAAGCCTCCTGAGGAATATGTGTATACTTCTTTCTAATAACCTTTCTTTTACTTTCACATGAAAGACTAGGGAGTATACTTCCTTTTCAAGGTGTATGTATTTTGAATAACATTGTAAGATGATGCCTTTTAAGAATATGGGCTACAAAATCATACCACCTGGTTTCATAAGTCAGCTTTTTCCATACTAACTTTGTTAGCTTAAATTCTTCAAGCCTCAGTTTCCTTGCTGTAAAAAGGAAATCATTATTAGTAGTGTCTACTTCCTGGAACTTTTATGAGGCTTGAGAGTATTCATTTAATTCCTGCAATACTTTGCACACAGTAAACTCTTAGATGAGTGCCCATGTGTGCACATGTGTGCACGTGCACACACATACACAACACCCTTGTATTCCCCTTCTTTAGATTAAAAAAAATCCAGTGATTAGCATTTTCGTTTTTGTCAGAATATTTTTGTATTGCAAAATGATCACCACAATGAGTCTAGTTAATATCACCATACGTAGTTACATATTTTTTTCCTTGTGATGAAAATTTTAAAACCTACTCTTAACACAGTGTTATTAGCTATACAGCATGGCGCTGGTAACGATAGTTGCCTTCTGTACATTACATCCCAGGACGTAGTTATTTTATAACCGGAAGTTTGGACTTTTTGACCACCTTCACCTATTCCTCCCCCCTCCTCAACTCTGGCAACCACTAATTTGTTCTCTGTATCTATGAATAAATAGATACACATTGGTTTTTTGTTTTGCTTTAGATTCCAAATATAAGTAAGATTGTACAGTATTTTTGTCTTTCTCTCTCTGACTTATTTCACTAAATGCGAATCCACTTTAAATCTACCCATGTTGTTCCAAATGGCAAGATTTCATTCTTTTTTATGACTGAATAATATTCTATTGTATATAAACACCACATTTTCTTTATCCATTCTTTGACTGATAGACATTCATGTTGCTTCCTTGTTTTAGCTTCTGTAAACGATGCTGCAGTGAACCTGGGGGTGCGTATATCTTTTCAGAGTAGTGTTTTCATTTTCCTCTTGTAAATCCCTGGGAGTGGAGTTGCTGGATCATATGGTAATTCTATTTTAAATTTTCTCAGGGACTTTCCTATTATTTTCGATAGTGACTACACCAGTGTACAGAATGTGCACCAACGCACACAAGGGTTCCTTTTCTCCACATTCTGCCAGTGCTTGTTATTTCAATAATAAGCATTCTAACAGGTGTGAAGTGGTATCTCACTGTGGTTTTGATTTGCATTTCCCTGAGATTAGTGACGTTGGGCACCTTTCATATACCTGTTGGCCATGTGTTGTCTTTGGAAAAATATCTATCTATATCTGCTGCCCAGTTTTTAATGAATCTAGTTTTTGCTCTTGAGTTGTATGAATTCTTTATCTATTTTGAATATTAACTCTCTATCAGGTATATGGTTTACAGATATTTTCTCCCATTCGGTACTTTCCTCTATAAGTTCGATGGTTTTCCTTTGCTGTGCAGAGCTTTTTAGTTTGTTGTAGTCTTACATGTTTATTTGTGCTTTGGGGGTCAAGTAAAAAAAACCATCGCCAAGACTGATGTCACAGCGTGTACTCCTGGTTTTCTTCTAGGACTTCTATGGTTTCAGGTCTTACATTCAAGTCTTTAATCATCTTTTGTTTTTTTTTTTTTTGTATGGTGTAAGATAAGGGTCCAGTTTCATTTTTTTGCATGTGGCTGTCCTTTTTTTCTCAACACCACTTATTTGCAATTTTATTTTTGGCTGCGCTGGGTCTTCGTTGCTGTGAGTGGGGCCGCCTCTCTCGTTGCTGTGTGGCTTCTCCTTGTGGTGGCCTTTCTTGTGGAGCATGGGCTCTGGGGCATCTTGGGCTTCAGCAGTTGTGGCTCCCGGGCTCCAGCGCGAAGGCTCAGTAGTTGTGGCTCGCGGGCTTACTTGTTCTGTGGCATGTGGGATCTTCCCAGATCAGGGATCAAACCCTTGTCTCCTGCACTGGCAGGCAGATTCGTTACCACTGAGCCACCAGGGAAGTCCCTCAACACCACTTATTGAAGAGACTGTCCTTTTCCCAGTGTATATTCTTGCCAACTTTGTCATAAAGTAATTGCCCATATAGGTATGGGTTTATTTCTGGGGTCTGTTCTGTTCTACTGATTTGTCTTCTTTTTTTTTTTTTAAATGCTATTACCACATTGTTTTGATTACTATATTACTTTGTAAATAGTAATACAGTTAGTTTTTGTTTCTTTTTTTGCCTGTGCCATGGGGTATGTGGGAGTGCAGAGTCATAACCACTGGGCTGCCAGGGAGAAGTGAAAGTTAGTCGTTCAGTTCAGCTCAGTCACTCAGTCATGTCCGACTCTCTGCAACCCCATGAATCACAGCACGCCAGGCCTCCCTGTCCATCACCAACTCCAGGAGTTCACTCAGACTCACGTCCATTGAGAGAGTGATGCCATCCAGCCATCTCATCCTCTGTCATCCCCTTCTCCTCTTGCCCCCAATCCCTCCCAGCATCAGAGTCTTTTCCAATGAGTCAACTCTTCACATGAGGTGGCCAAAGTACTGGAGCTTCAGCTTTAGCATCAGTCCTTCCAAAGAAATCCCAGGGCTGATCTCCTTCAGAATGGACAGGTTGGATCTCCTTGCAGTCCAAGGGACTCTCAAGAGTCTTCTCCAACACCACAGTTCAAAAGCATCAATTCTTCAGCACTCAGCCTTCTTCACAGTCCAACTCTCACATCCATACATGACCACAGGAAAAACCATAGCCTTGACTAGACGAACCTTTGTTGGCAAAGTAATGTCTCTGCTTTTGAATATGCTATCTAGGTTGGACATAACTTTCTTTCCAAGAAGTAAGCGTCTTAATTTCATGGCTGCAGTCACCATCTGCAGTGATTTTGGAGCCCCCAAAAATAAAGTCTGACACTGTTTCACTGTTTCCCCATCTATTTCCCATGAAGTGATGGGACTGGATGCCATGATCTTCATTTTCTGAATGTTGAGCTTTAAGCCAACTTTTTCACTCTCCACTTTCACTTTCATCCAGAGGCTTTTGAGTTCCTCTTCACTTTCTGCCATGAGGGTGGTGTCATCTGCATACCTGAGGTTATTGATATTTCTCCTGGCAATCTTGATTCCAGCTTGTGATTCCTCCAGCCCAGTGTTTCTCATGATGTACTCTGCATAGAAGTTAAATAAGCAGGGTGACAATATACAGCCTTGACGTACTCCTTTTCCTATTTGGAACCAGTCTGTTGTTCCATGTCCAGTTCTAACTGTATGCTTCCTGACCTGCATACAGATTTCTCAAGAGGGAGGTCAGGTGGTCTGGTATTCCCATCTCTTTCAGAATTTTCCACAGTTTATTGTGATCCACACAGTCAAAGGCTTTGGCATAGTCAATAAAGCAGAAATAGATGTTTTGCTGGAACTCTCTTGCTTTTTCCATGATCCAGCGGATGTTGGCAATTTGATCTCTGGTTCCTCTGCCTTTTCTAAAACCAGCTTGAACATCAAGAAGTTCACGTTCACATATTGCTGAAGCCTGGCTTGGAGAATTTTGAGTATTACTTTACTAGCATGTGAGATGAGTGCAATTGTGCGGCAGTTTGAGCATTCTTTGGCATTGCCTTTCTTTGGAATCGGAATGAAAACTGACCTTTTCCAGTCCTGTGGCCACTGCTGAGTTTTCCAAATTTGCTGGCACATTGAGTGCAGCACTTTCACAGCATCTTTCAGGATTTGAAATAGCTCAACTGGAATTCCATCACCTCCACTAGCTTTGTTCGCAGTGATGTTTTCTAAGGCCCACTGGACTTCACATTCCAGGATGTCTGGCTCTAGGTCAGTGATCACACCATCGTGATTATCTGGGATGTGAAGATCTTTTTTGTACAGTTCTTCTGTGTATTCTTGCCACCTCTTCTTGATGTCTTCTGCTTGTGTTAGGTCCATACCATTTCTGTCCTTCATTGAGCCCATCATTGCATGAAATGTTCCCTTGGTATCTCTAATTTTCTTGAAGAGATCTCTAGTCTTTCCCATTCTGTTGTTTTCCTTTATTTCTTTGCATTGATCGCTGAGGATGGCTTTCTTATCTCTTCTTGCTATTCTTTGGAACTCTGCATTCAGATGCTTATATCTTTCCTTTTCTCCTTTGCTTTTCGCTTCTCTTCTTTTCACAGCTATTTGTAAGGCCTCCCCAGACAGCCATTTTGCTTTTTTGCATTTCTTTTCCATGGGGATGGTCTTGATCCCTGTCTCCTGTACACTGTCATGAACCTCATTCCATAGTTCATCAGGCACTCTATCTATCAGATCTAGGCCCTTAAATCTATTTCTCACTTCCACTGTATAATCATAAGGGATTTGATTTAGGTCATACCTGAATGGGCTAGTGGTTTTCCCTACTTTCTTCAATTTAAGTCTGAATTTGGCAATAAGGAGTTCATGATCTGAGCCACAGGCAGCTCCTGGTCTTGTTTTTGTTGACTGTATAGAGCTTCTCCATCTTTGGCTGCAAAGAATATAATCAGTCTGATTTCAGTGTTGACCATCTGGTGATGTCCATGTGTAGAGTCTTCTCTTGTGTTGTTGGAAGAGAGTGTTTGCTATGACCAGAGCATTTTCTTGGCAAAACTCTTTTAGTCTTTGCCCTGCTTCATTCCGTATTCCAAGGCCAAATTTGCCTGTTACTCCAGGTGTTTCTTGACTTCCTACTTTTGCATTCAGTCAAGTCTAACTCTTTGCGGCCCCATGGACTGTAGCCCCCCCAGCTCCTCTGTCCATGGGATTCTCCAGGCAAGAACACTGGAGTGGGTTGCCATTTCCTTCTCCAGGGGATCTTCCTGACCCAGGGATCAAACCTGGGTCTCCTGCACTGCAGGCAGATTCTTTATCAACGGAGCCACTGGGGAAGCCCCCAGGAAGTCCCTATAATAAAGTTTTCAATTTGGGAGTGTATTGCTCCAGCTTTGTCCCTTTTCAAGATTCCTTGGGCGGTTCAGTGATTTGGTTCCATATACATTTTAAGATTGTCTATTCTATTTCTGTGAAAAGTGTTGGAATGTTGATACGAGTTACATTGAATCTGCAAGACTGCCTTGGAAAACTGGACATTTTAGCAATATTAATTCTTCTATTCCATGAACATAGAATTTCTTTCCATTTATTTTTGTCTTCAGTTTCTTTAATCAGTGCCTTATAGTTTTCAATATTGAGGTCTTTTACCTCCTTGTTTAAATTTATTCCTAGGTAGGGACTTACCTTGGAGAAGGCGATGGCACCCCACTCCAGTACTCTTGCCTGGAAAATCCCATGGACGGAGGAGCCTGGTGGGCTGCAGTCCATGGGGTCGCGAAGAGTCGGACACGACTGAGTGACTGCACTTTCACTTTCACTTTTCACTTTCATGCATTGGAGAAGGAAATGGCAACCCACTCCAGTATTCTTGCCTGGAGAATCCCAAGGACGGGGGAGCCTGGTGGGCTGCCGTCTATGGGGTCGCACAGAGTCGGACACGACTGAAGCGACTTAGCAGCAGCAGCAGCAGCAGGGACTTACCTGGCCATCCAGTGGTTAAGACTCCACACTCCCACTGCAGGGGGTATGGGTTCGATCCCTGGTTGGGAAACTAAGATCCTGCATGCTGCACAAAGTATATATGATATATATGTATACACACACACACTATATTATTATATCTTATATCTTGTATATATTATTATATATTATATATAATATATATATATATTCCTGATATTTTAATTTTTGTTGTTACCATTATAAGTGGGATTGTTTTCTCAATTTCTGACAGTTCACTGTTTACAGAAACACAGTGGATTTTTGATTTTGTATCCAGCAGCTTTCCTAAATTTGTTCGTTAGTTCTAATAATTTTATGGTGGAGTCTTTAGGGTTCTCTACATAATGTCATTTCCTCTTCAATTAGTGACAGTTTTACTTCTTTCTGATTTGGATTCTTTTTAGAGAAAGTATTTATTTTCACTGTGGACATTTAAGCGTTTCTTATGATATTAAAGTATCCCTCATCTTCTAACTTCTCTCCTGTCCCTTGGTTTGGGAGGGCATTTCTGGAGACACATTGTGATTTTTGTTTTTATTAGTGGTGGGTAGATAGCATGACCCTCTCCATGGTTATATGGGTGATAAAATGAATATCAAAGCCTGGCAGCCTTGAGGGAGAGAAGAGGAGGCACTATTATGAAGTTGTGATGTGGACGCTGAGGGAGTCTGTAGAAGATACAAGAGGCTTGTTGCTAAGCTTTTGCTGGTCCACCTCCTGTTGGCTTGGTGATGGTGAGATTTCTCTGCCTCTAATGTGAAGGAGTGGCTCAGTTCCTTTTTTGCACCACCTGGCAAACCATCTCCTTTCCCCTCTTTGGCAGCAGTTCTTTCTCCCACAGAAAAACACACTATGAGTGATTGTCCCAAGTTGCTGTGTATCAGGTGACCACTCTGTAGATGGAAGAATCTTTCTTTTTACAGAATGACCTTGGTACATACTTTCTGAAATTAGGAGTTTGTTTTATTGAAAATTTTTCTTTTCTAGTACTTGAGAAATAGTCTTGATAAAGGTTGTATCTTTGATAATTATTAAATCTATATTCTTTTATTAAAAGTTAGCAATATTACAAAATGCTATAAAATAGATTAATATTTTAAAATAGATTTTTATATATTTTGACATTTTCATTATAATTTAAAAATTCTCAATGCATTAGTGCATTGTCTAACATGGCAGCCAGCTTTTGAACTTTAGAAAAAGTCAGTTATAGCATCATCATATGTATAAATCACAAATGATTAATCACAAATCAAAATTGTAGATATATGGAGAATGTTTTAACATGGGTTTACTTTGCATTTTCATTGTCTTTAGCTATATGTGGGGGTGAAAATGTTGCCCTCAGTGCTTAGATTCCATTATTTACTGCTATAGTTTGATTTGTCCACACAAAGACAATAAAATAAATTACAGATAAACTTAACTCCTAAGATTTCAATTTTATCAAACCCTAATGAAAGTTGATTCAGAATGCTCTTGGTAGTTGATTATTTTCAAGGGCAACTGTTAATTTTTATTCAGTGTGAAATGGTGCAGTTACTATAGTACAAGATATTATAAAACAAATAATACTTTACATAGTACAAACACTGTGGAGCATACAGGATAAGAAAAGGTTGAATCATTTTTTAATCAGAAGACCCCTTGTTTTCAGTGTTGAAAATAAGCCTAATTGTCTTAGCCTATAGGTATTGAAGGGGCTTCCCAGGTGGCACAGTGGTAAAGAACCTGCCTGCCAATGCAGGAAATGTAAGAAACACAGGTTTGATCCCTGGGTCTGGAAGATCCCCTGGAGTAGGAAATGGCAACCCACTCCAGTATTCTTGCCTGGAGAATTCCATGGACAGAGGAGCCCAGTGGGCTACAGTCCATGGGGTCACAAAGAGTCGGATATGACTGAAGTGACTCTGCATGCATAGGTATCGAATATGTATCATTCTCCTTTTCATGTGTGGGATTGAGAGTAATTTTTATAAACATGTAGATGTGAGCTTGCTGGACTATTTTTGTTGAAGCTAATTTCTTGATCTTTTTTCTGAATATTATCAGCAACACTGTTTAAACTGAATTTCTACTCAGAGTGACTTTCTTTTTAAGAGCTTGAGATAGTGGTAATAATTACTGCGGGGAAAGTGATCATTGAACTTTTTTCATTTAATTTCTCTGTTCTCAGGCTAAGGATGTTGTATTTACATCTGTCTGTTCAAGGGATCAGGTCATCCCATTGAAGGGTATAGAGTTGCCCTCTCTTCCCTTCCCCTCAGATTTTGATTTTTAGTGGCTTGGACAATATTCAAGGGGCAACTTTCTAATAATAA
Organism: Bubalus kerabau; assembly: GCF_029407905.1. Lineage (NCBI taxonomy): Eukaryota > Metazoa > Chordata > Mammalia > Artiodactyla > Bovidae > Bubalus > Bubalus kerabau. Next base: position 5,492,494 of record NC_073625.1, on the reverse strand, counting down.
ACAGGAGCTGCTAGAGACCATTAATCCAGGCTTCTCTCAGAAAAGCTGATAGACCGCTCAGGGAGAGCCTCCTGGGTTTACTGCCTGGAGTCAGTGAGCAGTGCAGGCTGCTGTTTGTGGAGGGTGGGAAGGTACAGATTGGTCCGACCACAGAGTGGACTCCTGCCAGGACCCCACTGCTGGGACCCCTGGGCTTGCTTGTTCTGGCTTCTCTTACCTTTTTGTCTAGATCCTGGTGAGAAGGTAGGGGCCGCAGAAGCGGTAAGTAGAACAGACAGTGCCTCTAGAAGAAAAAGACACCTTCAGCATTGCTCTCGCTTAACTATGTCTCCATGTACATGGATTAATAAGCTTTTAAAGGCTGTAATATATGCTCACTGTAGAAGATTAGAAAATATCAGGAGAGAAAATGAAAAGCTTTTCTACTTCTCACTAGTAATTTTTGTGGATATTCTGTTGGGTATATTTTATATTTTCCCTAGGCATGTATATATTGTGTGCGATTTTTTTCTGATGAAAATGGACTCACATTTTTAAATATGTTTTTGTAATTTTATTCTCTAAACACTATAGTTTTATAAAACAATTTCTTTATGGCTGTGCGGGATTTTCTCTAGTTGCTGTGAGCGAGGGCTACTCTCTAGCTGTGGTGTGCGAGCTTCTCATTGTGGTAGCTTCTCTGGTTGCAGAGCACAGCCTCTAGGGCATGAGGGCTCAGGAGTTGTGGCTCGCAGGCATAATTGTATTCCGTGGCATGAGGGAGCTTCCCAGACCAGGGATCAAACCCATGTCTCCTGCACTGGCAGGCGAATTCTTTACCACTGAGCCATCAGGGAAGCCCTAGACAGTATAGTTTTTTTTTTTAAAGATGGAACGCTTCATGAATTTGCGTGTCATCCTTGCACAGGGGCCATGCTAATCTTCTCTGTATTGTTCCAATTTTAGTATATGTGCTGCCAAAGCGAGCACTTTTTTTCCTTTTTTGACAGTATAGTTTTTTTTTAAATTTTATTTTATTTTTAAACTTTATATAAGCTACTGATTTTAAAATACTTGATTATGTACAGTTTCATATAAAAGTTATAGTAAAAGAAATTTATAATTAACATACTTATTTTTTGGTATAGGCAATTAAAAGTGTTTACTCAATGAAATAGTCAGGTTTAAAGGTTTACATGAAGTTTTGAAATTATTTAAAATCTTCATTGTGAATTGATTTGAAATATCTACAAGCCATCTGTTTTATTGTGATATTCTATAGATACTGTGTATTTCTTAATGCTTTTCACTACTTTAGATAGAATGATACCTTTTTTCCTTTCCTCAGCATCTGTTGTATGATATTTAGGAAGAAATATTTTGGCATAAAATGCTTTAAGTATATCATCACACTTATTTTTTAATATTTATTATTTCTCCGGAAAATTACAAATAGTAATCTGACAAAGCCGACTGCTTTTTGCATAGTCTCTGACTTTTGAGAGTTTATTCTAGCAAAAATGACAACTTTTTGAAATTGATAGGGATCTGGTAGGTGCAAACCAAACATTCCCTATTCTCATGTACCCACTTGGGAGGAGGAGTGAGGTAGGTTTTCTCCCTGTTTTCCATACCTGTGTGCCACTTTGCGTGTATGCGTGCATGCTAAGTTGCTCCAGTCATGTCTGACTCTTTGTGATCCTCTGGGCTGTATCTCAGTGTTATCAGGGCCAAATGCAGAGCCCATATTAGATAACTGTGGGCCTTTGTGAGAGTCTAATCTTACAAATGTTTTCTTTGTGGTGGGATTTGTTTTGGAAAAGTAGCCTGAGATAGGAAAGCCTTACTTGCATGGTTATTATAAGTTCCATGTAACTTTATGCCAAAATTGCAAACAGTTCTAAGTTAATGATAAGAGGTTACTGTTATCCACCTTTGAATGCATGGTATTTATTATTCTTAAGCACTTAAAGAATGTGATCTTAGTAATTATGATATTCTAACTATTCTGAGGATCCATTAATGTAATCAGTTATGCTTTTATTGTTAATTTCTATGAATTATCTAAAAAAGCGAGGAACATCGTTAGAAATTTGGAGACTGACATTTTAAAAATATAGTTCATTTTTCTGGCCCGCTAGTTCATCATCCAACTAACTTGACAGAAACAGAATATGAAGACTATGAAATAATTATTTTCTTATGTCCAAAGCTATTTTTAATTGAGACTGAGCAGTGTTAATGGGTAACCATATAAATCAAAGAATATATAAGAAAATCTCTTTAATTTTATGTAAAATTTATGGCAATCAAAGATTATAATTGATGCTTGGATTTCCATAGGTTTTGTTTGTTAAACGCTTGCTAAAGTTTAGTCTACTCAGAGGTCATGTATTTTGATTTTTAAATGTACATTTGCCATGCTTTTAAAAGTAATAACTTTAAAGATGATGGGATGGATATGTTTAAGTCTCAAATTGAAGTGGTGTGTTGCTTGCTTGTTGAAATGCACAAAATCTCTCCATCTCCCATTGTCTTCTATTTCATTTCTACTAAAATTCAAAGACCTATGAAAATATCTCATTGTGTTTTATTTGAGTTACTTTGGGACTCAAAAAAAGAAGATAGGCCATCATAATAACTCTCTCTTAGTGAGATATCTAATTTGTCAGCATTAGGGAGTTCCAGAAGTAGAAAGAGTATTACTCAGCCATTAAAAAGAATACATTTGAATCAGTTCTAATGAGGTGGATGAAACTGGAGCCTATTATACAGAGTGAAGTAAGCCAGAAAGAAAAACACCAATACAGTAGACTAACGCATATATATGGAATTTAGAAAGATGGTAACAGTAACCCTGTGTAGGAGACAGCAGAAGAGACACTGATGTATAGATCAGTCTTATGGACTCTGTGGGAGAGGGAGAGGGTGGGGAGATTTGGGAGAATGGCATTGAAACATGTATAATATCATGTATGAAACGAGTCGCCAGTCCAGGTTCGATACACGATACTGGATGCTTGGGGCTGGTGCACTGGGACGACCCAGAGGGAGGGTATGGGGAGGGAGGAGGGAAGAGGGTTCAGGATGGGGAACACAGGTATACCTGTGGCGGATTCATTTCGATATTTGGCAAAACTAATACAATATTGTAAAGTTTAAAAATAAATAAATAAATCAATGCCTAAAAAAAAAAAAAACAACAGGGAAATCTGCAGCCTGCAGAAATTTTTGTTTGGAATCCTTATCCGCTGTAAGAATTAGAATGACAACTTCTGCCTCCATGGAATTGGAAAGAGACTTGCACACACTAACTGCGTCGGCTACTGTTTCTGCCCCCTGTACTGTAGTCCTCAGTAGCTTCATGGCAGGGAACTTGTATCTGGGAGCTTTTGGGACCCCTGCTGTCAGCCCGGTTCAGTCCTTGCCAATCTCTAACCTGATAAGAACGGACATTCCTTGGAAAGTTTTTAAAAATTAATTACTTAACTAGCTTTGGGCAGTGCTGGGTCGTCATGGTGTTGGAGGGCCGGTGCTGCTCTCTAGCTGTAGTGTGCAGGCTCCGCGCTGCGCTGGCTTGTCTTCTGGAGCGCTGGGATTAGTTGCTCTGCGGGATGTGGGATCTTCCTGGACCAGGGATTGAACCCGTTTCCCCTGCATTGGCAAGTGAATTCTTAACCACTGGACCACCAGGGAACTCCTTCTTCCCAGGGAAAGTTTTGAGGACAACAACATTAATCTGATATCTTATAGAATTGGGAAATATTTATTTCTTGACTGAATAGTTGTTGGCTGTTTTAGCAGTTCTGGTGTCTGGGTTCAGTCAAAACTGCAGTTTCACACTATATTACAAAAAGAACTAAACTGTCAGTAAATAGACCTGTGTTCTTTCTGTTGTTTAGTTGCTAAGTTATGTGTGACTCTTGGCGACCCCATGGACTGCAGCGTGCCAGGTCTCCCTGTCCTTCACTGTCTCCCAGAGTTTGCTCAAACTCATGTCCATTGAGTCAGTGATTCTGTCCAACCATCTCATTCTTTGTCACCCGCTTCTCCTCCGGCCCTCAATCTTTCCCAGCATCAGCGTCTTTTCCAGTGAGTCGACTCTTTGTATCAGATGGCTAAGTATTAGAGCATCACCATCAGTCCTTTTAATGAATATTCAGGGTTGATTTTTTTTTAATAATTTAATAAAGATGAGCCTGAAAGATAGGTTTTCTCTTTAACAACAAAATAATATCATGTGTCCGTACATTTTAGTTTACCCTTTGGTAGGTTATTTAAATTTGATTTTTTGGTTAATTTTAGACTCTTTTTGATCAGAACAATGCTGCAAAAAAGGAAGAGTCAGAAATTGCAAACAAAAATGATTCTTCAAAGAAGTTGTCTGTCGAGAGAGTGTTGTCTGTCGAGAGAGTGTATCAGAAAAAGACACAACTCGAACATATTCTGCTTCGTCCTGATACGTACATTGGGTCAGTGGAGCCATTGACACAGGTAGTTATTAACTTTTACTGAAATTAGATGTATATCTGTATCTACTGAATAACGTTTTTGTGATTATGTAAACCATACATGAATACATAATTTCATGTCTGGTAATAACACAAAGTAGGGAGAGCGATCTAAGAGGCAGAAATGTCTCCATTTCCTACTAGAGATTATAAAACTGGGAGATAAAAACTGAGAAGTGTAGAGTGTAGGGAAGTGTATAGTAAAATGGTGTGTATGAACTTATTAAAAGTTCTTAAGTTCTGGCTGTGGTTTATTTTAATTTATAGAATTTATATGTACACATTGACTATTGTTTAATACTTACTTGGCTTACAGTTAATATCTTATTTGATTCTAGCAGTTTTGGAAAGCAGGCACTGTTTTCTCCATTCTAAAAATGAAGATACTGAAGTTTAAATAGATTTCTCAAAAAAAAAAAAAAGATTTCTCTTTTTTTTCAAGTGACTTGCTCAGATCCCTCAACTAGTGAGAGCTGGGATTCATAGCTAGATATCTTTGACTCTAACATCATGCTGCATTCACGTTGTTTTACTCCATGCTGCTTATTGATTGGAAAATATAACTCGGGAAGCAAAAGTATAAAGTAAATATGATTTGGTTTTTTTCCTGTTTTATTGGGTTGGCCAAAAAGTTCGTTTAGGTTTCATAACACCTTGGGGAAAAACCTGAATGAACTTTCTGGCTAGTTCCATATTTAAATAGTTATCAACAATTTTTGGTGCCTTACATTAAAGCTGACTTTATGAGTAAGAAGACAGACTTAATATAAAACAAACAATTTCTCAATTTATAGGCTTTCAAATTGAATATGGATTCAGTAAGGTTGCTTGTGACTGAAGTAATGTTTTTCTACTTTGAAGACCTAAGTATTTACAGTGTAAATGTCAAATACGGGTTTATGTTTTGTAAAATTTTACTCCATAAATTCTTTTGAATTTTTCTCTCAATCCAGCTCATGTGGGTATATGATGAAGATGTAGGAATGAATTGCAGAGAGGTTACCTTTGTGCCGGGTTTATATAAGATCTTTGATGAAATCTTGGGTGAGTATTTGTTTAAGATTTAATGAATTTGTTTCTATTGATATCATGTATAATGTTCCTGTGTATATAAAGCCAAACATAAATTTTAGAGGTATATCTCAGGTTTTTATGTTGAGTATAAATATTCTTCAGAAAATCTGTTACCTGCTGTAATATGTTCATATTTCTGGACATTATGTCTTATTGTTCTGGTTTGTTCATCTGTAAAATGTGTGTATTGTATTTGGTCAGTAACCCCAAGGTTAGTGTGTGGTTCTGTGTGTGTAGTTGTCTTGGGGTTGATTGCATCCCAGTCACCAGGGAGGGCATGTTAAAGTTAGATTCCAGGGCCTGATCTTTGCAGATTCAGTTAGTTTTGGGTGAGACACATAAAACTGTGTTTCTAAACAACACATTAGGTATTTCTGTTGGGCAACCAGGTTTAACAACCCTTGTTCCAAATACCTCTGTGCTTTCCAAATCACACAGTTAATTCAGTCACAATGAAGTGTTGGTGTGTAATTGACTCCTGGGGAGTACTCAGGCTTTGGGAATGTTTTAGCCACACAGATGCATCAGTGCTGCTGGGTTTCCTTCCAGGGTTGTGTGGGTCTCTCAAAGCTTCTTTTCGTCTGTGGGAAAAAGAAAGGAGAGTAAAGCTGGTTACTAAGTTTTGTAAGTTTTGTACTTTTGTTCATCTCACAACTATCTGCCAGTTTTACTTCTAGGTTATACAGTGTTTATCAGGAACATATTCCTTCTGTGATTGAAGTTGAGTTTTACAGCTAGCTTGTGTTCAGATTTTACTGAAGCCATGGTTAATGTATGCAAATATTATCAGTTATAGTTCATAGCATTTAGCATTTTGGTTTCTGTGGATGCTAAAGAGTGCCTTTCTAATTCAAAAACAACTGGTTTCAGCTCATTCTGTTTATAAAATCAGTAGTTTATTGAAGGAAATCAAGAGAAAGTAGTCATTTGTTACCAAGATAAAATGTAATTAAACCCGATTTTTAACTTTTAGGCCTGGATAGGGGATTGTAAACTGCAGATGTTTGTTTTTATATATCACAAAATCATTCCCCCACCTACCCCACACCTTGTTTTGTAGAAGACATAAGACATAATAGTAATTTAGTGTGACATAAAAAAATTTAAGAATATTATTTGGAAAATAAGGTTTTGTAATAGAAGTTACCAGTAATTATTTTCTTTAACTATTAGCATATGTAAATATTTATATTAAGTAGCGATGCACTTGCAACCATATGTTTGTTTATGTCATGTATGTCTGTTATAACTTTTTATATATTACTCACCAAAATATTTATTTTTGTAGTTAATGCAGCTGATAATAAACAGAGGGATAAGAACATGACCTGTATTAAAGTTTCTATTGATCCGTAAGTATATTTCAAGTTTAATTTTTTATGCTAAGCTGTTTTATTCGGATAGTCCCAGCTTACGAACATGTCTCAAATGAATAATTCATACAGTTAGTTTCCTATTGCTCGAGACCCTGTAATTCTTACCTCTTTTAGCCAGAATGCTGTCCTCTTAGTCTCCTCTGTTGTTCAGAGTCTTTTTCTCCAAAGTACTTTCTGCTGGGAGCTCTTGGAGACCGTTTTTCTCCTCTCTCGTGCTGTGGGTGCTGTCCCAGCTGCTGGAAGGGTCACGGGGCGTTTCCTTTTCTTTGGTTCAAGGCAAGCGCGCTATCGTCGGTGCTCTTCCAGTTACATCACGGATGGAACGTGTGCTTTCATAACCGACATTCAGGCTTTTCCTTTATTTATAACGTCGTTTGTAAATTGGGAACTGCTGGTAGTAGAGAATATGTACCGGGTGTTCAGCTAATCACTATGGTGATTTTTTTCTTTTTGGAGGACTGAGGAGGGTGTGAAAATAATAAAGTTCTAAGTTCGAAATATAGTTTTTACGTTTATGCTATTTTCACCAGTATGCCTTTTGTAAGATATTACGTTATATTTATCCCCTGTACTTTCATTAGTAGGTTAGCATGATTTTAAGATTTTTTCCTTAACATGAAAGTTTAATAATTCGGTTACAACTTTATTGTTAATAATCTAATTTCAGAGGGCATGGTTAAGATAAATGATATAAAAATATAATTTATATTTGGTTATACAATGAAGTTGACTATATCTTATATGAAAATATGACTACATAACTATACTATTGAAGTTCTTGATTTTCTTTTTCTTCCTTATTTTTTTTTTCTTTTTTTTTTTTTTCCCACTGATGTCCGGCTACAAACCATTCTTAGTGCCCACAGTTCTGAGCACTGAGCGTAGAAATAGCCGCTTCCTCTCTGCCCCAACGGCACAGGCACAGCAGGGCGGCCGCACCCGTGGTGCCGGCAAGTCCGGCATCTGCAGGGCAGTGTCTTCCTTATTTTTTACTTGTATCATTTCTATAATGAATACACTATACTGAGAATTTATATGGTAAGATGCATACTTAAAAGTAAGTGGTATGGTATGATGGACACTTAAAAGTTACAACTTATGCAGACATTTAAGATAGTTTTAAGGAAATTTTAGCTGTCAAGATTTCTTTTCTTCCATAGTTAGGAAATTGTCAGTTAAAAACAATTATGTTTTAGGAGAGTAGTATGGAGTAATAGATGTTGAATGTTTAATATCTTCACGCTTTTTTAAAAATCAAAACTGACTGAAAACTAAGGAAGGTCTTTTTAAAAAATACATTCTTGATAAACATGGTTACAGTTATTTGATTCTTTTATCTTAATTGTTTTGGCCAACATTGATCCAGCAATGTGCAGTTAAAAAACAGCTTACATAGAATCCCATTATAGCGAAGTGATTAAGAAGTGAGCTATAAAATAGTTTTGTAGGCCAAATAGTGGCTCATAGTGACAAGCTTTACTTTATTCCAGATTCTGGATAAAGTAATTCTATGTAACTAGTGCCTTTATTACTGCTCTTTCTCTTTTGCATTCTTTTTTAATATCTGTATATAGCAGATTTTATTTTTCTTTGTGCGTGTGTGTTCATGAACTCTTTGTGTAAAAGAAAGGTTAAATTTTAATAGTTGATGGATCAAGTGTAGAGTATACGTCGTCTAGCTTAGCTCTTATTATTACTCTTTCAATAGTACTCTGTGATGTGGAGATAAAATTTACGTACAAAACCATAGTTGTAAAAGACACAGGAATAGGTCAGCAAGGGATGCCGTACAGGATTTGGACAGCAGTTCTAAGAAGCTAGAGAATGTGAAGCAACTTCTTACAGGGGAGTTTAAAACCCATTAAATAGTATAGTGTAATGTTTAGTATTGAAACACTGTACTTGATGGCATCAATTTGATTAAAAACTAACAAATGTGAAAAGTACAATAACCAGAGTTTGAATTATTTCTCTAGCTGAAGTATTCTTATTTATTTAGGGTTGAAATTCTTAAAGCTGTAGCCTTCAAAAAAATGTACACTCATATAGAATATACAGTATGTGTACATTTAAAAAATTGCTTTCTATATACTATTTTGTACCTTTCTATTTTACATATTGAGGACAGCCTTCCTTATTAACTTAAGTCTACTTAGTTCTTTTAACTATCCTTAAGTATTATGTCAATATCATAATTAACCTCTTTCCAGGTGATGAATATTGGATATTCAGCTTGTTTTCCAAGTTTCTTTTTAGCTTTAATTATTTTGGAATTTTGTAGCTTATTCAAGCACATCATTCTTTTAATAGTTCTGTAAAGATTATTGATGGAGCAAAAAATGCAGTTATATAATTCTGAATCATTGTTTAGAGATTATAGAAATAAGTTCCAGACCTCGGAATTGAAATAAACTGAAATTTTTTAATAGAGAGGTGACTTTGATAGAAAGTTTCAGTTTCATACTCATATAGGCTTAAAGAATGTATGAGGTATCTTATTTTTTTGAAACTGTGATGATTATGAATTTACAAAGTGCCTTATTTATAGTACTATATATACTAAGGATGAAAAGATTTAAAGGATTTTTTTCATGAGCATATTGACTTTAGTGTCATTCTGAGATGTTTAAGATCTGTAATTGTCCATCCATTATCTTTCTTTGTTTCCTTCAGAATTGTTCTCTATTAGTTTTAAACTCCATGAAGTGTCTTGTGTAAAAAAAAAAAAAAAAAAAGATATTTAATAAGTTACAGGTTTTAAACTCAAGCTAGGAACTATTTCAATATTTATAAAATAATGCAATACAGGGCCCCTGTTTTCAAGGCTTCACTCTTGACCTCTGGATATGGGAGACGCAAGGTAAAGTACAGTAGCTCATTTGAACTGTTACATACTTAAATATTTAGCTGTATATTCTGTAAAGAGTGTATACCCACACATGAGATAACCTAATTATGTCCTGAGGTCCCTAGTAAATAATTTAGATTTTTTTGGGGGGGGCAAGTTTCAATATAAGGAATGTTGGAAAACATTGTTTTAGGCTGGGAGGAGAGAAGTCGTAAATTGATTCTTGAAGTTAAGGTAAAATTTGGCTAGACAGAGAAGAAAAGGGTTTTATAGGCAAAGGAAAGACGATGAAGAAAGGAAAGAATTGAGACTGAATATGGACAAGTAATAAAACTGACTTGAAAGAAAATATGATGCATGTTGGAGAATAGTAGTTCAGTTTGACTGCAGGTAGGGGTATGCATAAGGGCCTTGAATGTGCAATAGAGGCCTGCTAAGCTTGATTTCATAGAAAACATGGAGCTACTGCTGTGTCCTGGTGCAAAAAATAGTGTTATGAAAGCTGTGGTAAGCCCAGTATTGTTATGAAGAATATATTTAAAGGGAGTGGCTAGTTCTGTTCTTAGCTGTGTTGCAGTAATTGGTATTTAAGGTGATACTAATTAGACTCATACAGTGGCATTTGGAATGAAGGAAGATTGGACAGTGATGAAGCAAATCTAATAGGACAAACTGAGTTTAAAATATTAAACGCATGTCTTAATGATCAGGAGAGATGAATAAAAATAACAAAATTTAAGTCCACGTGATTCAGAGAGTTGAACCCATATTGTTTGTTTGTTTTTTATATGCTGACTTTCTGCACAAAGGTTTCTTTTTATTCATAACATAGACAAAGTTATTTAAGTCAATAAATTTTTAAGGATTTTTCACATGTCCTGATTCTTTCCACTGCCAATCACCATAGCTCCTCCAAGGTTGTCATCTTCAAGGTAGCCCTTTCAAAAAGTTCTGCTCAATCCACAGCTGTAATGCCAGTTTTAGTTGGGCCTCTTAGATCTTCAGTGGAGTTCACTTCAAAGTTTGCCACCTGTAATCTTCAAGATCCAATTTCCTCAAGCAGTTTACTATAGGATCCTGTTTAGGGTCAGGAGATGGGATCTGTCTAGTTCAAAAACTTACCAAGTTCAAATCATATTAATTCCTAAGTTATCACACCCTAAAACTTGACACAGATCATTGGGATATGCCAATACCTAAAGCATTAGACATATCTTTGCAAAATCCAGACACTGTTTTCCGAAGATAAAAGCCTAAAAAAAGAAGCCCATCTTTGTTTGTTTTATGTCAACATTAAAACTGAGTACTAGGATCAATATAGCTGGTAATTTAGAAGCTTATTTTGCTTTACAGCCCTGGAAGCAATCTTTATGCTCATCAATACACATCCATTTTATGGATCATGTTCCTTCTTATCTGTATCAAAACTCATACTGAACAATGAGTTGTGGGTTGCAAAAGAGGATTTACTTTCGCACTTGTCTGTAAGTCTTTGTCCACAAATTAAACAAAAACAAACACAAGTGCTATGAACCCATATTGTTAAAAGTGAGGGAAAGAAAAGTTGAGTCTTTGTGATTCGGAGAGTTGAACCTGTATTGTGAAAAGTGAGGGAAAGAAAAGTTGGTTTGCTGATTTGGGGAAAGAAAATGATGTGCTTTTTAGTCTAACAATGATTGCTACAGTATAAGCAACCCTCTAACACTTAGATGGAGAGTGGAATATATTTCAGACAGCTTTCCTTTTCTGCCTGCACTCAGCAGTCAGGTGGGAAGTGAAATGGCCATGGCCGCTAGCCCCACAGAGCCTGTGGTTCACAGGGAGACTGGCAGGAAGAAGCATGAAGGTCATGGCTCCTATGTATGAAAAGAAAGTGGAATTGATAGCTGGCTTCTTATACAAGCTTCACTGCTTTTACTGTTGAGAAGAGTTTTGTTTTCTTGGGAGATTTTTGCAGTATTACCTGCAGAACTTAGTGACCCTAATTAGAGTTAGGACTCAGGAATGGTAATATGTGTCCTCAGCAAGGGTTTTCTTGAAAGATGAGTGAGTGTATTCCAATTGATAATGGCTGGCCTTTTGCTTATAATCATTCATGTTTATTCTAGGTCACTTTACTTTTGACGGAAATTAATTGATTTATCTTTAAACTATTTTAAGCTCTAAACTCTGCTTGTTTATTTACAGTGAATCTAACATTATAAGCATTTGGAATAATGGGAAAGGCATTCCAGTAGTAGAACACAAAGTAGAGAAAGTTTATGTTCCTGCATTAATTTTTGGACAGCTTTTAACATCCAGTAACTATGACGATGATGAGAAAAAAGTAACAGGTAAAGTCTAAATGGCTGATCAGAATTTTTATTGAGAAATACTGGTCTTTTAACATAGAAGTCTGTTACTATTTCTATATAAGATATTACAGAAAAGGAAGCTTTTCTAGTTTTGTTGTGAGAAAATCCTTTTTAGAATTAATATCTATAACAACTATCATATATTACTGTTGTCTTGATTATAGACACTTAACTTGTAGTACGTTGACTTCTGCTAGAACTCCTGGAACTCTGTCTAACCTGGCTGATAGTTTGGGTTCTGAATTAGAGTACTGATGAAAGTGAGATGCGTGTGATTTCTGTATGTGTGAATTTGTTTTTACATAAGCACCATGTCTTTTGGTATCAATTACTTTTAAAGTGTTTTCTTTGAGTCAAGGTTGAAAGTCTAGACTCTATAGAGTTGAAAGTGCTTTGATCATAGCCAGTTGTTTTTCTACTTATTTACATTTCCCCAAAGATGATTTTTTTTCCAAAACCAAAGTTCTAGGAAGTTATATAGATTAGAGTTTTGTAATAGAAGTAACTGTGATAGAAAGCTCAGATTCATACTCATATAGACTTACTGGATTGTTTGAAGATACAGTGCTTAATTTTTAAAAAATTGTTATGAAGATAATCTACAAAATGTATATTTTAATTACTGTATGTGCTAAATCTTAATTGTATGTTTCTTTAAATGAAAAATCTAAATATACTTTGAAATATTCAATTGATTAAAATAATAAGTGGAAACTGTTTTGCAACAGACCTACCCTATGGTAGGTGAGTTAACAAAGTCCCTTTAAATTTGTTTTCATTAAACCTTTCACATTTAATTGTTCTTACAGGTGGTCGCAATGGTTATGGTGCAAAACTTTGTAATATTTTCAGTACAAAGTTTACAGTAGAAACTGCTTGCAAAGAATACAAACATAGTTTTAAGCAGGTATGATAGAAATGTGACTAATTCTTTTTTAAGAATAATCATGTTTGTGCTTTGCCAAGATAATACCTATATAATACCTTAGATACCTATATAAATTATTATTTTAAGCATTAAGCAAGTCATCAGAGTAAAAAGGCTACAGAATGTCTGGGAGATTTTACATAAATCTGTTTTCCTCCCATTCCTTTAGAACAAAACGCTTTATTTGACAGATTTCCCTTTAGCGTGTAAGCAGTAGGGAGGGTCCTGAGCCGCACGGTCTGACTGAAGTGCCCCCAGTTAGCTTGTTTGTAGGTTGATCATTTATATTTCACAGTTTTATATTTCACTTTTGTAGACCTTTGAAAATTTTATGTAAGCTAAAATAATTTTGTTAGAAAAGCATTGTACCTTTTTATTTTTGTATAATTCTGTATGGTCATTTGTAGATTTTAAAAGATTTAACTAACAGTATATAAAGCTGTTCAGTTGGTTTTGCTTATTTTCAGCATGAGGTTGTTATAATAGTTTTATCTAAAATTTCTTCATTTATAGTAATGTTTTAGGGATTGGTTTGTTGTGAAAGTTGGAAAATGGTTCTAGTTGTGGTAAATGAATGTATTTCATTAGCTGAGTCTTTATTATGTAATATAGAAGCACAATATAAATATTTAAATATTTTTTCTCTTAAAGACATGGATGAATAATATGATGAAGACTTCTGAAGCCAAAATTAAACATTTTGATGGTGAAGATTACACATGTATAACATTCCAACCAGATCTGTCCAAATTTAAGATGGAGAAACTTGACAGGGATATTGTTGCTCTCATGACCAGAAGAGCTTATGATTTGGCTGGTTCCTGCAAGGGAGTCAAGGTCATGTTTAATGGAAAGAAATTGCCTGTAAGTGTCTTCTAAAATAACTCACGCTTTGTTAATTTGTAGACAGCCTATAGTTAGATCTTGCTTTTTAAATCATTAATCTCTTTTAACAAGTGTATTTAGATGATTGACATTTAAAGTCATTATTGATACATTTGGATTAAAGCTTACCATCATGTTATATGTTGATTTATTGTGTTTGTTCTTGGTTACTTAGTATCCTTATCTTCCTAGTATCCTGCCTTCTTTGGTTTTAATTCAGCATTTAAAAAAAAATGATTTCATCTTCTCTATTTACTTATTATGTGTGTGTACATGTTCTCAGTTGCTCAGTCGTATCTGACTCTTTGAGGCCCCATGGACTGTAGGCCGCCAGGTTCCTCTGCCCGTGGGATTTTTCAGGCAAGAATACTGGAATGGCTTACCATTTCCTTCTCCAGGGGATCTTCCCAACCCAGGGATTGAATCCACGTCTCTTGCATTGATTGGCAAGCAAATTTTTACCACTGTGCCCTCTAAGAATCCTCTTTACTTATTATTCTTATTTTTAAAACTTCTTTAGTGATTGCCTTAGGGTTTATAATACCCGTTTGTAAATAATTTGAGTCCACCTTGATTTGTCACTTGGTGTGTAGAGCGAAAACTTTATAACAGTGTATCCCCAGGTCTTCCTTTCTGTCCCTGTGCCCTCTTCATCATACATTTCGCTTTGGCATATTCTCGAAACAACAGAAGAAGAGAGAGAATGAGGAGGAAGAAATATTTGAAAAAGTTGTGGCAGAAATATTCCCACAGTCAAGTTCATTGATTTTTTTTTTTTTTAACTGTGTCAGGTTTCTGACTTGATGATGTTGCTACTGCTTTAAGCAGTCAGTTATACTTTAGAGCAATAAAAAAATAGAGTTATAGTTTACCTTCTTTTATTCCATTTCCAGTGCTTTTAATTTCTTGCTGTAGGTCTAAGTTTCTGATCTATTGCATATTCCTTCTGGCTGGAGATTTTTCTTTAACATTTATTTCCTGTGGATACATTTGCTGACAATAGTTTCCCTCAGTTTATGTTTGTCTGAGAAAATTTTTTCCTTCATTTGAAAGGATACAGAGTTTCACTGAGTATAGAAATACAGTCAGTAGTTGTTTTTTAGCACTTAAAAATGTTACTTTGTTGTCTTCTTGCTTGCATGGCCTCTGCTGTGACTCATATCCTCCTTCCTCTGTTGGTAAGAGGTTTCTTTTTCCTCCGCCTGCCTTGAAGATTTTCTATTTGTCTTTGTTTTTTGAGTATGACATGTTCAGTTGTATATATAGGGTTTTTTGTTGTGGTTTTTGGTTTTTCTTTTTGGTACTTAATTCTGTTTGGTGTCTCCTGAGCTTATCGGATCTGTTGTTTGGTGTCTGTCACTAATTTTGGAAACATTTTGGCTGTTATTTTTTAATGTGCTGTTCTTCCTTTTCCTTCTGGTAGTCTAATTATGCAGAAATGGTAGGACCCATGCTCTTGGATGTTTTACTCTGCTTTATTCACTCTATTTTCTCTTTTGAGTTTCAGTTTGTTTGATTTCTATTGCTCTATTTTCAAGTTCATTGACTTTTTCCCTCTACTGTGTCAAGTTTACTTCTGAGCCTGCCAAAGGCATTCTTTGTATCTTCTGCTTTTCTCAATGTCTAGCATTTGCATTTGATTCGTTCTTAAAGGTTGTGTCTCACAAGAGACTTGAAGCTGTTAGCCGCTGTTGCTGTCATTCAGGTGCTAAGCTGCGTCTGACTCTGACTCCACACACTGCAGCAGCGTGCCGGGCTTCCCTGCCCGTCACCGTCTCCCGCGCTTCGCTCGACTTGTGTCCATTGAGTCAGATGCCATCCAACCATCTCGTCCTCTGTCCCCTTCCTTCTCCTCTTGCCCTCAGTCTTTCCCCGCATCAGGGTCTTTTCTAATGATTTGGCTCTTTGCATCAGGTAGCCAAAGTCCTATCTGATAGTTAAAACATCTGCGACATATCTGACTAAGTTCTGATGATTGATTTGTCTTTTCAGACTGTTTTCCTCTTGCCTTTTGGCATACCTTGTGAGATTCTGTTGAACACCAGCTATGTTGCATAGCATAGTAAATATGGTGTGAATAGGCTTTAGTATGAGGATTTATGTTAGTCTGTACAGGGAATGGGCTGTGTTTGCAGGCTGTTGTTCCTGCGGTTACTAGTGTTGAGGTCTGTTGTTGCTGTGGGCACCAGATACTTCAGATTCTTTCTTGTCCTTTCTCTCTGCTTTGGGGCTTGCCTTGGAGCTGCTGGTCAAGGAGGGTCTCTTGCAGCTCTTCCAGCTGTTGCAATTGGAGGCCTGCTAGCCTGGGTATAGGTTGTGGGAGACCCCCATGTCTGATTAGTCTCAGGCTTTGGACTGCTCAGGGCCTGTGTCTCGGGGTTTAGCCTTCTCAGGAGTGTCTATGCCTCTGCTTGAGGTGGAGACGTTCCCTTTGTCTTCTGTTTTCCTCTGGTTGCATCAGGTCACACCAGTGCTCTCCTTCTGTGTTCTTCAGGCTCCCTGCCCTGCAGGATAAGCCTTTTTAAGATGTAAATGAGATGGGCATAGGAGGGGTGGGGCGGGCAGAAGTACTTTATCCCAGCTCTGGTGGTATTTCACCACTGCTTTCCAGCAGTGTCCTTCCACCTGTGAAGTAAGCTGTTCTTTTTTTTTTTCTGGTAAGGGTGAAGGGTCTGGGTTGAATTCCTAGTGGCTACTATTCTCCACCTGGCCCCATGAGGGTCACTTTTTCTAAATTCTTTCTGATCTACCCTGTGAGGAAAGACCTGCAAAAGACTAGGAACCCCTTCTGACCACAGCCTTCAGGTGCTTCACGCACTCACACTAGTCCACACTTGTCTATAGAAAGAAATTCATCAGAAGCTCTGGTTCCAGGTTCCTATGGGCTTATAGCGCAACCAAGCAGCTTCTGCCCAGATAAGCAAACGATTTAGGTTCTGTGTCTCCCTACAAACACCTGTCTCTCTTCAGACTTTGGATGTGCAGCTGTCCTGTGATCTCGAGTTTTTGAAGATGCATAGAAAATTTGTTGTTTAACCAGCTGTTTTCTTATAAAGGAGAAGAAGACTTCTTTGAGCCTTGCCTTCTACATGTCTACACTGGCTGGTGTTCTAGTTCAGCTGCCGCGGCCAGAAGGATTGTTCATTGTTTTTGTTTTCCAAATTTTAGGTAAATGGATTTCGCAGTTATGTAGATCTTTATGTGAAAGACAAGTTGGATGAAACAGGAGTGGCCCTAAAAGTTATTCATGAACTTGCAAATGAAAGATGGGACGTTTGTCTCACGTTGAGTGAAAAAGGATTCCAGCAAATCAGCTTTGTAAATAGCATTGCAACAACAAAAGTAAGTACACTAATTCTTTGTTTCCAAGTCAGTTGTAGAACAGTCTTCATTAAAAACAAGATAAAACAACAAATAATACCTCTCCACCCTGCTTTTGTGAAATCAAAATTGAATTATGAAAATAAAAGTATATTTTCTATGAAATCTGTTACAATTTATTTAAGGATCCATTGAGAAATAAATTTACATGATTAGCGCTTATAGTTGAATACATTTGTATTTTATGGAATTTAGAATGATAACAAATTCCTTGTTCTATGTTCTGAGTTTTGAGTATAAAAGAACAAATAATAAGAAATGAGTCTGTTTTGGGATCACATCATGAAATACCTTATCTGTGGTTCTAAGGAGTTTGAACCTTTTTTGTAGACTTTTAAATTTCCAAATTAGATGAAATTCTTCTCATCTATAACCATTTATCCATTGACCATGATGAAATATTGGGCAATATAAGTGTGTATTTTAGAATAAAGCCATGAGCTATCACTTTGTCACTCTTATTCAAGTTTGAACTTATTTTTTATAATCTAGCATCACTTTTTCTAGTCAACAAATCGTGTATCAGATTTGATTGCATTTTATTATGTGTAATAGAAACCTAGTACACAGTGGTTTGTAGCCATGTGACAGTTTTACTTTTCCTCTTCTGGGGACTGATGGCAGGCAGTCTTAGTCTGGTTCTGTGACTTTACAGTGTCAACAGGGACCTGTTCTCTTCCTGGTTTTCTTTTCTGCCTCTCTTAGCATGTGGCTTTCATTTTCATGCCTTTAATATGTCTGCTGCACCCTTCCAAGTCCTAAGGAGAGAATGAAGTTGGACAAATGCATATGTGAAGTAGATCTCTCTGCTTATATCAGGAATGCAGCAGTGTTCCTGGAAACGCGATCCAGTGGACCTCTGCTAGCTTTTCTGGCTAAAACTGGGTCAAGTGGCTACCTTTACCTGCAAGGGAGTCTAGATTGGTAAATCTTTGTAACTGGACATGTTGCCAGTTAAAAACACAGTTGGATTGGTCCGTAATGTGAAGGGGAGACCGCTGTTGATGGCCACCGTGGCCCCTGAGCGGGTCCTTAATGTGAGCGGAGACCGCTGTTGATGCCACCGTGGCCCCTGAGCGGGTCCGTAATGTGAGGGGAGACCGCTGTTGATGGCCACCGCGGCCCCTGAGCGGGTCCGTAATGTGAGGGGAGACCGCTGTTGATGCCACCGCGGCCCCTGAGCGGGTCCGTAATGTGAGGGGAGACCGCTGTTGATGCCGCCGTGGCCCCTGAGTGGGTCCGTAATGTGAGGGGAGACCGCTGTTGATGCCACCGCGGCCCCTGAGCGGGTCCGTAATGTGAGGGGAGACCGCTGTTGATGCCACCGTGGCCTGAGCGGCAGGCTTGTGAGTGTCGTTGCTGCCACCAGCCCAGTGTTCATGCTCTCACTTCCGTGTCTCGTTTTCATTGTTTTCACTTTGTGGGGCGTTATATAGAGTTGCTAATTAGCTCTATGGCCAAAAAGACTATGTCTTAAATCTCTTTCCTTCTGAGACTTATCATATTACCTCTGATATATAGGGTGAGTAATATAGTCATACTAACTTGAAAAAGTTGTGTTGAAGATTAAATGCTCATTCTAGAAAAATATGAATGTTACTCTTTCTGCTGCCTTAATTACAGAAGATTTTGTATTCTTTTTTTTCCCCCCTCTTTAGGGTGGACGGCATGTGGATTACGTAGTAGACCAAGTTGTTGGTAAACTGATTGAAGTAGTTAAGAAAAAGAACAAAGCTGGTGTGTCAGTGAAACCATTTCAAGTAAGTGATGTTTTATATATTCTGTTGAATTGTTAAGTAATATCAATTCTGATATTGACCTTTTTTTGGATATGTTTTCAACAGGTAAAAAATCATATATGGGTTTTTATTAACTGCCTTATTGAAAATCCAACTTTTGATTCTCAAACGAAGGAAAACATGACTTTGCAGCCCAAAAGTTTTGGATCCAAATGCCAACTATCAGAAAAATTTTTTAAAGCAGTGAGTAAAACGTATATCACTTTTCAGTGTTTTTTGTTTAATTTAGAGTTGATTAAGTAGTTTTCTTGATATATTTATTCTAATTATTTTGATTAGTTTCTTATTTAACTGCAGATACAGGCATACTTATCCTAAAAACTAAAATGCTTGATTCTGAAGACTTCAAAGGTTAGATAGACACTGTTTCATAAAACAGTTGATTATTTTGCCAAGCTTTAAAGTAGGGAATCATGTAACTAATTGTTTTCAGTTTGCATTAGTCTTTAAAAAGCCAGTTTTGCATCTAAAAAATATACAGGTCCTCACAGGACTCCTGTCTTCATCTTTTCCATTCCTTTCAAATTCATCTACTGATTCTGTAGATGTAACTTAAAAAAAAAAAAAAATTATGGTAACATATGCCTAACATAAAATTTACCATATTGTACATATTTTTCTTCATTTTACTTAGCACATATTTATTTAGGCTGCCTTAACCTTTCTGAAACAAGATGAGAATATAAATAATAAATCTTAGATTTATAACTGAGCTGCGGCTGCTAATAATTTTTTATAGTCTTTTCTGTATAAGATTTGCCTCAATTCTCCTGTTCACCAGTGCCACCAACATATATTAAGTGCCTTATGTTTGCCCTGGGAATGTACAGATGAATAGATTACAGCCCCTCCTCTTTGAAAGTTTATAGTTTTTTGGAGGAATATTATGTAATATTGCAATAGAGGTAACATATTTATCAAATTTTGGTATTGGAATTTCAAAGGTGGGGTCTCACAAACAAAAACAAAAGTTGATTTTTAGGTTTAGCTAAAGGCCTATAGAATAGTAATTTTGGGTCTGATCATAATGAATTCTGAATACCGATGACCCAATGCTAATCATTTTCCAAATTTCTGCCCTCTTAACAGTTGTTCTTTTTATAAAGTAATTTGATTTTTGTTTTTATACTTTTTCATTTTTGGCAAAGGAAGTTTAGATTTGATAACATAGTTCATTTCTTTTTATATTTGAAACATTCCAGAAAACTCTTTCATACACCTAAAATCAAACTACCGAGGTTGATGAAAAATAAATAACTCAAACTTGGAGATGCTTTACTTTTTCAGGGAGTAAAGTTCAGAATGACACACACGTATAATGTTAGAATCCTTATTACCAAGCTCTTTAAAAAATAAGGACTGTTCATAAGTTCTTGAGTTTGTCCTGATATTCCCTTCATGTTAATATTTTTTTGTCATAGTGAATTCCAGATTCATGTTTTTGTGTTGAAGGATATCAGAAATGTCAGTGTCTATAATTGCCCAGGTAGTAAATGCATAGGTGGATCAGCCTTTACTGTGTTCATTTTAACAAAACTAACTTGTAACAAAAGCTGTGTATATTTCTTATGGAGTTTATTCTAATAAAATTTTTTTCATATGTGGTAAAGTTGCCTTTTTATCATGTGTTTACCTTTCAGTCTAATAGGTCATGGTGAATAGCTGCCTGAATTAATTTACTGTAATTAGAATAATTTGCCAGCATATATCATTATTATTATCATTTTGCCTTACAACTGCCCAGATTCCAAGTATTACATTAATTTTAGCTAAGTGTGTGAACTTCTTGCTTGCTTCTTTGATTTTTAGGCCTCTAACTGTGGCATTGTAGAAAGTATCCTGAACTGGGTGAAATTTAAGGCTCAGACACAGCTGAACAAGAAGTGTTCATCAGTAAAGTACAGCAAAATCAAAGGTATTCCCAAATTGGATGATGCTAATGATGCTGGTAAGATTCAGTTTTTGTTTGGTTTTTAGATTTTGATTTAAGTTTTTATTCAGTTATAGACAGTTTTAATTTTCCACATATATAGGATTTTATTTTCAGAGGATAAATTTCACTAAAATTGTCACACACATATTACAATTTGGGGGAGATAAAACGTCAATAAAATATACTTAATTTTTACATTATACTGAGCATAATATAAGATGACTCTTTATAATGTTTTATTATCATTGTGATTGTTAATTTTTTGGTTTCATGTTTTTCATTGGTAAAATTGAGAAATTTGGAATATATATCATTACTAATTTCTCTTAGGTGGCAAACATTCCCTGGAGTGCACACTGATCCTGACAGAAGGAGACTCTGCCAAGTCCCTGGCCGTGTCTGGATTAGGTGTAATTGGGAGGGACAGATATGGGGTCTTTCCCCTCAGGGGAAAGATTCTTAACGTGCGGGAAGCTTCTCACAAACAGGTGTGTATCTACATATGTACCCACATGTGTATATGACAATTTATTACTTTAACTAAAATTGTTGTGTTTTTATGTGTCAGTTCTGACTCATCTTTTTTATATTTTGACACTTTAAAATACTTCCAATTCTTTTCATTTTTGCACAGATCATGGAAAATGCAGAAATAAACAATATTATTAAAATAGTTGGTCTACAATATAAGAAAAGTTATGATGATGCAGAATCTCTGAAAACTTTACGCTATGGAAAGATTATGATTATGACTGATCAGGTTGGTTAAAAGTTGCCACATAATAAAACATCTCTTTTTCAGAATGTCCTTTGGATATTTGTTTCATGAGATTTGTTCCAAGATAGTAAATTGAAAATGATTATACTTCACAGGGGAAAAAATATTGTTTAATGGCAGGGTTTGTGTGAAGTACATTTTACATTATCTAATTTATGGTACCCACCTTTTTGGTTAGTTATTTTAAAATGTTTTTAAATTCAGTAAATATGGAAAGAGAACACACTGTAGTATTATGACGTTGAAGCTTGCCTGTAAACAGGAAGGAAATGATGAAATTTATAAGCAGGAAAGGTTAATCAATAGGAAAATGGCTGATATTTGTTTATGATAGCATAATTTGGGATGCACAAAAAACTAGGAGGATTTGAATAGTAAAATGGCAGTAATTAGGCAAGAACTAGAAAACTGAAGAGTTTCATATGCTTCCTTGGTGGCTCAGACGGTAAAGAATCTGCCTGCAGTGTGGGAGACCTGAGTTCAGTCCTTGGGTTGGGAATATCCCCTGGGAGACCTTCCAGTATTCCATTCCAGTATTCTTGCCTGGAGAATACTCATGGGCAGAGGAGCCTGGTGGGCTACAGTTCATGGGGTTGCAGAGTTGGACATGACTGAGTGACTAAGCATACACATAAAATTGAAGAGTTTCGTATCCATCCAACTGCTTGTGTCTCATGTACTCTAACTGAAAGCATTTGTAGGTAAATCTTCAACTGAGAAGCTGCTGTGTAATTTTAGGCAGCAATTTATCAGTTTTTATGTTAAGAGAAGACTTGTGAATACTTGTATTCCATAGATTTCTTCTTTCAGCGAAGTGGCATTATAACTGTGTTTCTTGTATTTCTGTCTTCGAGTGAAATCTGGGAAAACTATAAAAAAGATAATGGTAGTATGTTTTATAGTGACAGAAGGATTCAGTTTATCACATAGCTATATTCTTTATTTGAATTTTAAGAAAGAAATTCTTTAATCATCCAAAGAATAATCTCTTCTGTTTTATACAGTGCAGTTCTAAAATTTGAATGGAATTTTGCCTCATTGCTGCATTCATATATTTAAAAATTTGATTATATAAAGTAATTATATTTCATTAAATTATCATGACACTCTTTACTGATACTTAGGATCAAGATGGTTCTCACATAAAAGGCCTGCTCATTAACTTCATCCACCACAATTGGCCATCGCTTTTGAAGCATGGTTTTCTTGAAGAGTTCATTACCCCTATTGTAAAGGTACTATTTACATTAATATACTTTTATACTATGGTCTTAAATAGTAGCAGAAAAACTAATTTTTTTTATTATTCATTTAAGGCTAGCAAAAATAAGCAGGAACTTTCCTTCTACAGTATTCCTGAATTTGATGAGTGGAAAAAACATATAGAAAACCAGAAAGCCTGGAAAATAAAATACTACAAAGGTCTGTATTCTAAAACACTTAAATTTTGTGAACTTAACTATTGACATAAATTTCCTGTTAAGAGAGCATTATAAAATATTTTGAAAGTTTATCTCTTTTAGCTTTCAAAAACAACTATTGCTGATTTTTAAAGAGTTATTATGGAAAATTTTATGTAAGTAGAGTAGTTTAATGGGCTTCCCATGTACTTAAGTGTCATCATTTCATGAGCAATCTTGTTTCATCTGAACTCTTCTCATCACCTCCCCATTAGTTTGAAATATTAGGTTGGTGCAAAAGTAATTGCAGTTTTCCTTTGCTGAACTTTGTCATTTGATATTGGAATACATTCTTAAATAAATGTGGTTATATTATACATCATTTTACTGTGCATTTCTTGCTATATGTTCTTTTTGTTAATGACTTATTACTTGTTATTTATTATATTTATATAATATATTTATATATATTTATTTTGGACTGTGGAAATGTTAGACAAAAAGCAAATTTGAGCAGTTTTCTTATTCAAGTTCAAACGAGTTGTAAAGCAGTGGCGACAACTTGTAACATCAGCAGCACATTTGGCCCGGGAACTGCTAACAAACATGCAGTGCGTGGCTCAAGAAGGAGACGAGAGCCTTGACGATGAGGAGCGCGGCCGGCCGTCAGAAGGTGACAGTGACCCACCGAGGGCCATCTCTTAGCTGATTTCCTTACAACTGCACAGGAAGTTGCTGAAGAACTCAACATTGACCGTTCTATGGTCATTTGGCATTAGAAGCAAATTGGAAAGGTGAACAAAGCTCGATAAGTGTGTGCCTCATGAGCTGAACAAAAATTTTAAAAATCATCATTTTGAAGTTGTCTTCTCTCGTGCTATGCAATAAGAACTAACCATTTCTTGATCAGGTTGTGACATGTGATGAAAAGTGGATTTTATATGACAACCAGTGACAATCAGCTCAGCGGTTGGTCTGAGAAGAAGTTTGAAAGCACTTCTCAAAGCCAGACTTGCACCAAAAAAACACATGGTCACTGTTTGGTGGTCTGCTGTCCATCTGATTCATTACAGCTTTCTGAATCCTGGCAAAACCATTCCATCTGAGAAGTATGCTCAGCAAATCGATAAGATGCATCAAAAACTGCAATGCCAGCAGCTGGTATTGGTCAACAGAATGGGCCCAGTTCTCCACGATAGTGCTCAGCCATTGTCACGCAACCAGCGCTTCAAAAGTTGAACAAATTGGGCTATGAACCTCACCCACCGTATTCACCTGACTTCTCACCAATTAACTACCACTTTTTCAAGCATCTCGACAACTTTTTGCAGGGAAACTGCTTCCACAGCAAGCAGAAGGCAGAAAATGCTTCTTAAGAGCTTGTTGATCCCTGAAGCGCCGACTTTCACGCTGCAAGAATAAACGAGCATTTCTTGTTGGCAAAATTGTGTTGATTGTACTGGTTCCTATTTTGATTAATAAAAATGTGTTTGAGCCTAATTATAGTGATTTAAAATTCATGGTCTAAAACCTCAATTACTTTTGTACCAACCTAATAACTTCCAGGCATTAATAATATAATTAATTTCTATAATACTTTAGTATGTATTTCTAAAAGGATTTTTTGTTGCCCATCATACCATTATCATACCTTTCTATAATAACCTTAAATATTCAATCTGTTAAAATTCTCCTGATTATATTAAAAATGTTCATTTATATATATATATATATTTTTTTTTTTGAATCAGGATCCAAACAGAGCCCACACACTGCATTTGGTTGATAGGTCTATTAAATCTTACATTGTTTTTCTGTTTTCCGTGTAATTTATTTGTTTAAAAAGTTGGATAGTTTGTCCTGTATCATTTCCTACATTCTGGATTTTGTTAATCATTTCTATAGCTTTTTGTTTTTTGAGAGAACATTTAATGTCTATTCTAAGTAATTTTCATATATGCAGTATGGTATTATTAACTATAGGCATTGTGCTGTAATTAGATTCCCCAGAATTTATTCATTTCATAACTGAAAGTTTGTACTTTTGACTGACATCTATTTCCCTTTTCCCCTCAGCCCCTGGTAACCACTATTCTACTCTGTGTTACTATGAGTTTGACTTTTTGTTTTTTTAGATTCCACATATAAGTGAGATCATACAGTATTTGTCTTTTTGTTTCTGTCTGGCTTATTTTTACTTTCATTTTAAAAATTGTGCAGGGTTGGGTACCAGTACAGCTAAGGAAGCCAAGGAATATTTTGCTGATATGGAAAGGCACCGTATCTTATTTAGATACGCTGGTCCTGAAGATGATGCTGCCATTACCTTGGTAACAAAGTTAATTAAGAAATCTCTCTAGACAGAGGGGTGGGGAATGAATTGAGAGTCACATTGACATACATATACTACCATGTATAAGGTAGCTCACTGCTGTAGAGCACAGGGAGCCCAGTTCGGTGCTCTGTTGACCAGAGTGGTGGGATGGGGGAGGGAGGGAGGCTCCAGAGGGAGGGCATATCTGTGTACTTATGGCTGAGTCATGCTGTTGTACACCAGAAACCGACAAAGCATTGTAAAGCAATTAAACTCCAATTAAAAATTAAAAAAGAAATCTCTCCCAATGCCCTTTCCCTCTGTCTGCCATCCTTCCCCTCCCAGTCTTGGCTTGCTGTGGGATGTCTCTCTCTAATTCTAAGCCCAGCCTAGTTAATCTTAGTGTCATTCCCCATCACCTCAGATTATGCTCTTCTTTCATAGTTCTTTAATTCAGAGACCTCTATTCAAATGTATTTTTGATAAAAGTGTATTGGAAAAGACTTTATAATTTCACAGAAATTAATAATTAGTTATTTGCTTTTGTAAATTTTAATTCTATAGTGAAATTAATTTTTTTAATGTATTAAATTATCTGGAATTTTTCAGGCATTCAGTAAGAAGAAGATCGATGACAGAAAAGAATGGTTAACGAACTTTATGGAAGATCGGAGACAGCGTAGGTTACATGGCTTACCAGAGGTTAGTCATAAAGAGCTGTCATCTGGGGTAAGAAAGAGAAAGGCTAAAAATCCATGTAGTAATAATGACGTAATTGCTATGTGACTTTTCCCTTAGCAATTCTTATATGGTACAGCAACCAAGCATTTGACTTATAATGATTTTATCAACAAGGAATTGATTCTCTTCTCAAACTCAGACAATGAAAGATCTATACCATCTCTTGTTGATGGTAAGTAGCTTTTGTTTAAGAAGCTTGTTCGTTTTTGAATGTTATTGTGTGTATTTTAATTTCATGTATTTTAACCCATCCTTATAATAATTTTTTAAATTCTAAAGTTGCTTTTGAGATGTTTTAGAAGTTTTGAAATATTTTATATTCTTTAATTTGAATCTTAAGCCCTTTTTGAGTTTCTAAATAAATTATTAATAGCTTGCAAATTTTTAAAGTTTTAGCTCCAAGTTATTGGAGACTTTTTAAAATAAAAAGTAAAATGTGATTTTGATAAGTTCTCCCAGGGACAGAGGAGCCTGTTGGGCTGCCGTCTGTGGGGTCGCACAGAGTTGGACACGACTAACGTGACTTAGCAGCAGAGTATTTATCAGACCGAATTTTAAAAACACCTTTACTCCTCAGTACCCAGAGCCTCCCATCCAAGTACTAACCAGGCTCAACCGTACTTAGTTTTCAAGATCAGACAAGATAAATCTCATTCAGGGTGGTATGGCCCTAGACCTTAGTCCCCAAAATTTAATGCTTTAGCTTATGTAACATGACAAAAAATTAGACTGCTACTGAGTAGTTGGAGCAGATTTTAGTCTTTTATCTAGAGCATTTTGATTTTATAACTTTAAAAAAATTAGTTCATCTTTATGTCCCTTGGTTTTTCAGCTAAAACAGATGGTTCTATAATCTATCTAGTTCTAGCTTTAGGTCACATCCGGTCTCTGAAGTCTTCGTTAGAAGTTGCAGTCTAATTTGGTCCCAGGTGCTGTCAACTTCTATGCCAGTAGTGTGTACCTCTTATTTTACTTATGTTAATTTTGCCTGCTCAATTAGATTATAAAATTCTCAAGAAAAGTGGCCATATTTTATTATCCTTTTGCTTTGTGCTCTGGGGCCCATGGTAATGATGATAGCTGGTATATACTGAAAAGTTTATTACTGTGCTCCTTGGTCTAGAGCAGGAAAAATGATCAGGAAGCAGAGTGCTTTGCTTATATTATCTCATGTAATCCTTATGGTCACCCTATTAAGAAGGTAATTATTTATGTTACACTGAGAAGACACTGAGACTTGATGGTTTAGTAAGTTGTAGAAAGTCATGGCTAAGTTGAGAAGAGTATCCAGATTAGTGAGATTCTAAAGCCTGCATTCTTAATTACCAGAACAGATCTCTTCTTTATAAGAGCATTCCAGATTTAGGGTATTCTAATAATAGTTTTTAGGCTATTTGATGACTTGCTGATACTTTGATCACAACTGGCATTTTGGGAATATGAGTGTTTGAAAGCTCCTGTGAAAGGAATTTGGTGCCACCCTGCACTTCTTTAAGACGAGAAGGGGTCTTTCAATTGGTTCTTCACTTTTAGAATAGCTTAAGATGATATTAGGTACTCATTTTGTTAGAGTCTCAGCAATTTTAGTGATTTTTTGTAAACAGACTCTATCTTTGCTTTTTTCTCTTGAATATATAGAACATTGTTGCCACTAAAAGAAACATTGCAACTCAGTCTTGAGTAATATTTTTAAAAGAGGGTTTTTCTTTTTAAAATCAGGTTTTAAACCAGGTCAACGAAAAGTTTTATTTACCTGTTTCAAGAGGAATGATAAACGCGAAGTGAAAGTCGCACAGTTGGCTGGGTCTGTTGCTGAGATGTCTGCTTATCATCATGGAGAAGTAAGCAGGCATGGAGACTGGGATTAACTGAGAGCTATACTACTGGCATGAAGAATGATAATAGGATAATTCAGCATAATCAAGTGTTTTTCCTTTTATGAGGTCTTTGGAAATGTTAAAGAATTGAGGATTTGTGTTTTAATAAAAATGAGATTCATGGAGGAACTTTGTGAATGTATTCTGTGTCTGTTCTGCAGCAAGCATTGATGATGACTATTGTGAACTTGGCTCAGAACTTTGTGGGGAGCAACAACATCAACTTGCTTCAGCCTATTGGTCAGTTTGGAACTCGACTTCACGGGGGCAAAGATGCTGCAAGCCCTCGTTATATTTTCACAATGTTGAGGTAATCATTTGCAGATATAATGGATAAGTACTATTTGAAGGTTATTGGAACTAACAAAAGGTGTAATAGAAGTGTAGCTATGGAGAGAGAGCCATATTCCCT
Source organism: Bubalus kerabau (assembly GCF_029407905.1). Lineage (NCBI taxonomy): Eukaryota > Metazoa > Chordata > Mammalia > Artiodactyla > Bovidae > Bubalus > Bubalus kerabau. Next base: position 5,463,904 of record NC_073625.1, on the reverse strand, counting down.
GGTGGCTCAGATGGTAAAAGCATCTGCCTACAATGTGGGAGACCTGGGTTCAATCTCTGGGTTGGGAAGATCCCCCTGGAGAAGGAAATGGCAACCCACTCCAGTATTCTTGCCTGGAAAATCCCATGGACGGACAGAATAGCCTGATAGGCTACAGTCTATGGGGTTGCAAAGAATCGGACAGGACTGAGCGTCTTAACTAACTTAACTATGGAGAGAGAAGCTTGAGTGTTATTTCAGGGTGAATGTTCCAAAGTATTTGATCACATACAGAATGAAATTAGTTGATCTCGGTTTTTATGAATTATTGGTGAAGCCAGTCCTAATGAATGTCAGGATTTTTCTGATCTAACTATTTAGGCTGAAAGTGGGTTTTGTGGTTTAGTCAGAATAAGAGGAAATCCTTACCAGGTTATATATCAATATGAAGAATTTAGGCAGGTTAGTCAGTAAGTAATAAGTAAAACAGGGCTGTTTTATTCTGGCTTTGTGCCTGAGAGAAATACATTTGGTAATAAGGTCAAGTAAATTTTATTGTTAAGTTTAAATTAAGCACTTGTAACCAAAAATTTTAAAGGCATTATTTTAAAAGATTTCTGACATGTAAAGTAATCACGTATAAAGTTTTTTTTTTTTTCCAAACTGTGACATTGCTGCATGTTTCTTTTTTTCCTTTCATTAGCACTTTAGCAAGACTGCTTTTTCCTGCTGTGGATGACAACCTGCTTAAATTCCTTTATGATGATAATCAGCGTGTGGAGCCTGAGTGGTATATTCCCATAATTCCCATGGTTTTAATAAACGGTGCTGAGGGCATTGGCACAGGATGGGCTTGTAAGCTGCCCAACTACGATGCCAGAGAGATTGTGAACAATGTCAGGCGAATGCTCGATGGCCTGGATCCTCAGCCCATGGTAATGATGCAGAATTTACTGCTTATATTGGTTTTTTGTATTTAACAAATGATATTGTGTGAACTACAAAGTCAGTAATTTTAGAAAAGTAATGGAACCATTTTCATTTTAGAACGTATTTTAGACAGTAAGGACTTTCTTAGTGTAGAACTTGATGTGTGCTTACAGTAAAAGATAAAGTTTGCAAAAAGCCTGCAGATAAGGCTTATGGGGAGAAACTTTATTAAAATTTTAATGTAAAAGTATTTCAGGCTTTTTTCAGACTTTCAAATGTCTAAATTATATAAAGAATAAGGCTTATATGATAAAGTTATATGCAACTTTTTATTGTTCTTCAGCAACTAAATCATGTTAGAGAGTCATGAGGATACTTAAAAACACACTGCAGGTATTTTAATATGCCTCCATATTTACTTTTCCCCTTGCCTCACATCATCGATTGTTCAGCTCTTCCCTGACTCCCTCTAAGGAAAACCTCTCGACATGCTTTACCCTCTTCTACATAGTTTAAAATCGTCTAGATTCATAAGCAAAGAGGAAAACATACTCCATGTATATAGAAGCTTAATATTTTTATGTATTTCTCTCCAAGTTTTATTTCATTTTTGTATTTAAAAAAATTAGATTGAGTGTGATTTAAATCTGTTTTTCCTCTAAATAAAGTACTTTAAAATATTTCTAACAGGAGTATCAAATTACTTATAATGATTAGAGCATTTTATTTTAATTATTTCAGATACATTATTAAGTTAATATGTTTCTTATATATACATATGTGTGTATGTATATATACACACATATATATAATCTTCTATATATGATACTGTGCTAAGTGGTGAGATAAAATATTATGATCCCTGTCTTCAAAAAGTTAATCTTTTGTCGAGGCAGGACATCTGGGCATGTGTTCACAAGTGACAGAGGACAGTGCTAGTTGCTCAGTGTACCAGGAGAAATGTGCTCTGCTGTGCACCTGACTGCTTAGTGATAGTAACGCATAGGGATCAGAGAAGCGGGGGGGGAGGCTTGTCATTTGCCTGAGGGGCTGAGTGAGACTCATATAGTTATATAGGGTGTGAGGGCATGCTGGGTAGAGGACAGTGAAAATATTCAAAATATTCGAGATGTATAAGTAGTGATCTGGAAGGCAGATCATTGGCTCTGGACTGCAGAGCTAACATAACATCTGAGGAATCTGAATTTAGAGAATTTTTAATCTACAGGAGCAGGAAGGATTTAGGTAATAGACTGGGGACAAAAAAAAAGATAATATTCTTGGAAGACTAGGAAAGATGACGCTAAGGTTTCAAGGTTAGGGAATGCTGGGCCTTTGAGAACAGAAGCTGTGAATTCAAGCCCGAGCGATTGTGTGGAGAGGGCCTGCTGTGGACGAGAGGAATTTGGATTCAGTCATGTGAACCTGAGCTGGCAAGAGCTCCTGACTGGGGGCCTTCAGAGGGGGCACTCGGTGAGGAGTTGGGCCCTTAAGGGATTTTTATTTCTCTCTTCAGCTTCCAAACTACAAAAACTTTAAAGGAACGATCCAAGAACTTGGTCAAAACCAGTATGCAGTCAGTGGTGAGATATTTGTGGTGGATAGAAACACGGTGGAGATTACCGAGCTCCCTGTCAGAACTTGGACACAGGTTGGTACAAGATGCAAGCTGCCTGAGGAGGGCGGTTGCATTAGACAGCGTGTTCTGGTTTGAATGGGATGCCATCTCTGTTTGCCCTGAGTCTATAGAGTGTTTAAACATTCCTGCATGCATTTTTGACACATTCTTGTGAATATTCAAATTGTAATTAAAATGTTTTTTAACTTATCTAAATGTAGAATGACTGAAGCTAACTTTTCAAAAGACTGTTATCTTGTTTACACCGAAATGAGTAGCATATGAAATGAGTAAGGAATAATGTTTGGAACCCTTGCAAGTGTGGTCCGTAAATTCACGTCAGTCAGTATAGGCCGGTGTCAAGTTGTCAGTTCTAGCTGATGCCACCCTGTTTGCACTCTCAGCCGCTTTGCACCCTTGGAGCAGATCAGAGCCGTGCCCTTGTCGTCGTCTTTCTCCACTAAGACCCCCGCATGTTGCTGACTGCAGTGGCTGGGCCGGAGATGCTGGAGCTGGAGGTTTCCCCTTTTTCTCCTGGCTGGAATTGAGGATTTCAAGAGTGTGTGACTTGTAGTTTAAGAACATGAATGTGTGTCATGAAAGAATTACTTATTTTTTAATCTTTTGTAGGTATACAAAGAACAGGTTTTAGAACCTATGCTAAATGGAACAGATAAAACACCAGCATTAATTTCTGATTATAAAGAATATCATACTGATACAACTGTGAAATTTGTGGTGAAAATGACTGAAGAGAAGCTAGCACAAGCAGAAGCTGCTGGATTGCACAAAGTTTTTAAACTTCAAACTACTCTTACTTGTAATTCCATGGTACGTGAACTAGATTTACTATGAATTTAACCTTTCTTTTATTTTGTAAGTGGGGTTTTTGCAACCGGCTTCATGACACAAGTGAATGTAGTAAGTCTGAATGCTTCTCCCCTTGTATGTTTGCTGAGGAATCTAGAGGTACTTTCCTTTTCCTCTAATATTATCCTCTACTCTTAATCCCAGCTCTGCATTTTGCATCTGGGCTTGAACACACAGGGTACCCATACTTTGACACACAGACTTGAAGTTCTGGGAGTGGTTATTGCAGGCTTTCTGTGTGCCTTATTTCTGTCTCTATTAGCATTTTAATTATGAAGTACTCGTCCTCTTGTAACTATAATCTGCTTTATTAAGCTTATAAATAATTGAGGAGGAAAATAAAAGTATGTATGATTATTCTCATTCCATTCCAAATTAGCTTTTAGACTTAAAAAAGAAAAAAAAATCCAGCAATAGCACAATGACAGAAAAAGTGCCATGACTGATAGAAAAAGGATAAAAAGGATAGAGAAGTAAGATTTCTCCCTAGATTGAAGTTTGAGTGAATTATAGCACATTTCAAAAAATCAAAGGAGAGGCAAATGCACATCTGCTGAATATATGGGAAAGAGAGAACTTTAACATTTAAAAACTTACAGATAGAATGTGTTTCTTTTTAGTTTGAAAAAAATATTAGGTGGTTTTATAGCCATAGTTTATATAGTTTTAAATAAGAACCTTATTTTAAGATCCTATCTTAAAAATTTATTCCAATGTAAGATATTTTCATAGTTTTGAGAATTGAAATTTTATGCATTTCTCAAAGTTATCGAAGGAATATTCACAGAAATGTGCTGAATAATTTTGGTTCTGGCTTTTAGGAGTGGTGTGTATTCATGTAAGTGTATTATGGTTATTTTAAATACTGTAGGACATAATACAAGCTAAAAATACCAACACAGATTTATATAATCTTTGGAAATTTTGTGTTTTGCATAGGTACTCTTTGATCATATGGGATGTCTGAAGAAGTATGAAACTGTGCAAGATATTTTGAAAGAATTCTTTGATTTACGATTAAGCTATTATGGTTTACGAAAGGAGTGGCTTGTAGGAATGTTGGGAGCAGAATCTACTAAGCTTAATAATCAAGCCCGTTTCATTTTAGAGAAGATACAAGGGAAAATCACTATAGGTAAGATGCAACCTTTAAAAATTTGAACATTAATTAAAATGGAAAAAAAAAAACTTTATTAATAGAAGACATTTTTATCAGTAGAATATAAACAAATACAAATTGAATCTCTTTTCTTGATCCTAACTTTATTTTTCCCTCACATAGAGAATAGGTCAAAGAAAGATTTGATTCAAATGTTAGTCCAGAGAGGTTATGAATCTGACCCAGTGAAAGCCTGGAAAGAAGCACAAGAAAAGGTAATCATTTGCAGAATGAGACATTCAGAGAAGCTTTTAAAAGCAACTTCCAAAGCGAACCAAAAACCCAACCCCTGAATTTTGAATTTAGTACTGCTAATGGTGCTAAGTGGTGTGTTTGGAGACTGAAGTCTTCTGTTTATCCATGAAACGGATATGGTACAGGAATTGGCAGTGCACACCCGCCACAAAGCACGTGGCCAGTGTGGCTCTGCCTGGGCCTCGACTGTGGCTCCAGGGTTGAGGAGGTAGCTCCGTCTCCTCGGCCTTCGTGAGCTGCTGTTAAAGGACGGTGGTGGTGGTGGTGGTGTGTGGTGCAGGTCACTCTAGGAACTGCTCTGGTCGTGCGTAAATGATCCCCACCCCGGGCAGTCTGCGGTCATTGTGTGCAGTCACCACTCCCTCGATCTGGTTTTCCTGTACTCGGGGGATATGAGAGATGGAATGGTTAATACTTAGCCGTATTTATTGAGCCCCATGTGTGTGCTCTGATCTTGGCGTAGATCTTTAGCTGGAGATTTAAACCCTGGGACTAAGGATTAAAAGTCTGATGTTTTGTTAATTAAATTATCCATTTTAGATCATAGAGTACTAATACTAATTCAGTGAATGGAATATTGAAACTTTGAGAGTTCTCTCAAAAATTAGCTTCTTGCTGTTGTGGATAATTTAAAGAGGTGATACCACATTGTGATTGAGGACACAAATGTACAAAAAAGAAGAAACTTGGAAATGATTAGTTTTCAGATACTTAATTGAATATTGTATACATATATAATACTGATAATGTTTGCATTTTAAAAAATAGTTATGATTATATGATATAACTTGCACTGAAACATTAAACTTCCCAGCATTTGTGTTCTCAACCATAATGTTTTTCATATATTTCAAACTACATAGAAATACTGCTTTCATTTACATTAAAGTTTTTTCAATTTTGAACTGTCATTAGAATGACATATACTAGAATGAGTAAAACTAAAATGAATTATATCAATTTACATATTGAGATAATAGGTTTATTCATTGAGGGAGGTGGGTAGGACAAAGTGGGAGAGTATTCAAAATTAAGATGCCTTAAGCACCTGCTTTCGTTTCAGTGTGTTTTATTGTATTCTTAAACCTCAAGTTATGGTTTATACACTACTTGCCCTTCTGTATCACTGTTGGTTTAAATTATATCTTTAAAAATTTTGCTAGTAAGCTAATGAGTTTAATGTTCAGTTTTTAAAAATGAAAGTGTTTAGGGTTTGAGAATGCCCTTCTGGTGCAAATAGACCTCACGGGTAAAAGCTCATGCTTGGTTTCAGGACTTTCATTGTAACCCTCAAAAATCTCTCAGCATCTTGACCATGTTGTTCACTTTGGGGGTTTCAGAAACAGAAGGAGCTGCTTTTACAAGAGTGTCTTGTTATGTAGAGTTGGAGGAGAGAGAATTATAAAGTAGATAATTAGAAGATCAAAAGCATGGTAGAATTGTCACTGGAACTTGAAAAGCGGTGGTTTTTTTTCTTTTTTCCCCTGAAAGTATCCTTAGTCATCTTCATGTTAACAGTGATAGATACACACATTTATGGAGCACTCACTAACAATACTTGGTGTGTCATTAAAACCTAGAGCAAATAGACTTCTGAAGTGTGGGTCTAAATAGGATTTTATGACACCTGACACCCTAATAGTATTTTAATAGTAGTGTAAGAAATTCCATAGCAGCACACTATTTCATGAAGAAATTTTAAAAGCTGTAGATTGTATTAATTTGTCCTAAATTATCTAGGTACTTATATAGTCTATCAACTGAACAACAGCATTCCTTACTTGGATAATGTTACTTAGTTGAGCTTATACTTTGAATGCAATGAAGCATCTTTCTTTGTAATTTTTATTTTTATCTCTTCTAAAATAAACTTAAACTTTAATTTTTTTATATATACATTATTTTACTGAAAATTTAAAATTGTAAAACTTTTTTTAAATTGTAAGGCTTTTTTTCTTTTCTTTTTTGATTACTGAAAGTGAACTTTTTGTTTTATGGAGTATCATGGCTAACTCAGTCATTTTTAATAATCTGAGTGCCTTTAACAATTGAGATTCAATTTTATTTTAATAGCTGTTGTTTAAAAAATTTTAAAGATGATGTCACTTATAATAAATTCATTGGATTTTGAAATTTAGTATTAGTGTAAGAAGATTGTTTTAATTGTAACTATTTCTGTGAAAAAAAGACCTTATGAATACAATTTTTGAATAGCCCTTACAATTCTTACTCTAACCTACCAGCTCTTCAACTCTTAAGTGAATTTTTCTTAGTTCTTACTTGAGTGTTCTTGCTTGAGAAAAGAATTCACCCTTAGGGACTGACTATCTTAACATATTTATTATAACTGTAAAACATGTTTTTTTAGGTTTCAAATTGTTCATTCACTCTCCAGTGCAAAGACCTGACAAAGTGCACGATAGAGCGTTACTTCTGCTCTGTTACAGTTAAGATGCCGTGTCTTCTCAAGCTGTTAATTTTTCACCAGATTCCTGAATAGAGGCTGAATATACTATTCTTTTTGATGACATTATTTTGCATTTTTAGAAAATTTAAATTTTTTATAGGAAATATATTTTCATAGATAATCTAAAATAAACCCACCACCCTGAAGATGTAGCTTTAAGAGTGTAGCATGTGTGGAATTTTAAACTTAGTATTCAGTAAAATTCAACATTGATTTCATATTATACAGGACTTTAATATAAAGTTTATTATTTTTTGCAGGCAGCAGAAGAGGAAGAATCACAAAACCAGCATGACGATAGTTCCTCTGATTCAGGAACTCCTTCAGGCCCTGATTTTAATTATATTTTAAATATGTCTCTATGGTCTCTTACTAAAGAAAAAGTTGAAGAACTGATTAAACAGAGAGATGCAAAAGTATGAACTTCTGTGGGTTAAATAATTTGAAATTATTTCAGTGTTTTCCATATATTTATTTTTCTTTTCCAAAAATAGTTTTATATATCCTTTATCCATTTTAAAATTATACATTTATAACTGAATGTTTAAATCACACTACTTTTTTATTATAGGGGCGAGAGGTCAGTGATCTTAAAAGGAAATCTCCTTCAGATCTTTGGAAAGAAGATTTAGCAGCTTTTGTTGAAGAACTGGATGTAGGTTAAGTCTCCATTAAAATATATTTGAAAGAGTAATGTTTATCAAACAAAATGAAAGTTTTTAAAATTAAATTATCTCAGGATTTCATTTAACTCTACAAAGGTTAATGTGTTTATAAGCTGCAGAGGATTAAGCTTCTAGCTATATGAAGTCATAAAAAAAGGTTATGTCTGATGTAGATGAATAAAAGCTATGGAGTGGAATTTTAGAATGAGTTAAATTCTAATACTCTCTACTAATTAAAATTGCTTAACTGACTTCAAATTAGCTTATTGCTTCAATTTTAATGTTTTCCCCCAAAAGAGGTAAGAACTATATATATATATATATATGTATGTGTGTGTGTGTGTGATTAAATATAGGTATTTGATTTTTAAAAAGTAGAATGATAGTCTCTTTAGACTTTTAATAGAGAAATTTAAAATTTTTTAAAATTTAGTTTTCTCCAAGTAGAATTCCATTTTTAAAAATAAAAGAAAAAATGTAGAGAAAGATATAAAATACAAACTTTTCCTAAAATTGCCTAATTTATTTTTAAGCAATTAACTCACTTAAAATCTTAGAATTATATTCAAGTAATATGATAGCAATATGGTAGCAATATGATCATCTAATTTTGAGTACAAGGTAAATTACTATTTATTATTAATCATGATATTACTTATATTTATCGGTTTTAGTTGTTTCATTGATTTATTTTCCACATGCTCTAGTTTTATAACCTAAGTCAGAATTCAAACTCTTAAGAATGAGTGTGGTATATTAGTTGCCTAATAAAATTTCTGGAATTTTAATGATCTTTCAAGTAGCACAGTATCATGTGTTGCCTTGATTTATACTTTTCTTCTGTTGTTATGAATTATTTTTTTTAAATTTGAGACTTTTCCCTGCTGACTTACACATTTAAAAATTAATATCCATTAAGATTGAAGCAAGGTAAAGCAAGAGTAAAGCACGGTTTCATATTTGTTACCAGAACTGCCTTTTTGTATGATTTGCTAGGCATCTGATGATACCAGGTCATCAGCAGGTCCTGATCCCATAATATGTCATAGGGTTCTAGAGCTGGACGGGACCATGTAGGTCATTTAGTTACAACCCCCTTGTCTTACAAATGAGAAGCTTGTTAGCTAGAACTGGGACTACAGCCCAGGCCTTCTGATTTAGAATTGTTTTTTTCTTAGGTTAGATCACCTGAAAAGAAAGCTCTGTTCCTGAGTGAATAAAATGAGCTTTGACTTCTTCTGCAGTCCCAATTGTCTTTTCTGATGAGTTGTTTATGCCCCACCCTCCTCCCCATCCTTAATGATTCCCCTCCAGAAAGTGGAAGCGCAGGAACGAGAAGACGTTCTGGCTGGGATGGCCGGAAAAGCAATCAAGGGGAAGGTTGGCAAACCTAAGGTGAAGAAGCTTCAGCTAGAAGAGACGATGCCCTCCCCTTATGGCAGGAGAGTGGTTCCTGAGATCACTGCCATGAAAGCAGATGCCAGCAAGAAGCTGCTGAAGAAGAGAAAGGTAGCACACGGCTCATGGGTGGGCTCCACCTCAGTAATGATTCTGCAGGAATCATGATTTTACTGTTATGAAATCATGCTATATTTTTTGTTTTAAATCTATCGCTATCTCACTGTGATAGGAAGTTATTTGTTCATGAAAGCAGTTGATCCATACATAGGATGAAGACATATTCAAGGACCCACATACATGTAAAGGGTGAGACTTAACTTGATCCCATTTCTAAAAAGAGAAATATTCTACTCAGTATTCTAAATTAAAATCATGGAACAGTAGCAACAACACGTATAAACCATAAACTTTAGTTCTGTATCATGACCAGTTAAGGAAGTCTTACGGTAGAAAAGGGTCTGTTTGGCTTTTGAAGTAAACTGTCATCTTTTACTATTTGTTTTTACCTTTAGTTAAAAGATCATCAGACACAGCCTCTATCATTGGGTTGATTGATGTTACAGTGGATTTAAAAGCCTCCCAGAGAATGGGGGTCAGTTAGCCAGAGGAAAGAAACATCTCAGAGCTGAGGAAGCAGGAGCCTGATGGTCACAAGGAGAAAGGCTGACTTTTCTGGGCAGGCTGAGTTTAGAAGCAGAGCGTGTCAAGTGGACCTGGGAACTCGGGAGACGAGCCCGGGCACTGGGTGAGGCTGGAGGGCTCTCTGTGCAGAGAGAGAGTGGAGCCCCAGATGGGGCACTGGGGTGCGGGGGAGCCCTCTCCTGCTGTGCTGAGAACCAGGGTCTCACACGCTCACCTGCACACAGAGCTTTCTCTTCTCGGAAATGGCTTCTCTCCTCTCCATTTCCCATGGTGTTAGTCAGGATCCGTTCTCAGCACATTTCTCTGCGCCTTTTGTACTCTCCTTGAGTGATTGCATTTGTGCCCAGAGCGTTTATCACTTGATGACTCTTGAATCGATGTCCGGAAGCGGTCATGGTTCCAGGAGAGCTGGACTAACGCAGCCATCAGAATGCACCCAAGCCCCACACACTCAGCATGCCTGACTTAATCCTAGTTTTAAAACTCCCCTCCTGCCTCTGCCTGATCTAGCTTTGGGCATGATCAGCCATCACTAACATAGGCCAGAAGCTGGTGAGTATCTCATTTAATCAGTAACTTGGTCCTAGGTGACTGACTATAAGAGAGTCCCAAAATCCACGCTTTTATCTTGGTCCCCACTGACACTATCTTAGGATTCAGTATATTTTCTCTGAGGCAGTTTAAGGTGAGCCATGTGGCTCCAGCAATCCTGTCTGTAGTCAGCCAGTCCCGACTCTACCTTCTTCACTTCATTCCTCTGTCTTATCTCTTTCCACCAGGCTGATGTTTCCAAAAGACAAGACTGGTTATTACACAGTGACCCCTTGTGTGCAGTGATTCAGCTTCCACCTGGCTGCCCTTACGCTTCCCAGGTGGCGCTAGTGGTAAAGAACCCGCCTGCCAATGCAGGGAGACATAAGAGATGCCAGTTCTATCTGTGGGTCAGGAAGCTCCCCTGGAGGAGGGCATAGCAGCCCCCTCCAGTACTCTTGCCTGGAGAATCCCACGGACAGAGGAGCCTGGTGGGCTGCGGTCCATGGGGTCACAGAGAGTCAGACATGATGGACCTTTCCTCTCAGCTGTCCTTGAGTGCCAGCAGACTGAGTCATCGTCTTTTCCCTCCTCATTCTGCTCACTGGTGGATGTACCCGAGTCTTCAGTACCCAGTGGAAAGGGCTCCTTTTCCCTATTGTCTGTCTGGCCCTGGGCAGGATTGCTCACATCTCCTCACAGGTCACTCTGTTCTTTCTCCATTTCAGGGTCAGGGGACTTTGTCTTATGCTTAGCAGTATATGACATGTCATGTTTTATTCTCATAATAATAATCTAAAGATTATTTTTATTATCTTCAATAATCTGAAGGTTTTTTCCTAGTGGATAGAGGCCTGAGCTCTAGCAATGAATTTTTTCAGGTACCTTTGGTACCTTGTCCTTAACTTTGAGTCTGAAAGTCCCTTGGATAATCAGAAGCTGCCACTTATTTCCTACAGTTGCTTTTAAGTAGCTGTCATCTCACAGAATGCACTAATAGATGAGGGTGGTGAGAGGACTGTTTTCCACAGCTACATGAGAAGCGTGGTCTGGTCAGTGTCATCTCTTAGGGCCTCAGTAGACCCATGCATTCTTTTTATTCATCTGATACAGAAGAGCTATCTATTGACTGGAAATGTACCTCTAAAGTACATATGACATTAATTCAGCTTGTATTTTTCCTGATGGCTTGGCTTCTTTTTCATGCGCAGGGTGATCTGGATGCCACAGCAGTGAAAGTGGACTTTGATGAAGAGTTCAGTGGAGCAGCAATAGAAGGCGGAGAAGAAGCATTGATCCCATCAGCTCCTGTAAACAAAGGTCCCAAACCCAAAAGGGAGAAAAAAGAGCCTGGTGAGGAATCATTACACAGTTTTTTGTTTGTGAGAAAATGTGTATGTTCAGGGCATTAGTAGATTCTTTGTGCTTTTTTTCTGGTAGGTGAAGTAATATCTTCGGTTCTCACAAACATTATAATGAACTTTTAGTTATAATAGTTTTATTTTTACTAATGATATTTAGATAAGTGTTGATACATACCTTATTGTTACTCATTTGTTTTTAGGTACCAGGGTGAGAAAAACACCTACGTCATCTGGTAAACCGAGTGCAAAGAAAGTAAAGAAACGAAATCCTTGGTCAGATGATGAATCCAAGTCAGAAAGTGACTTGGAAGAAACAGAACCTGTGGTTATTCCAAGAGACTCTTTACTTAGGAGAGCGGCTGGTATATTTTATACTTATTTTATCATTTTTTTGTGGTTTGAGAAAGTTAGTATTACTCATAAGTTGGTATTGTTAGTATCATCAATATTACTGAAGTAGTAAACCATTCATATTTCAGAAGTTAGTTCAAAAAGTCCAAAAAGCCTTCTTTATAGAGTGATCTTTTCTAGCAAAATTGGACATACATTTCTCCAAAGTGAAATCTGGAGAAAGTGTTTTCTTACTGACTTTTACGATAAAGTTTGGGTTACATTCTGTCCAGAGTTTGGAGATGTTTGCTAGAAAATGTACCTTGATGTGGGCTCAGTAGTAAAGAATCCACCTGCCAGTGCAAGCAGACGCAGGAGACACGGGTTCGATCCCTGGGTCGGGAAGATCCCCTGGAGGAGGGCATGGCATCCCACTCCAGTATTCTTGCCTGGAGAATCCCATGGACAAAGGAGCCTGCTGGGTTACAGCCCAAGGGAGTTGCAAAGAGTTGAATGCAACTGAGTGACTGAGCACACACGTGTGTACCTTGGTGTAGGGCACTAGCAGTCCTGGGTCCATAGGCAGCGATGGGTCCATCGGCAGTGCGGGGTCCATCGGCAGCGATGGGTCCATCGGCAGCGAGGAGTCCATCGGCAGTGCGGGGTCCATGGGCAGTCCTGGGTCCATAGGCAGCGTGGGGTCCAAAGGCCGTGCTGCGTTGGTTTCCTTTTGTTGTGTTGTCTGTCTCTTCTATCATGAGAAATTTCCCTACTTTATAGTCTGGTTCATATGCACACAGCATTATTTAGATAATTGCAGTGCCAGAGTTTAGGTTGTAGAATCCCGTTTTGCTAGTGTATATTAGTATTAAGCATGTGATTTGATCCTTTCTGAATATTTATTAACTTGAAGTCTTCAAATACTTAAAAACTGATGAGTGTCCTATTTTATAGGTTCTTCTCAAATTTTAAGTCCTAATTTACATAAAATGAAAAAGCATTCTGATTGTTTTCTTTGGAAGATACTTTTATATTTCAGGCCTTCAGTCACTAAGTAATTGAATTTCTTTTCATAAAGTACATAGGTAGTATAACAGAGGTAAAAATGTTTTTTGTTAGACTATAGTTGATTTACAGTGTTGCATTAGTTCAGAGGTGAGTTTTAATAGTTTATCAAGTTACATGAAAATTAATTTATTAACAGCTTTAAAATTGTATTTAGGCTTTTCCCATACATTTAAAATGAAGTATAAAGTGGCATAGCACCCAAATGACTTTAAAATTTTATTCCATAGTATATGCTAGAAATTATAGTAAAGCTTATTTGCATTATACCAGTGTGCCCTTCTCCATCAGATCAGATCAGTCGCTCAGTCATGTCCAATTCTTTTCGACCTCATGGACTGCAGCACACCAGGCCTCCCTGTCCATCACCAACTCCCAGAGTTCACTCAGACTCGCGTCCATCGAGTCAGTGATGCCATCCAGCCATCTCATCCTCTGTCGTCCCCTTCTCCTCTTGCCCCCAATCCCTCCCAGCATCAGAGTCTTTTCCAATGAGTCAACTCTTTGCATGAGGTGGCCAAAGTACTGGAGTTTCAGCTTTAGCATCATTCCTTCCAAAGAAATCCCAGGGCTGATCTCCTTCAGAATGGACTGGTTGGATGTCCTTGCAGTCCAAGGGACTCTCAAGAGTCTTCTCCAACACCACAGTTCAAAAGCATCAATTCTTTGGTGCTCAGCCTTCTTCACAGTCCAACTCTCACATCCATACATGACCACAGGAAAAACCATAGCCTTGACTAGACAGACCTTTGTTGGCAAAGTAATGTCTCTGCTTTTGAATATGCTATCTAGGTTGGTGATAACTTTCCTGTGGGTGATTTTTATGTGTTATATTATTTTGCTAATATATTGAGATCTTAACTGTTTCTCCTCATTCATCTGAAAAATTACTATTTCTGTTATTTCATGGTAAAACTACTGTGAATAGAGATGATAGAAGTTTTTATGTAAGAAGTTAAGAGAAAGCACTTTCTAAAGATATACAAGTTGTCCTTTGTAATTGCAGAAATGGGGGAGTCGCATATTAGTAGTCACTTTTACAGTGGCCACGTCTCCTTTCCTCACTGTTTGGAGTATCTTTTAAGCATGAAAAGCGGCATCCTGATGCGCTCATCAGGGTCATGTCGCGTTCTCCGGGCACCTGAGCGTGACCCCGGAGCCTCCTAGGAGTGCAGGCCGGACGTTAGGACTGTCTGCGTAACTGAGGCCAAACTCGGGCACTTTTATTCTCCAATGCTTGTCTTTTTCTCTTGCATGTTTTCAGAGACTGCTGGATTATTTTTCAAGTGTATGGTTTGGAATAATATTTCACTTTGATAAAGCTGGGTTTAAAGTCATTTTTATTTTTGTCCTAGCTGAACGGCCAAAGTATACATTCGATTTCTCAGAAGAGGAGGAGGATGACGCCGATGATGATGATGACAATAATGACTTGGAGGAGCTGAAGGTCAAAGCATCTCCCATAGCAAACGACGGAGAGGAGGAGTTTGTCCCCTCAGATGGCCTAGATAAAGATGAATACACATTCTCACCAGGCAAATCGAAAGCTGCTCCAGAGTAAGTAAGACTGACACGGTGCAGTCGGGTGTCTTGGCATCTGTCAGATCTCACAGTAAAAGCACCAAGAAACTGTTACCATTCTGGATAAGGCCCTCCCCAGGAAGGAATAAACCGGGTTTATATTGTAGCTGTTTACGTAACTGTTGCTTATAGTTGAGAGCATAGGTTGGCAAATGCTTTCCATAGAGATTTGGAATAGTAAACATTTTAGGCTCTGCAGCCATATGGCCTCTTGAACTACTCAGTGCTGCCACCGTAGCAAAACAGCAGCCATAAACGATAGTGAATGCATGTGTGTAGTTGTGTTCCAGTAAAATGCCATTAAAAAAATTAGGCAGCGGGTGTGTGGGGCATTTCTCTGAACCAAGGTTGTCAAGTTGAGTTATGACGTCGCTAGAATCGGGAGCTTTGCTTTGCCTCCTTTGCTTTGGCCGTGGTTGACTCGTCTTGCCTCTGGTGCGTGGGAGCAGGAACATGTAGGATATGAAGTTTGTCAACTGCTTCAGATTTTTAAGGAAGTATTTTACCATGTGCAGTAAAGTGTGAGAAATCAGATTATTGCTGCCTCTGACGGAGACAGACTTTCTTCTTGGATTTTTGCCAATAATTTACTGACGTTAAATTCTGAAGTGGTTCTGTCAATCATAAAACTTAGTGGTATTTTGATTAACTTGGAACTTTTGCTTTTCTGTTAAGTAATTGTTTTTTCTGGAGTCTGTGTATGCACATTAATGCTTATAAGAGCAAAAAGGACTTTGGTTGCCCTGTTTTCACAAAGAGAAACACATGAGAGGGCTAACCTGCTGTGTAATTATAACCCTGCGGTGCGTATTACGTGTAAATTCTTAAGGCTGAGATGGTGACTTAAGTGGTGATTGATTTCTTTCTCTTCAATAGAAAGTCTTCCCACGACAAGAAGAGTCAGGATTTTGGGACTCTCTTCTCTTTTCCTTCATACTCTCAGAAGTCAGAAGATGGTATGCTCATTTCATCTTTTCATTGGCTATTTACATATTATTGCTATGGCTTTTTTTATGAGTAGTAAACTTACTTTCTCTTTACATTTTCTTCAGTGTAATAAGGTTTGTTTTTTCCTGATGTGATTTCTAACTGAATGGTCAATATTGGCATTATGGAAGCACTTAAGGTGCTGACGTGTTTGTGTGGGTGAGGGGTGAGGAGTGTGAGTGTTTTAAGGAGAAAAACTGTAGACAGAAACGTTGGAAGGCTGAAAATTTTCATGGCAATGAGAGTAGGTTTATGACAGGATTTTTCAAGCTACAAGCCTAGCAATATGCCAGTTTTTTACTAAATTCTAGTAGCTATAAGATAAAACCTTTATAGAAGCAAATTTAATCAGTGTGCATACTTTTTTAAATTGCCTACATTTGTGTGTAGAATTTCTAAGGTCAAAACACATCCAGTTATATTTGAGTTACTATTTCCCATTTTTTAAATACACATACATGTAGCTAGATAAACATGTGGACTGCCATCGTTCAGTTGCTAAGGTGTGTCTGACTCTCTGTGACACCATGGATTGCAGTGTGCCAGACTTTCCTGTCCTTCACTATGTCCTGGAGCTTGCTCAAACTCATGTCCATTGAGTCAGTGATGCCATCCAACCATCTCATCCTCTCTTGTCCCCTTCTCCTCCTGCCCTCAGTCTTTCCCAACATCAGGGTCTTTGCCAATGAGTTAGCTCTTCACATCATGTAGCCAAAGTATTGGAGCTTCAGCTTCAGCCCTTCCAATGAATTCCTTTAGGATTGACTGATTTGCTCTCCTTGGTGTCCATGTGACTCTTAAGAGTCTTCTCCAGCACAACAAGTTGAAAGCATCAATTCTTCGGTGCTCAGCTTTCTTTATGGTCCAAGTCTCACATCCATACATGACCACTGGAAAAACCATAGTTTGACTATATAGACCTTTGTTGGCAAAGTAATGTCTCTGCTTTTTGATATGCTGCCTAGGTTTGTCATAGCTTTCCTTCCAAGGAGCAAGTGCTTTTTTAATTTCATGGCTGCAGTCACCATCCACAGTGATTTTGGAGCCCAAGAAAATAAATGTCTGTTTCCACTTTTCCCCATCTATTTGCCATGAAGTGATGAGACCAGATGCCATGATGTTAATTTTTTGAAAGTTTCATGCCAACTTTTTCAGTCTCCTTTCACCCTTATCAAAAGGCTCTTTAGCTCCACTTCACTCTGTCATTACAGTGGTATCATCTGCATATCTGAGGTATTGATATTTCTCCCAGCAATCTTGATTCCAGCTTGTGCTTCATCCAGCCCAGCATTTCACATGATATACTGTGCATATAAGTTTAAGCAGGGTGACAATATACAGGATTGACGTACTCCTTTCCCAATTTTGAACCAGTTCATTGTTCCATGTCTGGTGCTGACTGTTACTTCTTAACCTGCATACCTGTTTCTCAGGAGACAGGAAAGGTGGTCTGATAATCCCATCTCTTTAAGAATTTTCCAGAGTTTGTTGTGATCCACACAGTCAGAAGGCTTTAGTGTAGTTAATGAAACTGAAGATGTTTTTCTGGAATTCCCTTACTTTCTCTATGAGCCAACGAACATTGGCAATTTGATCTCTGGTTCCTCTGCCTTTTCTAAATTCAGCTTGTATATCTGGGAAGTTCTTGGTTCATATATTGCTGAAGCCTAACTTGAAGGATTTTGAGCATAACCTTGTTAGCATGTGAAATGAGTGAAATTGTGTGGTAGTTTGAACTTTCTTTGGCACTGCCCTTCTTTGGCATTGAAATGAAAACGGACCTTTTCCAGTTCTGTGGCCACTGCTGAGTTTCCCAAATTTGCTGACATACTGAGTGCAGCACTTTAATGGCATTATCATTTAGGATTTGAAATAGCTCCGCTGGAGTTCATCACCTCCACTAGCTTTGTTTATAGTGATGCTTCCTAAGGGGCACTTGACTTCACACTCCAGGATGCCTGGTCCTAGGTGAGAGACCACGCACCATGGCAGTTATCTGGGTCATTAAGGGTCATTTTTTGTATAGTTCTTCTGTGTATTCTTGCTACCTCTTCTTAGTCTGTTAGATCCTTACCGTTTCTGTCCTTTATCATGCCCATCCTTGTATGGAATGTTCCCTTGATATCTCCAATTTTCTTGAAGAGATCTCTAGTCTGTTTCACATTCTCTGGTTTTCCTCTGTCTTTGCACTGTTCACTTGAGCCTTTCTTGGCTGTCTTTGCTGTTCTCTGGAGCTCTTCACTCAGCCGGGTGCCTTTCCCTCTCCCCCTCACCTTCTGTTTGTGAGGCCTCCTCAGCCAGCCACCTGGCCGTCTTGCACTTTCCTTTTGGATGGCGTTGGTCACTGCCTCCTGTACAGGCCACGAGCCTCCATGGTTCTTCGGGCGCTACCAGGCCTAAGCCCTCGTGTGTGCTTGTCACCTCCACTACATAATCGCAAGAGATTCGATTTAGGTCCTACTTGAATGGCCTAGTGGTTTGCTCTGCTTTCTTCAGTTTGAGCCTGAATTTTGCGATAAGGAGCTGGTGATCTGAGCCACAGTCAGCTCCAGGTCTTCTTTTTGTGGATGTAGAGCTGCTGCTTCCGTTGCAGAGAGTATCATCAATCTGATTTCAGTATTGACCATCTGGTGATGTCATACATGTAGACAGACATACACAGATCTGGTACATGTTCTAAGGTATGTATAGATAATGCATTTTTGAAAGCCTGTCAGAACAGCCATATAAAAGCCTCACTCACATCCAAGTTGCCATTTTGAGTACCTTTTTGGTTTGAGGAAAGGAAGGATGGAGGGAAAAACTGACTAAATTGAGTGTAAAAGTAAACTTTTTTTAACACTCTTTTTACACTGTAAAAAGAAGGTACCTACTTGCCTTTTAAATTAAACTTTAATGATGTAAAATTGTTGAATGTTGTTATTGATATTCATGACATGATTAGCTGTATATATACTAAAATAATCACAGTGAGAACTTTTATTAAATACCTCATTTAAAATCAGTATTTTTGAATTGATCAGTTTTAAACGATTAGCATTTGGGAGTATTAAGAATTTTTATTACTCTGTGCATTTCTATGTGGTTTTACAGGGTTAACATTTTTGAAATACAACACTGTAATATTTTTATTTCCGCTGTTTGTGTATTGTGGACTATATGATCACAAAATAGAAACATATAAAGATTTATTATCTAGCTAGAGATGTCATCAATAAAAATAACATTTAACTACTTAGTGTTCCTTATAGAATGTCTTTACTGAAAAAAAAATAACTAATTTTTAGATTCAGCTAAATTTGACAGTAATGAAGAAGATTCTGCTTCTGTATTTTCACCATCATTTGGTCTGAAGCAAACAGAAAAAGTTCCAAGTAAAACAGTAGCTGCTAAAAAGGGTATGTACTTATTTTTGTTAAGCATCGCATAAACCATATATAGTTGATTTTAAAGAAAATTTAATACAATTTGAAACTAATTGCACTAGTATTTCAATAGAAAATAGCCATAAAGTATAAATGTATATACTGAAAATCCCTCTGGTTTACTTAACTATTGAGGTAATTATTAAAATGTCTGTAAGATCTCATTTTAAAGCTCTTATAAAATACTCCCATGTACTGATATCAGAACACAGCTTTCTGGTACAGGTGTCCTGTAGTGAGATTCTGTCCCTAGCGCAGCTGGTCGTGCTCTGTGGGGCCTGCCTTCACTCATTCCGTGGAGCCACTGGTCAGTTCCTGGGGCCCTTTTTTGAGTTAGGTAGCGTCTTTCTTTTCCATAACCGCAGGTTGTTTATCAGCAGGCTGAGTGGAGTCGAGTCATGAATCTGTCCCCGGCACTAAGGCGCACCCCTGGGGGTCAGTGTTAGTGCCCTGTGTCTGCTCACCCAGCAAGTCAGTAAAAGTCTGGAATGTCCCTTTAGCATCTGAAAAAGGTGGCACACAGATCACCACTGTAGATACACAGCTATTGGAGGAGCAGAAAAGCAAGGGAAGGCCCTGCTTCCTCTGCATACACCAGGGCCGTGGTGAGAAATCGTTTGGCTAAAGGGCCTCTCGCCCGCATGCCTTCATCTCTGTCTTCACGGGCGGACTCTCCTCCGTGCGGCTGTACCCACCCCTTCACCAGGGACTGAGGGAAGCTGGTTTGTCTCGGGGCTCTTGCCCTCAGGCTAGCTCACTCTGGTTTCATACCGGCTCTCAGATTTCTCGTGTGGTGAAGCGTTCAGAGTGATGCCAGGCTCTACACCCGACCCGTTCCCAGCTGCCCTCACACATCGCCTCCCAGACAGCCCTAACTGCAGTGTGCCTGAGGGTCAGGGGGGCTTCTGGGGTGCTCAGACTTCCCTGCAAGCATCTTATCTTGATGGGAACACCTGAGAGCCACCCTGAACACTTGGAGCCGTTGCCTCTTCCAGTGATCAGCCTGTTTCCTTCATCAAGCTGCTGACTCCTGTGACCCTAACAAGTTGCGAGCTCAGTGTCAGCTCCAGGCCGGCACAGCCAGCACCCACCTGCCCCGAGGCTCCGGCTCAGGAGGATCAGGGCTGACCTACTCTTGCCCTCACTCACTCACTTTAATGGCCCTTGTTTAAAACGTCACTTGAATTATCAAAAGGCAAGTTACATAAAATGAAAAGCATTTTGTCACCTGTGAGCAGTTATTTGCCTTACGCTGGCACCAGATGAGAGAGACCATGTTACTATGCAAGGCCACTCATTTCCATGTCAGCAGTAAGAAATCCCGTCATTACGGGGTTCGATTCAGCTTGGGTTATTGGTAAGTATATTACATTGATCTGTGAAATGGACATTTACTTAATAGGAAAACCATCTTTAGATACAGCCCCTAAGCCCAAGAGGGCCCCCAAACAGAAGAAAGTAGAGACTGTGAACTCTGACTCGGATTCTGAATTCGGCGTTCCAAAGAAAACAGCACCAAAAGGTGAGGATTCCCTTTGTATGATGATCTCGGCACATTCCATGTGCAAAGCGTTCGTTTCTTCTACTCATTGAGGTTAGAGAGATTGGGTGCCTGTTTTAAGTTGCTTTACTCTTCCATAAGCAATGTTCTAAGAATCAGTGCTCAATTAGAATCCTCAAATGAACTGAACTGAACTGAAGGAAGTATATAGCAGTTTGGTCCAGTTTGAGTCTCAGTTTCTTGAGTTGTGAAACAAAGACCTCTTTTGCAACCAGAGAATGCGTCAAAGACCCCCTGCAGGGGACTCTGGAAGTCATTCCTCAAAAGGCTGTGAGGGCTCCTCTTCAAGTGCGGGACTCCTTGCAGGAGGCTGGAGCCAGGACTGGCAGGCAGAGCCTCGTCCTCGTCTGGGAGTGGAAACAGCTGCCCTTGGGGCCCCTCCTGGGCACAGCACCAGTTCCTCTCCCCGTGGTCTGCGGGTCTCAGGGATGCTTTCTATGGAAGACGTGGTTTCTCTAACGGTAGCGGTTCCGTCTTTCACCACCTGATAAGATACTGCCGTCAGCGTGTCTATTTCTTAAAGTGGTGGTTGGGGTAAGGAGATAAAGAGACCTAGATGGCCCCAAGGGAGAATGGGGGCAGACGAGAAACAGGGACTTGGGAGGTGGACCTATTCACGTGCATGGCTTCAAACAGTGCCATCTTACTGATTCATCTGATCAAATGTGACATCCCAAGGCCACATAGCTATCTTTTCTTACCATACAATCTAGCCATAGCTCCCGAACTTTAACACATTTAGAGTTGCCATTTAGTTCTATTTTCTATCTCTGGCTTCACTGTAGGAACATTTGATAACCATTCATGTTTTACCTTTTCGCCTTCCTCCTCCAATGAGAATGAGGTAGACAAAGAAACTAGGCTACAGGGGGGTGATTCTAATCTGGGAAGGAATGTGGAGATTTGACAGGTGCTCTCATGACTAATGCTGGGGTGATTTACTTTAGGATTGTGCTGCTTAAAATGGGATATGCAGTGGTTGTTACTAGTGTGATAAGTAAAATTTAGAGTAAGCATTTAAACCACATATATTACTTTCCTAGTGATTCATATTATATTTTTAAAAGTACTAGTCTGTGGCAAATTAGGAACTAATTTTTAGTACTACATACCAAGATTTTTGTTTCAGGCCCAGGTACCATGGGATGTGCAAATGTTTTATGTATTAGGGGCTTGGTCATTAAAATCTGTCACTAGGACGTGCCCACTAGTTTAAATGTGTTTGTGAAATACCTTAGGTTCTGGGGTTGGCGTGACTCAAGTGATGCTGAGAGACGTTTCCCTGTCGGTCACACTGAGATCAGGGTTGCAGGGCCAGCTGGGCACGCCCGAGAAGGAAAGTGTGTTCTGGTGTTTATCTTTTTATCCTGCACTTAACTTTGGGAGAAAAAACTGCTTTGTATCATTTTAAGGTAAAGGCCGAGGGGCAAAGAAAAGGAAAGCATCTGGCTCTGAAAATGAAGGTGATTACAATCCTGGCAGGAAAACCTCCAAACCACCAAGCAAGGTAATAGGAGCATCTTTTAATGTATGGTTTTAAGATGATGTGTAACTGGCTTAGTTTGCTTATTACTAGAATGTCTCGTTACAGCTTTAACCCAGCATCTCTTATCCATAGGGGGCTTGTTTATGGTTAAAAAGTTATCCAGGTATAAAATTTATATAATCAGGACCATCTCTTGGATACAAGTGTCGCATAAATTAGCCTACTTAAGAGTACTCCACTTCCTCCAGCGGCAGAAGTTGCACGCGTCCTTAACTGAAATATTAATTTTCAGTTCGAATAAAAGCTATTTCTTTTTTGCAAATTGATTTGACAAGGACCAATTTGATTTTCTAACTTGAACTCCTTTGACTGTGGATAATTTTCCCAATTAGCCTGATGCTTCTCCAGAAGTACATTATCTCTTTTAGGTAAATTAATAACATCAAATGCCCCCCCTTTTCTGTGTCTTCCTTTTAAAACTTAAAAATACAAACAGATGCCGTTAGCTGTGTGGTGGTCTTTACATTGACCCTTTCCACCCAGTCGTCTGCTGGGACTGGGGTCCTTCCTGGTGACCATTCTCTGCATGTTTATAAATACTTACCTTATGTACAACCTACTGTGAACAGTCTTGTTTTCTTCTCATGAACTGATAGGTACTTAGCAGTAAGTTGAATTTTTACTTTTCTGTGCATAGTTGCTGGGTAACATAAGTTTAGAAAGAAGTAATGGTGTAAGTATTACTATTATAGAGAATTAGGTAATGGGCCTCACACTTAAGTTACTTAGCATTATAGTTCTGATCTTACAAGAACCATTATTTTCAGTATGTCTCAAAATAAGTGAAGGAATAACTAGTCCTTTTCTTTAACTTTGGTGTTTTAACTTTTTTTTTTTTTTTTTTAAAAACCCCAGAAGCCGAAGAAAACCTCTTTGGATGAGGACTCAGACGTGGACCTCTTCCCCTCAGACCTCACCACCGACCCCCCATCGCTGCCGCGGACTGGCCGGGCAAGGAAAGAAGTAAAATATTTTGCAGACTCTGATGAGGAAGATGTCGATTTTGCAATGTTTAATTAAGTGCCCACCGAGCACAGAAACAGTTCTCAGAAGATAACTTGTGTTGTCCTTTTTGTCTTTTCTGTCTCAGACTTTTGTACATCTGGCTTATTTTAATGTGATGATGTAATTGATGGTTTTTTATTATTGTGGTAGGCCTTTTAACATTTTGTTCTTACACATACAGTTTTATGCTCTTTTTTACTCATTGAAATGTCATGTACTGTCTGATTGGCTTGTAGAATTGTTATAGACTTGTGCATTAGCACAGATTTTAATTGTCATGATTGCAGACTACAGACCTGCTTTTTGAAATGAAATTTAAACATTAAAAATGGAACTGTGTTCTCCGTCTCTTTAACTAAAGATGAACGTGCAGTAAAAGCTCCCATACACCTTTAAAATAAATATATTTTATTCTTTGCCAGGAGACTCCATGGAAAAAGGTAAACAGTATATGAACATAGAAAGCACTGTTAAACGATCTCAATGTACAAACAGCCAGTGAGAGCACATCACAGACCTGCTAATATATCAAAAAAAAAATCCACGAGCGCTTAAATGAGAACTAAGAAGCTGACACTTGTATCTGTTAACCACTCCACCCCACTTCAGAGTGACTGAGCCAGGCCCGAGGATGCAGACTCTCTGCCCATGACGTTGGGGGGATCAGCCCCTCCCTCTCAGGACACAGAGCTGCCTGGTACAGGTGGCAGACCAGCCCATCGCCATCCCATGAAACCTCCGTAATGGCTTGTGAACAGGTAAACAAAAGCGTAGTAACACTGAACAGCGCTGCTGCCTTGGAGGCTATCATCGCTGTAAAAATGTATCTCTTAAAAAACCTGTGTAGTTACGTCATTAAACAAGTAATAAACCATTTTTAATTTAAAGTGACATCAACAACTGAACAAATGACGTCTGATAACCGAACTGGCAGTTACACTGATGGAGAACTCTCTTCTGCTAGTGCAGTGAATCTGTATACATTTACTGGGCGACAGGAAATAAAAGACGCGGTTTGAGAGCATCCGAAGAGCAAGGACAAGCGTCTACACTAAGCGAATTCGAGTATCTTTAGCCTCATCCCGTCACACTACAATACTCCGCTTCCTTACCTGGATGTCTTGATTGTTCTCTGAAAGCAAAACACTTATCCTTTTGACCCTCTCTTAACTGGACACGCACAGTAATCTGCTCCACGACCGCGGGTCTTGGTGACCTGGAGTGTGGGACATGAGAGGACAGCCGCGGACGCACTGCTGTATGTACAGAGTCTTCGGAAACACGACCCGGGTGAACCGTGTTGACTGGGTCTTTGCCATGCAATCTTGAGTGTTCAAAGAGGAAAATAGAAGCTTTTAACTAGTTTGGGGTTGCATGAAATGGCTGATTTTTAGAATTTAAAAAGTTTGTACTTGTAGGTAAGTTAGACAGCGAGGGGTATATATTGATACATACGAAAACTTCTTGGTCCTTCTTGAGTTTTAATATATTTTCAGTCCAAAAACTAAGCAGCAGTAAAAATGTTTCTTGCATTTTAAATCCCAGGAGTGAAGGTTCTGGGGAATGTTGGAGTAGCCAGAAAGTGTCTCACTGCAGCAGCGGGGACTGGCCGACGCCGCTGTGCTCCACGGAGCTGGGGGAGACGCTGGGGCTGGGCTCCGCCGTGTGTCCGCCGGAGCTGGGGGTCAAGGGCTCGTGCCCTTCAGAGTTCTCCAGCATTTCCTGAATGAGCGGTGGCATCGAACCAGGGATTTCCATCTTCAAGGTAATTACACGCTCTGCACCTTTTAGAAAGAGAGAACAGAATCCGGTAGATAGGGATACCCAAGTCTGCTCTCACCCCCTCATGGTGGGGGAGCTCGGGGCGCCGGGGCCTGCGCATGGGACGGCGCCGACACCCCTGCTCCCGCTGTGGGCAGCAGCGGAGACGGGAGATGTGATCGACTCCACCACTCGGCCAGTTCTGGGAAGCAATCCTGATATGTGTTCACTCAGCATCACTGACAGAGACGCTCCTGATGCAAGACCAGGAAGTGTCTCTTGAAAAGACCGAAAAGACGACAATGCCCCAGGAGAGGCGGAGGACCCGAGGGGCCCCAGGGGACGCCAGCAGCCCCGCCGCTCGCTACCTGCGGCTCCTCAATACTGAAGGGCTTCGCTGGGGGCTCAGGCGGCAAAGAATCTGCCTGCAACGCAGGAGGCTCGGGTAAAATCCGTCACGCTGCCTGCCACTCAGAACACTGCCTCAGTGGCACCGACCACACTGCAAGTGCCCAAGCCCCCCGTGTGGACGACGCGGGTCACAGGACTCCCATCCCGTGAGCACTGCCGGGCGAGCGCAGCAGCATCACCGCTGTGAGGTCAAAGCCCTCATGGCGCCAGTGGTCGGCACTACATGTCCTCCCAGGCCTCTGAGAAGGGGCTCGGGGGCGCAAACTGCCGGTCAAACACGAGTGCTGTGCTTCTAAGCACCTTCTGAAACGTGACCTAATCCCCTGCTCAGCAGCCCTCGGGGAAGGGGAAGCTGCAGGTCCGCCCAGGGACGCGGCCCGCCTGCCCTCGCGCAGGAGCGCTCTGCTCTGGCCTGCAGCCAGCTTGTGGCTCCCCACACTTCTGTAACTGCCCCATTGGCCGTGCAAACTGGAAATCACTAGCCAAGAACAGGAACACCTCTC
The DNA here is from genome assembly GCF_029407905.1 of Bubalus kerabau. Classification (NCBI taxonomy): domain Eukaryota; kingdom Metazoa; phylum Chordata; class Mammalia; order Artiodactyla; family Bovidae; genus Bubalus; species Bubalus kerabau. The sequence continues at coordinate 5,437,848 of NC_073625.1, read as the reverse complement.
CGGGAAGAAAACTCCCCTTTCTTAGAGGTGCACAAGCAAAGCTGCCTGCGGAGAGAGGGGACCGCAATGGGCGCCTGGAGCCCCGCTTGTTTTCTCTTGAGGTTTGGGTGATCAGGAAAAACTGGGATTAAGTGCACAGAAACCAAAGAGTGTGTGGAAAGCTGGAGTGACACGCACGCAACGAGAAAAGGACAAAGCCAGCCACCCGGGGTTCAGTATGTTCTCTTGGAAATGCTTTTTCTAATCACTTAAGTCACACGAAACTGTAAAGCTATTCTCATAATCTGCTAAGATCACTGCGTGGGCTAAGGTATGAGGTTTAAGAGGAGGCACCCTACTTCTTTTTGTCAGTGAGAAATGAATTCCAAAATGGTAACAGAAAGGTACCTACTGTCAAACGCCCTGCATTAAAACCCAGGGTTTCTAAAAAGGCCACGTGCAGCGGTTGGTCAGGACGGCCAGCCCACCTGGCAGGCGGGGTGCGGCGGGCGGGACGCACCTTTCGCGCTGATGCTGCGGAGGTCTGTGATCTTCATCAGGATCTTTGGGAACATGTGAGGCTTGCTGGGCCGTCTCTTTCTGATGTAAATTTTCAGTGCTTCCAGCAGCGGTTCTTGTAGCTTATCTACTTTTGTTGGTTCCTCAAGGTCCTGACGGTCTGGATTCCAGAAACAAGGTATTAAATAATTGAGGTCAGGACAGAATGAGCTCTGTACTCTGGCGAGTCCTGCCCACGCCCCCGCCTCCTCACATTAATCTTGAGATTCAATCCCATAAACACATTTGAAGGTGTGTGCGGCTGTTCTGGGCTTTCCAGGTGGCTCAGTGGTAAAGCACCCGCCTGCCAATGCAGGAAACACGGGTTCCATCCCTGGGTCGGGAAGATCCCCTGGAGGAGGAAATGGCAACCCACTCCAGGATTCTTGCCTGGAGAATCCCATGGAGGAGGAGCCTGGCAGGATAGAGTTCAAGGGGTCACAAAAGCGTTGGACGTGACTGAGCACACAGATGCCACTGTTTTAAGCTGTGATACTTGAAAATGACTGCCCTTGTTGGTCAAACCACATTTGGAAGGCTGGTGGCTTTTATCCCCGGCAGAGAATTACTTCTCGTGACCAGGAGGTGTCACTGCTGAACTGAATTAGAGGAGCCCTGACCCAGATGGTTAAATGCAGGTAAACCAGCCCCAATTAAAGGCAGTAGCTCCTTAACCACCCTGTTTCGGGCTCCTGGGGGTCCAGTGAGGGTGTCACCACCAAACAGAACCTGGCTTCACACCAGCCCTCCAGAGGTGGGCGGCCAACGCCGGGACTACAATTCCCAGCCCCCGCCTTGGCAAACAGCACCAGCAGGCTCCCTGACTCATCCTAACAACGTCCCCAGGCAGTTCACTTTACGACGGTCTGATCCTACCTTTAAAACAGCAGCTGTGGCAATGCAGAAGTAGCATTTTGGAATTTCAGAGCAGGAAAACCCCAAATGCCTTTAACTTATAATACGGAAAAATGCAACGAACTCTAAGCATGCATGCCTGGTTTTATCCACATGTCCTTTTCCATGCAAAACAACTCCAAAGTGGAGATGAAGAGTCTCCCATAATTTACAAGTGTGAGCTGCTCTCCACGGACTCTCACGAGGGTGTTCTGGGCGGTGGTACCTCCACAGATCAGGCAGATGGCGCTGAGAAGGCCGGTCTCCGCGTCGTCCATCTCCAGCGGCAGGAGCTGGCCGGCGAAGGTGAACACCAGGTCAGTCAGAGGGCCAAAGCCGGCGTTGTGCATCTGGGTTCGATTCAGGGTCAGGCCGTCCGAAAACGTCATAGTGTCTTGCTCTGGGGTGTACCTGGTGCAGATTCTGAGAATCTGGGAGGAAACCACCACGGCCAGATCATCAACACAGGCCTGGCCCGACGGCCTCCCTGGGGACCCAGGGAGGGAATCCCAGGAAGGTTCCAAGGGCTCTGGGGCGGATGAGCCCCCCACCCCACCCGCCTTGGGTGCCATCGCTGCTCCAGCTCTTCCTCCAAAAGACCACACGCGTCAAAACAAGGGCGAAACCTTATTTAGGGAATAATAAATAGGACACAAGAAATTTTGAGAAATATCTGTTTATGCTAAAAGTGATTCATTTGACTCAAGTAAACATTCACTGAGTACCTACTTATATCCCAGGCACTGCGCCAGGTGCTGGGGATGAAAGAGGAAGAAGAGTCAATTTTTTTTTTTGAAGAGCTTAGTCTACCAAAAAAAAGGCCAACATTTACACTGTAAGCGCCCAGCGCAAAGCCAGCGCTCCACATGCTCTCGGTTTACACTAGCAGAGGAGCTGGTGGGCTGACGACGCTTCTTACAGACCTGGGGCTCCGGGCTCAGGAAGGCTGGACTGAGCTGGCCCCCCACCCGGGGGACGCCCCGAGCACCCCCACCCCGAGACCGTGACCCCAGGGGGCAGGCTGAGCCAGCGAGGGGCTGGGAGCAGCGGGGGAAGCAGGGCAGCCCCAGGGCGGGGAGGGGCTCAGCCTGGAGGCCTGGTGGGGTCTCCTGGAGAAGCAGCCCTGCTGGGCAAGGCCACTCCACCTCCGGTCAGGGCACCGCGCTGTCTGTGAAGGACTGAACTGCAGTATCTGCCCGAGGCAGACACCACCGCCACCCCGGCCTGCAGCCACCAGCCTGTCCTGGGGCACGTGGGTCCCGGGCGCTCGGCCTCCGCCCCCAGACCCCCAGCACCCGGCCGCCTCTCGGGGAGCTGGCCTCACGCCCCCAGCCGGCGGGGCCCTCCGTGGTGACCCGCCCCCCCGGGAGCGGTGGCCCTGAGTCAGAGCGCGGCGCCCCCGTCACACCACCGGAGGGGCTTGCTCAGACGGCGTTCCCACGGAGGCCAGCAGCTGCCCCGCTGTCAGAGCGTGGAGGGGCCCGGACGTCACGGGACGGGCCTTAACTCTCTAGAAAGCCCCGGGAGACGAGGCGCGGGCCGAGGGCTCACGCCAGGCGGTGCCTGGCGGGAGGGGACCTGCATCCCTGACTCCACAGAGGCTCACGGCGCGGGGCCTCTACCCTCGCTTCCGGTGGGACCAACAGGCACCAGACCAGCCTCTACAGCTTCCTGTGCACAAGAGCCCCCCGGGGTCTGCAAGGCGCCCAAGGCTCCCCCGAAACCCATGCTCAGACGCTGCGCCCCGGGCCTGTTCCACCCTGCAGGGCCTCACTCCTCAGGCCAGACGACAAGCGGTTCTGAAGAAGCGATTCCACTCTGTCCTGTGGCCTCTCTCCCCGGAGAGTCCGACACCGCTGACCAAGTACAGCGGGCGTCAGGAGGGGAGAACGCGGGGCCGGGGAGGGCGTGGGCCCGAGACACAGCCCGGGGCCCCAGCTCGTCCCGCGACAGCCCCGGCGTCACACCCAGCCCTTCTTGGGGTGGGCACCCCTCGTCTGAGAGCCCGAGGACCAGTGGCCTGGCGGGGCGCAGCCCTCACAGGCGGGCGAGGCCGGCCCTCCTCGCGGCAGGGGCCCTGGCCTTCCTCAGGGCGCCAAGCAGGGCCCCAGGGGCGGGCAGGTGGCCTGTCCGCGCCCCCCCTCCGCCCTGCGGGTGGGCAGGGCAGAGCCGTGCGCAGACTCCGGCCGCAGTCGTCCCAGTGCCGCGGGCCCCCAGAGCCCGGACTCCAGCTTCCCCGGCCCTGCCAGGTGTGCACACCAGCTGTGCCTGCGACCCTCCGCGCGTCTGCCAGCGGCCGATGGTCTACCTGGGGCTCAACGCACCGTCGCTGCCTGGGGGGCAGGGAACGCTCGTCCTAAAAACGACCCTTTTATACCACTTCACCCCGTTTTTTTTGAAACATGAAATAAAACTGTTTAAAAGATGAGGTGTAACACACATGGCTGTTTGAATCCACTCTGTGTGGCCCCTCCTCTGGAGAGTGGAATGTCAGCCCCCCTGCAAAGGGGGCGCAGCCCGCGCCCTGCCCCTGAGATGGGGCGCAGGGGACGGCCGGCCTGTGACAAGGCCATGGGAGACGGCTGCCGGGTCCCCAGCAGCCCAGCCCTCTGCTCAGCAGCAGCCGCAGCCTCCGGGCAAGTGTGATGAGCCGGCCTGGAAGCGTCGGCCGCCCCGGTCAGGCCTGCAGATGAGGCAGCCCCCCCAGTACCCGCGGCCACCCCCCCACCCCGAGAGCCCCGCCATGAGCTCCCGACAGCAGGGGCTGCGCGACGAGACGGTCCTCAGGGGCTCAGTCTGGGCAGCGACACGGGTCACAGACAACGGACAGCGCACACCCGGGGAACACAGCAGGAGGCGTGAGCACGCGCGGCCCTCCCGGCCAGACCCCCAGACCTGGCGGCCTGGACCTGTGCCCCCACAGCTCCCTCCACCCGTCCTGAGCCGCAGGAGGCCCGCCCGGCTTCTCCCTGTGGCGCTGGCTGGCTCGGGGCAGGGGCGTCACTGCCACGTGACAGTGCGAACCCTCAGATGGGGAATGTCCTGCTGTGCCCTCAGCACCGGGCAACGCGGCACACGGCGGTGACGAGCGAACATTCACTCGCTCATCGAGGAACTCTCCACCTGCTAACCCCCTGCAAGGGGCGTATGGAATCTGGTGATTTCTAAGCGTTTTGGCAAAGAAACCACCCGTTCACCATCTCGTTCTCTGCACTGACTGTCTGGCCATCAGGGGCAGGTCCTGACCAGAGCGTCTAACCACGGGGGCTGCGCTGTGACGAGGCCGCCGCGCACAGGAGGGGCCACCCCGGGAGACCTGCTGTGCGGGGCTGTCTGAGAAGGAAACGCAGGGTGGGGAGCCCGGCCCTCCCCGCCCAGCCTGAGGTCAGGCTCAGGGAGCCACTTTCAGAGCACTTTGGGAGGCACGCCAGGCGAGATTAACAGGCCGTGGCGGGCGCCTGGCATCGTGGCCACTGGCTCGGCCTGCGTCTCCCTGCCCCCGGGGCCCGGCGCCCGGCAGGTACTGAAGGGTCAGCTGGCTGGAGACACGTCCGCAGAGCAGAAGGGGCCCGGGCTCACCGCCGCTCACGAAAGCGCCAGACACAGCCAACCGCAAACAACCAGCGGCCGGAGGACTGGAGCCGACTGAGACACACTCCACTTCCAAAGACAAAGCAGCAGCCACAGTGACCGGTGGGAGGGGCACTTCCACAGAACAAACAAACCCCACACCTGCTGCGGGAGGGGCACTGACCCACACGCTGGACGACAATGCCACAGAGATTCTCTCACAACAACCAGAGTCCCATGTCCGCTGTCCAGCCCGGGGGTCTGGTGCTGGGAGGAGCCGCCCCCGGAGCATCTGGCTTTGGAGGCCAGCGGGGCTGGATTGCAAGGAGTCCACAGGACTGGGGGGACCAGAGACTCCGCTCATGGAGGCACACGAGGTGTGCGCCCACTGAGACCCAGCAAAAGCAGACTGCACAGGAGCGGGGCCCAGACCACGGGCTGCTCGAAAGGGTCTTGGGGGCACAGGGACACTGGGGGCAGAGGGACCGGGGACGCCCATCATAGCAGACGCCCCCAGAGGCCGCCGTCTGCACTGAGGCCTGGCCTGCCCAGCGGCCGGCGGGTTCCAGTGCGGGGACACCTCAGGTCAAATGATGGGCAAGATGACAGCCTCACTGGCGGCAGGCCGGCGCTGAGCCCACAGCTGCCTCAAACGCACCCCTTGACATGGTCCTCCCACCACAGGGCCAAGACCCAGCTGTGCCCCCAGAGGGCAGGCTCCAGCCCTTCCCACCAGGAGGGCTGCACGAGTCCCCGAACCAACCTCACCGTCCACAGGGCAGACACCAGAACCCAGAAGAATTATGGTTCTGCCTTGAGGAACGGAGACCACAAACCCAGAAAGTTGGGCAAAGATAAGATGGCAGAGAAATATGTCTCAGACAAAGGAATGAGATGAAACCCCATAAAAATAACCAAGTGGGGTAGAGAGAGACAATGTGTCTGAAAAAGAATTCAGAGTAATGGTACTCAAGATGGTCCAAGATCTCAGAAAAGGAATGGAAGAATAGACCAAGAAAATACACAACACGTTTAACAGAGACCTAGAAAATTTAACCAACAAAAAGCTGTACAACACAGTAACTGGAATGAAAAATACACTAGAAGGTCGGACAAAGACAACACGAAGTTACAGGCCAGTATCAATGATGAACATAGATGCAAAAATCCTCAACAAAATTCTAACAAACAGATCCCAACAACACATTAAAAACCTCATACACCATGATCAATTTGAGTTTATCTGAAGGATGCAAGGATTCTTCAATATACGCAAAATTGATGTGATACACCATAATAACAAATTGAAAGATATGATAATCTCAATAGATGCAGAAAAAGCCTTTGACAAAATTCAGCACCCATTTATGATTAAAAAAACTCTTCAAAAAATGGGCACAGAAGGAACCTACCTCAACATAGTAAAGGCCATATATGATAAACCTACAGCAAACATTCTCAATGGTGAAAAACTGAAAGCATTCCCTCTGAGATCAGGAACAAGACAAGGTGCACAATCTCACCACTATTACTCTACATAGTTTTGGGAAGTCCTAGCTTCGGCAATCAGAGAAGAAAATGAAATGAAAGGAATCCAGGCTGGAAAAGAAGAATTAAAGCTCTCACTGTTTGCAGAGGACATGACACTGTAGAGAAAACCCTAGAGATAGTATCAGAAAATTACTAGAGCTCATCAGTGAATCTAGCAAAGTTGTAGGATACAAAATCAATACCCAGAAATCACTTGCATTTCTATATACTAACAATGAAAAAATCAGAGAAATTAAGGAATCAATCCCATTCACCAATGCAACAAAAAGAATTAAATATCTAGGAATAAACTTACCTAAGGAGACAAAAGAACTGTATACAGAAAGTTATGACACCGATTAAAGAAATCAAAGATGACATACACAGATGGAGAGAGATTCCACATTTCTGGGCTGGAAGAATCAATACTATGAAAATGACTATATTACCAAATGCAATCTACAGATTCGATGTGATGCCTCTCAAATTACCAATGGTATTTTTCAGAGAACCAGAACAAAAGTATTTCACAATTTACATGGAAACACAAAAGACCCTGAACAGCCAAACCAATCTTGAGAAAGAAGAATGGAGCTGGAGGAATCAACCTCCCAGAAGTCAGGGACTGACTTCAGACTATACTACAAAGCTACAGTCATCAAGACAGTATGGTACTGGCACAAAAACAGAAATGCAGACCAATGGAACAAGAGAGAAAACTCAGAAAGGAACCCACGCACCTATGGGTACCTTATTTCTGACAAAGGAGGCAAAAATAGACAATATACAAGAGGCAAAGACAGCCTCTTCAATAAGTGGTGGTGGGAAAGCTGGACAGATACACGTAAAAGATGAAACCAGATCCCTTCCTAACATCTACACAAAGACAAACTCAAAATGGATTAAAGACCAAATCTAAGACTAGAAACTACACAACTCTCAGAGGAAAACAGGCAGAACACTTGATGACATAAATTAAGGCAAGATCCTCTATGACCCCACCTCCTAGATTAATAAAAACAAAAGTAAACAAGGGGGGGCCTCATTAAACTTAAAAAGTTTTTGCACAGCAAAGGAAACTATTAACAAGGTGAAAGACAACCCTCAGAATAGGAAAAATAATAGCAAATGAAACAACTGACAAAGGATTAATTTCCAAAGTATACAAGCAGCTCATACAACTCAATGCCAGAAAAACAAACAACCCAGTCAAAAAGTGGAAAAAAGACCTAAATACACATTTCTCCAAAGAAGACATCCAGATGGCTAACAAACATGAAAAGTTGCTTAACATCGCTCGTTATTAGAGAAGTGCAAATCAAAATTACAATGAGATATCACCTCAGACCAGTCAGAATGGCCCTCATCAAAGTCTACAAACAATAAATGCTGAAGAGGGTGTGGAGGAAAGGGAATGCTCTTGCACTGCCGGTGGGAATGTAAATTGATACAGCCACTATGGAAGACGGTATGGAGATTCCTTAAAAAAAACTAAGAATAAAGCCACCATATGACCCAGCAATCCCACTCCTAGGCATACACCCTGAGGAAACCAAAACTTAAAAAGACACATGTACCCCAATGTTCACTGCAGCTCTACTTACAATACCAAGATCATGGAAACAACCAGATGTCCATCGACAGATGAACGGATGAAGACGCTGTGATACGTACGTACAATACAGTGTTACTCGGCCTTAAAAAGGAATGCATTTGAGTCCGTTCTGATGAGGTGGATGAACCTAGAGTCTGTTATACAGAATGAAGTCAGTCAGAGAGACAAAAACAAGTATCATATACTAATGCAAATACATGGAATCTAGAAAGATTATACTGATGAAGTTACCTGCAGGGCAGCAATGGAAACCCAGACAGAGAAGAGACTTATGGACATGGCAGGGGGCAGGAAGGAGAGGGTGGGATGTACGGAGAGAGTAACATGGACACTTACGTTACCACATGTACAACACATAGCCAGTGGGGATGTGCTGGATGACTCAGGGAACACAGACGGGCTCTGTATCAACCTAGAGGCGTGCGATGGGGAGGGATGTGGCAGGGAGGTTCGGTGGGGAGGAGACATATGTACACCTGTGGCTGATTCATGTTGGTGTTTGGCAGAAACCAACACAATTTTATAAAGCAATTAACCTTCAATTAAATAAAATACACTAGAAGGAATAAACAGCAGAATAACTGAGCAGAATGAATAAATAAACTGGAAGACTAAATGTTCAAAATCACTGCCATGGAATAAAGAAAAAGGAATGAGATGAGGACAGTCTAAGAGGCCTGGGACAACACTAAATCTACCAACATTCTCATTATGTGGGGCCCACAAGGAGAGAGGAAAGACCTGAGAAAATATCTGAAGAGGTGATAGCTGAAAAATTTCATAACGCTGGAAAGGAAACAGTCACCCAAGTCCAGGAAGTGCAGCGCCTCAGGCAGGACAAACTCAAGGAGGAACATGCCAAGACACATGGTAACCAAACTGAAAAAACAAAGAGAAAATATTAAAAGCAAAAAGGGAAAAGCGATAAAGTAACATACTAGGAAATCTCATAAGGTTATCAGTTTATCTTCAAGGAGAAACTGTGCAGACCAGAAGGGAGTGGATGAGGTATTTAAGGTCACAAAAAGCAAGAAGCTGCAACCAAAATACTCTACCCAGCAAGACTCTCATTCAGATTTGGCAGAGAAATGAAAAGCTCTGCAGACAAGCAAAACCAGCTTTGTAACAAACGCTAAAGGAACTTCTCTAAGCAGAAAATTAAACACTGCAGCAACAAACGTGAAAATTATGAATGGAAAAACTCACTGGCAAAGGCAAGCACACAGGTAGGAAATCACCCACACACAGGACACGACATCAAAACCAGCAACTGTGAGAGGAGGAGGGAACAAATGCAGGACACTGGAAATGCACTGGAAATCAGAAGACCAGCAACGGAAAACAGCTTGCTTACATACAGACCTCAGTATCAAAGCATCACGGCAACCACAAGCCAGAACTGCACAATAGACGAACACACACAAAAAAGAAAAAGCGATCCGAACACGACAAGAAAGGCAGTCATCACATCACGAAAGGGGGAGCCGAAGAGGCAGGGAAGAAAAGACATACAAAGACAGGTCCGCTCCAGATGGCAGAGTGTAAGGACCTGAGCGCATTCCCTTCTCACAACACCACCAAAATCGCAACTGATGAAAAATCATCATCATCAAAAAGCAAAAAACACACTGGAACTATTAAAAAGATACTCCATGCCCAAAGACAAAGAAGCCATAGTGAAAGGGCAGGAGGAAGGAATCACAATAAAGCCAACCCCTTACCCTCAGGGTGGGCAACACACAGACTGGGAAACAGTCACATCGGAGAAGCTCTCCCCCGGGCGTGAGAGGCCCGAGCCCGCGTGGGTGTCCCAGCCTGGGGCTCTGGCGATGGAAGGAGGGGCCCCCAGAGAATCCGACTTTGAGGGCAAGCAGGTGTGACTGCAGGAATTCCACGCAAGTGGGGGAGACAGAGACTCTACTCCTGAAGGGCACACACGAGGCCCTGTGTACCCCAGGAACTGGGGGGAAAAGCGGTAGCCTCGTGAGAGGCTGGCACTGCAGGGTCTCCTGTGGAGGCTGTGGGGGGTGCGGAGGGCACGTGTCTGAGGCTCACTGTGGAGACAAAGGCAGCGGCAGCAGCAACTCTGGGAAGTGCCCACCAGTGCGATGCCCCCGAAGGCCGCCATCGGCCCCATCAAACATCCCGTAGGAGCCTGTGCCGGGTCACTTAAGGCCAAGCAACATGGCACGGGAACACGGCCCGCTCCATCAGCAGACAAGCTTCAGGTCTCCCTGAGCACAGTCCTTCCCGCCAGAGGGACAAGACCCAACTCTGCCTGCCAGTGGAGTCCCATCAGGGAGCCAGGACAAGCCTCCTAGCCTCAGCCACCAGGAAACAGATGACAGAAGCAAGAACGACAATTCTGCAGCCCATGGAACAGAAAAGACAGTCACAGAAAGCTAAGACAAAATGAGACATCAAAGGAATGTTCCCAAAGGAAAGAAGGAGCTGGAACCCCAGAACAAGGACTAAGTGAAGCGGTGACAGGCAACCTCCTATAAAAAGAACTCAGAATAATGATAGTGAAGATGACCCATGAGTTCAGAAGAAGAATGGAGGGAATACAGGAAAGGTGCAAGAAGTGTTTAACGAACACCTAGAAGAAATAAAGAGAAAACAAGCAGATAAACAATACCTGGAACGAAAAATACACTAGAGGGGATCAAACCAGAATAAGCAAGGAGGAAGACCAGATAAAGTGAGCTGGAACACAGAATGCTGGAAATCACTGCCATGGAGCAGAATAAGGAAAAGAGAATGAAGAAAGAGACCTCTGGAACAACACTGAATGCACCAACATTCGCACGGAGAAGAGAGAATGGACCCGAGAAAGTATCTTAAGATGTGATAGCTGAAAATATCCGTAACATGAGAAAAGAAATACTCAAGTCCACAAAGTACAGACTGTCCCAGGCAGGATAAACCCAAGGAGAAACATGTCGAGACCTGTAGTAATCAAATTAGCAAAAATCAAAGGCAAAGAAAAAATATTAAAAGCAACAAAGGAACAGTAACAAGTAACACACAAAGGAACTCCCTAAGGGTATCGGCAGATTTCTCAACAGAAACTCTGCAGGCCAGAGGGCGTGGCACAACATTTTCAAAGAGATAAAGGGAAGAACTACAATCAAGAATGACCCACCCAGCAAGGTGCTCATTCACATCTAAGGGAAAAATCAAAGAGTCATAGACAAGTAAAAGCTAAGAGAATTCCGCATTACCAAATCAGCTTTGTAACAAATACTAAGGGAACTTCTCTAAGTGGAAAAGAAAAGGCCAAAACTACAAACAGGGAAATTATGAACGGAAATGCTTACCAGTAAAAGCAAACAGATAGTAAAGGTAGGAAATCACCCCCACACGAAATGACATCAAACCAGGCACCGGGAACAGGGGAGCAGACACAAGAGACTGCTAACGCATTTGAAATGAAAGGGCCCGCAGCTTAGGAAACACACAAACCTTGTTTATACAGAGGATACCACGTCGTAACCTCAGTGAGGCTTCCCTGGTGGTCCACTGCTTAGGAATCCATCTCACAAGGCAGGGGACGCAGGTCTGATCCCTGGTGGTGGCCACCCACCCCAGTGTTCTGGCCTGCAGAATCCCACGGACAGAGGAGCCTGGCGGGCTACAGTCCATGGGGTCGCAGACTGAGTCATGGGGCCCTGACTGACTCAGCACAGCACAGGGGAACTAAGATCTCACATGCTGTGGAGCCACTAAGCCCACGCGATGCAACTACTGAGCACCCGCACCACAAGTACTGAGCCCAAACACCACACGAGCCTGTGGGCCCCAGGGAGAGAGCCCGCGGGCGCAGCACACAGCCCCCGTGCTGCAGCCGAACACACAGTTGTTGTTTTTTTAAAAGAGAAACTCGTGGTAGTTGCAAACAGAAAAATCTACAACAGATACACAAAAAAGAAAAGGGAATCCAAAGACAACACTAATCATCAAGTCAAGAGAAGGGGCCTCCCTGCGGGTAGAGTGGTTAAACACTGCCTGCCAAGGCCGGCTCCAGGAAGATCCCACACACCGTGGGCCAACTAAGCCACGCGCCACACTGCTGAGTGCACACCCTGGAGCCTGCGAGCCACAACTGCTGAAGCCTGTGAGCACCAGCGACCGAAGCCCGCCTGCCCGAGAGCCTGTGCTCGGCAGCGAGAGACGCCTGTGCACCGCCACTAGAGAGGGTCCTCGCACGCCTGAACACAGCAGCAGAGACTGAGTGCCGTTCAGCTCGGTCACTCATGACCCCATGAACCGCAGCCTGCCAGGCCTCCCTATCCATCACCAACTCCCAGAGTTCACCCAAACTCCGGTCCATTGAGTCACTGATGCCATCAAACCATCTCATCCTCTGTCGTCCCCTTCTCCTCCTGCCCCCAATCCCTCCCAGCATCAGGGTCTTTTCCAGTGAGTCAGCTCTTAGCATCAGGTGGCCAAAGCATTGGAGCTTCAGCTTCAGCATCAGTCTTTCCAGTGAATATTCAGGACTGATTTCCTTTTGATCCATTTCGGCCAGTCTATGTCTTTTGGTTGGAGCATTTAATCTACAAGAGACCCACTTCAAATATAGGAAAATGTATTCCATGCAAACAGAAATCAAAAGAAAGCTCAAGGAGCAACACTCATATCAGACAAACAGACTTTCTTTTCTTAAGTGTGCTTCTCGGGCTGCCCCAGGTGTCAGCTGTGGCACGTGGGCCCAGCAGTTGCGGCCGGCAGGCTCAGGTGCTCTGCAGCACGTGGGATCTTAGTTCCCCAACCAGGGAGCGAACCCGTGTCCCCTGCACTGCAAGGCGGATTCTTAACCACTGGACTGCCAGGGAAATCCTACGAATAGACTTTAAGATAAAGACTTATAAGAGACAAAAAGAGATACTACATAATGATCACAAGGATCAACAAGAAAATATAACTGTAAATATATATCTACCACAGGAGCACATCAATATATAATGCAAATACTAAGAGCCATAAAAGGGAAAACCGACAGTAACACAGTAATAGTGGGGACTTTAACACCCCAGCTTCATCAATGGACAGATCATCTAACACCAAAATCAACAATGAAACACAGGCTTTAAATGACACATTAAACCAGATGGACTTAATCAATATTCATAGAGCATTTAGTCCAGAATCAGCAAACACACATTCTTCCCAAGTGTACAAGGAACATTCTCCAGAACAGATCACACGCTGGGCCACAAAGCAAACCTACGCAAACTCAAGAAAACTGAAAGCATATCAAGCATCTTCTCTGACCACAACTCTATGAGATCAGAAATCAACTACAAGAAAAAGACTGTAAAAAGCACAGAAACCTGGAGGCTAAACAATATGTTACTTAAACAACGGATTGCTGAAGAAATCAAAGAGGAAACAAAAAAATTCCTAGAGATGAGTGAAAATGAAAACATCACAACCCAAAAAACCTCTGGGATGCCGCAAGAGCAGTTCTAAGAGGAAGTTTACAGCAATACAAACGTACCTCAAGACACCAACAAAAACCCCCTCAAACCACCCAATCTTATACCTAGAGCAGTTAGACAAAGAACAACAACAAAACCTCAAAGTTTGAAAAAACCACAGAACAAGGCAGAAAAAATAGAAACGAACAAAAAAACAGCAAAGGTCAATGAAGCCAAAAAGCCATTTCTTTGAGAAGATAAAGAAAACTGATAAACCTTTAGCCACATTCATCCAAAAAAAAAAAGAAGAAATGAAATCAGAAATGAAAAAAGGGAAGGTACAGTGCAGAGAAACAGACTCGTAAGAGATTATCATCACAAGCAACTAGATGCCGATAAAACTGACAACCCAGAAGAAACTGACAAACTCCAAGAAGAAAGGAAGACGGAAGGAGGTAGGAAGAGAGAGAAAATACAAACAGACCAATCAGTCAGACGTCCTGAAGCTGAAACTTAAAAACTTTCAACAAACGAGAGTCTAGGACCAGAAGGCTTCGCAGGCAAATTCTACCAAACATTAAGAGGAAAGTTAACGCCTATCCTTCTGAAACTCTTCCCCAAAGTTTCAGAGGACAGAACACCGCCCAACTCACTCCACAAGGCCACCATCACCTTGATACCAAAACCAGGTGTGATATCACAGGAAAGGAAAATCACAGGCTGACAGTCCTGATGAACACAAGATACAAAAATCCTCAACAAAACACCAGCGAACAGAATCCAACAATACATTTAAAGGATCATACACCATGGCAACGGGGATTTATCAGAGATGTAAGGATTTTTCAATATCTGCAGATGACATGACACTATACACAAAAAATTCTACGGCAGCTTCCAGAAACCTCCTGGAGCTCATCGATAAATGCAGTGAGGTGTGTGTACAAGAGATACACAGAAATCTCTTGTGTAGTTGCACACTAATAATGAAAGTTTGGAAAGAGAAATTAGGGAAACAATCCCATTTAGCCCTGCAACAAAAATAATAAAATGCCTAGGAATAAACCTAGTATCTAAGGAGGCCAAAGACCCATACCCTGATACCTGTAAGACGTTGATGGACAAAACTGATGATACACAGATGGAAAGACACACCACATGCTTGGGTTGGAAGAATCAAAATTGTCACAATGAAACATACTATTCACGGCAATCCACAGATTCAACACAATCCCTATTAAATTACCAATAGTATTTTTCACAGAACTAGAATAAAAAAAAAAATCCCTAAAAATCTGTACAGAAACACACAAAACCCAGAAGCCAAAGCAATCTTGAAAAAGAAAAATGGAGCAGGAAGAATCAGGCCCCTGTCTTCAGACTACACTACAGAGCTACAGTCATCAAAAGCAGCATTTTCTGGCACAAAACAGAAATAAAGATGAATGGAACAGAATACAAAGCCCAGAAATAAACCATGCCCCATCGTCAATCCATCTATGACAAAGGAGACAAGGCTACACAGTGTTGGAAAAACAGTCTCTTCAACAAATGGTGCAGAGAAACCTGAACAGTTACATACAAAAAAAAAAAAAAAAAAAAGAAGAAATCAGATCATTCTTTAACACTACACACAAAAATAAGCTCAAAACGGATTAGAGACCTAAATCTGAGACTGGACACTTAAATCTCCTAGAGGAAAACACAGACAGAACACTCTCTGATATAAAATTGCAACAGTATCTTTTTTGATCCATCTCCCAGAATAATGGAAATAAAAATGAAAATAAATAGCATCTACTCAAAAGCTTCTGCACAGCAAAAGAAACAATAAACAAAATGAAAAGACAACCCACAGACTGGGAGAAAATATTTGCAAATGATGTGACTGACAAGGGAATAGTCCCCGGAATTGAGCAACAGTTCACGATGCTTAACAGCTTCAAAACAAACAACCCACTCAACAAACGGGCAGAAGACCTAAACAGACATTTCTCCAAAGACGACATACAGATGGCAAGCAGGCACGTGGAAAGATGCATGACACCTGCTAATTACCGAAAAACTCAGAGCTACAATGAGATATTAACATCACCTCACACCAACCAGAATGGCTATCATCAAAAAATTCCACAAACAATAAATGCTGGAGAGGGTGCAGAGAGACGGGAACCCTCCTCCACTGTTGGTGGGAATGTAAACTGGTGCACCCACCCTGGAGAACAGTGTGGAAGGTCCTTAAGAAACTAAAAATAGACCTACCATATGATCTAGCAGCCCCATTCCTGAGCGTATGTCCAGAGAAAACCATAATTCGAAAAGATACATGCACCCTTATGCTCAAAGCAGCACGGTAACAGCCAAGACATGGAAGCAACCTGTATCCGTTGACAGATAAATGGATAAAGACATGGTATATACGTATACGATGGAATACTATTCAGCCATTTAAAAAAATAATGCCATTTGCAGGAACATGGATGGACCTAGAGATGATCACACTAAGTGAAATAAGGCAGAGAATGAAAAATGTCACAGAGTATCAGTTAAAAGTGGAATCTAAACTATGATACAAAAGAACTTATTTACAGAACAGAACTAGACTCACAGACTTTGGAGGAAAAAACCTTACAGTTACCATGGGGGGAAGCGGAGGAGAGCGATGAGTTAGGAGTCTGTGTGAACATGTGCACACTACTGTATATAATCAACAAGGATCTCCCGTGTAGCAGAGGGAACTCTACTCAGAGTTCTGTACTAACCTATGTGAAAAAAATCTGGGAAAAGAGGAGAGAGACACGTATAGCTGAACCACCTCACTGTGCGCCTGAAACGACAGAACATTGCAAATCAACTACTGTTGCTCAGTCGCCAAGTCGTGTCCGACTCTGCAACCCCGCGGATGGCAGACTCAGGCTCCTCTGCTCTTCACCGTCTCCTGGTGTCGCCCAAACTCAGGTCCATTGAGTTGGTGACACCATCCAACCATCTATGCTCCATTATAAAATATTTTAAAAGATCTAATAATATGTTTTAGTTAACCCAAGCGACCCAACATACTGTTTTAACATGTTATCAACTTAATCATCAAGGAAATACATCACGTTACTAAGCGCCAAGTCTGAAACCAAGCTTCCTTTACAATCGCAGCTCTCAGACCGGCCGCCTCCATGCAGTCCTGGGAGCACAGCTCGAGACAACGCGTGTGGACGTCTGTGCACACACGTCTGAGTGGCTCACAGACACACTGGGCTTACAGGCGACGGTGCTGTTGAGGAGCGCCCAATGGTCAAAGGGAAGGCGCGTACTAAGTGCGGGGACTGAGCCAAGGGTTTGCGGACAAGGACCCTCGGTTCTCCCGACAGCCTCACCGCGGAGGAATCTCTAAGGACGAGAGTTTGAGTGGCGCCAGGAGACAGTGGGGGACAGAGGAGCCTGGGGTCTGCCGTCCAGGGGGTCGCCGGGTCGGACACGACTTGGCAACTGAGCGACAACAGGGCACAGAGCGTCCCTCCTCTTCACCCCCAGGCCAGCAGGCTGAGGCCGGAGCGGGCCTCCACGCACAGAGCTGCTCCTCGCAGGCTGGGAGCCCGTCTCCGCCGAGACCCCGCGCAGGAACGCACCTCCCTGGACGGACCCGCGAGCCCCGGACGGCGCCGGGTGTCCGGGGGCGGTCCCCGCCGGAGGTCGCGCGGCCTCGGACCGTGAGCATCCCATCTGCCCGTCTCCTTCAGCCCTGCTAGAGCTTACACCCCGCCCACCACACCCCAACACCACGCCGCACCCCAACACCACGCCGCACCCGAGAGGCCAGCAGAGTGCGATGAAAGACTGCCTGAGTCCAGCCCAGAGCCTGTAGCCGCCCGCAGGCCTTGCAGCCTCGATGCCGCTTGCCGAGCCCAGGGCCGGTCAACGCTCTGCCTAGGACCGCGTGACCCCGTGAAGGCCCTCCCGGGTGACCTCATGCCTGCCCTACACGTGGGTAAACTGAGGCCAGGACAGGCCATGGAAAGCGGCTCCCGTCCCTCCTGACTCCAAAGAGAAGGGCTGACGCGTGGGCCCCCAGGCAGACAGAGGGAGCGGCACCTGGACCAAAGGGAGACCTGGAAGCCGGGAGACCGAAGCCTGGAGGCGCCGGGACCACGGGGGGCGCGGAGTCAGGACCCCAGTCCCGGGGCCGCCTGGCTGCGGCTCCGCCTCGCCGCGAGGTGGGACCCCACGTGGGCGTGCGGGGCCCGGTAATGGCCTCCGAGCACGGCACGTTCAGTGCCGGGGTCAGTCCTCCGGACCCACCCCCAGCACCGGGACCCAGGGTCCCGCGGGGCTCCATCCTCGCGTCCACACCAGAACACCCCTTTCGTGCCCGAGAGCCTCACCCCCACACTGCTGCGCACGGCCTCGGAGGCACCGGGGACTCCCCGCCCCGCCCCCTGCCCGGAAGACGCCGGTCTTTGCCCACTGGGTCAGGAGAGCTGAGCTTTACCAAGTACAGGCGTGGGCGCGAGACAGGCAGCCCAGCTCAGATGTTTCATTTTCCTGAACGTTTCTAGGGTCATGTAGACCCTCTGATTTCACAGGAAACATCACACACACTCAAAGGATCCCTTGTCGCTGCAGGTTCCAGAGTAACCATTACCACTCTTGGAGAGATCCAGCTCCCCGAGGAAGTCACACACACACTCGTGTGTCCTGCATGACTGGACTGTCTGAGTCCTCCTCCTCCTGAGAAGGGCTGTGCAGGTGTGTCTAATTACAGTAACTGGATTTCCTTTGCAGAACTGTTTATACCAGAAGCTAGCAAAGGTGTAACACAAAGAAAAATCGATGCTTTCAAAGCACCTTGAAAGCGCACGTCACTCTCCCTGCATTCGACTTCCTCCAGAGACCCTGCACACCCCACACCTCCAGTGCTTCCCCGCCCAAGGGTGCTGGCCCGGCCAGCGCTGGGCAGAGGATGGGCGTGACAGGCCCGCACACCTCCAAGGCCCAGAAGCCACAGTGCGGGGCTGTGGGCCCTTTCCCAGGCCACCCAGAGGTGCCCCCACCCCAGGGGGAGTAGGTGGTGCTGCCCAGCTCTGAGGGAGCCTGTGGCGGTCAGGCAGCGGACCCAGAGCCCCTGAGGGTCCCCCGGGCACCCCGGCCCCTCCTCCCCACTCACCCCGACGGCGGGCGCGGAGCCCACGTACCAGGATGTCGAGGCAGGCGGCCTTCAGCAGGGTGATCTGGTCTGCGATGGTCAGGCCGGTGAAACCTGGCAGGCGTTTGGCAAACTCCACGATCTTAATAATGCACTTGGTGGCCAGTTCACTGAATTTGTCCCAGAGGCCCAGGTCCAGCCGGACTCGATGGTCAGCGCTGGAATTCTAAGGGGGAGAGAAAACGGGGTCAAGGCTAGCTGTGGGAAGCTGGGCGGAAGGCAGGGGACTGAACCCGGCTTTTTCTGAACATGTGGATGATTCAGTCTTCACCAGGGAGCCTTGGGGCTGGGGGCAGGGCGGGTGTTGGTAGTTGACTTTTTAGCTTAGATTCATCTTTTTTAAATGATCAGAATCTTATCCCCCAGACCAGTGGATAACTGAGTAGTGGAGAAGCTCTCTTTAGCAAATACTCCAGCCAATGAATGAAGGGATGGGAGGCGGCAGCGTCAGCGCTTTGTAATCTGCTGAACCACCAGCCCCACTTGACCCAGGACAACCACAGGCAGAGGCCTTCCTGGGGACACCGAGCTGCCGCACCCAGCCTCGCCTGACCACACACCAGGCTTTTATCGTTTAGTCTAAGTCGATTTGCGTTTTGTTTCTATCACCTGCAACAGGAAGACGTCTAACTGGTGTCGAGTTAAGATGGACTAGGGGTGAGAGTTTCACATTCCCCTCGCAGAGAGGTGTCAGGACTTGGAGAAGGGGTCCCGCCCCACGGCCCCCATCACCTCCTGCCTGGACCTTCCTCACTCCGCCCTGGCCTCCTCACAGCACGTTCTTTAACCAAAGGAATGTGGTTATCCTTTTAAAGCCTAAGTCACAGCGAGTCACGGTGCTGCTCAAAGATGTCTCATCTCACTCAGGCTAGAAGGCAAAGTCCTCCCCGCGGCCTGCAAGGCTGTCCAGCTGACTTGCCTTCCCCAGATCCCTCTGTCCCAGGGAAGACGCACAGTGGGGCTCATCTCAGAACCAAGAGGCTGCAAAGAATGCATCATGCCTGCTGTTATTTACTCCTGCACCTACGTCCAGAAAAGACTGGAAGTCACTTACAGTAAAAACGGAACTAGATCCTGTGCTCTGGGGAGGCTTCAGCAAGGGATCAGGCCACCCCGAGGTTAGGGGTACCCCCTGGAGATGGGACTTAACAGCCACATTCCCTGCTAGATCCAAAGAGGTTCAAAAAGGGGTGCTGGAGGCTCTCGGGGAAGCCCGTCTGGGGCTGAGAGCAGACCCTGAGACTAGGAATTGAACACAAGCAGCTCCTTTGAGCAGAAATTCTGGGCAGCATGGGGGAGGGGAGGGCTGTGGGAGGGGGCTCCACCCTGCTGGGGAGCTCAGGGAGCTGGTCATTCTCTGCCATCGGGCGGGAGTTGCTCCCAGGAGTGTCCATCACCTCCCCTCCAACCCCCCATGTGTACCACACTCACCCCGCAGCCACACAAAGCCTTGAGGCAGGTGGTGGGCCTGCCGCGTGAGCCACTGTGACGGCGGGCGGGCTGGGCCCACACAGAGCAGGGCAGCAGCACCCCGGCCTGGAAGCAGGTGGATCAGACCTCAGGCCCAAAGAGAATCCCAAAGGAGAGGCTCCCCAGGAGGAGGGAGGTGGGGAAGGGCCCAGAGAGGCCCACCCAAGTCCTGGTGTGCCAACCCCAGACAGGAGTGCGGTGAGGTCTGGTCCCAGGCCACGTGCTCTAGAAGGGCAAGTGCCATCCGTACTTGTGTGTGCCTTGCCCTCCAGACCAGAGTGCCGCCACTTTACCTGATGATCAGGTGAGTCAGGGTCTGCAAGACGGACGAGGCCACCCTAAGACAGCCCTGCCAGCAGAAGAGGGCTGGGGCCCCGACCGTACAGCAAGTGACCCCTCAACTGTCTCTCACCGCTTGACCTGGCTCAGAAGCTTCCACCTCCAGGAAGCTCTCCCTGCTGTGACTGTTGTCTTTTACTCTGTCTTCTGGAGCGCAAGGTCTGATTTAAGGATAACAGCCCCTCCTCCTACAGAGACACCCAGGGGCTCCTGCCTCCATCCTGCCTGGTCACCCACCCTCCTGAGGTGCAGGGTACTGTCTGGGGTTAAAAGAGCTGCCTTGGAGTCAGACTGCCCATGTAATGTCACTTGGTATCTATGCGACGTGGGGAAAGAGACTTACTCCTCTGAGACACGGGGCCCTTGTGCCGGCCTCAAGGAGGCCTTGGAAGGAATCAAAGAATTCACGAGGCAGAGACTCGGTATGGCCCTTGGCACAGAGTAAATGCTGAGTATCAGCTATAGCAACGATGATGATAACAGTAATAAAGACCCCTAATCACAAACTACGGACTTTTCTCCACCGTTTACAGACTGAAACCCAAAAACGAGGCTGAGGGAAGCCAAGTACCGAGCACAAAGTCACGCCGCTGCCTGTGGTTAAGCAGGATTTAAACCATACGCACCTGGTTTCCGACTCAGAGCATCACCCAGGTCTCTGGCCCTGCTTCCCTTCCCGGGCTGACCTCAAACCTCCCAACGCCGCTTGTCCTGCACGTGTTCTGGGCCGGATTGTACCCTGAGTTCAAGGGGATTTGTTTACTAGGTCAGCAGTAGGCCAGGCCAGGTCAGCGCCTTCACAGACGGGCCAGCATCTCTTCTCCCTGACGCCAGGGCACTGGGCGGCTGGCCCAGAACGACATGCTGGGTCTCGCTACTCTAAGTGCATGTGTGGCCTTTGCTACTCAGGAGTGTGGTCTGCAGACCAGCGGCACCTGGGAGCCACACCTGCTGAATGAGAACCTGCACTTTAAGGGCCATCAGGTGCTCTGTGAGCTGGACGAGGGGGAAGCAGGCTCTCGGTTCCTCCTCTGTCGGCAGGTCCGCCAGGGGACCTGTGTCCAAGTCCAGGGCCAGCTCTTCAGAAGCTGGTGCCACTGACCACACAGGCTGCGGGCGCCTCACTCACTCTTTTTCTGGCTCCATTATCGCCTCTTATCTCTGTAACCTTTCATGCAATTCTTTTTCTAGCGCATCAGTCATTGAACCAGCAAAACTCTGCAACATTTGGAGTTTTTACAAAAGAACCCGCATCTTAGGTGGGCAACGAGAACTTAAGAGCCCAGAACGACTTTCGAGTTACAACTCACTCGTTTTTGAGGGCTTATTACCTTCTACTCACTAGAAATACATTTACACGTTGGTGAACACGACACGTTTTCAGTTTGAAAACATTCAAATACCTGAAGCCATCTCCC
Organism: Bubalus kerabau; assembly: GCF_029407905.1. Classification (NCBI taxonomy): domain Eukaryota; kingdom Metazoa; phylum Chordata; class Mammalia; order Artiodactyla; family Bovidae; genus Bubalus; species Bubalus kerabau. Next base: position 5,415,855 of record NC_073625.1, on the reverse strand, counting down.
CCGGCACATCCAGACCAGCCAACACAGGCCCCCTGCCCTGTTTCCCCGCCTCCCCTTTCTCTTGTTTCTGGCCCAGCGAGGTCAATGCCCGGGGTGGGGAAGGGGCAGTGGAAGGCCCCTCGGGGCAGCCCTCTTTTGCTTTCCCAGGGACCCTCCACCCTCGTCCTTTGGAGGCCTCGCTCGCCTGGGCGGCCTCTCCCAGCTGGAGAGCCCTGCGCTTCGCGCCGCTGTCTGCTGAGACGCCCGACTCCTCCTTGGCTCCCCTCGACCCCTCCGCCTGGGGGAAGGTCCCCATGAGCAGAAGCCTCGTCTCCGTCACCTGGTCCCGGAACCGCGTATGGGTTCCACTTGTGCATCGTGACTGCAAGGGAGGAAGAGCCCACTCGACGCATCCGCAGCTGAAACCCCCAGACTGGACAGGGTGGTGAAGAGCCCCCTTACCAAGCCGGGTCCCTCCAGCCCAGGGTCAGCCGGCAGGCGCGCGTGTCTGCACGGCAGGGCGAGGGCGCATGCGTGTATGAGCATATGCGGGAGTCTGTGCGTGCGTGCGTCTGTGCGTGCGTGCGTGCGTGCGTGGCGGCGCGGGGTGGGCGGGGCCTCTCACCGTGGTGTACTTGCCCAGCTGGCAGAGCGAGGGGAAGGTTTCCTGGTGAGCCTTGCGGATCTTCTCGGTGAGGTCGTCCAGCTCTGCCGTCATCTCGTAGCTCTCCGTGCACTCCTGCTTCGAAGGCTCCTTCTTCTTCTTGTTTCTGTCATTCCTGACCGCTGCGGACGAGAGAGCAGACAGACAGAGCGGGGTCACCAGAGGCCGGGCTGTGCCGCCGCGTGCTGCCGGGTGCGGGGCCAGGGAAGGCGGTCGGCACAGCACAGCGTCCCGGGTAAACAGGCGGCGGCCGGCAGACAGCGGCGTGCCGGTTCCTGAGGAGAGCTCAGCTCACCCACAGGGAGGGCCTGTTTGTTTGGACGGAACCTCCCGTATGCACTGGTTCCTTGAAGACTTTACGGGCACGTTCCCCCCAGTTCGGGAGGGGGTGGCCCGAGGGGCGCGCCAAGAAAACCCCTCTTGCCTGGGACACACATCCCAGAATGGAGCCAGGGATTCCGAGCTAGGCCTTTTGGTTCACTTTTTTTGCTTTTCAGTTTTCTGAATTAACTGGCAGTTTCGAAGAGATTCATCTTCAAGAGGATGGGATATGGGGTTTTTGTCACGTCGTGTGTTTCTGCTTCGTTAACTTTCTGTGTTAATCACAATCCTTTCTGTGAAGTTTTTAAAAGTAATAATGCATGTGTCAGGAGCCCTCGGCCTGGGAAGCTGTCCGTTCATTCATCCCTTACCTGCCCTGCAGCCCTTGTCCCCACGCCTTGTCTGGCAGCGGACCTCATGCAGCACAGCCTTGGTCTCTGCTCTGGGTGGTACCCCTACAGCACAGCCTCTCTGACGGCTCAGATCCGAGGGCCACTCAGAGCTCTGGCGAGGGTCTCCTGGGGAAGAAAACTGGGACCCAGGGAGGCAGACAGCGGAAACTAGACCATTCAACTCCCCCATGCTGCCGAGGGACCCAGGGGTGCCAGGCTGGACACCACCTGCTGGATCTGCCGCCACCCTGGCCTGGGAGTCTGTGCTGCAAACGACCCAGGGCATAATCTGATCCTTCCTAAAAGGATTCAGCCTGGACCTCCTTGAAAACCCCCAGGCGATCTGACAGCCAGCAGCTCCCCAGGTCGGGGTCTATACTGTGAGGACCCCAAAGCTGCCTGGGAGCTGAGGGCAGAGTGAAAGCAAGGCACCAGCATAGGGAGAGGAGAAAAGGTGGAAAGAAAGAAATTGGAAGGGCAGCAGGGAGATAGGGAAAAGGGGGGTGTGGTGGTACTGAAAACCTCAGATCTGTAAGAGCACCTCATGCCTGGAGTCGGGGGAGTACTTCTGAGTGCCTTCAGATCCTACTGGGAGCTGTGTCCACAGTATGCCACTTGATCCCCTGGCCAGGTAGGCAATTTTAAACCCATTTTACAGATGAGGAAACAGAGCCTCAGTGAGTCTAAGGTATGTGCCCATGACTACACAGCTGGTAAGTCCCTTCTTCTCTATTTGCTTGTTCCTAACAAAATAAACACATTTGAAAAAACTTCTCCAAGCGATTTTCTTTTCCAGGACTCTGAAATGTCACTGTTCTTTGGCTCAGAATGTTTCCAGGTCTAGGACAAGGAAGTGAAGACAGTTGGGGTAGCTAATCCTCACAGGAAGGCAGACTGTGTGCCTAGACCACTCCCACAGGCGGCAGACATGGGGGAGGAGAGTGTGCTTTAAAGCAGGGAGAGCGCAAAAGTAAAAAACCAACTCGTTTTAAAATTGCACCCCCCCCCCAAAAAAAAAAAACAAACCCTTAGGAATAAACCTGAACAAGTTGACAAAAGACTTACATGCTAAGAACTATAAAACATTAATAAAGGAAACGGAAGATGACTCAAAGAAATGGAAAGACATCCCATGCTCCTGGATCAGAATTAATATTGTTAAAATGGCTATGCTACCCAAAGCAATCCAGAGACTCAATGTGATCCCCATCAAGTCACCCATGACATTTTTCACAGAATGAAAGCAAATAATCCTAAAATTTATATGGAACCATGGAAGACCCAGAATTGCCAAAGCAATCCTAAGGAAGAAGAACAAAGCAGGAGGCACAGCCCTCCCAGACCGCCAACAGCACTACGAAGCTAGAGCAATCAAAATGGCATGGCACTGGCACAGAAAGAGATACAGACCATCAGGACAGAACAGCCAGCGCAGAAATAAACACACTCACCTAAACACCACTTTACTCTTCAACAAAGAAGGCAAGAATATACAATGGGGAGAAGACGATCTCTTTTGCAACTCATACTGGAAAAGTTTAGACAGCTGCAAGTAAATCAGTGAAGTCAGAACACATCCTCACACCACACACAAAAAGAAACTCAACATGGCTTAAAGGCTTAAATGTAAGACATGACACCATAAAGCCAGAAGAGCACATAGCAAAACATTCTCTGACATAAATCACACCTGCGTTTCCTTAGGTCAGTCTCCCAAGGCAATAGAAATAAAAGCAAAAATAAATGGGATCTAATCAAACTTACAAGCTTTTATACAGCAAAGGAAACCATAAACAAAATGAAAAGACAATCTATGGACTGGGATAAAATATTTGCAAATGATATGACTGACTGACAAGGGCTTAATTTCTAAAATATACAAGCATCTCATAGAACTCAATAACAAAAAGGACAATCCAATCAAAAAATGGGTAGGAGAAGACCTAAATAGACATTTCTTCAAAGAAGAAATACAAATGGCCAACAGGAACAATGAAAAAATGCTCAACATCGAAAATTATTAGAGAAAACTACAATGAGGTGCCCCCTGACACCGGTTAGAATGTCCAATGTCTAAAAGTCTACAAATAACAAATGCTGGAGAGGGTGTGAAGAAAAGGGAACCCCACTACACTGTTAGTGGGGAAAAAAAAAACTGGTGTAGCCACAATGAAAAACAGCATGGAGGTTCTTCAAAAAACAGAATTGCCAAATGATCCAGCAATCCCACTCCTGAGCATATATCTGAAGAAAACTCTACTTCAAAAAGATGAATGCACTCCTGTGTTTGTTGTTGTTTGTTGTTTTAATTGCTAAGTTGTGTTCAACTCTTTTGGGACCCCATGGGCTTGTAGCCTGCCAGGCTCTTCTGTCCATGGGATTTCCCAAGCAAGAATACTGGAATGGGTTGCCATTTCCTTCTTCCCTGCTGCTGCTAAGTCGCTTCAGTCATGTCCGACTCTGTGCAACCCCATAGACGGCAGCCCACTAGGCTCCTCTGTCCCTGGGATTCTCCAGGCAAGAATACTGGAGTGGGTTGCCATTTCCTTCTCCAAAGCATGAAAGTGAAAAGTGAAAGTGAAGTCGCTCAGTCGTGCCCGACTCTTAGCGACCCCATGGACTGGAGCCTACCAGGCTCCTCCGTCCATGGGATTTTCCAGGCAAGAGTACTGGAGTGGGGTGCCAATGCCTTCTCCGTTCCTTCTTCCCTACCCAGGATCAAACCCACATCTCCTGCATTGGCAGGGGGGTTCTTTACCACTGAGACACCTGAGAAGCCCTACGTTCATAGCAGTGCTATTCACAATAGCCAAGACATGGGCTTCCCTGGTGGCTCAGCTGGTAAAGAATCCACCCGCCATGCGGGAGACCTGGTTTTGATCCCTGGGTTGGAAAGATCCCCTGGAGAAGGGAAAGGCTACCCACTCCAGTATTCTGGCCTGGAGAACTGTACAGTCCATGGGGTCACAAAGAGTTGGACATGACTTAGAGACTTTCACTTTCACTTTTCAAGACATGGAAGCAACCTGAATGACTATCAACAGATGAATGGATAAAGATGTGATACATACATACAATGGATTACTGCTCAGCCATAAAAAGGAACGAAATTGGGTCATTTGTAGAGAGGTGGATGGACCAAGAGATTATCATACTAAGTGAAGGAAGTCAGGCGGAGAAAGACAAACACAGGATGATATCACTTACATGTGGAATCTAACATACGACACACGAGGCCTTATCTATGCAGCAGAAATGGACCCACAGACATAGAAATAGATCTGTGGTTGCTAAGGGGGAAAGGAGGTGGGAAAGGGAAGGATTGGGAGTTTGGGGTTAGTAGATGCAAACTATAATGTATAGGATGGATAAACATGAGGTCTTACTGTATACACAGGGAACTCTATTCAACATCCTATGATAAAGTATAGGAAAAAGAACATGAAAAAGGAAGTGTATACATATATGTATACCCAAATCAACTTGCTGCACAGCAGAAATTAACACCACATTATAAATTAACTATACTTCAATAAATTAGAGTAGGGAGAATGCAGAGAAAACAGTCGACACAGAAGAGCCAAGCGGTCACCCGGGTTTGAGGGGAGCCCATGGCCTGAGGTCCTATGTGAACACTGGGCTCCATGGGCAGGTTGTCAGCATGTGCCCCCCGCCCCTCCTGGCCCTGCTGAGAACATTCTCCTTCAGCTAACACGAAAGTCCTACCTAAGCAAGATGGTCTTCTGACAGAATGGTCTGGCGTGAGAAAAACAGTTTGGTAGGTCCTCAAAAAAAAAACATATCCAGCAACTCTGCTGCTTGGTGGACATGCCAGAGAACAGAAAACACACGTCTGTGCAAACCTACACCCAAACATTCACAGCAGTGTGATTCCTAACAGCCCAGAGTGGAAATCACCCACCTGCCCATCCACTGACGAATGGATAAACAAAACCGGTCTGTATACAGTGGAGTATTAACGGGCACAAAAAGGCACAGGATTCAGACATGTGTGACAACACGGATGAACGTTGGCAACACGATGCTCAGTGAAAGAAGCGGACCTTCTTTTCTATTCCTGTGGTTCTGATCCTATGGGACGTTTGGAGTAAGCTGATCCATACAAAGCCAGTTGGTGGTTGCCAAAGGCTGGGGTGAGGGTGGGGGGATGGGAAGTGACTGCAGGTGGGCCCAGGGTTTCTTCTGGGGAGATGAAGATACTCCAGAATTAAACAGTGGTAATGGCTGTGCACGCCAAAGAATGTTCAAACTATGCACAATTGCACTCATCTCACACGCTAGCAAAGTAATGCTCAAAATTCTCCAAGCCAGGCTTCAATAGTACATGAACTGTGAACTTCCAGATGTTCAAGCTGGATTTAGAAAAGGCAGAGGAACCAGAGATCAAATTGCCAACATCTACTAGATCATCAAAAAGGCAAGAGAGTTCCAGAAAAACATCTATTTCTGCTTTATTGACTATGCCAAAGCCTTTGACTGTGTGGATCACAACAGACTGTGGAAAATTCTTCAAGAGATGGGAATACCAGACCATCTGACCTGCCTCCTGAGAAGTCTGTATGCAGGTCAAGAAGCAACAGTTAGAACTAGACATGGACCGACGACTGGTTTCAAATAGGAAAAGGAGTATGTCAAGGCTGTATATTGTCACCCTGCTTATTTAACTTATATGCAGAGTACATCATGCAAAATGCAGGACTGGATTAAGCACAAGCTGGAATCAAGATTGCTGGGAGAAGTATCAATAACCTCAGATAGCAGATGACACCACCATTAAGGAAGAAAGTGAAGAAGAACTAAAGAGCCTCTTGATGAAAGTGAAAGAGGAGAGTGAAAAAGCTGGGTTAAAACTCAACATTCAGAAAACTAAGATCATGGCATCTGGTCCCATCTCTTCCTGGCAAATAGATGGGGAAACAATGAAAACAGTGAGAGACTTTATTATTTTTTTGGCTCCAAAATCACTGCAGATGGTGAACCTGCAGCCGTGAAATGAAAAGACACTTGCTCCTTGGAAGAAAAGCTATGACCAACCTGCTGCTGCTAAGTCACTTCAGTCGTGTCCAACTCTGTGTGACCCCATAGACGGCAGCCCACCAGGCTCCCCCGTCCTTGGGATTCTCCAGGCAAGAACACTGGAGTGGGTTGCCATTGCCTTCTCCAATGCATGAAAGTGAAAGTGAAAGTGAAGTCGCTTAGTCGTGTCCGACTGTTAGTGACCCAATGGACTGCAGCCTACCAGGGTCCTCCGTCCATGGGATTTTCCAGTCAAGAGTACTGGAGTGGGGTGCTATTGCCTTCTCTGATGACCAACCTAGACAGCATATTAAAAAGCAGAGACATTACTTTACCAGCAAAGGTCCGTCTAGTCAAGGCTATGCTTTTTCTGTAGTCATGTATGGATGTGAGAATTAGACTATAAAGAAAGCTGAGTGCTGACGAATTGATGCTTTTGAACTGTGGTGTTGGAGAAGACTCTTGAGAGTCCCTTGGACTGCAAGGAGATCCAACCAGTCCATCCTAAAGGAAATAAGTCCTGAATATTCATTGGAAGGACTGATGCTGAAGCTGAAACTCCAATCCTTTGGCCACCTGATGTGAAGAACTGACTCATTGGAAAAGACCCTGATGCTGAAAAGATTGAAGGCGGGAGGAGAAGGGGATGACAGAGGATGAGATGGTTGGATGGCATCATCGACTCAACAGACATAAGTTTGAGTAAACTCTGGGAGTTGGTGATGGACAGGGAGGCCTGGCGTGCTGCAGTCCTCGGGGTCGCAAAGAGTCGGACTCGACTGAGTGACTGAACTGAACTGAATGGCCGTGCAACCATGTGAATGTGTTACAGATCACCGGACTGCACAGTTTAAAGCAGGGGCCCCCAGCCTCCAGGATCTAATGCCTGAGGATCTGAGGTGGAGCTGACATCACAATAATAGAATCAAGTGCACAATAAACGTAATGCACTTGAATCCCAAAACCATCCCAGCCCGCTCTGGTCCATGAGAAAATCGTCTTCCAAAACCATCCCAGCCCGCTCTGGTCCATGAGAAAATCATCTTCCAAAACCATCCCAGCCCGCTCTGGTCCATGAGAAAATCGTCTTCCAAAACCATCCCAGACCGCTCTGGTCCATGAGAAAATCGTCTTCCAAAACCATCCCAGCCCGCTCTGGTCCATGAGAAAATCGTCTTCCAAAACCATCCCAGCCCGCTCTGGTCCATGAGAAAATCGTCTTCCACAAAACTGGTCCCTAGTGCCAAAGAGGCTGGGGACTGCTGCTTTAAAATGATGAGTATTACGTGACTTATATCTTAAAACAACAAGAGCCAACAGCAAAAGCCCAAAGCCCGTGGGAGGGCACAGGCACCCAGCACTCGGGCCTGCTCTGGCCACGACGGCACCTGGACCACCTGACTTAGCCACGGCAGCAACATTGCTCACCGACAGCTTAGCGAGGGCTGGACCCTCAAGGAGCTCAGTAAATTCCACAGCGAACCGGGGTGGTGGGTGTTCTGATTCCCTGTCTACAATCTAGAAACTGGAGGCCCCGGGTCACCCTGTATGCAAATCATCAGGATGTGAGCAGAACATACAGAAAAGTAGAGGGGCCATGTGCACTGCCCACAGCTCCGAGGCCCAGGCACCATCCACCGCCTCTCCACCCGCGGCACCCAGAACATGAAGCTCCGAGGAGCAGTCACAGCGCTGGAGGGTCACCTGAGGGGAGGGGGCCAGCCCTGAGCGCCCGCTCCCCACCAGGAAGCAGAGGTGAGGCGGGAAGGGGACCCCGTGAGCTGGGCAGGGAAGCGGTGTTGCTCATTTTGAGGAAAGCGCTCCGCTTGCTGTGCTCAGGGTCCAGGCCTGGGCATGCTCAGTGGCTGTCCGGTGGCCAAGGGACCACGAGTTGACCTCTGTTCCCTTCCAGATGGCTTGTGCCCTCCCCAAGCAAAGCCCCCCCCTCCCCGTATCACCATCACCAGAGGACTCCTGGGACTACCGCAGACTTCTCTGCAGCTGCACCACGCAGCCCCTCACCCTGGTGGCAATGCCCCAATTATGGAGAGGCTCCTACGGTGATGGACGGGTTTTCTAAACATCGGCTCCAGCAGCTCGCTCTGCTCAATGGTTCTGAAGTGCTGTGGAATGAGACGTGGTGTCTGGGCCAGGTGTGCGGATGGCTGCCAAAACCACCAGCAGCGGGGGACGAGGCAGTGCAGAGCCGGGGGCACTGGCTCCATCCCCTCTCGGGCTCGCGTTGGCAGTGGCCGGGCTGGAGCAGAAGCTTTCTCTGCACAGGGTGCCGGTGAGGTCTGGGGTGCTGCAGGGCTGGGATCTGACCGCGTCCCCTCCTGGAGCGGCCAGCCCCCCTCACAGCCTCTCTCCTCAGTGCTCACTGGGCGGGAAGGGCGGGTCCCCTAGTCACACAGGAAGAAGGACGGGAGCCCTTCTGTGTGGACACGGGGGAACCTGAGCACCCTGGGCCTGTGGGCGGCATCGTGGGTTGGTGGCTGCAAGTGGCAGCCAGGCTTTTGAAGAGGCCGGCGGGTAGTGGCACCACGTGAGCAGGTGGACCATTGCTTTGTCCATCCATTCATTCATTCGCCAAATATTATACAAGTGCCCACCCTGTGCCATCTGCTGGGGGCAGTGAGGTGGGAAGCACACAAGCCCCCTGCACACGCACACACACACACACACGGCACTCACTCGTGGTGGGAGACGCACGGTCATCTGGTGACAACGGCAGAGACAGGACTGTTGGCGTCACTGTTACTACACGTACTGTCACTCGAGCTAGAGAGTTACCTTACGGCTGTGATGTTAGTACAACTTCCACAGCAGCTACGGGGCACTCGCTGAAGCCCTCTGTTCACATTGGATCACTCAGTTCCCATGGCCGCCTGACAGGGTGTCATCATCATGCCCATCTTGCAGATGAGAAAAGCGAGGCACAGAAACGTAAATAACCTGCCCCGTCCTATAACTGATGTGGAGGGGGTTTGGAATTCAGAAATCTGGCTCCAGGGCCCTCAGCTGTGTGTGTCACACTCACACGTGATGCTATGATATGGTGAGTGTCATAAAGGAGGCTGCAGGAGCACTGAGTGTTACTGGGGGTGTGTGTGTGTGTGTGTATGGGAGGGAGTGGTGTGTCTGTATGTGTTTAGGGGGGCAGTGTGTGTACGTGTGCATGTGTATGAGTGTGTGTATGGGGGGAGTGGTGTGTGTGTATGGGTATGTATGTGTTTGTGTATGGGAGGGAGTGGTGTGTGTGTATGTGTGTATTTAGGGGGGCAGTGTGTGTGTGTGTGCATGTGTGTGTATGCATGTGTGTATGGGGGGAGTGGTGTGTGTGTATGCGTGTATGGGGGGAGTGGTGTGTGTGTATGGGTGTGTATGCGTGTGTGTATGGGGGAGTGGTGTGTGTGGGTGTGTGTGGGTGTGTGTGTCTGTGCATGCGTGTGCATGCATGCACAGGGGGTGGTTGGGGAGGAGGTCCTGGATCAGACACTGATGCTGGAGAAAGGGGAGGATGAGAGGAGGGAAGGCCGGGCTGGTGGGGGAGACCCATGAGTCTCTGCTCTCCAAGTCTGGGGTGGGGGCTCAGGCCCGCAGGGAGCCTGCGATGTGTGACGTCTGGTGTCTTCTTTCACTCCCACTGCAACTGGCTGGCACGTGGGTCAGCCCTGTGACGTGCCAGGGAACAGGCATGGTGCATCCGTCACAGGGCTGGGGGTGGGGGGCCCCTGCCGTCACCTCTGCCTCAGCGCCTCCATCCCGTTGTGGGGGGACAGGCAGTCTCCCGTACGGCCCCCCACCCCAGGCTGTGAGCCTCTGGAAGGCGAGGGCTGGCGTTTACCTGTCTGTGTGTCTACAGGGCTCGATGCCCGCTGTGGTCCACAGTGAAGGGTGAGCGTGGGGTGGATGCGGGCTGTCGGCTGTCAGGACCCAACGGCGGCACACAGAGCCCACCTGAGCCTGCTTCTTCCCCTAATTCAAGGTCTCACCCTTGCCTCCCGGCGCGCAGGAGAGTCATGGCCACCCTCGGCCCCAACAGTGCGGCTGATAGAGCAGCGGACGTGCAGAGGGTTGTGAGCGTGATTTACACGCCTGGCAGAGCCTGCCCCGTGTGGCAAAACGCTTCTTGGACGAAAGACGCTCCATAAAATATCAAGTATTCTCCTTGTGAGGGCTAAGTGCCACAAATCAGATTTGGTGGCATAAAAGTAACATATTTATGATCCACTATCATATTGCAAATGAAATGAACGTAATAAAAATGTCACTTATACAAATACCTCTGATGTACGGATCTCGACCTATGAATATGAAAACAGACACCCAAGCACTTTTATTTGAATGTCTAATCATGAAAATAAATGAAGTCGTGTTCATTTCAATGTGTGCACTTGTGCATGTATCTGGAATATTGATTCCTAGGCACACAATAAAAATGTAATCCAGGAAACATGCGAAAGGGAAGAGATTTCACTTGGACTCAGGAGAAGATGAAACAACACTTTGCTAGAAATTCTTTCACATCAAAAATAAAATAGGAAAGGAAAATATAATCAACAGTTTCTGTCCATTAAAATCCTCTAGATTCAGTCTAGTGAAGGAGGCATAATGGTCTGTTTATTCTTGTTTGAATATTAAAGTCTGGAGTCCCTTCATCCTGACTCTTCACCTCCTTAACTAACTGCACAAATAACGAGCCTCAGCCGGTGATGAAAGCCGTCTGGTGGCCATGAGCAGGGGAGGGTCTGTAACTAACATACCGCTATACTTGACAGAAAACCCCAAAAATATAGTTTCATCTTAGTTTAAAAACCATTTGCTGAACTAATTATGTAGATGAACCACCCATGGACTTGAAGACAGGTGGATTTGTAACTAACAGGAAATACTCGGAAATACTTCCCCATGATTTCAGGATTTGGGATTCTTTCTTGAGCAATTAACAGAGCAGGTCCCAGTGTGGCCTTGGGCGGGGTTGGGGTGAGGGGAACACACAGCCCCAGGGTCAGGAGCCCCTGGGCAGTGGGGACGGTGCCATGGAGGCATGCGTAGAAACTGGAACAAAGACACAGAGAAAGGAGCTTAGAGGATGAGGCTGCGGCTACACTGTCTCGCCACGAACACGACACGTGCCCTTTGGACCAGTCTGAGGACAGGACGCCCACGAGTGTCTGTTAAATGAAGACAGCCCTGGTGGCTTCCCTGGTGGCTCTGTGCTAAGAGCTCAGGCCTGGCATGTGCTTAATCGAGTCTGACTCTTCGCGATCCCAAGGACTGTAGCCCACCAGGCTCCTCTGCCCATGGGATTTTCCAGGCAAAGAAGACTGGAATGGGTTGCCATTTCCTTCTCCACGGGATCTTCCTGACCCAGGGATTGAACCTGCCTCTCTTGCATCTCCTGCCTTGGCAGGTGGATTCTTTATGGCTGAACCACCAGGAACCTACGTGTCAATTCAGGAGACATGGGTTCGATCCCTGGGCCGGGAAGATCCCACGTGCCTCGGGGCAACTAACCCTGTGTGTGCAGCGCAACCACGGGGCCTGCACTCTAGAGCCTCTCCTCCGCAACCAGAGAAGGCGCCGCAATTAGACGTTCACTCCGCAACTAGGGAGGAGCCCCCGCTTACCGCCAGCTAGAGCAAGCCTGCCCAGCAATGAAGACCCCGCACAGCCAGAAGTTACAACAACAAAATGAACACAGCCCTGTGCTTAGACCTTGCTTTGGGGGTTTCAAAACGGAGGTCAAAACAGCATCCTCCAGGGGCTGTTCCAATGAGCCACGAGGCAGCATCCGAGGGCGTTGCGGGCCCTGCACAAGGGCAAAGCCTCAGGAACGGCCGGCGCTCACGGTGACCGGGCATGGAGCATACTTAGAATTTTTGGAGAATATTAAATATGCAGGTCTTGGTGGGGAGGGAGAATAGTCTGGACATAGCATTCGGAGAGTTTAACCGGGATCTACCAGCCTCGTTCAGCTTCTTCAAGTTATCCCAAGGACTTATAGAAAATCCTCGAATAGCTGAATAACAGAAGATCCAAATACTTCTGTTAAAGTGGTACCTTCTCCTAATAAAACTTTCAAAGCGATTTTAAACACACTTCCCTCTCCCTGGCCGCTTTCAGTCATGCAGTGCTGACCTCTTAAGGGAGCCGTGCTCCTCCCGCCTCACACCCCCAAGCCCTTCCCTGCCGTGTCTGGGCGGGCGGGTGGGCAGCCGGGTGCGGCCGCCTGTCTCTCCGGTGGGCCCAGTGCGGTGGGCACCCTTGCACGGCAGGAGATTGGAGCTTACTGGCTCTGCTGGAAGGGACAAAGCCTTTCCTCTGGAGAAGAATCTTGGATGAACTACAGCAAATAACCTACATTTAACTCCGGAAACAAACCCTCCTGCCTGACGCATGAAAGACAGCGCTCGGCCAGGAGCAGTGGAGAAAGTGCAGGCGGCCGCTGGGGGGCGCTACTGGGGCCCTCCTCTGCCCCCGTCTCTGGCAGCAAGGGGCCTCTCTGGCCAGGGTAGCTCCCGAAGCCCTGTCCACTGGAGGCGCTGTTTCCCCTGAGCGCCATCCAGCATCATCAGGGCTGAGATGAAGGATTTTACTGATGCCATTAAATTGGATGCTAGGACTGCCCTGTTGGCGCAGCAGCTGAGGTTCAGTCTCTCGTCAGGGAAGATTCCACACGCCGCGGAACAACTAAGACCATGCGTGACACCTACCGAGTTCATGTGCCACAACTACCGAAGCCCTTAGTTCTGGTGCTTTGCAACAAGAAAAGCCGCCGTGTTGAGAAGCCTGAGTACTCCAACGAGAGAGCAGTCCCCGCTTGCTGCAACTAGGGGAAAACCCACACGGCAGTGAAGACCCAGCACCGCCAAATATAAATAAGTAAAATTATATTTTAAAATGGGATGCTAAAAAATGGACATTGAAGACATTGTGCCTGGCCATCTGCCTTTAAATCAGGAGTAAACTCACACCCACTGCATGATCAATGCACCTCATCTGTTAAAACCTCCAGTTTAGGAAAGGACAGTTCAGCGTCCACTTCCAGGAGCCAGTTTCATGGGCAGGACATGCCTTGCTATGTAAGCAGAAGTTAGCTCTACCGAGCTCAACCTGCCCTCGCCCGTCTGAAAGGCTGCTAAGTGGGTTTTTCTGACTTGGTAAAACTGCAGGGAGTTTGAGAGTCAGGAATCCAGAGTCTTAAAATAAGGACCATGTATCCAGAGTGACAGGACTGAGCAGAAGTGCTGGTACTTCCCTTTAGATTTTTTTTCATGTGAAGACTTTAAGGCAGTATCTGATGCTGGGTGGGTGGGGGGGAGGCGGGGTCTTCAAATAACAAGAAGAAATTTCTCAGCAGACTGTTTCAGAGAAGCCTGTATCCTGCTCTGTGTCCCATACAGTCGTCACAGCAAGTTACAGGCTGTCCAATATGAAACGACACTCTCCATCAAGATTTGTATGGAAATAGAAAAGACCTCAAATAGCCAAAGCAATCTTGAGAAAGAAGAATGAAGCTGGAAGAATCAACCTGCCTGACCTCAGACTGTACTACAAAGCTACAGTAATCAAGACAGTATGGTACTGGCACAAAAATAGGAATATACATCAGTGGAACAGGGTAGAAAGTTCAGAGGTAAACCCATGAACCCATGGTCACTTATTCTGTGACAAAGGAGGTAAGATTATACAATGGAGAAAAGAAAGTCTCTTCACTAAGTGCTGCTGGGAAAACTGGACAGCTACATACATGAGAATGAAACTAGAGCACTCCCTAACATCATCTACAAAAATAAACTCAAAATGGATTAAAGACCTAAATGTAAGGCCACACACTGTAAAATTCTTAGGGGAAAGCATAGAACACTATGACATAAATCACAGCAAGATCTTTGATGCACCTCCTAGAATATGAAAATAAAAACAAAAATAAACAAATGGGATCCGATTAAACTTAAAAGCTTTTGTACAGCAAAGTAAACCATAAACAAAACAAAAACACAACCCTGAGAATGGAAGAAAGCATTTGCAAGTGAAGCAATCAACAAGGGATTAATCTCCAAAATATACACACAGCTGAGGCAGCTCCATATCAGAAAACACAACTGAATACAAAAAATGGGCAGAAGACCTAAACAGATGTTACTTCAAAGAAAACAAGATGGCCCAAAGGTACACGAAAAGATGCTCAACATCACTAATTACTGAAGAAATGCAAATCGAAACCACAGTGAGGTACCCCCTCACACCAGTCAGAGTGGCCATCATCCCAACGTCTATAAACAATAAATGCTGGAGAGGGTGTGGAGAGAAGGGAACCCTCCTACACTGTTGGTGGGAATACAAATTGCTGCAGCCGCTATGGAGAACAGCATGGAGGTTCCTTAAAAAACTAAAAATAGAGCTGCCTCATGACACAGCAATCCCACGCCTGGGCATGTGTCCAGAGAAAGGTCTATTTAGAAGAGATGCATGCGCGCTACTGTTCACTGCAGCAGTACTAACAACAGCCAGGACATGAGAGCAGCCTCGACTTCCACAGGCAGAGCAATGCATACAGAAGGTGTGGTACATACATAGTGGAATCCTATTTAGCCATAAAAAGGACAAAATGATGCCATTTGCAGCAACATGGATGAACCCAGAGATTGTTATACTGAGTGAGGTCAGATACAGAAAGATAAATATCATACGACATCGCTCATATATGCCGGAATCTTATTCTTTTTAAAAAGTACAAATGAACTTATTTACAAAACAGAAGTAGAGTCATAGTCACAGAAAACAAACTTATGGTTATTTATGTGGATGGAGAGGGGAGGGATACATTAGGAGACTGGGATTGACATATACACACTGTGATGTATAAAACAGGTAACTAACAAGAATCTACCGGTTCGCACAGGGAACTCTACTGAACGCTCTGTTAGTGGCCTATGTGGAAAAAATATGTAGATGCATAACTGAACCAGGGCTCCCCTGCTGGCTCACTGGTAAACAATCGGCCTGCCAAGTAGGAGACACGAGTTCGACCCCTGAGTCAGGAAGATCCCCTGGAGAAGGAAGTGGCAGCCCACTCCAGGACTCTTGCCTGGGAAATCCCATGGACAGAGGACCTGATGGGCTAGAGATCGTGGAGTCACAAAAGAGTTGGACACGACTGAGAGACTAAACAACAACAACGGGATCACTCTGCTGTGCACCTGAAATTAACGGAACATTGCAAGTCAACTATACCCCAATAAATTCTTCTTAAAAAAGACGAGTTTTAATGACCAAAAATTTCATTTCTCTGGTCCCCTAAACCCAATTCATTTTCAGAAAATGAATTTCCATTCTTGTTGACATTCTCCTGTTGTCCCTCCTAAAACATTTTATAAAACAGAAACCAGGTCCTTCGCCTGGGGAAAGTGCTGAGATGCAGCCTCAGGGACTGCCCTGCAGGCACGGGACCCCTGACAAGCCCTCAGGGCCAGGGCGGGGGTGCAGTGTGGGAAGGGCAGCAGCCCCACCCTTTGGCTCTCCCCCTGCAGACCCCCTCTGCACCCTGACACCTCAGCGCCTCCATCCAGAGGTGGAGGCTGTTCCCAGCCCCTGCATCTGGGCTGGCCCACGACGCACTCCGATCAACAGAGCCCAGCTGGAGGTGAGCTGCGCCAGCCTCGGCGTGGAGAGCGCTGTCACTGTGGGAACAGGCCAGGCCAGCCTGCTTTTGGAGGAGGGACAGCAGCCCAGGCGGGATGTTCCCAGATCAACCGAGAGCCCTGAATCTGGGGGGGTGCTCCAGCAAGACTGGGGGCAGGGGTAAGTTGGGAGACTGGGCTTAACATATACACACTATTATACATAAAATAAATAACAGGTAAGAACCTACTGCATAGCACTGTTTATAATAGCCAGGACATGGAAGCAACCTAGATGTCCATCTACAGACGAATGGATAAGAAAGCTGTGGTACATATATACAATGGAGTATTACTCAGCCATTAAAAAGAATATATTTGAATCAGTTCTAACGAGGTGGATGAAACCAGAACCTATTATACAGAGTAAGTCAGAAAGAAAAACACCAATACAGTATACTAACACATATATATGGAATTTAGAAAGATGGTAACGATGACCCTATATGCAAAACAGCAAAAGAGACACAGATGTATAGAACACACTTTTGGACTCTGTGGAAGAGGGCAAGGGTGGGATGATTTGGGAGAATGGCATTGAAACATGTATATTATCATATGTGAAACAGATCGCCAGTCCAGGTTCGATGCATGAGACAGAGTGCTCAGGGCTGGTGCACTGGGATGACCCCAGAGGGATGGGATGGGATGGGGAGGGAGGTGGGAGGGGGGTTCAGGATGGGGAACACATGTACACCCGTGGAGGATTCATGTGAATGTATGGCAAAAACCACTACAGTATTGTAAAGCAATTAGCCTTTAAATAAATAAATTAAAATAAATTAATTTACAAAAAAAAAAACCTCCCACATAGCACAGGGAACTCTACTCAGTCCTCTGTGACAGCCTATATGGGAAAAGAATTTAAAAAGAATGGATATGTGTGCACATAATCTGAATCACTTTGCTGTACCAACTATTGTTAGTTTCAACTAACAATGTTGAAACACAACATTGTAAATCAACTAGACTCCAACATAAAACAAAAATTAAAAAAACAAACAAAAAAACCTTCTTTCTCAAAGGACTTTCTTCCCAAAACACACTGGGGGGATCCGGCCCATGGGCTGAAGTTGGCAGAACCATGCTCTAAAAACACGCCCTTGATTTATAAGAAGTTGTTTGCACGATAAATCCAAATTAGGGAAGAAAGTATTTTTAACAAACAGAAAGGGCTTAACTCCCACTCTCCCACGTTTGTTTTTCCCTTTGATTTCAGTAATCAGGCCACAGGGTGGACGTCAACTGCTTTTTCTGCCCCGCACCAAAGCCCCACATCCCCACAGACTCTCTTCTGGACACCCTCCTTCCCTCTCCCCACCGCCCCTGACTGTGTGTGACCCACACTACATCCAGGCCCTGGCTGAGAGCTAGAGGTGGACTCTTCCCCTCACCACACATAGAATAAAAAGCGGGACTTCAGCACAGTGGTAGAGAATCTACCTATCAATGCAGGAGATATGGGTTCAATCCCTGGGTCCAGAAGATCCCCTGGAGGAGGGCAGGGCATGGCTACTCACTCCAGTGTTCTTGCCTGGAAAACCCCATGGACAGAGCAGCCTGGCGTGCTGCACTCCATGGGGTCGCAAAGAGTCAGACATGATTGAAGCGATGGAGCAGGCACATACACCCCCTCCTCCCCAGACAGCATCGGGGTCAGTGGAGCAGGAGGGGGGGCGGGGCAGGGGAAACCCTCCTGGGGAGGGAGCACCTGAACGGAGAGCAGTGAAGTAGGTGGAGAACCTCCCAGGCCTTGGGGAAGGGTGAGCACCCTGGAAGCGGAGAGACTTGGGGGTCTGAAGTCCTCATGTTCTTGGAGGTGTTCTAGGGATGTGAGGGGGTTCCAACTCTCACAAGGCCTCTGAACAAAGCTTGCAAACCCACCCGGTGCAGTGACGCCCAAGGCTGATGCCTAGAAGTGCATCTGGCAGACATGCGCCAAAGGCCTCCGGGCACAGCCCTTGCTGGGGGAGGTAGCCTGGATACACGAGGCACGATTGATCAGTGCAGCACGCTCACTGCTCCACAGTCTCAAGAAGCAACACCTCAGATGATCTTGGAGGGGGGGTCTCCTCCCAAATCGTTATTCTTCTTTAATTTCTATTCAGAGAGTCTCCAAAGTTGTTGCATTCCCCTCTGCCCTTTTGCAAGATGGCCTATTCAAAAAGGGAGTCTCACAAACAGTGAAACCTAATTCACATGGAGAAGAAGAGGAAAGATGTATCCAGAGATTCTCTAAAGAAAACTGACCTGCACCCTGCCCACCCTTCCTCCAGGGATGCCGAAGAGCACACCTGGGCACCTTCCACAAGGAAGGACGGTGAGACTTGACGGCCAGAAAGGTCGACAGACAGCAGCCAGTAGGGTTCTGTTTTATTCACCCACGTCTTTCCAGAAAAACAAACAAAAAAACTGCACAAGATGGCCAAAAAATATCCTCTCCCCAGAACTAAAATTTTAAGACATTTAAGCACCATTACTTTTCATCATTGACTCAATGGACACGAATTAGAGCAAACTCTGGGAGACAGTGGAGGACAGAGGAGCCTCGGGTGCTACATACGGTCCGTGGGGTTGCAGAGTCGGGCTTGACTTAAGAGACTGAGCAACAACACTGTTCACATATTTCATAAAATTCACCAAGTAAATGATACTTTGCACATCTTCCTAAGATTTCTGCTTTTCATTTCAAAGCTTCAAAACATAAAATTATACCTTTAATACTCATTAATTTTTCCTTACCTGATGACATGTATTTATATTCAAGTGTACCTATTATGGAAAGTTTCAAGCATGCTACAAGTAGAGAAAATGGTACCACAAGCCCCCAAGCCACTCAACAGCCGGCTTCAATGATCAACTTCTGGCCAATCTCCTTTCCTCCCCGACTCCTCCCTCCGGAGGATTTTGAAGAAACCCCAAGAGGTCGAGATGTTGCGTGCTTTCCTCTGAAATATTTCCAACTCCTTTTTTTTTTTCATAACTTTTTCCATACCCTTGCTTCATCTGAGCAGAGTGAGGTTTCATCGTTTTCTTACAGATTTTAGAAGGGAGAGAGGCCGAGGGGGGACTCGACCCGAAACCTGGACCACAAATGCAAGATGGTGACCTTCCTGTACTCAGAGCAGAGCCAGCCATCCTGGAAACGTCCAGAACGCGAGGAGCGGCCACGCTGCCCTCACCAGCCACTGAGACAAGGATGTCCACCACCTCCTCTCCGCTTCCCTTCCGACCACAGCGAGCAGCACTCCCAGCTCAGCATGCCCCATGTCTTGAGACGCACACAGCAGAACTCTGCAGGCAGTTAAGGGTGGCCGGACCTTAAGCTGGAGAGGAACGCTGGACTCTGTAGTGATATTCTTCTCATTAATTCCACTGGGCCCCCTGTCCGGCCTGTTCCCCCACTTACCCCGGAATCTTCTGACTAAATTCGGGAAACTGCACAATGGTAGGGCCGCTCTAGCAAGTGCCATTTTTAATCACACAGACGTTCTGCTACCAGGCATCCTGACCGCAGAGGGGCCCGTGGTCAACCCTGAGGGTCAACCTGACCCTCCCATGCCAGGGCTCTCATTGATAGCCACCTTATTTCCAAACTGGGAAAGGTCAGTAAGTTGTGGGACTTCCTTACAATGCATCTGGACTTTTAAAAAAATAGCAAGAATTATGAAACATTAAAAAGTGCCTCGAGCTAACTTCAAAAAGAGCAATGCTGGGACGTCCCTGGGGGTCCAGCGGGTGAGACTCTGAGCTCCCATGCAGGGGACTCAGGTTCCATCCCTGGTCAGGAAACTAGATCCCACGTGTCTCAGCTCAGAGTTCACACGCCACAGCTAAAGAGCCCACGTGCTGCAACGAAGAACGAAGATTAAAGATCCCGTGTGTAGCAGCAAAGACCCAGTGCAGCCAAATACATACATTTATATGTAAATACAAGTAAGAGATTTGTAAGTAATACACTTCCCTGCTGGCTCAGACGGTAAAGCGTCTGCCTGCCATGCAGGAGACCTGGGTTCGATCCCTGGGTTGGGAAGATCCCCTGGAGAAGGGAATGGCAACTTACTTAAGTGACTTAGCAGCAGCAGCAGCAGCAGCCAGTATTCTAGCCTGGAGAATTCCATGGACAGAGGAGCCTGGTGGGCTACAGTCCATGGGGTCGCAAAGAGTCAGATAAGACTGAGCTGACTTCACGTCACTTCACTTCAATAGATTTATATATAAATATACATATTTAAATATTATAATTTTAAAATATATATTTATATATATATAATTTAAATATATATATATATATATATTTAAAGAGGAATGCTTAAGAATGTGGACCGGACTTCTCCTCTCCGAGAACTCTTGCTGATTCCCAGATTTATAACGAGGCAATGGAGGGCCCCTTTGAGAAAGCTAGTAAGAAACACTGCAGCTGAGACAGCCGTATCCTGGGACCCCCACAAGGCCTCCCTGCAGCACATTTAAAGGGCTCTCTACCCCGGGAGCATCCCAAGCCTTCCTCTCCCCCTTCATGAGTCCTGAGATCGTGCCCAAGCCATCCGAGCACGTGCACCCGGAAGGCACGAGCCCCACCTCTGCCCCTGACTTCCCACCCAGCGTCAGACATGTGCCTACCGCCCCCGGACGTCGCTCAGCCCCGCCCAACGACCCCCTCCTAAGGGGACCCCTGATGCCCTCACCCGACCCCGCCCTGTGGTGCTGTCAGCTCAGTGACTCCAGACCCTCTGCCTGGCCTGGGCCCCGGTGGGTCCCCCTCATCCTGTGGACCCGCTGAAGTCGGCTCTGTCTGCCCGCATCCGTGACATTTGCAGACAATAGCCCAGCTGTGAACGCTAGGCAAAAATAATAAAAAAAAAATAGCAATAAAAGTGTTAGAGCTAAAACAGGCCGTTTCCACAGAGGTGTCCTGACTCATTCTCTCTCGTGGGGCCCCATAGAGCATCCAGGGGAGCACTCAGGTGACCAAGGTCCTCACTATGGCACTTCATTGGAGGGAGGAACTTGCTGCTCCCAGCACCCTGCTAAGACCCTGTCCCTGCAGGCTTCATGACAGTCTTATTTTGCAGGTCATGACCTTCTCAACCCCTTAAGACAGACAAACACACATACACACGCTCACACTCACTTATTCCCTTTCCAGAGGCTCCAGGAAAGTAGAGATGGTGAACTGGCCATTGTCAACCATGCAGACAGCTTTGACTCCCCAGGACCTTAACTGCAAAGGGGCCCCTGGTCACAAGCCACTGTGTTTAAGTGGCACGTATTCTCAGACTAACCTCACCCTGTTTGGGTACTGTGACAGAGGACTCCCTCCCTGTGCCTGGAATGTTTCACACATCAGGAGGGGACTCTGAACGTGTGTCCTGAATGGAGGCCTGGGGGCGTTAGAGCTGGTAAGGATCCCCTTACTGATCCCTGGAGTCCCTCTCTGGAGCTCTCCGTTATGACAAGGTGGCAAGCGCTGGGTCCGAGAGCTGGTTTACGTCTGGACCCTGGCCCGGGAGCTGAGCGAATCCAGCAAGGCACCTGGCTTCTCTCCGTGGTAGCTGCTCCGACCAGGAGGGCAAGGTACTAATCCAACACAGGTGCTGAAAAGATCCAGAGCGCGACAAACGGTCGCCAACTTTGCGGCTCTCCTTTTCGCGCGTGGTCCCTCATAACAGTTCAGAGCCAGCATCTCCTCCCTGCGGCTGAATCTCCCAGTCCCTGAATTTCCAGTGTGCTCCGTCGTGTCTCCCAGCGGACAGCTGAGTCCCAGGATGTCCTGCTCCAGCTGCCATGGGTGATGTTCTGAGAATGAGGTGCGCAGAGCAAAACCCAACAGCGCTCCAAAACGTGCTCTGCCCAGCCGCAGACAGAGAGCCCCGCAGGCCTCCAGGGTCTGTTCCGCCCAAGATCGTAGGAGCAGACAGGCTGGCCCGCGGGGAGCCTGTGCCCTCGGTCTCTCGGGCCGGCCGCCCAGCGCATCCCGTGGCGCTGCATCCGGACACCTCGTCTCCGCGAAGGGCGTCTCCGCTGGACACGCCCGTCGTCGGTCTCTCCCGAGATCTGCAGGAAGCTCCAGCTCTTCCAACGTTCTCAGTCTTACATGCTCTTCTCCGAGACCAGATGTAGGTTGGAGGCCTCTCCTTTGAGTCTGTCTGTCTGTCTGTGGGCCTGACAGCACCACGCGGCCTCCTCTCCCCTGTCCGGGACTCCTCGGCGCCTCAAGGGGGCCCAGCAGGCAGGGGGACCCTCGGAGGGGCCGCTGCTCACCGGGGGCCCAGGTGACTGCGCAGCACACAGCGGACGGATTCGCCACTCCCAACCCGGACGCCAGTGAGACTTCAACCGGGAGAGGCCACAGACGGGAAGAGCCCAGCCTCCCTCCTAAAGAGGCGAGCAGGCCTTCCACCAGAGTAAACAGTCAGATGACTATGAGGCTCCAAATGCAGAGTCAAACCTCCTCGAAATGAGATCCCCCGGGGCTCGCCCTGAAGCATCCGTAATGTCAGCTGCCGCTTCAGTGGGTATTGGAAAAATATTTAGAACTAAAATATGGTATTTCTCCAGGGGGCGTATATCAAAAACGGGGGGAGAGCAGCAATTACTAGAGGAACTCGATAAATCTCCTGGCTACCTGTCAGTTCTCTCCAGGTGCGCCAATAACATGTACTAGAAGGACTTACATCTTGCTGTTTCCTCCCCCCATTTTTTTTTTGTTTTGTTTTGTTTGTTTGTTCAAGTCTAGTGAAGCTCCATTCAGATCATGGGCAGGAAAAAAAATACCCTATAAAATGCAGTCAGTGACTTAGAGCGTACACCACATTTAAAGGAACGGGCTTCAGAAATGTAGAAAACAATCTAAGGTTACCAGGTGGAAAGGGGGCGGGATAAGTGAGGAGATTGAGACTGAGATACACACACTACTATATATAAAACAGATAACCAATGAGGACCTACTGTTCAGCACAGGGAACTCTACTCAATGCCCTACAATGACCTATATGAAAAGAATCTTTAAAAAAGTGAATATATGCATACATATAATAGATGCACTTTGCTATAGACCTGAAACTAACACAACACTGTAAATCCACTATATTCCAATATAAATTAATTTTTAAAAAGTCCATTTACAATTAAGAAATGTTGTCCTACTGAATTAAAAAAATTAACACCAAAAGAATGGACTTAGCTAAGACTTTCCCTCAGTGCTGCTTACAATCCAGGGAATCTGAATGCCAGTCTTCCTGTATTATTCATTCCATAATTGCTGGGTTTTATTAGAAATATGATCTATTATAACCTTGAATAGAGTACATTAAACGACATTGAAAATTAGATTATTCTGATTATTAGAGAAGTGAGAAATGTGCTAAACATTTGTAAGACTGATAATCAATCAGGGTATCCATCTGAGTGTAATAAAAATCAATCTGGAGCCAGTGCGTTTAAATCTAATTTTTTAAGCATGACATTTTCCTCAGAGTTTCTCTCTAAAATGTCACCATCTTCTACAACGGTGATTGATTCTGTCTCTAGGGAGAAGCACTCACTCCAATTACTTCATCCACTGCACACAAACCGCAGTCCACTTACAAAAAGGCCGAATGAATCACAGCAAGAACGATATATTTTGGGGGGTGGGGCACAGATAGATTTATGTCACTCAGGCTGGAAAATCACCAGTCTTCCTCCACCAGGTCAGACAGAGAAAAGGTGCTACTTAGATCTCACACGGCTCTTTAGTATCTTCCAACAGAAACTAGGAATTTCCATAATGGGTTTTTATTTCAACTGAGATAAAAAAAGAGGAAAACACCGTGGCTTATGTAAAAAACATGATTCTGTTCATGTCTTCTTCAGAGAAAGAAAAAAAGGTATGACTGTTAATTTAGCCTTCCTTCTCCCCAAACTTGCACCCATCTCTTAACCCATTCACCCATCAGCAGATGATTACTAATTCCAACTGAGGTCCCAGGAGACTGGCCAGCTGGGGACTCTTTCTCTTGAGGATATTTACTTGGTGGAGGAAGGTTAATGATGTGACTTCCAAGGGGGACTTCCTGAGCTGACCCCACATTCTGTAGAGGGACCACTAGCTCGGCACCCCCTACCACTAACTCAGCTTGGCCCTCAAGAATGGCACATGTGAATACTGACTTTAGAGAATGTTGATATTTTCCTGGCAATGGGAAGAGAAAGGGGAAGATGACATTTATGGAACCTTTGCCATGAGCAAGAACTTGACATCCATCATTCACTAAATCCTCAGGGGTGGGGCCCCGGGGCTCCTGGCCCTGGGTTTGCTGAGCCGGTGATCGGCAGTGAGCCTTGGCTTTCTCCCTGCCTCCCGTCTCGTCTTCCCAGGAGCGAGGACTTGTCTTAGTGAGTATGAGGGAAGGCACTGGACGTTCTCAGCGGCAGCCCTTCCAGGCCTTCTCTGCCTCTGCCCTCCTCCCCCCAGAAAAGGGCATCTGGCCTGTTCTCCATGCTGTGGAAGCTCCCAGGGGCGGGCTTTGCCTGGGGGAGGCCTTTGGGTATCAGTGCGGCCCAGGACAGGGCAAGGAAGCTCCCCTGACTCAGGGCTGAAGTCCAGGAAGCCGCAAGCCACCAGGGCTGCACGTGGCAAGCTGCAGCTTCCAATAAGCAAATGACTGTAAGTTAATTCACACCCGTTGGAAGGAACATTACACTGCTATCAAAAATCATCTTTTCAAAGGTGATTTAATGACATGGCTAAATATCCACAATGCTGAATTTAGTATCTCCTTTAAAAAAAAGGAGATCAGAAAAAAATGGAATACACACATATATGCATTGAAAAAAAGCAGAATAAAAAAAGTCAAAATATTCATAGGTCTTATATCTGGGACATAAGATTCACTGTGATTTATCTCTTCTTTTTTGATAAATTTCAGTACTTTCCAAATCATCTGCAGTGAGCTGATGTTGCTTCAATTATTATTTTTTAGGTTCTCATTAATTATCTATTTTATTCAAAGTATCAATAGTGTATAGAGGTCCATCCCAGTCTCCCAATTCATCCCAGCTTTCTGCCCTTGGTGTCCATACGTTTGTTCTCTATGTCTGTGTCTCTATTTCTACCTTGCACATAAGATCATCTGTACCATTTTTCTGCATTCCACATGTAAGCGTTAATATACAATATATGCTTTTCTCTTTCTGTTTTTCATTCTGAATGACAGTCTCTAGATCCATCCATGTCTCCACAAATGACCTAAACAATTTAATTCCTTTTTATGGCTGAGTAATATTCCATTATATACATGGACCACATCTTCTTTATCCATTCACCTGTCGATGGACATTTAGGCTGCTTCCATGTCCTGGCTATTGTAAACAGTGCTGCGATGAACGCTGGGGTGTATATATCTGTTTGAATCATGGACATCAATGTGGCAAACAACAAATGCTGGAGAGGGTGTGGAGAAAAGGGAACCCTCCTACACTGTCAGTGAAAGTTGCTCAGCCACGTCTGACTTTTTGTGACCCCATGGACTATATATAGTCCATGGAATTCTCCAGGCCAGAATACTGGAGTAGGTAGCTGTTCCCTTCTCCAGGGGATCTTCCCAACCCAGGGATTGAACCCAGGTCCCCTGCATTGCAGGCAGATTCTTTACCAACTGAGCCACCAGGGAAGCCCAAGAATACTGGAGTGGGTAGTCTATCCCTTCTCCAGCAGATCTTTCCGACCCAGGAAGCAAACGGGGGTCTCTTGCATTGCAGGCGGAGTCTTTACCAGCTGAGCCACAGTGGGCATGTAGATTGCTGCAGCCATCATGGAGAACAGTCTGGAGGTTCCTTAAAAAACTAAAAATAGAGCTACCATATAATCCAGCAATCCCACTCCTGGACATACTCTGGAGAAGACCATAATTCAAAAAGACAAATGCTTTGAATATTTTTTTTTAATGTAGGGTTTTTTTGGTTTTGCCCTTCAAAGGAAAGTGGCTTTTCTCTAACAGGAAGGTTTTCAGACTGTAAGGTGAGTCTCAGAAACGAGCTGCCGACATGGTGATTCCTGCAGTTACTTCTCAACGGACTCCTAAAGACTCCCACTACCAGCATCGCCTCGCTGCTCCCACGTTCCCTTCTGTGGCCCCCTAGGTGCTCCCTGCGCCTGCCTGCCCTGACCTCTTGATGATATACAGTCTCAATATAACAGCCATCTTGGACCTACGGAAACCCAACTTCTGCCCTGAACACCCGACACCTTCCCATCAGACCTGCAGTAAGAACAGGGGCCCGGACAGAGTCCCTGGGCCTGTCTCATTCCTTGTCCCGTCTTACGCATTTTGTTCACAACTGGCTTCCTCCTGGGTCCTCGAACATACTGGGGAATGGCCCACCGGAGGGCCTTTGTACCAGCCCTTCCTTCTGCCTGGAGCCTTTCCTTCCTGCCTTCTTTATTCAGATGTCACCATGTAAAGCCTGAAGCCTGCCCTGACCACTTCATCGCAAACTGCAATCCCCCACCCCGTGCCCCCCACAACAGTCCTATTCCCTTTCCCTGTTCAGTCTCCTTATTTGTCCTTTTAATTACCTTTCTCCCCCGTAAGAAGGAAAATCCCCAGTGGGCAGGGATTTTAGGAATTCTTCACCCCAAACAGCACCTTAAACAAGTTTTTGTTGCTGATGGAGGCTCTGAGACAGAGGCTGAGTGCTGGGGTGGGCAGGCTCTGCTCCTGGTGGGAGACCTGTGTCAGCGCTGTGCTGGGGTGAGAGGGTGAGGGCACCTGGCCGGCAGGAAGACCCCAAACACGGGGACAAATCGGGCAGGGAAGAGGCGTGGTCCCATCAGAGGTTGGGCCTCTCGGGGCCTCTTTGAGAAGACAAAAGGAAGCTCCCTCTGCAGGAAAGTGCAGATGTATGCCCGCCGGGAGACGGAGAACAAGAAAAGTTCCCTAAATGCTCAGACCCTAGCTCAGGTGAACTTAATACAACTATGACAGCTGCAGATTCTGCCACAGACTGCTGTTCAGCTTAGGACAAAATCTAAATATTCTAGAGGCCATAAAGGAAAGCGTTTGGCAAGAGAGCAGCTCCTTGGAGACACGCCAAGGAATGTCCATCCTTCACCAGAGCAGCACCTTGGGGATGGTCATGTCAGACAAGCCAGGCAACTTCCTCTGTTTTCTAAGTTCTAGCTAGCAGTAAAGCAGCTTATGGGAGCGGGAGATGGGAGGGAGGGAAGGGGGGAGGAGGGGAGGGAGGGGGCAGATGAAGTTTTCGTTTTCAACTAGACGTCTTAGGAGTGCAGTGCGACCAACCACATGAACTAAGTTGCTCCATCTTCCAGGTAACGACTGGGTTTTTGGTTAAACTAGGTTTGGGACAACTAGTTTCCTAGAGTCTCCATACAATATGAGAACCTTCACAAAAAGTTACCTTCTTCGGAAAGAAAAGAAAGAGTAGATTTTTAAAAACAGCAACATATGCTCACTGAACACATTTGGAAAGTTATCAAATCTGCAAAGAAGAAAATACAAATTATCATTAATCCATGTCCCAGAGATACACCCTGTTAATGCTTTATTTTTTCCTCTTCCTTTTTATGCATTTATATGTATATTTTTATTACAGATCATAGACCATCTCAATTTTCTCATCTTGTTTTTCATTTAAACTTAACATTGTGGATATTTCCCCATATCATGAAAAAAATTGCTTTCCCTGTGGCATAATGTTCCTTTCTATAGAACTAAAGAACCTCTTGAAGGTGAGAGAAGAGAGTGGAAGGGCTGGCTTAAAGCTCAACATTCAGAAAACTAAGATCATGGCATCCGGTCCCATCACTTCATAGCAAACAGATGGGGAAACAATGGAAACAGTGACAGACTTTATTTTCTTGGGCTCCAAAATCACTGCAGACAGTGACTGTAGCCATGAAATTAAAAGATGCTTACTCCTTGGAAGAAAAGCCATCACAAACCTAGACAGAGCATTTAGAAACAGAAAAATCACTTTGCCAACAAAGGTCCGTCTAGTCAAAGCTATGGTTTTTCCAGTAGTCATGTATGGGTGTGAGAGTTGGACCATAAAGAAGGCTGAGTGCCGAAGAATGGATGCTTTCCAACTGTGGTGTTGGAGAAGAATCTTGAGAGTCCCTTGGACTGCAACAAGATCCAACCAGTCCATCCTAAAGGAAATCAATCCTGAATATTCACTGGAAGGACTAATGCTGAAGCTGAAGCTCCAATCCTTTGGCCACCTGATGTGAAGAGCCGACTCACTGGAAAAGACCTTGATGCTGGGAAAGATTGAGGGTAGGAGGAGAAGGGGATGACAGAGGACGAGACGGTTGGATGGCATCACTGACTCGATGGTCATGAGTTTGAGAAATCTCCGGGAGATGGTGAAGGACAGGGAAGCGTGGCGTGCTGCAGCCCATAGGGTTGCAAAGAGTTGGACAGGACTGAGCGACTGAACAACAACAATTACTCAGCCACAAAAAGGAATGACATTGGATCATTTGTAGAGAGGTATGCATGGACCTAGAGACTTACTTCATAGAGAGAACTAAGTCAGAAAGAGAAAAACAAATATCACATATTAATGCATACATGTGGAATCCAGAAAAAGTGGTACAGATGAACTTATGAGCAGGGCAGGAATAGAGGCACAGACATAGACGGGCATGTAGACAGGGAGGGGGTGGAGAGGGTGGGACGAACTGAGAGAGCAGTGATGTATACACTCCCGTGTGTAAACAGACGGCTCGTGGGAAGGTGCTGTGTAACACCGGGAGCTCAGCTCGCTGCTCCGTGATGGCCGAGAGGGGAGGGCTGGGGCGGGGGGCAGGCCGAGAGGGAGGGGACATATGTACACATACAGCTAACTCACTTGTGTACAGCAGAAACCAACATGACCTTGTGAAGCAACTGTACCCCAACACAAATGAAAAGACTGGAGGAGAAACCGCCACCTTCCCCCAAGGGCACGGCAGAGCCCCTGTCTGGTACCCAGCGCTGGACACAGAGGGGCCAAGATGTCTGTGAGGGAAGGGGCCAGACAGCCGTTTGGTGGTCTCCTCGTCTGTTCCCCTCTCTTTCCGTGACCGTACCAGGTCTCAGCCACTGTCCTGTGTAGTCCAGGAGACCGGGCCAGACTGGATGAACAGAAGGAAATTTACAGAAGCACCGTTACCTTCAATTACTGCAGCCACAATAAGTCAGAATAAGACCAGACTTGGGGCCAGCGAAATGGAAAACACCTGCCTAAAAGGTCCAGGTCTTGGCTGTGTAAGGGGACATGTTTGTGATTCCAGGCGGAGCGCTCCCGTATGACTACCTCTGGGGTCCACCTGTTCACCTGTGAGATCAAATAGGACTCTCCCGCAAGGTGAGCTCTGGTTGACCCCCAGGCAGAGCTAGACTCGCTCACATGCCCGCCACACATGTGCCAGGCACTGTTCAGGCAGGGGGGAAGATGGCACTGACCCGAACGCCCGAAACCTACGCCCCACACATGTTTCTATTGAAATGAGGTCAGTGTGGAGATGGAAGAAGTGTGGTCAGAGACAGTGGAGAGGACAGTGAGGTTCGCTGCACCACAGGGGTGAGAGAAGGCACAGCTGCGAAGGACGTTCATGAGAGCGGAGGAGCCAGGGCAGGGCTTCGGGGCCACCAAAGGCCAGATTCATGGACCTGTTGACACAGGACAGAGGCCAGCAGGCCGATCTCTGTGGAGAACCAAGAGCAAGTATTTCACGCTTCAGGGGCCACCCAGCCTCTGTCACGGCGACCCATGTCTGTGGTTGATTTCAGAAAATGGCCACAGATCATCAGCAGAAACGAACGAATGTGGCTGTTCCAATAAAACTTTATTTGTACGTCCAGGTGACTCACTGGGTCTGGCCCACCCGGCTGCAGCTTGCTGACCTCTAAATCAGGTCATTCATCAACCTGAACAAAGTGGTTTTGCTTCCGTCTGCAGGGGGGCTGGGGGAGAGGTGTCCGAAAGCGAGTGGGCCATGAGTAAGCCAGGCGGCTCCAGGGAGGTGGCTTCCACTAGGCAGGCTGACTGCCTTCTTCCCTCTTTAATCTTCTCTATTATTGCTCTTAATTACAGACATCAGACTCGCTCATTATCACCTGTGAAACATCGTGGTAATGACTCCCTCCCACTCCCCTTCCAGCCTGGCCCCCTGAGGCTACTACCCACATAGGATGTCTGGCGGGGTTCAAGGATGCGGGGGCCACGTGGTTAGAGGCTGGGGGTTGTCAGATGTCACGAAGGTCACAGCAGAGAGGCCTCCTTGACCGACAGCCCCGAAAGGGAAGGAGGACAAGGGAGGCAGCTAAAACCAATGCACTGCCCACCTGGAGACGCCTGGGGACACTGCCCACCTGGGGAGCTGGCCGAGAAACGCCGGTTCTGGAGTCACAGCTGGCCGGGGCTTTGTTAATAGGCTGACCTTACCCTGAGGAGTGGGCTGGGGAGCTGGGACCCAGACACTGGAGAGATGCAACTGCAAACCCAGTAATGGTCTTAGATGGCCTGATGAGAACTACCCTGCGTGGTCTTAGAGAGGTGGTCATTTTCCTGTACCTTGGGCAGACCACGCAGGGAATGCCAGGGTCGTTTTGGGGGGACTCACCCACTGCAGGACGGACACTGACTCAACAGAACATGGGGGTGGGGACCAGCACAGCAGGGAGACTGAGGATGGGGTGTGGAAGGAGATTCAGAAGCAGCACAGAGTCTGGAGCCAAATCCTGGGATGGATTCTCTGTACCCTGGGGAGGCAGAGCTAAGCCCACAGGTGAGCAGCAGACCCGTGGGCCTGGCGTGAAGAAGGACTTTCTAGCCATCCCTGCTATCCCCCTCCGAGATGATGCCACCTGCCATGAGGCGGCCCTCCCACGGAAGATGGGCTGCCCATGGGCAGGTCAACACCAAGGGCGGCACGGCCCCCAGAGTCTCTGCCAAACCTTGAGCTTCTGTGCAGCTATAATCTTTCAATTGCTTTGGAAAACATAGGAAACGGCCCGTCTGTTGAGGGTCTAAATGATTTTCTGAATGGAGAGAACTCAAACGTTACCAAAGGTTATCTGTTCATAGGTCACCAGGGTCGACGGTCCACAGAGATCTCTCCGTCTCTCAGGCACGGCGTCCCTGGTTGTCCAGTGGTTAGGAGTCCGCCTTGCAGTGCAGGGGACAAGGGTTCGATCCCTGGTTGGGGAAGATCCCCCATGCCACGGAGCAAGTAAGCCTGTGCATCACAACTACTGAGCCTGCGGCTCTGGAGCCCAGGAACCCCAGGTCCTGAGCCCACACGCCCCAGAGCCCGTGGTCCACAGCAAGAGAAACCCCCGCAGCGAGAAGCCTGAGCCACACAACTAGAGAGCGACCCCGCTCTCCGTAACTAGAGACAGTGGACGGGCAGCAAAGAAGAACCGGCACAGCCAGAAATACAGAGAAACCTCAGGCGAGAGCATCTGCAGCTCGGCCGGCTCAGCTGTGTCCGTGATTAGCAGCAGAGGGTTATTTCAGAAAGCCGCTGGCTTCAGGTGTGAAGCTAGATGGAGACAGCCCACAGGTGACAGCCAGCTGTCTTTCCTCTCTCCCAGCCTGGGTGTATTTATCTGTAAAAGGCAATCCTGTGTCCCTCACAAAACTGGAAGGAGTACCACATGGGGTGATGGATGCTGTAACAAGTTATTCCTGACCTATCTGCAGGAAAACACCAGCCGTTTGTTTGATTTGCCCGCTTGTAACCCACAATAGACAAATACCTGTATGAAATACAAGTCAGATGAGTTGCTAGGAAAATGACACACCCCTTGGATGTTACAGCAGTATCACGCAGCTCAGAGTTTCTCAATTCTGTGCCTCCCTTTTCAAAAAACATTTTATTGAAGGAGAGTCGATTTACAACGTTGCGTCAATTTCCGCGGCACAGCAAAGCGATGCAGTTAACATACGTACGCCTTGGTTTCCGCCTTCTCTTTCCTGTGGTTTATCAGGACATTGAGTGTAGCTTCCTGTGCTACATGGTCCGTTCCTCACTTCTGTACATGCCTATCATTCCCGTCAGGTAACAGCTCATTGCCTGGCTCTGGTCCACGAGCCACATTTTGTTTAATTCTACTCTAAAATATTGAAAAGTATTATTCTAAAGCAGCATCACTGTGGCGTGAAGACATTAAAAAAATCACAGTGATGAGACATCTGAAACCTCGATGAGAAGATACTGGTGTTTAGCAACTGAACAGACCCCTTTCTCTTCTGATAACCAGTCTAGGTTCAATGATCATTATTGGGTCAGCTGATGGAAATACCAAGGAAACCCTGCAATCACGAGGGGGGTCTGGGCTTCGGTCAGGGGCATGCCAGTCTTCCTGGACATTGATGCAGCGCCATTGTAATCTCACTTCAAATCCTTTCACAATCAAAGAGCCTGGATAGATTGAGTGTCTGATAAAACAGTTAAAAAGACACCCACATTACCAGGAACCACCATTTTCTAGGAAAAAAAAAAAGAAAGGGTTTTCCTTGTTGCTTTTCAATCTAAGTGATAACCTAGAAGCCTCTGAACACTGCCTGAGAACATGCCCAGACACAAGGGACTTTGTTTCTATAAAGCATTGAGGCAGCAGTTTGCAGGGAGTTAACTCAATAAAATAACACTTTCTACTTGGATAAACTGACCTAGATTCTCTGACTTTCATGCAGAAATGAAACCGGAGGGCCGCCATCTCGGGAGCCGCCTGTGAGAGCGAAGGGGTGGGAGACCCAGGGCTGGGGGCAGGTCCTGTGCGAAGAACGGCAAGAGGTTTCCTCCTCATCCTGCTTACAACTGTCATCCCCACTTTGTGAGTGGAAGGGATCTGTTCTCAGCTTTGAGGAAGGGCTCTCTAAGTTCAATGCCATCACTGTTGGAGGCTGGGCTGATAGAAGAGGCCCTCTTCTTTAAAATGATTTTATTTACTTATTACTTTTGTTTTGGGCTGTGCTGGACCGTCATTGCTTTGTCTGGTTTCAGAGACTGGGGACTCCTCTTTGGTTGCGGTGTGCAGGTTTCTCCCTGCTGAGACTTCTCTTTTTGTCCAGGAGCTCAAGCTTCAGGAGTCGAGGCTACCTGCTCCGGAGCACGGGCTCAGTATTGTGGTGCACGGGCATGGATGCCCCGTGGCCAGGATCCTCCCGGATCAGGGATCAAACTCACGTCCCCTGCATTGAGAGGCGGAATCTTAACCACTGCCCCATCAGGGAAGTCCAGGAAAGGCCCTCTTGATAAAGGAGCTCAGAAACACACACACCCCCCGACGGCCCTCTCATTCAGGGACATCTTTGTGCTTTGGCAGCACGAATGAATGAATGAATGAACGAAGAGCGCTACAGCCAAACAGCCCCCAAAGAGCCTCAGTGTCTACATCTGTGATACGGGATTATACACCTGCCACATAAAGGAACAAAATGACCATCAAATCGGTCCGTGTGCAGTGCTGGGATGCAGACTCTGACCAAGAGACTCTGGTCGCTCTGCACACTCATGTACATGCACACACACACACACAGTTCCAGCCCACTCAGAGCCTCATCAAATGCAAGACAAATCCTGACCTGCAGGGGCAGGCGATCTCAGGGGAAGAAGCACACACAGCTGGAATAACTGATGCGAGCCCACGCTCACAGGACTCAGCTTGGCGTGCGTGTAAAGCACTCGATGGTGCCTTCCAGATGCTGCTTCCTTTCAGCAGTGCTCTTTCACAGGCCTCTCTCCTTTCCACCGGGCCAAGCCACACACTCAACGCCCTCTGCCCCTGAGGATTTGGGGTCTCTTCCTGACTGCGGTCCAGGCCGCCCCTCCCGGCAGGCTGCAGAGTCAGCGCTTCCCTCTGGGGGCTCCTTGGGGAAGGCTTTGAGGAGTTTTCCCGGGAGTTTGGGAATGCAGTCTCTTTCTCAACTTCTCCAAACTGGATCTGCCATCGTGTTCAGGACAGCATGGGTTTATTTTCTTTTTCAATTCAACATGTCACTGGAAAACTCCCCAACTTTCTTTCTCTAGGGCTCCTAAAGTTCTTGTTTTATGGTAATGCTCTTTCTCTCCCAGCAGCCCCCCAAACACCCGCCTCACGCCT
Source organism: Bubalus kerabau (assembly GCF_029407905.1). Classification (NCBI taxonomy): domain Eukaryota; kingdom Metazoa; phylum Chordata; class Mammalia; order Artiodactyla; family Bovidae; genus Bubalus; species Bubalus kerabau. The sequence goes on along the minus strand of NC_073625.1, from coordinate 5,381,669 downwards.
CCATGCACCCATCAGTTTCTGAGACATCGTTTCTTCCCGAAACACCCAGCCATATTTGCTCAGAAGAACAACTCATCTGCATTTTATTTTTCACTAAGCAAGGAAGCCTGACAGTTCAGAGGGTAAAGAATCCGCCTGCCATGCAGGGGACACAGGAGATGCGGGTTTGATCCCTGGGTCAGGAAGATCCCCTGGAAATGGAAGAAACGGCCACCCACTTCAGTCTTCTGGCCTGAAAACTCCCATGGACAGAGAAGCCTGGGGCGCGACAGTGCTTTGGGTCTCCAAAGGGTCGGACATGACTACACATACGCATCAAGCTGAATTCCCCACACCGGCCAGAGCCCAGAGGTTAAAAAAAAACCACCAAACTTTGACTGTTTTTGTTTTGAAATCTCAAATGTTATTTAGCTTTGCACCCTGCTTTGTGCGGAAGGGCTTGACTTGGAACATTTTTTCGTCCTGTAAATGTCTCAGTTCCACTCTGTCTTTTCCCTGGGCTGTGCAATCAGCCGGCTGTGTGGCTGGAAGGAACCAGCATCACCTCCCATCTGAGCTCTGGGGTGGACGAGGCTGGGTCTGTAAGTGCCCCGGGCATTTACACTGCAGAATTCCTTATTCCGGGAACGCGCACGCGAGCGTCCTGCCAGAGACCCGGCCTCCACAGTCACGGCCACAGGCCTGCAGAAAAGCCACGGATGCTCTGAAGGGAGAGGGGATGCTTCTCTGCATCTCCGCCCACCCCAACACTCGGGTGAATGAGCAGGTAGGAAAGAAAGGACGCTTGTGTGCGGTGGGGGGAGGCTGGACGGGGGCCCTGGGCCCCCACCTCCCTTCCGAGGAGCCTCCTGCCTTAAGTGACCCTGGGCGGGCTTCCCCGGTGCCCTCCACGCTTGAAGCACTTGTACATACGGTGCGTTTCCTTGCCCGGCAACCCAGCGAGAGCAAAACTCCTACCCTCTCCCCTTACAACCGGGACGCGGACGCACGGGAGCTTGCGGGCCCCAGGTCCAACCACGCTGCCCTCAGCGGATGGGGGACCCTTCTGTCGCCCCAACCGCCCACAGCCAAGCCCACGCTCGGCCATTTCTTCCACGCTCCTGGCCGGCACACAGAAGAGGTTTAGGCTTCCGGGGGGCAGCGGGGCCTCCCGAAGGGGGGTTTAGGCTTCCGGGGGGCAGCGGGGCCTCCCGAAGGGGGGTTTAGGCTTCTGGGGGACAGCGGGGCCTCCCGAAGCGGGGTCTCTGCAGGACTAACTGGGCACAAGCCCGCCCCCCGGCCCCTGCCCTGGGGCAGAGGCAGGAACTGCTCCAAGTTTCCGCGCACCAGCTGGCCCTGCGTTCATCTGTCCGTTTAGTTAAAACAACCATCTCTTGGTGCTAATCCCAAAGCCAACACGGAAGGACTACACATAAAACACAAATCGAAGCACAGTAAATGTGTTCGTTTACATTTATTTATTTTTAATATATTTTGGCCATGCCACACAGCTTGTCGAGTTTTAGTTCCCTGACCAGGGATAGAACCTGGGCCCTCGGCACAGAGACAGCAGAGTCCTAACCACTGGACTGCCAGGGAATTCCCCTGTAATGATTTATTTGAAAAGAAATATGGTCTCTGGGCCTCCCTGGTCGCGCAGTGGTAAAGAATCCTCCTGCCAGTGCAGGAGACGTAGGTTCAATCCCTGGTCTGGGAAGATCCCACAAGCCGTGGAGTGACAAAGCCCGTGTGGCCACAACTACCGAAGCCTCTGTGCTCTAGAGCCCGTGCTCTGCAACAAGAGAAGCCACCACTGTGAGAAGCCCATGCCCCACAGCTAGTCCCTGTTCTCTGCAGCTAGAGAAAACCCTGCACAGAAAAAAAAAAAAAAAAGGCCTCTGGCAAGAAAACGTCATCACCCAAGCCGCTGTGTTCAGTAAACAGTGAGCCAGGTGGACCCAGGAAAGCCGCCACTGGGGGTTGCTGACACCCCCATGCTGAGTGGAAGGGTGAGGGTGGCATTTCTGCAGGAGCTGTGAAGCAGGGACCTTCTCTGCTTTTACTTCTGGTTTGAATATAAAAGTAGGCTCAGCTCAGTTCAGTCGTGCTGTCGTGTCTGACTCTGTGACTCCATGGACTGCAGCACGCCAGGCTTCCGTGTCCATCACCAACTCCCAGAGCTTGCTCAAACTCAGGTTGGTCGAATCACTTAAGTAAGCTTAAGACCCTTAAAAAACAAAAACTAGAGTCACCGAAAGATCCAGCAGTCCCACTCCTGGGCGTGTATCCAGGAAAGACAAAAACTCTAATAAGAACAGACACACGCACCGCGGTGTTCACAGCAGCCAGAGCGCGAGAGCTACCTGAATGCCCACCGATGGATGAGTGGGTGAAGATGTGGCACACCAGCAACGGGCTACTCCTCAGCTGTTAAAAAGCATGAAATACGGTAATTCACAGCAACCTGGAGGGACCTACAGAGTATCGTACTAAGTGAAGTAGGTCAGACGGAGACAGATACCACGTGATACTGCTTATACGTGGATTCTAAAAAATGATACAAATAAACTTATTTACCAAACAGAAACAGACTCACAGAAACAGAACACAGGCTTATGGTTACCAAAGGAAATGTAGGGAGGGATAAATTGGAAATCTGGCATTAAAATATACACATTACACTACTATCTATAAATTAGATCTGCAACATGGATCTGCTGTATAACACAGGGAACTATCTGCCATATCTTATAATAACCTGCAATGAAATGAGTCTATATAAGTATATACATATATAAGTGAATCACTTTGCTGTACCTGAAACACTATAGATCAACCATACTTCAATTTCAAAACGAAGAGAGAAAAAAAACCAAGTTTAAGAATCCTGAGTCCTCCTCGGATTCAGAAAAGATAACTGAAGACCCAGTATCAATAACAGCACTGCCGATAAAGACGAACAGTTTTGAGTTGTGTAATTATGATGAACCCCGTACACAGAACCAGAGCACTGCACGCAGGTTCCCCCTCAGCCTTCTCAATCTTCAAGGTAAGTTACTATTTTACTCATAGTTTGCACATGCTCAGATTTCATGGCCAGCAGATAGTGAAGTTGGCTTTCCACTTCACAGGGACTGAATCTAGCTTTCTGATGACTGGTTATGAAAGGGTACGCTGAATCATGAATACTGTAAGAAGTTAGAGCTGAGATGAATGAAACATAATCTGGGGGTTTCTTCAAGCGGCACATGGTGAAAGCATTTTTTCAATTAGGATCAATGGGAGACATGAGGAAGGACCTAACTTTGCTTCCATGGAGGAATTCTGAGAAGCCCCAGAAGAGCACTGAAGACTCAGTGCATCCATGTCAGCACCGGGAGAGAGGAAGCCAGGGTTTAAGATCAATTCCGAAGAGGTGAAGTGCTAGGAAGTAAGGCGTTCCATTTTGCCCAGGAGTTTGCATTTCTTTAAATCATGCTCTCAATTACATAACTTAATAAATTTCAAATTAGTTTCTGCTTTTAACTCAAACTTTGTCAATAGTTTTCTTATTCATTTAGAAGTGTCTACTAGAGTCCGACGGGTTACCTTTTGCTCCTTCTAGCAGATTATTTTATGATTTCTATCAATGATTGAGCAGAATTGAACCAACAAAGTAGAAACCTAGATATATCATTTGCAAAGGAAGTACTTGCTTTATTTGCTGGCATATAAAATGCAATCACCCCTCTTCTGACTCACCAATAAAACATATCCAAACACTGCCCTGCATTCCATGTCCTTCTACTTACAGAAAATCAAAAGCACAAGATGTAAAACAAAAAAGTATTCTACTCTTTTGTGAAATCACAAGCCTCAAGCCAGGCAGCACATTAGGGATTGAGTTTGGTCCATTATCTTCATGTTTCAGAGGTACTTTAGTACTATTAAACTCTTTCTGTTATTTCCTGATACCAGTGTAACTATTTAACCTTGAGGGATTTCTTATTTAAGGTTAGTAACTGCAGCCATGAAATTAAAAGATGCTTGCTCCTTGGAAGAAAAGTTATGACCAACCTAGACCGCATATTAAAAAGCAGAGACATTACTTTGCCAACAAAGGTCCATCTAGTCAAAGCTATGGTTTTTCCAGTGGTCATGTATGGATGTGAGAGTTGGACTGTGAAGACAGCTGAGCACCAAAGAATGGATGCTTTTGAACTGTGGTGTTGGAGAAGACTCTTGAGAGTCCCTTGGACTGCAAGGAGATCCAACCAGTCCATCCTAAAGGAAGTGAGTCCTGAATGCTCATTGGAAGGACTGATGCTGAAACTGAAACTCCAATACTTTGGCCACCTGATGTGAAGAACTGACTCACTGGAAAAGACCCTGATGCTGGGAAAGATTGAAGCCAGGAGGAGAAGGGGATGACAGAGGATGAGATGGCTGGATGGCATCACCAACTCAATGGACATGAGTTTGAGTGAACTCCAGGAGTTGATGGTGGACAGGGAGGCCTGGCGTGCTGCAGTCCATAGAGTCGCAAAGAATCAGACACAACTGAGTGACTGAACTGAAAACAACTATATATCTAGAACTTGATACATTTGTTGAGTTGTGGTCTAGAGCATATTATTTTTACATAAACATAATAATGTTCCCCCTATAAAACTACAATTATGTTCAATATAAATATATACAGAGCTTTTTGTGAGTGTACATTGACATGACCTTGAAAATCAGTGCATTAGATTTAAAAGTGGAGGTAACCTCGGTGGTACTTTTAGCAAGTGTTATGCTTTAGAAAAGGCAGAGGAACCAGAGATCAAATTGCCAACATCCGCTGGATCATGGAAAAAGCAAGAGAGTTCCAGAAAGGCATCTATTTCTGCTTTATTGATTATGCCAAAGCCTTTGACTGTGTGGATCACAATAAACTGTGGAAAATTCTGAAAGAGATGGGAATACCAGACCACTTGATCTGCCTCTTGAGAAATTTGTATGCAGGTCAGGAAGCAACAGTTAGAACTGGACATGGAACAACAGACTGGTTCCAAATAGGAAAAGGAGTTCATCAAGGCTGTATATTGTCACCCTGTTTATTTAACTTATATGCAGAGTACATCATGAGAAACACTGGACTGGAAGAAACACAAGCTGGAATCAAGACTGCCGGGAGAAATATCAATAACCTCAGATATGCAGATGACACCACCCTTATGGCAGAAAGTGAAGAGGAACTCAAAAGCCTCTTGATGAAAGTGAAAGAGGAGAGTGAAAAAGTTGGCTTAAAGCTCAACATTCAGAAAATGAAGATTATGGCATGGGGTCCCATCACTTCATGGGAACTAGATGGGGAAACAGTGGAAACAGTGTCAGACTTTATTTTTCTGGGCTCCAAAATCACTGCAGATGGTGACTGAGGCCATGAAATTAAAAGACGCTTACTCCTTGGAAGGAAAGTTATGTCCAACCTAGTAAGCATATTCAAAAGCAGAGACATTACTTTGCCAACAAAGGTCCGTCTAGTCAAGGCTATGGTTTTTCCTGTGGTCATGTATGGATGTGAGAGTTGGACTGTGAAGAAGGCTGAGCGCCAAAGAATTGATGCTTTTGAACTGTGGTGTTGGAGAAGACTCTTGAGAATCCCTTGGACTGCAAGGAGATCCAACCAGTCCATTCTGAAGGAGATCAGCCCTGGGATTTCTTTGGAAGGAATGATGCCAAAGCTGAAACTCCAGTCCTTTGGGCACCTCATGTGAAGAGTTGACTCATTGGAAAAGACTCTGATGCTGGGAGGGATTGGTGGCAAGAGGAGAAGGGGACAACAGAGGATGAGATGGCTGGATGGCATCACTGACTCGATGGACGTGAGTCTCAGTGAACTCCGGGAGTTGGTGATGGACAGGGAGGCCTGGCGTGCTGCGATTTATGGGGTTGCAAAGAGTCGGACACGACTGAACAACTGATCTGATCTGATGCTTTCATACGGAGAAGGCAATGGCACCCCACTCCAGCACTCTTGCCTGGAAAATCCCATGGACAGAGGAGCCTGGTGGGCTGCAGTCCATGGGGTCGCTAAGAGTCAGACACGACTGAGCGACTTCACTTTCACTTTTCACTTTCGTGCATTGGAGAAGGAAATGGCAACCCACTCCAGTGTTCTTGCCTGGAGAATCCCAGGGACGGGGGAGCCTGGTGGGCTGCCGTCTATTGGGTTGCACAGAGTTGGACACGACTGAAGCGACTTAGCAGCAGCAGCAGCATGCTTTCATAAAGAATCTCTTTGAATCCTCTAACACTGGTCAACTCGTTAGCGGCACTGGTGGGAACGCCGGTCCTATACGATAGGCAGTCGCCATGACCTCAGTACTGACTGCCACCTAGCGTCAGCATGCCAGAATTGCAAGCATAGACCTCTGGCGGGCCCAGGGCTAGACATGGAGACGCTGGCCTTGAAAGTGAACTCTAAATGTCCTGGAGAGTAAAGCCTCTCTTTGCAAAATACTTAATCACATTCCCCGGGAGGAATTCCCTCATCTTTTGTGGCTCAGTGCCTTGGCCACTTGCCACCAGGAATGAAGGTAAATTCTCACTCTGGAGACAGTTATGGGAAGCCTCTTCGGGCTCCAGCCATTTGGACCATGTTCTTAATTATCTGAGAGCTGGATCTTTAGCTCTTCTTCCTGGATCTTAGCCCAGCAGCATCTACTAACCAAATCAGTTGGTCAAGTGTATTCACATAATATATGGCCGTTTTCAAACATACGTTGCTCTTGGGAGGCAAAGTGCTACAAACATAAAATACATTGTCACCAGAGCTACCACCAAGAGCCTCTAAGCACTCCTGCCTCTTTCGCTTTAGGGAAACTGTATCATAAATAGAAGACGCTTCTTTTAAAATAAAAAATACTATTTGTTTTTAAACAGCACCTCTCTCCTCATTACTCACCCCACCTCCCCGCCTCTGCTGTTAACGACATCTGATCTCACATTTAACCAGGAAGAAAATGTAGCCACATGATTTAAAAAGCATGTGTTTATGACTTGCCATGTTTAAGCACTGCTGAATAAATGTATATTGAAAACATATTTCAAGTGAGAAGCCATAATAAGGGGTTCGGAGATATTCACTATTACTCTACTAATTCATAGCACACCATAATTATGGAATATGTAGACTTTCTGGATGTAAATTACAATCCACGACTCGGTAAGAGCCCTTTGCTGCTCTCCCCTCCGTATGACATTATACTCTCCAGGCAAATTGACACAAAATAGAATAAATTATGTCAAAAAGCTATATAGAACCATTATTTCAGCCTTAAACATTTCATTAAACCTAAACAGCTCAAAATCTCCCCTTCCCCACTCCTACCTCCCAGTCTGTGTTGAATTTAAGCCTAAAGATCTTGAACAACATAGCTTTTCACATATTTCTGGATGGGAAGATTATTACCAACAGAACTAAATCCAGATTTTTGCTTTGGTCCCTTCGGCAAGACCCTGGGCCAAATGACACCGAGCTCATCTCTGCTTTCCCGAATTGCGACCTGGCAGAAAAGATTCCTTGCATGCAGTTTTTATAATCCATGGGTTAAGAAAGTGGTTTTCTGTTTTTAAAGTGTCTGTATCTTTTCCTTTTCTTATAAAAGTCTATAAAAATAGAAAACAGACAACTGAGTGCCTCTGGTTGAATTAGGGATAGATGGGGGACTTTCCTACAAGGAGCCTTGGGGTTTCTCTGTAAAATCCTCCAGAAAACACGGTGGAAAGTTCCTGAACTTAAAGGGCTCTGTGCAGCGACTCAGGACCATGATGTCACGGCGTTCAGGTTTCCAGATTCCAATGGGAGACGGAGCAGGCAACTGTTGGTCCCCCATGTATATCTCACACATATCCCCTAGGTCTTGACTTCTCCAGTGCATTCCAACCAGAGTTCCAGCCACCAACACTTGGGTCTCTGCTTGTCAGCTTTCCCTGGGCCTGGAGTGCCTGTGTACGCAGCTCCTGGGAGTTAAGTTCCCTCGGGGCAGCCCTTGACCACAACCCCACCTTGTTAGGGGCGGCCTCTGAGGCTCAGGTTTCCAACCACAGCCGCCAGCCTGGATCCCGCGGCCCTGAAGACACACTCGATGCTGTTTCCTTCTTCCCCACCTCCCTCCACTTCCCACCAGTGTTTCCAGGGATTATCTAAGAAAATCAAACAGAAAACCTATAAGCTCTCAAATCAGGGCCTGCCCCTCAAGAGACGCACGTCAGGATCTCTGCACAAACTAAAACTTGAACAAAAGCCTGGTGAGATCCCGAATCCGGGAGGGAGCACTTGCTGTCCCTCAACTTTCACCCATCCGTTCTTTCCCGCGCGTGGCGGCATCAGGGACAAGCTGTCTCTTGCTGGGGGCACCTGCCACCTACCTCTGTGAGGATTAAATCGTTAGCTGCTGCAGTTGCTGACCTTTGACACCCCCGAAAGGAATTTAGGGTGGACATCAGAAATGCGCTGGGGTGTCGGGGGAATGGCAGAATAGGTCTTCAGAGGGTTAGGTCTTTTCAGGTGAAGACTTGATGAGCCCGTTCTCGTATCCCTTCACATCTACAAAAGCACTGGCAGCCTTCATGGTCACAGCGGCTCCTGCGACTACCAAAAATCTGCAAAAACACGCGATCCACTGCACACCCTCCCCCTTCACCAAAATCACACGCACCCTGACCTCCCCTCCCCTTCCCACGGGTGCCCCGCCTCTTTGGAGCAGCTTCTCAGAGCCATCTGAAACGCTGTCTCCTGGGCTGCAGGCCTCATTTGGGCCCCAAACAAAACTGAACTCACACCTCTCACCTTGTGCTTTTTTTTTTTTTTTTTAAGTTGGCCGTAGGAAGAAGAATGCCCCTGACCTCATCTCCCCTAAATGTCTCCAAGCCAATCCCCAGAATGTGTGAAGATGTTAAGTTATGTGGGTCGGGGCGGGGTGGGGAATCAAAGCTGCACGTCAGCAGACCTTTGAACCCCAAGGCTAGCCTGGGTGGTCCGGGGGCACCGCTGTGAGCCCCAGGGCCCTTAGAAGAAAGGAGACAGGGCAGAAGAGCCAGGACCACGGGGACGACGTGAGAAAGACATGGCCTGGCCTGCTGGCTTTGAAGACGGACAAGGACTAGGAGTTGGGGTGCAGGCAGCCTTGGGGGCTGGGAGAGACCAGGAAAGGCACTCCCCCCACACCTGCAGAAGAGGCACGCCCTGACCTCAGCCCAGCAAGACCCCCTCCAGACATCAGGGACCTTACTGAGGGGCCTTCCACCCCCGTCCACGTCTCCCCCTTCCTCTTCCTCCCACGGAACCAGAGAGGATGCCCGCATCTCAACAAACTCGCCCCAATCTTTGCGGAACTTCTTTAGGTGCCAGACCACGTGTTGGAACTTAGGCAACTTTCAGTTCAGGGGGAGCCAGAGATGGCCACAGATGCCCACGATTCTGCAAGGCCAACGTGGGAGGAAGAGGACGGGAGTGGGGACCAGGGCCGAGGACGGGAGAGGCGGGCGGGGCAGGGCCCGAGGGCACTGCCATCCACACCGACAGTCTGAGTCTTGTAGCAGTGCCTGCGTGATCCGTGCGGGCCGACTCTGCGAGCCCAGGGACGGCAGCCCACCAGGCTCCTCTGTCCACGGGATTCTCCAGGCAAGAACACTGGAGTGGATTGCCATGGCCTCCTCCAGGGGATCTTCCCGACCTGAGGATCAAACCCAGGTCTCCTGTGTCTCCTGCACTGCACGCCTTGAGCCACCTGGAAGCCCAGTTGAGCTCTTATGAAGGAGAATGGCAAACCACTGAGGGGTTTTAGAAACACTTTTTTTTCAGTAGATGGAATAACTAAAAAAATAAAACAATTACATATAAAGGATAAAGAAATCACAGATTAATAACACACCTGTATGCCTACCACAGCAAGTCCCCTACATGCGAACACAAGAGTGTGTTCCTAAGTCCAATTTTTCTGTAAGTCCACCAAAGTCAGCCTCGGTATGCAACTAACAATCGGCTTCACTGTACCGGCTACACCGTGGCTGGTGTACGCTTGCTCCAGGCGTCCTGAGCTTGAAATAGAGACACTGCACCGCCGTGCTCTGTACATCACTGTGGGGCACACAGAAGCACAGCCACTCGCAGAGGGTGCTCTCAGTGACGACGCGCGCCAGACACGGAACCATCCTATGTGACTGGACGTGCGAACGCAGCTTCTCAGCTTTGAAAGCTGGCAGCTCGAAGGTTCGTATGTGGGGGCTTACTATATATATTATGGCAGAAAGTGAAGAGGAACTAAAAAGCCTCTTGATGAAAGTGAAAGTGGAGAGTGAAAAAGCTGGCTAGATCATGGCATCCGGTCCCATCACTTTATGGGAAATAGATGGGGAAACAGTGGAAACAGTGTCAGACTTTATTTTTCTGGGCTCCAAAATCACTGCAGATGGTGACTGCAGCCAGGAAATTAAAACACACTTACTCCTTGGAAGGAAAGTTATGACCAACCTAGACAGCATATTCAAAAGCAGAGACATTACTTTGCCAATAAAGGTCTGGCTAGTCAAGGCTATGGTTTTTCCTGTGGTCATGTATGGATGTGAGAGTTGGACTGTGAAGAAGGCTGAGCGCCAAAGAATTGATGCCTTTGAACTGTGGTATTGGAGAAGACTCTTGAGAGTCCCTTAGACTGCAAGGAGATCCAACCAGTCCATTCTGAAGGAGATCAGCCCTGGGATTTCTTTGGAAGGAATGATGCTAAAGCTGAAACTCCAGTACTTTGGCCACCTCATGCGAAGAGTTGACTCATTAGAAAAGACTCTGATGCTGGGAGGGATTGGTGGCAAGAGGAGAAGGGGACGACAGAGGATGAGATAGCTGGATGGCACCACTGACTCGATGGACATGAGTCTGAGTGAACTCCAGGAGTTGGTGATGGACAGGGAGGCCTGGCGTGCTGCGATTCATGGGGTTGCAAAGAGTCGGACACGACTGAGCGACTGATCTGATATATATATATATATATATATATATATATATATATATATATATATACACACTCTTCTCTAACAAGCACTTTTACAGTTGAGCTATAATTTACATACTACAGATTTCACCCTTTCGCTGTATATAGTTCTATGAGCTTTGACAAACTTTCAGTCATATAAACACCTTCAAGATCATGATATAGAAGTTACGCCCCCTCCCACAAGTTTCCATCATGTACTTTTAAGTTCAAGGACATCTTGTCCGTCTGGGAGCCTCCGGGGTGCCCCTCCCCACCTCCTCATCCTTCAGAAATAACACTCCTCTAAATTTCATGTTTATCATTTTTCTTGATTTCCTTGCTAACGTTACTATGTTTCCACCCATATAGAAAAGGTGGTTTGTCTTGAATGTTTTGAAATGTATAAAAATGGAAACACTCATATTTTTGGTAAGGGGGGGATAGAACCTGAGAGGCATCCATGTTCTCAGCTAAACAATTTCATCCTCGTGGAGGACTTCAGGGTTTGAATTTCTGCATTCTACTGCTGCTGAAATTTGAATTCTTTGCAGCATTTTGCTATTACTTTTTGATTGAAGAACAACTGACTTATAATATCATGTTAGTTCCAGATATACTGCAAAATGATCTAGCTATTATATATAAATGCATTTCTTCAGCTTGTCTGCCCTTGTAGGGTATTACAAGATATTGAGGCGAGTTCCCCGGCCTATACAGCAGGACCTCGTTGTTTATCTATTTTATATATAGTAGTGTGTGCAGGGTGGCTTCCCTGTTGCTCAGGTGGTAAAGAATCTGCCTGTGATGCAGGAGACTCCAGTTTGATTCCTGGGTTGGGAAGTTCCGCTGGAGAAGGGATAGGCTACCCACTCCAGTATTCTTGGACTTCCCTGGTGGCTCAGATGGTAAAGAATCCATCTGCAATGTGGGAGGCCTAGGTTCAATCCCTGGGTTGGGAAGATACCCTGGAGAAGGGAAAGGATACCCACTCCAGTATTCTGGCCTGGAGAATTCCATGGACTGTATAGTCTGTGGGGTCGCAAAGAGTCGGACACGAATGAGCGATGTTCACTTTCAGTATGTGCAGTGTGCGTATGTTAATCCCAACTTCTTAAATGATCCCCCCATTTTGCTATTTTGAATACTGTTTTTAAGAATACTCTTGTATACATTTTTGTAGTAGAAAACTATATATATGTATGTGTGTGTATTTTTTCTCTCTCTCTACACACACACACACACACATATATATATACACACACACACACTAGGTATTTATAATCACAGAGAGAAAGGGGTAATTGTTGCTCTAAGTATGCTGTCTGCCATTTAACCAAATATTGCTAAATTCACTTTTAAATGTGTTTACAGTCAATCACTCTCCAATCAGCTGTGAATAATATTCCAATTACCCCACATCGCATTGTCCTGTACAACCATGTTCAGCAGAAGAGTCATGATTGACTTTTTTTGGCTTCAGAAAGACCACGATGACCAAGAGAAGATATGAGGAGAAGGAAAGAACATAAAAAGGACAGAAAACTGCGCCGTGAGGGATCAGATCATTCCTAGCGAGGCGGGCCTTCACTCCAAGAAGAAGGGTGGCCTGCTCCTTAGGGAAGGGTCAGGCCAGGTTATTCCGTGTGGAAAGACCCCTGCCTCCCCTGCAGAGGGGAGAAGAAGGCCCAGGGGTGGAGGGCTCTCCTGAAGGAGGGAAGGGAGATAGGTCTCTGTGATGGACCAGGGTGGCCGGCGTGCTACCACAGGGCAGGGGCCAGCCCTCCACTCCCCTGCTCCCTCTCCAGACAAACACAGGCTGGAAGGGGCCTGCCGCGCAGGCCATCCACCTGGCTCTGGGCCCGACCCTGGATGGCAATGCACTGGGTCAGAGCGGTCTGACCGGCTCCCTGAGATCCTCCTCCGCCAGGCTCCTCCTCCGCCAGGCTCCTCCTCCGCCAGGCTCCTCCTCCGCCAGGCTCCTCCTCCGCCAGGCTCCTCCTCCGCCAGGCTCCTCCTCCGCCAGGCTCCTCCTCCGCCAGGACCTCCCTGTGTGGCTCCAGCCCGTCCCTCTTCCTTCGTCCCTATGATCAGCCTCTTCATTTCCTTTCCTCCTGGTGCCAGCTCCCCAGGGAGGACCAGCGAGTCAGACATCAGCGTTTGGCAAGTACCCTCCTGAGGCTTCTGGGTCAGCCCGTAGGCCCTGCACCCGCAGACCTTGCAGGGGCAGCCCCGGCAGGGAGCACCCGTCGGCTTCGAGCCGGGAAGATGGAGGGAAGGAAACGACCGCGAGAAATCGGGGGAAAGGCTTTCCTTCTGAGGCTCACAGAGCAAGCTGTTTGCTTTTTCTCTTTAGTTCTGTGGAGGCAAAGCTAATGACCTTGCGTTATCTTTGACTCACTCAAGGAGCAATCAACCATCACATTTTGGTTTGTTCATGGAATGCCAAGAACATCTAGTTACCCTCAAAAAAGCACCCCTTGCCTTGGGACATAAGGGTCTCAAGAGACAGGCTGGGACCCTTTGCTGCAGAGCTGGCACCTGGACAAATGTCTTCTCCAGCGACAAAGCACCAAGAATCTCTAAGGGATCAAAAATAACTGTGAATGAGCAGTCGGGGCAGATTCTGGACAAGATACAGAAAGATCAAAACCCCAGCTGCCACTTCTGAAGAGTTGGGAGCAAAAGCAGGGGACTGCGCCTGCCCCCTGCACTCAGCACCACCAAAGGGGCCAGCAGACCCTAAGACACCCCCAGCCGGACCCCTGGATCCGCCCATAGCCTCATCTTCTATAAGGAACCAGCTCGCCCTCTCAGGGAACAAGTGAGCAAGGGAACCTCTTGCTTGTTTTCACTCCTTCCTGCTGCAGCAGCGGTCCCAGTAAAGCCTTGTCTGAATTTCTCGCCTGGCCTCTGATCAATTTCAATTGATCGGGGAAGGCCCAGAACCCTGGTCAGCAACAGTTAAGCACTGTCCTTTGTTCCACTTACCTGTGCTTCGCAGGTGCTGGACTAAATGCTTCCTGTACAGCCTAACCGCTCTCAACACACTACGGAGCTTGCCTGAGCCCCGATATGTACTTGGGGAAACTCCAGTCCATGGATCGCCTGGAGCTGGGGTTGAGCCCACAGATGACCAACTTCGAAGCCCAGCTTCCTTGACCTCCATCCTAAAGGGAGGTGGTTCACCTGTAATACACAGTCATGTTTCACGACCATTTTCAAGGCTTGTCAATCTAAGTCTTCCCAGCAGGTCTTCCGGGGAGGAAATCAAGTCACAGACAAGGGCCTGCCACTGGGTGTGCATGGGCAGGTGCCTCCCGGGGACTCTCCAGAGCCTTTGCCTCACTCAGGGCTGACGCTCGCACAGTCAGTGTTTAGGGCTGAGGTGCAGAACTGCGGCCACAGAGGCCCGGGTTTGGGGGGTGCTGGCTGGTTAGAACAGGCTCTGGACGTTCTTAACTGCACATCTGCGTCTGGGAGGAAATCACTCCTGCTCCACTGACCTGCAGTGACCTCAAGTAAGTGACCTGCCTTCTCTAAGCTTTAGGTCCCCCATCTGTCTGTACGAGGGGCTGAGCAGTGTCAGCCTCACAGGTCACTCCTCAGGACGAACTGAAATAGCCTATGAGAACATTGCTTCTCAGGTCGCGCTAGAAGTGAAGAATCTGCTTGCCAACGCAGGAGGTGCAAGAGACGTGGGTTCAATCCCTGGGTGGGGAAGATCCCCTGGAGGAGGAAACGGCACCCCACCCAGTCTTCTTGCCTGGAGAATTCCACAGGCAGAGGAGCCTGGTGGGCTACAGTCCACAGGGCCGTGAAGAGACACGACTGAGTGAGCACAGCGCATCTGAGAACATCAGCACAGGGCCCGGCCCAGGCGAGCCTCCACACCCTGCCTCTGGGGAACCACATACACAGACCACCACCAGTTGTCTGCTTATCCACAACAGGGTTTTCTGCTAAGATCACTGGTAAATGATGTGATTCCTTCACAGCAGTGCTCCATCACTACAGCACAAGTGAGGGATCACAGGAGACTGGGGACCCACCCGAGGAAGGAGAGCGCTTCTAGGAATCATCTCAGTTATCATCCTGTTAAACGCCGAGACTGGCCTACCAGAACTGTACTGAAGACCAGAGAACCAGCTGCCAACCATCCAGCCCAGACCATCCTTCCATGCACCCGTGTACCTACCTATCTGCCCATCTGTCCATCCACCCACCTGTCCAGCCCGCCTCCTTCCACCCCACACGCAGCCGCGCACCCTGAGTCCCTCCAGCACCCCCACTGCTTCGTACGTGCTGCCAGGTTGGCTCTGTATGCACTTTACTGATCGAAACCCAAGCCCTTCTCCTTATTTTGCCCTGCTGTCTCCACTGCCACCATCCCATTCCAAATCAGCCTCTCACTCCTGTTCATTCCTAACTCCCCATGTTCATTCCTAACTCACTCCTCCACCCACTTCCCCCACAGTAAGCCAAGCAGTCCGTACTTTAAAACTGGAAATGTGATCACGCCATTTAATGTTGATCATGTATCAGTGGGAGCTCAGAGCACAGAGAACAAAACCACACTCCTTCAGGGGCACTGCAAGAGCCTGTCAGTCTGTCTCCGGCTTCCTCTCTGATGACGTGCTGGACCACTTCTCCCCTTAATGACTATGCACAGCCCCAGAGGTCATCAGGGCCCCCCCCCAGCGGACAGACGTATCCCAGCCTAGAGACGTTCCCCCATGCTGCTCCCGTGGCCTGCACCCCACCACCCCCCACACCACCTGCCATATGCGAGGTCACCTCCTTCTCAGACATCACACTTCTCACTGCGGTGTTTTCTCATCAACTGATGCGCAATCCCTCACAAGTCCCTTCTCCCATTTATCTTCTATCACAGTTTGATTTTCAACTACGCATGTAGTTTTTGCCACCTAGTTTAAAGTCCACCTGACCTGTAGACGGAAAGCTCAAAGTACACAGACCAGGACTGTGTCCGTTTCGTCCACCACTCAACTCTCAGCACGCAGCACAGAGTTTGGCACCTGCGGTTCCCCTGCCTGGAACCATCTCGCCCTGACCCCTCCCTGCTCGCCCTTTACTTCCCTCACATCCCTGCCCAGATGTTCTCTTGCCAGAAGGATGTTTCCAGACCTCCTTTATCAAAGAGCCCCCACCAGCCCTACAACGCTCTGCTTTGTGTCTTTATATTTCAAGTGCTCAACAGACATCCGTGTCACACAACACAGTCCTAAACAGCGGACCTGCTCATCAATTAAGGTCTGTCTGCCCTCTCCCCCACCCCAAATAATGCTCCATGGTGTTGGGGACCATCTTCAGGGTGGCACTTGGCGCCTGAAACAGCATCTGGCAGATAGCAGGCAGGCAGTAAGTATCTGTTGTTGGAAGACCAAATGGTAGGACTTCCGTGGCGGTATGGTGGATAAGAGTCTACCTGTCGACACAGGGGACGCGGGTTCGATCCCTGATCCGAGATGATCCCACGTGCAGCAGGGAAACTGAACCTGCACACCACCACCGCTGGGCCTGTGCTCTGGAGGCCATGAGCCACAATGACTGAGCCCACGTGCTTCAACTACTGAGGCCCTGCCCTAGGACCCGAGCTCCGCAGGGAGAGCGGCCGCCACGCTGAGAAGCCCACGCCCTAGGACCCGAGCTCTGCAGGGAGAGCGGCCGCCACACGGAGAAGCCCACGCCCTAGGACCCGAGCTCTGCAGGGACAGTGGCCGCCACGCGGAGAAGCCCACGCCCTAGGACCCGAGCTCTGCAGGGAGAGTGGCCACCACACGGAGAAGCCCCTGCCCTAGGACCCGAGCTCTGCAGGGAGAGTGGCCGCCACACGGAGAAGCCCCTGCCCTAGCACCTGAGCTCTGCAGGGAGAGTGGCCGCCACACGGAGAAGCCCCTGCCCTAGGACCCGAGCTCTGCAGGGAGAGCGGCCGCCACACCGAGAAGCCCACACCCTAGGACCCGAGCTCTGCAGGGAGAGTGGCCGCCACACGGAGAAGCCCCTGCCCTAGGACCCGAGCTCTGCAGGGACAGTGGCCACCACGTGGAGAAGCCCATGCCCTAGGACCCAAGCTGTGCAGGGAGAGCGGCCGCCACGCCGAGAAGCCCCTGCCCTAGGACCCGAGCTCTGCAGGGACAGTGGCCACCACGTGGAGAAGCCCATGCCCTAGGACCCAAGCTGTGCAGGGAGAGCGGCCGCCACGCCGAGAAGCCCCTGCCCTAGGACCCGAGCTGTGCAGGGAGAGCGGCCGCCACGCCAAGAAGCCCCTGCCCTAGGATCCGAGCTGCGCAGGGAGAGTGGCCGCCACGCTGAGAAGCCCACGCACCATAACCAGCAGTGGCCCCTGCTTGCCACAACGAGAGTGAGCCCATGTACAGCAACAAAGACCCAGCACAGCCAAATAAATGAATGAGGAACAGTGTAACAGACCAGATGGTAAACACTCGGGAAATACGTGACTATTTCCATGAAGCTTCACTTACTTCATGAGTGACCTCCTGAAGGCATGAATCAGAAACTGCACTTACTGAGGGGTCTATGAAATCAGTGAGGGTAAAATTTCCGCTCTCAAGGAGCTTGCTACCGAGGACAGGGGACAGGGCAGCCTGGCTCACTAGCGCTCCAATCTGCACCCTCCTCTCTCTCCAGTGCCAGCTCTCCACCCCTTCCGTGCTCTGCCTCTCACCTCAAGATGAAGCCAGACTTCAATTTTGCTGATCTTGCTTTTGCCTTCAAGTGGACATTGGGTGTTTTGCTCCCAGATGAACAGGAGAACTCGGCATCCTGGGAATTTTATTATCAGGATAGAAAGATCTTTAAGTACTATTTTCCCCCCTTTATTTCCCCATCCATTTAGCGCTGCATGTATGTGTGCAGAATTTTGAATAGGTTTGTCAGAACACTTTAGGAAGTTGTGATATAAACTGAAAATTAAAAAAAAAAAAAAAAACCTTCCACATCACATATCATTTCTGATTGTGTTCCCAGAGTCATAAAAGCAAGTCTTTCCAAAATGGAGAAAGAGACCAAGAGGGGAAAAAAAGCCTTCTTTTGAAGGTGTTTGTTAGCAGGTTTTAATCCTTACTTTTATGACATGAAAAAGACTTGCACCGCATTCCTTAGGAACCTCCTCTTTATTCCAACCAAGATGAAGACAACGGTGGAAACTGCAGGCCCGCTGGCCTGTTTCAGATCTAACCCTAATTCCTACGGGAACAAGGTTCTAATTATCCTTTGATCTTTTCCTGGCCAACACCTCGACTAAAGAGATCTTAAAAACTACTAATGCACTTTACCTTCTGTGCAATCTGCTTTTTCAAGGAGCTCGTGTAAAATGAGCGTTGATGCTGGGTGCTGTGGTAACGGAAGTAGGTCACCCTGCCTTGGCCATGCAGCTGGCTCCAGGAGCACCATCAGGCGAGTACCCTGGCTCATGTGCCTCTGAAAGCCACGTGCGGGTCAGCTGCACAGAGCGTGGTGGGAAAGGCAGCGGCCGGCTTAGCTGTGACGGCAAGATGCTGCTCAGATGCCTCAAAAGACTTCCCTCGACTCTCTAAACACTTTCCCGCCTAGCTTCAATGAGCAACCTCTTCTGTATTGAGGGCACAGCAGCGGAACCCCACAGAAAATTAAATGGGCATCAGCCTTAGGCGTTGCCCATAGGACGGACTGCTAGAACTTTTTAAGAGGCAGTTTTCAAACTGTACTTTATACGGGAATGGGAACGAGAGATCGAGAGATTTCCCCGCTAACTTCTCTTGCTACAAACGGCTCATTTTAAACATTAGGCAATGTCACCAACAGGTCCCGTGGAAGAGAAGAAGAGTTTACAAAAATCACTGCAGAAGTTTGATGGTTGTTCTTCCCCCTTTTAATTCTGAAAGCGTGCCTGAGGGCTGACGCTCCATTCAAACAGGGAAGTGATAGGTAAGCTATTTTTTCATCCTTTTCAAAAAGCGCTTGTTAAGCATGTTTTGAGGGAACTGGACAATATGTTGGGATAGACCCTGACTTCTAGAAGCTCCTAATCTGTCGTTTGTTCAGCTCAGCTGGTGAGAATGCTCTCTAAGGAAACAAGGGCCCTCCGCTCGGAACCAGGATGCCTGAGTGCTATTTCTGACACAACCCTGATTAGCCACCAACATTGGACAAGTCATTTCAGTTCCAGGAATCTTCAATTCCTCAGTCTTTAAACAGGCGCTTTTGGTCTCTCCCTTACTGTTTCACATGACAAGACCCAACTACCTGAAGGGGACTGCTCACGTTATAAAGGGGTCATTCACTTTACAAAAAACTTACCTAACACCCCACGGACACAGTGATCGCCCCACTCTGTATCTGGAAAGAAAGTCTTCTTACGTAGAGGGACTCGACTTATTCGGCAGGAGGTCAGAAATCCAGTAGAAACAAGGGCAGAAACCGTGTCCTGAGGCAGACATCCCCTCAACTTCTCCTATGAGAGAGGCAACACTCTGACAGGTCTGCAGAACCTACCAGAAACCGTTATCAGTACCTGTGTGTTACATGCTGGGAAAGCTGTCAGCAACTGAAACATTTTCTTGTCTTAGAGATGAGATCTGGTGAACACGAGAACTTTCCAGACACCACCATGAACATGTAGAACATCTGAACAGAATTCTGATCACATGTTCATGGATCCCTTACTGAACTTTCTGGAAATAAGAAAATAGCTTCCCTGTTACTTCCCTGTTTGAATGGACCATCAGCCCTCACACCCGCTTTCAGAATTAAAAGCAAATATGATTTTCAATGACAGGGTCTCACTGGCGCTAATGAAAGGGATGTTGTGCCAAGTCTTCTGCCTCAGATCCTGCGATGTCTCGCCATCCACTGCCACCGCCATGCCCTGAATGGGGACTTGGAGGACAGCCAGCCTGGGTCCCTCTGCTCTACAGAGGCTGAGCCAAGAATTCAGGGCCGTACCCCATAACAGTCGACACATCTGAGACCACTACATGCGTGGCCCCCGGGGGCAGGACAGGGCCCCTTGGGATGCAGATGCAGGGGGCAGGAGCTCTGGGAGGACCACAGACCTCCTATGCCCCAGGGCTGAGCTTCCAGATGGGGCGTTGTGGTTGATTCTGGGCCAGAGCTTCCCAGGCCTCTCCACCTCTGCTCCATCCCCCAAAGCGCCCACACTTCCCTGACACCTTCTCCTCCTCTCTTCCCTCTGCCAAGTGATGGGGCCAACCTGCATCACTCTGCAGGATCAGACAGGGACGCAACCTGCCGCCTCTCCCTGGGGACCGCCCTGTGCTCCTGGGTTATAAAGACAAGCTGACTGCGAAGGGAAGAGCCCTTTATATGTGAGGATGGCACGTCAGTGAAGAGTGGGCAGAGCTTGGGACTCGGGGTGCAGGGACGGGTGTATCACAGCGATGATCTGCCGGGAACCCTGTGCTCCCCAAATGCTGATTTCTCCCCTGCCACCTACAGCCTGGGGTCGTCGGCCTAGGGGCAGAGCGCACACAAGTCTTCTCGTGGATTTTTACATCTACACACTCCAGGCGCCTAGAGACGGAAGAGTGCGTCATTACAACCTCACTTGGCTCGCCTTCCGCGCCAAGCAGACAGCTCCTCCCCTCGGCCATGTCTGCTTGGAGTTTTCTGTACATTTGTTTCGGACAAGGCCATTAACCCCCTTTCTGTCTGGGTGTCTCACCTCTCCCATGATAAGACACGTTTCGAGCATGCCATGATAGGAATGTTCAGAGCATCCCCTGCCAAAAGTAACAGATGAAGCACAAGCAGAGAGAAAAGTCCATCCCGACACGGCATTACATTCCCAAACCACTTTCGCAACTATTTTCTGTCCGCTCTATCAGGAGCAGAGCGCAGTCCGAATTCGGCTTCCCTGTAATTGTGTCCTGGAAGCAAACGTGACCTTCAATGACGGGGGTCTCACTGATGCTAATGAAAAGGACATTGCGACAAGTCTCCTGTCACAGATCCTGTGATGTCTCGCTACCCATCGCCACCGTCACACCCGTGTGTGGCAGACGTGTGACACCCAGAGAGGGCACGTCAGTTGTGCAGGTCACCCCCTGGGAAGGGGCACGGCCAGCCCCCAGGTCTCACCGTTGGGATTCTGGGTGTGTGAACAGACGCCTACACTACTCCTCTAGGGAGCCCAGAGGATGCAGACCGCAGGCCCTCTTCCGCACTTGTTCACGAATCACCGTCCAGCAGGGCCAAAGCCCCTGTGGGTCTCATTTCTTGTTTTATCCCTAGACGTCCTAGAAGCCGTCAGAGGCACCAGGAATAACGGAGAAGCGGCCATCAGCTCCTTCCAGCAGCGAATAATACAGACCCGCCCCGGAGGCAGAAAGCTCTGTGATAAGTTTACCTGGGGGAGGGGAGGGGAGGTTTGGTGCACTCCTCATTTGGTAGAATTAGATTCCAGGAGGAAAGGCTAAGAAAGATGGTAGTTATCTTTCAGAGGAGCGAAGTCTGCAAGCTGCTAATAAGTAGGTCAGGGAAGTTCCACTGGGACGGAAATATGCACGCAGGGCATTTCTCCACGGGAGGTGGGCTCTGAACTGTGTGGGTCGGGGGGTGTCCTGGGAGCTGTGATCCTGGAGAACAGTAACGCCCTGGCCTGGTCTGATGGGGAGAGTCCCAGACAAAGGTTCTTCTGCAGCCTCGGGCTCACAACACTGCCCACAATTATATATATTTTCTGTTTCTCCAGCATTGTGATTTGTTAAGCCACTTTCACAGCTTTTTTGTACTCCTGCCATTTTGTTCACAGAAAGGTCAGGAACGAGTATCTTCATGTTCAGTTCAGTCACTCTTCATGTTACAAGATACAAAAACAGCGACACAAAAGTCTTCATGTTACCGGAGGAGAAAAATAGAGACAGTGGTGTTCCTCTGCCTTGAGTCCAGCTGTAAAATGGTCCAGGACACCATGCTGGTTTATTGATGTGTATTTGCTTTAAGTTCCTCTTTGGCAGTTGATAAAAGGTGAAGGAAGGGTGATGAGTTCATCATGAGTTGAAATAAATGGTAAAGCGTTTCATTCTTTATAATGTATGGGGTTTAATATAACACGGATGGATGGGGCTTCCCTGGTGGCTCAATGGTTAAGAATCAGCCTGCCAATGCAGGAGACACGGGTTTGAGCCCTGGCCTGGGAGGATCCCACCTGCTGCGGAGCAACTCAGGCCCGTGCATCACAACTATTCGGCCTGTGCTCCGGAGCTGGTGCTCGGCAACAAGAGGGGCCATCGCAATGAGAAGCCCACGCACCGCAACTCGAGAGTGGCCCCCGTCCCCGCAGCTATAGAAAAGCCCACGTAGCAAAGAAGACCCAGCGTGCCCCAAAATAAATAAATAAAATGATCATTCAGTTCACTTCAGTTCAGTCGCTCAGTCATGTCCGACTCTTTGCGACCCCATGAATCGCAGCACGCCAGGCCTCCCTGTCCATCACCAACTCCTGGACTCACGTTGTTGAGTCAGTGATGCCAACCAGCCATCTCATCCTCTATTATACATACCTAAAACATAAGACTGTTCAGACCAAGAGCCATCATCCTGGAACGCTACCATTCCAACTTTGGTGCCACTGCTTACAACAAATTTCTCTCTCTCCTTCTAGAACTGCTTTCAAAGCCAATTTCTAGCCAAGAAAATCAAGCTACTTTATTACTCACAGTCACTACACTTCCTTTTTATCTAAAAGAGTTGCCAGTTGGATGCTAAAGTTATCTGTGTGTGTTTGAAAAAGTTACCTGACGTTAAGAGTTTAGCTGCATTTCAATCCAGGACAAAACACTTTTATTTTTCCTGCGCATAACATGAAAGGATTTGAGGGTACTGCTGGGGAAGGATCTGTTTATGAATTTTCGATCTGAAGTTGAAATTAGATGTAGTTCTTATTGAACTATCAAGACATGATTGCAAGGCACGTAACTGGTGAGTGGCTTATATGAATTGGGTAGAAATGAAGGTGTGGTTACAAACTGCATGTGTGTCTGGCACAGAACTAAGCTCTCGTAACCACTGCTTGAATTAAAATAGAAAATTTAAGGAGACGGAATGGATTATGGTAAGGGCTGGCAAATGCCTTCCATAAAGGGCCAGACAGTAAATATTTTAGGCTTCGTGGGCTATACAGTCTCTGTCACAATTCCTCAGCTCTGCGGTAGCAGCAAGGGAGCAGCCACAGGTGATATGTAAATGAATAGATGTGGCCGTGCTCCAGTAAAATTTTATTGATAAAAACAGGCAGCGGGCCAGATCTGTCTCACAGGCTTAAGTCTGCTGACCTCTATATTGTAGCCTATTAAACTGACGGAAATATGGATGCAGTCCTTAGATATCACGATGTCTAAATATATAGGAATAGATTTGCTTCTCCCAGGGGAAACAGACAAATGCAAAACTGTATTAATATCTATGTTCCCAACCATTTCTATCTATTTACTTAGCCTAAAGTGTTAAGACAATTAAGAAAATGAAAGTTCTACCTTGATCAATTAAGGAATTAATCTCTTTTTTTTTCCAAATTTTTCTTCTTTTATCACATGACTAACAAATGTATACTGAGGTTAAATAATAAAACTATAGACAAGTTCACACAAGAATATAACAAGAGCCTTTAACATTTTCAGCACTATCTTCCAAACTTTGTTTTTACAAACATGAGACCAAAATGTGCATAGCTTTATTTTATATTTTCTAACTTAACAGATTGAGCTTTTGTTAAGTAAAAAAGCAACGTACGCAGCCATAAAAAAGGGGTCATTTGTAGTGGTGTGGATGAACCTAGAGTCTGTCATACAAAACGAAGTCAGTCAGAAAGAGAAAAGCAAATATCGTATATTAATGCAAGTATGTGGAATCTAGAAAGATGGTACTGATGGGACCTATTTGCAGAGTAAGAATAGAGACAGACGTGGGAGAACGGTGTGGACACAGCGGGGACGGGGAGGGAGGCTGAGTTGAGAAAGCAGCGCTGACGTGAGTAACCTCCCAGGTGCGAGGCAGCCAGCCGGTGGGGAGCTGCTCTGCAGCACAGGGAGCTCAGCTGGGCGCTCTGTGCCGCCCTAGGAGGTGGGATGAGGGGTGCGAGGGAGGTTCAAAAGGAAGGGAATGTAAAGACGCAGGGCTGATTCATTTTGTTGTACAATGGAAACTAACACAACGTTGTAAAGCAACTATATCCCAGTTAAAAAAAAAATTAAGGCCAAAAAATAAAAAAGCAATGTAGTGTCATTAGTGATCATGAAAACGCAAACTAAAACCACAGTAAGGTTATCACCTCATACCCAGGAGATGTCTAAAATTAAAAAGACTGAAATAGCATAAGCTCGTTTTCTTTGCTGGGGGGCGAGGTGGGGGGGGATAGTTAGGGACTTTGGGGAGGTCATGTCCACACTGCTAGGTTTAAAATGGAAACCCAACAAAAACCTTCTGTACAGCACAAGCTGAAGTGACTGGGGAAGCAAAACCAAGGAGCTCTACAGAAAGGAGATTTGAAGGAGAGAGTTTTAAATGATGTAACTTGAAGTGGATCAAGGGGGACAGCCAACCCTTGTTTGGTGTGAGTCTTTATCGGTGTTCCTTTCAATTTCCGGCCCAGTTATTTCTTCGGGGATCTAGCATCAGAAAGATCCCCTTGCTTTTCTGATGCCTTTTTAATTCCAATTTGGAAAAGAGATGGGATTGAATTACATGAAGGGATGTCCCAAGGAAGAGCAATAAGAAATGTCAAGGACATCCTAAGACGCCTCCCGGGACTCTCTTTAGAAGGACTCCTGGGAGACGTTCATCTCCAAGTCACTGGAGACTCGGCTGTTTCCATCTCATGGACGCCAAGGACCCTGCCCCTGACAGCTTCCTTTTGCACTTCACTAGGGTGACCGGAAGCCTTGTCTAGGCTGCATGAACCTCAGTGTGTTAATCTGACTCTAAGGTTTCTCCTCCTATTTCCCCCTAAGTCAGCTAACCTAGCATTTAAAATATTCTTTCATTTAAAAAACTGGTATATTATTCACTTAACATAAAGTCGACCTTTTAAGGAGTGGTGGTCTTTGAGATATTCACAAAGTTGTTACACCATCAGCCCTAAGAAGAAACCCGCTGGCTGCCACTCCTCACTTTTCAATCACTCATGCCTCTGGTCACTCCTGCCTTCTGTCTCTGTGTTTCCATTTTTAACTAAAAAATGTGTTTTAATTCATATATAGTTGGTTGACAGTGTTGAATTAGTTTCAGGTGGACAGCAAGTGATTCAGTTATACAGATATCTTTTCTTTGCTTCTGTCTCTATGGATTTGCCTATTCTGGACATTTTAAGAGGTGAATTCACACATTATGGAGGCTTTGTGTCTTTCTTCTTTCACTTAACATTTTCAAGGGTCAGCATGCTGTACCATGTATCAATACTTCATTCCTTTTTACGGCTGAATAACATTCATTCCATTGCATGGGGAGACCGCTATTTTTTTTTTTGGTCTCTTCATCATTGAGCAGACATTCGTGTTGCTCTCACTTTGGCTCTCTTTAGGAATAATGCTGCAATGAACAATTCTGTCGAGTTTTTGTGGGGCACGTTTTTCATTTCTCCTGAGTACACATCTGGAATAGAACTCTGACGGGTGATACAGTAACGCTATCTTTAACTTTTCCACAATCGCCAGATTATTTTCCAAAGCAGCTGCCCCACTTTACAGCCCCACCTGCAGTGTGAGATGGCTCATGTTTTTGCGTAACTTCCCAGCACTTGCTGCCGTGGGTGTGAAATGGGAACTCAGTGACTTTGATTTGCCTTTCCCTGACGACTAATAAACACGCCAAGTGTCATCTTGTGTGCTGACTGGCCATTTATTTGTATGTCCTCTTTGGTGAAATGTCTATTCAAATCCATTGCCTACTTTTTAGAAAGACGTATTTCTTTGTTTTTGGCTGTGCTGGCTCTCTGTCGCTGGGTGGGCTTTTCTCTGGTTGCAGAGACAGGGGCCACCCTTCGTTGCAGAGTGTGGGCTTCTGTTGGAGCGCAGGCTCAGTAGGCGTGGCTCATGGGCTTAGCTGCCCTGCGGCACGTGGGGTCTTCCTGGACTAGGCACAGACCTCCTGTCTCCTGCGTGGGCAGGCAGACTCTTTACCACTGAGCCATCAGGGAAGCCCCATTGCTCTCTTTTTAATAGGTTGTCTTTTTACCCTTGAATTGCAATCATTTTTAAAACAATGGTCTTGTAAACTCCCTTGCATTCTTGAAGACGGCACTGAGAAATATATCTCTATAAAAAGGGTTGGGGTTTGTTTATATTTGTCTCTTTTGCTGAAATGAAGCTTCATTAGTTTTGATGCTTAAAAGTGATATTCCATATCCTAAATCAAATGCTTAATACACCAACATACCAAATCAAAAATGCTATCTCTTTATAGTTAAATTTCAGAAGCTGAATTAATTGTTCCTCTTCTGCTAACTGGTATTAGGAAAGGATTTACCATTTTTAGTATTTCTCCTTTGTCATTAACATATGGTAAACATTTTTTAAAACTAATAAAAAGGACAAAGAAATTAAAATGGACTTTCTGTAAACTCAGAACTTCTTTAAATGTGAACAGCCTCACAAAGAAATGACTCGATAGCTATGAAAAAAAATGCAAGTTGTCTATTGTATCAGCCATATCTTCTTGTTAACTTTTCTAAACCACTCTCAGTGAAAGTCCCATTTGCCTCTAATGGATGATTCAAAATGAAAAGACATCTTTTTTTTTTTAATTATGGAAAAAAGGGATAGCAACTTATTATTACACTAGAATCTAAACTGGTTCATAAATCCCATTCTGATCACACTACATATCTGAGAGAAATTTATGGACACTATTAGGTGGTAAAGAACCTGCCTACCAACGCAGGAGATGTAAGAGACATGGGTTTGACCACTCAGTCAGGAAGATTTCCTGGAGAAGGAAATGGCAACACATTCCAGTGTTCTTGCCTGGAAAATTTCATGGACAGAGGAGCCTGGTGGACTATAGGTGTGCACACACACATACACTGATAATTTAACACTAAAAAATAGCAATTTTTCTTGCGCTGTTTATTATTTGATGGCTGAAATAAGTTTTCCAAAACAAGCTGTAAAGGGATCCATGGGCTATTAATCTGCAGTGCGTGGCACCAAAGGGAAAAGCCAGTCAGTTGGGTTGATGAGATTAGAGGTGTGATATAACCATCCTCAGAGAACTCAGAGTAAGTCAGCGTAACACCCCATGTCCGGAGCTCCTGAAGAGTTCAGAGCTGCAACTGAAAAAGGTCCCCAGTTAGAGGAGAAGACAAAAGGCAGAGAGGGCGAAACAGCTCCTGAAGGAATGGTGATGTGTTAAAGGGAGGAGGAGTCATCGTCTTCCTTTTTAAAATTGTAGTGGAGGATAACTTATTTCCAGGATTGGCTTTGTGTCCAGTGGACAGCAAAGTGCTTCAGGAACACGCATACACACGTTCACCCTCTCCAGAGTCTCTCCCTATATAGGGGATCACTGAACACTGAGCAGCATCCCTGTGCTGCGCACTGGATCCTGACTGACTGTCTTGTATTCCGTAGTGTGCATACGCTAACCCCAAGCTCCTGCTTGACTCCTTGCACTCCTGTCTCCCCTTTGGTAACAAGAGTTGGTTTTCAAAATTTGCAAGTCTGTTTCTGTTTTGAAAATAAGTTCACTTATTTAATTTTTAAAAGTCTAGATTCTACATATGAGTAATATCATATGATATTTTTCACCTAGTATGATCATCTCTAGGCCTATCCATGCTGTGATAAATGGCATTATTTCATTTTAATGGCTGCGTAGTATTCCATTGTATAATGTACTACGTCTTAACCATTCCTCTGTTGAGGGACATACAGGCTGTTCCCACGTCTCAGCTATTGTGAATAATACTTCAGTGAACATTAGGGTATAAGCCTTCCTGGTAAAGGACCACATTTCAATTTGATGGACATAAAATTAAGGAACTCAGAGAGCCACACAAAAGGCACTATTTGCAAAAACAAACTGGGCTTTGTGTTCTGTAGCCCCAGATCCTGTTATCATCCAGGAGACACAGGCACGGTCATCTCCAAGTGTTGGCTTGGCTCCACGAGGTCATGACGTCTCCCTTCCCTGGTCAGGAGCCCACTTGGAGCTGCGTGTTTTCACATCTCTGAGAGCTCCAAGTTCAAGGGGGAGCCACAGCCAAGCTTCCATCCAAAGTTGCTCAAGGGCTGTGTCCCCACACTTTCAGCACACAATGCGGGGATCCTTCATGCATTATAGTTTGCACTTGATTCTCTGCCTGTCCTCATTAAGTCCCAGAGTGGACAGAGTTTACTCAAAGCAAGTTTTATCTTCTCCTTGGAAGTGCTGTATCATGAGCGCCTCCTAAGTGGGTCCATTTTGAAACACCAGCGAAATCCCTCTGTTCTATTTTAAGATTTAAACAATGTTGCTAAACCAAAACACTGTTTATAAGTCTGACTCAGTGATGCTATCAAACACCACCAGAAGAAACAAGCCAAGACAGGGGGTGGGACTTACATCCTCCAACGTCAGAACATTTCTGTCCGAAAATCATTTTGAAAACAGGGCGATCAGACTTTTTAATCATGGAGGGACATTATATCTGTGAAATGAAGTGTTGAAACAAGTGGAGCTTGGGACAGAAACTTGGGACGCTGTTTCTCTTGAGGAAACAGCGTTCTCTCTTGGTCTCACCACTAAAAAGACACCTGTCTTCATTAATCGCATTCATCGGCTCAAAGCAACCCTCTGTTTCCCAGTATCAGAGGGAGAAGGATGGGAGGGGATACCCTGACTGGGATAGTTAATGTTCTGCGACGGCAGACTGGTGTGAGTGCGCAGTCCCACTGCAGGAAGGGCGAATTCCAGACTGAGCGTGCGCGTGGATTTATGGAGCAATTTAGGGAGCCACCCTCCAGAGAACTGCTGCCTCCGAGAAGGCACTTAAAGCAGGGCCCCGCTCGGCCGGAACACAGGGGCTGAGCGGGCGAATCTCGGGTTGCTATTTTCAGGGACACATTTGTTTCCAAACAAAGGGCTCTCTGCCAGCTATTTTAGAAGTCCTTGTATATTTACTCAGCCAACTCTCTGTGCTGGGGATTGTCTTTGGGCACTGAGGTTTTATCATCCGTGTCTATTTAAAGCAGGATGAAAAACAGCTCCAGATGAAAACAGAGCATATTTCCAGCCTCGAATGTGAGACGCTTTCTTTTCTTACAGGGCTGAGATCTGGCTTCCCTCCCTCTCTCTCTCTGAAACTGCCACCTGTCTTAACCATCTTCACTGTGTCTTAGTTTAATTGGCGCTGTTTTCTTTTTAGCGGTACATAAAATTATAGTGCGCCTTAATAAGTTATAGATTGGATGGAGTATGGTGTCTATGTGTGCGCAGTTCTGAGAGAAAGCAAATCTCCATTAGGACCCACTTCCAATCTCTCTCTGGTTACACCCACCACGGAACACATCACATCAAGATTTCATGTCATGAAAGGGCCAACAGGCTAGTATTCACAGGGTGCGAACTAGGGGAGGGAGAGAAATGGAAAAGAGAACAGGCTCAATACAGCAGTATGTGGATTCCAATCTCTTGGGAAGATCAAAGGTCCTGACACTTCTGAAGCACCCTCTGCCTGCAATGCATTCCAGAACTAGCTGTTTAGTACAAGGCACTGGGGACCCAAACAGGAAAGAGACTGTGCCTGCCCTCGGGGTGCTCACAGTCCGTGCAGGGAACACCTGCCGCCTGTCTCTCTCACGCCCCCCCTACCTTCTGAACTCAGAACAAGTCTGACTTTGAAAGTCACTGAACTCAAGTGTCACACCGTGGGGAGGTGAGCGTGCCCACCTGCCTCTGCTCTTGGAGGAGCCTGGGGGCTCACTTAGGGGGGCGGTGGGTTAGGACGAGGGAGAGGAAGGCGGGGGGCAGCTCGGCCCGAGGCAGATCACTCGGGGGTCTTTGGGGAGCAGGATGAGAACCAGAGTGGGCGGCTGCAGGCTGGGCCGCTGCGTGGACAGTCCCTGATTCACACCGGGGCACTCCACAGGTGGTGCAGGGCAGTGGTTCCTGGCGTGGGCCCAGCTCAGTGCCGGCTCTCTGCTTGTGGGGGCTGGGTCCGAGCCCCCAAAGACAGACGTCCCACTGAAGGCACCTCTTGTTTTGGGTAAATGGACTGCTGGACGGGAGCACCAGCTGTCCTGTACAGACACTGAGCACCGTGCTGAGGACCACATGGGCCGTGCTCCAGGGGCCAGGCGGAGCCTTCATCGTAGCAGGGGCAGCAGTAACAGGGGCTAAGACTTACCAGGAAATGTCTTTAGCCCCTGCTGCAGGTTAATCCACCTGTTCCTCACAGTAGCCATGAGAGGGAGACACTATGGTTATTTCTCTGTTACAGGCAAAACAGCAGAAGCAGAGGAACCACCTGCCCAAGCGGCGCAGAGCCAAGCAGGAAGGGGCTGAGACCCGAACCCCAGCTGTCTCGGGTCTGTGCCTTCAACCCCACGACACCGCTCTTCAGACGCAGGGACACAGGGCTTCCCCGGTGGCGCGGAGGGTAAGGACCCACCTGCCGATGCAAGGGACGTGGGTTTGGTCCCTGGCATGGGAAGATCCCACGTGTCGAGAAGCAGCTAAGCCCGCGCTCCACAGCTCCTGAAGACCAGGTGCCTGCAAAGCCCTGCTCCACTGCAAGAGAAGCCACCAGCCTGAGACACCTGTGCACCGCACCTGGAGATGGCCCCTGCTTCTGCAAGCAGAGAAAAGCCCACGCAGCAGCAAAGACCCAGCTCAGCCAGAAACAGATAAACAAACATGAGGCAGGGACTCAAGCAAACCGCCCTGGAGGCCTGCCTGGCCTCTCCCGCTCCCGCTGCAGGCAGTCTGGATGTCTGAAAGCCCGCCCCACAGATCCAGGGGTGACCCACCCTTCATGGCACCAGGACAGGACGAACCTGGGAGGCAAGCAAAGCAGGACCCATAGCCTCCACGTGCAGGCAGCTCGGGGTGGGGAGAGGGCTGGGCGGGGATGGGCCAGAGGCAGGTCGGGGGGTCCAGACCCCCAGGCGAGGCACAAGCTCTGGAGAGATGCTGCTCTATTCCTGTCCAGCAACACCTGACCGCTTGGCTCAGAAAACCAGGCTTTCTCCAGCTGCGGTCCTGACTACCTTCAGGTTTTTCACACGCTCACAGGCCAGCAGGCTCTGATGACTTCCATCCAAACTAATTTTTTGGTGAGACAGATTTTAGAGAAATTGATTTTACTACTGTTAATATAAAGGGGAAAGTAGTAGCAATGGCCATAAATAGGAGATAAGAGTAAAAAAATAAGTAAACAGCGTTTTCAGGTCAACTGCCTTTGCTTGTAATCAAGTTTTACTAAATAAAGTTTTACTGGAACAAAGCCAGGCTCCTTCATGAAACTTTCACGGGGCAACAGTAAAGCAGGAGCAACGACACCCAATGGCCTGCAAAGCCTAAAATAAGTGTTATCTGGCCACCTAAGAAGGTTTGCACACCTCTGAAACAAATACGGTTTCTAACTAAGGACGGGAGTCTGTCCTCTCTGTTAAAAAGAGGGAGCATTGAAGGTTAATGAGGAGTTGGTCAAGGATGTATCAGCATCAACCTGAGACCTTCTCACTGGCAATGAAAAGGCTGAATGAATATTGATAGAAAAGGAAATAACTCCATCACTGTATGATCTGATCCTATTCAGTATTCCCTAAATTATGTCTCACATCACCGTGGGCAGAGTTTACACCAGGGGAAATGCGCATTAAACCAGTGCATACGTCAAATCAAATCTTATATGTGAATGACAGAATATGAGACTTGGCAGCAAAGACGGGTGAGGACACGGAAAACCTGGTAACATTAAACTCGCAAAAGAACTTGACTGTTGGCGGCTCAGCTGGTAAAGAATCCGCCCGCAATGCAGGAGATCGAGGTTTGATCCCTGGGTTGGGAAGATGCTCTGGAGGAGGAAATGGCAACCCACTCCAGTATTCTCACCTGGAGAATCCCAAGGACAAAGGAGCCTGGCAGGCTGTGGTCCATGGGGTCGCAAGAGTCGGACAGGACTGAGCGACTAAGCCACTACCACCGAGCAAAGAGAAGCTTGAGAAGATATGTGGGACTGGAACGGGACCTGTGGGTTGAAGCCAGCACCATGAGCTGGGCAGGCCTTAGCTTCTCTGACTCTCAGGACATGGGGGGTGACCCTAAGTCTTGGGAGGCTGTTGGTAAAGAACTTTGTGCCCGTATCACCCGCATGGCTGATGGCAAAAAGCCATGCTGATAAACAGCCTGAAGGGCGATAAGATCTAGTTGGGAAAAAGGAGATAATGGGTCCAGGGGAAAGGCAGGCATGGAGACCCAAATGAAGGATGCGGAGAGATGGAAGGAGCCATGTGGGCGGAAAAGGGGGGATGCCGCGAGGGAGGAGGCCCTGCCTCCCTGGGGACTCAGCTCGGTTCTGCACCGCCCGGGCCAGCATTGGCACCCTGAGCTGATGAGCAGGGAGGCCTCCTTTCTAACACTTCAGCTTCCCCCGTGGAGCAGGGCTCCGTGATGCCAGCAGGACCCTGTCTCATTCTCTGCCCTCACGCATCTCCAGGCAGATGAGCTACCTGCCTCCAAGTTCACAGCAGCCAAGGAAGGTGGACTTTTATTCTAGAAACTTCGTCAGCAAGCTTGTTTCCCTTAACCTTGCGAGGCAACGTGTGGGGCTTCCATCTGCACTGCCCTGCTATACAAACACCTCAACACAGTCCCCCGCCTTCACTTCTGTCCCGAAGGAGGACCAAGGCTGTGGTTATCCAAATCAAAACCAGGGCTTCCCTGGTGGCTCAGGGAAGTGGTTAAGTCATCCAAAAGGTTGGTTTTAATGCAGGTTTAACACTAAAGGGGTAATGATGCTAAAGAACCCACCTACCAATGCAGGAGACACGGCTTCGACCCTGGTCCGGGAAGATCCCACATGTCACGGAGCAATTAAGCCCGGCGCCACTACTGCTGAGCCTGCGCTCTAGAGCCCGAGAGCCGCACCTGCTGAAGCCGGGACGCCCTAGAGCCCTGCTCCGCCACAGGGGAAGCCACCGTGATGAGAGGCCCGCAGACCACGACTAGAGTAGCCCCTGCTGGCCACAACTAGAGAAAAAGCCCGCGCACGCACGGCCATGAAGATGCAGCACAGCCAAAAATAACTAAATAGCATTATTTAAAAAAAAAAAAAAAAGGTGTGGCAGCAACAACAGCAGGACAGGACAGAGCCAGTGTCAGCAGCGGAGGGAGACCCGGAGGAACGCGCAGCACCGACCCGGAACCTGTCGTGCGGCAGGCGGGGTCCCAGGCACAAGACCCACCCCCTGCAAGGCCGTGCACGCCGGGGACCAGCTCGGCCCTGCCCCAGACAGGAGGGCTCGCAGGCCCAGCTCAGCCCCCATCGCTGTTCCATGCACCGAGTGATGGGAGTTTCTCGTTTGTCTAAGGCGAGGCTCTGCGAGGCTGCGGGGAGAGACGTCTTTCAAGCCCCACGGCGGCACAGACTGCCCAGCCTGCAGGGGCCCAAACGGAATCCCCTGTGGTTTTAGGGTCCTGGGCAGATGCAGGGAAACAGGAGCCTGTGGCCAGTGGAATGGGGCAGCGGGTTTTTATGTCCCAGCTTCAGTGACATTTTTAGATATAAAAAAGTTTCAGTCTTTCCTTAACTTCCCCGGGGAGGTGCTTTGCGGGGATTTGTGTGCGGCGGGGGTGAAGCGAGAAGGAGGGGTTAGAGCTCCATCTCCGCTGAACAGAACAGAAGGATTATCAGTGAACCTTGGAAACGCAGTAACAGGTTAGGGCCAGGGAACAGAGGAAGAAATAAACCGAAATTAGAAAGACGTTTGCGTGCCCTGAAGATGATTTTTATGTAATTTTCCATGTACATGGGGCAACCTACAATATGAATTTCTTCGTAATTAAGCCAGTAAAATTCAGCCGTAGAACCATTGAGCATATCCACATAATTTGTGCACCAAGAAAAGTGATTTTAACCAAGGTTAAGAGCCTTTCATCCAAAAGGTTTGTTTTAACGTAGGTTTAACACTGAAGGGGAAATGACAGAAACAGAAGACAACCAGAGCCTCTCCTCGAAGTGTCGTAAGTGTCCGTACAAAGTCCATTTATTGCATCCAACCCACCCACGGGGACATTCATGTCTAAAGTGTAAATTGGAATTTAGAGACTTTATAAAAAGCTGTTTTTAATCTCAATATGCCCCAAATGAGAAGCTGTCAATGAGTGGTTAGGGACTCTTAAATTCAGAGATTATTCAATCTCTCTATTTTACAAAAACACTTATGAAACTGTCTTAGGGAAAAAAAGCTGTAAAATAAATACTGAATAGCATTCTCACACAAAATCAAAGATGTGTTTTGCCTACCCCTCAAAGGCATGGACTACATAAATATAAGCTCAAATAAAATGTAAATAGGCTCCTTTGAAAATTACCAGCCAGTGGTTTCAAGAAAGGAAAGAAGAAACAGAAGTGGGCGATGGCCTCAGGACCTTCCATGACGCCGTTGTGGAGGGCGCCCACCCTAAAGGCCGGAGGCCCACGGAACCTGCCACACAGTGGGGGCACCAGGGCCACAAACCCCCCTCATCACAGCTCACGCGTCTTCATCCAGGCTCATTCGCATCTTCCATTTCCACCCCCAAGTCCAGCCTGTCCCTGGATCCCCGCCTTTTGTCTGGGAGCAATTCAATCACCAATGAGACAGTTAAAACCTAACATTCAGAAAACTAAGACCATGGCATCCAGTCCCATCACTTCATGGCAAATAGATGGGGAAACAGTGGAAACAGTGACAGACTTTATTTTGGGGGGCTCTAAAATCACTGCAGATGGTGACTGCAGCCATGAAATTAAGACACTTATTCCTTGGAAAGAAAGTTATGACCAACCTAGACAGCATATTAAAAAGCAGAGACGTCACTTTGCCAACAAAGGTCCATCTAGTCAAAGGTATGGTTTTTCCAGTAGTCATGTATCAATGTGAAAGTTGGACTATAAAGAAAGCTGAGCACCGAAGAATGGATGCTTTTGAACTGTGGTGTTGGAGAAGACTCTTGAGAGTGCCCTGGACTGCAAGGAAATCCAACCAGTCCATCCTAAAGGAAATCAGTCCTGAATATTCATTGGAAGGACTGATGTTGAAGCTGAAACTCTAATACTTTGGCCACCTGATGCGAAGAGCTGACTCATTTGCAAAGACCCTGATGCTGGGAAAGACTGAAGGTCAGAGGAGAAGGGGGCGACAGAGGATGGGGTGGTTGGATGGCATCACTGACTCAATGGATATGAGTTTGAGTAAACTCCGGCAGTTTGTGATGGACAGGGAGGTCTGGAGTGCTGCAGTCCATGGGGTCGCAAAGAGTCAAACGTGACTGAGTGACTGGACTGAACTGAACTGAGACGGCCTGGGACCTGGGACCCTTTGCTGCTGTGCTTGCCCCTGGACAAACATTTCTTCCAGCAACAAAATACAAAGAAACTAGCAGGGACTAAAAACAACTGCATATATGTGAGCGGTTGGGGCAAAGTATGGACAACAAGATATACAGAGAGACCAAAAAACCCAACTGCCACTTCTGCAGAGTCGGGAACAGAAGCAGGGAACTGCGCATGCTCCTGCACTCAGCACCACCAAAGGGGCGGGCAGACCCTAAGACAGCCCTCCAGCCTGACCCCTGGACACACACCACCCCCCACCCTTCTCTAGTTGCTCTTTTGTGTCTGACTCTCTGTGACCCCATGGACTGTAGCCCGCCAGGCTCCTCTGTCCATGGGATTCTCCAGGCCAGAATACTGGAGTGGGTTGCCCTGCTCTCCTCCAGGGAATCTTCCCAACTCAGGGACTGAACCCGGGTCTCCTGCACTGCAGGCAGGTTCTTCACAGCTGAGCCACCAGGGAAGCCCAGGACACATCCCCATCCCTCATGTAAGGAACCAGCTGCCCCATCCTGCTCAGGGAGTGAGCAAAGGAGCCTGTTACTTGTTTTCACTCCCCTTTATGAAGCAGGGACCCCAATAAAGCCTTGCCTGAATTTCTTGTCTGGCTTCTAATCAATATCTATTGATTGAGGAGGCCAAGAACCCTGGCCAGCATTACCAAGGTTTGGCAAAAGGGAGCCACAGCCTGCCCCCTGCCCATCCATCCCAGTTCCTCCCACCTTCCCTGCGTTTTTCATGCACGGTCACATGCGATGCCCGCTCGGCTCGACGGTCTTCCCCAGTGAACACTAGAAAAACTTTAAATCTGCCAGGGAAGGCAACCAGACAGAGGAAGCCAATGGCAGCAACACCAGTCTCTGAACAGGAGGAAAAATCCCTTCTCAGACCATGCCCAGGTGGTCAGTCGGCAGCAAGGCTTCGCTCATCTAGGTAGAGAACACCGCCCTGGAGAAGGTGTGTGTCTTGTTCTGGGCCCGGGGCAGAGGAGTGAGTGAGTGACAGTTGAATAGTTTTATCCAGAAAAGCTCTGTGGCTGACAGCTCGCAGAGGCCAGGGCGTCTCTCAGCACAGCCACAGTTAAGCCCCTTGACAACCTGACCTCCCTGTGCAAGCATCATGCTAGCTTCTGGGGCTATAAGGTGAGGAGCACAGGACGCTCGCCTCTCAGGGGTTTATAATCAAGCCGGGAAGCCTCATGGGATAACACGATAGCCTGTGGTTCCTAGAGGCTTGTACAGAGCCTCCCCGGGAGCACAGGGGAGAGAATGGAGCGTGCGGGGGGCTTCAGGGAGGAAGCAGCATTTCAGCAGGCTTCTGGGGTTCCTCGGATGGGGAAGGGGGTGAAAACCCAACCCCAGGGCACAGCCTTTGCAGGAGCTCGGAGCTGTGAGAGGCTCGAGGGCCAGAGGCTCTAGCGCAGCTGGAAGCTAAGTGATTACCCGTCACAGGAGAAAAGCAGGTGGCGGAGGGGGTGGCGCGAAGCTGAGGTCACAGAGCAGCCGGCACGGCTGACCGCTGGGGGAGCCAGGAAGGCAGGAGTACTTCCAGGCCAAACCCACTGGACACCTGTTTAGTAAATAAAGCTGCACTGGGACACAACCACACCTTTCTGCTCATATATTTTCTGTAGCTGTGATTAGGCTTCCCTGGTGGCTCAGCGGCAGAGTCCGCCTGCCAATGCCAGAGACGGGTTCGATCCCTGGGTCGGGAAGATCCCCTGGAGGAGGAAATGACAACCCATTCCAGTATCCTTGCCTGGGAGATCCCGTGGACAGAGGGGCCTGGCGGGCTACAGTCCACGGGGTCCCAAACAGTTGGACACGATTGAGCGACTAAATAACAGCAGCAACAGCTGTGTTTGTGCTACAGCGGCCGAGTCGAGGAACTGGGACAGAGATCACACGGCCCACAAGTCAAAACATTTTCTATTTGACCCTTTTTTTAGTTTTGCTGATCAACGGTTGAAAATGTAAATTATCTCTGGGCTTTCTGTCACTGACCGGAATGCACATTGTCATTTTCCCTTCTGTGGTCTCTAAGCAGCATGGCTTCAACCTGCTCCCTCCCCACCACAGACACAAGCTTGTCTGGACCGAATGTCTCATTCTCAATCCCAAATTTTCTGTCTTCATTTGCTGCTGATCCTTTTTTTCCCCCCTGGTTTTTATTTTAGGGCTTTGCTGCATTGCCTGACGTGGTCACCAGCCTCCCACCCACCTGCAGAAGCTCATCATCACTCAAGCTGGAGTCATGTTACTTCCTTTCCCTCCTCCCCAAGTTATTCATAAATTTTTGTACTACTTTTCAAATGCGGCTGAAAATCGATTTCTTTTCCCCCTTGCTGTTACCGCTTTCAAATCCTATGCTCTGACAAATAGCTACTCTTCTGCAAAAAAAAAAAAACAAAAAAAAAAAAAACAAAAAAACAGGTTCCCCTCTTGTACAAAGCTCTTGGAAGATAGAAGGTAAGCCCACCAGCATTCAGGGAACAGGAAAATAAAGAAACAACCTTGCTTTTCTGATGGGACATGCAGAAAAGGCTTTCTCTGTACATCCCCGTATACTTTTAAAACCAAATATGATCTACAAAAATTAAATTTGCACATGATTTTCCAGGGCGTACATCTCTAATATACAGCAAGGAGTGTGACTGCTGTTTTATTAACCACTGGTAATAAAATCCAGAGTTTTCAAAGCTGCTTTTTAGGGCACACAGTGTCACTCCCTGGGCCCTAAGCCCAGGGCTGCCTCTTACCCACTGTGTTACGGCGAGTAAATTAACCTCTCTGTGTCTCAACATCCACATCTTCCTAAAACAGGGGGAGAGAGGAATTGAAACTAACCTATCTTACAGGGTTGCTCTGAGGATCAAATGGGATGACATATTATGAGCAGTTTACGTCGTGCCTGATACATGGAAAACACCTTGTCTGTGTTAGTGAGCACTATAATGCTGAGGTTTCTCCACCTGCTGCCCCCGATTCAAGAATAAGAACATTCTGGGGACAGTGCCGGAAGACTTGATACTTCATGCTGAACATGAAATCGTTTCTGCCCCCATCTTTCTGGCTCAGGGGGGCGGGGTCCAGGGATGGACACGGATCCGGAACTAGCCAATCACAGTATTCTGCCCCTGCCCCACCCCTAAGTCCTGCCTTCACCGAGGATCTGGGTCTCTGTGTTTCTGCTGGGTAGGCTATTGGCTGGAGCTGTTGGTTGGCCATCTTTATTAGTCACTTGGAAAAGCTTCCCAGAAACAAAACCGACCCAGTAAAATAACAAAAACAAAACAAAAACCAGCTGGGAGAGATGAAGGGGACAATGAAAATGCCCCTAAAACAAACAGGAGCCTTTGGATCCAGCCATGGTATCCGGAAAGTCCCGTTACATGTGCTGATTTTTGAGCTTATGGCAAGTTTCAGCTGGGTTTTCTGTCCCTTGCATCCAAAGAGTTCTGCAACATCCTGGTGAACTGACAAGATCTACAACTAGACCCGAAGGCCTAGCTCGTCTTGGTGCTGCAAAGAAAGCGTGGCAAGGAGAGGTGGCAGCTGTGAACTCTGGGCCTGGCTCTGTCTGCAGCCAGTAGGGGATGGCTGGGAGGACCGTTTCATCTTTCTGGGTCCTGGTGTACTTGTGTGTCAAGGGAGAGAGGTGAGTGAAAACCAATCTCTGAGATCCATTTTCAGCTCGACCATCCCAAGAGTCTCTATGATTTCTGGGTTTATTTCAGTTGCGGATACTGTGGTCTAATTGGTTACCGATTCTCTTATTTTCCTGCTTCCTCCTGTTTCAACTTTTAAAATTTTCTATTAGACTCTCAGTCACTATACTCCAAGTGTTTATTGTCTTCACCTTCAATTTCCTTCTAAAGAAAATACATTTATTTTTGTATACTCAGGCATAACGATCCCATTTTCTTCCCATTCCTATATTTTTCAAACTAATTAGAGTGATAAGTTCCTTGAGGGTTGAAACTAGAGTTTTCCTGTGGGTGTGAACATTATTATTATTATTATTTTTAAATTGGCAACCGACCTGCCAGTTTTTACAGAGCAGCAGGACATGGGTTTTAAGTAATGTAAGCAGGAAATGGGTCTCTAGCCCACACAAAATAAAGGCAAAAGTACCGATTTACCCTGAGTCCACAGCTGCCTTACTCATTTATAATTGTAGTCTGAACCAAAATTCCCCCACAGAACTGCAGCGTAACATCCACATCTAAAGAATGTCAGACCGAAAAAGGGAGTTAAGGGGACATCCTGTGAGTCTTGCACACACATAAAAATGATCTGCTTCGAGGATGGTAAACTTCCAAACTCATTCTATGAGGCCACCATCACCCTAATACCAAAACCTGACAAAGATCCCACAAAAAAAGAAAACTACAGGCCAATATCACTGATGAACATAGATGCAAAAATCCTTAACAAAATTCTAGCAATCAGAATCCAACAACACATTAAAAAGATCATACACCATGACCAAGTGGGCTTTATCCCAGGGATGCAAGTATTCTTCAATATCCGCAAATCAATCAATGTAATACACCACATTAACAAATTGAAAAATAAAAACCATATGATTATCTCAATAGATGCAGGGAAAGCCTTTGACAAAATTCAACATCCATTTATGATAAAAACTCTCCAGAAAGCAGGAATAGAAGGAACATACCTCAACATAATAAAAGCTATATATGACAAACCCACAGCAAACATTATCCTCAATGGTGAAAAATTGAAAGCATTTCCTCTAAAGTCAGGAACAAGACAAGGGTGCCCACTTTCACCATTACTATTCAACATAGTTTTGGAAGTTTTGGCCACAGCAATCAGAGCAGAAAAAGAAATAAAAGGAATCCAAATTGGAAAAGAAGAAGTAAAACTCTCACTGTTTGCAGATGACATGATCCTCTACATAGAAAACCCTAAAGACTCCACCAGAAAATTACTAGAACTAATCAATGACTATAGTAAAGTTGCAGGATATAAAATCAACACACAGAAATCACTTGCATTCCTATACACTAATAATGAGAAAACAGAAAGAGAAATTAAGGAAACAATTCCATTCACCATTGCAACGGAAAGAATAAAATACTTAGGAATATATCTACCTAAAGAAACTAAAGACCTATATATAGAAAACTATAAAACACTGGTGAAAGAAATCAAAGAGGACACTAACAGATGGAGAAATATACCATGTTCATGGATTGGAAGAATCAATATAGTGAAAATGAGTATACTAGCCAAAGCAATCTATAGATTCAATACAATCCCTATCAAGCTACCAACAGTATTCTTCACAGAGCTAGAACAAATA
This sequence comes from Bubalus kerabau, assembly GCF_029407905.1. Classification (NCBI taxonomy): domain Eukaryota; kingdom Metazoa; phylum Chordata; class Mammalia; order Artiodactyla; family Bovidae; genus Bubalus; species Bubalus kerabau. The sequence goes on along the minus strand of NC_073625.1, from coordinate 5,340,806 downwards.
ATTTCACAATTTGTATGGAAATACAAAAAACCTCAAATAGCCAAAGCGATCTTGAGAAAGAAGAATGGAACTGGAGGAATCAACCTACCTGACTTCAGGCTCTACTACAAAGCCACAGTTATCAAGACAGTATGGTACTGGCACAAAGATAGAAATATAGATCAATGGAACAAAATAGAAAGCCCAGAGATTAATCCACGCATATATGGACACCTTATCTTTGACAAAGGAGGCAAGAATATACAATGGATTAAAGACAATCTCTTTAACAAGTGGTGCTGGGAAATCTGGTCAACCACTTGTAAAAGAATGAAACTAGAACACTTTCTAACACCATATACAAAAATAAACTCAAAATGGATTAAAGATCTAAACGTAAGACCAGAAACTATAAAACTCCTAGAGGAGAACATAGGCAAAACACTCTCTGACATACATCACAGCAGGATCCTCTATGACCCACCTCCCAGAATATTGGAAATAAAAGCAAAAATAAACAAATGGGACCTAATTAACCTTAAAAGCTTCTGCACATCAAAGGAAACTATTAGCAAGGTGAAAAGACAGCCTTCAGAATGGGAGAAGATAATAGCAAATGAAGCAACTGACAAACAACTAATCTCGAGAATATACAAGCAACTCCTACAGCTCAACTCCAGAAAAATAAATGACCCAATCAAAAAATGGGCCAAAGAACTAAATAGACATTTCTCCAAAGAAGACATACAGATGGCTCACAAACACATGAAAAGATGCTCAACATCACTCATTATCAGAGAAATGCAAATCAAAACCACTATGAGGTACCATTTCACACCAGTCAGAATGGCTGCGATCCAAAAGTCTACAAGTAATAAATGCTGGAGAGGGTGTGGAGAAAAGGGAACCCTCTTGCACTGTTGGTGGGAATGCAAACTAGTACAGCCACTATGGAGAACACTGTGGAGATTCCTTAAAAAACTGGAAATAGAACTGCCTTATGATCCAGCAATCCCACTGCTGGGCATACACACTGAGGAAACCAGAAGGGAAAGAGACACGTGTACCCCAATGTTCATCGCAGCACTGTTTATAATAGCCAGGACATGGAAGCAACCTAGATGTCCATCAGCAGATGAATGGATAAGAAAGCTGTGGTACATATACACAATGGAGTATTACTCAGCCATTAAAAAGAATACATTTGAATCAGTTCTAATGAGGTGGATGAAACTGGAGCCTATTATACAGAGTGAAGTAAGCCAGAAAGAAAAACACCAATACAGTATACTAACGCATATATATGGAATTTAGAAAGATGGTAACAATAACCCTGTGTACAAGACAGCAAAAGAGACACTGATGTATAGAACAGTCTTATGGACTCTGAGAGAGAGGGAGAGGGTGGGAAGATTTGGGAGAATGGCATTGAAACATGTAAAATATCATGTATGAAACGAGTTGCCAGTCCAGGTTTGATGCACGATAATGGATGCTTGGGGCTGGTGCACTGGGACGACCCAGAGGGATGGTGTGAGGAGGGAGGAGGGAGGAGGGTTCAGGATGGGGAACACATGTATACCTGTGGCGGATTCATTTTGATATTTGGCAAAACTAATACAATTATGTAAAGTTTAAAAAATAAAATAAAATAAAATAAAAAATGATCTGCTTCTTTCAGGGCAATATTACTCTTTTCTCATCAGTGGTAGGGTTTAGGGCCTGAACTAAGTAAAGATTATTTTCATATCATAACATTCGTTGATTTTTCTTTTTTTTATTTGATAGCTCTGAAGTCCAGAGGGGATCAAAGGAACTTGCTGAAATGTGGACTCATCACCTGCAGACGAGCCCCCAGAGGATGCCACCTGCTGGATGCTTCCATCTGGTACCCATGGGGCTGGTGACCCCATGCTTGCTCATCGGGATCTTAATTATGAATGAGGGCCCAGCCCAAGGGCCTTCATGATGGCCTCTTGGCAGATACCACCAAATGACCTGGAGGCAGAGGTTCCAGGGGCGGTTGGTTCAGCAACTCAGGGATGCCGTCAGGGCCCGAGTTTGTCTGTCTGTCCACTCCTCCATCCACAGAGCCTGCTCTGACCTGTCACTGACCTCCTTCAGGGCTGAGAGGACCTTTGGGCACCTGTCTCCCTGTGCACCTGCGGCAGAAGGCAGGACACTTCTAAGCATGAGTCTTTTGTTTTAGTAATTTTATTTTGATAAAATTTCAAATTTGCTGAAAAGTTGCAAGAATGGTACAAGGAGCTCCTTCACGGTGTATCCCTTCACTCAGACTCATAAGGTTTGATATTTTTCACCTCTCTCTTCTGTCTCATTTCTCTGTCTCACACACACACACACCTACATACACACACACACCCCTATCTTTTGAACCATGGAGAGCTAGTTGCAGATACTGAGAATAAGAACATTCTCTTTCTCATATAACAAAAGCGCAATGATCAAAGTTGGGAAATTTAAAGCGGACTCAATTCTAACCTATGGTCTGAACTCAAATTTCAATAAGCGTCCCAATAATGTCCTTTATGGATAGTTTCCTTCTGCTCCAGCATCTTCAGGATCACTTAGCTGTCGTGTCTCAGTCATTCTGTCTTTCAGAATCTTAGCGTTTTTGAAGAGTACTATTTTTTTTTTAATTGGGTTATTTGCTTTATCATCGAGTTTTCAAAGGTTTTCTATTTCTAAATTTAAGTCCTTATCAGATATGTGATTTGTAAATATTTTCTCCTCACCTGTGGCTTGTCTTGTCATTAATTTCACAGTGTCTTTGGAACAGCAGACATTTCTGATTTTGATGAAGTCTAATTAACCATTTTTTTCTTTTATGGATCATGAGCATGAGTCTTGAACTCTTTCTCACTGGGCCAGCCTAGGTTATAAGTTCACCAGGAACCAATGATACTGCCTGGAACAGAATATACTGGTGGCTTGAGTCCAGTGAATTGATCCAACCCTGATGGTCTTCCCTGAAGTGTAGAAACCCAAGAGGTGGAAAAGCCCATTTAAACCCTGGGCACAGTTAGGAACATGCTGAGCAGGCCACCAAGAAACATCCTCGAGTCACAGCTCCCAGGGGAGAGCCAGGCGGCCAGCTGCACACCCTCAGTGCGGGCCCTCCTGGCTCCAGGGACCTTCTCCACTGGCACTCGGCCGCATGTCCCAGTTCCAAAATCCAAGAGCCTCTGAACAACACGAGTCTTCAACCCCCACTGTCAAACTGTGGCTTTCTGCCCCACACTTGTAGACGACGGTGTGCACAGCTCAGCATCTCCAGAGCCACTTAGACCACCCCGCTCAGGGCCCCACGAGATCCCCACGGGATGCAGGGCAGGTGGGCAGATTCCACTGATTGTTCCCCCTGGCACACACCCCTGCCTCTTCTTCACACCCGCCCAAGCCAGGGCATTGGTCTGGCATGCTCCTGCTTTCTTCATTTGAAAGCACTAAGGAGAATCCACAAGCAATGATTTTTTGGTGCTGTATTCCCTCTGCCTGTGTTAAAGCACGTCTACTTCAAAGCCCCATAAGCGGATGATTATGGACCACTCATTTTTAATCTATTCACATGTTCTCTTCTGAATTAATCAAGTGTATAATTGGAGGAGGGGGTGGTGGGAAGGAGAAAAGCTGAATCAAGTTTGGAAAAGTGTCAACGTGCCAAATTTCTAAATGTTTCTTCGACAGCAAAAGTTTGGTACTCCCTCCCCTCTGAGAAAGGGTGCATTATTTCCACTGCCTCTGCCTCATTTTATTCTCATCAGTAGAGGCAGAGCTCTTTATTCCTCCTGTTAAGCTGGGGGAATGGTCTCCATGTGGTTCTAGGACATGCTTGGGTTACCAGCAGAGACAAAGAGTCAGTTACGAAGTGCTCTGGAATACAAGCACGACACCCAGCTCCTCCCCTTTCACCAAATGCCACTCAAATTTTATCTGAAAATGCCCAGTTTTCTATTTCCATGCCATCTCTGTTGACACCTAACCGTGGCAATATATCATTAGTGTCATGTCTGAATTCCACATGCTGATGTCCTCCACAACTTGATTTTGGAGGCTGAGTAATCATATTTATAGATAAAGCAAAGAGAAAAAGAATTTTTGAAGCTCCACTTACATTCTTTGGACATCCCCACTTCAAAGCACTTCTGGAGTCGACAGTATTGGCATCGATTCCTGGTGACTTTATTAATAACACAATTCTTATCTCGGTGACAAGTGTAAATCATGTTCTTCTGAATACTTCTGCGGAAAAAGCCCTGCGGGCAAGTGAAAAGAGGAGAAAATTAAGCAAGACTACCGAGCTTCATGAGAAATCAAAGTCAAGCTTATCAATGTTCGTTCTGAGTAATGAAGTGATGGCAGCAGAAAAGTTAACTTATTTAAGCCTTAAAATCCTTGTATCCTTGTGAAATATGATAGTCATATATTCATAGTCTCTCCCTTTGCTGCAAAGCAGAAAGTTCCTTTTAATCAAAACTGGACATGACTCTTACTATCTTGCTAAAAGAAAATGAATGCCTTGGGAAGTACAATGCAGAGCTGACGTCCCTCCAGACGGGCTTAACTTCCTAAGTGGTTCCCACGTTGGCCAGAGTGACTTCAGGTGAGTCTACTGTCAAGAAACCCAACAGAAGAAGCATTCAATTTGCAGAAGAAATTATATGCTTCATGAAAGAATTAGGTCTTTTCAAAGGTGTCCTCTCCAATTCCTTTTACATATTTAGCTCATGCAACCATATTTAAAACATGATTTAACTTACAGTGTTTAAGAAAAGTATTAGCCACGGTTGGAAACAAGGCAGAAAAATGACTGCTTGGTCATTTAATGGCATATTAGAGTTGTGTTGTCCAAAAAGGTAGCTGTTAATCAGGTGTGGTCATTTAAGTCAAAATTGATGAAAATTAAATAAAATTACTATGATAATCTCCACATCCATCCAAGTTGTGGCAAAGGCCACGATTTCACCCTTTTCAGTGGCTGAGTAGTATCCCACTGTATACATGGACCGTAACTTCTTTATCCGTTCATCTGTCAGTGGACACTTGGGCAGCTTCCATGTCTTGGCTATCGTAAACAGTGCTACAATGAACATGGGGGGATGTATCCTTTTGAACCATGGTTTTCTCCAGATATACGCCCGGGGTGGGACTGCAGGGTCCTAAGGTAGCTCTATTTTTAGTGTAAGGAGCCTCCAGCTGTTCTCCATAGTGGCTGCACCAGTTTGCATTCCCACAAACGCTGGGAGGGCTCCGCCTTTCCTCCACACCGTCTCTGGCATTTCTTGTGTGTAGACTTTTTGATGATGGCCACTATGGCTCTTGTGAGGTGCTACCTCATTGCAGTTTTGGTTTGAATTTCTCTAATAATTAGCGATGTTGAGAGTCTTTATTCACATGCCTCTTGGCCATCAGTATGTTTTCTCTGGAGAAATGTCTACTTAGATCTTTTACTTAGTTTTGATTGGGTTGTTTTTTTCATATTAAGCAGCACAAACTCATTGTCAATTTTGGAGATTAATTCCTTGTGGTTGCTTTGTTTGCAGATATTTTCTTCCATTCTGTGTGTTAGAAATTAAACAAAATTTAAAAATTGACTCCTCACTTGTACTAGCCACATTTCAAACGCTCAGCAGCCATGTATGCGCGGTGCCTACCACAGTGGACAGCCCGTGCACAGAATACCACCGTCCTCGCACAAAGTCCGCATGCGTGGCACTGACTCATAAACTCACCCAGTCATCCAACGGTCTCAGGAAACGTAACTAACTGTGACTTACTGCTTATTACTGACTGCACCCTGACTCTGTAAAGACTGTAGAAGACTGGTAACTTAAGAATCACATTGGTCTGTTACAGATCCAAAGATTCCTGCCCAGCTGAGATATAACCAAAGATGACTGTTCTGTTGCCTTGCAGGGCATTGACCAGGTGTGTCTAACCTCGCCGTCTTATTCCAGCGTTCTTCTTTCCCGTCACTGTATCAGGTACACTGTCCGTCTGTGCAGCTACCTACCTAGGCATTTGCTCATATCCTTCTTTGAACCAATTTGTCCTCCTCTATTCCTCATTAATGACAGTAAATCCTCAATATGTGTTTACTGCATATTTGAATAAGTTACTGTTTATTAGGGCTTCCCTGGTGGCTCAGAGGGTAAAGCGTCTGCCTGCAGTGCGGGAGACCTGGGTTCGATCCCTGGGTCAGGAAGATCCCCTGGAGAAGGAAATGGCAACCAACTCCAGTATTCTTGCCTGGAGAATCCCATGGACAGAGGAGGCTGGCTATAGTCCACAGGAGTCGCAAAGAGTTAGACACGACTGAGCGACTTCACTTTCACTGTTTATTAACTTTTGGGTGTTACAATTTGATCGAAGAAGAAATTTATCTAGATTTTTTGACACTCAGATGAAAAAAATCAAACTTTAGGCTCCAGGAGCACAGGGTCCCCGCCTTCCCCTCTCTGCTTACCCATCTTCCCACACAGCTCTGCAGAGAATGGGAAATTGAGTGATGCTTGTTAACACGCAGATGAATGAATAGTGACTGACGAGGAAACCTGCTGTCTTTTTCCTCTTCCAATCGCCCATCAGTAACCTCTCTGCTGCTAGGGGCAATAAAAGCAAGGAGTTTTACCTTATCAATTGTGATGCAACTTTTACCTACATCAGACACAATTCTCCCGAACCTAAGAAACACGCCACCCAATGTGCTGAACCGCAAATAAGACTCAGCATTTGCGTTCGCCTTTCCCTGCAGCACAGTAACAGCACTCCAGGAGCCAGAACTAGAAACCTTCAAAGCTAAAGCACAGTGGCCAAGAAAGCTCATGTAACACACATCATTTAGGATATGTACGTGGGCACCCTAGGATTTTAATGTCTACATAACATATTTTCACTGGCATGGTTCAACCGTAAATGCCTGGAAATCTTGTTTAAGGTTGCAACTCCTGTCACATCCCAGATACACACATTTTTCCAAGAAAACATAGTTTATTTTTGTACCTCTGGAGCTACAAATATGCTCAGAATCTAAAATAACAGGCTATAAATACCCTGCAACTCTAAGAGAATCTGTGCCCTACGGTCACTTCGAACGTATCTTTTCCTGCAGAAAATATTAATACATACAGGACACTTTTGGCTGCCAGATGTACAAACCCTATTTACAAACACTTCTCTGCTCTACCGCCAAGAAACACTGACACTTGGAAGATCCAGTCTCTGCAGGCGTGAGGCCAGTGAGGTGTGGACAAAGGTGGCCTCCTCCGTTTATTAAAAACTGAATATTCAGTTCGGCACATTCTTGGCGAGGGAGCATGGAGGAGAAGAAACCAATCTCATGACACCGAGATGGAACAAGAGAGGCTTAAGAACGTTATACATCACTAATTATCCAGGGAGTGAGGTTCAGTGACAGGGATAGCAGTAACTAAATAGGACTTCTTAGTTTTCCAAATCAGAGTTGAGGCTGCATTTCATAAGGGGAATCTGAGTTTCAGGAAATTATTTCCACCACAACAGGACACTTGCTGGCTAGGACGGATGCTCTCAGGTACTTTTGCACATGGGTTGGGTGAACTGAAATGCCCTTGGCAGCCACAGAGGGGCCTGTCTTGTCCTAATCTCCCTCCCCTGCAGTAGATACCGTGAGCTGTCCAGTAAACCTCATTTCCACTGCTTGGAGGATCTCATGTGTGCATGCGTGTGGGTGGCACCATAGCCCCGTGCCACCAACATTTTAATCAACCTAATGTTTTTATCTAGGTTGAGTCTTCTTTTATTTCTAGCATTATTTAAAATGAAAACCTTTAACCTCTGGCTCAATTCAAAAGCTAGCACTGTCATTAAATGATGAGAGGGATGCTGCTGCTGCTGCTGCTGAGTCACATCAGTCGTGTCCGACTCTGTGCGACCCCACAGACGGCAGCCCACCAGGCTCCCCCTTCCCTGGGATTCTCCAGGCAAGAATGCTGGGGTGGGTTGCCATTTCCTTCTCCAATGCATGAAAGTGAAAGTGAAAGTGAAGTCGCTCAGTTGTGTCCGACCCTCAGCGACCCCATGGACTGCAGCCTTCCAGGTTCCTCCATCCATGGGATTTTCCAGCCAAGAGTGCTGGAGTGGGGTGCCATTAATAAACAGAATGAAGTCCAGCAGAACAGCAGTCAGGACTTCCCTGGTGGCACAGTGGATAAGATTCCGCCTGCCAATGCAGGGGACACTGGTTCGATCCCTGCTCTGGGAAGATCCCACGTGCTGCAGAGCAACTAAGTCCATGTACCACAGCTACTGAGCCCGCGCCGAGAGCCTGTGCTCCTCAACAGCAGCAGCCACTGCAGTGAGAAGCCAGCGCACAGCTCTGAAGGGTAGCTCCCTGCTTTCCACAACTAGAGAGAAGCCCACACAGCAACGAAGACCCAGCACGGCCAAAAATTAAATACATTAACAATAATAAAAAAATAATAATCAGAAGTGATTTCACTCTTCCTGGATCCGGGTTGTGCTAAGGACTTGGAGTCCAGCCTCCTCTCTTCTGGCAGAAAAGGGACACAGCAAGACTGAGGACGAGATCAGCCCTACCTTGAGACCTCCCTTCGAGGGACTGAGAGATAATAAACACGTTTCTCACTATGTGACTCAATGAGGTTTAAAGCCAGGAATCTGTCCCACCTAAAATTGAGAGCCTCGTAATTTGAGAATCAAAAAACTGTAGCCTCTCCCAGAAAAAAACAAAACAGAAAAACTGTAGCTGAAATTTGTCATATGTAAAATGGGCTTTAGAAGTATTGAGTTCAAACAGAAACAGACTCATAGACTTTTAAAATAAACTTATGGTTACCCAAGGGGAAGGGAGGGACAAATGAGGAGTTGGGGATTGACACACACACATGTATAAAATGGATAATCAACAAGGACCTACTCAGAGCACAGAAAACTCTACTCGGTAGTCTGCAGTGACCAGTACGGGAAAAGGATCTGACAGAGTGGACACACGTGTGTGTAACTTTGTTACTTTGCTATACGGCAGAGACTAACACAGCAGTGGCAATCAACTAGATTTCAACATAAAATAAAAGTTAAATTTAAAAATTCTTTAAAAAGTAAAAAAACAAAACATTTCCATAAAATAGTACCAAATTCAAGTGCGGTCGTTCTTGCAGCCGTAGATGGGTAGAGACACACCTGCAGGAGAAGAGGCGGAAAAGCCGAGCAGGTCCGGGTGAAGGACTCGGTCCTCCTCCTCGGAGGTGTGGCCGCAGGGGAGAGGGGACGTGGGCAGGGCCCTGGAGGGGAAGCTGAGGGGTGGCCTGGGGAGTCCCCGCGGGGAGCTGGGCCCACCCATCCCCTGAGGGAGGGGCTGGTGGCTGAGTCCCGGGACCCTCCCCAGGTGTACGTTTCTGAGATCCCCAGTGGGTCATGACAGCAGGGAGGGGCACTCTGAGACAGCTTGAGGGCGAGGACGAGGGGGCTTCCGGGGGCGCGGCTAACAGTGAGGAGGCGGGGCGTGTGGAGACGAAGGACGGACAGACCTTCCACCCGCAGGGCAACAGCCGCGGCTCCTTCAGACTCACGGACACAGAGGACAGCTCTGTGGCGGCCGAGGTGGAGGAGGGGTGGAGAAGGGATGGCCCCAGAGTCTGGGATTAGCGGCTGCAAACTGCTATATGTAAGATGGATAAACAAGAGCCCACAGGATAGCACAGGGAACTATATGGAATACCCTGTGATAAGCCATCATGGAAAAGAGTATGAAAAAGAAAGCAAGTGTGTGTATACCTGGGTCACTTTGTTGTGCAGAAATTAACACAACATTGTACATCAAATATACCTCAATAAAATGAATGAAAAAAGCGAAGCCAGAAACAACTACGATTTCTTTGGACTGGCTTTGGGTTTAAAAGATATCAACCAGAGGGCTTTCAGATGGCTTCAGCTTTCTCTTGGAGTGGAGACCTCAGCTCACCTCTGTGGGGACCCGGGGCGGGTGTCTGTGGCCAGACTGAGGCTGCAGTGCGAACCCCAGGAACTGGCTCACAGTCGCTGGTCACCAGTTAGTCTGAGGACCTGGTTTTCTGCCACGAGGTCAAGAAGACAGACCTCATCACAAACTGAGTCAAGTGTTTCCTAATCATGGGTTTTTCAGCCTTTCTTACTTTACGCTCTTCTATTCATGCTATCAAAGAACTAGGGTTCAACCAAAAAAAACCCCCTCCCAACAATTAGAACTGGACATGGAAAAACAGACTGGTTCCAAATAGGAAAAGTACGTCAAGGCTGTATACTGTCACCCTGCTTATTTAACTTATATGCAGAGTACATCATGAGAAACGCAGGACTGGAAGAAGCACAAGCTGGAATCAAGATTGCTGGGTGAAATATCAATAACCTCAGATATACAGATGATACCACCCTTATGGCAGAAAGTGAAGAAGAACTAAAGAGCCTCTTGATGAAAGTGAAAAGAGGGGAGTGAAAAAGTTGGCTTAAAGCTCAACATTCAGAAAACGAAGATCATGGCATCCGGTCCCATCACTTCATGGGAAATAGATGGGGAAACAGTGGAAACAGTGTCAGACTTTATTTTTCTGGGCTCCAAAATCACTGCAGATGGTGACTGCAGCCAGGAAATTAAAACACGCTTACTCCTTGGAAGGAAAGTTATGACCAACCTAGACAGCATATTCAAAAGCAGAGACATTACTTTGCCAACAAAGGTCTGTCTAGTCAAGGCTATGGTTTTTCCAGTGGTCATGTATGGATGTGAGAGTTGGATTGTGAAGAAAGCTGAACGCCGAAGAATTGATGCTTTTGAACTGTGGTGTTGGAGAAGACTCTTGAGAGTCCCCCTGGACTGCAAGGAGATCCAACCAGTCCATTTTAAAGGAGATCAGCCCTGGGATTTCTTTGGAAGGAATGATGTGGAAGCTGAAACTCCAGTACTTTGGCCACCTCATGCAAAGAGTTGACTCATTGGAAAAGACTCTGATGCTGGGAGGGATTGGAGGCAGGAGGAGAAGGGGACGACAGAGGATGAGATGGCTGGATGGCATCACCAACTCGATGGACCTGAGTTTGAGTGAACTCTGGGAGTTGGTGATGGACAGGGAGGCCTGGCGTGCTGCGATTCATGGGGTCGCAAAGAGTTGGACACGACTGAGCGACTGAACTGAACTGATGGTAGAGAAGGCCACATAGGCCTTAGAGCTATTTGTGAGCCATCTGCTTCATATCTTAGCAATAACCACAGAACACCCACACCCTACCCTACTCAGATTTCGTTTGTCTTCCCTTGGGGATACAAGGTGCCCTTGTACTAACTGACCTACTATCTACAGGACATAAACAATCATAAATCAGAAGGAAAGGTAACTGTCTCGTGCAAACCTAAATATTTTCCTATACCTAAATACTTAAGATTCCTAATTCCCTTGACGAGCTAGTCAAATGTCCCAAACCTACAAAGGACAAGGAAACAGGAGGCCCATCTCACTCTCTCCTTTATGGTGGTTTAGTTGCTAAGTCGTGTCTGACTCTTGTGACCCTGTGAACTGTGTAGCCCACCAGGCTCCTCTGTCCAGGCAAGAATACTGGAGTGGGTTGCCGTTTCCTCCTCCAGGGGATCTTCCCGACCCAGGAATTGAACCCAGGTCTCCTGCATTGCAGGCAGGTTCTTTACCAACTAAGCTACAAAGGAAGTGGTTAAGAATTAGGCTTTACGTATAATTATATATAATGTCTTGTTCCAAAAAACTACTAGAACTCTTCAATGAATTTGGTAATGTTGCAGGTTACAAAATTAATATACAGAAATCTGCTGCATTTCTATACACTAACAACAAAAGATCAAAAAAAGAAATTCAAGAAACAATTCTATTAACCATTGCATTAAAAAGAATAAAATACTGAGGAACAAACCTACCTAAGGAAACAAAAGACCTGTACTCTAAAAAGTATAAGATGCTGATGAAAGAAATCAAAGAAGAAACGAGCACATGGAAAGATATACCATGTCTGTGGATTGGAAGAATCAATACTGTTAAAGTGAGTATACTACCCAAGGCAATCTATAGATTCAATGCAATCCCTATTATATTACCAATGGCATTTTTCACAGAATTAGAACAAAAAAAAATCTTAAAATTTATATGGAGTCCCCAAAGACCCAAATAGCCAAAGCAGTCTTGAGAAAGGAAAATGGAGCTGGAGGAATCAGGCTCCCTGACTTCAGACTATACTACAAAGCTGTAGTCATCAAAACAGTATGGTACTGGCACAAAAACAGAAATCAATGGAACAGGATAGAAAACAGAATTAAAACCATGCACCTATGATCAATTAATCTATGACAAAGGAGACAAGACTACACAACGTTAGAAAGAGAGTCTCTTCAAAGAATGGTGCTGGGAATACTGACAGCTACATGTAAAAAAAATGAAATTAGATCATTCTTTAACACCAAACACAAAAGTAAGCTCAAAATGAACTAAAGACCTAAATCTGAGACTGGACACTACAAACTCCTAAAGGAAAACATAGGCAGAACACTCTGACATAAACTGCAGCAATATCTTTTTCAATTCATTTCCCAGAATAATGGAAATAAAAATAAACAAATGGGACCTATTTAAACTCAAAGCTTCTGCACAGCAGAGGATACAATAAACAATAAACCAAAAAGACAACCTACAGATTGGGAGGAAATATTTGCAAATGATGTGACTGACAAAGGATTAGTCTCCAAAATTTACAAACAGCTCATGATGTTTAACAGCACAAAAACCAACAGTTCAATCAACAAGTGGGCAGAAGACCTAAATAGACATTTCCCCAAAGAAGACATACAAATGGCCAAGAGGCATATGAAAAGACGTTCAACCTCACTAATTATAAGAGAAATTCAAGTCAAAACCACAATGAGATATCACCTCATACCAGCCAGAGTGGCTACTATCAAAAAATCCACAAATAGTAAATGCTGGAGAGGGTGTGGAGAGAAGGGAATCTTCCTACACTGTTGGTGGGAATGTAAATTGGTGTAGCCACAAAGGAGACCAGTATGGAAGTCCCTTAAAAAACTAAAAATAGAGCCACCAACCGACCCTGCAATCCCGCCCCTGGGCATACATCTGGAGAAAAACATGATCCGGAAGGATAAATGCACCCCAGTGTTCATCACAGCACTGTTTATAATAGCCAAGACATGGAAGCAATCTAGATGTCCATCAACAGAGGAATGGATAAGGACGATGTGGTACATATATACAATGGAATATTACTCAGCCACTAAAAATAATGAACTATGCCATTTGCAGCAACATGATGGACCTAGAGATAGTCAGACAGAGTGGCGTAAGTCAGACAGAGAAGGAGAAATATTCTATGACGTCCTTATATGTGGAATCTAAAAATAAATGATACTATGAACTTGCTTACAAAACAGAAGGCGACTCACAGACTTAGAGAACGAACTCACGGCCACCAGGGGAGGGGACAGGGGGGAGTCTGGGACGGACGTGCACACACTGCTGTATCTAAAATGGATAACCAGCAGAGACCTACTGTGCAGCACGTGGAACTCACGTGGCAGCTGGGAAGGGAGGGGAGTTTGGAGGAGAATGGATACCTGTATATGGATGTCTGAGTCCCTCCACTGTTCACCTGAAACTGTCAAAGCACTGTTAATTGGCTAAGCTTCAAAACAAAATAAAAAGGTTTTTAAAAAAAAAATAATTAGACTTCACAATATTTTTGCAAAAAACAATGGCCTGTACTTTGTGTAATGAATGATTATATATAATGTCTTATCTTACAGAATGGTTCCCAGTGGGAGCAGGGCTGTGATTTTTGACCCCTAAGCTGAAACTCCAGTACTTTGGCCACCTCATGTGAAGAGTTGACTCATTGGAAAAGACTCTGATGCTGGGAGGGATTGGGGGCAGGAGGAGAAGGGGACAACAGAGGATGAGATGCTGGATGGCATCACCAACTCGATGGACGTGAGTTTGAGTGAACTCTGGGAGATGGTGATGGACAGGGAGGCCTGGTGTGCTGCAATTCATGGGGTCGCAAAGAGTTGGACATGACTGAGCGACTGAACTGAACTGAAGGGATGTTTTTGTTGTCATAATGTACATTGCTGGCAACTAGTGAATAGAGGCTAGAGATGGTGCCACACACCCTATGATGCCCAGGACCCTCTCTGACGATCCCCCCAGTGAAGACTGAATGTATCCCCCAGAAATTCTTTCACTGAAGTCTACTGCTCCATGTGATGGTATCGGGAGCTGGGGCATTTGGGAAGCACTTAGGCCATAAGGATTTGTTGCTGTTGTTAAGTCACTAAGTTGTGTCCAACTTTGTGAACCCAAGGACTGCAGCACGCCAGGCTCCTCTGTCCTCTACTATCTTCTGGAGTTTGCTCAAATTCACGTCAATTCAGTTGGTGATGCTATCTAACCATCTCATTCTCTGCCGCCCACTTCTCCTTTTGCCTTCAGGCTGAGCACCGAAAAATTGATGCTTTCCAATAGTGGTGCTGGAGAAGACTCCTGAGAGTCCCTTGGACAGCAAGGAGATCAAACCAGTCAATGCTAAAGGAAATCAACCCTGAACATTGACTGGAAGGCCATAAGGGTAGAACCCTTTAAGAAGACCCCAGAGAACTAGCCTGCCCTTTCCTCCCCCATGTGAAGGTAAAGGGAAGAGACATTCGTCCCGGAAGCAGGACTTCACAAAACTCTGAATCTGCCAAGAGCCTTGATCTTGGATTTCCCAGCCTCCAGAACTGTGAGAAATAAATGTTTGTTGCTTATAAAACAAAACAAGCAAACAAAACTCTGACTTGGTCACTTACTGTCTGTGTGACATTGTACAAGTTACACCAAGGCCTCAGTTTCCCCCTCCGTAAAATGGGGATACTGAAAGCGCCTACTTCATAGGCCCACTTGGTGCCTCCGATCAGGAAACGCAAAAAGTGTTGGTAAGATGCCCAGCACACAGCAAGGGTCTGATGAATGGCAGCTCTTGTTCCTGGCAAAACCTCTTTTTCCAAAGCTTTCTTCTGGACAGTTTCCAATATATATCTTGTGTTTAAAATAAAGATATCCAAATAGGACAGAACAGCGCTGTGAATTTCTGGACAACACGGGCTACTGTGGGCAGGCAGCCTCCTGACTCCCAAGACCCATTCATAATCCACTCACTCAGGGCCATTTAACTGCGGTAGAGGTGGTGGGCTCTCCCGGGGCACACCAAGACGGCAAAGGTGGATACGGACTGCCCTTCTCCAACCTACCAGGAGTGAGAAGTCAAGTGAACCAAGCAGTAGAGAAGCAGAAGAAGAGCCCAATACAGTGCCTGGCACATAGCGGGCACACACAAATGGAGGGTTTGAGATTGACATCCACACACTATCGTGTATAAAATAGTAACTAATAAGGCCCTGCTGTACAGCACAGGGGACTCTGCTCAAGACTCTGTAATGACCTATATGGGAAAACTCTTTAAAAGAGTGGATCCATGTATATGTTTAACTGAATCACTTTGCCGGACACCTGAAGCTACCACGACCTTGTAAATCAGCTACAGTCCAATAAAGTTAAAACACTGTGGGTGAGCAGAGGTCAGGGTGAGGAAGGACAGGGAAGGACCAGCGGTGCAGACTGGCAGAGAGGTGAGTGATGGGCGTGTGTGTGCAGCCACGGTGGGGACAGGGAGCTGATGGGCAGACAGGGTCAGGTCAGGAAGGCCAGGCCAGGCACTTGCTGGAAAGGAACTCCCTCTTCTGTGCAGGCGAGGACCAAGGTCAGCAGCGTATTCTGCCAAGCTGGGCACCACTGATTTCATCCTGCATTAATTTAACATATAAAGGAAGCTGAGTGCTGAAGAATTAATGCTTTTAAACTATGGTGTTGGAGAAGACTCTTGAGAGTCCCTTGGACTGCAAGGAGATCCAACCAGTCAATCCTAAAGGAGATCAGTCCTGAATATTCATTGGAAGGACTGATGCTGAAGCTGAAACTCCAATACTTTGGCCACCTCATGTGAAGAGCCGACTCAGTGGAAAAGACCCTGATGCTGGGAGAGATTGAGGGCAGGAGGAGAAGGGGACGACAGAGGATGAGGTGGTTGGATGGTATCACCGACTCAATGGACATGAGTTTGAGTGAACTCCAGGAGATGGTGATGGACAGGGAGGCCTGGCGTGCTGCAGTCCCTGGGGTCGCAAAGAGTCAGACATGACTGAGCAACTGAACTGAACTGAAGCAGACCATCGAGCTCTGGGTATCATGGGGCCTGGGGGTGGGAGGGAGCAGGGATGGGGGAGGTGGTTAGTGTTTGGTGGGGGCAGAGTTTCAGCCTGGGACAGAGAAAAATTCAGAAGATGGATGATGGTGAACATTATACAAAGTGTGAATGTACTTAGTGCAGCGGAACCGCACAATAAATATGGTTAAAACAGTATGTTTCATATTACATGACTTTTACCACAATAAAAAAAAATCATTATTTAAGAATACAAACACCTAAAGCCCTTAGGTTTGAGCAGGAATGTAGGCCAAGAATCTCTGATTTCCGAAATGACAGCACAATCAGCTGACTCCTGCTTAATCCTCAAGATGATTTTAAGAATTCACAATGCAGTGTTTTGGATGGAAGCCGCTTTTTCCGTTTTAGAGCCCCTTTCGTCGGGTTTAACAAGTGTAGAAAGTGTCATGATCTCTGGAAGAAAGGCACGAAGTTAAGCCTTTTTTGTTTTTCCGAAAAAAAGGCAACTTGGCCCCAAATTCACCATAAAACACATTGGGCCAGGAGAAGTTCATCCAAAAGATAGCATGGGTGTCACACGTGTTTGCACTGGGCTTCAGCGGAGTCGATTTCTACCCCGTGCAAAGTTCAAAAGGGTGCTTTCTCCTTCCAGAGTGAGAGGAGAGAGAGAGAAGTGAGGAGTGTTAGTCATCGTTCGTCGCTCATTAAAAGGAATCGACTGCGATCCCAGCTCGATCCAAGAGTAGCAAGCAGGTGGCTGCCCCAGGTGGGCATCCCCCGGGCCAGCGAGCCTGGCATGGAGACTCAGGCTGGCCAAGCACAGACCTGCAATTCCCATTTCCAGCCAGAAGCAGAGGAGCTGCCAGTGGGAGGTGAGGGTGGAATACTCCCATCGCAGCTACTTTGGGAAACGCGGCTTTCAGACCAGGAAACACGTTGCCTTAAACAAACAAAAAACACCCTCTGGACTGAGTAGAAGTCTATGCGTGACAACGTCTGAGAAGTTATTAATAGCCAGATTTGGGGGGAGAAAGAGAAAAGTGAAGACCTTTTCACCCCACTGAAAGACAATGGTGAGAGGGAGGGAGAAAGTAGAAAAACAGCCTGCTGTTTTGATGACAAACAGAGCGCTTCCTCCCCCGCGGGGAGGCTGGGCACGCATGGGGCCGAGATCGCTGGCCCGCCAGGCCGGGGGCCGCTCTGCGCCACCCAAGGAAAACGCCGCGGGAGCCACGCTCCACACAAGAACGTCGTGTCATGCCAAGGGGCACGGGCATAGAGCCATTCGTTTTTTTGTTAAAAAATAAAAGCCCCTGCCAGGGCAAGGCACCTCTATTGTGAATTCAGCAAAGGTGAACGGGTGTCCACGTGGAGGTGGACAGCCTAGCTCCTAGGAGGCCCGGAACTCCACGGTGCCACTTGCCTGCTCCTGGGAAAGTGGCCTCTGAGTCCTTCCCCTTGACCACGTGTTTCAGCCCCAACACTCTCCTGCCAACTCCCTCAGACCGGAAGTCTCCTGAGCACACTGACTCTTGTGCAGGTTAGAAAGACAAGCCTTTATTTTGGGGGTGATGGGCAGACAGGGTCAGGTCAGGAAGGCAGACAGGTAGCCCAAATGGTAAGGAATCTGCCTATAGTGCAGGAGATCTGGGTTCGATCCCTGAGTCAGGAAGATCCCCTGGAGCAGGGCCTGGCAACCCACTCCAGATTCTTGCCTGGAAAATCCCATGGACAGAGGAGCCTGGTGGGCTATACAGTCCATGGAGTTGCAGAGAGTTAGACACAGCTGAGTGACTAGCACTTGCTTTATTTTGGGAGATGCCTAGAAAGATGGTTCTTAAGAAGGCAAAGACTACAGATTTAGCAAAAACCTCATCTCTGTGGGAGCCAGTCTTTCCAGAAGAGGGTGATTATGGCCTTTTCCTGGACTTTGTTAGGCGAGCCCCTGAGAGCTCAACCCCTGTTAGACCCAGAGGCCAACGCTCTCAATCCTTCTAATCCCCTGTTAATTAGAACTCCCCAGGAATACCAAGTTTGCAAAGGTGGCCTGGGTTCCTAACTGGAACCTGAATTCACAACACCCAAGATTAAAGTTTCAACTTCTAGAGTCTTCCACGTCCCAGGACAGGCACAGAGCCAGCGCATTCAGTCCACAATGCTCTTTATTTTAGAGGAATATAATCTGGGGAAGAAATGCCACTGGGTAAAATGAACTGGGACTAACAAGTAAGAAGAGTTTAATTGATTGGACAAAACGTCTTTGAATTTAGGTGAAAAAAAATAGCTTTTTATATTTCCGAAGCATGATCTTGGATAAGAGTTTTTGAAAGTGCTAAGCTATCATAGAGTCCGGTTGATTATTATAAATCCATGCTACGGGTAGGCAATCTATCAGGTTTGGGGACCAACAATCACAAACAAGATTTGAGGAGGAGAGTTTCACAAGACAAGTAAACACTACCAGTTAAACCGGCTGTTTTTCAGAAGTGCACTTGTGTCCTGGGCGGCCACACAGAGCCCAGCCCTGGAAGGGTCTTGCCTTTGGTTTACTGCTCTGCTGCCACTGTCTGGAACTTCTGGACCATTTTTGAAAGGGAGGTGAGCAGTTTCATTTTGCCTGGGTCCTGCAAACCAAACAGCCAGTCCTGGCCCTAGAATACCATCTCCAGCAAAGGTCTCTGACTTTCTTCCTCTGTGAGGACCTGAAAACCTCCTCTGGATGACCTCAAGGCTAGCTGTAAGACTGCAGATGAGACAGAATTAAGCAAGTCCACCACCAGGATGCTTTAGATCTCCTGGGGATGCTTCTGGGCAATTCGATGGCTCCAGAAAGAGCCAGAAGGGAAAACCATTCAGGAGGTATTTGATGTTCTACTTTGGGCTTTATTTCCCACTTGGATAAGGGACTTTGGGAGGGAGCTGGGAGGGGTAGAAAGAAGATGGAGAACTTTCTCAGAACTGAATAAAATTTCCTTCCAGATAGCACATATGTTTAGGCACAGTCTCAGGAGGGAATCTAGAAGCTCATTCATATGCCTCCTGAATGTGCCAACTCCTCCTTGGGAGCCACCAAGGGAAAGAGTGAAGCAGAAAGAAGCTGAAGAATATGAGGCCCAACAGTTACTCTGTTATCCAAAGGACTTCTGTACAGCAGGTTAAGTATTACAAATGCAGTATCTTGAGGACCACTTCCCCACTTTGCAAGAATCTGAGTTGAGACAGTAGAAAGAAAAACTGTAAGAGAATAAAAAAAAAAAAAATTTCCTCTAAAATGGATGATTTCACTGGGCTCCACATAGCTTTCTTTAAATCTGGTCTTGAGAATTTACTTTAAACCAACCAAAGACATCTGTTTTCTAGATTACTTGGGTCAGGTATTTTGTGCCCTTCCACCGTGAAACCCATAGTTACCGATTTATCATCAGGATTACTCAAAATATAACAGGGCAAGTTGCCAGTGCATTTTAAGTTTTAAAAATCTCAATTCTTTCTCTGAGAAAAATTGCACCAAAATAGGTCCTCGGCCACAGCCCAGGAGTTAGCAGACCCCAGCTGCTTTGCACATTAATTACTAAATCTCCTCTGGACCCAAGTTCAAGATCTTCATCTGTCCCGAGGACGGGGGAAAGGTAAGCAGGAGGAGCAGCCAAAATGTGCTTGAAAATACATAAATTCTTCGCAGATGAGGATGAATTTTTAAATCTCTTTTAGAAGTGTGGTATGCAACAAGCCACCATCAGCAAAGCCAGGACTTGCTCTGTCGTGACATGTGGGCTGGTGACAAGGTACGGCTCTGTGTATCACACCCTTCCAAGGCCTCTCACACACCCATAACTAGGAGGTGCTGGTATTGTTTTGTGTCATGAAGAGGGACCTAAATTAGAACAGAAAAAATAAAAACCTTTGACCAAAATTTCTTGTACTTATTCCAAGTTGATTTTTGGGGCCGGTCAGGGATCCTCTCGCTGGAATTTTTCCACACTTATCATTGTGTGTGTGGTTATGTCCTGAATCTGGCGTGAAAAGGAAGAAGTCATAGAGGATGTGTGGGCAGGAGGGGAAGCAGGCCAGGCCTTCCCACTGAAGTTGGCAAGAGTCTGACGGCTGCAAAATAAGGCATTTACTGGGTGTGACCTTCGGCTTCTCCGCAGCACTGACGTGGCCCTGTCACTGCCACGGTCTCGCCAACAGGCGGCTTGAGCCCCAGCTCTCAAAATGGATTCTGTCCTGGTGTGGAACATCCACGGTGACTCCAGGCTGAGGCCTGCCACAG
The DNA here is from genome assembly GCF_029407905.1 of Bubalus kerabau. Classification (NCBI taxonomy): domain Eukaryota; kingdom Metazoa; phylum Chordata; class Mammalia; order Artiodactyla; family Bovidae; genus Bubalus; species Bubalus kerabau. The sequence goes on along the minus strand of NC_073625.1, from coordinate 5,320,267 downwards.
CGTCGTACCCCAAATCCACGCCCTCTGAACGTCCAGGTCATCACTGAAATGGTCTAGACCCCTGCCTGTCCCCCAAAGCTGCCCGAGTCCCTTGTCCAGGCCCCCACCCCGAGTGCACGCCTGCTGTCCTCTGAGCCTTCACAGTGCTGTTCCCCGCGACTCAAGATCCCTTCCCTGCCCTTTAGTTCACGACACGGCCCCCCAGAGGGTCAGACGCCGGGGAATCCCCTACGGCCACAGCAGCACACCCTACCGTGACCTCCGCCCCACACTGCAGCGACGGGTCCTCACGGCGTTCCTCAAGTCAGGAAGCCTTTCACGCGGTATCTTCATCATCTTTGTGACGCAGCATGTGCAGCTGCTCGAATCAAAAAGTAACGCAGTGCACCCCGTGCTCAAAGCAGTTGAAACATGGAACAACACGGATGTCCATTGACACAGAAATGTGGTACATATACACGGCGGAAGATCACTCAGCCATAAAAAAGAACCAAGTAATACCCACATCGATGGTCCAGGGGATTATGATACTAACTGAAAAGTCAGACAGAGAAAGACAAATATCATATGATGTCACGTGTATGTGGAATCTAAAATAGGACACAAATGAACCTGTCTGTGAAACAGACACAGAATCAGGGACACAGAGCAGACCGGTGGCTGCCAAGCGGGAGGGGGTGGGGAGCGTCAGAGTCAGAGTCAGAGTTTGGGGTTAGCGGATGTCAACTACTACATACAGGATGGACACTCAGCAAGTCCTGCTGTATAGCACTATATCCAATACCCTGAGATAAACCACATGGCAAAGAATATTAAAAAGAATGCATGTATGTGTATAACTGAATCACTTTGCTGTTCAGCAGAAATTAGCACAACACTGCAAATCAACTGTACTTCAGCAGAAAGACAGCATGGTGGCAAGTTATTTCGCTTTTTAAATATCATATGGAGATTCCATGTAGAAGCAAATGGAAGGCAAGACAGCTCAGTATGGAAACTGAAATTCAATAAATATAACCACCAACCAAAATTTTCAAGATTGAGGAAAAAGAGAAAGGAAGTTATATTTTCAGTGTTATTGCTGTTAGTTGCTCAGTGGTGTTCAACTCTTTGCGACCCCGTGGACTGTAGCCCACCAGGCTCCTCTGTCCATGGGATTTCCCAGGCAAGAATACTGGAGTGGGCTGCCGTTTCCTTCTCCAGGGGATCTTCCTGATTCAGGGATCAAACCTGGGTCTCCCGCATTGCAATGAAACTCTAGTATTAGAAATTCAGACAGCAATACCAACTTCGTGATTTATCCCAAACTCTTTTCTTCCTTATTCCAAATTAGTAAGAAATCGGCTCAAATTTCACCCTAGCTCCTCTTTCTTGATCTTTAAAATTAAAGTTGCAATATTATGTCAGTACAGTGCCAAGACCTGAGGCTGAACAGGTCCCCAGCGCAAAAGGTAAAGTTCTTTGAACAGCATGAACTCGTCTGCAATTAGCACATTACAGCTCCCACCCAAGCACCTCGAGTTATAAAACGCGCTTCTGGAGCTGCGGCTTTTGGAGACCTTGACTTCTGTGCCTTCCGTGCCTGTTTTATAAGAGAAGATTCGGCAGAACGCACACAGTGCACGTTTTAAGTGCTACCCTTCTCGGCTTCTCCATTTCATCCTGGCTTTCCGATGATAAGAGGAGGAGCAATCTTTTGACTACACGGGAGAGGGAGGGAAAACTGGTCCCACCATAAAAGAGGCACCTGCCAGTTCTCAAGTGCTCTCCAGTTTTCAATTAAAGGCAGCTAATGAATGCAGGGAGACACATTTTATTTTTCCTAACAGAGCCCTTATTTTTAAACATGTAGCTTCATTTTCCAAAACTGCTGGCTTTAGACAGAAGAAACACACATCCTGAATGAAAAACTGTTATGTTCTCCTGTTTCCTGTATCAAAGGGACATTTTCCTCCTCTGTGTCTACGTCCCTCTGTGGCTGGGAGGGGGGTGTGGCGTCGTCCCTGCGGTCGGAGCCTGCATTCCCCGCCAGTAGGGCACCCCAGGGGGCTCCGGGGCACTTCACTCACATCTGCTCTTTTCAGATGACCATTCCATGGAACTTCGTTTACCCTTCCAGGCTTTTTTTTTTTTCCCTTCCCAGGACAAAGTAGATAACTTGGAAGGGTGTGTTTATTTGGAACTCATCTAAAAGAACTTTTCCTCTCTCTTAAGCAGCTGCCTGGACACAGAATTTGGGGAATTATTTTCCTTAGATCAAACAGGACTCAACACTTCCTTGGCCACGGCTGACCTTCTTCTTTGGAACATACACGCTTTCAGGATTGGTATTTTTATCCAGAGTTTTCTCAAATGAATAATTAGGAGATGTCCACAGGCAGGTGTAGGGAAAAAAAAGAGCTTGGGCCCCTTAGCTGGTCCAACAGACCTGGGACCACCACTGAGCGACTTTCCGTGAAAAGTCAAGCAGTTCTGTCTCTCTGGGGCCACCCCTGTCACCGGACTTGGGGGATCTGGACTGGGGCGCGGGGTGGGCAACAGGGGTCAGAGCTGTGGGAGAAATCCTCCAGGGCTGGAGAGGCTGCTGTGAGTCACGTGACTCGGGTCAACTGAGATTTAACGTGTCAATGGAGGCAAGGAGACAAGACAACATGAAGAAATCCCTATTTGTTTTAACGTCACCTTAAGCTTGCTGGGTGCACCCAAAGCCGGACGCATCAGGACTGAGCCTCGCACCTCGGTGGGCACGAAAACAGGTCTTGTGAAGACACCAGGCAGCAACCTGAAAGAGTCGAAGCTGAATTCACCTGTAATTTCAGGTTTCCAAGTGGCTTTTACGAGGTTGCTTACCCCAGGCATTTCGGAGCGTCAGCTCTTTGAATTTTTAATGTTCATCTGCGCGATGCTCCACCAACACCCCGAACCCAATCATGGCCCTCATCTTGTTATCTTAATGGGCTGGGGCGGGAGGGGGAGATAGGGTGTCCTGCCGCCCGTCTGCATTCGGTGGTGTCCTCATTTACAGATTGAGGAAGAAAGTGCCGACCGTGAATTATTTAAAGTCTATCGTATCAGGGTGTGTTCTGTAAGCATTCACTACCGGCAAAGCCGCCCGATTAGTTTTCACTTTTAATTGTGCTGATACCTTATCTGCCTGGTTGAAAGTGGAGAGTGGTATGTGACACCGCCTCGCACGGTGAGCACTGGAGAGGCCACGAGGTCTAGCGTTGAAAGCCACACTCACCCACGTAGTGAAGGTACCTTCAACACGCTGCAAGGATGAGCCATCCGGAGTCACTATTTTCGTCTGTTCTTTAGTCGTAAAGTCACGTCCGACTCTCTGCAACCCCGTGGATGGTAGCCCACCAGGCTCCTCTGTCCATGGGATTCTCCAGGCAAGAATACTGGGGTGGGTTTCCATTTCCTTCTGCAGGGGATCTTCCCCACCCAGGATCAGACCCACCTCTTCTGTTATTGGTTAGGCAGATTCTTTACCGTGGAGCCACAGAGGAAGCCCCATTTTCATCGGTAATGTGTGTCTATTACTGTATCAAACACAAATGTGAGCAGGACAGAGCCTGGTTGCTTAAAAAAAGCTCTCAGCTGAGGAAACCAGTGAGGTTCCAACCGCACAAAGGCAGCCGTCCCAGGTAAGCAAGGAGGGGATCACCAGCAGCCCCTGACTCTGCCATCAACCCTCAGGTGTGTCTTAAGACGAGAAGCATCAGAAGACATCATGGCTGGGTATGCTTGCAGACTTTGTCCTAATCCGAAAAAAATATTTAGAGCAACGAAAATATATTTAAATGATAAACTTACAAATTGTGACTGGAACCTGAATGAAATAAGACTATTCATGAGACGCAAGGATTTGTTACTCAGAAATTCAAAATTAGAGACTTCCCTGGTGGTCCAGCAGTTAAGACTCTGGGGCGAGGACTTGATCCCTGGTCGGGAAACTAAGATCCCACGTGGCACAGCCAGAAAAAAAAAAGAAATTCAAAATGAGCCCTAATCCTTCTCCTCAAATGCCCACAGGTACTGGGTATGTCGGTATGTGATCCAGAAGAGTCTCACCGTTATCTAAATTTAAAACATCCCCTCCAGACACAGCAACTCAGGAATTCATTTGGGCGAATCCACAGGTGACTACAGAGTAGTTCTGATGTAGTTTACGAAGCCAAAGACTTTTCACAACTCTTCAGCTCTTGTATCCTCAGCACCACATCCAGTGCCTGGGCTGGCTTTTGGGAAGTCTTTGTTCATCTGGATGGGTGGAGGGTCACGTGGGGCAACGACTCAAGTTTGCCAAACTGAGACAGGCTGGGGCCTGGGACCCTTGGCTGCAGTGCCTGCACCTGGACACACCTCTCCTCCACCCCAAAATACAAAGAAGCCATCAGGGCCTAAAAATAACCACATGCATGGGCAACCGGGGCAAATTCTGGATAACAGGATACAAAAAGACCAAAAACCCAAATGCCACTTGTGAAGACCTGGGAGCAAAAGCAGGGTATGCCCCCTGCACCCAAAACCACCACGGGGTGAGCAGACCATCTCAGCCACCCCTCCAGTCTGACCCCGGCCACACCCCGACCCTCACCCCGTATAAGGAGCGAGTGGGCAAGGGCACCCGCCACGTGTTCTCACTGCCCCCCTCTGCAACAGGGGCCTCGGTAAAGCTTAGCCCGACTTTCCCATTCTGGCCTGGAGTCAACTTCTACTGATCAAGGAGGACAAGAACCCTGGGCCGTCACAAAACGACTCTGCCGGATCGGAGGGTCGGCCGAGAGAAAAAGGAGGAAGGCCATGGGGGGTCTCAGATCTGCCCTGTATGGACGCCAGGAACCCTGGCGGACCGCCGAGCGACTCTTGCGGTTCCGGTGCACACATCTGAAATCACCTCGCCCCGCCCTCCAGCTCTGATGTCTGAGATTTCTGGGAGTCTGAAGGAGAGAACACAGGGTCCCCCCACGTCTCCAGCCTAAGCTCAGGTCTCTGCCTTTTGTGGGACGGCTCTGCTTTGCTCAGGAGAGAGCTCGAGTCTCCCAGACATGGGTTCTTCCCCTCCCCAAGTCAAAAGCCAGCCAACAAACAACTCCCAGCAAAACAGCCAAGTCCAGAGCAGGATGCAGAGATGAGCTGCGTCACGCGGGGCATCTGTGAGTTTCCTTTGCACACTGTCAAAGGGCATCTGTGGCAACCACTCGGGTGAGAGCCCTAAGTCAGACCCCAAACGGTTGGTACCCTCCCCGCCTGGCATCCCGACTGGGCATGAGCTTGGGAATGAACTCTTGCCCTTCCCAGCAGCTTCCCGGTCATCACCTCAAGCCAGCCAGCGCACAAGGGGAGCGGCGGGCAGGAATGTTCTGCCTCCGCCCCGAAAGGGAACCGGCAGAGGGAGAGGCTCCTGCCTTCCTTTCCATCTGGTTTCTCCAATAAAATGGAAAAAAAATAAATGGAAATGAAAAGTAGACAATTAAAAAAAATTACACTTAACTTCCTTTTGCTAATGTCTGTAAGATGATTTTTTTTTTTTTTTTTTTGGCCTGGCAGGAGATTCCAGATGGGCCGTATAATGACTATAATTTAATACAAAAAACGGAGTTCAAAGCAACACATTTTTCCAAGTCAGAAGGTAGTGGGTTGTCTCACACTGTGTAATGCAAAACACCGGGACGAGTCATGGCATTTCTGTTCTTATTGCACATTGGCCTTTAAACCTAATCTCGGGGCGGCCAGACCCGAAGCCATCAAACCAGAAGCTGTCGCCCTCCGACATGGGCCGGCAGTGGTGTGTGCTTGCCGGAAGGGCCAGAGACCACTCACCACGAAATGTGTTTTCCTCCGGGCTCTCAGGATTTATACCGCCAATTAAGGCCATAATGAGTGCCCCAGGTTGACCTCCTAGGAGCAAGAATTAATTAAGCACAGTATTTCTTAGTAAAGAATGACACTTCTCCCAACAAGGAATAGAAGGGAGCCATATTTTCTGGTATTACCATGCGTCCATGAACCATCCTTCACAAAAACAGAATAATCCCGGAACATGGCTGAGTTTATGCTTTTAATTTGGTAATAAAAGAAAACAATCTTTACTTTTATCCTTATTTGTGTGTGTGGGGGGTGGGGCAAAAGAATGTTTTGGGCATAGTGCGTGTACGTGAAGCATAAAATTATTTACATTAGTAGTTTAAGGTCACTTCTTTTAATTACCAACATCAAGACAAAAGAAGGAAGCCAGGGCTCACATTTCGCATCTCCTTTCCAGCTTTCAAACATGAAGAGTTGTGTGTTGAAACCATTTGCTCCCTGAAGTTCTTACGCGTCCATAAATTCTGTAATCGAGTTTGTTTTGTTTTTAAAAAGGGTTAAGGCTTTACTTTGGAAACTAAGTCTTAGATGGTCCAATCTTGGGGTTGGCAGGCTGCTTCCATAAAGGGCCAGATGCAAACCTTTTGGGCTGCGAGCCCCAGTGTCTGTTGTAGAGGCTCACGCTGGCCGTGGCCGAGTGGAAGCCATGCAGACAATTCGTAATGAGGGAGCATGGCTGTGTTCCGAGAAAACATACCCCTGCACACCGCATCTGAATTTCCTATCATTTTCACGTGTCATGAGGTATTCTTTTATAACTTTTTTTTTCCCAAGCTTTTCAAATGCAAAAACTATTCTTAGCTCTGGGCTGTACGAAAAAAGGCAGCCAACCAGATTTAGCCTGTGGGCTGTAGCTTGACAACCTCTGGTCTGAAATGAACGTCTATTTTTAAGTCATCAGTGAGGCTGGAGAAAACATGATCTCTGTCTCTCTCACACACAGATACACATGAATACAGAGTTGCACACAAATCCACCTAACTATCAACATCAGGGTTTTTTAAACCACTGACGTGGTACATGGAAAATGTGATTTCAAGCACGTGTCTTTAGTGCCCTGAACCAGACGCCAAAACAAAAATCTCAGCCTTGAAGAAATATTACGAGGGTGGTAGGAAAAAGAGAACTCCTTCCTCCTATCCTTTCTCATGAAGAAAATCACCACTCTCAACTACGAACCATGCCCTCTACTCCTGTAAGGAGTTAAACGCAGCCCACATGAATCTGGAAATCCCTGAAGCCTACTTGCCAATTAATGTATTTAACTCTAAAGAGCAGGATTTTTTTTTTTTTAATTTAGCCCATCCATCACTAACAGAACATTTTGGTTGAAAATATTAGGATTTCCAAATAACTTTATGGCTCTGTAAATTGCCAACATACCATCTGCAATTGAATTAACATTTATAACCAAACTGAAATAATAAATAAAGCAAATTATGCTGCAAATATTCGTGAGTGCCCAATACGCACTCAAGAACGATAATTAGCATTTTATAATCACGCTTCATTTTCTTTATCCAACTCCCTGTCGCATTAATGATAAAATATTTTAAACTGTGCTCTCTCAGCAAATGGCAGCCCAATCTCTAGATTAGCCATTAACTAACGTGGAGAATGAAAACAGTTTGTGCTGCTGACATGATGCATCCAGAGAACTTTTACCCATAATCAGTCTCCCTGGCTCTTCTTATCTCTGGGCTTTGCTGTGTCTTTTTCTCCCCATTGCTACCAAAACAAGCCTCAGGAAGGCAACGCTTCCTCTGCACCATCCAAACCTCTGTGAGAGCAGAAGGCACGCTCTTTTGCTAGGAGGAAAGAAAGAAAACAGGATTTAAAAATTTAATCTGCTCTTCGGATCTAGACCACTGAACGGGGTCCAGAGGTCAAGAAGCTCTAAGTCATTCAAATGGAATAACTCTGGTCCTCACATCACTCTTTCCAAAGTTCTCTCTTCAGGATCTGACATCCTCAGCTGCGGTATGGGCAATTTTTTTTCTAGCTCCAAGTAAAAATGAACTTCTTTAAATAAACCAGTAAAGAGAAACTATATGCGCATATTTTTTCCCCAACCAGACATTCCACCAATTAGTAAAATTTCCCCAAAGTTTCCCATTTTCTTCCTCCAAAATCACTTCTTTAAAATAACTGCGTCCAGATGCTTTCTTGACTCTCTGCTGCCCCGCACCCCTCCGTCCCCCGTACCAGGCACTGCGGGGATTTCTCGTGGGCTTGTCGGCTCTGGGTGCAGCTCCAATGCCTCTCCGGTTCACTGCTGTGCCGTCCACTGCCGGCCACTGGCTGTACATGGCTGTGCAGTCCTTGAAATAGGGCTGGTCCAAACTGGGGTTGTTTTAAGTGTGACCATAACCTCACGTTTGGAGAACTTCAGTATGAAAAATAATGTAAAATGTTTCAATGGTTCTATTGAAATAGATCCAGAATAAGACAGTGTGCATTATTGACATTAACTTTGCTAGATGCTTTTTACTTTTTGAAAACGAGGCTGCCAGTACACCTCACATGACACATCTAACTGAAGCAGCGGCCAGCATTGTATTCGGATCGAATGGCGCTGGTCCAGTCAGTCCTGAATACAACAGTGCCTGGAATCTGCGTACACGCTCTGCTAAGAGCAAAATGATGATTATTAAAATACCTTATCAAATGCTTGTGATCTAAGAAATCCTGCGTGAGGCCCAGCAGGCAACTCCAGACATTTCAAAGAGCCGTAAACCTGGCCTCTGCCGTGCAGAATCATATCTGTTCTGAGATAAAGGTGTGATGAGCCACATGTCACATGGAGATCTGGGGCAGGTGGAAGTCATTCTGTGGGTTGTAGGCTCAGTCTCCCCACCGGCCCAAGCCCTACAGGGAAGACGAGGGCTTAGCACCCTTAGTTGAGAGTCAGTCTAGTGGCTGTGGGCTTGGGTCCTGCTGCAGGCAGGCCTGGGTTCAAGTCCCACCTCTGCCTGTGATTAACTGTGGGGTTGATTTGGGACAAGTAATAACCTTTGTGTACCACGTTTTCCTATCTTACAATGGGGACAGTGACATTTTCCGTCTCGTGGGGTTGTTATGAAAAGGAATGAGCTATGTTGAAAGTGAAAGTGTTAGTCGCCCAGTCGTGTCCCACTCTTTGTGACCCCATCGGCTGTAGCCCGCCAGACTCCTCTGTCCCTGGGGATTCTCCAGGCCAGAACACTGGAGTGGGTAGCCATTCCCTTCGCCAGGGGATCGTCCCAACCCAGGGATCGAACTCGGGTCTGCTGCATTTCAGGCAGATACTTTACCACCTGAGCCAGAACATGGTCACTATGTGGGAAGCTTAAAAGTATGTGTTAAGAGCTTAAAAACATCAGGCGCTAGCAGTACCATCTCACAACACGGGCGAGTGAGGCTGAAACAAAAAGTGAGGCAAGGTGAGGAAAGAACACGAGCTGGATGTGGGCAGAGGGGGTGAGAGGAGCCTGAGCAGGACCTCAGGGGTGGCAACTCGAGGCTGGGAGCAGCAGGGCCCCGGCCAGGGCCTTTCCTGGCAGCCAGGCCTGCCCCTGGCCGCCAGGCCTCAGCAGGGACCGCGGCTCACAGGACACCTCCGCCGGACCCAGGGGCCTATCTGATCCTTTTAACAGCTGATGGATTCCCACTTCTGGTTATAAAAGAAAAGCACATGCTGCGGCTTTCGGACTAGCTTTTCTTTTTTCTTTTTTCCTGCTGTAAAGTTTTTCATGAGACTTTTAATTGCAGAGAAAACATTAAAAAAAAACCGAATTCTTGTATTCTTGTCCACCCTATCTTCTTAGCATCTAAAGCAGAAGTTGCAAATGACTAATCTATACGCTGAACTGAGCCAACAGATATCTTTATTTTGGCTCAGCGGTGGCCAACACAGTCGCTTAAAAACATTTAAATGCGCTGGCAACTTTTAAAAAGTGGGAGATTTCAATCACAAAAGAGATTGATTTGATGTTTCTACCTAATATTTTCTTGCCTAATCCTCATCTGATTTGAGCGTGTTTTTTTTTTTTTTTTCTTTTTCTTTCCAGAAGCAAAATGTCAGGAGAACCAGAAAAGACCCTGAAAAAGCCACAATCCTCAAGGAATAGAGAGGTTCACTTGAAATACTAGAAAACCTGGCAATGCAAGTCCCACATTCCACAGGGCAATGACTCAAATGTGGTCCGAGCCCCCTTGCAGGATCCAGGAGTGTGTTGGAAATGCAGAGTCTCAGGGCCACCAAGACCTCCTGAACCTGGGACTTTGGGGCACGACCCTGCAATCTACGGCTTAACAAGCCGTCCTAGTCAGTCGGATCCACACTAAAGCTTGAACACCACTGACAGAGGCTACCAAGCAAAGGGAACATAACCAGTGTCTTGATCACACTCCCATCACTCTCTACCTGCCCAAAATCAGCCCGCATGACTCACCTGCTTGGCTCTCTGCTACGTACCCAGATTCTCAACTCCAGTAGTAAAACTAACTCCAGTAAGAAAAAGTACACATGACTTCTTAACGGGGTTCATTTTTGCAGAAAATCATCTGGCATCCTTTTGCCCTAAAAACTCAAACAGACTGGACTACGTATTGACTTTTACCTTTAGAATGATGTGCAACACGACCAAAGTGCCTCCTTGCCTTTCAAGGAATAGTGAATCAGAAAATATTAAAGATGAAAGTTAGTGACCTCAATTCCCACCTGAATCTAACCTGGGTGCTGGCACAGGTGGAGAACGAGAGGAAAAGAGACAGTAAAATCAGCTGGGGTCTCCCCTGCAACTGTGAGCTGTGGTAGCTTCTTCATAAAGCCATGGTGAGGGTGGACCGAGTTGAAACGTGTGTCTAGCACAGGGTATGTGCTAGATAAGTGCTTTCCTCCCTAAAGAAACACTGGGGACACACGACAGTGTATGTTTCTCAAATAACCCTCACACTCAGTGGTTATTATCCTTTTCTAGGAAAGATGAAACTGGGTTTCCGTGGCTCTGCCCCAGAGAGTGGGCGATATGACTTCCAGGGCCAGAGAAAAGCACCAGCTCAGGTTGAGGGGACGCAGGAGCCACAGGCCTGCCGCCTTCCATCTCACCAAGACTGAGCTTTCTGGGGAGGGGACAGCTCGCTCTTTTCCAAAGAATACAACCAGCCTTTCGTGCTTCGGGAATATGGTCAGTATGTGGGTCATTAAAGCTCTTTTCCAGCTCCCTGGTCACTGCACAGCAGGTAATGCGTGAAGGGAGACGGAAGAGGAAGCCAGATCAGCCTGTGCCACTTCCATATTGCTTATTAAAAATGGCCGGTAGCAGAGGGCTAGAAACATACAGTGCAATTAACATGGTCTGTGCATTCTGCAGTCGGGGATAGTCCCACCTCCTTTATAGAGACGGCTCAGGTGGTGACCTCATGAAGCCAAGGAAGGAACCTGAAGACTCCCAGTGCCTCACGACTGCTTCACTGAGTCACAGTCAAAGCCACAAAACCACTTCAGCATTCTACACGCTTCCTTAAACCCATGACGTGTGTTGGCTGCTTGGGCATGTCCGACTCTTTGAGATCCCATTGAAGGCAGCCTGCCAGGCTCCTCTGTCCATGGGATTCTCCAGGCAAGAATACTGGAGTGGGCAGCCATGCCCTTCACCAAGGGATCTTCCTGATCCCAGGATCGAACCCAGGTCTCCCACATTGCGGGTGGATTCTTCACCAACTGAGCCACCAGGGAAGCCTACAATATCTGAAACTTTAAAAAGTCACTGCAAGTACTCATTTGTAAGGACTTGAACAAAATTCAATACCTTTCATGGTTTCGTGTTTTAATTTTAAATAAGAACAAAGTAATAAACAGTTTTGGACGGTTTAGTCTAACAGGAAATGTACAAAAGGAAAGTAAGATGTATGGTCAGAGAGGGGTATGGATCCCATAGGACTGTGTGCAGCAAAGTTGAGATTTTTAAAAGTAGCCATTTAAAATGAAGTCCAGCACCGCTCATCCCAGAACACGGTGACTACCACCCTAAAACCCATGAGTGCACCATGACGGATGCACTGAGTAATTTTTAAGTAAATACCCCTGCCTATTTTCTCACTGCCCTTCCCTTGACACGCTGTACTTTACAAAAATTCATGTCCGAGTTCAAAGAGAAACAAAAAAAAAAAGAAAGACAGACAGCATTTTTTAACCAGCCCAACCTTGGAAATATGTACAGAATTTATGCATGTTTCAAGTGCTCTTTCTCCTTTGCCAGAGGGTGTAATTAAAGGCCCATAGACAACTTCCAAGCTGAGGCCAAGAGAATCTCGGCCGAAGTCAATGGGAGTTCAGCACCCTGACCACGCACGGGAATAGCGTGCCCAAAAAGGAATAAATAACTCTGTTGGCAGGGAGCTCAGGGAAGCACGGGAACATCTCACGTTAGAGCCCTCATTTATAAAAATACAATTCATTCACTGGCGTGGAATCAATAAGACAATCATCGTGCGACTGACACAGCCTGAGGAGGGCATGGGGCTGAGCGGGCAGCCTTCTTCCAGGAAGCCGGGCTCCCCTGCCTTCTGGTTCACTGTTTCCTCCTCTTCTGTCAACAAAAGCATGATCCCTAGCCTCAGTGTGCTTTATTTTCCTCAGTTACCTGTGAAGTGACAGCCCACCCACAGCAGCTTAGAGGTGGGTAGGAGCCGAGCGCCAAGCTGCCCTCAAGCTCAGCAAGTGGGTCCCCTTCAGTGCAAGACCGGCGATGGGGCCCCCGGGGCCCTCCGTCCCTCGCGGCTCCCCGGTGGTCTTCCCAGTCCATGAAGACCCATCCTTTCCTATGACAGGCTCCCGAGAACACGCCACCTGCTTCACGTGGCGTCCAACTGGAGACAGAGCTGTGGTTCAAACCAGAGCCCCACGGCAGCAGGCTGGACTGCCCAAGGATGACCACAGGGTTACCCCCCACCCCAGATGCTCTTCTCAGCCGACCTGGCTTTATCCCGATGACAGGAGGCTCTGCCTTCCCCTGAATCCGGGCGGAGGTCTGTGACCATGGTGAGCTGCAGAAATTTGACCACAGGGACACTGGGGGCTTCTGGGACTAGGGAAATAAAAGGCCACGTCTCTCGTCTGTGAAGCGGCCTCCCTCATCTTCCGCAGCCCTCGCCTGTGGGCCTCCGAGCCCACGGTGTAATACGTCTGCCGACTCCATGATCACCATCTTGTGAAGAAGCACAAGCCGCACGAAGTCCCGGTCGGTTCTCTGCCCCAGAGGCCGGCTGAGGCCCCGGTCACCAAGCAGTGCCAACCGCCAGATACAGAACTGAAGCCGCCTCCGAGGGCCGCCACCTCCCAGACCTCAGGCACTGAAGGCGCTGCCTTCTCAGTGGTGGCCCAGACAAACCATCCCCACCATGTCCCGTCTACACTGCTGACCCGCGGAACCCAGGAGCAAAGATAATAAATAAGTAAAATGCTGTTTTACGTCTTTAACACTTGTGACGGTTTGCTATGCAGCACTGGTAACCGGAACACACTGTTTGGACGACTGAGGGTCATTTTAACCCTGTGCCAATTTTTTTTTACCACATGCACTTATTTCAGAAACTAAACCCTAAGAAGGAGGGAATCCACTCTCTGCCTCACCTACACACAATAAATGTGTTATACAAAGCAAGGGCAGCAGTGGGAAAGAACCTGCCCGCAAACACAGGAGGCTAATAGACGCGAGTTCGATCCCTGGGTCGGGAAGATCCCCTGGAGGAGGGCATGACAACCCACTCCAGTATTCTTGCCTGGAGAATCCCAAGGACAGAGGGCCCTGGCAGACTATGGTCCATGGGGTCGCAAAGAGTCAGACACGACTGCAGTGACTTAGCACACACAAAGCAAGGAGGTTCTGCATTCACTGGAAGTCCTGAATATTCATGGGAAGGACTGATGCTGAAGCTCCAATACTTTGGCCACCTGATGAGAAGAACTAGTTCATTGGAAAAGACCCTGATGCTTGGAAAGATTGAAGGTGGGAAGAGAAGGGGATGACAGAAGATGAGATGATTGGATGGCATCACTGACTCGATGGACATGAGTTTGAGCGAGCTCCAGGAGTTGGTGATAGACAGGGAAGCCTGGCGTGCTGTAGTCCATGGCGTCGCAAAGGTCGGACACGACTGAGCGACTGAACTGACTGTATTCATGGATCCTCACTGTGCCCCGTACTTGTTAGTAATCATAGGGTTTTTCATAATGAAAGGAAGGCATCTGTTATTTCACTGGTGTATATGATGAATGGGAAATGACCAATATTTGAAATTCAAAACCAGTTCAACGTGAGGCCAAGAAGTGACCTTAATAATTGATAAGAAAACAGTCACCCCCGGCAGACAGCAACACACCATCTATCTCATCAGGTGGCAAGATTAGCCCAGTGCTGTTCTTACATCATCGGTTCCATGCCAAGAGCAGCGTGGCAGCGGGTGGAGGGGAGGGACAGCGGGACAGTGGGCTGGACATCCCTGTCAAGTCCTGAGCGCTCAGAGCAGAACGCTCCTCCCGAAGATGAAAGCAGAATGGGTCAGGATGCCTGCTGAAGTTGTCTGTCTTCCTCTCCTGTCTGCAGGACACACCCAGCCAATCTGCCTGAAACATCTTTCCCCCCATCTGCCCCTTTGGCCCAAGTTATTACACGGCAGGGGGTAATACAACCATAGGGTAAACACCAGAAATTCTCCCAGACACACAGTAGGACTGCATTTCATTCCCCTGGATGAGGCAGGGCCACACGAACTGCTTTGGGCAATGAATCGTGCTGTGAGTGGGATCAAAGAGATAGGTGGTCTGCGCCCTGCAGAACCTTAGAACCATGTGGAGCCACACTTCTTCCTGACCCCAGGGCCTTAGAACCACACGGACCCACACTTTTTCCTGCCCCCTTCCTTCCCTTCCCTGAAACAGGAGTTACAAAGGTACAAAGTTTCCAAAATGTGTGTAAATCATTTTTTTGCATCTTATTTACCTTACTTTTGTATTCCTCTGTAGGACCTTCCGCCTTGATATCCTAAAGGAAGTTGCTAAAATCCTTCCAGGTCACTGGTGGTCAGTTTCCCCTCTGACGCGGGGGTGCGCCTCGAGTCACTGGCGCGGCCCACCCCCCGGGGCGTGACAGCCGTACAGCGAGCTCCTTGGAGGCCACCACGCTCATCTCCCCCGCAGTGCTTGCGTTTCTAACAGTGTGCCTCACAGACAGCAGCAATATTTCCTTTCTTTTCTCTTTTTAATTTGGTGTACCATGTGGCTCGTGGGATCTGAGTTTCCCTGAGCAGCAGCGATGGAACCTGTGATGCTGTGGCAGAGGCTCCGAGTCCTAAGCCCTGGACCGCCAGGGAAGCCCCAGGAACACTATTTCTGAGGCCCAGGGCTGATGAAGAATAGGCTGGATGGAAAAGAACCAAGCAGAAAAGAAATACCTGACTAGATTTAATCATTCACTAAAGAACACTCTTTTAGGCTTCTTAAACCACTGGGTCCGTGATGTTAATCGGCTGCAAACATCCCACACGCGGGTGTAGGGAGAGCAACGACATGACTTCATTATTTGGGTTTAAATCCGAATGTATCCAGTGGTGGCAATCTGCCTTTTTAGGCTTTGACATAATTCATAATTCTGTGTAGAACCTACCTGCCACAAATATTTATAGAAATAAATACTGTATCTGCATGTATAATAGATCCATGAGGCTCAAATTTTTGGTCAAGAGAATTAGCACCAAATACTCTTTTAAACAGAACATGGTTCTCACCTAACTCTTATTGAATCAGGGAATAATTTAAGACCAAAAATACCAATGGATAAGGAATTTTACATTTAATTCCATCTCAGGGAAAAATAACCGGAAGCAGTGGATCAATCTCTCACACCCTTTCCCGTAATCTCTGGCATTGCACTCATGCCTGCCACACTTTTTCTGTTGCCATTCAATGAACAGTACTGAAAGCTGTCCAAGCATTTTAGCACAGTGTTTTTGATGAGAGCGTAAACTTGATATACTTGTATTCAAACGGAAGAGAAGCCATCAAACGCTATCTCGTGGGGTCCTGGGTCCATACGTGGTCTAATTTAGGGGACCAACCAGCTGAAGGAGCATCTAACACAGCAGGACAGGCCCCTGAAACTGAAAATAAATATCGCAAATGCCCTCCTCAAAATTCTAAGATTCTTAGACTCATTCTTGCCGCTAATGAGGAGTAATGTAAACAAGGACAGCAGCTTTCAAGAGCATTTCTTGGCTGAAAGCATGTCCGCATTGCCCGAGTCCCCAGATACAGCAGACAAATCTGAGTATGAAATACAGAAGCAGGATCCACACTGAAATTCTCATTTCCCTCAGGAGCAGTCAGATGACCCCTGTGGGGTTTGACTAATCAGGATAATTTTCATGATTTGGGGGACTTTCCAGCCCGTATGAATGGTGGTGCTGTGTTACAGAGAATGCTGCTATTTTCAGATTCAAAAGCACGGAGGAGAATTCACGTTGTTTGATCATTCTAGTTTCTCCAAATTTGTTTAACCATGAAAATCCTTTGTAAGACCAAAGTTTTCCCTCCCTTGCTGACCTACCTCAGAGTTTTTCCATCGTTCATTATTTTAAGGCTCACAGACCCTGAGAAGTACATCTAACATGTTCCACTTCAGAGCTGCAGCCAATATAAAGGATTTCCCCCCACCCCCAGGCTTTTTCTGTAAAAAGCCTCCATAGAAACAGAATGGACAGGGTCACTGACGATTTTGCTTTTTCTGATTGGAATATTTACTTTGCAAATCCACTGATCTCTGTTATAAAGGGAGCATTACATGAAATCCTGAGAGGGAGGAGGGGGCCCGTGATAAAGCCCCGAGGGCTGCCTCGGCAACACTTGAGAACAAGCTAATGAGTTAAATTCACTGTACGCGCCTTCTCGCGTTCTGACACCAGTGAACGGGAAGCAGCCGCCCTGGCAGGCGGGCCACCTTGACCGCGCTGACGAGCCTGACAACCAGCTCTGCAGAAACAGCTCTACCTTGGACACTCAGGCAGCCAGCACTGTGCTGCTTCTGGAATAAAACAAAACCAACCCAAACAAAAATGCCCCGGGCGACTGTGCCGGCCACAGAACTGGTGCCAGACACCCAGGCAGGCTGCTGCGAGCAGAGGAATGTCATCTTTTCAACGTGGAACAAGGAACAAGGCTCTGATGGGGCCAGGCTGCCAGAACCCAGCCTTCCCTCCTCCGCAGACAATGAGAGCCTTGTGCGGGGGAGATGCACGCAGACCTTCATTCCCATTTCTAGATATATTTCAGGGATGAGTTCTAGGGTGCAGAGAACAAACTTCTCCCCATCCTGGCAGAGCTGAGCCACTGGACACAGCTAGCCACCTTTCTGAAGTGGAAAAATACTGAACTAAAAATAAAAGAAAGAAAGAAAAAAAAAAGATACAGCTCATAAAAGGCACAGGAGAAATGCCAATTCCAAGGAGACTACTGTCACGAAAGAAACTCAGAGACAAAGAGATATCTAGAAAGATGTGTGATTTTCAGGACATGAGTGTTGTGTTGCACTTGTATAATTCCTGTGCTTAAGGACATGTATTTTTGGTCAACATGAAAACAGAAAACAACTATCTCGTCTGTGGCTCTGCAGAAGGGCTAGCGATCTGCTTCCAAAGCTGGAGGAAGAAGTGGCTTTGTCGTCTTAATGGGAGACATATGTCAGTCTCCAGCCGTCTGCCTGCCGGAGGGATTTTCTGGGGTCATTCTGGCTACGTGTGATTTCTGTCTTGCGGGCTGAGGCTGGGCTAGAGCCCCTGATAAAGGCCTTCCCAGCCTCTCTGTATGTCAAAACAGAAGATACCAGGAAATGAAGATGTTCAGAATTGCAGACTGTGAAAAGACTTTGACACCATCAGGGAAATAAGTGAACAACTGTACAATGTATGCGTGCTGGTTTCCACAGTAACCATGTCAGGAGCAACATCAGATTCTAAATCCGGGACATGCATTGTAGAACCTGGTGCATCTTCTCACCTGTGAAATGGAAGGAAAAAAAAAACCTCCCCCGCTTACTTCTCTAATTTTTATGAGGAGCAAATAAAACACCTCAGGCGGGACTCTCAGCTCTCTGCTAAATTCACTAGTGCTTCCCTATTGCTGGTAGCTCAGATGGTAAAGAATCTGCCTGCAGTGCAGGAGATCCGGGTTCAATTCCTGGGTCAGAAAGATCCCCTGGTGAAGGGAATGGCTACCCACTTGCCTGGAGAACCCCATGGACAGAGGAGCCTGATGGGCTACAGTCCATGGGGTCGCAAAGAGTTGGACGTGACCGAGTGACTAACACTTTCACACCTTCCTATTGCTGACAGCCGGTCGGTCCCCAAGCTCATGGCCAGGCTCCACCTCCCACAGTTGATCTGATGCTAAGACTGGGACCTGGCCTGCTCTGTGCCCCCCAGGCCTGGCTTTGCCCACCTCTGCACTCTCCCTCCCACTCTCTGGTTAGAACCAGAGGCAGCAAAAGGCCTGGTGGATGCCACACGGGAAGCGGCCTGCCTTCCTAATCTCCGTGCACAAGAGAGCAGGGACCAGCCGGGGACACACGCCCTGAATGGCTACTTGACAAGGAAATTCTGTACCAGAGAGGACACATTTTGGAGGGTTGTTTCTCCCCACCCCTGCCCCCCTCCCAGCGGCAGCAAAGCTCAGCTGAATTTAATTGCATAAAGCGAAAGTGCTTTAGAAAAACTTAGAGGCAACACAAATATAAGACAGTTTTCCTGTTTCTCTAATTTAGCACAGGCATGCAGGTGAGGAGAAAGGCAGCTATATGGAGAGGGAAGACCAGGGATGCGCAGCCCCGCCCTCGGGAAGAGCAGCCCAGGGCTGGCAGCACGGGCGCCCCCGTTCCCAAAGGCGAAGTGGGGGCAGAGAAAGCAGGAGTTTGGGATTGACATGTACACACTCTTCTCTGTACAAAAGAGTAACCAACAGGGACCTCTGCCCGACATTCTAGAATAACCTATGTGGGAAATGAATCTGAAAAAGAATGGATGTATGCACAAATAGAACCGAATCCCTTTGCTGCACACCGGAAACTAACACAACACTGTAATTAACCATACTCCAGTATAAGATACATTTTAAAAAACGAACCAGGAGTGCCCTTCCAGGTGATGCCATTCCTCATGTTCCTTAGAGCTCATGCAGGAGAAGGAAATACAGAATTGGAAGCTCCCTATTTAACCTCTCCAGTAAAAAGTCTGGAGAGACGTCTGAACGACTCATCTCCCCAAAGTCACTAACATCATAACCTCTGATGGTGTAAAAATCTATTTAAACAGAAGTGATGTTCAGTCATAATTTCTATCACCTCTCAGGAAACCCCAGACGCATGCTTTTATTTCTCTGACAAAAATACAGTCTTCATGTTGTTTGGTGAAACTGTAATACATGGTCACAATTCCTTTTACATGATGGTCTCTAGGAATTTTGCATAAGTAACTTAGTTAACCACACCCCGCCCCCCCCCCCCCTCCCCGGGGTCCCATACTTGCTTTAAGTCAAAAATGGTATTGATTTTTTGCTAATTTTTTTCATTGACAAACTTCCTGAAACACACACACTTGTGGCATCACTTGGGGGGCAAGGCATCCCCAAGTCAACAGGTTAACTGCGAACACAGGGGCTTCCTCCTCTGCTGTACGGCAAGCGGGGAAAGCTTTACCAAGAGCTAGACTTGAGGCTTATTTAACAAAAACAGCAAATGAGAGTGTCCTAGATATTTTTAAACAACAGAAAAGCAAAGTAATTTAAACAAGCATTTATGAACTTGTAACCATTAAAAAATTTACAAACCACTTAAAACTACCAAATGAAATAAACTATTCTCACTCAGCTGACATGACAAAAAAACAATATAGGATTGTAGGCGAATTCAGAATTCACCCTCCACTTCCTGTTTATTCCTACATCAGACACGGGGGGAAAAAAAGACAGGCTTTTCCTGCTCTTTCAATCCAAAATGATTTCTCAATTTAGAACAACATTTGTCCAGCAGAAGAGAAGAAGAAAAGTGTTTTCTCCTGTAGGAACTAAAACTAGCAATAGCCAGATTGTCATTTCATCTGTCGAGATGTTTCTAGATAGAGGCAGATTCTAGATGTCGAGAGTTTTATTTTCTTTAAAGCACTAAGAGCTCACAGTGTTTTTAAGTTCTAGTTGCTAATCCATAAGAGTTTGCTTAAAGATATCAAAAAGAACGTATCTTTTTCAGTGAAGGGTGAACCCTGAAGTGAACGGCAGAAAGGACTAAGTAAATAAGCTGGATTTTGGCCACTCAAGGCTTTATCCTGTTAATAAATTTTGTAAAAATGTTTATGAATATATCATCACAAACCCAATATATTCAGATACAATTCGTTATATAATTAGAACACATATAATGATACCACTTGTGGGCATTACCATGCCATTTAATCTGATTTATTACCTGTCACTTATTACTATATTCATTACTATACAATTATATATGATTCCTGATTTAAAACACTTCTTCCTTTGGGCCCCACTGTGTGCAGGGCCCCACACGACGCCCTGGTAGTAATGTTCGGATGCAACACCAGCCCTGGCCTTCCTGAGGCTTCTGGTGTGACAGAGGAGGCAGGCAGCAAACACACAAAGTTAATTACATCACTCAGCCACGAAAAAGATGGAAATAATGCCCCATCTGCAGCAACATGGATGGACCTAGAGCTGATCACAGTAAGTGAAGTAGGTCAGACAGAAAAGGACAAATACCATATGATACCACTTCTATGTGGAATCTAAAATAGGGTACAAGTGAACTTATTCATAAAACACAAACAGTCGCAGATCTAGACAACAGTCTTAGGGGTATCAAGGGGAAGGAGGAGGGGGAGCCTGGGATTGACATATACACACCACTACGTGTAAAGCAAGTAAGTACTGAGAACCTACTGTGTAGTGCAGGGAACTGTACCCAACATTCTGTAATAACCTACATGGGATTGAATCTAAGACCGAGTGGACATTAGTGTATGCACAACTGATTCACGGTGCTGCACACCTGAAACTAACACATCATCGTAAACCAACTATACCCCAACAAAAAGTAATTAAAAGAAATTAAGTTAGTTACAACTGGGTTAAGGGCTACAAAGGAGAACCACAGAACACGTGACCGAGGAGGGCAGGGCTGTGCTGAGGAGATGGATCGAGGGCCCTTCTGAGCCCCTTTAATGTCAGCTGACCCCAGGATGCCTGCACGTGGTTGTGGAGGACCAACCGGACCCGAAGGGATGTGTGTGTGCTAAGTCGCTTCAGCCACGTCCGGCTCCTTGTGACGCTATGGACAGTGGTCTACCAGCTCCTCTGTCCATGGGGTTCTCCAGGCAAGAAGACTGCAGTGCGTTGCCAGGCCTTCCTCCAAGGGATCTTCCTGACCCAGGGATCGAACCCGCATCTCTTACGTCTCCTGCGTGGCAGGCGGGTTCTTTACTGCTAGCACCACGTGGAAGCCCTAACAGAATGGATGCATTTCCACTTTTCCATGTAATTCTCCACGGGCTATTCCAGGTTCCCTGCTTTCACATTAGTCTTCAACTTCTGCCTGGAACACCGCTGCCCCTTTCCTCCTCTGGGAAGTGCTCACACAGCCTGTGGTCACGCCATCTCTTCTCCGAAGCCCTCCTGGGAAGTGCTGGAGGAACGCGGGTCTCCTTCTCCGCACCCAGAGAGCCCCGAGCCCGCACGTGTCACAGTCCAGAAAACACCCAGCTCCCTCCTTGCTGGCGCACTCATCGTCTCGGTCAGGAAATATCTACTCTATGCCTAGTACAGAACTGCCCCGTTCTGGATACGCACTGAATATTGGTAACAAAACCCATAAAACCTTTCACTTCTCTACCCAGAGCCTGTCTCACAGAAGGTGTTTAGTAAATGACTGATCAATGAGAGAATAAATTCTCCACTCTTGACCAGTTTTATAAAGAAGAGTTCTTTGGATCTATGAGGGGACCTACTCCGTGGCTCAAGGACTGAAATAATGAACTCGATGGCAGCTTCATAATGCAGCTTTAGCCGCGACAGTGCAGACATTGTACCGTCTCTCATTGTCTTCAGTGTGTTACATTGTTCTTGGGACCGGACCCTTGCAAAAAACCCCTCAGCAGAAGCAACTGCGGAGGACAGGCAAAGCCCGGAACGGTTTCCAAACAGAGCATAATGTTCATGTTTATCGATGTCAATTAAAAACAACAACAACAAACCAATGTCATCTTAAATGGCCCTGGTCAAATAAAATAACTAAGCATGTTTATAATATTTAATAGAAGTTCTAAAATTAAGTGCAGACATCCATCTTCCTGATTGCAAAACTCTGTGTGATTGCACACACTAGTTGCTGTCTGCCAGGGAAAAAAAAAAACCCAAACCAGTGGAGTGGCCGAAGGCCATTCTGGAGATGAGAGCCTCCTTCTTCAGAGGCGAGGAAAACAAAGGCAGATGAGAAAACAGATGAAACGAGCCTCGAGGGACCTAGTGGGCTAGCAGAGTTTACCCTCTTCAAGGCTGCTTTAAATAGCAGGCGGCTGGCGTGACCACGATCAGACAGCGCTCTGGGCCTCCTGGAAGCCTCACCCCCGCTCTGCTGGGGCTGGGCGCTGGCTCAGGGATGGGAAGTTTCCACCCATGGAGGGCGAAGCGGAGGGAACACGGACTGAACACCACTTGGGAGGCTGCCCAGGGCGGGGCCCGTCTGCTCACTGCCCCTCCTTGGAGACTGCCTTGTAAGCCCTTTCTTCTTTTACTTCTTAATGTAAAAGTGCCATTTCTTTTATGAGATGACCAAGATGACAGGGTTGTTGCTCTTTTGATGTATGCACCCACCTGTTTTTTTAATTTGTTGCCCCCACGAAACCCAACACTCTGGAACGGAACACAGCACGGCTTCCTATCCTCTGGTTGGATGTGGCTGAGGCAGTCGGGTATTTTCCAAACAGGTGAGGGTTGAGGTCCAGCTGTGTGACCTTGGCCATGTTCCTTAAGCTCTCTGAGCCTCAGTGTTCTCCTCTGTTTCCACGGTGGTCATACAGCCCACCTGCCGCAGGGCTGTCGTGAGAATTAACTGAAACAGGAGCATAAGATGCTCCCAGGCCTGCTGAAGAGGAGGAGTCCAGCAAGCACAGGTCCTTCCCTGCCCGCTGCTCACCCTGGACTTGTAGACACCAGGGGCCCCCACACCACACAAGCTACGCCTAACGAGAAAGCAGCGCACCAACTGGGCTCACTGTCGCAGTACTTGCCCTTCGGCGTAGGATGGGGTTCAAACGTGTGGATTTCACACACCTGTTGAAGCCGAGAGAGGTTAAGGGGCACAACAAAGCAAGGAAGAAAGGACCCTAGAGTCCAAGTTCAGTTTCTGACCTAACATACCATCCCCATTACACAGCTGACTCCTTCTCAACCCTGAGCTCTCACCCGCGTGCGTGCTGAGCTGCTTCAGTCATGTCCCACTCTGTGACCCCATGGATTACAGCCCGCCAGGCTCCTCCGTCCGTGGGATTTTCCAGGCAAGAATACTGGAGTGGGTTGCCACTGCCTTCTCCGGGGGATCTTCCCAACCCAGGGATCGAACCCGCAGCTCTCACGTCTCCTGCACTGGCAGGCAGATTCTTGACCACTCACGCCACCTGGGAAGCCCCGATCTTCTGCCGACCCAGGTTCCACTCCACTCATCTTTACCAGACCACGCTTTCTTCCAACTCCAAACTGTCTGCCTGTCTGTGTTCCTGTTCCAGGAGGAACCCGTCTGTCATGCTCACTCTGTATCCATGGTGCCCAGCACAGCGACTCTGGAATACAGTTTTGGGAGACTAATTCCACACGACACCAGGGCACAATAGAAGGAGGTGTGTGATCACGCGTCAGCTCTGGCACCCTCATCTTTTGCTGAGTGAGTGACTTGGCCACTTTTCCCCATAAGGGGTGGTGTCCATTTCTCCATCCGTTGAATGCTGGCATAACCACACTGGGGCAGTGGGAGGGACGCTAGCAAATGTGACATAGCCAGAGGTGTGCACACTGGTGTTGTCTTGTCTTACTGATGGGAGCCTGTCCACACCACATGAAGGAGGGCAGACTAGGCTCACGGCGAGGAGCCAGTCACGCTGTCAAGGTCCTGACCGTGTAGCATCAGCTGGCCCAAGCCAAGCCAGCCTAGACAGGAAGACCTGCAGAGAATCGTAACCAGTCAGAAATGTCTTTTGTTTTAAGGCAAAAGCATTAAGGCTTTTTGTTAGGCAGGAGAAGTTAACTGATACAAAAGATCAAGGGACTAGATCTAGTAGACAGAATGCCTGCCTGAACAACTACAGATGGCGGTTCGTAACACTGTACAGGAGGCGGTGACCAAAACTATCCACGAGAAAAGGAAATGCAAGAAGGCCAAGTGGCTGTCTGAGGAGGCCTTACAAATAGCTGAGAAAGAAGAGGAGCGAAAGGCAGAGGAGATGGGAAAGATCCACCCAAATGAATGCAGAGTTCCAGATAACAGCAAAGAGAGATAAGAAAGCCTTCCTCAGTGAATGATGCAAAAAAATTGAGGAAAACAATAGAATGGGAAAGACTAGAGATCTCTTCAAGAAAACTGGAAATAACAAGGGAAGAGTTCATGCAAAGATGGGCTCAATAAAGGACAGGAATGGCAAGGACCTAACAGAAGCAGAAGAAGAAAAGGGAGCAAGAATACACAGAAGAACTACACAAAAAAGGGTCTTAAGGATCCAGATAACCACAGCAGTGTAGTCACTCACCTAGAGTCATGCATCCTGGAGTGTGAAGGCAAGTGGGCTTTAGGAAGCACCACTAGGAACAAATCCGGTGGAGGGAATGGAATTCCAGTTGAGCTATGTCAAATCCTAAAAGATATGCTGTGAAAGTGCTGTACTCAATATGCCAGCAAATTAGGAAAACTCAGCAGTGGCCACAGGACTGGAAAAGGTCAGTTTTCATTCCAATCCCAAAGAAGGGCAGTGCCAACGAATGTTCAAACTACCACACAGTTGCACTCATCTCACACGCTAGCAAAGTAACGCTCAAAAACCTTCAAGCTTCGCTTCAACACTGTGTGAACTAGGAACTTCCAGATGTACAAGCTGGATTCAGATAAGGCAGAGGTACCAGAGATCAAACTGCCAACAAACGCTGGATTATCAAAAAAGCCAGAGAATTCCAGCAAAACATCTAATTCTGCTTCATTGACTATGCTAAAGCCTTTAACTGTGTAGATCATAACAAACTGTGGAAAATTCTTCAAGAGATGGGAATACCAAACCACCTTACCTGTTTCCTGAGAAACCTGTATGCAGGTTAAGAACCAGTCCTGTTGTTGGACTGGTTCACAACTGGGAAAGGAGTACATCGAGGCTGTATGTTGTCACCCAGCTTATTCAACTTCTCTGCAGAGTACATCACATCATCAGACTGGATGAAGCACAAGCTGGAATCAAGATTGCTGGGAGAAATATCAATATGTAGATGATACCAGTCTAATAGCAGAAAGTGAGGAGGAACTAAAGAGCTTCTTGATAAAGGTGAAATAGGAGAGTGAAAAGGCTCGCTTAAAACTCAGCATTTAATAAATTAGATTATGCCACCTGTTCCTATCCCTTCATGGCAAATAGATAGAGAAACAATGGAAACAGTGGCAGACTTTATTTTATTGGGCTCCATAATCACTGTGGATGGTGAGTGCAGCCAAGAAATTCAGACACTTACTCCTTGAAGAAAAGTTATGACAAACCTAGACAGCATATTAAAAAGCAGAGACATTACTTTGCCGACAAAGGTCTGTATAATCAAAGCTACGGTTTTTCCAGGAGTCATGTACAGATGCTGAGAGTTGGACCATAAAGAAGGCTGAACGCTGAAGAATTGATGCTTTCTAATTGTGGTGCTACAGAAGACTCCCGAGAGTCCCTTGAGACGAGACCAAACCAGTTAATCCCAAAGGAAATCAGCACTGAATATGCCCTGGAAGAACTGATATTGAAGCTGAAGCTCTAATACTTTGATGCACTGATGTGAAGAGCCAACTCATTGGAAAAGACCCTGATGCTGGGAAAGACTGAGGGGAGGAGGAGAAGGGGGCGACAGAGGATGAGATGGTTGGATGACATCACCGGCTCAATGGACATGACTTTGAGCAAACTCCGAAAGATAGTGAAGGACAGGCAAGCCCACCCTGCTGCAGTCCATGGGGTCGTAAAGAGCTGCAGACGACTGAGTGACTGAACAACAACAACAGATTATAAAATATATCCCATAAACGTCTCCAAAGTAAACCAGGTGTTTCTGGAAGTAGCTGACTTATAAGGAAACTGCTCATCTCTGGCTCTGGGTGATAAGGAGGGGGGAGCTGAGTGGGGATGAGGGGTGGAGGAACAGATAGGGAGAGTGGTCCTGAAGCTGTTGCCATGGACACCCGGCAGGCAGGAGAGGGATGCAGCTGTCCTAGCCCCACAGTCCACCAGAGAGAGCTGATGCCACCTTTGGCATGAATGCTTCAGGCCATCAGCTTCTGAGTTTTAGGAAATGGATGGGCTTCCCAGGTGGTGCTAGTGGTACAGAACCTGCCTGCCAATGCAGGAGACACAAGAAACAGGGATTCAATCCCTGGGTTGGGAAGATCCCTTGGAGGAGTGCATGGCAACCCACTCCAGTATTCTTGCCTAGAGAATCCCATGGGCAGAGGAGCCTGGCGGGCTGCAGTCCACAGAGTTATAAAGTCAGACACGACTGAGCGACTAAGTACACACGCAAGATACGACATATCACCGTCTACTTTTGCAGAGATCAGGAAACTAGGCCCAAGGGCTAAACATGGTCTGCTGCCTGTTTTTGTAAATAAAGTTTTATTGGAACACAGCCAAGCCTATTCATGTACATACTGTCTGTGGGTCCTTTCATGCAACAATGGCCGCGTTGAGTAGCTGTAACAGAAACCATATGGCCTCTGAAGCCTAAAATATTTACTGTCTCCTCTTTACAGAATCAGTGTGCCAACCTCTGTCCTAGCGTAATCAGCGGAGGTTCCAAGCACTGGCTAGGTCTTAACCTAAGTCTTGAAGGAAAGAGGCAGTGTCTCCTTGTGTACAAGGGAACAGGGAATTTCTGAAAGAACACTACAAGAAAGAACACTAAGATTTTAACCGATGCTACCGTACTGTGTGCAAAAGTCACCAATGATACGTTAACGACAGTACAAAAGAATAACTACGCACATATACCGCTTACGATGTGCCAAGTACATGCTTCACAGTAACTCATTTCATATTCACAACAGTATTACAAGGTGGTGATCTGATTAGCTCTGTTTTTCCAACTGAGAAAAGAGAGAGACAGAATTAAAGATGCTCGCCCAAGGTCAGAAAACTAGAGAGCGGCCTAGCTAGGAGTCAAATCCTGGTATTCTCACTGTAGATCCCACACCCTTTGAAAGCTACAAATATGGAAATATAAAATATGATAAAGGTCAAAACTTTACACAAATTCTAGCTATGAGCAACGCAACTGTTTCTTAAAGACAGCTGAAAATCAGCTTTACAACTTTATACTGTTACACCTTCTCAGCTAACTACACCGTATGTTCATTTTATGTACTCTTGGTCCCCTGTAAAAATTTTATGCACCCTTTGTCCCCTGTAAAAATTTGCCAACGCTTAGCTGGAAATCCCCTAAACGGGACATCCCTGTGGGACAGCTAGTGGTTATGTTGCCATGGTGATGCCGCGTCAACACACAGCTGCTGACCATTCCCAGAGGTAGCCCACGGCCCGTTCATCAGCTTCTGAGGCCAATACTGCCACCTGGTCCCTAGGGAGACAGAGGTTCTCTCCCCGAAACAATAGTCAATAAGGTCACTCTGGTCACGACAGGCAGGAGTCACTGTGGATATTCCTTCTTAAAGATATAAATTGGGTTCTGTTTGGGAATCCTACTTTAGAGCAAGGACTTCCAGTCTAGAGCTGCCATCTTTGATCTCCAGGCCAAGGGTGAGCCCACGCTTACAGGTCAGCGGGGGGCCATGGCGTCGATCTGCTGGTAGCCCGAAACGGCACCAGGCATGGGGCCCATTATAAACAACCAGATTGTGGTTGGTTTGAGAAGTTGTTTCTTGACTCATTACCTTATTATTACAAGAGAGAGAGTCCTAATAGTCTTCAATAATATTAACTCTATCAGACTAACAGAGCTTACACCGATAAACGTCTTTTAGAAGGCATTTTGGCAATTTGGTTAAGCCTTAAAAATCTACAGAGCCATTGACCTAGAAATTCCACCTCTACTAATTTATCCTAAGTAAGTTATCAGAGATAAACAAGAAGGCTATTTACCAAAGCATTATTTATAGTAGAGAAACACCAGGAACACCTCAGTTGTACAATAGGGGATTCATTAAATAAATTGTGATGTACCATAAACCACTACATTAATGGTACAGCCTTATAAACTATGCAGTTGCTTACATTTTGGTCATGAAAGATTATTAAATTTAAAAAGAAAGTCAAAACCAGTGTACAATATAAAATTCTATTCTAGTAAAAACAACAACAACAAAGATAACAATGTGTATATAACTAACAGAAAAACAGGTTTAACAGGGCTTTCTCTCCCAGGGTAGAACACTGGTTATTTTAATGTTCTTTTTTTTTTTTAATACAATAAAGTCTGCACTGAACTGGTCATTTTTAAAATGAAAACAAAAGTTGTATTTCATTTTTTAAAGTTCTATATTTTTTCTTTGGTGATTACATCATACTTTTGGCTTCTTAAGCTTTTCAGTTCTATGAATTTTGTCACTATATCTTCCCAGCAAGCTAAAATGCAGACCAGTCTTACTCAACAACCAGGGGGCGAGGCGGCCCATGCTTTCAGAGACCCACCCATAGTCCAAAGCTATAGTGGGCTTAATCCTTAAGCTGGACAACTGGCTGGCCAGCTCACCTGACCTTATTGGGCTTACTGTTCTTTACTGAAAAGATACACCCCAGCAGGGCTCTGAACAGCTTTTCCAAGCTCATCAGAGTTGCTTGTACTGGTCCAGGTCTTGTTTTTGTTGGGGTTTTTCCTAAAAAGAGTCAGAATCCTGTGCAGGAGGTCAGAGAACTAGCTGACTAAGAGCTGATTAAAACAGCTTGTCCTTCAGAGATTGTGAAACAGCTTAACACGTGGGCAGGGCCTGGGATCTGGACAAGCAGACACGCTGGTTCATTTCTTTTCCCAGGGCAGAAAGGGAGCAGGTGAGTGGAGTTACAACAGCCCTCATGAAGGCTGCTGGACCTAAGATGACAAAGTTTTTTGAAATAAAGGAGTGTCCTTGCATTTAACTTTCAAATGCTCACTAGAAAATGATGTGTTTATGCATTGCACAACACATGGACAGAAGGAACTGGGGTTCTCTGAACCTTTCCCAAATCTCAGGGTAAATTTCAGTAGCTTCAGCGAGGGGTTACCGATATTGAACAGTACTTCGAGGGCACAAAAGCTTCACTTTCCACCCAGCTGCCAGCTGGCCCCCATGCTCACTGCCTTGCCCACCCTATCTAAGGCTACTGGAGGAAGTGGGCTTCCTTTCACACCAGCATGATCCCAGAGAAAGAGATGTCCCTCAGGCTGTAATGAATTTCCCCAAGCGGGCCTCACCCTGCAAACAAATACTAGCTTATTCAAATGACTTGAGAGGGAAGGAAAAATCACCTAATCTCTTTGTGGGGCTGACGCTTGGGTGTTTGCTCACGCGGCTCTTCTGGCGGCCGGCTGTGGGTGAGTCACAGCTGCGGTGAGGGTCCCGGGTCCCCAGGCCAGCAGACACGCAGTGTGGCAGACGCAATGCACAAAGACCCGATCGGTCCTTCCCCTGTGTTCCCGCCTCTCGTCTTGTCTTCGCCGCTCCTTGGGCTGAGAGGTTGAGTTTATGTCCCCACCTCTTGCGTTGACAGGCTGGGCTTCTGACCTGCTCTGGCCAACACCAGAACTTGTCAGGAGCCAGAGCGTGCCACCTCTGGGCCTCCGGAGGCCTTGAGTGGCCTGGTGCCCTCTTCTGGAACCCTGTCCATGGGAATAACCAGGGCCAGCCCATCGGGAAAAGAGGCCCCCACCCCACAATGGACAGCACCCTCAGAAGCAGAGCCAGCCAGCTAACCTGCAGCTGATCCAGTCCACGTGGAGCACGGCCAGGACCACACAGACCCCCCAGAGGAACTTGGCCGAGCGCACTGGCCCACGAGTTGCAAACCAAAGAAAAGGCTGTGGTCTCAAAGCCACGCCATTTCAGGATCGTTTGTCACAGACCCCGAGCACACAGTAAATACCCACCCTCATCAGCCAAAGACAAAATGCCCTGGAGCACCTGGGGGGCTGTGGGGTGGGGAGTGGGGGGGGCTGGGGGGCTGTAATTTTCCACATTAAACAATACACCTGAACTGCCACCGGCGAGAATAGAAATCAAGCCGTGTATCCAGTGAAGGGCTTCAAGACAGACACAAAGCCTTTGAAAGACTGTCTGTGGGTGAGTTGGATCTGCCTATGAAGTCATTCTTTGTTTCTCCTCTCTCTTCAAAAAAAAGTAAGAAGCTCTTTCACTCAATTAAGCCTGTTGGACTCGATTACGACTGTCTAGTTTGATTCAAAGCAGCCATAGAGTCTCTGACACATGTTCAGCCTCCACGACTCCGTAGGCTGGAATTTTAAATCCAGCTCCCCTGAATTTATGACCCACACACAGTAGCGAGTCCCTACAGGCTGAAAATCAAACTGTAATTCAAAGGCCACAGGGCTGAGGAAACAGCCAGAAGATAAATCCCAATTTCAACCTTGGATTCTCTGCAAGTTGATTCAGGGGACTGTCAGTCATATTTAAAAATAAAATAAAACTACAAAGACACCAGACGGCGTGTTCTAAAGAGAAATAGGGTGATGCTTTTCAGGACGCCTTCAAAAGGCTCTTGTTACCTGAAAAGAACTGCTATGGGTTATTTTAAGGGCCCTGGAACATTTGGCTTCCATCAGTCAGCTGGAGGAGTTTCTGCATTTTTAATTAATGAGCTATATAAGGAAGAAATGAAACCATCAAACACAGCCCAGACCACCAGACTGATGGGAGAGGCTGGGACAGATGTCAAGGCGTCCCAGACCTGGAGCTGGCACTCACCTTACACCCCTCGCAGGCGCTGACCCCATAGTGGTACCCGGATGACTTGTCCTGGCAGACGAAACAGGGCTTGTACACGCGGGGCGGCGGAAGAGGAGACGGGGGACTTGGGACCAGTTCCTCGGAGCTGGTGCTCTGGGTCTCAATCGCTGTGGCGGAGATGCGGAGCGGGAGAAAAGGGAGAAAAGACGTTTCAGTTCATGACTTTTTCCCCAGCGGGTTCACAGGCCTCCGCCCCCAATTCAGCTACAACATCACCAGGACAGGCCCACAAGGCCAGCTGTCAGGGTGGGCACTGCAGGGGGATCTACCTCTAACGTGGGTCTTTGCAGTTCACAA
Organism: Bubalus kerabau; assembly: GCF_029407905.1. Classification (NCBI taxonomy): domain Eukaryota; kingdom Metazoa; phylum Chordata; class Mammalia; order Artiodactyla; family Bovidae; genus Bubalus; species Bubalus kerabau. Next base: position 5,288,825 of record NC_073625.1, on the reverse strand, counting down.
AGCAATCCCGCATGTCTCGCTCATTGGCAGAATGCTTCCGCACTGAGAGGGAGGTCATGTTATCACCGTTTTACCCTCAAGAGAAACAGAAACTCAGAGGAGTGCAGTGACTCATCCAAAACCAACAGGGCTGTGGTGGAGCCAGGACACAAAGTCAGATGTTCACACCGCACACCCAGGGCTCTTTCAACTCCTGTTCCACCAGCTTCCAGTATATTTAAGAGTCTCAGGGATGACCTCCTTGACCCTGCAGTAACTTAACCAAAAGTAAGTCTCCTTAGGGCAAAGGAAGAAAATGCCCCAGACAGCCATCCAGCAATGGGGAGGGTCTTCAGCGCGGGACCAGAGCTGAGCATGACGAAGAGCAATGGGGGCGAGATCTTTGCTATTCAGGGTCCCCCTTGGACCAGAAGATCAGCATTGCATCAGAGCTGATTAGAAACTGTGGTCATCAGGGTTCAGCTCAAGCTCATGGGGTCAGTGTGTGCCCAGTCGTGCCCGACTCTTTGCAACCCCCTGGACTGTAGCCTGCCAGGCTCCTCTGTCCATGGGGTCTCCCAGGCAAGAATACAGGAGTGGGTCGCCATTTCCTCCTCCAGGGGATCTTCTCAGCCCAGGGATCAAACCTGTATCTCCTGTCTCCTGCACTGGCAGGTGGATTCTTGACCACTGAGCCACCCTGGAGTCCGATTTGTATCTGAACCAAACCCCGGGTGACTGAATGGACAAGTAATGCTTGAAGAGCATTAATAATGGCTCAGACTGATGCTGCTCTTTATTCTAGATTTACCAACAGGGGACCCCCATCTCATTATCTAACCATCCCAAATCCATGAGAAATACAAACTTGCAGAACTTCAACCCCCAGTATTCTCCCATCCCCACCCCCCTAGATTTATGCTCCAAATCAAAGCAAGACATGGTTCTATTTCTATTACAGGCAAAACTGCTCATAAATGATGATGGAAGTAAGGAAGAGAGTGACTGAAAGTGGTCAAATAACGTTCCAGAATCTTCCAAGGTCCAACCACTTTACAACATTCAGTATATTTCTCAGAGTATTAAACTCCCAGTTATTTCACTGTTCGTCATCTCCCAGACCAGCTATTCTATTGACTGGATTGTCTTGTAGCCCAACTTTCAGCAAGTCAAGTCGGCCCTCCTCCCTACAGGTACTGCTCACTCATTCCTGTCCGGGATCCTGCCGCCAGGCTAGCCTAGCGATCGCGAGCATCTCCCACCTCAGCTGCTGCAGGAGGCTCTGCACTGGCCTCCCGGCCCGCTCTCTTCTAGCCTCGGGTCCATTCTGCAAACACACAGTCAGATAGCTGCTCCAGAGTTAAAACCAACCCTCTCCTGAACCTGCCCAAAGCCCTCCAGCAGTCACCGAGGACAGCAAACTCCCTGCTAGGTGTTCAGGAAGGCTTCCCCTGATACGGCGCCTTAGTGATGTCATCGGATGCAGTGAGTTTCGTCCTGACTGACCTCTAAACACCTGGTGTCTGCTCCGTCCCTCAAGCAGGCCAAGCTCCCGTGTCAGTTTTACGGGCGTCACACTTAGCATTCTCCGTATCTGGAAATTCTGAGAACTTCATATGTCTCACGCCTCTTCTCTCCTATATCTTAGAGCAAATGTCACCTCCTCACAGATGGCTTTTCTAAATAAGAGGCCCCTTCCCACTCCTGGTCACTGCATCTCATTTTATATTCTATAAAACCCAACTAGTGTCTAAATTTAGAGTGTCTGTGCACACCATTTTATATTCTGCCTGTGCTACCCCACAAGCATGGGTCTGGGGAAACCAAGGAACTTAGATGAAATGTTTATAACTCTGCTCCAGGCCCAGAAGAGGTTCTGGCACATTATAGGTGGGTAATCGATAAATATTCAATGAATTAATACAAGAGCTTTCCCAATTTTCCTTCTTTGTCTTCATTCCAAGCCCCAAATGCCCCTCTAAGTTGTTAAACGGTAAAATTAGAAACCAAATAGCTTTCAAATACTCATTTGCTTCCTTTAAAAGTAATTAATTACCCCTTTGGAAGAGAATCAACTATAATTATAGTATTTTCATAATTCAGAAGATTCTTGGAATGAATTCATTAGAGCTGCGCAGGCCTAGTAGATAAATCTAGAATAGTCTTTCCTGGGTAGCTTGGCACAATCACAGCACGTGTTGCATAGGAAGGTCCGCATTTAGGATGTCACAAAAGCTCATCAGATCAGCTATCAAGCTACAGATGCAACAGGATGCCTCACACTAAGCTAATCAGCGTCATCGGAAAGCAAATGAGTCAGAACAGCATCAATGAGAAAACAGTACAAAATGATACACCACTGTTTGCTGAAAACCTAAGGAAACAATACAAAATAAGCTGCAGGGACACAAGGAGCTTCCCTGGTGGCTCAGTGGCAAAGAATCAACCTGCAACGCAGGAGACGCGGGTCTGATCTCAGGATTAGGAAAGATCTTCTGGAGAAGGAAATGGCAACCCACTCCAGGATTCTTGCCTGGGAAATCCCATGGACAGGGGACTCTGGAGGGGTACAGTCCATGGGGTCACAAAGAATCGCACATGTCTTAGCAACTCAACAACAACAATAAGGATACGACATGGGGAATAGAGCCAATATTTTATAACTATAAATGGAACATAAACTTTAAAAATTGTGAATCACTATAGTGTACATCTGTAACTTATACAATATTGGCCCATGAACTATATTTCAATTTTTAAAAAACCCAAGATACCGCTACTGCCGTTGTTATTACTGGGTGTCACTGATTCTGAGTTACCCTTGATTATAAAATGCATAGTTATTCTACATTATCATTTAAGAAAGACAGAGTACTGCCAATTAAACTATGATCCAAGAGTGCTTGTGAGAGACAGCCTGATTTCAGAGAAGTTAAAAAATTAAAAGCTTCTGGAGCCCTGGGAAAAAAAAAATCTAAGAAAACAAACCCATACAGAATTACCCACAGTCCTTTTACTCGGAGAAAATTACTGTTATCTCGGCATCTGTCCTACAAAACATTTTACCGTGAATGTAAATGTTTTTCGTTTATTTTACAAATTTGAATTATACTGTAGATTCTGTTTGCAACTTTGTTTAACTTACTGTGTCATGAGTTTGTTTCCTTGTCAATAAATATTCTTTCCCACAAAACATTCCATCATGATGAGTATCTTTGTAGCTAATCTCAGCACATCTCTGACTATGTCCTTAGGATAAATTCTCAGAAGTAGAATCATTAATTCGAAAGGTATGGTTATTTTGTTATTTCCAGAGGGGCTGTGTCAACTTACACTCCTAGGTATCAATGTAAGTGAGTCTGCCCCTAAACGCCTCCCAGAACTTTCTGATTGGTTTTATCTGTGTGTCTTTAGTTCCCCTCCAGGGCCCAAGCTGGGTCATCACCACCACAGTCAGTCCTGAGTTGCGTGCAGGGTGGGGAGAGTGTATTTTAACGTCCCACTGGCCCGTGTAGAACAGCTAATCTGGCTCGTTTAGCAAAGTTGTAAATAGAGTCTTGTTAGGGCTGGACTCAGCTGTCAGAGCTGCCTCCTAAATTTTAGAAGTGGGTGTAATTTCCATAAATATGCCGCTTTGAATTCATGTGTTGAGAGCGTCCAGCATCCCTCCCTCCCAAAGAGAGGAAACAGAACTGCAGGCGATCTAATCCCACGCAACTTTGCCAAAGCACCTGAAAGGGGAGAGGCCTCAAAATCCTGAGACATGTTATAAAAGGTCCGTAAAAGCCTTTCCAGGGGAGGCGAGTCACTTATAACCACAGACTGGATCAGAAGACTTTTTCTGAACAGTTGTAGAGATGAAAATGTTCTATTTGAAGCAATCAGTAGTGAATGCTGTGGACTTCTAAGGCTGTGGTGATTTCACCCGCAGTGCTATGAACTTTCCCATATTTGTACAACGGATGCTCATGTGTTTAATTGTTTAATTCCCTGAGTGGCTGTAACATGCCAAGCGTATGTTATATGCTACAGACGGTACATGGTGTAATCCCTTAAGTTTGGCCCAATGTAGAGTAAACTAACAATTAGAAATATAATACAGTGGTTCTCAAACTTGGCTATATATTAGAACTACCTGGGGAGCTTTAAAACTTCCTAATGCTTAGGCTGTATCTATGACCGATTACGCCAGAATGCCTGGGAGTGGGAGCCAGGCATCAGCGCTTTTTAAAAAATATTCCCAGGTGAATCCAAATTGCAGCAGTTTGGGAACCACGGATAAATAACATATCAGAGAGGGCTATATAAGCCTTATTCAGCTCAGAAAAATCATGGGAGTCTTCCAGAGGAGGTGACCAGGCTGTTTGGAAGAATGAATTGATTCTGTTGCGGTTTGCAATGTGAATCCTACACATGCCATGCGTGCACCCCACACAAACATAAATAGAAAAGACTTATATGTCACAAGAAACAATGATCTTTGGAAAAAATTTCCCATCAGTGGTAAAGAATTAATTGTATATAGTCGAACATCCCCTCAAACTGGATAAACGCTGGTCTCTCACTTCTTCCGTGTGAATCTCAGTGGTGCCGTGAGACTGCCAAAGCTGGCTTTAAGCAAACAAGCCAACATGAGCTCCAGAATTACAACGAGGATATGGCATCAATATAAAAGCAGATCTGAACTTCAAGGCACTCTCTGGCTTTTTCGGTAACACAGCAAAAACATAACTTTGGCCAACTTTTACTAGTGCTCCCCTTCCCTGTGATCCCCGTTTATTTCCACCCCAATGAAGACAGCGGGGAACAAGCCAAGTGGGCAGCCCACAGCTCCCTTCAGTTCTAGTGTTTAAGACAGCTACAGAGTGCCTGGCCATTGATCTGCTCCCTGTCATCCTGCTTAAATCAATAATCTATTAGTCCCTTTAAATGAGAGTTAGATTCATCAAATGCCCTTGAGAGGCCTCAAACATTCTGTTCCTTATTCCGAGCAAGCACAATCAGTCTATGGAATGATAAAATTTTTGCTCAAAAACTCTGCAGGCTCAGCAGACAACGTGTCCGGTATTAGCTCATTCAGCGATGTCAGGCAGGCCAAAGAACGCAGTTTTTAGACTTCCTGGGGGGGGGCGGGGGGGGCGTTGAGGCTGGTGTCATTCAATAAAACAATGGCACTCCAGCCCTCCTGTGGCAATTTCAGTTTGGGGAAAAGCAGCCTTTGAGGACTCATCTGGACCTGCTTTTTCTTTATTTCCCTGCTTACCTATTGTCGTGTTCAGTTTTGGCTCAAGGTGGCTGCCTCCCCGACAACAGCAGCCAAACTGCGCACCAGACCGGCTGTCGGGGAATCGCCAAGCAGGAACTTCTGTGCTCCGGCGAGGTGGGTGTTAGGCTCCATGGGTCCCTGCCCAGAGCAGACTCAGCACCAGAGGTGCTCAGGGGCCTTCTCCAGGTTGCCAAAGGAGACAGCTGATCCATACCTACACTGACGGAAGCTTCTAGCTCATATGCTAAACCTCTCCGTCCCCGCCACGCAGAGGTGGCTGTCACTCGGGCAAACAAAGCTAGAGGCACCTTCCTTGCAGAAAAGCCATCCAAGTCTTGATTGCCTTCATACTAACTCTCCTCCAGGTGTGTCTGGACCACGATCAGCAGCAGACTTCTGGGGGTGGTGGGGGGCGGTGGGGGTGAGGAAGGCTTTTGCTTTAAATGAGTGATTTTCAGACTATCTATGGTAAAGGACTATTTCTTTTTTTTTTTTTTATCATAGATTGATAGTAATAAAAGCAAATCTCGAGGGGGAAAATGATATAAAATGAAATCTCCAGGAAAAAAGGAATTTCAGAAAAGATGCTCAAAACACAAGCTACAAGTTAAAAAGAGGGAAAAAACCGCTTTTTTTCTAGACATAAAATTACTCTGTCAAATTGCTGGACAAATTTCTAAACATCTGCTCTCGCTGCCCCTTTCTTCCAGGACTGGCAAGGGACTGAAGCTGGCACTGTGAGAAGCACAGCTCCGAAGGACTCCAAACTCCGAGGTTGTTTGCAGACGAAACAAAAGCAAACTAAAGGAAGTCTCCGCCGACCAGATTCTGCACAAAAGCAGAATACCAGCACTCCCAAGCGTCACAGCCTCTTAAACACTGTCACAACTCTGGAGGTTTAATTCACTCCAAAAAAAAAAAAGGCAAAAAATAAATAAATAATAATAATAATGCGATTGCATGTTAAGAGGACTTGGTGCTTATAACTTAACTCACCTGAGAAAACAGTATAAATGTCCTTGTTGTTACAACACACCTGAGTGTCATTTAAACACACAGAAAGCTTCTAACAATAGCTCCCTTCACAATTCCTAACATGCTTGGCATTCTTCTAAAGGTTAGATTAAGTAGCAGATAACATTTTTAAGAGAAGGCCCAGTATACTGTTTTTCTTTGTGTTTTTTTTTTTTTTTTTTTCTTTGTGAGAATTAATTTACAGCTGGGTAAGCCATGTTGACAGACGTCAGGGTTTTACTTGGGCCTAATTAGACGCGGGCGGGGCAGGCATCCCGCTTCATGAAAGTCTTGCCTTTTTTACAAGAACCTTCGATGATTAAGACAGCATTTTAATGCACTCTCTGGGCAGCCGAGCCTTAAAAGAAAAAGAAAGGAGTTGTAAAGCAAAAGGCATTTCCTGCATGACCCCCGGGGAATTTCGAGCCCCGAGCTCCGGGACCCGGTGGGAGGGAGTCATTTCAGCTAATTAAGGGAGAAGCGCAAAGTGTGGCATTTGGTCAAAACATTCAGTTGGGTTTCATTTTTGTTGGCACCGAAGAGAGCCGGTCTGGATTTCCCCCCCTCCTTTTTCTGTGGATGCACTGCAGGATCGCAAGGCCCACAGCTCACATACATTAGGGAGAAAGTCAAAGGAAACGCCAAAGTTCAACCAAAGTACAAGTAATTAGAACCAGATTCTGCGCTGCGGGCGCGTACGCATGCGCGCGCGCGCACGCGGCCCTTCTATTAAAATAGTCCTTACACGTGAGCGCGGGGGACCTCGGTGCGGCCGCTCATTTAATTTTCCAGTGGGGGTGGGGGCGGGGTCTGCTTTTAATCATCTTTCAGGAAAAGCGGTTTGTTTCCACACTCGGGGGATTTTTCAAATCTGTGAATCGCATTTTGAAAATTAGGTGATTGCCAAAGAAAAAAACCTCGGGTTTGGAACGGCCTTGCCTCGCTCCTCTGCTGGCTTTGTTATCCCTAAGCAGCTCCGAGATCAGTCCTGGGTCTGGGGAAGGGGAGGGGAGGTCGGGGGGACGCCGGGGCGGGCTCCGGCAGTCTTGACTCAGTAACCTGCCCGTGACCCTGAAGGAGTGTGTGCTTGCCCGGGTCGCCCGGGACGCTAGCCCAGGGCTGGGGCTGGCGCTCTGAGAACCCCTGCTATTCTCACCGCGCGGGCAACAGGTGCTGAGCACAGGCAGGGGACCAGAGCGGCGGGGAGGACTTTGATTTTCAAGCCCTTAAAGAAAGGATGGCCTTTCTAGCTGCGGCCCCTGCCTCGGCACCACCTGGGACCCGGGTGGAAGGCGAGACTCCCGCGCGCCCGGCCAGCCCCACCCCAGAAGTGCCTGCCGAATCCAAACAGGCATGTTAACAAAAGCCCCAGATAATTCCCAGGCCCAGCAGCAACATCGGAGACACCCGGACATAAAAATGCCTTGTTACTGTCCTAACCTCTCCGGAATCCCAAACAATCTGCTGAGTCAATTTGGCACGGGGACTGTGCCGGCTTCCCCTTTGCTCAGGTCCGCCCCGAACCCTCCCCTCCTTGGGCAGTTAGTACATTATTCAGATCTCCAGGCTGCCAGTGTGTTTATGCTCACCAGAAGCCTGCATCTTCTCCCACGGAATTTTGGCAGTGGGTTTTAGTTGGCGGAGGGGGGTCAGAGTTGGAGAGCTGAACTAACAGCACCCACCATTTACTGAGCACATACTAAGCGCCCAGGGCTGCCTCCGTGTCTGAAACTAAGGCAGAACCTCACTGACTCCGCCTCCAGCCCCCGGGGAAAGGGAAGGGAGGGCCCCCGAAGTAGGCGCCTTAGCATCTCAGAAATTTAAACACAAAGACTATTAGTTTTACAAGAGATTTAACTGGCTGAATAGATACTTTTTTAAAGATTTTTTTTTTAAGTGGACCATGTTTAAAGTCTTTATAGAATTTGTTACAATATTGCTTCTGTTTTATGTTTTGGTGTTTTTGACCAGGAGGCACGTGGGATCTTAGCTCGCGGAGCAGGGACGGAACCCACAGGCCCTGCATTGGAAGGCGAGGTCTTAACCACTGGGCCTCGAGGGAAGTCTCCATACTACTCTTGTTTCACTCAAACCCACAGCTTTTAAAGGTTTTTAACCCATCTCCTTCCTCTGCTAGGAACATCACTAGGTGTGATGTGCTAGGACCTATTTACTGGCATTGGAGAACTGCAGGGTTGGGTACCTCCCTTTCTTTTAATCGATGGTTATAATTTTCCAAACACTGACTTGAATCAAGACATGGTTAAATTTGGCAAGATAGTCTAGGCCTTATCAAGAGAGATGGGCAGAGGATCCACTGATGTTCCTGTACCGCAGCTACACCTGCCTGGGCTCTTGGCCAGCAGCAGAAATTATTCCTGGGACACTTTTACCATGGGAAGTGCTGTCGTGTTTTCCTAAGGGGCTACGACACATTCAACACCTACATTTCATTTTTATAATATGCTTTCTTGCTTCAAGGAACATAGTCGAAAATTATCTCCTAGGTTGTTTTAGGTGACGTTTGTAACAGACGATGCTTTAGATCACTATTTTCTAGGACAGACTAAGATAGCTTGTGACAGGTTCAAATAAATTCTCTCTTAAAATCACTTAACGGCCCGACACATCTAACTACTTATTAATGATGTGAGCAGAGAGGCATCAGAAATGGAAGGCGTTAACGCAACAAACGCTAGACCCAGTCTCTGGAGTTGAGTATGGATGAAGCTAATTGCATCGCAATAGGAAGGTCCCTGAAGAGTTAATCTCCACACCAAATGATTCAGTCTTATATTCTACTTCCAATCAGGATTCCCATAATTCTTAAAAGCAATTATTACACTAACATTCTATTATCTGCTCAAATTTCTTACACCCACAGTGAATTAAAACAAGAGCATTAAAATGTATATCATCTTAGATATACAATTCTTTGCTTATATCCCATAAATATATTTGAAAATCACACTGATACCAGCCTTACAGAAAAGTAATGAGGGGAGGATACTTTAGGGGAATAGTTTTAAAAGAGTACATTTTGTCACAGGGAAATTTTTGCCACTCTTCCCAGCTCTGAGTAAGTTCAAGGGTAAAGACACTAGAATGTAGCTAACCCCTCTTTTGCAACAAAGTAATGCTGTACTTACTGGGTCAAAGAAGTGTTGTTTTGTTATATTTTCTTGTTATTTTACAGGTATACACTCATATTAATGGCTTCAAAATAACTTGGAAACCAATTCAATCCTCATCATCTGGGTTTTCTTGTTTCCTAAAAAGAACTAAAATGCCCTGAACCTGCTGAAAACCGTTTGAGGAAGTGATGGGAAGGTCATGGGCTTTGCTGCCAGAACCGCCTGGCTGGGATCCCTCTTCTGCCCCTGATTACTTTAGTGGCCAGAGAGTTTTCTTTCCTTCTCTGCACCCCAGTGTCCTCTTGGACACTGCAGATAATCCTAAAATTCCTGCTGGTGAAAGAGACAGTATGTTTGCAACTTGCCTGGCACAGTGTTCAGTAAGTGACAGTCAACCCAGACCTCCCCATCCGTCCACTTTTCCTTCCAACTTTTTTAACATTGAACAGTGGCTCTTAACTAACACTGATTTTTGTCCCCTAAGAGATAGTTCGGAGAAGGCAATGGCACCCCACTCCAGTACTCTTGCCTGGAAAATCCCATGGACAGAGGAGCCTAGTGGGCTGCAGTCCATGGGGTCGCTAAGAGTCAGACACGACTGAGCGACTTCACTTTCACTTTTCACTTTCATGCATTGGAGAAGGAAATGGCAACCCATTCCAGTGTTCTTGCCTGGAGAATCTCAGGGACGGGGGAGCCTGGTGGGCTGCTGTCTATGGGGTCGCACAGAGTCGGACACGACTGAAGCGACTTAGCAGCAGCAGCAGCAAGAGATAGTTGGCAAGGTCTGGAGAGATTCTGGCTGCCATAACTGGGGGCAACTACAGGCATTTATTGATTACAGGCCAAGGATGCTACCAAACATCCCACAGTGTACCCCAGTGTTCACAGAAGCACTCTTCACGAAAACCAAGAAACGGAAGCAACCTAAATGCCCATAGAGTAATGGATAAAGATGTGGCACATATATATATATATATAATGGAATATTAGTTGGCCATAAAAAACGAAACAATGCTATTTGCAGCAGGTGGTGCTAGTGGTAAAGAATCCACCTGCCAATGAAGGAGATGTAAGAGATGAGGGTTCAGTCCCAGGGAAAAGTGGACGGATGGGGAGGTCTGGGTTGACCATCACTTACTGAACATTGTGCCAGGCAAGTTGCAAACATACTCTCAGGGTTGGGAAGATCCCCTGGAGAAAGGAATGGACACAACTGAAGTGACTTAGTAGGCACACAAGCAGCAATATGATGGAGCTTGGGATTATCATACGTGAGTGAGGTAAGTCAGAGAAAGACAGATACCAGGCAGTGCCGTTTATATGTGGGAAACCCTAACCCTAAACAAAGTGGTACAAATGACTCTATTTACAAAACAGAGCTAGAATCTCAAATGTAGAAAACAAAACTTAATGGTTACCAAGGAGGAAAGGAGGGAGCTGGGATACACTGGGAGACTGGGGTGATGTATACACACCACTATATATAAAATAGATAACCAAAAGGGACCGCTGTTAGCACAGGTCACTTCTATGCAAAACTCTGTAATGATCTACATGGGAAAAATCTAAAAAACACATATCCACTTTATATATATATATATATATGTATATATATATAAAACTGACTCACTTTGCTGTATACCTGAAACTAACACAAGAGTGTAAATCAACTATACAGGGCTTTCCTGGTGGTCCAGCGGCTGAGATGCCAAGCTCCCAAAGCAGGGCCGGGGTTCGATCCCTGGTCAGAGAACTAGATCCCGCATGTGTCAACAAAGATCCTACATGCTGCAACTAAGACCCAGAGCAGTCAAATAAATAAGAGCAAATAAGAAACATCCCACAGTGCACAGGACAGCCCTCCCCCACCTCTGCATACAGCGATGAACTGTCTGGTCCAGATTAGAAATAAGCTGATCTTGAAGAACCCTGCTCAAGGGTAAGGAAACTCCTTGTGGGACGAACTTTAGGACAAAAAAAAAAAAATTTCCCACAGCCGGAGAGACAGAGGCAGGGGCCCAGTTCCTGACGCTGCCTCTTAGCAGCGTTTACATGTGGAATCTAAAAAAAAAGAAAGAAATGATACAAATGAAGGTCAGGTCAGCTTCCTGGGCCTCAGCTTCCTAATCTGGGAAATGGGGATGACAAGCGTGTATAGCACACTGCTGGGCTCACACCAGGTAAACAAGAGAACACGACATTTGAGTCTTTGTTAGAGTATCTGGGAGCAGGTAGGCGAGCCATGTCTTAATGTGACCACCTTAGACGACAGGAAACTCATCCAGGCAAACAAGTACGATAGGGCGATATTAACAGCGACACTCACGGAGCACGTACGCAGGGCTAGCCACCACCCCCATTCTGTTCTAAGCGTTTGACATGTATTAATTCATTTGACCCCTGTAACGGCTCTATGAGTGAGCTCGTCGTTATTTCTAAAAAATACTCCCTGTCAAGACACTGGAGGTGCGGACTAGTGAGGGAACTTGCTCGAGGTCATACAGTAGGAAGCGGATAAGCAGGAATTGGCAGGCACGTGATTTGGGTTCAAGAGAACGGGTGTGACCCCGGTGCGGGCGAGGACAGGACACTGACATCCTGTCTTGTGATCCTGCAGAGCTTCTTTGGCCGGAGGCTGGCAGAGACCCTGGCAGCAAGTTTGAGAAAATACAGACCATGTCAAGCAGACCCATGCCTGAGGACCAAAAGTAAAACTGGAAAACTAAAACAGAAGCCAAAGGGGCAGCAAGAATGCACTTGCTCCTTTCCAGTCAAAGCAGTGCGGTAGGAAAGTCCCCTAGAAGCAAACCCGGGGGTCAGGAGGCACACACAGAGCAGGCGGGAACACCTCCTCACCTTCCCTGCCGAGAAGGGAGGCAAGGTGGAGCGGCTCAGACGAGGGTCAGAGGGCGGGCGACTCTGCGTGCAACTCAGGCCACACGTGGCTCGCCCACCCCCAGCTTGGGGGCTCTGCAGGGGAGGGGAGAGGAGGGATCCCCATCCCTCCCTGGGCGGTTGCTCCCTTTCTTGCCAGTGGACCACTTCCACCTCCTTAGCCAAGATGTATCTGGCACAAGAGGGAAACCCGAGGCTGTGTGATCGCTCTGCTGTCCCTGTCTGCAGGTTCGGGATGCCTGCAGGAGGGGCGGGTCTTCCGGGAAGGCCAGGGCGTGGGGGGCGACCGGAAACACCTGCAAAGCTTCTAGTGGAGGAACCCGATGACTGAGCTAGCGAGGGAGACGGTGACACACATCTGGTCCAAGGGACGCATTGGGGGAGATTTCATTTTCAAAGATTCTTATGTTTCTACGTGGAGTGTTGAGATTAGAGAGATGCTCTAACATGGCTGATTTTTCTTCTTCCCTAATAGTGATTTCTCACTGTTTCTTCATGTGAGAGGGACAAGGGCGTCAAAGTGCTTTTGTTTGAGTTCTTAAAAAAGAAAATTGCTGGGGCTTCCCTGGTGGTTCAGGGGTTGAGAATCCACCTTGCAACGGAGGCAACATGGGCTCGATCCCTGGTCCAGGAAGATCCCATGTGCAGAGGAGCAAGTAAGCCCATACAGCGCAACTGCTGAGCCGGTGCGCTCTGGAACCCCATGCACCCTGGAACCTCTGCGCTCTGGAACCCCCTCACCGTGCTCTGGAACCCACGCGCGGCACTCTGGAACCCCCGTGCTCTGGAATCCACTAACCCTAACCCCACTCTGGAACCCCCGTGCTCTGGAACCCATGCGCCACAGAGAGAGTGCTGTGCCATAAGGAAAGATCCTGCAAAATGTCATGAAGATCCTGACAGCTGAATAAACAAATAAACAGTAAAAAAAAAATAAAAGAAATTGCTAAACAAACTTATGGTCACCAAAGCGGGAAATGTGGTGTGGAGAGATGAATCAGAAGTTTGGGATTAACACACAAACAGCACTGTATGCGTCCCCGGTGGCGCTAGTGGTAAAGAATCCACCTGCCAGTGCAGGAGACAGGAGAGACACGGATTCAATCCCTGGGCTGGGAAGCTCCCCTGGAGGAGGGCACAGCCACCCACTCCAGTGTTCTTGTCTGGATAATCTCATGGACAGAGGAGCCTGGCGGGCTACAGTCCATAGGAGTGCAAACAGTCAGACGTGACTGAGCACACAATTACTGTATATTAAATAGATTACCAACAAGGACCTACTGTAGAGCACAGGGAACTCTACTCAATATTCTTTAATAACCTATATGGGAAAAGAATCTGAAAAAGAATGGACATATGTGTAACTGAATCACTTTGCTGTCTATGTGAAACTAACACAACATTGTAAATCAACTATGCTGCGTCGCGTCAGTCATGTCTGACTCTGCGTGACCCCATAGACGGCAGCCCACCAGTTCCGCCGTCCCTGGGATTCTCCAGGCAAGAACACTGGAGTGGGTTGCCATTTCCTTCTCCAGTGCATGAAAGTGAAAAGTGAAAGTGAAGTCGCTCAGTCGTGTCCGACTCTTAGAGACCCGGTGGACTGCAGCCCACCAGGCTCCTCCGTCCATGGGATTTTCCAGGCAAGAGTACTGGAGTGGGGTGCCAGTGCCTTCTCCGATATCAACTATACTGCCATATAAAATAAAAAACAAAGAGAGACCAAAAAAACCCACCTTCACAGAAACACTCAGAATAATGTTTGACCACGTATCTGGGCACCCCATGGCAAGCTGACACATAAAATGAACCACTATGATTTTCTTTTCAGGATGATGAAAGTGTTCTAAAATTAGATAGTGGTGGTAGGTGCACAACTCTGTGAATATGTTACAACCCACTAATTGTATACTTTAAAGGCCTGAACTGAATGATATGTAAATTTAATCTCAGTAAAGCTTTTTTAAAAAAGAAGAAGAGATTGCTAAGGAAAACTTGAAAAAATAATTCAAAGAAACTTTTACCAGCTGTGAGAAGGCCTCAAGGCTCAGGTCTTTGGGGATATTCCTTTCTTCGGGGAACTTTCCATCTTGACAGACAAGCTGAGGCATGTGGCTAGAAATGTGAACTTTGAAGCCTGCTGGTCTGGGTTCAAATCCTAATTCTAGCTGTGTGACTTTGGGAAGTTCCTTAATGTCTCTGAGTCTCCACTTCTTGTAAAATCATGACCCTCACTGGATCACCGTGTGCATTCAATGATGAATCACAGTGAAGGACTGGGCCCAGCGCCTGTCCACGGGCCCTTCAAGCCGAGTTACCATTGTTCCGGGATCAGGGGCTCGTGCCTGTGCTGATTAACCTCAACCGTCTTCAACCTCCCATCGCCCTTCTCCACATCACTCACAAGTCTTGATATGCTAAGAACAGATAATGCCTATTAACGCACATTTATGGAATCCAGGAAAATGGTAGAGATGAACCTATCCGCAGGGCAGGAGAGAGATGCAGACATCGAGAATGGACGTGCAGATGCAGCGGGGGCAGGAGAGGGTGGGACGGATTCGGAGAGTAGCATCCACGTATACACAACCAGGTGTAAAAGAGCTGGCGGGAAGCCGCTGTGGAGCAAAGGAGGCTCAGCCGGTGCGCTGTGACGGCCTGGGGGTGGGATGAGGGAGCAGGCTCCCCGGGGAGGGGAGGCGTATATCTATAGAAATATGTATTTGCTGGCCCTGATGCTGGCAAAGATTGAAGGCAAAAGGAGAAGAGGGCGGCAGAGGACGAGATGGCTGGCTGGCATCAGCAACCCCATGGACATGAGTCTGAGCAAGCTCCGGGAGAAAGTGAAGGACAGGGGAGCCTGGCGCGCTGCCATCCACGGGGTGGCAAAGAGTCTGACACGACTGAGCCACTGAACAGCAACAACGATACTTATAGCTGATTTATGCTGTTGTACAGCTGAAACCAACACAAAGTTGTAAAGCAATTGCTCTCCAATTAAAACATCAACAGAAGTCTTGAAGCTGCCCCTTCCTTCCATCATCCTGCTCAGAACACTCATCCCTCCTCATGTGGTCCTCCCTAGGCTAAGAGGAGCGGAGCACCATGCCAGCCTGACCTCCTCACCCTCCCATTCAGGTGTGGCTTCCACCCAGCTCTGCGCATCACCCCAATCCGTGTGCACAGACCTCGGAACAGCTTCCCCAAACGCCTCCTTGCCACGGCGATCTCGATCAGCTTGAGAGCCTTCCACGACTGCTTGAACCGAAAGTTCCAGCACTTTGGATGGGCCGCCAGGGGTGGGGGTGTGCAGACGGACGGGACCGTGATTACGAGCCAGCAACATCCAAGTGCTGACATGTATTTATTGAGCAACCGGCAAGACCAAACATCGTGCTAAATGCCGGATTAAAAAGAAGTTAGGAGACACTGTTCTTGGCCCACGCAGACGGACAACTAAAAATACCAGACAGCAAAGATGGTCCCCGAGGCTGCCATGGCTGGGCATGTCACCAGTACACAGAGGCTGCAGCTGCCTTGCCTTTGAATGCTCAGTGACTAGAAGTACACAGCAGGCACCCAATAACGGTTGGTGGAAAAATGAGCGTAAGAATGAAGTCTGCATAGACATCCTTGCCCAGATATCCTGTGCACTATGGAATACGTGATGGCTGTTTCGGCCACTGTCAGCCGCCAGCAGCCCACCTGGTCACGCAGGACCCCAGGGGGGTTTTCATCACATCGCCTCCCTTGCTCCCTCGTGGCAAAAGTGTGCAGAAGAGCAGAGATCAGTATCATTATCAGATTTTTAACCTCCATTATCCACAGAAGGGGGCTTCCCTGAGAGCTCAGTTGGTACAGAATCCACCTGCAACGCAGGAGACCCTGGTGCGATTCCTGGGTCACGAAGATCTGGAAATGGCAACCCACTGCAGTCTTCTTGCCTGGACAATCTCATGGACGGAGGAGCGTGGTGGGCTACATACAGTCCATGGGGTCGCACAGAGTCGGACAGGACTGAGCGACTTCACTTCCACTTTCATTCACAGAAGGAAACTGAAGCTTCCAGAAGTTAAATGACTTGGCCAAGATCACGGAGCTGGGGACCAGCTTGGTCCAGAACTGGCTTCCGGAATCCACCTAACATGATTATAACCGAGAAACAAGGCACTCATTTCTAGTCTAACTGTCCCACAAATTTTTTTTTAATGTTTTAAGACAAGATTAGCAAACTCTTTCTATAAAGGACTAGACAGTAAATATCTCAGGCTCTGTGGGACATATGGTCTCTGTCACGGCCACTCAGCTCTGCAGCTTCCAGGGGAGCAGCTGCAGGCAAGTGGGTAAATGAGTGGGTGGGGCATGTACCAATAAAACTTTATTTACAAAATAGGTTACTGCCCTGATTTGGCTCCCGCTTTAAATAAAATTATTCCTTTCCAGAGTAAATGCACATGTAAATAAAATATATAAAATCCATGCTTTGCTTCTAGAGTAAAGACAATATGATAGCCATAGGTCACAGAGATGTGGGAAATATTTTAAGGACTATAGCACTATAGTGTATGCAGTATTTATATACACTATAAATGTGTGAGGTCTGCACATTTCCTTCAAAACTAACCTCATGTATACATTTTTATTAGTTAGGGAGGTCAATATGTCTATCGAAAATACATTTTAAAATTCCTTCCTACATATTCTGTCTATTGGGATTATTTATCATGCCCTGTTCTCTGGCCTAGAGCCAGGCGGAATATGGGAGTTTTAATACCTTTAATCCATTACATGGATTTTTTTTAGAGCTCCATAAGACAAAATAAAATGCAGTCTCACGGTCATATATGCAATAAACCTGATATGCCACTTAATATTTCATGGTCCATTTTATATTTCACCTGTGACGGTTTCCAGCTCTGAATGTACAAAATGACATAGTTTCAGCCATCTTTTTGCTCCAGCTTTTTGCTGTTGTTGTTTAGAGAACTGAAAATCCATAAACAATAAATTTCACTGTGGACTTTGAGGCGTGATTATTATTTTCCCCCAACACTCTGAATAAGTCCTGACATAAATGGTCGCTGACATATGTCTTCCACTGCAGGGCACTGTGGATGTATCAGGCCACGTGACTGTGTATTGAAAGAGGTGTGCATTTCTTTCTAGTTAGTACGTACGTGGTCTCCAAAGAGGGCCTGCACAGGGACCCACACCTCCAGGGAGCATCACATCGCTGGGTGGGCCCTTCCCCTTTAATCTGGGCTGCCACTTTGATTTCTTTTTGATCAAAAGGATATGGCAAGAGTAACACTGTGACACAGGAGGCGAGATCCCGAGAGGCCTCTGTCTGCATCTCCTGGAATGCTCATCCTGGGAGAAGCCACGTGAAGAGCTTAGGGGCCCCACGCTGTGAGGAAGCCCACGTCACAGGAGGCCATGTGAAAAGAGAGGTTCAGACAGCCTCCAGCTGCTCCAGAAGCCTCAGCGGAGGGCCTGGACAGGGCATGGAGAAGCCCACCGCGAGCATCCAGCCTCCTGCGGCCGCAAGAGGGGCCCAGCTCAGCACCACCTGCCTGCAGCCACGGGAAAGCTCCCAAGGGAGACGGAGCCTCGGAAGGGAGTAAGGCGCTGGGTTTTACGGCACACCTAGCTGAAACTCATTCTACAGTCACCATTAACTAAAGGGGACTTACGTGGAGCCATGAAGGGCCTGTGGAAAGAGCCCACCTCACTCTTTCAGAATCTGGGAGACAGTAATCTGACATCACGTTCACTGATGCACGTCCATTTTCCAGCCAGTTAACAACAGCGATGGAGAAATTCCATCTAAACATAAGGAATTAGGGAGTTCCCTGGCGGTCCAGTGGTTAGGACTCCAAGGTCACTGCTGGGGCCCTGGGTTCATTCCTGGCTGGGGAACTGAGACCATACAAGTTATGCGGTGCAGCCAAAATATATATTTTTTAAAAAATAATAATTAACTGAGAAATTCTGGATAAAAAAGAGCATGATAATTGCTCAGTTATGAATTCAAAGACTGTGATGATTAAGATAGAATAAGGCTCTTAAAAAGTAAAAAAGAAAAAGTCTACCATAATGCAAGGGTCTAGTCTCCTCCAACCGCTTGTAAAGCTCATTCATATCCACCTGAGCCCACATGTGAAAACCGCCTGCCTGTCACCTGCACACACCCTCTTTTATTTTGAGATGCAGATGTCTGCTTCTTGGGTCATTATGTTTTTATTTGTTCCTCCAGGGGACAGACCAAATTCTCCTCCCCGCGCTGGACACTGCAATTCAAAATAATAGCAGAAAACTCTGCAGGTGACAGGCCAGAATACTCACTTGATACACACTAAAGGGGGGTTTAGATCACTTGCTCTCGGTTACCTTTCGTGAAACATCTGTTTCATATGAGCCCGTTAAAAGTGCATACATCTGTAAATGATAAGCCCGTGTGTGCACATAATTTAATGAATTAGGACATAAAAAGGAATTGAACAGTAGGGGCACAGCAATTAGAGTAACTGCCCATTTTGTTAAAAATGTATTGTTTCCAGCTTTCACTTGAAAACCCTTTCATTATCCTGTGGGTTCTGAGACTTGCAACCTCGCTCCGTCCCTCTCCCTGCAAAGACAATGGGGGTTTACTTGGCAGAGTTGGCAGAGGGAAGGAACCCTGACATCACACAAAGCTGAGAGGGGGGCTGCGGCCCGCTGTCTCCTGTCTCATAGATCCGGGCGCCCGAACCCCTCTGGGGAGTCTCATCTGCAGAATGGAGACACAACAGAGCCTTTCTCTTCAGGCTGTTGTGAGGATGAGGGGACAGAACTCATTTTACGCTCTTGGCATAATATGCAGGTAACATACACTTCATAAATATTAACTATGATGATGGTGCTTATTTAATAAAAATCAGTCACAACCTGAAACCATTCGAAGGGGAAAAAAACCTTGGTTCAGAAATTTATCTTGGCGGGCCGACTTGAGTTACCAAGGGGGAGGGGTGTGGCGAAGGGAAGGATTGGGAGTTTGGAATTAGCAGATGCGAACCACTGTATATATTAATAGAATGGATTAAAAAGCAAGGACCCGCTGTTCAGTACAGGGAACTGCATCCAATATCCTGTGATACCATAAAGGAAGAGAATAGGAAAAAGATACACACACACACACACACACACACATACACACACATATTGGGCTTCCCAGCTGGCACAGTGGTAAAGAATCTGCCTGCCAATGCAGGTAGATTCAGGAGACCCAGGTTTGATCCCTGGGTCAAGAAGATTCCCTGGAGGAGGAAATGGCAGCCCACTCCAGTGGGCTTGCCTGGAAAATCCCATGGACAGAGGAGCCTGGTGGGCTACAGTTCATGGGGTCCCAAAGAGTTGGACACGACTGAGCAACTGAGCAGGAACACACACACACGTCACTCTGCTGTACAGCAGAAATTAATCCAACTTTGTAAATCAACTATATTTCAATAAAAGAAAAATTTTAAACAGCTTTTCTTGATGGTTGACTTGGTCTTCTATTTAATTTCTTCACCCCCTTTCTAGGGATGAACAGAAAAAGGAAGGGAGGCAGGAATGGCAAGGTGAATGGGAAGGACGATCAGAAATTCGGTTCCAAAGACAGCAGAGTGAGTGCCAGAAGCCCACAGAGACACCCCACTCTCATATTTGCAGGCCAGTTTTCCAGCTGACGTGTTTATGAGGGCTTGCCATCACAGCCAACGTGGCTCTCCCAAGTTCTAGACACCCTTCAAGTTTGCTTCAGGTGTTCTGAGTGACCCTCAAATATACAAATAAACGAAAGCAGAGGCCACCTGAGACGTTCTGAGTTTCCAGTTCGTCTTCCCTGAACCGTAATCAGACACCTCCCAAGGACGTCCTGTGTGCCTGGCACTGGGTTACTGAGCAGCGCAGACACGTGCAGAAGGCGCTCCTGAGAGAGAGCATGCACTGTCTAGAACACACACCGAGGCTTCCACAGAGCAGAGCACAGTCCACTATTCCTCTCTGCCTCTCTGCAGTTCAACATGCTTAAGCAGAGTTAAAACCGGCTGGAAAAGGCTGGAAGAGACGGTGTCCGTTTGGAACCCATGCTGGCGTGCAGAGCTAGACTAGACTAGAACTCGTCCTCTCCCTCGACGAGACTGCCGCAAGGAGCAGCATTCAAGCCCAGTCCACAGGGATTCTGGGCAAGTCTTGGTTGAGCTCTGCAAAGTGTGCATTAGCAAAATAAGCGCTAAGTCTTTGGCAAGCCCCAGGAAAAACAGTGCCACCCAGAAGGAAAACAAGTTGAACACTGACTGAAATCACAGCCCTCCAGTATTCTGTTTACATTCTCCTGCAGTCTATTTACGGGCTACATAAAGAGATAATTGGAGCTATTTGAACGGCAATAGAAGATGTGAATCAAGGCTGAAGGAAAAGGGAAATAAAGAAAATGTACAAATATTGAAAAAATATTAATAGCTGAGCTTATAGGGCTGTGTCGTTCAATGCAGTAGCCACTAGCCACATGTGGCTACTGAAAGTTAATTTAACTAAAATTAAATACAATAAAAAATTCAGTTCCTCAGACACACTGGCCACATTTCAGGTGCTCAACTGCCTCACGTGGCCAGTCATCACTGTGTCAGAAACAGAATTACAGATGGCTCCCATCCTCGCAAAAATTCCTACCGGAGAGACCAGGTAACTGGGACCTTAAGGGGTGACGTGCCTGAACACCTATATCCGCTGACGTAACCATGGTTAACTGAGTGCTAATCAGGCACTTCACTAGCTGTGCTGACAGCCTGCGATGGTACCGGGAAGACAGAGGGAAAGAACACCATATCTGACCTCAAAGACTTCCCAGGCTGCTAAGGGGACACAATCCAGGTGGCTCATTGGTAAAGCATCTGCCTGCCAGTACAGGAGACCCGGGATCAATCCTCAGGTCAGGAAGATCCCCTGGAGAAGGAAAGAGCAACCCACTCTAGTACTCTTGCCTGGGAAATCCCATAGACAGAGAAGCCTGGTGGGTTACAGTCCACAGGGCTGAAAAAAGAGCTGGGCACGACTGACGACTAAACAACAACGACCGAGTTTGCGAGGTAAGCGTTACGGATCCATTGTGCAGACCAAAACGATCGAGGCGATGGTGGAATCTGTGCAGGAAGAGTGCCCAGCTTTACTGCACCACGGGGGCCACACAGGAATGCAGGCAGCATCTACCCACAACGCCCTACATGACCCACGGATAGTCATGTCAACTCACCCGTCTGCCGCCTCAAAATCTGTAATTCAACAATTAGATTTCAAACAAAAGAAACAGGTAGAACATGGTATATAAAAATCCCCAACAGAACAATATGTTGCACTTGAAACATACAGCCACTCCTTCATATCTGCGGGACCCTGGTTCCAGGATCCCTGTGGACACCAAACTCTGTGGATGTTCAAGTCCCTTATAGAAAATGGAATCGAATTTGCATACAACATCCACATCCTCTGTGTACTTTAAATCATCTCTACTTATACTGCCTAATACAGCATAAGCATGAAGCATATAGTTACAAACACGATGTAAATACTGTGCAAATAGTTGCCAGCTGTGCAGCAAAATCAAGTTTTGCTTTTTGGAACTTTCTGGAATTTTGTGTCCTGAATATTTTCCATCTGAGATTGGCCCAATCAGTCAATGTGGAACCTGCGGATATGAAGAGTGAACTATTTGCAACCACAGAAATAAGGGCATTATGTGAGGCAAACCACCATCGGGATGATTAATGTAAACTTCATTAAATAGTCACAATTTTCATAGGTTTGTTGTTGCTGTTTCACTAAGTCATGTCTGACTTTTTGTAACCCCATGGACTACAGCACGCCAGGCCTTCCTGCCCTTTGCTATCTCCCAGAGTTTGCTCAAATTCATGTCCATTGAGTGGAAGATGCCATCCAATCATTTCATCCTCTGTCACCCCCTTCTCCTCCTACCCTTAATCTTTCCCAGCACCAGGGTCGTTTCCAAAGAGTCAGTTCTTCACATCAGGTGGCCAAAGTATTGGAGCTTCAGCTTCCATAGATTTGGGACCCTAAAAACAAGCAGATACTGAAAGTAGGTGGCAAAGACCAGAATATAAGTTTTTCAGCATTTCCTAGAAGTTTTTCTTTTCTTTTCAGTAATGGAAGATATAGGAGTGCTGTTTAAGAGGTACCACCGCTGGTGTTCATCTCCAGACAAGGGCTCTGAGCAAGCTAGAAGAACAAGAAAATCTTCTTTCTCATCTCTCACCTCCTTTCAAAGCCTCAGTCCTGACTCAGACTCCTGTGAGCCACAGAGGGACCAGGTCAGTGCAGACTCCAACAACAAACAGGACGGAAGACAGGAGGAGGAAGGAGCAAACATCATCCTAGCTTCTTGCACAGTTTAACAGGCTGTGTCTTTTATGAGAGAAATGATGGAATCAGAGGAAATTCTGTGGTCCAGTCCTTCACCTCTCTCCCACCTTTCTCCAAAACCAAAGCACTCTGTGGTCCACACGTGGTGTTATTAGGGCATAAACGTTGTGCAGGAATTCCTCACTCCGCTGTCACACTGCTATCAAACTCATTTTCTCTGAGCCTCAGTTTTCCTTTCTGTGAAAAGAGGCAAATCATCCCTGCCTCACAAGACTGTCTGTGATAATAACGTAGGGACCATGATTAGAGGAGGGTCTCGTCAAGTGTTTAACCAGCCTAAAGAAGGAACCAAGAACCTACCGCAGCTCCTCAAGTTCTCTCGGGTTCTAGGGCACGATGTAACGACCACAGTGTAGATTAAACACGGAGGCGTGCTCTTGGACTCCCCCATGGAGAGGTGGCCGCACAGGAGCCGGGCGGGGCCAAGCTGCTCCCCTACCAGCAGACAGTCCCAGGGACCACGTGCCAGCTTTGCTCCCACCTTTCCGAGGCCCAGGAGCTTCTAGGCCCCCCTCTTGGGTTACTGCCGACAGCCAGCATCCACTGCCGGCCCCGGGGACCCAGCCCATGTTAGCCCCGCCGGGTGCAGCCTCAGCGGACATCACCTGGAGCAGAAGATCTGCCCGGCTGAGCCCTGTCCATCCACAAAATATTGAGATAATATCTGTTAGATCATTAAGTTTGGGGGGGCACTTTGTTATACAGCAAGAAAGTCTCAAAAACAATCATAAATAAAAAGTGACACAATAGCCCACATGTGGAAACAGCCTGAATGTCCGTCGACAGATGCATGGATAAAGAAGATGTGGTCCGTATACACGATGGAATCGTCTCAGCCATAAAAAAGAGCGAAACGATGCCATCTGCAGCAACATGCATGGTCCCAGAAATTACCATACCGACTGAAGAAAGTCAGAGCAAGACACATATCATATGCTATTACTTATATGTGGAATCTGATTTTTTAAAATGATGTAAATGAACTTATTTACAGAACAGATTCATAGATTTCAAACACAAGACTTAGGGTTACCAAAGGGGAAACTGGGGAGGGGATAAACTCGATAAATTAGGAGTTTGGGATTAACAAACACACGCTATTATAGATGAAATAGATAATCAACAAGGACCCACTGTAGGGCACAGGGAACTCTGCTCAATATTCTGTAACAACCTTTATGGGAAAGAGAGTCTGGAAAGGAATGGATACATGCGTATGTGTAACTGATTCGCTGTATACCTGATTTTCCGTACACCTGAAGCTATCACAACCCGGTGAATCAACTATCCTCCAAGAAAACTTTTTTAGAAAGAAGTGATTAAAAAAAAAAATCTAATCAGACCCCACCCCCTAAAAACATTATTTAACAAACACTCCAGAAATATCCTGTGAGTCTTCAAGAAGCAGGTTCAGAAGGTATGCCCTTATTCCATTGCGGAGTTTAAAACCCTGCTTTGTAAACTGCAGTTAGAACGTACCTACGGTGGCTACACCCAGGAAAACCTCTTGCCTGCCTCTTGTGACAAAAATGTGTAACCCGTGTGATCCTCTCCTTAGGCATGAGCTCTGGTTCTCAGTGGGTTTAGTTCCGTCTGTAATCAAACCCACTTCCAAAGCCCCAAGGAGATCCTGTGTTTGTGTCACCGCGGGGCCGTGTCACCGTGGCGTGTGTACACAAGTCTCTCCCTTATGTGCAGAGTCCAAAGAGCAAGGGAGGTGTGGACTTCAGTTGGGGGTCCCTCCCCTGCCACCGGGATATATCGGGGGGAGCCTGGCATATGGCAGACACCCAAGAGCTGTTTGTTGAACAGGCCTTTGCAAGATCTAACCCATCCCTGAATGACAGAGCCCTGGGTGAAGTGTACAGTGTCAGCTTCGAGGGTGACCATGCTCAGGGGTAAAAGTCAACTGTTTGCACTCAGTCCCGGGGCTTGGTGAATAGATGCCACTGCATCAAGACCGCAGTGCTATCCCACTGACATGGCAAGTACTGTCCCCTCGGCAACGGGCCCCAGACAGAGGAACCATCTCACTCAGGAAAGAGATACCAGCTCGGCTGACACCGTGGCTGTTGGTGAAGGCAGGTGAGTCACAGCCTCGCACTGAAAGCAGAGGAGGACGACTCAGGGACCTCCGTGTATCTTCAGGGCAGGGCAGAAGCCTCCTTGACATTATCTCTAATCTTGCTACAAATCCTGCAACGTCCCATTTTGTGACTATAGAAATTGATCCTGTGTCCAGACGGGCTATTCCTCAGGCCAGGCGCAGCGCGGGGACCACAGGTGGAGAGATGCTCACGGAGTTATGCATGTGCCGGGCAGGCGGAGAGGCCGCCGTGAAATTCTCGGAGTGAGGACCCCACAGCCCCAGGGCTGAGAGCCAGGAAGTCACTCCGCCCACCTCTCCAGAGCATTCCCCACGTACAGGTGGCAGTGGAACTCCTGGGAGGCTATTTACAACCTGTGCCTTTAGAAACCCCTGGCCCGCGCAGCAAAAGACGAGTTTTGCATCCTCCAGCTTTCCCAGCACATCCAAACCCGCTCGCTGCGTCTCTGCTTCCTATTGTTCCCTCTTATAAGCAGGGCCCCAGTGAACAATTAGAGCTTTCAATAAATAATCTCTAAGCACATTCATTTGATTGACTGTTATTTGATACAGCAGTTAGTTTCAATGGGGCAGTTAATATTGATCACATAAAGTACCCCAGACAAACATGAACCAGTTCCAGAACTCCATGGATTATTACCCTTTATCTGCCAGTCATCTGGGTTACTTGTAATGGTCACGGAATTTAAAATCAATAATAACAATTAGTGTTCTGTACACCAAAACGGATGGATCATGGGAAATGGGTTTTCCTAGAAGATCAGAGGTAAAATGGGCCTGTCCCTTGGAGGACGGCTCTCTGGATTTCCAGTCCACACGTGGCAAGGTACATCCAGCCAAGTCTTCAGCACAGGCAGCAAGCAAGAGAGCACTGGATTTAGGAGATGTGATCATAAAAACGCAGGTGAGACCCCTGACAGTCTTAATCCAAGAGGATGAAGCGTAAAAGATAAAAGTGATCAAAATGAGTGCTAACAAACGTAGTCACATTAATGGGACTGGCAATATACTTCCTCCGAGAGATGCTTCTAGCTACCTTTTCCTGCTTCCGATTCATAGGCATTAATCATGATTTTTTTTTTTTTTTAATAAAATGGCAACAATGGTATTTTAGCTCCACGGCCCCACTACTGTAATGTCTGGATAATTAAAATGCAAAGCAACAGAGAAATGTTTCATCGTTAAACTGTAACCAGCACACTATGTGAAATCATCCATCCCAAAGACTTGTTTTTCATCAATTATTTGTTATTTATTTGATGTAAATATAAGAAGGACTAATTAAAATGTATGCCTTTTTATACAGCTTCTTGTCATTAAAGCCAATGAAAGCATTCTGAGGACCATAATGAAATAATTATGTTTGCCTTTAAGAATTCTCTTCAATAACACATGGCAGTACTGAGCTAAATTAAAACATCAGGAACTAAATTTCGCTTGCCTCCATCTCCATTTTAGTTAATTATACCCCCAAGCTTTCCAATAGGCCAGACCCTAAAAAATCTTTTGAAGCTGAAACAGCCTTTTTGTAATCACGAACTTAAATGACAAGACAAAGGTACTGTAGCCCCAAAAGCTTTAACATTTTTGAGACAAGGGATTTATTACCGAAGTCTTCATTTGCTCTGAAAATTAGAGAAGTATTAGGATAAATGTAATTCAAATCTTCATTTTCCAGTTAGCTGATGCACTCATCTGGTCTTATCTGCATCATTTCTACCACAGTATTCCAAATTTAGCTATTTTTTGATAACATGTAATCTGTGACCAATATTAACTGATCAATATCAACAACCACAACAAAAACATTTCACTATATCTGAGTCAAATTAGGAGAATAACTCCTTATTCAATACTAAAACCTAAAAAAAAAAAAAAGAGTATAATCTTTAACAGTAGACTATGATGGCATGAACTTGAAAAAATCAAATAGGATCCTTTCATTAGAATTTGACCTTCTCCGAACTTCAAATTGCAGACACTAATAAAGGCAAAAAACAGTAAAAAAAAAAAAAAAAAAAATTTTGTTTTTCTTGTCTTAAATCGCGTTTAGGAGAAAAGGACGAAGGAAAGAGGAAAGGAAAAACTGCCAGGTGTGTCAGGGCTTTAACCTGCCGTCAGATGCTGCTGATGGGGTGGGAACTTGGAGTTTAGAAGAGTAAACAGGAGTCCCAGGGATTAACTCTGACAATGTGAATTCCCGCCCATTTGGTTCTACGTGGGGAGTTGGCAGGATTCACGGGGGATACTATTTGGTGCCTGCTGGATAGACCATCTTAGGAGACATCAGAGGGAGACTGTTCACAGCTGGGAAACAGATATCCAGTACATGACAACCTAAAATTGAGATTATAATCGCAGAGCCTGCTCTTATTAAACCCCCTCCCCGGCAAGCTATTCTTTGTTCTGTTCAGAGAAACCTCCTTTGGGGAAGGAGGGACACTGTCACCCAGGATCAGCCCTGTTCAATTAGCTCCCCGCCCCGCCAAGCTGGCCCTGCTTCACTCCATCAGCCGGGGAGCCTGTGCCCCAACAGAGGAAACGCTCCTCAGGGCGGGGTCACCTCCTGACGTCAGTTCCTGTTATCCCGCCTTATCGTGCTGGGGACCAGGAGTCTTATCTTACTGAAAGGCACCCCCTCCCGGCTCCCCACCCTGCCAGGCCAGAGAAAAAGCAAGTCAGCGGTTCCATTGCCTGCTGGAATTCCCACCTAAGCAGCTCTGGGAGCTCCAGACAAATAACAGAATACCGTACCTGCAAACGCATACTCTACTGCTGCCTAGGTGGAGAGAACTTTTGGCAACTTTTATTTTTTATTCATTAGAAGGGGTTCACAGGTTGGGATGGGGTGGGAATCATGCTTCTTAATGATGAAGGAAGGAGGCAGGAAGGAAAAGAGGAGCGTCCAGGGCAACATACTGAGTGATGAGGCTGTTATTAGATCTTACAGATGGGCAGGCTATCTCATCTCCTATTTAACAAGAGGTGCTTAGGCCAAGCCACTTACAGACAGGATGCTGATAAATCTGAAACCGGAGTTAACTCTCCTCTCTCCATCGCCTCCAACGTCAACTTTTTAAGAAGAAGCTGGCTAAGAACTATTACAACTTTGTACACAGGGATTTAGCGTGCAATTCCACTTCTCCAGCACTCCCAATACACACACGCAGGCACGCACACACACACACACACACACACACACTTGAGGCATCAGAACCTCGGTCATAGTACTTAAATCCATATTGCAAGGGACGCCTTCTAGTTACAGATCTACACTTTGCCACAGAAGGAACTCATGTTCAGAACGACCCAGAAGCATGGGCGATCTGCAGTTATAATGGAGAAATTAAGCTGTGAGTGAAAGCCACAGTTACACTGACCATAGGATCCAAACAAAGGCTTTCTGTGCCGCTCCTGGGTTCAAGGGGCAGCTCGGGGAGATGTCGTAATGCTGGAATATCTGGCATAGTTCTGTGACTTCTGTGGGAATCGTGGCAAGCGTATTTGAAAGTGGCTTATCCTAGAAAAGCTGAGATGTATGATAGCCATAACTACCCTGTAATTTGAAAGGCAAGATTCCACACTAATATCTTTTAGAAAGATTTTCAGCCAAGATTTTTCTGATTAACTTTCATCAAAAAAACTCCCATTCCTGAAATAACCTATTTAATTGATAGTTAACTGAATTTATATGAGAACATTTAAAGTATAAAACTGTCATTTATGAATAAATTTATTGGCACTTATACGTAACTCAAACCCTATGGAAGATTCTTTTTAAGATGCCCTAAAATGAACACTGAATTTACTATTTCGTAAATCCTATTGGACTCGAAGCGTTTTCTGTTTTGCAATGTGCTTTTACATCTTCATCTTCCTCTCAGTAATTTCTTAGTTTAAAAAATCCCCAGCCTTTAAAAAACTATTTTCATTTTAAAGATTATAAACTCCTTGAGTGCAGAATTTATAATCTTCATCTACCATGTACTTCTCTTCTGAGATCAGCTATCGATTAAATTCCACAAGAATGTACAAAGGAGAAAACAGTAAGATTCTCTTTCCTACTTAGCCATCTCAGGGGCTTAACATGTTGAAGGGAAATTATAAGAACCTGATATCCAGAAGAACTTTCTTTTCTGCTTTAAAGCAAAGTTCATGATGATACTGGCTGGTTATACATGGTCAGAGCCAGGCCTCAAAAATGAGGAGAAAAACTTCTGATTCAGGTCACCTAACCTATCAGAAATTGCCATTCTGATCATTTATCTACTAAGAAAAAAAACAAAAAACAAAAAACACAGGAAGGCCTGTGTGGGTGTGAGGGCTTTGCATTTGGGCTGCGAAATCCAATGCTGCCCGGCGTTTTCCCATCCATTCCACAGCCCAGGTTTAAGGGACGCGCACGTCTACTTCTGGCATTTCCACCTACTTTTTAGAATCTCCCCTTTTCTGGTAATAACATTTACTTATTCATTTTTCTCCCCAAGTTGCACATCAGTGCCTCCCTACCAGAAGTGCCAACTTATCTGGATACTGACAAAATTTTAGTGTTGCTTTCTTCCTACGGAGAAGGAAAACTCAGTGAGTGTTCCAGTTGCTTTCAAACGGCCCTAACCTGCGCTCCCTGAGATGCAAGCAGAATTCCCTTTTCTTCTCTTTTTTCTGATGGTGTTGGTAACCACTGTCATGTGGCAGAGAAGCAGAAAATTATGTCCTACTTTAGAAAAACAATTAAGCCTTTTCACCGAAATATTTATTCAAAACCCCATTCAATTCATACGGTGGCTGTCAGGCTTTATTTAGTCTCTCTTTCAGAGGGTATCTTTGATTTTGCCACTTTGACCCCAATTTATATCTCACTAGGAGAGGATTTAGATACTGTTTAATACCAAAAATTCAGGTCCGGGCACTTTGGGAAGGGTACTTCTTTCCTTCTTTCATTGTACATTGATAGTTTGTTTTTAAAAACAGATGATCTCTCTTTGTTGGAAAAAAAAAAAATCTTTTTCTCCTTTGTTTTTTGATGTGTTGAGTAGGGAGAAGACAGGGAAAGGGGCCAAGAAGTTGTCACACTCATGATTTCACTGAAAGCAACTGCTATATTTAGACCACAAATATTAGGATTTATCCTATGCCCACTGAGCAATTAATGCTGAAAACATCTGGAGCAGCCTAAACC
Organism: Bubalus kerabau; assembly: GCF_029407905.1. Classification (NCBI taxonomy): domain Eukaryota; kingdom Metazoa; phylum Chordata; class Mammalia; order Artiodactyla; family Bovidae; genus Bubalus; species Bubalus kerabau. The sequence goes on along the minus strand of NC_073625.1, from coordinate 5,258,790 downwards.
CAAGATAATCCAGGAGGCATCTGAATAGAAACTTGGTGACTCCCAACACCTCCAGGGGCAGTCTTAAATCGTATTATTCATACCACATGCCCTCAGTAACTCGCTACTCCTGACTTTGAATTTTTAGAAGCAATTCACAGGCCTGAACTCCAACCGACAGCTGGTTGGCATATCACTTTTCTGTCTTTAAAATTAAAAAGGAAAATAAAAAGAATATTCTAACACCTTTTAAGGAATGCTTCTGGTATGGTTTACATTCAAAGGGTTTACTCCAATTACCACACACACACAGACACACACTCACACCATAAAAAAAATATTAATAAAAAGTAGGGATCTCAGAGAAGAAAATAGTTTGGGTTAGAATTTCGTACTATTTTTTCCCCTTCTTGCCCACTGCTTCCTCTCTGTTAAGAGCACAAACAGATCTGCTTCTGGTCAAAACAGTCATTAAGTAAAATGGGAAAGGTTGTGGGGATTTTTTGTTGTTTGTACTTACACAAACGGAGCCCTAATATGCTTTTACTTCAAAAGCCCTAACTGGCTTTGCCACCCTGAGCCAAACATCGCATGGCAGAGCTTTGTTAGAACTTTTATTTATGCTTAAAAAATGCAATCACTTGAACAACTAAACTGAGCCATCAAAAGCCCTCCAACTCTGCAGGGGCGTAAGTGATATTTACATTCTATTCATGTAACCTGGAGTGGGGCGTGGGGGGTGAAACCCTTGTGAAACTGACCACAGCAAGCACTAATTGCCCTGCTTACAAAAATAAAGACACTGAAATTTTTGAAATCCCTTTGTCAGATGCCTTTATTTACTTTTTTCAAGGCAAGTTTCTTTGATTAGCTGAACTTTGCTGTTATCAACACTTCTTGCTTATCGGCGGCCCCTACGTGAATGGCACATTCACCACTCGCTCTCCCCAGATAAGGCAAATCCCTTGTTTAACTTGTTCAAGAACAAACAAAGCTTTTCCCCCAACTCCTGCAACTTAATAGGCACTTTTGGAGGGTTAATTACAAAAGGAAGAATGTCTACTTGTAAAACGTCTATTAGGTCTAATAGCTTGACGCCAGGATCCCAGCATTCTTTTTTCCTTCCTTAAAAAACGTTTCATTAAAACTTTCTCTCACAAGAAAAAGTTTGAGACAGCTCTAGTTCCCTGAGAGTCCAAATGAAACTGTTCATACTGTTTTAATTGCTACAGAGGGATCTAAAAGATCCCTTAGTAGGTTGGAAAATTATTTTGTAACAATTTCTTTGAGCTCTTCAGAAAGAAAACAGGAACCAGGAAAGTAAAGCCATTTCAAGAGCAGCTAACTGAGGGCACCTTCGGAGAAAGATATATATATATATATATATATATATATATATATATATATATATATATATATATTTTACCCTGGTTATGGCTCTACGAAATATTAAGTCAGACAGCTAGACTGTTGGCATCAAATGTTTATTGATTTTTCAGCTAAGAAACCTGTTGATTTCCTGGCCCTGGAAGCAAGACTTTATTCTTAAGAAAAAGTTGCAGAAGAGGGCGGTTTAAATCTTGTCATTGTCCTCTCTTCCTCTCCTTTTTCTTCCCTTTCTTTAGATAAGCCATCATGTTATTAGGAAAACTCAATTTCTTCCAGTTAAACTTTGACCTCTTTGAAAACAAAGATTTAAAATGTCATTTTCAGGCTAATGCTCCAATGAATTGTCAAATAAAGTACTAAAAACATTTTGATAGATAGCGGAGCCATTTATCTAAATCACTGTCAGGGCAGCAATGCATCCCGCAGGCTCCCACTGCAGACACCCGAAGGTGGGGTTTTCTGGGACTGCTGCTCATTTCTCAAGCCTGCAGCCAGGCTACTGTTGACCAGTGCGGGCCTCGGCACCCCGTCAGCATCAGATAACCAAATAGTCAATATTTTTTTTAAAAACTGGGCTACCCCACTTATGTTTCCCTTCCTTTAACCAACGTCCAGGTTCCCGGCTGAATTGCAAGATATGGAAATAATGGATGGCTCAGCCCAAGGGGTGTTCATTGCCAGTAGTTTTCTAGCAAAACAGCAACTTCTTAGAGCAACAAAGTGACTTGAAAAGGTGGCAGCAGGGTCAATGCTAAGAAATATTGCCTTTCCTCCACAAGGCAAACATTGGAGGCAGCAGCTTTAACTGGTGGTTTGTGAACTTCAGGAGCAGCAGCCACCTCAATTAGGCCAAATTCCTTGCAAGGAAGATGTCATATTTTAATTACTTTGGATTGTTGAAACACGCAAGGGGGGGGGGGATATATATATATATATATATATATATAGCCAGCAGTCAATCCAAAGAACAGCAAAGTGAAATTCCCCTCTGCATACATCTTAGTAAAAACTGTACAAATGTGTCAAACTGCCTCACTTGAAGAATGTTTCAAAGTCCTGTGGTCACCCTCTACTTTTCCCCTCTCCTTGCACATTTTTTTTTTTTTAAACTATTTTCAAGGCACGGTAGGGTTGGAAAGGAGAGGAGCAGGAGTCTGGAGGGGTTGTTTGGGAAGAAAACATCTAACAGGAAATTTTCAGCAGACGGAATCAATATGCACACCAGCATAGCACACCCTTTCAGCATTAAATCATTAAATCCTTTGTCTGGCTAGCAGTGCAGTTTGTTTCCAGTGTCTTTATTGCATGCAAGAGAGACAATTCATTTTTTTTTTTTCTGGGTAGAAGAAGGGAAAAAATAAACCTACATTGAGCAGTGTGCCGATGCTGCCATTCGGTTTGGGTCAATCCACTGAAGCATGCTTTGAGAGCCTTCTCCTGGAGCATGCAGGAAGACGGGCTCGCAGTGTAGAAATCCAGGATTCGCCCAGGACTCACTGACAGGACATCCATACAGTCAAACATGATCTCCCCTGCACCGAATGTCTGCAAAAGTGCTTATCCTCTAGGTGTGGAGGCAAATGGCATAGAAAAGTCCACCCAACTCCATCAAACTCTGCCCCCTTTTTGGCACGTAGGCTGTTGGTCTTTTTCCCAGCCTCGAATCATGAATTATGACAGACAAGCCAGCTAAAAGCCTGTAATTGATCCAAATGATCATTTACCATTTTCCAGGCTTGCTCGGCCAATCCAGCCGGGGCGGGGGGTTCCCAGAAAGATCCCAAGTTCTCCTTCCAAGCGGACGCCTGCAAAAAGCCTTCGGAATGCGGTGCGGCTCCTACCCGGACGGTGCCAAGACCAGCCCTGCCCGGCTCGCGCGCGTCCTCGGCATCCGCGTCCTCGGGCGGCTCGCGCGGGGACTCTGGTCCCCCCTTTGGCAAAGAATAGACCCTCCTGCCTCTGAACAGCTCACTTCCTACTACTTCTGTCACACAGAATGAAAGATTGAATTGCCTAATATATGCGAGTGAACTTTCGGTGAACCCTTCCCGGGCTGCTAACCTTCAAATGACCCAGCGAGTCTGACATCACCAGCTCCCAGGATTCTCACAGAGCCGAGCACTCCCAGCAGCCCCGCCGCGCGGGCGGCCCGCGGCCCGGGCGCGCGCTCCTCCCGCCCCGCGCCTCCGCTCCGAGCGCGCGGGGCCGGGGCCGGGGGCGCCGGGAGGAGCGCGCGGGGCCCGGGCGGCCACCGGGAGCGCGCGGGGTCGGGGCCCCCGGGAGGAGCGCTCGGAGCCGGAGCCGCGGGGAGGAGCGCGCGCGGAGCGGGAGACACCGGCAGCACGCGGGGCCGCGAGCAGCCGCCGGAACCGGGACGCCGCTCCGGGCCCGCCGCCAGCCGGCTCCCGCCCTTTGCGCCCCGGTTGTCGGGGGCTCCGCTTGGCTTCGCGCCCCCCCTTCGCCTGCCCCCGGCCCAGCCTTGACATTCCTCGGTGCGCCTGTCTGGTAAACGCCTCTTAACGTGAGTGTTTTTCCACTCCTGCAAAAACACCGCAAGCCCTAAACTGGAGCACGGAGAGGAGCCGCCCCTCGGGGAAGCCCGGGTCCAGAAACTTTCCATTTGATAGTCTTTTTCTCTCTGTCCCTTGCGGGCCGAAGGGGACTGCATTGGCTCGGAAGTAAAATTCCAGCTTTCTGGATTCATTTCTTAAAAATTATCCTTCGTCTACAGGCAGCATATGAAGGAGTCGAGGAGTTCCTCCCTCCCCAAACACGCGCAATCACGCAGATATGTAGGGTTTCATAAAACACAGTGATCAAGAGTGTGCATGCGGGAGTCAGACTGAACAAGGTTCCAACCCAGCTCAACCTCTGGGCAGCTGTGTGACCTGGGACAAAGATCTCACCTCCCGGGGCCTCAGCTTGCTCATCTGTAAAATGGGAATATAGGACTGCCGACCCCAGTGGGTTGCTGTGAGGACGAAGAGAAACGGCGCTTGCGCGGCCCACAGCACACATCCAGGACAGTCAGCTGTGACTCTTCTCAGGGAGGCTCAGGGCTGTCTGAGGCCCACTGCTCAGAATCAGGACTAGAACCAGCTCCCCGGAACCCCAGACCTGAATGAAAATCACTTTTCTGTTCTGGAATAGCGGGTGGGTGACCTCTCTCACCACACCCGCCACTCCTATACCCCTTCCCCCACTCCCACCACTGCATAACTCAATGCAGATTTTGAGAACTGATTGTGTCAAAGTTTTCTATTTCCAAGGGCCACTTTTCACCCCTCCTAGCCCCTCCGAACTTGGCTATTTATTAGAAGATAGTCATTTTAAGAAAAAGGATTTTTTTTTTTTGGACATCTCCCACACCGACCGGAGGAAGGAAAAGCTTTTCAGCCATCACTGAGAAGGACAGACACGGTGTTTACAAATACACCCAGGCAGAGAGCTGTTAAAGGGAGAGCCAGTCCACCCTGAAGCCATTTTGCACAACTTGCTTAAAGGATGCAAGGGGACATCAAAGAAAAGCAGCTCCAGGAGGGATTAAAACACCCTTGGTGATCCAGTGGCCCTCCACTCCGGCCTGCGGGTTCTCTCACAAAGCAGGGAGGGCGAGTGGGCGGGCTGGGGGCCGGCTTCCGCGCCCCTCCCAGGGAAGGGCGGCTGCTGTCTCCTTTCTGCGCGCGGGCTGGAATGCGCTCTGGCATCCAGGCCTTTAAAAAGCCTGCTGGGTACCCACCCCGTGCTGCTTGGCTAGCACAGTTGTTAAGTGGCACTCATGGCGTAACGTGAAAACTATGCATCGCGCACACTTACCGAGTCAAAGACCCTTTTAGGAAGGTACATGTGAACAGTGTTCAGCCCAGCAAGCTCAGTTCTTGCAACTGAGAAGTCTCGGGTGATAAAAGAGGTACGATTTTGCTCAAACTCCATGCTTGTTATTCTCTCTTTTTTATATGGTCATCATTTTGTAACAGAGCTTTATTATAAGAAATTCTTTAACTACAAAGAAAACACACATTTTAAGCCAGGAGCACAGAGGAATTTACCAAACACTTGGTAACACTCCTGTCATGGAGATAGTTGTAAAGATACACAAAGCACCGCGTCCTGTGACAGTTGCTAGGTGGTCCACGATTTAGCGACTAAACCACCACCACCATGAGACTTAGAGCTCCAAATGCTGATTTAAGGTCCTTAGAATTCCTTGGAAACTGGACTTATTTTGTACAAGATGGGTGACAAGTTTTTTCCGGGGTTGGGGGCGGGGAGGGGGGTGCTCAGCTATATTTAAAGTCTAGCTGCAAGAGCTAGGTTAGAGAGAAGAAATCGCACCATTCCAGGTTTGTGCACAGGTTGCCTATGGCACTTAGCACTTGCTCAGCATCTTTCCAAAGGGTCGAGTGCACTGGGCTCAGGTGGTGAACTTGGGGACAGGGCCCCCCCAGTTCTGTTTATTCTCATTCCTTAAGCTACAGTTTCAGCCTCATCCAGGAAGGGAGGCAACTGTTCCCACATTTCTTTCCTCAATACTCTGTCACGGCACAAAAACAATAGCAGAGATGTGTGTGTGTGTGTGTGTGTGTGTGTGTGTGGTGTGTGCGCGCGCGCTAGGGATTTGGAGATTGGTATTTTTTTTCTTTGTATAAGAAAATTTTATGTTTCTATTCACCTTGGAACCCAGTGTTCTTAACTGTAGAGAAATAAACTTGAGGCTTGAAATGAATGATCAGTGCTTAAATCTTTGTGTATAGGATATTATGGGTTTTTGGGTTTTTTTTTTAGTGGAACAATATTCACTAGTCAATCTATCATTTCTCATCCTGAATTGACTAGGTGGATAGAAACTCTTAGAGTTATTATTTAATCCAAGTGTAATTGAAAAAGTAGCCCCTAAATTGAACCATGCATTTCTTATCATTTCTTTGTCAGTAAATATAATTCTTACACTTGTTGAAAATCTGACTTTTCCTTCACATTCTTCTCCTTAAGTAAAATTAAGGAAAGATACACAAATAGCCACAGTTCTTTAAATATATATCTGTGCACCATAAAGATTAATGAACAGGTAGAAGGTGAAAAATGGCCTAGTTAATTTGTGGATAATGAAATTTAAGTTACTGACACCTATTTTAAACATTAACCAAACTGTTACTTGGGAAGAACCCTTTCCCAAATATGCTCTTAGTGAGGCATAAAATAACATTCGGATATGTGTCACGGCCTCTGTGTTCTTTGTGTTTGATCAATGATGAAAGGAATGCTAATAAAAGTATTCCCAACCACAAACAAACACAAAAGCAAAGTTTGAGCCCTAAATTCATTTTGTTTCAGAGTAACTGTATATTTGTCAGTGTGACACAGCACATTTGAAACCCATAATCATAAAACAAAAATTTATAGCCAGGGTTCAGGGTCTACATCTGTTTCTCTGGTTTCTGTACAGCGATTACCCACTGGACAATCCAGAAAGCAACACCATGAATCACGCCGGGCAAACATGTTCGAACTGGAGAGTCTGGTGAAGAGCGAGGAGGCGTCTCTGCGCACCAGTACTGCAGCCGCCGGGTTCAAAACCGGCCCAGCGCCTCTGATGTCTAAATAGAAGGGTTCCCACGGGCGCGGGCGTCCGCCCCGCCACCGGGCACGCAGAGTGCAGGCGGGCGTGGGGCGGAGCGAGGGCCCGGGACCCATTATTAGAGAGACGCACCTGCCTCCTCCCTGCGTTTCTCTATTGATTTTTACTTTACTTTTTTTTAAACTGTTCATCTCATGTAAACCCCTCTTGCCATAATTCTGCCCCCCAAATAAACGACCAGCACGGAGTGGAGGGGCTGTTTCAGCAGGGCGGCCGGGGCAGGGGTGTGTGTGGCTGGCACAGGGCGCGTGCTGAGCCGGTTCTTGCAGCTCCTGCACCCGCAGGCTTAGCGGCTTTCCGAGCTGGGCGCTGGGGCAGCCCTAACGCCGATCAGCAGAGGAACCCGCCCCGGCCTGTCCCTCTGGACCCTGGCTTGGGCACCGGGACTGGCGGTGTCCATGGATCTGAGCCCGGCAGACGCAGGGTACACGCATCCCCAAGATGAACCCCCTCCCCGCAGACACTGGGTCTGCTCAGGGCCCGGGAAACAAGTGTTCTTGCTCAGAAATGTCTCTCCGCCTCCAGGGCTGGCCGCTGCGTGCTCCCTGCATTTGGCGCCTCTCTCTGCAGTTTCCGCTTTGTGCAGTTTCCCACCAGTCAGATACAGACACTGTCCCCAGGACAGGGGCTCCCCTTCCCTTCCCACCCCCGAGTGGCCTGCTCTGCGCGTCCTGCGTTTGCTGTGGTGCTGGTGCCCCCCAGTTCCTGCGGGTCCCGCCTGGAGACTAAGCTCCGGCCCGGTGAGCCCGCAGGGCCAGCAATGGGCTCAGCCAGTCCTCGGCTCCGGCCACCCTTGCTGGCACTGGCTCATGCCCAGGGGAGCCTACCTGTGGCTATTTCCCCTGGTTTATTGCTTCCCTCTTTTTCATTTGGACCTTTAAAAAAGTAATGCGTTTTCATAAACACTCAGGGTCTAGTCCAGGAGATAAAAAGTCACAATGATGTGTACACCCTCCATGTCGCATTCATCAAATGCTGAGCCCTGTGCCAGGGGCTGGGCACCTGTCTCTATACCTTCAGGGGCATCGTTTGCTGCTTTTCTGTAACTGTTGATTCAAACAACATACAATGTTCTGTGACATTGTTCTGTTTAGTAATAAGCAGTATACATAGAACTAGCTCATTAAAAACAACAAATAGCTCAATTTTTAAAAAGTCTATTAAAAGAATGGGAAGAAGACCTTAATGGACAGTTTTGTTTTGTTGTTGTTTTTTTTTTTCCAAAGAAGACATACAGATGGCAAACAGGCACATGTAAATGTGTTTAACATTACGAATTATTAAAGAAACATAAATCAAAATTACACAATCGCCCACACACCTGTCAGAATGGGTATCGTCAAAAAGACTGCAGGTGACAAACGGTGACGATGTGGAGAAAAGGGACCCCTCCTACACTGTTGGTGGGAAGCCAGTGTGGAGGGTCCTCGAAAAAATAAAACCAGAAATACCGTATGATCCAGCAATTTCACCCCTGAGTATGTACCCAGAAAAAAGGAAAATAATAATTTGAAAAGGAAACATGTGCCCCAATTTTCATAGCAGCATTATTATGATTGCCAAGACATGGAAGTGACCCAAGTGACAGACTAACGGATAAAGAAGATGTGGTACCCAATGAGACAGTGTCTCACCGGTCAGAACGGTCGTCATCAATAAGTCTACACACAATAAGTGCTGGAGAGGGTGTGGAGAGAAGGGAACCCTCTTGCACTCTTGGTAGGAATGCAAAATGGTACAGCCACTATGGAAAGCAGTATGGAGATTCCTTAAAAAACTGGGAACTGCCATATGACCCAGCAATCCTACTGCTGGGCAAACACCCTGAGGAAACCAGAACTGAAAGAGAAACATGTGTATCCCAGTGGTTATTGCAGCAATGTTTACAGTAGCTAGGACATGGAAGCAACCGAGATGTCCATCGGCAGATGAACGGATAAGGAAGCTGTGGTACGTATATGTAATGCAATATTATTCAGCTATTAAAAAGGAACACATTTGAGTCAGTTCTAATGAGGTGGCTGAACCTGGAGCCTATAATGCAGAGTGAAGTAAGTCAGAGAGAGAAAGTATATATATATATGGAATATATATATGGAATTTAGAACGATGGTAATTTAACACATATATATGGACTTTAGAATGATGGTACCGACATCATTTAGAAAGATGATTCTACATGCAGGGCAGCAAAGGAGACACAGATGTAAAGAACAGACTTTTGGACTCAGTGGGAGAAGACGAGGGTGGGATGACTTAGAGAACAGCACTGAAACATGTGCATTACCATCTGTGAAATACACGACCAGTGCAAGTTCAAGGCAGGAAGCGGGGCACCCAGAGCCGGTGCTCTGGGACAACCCAGAGGGATGGGGTGAGGAGGAAGGTGGGAGGGGGGTTCAGGGTGCGGGGGCCACATGTATACTGGTGGCTGATTCATGTTGATGTGTGGCAAAAACCATCACAATATTGTAATTGTCCTCCAATGAAAACAATTAATTAAAAAAAAAGATGTCATATATATATATACAATGGAATATTACTCAGCCATAAAAAAGAATTTAATTATGCCATATTGCAACAATTTGGGTGGACCTAGAGAGTATTATGCTTAGTGAAATAAGTCAAACAGAGAAAGATCAATACTTGATGTTACCACTTATTTATGGATTCTAAAAATAAAACAAACAAATGTATACAGCAAAACTGACTCACAAATATAGAGAACAAATTAGTGGTTACGGGGGGCAGGGACAAGCTAGGGCTTGGAGATTAAGAGATATAAACTACTATGTATAAAACAGATAAACAACAAGGATATATTGAACAGCGTAGGGATGTGACTTTGTAATAACTTTCAATGGAGAATATCTTCTGAATCACTCTGCTGTACTCTTAAAACTAGCATAATATTGTGTATTCTTTTACATGAGTGCACTACAGTTCATTTAACAGTGCTCAGCAAGTGGCTGTTTGTGTTGTTTCCAGCTTTCCAGTGTTATAAGAAACCCTGTGGGTATGTGGACCAAAACGCCTGCTGAAAAGAGTCTAGTAACAGTGTTGACAGGTTAAATGTGCATTTTAAAATTTGATGGGCACACAAAATAGTACTCCAAAATGGTTATGCCAATATATGGCCCCCTGCCACCTCATGTTCTAAAACGGAGGGCAGTAAGCCTTCTCTGCATAGGGCCATAGAAAGCGTTCTAGGCTTTGCAGGCTATATATACAGTGTCGGTTGCAACTGCTCAGTTCTGCTGCCGTAATGTTAAAGGCGCCACGGACCACGCGTAAATGAATCAACATGTGTGTGCTTAACAAATTTTATTTACAAAACCCAGCATTCCCCTGGGTTGACCCGTACGCTGCAGTTTGTCTGAAAGTGACAGTGAAAGCCGCTCGGGAGTGTCCGACTCTCTGCGACCCTGTGGAATATACAGTCCGTGGAATTCTCCAGGCCAGGATACTGGAGTCGGTAGCCATTCCCTTCTCCAGGGGATCTTCCAAGCCCAGGATCGAACCCAGGTCTCCTGCTTTGAGGGCGGATTCTTTACCCCCTGAGCCACCGGGGAAGCCCGCAATTTGTCTACCTCTGTTCTAAGCCAATATTCAATTATTTCATCCAATTCTACATTGCTTTGTCTCTATCCCATAAAACTTAGCCATATACATTTGAGTTTTCTTAACACTTTAACTTTCCATCTCCTTTAAAAGCTTCACCCAATTTCAACTTGTGTATCATACAAAGAATAATATGGCTCTTTTATTACAGTACTTCATCCAGGGTCATCTTTATTTCTCTCTTGGCTTATCATTTTCCCCTTTCCTACTTCTTCACCTCCTTCTGTAAAGAGTATGGGATTACATCTCTCCTTCAATGAGCCCAGATGCCACCATACTTCCTTTTTTCCACACTGAACCCTGCTTTAAAGTCAGTGATTTCCATCAGCTCCCTCTTCTCCTAACATATGGTGGCAAGTATCCGAAAGATGGAAAAACATAACAGTGATTCCTGAGAATAAGTGCCAATGGTCCCACCATGCTACAGCCTGCCTGTATTATTCTTCCCGAATTATCTGTTCTATCTCTTTTCAACACATCCTCCAAGGAGCTACGGGGAGCTGTCCCACCCAGTTGGCAGAGCACTTAGAAGAATCGAGAGGCTCTTTTGGGGATGGAAAGAATCACAAAGGATTCTCAGAGTGTTTTGGGACTGGAGGATAATGTCAATAGCTGAGATGTCTTTCTTTTGCCTAGTTCAGCACTTAATAATTTTTTTTTTAGATCACCTGTATGAAAAGAGGCTATCAGTTGGCTCTTAAACCGTGCTGTTTAAAGTAGTGAAAATTCAATACAATGAAAACTTAGTTCCTCAGCCATATTGGCCTCATTTCATGTGGCTAGTGGTTATTATGTCAACCGGACCGCACAGAGAACAGTTTCGTCATCACAGAAAGTTCTGTTGGACCAGGGTGCTTCAAAAGTGAGCTGAGGGACTTCCCTGGGGGTCCAGTGGCTAAGACTCTGCACTCCCAATGCAGGGGACCCAGGTTCGATCCCTGGCTGGGGAACTGCGTCCTGCATGCCACAAGTAAAAGACCCTGCGAGCTGCAGCTAAGACCCGGATCAGCCAAATGAATACATATTTAAAGAGTGATCAGAGAGATGGTACAGCATGGTGGGTGGGGCTGTGGAGTCCGGACGTGGATTGAGTTTCAACTCCAGCTTCACCTCTTCCCAGCTGTGTGACCCTAACAAGTTACTTCACCCCCATGTGCCTGGATTCCCTCACCTGTAAAATGCAGATATTAATGGCACCTACCTTTAAGAGTTGTGGTAAAGACTGAATGAGGTGATACAAGCAAAAAGCACTTAGAATATGGCCTCAGATATATAACAAATTGAAAAATGTTAATGGTGTGTCTATAAGGAGAACGCAAGGTCAGGAACACAGAGCTCAAACCCCGTTCAGCTGCCTCTGGTGTCAGGGACACAGCATCTCCTGTCAGCCTGGGAATTTTCAGCCAGGATGCACAGTTCAGGCTGCGGGGTCCAGGCACATGCGATTAGGGCAAATTCCCCAGGGGATTTTGCTACTATGTAGATGCCTGGTTTAAGTTCCTCAGCACTGAAGCATCATTATATACATTACAAAAGGATGCTTTCTTTTCGTCTCCAAAGCAGACACTGAGTCAGGATGGCAATGAAATATTTGACAAGCCCCACCCTGCTGCTCCTTGTGGGAGGCAGAAAATAGATCCCATGGCGTGCTGTTTTCTGCAAAGTGGTAGTTAGCCTCAGGAACATAAGGCCAATTATGGTTAATTAAATGGCAAGGATATTGTACAGGATGGAAGATTTGCATTGTCTATCTTATCTTCCCATCCATTCATCTATCCTATCCACCTACTCACTCTTCTGCTGTACCATCTACCCACCCATCATTACCCATCCACCATCCACCCTCCTTTCTAGTTATCTATCTCCCACTTGTCCATCTACCCATCTACTCGTCCACCTCCCCAACTGTCTCTGAGTCATCCTCTACCCAGGATCCAACTACCAACGGAGATGAAGGGTGTGTGGCTTTTCAGCAGCAACGTCTAGAGTACAGAGAGGGATAAAAGTAAAGCTTCTCAGATTACGCTTGCATCTTTCTCTAGAATCCCTGAACAAGATTTTGCAGTGACACGTGCTGGTAGAAATAGGGCCAAAGCACAGGCCACTGCTGATTTCCATTAAGGAGGTCTGGTAAATCAGGTCGCTGACGGGGAGCCCTCATCCCTGAGAATGTCGAGGAATTTGAAATGCTAATGAAGCCAAGTTCTATTAGCAACACAAAAGTTTCTGACTCAAAGGCTCCAAAGGAATTTCCATCGGATTCAACAGGGAAAGGGAATGCAAAAGTTGCAAATACATCAGAGAGGCCATTGGGCAGAGAGAGGAGTTTAAATTCATCCTGATGTCTGACCAAGAAAAAGGCAAGTAAAAAGCTCAATGCAATTGACTGGGAATTGAGGTTAACATAAAGCCACAGAGAAATCTCTGGGAAATTAGCTACAGGATATAACGCCACCCCCTCAACCAAGGACTTTGAAAACTTCTGTTTGAACGGCTATATGTTGGCTTCCAAAATTCATTTTTGACATTTTATCACTGTTTGATTTTTTTGTTTTGTTTAGTTTTGAGTTAGAGATGATTCAAAAGAAATTAGCTGGGATTTTTCAGAAGGCAAGAGTTTCAAAATTTAGCATGAAAGTATAGGAAGGCCAAAAGGGAACGAATAGACAGAAATATGAAATATCTCCCCTCTCTGTTTAAGCAAAACACAATAATACAATGTAAGGTCACCGCGGTGATTCCAATGGCATGACCATTCCAGGGCTTCACACCCAAGGCCATGTCAGGCAGACTTCTAGGGCTGGGCTGAGGGAATCAGGTACTTTGCACACTAACGTGTCAGAGCCTGTGCTCTGCTGGGACATTCTACCTGGTAAACACCGAGACCCAGGCCTTCAGAGGATGAGGTATTGAGAGAGATGAGTTTCTAGGAGAGCAAATGGTAAAACTGAGCCTAGAGTAAGGTCTGGGCTCTGTGTGGAGCAGCTATATGGCTTTGGTAAACTCACACTTTTCTCTTTTTTTTTAACTTTTTAATTTAGAAAGTTGTTTTAATTGAAGTATAGTGGATTTACAATGTTGTGTTCATTTCTTCTCTACAGCAAAGTGATTCAGTTATGCATGTATACATTCTTGTTTAAGCTTTCCTTTCTGTGATGGTGTATCATAGGATACTGAACAAATTCTCTGTGCTATGCAGAGATAGACCCTGTGGTCTATCCATTCTACACATCTGCCAACCCCGACCTCCCCCTCCATACCCGCCTCCCTCTTGGCCACCACCCGTCTATGCTCTACGTCCTTCACACTCGTTTTATTTATTTTGGCTGCGCTGAGTCTTTGCCGCGTGGGCTTTTCTCTAGCTGTGAGTGGAGGCTACCCGCTCCTTGCTATCACGGGCTTCTCGTTGCCGTGGCTTCTCTCTTGTCGAAGGGCTTTAGCAGCTGAGGTGTATGGAGTCAGTCGTTGTGCCACATGGGCCTATTTGCCTCACAGCCTGTGGAATCTTCCTGGACCAGGGATCGAACCCTGGTTCAATCCTGCATTGGCAGGTGGCTTCTTAACCAGTGGGCCACAAGGGAAGTCCTGTTGCACTCCTGAGCATTATCTAATCTTCAACTACAAGAAGATAATATGTACTTCCAATGGTAGTGCTTATTTCAAGGGAATATAATGTTGAAGAATTAAACTAACGTATGAGAAAGACTTTTCTAAATTTCTGAAGTATTATGCAATGTTAGTCATTGCTGTTCACATATTATGTACAAACAGACAAAAATTTTTTTTCACCATCTCTTATAAATTCTGTGGCAAACTGAGAGGCAAATTAAGAGGCAGCCCCCCTCTTAATTTAAGTTCCCTTTAAAAATCCACGATAATAGATTTTTAGTCGAGTACAGGGCTCCCAGACAGAGAGAGCATTTCCTCTCTGCAGCCAGGTGCGGCGATGTGATCATGTTCTCATCGATCAGACGTGCTGTGTGCAACTTCCACGCCACATCCTAAAAAGGTAATTTCTATCTTCTCCCTTTCCTGCCAGCTGAACTGCTCTGGGACCCAGCCTAGTCCACAGGGATTAGGGTAGCAGTCCAGGGAGGGTAAATGCTTATGATGGAGGGACCCCAAGGCCCTGAATGTCCACAGGGAACAGAACTACTCAGACAGCTTGCACCACTTATCTCTAGACAATCACATGAAGGAAATTAATTACATCTTTTGTGTCTGTTTGAAATATGCAGGTAAGACTGCCTAACACCATACTAGCTCAGAGGGTGGCATGGTTCAAGGGCCAAGTCTAGCCTACCAGTGAAACAAAGGCCATCTAAATCCTACTCATTGAGCAAAATAAAGTTTTATGAGAGCTTAGAATGTTCGCCTTTATTTGCTTACATAGTGTCTTTGGGTGCCTTCAACCAATGACAGAGTTGAGCGATTGCAACAGAAACAGTATGTCCCTCTAAGCTGAAAATATTTACCATCTGAACCTTGAGAGAAGAAACTTACTGACGCTTGCTGGAGGCTTTCACCACCAGTTCATCTGAATCGGCCTTGAAGACGAAATCCACCTGGAGAAGGAAATGGCAACCCACTCCTGTGTTCCTGCCTGGGAAATCCCATGGACAGGGGAGCCTGGCGGGCTACAGTCGCAAAAGGGTCGCAAAAGAGTCGGACACGACTTAGCGGCTAAACTGCCACCGCGTGAAATCTACCAGCAGTCTTGGAACTGCATAATATCGAGAGTTTCTTCAAGGTCTAAAATTCTCATTTCAAAGACCCCAAGGATGCTCTGCAGCTATTTTTTTAACCCAATCCAAAAATGGGCCAAAGAACCAAATAGACATTTCTCCAAAGAAGACATACAAATGGCTAACAAACACATGAAAAGATGCTCAACATCACTCATTATCAGAGAAATGCAAATCAAAACCACTATGAGGTACCATTTCACACCAGTCAGAATGGCTGCGATCCAAAAGTCTACAAATAATAAATGCTGGAGAGGGTGTGGAGAAAAGGGAACCCTCTTACACTGTTGGTGGGAATGCAAACTAGTACAGCCACTATGGAGAACACTGTGGAGATTGCTTAAAAAACTGGAAATAGAACCGCCTTATGACCCAGCAATCCCACGGCTGGGCATACACACTGAAGAAACCAGAAAGGAAAGAGACACATGTACCCCAATGTTCATCTCAGCACTGTTTATAATAGCCAGGACATGGAAGCAGCCTAGATGTCCATCAGCAGATGAATGGATAAGAAAGCTGTGGTACATATACACAATGGAGTACTACTCAGCCATTAAAAAGAATACATTTGAATCAGTTCTAATGAGGTGGATGAAACTGGAGCCTATTATACAGAGTGAAGTAAGCCAGAAAGAAAAACACCAATACAGTATGCTAACGCATATATATGGAATTTAGAAAGATGGTAACAATAACCCTGTGTATGAGACAGCAAAAGAGACACTGATGTATAGAACAGTCTTATGGACTCTGTGGGAGAGGGAGAGGATGGGAAGATTTGGGAGAATAGCATTGAAACACGTAAAATATCATGTATGAAACGAGTTGCCAGTCCAGGTTCGATGCACGATACTGGATGCTTGGGGCTAGTGCACTGGGACGACCCAGAGAGATGGTATGGGGAGGGAGGATGGAGGAGGGTGCAGGATGGGGAACACATGTATACCTGTGGTGGATTCATTTTGATATTTGGCAAAACTAATACAATTATGTAAAGTTTAAAAATAAAATAAAATTAAAAAAAAATAAAGATACAGTTGAAGATAAAAAAAAAAAAAAAAAAGAAACACACTCCTTCAGCATCTTTGAGTTTATTTTGGCTCTGCCAGGATACCCTTTGCTTGGATATCGACAAGACTTATCCCATCCCTTTCTTCATGTCTTTATGAATATATTGCCTTAATGGAGATATAGTGATCCTGTTTAAAATAGGACTCTAGGTCATGTCCATCACTATCTGTTCCTTGAGCCTACCTTTTAAAATCTACAGACACTCACTACCTGGCATACATTTACTCTTTACTGTGTGTAACCTGTAGTGGAAAGTGATCTCCTTGAGGGCAGCGAGGCCACCCAGGTCACTGCGGTGACCCCAGTAACCACGGTGCATGACACGCAGCAGTCCGTCAATGAATATTTGTTGAGTAAATTAAGACAGAGCACTTTTGGGGAGATATTGCCATGTACAAATTAGCAGAAATTTAAAATGGGCAGAAAATACAATCCACTGTCTCTAGGCAATTTGAATGGCCTCACTGTACATAAAATAAGACTAGGACTAGTTATTGAAACACATCATTTTAAAATTGCAATCCATGGCATAAACTTTACACTTTTAATTCACTGATACGGGAGTTCAACCTATATGCAGACCAGGAGAAAGGACAGTCTCTCCAAAAACAGCACAGGGTCAATGAGATATCCACTCTGGAAAGAAACTAACAACGATCCATACCTAACACCATATACAGAAGCTAACTCAAAACGGGCCAGGGGCCGAAACGTAGAACATAAAAGTATACGCTGTTAGATGAAAAAGAAAAGGAGCTCTCATGACCTTGGGTTGGGCATGGATTTTTTTAATTGGAATGTAATTGCTTTACAATGTGGTGTCAGTTTCTCTATGCAACGAAGTGACTCAGCCATATGCACACACGTGTCCCCTCCCTCTGGGACCTACTCCCTCCCCCATCCCACCCACCCAGGTCATCGCAAGCATGAGCTGGGCCCTCTGTGCATCCCACCCACCCAGGTCATCGCGAGCATGGGCTGGGCCCTCTGTGCATCCCACCCACCCAGGTCATCGCGAGCACGGGCTGGGCCCTCTGTGCATTCCATCCACCCAGGTCATCGCGACCAGGGCTGGGCCCCCTGTGTTGTACGGCAGCTTCCCGCTAGCTGTTTTACATGTGATAGGGCACGCGTGTCAATCCCGACCTCCCGCTTTGTCCCGCCCTCTCCTTCCCACCCTACATTCATGTCTGTTCTCTACATCTGCATCTCGATTCCTGCTCTGGAAATAGGTCCAGCTGTACCATTTTTCTAGATTCCACATATATGCATTAATATACGATACTTGTTTTTCTCTTTCTGACTTAGATGTGACACCAAAGTATGACACACAAAAATACAAACTGATAAGTTAGGTTTCATCACAACTAAAATCTTCTTTCCTTTGAAAGATTCTACCAAAAGAATGAGAAGATAAACCACACACTAAGGGAAAAAGCATATCACTGAAGATGAATGTGTATCCACATAAAGAGATGTCAACATTCAAAACCAACAAAGCAAGCACCTGATCCTCACCCCCACTGGGTAAATCACTTGAAAAGAAATGCCACCAAAGGCAAAATATCTTGGCAAACAAACACATGAAAAGATACACAGATACAAAACATGAAAACAAAATAAGATATCCACAAAAAAAAAAAAAAAAAAGATACCCGGCAACATTAGTTATCAGGGAAATGCAAATTAAAGCCATAATGAAAAACCCTGACACACCACCTACAAGACCCTCTACAATTAAACAAACAAAAACAACACCAAAGCAAGTGTGTCTGTGGCCAAGGAGAACCTGGAACTCCACACAATGGCTGGAAGCACAAGACCATGCAACCACTTTGAAGAGGGTTTGGAAATTTCTTGAAAAGTTAAGCGTGTACCTACAAAATGATCTAGCTATTCTACTCATAGGTATTTACTCATTTAATTCAAGAAACATTAAAGTATAGTTTTACTCAATAACATGCTTACTCCTTGGAAGGAAAGTTATGACCAACCTAGATAGCATATTCAAAAGCAGAGACATTACTTTGCCAACAAAGGTTCATCTAGTCAAGGCTATGGTTTTTCCTGTGGTCATGTATGGATGTGAGAGTTAGACTGTGAAGAAGGCTGAGCACCGAAAAATTGATGCTTTTGAACTGTGGTGTTGGAGAAGACTCTTGAGAGTCCCTTGGACTGCAAGGAGATCCAACCAGTCCATTCTGAAGGAGATCAGCCCTGGGATTTCTTTGGAAGGAATGATGCTAAAGCTGAAACTCCAGTCCTTTGGCCACCTCATTCGAAGAGTTGACTCATTGGAAAAGACTCTGATGCTGGGAGGGACTGGGGGCAGGAGGAGAAGGGGACAACAGAGGATGAGATAGCTGGATGGCATCACTGACTCAATGGACGTGAGTCTGAGTGAACTCCAGGAGTTGGTGATGGACAGGGAGGCCTGGCGTGCTGGGATTCAGGGGGCACAGAGAGTCAGACATGACTGAGCGACTGATCTGATCTGATCTGATGAATGCTCATAGCAGTTTTATTTGTAATAGCCAAAAGTGAAGATAATTCAATCAGTGAACTGATGAACTCAGGTATATCTATACAATGGAAAGCTCTTGGAAATATAAAGGAATGAACTACTGGTACATGATATGACAGAAATGAACCTCACAATAACTGTGCTGAGTGAAAAAAGACAAACCCCAGGTGGTATTTAATTTATGGTTCCATTTATGTAAGGAAGTTCTAGGAAATGCAAACTAGCCCCCAGCAGAGGCCGAAGATCCATGGTTGCCCACAGACAAGATCTGGAGGCAGAGGGAGGGGCAAGAAGACAAGATTACAACCGCACATAGAGAAACACATCTGGGGGCGGTGGGGCTGTCTGTGCTTTGTCACTCAGTAGTGTCCAACTCTTTTCAACCCCGTGGACTGTAACCCACCAGGCTCCGTTGTCCCTGGGATTCTCCAGGCAAGAACACTGGAGTGGGTTGCCATTTCCTTCTCCAGGAGATCTTCCCAAACCGGGGATGCAACCCAGGTCTCCTGCACTGCAGGCAGATTTTTTTTACCATCTGAGCCACCACAGAAGCCCAAGTGTGGTTGTATGTATGCTCATTATTATTCTTCACATTTTGTACTGAGATATACTTGACCTGTGTGCATGCCTGCTAAGTCGCTTCAGTCATATCTGACTCTTTGAGACCCTGTGAACTGTAGCCTGCCAGGCTTCTTTGTCCATGGGATTCTCCAGGCCAGCATACTGGAGTGGGTTGCCATGCCCTCCTCCAGGGGAGCTTCCCAACCCAGGGATCAAACCCAGTGTCTCATTATGTCCCCTGCATTGGGCAGGCGGGTTCTTTACCACTAGGGCCAGCTGAGAAGCCCATAGTTGACCTATATTTTATATTAATCTCAGGGCTATGACATAATGATTCAGTATTTATATGTATTGCAAAATGATCATTACAATAATAGTTAATAGTCATCATTGGTTACAAATTTTTTCTGGTGATGAGAAATTTTAAATTTTGCCTTTTCATGACCTTCACTCATTTAGTCTGCAACTCACCACGCCCCCTCTGCCCCGGCCTCTGGCAACCACCAATCTGTTTTCCGTATCTTCGAGTTCAGTGTTGTTTGTTTTAGATTCCACATATAAGTGACGTCGTATGATATTTGTCTTTGTGTGCATGACTTGTTTCACTAAGCATGACACCCTCGAGGTCCATCCATGTGGTTGAAAATGGTGGGATTGCCTTCTTTTTTTGTGGCTAAGTACTAAATATATATCACAGTTTAAAAATCAAGTCATCTATTGATAGACACTGACTGTTTCATATCTTAGCTGTTGTATACAATTATGCATTGAACATGGGGATGCAGATATCTTTTCAAGTTAGAGTTTTCATTTTCTTTGAATAATTACCAAGAAGTGGGATTTCTGGGTCATGTGGCGGTTTTATTTTTAATTCTTTGAGGAACCTCTGTAGTGTTTCCCATAGCGGCTGCACCAATTTAGATTCCTGTCAACAGTGCCTAAGTGTCCCCTTTGCTCCTCAGCCTCACCAACACTTGCTATTTCCTATCTTTTTGATGACAGCTAGTCCAGCGGGTGTGAGGTGATGTCATTGCGCTTTTGATTGGTAAGTTCTCTGATGACTAGTGGCTTTGAGCTCTTTTTCACGTACCTGTTGGCTATTTACCTGTATGTCATCTTTGGAAAAATATCTATTCAGATCCTCTGTCGACTTTTCAATCAGAAGTTTTTTTTTTCTGTTGTTGAGTTAAATGTATTTTAAAAATCTATTTTGGACTCTAACCCCTTATCAGATTTGCAAATATTTTCTCCCCTTCCATAGGTTGCCTTTCCAGGCTGTTAGTGGTCTCCTTCGCTGGGTGCATCATATTAACCCTGGTGATGCCGTCAGAGGTGTGCACACACGTCAAAACTTGGCCAATTTCACACTCTGTGCAGCTTAATGTATGTCAATTACACCTCAATAGAGCTGTCCTAGAAAACAGTGCTTAATAAAATATTTAACACTCAGTATAGTACAGGCACTGACCCCTGAGGATAAATCCTGGCCATGCCAGTGTGTTACAGCTGAATACCCAACCAGCCTTGGCTGCAAAGGTGCTCAACCCCATTGGTTTTCTGGGAATGAAATTTAAGAGCACAGTGCAATAGCAGTTCATGCCTAGCAACATAGCTGAATTAAGCAACGAGGAATGATACGAAGGGTGTGCAAAGATGTGGAGAAATCTGATTTTTGCTCACTGCTGGTGGAAACTGACATGTGTACAACTATCTTGGAAAAGTATCTGTCAGTATCTACTGAGGTCTGATATACTTCAACCTCTAGTACAAGGGGATTGTATTCCTATGTACATACTTGATATATGTTCACATAAAAGACATGTGGAAAAAAGGCCATAGCAGCACGAATCATAATAGCCCCATATGAAAAACTAACCAATTATCCATCTGTAGTAGAAGGAATAAATAAAATACGATGCATTCTACCATTAACTACTATTCAGCAGTGAGAATGAATGAACTTTAATCACAGGTAATGGCATGGACGAATACCACAAACCTGATATTGAGGAAAAGAAGCCAGAGCCACCCAAAAAAGTACAACTGCATGATGCTGTTTTTATAAAGTTCAAAAATAGACCTAATTAATCTATGCTGTTACGAGTTAGGATACCTGTTACCCTTGGGTTAGGACTAGTGACTCAAAGGAGGCAGTAAGGGCTTTCGATGTTCTGTTTCTTGATCTGCCTGCTGGCGACATGTGTGCGGTCAGTTGCAGGACAATTCCAAACTGTGTATTTATGATTTGCATACTTATTTCTATGTGTATGTCAATCGTGTTTACTTAAAAATAAAGAATAAATGGAACAGATGGCTGACAGGTTTTTTTTAAAACTCCTCTCAGTTGGTCTTTGGGTTGAAAAAGTTTGAGAACAACTACAGCGACCGACAATCTTGAGAAGGTGAGGTATTCTCAAGCACTGCGGGGAAAGAGGGGTGAGAGTCTGGGAGTCACTGCAGAAGCAGCTTTGAATATTTAACTCTAAAATACAAAAAGCATCTTGATGAAACCTCATGTCAGCATCTACATCTCAAGGTCTCTTATTTAACAGCAACATCTGGTGAAGAAACACCAAAGCCTCTATACATCAGGATATTGTTTTTGCCTTTTAAATAAATATCTAAGAAACTAAACATAGGAGAAAGAAGAGAATGAGGGACAGAGCACAAAAGAAAAATAAAATAGCCACTTTCCTCCAGATAATAATTCGCTATCAATTCCCACCAAGAAGCACCTTGACCACACTGTAGTCGTAGAAGCCAAAGGTGATGAGACAGCTCATAGACTCATTTGCAGGAGCTCCCGGCTCTGTGAGGCCCATGATGACTGTCCCGCATGCTGCCTACAGTCCCCGGATGACAGGGTTTTAAGCGGGATGGCAATTCACCTATAGTCCCCGGATGACAGGGTTTTAAGCAGGATGGCAACTCACTTGCAGTGGGCCACTTCCCCAAAGCCAGGGGCTTCCACCCTGTCCTCACGCTGGCTCCAGTTCCAGGCCCCCTGCTGCCCTGCCCTTGCTGGCAAGGAGTCTCTCGTGCACTGTCCCTCTTCCCGAGTCACCCGCTGCCTCTCCAGACGTCCCCGCATCTTTTGGACTTGCTAAGGGCTTGGGTTGCTTGGCATTTCCTCTCTGGATGCCAGGGGTTACCATCCTGGTTACCAGTCAATTCTCCTGTTGGATACTAGCTCAACAGGACACAGGGGTGCGGGCCAGTCTCCGAAGGACATTCCTGGTGTTGATTTAGAGTACTGGGAGGTACTATTCCTAGGCCGCCTTGTATGTCTTTAAGACATACTTTGGTTGCCTCTCTGAGAGCACTCCTGGCATTTAGTGGGTGGTGCCAGAGACATCTGTGGTTCTGTACAATGAAGAACTACTCACATCTCACGTGACTCTGGAGGGCAGGTAATCCACGTAGGAACGTAACCTGAACCTAGAAACAAATTCCTTCCTGACAAACACACAAACTATTTTTTTTTACATGGTTTTAATATGCAAAAAAAATATCCTGGGTCTTCCAAGGTGCAACAGTCCCGTGGATTGAGGGAAGAGGGTGTTTTACGCTGTGAGGAATTTTACGGAGAGTTGCTTCAGAACGTCACATGGATGACCAAAGCTCACCTTGATCAGTCTGCATTGTAGCTGCTGCTTTCTTTGTAGTTCTACATAAAGGTATGAACAGTATCTTGTTTTTTCTTCCAGTGAGACACGCCCAAATATTTACATATTAAAATATAGTCATCTATTATAAATAGCTTCCATTTTAAAAATATTATCATTGGGATATTATGTTGATTTTTTTTTAAAAGTGTTGCACACATTATACATATATATGCACACATGTGTTTATATGCACATATATATACACACACATATGTGCACACACACATATGTGCATGCATGCTGTCACTTCAGTTGTGTCTGACTCTGTGTGACACCATGGACTGTAGCCCGCCAGGCTCCTCTGACCTTGGGATTCTCCAGGCAGGAATATTGGAGTGGGTTGCCATGCCCTCCTCCAGGGGATCTTCCCGACCCAGGGATAGAAACCGTGTCTCCCGCTTTGCAGGCGGACTCTTTACTGCTGCACCACCAGCGGGAACACAGGGAGTCGCTTTGCAGTACACTTGAAAGTAACACAATATTGTAAATTAACTATACTTCCATAAAAAGTAAATATAAGTAAAAAAAAATAAAATAAAAATTTTTAAAAAGTGCTGCACAGGTAGACGATATCTATGGATTTCATCCCAGAATGGAATAGGATGTTTTCTAAACTATCTAGTATATGATGGAGATACTGAGCCTCAGAAGGCTGGGATCCACTGATTTATAAAAACAGCTCCAGTTTCTCTGAAGATTTTTCAAATGTTTTTTGTAAGATCTCTACTTTTTATGCCAAATATCACTGACCTTTGCCTGGTGTTGCGTTGGTAAATATTTAACAAGTGGGTCTCCATGGGGGAGAAGTCCTGGTTCACAGTATTGGCCGATTTCCTTTCTGTAAACACGCTGTGGACAAGTTCAAGAGTCATCTAACGTGGCATCACTGAGCCTGGAGCTGGGCAGAGATGACAAACGCTAGCTCCTCTAACTCACGCAGGTCAGGGGACCCGAGGTCATCATTTTTCTGCTTAGACATTGCCCCAACTTTTTCTAGGTTTTCTCTACCAGGACTCAGGGGAGCAAAAAGTAAATCAAGCAAAGAATAAATAAAAGAAATAAGTCACAACTTTATATGGTAACAAAGACACCACAAGGCTCAGGTTCAAAGGAAATGCAGACAAGCATGAATGAGAGAGTTCTCTATACAGTCAGCTGATGTCAATTAAGATTCTAGGATAAAAAGAACTGCCTTGTTCAGAGGAGAGCCAGAGGATGTGGCAATATGTTTCCAGTCCTTATTCTGCCGCCGGTTGGAGAGAAAACTCTAAAGACAGATTTGTGAAACTGTTTAAGGGCAATCCTGGGATAGGACCTTTTGCTTAGCCAGGCTGTGGAACTCCAAGGGCTGCAGACTGGCCCTCCTTGGTGGTATCTTGGCTTAGAGCATCGGGTAACCAATGGCCAGCTTCTCTCTTGTCAGTCATTTTCAAGACTGGGGGATCCACATGGTGTGTTTGGCCAGAGTACAAAATCTCATCAAGAGGAATGGTGGATGAATTATCAGCTGAGAGGAAGGGTGAAAACAGGAACTGCATTGGTATAAATGACATTGGTCAAACAGGAAAAAGTCATCAAGATCTGTAGCAATGGGAATCTGTCTGATGTAAATACACACATCTGATTTTCAATTTATCTAGGACCAAAATTAGCCACATTTTCTTTCTCTTCTTCTTTATTTTTTTGACCTCACCGAGTGGCTTGTGGGATCACAGTTCCCCAACCAGGGATCAAACCTGGGCTCTCTGCAAGTGAAATTTCCTAGTCCTAACCACTGGATCGCCAGGGAGGTCCCCAAATTAACCATATTTTCATCATTTCTGCAAATCCCGTATAAAGAACACTGAAGGACTCCTGGGATGTGAATGTAAGGCCCTGCTGTGAAAAAAGGCACGAAAGGACCTGCCATACCCCCAGGGATATTAACAGTGGACTTTCTGGAGAGCAGACAGGAGGGAACTGCTGAGCTGGCTTGGATGGACCCCAGGTTCTGCCGGTCACTTTAAATTTTGCATATGATTAGAGGGGACACCACCAGGGTCCTTTGTAATAAAGAAAGCCAAGTTTGGTACAGTTTACTCTCTGCACCCCCCTTTAGTGTCTTCAGATCTTCAGAAACGGGAAGTAGAGTCCCACACTTGGAGATGCCAGTGACCAGTGTTACTCTGCGACGTTGCATTCCCTGTGAATCCCTAATATTCCAGTTGTTCAGAGAAGATCCGTCTATCCCATGACACTGCAGAGTTAACACAACGTTGAATAAAGTCTTGAGTTTATGATGAATGTGTTCCAGACACACACAAGTTTACGGTGACTGTCAACCAAGAAAATGTGCAACCCCAGCAGATAATGGCATATGGTGTGTGATCTGACCAGGCGGAGCAGGTTCCAAGCAGATGCTTAATGACAAAAGCAAAGTCAGTTGTACAGTCTCTTGGGAAAACAACCAGAAAATAAAGGTGAAAGAAGTTTTCTTGGTGTGTCAGTAGAAGAAATTCATGAGCTATACATTTTCTTCCAGTGTCAAGGAACAGGGACAGGCAGCTCACAGCAGTGGGCTTAGGCTGCTGCGGTCAGAGGTCACACGTCGTCAGACAGCATCACCGAGGCCCTGCAGCTTTGCGGTCCGTCTGTGCAAACTGGGAGCGTCAAAAATTAAACAGCCCTCAATAAGAGCCAGTGGGAAGTCGGTGGATGAATCCAATTTAAGGGCAGAGTTGCGGTTGCTGCTGTTGTAATGCTTTATATGCTGTGATGGCATTTGCTTTGCCTGTTGCCTGGGGCTGGGCAGATCACCCCATAACAGTTCTTTAAGGGAACCTCTGGCAGCGCTGGAGATACTGCAAGAGCCCTAATGCCAGCTTGCTGTGGCAGGCGTAGGACACCAACTGGGTCCTGCCCATCTGGTCACGTGTTGCCGAGGAGCCAAGGTGTGAGTGACGGAGCGAGTCCTGCGTAGTTGGTGGAAGATGCCGCGTGCTGTGCTGGCGTCTTACATTGGGTTCCCACAAAAACAGACGCTGAGAGAAGGTTCTAGATACGTGTGTGTAGGGGGCATCTCAGGAAGCAGTGTGGCAGGTGGGCAGTGAGGGACAGGCTTGGAGGCCGCTCACCGAGACAGGCCGCCGCGGGCAGGCAGAGGTCAGTCCTTCCACGGCCCTGGGGCGGGGAGTGCTGAGAGGCCTGAGAGTTGGTCATCCTCCCCAAAGCACACGGAGGCTCAGGGATTAATCTCCCAGCTTCCCACTGGCTCTTATTGGGGTCTGTTTAATTTTTTTTTTGACACTTCCAGTTTGCAAGGCTTGAGAGCCGAGGATGTTCCCAGACCAGGAAACAAGCCTCCAGGCAGAGAGCTGCAGGTATTCACACAGCGCCTTCAGTTCTTACAAAGCGTGGTGAAGGGTGTGAACGGGGCTGACAGTCTCCTGTAAGCGTGCGTGTGTGTGTGGTGCACGTGCACGCAAGCACGGACATAAAATAAGAGGGACCTTGAAGAAAGAGACTAAGATGGGCATAAAGAGGGGCAAGGTCCCAGCTAGCGGGTGGCGGAGTGTCAAAGGCACAGAAAGAGGAAGGGCAGAGCAGAGTCAGGGATGCTCACGACGACTGCACCTTTCACCCAGGACATGCCATCCTCACACAGCCCTTTGGACACATCATAAACTGTCTCTCCAGTGACATTCAACTTAAGTATCGTTACTCTCCTATGACAGATCCCGGGAGACTGAACTTCAGTTAACCTGTCTCAGAGGCCAGTGAGCAGTTCTTATCTGAATCTGCATCGCAGGCCTAGAGTGTTCCGCACACCTGTGCTGGCCTCATCCTGCTCCGCTCTGGATGAAGGCATTTCTGCACATGCCCCAGGTCTCTGTCCACACAGGAGGCCAGGCGGGAGCAGGGCTTCTGTCTTAAGCATCTTTGTATCTCACATCACCAAGCTGGTGCCTGGTACACAGCCAGTTTTTTTTTTTTTAATTGGATTTTAGTTGCTTTGAATGTTGTGCTAGTTTCTGCTGCATAACAATGTGAATCAGCTAATATATATAAATATTATATCAATATATCAATAATATTAATTAGTAATGTTATTAACATTATTAATAATTAATATAATTAATTATATAATATATAAAATTATATATTATATATAAATAATATATATTATATTATAATATATATAATATATAATATGCAATATATTATATTATATATAATAATATATAATATAATATATATAATAATATATATTAAAATATATGAATAATATATAATATATATAAAATAATTAATATAATTAATTATAAAATATAATTAATAACATTGTTAATATAATTAATAATATTAATAATATATTAATAATAATATGAATGTATAATAATATAAAATATAATCAGCCTCCCTCTTGAGCCTCCCTCCCCATCCCGCCCTCTAGGGCATCACAGAGCAGCGGGCTGAGCTCCTGTGTCATACAGCAGCTTCCCACTGGCTGTCTGTCTCACACCTGCTAGTGTATTTATGTGAGACCTCATCTCCCGGTTCATCCCACCCTCCTCTCTCCTCTGTGTCCACACATCCACCCGCTACATGTGCGTCTCCATTTCTGCCCTGCGAATAGGTTCGTCTGTACCATGTTTATAGATTCCACATACATGTGTTAGTGTATGATACTTGCTTTTCTCTTTCTGACCTACTTCACTCTGAGGTATGACAGACTCTAGGCCTGTTCACATCTCTACACATGACTCCGTTTTGTTCCTTTTAATGACTGAATAATATTCCCTTGTGTGTATGTACCACATCTTCTTTATCCATTCCTCTGTTGATGGGCATTGAGGTTGCTTGAACAGTATGGAGGTTCCTTGAAAAACTAAAAATAGAGCTTCTGTAATGACCTAGCAATCACACCGCTGGGTGTATATCCTGAGAAAAACCACAATTCTAAAAGACACAGGTGCCCCAACGTTCCCAGCAGCACTGTTTACAATAGCCAGGACAGCAATTCTCAGAACACGTTTGTGAGCATAAGGTGGTTGCCATTTCATCTCAGATCACTGATCAAGTAGATTACTGGCCAATCTTGTGGCTCAAAAGGAAAACCTTTACATAACTTTCGTGAGTTTGACCAGGTGCCAGGTCTCTGCTCCAGCCTCGGGAGCCACGGATGGTTCAAGTACAGCCGTGGCCCCTGAGGGCTCAGGGCTCATGGAGAAGGCAGAGAAGCGAATCTAGGCTCACCACTCAGACGAGCAAGTGCCTTTCAGGCAGGTCTGCAGTCTGCCTTACGAGATGTAGGATGATGCTTCTTGCACGTTTTTCTCCAGTCCTATAGAATCACTTTTCTTTCCTACAGATGGAAAAAACGCAATAATGCTGGCAGGGCATGAGACCTGTTGGGATCCCTGACCAACTGTTGGGGGTAAGGTATGTCTCTTTTCAGAAGCAATCACCAGCGGGAGGGGTGAAGTAGACCAGGAGAGGGTGAAGGTCTTCCAGGCCAGAGACACTGAAAACTTTCCCTTCTTTCATGTCACTGTCCCTGTCACAATGCTCTCGTTAAGTCGTGTCCGACTCTTTGTGACCCCGTGGACTGTGGCCCACCAGGCTCCTCTGTCCACGGGATTCTCCAGGCAAGAATACCGGAGTGGGTTGCCGTGCCCTCCTCCAGGGCATCTTCCCAACCCAGGGATCGAACCAGAGTCTCCTGCATTGGCAGGTGGACTCTCTACCACCGAGCCACCAGGGAAGCCCCAACTATAACAGTGATCTACCACCAAAGAAGGTCTTTCTCTGTAGACAGCGCTGGAAATATAGAGGCCACGCCTAACTGGTCACGTCCACTTCCCCATCCCATCTCTGCCCCTGACTCTGGGGACCTTGTCAACAGTAGGTGCTCAGAAAATGCCTGCTGAGAATGAACGGGAGAGCCTGTGAAGAGTATTTATGCTTCCTTTCTCTCCACGGGGCCAAATCACCGGTCCTCAGAACCATATCCTTCCAAACACTGGAGGGTAGCAAGGCGGTTGCCTGGTCTTTGGTCTCATAGGCAGTAGTAACTCTTGGGGAAAAAACAAACTGTGCTCCCGGTTCATATTTTTACTAGAAAGCAATCTTTTTCTTTTTTTCTTTTAAATCTTACTTCTTAATGTATCATAATAAGAGAGTGAATTTGGCTGGCATGTGGAGGAGATATTGAAAAGCACTCATTTTTCTTTGATTTTGCAAGACCTGGTTTAATTCATATCTGGGGTGGGTGGGGAGCAGGTTGTGAAAGCATTTCTGCTCAGGAACCTAACCTGTGATAGACAGGTAATGTATTCATTTACAATATAACGGGATAACCAGAGATTCGAAGGCTCTAGTTGAGTCCCTCAGCAGTGATACAGTTTTACATTTGGCTCAAATGACTGTTGAATATCAAGTGGTGCTGAGTTCCTCCAAAGCCCTTCAAGACCCATTGGAAGGAGTTTCACCAGAGTCTCAGAAGAAATCCAAGTCGTGAAAAGCACTCATTTTTTAAGAGCATGCAAATAAACCAACAGTGAAGAGAGGGAAAAAAAACAAACAAACCTCACAGAGCTCCATGAACTTAGAAGGGGATAAGCGTTCACAAGTCAACTTTCTACTGAGGAGCGCAGAGGAAGAAGGACTGCTCGGGAGGGCGGAAATCACCCTAGAATCCAATGACATGTGGACAAATATCACTCCTCCCTGCTTTCCTCAAATGAGAATCAAGCAGTGGAAACATTTTCCAAATCAGGTTTTGACAGTTCAGGACTGGGCTCTTCCCTGTCTTGTCAGCAGTCTCTGACAGGCTCCAGGTGGGTCCTGTCCAATGGGGGAAAAAAGAGGAAAATCCTGAAATATTCACTACAAAGTGATTAGGGAGGTTTTGCCCTTCAACCATAAGCTTCTGGGGCAGAACTATTTAGAGGTTTGTTTTTTTTTTTAGAAAAAGGAATTCACAGCTTGTAAAACTTGGCACCTTAAAAAAAAAATGATGACTAATTTCATAAAAGAAATGGAAACAAAAGTGCTAAATACCAGCACTCAAATGTCAAGACAGGATTTTCCAGGAAAATATCAGACTGCTCCAAAGGCTGAAAAAGTTATTAGGATGGCAGTGTTGTTTGGGACACAGTCTCTCCTTACTTCAGAGCAAATTTTAAAAAATAATAAAATCACAGAGCTGATGTTTTCATTTTTGTTCTGGTTCTAAAGTTAAGCCACGGTAACTTGATCTAGCCGGATCTGCCTAGGTTTACTCCGGTTTAAAGGCAAAGTTGAGGTCAAGTTGAACAATAGTGCCTCATTCTCCAGCCTCAATCACATGAACTCAATGATGCTTCACATGGTTTTACTTCTAAACCATGAACAAATCAAGTGTTGAATGAAACTGGCTTTGAGTAGTTGGGTTTTAGCCAACTTGGGATCCAAATTATGTTATTCAAACTGTAGTGATGTCTTCCATCGATTTGGAAAATTCATGGCTTTTTTTTTTTGTCTTTAAAATTTCTCCTGTTCTGTTCTCTTCTCTCCCACTGGGAGTCCAAATATCTACGTTACAACTTTTCAGTACGTCTCCTATGTCTCTTTTCTATGTTTTCTACCCAATGAAGCCTTTTTCCTGTTTTAGTGTGAATATTTTCCCTGTCCTATCTGATAGCCATTTATCCTTTCTTTAGTCATGCCCAGGCTGCTATTCAACTTATCTGTTGAGATTTTCATCTTTTTCTTTTTTAAAAAAGTTATTGGTGTATGGTTGATTTACAGTATTGTAGATCTTCATTCCAGCGAGTATATTTTTCATTGCAAAATTTTTATTTGATTCTTTTTGAATAGAGTCGAGTTTTCTGGTGAAATTCTCCTACCATTTATTTCTTGACCATGCTAATGACATTTTTGAAAAGATAAAGATTGTATTTATCTTTAGAGATAAGCACAGGGACATCAGTGGTGGTCCAGGGGCTCAGACTTCATGTTGTCAGTGGAACGGGTCTAGGTTTGATCCCTGGTCAGGGAGTGAGATCCCACATGTTTAAAAGATCCTACATGCTGCAACTGAGACCCAGCACAGCCAAAATAAAGAAAGAAATAAAAGTAAATATCAAAACAGAAGGTAAGTCAATATCTGGATCATCTATGGGTCTGTTTCTATTGTCCGTTTCTTCTTGGTTCTATCTCTTAGTTCTTTATTAAGTGTTGATGGGGTGAAGACCATCGGGTAAGAGAATTTTAGAGGCTCTGGATGGTGTTATCTTCCTTTAGCAAGACAGTCGTCTCTGAAGGTTAACGTAAATCCTGATATCTAGAGCAGGGGGTGTTACCTCAGTCTAGCCATATGCTCAGTTGAGCTGAGAGCAAGTTGTACCTTTCTCAGGCTGGGTCTATTTTGGATTCACCCATCCCTAGGCGGTTACTTTCTAGAGGTCCCAAGAAGAGCTTGGGATGTTTATAAGAGCACCTTCCCAGTATTCTCATTTTTGCTTTTCCAGCACCATGAGATTCTGAAAACCACACTCTGCTTTTGAGCAGCTTTCCCTGTGCCTGGGGCCTTAACCTCCTGATTTATGCAGCTGTTGTTGTTGCTCAGTTGCTAAGTCACGTCCAACTCTTTGGGATCCCATGGACTACAGGTTTCCCTGTCTTTAACTGTCTCCTGGAGTTTGCTCAAATTCATGTCCATTGAGTTGTGATGTTATCCAACCATCTCATCCTCTGTTGCCCTCTTCTCCTCCTGCCTTCAATCTTTCCCAGTATCGGGGTCTTTTCCAATGAGTCGCTCTTTGCATCAGGTGGGCAAAATATTGGAGCTTCAGCTTTAGCATCAGTCTTTCTAGCGAATATTCAGGGTTGATTTCCTTTAGGATGGACTGGTTTGATCTCCAGCAGTCCAACAACTCTCAAGAGTCTTCTCTGATACCATGGTTCAGAAACATCAATTCTTTGGTGCTCAGACTTCTTAATGGTTCAACTCTCACATCCATACATGATTACTGGAAAAACCATAGCTTTGACTAGATGGACCTTTGTCGGCAAAGTGATGTCTCTGCTTTTTAATATACTGTCTAGGTTGGTCATAGCTTTTCTTTCAAGGAGTCTTTTAATTTCACGGCTGCAGTCACCATCCACAGTGATTTTGGAGCCCAAGAAAATAAAATTTCTTGCTGTTTCCACTTTTTTCCCATTTATTTGCCATGAAGTGATGGGACCAGATGCCATGATCTTAGTTTTTGAATGTTGAGCTTTAAGCCAGCTTTTTTACTCTCATCTTTCACCCTTATCAAGAGTCTCTTTAGTCCCTCCTCACTTTCTGCCATTAGAGTGGTATATCTGATGTAGCTTTACCATATAGATGTTATCTGCATATCTGAGTAAGAATGAAAACTTACTGAAGGAGAAAGAGCTTGGGGCCTTCCTTTCACAGACGGCCTGACCCCTCAAGTCTTAGATGCTTTGGCAGCTCTCTGATGCCTTCAGATAAAATTTTAATTTTCCCTGGCCTTTCTACTTGTTCTTCCTGGGATCATTGGTCTGGCTAAAAACTGCTTTGTTAGAGCCAGGAGTAGAAGTAATGAATAGCTATGGTTTTGCAAAAGCAATATCCCAGACAGAAAGCTATAAAAAACTCAACTGGGAAAATTCATTCCATGTACCAGGAAATATTCCTGGACTGGGCTTTTTAAATGAATGAGACAATATCCTGATCCTGGGGGGCATTCACATCCTATCAGGATTTTTCTAAGGTGAACTTGATTCCATTCTATTTTGTTCTTTTTCACTCGTTATTAGTATTTAGCTCAAGGTGTCTAATAAATATTGGCTAAAAGACTCAGGCAAATATTAAGATCTTCTTTCTCTGAGACCTTGGGCTACTTATCAGCACCTCTCAGATCCTGAGGTGGTTAATAATGGGGCCCTTTACTCCCTGCCCACACCAGACTGGGAGCTCCCTTGAAGAGAAGAACTAGGTTTGATACTTAGGCTAGAACCTCCATATCACCCAGCATATATTTTTGGCTTTTTTCACTACAATCACTCACTTGATGGGCAAACTGTATTTCCAATGTGTCTTGGGATTGTGTGTGTGTGTGTGTGTGTGTGTTTTGACTGTGCCTCTTGGCTTGCAGGATCTTAGTTCCCAGACCAGGGATTGAATCCAGGCTCCCAGTCCTAACCTCTGGACCGCCAGGGAATTCTCACTTCAGTGTATTTTGTATGGGAAAGAATGGGATAAGGCAGTGACTCTCTTTAATGATGGGGGAAGAGTACAGAAGCTGTGTTCTGGTTCTTGTCTATGCAGGATCAGTAATGATTTCAGCCCATCTCCATAATGAGTAGCATTTATTAATGGCTTCCCAGTATGCTTGGCATTATTCTAAGCATGTTATACCTATCATCTCATTCAATCTTCTGGACAATCCTAAGAGTTTTTATTATTATGCCCATTTTGCAAACCAAGAAACAGAGGCAGAGACTGGCCAAGTTACAAACTCAACCCTAAGGATCACTTGTCTGCAAACGGCAGCTGAGACCTTAACTTGAGATCCGTTCATGGTGGTGGACCCTTGTCCGAACCTGAGGAATTCCTGGCGAAGGACCCCAGCCGGTGGCGGAGAGTTGATGGGGAATTTGCTGATTATATACAACAGTCTGTGCCTGAGACACAAACCTTGCATTTCCTTGTGGTTCCATTTACCGTTTTTCTTCATCCCATTTCTAGCTTGTTTTACTCATTCATTTAGAACTCAGTGTCGCTTCAGCAGCCACGCTGGCGTAAGCAGCCAGGAGCCTCTGTTTCTCCTGGCACGAGTGGTCTGGAGGTGGGCAGTCGCGTTCTGCATGGTGGCTCCCTAATGCCCTGAGGGTTCTGGTGCTTTCTGTGTGTCCATTCTGTTAATGAAATATGTAACTTCCATTCTCATGCTGGCAAGCTTGCTACTCCCGCTTCAGCACTGTGTGTATTTCAGACGGGAAGGGGAAGGATAAAGGGATCTGATAAAGAGTCAAGCTAACAATTCTGTTCCTAATTAAATAGCTTTCCCAACCCTCCTACACTGCTGGTGGGGATGGATACTGGTTCAGCCACTGTGGAAAACAGTGTGAAGCTTCCTCCGAAAACTAAAAAAAAAAAAAAAAGCAACTACCATAGGACCCAGCAATGCCCCCTCCTGGGCATATATGCAGACAAAATGCTAATTAAAAAAGATACACGCACTCCTATGTTCATAGCAGCACTATTCACAACAGCCAAAACGCAGAAACAATCTAAATGTCCATCGATAGCTAAATGGATAAAGATGCAGCGCATAGACACAATGCAATACTGCCCAGCCCTAATAAAGAATGGACTAATGCCGTTTGTAGCAACAGGGATGCAACTAGAGATTATCACATGGTGAAGTAAGTCAGACGAAGACAGATACCGCATGACGTCACTTATATGCGGAATCTAAGATATGATGCAGATGAACTTATCCATGACACAGAAACAGACTCAGGGGCAGAGAGAACAGATGGGGTCACCAAGGGGAGGGGTGGGGGAAGGGATGGAGTGAAGCTGGGGTCAGCAGATGTGAGCTGCTGTATATCAAATGCATAAACAACAAGGACCTACTGTGTAGCACAGGGAACTGGGATAAACCATAATGGAAAAGAATATAAAAAGGAACGTATGTATGTGTATAACTGAGTCACTTCTGGGGCTTCCCAGGTGGCGCAGTGGTAAAGAATCCGCCTGCTAATGCAGGAGACACAAGAGATGTGGGTGCGATCTGTGGGTCCGGAAGATCCCTTGGAGTAGGAAATGGTAACCCACTCCAATATTCTTGCCTGGAAAATTCCACAGACAGAGGAGCCTGGTTGGCTACAGCCCACAGGGTCGCAAAGTGTCGGGCACAACTGAGCAACTGAGCACACGCGAGTCACTTTGCTGTACAGCAGAGAAGGGCACAACACTGAATCAACTATACTTTAATAAAAAAACACAACCAGCTGTCCCAGAAGCCCCATAAGGGATTCTCTTTACAACCAGCTGACCAGGACCTGGCCCCACGGCCACCCCTAGTGTAAGGAGTCTGGAAGGTGGGTACGTTGTTACAATGAAGAACATCAAGATTCTTTTAGTAAGGAAGAAAAAACAAGAGCAACCTACAATACCTGCGCCAGTTACGAAAGTTTTAACTGAGGGCAGAGGAGAGAACTCCATCGAGGACCGGCCAGCCCAGGAGGCCAGATTGCTCAGTGAACATCACAGTGACACGTGGAGCTCGATAAAGAAATCAACATCCTCCTGGGCCAGACCCCAGAGCTACCTTCTGGTAAGTGATCTGTTGTACAACCACGATGCTGTGCTGAGACGAGCACTGCATTTAGGCGCAGAGGAATGCCCTGACGTTGCCACATATGATCTGGGGGACCTTGGGCAACATATTTTCACAGTCCTTGTCAGTAAAATGGTCCTACCCACTCCACAGAATTGGGAAGGTCAGAATAACCAACGTGGAAAAGTTTTATCATCTACTGACCCACACGTTTCACTTGCATTTAAATGACATTGGTATTTCTAGTAGTCACGTATGGGTGTGAGAGCTGGACGATAAAGAAGGCTGAGCACTGAAAAATTGATGCTTTTGAACTGTAGTGTTTGAGAGGCTCTTGAGAGTCCCTTGGACTGCAAGGAGATCCAACCAGTCCATCCTAAAAGAGATCAGTCCTGAATTCATTGGAAGGACTGATGCTGAAGCTGAAGCTCCAATACTTTGGCCACCTGATGCGAAGAACTGACTCACTGGAAAATACCCTGATGCTGGGAGAGATTGAAGGCGGGAGGAGAAGGAGGATGACAGAGGATGAGATGGTTGGATGGCATCACCGACTTAATAGACATGAGTTTGAGCAAGCTCTGGGAGTTGGTGATAGACAGGGAAGCCTGGCATGCTGCAGTCCATGGGGTCGCAGAGTTGGACACGACTGAGCGACTGAACAACAACAACAGCAACTTAGGACATTTAAAAATTAGAAATGGAGAAGTATAAAAGGGAACTAGCTAATTATTTTCATAAATGTTTAAGAAAGTGAAAGTGAAGTCGCCCAGTTGTGTCCGACTCTTTGCAACCCCATGGACAGTAGCCTACCAGGCTCCTCTGTCCATGGGATTTTCCAGGAAAGAGTACTGGAGTGGGGTGCCATTTCCTTCTCCAGGGGATCGGATCTTCCTGACCCAGGGATTGAACCCGGGTCCTCCACATTGTAGGCAGATGCTTTACCTTGTGAGTCACCAGGGAAGTCATAAATGTTTAAAAGTCCATCTAAAATTACTTAGGTGTATAAATTTATAACACTTTAACATTTTGTAAATATAAAGAATATACTGATGTAAATAATTCTATAATATTATAACATATACATACACATATGTATGTGGTTGTTTGTTAATGAGATTTTGTGATATCCTTGTAATGGAATGTGGCAAATTTACAACATTCAGTCTTAGTACTTAGGCATCTAGAAGCTCCCCGATTGCTTAATCTACTTCTTGGATTTATCCCATACTGGGGAGAAAAGAGGGCTTGGAATTATCAGTGTATCTCAACATTAAAACTGTCATCTCTTCCCCTGGAAATATGGGAACAGTGCTGTGTTTTCCAAGATCTATGCCAGCAATATTTCAAAATATGATTAACAGTGCCAATACCTTGTGAAGTCAGGCACATCTTTTCTTGTTTTGTCGTAGCGGTGCCGTCTATCTCTGTGAAAGCTGATGTATTAAATAGCTTTTTAAAAGCCTTATTGTGGCCTTTCTCTCCCCTTGGTATAGGAGTGTAACTTTTATAGATAATAATGGGAGTTATGCTGGAGCATCTGAGGGTTATGTGGCTTCTGTAGTTAATGGTGATGGGCCAGGCTGGAAGCCACGGCTCGGAGTTCCGGATCCTATCTCATTTATTTAGCTTTTGGGGGATGGCTGTCTCCTTTCAGCTGGCCCCCAAACTTGGAACTTCTCTACCTTTTATTCTGGCAGAAACCCAGTACATGGACACATAAATTAAGTGAGATGGAATGGCATCAGATTTCATAGAAAACTGTATGACATCTAAAATCTAGCATTAGGAGAATTTTCACCCCAAAGATTTACCTTGATAGAAACCTGAATTTCGGTTAACTCAAACCGAGGCTCTGTAACAATCTAGACGGGTGGGAAGGGGTGGAAGGTGGGAGGGAGGCTCAAGAGGGAGGGGACACATGTATACCAGTGGCTGATTCATACTGATATGTGGCAGAAACCAATACAATATTGCAAAGCAATTATCCTACAATCAAAAATAATTTTTAAAAAGAGTATTTGAAAATTATGACATTCAGTTAAAGGTTATATACATCAGCTGTTGAGAACTAGATAGGAAATAGATTTATCCTAATTTTAAAAGCCTGCTTAATTTTTTTTATAGGGTATTATTTTATTTTTTAAATTAATTAATTTATTTTAATTGGAGGCTAATTACAATATTGTGGTTTTTGCCATATACTGACATGAATCACCCATGGGTGTACATGTGTCCCCCAGTCCCGAACCCCCCTCCCACCTCCCTCCCCATCCCATCCCTCTGAGTTGTTCCAGTACACTGAAGCCTGCTTATTTTTAAAAATCACACAAGTTTTGAGCTGGAAAAGAGCTATGTAATGGACTCATTTTATAGATGTGAAAAGTGAGGACCAATGAGGTTAGACTGTTCACCCAAAGTCAGTTAATCCTAACCCCTGACCGTGGATATAGAAAATATTAAGATAATGAGACACTTGACTGCTCAACAAATATAAATGCCTCTTTGGGACAGAATGGATATTCAATGGATACTTTTAGAATAAATTCAACTCTGAAGGGTCATTACAAAGAATGGAGCGAACTTAAAACAGTTATTGAAATTATTCATATTGTACTGTACTAGGAAAAGTCAAACTCAGGCAGTCAATAGGGTTGGTGGGCTGTCCGCCCAGCACTTAATAAGAGTTGAGCAAACATTTGATGACTGAGGGAGTGTGTTAAACATTTACCGCACGTGTCATGAATAAAAAGAACTGAACAAACATTTGTCAGCTGACGGAGGCGTGTTAAAAGTTTACCATACATGTAATGAAATATCCCCAAACAGTCATTTTTAACCTAGGTCATTTTTCTCTTTGATGCTGACTTTTATTATTCTGGAGCCCAAACCTGATACATATGATATGGTTATTCTGTTTGGAGTAGACTTCCACTCCATATTGAAAACCTGGGCTAGTTTTTGAAGAGGAAAAACGAATGTGTCTGCTAATAGTCACATGGGGACTGCTGGTGTGTTCACACTCCCAGGCTCTTTTCCCCAACACACAAGCCTGGACCATCTGAGGCCACCTCCCCTCCCCAGCCTCGCTTCCCCGAGTCGGACACAAGCAGCGAAGTCCCTCCCGCCTCGCCCCTTCACGTCTGTCCTGGTGTCTCTGGGCATGCTTTCCTGCCCCCTTCACTCCCCTTCCTACCCGGTTTGCCTTCTTTCAACACTCAGGTGCTGCTGCTCAGCACAGAGAACTATAGTCAGTATCCTATGGTAGAGGCTTCCCTGGCGGGCCAGTGGTTAAGAATCCGCCTGCCAGGCCAGGGACCATGGCTCTGATCCCTGGTCCAGGAAGATCCCACATGCCGCAGAGCAACGAAGCTTGTGTGCCACAACTACTCAGCCAGCACTCTGGAGCCTGCGAGCTGCAACCACGGAGCCCATGTGCCTAGAGCCACACTCTGCAACAAGAGGAGCACCACAACGAGAAGCCCTCCAAGGGCAGCAAAGAGTAGTCCCTGCTTGCGGCAGCTAGAGAAAGCCCATGCACAGCAACAGAGACCCAGCACGTCCCAAAATGCATGATAATAAACAGATAAAAAACATTCTGCTAAAAAAATACTCTGTGATAAATCACAAGGGAAAATAACATGAAAAAGAATGCATATACATATATATATGTGTAACAATGGCTGCTGTGTAGTGGATATTAATACAGCATTGTAAATCAATAAAAATATATATATCGACGTATATATACCCAAATATATCCCCTTTTCTATACCTCAATAAAAAATATATTGATAAAAAATTTAATTGTACACATGATAAAAATTGTACAGTCAATAAAAAATTGTATAATTATACAATTGATAAAAACTTGTACAATTGATAAAAATTTTAACTGTACAATTTAAATGGGTGAATTATTTGGCATATGAATTATATCTCAATAAAGATTTTATTTTAAGCAAAAAAAAAGAAAGAGACTCAAATACTTAGCATCTTCTCCTTTAGGTCTTTACAGCCTCCCAAGGCTCCTCTCTGGGCCCCATGCAACCCACACATAACTACCATTGATCAAGTTAATGCAGACAGCAGGACCCACAGAATGGGGGCCACCCCTGTGGACTGGCCACGTCACGAATCTAAACCTAAGTTGGCCTGTGCTCAGGGGAAACGCCTGCCAAACAACCCCAACACACCCCAGTCACAGCTCAGCATTAGGTGGCTCACCTCATCCTAGAAGCAGGACCCAGCAGCCTGCCAGGGAGAGTCCAACCTACTTGCACACTGCCTCTCAGTCCAGATAAAACTTCTTGCCCCAGATCCATCGGGAACAATGCTACGCCGCTCATGAGGCCTGAACCTGAACCCCATCTCCCCCGCCCCAATCCACGGACCGTTTTCCTTTTAACAGATGACATCACATTTGTTCCTAAATCTTACTATTTTTGTCACTGGGCACTATTATTTCAATTATTTCTATAGGGTCCATCTTCTCCATTAAACTGTGATTCTGAGAGAGCAGATGCCTTGCATTCTATTTATTCCTTTGCCCACAGCAAGGAAGCCCTACTGAAGACAGAGTGGGTGGACGGTAGACATTTGTGAGAGGAATGAACGAGAAACGTCACCTCCTCGCCCTGTGCCCTCGTCCTCCATCTCCGCGCAAGCAGAGCAGGGCTGGCAGGCATCACCCGTAGGCCCCGGGGCCGGTTCTATCACAGGCACCTTTTTACTGAAGGGGGACCGACACTTAGGAGATGTTTACTGACTTTCTCCAAGTCACACAGCGAGGTTGGGTGGTTGTGCGGTGGAAACACTCGGGGAAGAAATGTGAAGCAAGTGGCAGAAGCCATGGCGGTTAACAAAAGCAATCTGAGCCAAGGATTTCACTGAAGGAGCCACACGACAAAGGATGCAAGCGTGTCACCGTGTAAAACGGGAAGGCAGGGCGGCCGGACTTGAGCCGGCGCCCGGTCAGCTCTGAAAGCTGGGGTTTCATCAGGAGGATGTCTGGATGAAGCATTTCTGCCAGCCCCCCAGGGGCCTTTCCAGGGGCGCTCCACGGGCAAGTGGGTCCTTCTGCTAACCTGAGTCGGGCAGGCTGCACCCCACGTGCCAGTGCCTGGCTCCCCACATTCTATGAAGGTATTTCACGCCCTTCCCTTCCCTTTCTTGCAACGTGTTCCTCCTCCAGTTTACTCCCAAGCCTACTGTGTTTCCATTCGCCGAAATACATCAGTGGCATTTTCTACCACTAAATCAAAGATCTTTCTCCTCTTCCACCTTCAAAGAGAGACCTGCTAATATTCAAAACATTCCCTAGATTGTTTTTTTTAATGTCTAGAAATTCACATGACAAAGGAAGTAGGGGAAAACGCTCCCCACCTATCTCCTGCGTTTGTGAATATTTACAACGCCATCATTGTTTATGTTGAGTTCTATTCATTTTCGTCAGCTGGCTTCCTTTGTGCAGTTTAACTACTTTCTCATCTTGCCAAGCTCTCTGAGAATTGTCACAACGGTTAATGGGAAATGCTGTATCAAATACTATTTAATTTTAAGGCATTTCTGCCTGTTAATTTATTGCCAACTGCAAATTTCATTTTGCCAGGGCAGAAAAACAATTTGTTTGTTTTATGTTGAAAATGGTTTTTCAAATAAAATCTGATGGTACACTTATCAAGCCCTCTTATCTTTCATTAAACTAATGCTTCTGAGCATAATTAAGAAGGGGCTAGAAAACTAAGTATATTGTAATGCTCTGATATTAAGGAAGACATATCAAAATAAATTTGCAATCGTATCATTACATCAATCTCTACTCTGACTGCAGTAGTATTATGACCATAATTAATTAGCTATGGTACAAATTACTAATAAATCTTTAGAAATTAAATGCCTAATTTTTCAAAACCATATGTCTTTGTAAATTGATTATTTAGAATTTAGAGGCTTTTTAATTAGGAAGAAATTTATGCAATGCTGTATGTAATAATTAGGAATCAGCTTTTCTGCAATACTCTTGAACATCAGCAAAAAATGAAATCTAGGGAAAATAGTCTGGGTTAATTATAGTATTTCACTGTCAAAAATCAACATGGAGGTAAAATTTAGAGGTTAATGTGGCCTTTCCATTTCTTTAACTTCCACCTAGCCTCTGTTCTCAGAGCTGGAATCATTAACGGAATCCAAAAATCAATGAGGTGGGGGGGAATCTCCCCCAGTGATTTATGCCTCTAAGAAAGTTTTCATTTTATCCAATAGTTTCAGCAAACCTCATCAATCCAGGTTAAACATTTAACACTCTTTTTCTCTATTCCCTAAGGATAAAGCAGGGCTATTTCTGCGCCTGGCCATCATTTTGGGTAAGTGATTATTTTGACATAAGACACAAAAGCTGCTTTGTCAGGAGGGTGGGGACAGCGTTGGGATCTAACAAAGGCATTGCTGAAGTGTGACCTCATTAAGTGTGTGGGCAAGAGACCCACAGGCCAGGAGGAAGACCCAGCGCTGAGTCCCTGCCCTCCCTGGGCTGCTGCAGCGGGCGTCAAAGCCACAGCCTTCCTGTGTCCAGGAGGCTGGCTGGGGGGTGCCTGGGGCCACACCTGGTTCCTGCCACACGGGGCCCTGGTGGGGCAGAGTGTCTAGGAGGTGCCACAACGAGAGGGCAATCCTCCAAAAACCAGATGGTTGCCTACACCACCCAGAAACCAATGGTTTTTCCCTTCTGGAGTCACCTCCTGCCTCTGCAGCTCTGGGTACAGTCCAGCCAATGTGTTTCCTATCTGTGGGTGCCACAGGGATGAGGCCACCCGGAGCGGGAGGCGATTTTGCTCATCAAAGTGCTTTTCCTTGTGTCTTCCTTTTGAATCCATCTTCCTCAATAAAGAGTTGGACCCTGAGTTCTCCCAAAGCCAGTGTCTCCTCGTCTGCCCAGGAAACAGAATTATCCTTCCCCGCGGGCTCCCAAAGGAGGGAAGCTACAGTTCTCTGCCATGGGGGGAGTGGGGGGGGGTGTTCTGTTGTGTACCCCCAGGCCCCTTCTGCACCGGAAGGTCTCCTGGCAAATCTATCACAGCTCCTGAGCACGTGACTCCAGGGTGACGGTCACTCACGGCTGCATTTGTGGGAACTGGTCTCTAACGGTCGCTCGTTGGAGAAAGGCAGGAGCGACAGCCCCTCTGATCGCTGTTGCTGGCGGATTGAGATGAAGCCTCATGTATGGGGGAAAAACTGCTCACGCCTACAGGACAAAATTTCAGACTCTGACAGCTGCTAGGTAAGTAAATGACAATCATTTTATTCTGGGTAAATGCAACACAGCACATCTTGCACTCTCGCAGAAGGAGTGGGGGGCCCGCGGGCGGTGACATCCCCGGGGCTGTCAGAAGGGTGTTCGGAAGGGTTCCCTGAGAGGAGGAGGCGCGGGCGGCCCCTCAGGGGTCCCCTCACCACAGCCCAGCTCCACCTGAGTGCACGCGGAGGGCGCGAGCCCCCTCTAAAGGAGATGGAGAAAAGGGCTCTGCGTTCCCATTTCAGCAGGAAGATACCACACGTGGACTCTGAGAAAGCCTCACGTGAAACACCAAGTAAAAGTGAAAGTGCTCGTCGCTCAGTCATGTCCGATTCTCTGTGACCCCGCAGACTGTAGCATGCCAGGCTCCTCTGTCCATGGGATTCTCCAGGCAAGAATCCTGGGAGTGGGCTGCCATTTCCTCCTCCGGGGATTCTTCCTGACTCCGGGATTGAACTTGTGTCTCCTTTGTCTCTTGCATTGGCAGGTGGATTCTTTACCACTAGCGCCACCTGGGAAGCCCAGACGGTGCCCCGTCCAGATCACAGTCAGGCTCTCGGGTGGAGGGAGAGCAGGCAGAGGACAGGAAGAGGGGAGGGCTGGACCCAACACATGGGTCCTTTGCTGCCGGGAAACTCATGGGCCTAGAACCTCAGTGGGGATGTTCAAGAAAGGTGTATCCTCTGTGTCACGGCGGGTTGGCTGCAGGCTGACCAAGGCAGCTGACGGTCTGCTCTGCACTGCAGGCAGACTGAGCCCGGCTCCCCGTGGTGGGCGAACTCCAGGCCTGTTCTGCCTCATTCTGGAGTCCAGGCCCAAGGGGCAGCTCTTCCCAGGGCAGTGACAGAGGTCCGAGGGGATGCATGCTGAATTCTAGGCTGTTCCACCTGGCTGAGCGTGAAGTCCAGGGCTGGGCGAGAGTCCCTGCCTCTGGTGGGAAGGGTGGCCAATGGGCGTGGGTACAGGGTGAGGGGTGAGGACTAGGCCAACGATCCCAACAATGCCCCCCACTTCTGTCCTCTGCCCAGCTCTTCTTTCCAGCCCATGACCCCAGCGAT
This sequence comes from Bubalus kerabau, assembly GCF_029407905.1. Lineage (NCBI taxonomy): Eukaryota > Metazoa > Chordata > Mammalia > Artiodactyla > Bovidae > Bubalus > Bubalus kerabau. Next base: position 5,214,919 of record NC_073625.1, on the reverse strand, counting down.
TTTTCAGGGAGGGCGAGGTCACCTCCTGAAGAAGGGATAGCGGCTATGCAGGTAAAACCAGTCACGCCCACCCATTCTCCTGGGTATGCTGTGATGTCCACGTGGGCAGCAGATGGGGCTTGCTGACCCGACTCTGGGGGTCCCGTCTAACACGGCACTGGGCAGGCAGACGGCAGTTGAAAACGATCTGTCGAATCGAATCCAAGTGATCTGGGGGTTGGAGAGAGGGCAGACATCCAAATCACCTCCTCTAGGAACTCAAAATCTCATTAGGGAGCCCGCGGGTCACGTGAGTAACTGGCAGGAAGCGGATGGGGGTTTGGGCTCCTCTGGTTCAGACCATGTGCTCTGGGCACGATGCGGGGAGGGGAGTCCCAGCGGGGTGTGCTCGGGATGTGTCACCGGGGCAGGTGGCATGTGGGCAAAGCTGACGGGGAGGGAAGCAGGGTGGTGAGTCAACTCAGGCCAGCTCGTGCATGCCTAGGCTGACGGCTGGTGCCCAGTTCCTGCTGTGTCCATCTCAGGGGGAGGTGGCAGCCTGCGGTCCCCAATGTGAGGCTGATGAACCCCCAAAGGTATCTAGCTGGAAGGCAACCCATTCGGATGCAGGAACCTCATCTGCCAGCTTTCTGCTGTTTCACTCAGTGACTGACGCTTCATACAGCGGCTCCGTGAATGTGAACCTATTAGTACAGAGGTGGAGGAGCCTGGCTCGCTACCTTCACATCTTTGGCAAGTGGAGAAGTCGGGACAAGGATTCCAATATAAAGGGACCCATTTGCACCTGATGTCAGAGAGGGGACTTCTGTGTGCCCAGGGCAGCATGTGTACGGGGTGCCTGGTGATCCACAGAGCTGAGAAAGGGACACGCATGGGGGGCAGGGAGTGTGTCTTAATCCATCTCCAAGTATCTGTGAGGGTCACAGGTACCATACATGACCTCCTGTGTTAGTCACTCAGTCGTGTCTGAGTCTTTGCAACCCTATGGACTGCAGTCCACCAGGCTCCCCTGTCCATGGGGCTCTCCAGGGAAGAATACTGCAGTGGGCAGCCCTTCTCTTCGCACATGCCCTCCTAGTAAAGGTTTATGATGTGTAAGACATCGCGGAGCATAGATGCTGTGCAGGGTGCCGCAATCTGCATCGAGGGCACCTTGCAATATTTATTTTTTTTTTACTGTCAGCAGATGCAGGGGAGGGGTGCACTTAAGCAGGAAAACAATTTATTTCTTATTACCCCTTCTGAGCTTTCTAAGTGAAAGGAATTTGGCTGGTTGGTCTTCTCCCTTTAAAGGCATAATGGGAGCTTCCTTAGTGGCTCAGTGGTAAAGAATCCACCTGCCAATGCAGGAGACACGGGTTCGACCCCTCATCCAGAAATAGCCCACGTGGCTGTGGATCGACTATGCACGAGCCCCACAACTACTGAGCCTGTGCTCTAGGCCAGGGGGTCTCGACCACGGAAACCCCTGCGCCTAGAGCCCATGCTTTGCAATGAGCAGCCTGCTCACTGCAACTGGAGGAAAGCCCACGCAGCAACAGAGACCCAGCAGAGCCAATACCTCAACAAAAAGGCAAACGAAAGGGGAGAGGACGCAGACAGGCGACGTCAGGTGAGACACGCTGGTGTGAGCACATCACGCACCAGCCCCTTCTGTGGGGTGAGCCCCCGGCAACGAGAGAACCATCGCAGGGGAGGAGGAACGTTAGCCTCGTCCTGGAGAGAGGGGAGCCAGCCCTGTGTGGAGACTGCGATTGCAGGGCCAGGGGTCTGAGGCTTTAAAGTAAAAAAAATCACCTGCAGAGCAGGTTCCTCCCCCGATCTCTAGCACCTCGTCGCCAGATGACCCAGGAGGACCCTCAGTACCCCTTCCTTCTTGTCCCCACCGACGGGAGTTGAGATTCAGTTTGTAATTCTTCACACAAGGCTCTGCCCACACAGAAGACAAAAATCTTCCATTGTTGGTCCATCCCCTGACTCTCACCCCACCCAGTTGGTTCACAGGAAATAACAACAATAAATAAAGCTTGTGCTTGGAGAGTGAGACCCTGTGCTGACTTTTCAAAACACAATCAGACAATTTAACAATTGCCGGGTGGTGATGGGGGTGTACAAACCCCCAGTCCTTCTAGCTAGACATGGTGCATATTTGGGGGGAAACTGGATTCTACTTGTTTGTTTTGAGAGGTTGCAGGGATGGAGATTTTGTTGTTGTTTTGTTTTAAACGATTTATGATGTATATTATTTATTATTATTATTTTTTTAGGTTCTCACTAGATATCTGTTTTATATAGTAGTATCTACATGTCCATCGCAATCTCCCAGTTCATCCCACTCTTTGCTTCCCCGCTTGGTGGCCGTAAGTTTGTCTTCTCTCTACATCTGTATCTGTATTTCTGCTTTGCCAAGAAATTCATCTGGACCATTAAATAATGTTTTTGGAGAATCTGTCCTAACAGCCAACAAAAAAATGATCTTATAAACCTGTGTGGTCTAATATGGTAGCAACCACTAGAAATGATTTTAAACATTTATATTAATAAAGATGAAATAAAATTAAACATTTGGTGCCTCCTCTACCATATCGGGTAGTACAGACACAAAATGTCTCCATCAGCTCAAGGTGGTTGGAGCCGTGGGAACACGCTGCCTTTAGCTAATGGCTGTCACCCTCTCGTGTGGCCGAGCTCCGGGTCCTCCGGAGTTGAGGTCTGGGAAAATCAGTGGAGAAGGGCAGTGGCTATCAGCTCAGGCACTGTCAAGTCTAGTAATCAAATCACTTTTCCATTTTGTAGGTCCTGTGGAAGTCCCACGTCCTCCCCACGCTGAAGACCCCCTGTCTATGCCACGTCGGCAGTTGGCCGAGAGGAACCACACGTGGAAGGAGAAAATGCCTGGATGCGATCAGAGGACTTGGGCTCTCATCTCAGCTCGAAGACTAACTTTGTGCCTTTCGTTTTGCTGTTTTCCTCTCTGAACCTCAGTTTCGTCATCTATGAGACCGAGACAACCAAACCGATGTGGTTGGTTAGGTGAGTACGAAGACATAACCTCCTCCCTTAACACACACGTTGGTACTTGCATGGCGACCACATCGGAGCACGTCTTCAGGAATGACGGCTCTAAGGTCGTCATGCAGACAGTGAGGCTTCTACCTGGGTATTCTCTCTCTCTGGCTCTTCTCTGAGGACTTTTGGGAAATGCCTGTGGGAGAAGGTTCTCGCCTATGCTGCCTCTGTGGGGTGCCTCCGGTAGCAGTGGTGGGAGGTGTTTTCCTTTTGCAATCAACAAGAGGGGTGCGACCGCCCTCTCCCATACGCTACAGAGAGGCTCACAGGTCCAGGCGGGGCCCCTTGGGCTTGACAGGACTGCGAACACGGGGGTCACACTAGGGGCGTGGCCGTCTGGTCCACATCCCCGCAGTGCTCCTTCGCCAGCCACCAAGGAGCTCCAGAAGGAAAACATGGGACATGCCCTAAGGTAGCAATGTCAGAAGGTCCCAGACACACCCACAGACGACAAGTTAAACATTCAGCGGAGGGCACTGTCTGCGAATTGCCCAGTGACTTGGTTGTTTCAAGAGGCTAAGGACACTAGTACTGAAGACTGGTAACAGAGGCTGGAGCTGCAGCCAGGAAATCTGCCAGACTCAGCAGTCACTAACTACCCCCAACGAATGGAAGATGTGCGTGTTCTTTATTTCAGTGAAGATTGCCCAAGACCATTAAAGGAACCAGAGGAACTCATCAGGATTAGGAGACCCCCTGAGACCAGAGTACAGGAGTGCAAACCCTGCACACACCCCAATCCTTGCCAGCAGCTCCACCCGTGAACCATTCTATGAATTCACCCGTTCCCCGAGGATGGGACCACAGGCAGGAGGCCACTGTGTACCCCCATTTGCCTAGCAAAGCAATAAATCTATCCTTTTCTACTTAAAAAAAAATGTCTGGACCAACTAGTCTTGCTTCCCTGTGACAGGGAAGGACTTCTCTTTGTTTTGATCTGTCTTCATCTACTATACACTCTTGGATTCCTACTCTTTGAACCAAAAGAAACAAGCAATTCCGCACCCCCAGCCCCACCCTGCCCCTGGGGCCCATGGAAGAGGCGATGCTGATATTCCTTAGGGAGACCATCGCTGCCCTACAGCCACAGCTTGCTCCCCACTCCAGTTGCTCCAAAGAGCAGGACCCTGAACCATACAGAGGTTCACTGTGTTGCTGGTGGGGGTGGTGGCCGGGGTGGGGGCTAAGGTAGAGGCAGCTCTCTTCTGTATTCTGGACACAACCTTCAAGTAGAGAGCGTATCCACCGTAGGGTCATGGCTGTCGAGCTTCAGCATCACCAGTATCACTTGAAGGGCTTGTCAACACCTGAGTGGCCTGGCCCCACTCACAGAGACTCTTATGAGTCAGCCGGGGCGGGTCCGAGGTGGGGTGGGTTGGATCTGCAGCCCTGACTGGTTCCTAGATGCTGCTGCTGCTTCTGGTCCAAAGGGCTCAACTCTGATAATCATGACTTCCAAGGCTTCTCAAACTGGAGCACAGAGGGACTCAGGCTAGAGGAGGCGTATTTCCCCAAATGCATGTTTTCTTGTGTCTGATACGAACTCACATGACAGGCAAACCATAATAGTTAACACTTGGCTAATAGTTAATCCATAGGTTTTCTGTGTTATAGGCACAATTCTAAGTGCTTAACTGTATTGAAAGTGAAAGTTAGTTGCACAGTCATGTCTGACTCTTTGTGATCCCATGGGCTGTAGCCCTCCAGGGTCCTCTGTCCATGGGGATTCTCCAGGCAAGAGTACTGGAGTGGGTTGCCATTCCCTTCTCCAGGGGATCCCGATCCCGGGATTGAACCGAGGTTTCTTGCATTGCAGGCAGATTCTTTACCAACTGAGCTACTAGGGAAGCCCTGTTAAATGAGTTAACTGTATTAACTCACTTAATTCTCATGAAAATTATGTAAGAGGGTAGTATATGGTCTTACCTCTTTGGCAAATGTAGCCCAGAGAAGTCACTTTCCTAAGATCCCACACCTAAGGGGAGATGTAGAACTGGGGTCTGAACACAGGAATCCCAACTGCGTCTCCCTCCCACCGTCTCCCTTAAATGGCAACGTTCCTTTAAGAGGGGGCTTGGGATGATCCCTGCATACAAAGCGCCCAGCCTCAAGACTGTCAGATGGTAGCCTCCGTAAAGTTTATTTTTATACCTTGTAACTGCAACAGAGCACAGCTTCTCATTTGCTGATACCCTGACATTTTGGGAGCATCCTTGATGCAATAATTAGTTCACAAGTGATGGAGAATGATTTGACGAATAGAAAAATGGAATCTCTGGTGAAGGAAGAGAAGTAATAAACAGGAAAGAGAAAATAATAAAGCAAGAGGAAGAAGGGTACAAATAACCAGATGGAAAAGTTGAGGGACAGTAAACATGGGAAATCGGGATTCTACAGGAGAAACCATCTTGCGAATTAAACACGCCTGATAGAAAAGCTAAAGGCTGCTGTCACACTGAGCGGAGAGAAGTTCAGAAGCTCGGAGCAAATCCAGTCAGGACAGAACACAGGAAAGAAGGGGGGTGGGGAGGGGACAAGCGAGGCCATAAATTGGGGTTTGAACTCCTGTTATAATTGGGCATTTAAGCTATGTCAACATTCTTCCTCATCCTCGGTGTATTTTGCAATCTTTTAAACACAGGAAACGCCATTTGATTTTGTCCCCATGCTGCGCCACTCAAGTCCTGGTTGCTTGCTTATTTTTTCTTGTGCAAAAGAAGTTTCACGAAAGGTTGGCATATGGAATAAATCTTTTAGAGGAAAGAGAGGGGAAAATAATTCAACGGGAAGGAAGGATTCATTATGACAGGGTCCAGGTCAGGGAAATGACCACATAGCTGCATTCCTGAGAGCAAAGGCCTGCGAGAAACTAAACCTGCACGGAGGCTGTTTGCTCTGCCCTGGAATCGAGCTGGGGTCGCTCCAGAGGCCAGTCTCAGAGCCTGAGACTCTGAATGTTCTGTTTTAGATTAGAGCTGAGTTCACCCAAGGGGTACAGCTTGGGGAAGGGTACGGACGAGGTCAGCTCTTGTCTGAGGCCTGCATCCTGCACGGGAAGATCCCCATCCCGGAGGCGGTCTAGAAGGTGGCTGTTCCGTTCCGTGGGCAAAGACGGGGGTCGGGAGGGGAGGGGACGAGTGTTGCCTTCTGATTCACCTCTTGCCCGTGAGTTGTCAGAATCTTCTCTCTACGTTTATCTTTTGGTGTAACAGGAAACTCCTGAATTTTAAAACGGAATGCTTGCAAAATTTATCTTTCCTCCAAAACTAGCTCCTATCCAGTTCAAGATTAATTTTCCAGCCCTGCAACTTACAAAGTCACTTTTCCTGTAAAGTCTTTCAGCATCTGCCCTCCGGAGATCCACGCCCTTTCTCCCAAGCTCCCTCCATCTTGGAGGAGGGTTGTCTGTGAGACCATAGCACTATACTTCCTTGAATCCAAGACACGAGCATGAGAACCAGGCATCGTTATCTCGTGCGCCACTGAAGGAAAGGAGTGCCATTCACGCTGCACCGCTGGTTGTGGGATGTTCCTCTAATCCAGAGATGTTACCAAGTTAAATAAACACTCTGGCCATGGGAGTGGCATCGCCTCGGTAGACGGCAAGCTCTTGGCTAGCAGCCACTGCGCCTCGTTTCCTGTTCTCTTAGGCCACCCTAAGGCAGAGCACAGCTTTGTGTATTTCCCAGCCTAGCTTGCTAACAATTGTGACTGAATTGAGAGGGAGAGAGAGAGACAGAGAAGAGAGAGTTTGACCATGTGTCCGCACAGCTAGCGTCTTTATGCCTTACTATAAAATTGCATACCCTTTCCATCCTTAAGTCTTCCCAAGAAATTCAAGAACCAGGCAGGTACTGCATTTTCCCTGTCTTACCGCTGACCTGCCTGAAGCTCAGGGATGCGATCTTTCAGGCCCCTGGGCACATCATCAGAAAGGGTGGAAACTAGAACCTTGATCTAGGCCTGAGTCGAGCCTTGGCTATGCTTTCCATGTTCAGAAAACAGTAGAAAGTACAGCGATCCCTCACTTCCCATCCCGGCTCCCGAGGAAAACCCTGTCTTCGCTCAGAGAAGGAGGGCTGCTCTGTGGCCCCACGGGCTCTGGGGTGAGGAGTCTATTTTATCTCTGTGGCAGCTCCCTGTCAGTGCCTGGTGCTGGCTGCTGCTGGGGGAGTTTGCACACACGGAGGCCATCCAAAGAGACCGTTAAGTGGGAGTGAAGTAACACGGGAGCGACAGGTCAGTAAATCCCCGACAACTTGTGCTGCCTTCGTGGGCCAGCCTATGCTGAGCGTTGTGTTTACACAAAATCAATTTTACAAGCCACCTTAAATAATTAGGGAAGACGCCATCATACAGCGGACACTCTGCATTCACGTAATAACCGCGGCGTTCATCTCATTGATCGCTTTTGTCTGATAGCACGTGTGGACCACTTTCTCCCGAGCAGCTATCTCCTCTGATAGCTTCTTTATGAGATGCTGAAAAGCTACCTTATGAGGAACCAAGATACACATTCTTATCAGTATTTTACAGAGTAAAGACCCTGAAGTTATCTATTAGCAATTAAGTTACCTATTCTTCAGCTTCCCTGGTGGCTCAGACGGTAACGCGTCTGTCTGCAATGCTGGAGACCCGGGTTGGATTCCTGGGTTGGGAAGATCCCCTGGAGAAGGGAATGGCAACCCACTCCAGTATTCTGGCCTGGAGAATTCCATGGACAGAGAAGCCTGTTAGGCTACAGTCCATGTGATTGCAAAGAGTCGGACATGACCGAGCAATTTCTTTCTTTCCTTTAATTCTCTAATCTCAAGAACTTAAAATATTTGGGGGGTGGACACATAAATCAGGGGCGGGTATCATAAACACTAATCATAGAAGTTGGAAGGAAAATAAAAATTATCTATACCAGGTTCATGACAACAGCAGAGAAAGAATATTTGGATTAATGTGTATTTTCCATTAATCTTCTAGCTTTCCAGGACATAAGCATGTTTCCTCCAAGCAAAATGGATCTTTAGTGAAAGTCACTCAGTGTGTCTGACTCTTTGCCACCCCATGGACTGGTCAGTCCATGGAATTCTCCAGGCAAGAATACTGGAGTGGGTAGCCTATCCCTTCTCCAGTGGATCATCCCAACCCAGGAATTGAACTGGGGTCTCCTGCATTGCAGGTGGATTCTTTACCAATTGTGCTTTCAGGGAAGCCCAAGAATACTGGAGTGGGCAGCCTTTCCCTTCTCCAGCAGATCTTCTTGACCCAGGAATCAAAACAGGGTCTCCTGTATTGCAGGCAGATTCTTTACCAACTGAGCTATCAGGGAAGCCCAAATGAAAATGAAAAGCCCAAATAAAATGGATCTTTGGTTGATGTCAAATACCCATTAACCATGCTTTGCAGGGGTTCATGGGGGACAGGTTTTTTTAGGGACTCAAGGCCAGAGACACTGCATGGCTTCCCGCAGGTAGCAGGGAGCTGCTCTGGCTTGTGATGGAGATGCTGTAAATCTGCATCTGCCCTGGGATGCCGCGGGTCCCATCTGCTCCTGCGAGTGCCTCCATAAACGCAGTCCGGGCAAGCTGTCCGTAAAGGGCCCTTGTGCTAATGAAACGTGGCGGTTTTGCAACTTCCAGTAAGGTTCATTTTCATTGTCACTGTTAAGATACCATTCTTTGCAGCTGTCTCTCTTCTGCAAAGATGAAAAGCATAACTTTGATGGCTGACACGAAGGCTGACACATTTTTGCTTCTCACCTGAACTGCCACATTTTGCTATGTCTAGTGTGTTTAACAACAACAGCAAACCTGTGACCATAGAGATGCAGATGGACCTGGAGAGAGTGTCATGAAGAGTGAAGTCACAAAGAGAAAAAGAAATATCGTGTTTTAATGCATATATGTGGGATCTAGAAAAGTGGTACAGATGAACCTATTTGCAAAGCAGAAGTAGAAACAGAGACGTAGCGAACAAATGGATGGATGCTAAGGGGAACGGGGAGTGGGAGGTGTTGGGAGACTGGGACTGACCTATGCACACTATTGATTGGTGTTGTTCGGTTGCTAAGTCGTATCCGACTCTTTGTGACCCCATGGACTGACTGTAGCCTGCCAGGCTCCTCCATGGGGTTTTCCATGCAGGAACACTGGAGTGGGTTGCCATTTCCTCCTCCAGGGGATCTTCTCAATCTAAGGGATTAAACCCACATCTCCCGCGTTTCCTGCATTAGCAGGTGAATTATTTACCACTGAGCCACTATGTATGAAAGAGACAACTAATGAGAACCTCTGAGCCTGGGTCTCCTGCACTGCGGGCAGATTCTTTGCCATCCGAGCTCCCAGGGAAGCCCTTCAGTGAGAACGTGCTGTGCAGCAGAAGGAGCTCTGCCACATGCTCTGTGCTGAACGAAGAAGCAGGAAGCTCAGAAAGGAGGTATAGGTGTATGTGCGGCGGGTTCACTCTGCTGTGCAGCAGAAATCAATACAACAGTGTAAAGCATCTATATTCCAATAAAAGGTAATTAAGAAAACCCCATGCCCAGGAAGAGGTGGCGGGAAAAGACAACAATCTCAGATTAAGGCGTGGGCTCTGGCCGTCACTTGGCTACGGAAGAGCCGTGAGACTGAACCCCTGCGTGGCTCCTCCCCACGTGTAACCCAGGCATGCTGAGAAAGTGAAAAGGTCCCTGCCGGTCCTACCATGTAGGTTCTAAATTTAGCCACACTCCTCTCACAGGTGATTCTAACTGTGCTTGAATTTTCTTTTCTAGGGAACGTGACCCAATTTGGAAATTCTGTCTCCTCCCTTTCCCTTTACAATCCCAACTAAAACCTTTACAGAAACCAGCCCAGCGAGTTTCAGTTATCATGAATCACCTATTTTAATGAAACTACATACTATATAAAAGATGACTTAATTAACTCTGGCTGGTAATTTTTATCTGCTTAAGGAACCTTATTTCCTATCACCATACTGTAAATAAAAAATAGAAAAGCAATTTCTATTAAGAGATATCTGTCCTACACAAGCCATCACACGCCTAGCAGGTAAGAGTGCTTCTGTTCTGTTGGGATTGTTGATCTGAGCCCCGCACAAGCCCATCTGCACATTTCTCCCCTGTCTGCCTTGCAGAGGATAAAGCGGTGCACCGCTCTGAACACTATTGTGTCCAGTCCCCATTTCAGTATGGTTGGTATTTAGTCTAACGAGGAAAGCAAAGAAAGGAGCATTAAAGTCCAGGAATACCTGTGCTTTTAGTGCTGATAAGCTTAATTGCACGGGGCATGTCTGAGCGGAATCTTTCCTTTACACAATGTACTATTTGTCCAAACATCTGTAGGTCACATTATTTCTCTTCAAGCCAGGGAGCGCAAAAGCCAAGGCCAGACGGGTTATTCATCACTTAGTATTTCTCAAGCAACACTGAAAAAAAAAGAGCTAACATAATGGATTGAAAGAAGATTACACAGAAGAAACACAAGGCATTTTTCGTGATTGTGAAATGAGCCCACCTGGGTACTACAGGGTATGCTGGGTGGGCTCTGGGGGCCACGAGAAGTTGGAAACCGGACCCATGCCTAAGGAACTACACCCTGGTAGCTCTCATTTCCTTTGGAAGGAAATGGAAGTTCAGATGCACAGGTCTTCGGTATTTGTGTTGGAGTCGCTTCCACCAGGGGTGTGGGAACCCACATGGATACAGTGAGTCCAGCAGTCCTCGGGACAGGCTGACGTCAGCACACGCAGGTAGACCTGGGTGGGGGTGGGGGAAGTCTGTGTCTGTTAATGTCGAGTGAAAAGAAAGGTCGTGGTTCTGCGGCTGCCCACAGCTGTCAAGGTGATGGGGAATAGCACAGGCAGGTGCACCTTCACGCATCTGTCAGCAAAAGCCTGTCCAGAGGAGAAAGCCCACCACTCAGGAACAGCAGGTGCATCGCTGAGCCTCTCAGGAGGACTTCTGTTTCAGGGCAAGACGTGGATCACAAAGTGATACAAAGACATGGTTACAGATTCTGCATCTAAAACAATGATACAAATGAATGTACTTACAAAGCAGAAACAGGCTCATAGGGTTAGAAAACAAATTTATGGTTACCAAAGTGGAAAGTTGGAGGGGGATAGGATAAACTAAGAGTTTGGGATTAACATATACACATGACTATATATAAAGTAAAGTACATTTTAAAATGGGGTTTCCCTGATGGCTCAGATGGTGGAGTATCCGCCTGCAATGCAGGAGACCCAGGTTCAATCCCTGGGTCAGGAAGATGCCCTGGAGAAGAGAATGGATACCCACTCCAGTATTCTCCAGTATGGCTGGAGAATTCCATACACAGAGGAGCCTCGTGGGCTACACAGTCCGTGGAGTTGCAGAGAGTCAGATATAACTGAGTGACTAACACTTTCACTCATACATAAAATAAATAATCAATAAGGACCTATTGTTTAGCACAGGGCACTCTACTCAATATTCTGCAATAACCTAAATGGGAAAAGCATCTGAAGAAGAATAGATACGTGCGTATGTATAACGGAATCCCTTGGCTGTACACTTGAAGCTAACACAACATTGTAAATCACCTAGACTTCAACAAAAGGAAAGAAAAAGACATGGATGTATCTGGGGCCATACGGGTTGGTAATTACTCACAGAGGCAAAATTTCTTGTTCTTCAGTATCTTTCTACACTAACAAAACATAACATTTTGAGACAAATTGGAGTTGTGTCTTGTTGGACTATCCGCAACCCACAAGCTTTCATGGAGCCCCTACCATGATTCTGGGTGGTCGACAGGGAGACACCAACAGGTAAGACCTCCAAAGCGAGGTGAGAAAAATGTGATTTGATGTGGTTGATTCTACACAAGTCATAATAGCTTGTCTTGGCAGTTTTCTTAAACAGAACAATACGTTAGATTTGCTGTAAAATAAAGGTGAGGTTTTAAGGGCTTTGCATGGATTAGAAACCTTGCTCCCCATTCACCCAGGAGAGGCAGAGCTAACACCCGCATTCCACAGGCGAGGAAACGGAACCACGGGGGAGCTCTGTAATGTTCCTCAGAGCCATGTGGCTGGTAAATGGTTGGTGGAAACTGAACCCTGGGAGTCTAACTTGGGAGTCCATTCTTTTAATCAGTCTCACTCCAAACAAACAGCCAACCCTCTGCCCCAGCCCTGACTCTGTGGCTAAATAATGGAGGCTGATCGCAAATAGGACATCGACTTTGATCATGGTGCCTGTGTCCCAGCGTACGTGTGTATGTTCACAGTCAGAGACTTTAGAGGCAGCTATCATGTGGCTCAGCGGTAAAGAATCACCCTGCCAGTGCAGGTGACAAGAAGCCTGGGTTCCATCCCTGGGTCGGGAAGACCCCCTGGAGGAGGAAATGACCACCCACTCCAGTATTCTTGCCTGGAAGGCTCCGTGGACAGAGGAACCTGGTGGGCCACAGTCCATGGGGTCGCAAACACACAACTTAGTGACTGAGCATGCACGCATGCATAAGGAACTGTACAGATTCTCAGATTCGCTCACCCAGTAGGTGGTGATCACCTGTAACTGAAGGGTAACAGAAGGTAGGCCTCCACGGGATCTAAGTTTGCGTCCAACAAACGGATTCATCAATAACTCAAAAGTGTAAGACGGTGCTTCTTGAGACCTAAACAATTAGTCATAAGACCCAAAGGACCCAAGTAACTGATCACCTTGCCTGACTCAATAATAAGCATGTTTCAGAGTAAGGGGGTCATCACTGGTATTAATACAAGAGCCTTTAGGATGGGAAAACTCACAGTTAAGGATCAAAGGCTGTGATGTTGCCCACAACATGCATGGTTCTCTAGACGGAAAATAGATCATCATTATGGGGTAATTCAACTCTACTTCATGATTCCTGAGAAGGCGCTGGCTCACCTACTATGCGTGGGACCCTATATTTACTGTTCTGTTTGAAGCTAATGATTTTTTTTCTGAGGTGGAATATGCTGATGGAGGCTCATTTTCCAGGCTTTATTTCCTTTTTGGCAGATACCCTGTAACAGTTTTGGTGCCTAGCACCCTGGAATAATGATTTTTCATTGTTTTTTTGACAACTTGGTTTATGTCTCTCTTGCTTTAAGTTTTCAGGCAAGTCTATTCTCAGCCTGGAAGAGCAGGTCCTAAATCAAAAGTATGGGTTTCAGGAAAGATACTGGGGGAAAAAAGAAGGAGCATAAAATAATCTTTGAGTCTTCCCTGTGAACCTTTTTCTGGGTGTGGCTCTGTAGTTCTTTCCCAGGCAAATCAAGGTTAGAAGGGCTCCGTGGAGCTAAATTTCTGCTAAAGTCACTGACATCCGAGGCGCGACATCTTGTGCAAACCAAAGAGAGGACGGGTCCTACCGGTTAGGCTGGACCCATTCAGGCCAGAGACGGGGCCGGGGGGTGGGCTCCAGCTGTCGCTGTAGACCTGCTCCCCACTCCTCTACTTGCCCCAGAAGCCTGCCGCGCCCGAACCTTGGGGTCACCGCGCGGTGTTAGGGAGGCCCCGCCTCTGCGGCCTTCTCTGCTTCAGGATGCCTCTGCGTCTCTGCCAGAGCTCTCCTTCCCCTGCCCACACCCTGAGAGTCTCCACACCTAGACAGGCTCTTCTCTGCTGGGAACTCAGCCCGTGCCCAGTCCTGTCCTGGGAGCCCTGCCCCTGAGACTCGCCCACCTGTTCCCAGACCTCAGAATTGGCTTCCTGATTCCAGCTGGGCCTTGGGGCTCGGGGTGCCCCCAGCACGTGGGAGACTGAGCTCTGTGGGTGCTCCCGGGCCCCCAGCCTTCCTCTGCCTGGGGCTCTGAAGGCTTTAGCAGGATCCCCGTGTGAACTGAACTTTGCCAGCGGCTCCAAACTTCAAAATGGTACCTAAGGCCTTAATGTAATCATGAGTCTCCTTGACTTTTTTTTGTAATTTAATTTGTCATTTAAGTGATAGGAGCAGAGGAAAGAGCTAGGATCTCTCAGCACTAATGATTGTTTATTCGGGCCTCTGGGAGCTGCTTTGCACTCCGTGTGTGTCTAGCATAACCAGAGCAGGGTCTTTCCTGCGCCTTGTAACATCCTTTGCTGTTTTTCTGGGCCCTCCTTCCTCACTGGGTGCTCTTTCTCCATCTCTTGGGTTGCCTTCTCTTCTGGGAGCCCCCCAGCGTGTGGACCCCTCACTCGGCCCAGGCCCCCTCCTGCCCTCCGCGCTCCTGTTCCCTCCCTTCCGCTCCTGCTTTCTCCACCCCGCACCCTCCCCTTCCCTCCCTCAAAAATCTCATCTTGACCATGGCTCTCAAAAACACCTGCATGCCCACAACTCAAAAGCAGTGCCTCCAGCGTGACCTCTGTCCTGGGCTCCAGACTCGCACCGCTGATGGCCTGCCTGCCTTCTTCCCTTCGTGGAGATCTTTGAGAGATTTCAGCGGACACACCACCTCAGAACACATGTTCCCTTCCTCACTCTGCCCCCCACCCACTCCTGGTCCTGCGTCTTTCTCCACGTCAGTAAAAGATGCCATGAGTCACCAGTTGTTCAGGCCACAGAGGAGAAGGACATGGCAACCCACTCCAGTATTCTTGCCTGGAGAATCCTGTGGACAGAGGAGCCTGGTGGGCTGCCGTCCATGGGGTCACACAGAGTTGGACACGACTGAAGCGACTTAGCATGCATGCATGCATTGGAGAAGGAAATGGCAACCCACTCCAGTGTTCTTGCCTGGAGAATCCCAGGGATGGAGGAGCCTGGTGGGCTGCCACGTATGGGGTTGCACAGGGTCGGACACGACTGAAGCGACTTAGCAGCAGCAGCAGCGGGCCACAGACCTTCTCTGATTTTTCTCTTTCCCCTGCACACTCACTTCTGATGCGTCAGTAACTTCTATGATTCCACCTCCGACACACATTCCCAGTTCATTCATGTCTCTCTCCCTGCTCTTACAGACGGCCATGTGCTCTGGTCTGGAGCACAGCACAGCCCTCCCACTGGCCTCTTGCCTTCCACTACTAACTCTCCTACCAAATGTTCCCCTCATAGTAGCCAGAGAGAGATCTGTTGCCATTTAGCCCAGTGCTCCTCATCTGGGGGTGGTTTTGTGCCCCAGGGGAGAGCTGGCAATGTCTGGAGACAGTTTTGGGGTCACAACTGAGGAGAGTGAGTTCCAGTCGGGAATGCGGCTAAACCTCTTCCTAAGCACAGGGCAGCCCCCAGACAAGGAAGGGGCAGCCCCAGATGGCAACAGGGCTCGGGCTGAGAAACCCTGATTTAAATGCACAGGGATCAAGCAGGAGCCTGCTTATATTTACAATTCATACTCACAAATATTTTATTGGAGTGTAGTTGGTTTACAAGGCTGTGTTAGTTTCAGGTGTACTGCAAAGGGATTCAGTTCTACATACATTCATTTTTTTTTCAGATTTTTTCCTCAAATAAGTTATCACAGAATACCGTGTAGAGTTCTCTGTGCTCAACACGTAAGTCCTTCTTGGTAATCTATCTTTTTTCCTTTATATTTTTAAATTGATGTAGAGTTGATTTGCAATGTCCTGTTAATTGCTGCTGTACAGCGGTTACTCAGTTACACGTGTATATCCTTTTTTGCTTTCTCTCTCATTACAGTTTATCACAGGGTATCTAACGCAGTTCCATGTGCTACACAGCAGGTCCTCGCTGTCCGTCTATTTCCTATATAACAGTTCGCATCTGCTGAGTCCAGACTCCCAATCCTTCCCTCCCCCACTGCCCTCGTCCTTGACAATCACTACTCTGATCTCTGGGTCTGTGATGCTCTTCCCGTTTTATAGATAGGTTCATGTGGTAATAACACTTGTAACTGATCTCATACGGTATTTGCCTTTCTCTTTCTGCCTTACTTCACTAGTATGACAATCTCTGGGTCCACCCATGTTGCTGCAAATGGCATTATTTCCTTCTTTTTGATGGCCAAGTAGTACTCCGTTGCGTATATGCACCACTCGTTCTTTATCCGTTCTCCTGTCAGTGGACACTGAGGCTGCCTCCATGTCTTGCCTATAATGACTAGTGCTGCTATGAACATAGGGGTGCAAGTGTCTTTTTGAATTAGGAGTCTGTCTGGATGTACGCCCAGGAGTGGGACTGCTGGACCACGCGGTAGCTCTATTTTTAGTTTTTTGAGGACCCTCCATACAGCTCTCTATGGTGGTTGCACCAAAGTACATTCCTACCAGCACTGCTACTGCTAAGTCGCTTCAGTCGTGTCCGACTCTGTGCGACCCCATAGACGGCAGCCCACCAGGCTCCCCGTCCCTGGGATTCTCCAGGCAAGAACACTGGAGTGGGTTGCCATTGCCTTCTCCAATGCATGAAAGTGAAAAGTGAAAGTGAAGTCGCTCAGTTGTGTCCGGCTCTTAGAGACCCCATGGACTGCAGCCCACCAGGCTCCTCCGTCCATGGGATTTTCCAGGCAAGAGTGCTGGAGTGGGGTGCCATCACCTTCTCCCCCACCAGCGCTAGGAGGGTTCTTTTCCCCCCACGTGCTCTCTAGCATAAGATCCATACATTTTGCCTCAACCTCTAAGGCCTGAAATGATTGTTCCTCTAAGCTTCTTGGGTCTCAGCCATCCCCCTTGTCCCTTTTCTCACCATCCCTCTGACATGTCAGGCCTGTTCCTCATGTTACCGACAGTAGCTGTGGGCCTGAAATGCTTGTCACTCGGCATCTCCCAGGGCTCAGTGTCAAACGCCACCTCCTTAGTGAAGGCCTTCCCTGACCACCCAGCTTCAAATACCCCTGGTAGACTTTCTTTCACACCATCATATTTTATTTTCTTTTTGTATTGTCACCTTGCTATCTTCTGGTTTACATAGTGTTTACATACTGATTGTTAGCTCATGAGAGTCAGGAATATTTTCCCCCTTTATCTGCAAGGCCACAGTAAATGTTCAATAACTAACTGTTGAATGAGTTGGCTTTACAGTAAGGGTTCACTGGCTTTGTTTTTGAGTGACCTAATGAGGAATGCTTTCTTGCAAGAATGATTTTTGTTCTAGGACCAACATTTGTTCCAAAACCACTTCATGAGCACCTCCCATAGGATAGAACACCTCCCCTCCACCTGCCGTCTTTTCTGTACTGATTTTTTTAGCAGATGTATTCATCTGTCCATCATTTCAATAGGCAGCATGTCAGAAACCAAGGATGGAGCCTTGCTGTTAACCATGACCAAGGAACATCTCCAGTCCTTGAGAAACCTTCGGACCTGACTTGTCAGCACCACCTTCCAAGAAACCAAATATGATGGCATTCCTTCTCTACGACGTGCCCGTCAACATTAGGGTGGATTAGATGGTGTCCCTCCAACCGCAATGCACCTTCCAAAAAAGGGTTTGTCCACATCCCAACCCTAAGAGAAGGAAATGGCAACCCACTCCAGTATTCTTGCCTGGAAAATCCCATGGATGGTAGAACCTGGTAGGTTACAGTCCACGGGGTCGCAAAGAGCTGGACTCGACTGAGCAACTTCACTTTCACTTTCAACCCTAAGAACCCGTGAATGTGACCTCACAGTGAGTCCCCTACATACAAACGAGTTCTGTTCTGAGAGCATGTTTGAAAGTCCAATTTGTTTATAAGTCCAACGAAGTCAGCCTACGTACCCAACTAACAAGATCTATATAGCACTATACGGTAACAGGTTATAATATTTTTCACACAAATAATACATAAGAAGCAAACACAAGAGAAAAAGGAAACATTTTTCATCTTATGCACGGCGCCTTGAAAAGGACAGTAGCCAGTACAGTAGCCAGCGCTTCTTAGCAATGCCAGCGACATTCATCACTGCTTTTATGTTTGCTTCCAGGCATCTGGGCTTGGAATAAACGTACTGTGCTCTATACAGTAAAGTACACAAAAGCATAGGCGCTTGCAAAGGAGGCAAGCACGTGACAGTGTATGCCAGACATATAAACTAACTTAGGGAATTTGACACACGTTTGCATCTTTGAAAGATCACCACTTGAAGGTCCATATGTAGGGGACTCGCTGTACTTGGGCAAAGGGGGCTTTATAGATGCCATTAAGTGAAGGGTCTCCAGATGTGATCGTCCTGGACTAGCCAGCTGGGCCCTAATTCCAGGGACTTGGTGTCCTTACGAGAGGCACGCAGGGGAGAGGAGCAGCCGGGGAAGATGGGGCAGAGTGGGAACTGGGTGGCTACGAGCCACGAAGTGCCTGGAGCACCAGCAAATGGAAGAGGCAAGGATGGGTCCTCCCGGGGCTCCCAGAGGGACCTCAGCCCTACTAGCCTTCAGGTCTGCGTGGGAATAGACTTCTGCTGCTTCAAGCCATCAAATTGCTGGTAAAATACTGTGGCGGTACAGGAAACTAACTCGAGTGCCCATGCGGTCCACAGCAAGCCCCTGCCCGTGCCAGCCGGGCCCTCCTGGCATCGGCCTCAGCCTGCCTTCCCGTCCCGTCTCTGGGATCTATACCTGCTTTCTGCATGCCACACTTTCCACACAGCTGCACATGAGTCCAGTGGGATTATTCGTCTTCTCCAAAAGCTCGCTTGGCTTTGATGCCTCCACTGCTCCTCCATCCCCTTCCCATCCCAGCGAAGCTGAAACCTCCTGCCTGTCCTTCGAGGCCTGATTTCTAGGTCCCTGGTTTCTTACCCCCACTTACGGCGCCTCTGCAGGCACATCCCCACCTCATGGTGTCAGTCACCCTATGGAGTCGCTGCAGGTTGCAGTATGTTTCTTCACCGTTTAACACTGAGTGTTGCGCTGCCGTGTTTTGATGATAAGGAATTTTAACTGTAAAGTCTTCATGAATATAGTGCGTTGAAAAAGAGCACTGTTGGGCTTCCCCGGTGGCTCAGTGGTAAAGGATCCACCCGCCAATGCCGGGGACATGGGTTCGATCCCTGGTCTGGAAAGATCCCGCATGCTGCGGAGCAACGAAGCCCGTGTGCCACAGCTGCTGAGTCTGTGCTCTAGAGCCCGGGGGCCTCAGCTATTGAGCCCCCCAGGCTCTAGAGCCCGTGCTCTGCGACAAGACAAGCCCTGCACCTCAACTAGAGAAAGTCCCTGTAGCAATGAAGACCCAGCACAGCCAAAGACAATAGATAACCGAAAATCATACTAAAAAGAGCACTGTCGGCAGCACTAACGTGGCGCAGCGGTGCAGCAGAACCGCTGGGCCCTAACCCATGTTCAATTTCACAGAAACACCCAAGGGCTCTCTCACCACAGGGGTCGTTGGCTGTGCCTGCTTTATCCTTTTGAACTGAGTTGTCCATGGAATGAAAACACCATGAGGACCAGCACCTCTTCTGTTCTGGTTTCAGAACAGCCCAGGCTCCTAGAACAGTGGCTGGTATGCAGTGGACATTCAACAAACATCTGTAGAACGGATGTCAGTTTCCCCCATTTCATAGAGTGCAAGCTCCTCTGGGCAGAATTAGCTAATTCCTTCCTGCATCCCTGATCCCTACAAGGATCTCACACAAATCAGATGCTCAAAAGTTCTTGTTTGTTGTTGAGTTAATGAGAGCGCATTCTCAGTACAATGCCTCCGTGTCCTGCACTTCCCTTCTCGGAGATGACCGTCAGTGTCCTAAGCGTCGATACCTAAAGAGCGGGCACTGTCTTCTCAATCTACTCCCCTGCCCAACTGAAAACGTTACCATTGGCGATTTCACAACCTAGTCATTGTGTAATTACATGCTTCCTTTAGAGGACAAAACCAAGACTGTGATGTGGCCCAGTTTCCCCACCTGTATTTCCACAGCCATGCTGTGGATAGGCACTGGCACAGTGGGGAGTTACACAAAGAGGTCCGAGCGAGCTGCTATAATCTGTAGGTAGGAACAGAGGGCCGAGTGATCTGCTATAATCTGTAGGTAGGAACAGAGGGCCGAGCGATCTGCTATAATCTGTAGGTAGGAACAGAGGGCCGAGCAATCTGCTATAATCTGTAGGTAGGAACAGAGGTCCGAGCGATCTGCTATAATCTGTAGGTAGGAACAGAGGTCAGAGTGATCTGCTATAATCTGTAGGTAGGAACAGAGGGCCGAGTGATCTGCTATAATCTGTAGGTAGGAACAGAGGTCTGAGTGATCTGCTATCATCTACAGGTAGGAACAGAGGGCCGAGTGATCTGCTATAATCTGTAGGTAGGAACAGAGGTCCGAGTGATCTGCTATCATCTACAGGTAGGAACAGAGGGCCGAGTGATCTGCTATAATCTGTAGGTAGGAACAGAGGTCCACATGATCCGTTATAATCTGTAGGCAGGAACAGAGGCCGGGGCACGGAAAGGAACAAGGGACTCCTGACAGACCCCTGGGCCGGCATCCTGTAACAGTAGGCAGAGTTCATCTAAAATGTCATGAACACACCTTGGGAATCTGCTTGCAATTAGAAGGAGATAATGCACTGTATGTGTCTAGGCCGTTCAGGCAACAAAACCACGAGTGGCTTGTGATAATGAGGATTTTCGATGAAAACACATACAATTCCTGATAAGCGCATTGCCACCTCTTGCGTTTGTGTGGAGACATTTTTTGTTCTTGAACGATACCAAAGAGAGTGTGTATGTATGTTTAAACAATGTATTACCACGAGCATCTTTGATCTTGTCTATGTAAGTGTGTATTATGTATGCATAATTTACATCTTAATAATGCCACGTATGAATGATAAATACTAAATTTAAAATAAGGTGGTAGAACTATTCATTACCAACTTTGTTGCCAAATGCATGGTTTAAAGAATTCTTTAGTTTCTCTAAAAGGCCAGAGAAAATTTCTCAACTGCTAGTCTAGAAGTTCCCAGATCTTCACATTTCAAAGAATGATTAAAAGAGCAAACCTATAAACAAATTTAGGGTCTGCTACAGCTTGCCAACTGTTTTTTTCTGCCAAGGAAGGCCATTCAGAAAGAAAAACAACTATTATTTACTGCCATCACGTCATAAAAGGAAAGATCTTTATGGCCTCCACAGCCCCCAAAAGGTCAGAAGATTATTCTCAAGAATCAGGGGAAGTCTTTTAGATTGCAGAAAGTAGATTTATAAAAAAAATTTAGGTTTACAAAAAGATTTCCTTATATTTTCTCATTTCACAGAGGAACACTGAAAACTTGATGGCTTACGAACCCCAGTGCAGGAACCCGTGTTGGGAAACCACCTTTCCAGCTTGGCTTCTTCAAGACTCCCTTGATTCTTCTGGAATTTTCCTATGAAATCCAAGAGAGCCACAGTTCAACTCTGCATGGAGGGTAACACAATTCAGCAGCATTTACTGAGAGCCAACTGTGCGCTCAGACTTGAGGGAGGTGTTTGCCAAAGGACACAGAAGGGAGACACTGTCCTGTGAGTAAATGTGCATTCAGGGGAGGAGTTACAGGCAAAACCCAGAACATGAGAAAGAAATTCTTACGACAACATTGACTGATGCCATTACACCGGGTGTCAAAGGAGACTGCGCAAATGCTGCCAGCGCTGGAACTTTCTGCTCAAATAATGCTCTCTGCCAATGTTGAAAACCCAATTTTCAAGTCAACATTAATACGTATGTCTGTTGCTTGCTTTTCCAGTTGGTTATTCCAGTTTGAGGAAATGTTGGAGAGTTCTTAGAGCTTTAGTTTCACATGTTTACAATGGAATACTACTCAGTTATAAGAAGTAACAATGCTGGATCATTTGTAGAGATGTGGATGGACCTAGAGTCTGTCATACAGAGTGATGTAAGTCAGAAAGAGGAAAACAAATGATCGATGTTGTTACTCAGTCACTAAGCCGTGTCCAGCTCTGCAACCCCATGGACTGCAGCACACCAAGCTCCCCTGTCCTTCACTGTCTCCCAGAATTTGCTCAAACTCATGTCCACTGAGTGTGTGATACCATCTAACCATCTCATCCTCTGTTGTCCCCTTCTCCTCTTGCCCTCAATCTTTCCCATCATCAGGGTCTTTTCCAATGAATTGGCTCTTCACATCAAGTGGCTAAGGTATTGGAGCCTCAGCTTCAGCATCAGTCCTTCCAATGAGTATTCAGGATTGATTTCCTTTAGGATGGACTGGCTTGATCTTTTTGCTGTCCAAGGGACTCTCAAGTCTTCTCCAGAAACATATTTCTGAAGCATCAATTCTTCGGCGCCCAGACTTCTTTATGGTCCAACTCTCACATCTCACTGGGAAAACCATAGCTTTGACTAGACAGACCTTTGTTGGTAAAGTGAAGTCTCTGCTTTTTAATAAGATGTCTAGGTTGGTCATAGTTTTTCCTCCAAGGAGTAAGTGTCTTTTACTTTCATGGCTGCAGTCACCATCTGCAGTGATTTTGGAGCCCAAGAAAAGAAAATTTGTCACTGTTTCCACCTCATGCATACATGTGGAATCTAGAAATATGGCACAGATGAACCTGTTTGTAGGACAGGAATGGAGACGCAGACCTAGAGGATGGATGTGTGGTTACGGAGGAGGTGGGGAAGAGGTATGGGATGAAGTGGGAGATTGGGATTACACATATACTCTCCAGGTGTAAAATAGTGAGCCGGAAGCTGCAGTGTAGCACAGGGAGCCCAGCCCGGCGTTCTGTGATCCCCTACTGGGCTGGGGGGTGGGAGACCCCAGAAGAAGGAGATGTACGTATACATTTAGCTGATTCATCTCATGATATACCAGAAACCAACATAACATTATAAAGCAACCATATTCCAATAAAAAAAAGTAGAAACAACCCCACTCTGGAGATCCAGGGCTACACAACACAGCCCGTACTCATCCCCCACGAGTCTCCTGCTTTATTATCCACCTGAGATACGTGACTCCCAGGGAGCCTCTGACACAGGCCACCCATTCCCGCCTCTGAGCCTTCGTCTCTGCTCTTCTTTCTGCCTGAGACACGGCTCCTTCAGCGTGGCTTCCTGGATGGGTCTCAGGATGCGTGTGTGCCTCCCGGAAGTGAGGGCAGAACTTGGTGTACATTCGCAAGTGCGTCTCATTCTGGGAAGAGGATCACAGGATTCAGCAGACTTAGCGAGGGGGCTGTGAGTCAAGGTTGCTTAAAAACCACTCATTCTCCTGTTCCCCCTGGAATAACCCTCGCTTCCCCATGAATCCACTTATCCACTTATTGACACATGTTTACGAAGTGCCCATTATGTGCCGGGCACTGTTGTGGGCACTTAGGGAACAGCAGTGAGCAAAACAAACAGGGGCACCACCCCTCGGAACTCTGGGAACTGGGCCATCCAGCACCAGGGCAGAGACGTTAAACCACACAAGAAGCAAAAACTGGCAACGCGAATTATACAGTATGTTAGAAGACCAGTCCTATGCAAAAATAGCGCCCGTGAGGAGACTGAAGCGCTGGAGGGGCAGCAGCACCACAACACTCTCTTTTTGTGGAACGGCCCAACTTTCCTGGGGTGCCTGGTCTACGCCACCACTGTGCCCTCACCATGCTGTCCCCTTATCTGGATTAACTGCTGACCCTTCCTTCACTGAACTGTAAAAGCTGACGGGCTTCCCTGGTGGACTGGTGGTTAAGAATCCACTGGCCAGAGCAGGAGACCAGGGTTTGATCCCTGGTCCGGGAAGACATTGCCCCATGCCTCAGAGCAACATAAGCCCGTGCGCACAGCTACCGAGTCTGTGCCCCAGAATCTAGGAGCCGGAACTACTGAGCCCATGCTCCGCAAGCGCTGAAGCCCGAGCACCCCAGAGCCTGTGCTCCTCGACAAGAGAAACCGCTGCTGTGAGAAGCCTGAGCACCGCAACCCAGAGGAGACCCTGCTCGCTGCAACTAGAGAAATGCCTGTGCAGCAGCAGAGACCCAGGGCAGCCAAAGGAAATGAAACACACAGAGAACTTGACGAAACGTAAGGCGCTTTCTCTGTCTCACTCAGTTCTAGCCACTCTAATTCTTTCTCTCAGTCCTCATCCACCTCACTGTTTCTTATGTGACATGTACTACATTGTCCTCAATAACTTACATAAGGTAATAAACCAACCCTGGAGTTACAAAAAACAAAAGAGCTAGTAGGGAGAAACTCAGTTTTAAATTGTTGTTGTTTAGTCGCTAAATTGTGTCCAACCCTTTGTGACCCCATGGGCTGCAGCACGCCAGGCTCCTCTGTCCTCCACTGTCTCCTGGAGTTTTGCTCAAATTCATGTCCATTGAGTCGGTGATGCCATCCAACCATCTCATCCTCTGTTGTCCCCTTCTCCTCCTGCCTTCACTCTTTCCCAGCATCAGAGTCTTTTCAAATGAGTCAGCTCTTTGCATCAGGTGGCCAAACTATTAGAGTTTCAGCTTCAACATCAGTCCTTCCAAAGAACACCCATGACTGATCTCCTTTAGGAGGGACTGGTTGGATCTCCTTGCAGTCCAAGGGACTCTCAAGAGTCTTCTCCAACACCACAGTTCAAAAGCATCATTCTTCGGTGCTCAGCTTTCTTTATAGTCCAGCTCTCACATCCATTCATGACCACTGGAAAAACCATAGCCATGACTAGACAGACCTTTGACGGCAAAGTGACGACATGGGATCTTTGTAGGCATTTTTAACTAAAATGGTCAAATAGGCTGTGTTAGGAAGATGACACCTGAGCCAGTTGTTGAAGATGGTTAAGGAGTGATCTACACGGATGCCTGGGAGAAAAGCCTTCCAGATTGAGGGAAAGACTGAACAAAGGCCCTGAGGTGAGAGTCCACCCTGCGGAAAAGAGCAACAGTCAGGGGCTGAGGAGCTGAGGTGAAGTCACGGAACGAGCAAGAGGAGTGGGCGAGGAGGCTGGGGGGCTTTGCCCACTGCGTGGACTCAGAGACGTGGGCACACAGGAGGATTCTCAGGAGGGCATGGTGGCTCTGGAGCGTGTCCTGGTGGGAACAGTGCATGGTGTGGGGAGGATGGGGCGAGGCCAGCCATCCAAGCGCACAGCAGGGGCGTGGCTCGAGATGGGGTGCGGAAACTGTCCCACTCTGGGCGGACCGGAGGCACAGCTGATAGGCTTCCCTCTCGGAGCAGAGGCGGTGTGAGAGAGAAAGACAAAAGGCAGGGACAATACCGCGATCTGTGGCCAGGATGACTGAAGGGTTGTCCCACCAGGATGGGGAAGGCTGGGGGGCAGGAGGCCTTGGGGGCAGGCTGGGAATTTGGCTTTGGCCACGCTGATTTAGATTCCAAGTGGCGCTGTCTAGCTGGCAGCTGCAGGAGTCAGGGGCTCCAGGGGAAAGTTCAGCTGGGGATAAGCGTCTGGGAGCCATCAATTACAGATTCCCTGGGAAAGCCATCCCACCAGCCCTCAGGCCTTCCGGGTCCCCTAAAACATTCAACTCTACTTCCCTAGTGACAAGTTTTCCACTGCTCATCACACTGTAGTTTTCTACACACTTTCCTCATTCTCTTTACTGGACAATAAAGTTCTCCAGTTGCATCCTATCTAACATTGTATCTCTTGTTTCACCTTGAAAAAATATTGGTTTAAGTGCCTCTCCATTAGGTGTTCATATTTCAATAGTCAAGACCTTGCAGATGGATTGGACACAATCATTTTGATTTCTTTTTCTCCCTACTCATCAACATTTGCCACCAAATCCAGGCTCTATTCTCATTTTCTTGTGAATGTAAATTATATCAAACCAGTTTTCTCTTTAGAATGGATTATTTTAAAAAAGAGACATAGGAAAAGATGCCCAACATCATGAATCATCAGGGAAATGAAAATCAACACCACAACGAGACATCACCTCACCCCTGTCAGAAATGGCTATGGTTAAAAAGACAAGACATATCAAATGCTGGCGAGGGTGAGGAGACAAGGAAACTCTTGTGGACCAACAGTGTAACGTAGACTGGTGCAACGGGAGTGCAAATTGGTGTAGCCACCGTGGAAAACGGGATGGGGATTTTTCAAAGAAATTAAAACGAGGGCTAGCATATGATCCAGTTTTTCCACTCCTGTGTATTTACCCAAAGAAAATGAGACT
The DNA here is from genome assembly GCF_029407905.1 of Bubalus kerabau. Taxonomy (NCBI): domain Eukaryota; kingdom Metazoa; phylum Chordata; class Mammalia; order Artiodactyla; family Bovidae; genus Bubalus; species Bubalus kerabau. The sequence continues at coordinate 5,188,867 of NC_073625.1, read as the reverse complement.
ACCAATTAAAAAAGACTGACTCCTACGTTTAGCACGTGATTTGTAATGACTACGATACAGAAACGGCCTCAGTGCTTACAGGTGGATGAACGGATGAAGGTGACGCGCCATACACGCAGACAATGGAGCATTACTCAGCCGCTGGAGAGAAGGAAACCTTTTACCACTTGTAACAATATGGATGGCACAGTGGTAAAGAATCTACCTGCCAGTGCAGGAGACACGGGTTTATCCCTGGGTTGGAAAGATCCCCTGGAGTAGGAAATGGCAACCTGCTCCAGTATTCTTGCCTGCAAAATCCCACGGACAGAGGAGCCTGGGGGCTACAGTCCCTGGGGTCGCAAAGAGTCAGACACGACTGAACACACACACACAACAATATGGATAGACCTTGAGGGAACTATGCTATTTGAAATAAATCAGAAAATGACAAATAGTGTACGATTTTACTTCTATGTGGAATCTGAAAAAAACGCATCTAAAAAATGAAAAACTAAACCAAACCAAAACTCACAGATACAAAGAACAGGATGGTGCTTGCCAGAGGGGAAGTGGGGTGGGTGGGCAAAATGGGTAACGGGGGTCAAGAGGTAAACACCTACGCTTATAAAATGAAAAAGTTTATAAAATAGGGATGGAACTTACAGCATAATGACTACAGTAAATAATATTGCAGCACACACTTGAAAGCTGCCGGGAGAGGAAATCCCAAAAAGTCACTTCACATGGTGACAGAGAGTAGCTAGACTTACTGTGGCAATCACTGCACAACGTATATCAACATCGAATCATTATGTTGCACACCTGAAACCAATATAATATCATATACGTCAATTAGATCTCAGTAAAAAACTCACTGTGAATATTCACTGGGAACAAAGCAGAAAAAGATGTCAAAAGGCAAAATGTAAACTTAAAAACTTCTCCTCTTGTAGTTTCCCTGAAAATTAGCTTTCGTATTCTGCTTAGCTCAGAGAAGGCAATGGCAACCCACTCCAGTACTCTTGCCTGGAAAATCCCGTGGACGGAGGAACCTGGTGGGCTGCCATCTGTGGGGTCGCACAGAGTATCAGACACGACTGAAGTGACTTAGCAGCAGCAGCATTCTGCTTAGCTGGGTGCAGTTATTAACAGGAAGCTCTGTGGGTCTCAAGTTTCTCAAGCAAAAGATAAAGAAACTGGGTTAAACAATTCTAAAATTCTTCAAATGCTTCCTTTTGAAAGACTCAGAATGGCTCCGATTAATCACTAACATTTCTGGAGACCCAGCATCTGTTCTGCTTAAAACTACATGTGAACGGAATAAATATTAAGGAGAAATAAATCTTGCAGTCAGTAATCTTTACTACAACTCCTTTCTATTAAATTGCAAATAGAGAATACATATATATATTTCAAATTAAAGGACATTTCCAAGAATGATCTTGACCATTTTCTATGTTAGGATTGATTAAAAGGAGTCTTTTTCTGAGTTCCTGCTTATCATTTTTTTTCCTAATTGATATTAGCTAAGTCTGTTATAGATGCATTTCATAAAAAAGAGACCTAATCACAAGGCAAGCGAAAGCACTCTCTGTGTTCTGGAGCGAGTGTGTTTCATGAGACTCTAGGATACAATCTGCATGACTAAACTGAATCTTGTGATTCCTACATTAGAACTATTTTAGCTACTTATGAGGTTGAAACGTATCGCATCCACAATATCTTGCTTTCTTTTTGTTCACGTCTACTGACAGAGACTTATTTTTCACCATGAGCATTAATGGGGACTCATAAGTGCTACCTGTGGAAATCATGGTAGTTGCAATAAAAAGGTCAGATGAGGCTCAGGGTTTGGAAGTCAACCACAGGTGGAGGGGGATTAAAAAAAAAAACAAACAAAACCCTGGCCAGCCAAAGAAACCCTGTCAACAAGAGGCTAAGTGGCTTTGATTGACTTGACTTGTTGTGTGACTAAGGGATTAAAACACAGAGATTCCATCAGATTATCTCAGATCTGAAAGCCCTTGGAGCATGAGGAGGCCAGCTAAGGAAAACCTTGCTCTCAGAAGAGATAGATGGAAAAGATAAAAAACTCCAAAACCCAAGAAGCAGAGCAACAAAAGCCCACCACCACCAACTGGTCCAATGGCAGCAATCAGCTGCTCAGGCTCCATCCTACTTGGATACAATGGTATTAACTCCAATATTACCCTTCTTACACAGATTTGCTTTAAGAATACATATGTAGCAATTTGTCCCTGTCAGGCGGTCTTCTAAAACTTTCATGTTCCTGTAAACCCTGTGAGGTAAGCGGTGTTGGTATTTCCAACTCTCTAGGTGAGGACCGTAGACACAGAGGCTCTATAATTTGCCCAAAGTTGAACAGCTTGTGAGTGGCAGAGCTGGGGTTCAAATTCAGACCTTCTGAATCTGGAATGTATGCTCTTGGTCACTGTGCTGTTTTGGAAGGAGATGGAAAAAAAAAGGCACTGCAGATGAATTTATGTGATTCAAAACGCCTACTTTTCTCATTTCATGAAACTCTAGGGAGCATCCTTCACCCTGCTATAGCTGGGTAGCAGCAAAGCACAGGCTGTCTTTTTAAGTATTAAAAGTCTTTTAAGCATCTCCACGTTCCCTAAGTGTGTGCGACTCTGTTACCAAATAAATCACACCCAACAAAGGCAGAACAAAATACCTTGGCCATTTAACTTGGAAAAAGGCAGCTGGGATGGATGTTTGAGTTTACACTCGGTGTCTGAGAGGCAGGCATTGAGGAGAAACCAGCAGGTTTGGTTACCAGGTCTATAGTACCCGCTGAGGACTAATAACCTGGTCCTGCCTGGACCCTGGCAAAGTTTTCCATGGCTTATGATGAGCCCTTTTCTCCTTTGTACAAAATGATATAAAATAAAATAAATTAATAGCTTATACTTCCAGGTCCAAGAGGATGTTGATATAAGTTTTAGAAATGAGAGGCACAGACCACCCCCAAGAGGAAATTCCAGACAGGAAAAACATACTATCAGGGTCCACATGATCATAACCTGATTTAGCATCCTTTAAAACCACAGTCTTCTCCAGGATTTTCCTGATTACTGTCTTCAGAAGCATGAAACAGTTCCACGGGATTTTCCTGATTACTGAATGCCAAAGCATGAGAAAGTTCCATGAGTCACACGATAGACTTGACTAACTTGAAGTCGACTGCCAGGCAGTTGGAGGGTTACATTTTTATGACTGCTACATAGCAGTTCTGGGAAAAGTGAAATATGTTAGTCATAAGAAGCACATTCTTTAAGTAGGCTAGAATCTTCCTGATGCTGCTCTTAACCTTTTTGGGGGAGGGTAGAAGTGGGAAGGATCATGGATTCCTTTAAGAATATTTGGGGAAAGCTGGGGAGCATGAATGCACACCCCAGAAAAATGCATGGGCATATTGTCATAGTATACTGCATTTTATTTTAGAGAGTGTATAAACCTCCTATCTCCCTCTCCTTAGAAACCACGCTATACATTCGGGTCCTAACGGAATTTCACAGACAGCTTAGATGCTAGCTTAAGACACTGCTTGAGGCTAGAATAGAACTGCTTGAAGGCTGGGCTTACTGCTGCAACTGGGTCAAGACCAATGTGCTCAGCTCTGGTGACTCTCTGCTCTCCCCAAAGCCGCCTGGGACAGAAAACAAGGACACACCCGGCTACATGGCTAAGAGTTATCAGACAGGCAAGGGATAATCTGAGTTTTGGTTTCAATTATTCTTTTCCTCACAAACACCACTGAATCTGCTTGGGGTAAGACAAAAAAAATAAACAAAAATCTCAGCAGTCATTTTTCTTCAGAGACTATGAACGTTATTGTTAAGTTTAATGAGTTAAGGGGAAATCAGTTTCCAGTGAAAACGAACCAGAATCAGATAAAACGGGACAAAAAGAAAAGAAAGGCCTTCACAGGCATCCCCATCGATAGAGCCAAGCACAGGAAGCAGATGTAAAGTGTCCAGGGCAACGTTCCACCCTCCGCCCACTCATTCTTGATTTATTCAAAAATTAATTGAAGTATGTTTCCACTGAGACTCCACGGTGTGGCAGAGTCCACGGCATGGGGGTGCTCCGCTGACCCGACAGCTCCTCCCGGCAGGGATGGTGATGAGCTGCAGGAGCTCAGAGTCAGGCGTCCCTGCGGCTGGTATCACCTGCGTCCTCGTGGGTCAGGTAAAGAGGCAAGCGAGCCCAAGAGATCCACGCTCCCCGGGCCTGTGTGATGATGAGAGTGAAGGGGACGGGCCACACCCAAAAGGCAGGAGGGCCTCCGCGTTAACATCTGCGTTCTATCGCTGAGTACGAGAGTTCACAGCTGCAGCGAGGTACCACCCCACCCCAATCAGAATGGCCACCACCTGACGGTCTCCAGGTAACAGAGGCTGAAGACGGTGAGCAGAGGAGGGAGCCCTCCTACACGGCTGCTGGGAATGGAGAGGAGGGAGCCCTCCTACACGGCTGCTGGGAATGGAATTTTGTGCACCCGCGATGGAGAACAGTACGGAGGTTCCTCAAAAAGCGAAACGTAGAGCTGCCGTGTAAGCCAGGAATCCCACTCCTGGGCATATAGGAAAGTGGGCACAGAGACAGAATCCTAACTCAAAAAGATACACGCACCCCTCTGTTCATAGCAGCACTAGTCATGGGAACAATCCAGATGTCCGTTGACGATGACTGGATAAAGAAGATGTGGTACATACATACGATGGAACACTACTCAGCCATAATGAAGAATGAAACAGTGCCGTCTGTAGCGACATGGATGGACCTAGGGACTGTCATACTAAGTCGGAAAGAGAAAGACAAATGTCATATGATGTCCCTTATGTGTGGAATCTAAAAATATGACACAGATGAGCTTGTCCGTGAAACAGAAACAGCCTTCCCCAGACACAGACAGCAGACTTGCAGTTGCAAAGGGGATGGGTTTGGGGGAGGGAAGGACTGGGGGTCTGGGATTAGATGATGCAAACTGGTGGAAAGAGGATGGATAAACGACACAGTCCCACTGTATAGCACAGGGAACTATATTCAATATCCTGAGATAAACCATGAAGATAAGTATATAAAAAGAGTGCATAATACGCGTGTGATAATGGAATCACTTTTCTGTGCAGCAGTAATGAGCACAGCACTGTGAACCAACTGTCGCTCAACAAAACAGATCTGAGCTCCGACTGCCTTGTGCGGTGCGGCACATGGCGAGCGTGACGTTAGCTCTGTGCTGAGCAGGGGAGAGCGCTGCTTCTCACTTGGTTGCTCAGTGGCTCCATAACAGGCAGGGTCATCGCGATCATTCCTATCATGCAGGTGGAAAAACTCAGTCTCAAAGAAGGTAAGTGAATGTCCAAAGGTAGCACAGTTCACACCTGCAGATGCTCATCTAGAATCCAAGACTTTTCAGCCCTCAGTCCAGTTTTCTTCCCACGACAGGCCATCAGGGAGGTGGGACGTGATGACTGATTTTTATAGATGTCTGAGATGGATCCAGTGAACCACAGAAGATGAGACTCTGTGAAGCTGGACTTAGTTCTGTTTGAGAGCTGCTTGATAATCTTGTCCTGCTGACATTAAATGAGCGGTAAGCTAAATCGTTTCTGAACTGGAACCGGGTGGGAGAGAAAGAAAACGATAGTAAAGGAAAACACGGTTCCTTAGAAACTGGGACAGGTTAAACCTTCGGAGAGGTTAAATTGGGACAGGTTAAATCTGCCTGCAATGCAGGAGACCCCAGTTTGATTCCTGGGTCAGGAAGAGCTGCTAGAGAAGGGATAGGTTACCCACTCCAGCATTCTTGGGCTTCCCTTGTGGCTCAGTTGGTAAAAAATTCATCTGCAATGTGGGAGACCTGGGTTCGATCCCTGGGTTGGGAAGATCCCATGGAGGAGGGAAAGGCTTCCCACTCCAGTATTCTGGTCTGGAGAATTCCATGGACTGTATAGTCCATGGGGTCGCAAAGAGTCGGACACGACTGAGAGACTCACTTTCTCGCTTTAGGAAATCAGACGCGATCAATGCTATAGACACATTTGCTCGCCAAAGGTGAGGTGAGAAGATACATAACAGGTGGTTATAATCCAGTAGAGTTCTGTTGTCAAGGCTTCACAGCCATTGCCAAATTTAGGAGACTCTGGGACTATTCTAGTTTCAGAGAGCCAGGGACACGCTCACATCAGGAGAGACAGAGATTCGGACAGAGAGAGAGAGAAAGGCAGCGCGTTCCCAAGGCAACAGGGGCTCACAGTTTCTTACCCTGAGGCCCAGCCACGCCCATGGCCTTGCCTTGGTTTGCTTCTAAGAGCAAGACTGGACCACTGCATTGCCAAATGCCAGCGTTACAAACTCAAGGCTGTTTTTGGATAAGGGTTGGAGGGGTGTTTGCAAACAGGGTGTAGGCTCTAGAGGACTCCAGTGTTCTCTTAGTTGCATTTAAAACACACACTGCGTTCTAGGAACTCGAGGCCTAGAATCTGAAAGGCCTCGGAAAACTCTGATCATGCTATAGCAGGTCCGAGGAACTTGGTTAAGGTCATCACACTCAGAAACAGCTCTCACAGTGGTGCTTGAAGAACATAAGAACATCTCAGCCAGAGGTCCCCCTTTGCAGCCAGACTGGTCTGAGGCCCCTATGGAGAGAGGCATCACAGGGGCAGGGTCGGGTGGGGGCCGGAACGAGAGAAAGCAAAAAGATGGGCAGGAAAACCCCCAGGACGCGGCCCAGGAGGAACACTTACAGTGCTTTTTCAAAGAGATTTCTTAACCTTGTTGGAAAGCACACAGGTGCCTCTGGGTTGAGCAAAGGGTTGCAAAGTGCAGTGCTCCCAAGTGCTCCTCCTGCAACACTCCACTCAGGCAGGCACGCAAGGCCGGGAGAAGGGGATTCAGGAGAAGATCCCTCGTGGGTGAGAATTAGCTGGGGCATCCCGATGACAGGCCACCAAACGACAGGTCTAGGTGACCTGTAACCAAATCTGATTCAAGCACAGAAAATTCATTAAGGAAATCGGATTTTTTCCCCCGCTCTGGTCGATAAACAATCCAAAGAGCAGATATACAGGAGGATGAACACCAGTGAGGATTCTAATCTCTAGGACTACGTTTTCAAGGTGATACTTGAGGAAAAAAGCCAAGAAAGGAAAAAATATACAGATCGGTAGAAAGCAAAAATGGAGAGAGAAAAGAAGAAAGAAAGATAAGAAGGAAGACAGCAAGCACTTCTCGACATCCTAGTGAAAGGCAGAACGGAATGAAAAGCTATCTGGTTAAGCCTCTATTTAGGAATGAATAGCTCATGCTCACTAACCAGTTCCAGCAAGGGGGAGAGGATATCTGAGGTTTAATTGGAAATAATCTAGCATTGCACCAGAAGCTGGTCCTTAAAACTAAGGCATCCGATAAAGCCGGGTTCACGTTACTCCCACCTCTGTATTTGGAAACAGGAGCACAAAGTCTAATCGGCCAAATAAAGGAGCTGAAGGCTCCACAGAAAACCCTCTAAGCCTGGGATTGATGTCCACTGACACCCCGGACAATGACACCATGGGAACCAGCAGAGGAGAAGCAGCAATTATGACAAAGGGGTGCCTGGCCCAGGCCCTGCAGAGGAGACCCCAACACAGACACAGCCCTGCGTCAGGACGATGTACTTGGGAGTTGCCATGTCTGCCTCGGAGAAACAGTCTCAACATAACATTTCTATTTTCGTCTCCTTCAGTAATCATTTTTGCAGAACGTCTCTGCGCCAGGCTTTACTGTCGGTACTGGGTATGCAGCAGAGAGCATGGGAGCTGAGTGACGTTGCCTGTGCGTTTTACACTCGATGAACATCTGCCTTGTGGGGAGACACGCCATAAGCAGGGAAACACTACTTAACACAGTGTCAGGGAGTGGGGAGTGCTCGGAAGGAGGAAAAATAGAGCAGGGTGGGGGAGAGAGTGTGAACAGAGGAATGTTTCAGCAGGAAGGGAAGCAGAGATGCCAGTACGGAGGTTCCTTAAAAAAACAACAACAACAAAAAAACCCCCAGCATTACCATATGATCCAGCAATCCCACTACTGGGATCCAGAGAAAACTGCAATTCAAAAAGATACATTCACCCAAATGTTCCTTGTAGCACTATTTACAATAGCCAGGACATGGAAACAATTTAAATTTTGTCCATCAACAGATGAATGACTAAAGAAGATGTGGTGTATATATACAGTGGAATATTCAGTTCAGTTCAGTTGCTCAGTCGTGTACGACTCTTTGTGACCCCATGAATCACAGCACGCCAGGCCTCCCTGTCCATCACCAACTCCTAGAGTTCATTCAGACTCACGTCCATTGAGTCAGTGATGCCATCCAGCCTCTGTTGTCCCCTTCTCCTCCTGCCCCCAATTCCCTCCCAGCATCAGAGTCTTTTCCAGTGAGTCAACTCTTCGCATGAGGTGGCGAAAGTACTGGAGTTTCAGCTTTAGCATCATTCCTTCCAAGGAAATCCCAGGGCTGATCTCCTTCAGAATGGACTGGCTGGATCTCCTTGCAGTCCAAGGGATTCTCAAGAGTCTTCTCCAACACCACAGTTCAAAAGCATCAGTTCTTCAGTGCTGTTTACTCAGCCACAAAAAGGAATGCAACAGTGCCATATGCAGCAACATGGGTGGAACTGGAGATTATCATACCAAGTGAATTCAGACAAAGACAAATATCATGTGATATCACTTATATGCAGAATCTAAAAAAATACAAATGAACTCATTTACAAAACAGAAACAGAGTCACCGACATAGAAAACAAACTTATGGTTATTAAAGGGGGAAGGGAGGGGGAGGGCATTTGGGATTGACAGATATACACTGCTACATATAAAAACAGAGAAGGACCTACTGTATAGCACAAAGGACTCCGCCCAATATTCTGTAACAACCTAAAAGTGAAAAAACCTGAGAAGGAATAGATGTGTGTGTATGTATTACTGGATCACTTTGCTGCACCTGGAGCTACCACAACATTGTCAATCATTATACTCCAGTGTAAAATACAAAGTTAAAAAAAAAAAAAAACAAAAACAGGTGCCCTGCAGCAGATATGCATGCTGATGTTCTGAAAATTCTGCGTCAGATACAGTCATAGCCATTGCTGTGTGTCGGGAGGCTCTGAGTCCTTCCTGAAACGGACCCGGTGCCCCAGGGATCAGCCTCACTGTGGTGCGGGAGCGCTCAAGAGGTGGCGGCTGTGACTGAGGTGGACTCTGGCTTTGGTGGCCCCGTGCTTGCTGGGGTTGATGCCCCGTGAAGACGGTATTCTGGAGTGTGGGCTGGGCCTGGGACTCCGTTTAACCTGAGTACTTTTTTAAAAAGATACTTACTCATTTGTCTGCATGAGGTCTTCATTGCACATGAGTGATCTTCGCTCTAGGTGTGGCTCGTGGGCTTTGTGGCACTCACTAGAGGCACATGGGATCTTAGTTGTCCAACCAGGGATTGAACTCTCATCCCCTGCATTGGAAGGCAGATTCTTAACCTCTGGACCACCAGGGAGGTCCCTAACCTGAACCCTTGAAGGCCTGGGAGTTTCTGGTTTTACACATTTTGGCCCTGTATCCTGAGCCAACCTGCTATGAGAAGCTCAATCTAGCCTCATGGGGAGACTCAGAGAGGAAAATCCAGACCCCCAAGTACACTTCCCTTCTCTAGCCCGGGAAGCCCAGCTGAGCTCATGCAGAACAGGGCAAGCTGTTCTGAGGTGGGAGGTAGACGGGCTCTAGGCTGAGCAGCTGGAGTCTGTTCCCTGTGGGCAGACACTCCAAGATGAGACAATCTAGTTCAGTCGCTCAGTTGTGACCGACTCTGCGACCCCATGGACTGCGGCACGCCAGGCCTCCCTGTCCATCACCAACTCCCGGAGTCCACCCAAACTCATGTCCATTGAGTTGGTGATGCCATCGAACCATCTCATCCTCTGTCCCCTTCTCCTCCTGCCCTCAATCTTTCCCAGCATCAGAGTCTTTTCAAATGAGTCAGCTCTTCGTATCAGGTGGCCAAAGTATTGGAGTTTCAGCTTCAGCATCAGTCCTTCCAATGAATAATCAGGACTGATTTCTTGAGGGGGATAATAGGAAGAGCTGAGTCCTGCTTGAATAAAAGATCAAGAATCCATGGAATTCTCATTCTTGAGGTCAAGGAGACCGCCCCAATTACACATGCGCAGAAAGGCTCCTTGGGGGTCAGAAGGGAGGGGGCACCATCCCATAAAGGGTGCTGTCAACTTTCCCATAGCCGCTGCACTGGACCCCATCTCGGCTAAAATATGCACATGCCAGTTGGAGAGGACTAGGACAGGTCAGGTGTGGAAAAAAAGTGAGACAACTGGCCAAAGGTAAGCAAAGACTAGAAGAACTGTCCTATGTAAGAGATTTAAGTCATCTCTTTACCGCCTTCCTCTCCATTAGGGAAGATGCCCACACCCTTTCTCACCGGGTGGGCATCTCTGCCTCCCTTCTGGTCTTAAATAAATGACAGGCTTCTTTCTGTGTGCTCTCCCACGTGTGCTGTGTCTCTACTAATAACCTTTGTACCTGTTTTTACAGCAGTAGGAGTGTCTGCCTCTTGGAAACATTCTTGATTTCGAACGGAGGTAAGAGTCCACTCTGCTTCTAGCCTCTAGCCCCTGGTGGTCTGGAGGCTAGGACTCCTGGTTTTCATCCAGGCTGCCCAATCCCTAGGCAGGAGCCTAAGATCCTGCTTCAGAACCTCTCATTTTCACCCATATCAGTTCCACCCAAATCTGTGCTCGGTATAGAATTAGGGGCAAAGAAATAAAATAGTTGATGCTTTAAGCCACTAAACTTTGAGGGTGGGTTTGTTATTCAGCAATAGTTAACCAGAACACTGACTTCCAATTTCAGATCCTAACATGATAACATCTGAAGCACAATTTTGGTTGGAGAATTTGTGGCGGGGCGACGGTTTTAGATTTTTCTTGGTTTTGCTGTCCATGCCTTTGATTTTAAAATTCCTCCTCATTTGAGAATATGAATTATTGGATCTCAAACAGGGGAAAAATATGTTCTGACCTAAGGCTTAAAAATAGAGATGTCTGCTATTAGGAAGACAAGAGTACGTTTTTGCTGACCTATTCATCTCACGAGGGCCAAATGTAACGTCCTGCCATAATTCTGTAGGTAGGAAGCTGAACTGGAGTTGACCTCAGTTAGCATTTCCCAACTCGAGGGACAATACCCCGCCCTGGAATTCCTGACAACACTATCAACCTCAGACAGCGGCCAGTTTCTGGCTGTCCGCGGAGAGTGCTGGCAACAAAGTCTTGTCCAAACAGGGGACAAATCTGCCTAGCTTTATGCAAAGGAAAAGGAAAAGCAAGGCCATTAATTCAGCCTGGGGAAACGTGCCGAGGCCGTGCATTTACCGGGTGGCGACTGTCAGCTTCGTCCTCGGGGAGGACGTGCCGTCCTTTGCCCGTTCTCCGGCCCTTTCTGCTGCGGCCGTGGGGGCCGGCCAGGGGCAGACAGGGCGTGGGTGGGTGGAGACTGAGGGCGTGAACGGGCGCTGTAAACCAGAGTAGAGCGGGAGCATCACTTCTTGAAGGCTCTGACTTTACCTGCATTGGTGTCACGTGTATCAAAGGTCATGAGAGGATACAACCAAGGGGTCACCGGGATGACTGATGGCCGGGGTTCTCAAAGCGCGGCCCCGAGACCACAGCATCAGCGTCAAGGGCGGGGGTGTTAGAGATGCAGTCTTGGGCTGTGCCCCCGATCGGCTGAATCGGAGCCTCTGGGAGGGGGCCCGGTATGTAGCAAGACTGCCAGCTGATTTCCGATGCTCCCTCAGGTACTGAAATTCTGGAAGAAAATCTAAAACCTCTATTTATATCTGTTTGTAACTTAAAGAGGAAACACACAAAGTGCTATTAAAATTTACATGCAGTAGAGCCTTCTAATCTCATTTGATTCTGAAGTCTTGTGTCCTATGTGATAAGAGATTTTCCACAACCCAAAGGTTTTGTGATTATTATCTCTGATCCTTCAGTAACTGTTAACTTCATTAACAGGTATGTTAACATTCACATAACATAACACTTATGTTAACTTCATTAACATAACTCCATCAACATTATTCTGATCCTTCAGTTTATTTACAAATATTACTCTTTACTTATGCCCATTGGTGCATTTACAAATTATATTGCTGTTGTTGTTTAGTCGCTAAGTCTTGTCTCGTTTTGTGACCCCATGGACTGTAGCCTGCCAGGTTCCTCTGTCCATGGGACTTTCCAGGCAAGAAGGCTGGAGTGGGTTGCCATTTCCTTCTCCAGGGGATCTTCCCGATCGAGGGGTTGAAGCCGGGTCTCCTGTATCTCCTGCACTGGCAGGCAGATTCTTTACCACTGTGCCCTCTGGGAGGTCCAGCAAGTGCACAGGTATACACTACAAATTCTGGATATAGTCTAGCCAAGTTATGTTTTTTATCCAAGGTAAGCAGAAAACATCAAGTAGAACAGAAACAGTTTGGGAGTGCTGACACAGGAGTATCATCCTTGGCCTTCTCCCAAATGCCAGTGAGCCTTGTGAAGTGAAGAGAAAGTCGCTGGGTCGCGTCTGTTTTCGACCCCATGGACTCTACAGTCTATGGGATTCTCCAGGCCAGAATACTGGAGTGGGTAGCTGTTCCCTTCTCCAGGGGATCTTCCCAACCCAGGGACTGAACCCAGGTCTCCCGCATTGCAGGCGGATTCTTTACCAGCTGAGCCACCAGGGAAGCCCTGTAGGGGGCCTCCAACAGCCTTGTCCAAACAGCTGTGTCAAAACTTTCTGTTGCTGGAGCTCCAGCCAGTCACTTCGAGTTTCCTGCCAGGCTGGTGGGGGACAACGGGGGACAGTCTGCAGTGGCTGTGGAGGAGGGGAGCGGCGTCCACACTGGCCACGGGATGAAGTCTCCAGGGCGAAACTGCCAGGGACTGGTGAGCTTCTCTGAGACATACAGGAAACGGCAAGTAGAGATTAAAGGCAGTAAATTCAATAAAAATGCTAATTCATTTAGCCATCAATTTTTAATCATTTGACCATCTCATTAATGAATCAATTAGTTTTGTTTGGACTGTGGCTCCTTCCTGAAAGCATTTGGGGCTGACGACAACAAAAGACACAAATAATCCTAAGAGTTATTAAAAATCAGTCAGAAGAAACGTTGGCTTTCTCTCCGCTCCCTGTCTCAAGAGCATCCAGGCAACCCGGAGAGGATGCTGCCCTTAGGAACAGTCTAGTGTGGCACACATTAAAGAAATTACAAAAGGAGTTTAGCAACAAGGCCATATTAAAAAATAAATGGAAATGGTATGGAAGTTTCACCCAAGCAGGGGATCAGGCTGAGAGGCCTGGTGGAGTGAGGCCTCGGGTGCCCTTGCTTTGGCTGCCCAGTGACCAGACTGTCCCTGACTGACCTAGCAGCTGACCACCAACGGATGGGGGAATTCCACTGAGATCAGAGGAAACACTCCTCAGAGCCCATCCCAAAGGGCAGGCGCATAGAGTCGCAAGCTAGCTGAATGGTGGTTAGCTCTGGAGAAGTTCGTTACACACCAAACGCTAACCGATACATCTTGCCTCTTCAACAGCACAGGTCTGAGCTACACGGGTCCACGTACACAGATTTCTTTCAATGAACGCGTGCTCCAGGGCTGCAGGTCTGCAGCTGGTTGAATCCCAAGATGCAGATGGGTGGCTGCAGAGAGCACTGGCTGTAAAGTTATATGTGGATTTTCAACTATTCAGGGCTTGGCACCCCTAACCCCTGGCGTTGCTCGAACGTCAACTGTACTTCATTTCACACATAATCACCTCTTGAGCAACAAATACTTATTTGCTCCAATCTGTAGCTTGGCCACATGGAAAAATCTTTTTAAGCTTTCCCTGAGTCTGTTTAAATTTAGTCCTTGATGAATTTCATGTAGCTTAACGCCATCAGCCATTGTACGTAACATCCATAGGGGAAAATAAAATACGACAAATTTCCGCTTAGCCTTCTCAGCTGCTTCTTTTTCACAACAAAACCAAAACCAAAATATACTCCTGAGTCCAGTAAACTGGGCTCCTACAGCTCTGGACAAAGAGCTTTGGTGAGTTGTATGGTTTTTTTTTAATGCTTCTGGGGGTATTAATACTATTGAGTTTGGGTTGAGAAGATTTTTTTTTTTTTTTTTCTCTCTTTGGAAGCTTGAGTCAGGGGCAAACATTGCTGATCAACACAGATACTTTTTACAAGGTGGTAGATCAAACAATCCAACTTCAGTGTGTCTGCTCTCCCATACAAAGATGTTTATAAACCGAAAGAACAAGCATAAAGGGAGAAAGAAAGAAACTGCTTAAGAACACATACGCACATTCTAACCTACAAACACAAGCATGCCAAATATTTTTAAGAGAGCGTTCACGAGAATGACAAGCAATTTAAGCTTAAGCCCGAAAAGCTTTCTCCTCTCTCTGGCTCCCACATGTATATAAAAGGTTTAAATGAACAAGGAAAACATGTTGGGATTAGGATTTGATTCCAAAGAGCTTTTATAGTCATATAGAATGACCAGGAGTTACACTAGCTTCAAAAGACACACCAAACAAAAACTGATTTTTATCAAATGGCATTAATACTTTACGGACCAAAGTTGTTTTCACAACGTATTTACATAATGAGGCGCTTGCCAAGCTGTGTAAATGTTTATGGCGTTAGGATTCCCATCTTAAAGCTTTCAAATTCAGTCAAAGTGAAAACCACATGCTTGTTTATTTGAACTGTAAAATTTGTAACTAGATATCACCCCCAAACACTTCTGAAACGCGAATGGTGGGCCCAGTTCTGATTCAGTTCGCTCCTTTGCCGGTCACATGCCCCATGCTGGGTACAGCAGACCCATTTTGATAAGCTACTTCATTCCTTTGTTAATCGACCCAATCACATGTAAGTCTCGATGACATAAACACTACTCAGAAATTAATCGTTCTTGATTCGTTAATGCGAACGCTTGCCTGAGATGCTCAGAGCCTCAGGCTGAAATTAAGAAGCATAACTGCTTTTTTTCCCACAAAGTGCCAAGTCTTTTCATAAATGTTATCTCACTCTTCTTGAAATAAAAGTTCTCTACCAACTTGAGCTTCTAGCTCACTTTGGATGTAATTTTATGAAAGAAAGAAGGAAGGGTTTACTTCTCCCGTTACCTCTGAGGCAATCAGTTTTGAAAAGTGATCCGAGTCAGTCAGAGGAAGTTTCTGGAATATAATACCAGGCTCCTAATTCTTAGCTTTAAGCTGAGAAGTTTTAAACTTTGCCAGCCTGCACTCTTTGGTCTCCATGCTAAGCCACAAGTTTAGAGACTGTTGTGGCGGACGTGAAACCCAAGCTTTCCTCTCATAACTGCTGGCTGTCTCTCCCCGAATGTTTTCCATTTTATGAATCACCTTCTTCTGTCTTTTTAGTCCTTCCTCACTGTGTGTTCCCTTTGAAGCCTTATTACGTGAAGCAGCAGTCCCCAGACTTTGCCATGAGAGAGAAGACAGTTGGGTAAACATCACCCCATGAGTTTTTCCTCCCTGGAACCCGTTTTGGCGTGTGCTGTTCAGTGGAGCTGTGAGGAGCGGCGGACCAGGTACCGCTCAGAAGACACAGCTGCACCAAGCGGCGACCGCTCAGCCCAGGGCCTCCTGAGCTCTTTATGCAAAGAGCTGGGCTCTGGGTGTCCGCCTGAAACTAGGAGAGTGTTTCAATCAACTAGACTTTAAAAAACAGAAAACTGGAGTGGGAAGATTTCTTTTTCAAAGTTCAAAATAGCCCTTTCTTGAATACAAGTTTTCTTCAGAATGTTTCTTAACTCACTTTTGTCTTCTTTTCAAACTGTAGGAACTGACGCTCGGGATGAAAACGCAGAGATGAGGGGGAACAGAGAATGAGTCTCCTCTTCCCGAGTTTCATTACCCACTCCGACCCCCACCGGCCCCCCGTCCCCGCCCCGACTCCCTGTCTCTTTCACAATTACAGGTACTTTAGAGACTGAAGAGGAGAAGGCGGCGCGTGTTCGGTTGGGAAGGTGTTGACTGAGAACGCCCTGCACACAGGGCCCTCTGCCGGGCCAGGGAATCCGACCACAAGGGGATGTGGGTCTCACCCCCAAGTCTGTCACAGCCCAGTAGGGGAAAACTAGGTGGAAAGAAGGAGGTCAGCGCGAACAGTTTGCAGGAGAGTCTTTGCCTTCTAGCAGGACCTTCTAATCTGTATCTGAAAGTCTCCCTTTGTAGTCACCCCCTCATTCCAAGAGGCAAACTGTAAATGGAAGGTCTCCAGGCACCCTTGGTGCCATCCCAATCTGTGAACGGGAGGTCGCCAGGCACCCTTGGTACCTTGAAGGTGGGTCTTCCCTCCTCTTAAATCACGAGCCCTCTTCGTTGCCCTCACTGAGACATGGACAGGACTCCCCATCAACCTTTCAGTGCTGCAGTCTCTACCCCCTCAGATTCGTGTATTTACTTGGGACTTCAGAGGCCCAACTGTGGTAGCCAATGTGTCCTTTTCGGCCCTCACTTCATCAGAACAGAGAAAGGTTCGCCGCCAGGGCAGAAGGCTGCATCCTCAGGAAGGATGAGGTCGCCAGCAGGGAAGAGAGACCCCGGGTACAGAGACCAGCTCCTCTGCTCATCGCTGAGTCTGCGTGCAGGCGTTCTGCTCGTGTCGGATTCAGCCGGGGGAAGGACGCCTGTGCCTTGCTGTCTCTCCCTTTCACGGTGAAAGCAAAGCTCTTCCAGAACCCCCATCTTAGCAGATCTTACTCTACCCCACTGACAGAGCTGTGCTACGTAGCCGCAACACAGGCCAAGAAAGCGAGGCCCAGTGGCTCTGGCGGGAGTCCCCGAGGAGTTGCTGCTTCAGCATCACCTCTAGCTCAGCCTCCAGAGATGTTCTGACATGGCTGAGATCCAAGTTCCTTTGCTGGTAAAGAGCTAAGACGCTGAGGTCCTACAGGAAGTCTGCATCAGACACATGCCCACCACACAGACTCTCAGTCCTCCCTTCTCTCCTCTTCTCGCCGCAGCTGATCTCATCATTTTCTTTTTTCTCTTTGGCTGCACCACGTGGCATGCAGGATCTTAGTTGCTCAATCAGGGATTGAACCTGTGCCCCCTGCCGGGGACGCGCCAAGTCCTAACCACTGGACCGCCAGGGAAGTCCCTGTTTTTTTCCCCAGGCTTCACTTTCTTGAATTGAAACAGAGAAGCAACCCAAGACCACCTGAAAAACATCTGATGCTTGTGGAAACTACAACTCTACTTGATTATCTACTTTGCTTATTACCTGATAATAGTCATGGGTTGATTCATTCATTCACTCAGTAGATATTTACTGAGGTTCTACGATGCTCCAGGCTTTGTAACAGGTGCTAGGATACAGCGGTGAATGAGACACACACGGTTTCTTTTTCTAGGAGGTTTGGTTTTCAGTGGAAGATGAATATCACGCATTTAGTTGTAATTGTAATAAATACTACGGAGGGAAAGCACACAGGGAGACGAGGATGTTATAGGGTGGCTGTGTGGCGTGTGGAGCGGCGAGGAGCTTCCCCAAGCTACACTGAAACCTGGGCTTCTACTTTGGCTCTACGGCTTCTGGGTTAGAGAGCTCTGCTCTGAGGGTTGCCCTGTGCATTGCAGGGGGTGTTGTGCAGAGAATCTCTAGCCTCTTCCCACTAAATGCCGAGAGCCCTCCCCTCCCAGCTGTAAGAGCTGAAAATAGCTCTAGACATTGACAAATATTCCCTGGGGGGCAAAACTGTCCTCGGTTCAGAACCACTGACTTAAACAAAGACTTGAAAGATGAATAGGGGAGTCTGTCACACCCAAAGGGAGAGGTTCATCTTTCACCAGAGGCCTTGGTAAGTATTTAAAGCCCTCTTGTTAATTCAAAAGCCTATAAAAATCACTTCTTCTAGAAGTGTTTGTTGAATAATTGCAAAATAGGTGCTAAATTCCCTCTGGGTAGTACGCGGAATAAATGGTATGCCTCATGCCTTTTTTATCTTTTTTTACAAAAAATTTTATATTGGAGCATAGTTGATTGACAGTGTTGTGTTAGTTTCGGGTATACAGAAAAGTGATTCAGTTATACATATACACATATCCATTCTTTTCCAGGTTCTTTTCCAGTATACATTATCACAGAATACCGAGTAGAGCTCCCTGTGTTAGGTGCTTGCTGCTTATCTACCTTATAAACGCTGTTGTTGTTTAGTCTTAGGTAGTGTCTGACTCTTTTGTGACCCCATGGACTGTAGCCCCCCAGGCTCCTCCATCCATGGGATTCTTCACAGCAAGAATACCAGAGTGGGTAGCCATTTCCTTCTCCAGGGGATCTTCCCAACCCAGGGATGCAACCCGCGTCTCTTTCATCAGCAGGCAGGTTCTTTACCACTAAACCGCTGGAGAGTAGTGTGTATATATCAACCCCAAACTCCCTCACCGTCCCTTCCTCCTATGCTGTCCTCTTGGTAACCACAAGTTTATTATCTCAGTTATGATATTTTCTGGGCTTCCCTCATAGCTCAGTCAGTAAAGAATCTGCCTGCAATGCAGGAGACCCCGGTTCGATTCCTGAGTCAGGAAGATCTGCTGGAGAAGGGATAGGCTACCCATTCCAGTATTCTTGGGCTTCCCTGGTGGCTCAGCTGGTGAAGAATCTGCCTGCAATGTGGGAGACCTGGGTTCGATCCCAGTGTTGGGAAGATCCCCTGGAGAAGGGAAAGGTTACCCACTCCAGTATTCTGGCCTGGAGAATTTCATGGACTCTATAGTCCATGGGGTCATGGGGTCGCCAAGAGTTGGAAACGACTGAGCGACCTTTACTTCACTTTGTGACCTTTTCTACTCACTGTCTCACCACCTGCAGGGTGCCACGGGGTCTGGAAGCCCAGATGGCAATACTTCACTCTTCTGCAGGTTGAAGGTGGCCTGGGGGACTTTGTGTACGTCTGCCTCCACGTCCTGACTGCATGGCGCCCTGTGTATCGCCTCCTTCCTCCTGATGTGTCCACACGCTGGCGTCGGGGGCCTGCTTCATGCGGAGCTCTGTCCTAGAGGCTGCAGAGGGGATGCGGATGGAGCTGTGCTCCCCAGGAACTCTCTGCTGCTCAGTCAGGGGCAGCAGCAGCCGAGCTGCAGAGGCAGCCTACCAGTGTGCACGCGGGCACTTTCTGTGAATGAAAGCGGATTGAGGAGCCAGGGCAAGGCCCATCTGGTTCGAGATCCAGCGCCGATGATGGTGCAGATTGGCCGCTGGTCCCTCTGACAGCGAATGATGAGGACAGAGACTCCGCACTCACTCGGACAACCTGCAGCTGAAACGGCCACCCCACTGAGGCTCCGATCTCCCTAATTATTCCCCGAATCCATTGAAACGTGGTTTTCACTTGCTTCAAGCTCTGCTGATGGCTTCCCCAAAGTGAGATCTCTCCTCAAATCCTCTGCTAGGCTGTGACCTATAGCTTCCTTCTTGTCGCTTCTCTGGAAGACAGCGCTTGCCCCTAAAATCCTCTTGTCCGTGTCTGTCTGGCTAAGTCAACTGCCAATGACAGCAAAACTGAAGGGAGGGAAAGCATTTCTTTCCTGCTTTGCGGAGCCAGATACTTTAGGTGGAAAACAGAGTAACCCTGTGCTCGCTAAGTCCTGTTTGCTTTGGTCAGAACCACACAATGACTCACATGTCCAGGCTGCGTATAAATAAAAGCCAGAGGCATAAAAACTGATAACAACATATATTTCTTTTTTTTTTCTCTAAGAGAGAGAGCTTGATGGTGGTGGCTCCTTCCTCATGTGTGGAAAGTGAAACTGAGATTTTAAAGAAAACAGGGCTTCGTTATCAACTTAAGTAAATGCTGAATAAATATTTGGCTATAACCTATTGTTCTTATTCCAAGTTTGTCAGTTGACCTAATAATATCCTTGATAGCATTACAAAAATTGAAGTATAATTGACTTGCAATGTTGTGTTGGTTTGGGTGTGCAGAAAGTGATTGAGTTATACATATACATATATACATATACTTTTTTTTTTTCAGATTCTTTTCCATTATAGGTTATTACAGGATAGTGATCCTTTACAGAATTTTAAAACTTCTGTTGTGGAATCTAAAAGTCAAAACTATATAAAAAGTCACACTTAGAGGGGCGTCTTTCCCTCGCCTCCCCTGTCCCTGCTTCCTCACCCCAGTAGCTATCCGACTTAGCTGTTTTCTTCTTTATTCTTTTCTTTTTTGTGGGAGGAGAGAGCAATAAGCAGAGAATTGTATGCTTCCTTATTTCCCCTTTTATGTTACATAAAAACTAGCATACTATATATGCTAAAATAAAAAAAAATAATAAGAAAACAGGGCTCAGCGTGGAGAGGTGGTTAGCTCTAGAATTTGGTAACCTATGGTCAATGGGCTGAAGGTCGTCTTCACGAGCTGGTGCTGGGCCCTGAAGCGCATGCGCAAGCCTTATAAGCTCACGGTCATCGGCACCGTGGGGTGCTGAATAGTTTATTTCTGAGAAAGTGTCTAAATCACAGTGCAGAAACCGCGGCTAGAGTTAGGAGACTCGCGCGGATTGTGTGGAAACTGCCGCGGACGAAGACGAGCAGACTGCGCAGTGCTGCAGAGCGTCTTCTTAGCTGGACCATCCTGGAAGCCCCTGGAAGAGCACCGCTGTGGAGCCCGGGACTGGAGGACGGCGGACTCACGTCCCAGCTGTCGGCCGTGCGCAGCGGGGTATCCCCCCGCCCTTGTGGGTGCGCGCGTTCAAACCAGAACTCCCTTTTTTGGGGGAAAAGCTCTCAGGTTAGGCAAAGGGTGTGAGGCTTTTTTCGGCTGGGCAAGACAGTGGAAATAGATCCTGGGGCCTTCTCCTTTAGGAAGCTTCAAGAGAGTGTGATATGTTAACCTTATGTGAGTTCCATTTCAGCTATGAAAGTCTGTGGAAATTTCAAATCAAAGTTTCATTGCTCTTACAGTCTCAGGCAGCCTATTTAAGAATACATCATATGGAAGGTAAGGGTGCTGTTCCTCGGAACGGACCTCTTTTGGAAGACTTCCTGCGGTGTCAGGAAGGACTGTGCAGTGTCGGGATCTTGGGAAGGGCTGGTGAGAGGTTCTGGGGGGACAACCCAGATGACCCTGGGGTGGTGGGGAGGGGTTCGGAATACTGGACTCTTGAAGGACGTGGTTCAGGTCCACTTACACATGGCTTTTTCTCAATAGCAAATACTACAGAATTATGTGGTCTGCAGTTAGTTGAATCCACAGATGTGGAACCTCTGATACTAAATTAAACGATGATTTTCAACTGCATGGAGTAAAAGGCCCCAAGCTCCCCCATTGTTCCAAGGTCAACTGTATTTCACCATTTTAATAACCAGTATAGCAGTACAGGTACAAACTGCTGAATATCAACTTTACTTTTATGAATAAAATTAAATGAACGAAAAGATGAATGACTTATTCACAACGAAGAATCAGGTTGTCCTGAGTTCTCCAGAAATCCACAAAAGCTTCTTTAGGTGAACCCTGTCTTTTCCTAAGAAATTTTCTCTGGATAAAAGGTGTCTGAAAAACTCAAAGACGGGCAGCTGCCTTCTGGCCGTATGTCAAAGTAACCGGAGAGGGTAAATGATTCCAGCCAAAGACATCAATAATTGACAGCAGGTAATTCAGGACATTGATTCCCCAACTGCCTGTCTACAAAGGTGGTGAAGAGAATGTCTCTCTGTTTTTCTTCACCCATTCAATTTAGACACGAGCCCACCTCCAAATAGTCCCATACATTCCAATCACAAAAAACAAACAGTGTGACAATAGCCAGGGGCCCTCAGACCAGAGCATCTCTCTGGTAAACAGCCTCCAACGACCATCTCCAGCTCTCCCAGGGAGTGCCAGCTGCAAAAAAGGCTGAAACTCAAAGTTGGGTGGGTTTAGAAATTACGGGTTATATCATCTCTGTGACCCAAATGCAGCACCCGGGCCCCATAAAAGAAAACTTTCATATTTTGATACATTGCTTGCTAAGTCGCTTCAGTTGTGTCCGACTCTGTGCGACCCCATAGACGGCAGCCCACCAGGCTCCCCCGTCCCTGGGATTCTCCAGGCAAGAACACTGGAGTGGGTTGCCATTTCCTTCTCCAGGACATTCCTTAATTCTGTGTGTATCTGTGTGTGTGTACATGCTCAGTAATAGCGATTTCATTCTAAGGCCAATGATTCAGTGCAATATATGGCATTAATTATTTTTAGAGGTAACTTATAATTTTCCGATGTAATTTTCTTGAACTTTCCATTATTATCTCTAGGTAAACCTGATTATGTTAAATTCTTTCATTTATTTATTCAGCCAATATTTACTGAGTCTCTATGCTGCATCATCTACACTTTTAGGCTCTGGGGATGTAGAAGGAAAGAGAGCAAATAAGAAATTTCTACTCATGGAAGTTATCTTCTAGAGGGAAAAAACCAGATAAATAAATAAACATTAAATATTTGTCTTACAATTTCAGGGAATAGTAAGTACTCTAAAGAAAAATTAAGCAGGATAAGTGGTGGGTGGGTGGCCAGGGAATGCCTTTGTAAGGAGATGACCTCCGAACAAGTGAGGGGAGAGATGTGTAAATATTTGACAGAAGACCATTCCAGGCAGAGAGGGCAATCAAAGCAAGAGCCTTGGGGTGGGCACGATCCTGGTGTGTTCCTGTCACATCAAGATGCCCAGGGAGAAAATACTTGCAAATGATGCAGCTGACAAGGAATTAATCTGCAAAGTTTACAAACAGGTCATGCGGCTCAATATCAAGAAAGCAAACAACCCAGTTAAAAATGGGCAGAAGACCTAAATAGATATTGCTCCAAAAAAACATACAAATGGCCAACAGGCATATAGATGCTCATCATCACTAATTGTTCAGTTCAGTTGCTCAGTCGTGTCCGACTCTTTGCAACTCCACAGACTGCAGCACGCCAGGCCTCCCTGTCCATCACCAGCTCCCAGGGCTTACTCAAACTCATGTCCATCAAGTCGGTGATGCCATCCAACCATCTCATCCTCTGTTGTCCCTTTCTCCTCCCATCTTCAATCTTTCCCAGCATCAGGGTCTTTTCCAAGGAGTCAGTTCCTCACATCATGTAGCCAAAGTATTGGAGTTTCAGCTTCAGCATCAGTCCTTCCAATGAACACCCAGGACTGATTTCCTTTAGGATGGACTGGTTGGATCTCCTTGCAGTCCAAGGGACTCTCAAGAGTCTTCTCCAACACCACAGTTCAAAAGCATCAATTCTTTGGTGCTCAGCTTTCTTTATAGTCCATACATGACTACTGAAAAAACCATAGCTTTGACTAGATGGACCTTTGTTGGCAAAGTAATGTCTCTGCTTTTTAATATGCTATCTAGGTTGGTCATAGCTTTTCTTCCAAGAAGCAAGAGTCTTTTAATTTCATGGCTGCAGTCACCATCTGCAGTGATTTTGGAGCTCAAGAAGGTAAAGTCTCTCACTGTTTCCACTGTTTCCCCATCTATTTGCCATGAAGTGATGGGACTGGATGCCATGATCTTAGTTTTCTGAATGTTGAGTTTTAAGCCAAAATTTTCACTCTCCTCTTTACTTTCATCAAGAGGCTATTTAGTTCTTTTTTGCTTTTTGCTATAAGGGTGGTGTCATCTGCATATCTGAGGTTATTGATATTTTTCCTGGCAATCTTGATTCCAGCTTGTGCTTCATCCAGCGTGGTATTTGGCATGATGTACTCTGCATATAACTTCCCTGGTGGCTCAGATGGTAAAGTGTCTGTCTACAATGTGAGAGACCTGGGTTTGATCCCTGGGTTGGGAAGATTTCCTGGAGAAGGAAATGGCAACCCACTCTAGTACTCTTGCCTTGAAAATCCCATGAATGGAGGAGCTTGGTGCAGGCTACTATCCATGGGGTCGCAAAGAGTCGGGCATGACTGAGCAACTTCACTTTCACTCTGCATATAAGTTAAATAAGCAGGGTGACAATATACAGCCTTGACGTACTCCTTTTCCAATTTGGGACCAGTCTGTTGTCCCATGTCCAGTTTTAACTGTTGCTTCTTGAACTGCATACACATTTCTCAGGAGGAACGTGAGGTGGTCTGGTATTCCCATCTCTTGAAGAATGTCCCACAGTTTGTTGTGATACACACAGTCAAGGCTTTGGCATAGTCAGTAAAGCAGAAATAGATGTTTTTCTGGAACTCTCTTGCTTTTTCGATGATCCAGTGGATGTTGGAAATTTGATCTCTGGTTCTTCTGCCTTTTCTAAAACCAGCTTGAACATCTGGAAGTTCACGGTTCATGTACTGTTGAAGCCTGGCTTGGAGAATTTTGAGCATTATTTTGCTAGCATGTGAAGTGAGTGCAATTATTCAGTAGTTTGAGCATTCTTTGGCATTGCCTTTCTTTGGGATTGTAATGAAAAGTGACCTTTTCCGGTCCTGTGGCCACTGCTGAGTCTTCCAAATTTGCTGACATATCGAGTGAAGCACTTTCACAGCATCATCTTTTAGGATTTGAAATAGCTGAAGTAGAATTTCATCACCTCCACTAACTTTGTTCATAGTGATGCTTCCTAAGGCCCACATTCCAGGATGTCTGGCTCTAGGTGAGTGATCACACCATTGTGGTTATCTGGGTCATGAAGATCTGTTTTGTATCATTCTTTTGTGTATTTTTGCCCCCTCTTCTTAATATCTTCTGCTTCTGTTAGGTCCATACCATTTCTGTCCTTTATTGTGCCCATTTGGCAACCCACTCCAGTGTTCTTGCCTGGAGAATCCCAGGGATGGGGGAGCCTGGTGGGCTGTCGTCTCTGCGGTCGCACAGAGTCGGACACGACTGAAGCAACTTAGCAGCAGCATGCATGAAATATTCCCTTGGTATCTCTCATTTTCTTGAAGAGCTCTCTAGTCTTTCCCATTCTATTATTTTCTTCTATTTCTTTGCACCGATCACTGAGGAAGGTTTTCTTGTCTCTCCTTGCTATTCTTTGGAACTCTAATCATTAGAGAAATGCAAATCAAAACTATTATGAGGTATCATTGCACACCAATCAGAATGGCCATCACCAAAAATGTCTACAATGCTGGAGAAGATGTGGAGAAAAGGGAACCCTTCTACGCTACTGATAGGAATATAAATTGATGCAGCCAATCTGGAGAACAGTATGGAGGTCCTTGAAAAACTTAAAAATAGAGCTACCGTATGATCCAGCAGTCCCATTCCTGGGTATATATCCAGAGAAAAGCATGGTGTGAAGAGGTGCATGCACCTCCGGGTTCACTGCAGCACTGTTTACAACAGCCAAGACATGGAAGGAACCTAAATGCCCATGGAGAGATGAATGGATAAAGATGTGGTTCATGCATACAATGGGATGTTGCTCAGCCGTTAAAAAGGAAGATACAACGCCATTTGCAGCAACATGGATGGACCTGGAGATTATTATACTAAGGGAAATAAGCCAGAGAGAAAGTCAAATACCATATGATATCACTTATATGTGGACTAAAAAAAGATGATACAAATGAACTTATCTGCCAAACAGAAACAGACTCACAGATATAGAAGATAAACTTATGGTTGCCAAAAGGGAAAGGTGAGAAGGAGGGATAAATTAGGAGTTTGAGACTATGATACTAGGTATAAGATAGATGACCAACTAGGTTAAACCCTATAGCACAAGGAACTCTACTCAATATTCTGTAATAATCTAAATGGGAAAAGAATTAGAAGAAGAATGGATGTATGTATATGTATAACTGAATCACTTTGAGGTACACTTTAATACAACATTGTAAATCAACTATACTTCAATATAAAATAAAAAGCAAAAAATTTACAGGTGCCAAGTGTCTGGAGTGGCCTTAACGAGTGTGTAGTATAGGAGAGGGGGCTAATGTCATTCCCGATAAAGCGCCTCAAGGCTCAGCCTTCTGACAGATGGAAGGAACTTTTCAAATCAATGCTGCAAGTTCTCTCTGAAGAACTGAATGCTTCCTAAAATAGCTACAGCGGTGGTGAGGAGGAGATGGAATCAGGCAGTCAGGCTCCAAAAAAAATTTTATCATTGTTGGTACCTGGAATGGTTTCCCATGTGATTTTACAGCAACCATCTTCTATTTTTTCCCTTTCTTTGTGGGGGAAAGGAGGGGCAGGATGGCGGCTTAGTGGCTGACATGTCTAGACTAAAGGGAAAGGGGAAGTCGCTCAGTCGTGTCCGACTCTTCGAGACCCCATGGACTGCAGCCTACCAGGCTCCTCCGTCCGTGGGATTTTCCAGGCAAGAGAACTGGAGTGGGGTGCCATCTAGACTAAGGCTAAATACAAAATAGGAGAAAGTGTGCATTTCTAATTTCTAAAATTATTTAGCAAATGGCCCCAGGGCTCTCTCTTCTCACACACCCTCACCATTCAGGGACACCCACTGCAACACCCTGGGGCCTGACAGAGTTTCTCCAGCAGAATTCAGTTCCCACAAGGGCAGGGGTTTGTGCTTGGCATCGATGGTGCTTTGCCAATAGTCCCTGAACACCTGGATACGCTGCGTCCGGGTTCCTCTGCTTCCTTGTGCTTGCCGTTTCCTCCCTTAGTCATAGGGCAGGACAGCAGGCAGAGACGAGCACTGCAGCATGCTCTGATCTCCCAGTCCAGCCCCTCATCCTGAACTCAACGTGCCTCAGGCCGTTCCATGGGAAGCCCCCTTCTCCTGGTATAGCTCAGCCCCTCCACCTTTCAGTTAATGGCATTAAACTGAAGAGCAGTTCAGGGGAGCTCTAGGGATGAGAGGGGGGCTTGTTTGTCCAAATGGTTCCTGTCACTGTGGAGGATTTGTTCTAAGGGTCCCAAACTGGTGGGAGCATCACTCCTCCTGTCTTCAAAGCTGGGCTGCTCACGAGCACTTAACATCAGAAAACAGCCGGGCCAGGCGCTAGTGTCGAGACAGGCTGGCTCCTGGAATCCTTTGCCGCGGTGCTTGCACCTGGACTCACCTCTCCTCCAGCAACAAAATGCAAAGAAACCACAAGGGACTAAGAGTAACTGCGCATCGGGGCAGGTTCTGGACGAATCTGCCAGAACTGCCACTTCTGAAGAGCCAGGAGCAAAAGCAGGGCGCTGCGCCTGCCCCCTGCACTCAGTACCCCCAACGGGGTGGGCAGGCTGCCTGAGACCCTCCAGCCTGAGCCCTGGACACACCGCAGCCGCACTCCATATAAGGAACTGAGCCCGCTCCCCTTGGGGAGTGACCAAGAGGACCTGTTGCTCCCCCTACCCCAGTGCTCCACCCTGCGCAGCAGAGGCCCCAATAAAGCCTGGCCTGAGTTTCTTGCCTGGCCTCTGATCAATTTCTATTGATTAAGGAGGTCAAGAACCCTGGTCAGTAACAGTGTTACTGAGAGGTCTAATGGCTGGTTCTTTCCTACAAGAGCTTTAAAATCTACTGAGAAAAATGGTAACAATAGGATACTATTAAACTAAATTCTAAATGAATAAAATAAATTTCATTACCAAAGTGCAGGGCATGTACAATGGTATTGGAAAATAAGTACTCACATGTTTTTGGAATCAAATTTGTGTTATTTATCTTGAGGTTATTACTCCTTATGTTTAAATCACATATACTTTTTCTCATGATAAAATAATAGACTTCCTAAAAAAAAATAAAAAGAAGAGAGAAGGAGTAAGGAAGGAAATGAAAACTATTCATAATCTTTGAACCCAGAAAGACCTCTGTTAACATTTCGGCTTATTTCCTTCCAGTTGTCTTTTTTCTTTTTTTTTTCTTCTTACATAGATAAGATCATATGGAATGTGTAATTTTATTTCCTATTTTCCTCTTAAGATCAAAGCATGCTTTGCATGTTTTAAAAACCTTTGGTGATTGGCGAAATAATAATCAAGCAAATGGCTTATTAATTAGACTGATTATGCATAGCATATTCCTACACACTCCAACAAGATTTCCATACTTGGATGCTTCCCGGTGTCTGTCGTGCCCTGCTTGGGTCTGTTCTCTGGTCTGACAGGTGACAAAGCACCAGCTCAAGGAGAGGACACAGCAGAGAGCGCAGAGGGGGCGCCCCCAGAGGCAGAAGGCCAGATGCCCTGTTCGCCCTTGCAAGAAGTACCCGGGCGTGCTTCTGGCTGGCTGGCCGAGCTCTCTGCTGTCCAGCAGGGCTCCCCTCAGGAAGTAAACTCTCAGTGGCCTTTTGCTCGACAGCCGGAAGATGGGTGCATACGGTCAGCATTTCCCCTGGAACAGAGACCTCAAGAGGCGATGGCACAGACGGAACCAGTGGGGCCAAGAGAAGGTAATGCAACGCCAAGCCCGGCCTGACAGGCAGAAGGCGGGAAGAAGCCAAGTAGAGACTCGCCACCCGCTGCTCTCGGGGAGTCTGTCAAATGGCGGGCCCCTTCTGCAAAGATCTTCTGTCCCAAATCAGGGCCCTGTAACTAATTATAGCTCACAGTTGTTTTCATTGGGGATTTTTTTTTTTTTTTAATCCATGGCTTTGTTTCCTAAGCATTTCGGACACCTCTTTAGCAGGCCCGCTGACTGCTTCATGACGTGTGTGCTATCAGCTGAAATACAGTGGAGGTTGTTTCATCCTCAGTCATGTCCAACTCTGTGACCTCATGGACTGTAGCCCACCAGGCTCCTCTGTCCATGGGATTCTCCAGGCAAGAACACTGGAGTGGGTTGCCATTCCCTTCTCCAGGGGATCTTTCCGACCCAGGGGTCAAACCCATGTCTTTTTGGCAGGTGGATTCTTTACCACTGAGCCACCAGGGAAGCCCCCCAATACAGTGGTAACTGCTGCTTATCGAGTATTGAATATGTGTGAGGCATCCACCTGGCTTACTCTCCCAGCACAGCTACACTGTGTGTGTGTTCTAATGCCATCCCCACGCCATGGCACGAGAGGCTGCCCAGGCCCAGCACTCGCCCGGGCGGAGGGCGCACCTCCCCACTCTGCTCTCACAGCGCCAGGGCCCTGTCCTGCTCCATCGCTAAGGAACTCCTCAAGAAACACGGTTGTGTCTTCTCTTCACACCCTCCGCCACTCACACTGATTTGAACAGAGAAGGTGAGCAGCAAGTAACGTTGACTTGAATGGAGTCAACCCATGTGGGCGACACTCCTTTCCGTTTCCTTTTAATTCCTTTGCCAAAGTAACACACACCATCAGGAAAAATAAAATAGTGACAAAAGAACCCTAACAATTAAACACCGCTCCCCAGTGCATGCCCCTAACCTCCACCTCCTTTTAAATCTGCTTTAGCAATTTATTCTGGACTCCAGTTTCCCAAATTTCCGGTATTTCTCAGTATATTTATTTTCTGTTTTGTATGTGGACATCCTTTATGAGGTATGAGGATCTAGCTTTTACATCATTCTCTTTTTCACTCCATTGAAGAATATATATTTCTAATGATATATGAGAGATATCTATAATTCTTAATAAGATTTTGTTAAATCAACAGTCTTTTAAGTACGGTCTATTATTTACTAAACAGCCAAATAGTACATTTTATTTTTCATTTCTTATACAAATGACCTCATAATTGCTGCTTTTATTAAATTTGCTTTGTTTTCCATGTGTCTATCATTAATTTTCTTTCCACTGCTGCATTATAAGTTCCAGTAGTCAAATAGAACAGATAATATATCAGTTCTCCCCTCCAACTCTTGGAGAACTCCTTCTCAGAGCCCTTCATTTCCTTGCTTTAATTTGAACTCCTTTTTCTCCAGACTAGTGGCGTAGTTTGTCATCTGGGACTTTACCTTTCCCATCGTCTGGCTATTGCTTTACATTTCTGATTTCCTGTGTTGGATCCTCTATTTCACGGGTCCTTTCTACTTCAGAGTAGGATCAGATTAGGAAAGCAAGCAGAAAAAAGAGAAATATTCTGAGACTATATCTGAAGATGCTTTATTCTGTGTTCATACAGGATTAAAAGTTTAGGCAAGTGTAAAATTCTAGGTTGAAAACCTTTTCCTCTCAGAATTAGAAAAATACTGCTTTTATGTTTCTCTCTCTTCTAACTGTGAGTACTAAAAACTCTGACATCGCTTTGATTCCAGTTACTTGAGTATGACTTGCTTCCCTTTTTGGAACGCTTTCTGAGTCTGTTATTTTGAAATATCCCAGTACTGTTCCTTGATGTGGATCTTTTACTTACTGATTTTTCAGTAACCGTATTTAAGCGTGTGTTGTGCCCTTTCATTCTGGAACTTTGGGTCCTGCAGATCCTGGAAACTTTTATTTTGGAATTTTCAAAAGTTCCTCCCATCCACTTTGTCTTTTCTCTCTTTCCAGAATTATGGATAGTCAGATGTTAAACCTTCTGTGTTGATCTAAATCTTTTTTTCTTCCTCTCATTTTACAATCCCTTTGCCTTTTTATTCTACATTTTCTTGATATTCTCATTTAGTTACCTATTAAATATTTTCATTTCTATAAAAAGATGTTAATTGCCACTTTTCAGATTGTCTCAGAGTATCAGGAGAAGCTCAGGGGTTGACAACATAAGTTACAGATCTACTAAGGAGATACTGAAAGAAGATTAAGCTCACAAATGGAGCTAGTCTGTTGAAAAATAGTTGGACTTGTCAGGCTGAAGTCAGGAAATCATTTTTTTTAATACCATAGTCTGTCAACCATATTATCTTGAATATTTTCTTCCTCCCCTTGAAAGAAACTTGGACCACTTCCAGGTATTAAAAATAGTCTCATTAGACAATTGTCTCAGGAGACAACTGGGGACATCTTGTCCGTCTGGGGTCCCTTCCAGGATGATGCCATTTCTGGTCCTTTCCATAGTTTCCATGTGTGACCACGGGAAGCACAAAGGTTTGTTCAGCCCCCAGTGGGATGCGGCGGGCTCCCACTGCAGCCTTTCCAGCCTGCTCTCCTGCGAGGGGAGTTAGGCACCAATCATGCTGTCCCCTTGAATTTCATGGAGACATACGGCAACATCTTTCAGTATTTTTTCAAAAGTGAATTTCCTTTCCCTGGGGGAAATGAGCGGTGAAAAAGCACTGCTGCTGCTGCTAAGTCGCTTCAGTCGTGTCCGACTCTGTGTGACCCCATAGACGGCAGCCCACCAGGCTCCCCCATCCCTGGGATTCTCCAGGCAAGAACACTGGAGTGGGTTGCCATTTCCTTCTCCAATGCATGAAAGTGAAAAGTGAAAGTGAAGTCACTCAATCGCGTCCAACTCTGTGACCCCATGGACTGCAGCCTACCAGGGTCCTCCGTCCATGGGATTTTCCAGGCAAGAGTACTGGAGTGGGGTGCCATTGCCTTCTCTGAAGCACTGGTACCTCCTTTAAAAGCAGCTCTCAGCATTGCGCTCCCTCCAGAAAGCTCACCTTCTCTCACATATGCTTAAGGTGGGTGATGACAAGGGATGAAAGTCTATCTCGTGTTCTTGCGTGGACCAAACAGGTTATCTGGAATCTGTTCTTGGAACTAGGTCAAAACTGAGACCACAAGAAAATTTGCATTTAACATCTTGTTTCACTTTAGCAATTTTATTATTTCCAAGAGTTCCTTTTGTTTATTTTCAGTTCTATGCCCTTTATTAACATACCATTTCTTCAAATTTATCTGAGACCACGAATTAGTCATTTTCTTCCATTTCCTTTATTATCCCTGTTTTCTTTAGGTTCCCCTTTTCTTTGTTTACTTTTGCTTTGTTCTCTTATTTTACATCGGAAGCATTGCTCCTACGCTTGGTAATTTTTGACAGTGGGCTGACATTTAAGAGTTAGGAACTAGGGTCTGAGCAGTGTTTTAGAACAGAGATAAACGTATAGTTAAATTTATATTTAACTAAAATTTCTCTTAAGCTTTGGGATCATACACTAACGTTAATTTTTAAATCTTATCATCACATTTTTGGTCATACCTTGTGTGTGTGTGTGTGTGTTTTCTGTAGTTTTCTTCTTAGTGTGGGCCTGGAGGTCCAGCATCTTTATGTGTGACCCTTCATTTTCCAGGACAGTGGGTGTTCTGAAGAGTTTCCAGAATAGAGCTCTCCAGTTTTGGGCAAAAGGTTTTATTTAAAAATGCACAAAATACAATGGATCAGCCAAAGGTACAGCCTCTGATTTCCCCATATACTCCTTGTAAACACACATGGCCATAGTTCTTATTTGGGGGGATAGTGAATATGTTGGAAAAAATCTTGGGTATTCACAGAGTGGATAACTAGCAGAGCTGACAGTCACTCCGAGATTGCTTATGCTGAACACGAACGTGAGGACGCAAACGGCCTAATTCATCTGTTGGGTCAAGGTGGCGCACCAAGTCACACCGTGACTGACGGCTGTCAAGGAGGCAATCCCCTCCCATCGCCCTGGTCCTGAGCCGTCCTGCGCACCGGAAGTCTGCCTCCCTTCCCCCTGGCGCTGGACCGGCCCTGTGATGCTCTGGTGAGCGGCAGGTGGTGACGGTGGGGCTGGGAGGTCGCCGGGTCCAGGCCTCCAGGGCCCGAGTTGCTGCGCCACCCGCAGCTTCGGGGAGCCTGTGCGCCCTGCTGGGAGAGGCTGCATACCAGCGCCCCAGGGGCCGAGCCCGCAGAGGCGGAGGGGAGGACCCCCTGCAACCCTAGTCACGGCAACGACCGCACCGGACAAGCTGTACCTGCCGAGTTGCCCCTGAAGGTCTGATCCACAGCATGGTGAACAGTATAATGGTTTGCATTTTAAGCCACTGCATTTGGGGGTGGTTCTGTATCTCTGGATACCTGGGAATCACTCACTTCAGGAGAATGGTTCAGAGCAGGGGTTCTTAACTCATACAGCATTTTGGTGTTTCCTTCCATGTGTCAAAGGACAGAGTCTGCAGCTTTCACCTGATTCTTAAAAACGTCTGTCTCCATAATGACCAAGAACCATTGATCTATGAGTTAGACACAGGACCAACACAGCTTTTAGTTTTTATTTATAAAAATAATACATGCTTTTACTATTATAAAAAATAAGATAGAAGATTAAGTAAAAGATTGTCCCAAAGGCATGGGGAGAATTTTGGTGTGTACCTCCCAGAGCACACAAATATTAAGAATCTATCTGGAGAAAATTTAAATGGTATATGTATGCTTATATATCTTGAGATGTGTATCTTGTGTGTGTGTATCTTGAGGTGTGTGCATATTCATATATGAATCAATTACCTTGCTCAGTTAAAAACTCAAAACTTTGAAATAGGTATTGGTTGTCCTTTGACTTTTGATGAGAGCCTAGTTCTGTTTTGCAGTGAGATATATCAATATCTTACATTTTAAGATATCCTGCTTTTCATGTCACTCCTAGAAAGGGCCTCCCTTCTTTAGCATACCACACACTCAGGATTTCTCTTACAACTTTGTGGTAGCAACTCCCCACACCTCCCATTGCAATCATTTATTCCTCTATCCTTCTCAGAATTTTCAAAATTTTTGGTGGAAGAAGTAGGAGGAAGCATGCTTTATTTTCTCCCCGACATTTATTAAACGGTACACCTGGACTTCCCTGGTGGTCCAGTGGAGAAGAATCCACCTGCCAATGCAGGGGACACAGGTTCCAGCCCTGGTTCAGGAACTTTCCATATGCCAGGGAGCACCTGAGCCCCTGTCCCACAAACATGGAAGCCCCCTGGCCCTAGAGCCACGCTCTGTAAGGAGAGAGGCCACCACGATGAGATGCCTGCTCGCCGAACCAGAGAGCAGCCTCTGCTCATTGTAACTAGAGAGAAGCCTAGCACAGCCAAGAATAAATGAATAATTGAAAAACAAAAAAGCACACCTTTCCACCACTCACGTGAAGGCCACCATATCTGGCCTTCCCTGGGTACACTGGTCGCCCTCTGGACCAAATGCTGCCCCGCCCATCTTGCTACTCCTCTCTCTCTGTTTTCACTGCTGTTGCTTATAAAGAATTTTATTATAGGGAAAGGAGGTCTTCTCTTCCTTGTCTCCTTTTTCAAACATCTTTCCCCCTTTTAATTTTTTGGGATGAACTTAAGAATCACTATCTTACGTTCGCATCCATCCTCTGACAGCCTGCTTCCAGAAATCCCTCAAACATCTTTTTTACTTCAGAAGTCATCCCACTGAACTCATAGCTCATCCTGCGGGGAAGTTACAACTTCGTAACACTGCTCTCTCCTACCCTCAAATGAGGTATCTTTGTGGCTGTTCAAGAAGCACAGTGACTGATGGGCACATTTAAATATTTTTCTTGACTTGTCTCTGTTGAGCTTATCTCTGGAGAAGGCAATGGCACCCCACTCCAGCACTCTTGCCTGGAAAATCCCATGGGCGGAGGAGCCTGGTAGGCTGCAGTCCATGGGGTCGCTAAGAGTCGGACAAGACTCAGCGACTTCACTTTCACTTTTCCTTTCTTGCATTGGAGAAGGAAATGGCAACCCACTCCAGTGTTCTTGCCTGGAGAATCCCAGGGACGGGGGATCCTGGTGGGCTGCCATCTATGGGGTCGCACAGAGTTGGACATGACTGAAGCGACATAGCAGCAGCAGCAGCAGCTGAGCTTATCTCTAGATATTATTGATTTTTTGGTTAAAAAGATAGTATAAAATACAAATAGTTGGTTAACTCTGGCTTATAGGAAGCAAATACATGACTGCAGTATGCAGGTAAACTCTTGATTTTCCTCAAGACATTTCAAAGTCACCTTAGTCAAGTTCTCAAGGTCTCCATGTCACACACACAACTTCAGACCCGTCCTGTCTGGCTCAGGGATAACGGCCCTTGACCACCTTGGTGGTTTCCCAACTCATCCCAGTTTTGAAGCGCCCAGAACAGGAAGGTCTGCCTGCTAAACTGAGGCTGATTTCCACAAAGAGGGCAACACTCAGAAGAACACGGATCCCAGAGAGAAAGCCCAGGCTCCTTTGAGGGGCTTATACAGCTTATAATTTTAAGGAGGATATAGAGAAAAAAATACTTTTAACGTATCAAGGCTAGTGAATGCCTCAGAATTTCCCAGGTACAAGTCTCTGTTCCGTGAATCAAAGTGTGTTGAAGGGATTAAGTGATGAATACTGAGGCTTTACCTAGGATTTTACTAGATGCTTCAAGATTGAAAGAAGAAACAGTTGGATGAATTCACTGGGAAAGAAGCCAAATAATATTTCCAAAAAATATGTATGTAAATCCTAGGTTTCAGAAAAAGCTCCTGTAAGCACGTTTTTTTTTTTTTTTTTTTTTTTTTTTTTTTTTTTTTTTGAGAGACATGCTAACATCAGCAATCCTACCTGTGGCCCCACATACATGAAAGCCTGGATTCTAAATACTGCTTTGGTGCTAGAAGTAAGACCTAAAAATCTAGAATAAATCAGGTAGGTATTTGACATGATGGACAATTAGAGACACAAGGAGAGGGGGGTGCCATGGTATGGGGAGAAGGCAGACGGGGAGCTGTGCTGGGACCCCGGGTAGGGGCTTGAATGGGCGAGGGAGTCAGAGCCAGAACACCCTTCAGTGGCCAAGCTTTAGCCTGTGTGTTTGGGCCCTTGGGAAGCTTCTCTTCTGTCGTCATAACACTGTGGGGATCAGTTTCTAGGGATTTCAAACTGAAGCTGCTCTGAGACCATAATGTAAAGAAAACAAAGTCTCATGGGGCAATGGTAAGACCTTATGAACCATCTCTTTTTAAGGTTTTTTTTTTGATATGGACCATTTTTAAAGTCTTTGTTGAACTCGTCACAATATTGCTTCTGCTTTATGTTTTGGTTTTTTGGCCACGAGGCAGGTGGGATCTTAAATCCCCAATCAGGGACCGAACCTGCACCCCTTATGCTGGCAAAGTCTTAACCATTGGATCACCAGGGAGTCCCCAACTTCAATAATTTACTACAATATTTTGAGGGAAAATAGTGAAGTCATGAAGACAACAGAAGATACCCTAATATTCTTTATGAAAACATCCTGACCATCTTTGACAGCTGCATAGGATTTATTGTGCAAAGGAATTCTAAATTTTAGGAACTGGAGTGGGGAGCAGGTTATAGAGGTCAGGGAACCTCTGGGGGTCAGCACCCCTTGCCTTGGTCTCTTCCAGATTGATGTATCAAGAGATCCAAAAGCAACATACCCATTAGCAAAAAGTGATGGTCCTTATCACTTTCATTTTTAGTTGCTGATTACAGAGAAAATTTCCACACTGTTCCAGAAATAGTCTGATTTTTTTCAACAAACCTTTGACCTCCCAAATTAAGTTAGGATCTCAAGATATCTCTAGTGACTTTCTGCAGGAATAATTCCAAGCTATGTCACCTTTTCAAAACAACAATAATTCTTAAAACATGGCCCGAGAATGTATCCTGCATAAATAAGTGTCTGAAACGCACACAGTGCAGAATCTACAGTAAACATGAGCTTCTGTCCTGGAATGTACGTCTCCTCCCCTCCAACACAGCGTTTCACTTGGTCGGCAGATAGCTTTCTCATCATGACCCATGCCTTTCAGGCAGCAGCGAGATCTGCTGTTGAGGAGAAAGAAAACCAAACCACCACGTACGCACGGAGTGATATTAAACTGGGTTCTCAGGTTTGTAGGGGAAACGCCTCCAATCACGGCTTGTGTGGAGCGTGACCACTCCTCAGTTTTGGATGGCCACTGAGTTTGCCTGGGCTGACGGCTGGAGAACAGGTGTAGATGCAGATGTGCAGAGGGGATACAGGGTGACGAGTTCATGAGAGTCCCGCACGAATTATGTGATGCATAACTCAGGTCCCCTTTCCCCTAAGGATGGCAGGGCCCCTCCACAGGAGAAAAGCCAGTTATCCTCCCTACAAATGGGACGGATGCTATTTAAGGTAATTCTGTGAGGATTTAGTGACGAGGTGGGAATTACTTATGTCATCAAACCGTATCCCAGGAGGACCGTGGATCACAGGATTGCATGCGTGAGAGGGTCAGAAAACACCCCTATTCCTTGGGGCACCCCGCTTTTGGAAGACAGGATGGCAGCATTAATATAAACCTGTCAGCTGTCACAGAAGATGCTCCCTTCATCTCCCAGACCTGAGAACTCAAGTATGTTGACCCAATAGATCATTAGAAACTGTTTCATATTGTAGTTCATAAAAATTAACAGCTAAACCAGACCTTCTTAATTCTGCTTTGTTATTGTATAATCAACACAGACACAGAAGCAACTATACTCCAATAAAAATTAATAGATAACACACAAACAAAAAAACCCCACAATGATAACATCCAAAGCAGGATTAGGTAAAAAAAAAATAAATTAGATATTTGTATCACTGCCTGTATAACATAATTGATGTGATTTCTAAGGAGAAATATCAATAACCTCAGATATGCAGATGACACCACCCTTATAGCAGAAAGTAAATAAGAACTAAAGAGCCTCTTGATGAAAGTGAAAGAGGATAGTGAAAAAGTTGGCTTAAAGCTCAACATTCAGAAAACTAAGACCATGGCATCTGGTCCCATCACTTCATGGCAGATACATGGGAAAACAGTGGAAACAGTGTCAGACTTTATTTTTCTGGGCTCCAAAATCACTGCAGATGGTGATTGCAGCCATGAAATTAAAAGACGCTTACTCCTTGGAAGGAAAGTTATGACCAACCTAGACAGCAGATTAAAAAGCAGAGACATTACTTTGCCAACAAAGGTCCGTCTAGTCAAGGGTATGGTTTTTCCAGTGGTCATGTATGGATGTGAGAGTTGGACTATAAAGAAAGCTGAACACCAAAGAATTGATGCTTTTGAACTGTGGTGTTGGAAAAGACTCTTAAGAGTCCCTTGGACTGCAAGGAGATCCAACCAGTCCATCCTAAAGGAGATCAGTCCTGGGTGTTCATTGGAAGGACTGATGTTGAAGCTGAAACTCCAATACTTTGGCCACCTGATGCAAAGAACTGACTCATTTGAAAAGACCCTGATGCTGGGAGGGATTGGGGGCAGGAGGAAAAGGGGACGACAGAGGATGAGATGGCTGGATGGCATCACTGACTCGATGGACGTGAGTCTGAGTGAACTCCGGGAGTTGGTGATGGACAGGGAGGCCTGGCGTGCTGCGGTTCATGGGGTCACAAAGAGTCGGACACGACTGAGAGACTGAACTGAACTAAGCACAATATAGTAATATATATCATAAGTCTAAAAATACCATGTTTTATGATCCAGGAATTTGTACTATAGAGAACTATCTTAAAGAAAAAAAATAAAGATTAGGACAAGTATATATATATATATATATATATATATATAAACAAACACAGAGTTCAGGGCAAAGACACATCGTGAGTTACTGCAAGCGCTGGGCCCTGAGAGAGTTAAAATATTGCTGGCGAGCGGACACAGAAAGAAAAGGACATCACGGACATTGCCTGAGGATGATGCTGAAAAAAATCAAAACCTTCCTGAAATTCCCATGTCTAGTAGGTCATGAGCCTCTCCAGGTGATAATGTTGAAACGTGGGGGCCACTTACGATTCTGCTAAGCGCTGTGAGAGTTGCCACGTGCTTGGATGGAAATCACCCTTTCAGGAAGACGGGAGAACTCTGCATTTTCTCCTAAAAAGCCCCTTCTTTCATAAGGACTTGAGCAGGCCCCTGTCATCCCTCTAGATAATGGATTACCTATACATACATTTTCAAGTGTAATGACACTTTTGCTTATTAAAGACCTCTCAGCTGAAGGGGCAGAATATTATGAACTGGCCGAGCCATTCATTTTCCTGAATATGTTATTCAGTATTTTATGCTAAACCAGCAATACACCATCCATTTCAGTACAATGATCCTTATGTTCAATAAAACTGAAGTGTCGCATCATAAATCATTAGAGTCATTTATTTTACATTAGACACATTAGCCACTATATTCCATAATCTATTACAATAAGGTGGATTTAAATGTACCCCAAGGAACTGCAATAATAACTCGGGAACCAAATATAGCAATTTATGGATAAAATATGCTTAACCTAAAACTGCACTAGCTATTGTCAAGCCTGTGAACTCGGAATGGAATTGAGCGCTGATGGGGACTGAACCCAGCGGCACATAACGAGGGAAGAGAGGGGCAAAGAAATGGCACACTTGGCTCGAATTTTCTGTTCATTAGTTTAAAAAATGTTTAAGACTGATAACGTCATGATCTGGAGAGGGAAACTTTGCTGTGGGAAGGCGTGTGCTCGTGAAACCTTTTCTTGGAGATGCATGTTCCAGACCTCAGGATGGCCATTCAACAGGGCGCCGCCTGCTCCCCACGTGTGGTGCCTGAAAAGCCCCATGGGTTCAGACTTCTTCTAATTACAAAGTTGTGACAATGCAGACAGAGGTTGGACAGGGCGAAGAAAAAGTGTCAGAGAAGTGCCAGAAGAGTGTGCTTTCTTTGTTTTACATTTTGGCCTTGCTATGCTGCATGCGGGATCTTAGTGCCCCGAGCAGGGATTGAACCTGTGCCCCACGCAGTGGAAGCATGGAGTCTTAAGCACTAGACCACCAGGGAAGTACCAGGAGAATGTCTGTGTATCAGAGAACTGTCTAAAACCATCCTGAAGTTGGCAGGAGGCATCCTCTTACTTACAACCGAGAGGATGATTACATATTCTTATCGATGAATGAAAAGCTCCCCCCACTGATCTCTGTTAGATAAAGTTTTATTGGCCTACTCCATTTTCTGGGAGGCATCTAAAAGCAATACAGCTGTGTTCTGCAGTTCAGATTCTTTGCTCACTTGGTGGCCCTCCATTCAGTCATTGATAGTGGGGTCTTGCTGGTGATGACCGGCGATTGATTACTAGCCCTGCTGTGGACGCTGCGGGACACTTCTCGTGGCAATCTCAAGTCTACTGACCAAGAAAAGGAGGTGGGGTTTACATATTCCCTGAAACGAAGTCGTTGCTGTGTTCAATCCAAGACAGCACGGCTCAGAATC
The DNA here is from genome assembly GCF_029407905.1 of Bubalus kerabau. Classification (NCBI taxonomy): domain Eukaryota; kingdom Metazoa; phylum Chordata; class Mammalia; order Artiodactyla; family Bovidae; genus Bubalus; species Bubalus kerabau. The sequence goes on along the minus strand of NC_073625.1, from coordinate 5,148,840 downwards.
GCCAAGGTCAGTTGTTCCTCAGGCAGGTAGAGAACAGACCAAGTTTCTCCTGGGAGCTCAGTCACCTCTTTTTGCACCCTACCTCCTTCCCTTCCTGTCAGTCTTCCTCCCTGCTTCCATCATCCAGCCATCCACTCACCAGCCAGCGGCCCAGCATCCCCGAGTCGGACCCGAGGGGAGCCCCAAGGACAAGCCAGAGCACCTGCCCTTGTAACAAGTTAGGTTCTATGATGACCTTATTCCTTTTACCTAGGCAAACAGCTTGTGATTCATACACCGTTTCTAATAGTCAAACTGGAGAAGGAAGTGACAACGCACTCCAGTATTCCTGCCTGGAAAGTCCCCTGGACAGAGGAGCCTATGGGCTCCAGTCCATGGAGTCACAAAAGAGCTGGACGCCTCTTAGTGAGCAAGCGAACAACAGTCATCAAACACTTACGGTTGGCTTTGTGTTTTCCCTCAGTCAGTATTTATGGAGTTGTAAATGGATACATCAGGAAGATTCTGAGGGGAGAGAGGACCTTGTTTACCTAAGTCACTTGATGTGAATTATTTATTCTCTCATTTCTTCATCTGAACAAGGAGCGGGTAAGCAGGCAGTTTTTAGGATCCCTTCTCCGAATCTGGACTTCCCTGGTGGCTCAGACGGTAAAGCGTCTGCCGGCAACTGCAATGCAGGAGGCCTGGGTTTGATCCCTGGGTCAGGAAGATCCCCTGGAGAAGGCAATGGCACCCCACTCCAGGACTCTCCAGTACTCTTGCCTGGAGAATCCCATGGATGCAGGAGCCTGGCAGGCTACAGTCCATGGGGTTGCAAAGAGTTGGACACGACTGAGTGACTTCACTTTCACTCCAAATCTAGGATTTGATCATTTTTGCAGTTCCTTAGTGTAACCTGTTTCATTTATGAAAATGTCTCCAATATAAAAATCACCAAAATAAAGCGTCATTGTCCTCCTGTCAGTCCTATTTGCTGTAGCAAATGTCATCATTGTCCTCTTTGTTGGTCCTCCGCAATGCCCCTGATACTTCTTGGCCTTTTCTTTTTACCATTCATACTAACACATTTGCTATTCTCCCCTCAACCTGCAGTCCCGTTTATGGTCTTAGAGGGTTACCTCCGTCTGATGCCGGTGCTGACACCCAGCTTGTTGTCAGCGCCGTGTCAATCCTCTCCCAGTCTCTGTGCCATCTTGGTTTTCCTCTTCTCTTGGTAGATCTGAATTATACATTCTCTCCCCCAGGCAAGTTATTCCAAATGAAATATAATTTCACTTCTTGTTCCTAGTTCTAATCCCACTAGATTTTCTGGCATTTTTATAACTATTACATACATTATATAACGTACTTCAAGGGAGTTCGGGAGGATGCGCACGCATAATTAAGGCTTTCTCTTAATAGAATGTGTCACCCTTCATGTGTCTGCAATTGTGGAGGAAAAAAATGACACTCTCTACGTAGACAGGATAGAAATTATGTAAATAAGTAAAAAAGACATATGGATATAATGACCCTCAAATTAACCTGTGGGCTCAGCCTGGTGCCACGTATAAAAAGTTTACTGAAGACAATAGGGATCTTTGATATACAACCTTCAGGCTAAATTCAGAAACATATAAAAATATCTAAACATATTTTACAGAGCAGAAAAAGAGATGGTTCAGGGTCCAGTTAGAAAAAACAACCCCATTTTCGGTGATCCAGTAGAATGCATTTAATACAGCAACTAGTCATGAATGTCTTGTAAGAGCTGGAAATTGAAAACAATGCTGTGGGCCTTCCCTGGTAGTCCAGTGGCTCAGACTCCACACGTCCAATGTGGGCATGCAGGTTTGACCCCTGCTGGGCCAACTAAGATTCTACCTGCCACTCAGTGTGGCCAAAAAATAAATGAAATTTAAAAATAATGGACAGTAAAATAAAGAGGCAAGAAAGGGATGCTGATGAAACTTAACACACGCAGGAAGCTGGAGGGATGAAGGAAAGACATGGGGGGAACAAAGGCTAAGAGACCCCCCCACCCCCACTCCCTTGATAGCACCTCCTTTTGAGCAAACCAGGCTGGAAGAAGTGGGTTGAGAGGGAAGACAGTGAGGCCGAGGCTGAGGGCCTCTCACCATGAAGACCCTGAAAAGGCCCTAGTGCCTTGTGTACAGCGGTGCCGCGTAAGCAATTTGAAACCATATGGTTGTGGCTGCTTTCTCCTTGTATTCTCTACGTGTATCTTCTGGGTCACACTTCCTTGGCGGCATTCAAACAGCCTGGGGCATATTCAGGGGCTGGCTGGGTGAAGGTGAATTAGTTGGCACCTAGTGGGGTGCATGTGGTTCACATTTATCTCTGAGATAAAGGAATGAAGAGTCTGCGTGTTGCCGTGGGATTGAGGGTTGCCAACACCACTTAGTCTGTAGATGTCCCGCAGACATCAGACTGTCCCACACCCCTAAGAACTTCCCACACCTGACCTGCATTCTACATGTCCTGTCAGACACCCAGATCGGGGGAAACAGTGCTTCCTGGTGTCAGATGAGCCCAGCACGACTGCCCACTGCGCCATTTCACCTGGCTTTCACCTCAGATGCCTTAACATGAGGACATGATGCCAAACCGTCTTGTTCCAACATAAGAAATGCAAATTACCTTAAAAATCTCACAACTCTGCTATGAAAGCAAGTTGCTAGAGGCTGGCCCACAGTTGGCAACGATCCAAAAATTCTACATAAAATTTTTAACATTAACAGTGAGTTGATAATGGAAATTCTTCCATCAATATATTGTCAATGATAAAAAAAGTGAATTCCAGTCAGCATCCTGATGAAAGACTGAATGGTAGTTCTTCTTTTCCCTACAGAAAATTATTGTCATCGGAAGAGGCGATCTGAGAGGATAAACTCAAAAATTCTAGAGAATAGTAGGAGAGACATCTGCCGCAATCCAATAAGATACCATCTTACGTTTCCAGCTTGTATTTTTTATTTGTTCTTTTATTTTTTCACTCTAGGTAATATATTTAAGATTTGTAATTTGTTGTGGTTTATCTCATTAAATATTTCCTTTCATACATAATTTTATATTTGTAATTTTAATTATGTTTTGTAAAAGAGGGCCCCCCGTTGCATGAACGGTAGGCCCTACTACCTTGCTGACACAGGAGCTCGGGAAGGGTGCGGTGTGGAGGCTGCCAGGGGCAGCACCGGGTAGACAGGGAAAGCTGGGTGGGGAGTGGAGGCCCAAGAAGCAAAGGATAAGTACTGCAGGATCTAGAGCATGTCACAGTTTTCCTGGGAGGGCCTGAGAACAGGGCTTGCAAGTTAGGCAACCAGTGGCAATGGCTCCCACGTCGCGAGCGGCTGGGAGAGCCCAGACGCTTCCTCTCTGGGCACAGACACCGCCGACATGCTGACTCCTTCCTCTGCCATGGCTGCGCCCACAGATGCAGCACAGCTCTTGCAAGGCCAACCATGCCCACGCGTGCTCCTGTGGGTGACTAGCTGTCAAACCTAAGCCCACTGCATCCCCCTCTGACTGGAGGAGCCAGGGTCACTCGTGGTGCCCTAGGTGTGCTAGGAGGCTTGGAAAACATGTGAATCCCCGTAAGATGGGCATTTCCAAAGAAAGAAAGAATGGTGAAAGAAAAAACAAAAGTCACAAATATCCAGTGTTCACAGCAGCACGATTTATAATAGCCAGGAAATGGAAACAGCTTAAATGTCCATAGGCAGAGATGAAAGGATAAACAGGATGTGGTATATTTATATACAATGGAATATTACTCAGCCATAAAAAGGATGAAATTATGCCCCTTACAGTAACATGGATGGACCTGGAGATTATCATACTAAGTAAAGCCAGCCAGAGAAGGGCAAATATCACATGGTGTCACCTATACATGGAGTCCAGAAAAATGATATGAATGAACTTATTTATAGAACAGAAACAGACTCACAGACATTGAGAACAAACTTACGGTTACCCAGGGGAAAAGTAGGGGTGGGGGACGTAAATTAGGAGTTTGGGGCCAGCAGATACATACCACTACGCATAAAATAAACAGCAAGGACCTACTGTAGAGCACAGGGAGCTATATTCAATATCTTGTAATAACCTCTAATGCAAAAGAATCTGGAAAAGAATACAGAAATACTCTGTATACTAAAAAAAAAAAAAAAGAATAAAAATAGAAAAGAAAGAAAGAAAGAAAAAAGTCTTGCGTAAAGGAAAGAAAACACCCCAAATCCTCACTACAGAGCCCCCACTATCATCCCGATTTTAGAGAACGCTACTGGAAATGGAAGCCTCGAGAGTGAAAGTGAAATAGCTTGAAACTGATAGAGCCCAGAGCCCACCTCCAGACCTTATGGCACAAGTTCAAATGCCTGCAGAATCCAACGGCTGACGTAGATGAGCAGGAAAAAGATAACAGCACAGGTGTGGAAATATCAACTGGTTCCTGGTCTTCAGGGCTGGGGACAAATGGGGGTGGCAAGGACTGTGGCAAATTAGAGAGCTCGTGTCTATCAAAGGGGGTCATTGCTCCAAAACTCCTGCAGGTTGTGGCCATGTGGGCATACTGGTCAGTGGAACCAGACACACTGATTTTAAGAGAGATGAGAAATGTAGATTTCATTGTGAATTGTTTTGATTTTGACTTCTCCAAAAATGGATAAAACGTTGCTAGCATTTTTGGGCCACAATTGTGCAAAGTCATCTGCTAGTAGGTTATGATCTTATTTGCCATTTTTGTTCTAAAGTGAACCCTTGGCCACTAAACCACATGGCCATACCTGTCGTAAGTGGATTGCATTTTATAAACCTGCTGTTAACTCCTAGGCTTTGCTTCTTGACCAGACCAGAACTCAGACAGAGTTTCTAAAGGCCTGACTTTATTGCTTATTAGCTGTGTAATCTTGAGTGAATCCTCTAACTTCTCATCTGTCAAATGAACATTAAAAAAAGCAAAACAAACAGCCCGCCTACCTCCCAGGGTTGTTGTGGGAATCAAATAAAATACTGGATCTGGATATGTTTTGAAAACTATCAAGATCTACAGAAAAGTCAGTGCATTATTTTTAATGATAACCTTAACTTCCCGAAAGGTAATTAGCCCAAATTCCCCCTTTCCATTTATAGAAATAACAAACTAATTTTTCTTCCGTCTCTGACTCCCCGCCGCCCTCCTTGGCATTTCAAAATGATTGCCTGGGATTCGGTATGTTCATTAGCCACTTCCCCTCGTACCGCAGGAAACGACTCATCTGCCCCCAAATACCTTCCATTTTGAACACAGCATTTATTTTTTTCCTCCCATCTTCATACTTTTTTCTTTTTAACCAAGTACAACATTAAGGGGTTTGTTTTTACATGAATTTTCTGCAGAGACTCACTTGAACAAGGAAACGGGGTCACTTAGGAGGTCAGCTGGGAGGCGAATCAGGGGCGGCCTGAGTGTGAGTCTACATCCCCCACTGTCAGTCCCTGTGGTTTTCGAGAGTTTATGTCATGAGCCTGAACTGTCTATGTACCATATGTGCCCTGGGGAAAGCCATTCTCACTGAAACGCAAAATAAACCCATCACTTAGATGAAGGATGGAGCCCATTTGCCAATGGTGTTCCTTTCCATACTTTCTTTCTCCAAATGTCTTTTTTTTTTCTTCATGGAAAGGCATTTTATTTTACATACAGCAATGTGTACATGTCAATCCCAAACTCCCAATCTATCCTACCCCTCAACTCTTCCGCTCTTGGTAATCATAAGTTAGTTCTCTAAATTGGTGAGTCTGTTTCTGTTTTTTAAAAAAGTATGTTTGTACCATTTTTCTTTAGTTTCTGTATGTAAGTGATATCATATGCGATTTGTCTTTGTCTGACTTACTACACTTAATATGATAATCACCAGCTTCATCCATGTTGTTGCAAATGGCATTATTTCATTCTATTTCAATGGCTGAGTAATATTCCATTGTATGTATGTACTAAATCTTTACACTTTCATCATGGACATTTAGATTGTTTCTATGCCTTGGCTACTGTAAACAGTGCTGCTATGAGCACTGGGGTGCATGTATACTTTTGAAACATGATTTTCTCCAGATATATGCCCAAAAGTGGGATTGCTGGATCATATGGCAACTATGGAAAAGGTCAGTTTTCATTCCAATCCCAAAGAAAGGCAATGACAAAGAATGTTCAAACAGGTGCACTCATTTCACGTGCTAGCAAGATTATGCTCAAAATCCTTCAAGCTAGACTTCAGCAGTACATGAGCTAAGAACATCCAGATGTACAAGCTGGGTTTAGAAAAGCCAGAGAGAAACTAAAGATCAAATTGCCAACATCTGTTGGATCATAGAAAAAGCAAGAGAACTCCAGAAAAACATCTATCTCTGCTTCACTGACTATTCTAAAGCCTTTGACTGTCTGAATCACAACAAACTGTGGAAAATTCTTAAAGAGATGGGAGTGCCAGACCACCTTACCTGTCTCCTGAGAAACCTGATGTGAGTCAAGAGGCAACAGTTAGAACCAGACATGGAACAAATGATTGGTCCAAATTGGGAAGGAGTACAAGGCTGTACATTGTCACCCTGCTAATTTCACTTATATACAGAATACATCATGCAAAATGCCAGACTGGATGAATCACAAGCTGGAATCAAGATTGCCAGGAGACATATAAACAACCTCAGTTATGCAGATGATGCCACTCTAATGGCAGAAGGTTCAGAGGAACTAAAGAGCTTCTTGAGGAAGGTGAAAGAGAAGAGTGAAAATGCTGGCTTAAAACTCAGCATTCAAAAAAATTAGATCTTGACATCCAGTATCAACACTTGAAATGGAGAAGTAAAAAGTGAAAGCAATGACAGATTTTGCTTCCTTGGGCTCCAAAATCACTGTGGACAGTGACTGCAGCCATGAAATTAAAGGATTCTTGCTCCTTGGATGGAAAACTATGACAAATCTAGACAACATATTAAAAAGCAGAGACATCACTTAGCTGACAAAGATCCATCTAGTCAAAGCTATGGTTTTTCCAGTAGTCATGTATGGATATGAGAGTTGGACCTTAAAGAAGGCTGAGCACCAAAGAATTGATGCTTTCAAACTGGTGTTGGAGAAGACTCTTGAAAGTCCCTTGGACAGCAGAGAGATCAAACCAGTCAATCTTAAAGGAAATCAACCCTAAATATTCATTGGGAGGACTGATGCTAAAGCTGAACCTCCTGTACTTTGGCCACCTGCTATGAAGAGCTGACTCACTGGAAAAGACCCTGATGAAAAGACTGAAGGCAAAAGGAGAAAGGGTCAGGAGAGAATTAGATGGCTAGATACCATCACTAACTTAATGGACACGAATTTGAGCGAAGTCTGTGAGACAGTGGAGGACAGAGGAGCCTGGCGTGTTGCAGTCCATGGGTTTGCAAAGAGTTGAACAAGACTTAGTGACTGAAAAATAACAACAGCAACAATGGCAACTATATTTTTAGTTTGTTTTTTTTTTAAGGACGGTTCATACTGTTCTCCACAGTGGGTGCACCAAAATACATTCCCGCCATGTCTTGTTCGAGTGCGGGGACGGCCTCAAGCCTCCCCTGTCTCCCTGTGGACGCCTTCAAATGACCCACTTACAATGATGTGGAGTATCTGCCATCAACACAAGGAGTGTCCAGGGAGGAGCGCCTACATCTGTAATTTGAAAATTTTGTATCTATTGTTAATTACATGAAAATTAAATGAACGGAATGTCTGTGATAAAAGGAAAAGTCCCTGAGAGCTCTTCTTTTTTTTTAGCTATGGAAGACCTTTTTGATTGAAAAGAAAACAAAAAAAATCTTTTACTGCACATCTAGACAGTCTGAATGGCTGGTATTCTGTCTTTCGAAATCCTATCAGTGGAGCTTTCTACGCACGGCCCCCACGGCGCTGCCTGCGACGTGGTCCTCGCTCCCGTCCTCTGTTCTCGTCCGGTGGGACCCCAGCCTGCCGCCACAGTCCATCACGGCCTCTGTCCTTGCCTTCCAAGAGGTGAGTCTCTCTGAATGACAGGTCTCTCCCTGACACCGTGCACTTACCTGGAATCTACAGTCCTTCCAAGTTGGACGTAGGTTAGTGCCCTCCATGAAGCCCTCCTTGGTTACCCTCAACCCCACCTCGCTTCCCCTGACTCTGGCCTACAATTTAGTACAGTAAGTCCGTCACATAGACGCACTGTGTCTAGATGTGGGTCCTCTGCCGACCTGTCCCCTGCCCCGCCCCGCCCCTGCCCCTTGTTTTTTGCCCTCACTGTGATCATTTTCTTCAGTGGACTTTTTGTTTTTGTTTTTTAACACAAAAGCCACATAACACATAACCAGCGTTTTCCCCGACTCTGGATTAGTCTCTCAGAACACTGGGGACGTAGCCATGGGGCTGACTGCACCCTGACATGAGCCATTCAAACACTTGTGAGGCCTCTCTGACTCTCAGAGTAACAGATTAAATATCAATGCAAAACAAATTAGAAGGGTTTAAAGAGAAAAAGAGGTTAAAAGAAAAATAACATAACATGTATTAGCATTAATGAAAACATTACCTATGTTTATTAAACATTTACTAACTCTGCTCTGGACATTTTGAACATTTCACTCCCACAACTCTCCAATGAATCAGTCACTACCATCATGTCCATTTAAAGAATGCCTATCTGCTACTCTTATCTGTCTACCTGAACTTGCAATTCAGGGCCATTTTGTATGCTTCTCCTTTAAGACTCAGAGTGTCTGGTTGAAGGCAGCACTTGGCTCAAAATAGGAACTCAGCAAAAAATTGATTTACCTACAAATTCTTGCCTTGCAGGGTGGGGCTGGGGGGAGTTTCACCACAAAATGTAATTTGCTGCATCGCCAGGCTTCTGGAGCTTTAGAGTTCCAGAGGAAAATCTTTCAAGGAGACACAGGTGCTCAGAAATGGAACACTGCCTTGGCAAGTGATGAGGAGTCTGTTTCCTGAAGTTTTCAAGTAGAGAATGGACAACCATTGGTACGAATGGCATGGAATGAAGTTAAGCATGAGTGGAGAGCAGGAAAGTAAATAGAGACAGAGACAGAGTGGTCAGCCCAGAGACACGCAGCAGGAAAAGCAGCAAGCTAACCCTCGAGTCCTGGCACCCGCCACCACCTGGACGGTGTCTGATGTTCTCAGCAGTCATCACACATCTCAGGACACTCAGCCTGAAAGTATAGCCTCTGCCTGCCACAGTGTATTTGGGAGAGTCCAGGCCTGGGGTGGCCGTTACTTTAAATGTCAAAGCCTCTATTTTCACGAGGGCAGAGACTTTTGTTTTGTTCACAAATGCTTTCACATAGTGGGTACTAAACAAAGACCTGACTGAGCTTGAGTGAATAAGCACCTAAAATATGTGATTCGATGGACATGAACTTGGGCAAATGCCGGGAGATGATGAGGGACAGGGAGGCCTGGTGTGCTGCTGTCCACGGGATCGTGAAGAGTCAGACACGACTTGGCGATTGACCAACAACAACAAGTCAGACAGGCCAGGCTGCATGGCAAAAGCAACCCCCAAATCTCAGCCACTTAGAGAAACAAGGACTGTTTCTCACCCAGACTCCATGTCCACCCCAACTTAGTAGGGAATCTGCTCCCTGTTCTGGGACCCAGATTCATACAACAGCCACCAACATGAATGCTTCTGATCAGCATGCCAGAGAGAGAGACCCCAGCATTTTGAGTCGGCAGTTACAAGTGTGGTCTGAAAGTGACACACATCATTTGTGTGTTCACGATTCATTGGCCAGATTTCATCCTATGGTCTGCTTGGTAGGAAGCCACCAAGGTGTGGTGTGTTTGGTATTGGCCACTTTCCTTCCATTAGAAGTAGACAAAGTATTGATCGGTGGGAGAAGAGTAAATAGTTCAGAAGAAGCCATGTTTCATATTGGCTTTATTTTTAATTGGAGAATAATTGCTTTACAATAATGTGTTGGTTTCTGCCATATATCAACATGAATCAGCCATAGGTATAATATGTCCCCTACCTTTTGAATGTCCCTCCTGCCACCCACTCTAATCAGATTCAATGCAATCCCTATCAAACTACCAATTGTACTTTTCATAGAATTGGAACAAAAAATTTCACAATTTGTATGGAAACACAAAAGACCTCAAATAGCCAAAACAATCTTGAGAAAGAAGAATGAAACTGGAGGAATCAACCTTCCTAACTTTAGAATATACTACAAAGCTATGGCCATCAAGACAGTATGGAACTGGCACAAAACCAGAAATATAAACCAATAGAACAAGATAGAAAACCCAGAGATAAACCTAGGCCCCAGTGGGCACCTTATGTTTGACAAAGGAGGCAAGAGTATACAATGGAGAAAAGATAATCTCTTCAATAAGTGGTACTGTGAAAATTGGACAGCTATGTGTAAAAGAAAGAAATTATAATTCTTCCTAATATCATAATCAAAAATAAAATGTATTAAAGACCTAAATATAAGACCAGAAACTATAAAATTCTTAGAGGAAAACATAGGCAGACTACACTTTGACATAAATCATGGCAAGATCCTCTATGATTCACCACCTAGAGTAACGGAAATAAAAACAAAAATAAACAAATGGGACCTAATTAAACTTGAAAACTTTTTCACAGTGAAGAAAACTATAAAGGTGAAAAGACAGCTCTCAGAATGGGAGAAAATAATAGCAAATGAAACAAACGACAAAGGATTAATCTCCAAATTATATAAGGAGTTGGATTTTCACTTAATACAAAGAGGGATTCCTAATAGAACTATCAAAAATACAAAACAGCATGTCTGGGGATTTGAGAGTTTTCCCAACACTGGAAATGGTTTTGAGGGTAATCAAACATCAGTCAGATGGGACGTAGGATGAGGTGATCTCAAAGATCCCACCTCATGTAAGAAGCCATGATTTTAAATCCATGATTTAATCTGCTCTTCAGTTCACTGCACAGAGTGCAGGTGTGACGAGCAACTGTACCTAGTCTTGGCCACCCGTGAAGAAGATTTTAGAGAAACACAGTTCCACAGGCCAGGGATTAACAGTGTTTTCTTTTTCCTGGGAAGGACATGATAGCAAACACTTGAAGGCTTTGTTGGCCACGTGGTCTGTATGGCAACTAAACTCTGCTGTTGTAAGAGCCATACTGCTGCTGCTGCTGCTAAGTCGCTTCAGTTGTGTCCGACTCTGTGCGACCCCATGGGCGGCAGCCCACCAGGCTCTGCCGTCCCTGGGATTCTCCAGGCAAGAACACTGGAGTGGGTTGCCATTTCCTTCTCCAATGCAGGAAAGTGAAAAGTGAAAGTGAAGTCGCTCAGTCGTGTCCGACTCTTAGCGACCCCATGGACTGCAGCCCACCAGGCTCCTCCATCTATGGGATTTTTCAGGCAAGAGTACTGGAGTGGGGTGCCATTGCCTTCTCCGTGTAAGAGCCATAGACAGTATGTAAACATATGGACATGGTTGTGTTACAATAAAACTTTATTTAGAAAAGCAGGCGTCAGGTTGGAGTTGGTTTGTGGAACTTGCCAACACCCTGCTGTGGATGGTAAGCAGGATTCTAGTTAGAGGAGCTGCTTGTCCAAGAAATCTACACTGCGTGAATGTCTCATCCCCCTCCTAGAAATAAAGACTAAAAAGTTAGAGAATGAGCTTATCTTTGTCCAAAGACAAGGAAACCCAATAGTCCCTTGCTTAACAAGAGGTAGAGAGCTCTGAAGAAGGTACATGTGTTTGTGATAATGGCTTGAAAACAGAATACAGAAAGAGGAGATGGGTTTTTACATGTTTAAGATGTTTAAATGGGTTTTTAGATGCAAAAAGATGGTTTTGCTTGACTTTGGAACCTGGCTCACGGTGCATCGTAAGAAAACAAAATTGCAACCAGAGATGCTGTGCAGGCTTTGGCATGTTGGCCCAGGAACTTCTGAGATCAGCGGTAACTATGCAACAAAATTGGGACTGTGCCAGGAACTTTGCTGTTGCTGTTTCTAAGTTGTGTCCGACTCTTTTGTGAACCCATGGACTGTGGCCTGCCAGGCTTGTCTGTCCATGGCATTTCCCAGGCAAGAATACTGGGTTGCCATTTCTTTCTCCAGGGCCAGGAATTTATGTAGCTATATTTTAATTCTTAACAATGAATAGGTACCATCGGTGTTTTCTAGACCATGATGAGATCAGATGTTGGTCTCTGGCCCTCACAGGACATGAAGGAATGTGTCTTACTGCTGGGCAGCCACCCTGAATGGTTGCACAGTGAAAGTGATCCATCCACGGCCCTCACTCAGGATGAGGCCAAGCCAGGCAGACAATTAACATAGACACATGGTTTTACATGTGAACTAGCAAAAATGTTCAACCCATCCCACTATCAGCCTGCTTAAGCAGGCATTATTATAATGGTATGCAAATTGAAGAAACGGCAGACATTCTCTCCAACTATGTTTTCATTAAAGATTCAGCTTTTTTTTCCCCCAGCAGAATAATAGTAAATGACATGCGAACTTCATATGAACTATGGGTCATGAAAGGATTTAGTATTGGCATTTTTAATCTAAAAAGTCTGGTGCCAGAAAATCAATATGTTTCAGTTGCAGCATTCGAATGCAATTTTCCTCACGTAACAGGGTTTCTTTCTTCCCTTCTTTCTTTTTCTCAGTCTTTTTTTTTTTTTTTTTAAAGAATGAATAATTCCTGGTTTTTCTATGAAACAAGCTGCCATCTTATAAGGTAATGACATCAATAACACATTACATGTAAACAGAAAATGAACAAAAAATCATTCAAGGCCCTTTTGAAACTGGAGCGCTTTTCATCAGCACTATTACAGGTTCCATTCACATTATCGGATTGAACCGTCCTGCATAACCGAGGTGCTGACAAGTCCTGATTACCCAATAAGTCCTGGATCCCTTTCAGGCAGGTTCACGCAGAGGACAGGGATACCGGGCCTCGCTGGGGGGCAGCCACTTCGCCACGGAGACCCGATCAGGAAACCCAACGCCTGCTCGCTCGCTCCCCCCTGTTAAAACCCAGGGGCTGCACCTCTTGGAGTGTTCCAGTGGTTTCAGATAACAACCCAACGACACAGCAGGGAGGGGCCCGGCTGAGCCTAACCCCTTTCCCCAAATGCAGCCATGCTCCAGGCAGGCTACCCAGGTGTCACTCACATAGCAGGATCAACAGAAGAGCTTGTGCTTTCGGGACAAGACAGGGACTGGGGGTGGGGGGTGGGTGGGGTAAGTCACCTGAAACATGGAACTGTTTCAAAAAAACCACCACCAGCCTTCCGTTTCCAACTCTGCGGTGATCCTCCTCTGAAATGCCCGAGACCCTTCCCCGTCCATGCTGGTCACATCCCTGGGGGACACTGTCCTCTTTCTGAGTGAATGCTGGTTGAAGCCCAAGCTGTCTGTGCTACACAACAGCAGGGCTTCTTGCTCCTGATGGGGTAGGGAGCATGTGGACACTTCTGGCCGGCCGGGGCCGTGACGCAAGCCAGTGGCCTGCCAGCCCGCCTGGTGTCTGCGGTCCAGGGCACCCCTTTCCAAAGGCCCAGAGTCACCAGGCGGGCAGGACCCTGGCGCCTCTTCTCCAGATGACTGTTCAACCCTTTCCTAGGAACTGCAGCCCGTGGCTTGGGGTGCAGCTTTGAGAATCCGCCAAGCCAACCTAAAACAGCTTTTACACAAACAAACTACGGCTTTGCCTTCGGGTGGTATATCACCATATATTTGACGTAATCTTCGGCTTGGGAGAGATCATATTTTCAAAACAAATTTCTTGGCTCCCAACTTGGCTCAGGGGCATTGCTGTCTGAAGGATTGGGCTTCTCTAATTAAATCAGGCTCCAGTCTTTTTCTCCTTCCTTAAAACTTTTCCACCTACAGTTAAAGTCACACACTGATGCATGAGAACATAAGAAAACAAGCAGTGCTGGGCTCCTCACTGAAACAGTTGAAATGACAGCGAGGGACTGACGGTATGGCTGTAGCACATCTCAGCGTGGCCTCTGTCTCGAGTGGGAGCTGTGGTCCAGAGGGAGGGCTGGGTTCAAATCCCAGCTGGTGTTTCAGGGGAGCATCTCCTGACCTCTTTGTGCCTCTGCTTCTTGACATGTAAACCATGGAAAAGGCTTAGAGCAGTGCCCCAGGTAAACACTGCTACTATGAGCATGAACAGCTGAACTCCACGAAGAAAGTCTGAATCACTCGTGTATCTTGGTAGATCTTGGGGAACTTTGAATTTCACCCTAAGTGTGATGGGAGTCATTGGAGAGCTCTGAATAGGGGAGGAACATGCCTGGCATTACAGCCTCAAGGGATCGCTCAGGAAACCAGCCTGTAAGGGCAAGAGTGGAAGCAGGAAGACTTATTGGGTGATTATTATAACAGCCAATGGTGTCTTGTGCTTGGCAGATGGGAAGCAATAGGGAGACGGTGGAGGACTTCCAAGATGGAGCCCACAGCTGCAAATCAAAACCACAGGGAGGTATCACCGCTTTCAGAATGGCCACCATAAAGAGTCTACAAATAATAGATGCTAGTGAAAATGTGGAGAAAGGGGGGCCCTCATACACTGTTGGGAACGTGAATTGATGCACCCACTGTAGAAAACAGTATGCAGGTCCCCCAAAAAACTAAAAACAGAACCACCACAGGATTCAGTAATCTCACCTCCAGATATATATTTAAAGAACACAGAAACACTGAATCGAAAACATATATGCACCCCAGAGTTCATAATATTATTTACAATAGCCAAGATATGGAAGCAACATAAGTGTCCATCAACAGATAAAGAAGATGTGCTACATATATGCAATGGAATATTACTCAGCCACGAGGAAGAATGAAGTTTTGCCATTTGCAGTAACAGGATGGACCTAAATATTGTTATGCTTAATGTGATAAATTAGGAAAAAAACAAATACTAGATATTATGACTTACATGTGGGATCTTAAAAGTAAAACAAATGAATATAACAAAACAGAAATAGGCTAACACATATAGAGATCAAACTAGTAATTACTAATGGGGAGAACAAAGTGGGGTGGGGCAAGACAGAAGCATGGGATTAAGAGATATAAACTACTGTGTACAAAATAGATGAGGAACAAGGATATATTGTATAGCACAGGAAAAAGCCAATATTTTATAATAACTTAAAAGGAATATAATCTATACAAATATTGAATCACTGTTATACACCTAAAACTAAAATAATATTGTAAATCAACTATACTTCAACTATATATATATATATATATATATATCTTCTTAGAACAATCAAAACAAACTTAAAGCAATAGTTCTCAAACCCTGCTGCATATTAGAATCACCCCAGGAGAGGAGAACACAAAAACTGCAACTAGCTGTCCAAACAATCATCCACGGGAGGACGCTGGAACCCACCAAAAAAAAAGATACCCCTCCAAAGACAAAGAAGAAGCCACGGTGTGATGGTAGGAGGGGCACAATCATGATAAAATCAAACCCCATACCTGCCAGGTGGGCGACCCACAGACTGAAGAAAAATAACACCAAAGAAGTTCTCCCACTGCTGTGAAGGTTCTGAACCCCACGTCAGGCTTCCCAGCCTGGGGATCTGACACAGGGACTGGGAATCTCCAGGGAATCTGGCCTTGAGGGCCAGTGGGATTTGATTATAGGACTTCCATAGGACTGGGAGAAACAGAGACCACAGTGTTGGAGGGCACAAACCCCTGCACATGCTAAGACCCAAAAGAAAGGAGCAGTGACCCTACAGGTGACTGAACCAAAACCACCTGCTAGTGTTGGAGGGCCTCCTGTGGAGGCGCGGGTCGGCAGGGGCTCCCCACAGGGACGGGGGCACTGGAAGGCCCCTCTTGGTGTAAACCCTCTTAGAGGTAGCCATTAACCCCACCATAGAGGCCGCAGACCCCAGGGCTGGGTTGCCTCAGGCCAAATGACTAGAAGGGAGGGGGCACAACCCCACTCATCAGCAGAAAAGTGTATTATAGCTTTACTGAGCAAGGTCCTACTCACCAGAGCAAGACCCAGTTTTTCCCACCACCAGTCCCTCCCACCGGGAAGCTTACTCAAGACTCTTAGCCTCCTGCATCAGAGGGCAGACAGAAGAAGTGAGAAGAAGCACAGTGCCACAGCAGCTAGAAGAAAAACCACAGTAACAGAACGCTAATCAGGATGAAAAAGCGAAAGCTATGTCCCAGATGAAGGGACAAGGTAAAACCCCAGAAACAGAACGAAATAAAGTGGAGATAGGCAACATTCCAGAAAAGAATTCAGAATAATGATAGTGAATATGATGCAGGATCTCAGAAAAAGAATGGAGAAGATGCAAGAGATGTTTACCAAAGACCTAGAAGAACTAAAGAACAAACAGAGATGAACAATACACTAGAAGGGATCAGTAGCAAGATAACTGAGGTAGAAGAACAGGGAAGTGACCTGGAAGACAGACTGGTGGAAATCATTGCCGCAAAACAGAATATAGAAAAAAGAATGAAAACAAATGAAGACAGCCAAAGAGACCTCTAGGACAATATTAGGCGCACTGACATTCACACCATACGGCTCTCAGAAGGAGATGAGAGAGAGAAAGGACCCGAGAAAATATTTGAATAGATAATAGCTGGAAAATTCCCTACATGGGAAAGGAAATAGTCAATCAAGTCGAGGAGGTGCAGAGAGTCTCAGGCAGGATAAACCCAAGGAGGAACACATTGGGACACATGTTAAACAAACTGCCAAGAATTAAAGACAAAGATAAAATACTAAAAGCAACAAGAGAGACAAATAACATACAAGGGAACTCCCATCAGGCTATCAGCTGATTTCTCAACAGAAACTCTACAAGCCAGAAGGAACAGCACAATAAATTTAAAGTAATGAAAGGGAAGAACATAGGACCAAGAGTACTCTACCCAGACTCTACCCAAGACTCTCATGCAGATTTGGCAGAGAAATCAAAAGCTTTCCAGACAAACAAAAGTTAAGAGAATTCAGCACCACCAAACTGGCTTTACAACAAATGCTAAAGGAACTTCTCTAGGCAGGATACACAAGAGAAGGAAAAGACCTATAGACTCACCCCAGGAGAGTTTAATGATTCTGACACCCAAGCCTCATCCCAGATCAATGAAGTCAGGATCTCTGGGGGAAGGATTCAGGCATCACTAGTTTTTAAAACTTCCTGGTAATTCCAGTGTGCAGCTAAGACTGTGAACCAGTGCTTAGAGCAGACTTGCATCTTACTCAATGCTTAAATTCTACATGTGAGGCAAAAACTGAACAGAAAAATTTACTCTTGATACATCCTTTAATTGCTCACGAAGTTAAAGTGGCTTTGTGTCTGCATCCCTGAATGGTTGATATCAAGTGTAGATGCTGGAGCACTGAGAAATGTAGAGCATATAGTAAGTGGTACATATGCAATGTAGAGTTTTGCTGTATGAGTTATACAACCAAAAGCACACTCTGAGTTGCAGCCAGATTACTAACATGCACAGAAGATGAGCCCCACCATCTACAGGTGGAGTTAAAGCAGTGTTCATATCTTTACATTTTGGATGGCTCAATGCTAATTCTGAGATCTGAGAGTTTTCATAGCATATATCTGGTAGTATTTTTACAACTTCCCTGATGTTCACAAAAGGAAGTGGCCTCTTAAGTGATGCCCAGAACGTGGCTGAACCTAGAACCCAGGTGTCCGGACTCTGAGAGTATTATGGGGCAGGAATAAGCGTGGCAGGTTGTCTGGGCCTCCCAAACCCCGGCCACACATGACTTTCCCCCCCTCACTTTCACGGCTTCCTAGCAAAGCTGCCTCATCCACTTCCATTGGTCTCTTCTTCCCTGACATCCAGTGTCTGTTCCATGCTCACACCTTCGTTTAAGCTTTTCCTCATGCTTGAGTGTCCTTTAAATCCTCTCCACTTGATCACGAAGCAGTCACCTCTGTGTTCCATCTGTCGTAACTACAGCGCTCTAGCACTGCCCCTTAGACCGCCTGCAACCACCTCTTGCTTCCTTGCTCAGCCTAGCTCTCATCTTTGCTCTTCTGGATGTTTTCTTTGAGCTTGATCAATTCCAGCTGATGAGTCCATCTTGGGAATAATCTTAGCCTCTTTCTTTCCTTCTCTCATTCCCAACATCTAATTCTTCCACAAGTCCTATGGGTGCCCTCCTTTTTTTTTTTTTCTTTTAAATTGAAGTATAGGTGATTTACAATGTTATATTAGTTTCACTAGGGATTCAACATTTTTATAGATTATACTCCATTTAAAGCCATTGTGAAATATTGGCTACATTCCCTGGGCTGTACAATACAGTAAGTGGCTTATTTATTTTATCCTTAATAGGAGGCACCTCTTAATTTCATACATCTATCTTGCCCCTCCCCGACTCCCTCTCCCTACTAGTAACCACTAGTTTGTTCTCTGTATCTGTGAGTCTGTTTCTGCTCTGTTATATTCATTCATTTCATTTTTAAGGTTTCACATATAAATAATAACATTCAGTATTTTCCTTTCTCTGTCTGACATATTTTACTAAACATAATACCTTTGAGGTCTATTCATGTTGCTGCAAATGGCACAATTTCATTCTTTCTTACGGCTGAGTAATAGTCCTATACACACACACACACACACACACACCACATCTTTTGTATCTGTTCCTCTGTTGATGGACACTTAGGTTGCTACCATGTCTTGGTGATTGTGAACAATGCTGCTGTGAACATTAGGGCACACGTGTCTTTTTGTACTACTGTTTTTGTGTTCTTCGCATGTATACCCAGGAGAGGGACTGCTGGATATATGGTAGCTCTATTTTAGTTTTTTTGAGAAACCTCCATCCTGTTCTCCACAGTGGCTGCACCCGTTTCTATTCCCACCAACAGTACAGAAGGGTTCCTTTTTCTCCATTTCCACAACAACATTTCTTATTTGCTGTTTTTTTGATGATAGACAGGTGGGAGGTGATGTGTTACTGTGCGTTTGATTCGCGTTTCTCTGACGATCAGCGGCACAGAGGCCTCTTTTCATACGCCTGTTGGCCATCTGCATGTCCTCTTTGGGAAAACGTCCATTCAGGACTTCTGCCCACTGTTTAATTGGGTTGTTTGTTTTTTTAAATATTGAGTTGTATGGACTGTTTATATATTTTGTATATTAACTAAACCCTTATCAGTCATATCATTCGCAACTATCCTCTCCTGTTCAGTAGGTTGTCTTTTTGTTTCTTTGATGATTTCCTTTGCTGTGCAAAAGCTTTTAAGTTTCACTAGGCCCTATTTGTTTATTTTTGCTTTTATTTCCTCTCCTTTAGGAGACAGGTCCAAAAAATATTGCAAAACAGGGTATTTTGTCTTTAATGTTAGCAAAGGGAAGGTGTGCTTGTACCAATACTATTGCTGTCAGAGGAGTTAAACGTGTCTTCTGTCAGGTCTCCAGGTGCCTGTGGTGGAGGAGAGATGGACGGGGAGGAATCACCATGTCTCCAGTTTTTCTAAACTGTGGAGCTGCTCTGTGTCCTTTTCCACACCAGGTACCCCCGAGCCCCAGGACTGTCTTGGCCATGACCTGGCAGTAGACATAAGTCTTGTTAAACCAGTGGGCCACCCACGGTCACAATTTATCCTTGAATCCTGGACACTGAAGTCTGCAATTAAGGAAAAACCAAGACCAAACAAAACAAAATAAAAACATTCTGCCAGCCTGGCAGTGGCTCTGTAGGGCTCAAACGTAGCTCCACTGAAAGTCTGCCAGTGATTGCGGTAAGTTGTTAGTGTATCTGAGTTCCCCAAAGAGGGAAACCTGAGCACCCAAACAGCCGTTTACGGGGGGAGAGATGATGAATGCCATCGTCTGTACTTGATGAGGTTTCGGCCGTGCGGTGGGAGCCTGTGCTGTCTGCCCAGCCGAGGTCATGGGGGATGAGAGAGAAAACCAGAAGTCAGGACTCTGGCCTTCCTGGGGGCACCCACTTGTCCGGGGCTTTGGTTTACTTACTATTTGGTTCAGCACAAAAAATTAAGGGAAGTTCAGCTTTGCCATCACTGTCAACGATCATATTTTAGCTCAGTTGTAGTTATTTCTGAACAGAAAGGTCTGTGACAAATTTAGTCTGCAAGGGCTCACTGTAGTTTTTTCATGAAAAATTTTATTGAAGTATGATTGATTTACAGTATTGTGTTAATTTCTTCTGTATAGCAAAGTGACTCAGTTGTACATGCATTCTTTTTCATGTTCTCTTCCATGAGGGTTTATCACAGGTTATTGAATGTAGGTCCCTGTGCTGTACAGCTGGACCCTGTTTATCCATCTCATATATAATGGTTTGGATCTGCTAACCCCAAACTCCCGATCCGTCCCTCTCTGACCTCCACTCTCCTGCTGCTGCTGCTGCTAAGTCGCTTCAGTCGTGTCCAACTCTGTGCGAGCCCATAGACGGCAGCCCACCAGGCTCCCCTGTCCCTGGGATTCTCCAGGCAAGAACACTGGAGTGGGTTGCCATTTCCTTCTCCAATGCATAAAAGTGAAAAGTGAAAGTGAAGTTGCTCAGTCGTGTCCGACTCTTAGCGACCCCATGGACTGCAGCCCACCAGGCTCCTCCATCCATGGGATTTTCCAGGCAAGAGTACTGGAGTGGGGTGCCATTGCCTTCTGCATCCACTCCCCTAGAGAGACACAAATCTGTTCTCTGTCTCTGTGAGTCTGTTTCTGCTTCATAGATAAGTTCATTCGTGTCATATTTTACATTCCACACATAAGTGATATCATTTGCTGTCTTTCTCTGTCTGACTTACTTCACTTAGTATGACCATCTCTAGGTCCCTCCATGTTGCTGCAAATGGGATTATTTCACTCTTTTTAATGCCTGAGTATTGAGAGCACTTTGAAGAAACAGATTAAAGGGGGTTGGCAAACTCTTGAGGATAAAATCAGTGTCAGTGTTTTTTGCTTCTTGAGCCAGCATCTCTCTGAGCTCAGTTCTTCTCACGTGCAATAGCTCCTAAGGTTCTTTCGAGTGTACTAGGCTCTGGGGACGGAATGCGGTATGTGCCAGGGAGCTGCGTGTGGAAGGGACCGAGGGAAAGAACACGTGCTCTGATGGGCGTGGAGGTTGGTGACATCCTAAGGAGGACATCCAGCCTGCTGTTCAGATTATCTTTCAGGCCAGCCTCCTAGAACCTGAGGATGAAGGATGCAGGAAAAAAAAAAAAAAAAAGCTGAACAAGCTATTAATATTTGTCTCTCTCTCACATACACATACTTTGTGACTAGAGAACAGTGCCTTAAACCCAAACCACACAAGTGGGGGATGAGAGGAATTATTCTCACAGGACCTGGTGTGACCTCTGCCCAGCTGTGGTGGCAACTTTTTTTTTTTGTTGTTCTAATAGTTTGAGATACAATTCACATAACATAAAGCTCACCCTTTTAAGGTGCACAATTCAGCGGTTGTAAGTGTCTCACAAGGTTGTGCAGCTATCACAATGATCTAATTTTGAACTTGATCCCCACCCCCTAAAGAAAACTCAGATCCATTAACAGTAACTCCCTATTTTGCGCGGTCACAGCCCCTGGCAATCACTCATCTACTTTCTGTCACATCAGCCTATTTTGGGCACGTCATCTAAATGGGATCATACAACATGTGGCCTTCTGGGACTGGCTACTTCCCCTTAATGTTTTTGAGGTTCTTCTGCTGTACCATGTGTCAGTACTTTATTTTGCTATGGGGGAATAATTTTCCATTTTATGTTTATCCATTTGTTCATATTCATTTATCCATCTGCAAGTGATAAACATTTGGGTGGCTTCCACTTTTCGGCGATCATGAATAAAGCTCTGTGGACTTTCATGTTCAAGCTTTTATATGAACGTATCTTCAGTTCTCTTGAACATGTCTTAGGAGTGGAATTCCTGGTTCCTAAGCTTCCTCTAGGCTTAACCTTGTGACAACTGCCAGACTATTTTCCCCAAAACTATTGCAACCATTTAAAATTCCCACTGGAATATGTAAGAGTCTCAGTGTCTCCGCATCTTTGCTCACACTGGTTATCGTCCGACTTTCTGGTTTTAGCCATCTTAGTGAGTGTGGAGTAGTATCTCACTGTGATTATGACTCACTGCCATTTATTCAGCTTGGCTTTTCTGTGAACTTCGTCTGAGAACCCATGTCCTAAAGAATGCGTGGCTACTACTTCTTTTCTTTATCATGTTATTTTCTCTTTTTGTGCCCTCTATCAGATGGATGTTGGAAGTTCTGGAACCATCCTTAGATTAACTTTTTAAAGTTAACTTAAATTCTCATTGTTTATCTTTCAGTTCATGGATTTAGTCTTCACCTGAGTCCAGTATCCTCTTCAGCTTCTTTGTTGTTTTTAACTTTGGTAATAATACACTTCATTTCTAAGATCTCTGAGTTTTAAAACCTCTGTTCTTTTTTAAATATAACCTATTCCGGTTTTAGTGATGGGATTTCCTCCTTTGGCTCTCTGAGGCTATTAAGTTTGTTTTTTTAATTTTTAAAATTATTTGAACATTTCTATGTCATCTGGTATTAGTTCCTTCACTTTCTGAGCATGAAGTTTCCTTCCTGTGAAGTTGGTCTTGCTCAGGTACTGGGGGGGCTCCTAGTTTTGTGCTCAACTTCCCCAAGGGGACTCTGCTAGCAGGTCCTGCTCTTAGGATCCAGTGGTCAGGAGGCCTTGCTGGTTTTTAGGAGGTGCTGAGCTACTTACAGCTTCATGCAGGTGGTACAAATATGCCTACCTTCTGCTAAAAACATGAGATCTTGTCTGCTTCATCTACTTCTGTTTGGTGGAAAACATACCCTCTTCACATTTTGTTGTGAGCATGGATATGTAGCTGTTATTTACAGCTCTTGTTTCTTCATTTTGAGTAGGAGTGTGTCAGGAGTTGTCATTTGCCCATGTTATGACTACCATCTAGAACTGAAATGCAGCAGAGCTCAGAAACTTCAGGATTCAAAATCTCAGCAGGACTTAAGGCCCTGGTCTTGCTGAGGGGGAAAATGATGCTCAAGCTCCTGTCCCCAGGAGGCTCTGCGTGGCCACCACCATTGTCCCTACTGCCAATGGCCTCAACCTCAGTGCAGGTGGCACCAATACCAGATCGGAGAAGGTAGCTTTGGCACAGGTGCTGGCACCATGGGCATCAGCACTGGGATCATGGAGGTGGAGAAACACTCCGTGGAGGTGGAGCCCCAGAAACAGAAGAGGCTCAGCCATGACCTAAGGGTTCAGGCAGAAGAGAAGGAAAAGGACCCTCACGGGCAAAGTTGGGGAGTGTGACACACCCATGGGAGATACTGGGAAACTGTCATGTGTGTGAAGCTGGGGACTTCTTAAAATAGTTGGCATTAAAGAGGAGGACTAGAATCCTATAAAGGGGATTGACATCAGAGAAATCTTGGTAGGTGGAGCCTGTGGAAATCTGAGGATTAAAAGAGATGCTGTACATAAAAATTGCCTAATGTATATACCAAAGGGGAAAGTAGGGGGAGGGGCAAATTAGGAGTTAGGGATTAAGATACACATTACTATATATAAAATAGGTGGACAACTAAGCCCTGCTGTATAGCACCGGGAACCCTGCTCAGTATTCTGTAATGTCCTACTGGATAAAGAATCTGAAGAGAGAGGAATATGTGTATGTGCATCACTGAATCACTTTGCTGCTGCTGCTGCTGCTGCTAAGTCGCTTCAGTTGTGTCCGACTCTGTGCGACCCCATAGATGGCAGCCCACAGGCTCCCCCGTCCCTGGGATTCTCCAGGCAAGAACACTGGAGTGGGTTGCCATTTCCTTCTCCAATGCATGAAAGTGAAAGGTGAAAGTGAAGTCGCTCAGTCGTGTCCGACTCTTAGCAACCCTATGGATGGCAGCCCACAGGCTCCTCTGTCCATGGGATTCTCCAGGCAAGAGTACTGGAGTGGGGTGCCATTGCCTTCTCCGAATCACTTTGCTACACACCTGAAACTAGCACAGCACTGTAAATCAGCTATACATCAGTTAACAAAAGTTGCCGAACACAGAGTCACTCATGTAAAAGACCGTCCTATGTTCCTTGAATACATATGTGAAAATATGAAGACCGGCTAGCGCGGTCTTCATGCCCAGGTGTCTGTACCCGTCACGAAGGAGACGTCATGTCCACCCTCACAGGCCAGGGCCTTCCCCAGGAATCATTGTGTTCCCTCTTTTTTTAAGCCTTTATGACCCTGTTGTAGAAAACTTTGGCTCCCCTGATTCTTCTGAGATCTGCCCTCCACCTACAGGATGTTTGTATCACAAGGCTTCCTGAGCGAATCCCGGAAGACCTCAGACTCAGCAGTCATAGTCCTTCTAGAACCTGGAGCTCTGAGATGCGGGCGGCTCTGCTAACGGTCGACCAGGAGGCCGGGTTGGAGGAGGCGCCTGTCTGCATAGGACGCTTCCCGTGCCCTGTGGAAAGCAGCGCATTTCTCGGTGCATGCGCGCCCTCCTGCTGCCTCAAAAGCAGAGAAGTCTGGGAGTTGGGCCCTGTGGACAGCACCCGAGTCCCTTTTCCACACGGAGGGGCACGTGTTTGTGCTGACCAAATGATCATGCAAGGACATCTCCTAGAAAACATCTGTGGTCACGTGAGTGTTTACCAGAAGGCCCCGCGGCAGTGCTGACGGGAGGACGGCTTAAGTTTGGAGCCACGCTCGACTTCAGGCACCCTCCTTTCCTCCTCAGCCACGTCTCACCAAGGCAGAAGCTCTGACTCTATGGAGCCTGCTGACATGAACGGAGTCTGGTGTTGAAATCGAAGCAAATGAACTAAAAATCGATTTGATGTATATGTAATGCCATGCACAGTTGTAATTAGGTTGCACGACAATTAGACACAGAGGCAAACTCTTCAGGGGGATTCGTTCAATTATTATGACTTTCCACAGTCAGTTGGAGCTGGGGGCAAATGATTCTCAAAAAGGAGGGAGAAAGGAATGAATATTTCCTAGTCTTGAGGATGCTAAACAAAGTCTCTTAACATGATTCTTGTGCCATGAGCCCTGCAGTTGGCTTGAAGGCTTGGGAACCACTTCTCAGATTAGGGTTTCATAAGAAACTACACAGTATTTAAACCACATAGTATAATAATGGAAACCAGTTTTATTAAAAGACAGTCAAAATAGACATTTTAAAATTTGTGATATAATTGTTATATATCACATATATAATTGTTATATATCACATATATAATTGTGATATAATGTTCCTCTTTATGAAGTCATTAAATAGCATATTACTAGTAGGGCTTAACAGTTAGCATCACTTTGAAATAGTGATGAGCATGAGTGATATTTTGAGGTACTACAATAATTTAAATGTGATATGAAAAAAATTATAGGTGCTGCTGGTACTACTGTGCTTGGCTACCTCCATTAGTAATCCTAAATTTCAGTTAGGAATGAGTGATAATGAAGATACCATTTTTCCCCCACTACCGATGGGTGCTGTGAATCTGTGTTGAGCAGACTTGGGCTTCCCTGGTGGTCCGGTGGTTAAGAGTCTGCCTGCCAATGCAGCGGACCTGGGTTTGATTCCTGGTCCAGGAGGATTCCACAAGCCATGGAGCAACCAGGCTGCTGAGCCACAACCACTGAGCTCACAGCCTCGGCCTGTGCTCCGCTCCACGAGAAGCCACTGCGACGAGAAGCCGCGCACGCGCCCTGCAGCTAGAGAAACACCCGCTCAGCAAGGAGGACCCGCACGGCCAAACGTAAAACTACATAAAGAAACAAGTCCCTCCTGAAGGGAGAGGTCAAAAGCAATTAACCATCATTCTCCAGGAAATGCTCATAAATGTTAATTATTTGTTATAGAAGCGAAAGTTGCAGGAATAATGACAACTGTTTTCATGTCACCTAAAACTGAGCTAATACAGTAATTATGTTAGAACAAGTCACTCAATGCCATCCTCCAGGACCCGTTTTATAACTGCACGAGTCCACGGTGTCCCTGATGTGACCGGCACTGCACTTGTGCAGACCGGGCAGCCGCGCGTGAGGCCTCACAGGGCTGCAACGTCGGTCCTCATCCAGATGCTCCAGCTCCCTCCTGACGTGTGGAATCAGGACTGTTCTCTTTTGTCTGAATAAACCCCTGGCAGTTCTTGGATGATTTGGGGAGGGTTGGAGAGGCCCCTGAATGAGGATGTCCACAGCAGTTATTGGAAAGCCCAATGGAATTCTCCAGTTTTCATCCCCGAGCCCTCCCAGGGAAGCTGGGAAGTTTTTGTCCCTCCTTGGAATCTGCAGACCCCAGGCATCCAGCCTCCTGGGCCACCCAAGTCCAAGACAGGTGAGGAAGGTTGTGGATATTCCCAGTGTGTCACACCTGCGGCAGGAAATTAGAGACCAGTCTAAACTCACCCCGACCACATCACTGGCTTGAGATCTGATTCTCAAACAGACACACAACGAGTTGTTGAGTTAAAAGCTAGGGCTTTATCACTGTGTCTAAGCCGAGTTTATAAGCATCCACTAGGAAAAGATGTGGTAGCAACTCTTAATAAAATTATATGAATGTTTACATAATCAAATTGTCCTCTTGTAAGCTGGACAAATAAACACTACTGCCGCCTCCGTCCAAGCCTCTGCTTTGAAGAAAGAACGCGTGCTTAGCTGTCCTTTGTCCTCTGTTACAAAAGAAAAGCCCCTTTCTCTGGAATATCTGAATCACCCACTGGCAGTTGCTCAAGGTAAACAGAGTAAATTAAAAATTAATGTTTCTCATATGTACATACACACAGCACATAAGCAAGCGCTTGCCTCACCAGGCATTAAAGCAGTTGAACCCATCCGTCATAATAAAAAGCCGCTAAAGAAGTGGAAATGCTAGAACAACATCAAAAAATTCTGAAAACAACCTCCTGGATAAAGATAAATGTTCTTTCAGTGATTCGTCTTATCTAATTAATCCCATGCATGAGACTAGACTGAGGGATGAAGGGAAAAAAAAAAACTGGATCCACTCTTGCCTTTAAACGGGACAAAACAAGAAGAAAAAGATAATACTTTATAGTTCTGATATCTTAAAGGAAAGGAAAAAAAACTCACAAAGATTTGCTTTTTCCTGCACACGATTATCTTCTCCTCATGAATTAGTTTTTTGATAAAAGCTGCTTCAGATTACAAGAAAACAAACAAACCATGATTCTTATGAGTTCATATTGTATTACATCTCTGCAGAGAAGGCAGGAAAGCCTTTGACCAGTCTAAATCCAAAATAAAATTAAAAGTAAACTGCAAGTTGGGAAAAAGAAAGGTGGCTTCTGGATTCTCTGTTTTTTTTTCAACTCTGCGATGTCAGGGATAGGAAGGTTTGTAGGGTTACATGAATTGATTATAAACTCCTTTCTTTCTCTAGGATATTATGTTTCAGCTCTTGGTCTGATTATTCTGCTGGTGGGGAACCTAGGCCTTAATTCCCCTACTTTACCCTAAGCTGCTAAGTCGCTTCAGTTGTATCCAACTCTGTGCGACCCCATAGATGGCAGCCCACCAGGCTCCCCCGTCCCTGGGATTCTCCAGGCAAGAACACTGGAGTGGGTTGCCATTTCCTTCTCCAATGCATGAAAGTGAAAAGTGAAAGGGAAGTCACTCAGTCGTGTCTGACTCTTCCCGACCCCATGGACTGCAGCCTATCAGCCTCCTCCATCCATGGGATTTTCCAGGCAAGAGAACTGGAGTGGGTTGCCATTGCCTTCGCCAACTTTACGCTAAACCAGTTATTATTTTTAAAATTTGAGAATATGTAGAAAGCAATGAACTCTCTCCTAAGACAGATGCACCCAGACATGGACCATTGTGCCTGCCATCACAGAGGGCCACGGGTGTCCTATAGTCTCTATACACAGAACACTTAGAGGTCCAGAGAAGTCAGAGGAAAGGCCTGGGTCTTTAGCTATATACTTTACCATCCACTTAACTCTTTCTGTAGACCATAGACACTTGGGGAAGGAGAGCCTTGCACCAAATGCAAAGTCTCCAAGAATCATCTTGGTCCATGGCCTCAGGGACCTTCCATGATATTGAAGGAACGTCTCCTAGTCCCTGTGAAACATCCTCTCCAGACCAGCTGGGAAGTAAAGCATGCTGTGAAAGCCATACTGAGATGGCTGGTTCATTTCACCAACTCTGGACTGAGGCAAAAAACAAGTCTTAGGACTTCCAAGTTACAACCAGTAATAATGACATGGGGTCAAGCAGGAGATCCACCCAGAGGATCCTCGAATTAAGCACAAAACAATTTGGACAGAAAGCAGTTTACACCCCAGGTAGAAAAAGATTCCCCACCCCCATCCAGTGATCCTGATCATTCCTATCATTCTCTTCCTTGAATAATTTACTAAACCTTTACCACCAAATAGTTAAAATAATTGAACTAAGAATTTTGCGTATTTACTACCTGCCAGATAACATGCTAAGCACTTTCACATACAAATTCAACTCATTTTAAAAAACATGTCAAAAAAAAAAAAAAAAAAACACATGTCAATGTCAAGTTGTTGTTTAGTCACTAAGTCATATCTGACTCTTTTGCAACCCCATGGACTGTAGCCCGCCAGGCTCCTCTGTCCATGGGATTTCCTAGGCAAGAATACTGGAGTGGGTTGTCATTTCCTTCTCCAGGGGATCTTCCTGACCCAGGGATTGAACTTGTGTCTTCTGCGTTGGCAGGCAGGTTCTCTACCACTGAGCCAGCAGGGAAGCCCATCAACATCAAGAGGGAGGTACAATTAAAATCAGAATTTTGTAGATGATGAAACAGAGACACAGGGACATAATTTGCCTGAGGTCTCCAAGCCAGAAGATTGTGAAGTTACCTGCCGTCTGCCTTTTTTCATGGATATGGTCACCTCAATTTTCCTTGAAGCAGTAGCTTTCAGCAAAACCCTCATTCCCAGCTTCCTTGGGACAAAAAGAGTCTTCCTGGAACATTCCAGGACTGCTTGCCCTTCAGTTTTTCTGCTGTGGGTGAGAGGATTTTTATTTATGGACATTTCATGATGTGTTTATCTTCTAATATTTTCCTAAGTATCTTCTTTCAAGGTTCGACTTGAGTTTTGCCCCTTCTGGTATCTGACTGTGCCAACATTTATTATATTATGTTACATTATACATCCTTGAATGTACTTTTCTCGGACAGTCAATAGTCATGGATTCAGTTCTCCAAAGAAGACATACAGATGGCCAAAAGGCACACTAAAAGATGCTCAGTATCATTAATTATTAAGAGACGCAAATCAAAACCACAGTGAGGTATCACGTCACACTGGTCAGAATGGCCGTCACCAAAATGTCTACAGACAGTAAATGCTGGAGATAAGGGAGCCCTCCTGCACTGTTGTTTAGAATGTAAACTGGTGCAGCCATTATGGAGAACAGTATGGAGGTTCCTTAAAAACTTAAAAAGAGAGTTACCATAGGATCCAGCAATCCCACTCCTGGGCATACATCCAGATGAAACTCTACTGAGAAAGGATACATTGACCCCAATATTCATTGCGGCTCTATTTACAATAGCCAAGACATGAAATTAACCTAAGTGTCCACCTACAGAAGAATGAAAAAGGTGTGGTACAAGTGCATAATGGAATATTACACAGTCATCATAGGAATGAAATAATGCCATTTGCAGCAACATGGGTAGACCTAGAGATTGTCACACCAAGTGAATTAAGTCTGAAAGAGAAAGTAAAATATCATATGATATCGCTTACACGTGGAATGTAAAATATACGACTGAACTTACAAACCAGAAAGTGATTCACAGATGTAGAAAACAAACTTATGGTTACCAAAGGGGAAAAGGGAGGGAAGGATAAATTAGGAGGTGAGGCTTGACATATACACACCACTATGTATAGCATAGATAACCAGCAAGGACCTATTGTATAGCAGAGGGAATGCTACTCAATATTCTGTAATTATCTTTAATGGAAAAGAATTGGAAAAAGAATATACATATAAACACATATCTATATCATATATATATCTATGTGCTCGTGTGCATACTCACTTGTGTCTGACTCATTGCGACCCCATGGACTGTGTAGCCCACCAGGCTTCACTGTCTGTGGAATTTTCCAGGCAAGAATACTGGAGTTCAGTTCAGTTCAGTCGCTCAGTCGTGTCCGACTCTTTGTGACCCCATGAATCACAGCACGCCAGGCCTCCCTGTCCATCACCAACTCCCGGAGTTCACTCAAACTCATGTCCATCAAGTCAGTGATGCCATCCAGCCATCTCATCCTCTGTCATCCCCTTCTCCTCCTGCCCCCAATCCCTCCCAGCATCAGAGTCTTTTCCAATGAGTCAACTCTTTGCATGAGGTGGCCAAAGTACTGGAGTTTCAGCTTTAGCATCATTCCTTCCAAAGAAATCCCAGGGCTGATTTCCTTTAGAATGGACTGGTTGGATCTCCCTGCAGTCCAAGGGACTCTCAAGAGTCTTCTCCAACACCACAGTTCAAAAGCATCATCTCTTTGGCGCTCAGCCTTCTTCACAGTCCAACTCTCACATCCATACATGACCACTGGAAAAACCATAGCCTTGACTAGATGGACCTTTGTTGGCAAAGCAATGTCTCTGCTTTTGAATATGCTATCTAGGTTGGTCATAACTTTCCTTCCAAGGAGTAAGCGTCTTTTAATTTCATGGCTGCAGTCACCATCTGCAGTGATTTTGGAGCCCAAAAAAATAAAGTCTGACACTGTTTCCACTGTTTCCCCATCTATTTCCCATGAAGTGATGGGACCGGATGCCATGATCTTCGTTTTCTGAATGTTGAGCTTTAAGCCAGCTTTTTCACTCTCCTCGTTCACTTTCATCAAGAGGCTTTTTAGTTCCTCTTCACTTTCTGTGATAAGGGTGGTGTCATCTGCATATCTGAGGTTATTGATATTTCTCCCGGCAATCTTGATTCCAGCTTGTGCTTCTTCCACAAGCGACCCCAGCCCGAGGTCAGGGGCGGTGGCCGAGAGGAGCAACCCCATGTCCAAGGAGCGGTGGCTGTGCGGGCACAGGAGGGCCGAGAGGAGCTACTCCACATTCAAGGACAGGAGGGGCGGCTGTGAGGAGATACCCCTCGTCCAAGGTAGGGGGCAGTGGCTGCACTTTGCTGGAGCAGCCGTGAAGAGATACCCCACGTCCAGGGTAAGAGAAACCCAAGTAAGACGGTAGGTGTTGTGAGAGGGCATCAGAGGGCAGACACACTGAAACCATAATCACAGAAAACTAGCCAATCTGATCACACAGACCACAGCCTTGTCTAACTCAATGAAACTAAGCCATGCCCTGTGGGACCACCCAAGACGGGCGGGTCATGGTGGAGAGGGCTGACAGAATGTGGTCCACTGGAGGAGGGAATGGCAAACCACTTCAGTATTCTTGCCTTGAGAACCCCATGAACAGTATGAAAAGGCAAAATGATAGGATAATGAAAGAGGAACTCCCCAGGTCAGTAGGTGCCCAATATGCTACTGGAGATTAGTGGAGAAATAACTCCAGAAAGAATGAAGGGATGGAGCCAAAGCAGAAACAATACCCAGTCATGGATGTGACTGGTGACAGAAGCAAGGTCCGATGCTGTAAATAGTGGAGTGGGTTGCCATTTCCTCCTCCAGGGGATCTTCCCAATCCAGGGATTGAACCCATGTCTCCTGCATTGGCAGGAGGATTCTCTACCATTGCGCCACCTGGGAAACCTTATATATCAATATATCTCTGAGTCATTTTGCTATTCACCTGAAACTAATATAAATCAGCTATACTCTAATAAAAAAATGTGCTGGGTCAAGAAAAATAAAAACAGCTATGGACATTTATTGAATTGGCCAACGAGACAGTCTTTTAAGAAGCACCTAAGATATGAGACAAAGCGCCCCTCTCCAGATCCTCCGCACACGCCTGCTCTGCCTCCTGATTCGTCTGAATCCCCCAGCACTGCTGGGGAGGATGGAAAGCGGAGTCATGGAAGTTGTCCTCAGCGAGCCCTTCGTGCTTCTGATGAGC
The DNA here is from genome assembly GCF_029407905.1 of Bubalus kerabau. Taxonomy (NCBI): domain Eukaryota; kingdom Metazoa; phylum Chordata; class Mammalia; order Artiodactyla; family Bovidae; genus Bubalus; species Bubalus kerabau. The sequence goes on along the minus strand of NC_073625.1, from coordinate 5,116,731 downwards.
CTCCTCACAGATACCGTGGATCTCACGTGAGCAGTGGTACCTTAGTCAACATGGAGGCAGAAGAAGTCCCATTTTTATAATCCTGCTCTAGCAATACAAGCAGGCCACTGAGATGTCAAAACTTTAGGCAGGGCCCGAGAAAATTAACCAATTACAACTTAGGAGAACATAGCCCTAACTGGAAATTAAAATGAAAAGTTCTGTAAGATTGGAACTCTCCTCAATCCTACTTCACAATGAGAAGAGTGAGGAATAGAGAGAAGCTAAATTGCCCAACACCACATAGCAAGTATAGCCAGGATTTGAATCCAAGGGTTGCAGAGCTCTGGGTCCTAACCACCACGTTGCCCATGCTGTCTCTAGCATAAGGGTTACGTGGTCAGTGGTAACATAGATCTACTGCTTAGGGTTACATATGGCCCTTTAGGGACAATGAGCAGATTAAGAATGTCTTTGGAGGAAAACACATAGCAATGCTTTCCAGTGTCCCGTGAGGTTACTGCAGGGGACTGGTGATGCAGTGCTGGGCGGGCTGGGCCTTGGTTACCGACCTCTATGCCCTGGAAGCCTGTGAGAAAGAACAGAGCAAGGTCAGGGTGCAGGATGAATCTGGCAGATACTCTGCAAAGACTGTGAAGTTTTTTTTTTTTTTTCCTCTTTTTATAGGTGCAAGAGGGAAAAGACTGGGGAAGGCAGAATACATGGCCAACTGGCTTCCGGAAGTTTCTACCAGCAGGGGCAGGTGTGGGGAGAACCCTCTGCCTTAGGGCCTTCTCCTGGGTGACTGAGCCTCCTCTGGGGTTTGGCTTCCGCCATCTGCCTCCGGCCCAAGGCTTTGCAGTAGCCCCCAATCCCCCCACCCCCAGGTGTTCCTTTAGCTTCCTGTGGAAGCTGACATCTGGGCTGCACCACCTCTGAGATTCCTCTTTCAGCTTTTCCATCAGCTACACAACCAAATCCCTATATTAAATTGCTTCTATGAGAAATAACTGGATTGGTATGTGTTTGTCTTTACTCGATGCCAACTGATGGATAGATGGAGTGAATTCAAGACTAACACTTGGCTCTTCCTTGGTGGTCCAGGGGTTAAGAAGCCCTGCTCCCAGTGCATGGGGCATGTGTTTGATCTTGATCCCCAGCCAGGAAACTAAGATCTCACATGCTACATGGTACAGCAAAAAAAAAGAAAAAGGAAAAAAAAAAAAAAAGACTAGCATTTGCTTAAGGCCACACAGGAAGCACCACAGTTAAGTTCCTGGGGTCCAAATGTCTCTCTCCGAAACCTAAACCTTTTACATTAGAAGTGTTCCTCCTCAGTCAGGACCCAAAGTTTAAAATTTAACTCTTAACTAATGACAAAATAAGCAAAATATATTTTTAAAAAGATCTCAGTCTTCAGTTTTTTACTTATTTTATTTACATTGAAATAATCTTTATTAGTTTGGCCTTTTAAATATGTTTATTATTGTACATAAGTTTACATTTTTTATGTATTCAAACTTATCAGTATGTGCCTTTATGGCTTCTGTGTCCCACGGCATGCTTACAGTTTTTAAACTCTACTGATCCTTCCAGCAATCTCCATCCGCTCATGAAACTCTTACAGACGCAGGGCTCTTTCCTGGCAGGCTGGCTGCGTTTTCCATGGTGGGTTCTTTGGTCGGCGCCTCTTCTTGCCTCCTCTGAATTAGCTGTCTCTTGACACTTGTGCCAAAGCCGTGGAGACTCGCTGGGACAGAGTTCTTTGAACAATGATGGGCATCAGCATGGAGCCTGGTTGCCACTCCTGGCTCTGACACCTGTGGAACTGGGCCCCCAGTTCTGGCCCAGATTGCAAAAATTACGTCCAGGCTGTGGTCCTGTGTGACTGGCAAGGGTCGTGGGGGGAACCAGTTCTTCCCTTTGGTAGTGGAGAACAGATTGGAGGACACGTGCGAGCACGCGAGTGCACACGCACACCCACACATACACTTCAGCCAGAACTCCCGAGTCTGAGATGTTTCCATCAAATAGAACTGTGAACAGAGGTGAACGTACCAGGTGATGATGGCTTTAGGCTAATGGGATGAGTTACTGCCATAGACACAAGTTGCTGTCTATCTCCGATTTTCTTAATGGAGTAGCTCTAGCCTTGGGAAAGTGATGGTCTTTTTATCCAGAGCTCTGCAAAGCGTCATCTAACTTGGAAAATGTGTCGCTGTGTGTTGGGTAACATGCATCTCTCCTGCCAACAGTACCCATACAGTGACATGAATCACAGCAGAAACACTAGAAATGTTAGGGCTTACGACAGGGCAGACTCTATTTCACGTGGTTTATTTTGACACGCTGACCCTCTTAGCAGCGCGATGAGGCAGGTACTCAGCAGCTTCATTTTCCGGTGAGGAAACTGGCAGGAGGAGGGAAGTCGCCCGTCTGGAGCGATGGAGCCAGTGAGAGGCAGAGCTAGCGTTTGCACCCTGATAGATCGCTGCCTTTGCTCACCAGTCTGACGACTGTGCTGGGTCTCCGAGGTTTGTCTCGGCTTGGATAGAGGCGTGCAGTGGAGAATCACACATGGACATCTGACCGCTCAGCGAGGGCCATCAATACCTTTTGGCCCCGTGTGACTCTCAGGCCAAGTCCCTTGACTGACCGTGTAGCATCTTTTTCTGCTCTTGGGGCCTCTCACACACTGTGCTTACTTTGCCTTACGTTGTGGGGGCCTTTCAGGTTCACGGACCCTGAAGGTATTTTTATGCCAGTGCTGAGGCAAAAGCTATTTCTCAGTGACCTGCCCCGAGTGCCAGGAGACGACTTCTCACAACCCAGCACTACCACTAAAAAAAGACATGTTCAGACACGCACATTTTGAAACCAACCCTTCATCCGCCTCTTGCCCGTGGGGACAGCTGACCATATCAAAGGGAAGTGAGTGTCTGCGGAGAGTCTGGTTTCTGAGGACTTTGGTTTCTCAGGATTTGAGAAAGCTAAGAAGGGAGGGATTAGTCTCAATCTTCTCCTGCCTGACTCCATCTGTGATGTGAAGCTTTTCAGAGCAATGCCAGCTCCCTCTTGTTTAGAAGGACTTTTTCATCTCATAATCTACTATAAAAACTACTATAAAAATCTTTTGGATTTTCCCCATCTCCTCTCCCTCCCTCCCTCCAAGGAAGACAGGGCCTGGAGTTTGCTGCTCTCTTAAGAGCAAGTGTTCACGGACTTGGTGAAGTGACCTAGTCCTCAGTGGGGAGGGCCTGGCGAGTCCCTCCTTTGCCTTTATAATCCATGACACTGGGGCACTGACCCAGGGTGGACATTCCTGGGATCTACTTCCAAATTCCACTTTGGTGGGATGGAGTGTGTGAGGGCTAACTCTCCAGCTGGTAGCCCTTGCCCAACTTCACGAAGAGGGGTGAAGACCATCTCATTCATTAACCAAATTCTCCTGTGAAGGACAAGAGCGCCAACTTCCCTCATCAGCCATCCCTGAGGCTGAGTATTCCTCAGGCAAAGAGCAGGGAATCTGAGAAACAATTAATCTCTATCAGGGTTTGGTGAAACAGTGCGAGGATGGCCTGCTCCTGCTTCTCACGTATGAGACACAAAGTTGTATCAAATCGGTAAAATTTTAATGAGAGGAACTTCATAAGAGGGGGAAAGTTAAAGTCCCAGGTTAAAGATTAATATTCCAAGTTCAGAACAAAAGGATGCTCTTTTGTGGCTCTGTGCTTACGCCTCTGAATGTAGACATTGTTCTGAGAGCCATTTTTCCTTTGCCAGATCTTTAAAGGGTAATAAATTAGCCTGTGGACAGCCATACAAGCTGCTACTAGATGTGAATGTGAATGTGTCTGAAGAAAAGGCTGACTTTCAATCAAAGTCCATTGAAAGAATGGTTGGATTTTCTAAAGAAGCATGTTGTGCCTATTAACCAACTTACAAAAGGGGCCATTTCCTTGATTTATGTTTGGTTGCTATAGCGATCCTGCAGCCCAAACTGGCAGGTGAAGCTCCTCTCCAACCATCTCAGAGGTTTTTCTTAGTCACCCTCGGAGGCCCAACACAGCCCCGTGGGTAAGAGGCAGTGTGCAAACAAGCTGTGGTGTTAAAAAAAAAAAAATCAAACATCTGGCTCAAGCGTTTTCACACATCTCTCTTAAATGATGACTTCTCTGCAAGACTTGGGGGGGCAAGCCTCTTTACAGCCCTTACAAACATGAGGACAAAGGAAAGTTCACTGTCTTATTGGGGACCCGTGAAGGCTGGTTTCTGTAAGTGCAGCTTAGTGCTTTACAGGATTCACAGCGTTCAGTGTCGACACTACCTCTTCAAGGACGGCTGCGCCTTCATGGTGCCATGGCTGAGACACAGGTGCGCCTCTGCGTGTGCAGCTCTTTGCTGAGCAGGTGGACCAGCGTCACTGCATGCTCATCCTGGAGGGATCTTAAGGCTAACCTTGCCTCGATTCTGTTTCCCAGCGGGGAAAAGAGGGGTGGTCAAGGGTGGTCTGGGCCACAGCAGAGCTGTCTCTGCCAAGTCTCTCACCATCATCCCCGACCTCATGAGTGAGCCACAGGAAATCCCCGGGCAGAGAGGGGAGAGGCCTTGGATACTGATGCCTGGTAATATCACACGTAATTCTCAAGGAAAACATTATTGCTGGGTCAAAGACAGAACAGGATTTATGTCCTGGGGGAGAGAGAGAGAGAAGAGGGCAAGGCGAGGAGAAACAGCACTGAGCGGGAAGCGGGGGACATGCTTCACTGTCGGCAGCTCTTAGAGACGGATCAGCTTCCTAGAGAGAGGTCAGCGCAGCCTGAGAGGCCGGTATCGACTGATAACGCACGGCTTCTTCCAAGGAGGCAGACCGCACGGGTCGGGCACATCTGACCCTGAACCGAAACCATGTGCCCACTTGCAGCCTCCTGGGTCAGACAGCTCCTTGTGAAGCCTTCCGAGCGTCTGGGGGAGCCCAGGACGGAACCTTCTTCCCTGGTCTCCAGGTGTGTGGCCTGTGTCCTTCAACATAGTGTACGTCAGCTCAGGCTGCTAACAAAATGCGCAGACTGGGTGGCTCAAACAGCTGAGAGTCCAAGATCGAGGTGCTGGCGTGCCATTTCTAAGGCCCGTCCCCTTGTTCATCGATGGCCTCTTCTCTGGGTATACTGACGTGGCCTCCTCCGTGAGTGTGTGTGTGAGTGTGTGTGTGTTCTAATCAATCTCATCAAGGACACCAGGCCCACTCCCAGTGACTTCACCTCTCTCTCTTCCTCTCTTTTTAAAAAGATGTATTTATTTTTGGCCGTGCTGGGTCTCCGTTGCTGTGCGGGCTTTTTCTCTAGCTGCAGTGAGTGGGGGCTGCTCTCTGGCTGTGGGGCGTGGGCTTCTCACTGCAGGGGCTTCTCCTGGTGTGGAGCACAGGCTCTGGGTGCACGGACTTCCCTAGCTGTAGTGCACAGGATCAGCTGCTCCACGGCATGTGGGATCTTCCTGGCCCAGGGATCGAACTGGTGTCCCTCCCATTGCAAGGTGAATTCTTAACCACTGGACCACCAGGGAAGCCCAGCCCTGCTGATCTCTTTAAAGACCCTCTCTCCAAAGACAGTTCCACGTCTAGGTACTTGGGTATTCGACTTCGACACCTGAGTCGTGAGCAGACACGATCCAGCACATAGAACTCACAGGTCAGGAGGTTTGTATTAGAACAGTCCAACCCTCCAGCAGCCTGAAAAAGAAGGGCCTGCTCTGCAGAAGGCTCTCTCCAATCCCCCAAACCCAGGCCCTGGAGGGAATTTCCACAGGCCCCACCAGTACCTGCCAGAGCCTTTTCCTGACTTCCAGTAAAGCCAGGATTTCGTCATAGCTCAGAGCTGTGGTGACAGCCTTTCAGCCAGGAATTCCTGGTAGCCTCATTCCCCACGAGGTCTTGGAGTCGTTTGGCTAAGAACTGTTTGCTAGTGGCTGAAAAATGAATCCTCTGGTTCCATCCCAAAAATAATTTATGGCTTATTCTATCGCTCTCTGTACTTCCAAGAAACTGAAGGGAATGGCCCAGAGAGGGAAAAAAAAAATCCTGTTCCTCTCTCCTACTCCTTTATTATGCTATAAACATTTGTTAATAGAGCAATTATCTTTTGAGCTGTAAAGGCTAAGTAAGTCTGAGGAAGAGGGGGTGAAGGAGAGGTGCAATTCTTCAAGCTTAATGAAGTCAAGTGAGATTATTTCAAGTGGATGTGAGTTATGGTGAACAGAGTCCCTTTTTTTTTTTTTGCTGAAGTTCAGTAAATGATGACATACCATCCTGTTGATCTAAACCTCCTTGCAGCTCAGCTTGGTCAGCCTGCACACACAAATACACAGTAAGGACATCTGTGGCCAGCCTTGGGCTTTCACCAAGGTAACTCTTTGTGGTTGAGGGGTGTCTGTGACCACGGGGACGTGGATCTGCTGTCTCTGATAATCCGCAGTTCATAGAGCTATCTTCCCTGAGCATTTGCCAAAGGTCCTCTGTTATGTCCAGTACTTTATATGCTTATTTCAACCTCCAGTATCCCTGTGAGAAAAACCTTACTTGTCATTTTTGGCGAATGAAGAAGCAGGCTCAGACGCGCAGAGGAACCTCCTAGGATCCCACAGCGAGGGGAAGATGGAGCTGGTATTTGAATTTAGCCTCTGCTTTGAACCTGGGTTCTGACATACATGGGGCGCGTCTGGGCAGGCTCCCCTGCGGGTTCAGGTGACCCCTGTGCTTGGACACCACGCAAACGGCCTCAGTGGTGGAACCGAGTCAGCAGTTTGGCTCATGAGAGTATTATCCCAGGACTTCAGGCCTCTGAATCTAGGTGAAGTTCCCCTGGTGGCTCAGTGGTGAAGAATCTGCCTGCAATGCAGGAAATGCAGGTTTGATCCCTGGGTTGAGAAGATCCCCTGGTGAAGGAAATGGCAACCCCCTCCAGTATTCTTGCCTGGGAAATCCCATGGACGAGGAGCCTGGCGGGCTACAGTCCACAGGGTTGCAAAAGAGTCAGACACGACTGAGTGCCTAAATATCCACACAAGAACAAAGAATGAAGAATAAGAGAGTCTGGTCCTCTGCCTGCTGAAAAATGGTCATCACATGGGACCTTGAGTGAAAGGGGACAGGTGGGCTAAATTTCAATGGCTCAAATCTCTACAGTGACAGTTGAAAGCAGAAGTTTAATCTTTAGGGAGAAAGCACAGCTCCCAAACAGGACAAATTCTGTGTAAAGATGGAGGCTCAGGATGACTGTCTTTCACTGTCTCTGTTGAGGGCTTTCTGCTGACGGTCCAGAATGGAGGTACCTCCAGGGGAGAAGGGCAGTCTGTGGCCCGGTAATCACTGACCGAATGGGTGTCACCTGGGGTGGAGGCCCTCACACACAGACTGGCCCAGTCCTCCCCTGGGCTCCTGTGCTGAATGAACAGAACTGGGACTTGACGTCAAGTGGCTGCAGAAATATTGAGAATATTTTGCACCAAAGAAAACAGCACAGCGACTGTGTCCTGTCTGCTTCCATTAGCTTAGAGAGTCCTCCGGGAATCCCCAGCACCAGTTCAATGAGACTAGGCTGGGAAGTAGTGACTGGCTGCTCCAGAGTCTGTTGGAACTCAGATCTGAAGTCTCTCTAGATCATTTGTTTTGCTGCTATTTATTTTTATATCCCAGAACATCTAAACTGTTTCTCTTCTTCCTCTCCAAGTTGGAGCTACAGTAAAAACATAACTGATGGCTAGATATGGTCCCTTGTGGGACTCTTCCCTCTAACTGTGTTAGAGTATTTGCAGCTTGCATTTCCTTGACAATGTTTTACTGTATTTTGCCACTTACCTTTATCATTAAATTTGCTACTGTGAGCTGGATAAACACACTATTTAATTTTTATTAAATATGGATCTTATTTTTTAAAAGCCACTAGCTTTGTGGCCAATTTGTGAAAAGTTTCTTCCCCTTTCCCCCTTTCATACACGTTGAGTGTATGAATCTGTGAGCCTACAGGTGCTGCCTGAATGTTTAGGGTCACAGCTGATCTGCTTTCATTGAGCTCTACGCAAAGATGGGGAAGAACAAACGGAAGGGAAACAGCTTCTCCACAAACTACAGTCATTTCTCACAATGTCTATTTGCATCCTTCCTGAATTTAGTTTTCAAAAGAAACTAAAGAGTGAAAACATGAAATCCAGAGGACATTACATACGTGCAGAACACCCTGTTATTTACAAACTGCTTTCCATGTCAATTTCACCAATTGACTAAGGGGAAGATCCTTTAAAAATTTTGAACTCATGTAGAAGGAGCTGGAATTTGCAAAGTGACTCCTGATGCTGGGGAGGGCTGCTGGCCTGATACTAAGAGAGGCTGAGGGGTCTATCTGTGTGTGCACCAGGATGGCTGGAAGCATTTCCCATCCGCGCTTCCCCTTTCTGCACTGCTAATGACCTCAGCCCTGGCCTGAGGGACCAACATCCCTTAGAATGAGAGGTTATTTAGCTTTGATATGAGCGCAACATTGGGAATCTCTGCAGAGAAATTGCTCACTCTAAAAATTTAGCTTCTTTCTTTTTCTTGTAAGTGGAAACAGAGGAAGAAATGTGGTTTGGAAAAAAGAGTATATGGAAAAAACGAAGCCGTGCCAGGAATGAGCTTTGGGTGGAGGAAAGAAGATGGATTTTGTGTTGGCTGGAAGAGAAGACGGTCAGGATCTATAGGAGAGAAACTTGGGTGCCCAACTTTGCTCAAGGTGATGTGCATTTCGACAGCGCATTTCTGCACAAGCTGTGAGACCTGTGTCGCTGGTAGGAGGTGACTGGATTTAGGAGGGACACAGCACAAACAGGAAAAGGGCCACACAGTGAGAAACGGATAGCCTCTTAGTCCAGTGCTCTGAGTCCGGCGGGAAGAAAGTCTTCAGTGTCCCAGTGTGTCTTTACTTCTCTGATCTCTCCTCAACCAAGAGAGTGTCACAAGTGATAGGATTTTTTCCCTGTGTGGCCATTATATATAGTTTCTTATAAATACATTTAAGGAAAGGCGTATGTGTATTTAAAGAGACGCAGTGGAAGAGTAACATTCCAGGTTCCTTTGAGTCTCGTTCACTCCTCGGTGCAACGTGGAGACACCCTTGTAGGGCTGCTATGAACACGAAGGAGCTCTGTCCATTCTCAGGCGCCACTACAGCCTCCAGTTAGGTGTGAGTGAAGACGAAGCAAACTGCAGGGAGCTAAGAGTCACAGAGAGAGCTCGTTAGGGAGTTGGGTTTGGAGGGTGAGAGGGACAGAGTGAGGCGGTGGGGCTTTCAGCTCAGGCAGTGGGGGCGCTTGAAGCTTCTGCACAGGGTGAGTCACGGTGAAAGAGATGGTTGCGGAAAATTAGTCCCGCGACGGGGTACAGGACACGTGCGGGAGGAAAGAGGCTGGAGAGGAGAAGCATGAGGCCCTTACTGCACAAGTGCTGGAGGGCTGGCAGTAGAGAAGCACAGAGAATCCAGTGCTGTGCTCCAGAAAGGTCGCAGGAGCAGAGTCAGGAGTTCACAACGAGTTGAACGGTGATGGGCAGCTGGAGAAGGGCACTTGGTGGAGACAGGGTTAAAGGAACAAATGCAGGGAGGGCAGAAAAAGTGGGTTTGAAACATACTTTTCAGCTTGTGTGTGTGGACACCGTGTCATGGAGTCTGGCCAAGCATGTGCAGAGATGCTTGTGTGCGTGGATGGGTGATAACACATGGCTGGAGAAGGAAGGAAGGGCAAGACTAGTCTTGAGCTCCACTGTCTAAGACAGCATTTGGAATCTATAAACTTGCTGCTGTCTTTGGCTCTGCCACTGACCCCGGGCAAGTCGTCACCCTCTTTAAGCCTCAAGGCATCATCTGCAAGATGGAGAGAGTCATGATCCCTTTGCATTGCCTCCAAAATTCATCACGTCACCTGAGAAGTCTCTCCGCAAATGCAGCCCTCCGCACCTCCCTGGAGTACAGCACCATCCACTCCCCTCTGAGTGATGCAGGAGCATCTTACTTAGTCTCCTGGGTCCAGCTCAGGTTCCCCTCCAGTTTTCTACTCTGTAGTCAGAGCGACATTTCCACAGTGCCCATCTGATCCCGTTGCCATCAAATACCCTCCTGAAATGGCTCCTGGCATGTTTCCCACAAACCCCTCCACAGCCTGGCCCCCAGGGCCGTGGCCCACCGATCTTTCCTCCTGGCTCTGGAGGCATCGACAACAGGCCTCCCCGGCACATGCCTCTGTCTACCCTGTTCACTTTGTGGGAACCCTTCTCCTGGCCCCATTTGTTGCTTAGCCGCCCTTCAGTATTCGCCTTGCGGCTTCCTCCGGGAAGGCCGCTCTGACCACACCCTGATGCAGGTCAAGCGCCTTTGTCAGGATTATTCACATCCCTTGGGGACATCTCAGCTTCTAAGCAGAGCTTCATGGCTGTGGCCTCTGCGGCTGCTGTCACCTTTAACCTGGAAGCACAGTCAGTACCTCTGGGATCAGGAGGGGACCATGATGAAGACAGGACTCTGTGGGCACGGGGCCCCTATCTCACAGAGAGGCTCTAAGGACGTTGGTAAATCTAATTTGTGAGTGAAGGTGTGAGTCATCATTCTGAATATTACTGAAGGCTCCCTACATGGTTTTATTAAGCATCTTGAGGGACTTCCAGGTGGCTCAGTGGAAAAAAAAAAAATTTGCCTGCTAATGCAGGAGACACAGGAGATGCAGGTTTGATCCCTGGGTCGGAAAGATCCCCTGGAGAAATGGCAACCCCCTCCAGTATTCTGGCCTGGAGAATCCCATGGACAGAGGAGCCTGGTGGGCTACAGTCCGTGGGTTGCAAGGAGACTCATGGTGCCGGACACAACTTAGCAACTGAACAACAAGAACAACAACAGCAAAAA